>NC_136393.1:41957337-44357337 GCF_965140285.1 Lepidochelys kempii | reverse complement strand
GCACTTCTTTGAGGGTCAGGCTGGTGCCTTAGATGAGCGGCACTCCCGCTGAAAATGACCCTCCTTTCCACAGCGGTAACAACGCTTCCCCTCCTTCCCAGTTTTTCTGAGGGCGGCAGCCAGAACTCCAGCCTTGTGGGCTTGTGTGCCAATGTTCTGGCACGCCCGCAGCATGTCTGAGAGCTCTAAAATACCAGAGGCTTGTGCTGCCTGGAGAGCACGGTGGCAATCCTCGTTTGCATTTTCAACTGCCAATTTTAACAGGAGCTCGTGAGCTGCCTCAGTGTTATCCACCTGTCGGAGGATAGCCTCATGCAATCTGTTGGTAAAATCCAAAAAGGACTCTGAGGCACCCTGACGGATACTGACAAAGCTTTTGGTAGGCTTGCCTGAATCCGGGACCTTCTTGAAAGCATGCTGGGCACAGGTGGAAATAATGGGGAAGACGGCCTGAGGGAGTTGAGACTGCATCTCGATAGTAGCAAACGGGCCCTCCCCTGCCAAATGCTCATAAATGATACCGTGCTCTCTATGTACCTGAGCTTGGCGTTCTGCCATCTGCCGATACTCACTAAGCCAAATAACATACTGACTGGGTGACAACATCATGCGCAGCAGCGTTTTCCAATCCTCAGGAATTAGGGAGTACCCAGTACCCATCCCTTCAATGAGACCACGCACAAAGGTGCTAGTCAGGCCAAATGCACGAATTGCTTTCTTTACCTCTCTAACCACCGAGTATGGCAAAGTGGTCCAGGTGCCCACGGGGTTGCCCTGCTCATCATTCTGCCAGGTCACCGGGCAAACGGAGACCAGATCAGCCAGCTCCTCCGCTGTAAGATCTGATCGAGCTTTCGCTGCGTGAACCATTTGTTGCACCAGCGAAAGCTTCTGAGCAGATGCAGATGACCCTCTGGGGGGCCCCACGGGGGGAGGGTGATCACACACCAGCTCCGGTGGGGAAGGCCAGGGAGGCGGTGGTAATAGAGGCACTGGGGGCGAAGCAGGGGGAGGGATGGCTGCAGGAGCGGACGGGGGTGGCGAGATCACCAGCCTCGCGAGGGAGGGCCTGTCGGAGGCGACACGCTGTATCGCGTCACGGCAGAGGTGCCAGGCATGTAAAGCCTGCACGGGCGCCCGAGGCTCTTCGTGCAATGTCTGGCCCAATCGCTCCCAGTCCGCTAGCTTAAGGCTTCCGGCTTCAGGATACCACGGGCACTGGGCACGCACCTCCTGTAGCAGGAGAGTAAGTGCTCGAGCCGGGCAGTCATGCTGAGCCTTACGCAGCAAATACTGCAGCTCATTGCGGTGTTGCACTTGCAAAACAGAGAGGGAGCTTCCCATACTTACCACAATAAAAAACACTCACTGGGATCCACGAAGCGGATGAGTGACGCGTCTGAAACCCTTGCCGGGCGAGGTGAGTGCTGAGGGCCCCACGTTGGGCGCCAGTTGTGGCGGTTCAATGATCAGACAGAACACAGCTTTATGCAAGCAAACAGGCTGGTCAGCGGAGATGGGCTGTTCTGCCCCCCCGCCTTCCACCTTCTCCTTTTATTATATTTCTCCCCCTAAGCATTACACACTGCTACCCAAAGGAATGTATGACGTTGATTAATATACTTAGTTACCATCCTTTATCTACTACAATCCTGGTTCTCAGGCCTTGAGCCCAGGCTAAGAAAGCCTCCCACAGTTGCTGTCCAAACAATCAAGTTCTCATGGTTCATATCTAGCCCTTGTCCTTGGATAGAGCAATGTGTGCATTGCTTCTACAAAACAGTCAGGGTGTGCCCTGCCTGCTTCCAGGTGGAATAGCTAAACATGAACTCTTCAAAGGAGTTCAGTCACAAATAGAATTAATGCATTATTTTTTTTAAATGAGCATCCTCCATTGGAATGGTGGCCGAAGCATGAAGGGACATAGGCATGTTTAGCATATCTTGCACATAAATACCTGCGCTGCCAGCTACAAACATGCCATGGGAACGCCTTCTCACACTTTCCGGTGACATCATAAATTAGAAGCAGGCAGCATTCGCTCCCATAAATGTAAACAAACTTGTTTATCTTAGCGAGTGGCAGAAAAAGAAGTAGCACTGAGTGGACTTCTAGGCTTTAAACTTTTTAATTGCTTTATTTTTCAGTGCACTTATATAATTAAAATCATCTATGTTTCTAAGTTACACTTTCCTGATAAAGAGATTGCACGACAGCACTTGTATGAGGGGAACAGAAAAACGCTATTTTTGTTTTGCATGTTTACAGTACAAATATTTGAAATCAAAAATAATATAAAGTGAGCACTGTACACTTTCTATTCTTTGTTGTGAGAGAAATCAATAGATATGAAAACATAGAAAAACATTATAAGCATTAATAACATTATAAACATAAGCACTTATGGGGTTTCTCTCCGGTGTGGATTTTGTGATGTTTAACAAGGTCTGACCTCTGTATGAAACTTTTCCCACATTCTCAGCACTTATGGGGTCTCTCTCCTGTGTGGATTTTCTGATGTTTAATTAGGCCTGACCTCCGTACAAATTTTTTCCCACAGTCTAAGCACTTGTGGGGTCTCTCTCCTGTGTGTATTCTTTGATGTGTCACCAGGGCTGATTTCCATGTGAAACTTTTCCCACAGTCAAAGCACTTATGGGGTCTCTCTCCTGTGTGGATTATCTGATGTTTAAGAAGGGTTGGCCTTTCTGTGAAACTTTTTCCACATTCTAAGCACTTATGGGGTTTCTCTCCGGTGTGGACTGCTTGATGTTTAACAAGGTCTGACCTCTGTATGAAACTTTTCCCACATTCTAAGCACTTGTGGGGTCTCTCTCCTGTGTGGATTTTCTGATGTTTAATTAGGCCTGACCTCCATACAAATTTTTTCCCACAGTCTAAGCACTTATGGGGTCTCTCTCCCGTGTGTATTCTCTGATGTGTAACCAGGGCTGATCGCCATGTGAAACTTTTCCCACACTCCAAGCACTTATGGGGTCGCTCTCCTGTGTGGATTACCTGATGTCTAAGAAGGGTTGGCCTTTCTGTGAAACTTTTTCCACAGTCTAAGCACTTTTGGAGTTTCTCTCCGGTGTGGATTGCTTGATGTTTAACAAGGTCTGACCTCTGTATGAAACTTTTCCCACATTCTAAGCACTTATGGGGTCTCTCTCCTGTGTGGATTTTCTGATGTTTAATTAGGCCTGACCTCCGTACAAATTTTTTCCCACAGTCTAAGCACTTATGGGGTCTCTCTCCTGTGTGGATTCTCTGATGTGTCACCAGGGCTGATTTCCATGTGAAACTTTTCCCACAGTCCAAGCACTTATGGGGTCTCTCTCCTGTGTGGATTATCTGATGTTTAAGAAGGGCTGGCCTTTCTGTGAAACTTTTTCCACAGTCTAAGCACTTATGAGGTCTCTCTCCTGTGTGGGTTGCCTGATGATTAAGTAGGTTTGACCTCCGTACAAATTTTTTCCCACAGTCTAAGAACTTGTGGGGTCTCTCTCCTGTGTGGATTGCCTGATGTTTAAGAAGGGTTGACCTTTCTGTGAAACTTTTTCCACAGTCTAAGCACTTATGGGGTCTCTCTCTTTTGTGTATTCTCTGATGTGTAACCAGGGCTGATCTCCATGTGAAACTTTTCCCACAGTCCAAGCACTTATGGGGTCTCTCTCCTGTATGGATTACCTGATGTTTAAGAAGGGTTGACCTTTCTGTGAAACTTTTTCCACAGTCTAAGCACTTATGGGGTCTCTCTCCCGTGTGTATTCTCTGATGTGTAATCAGGGCTGATCGCCATGTGAAACTTTTCCCACAGTCCAAGCACTTATGGGGACTCTCTCCTGTGTGGATTAGCTGATGTTTAAGAAGGGATGGCCTTTCTGTGAAACTTTTTCCACAGTCTAAGCACTTATGGGGTCTCTCTCCGGTGTGGACTGCTTGATGTTTAACAAGGTCTGACCTGTGTATGAAAGTTTTCCCACAGTCTAAACACTGATGGGGTCTCTCTCCTGTGTGGATTTTCTGATGTTTAGTTAGGCCTGACCTCCGTACAAATTTTTTCCCACAGTCTAAGCACTTGTGGGATTTCTCTCCTGTGTGGATTGCCTGATGTTTAAGAAGGGTTGGCCTTTCTGTGAAACTTTTTCCACAGTCTAAGCACTTATGAGGTCTCTCTCCAGGGTGGATTGCCTGATGATTAAGTAGGTTTGACCTCTGTATGAAACTTTTCCCACAGTCTAAGCACTTATGGGGTCTCTCTCCCGTGTGTATTCTCCGATGTGTAACCAGGGCTGATCGCCATGTGAAACTTTTCCCACAGTCCAAGCACTTATAGGGTCTCTCTCCTGTGTGGATTACCTGATGTTTAAGAAGGGTTGGCCTTTGTGTGAAACTTTTTCCACAGTCGAAGCACTTATGGGGTCTCTCTCCGGTGTGGACTGCTTGATGTTTAACAAGGTCTGACCTGTGTATGAAAGTTTTCCCACAGTCTAAACACTGATGGGGTCTCTCTCCAGTGTGGATTTTCTGATGTTTAATTAGGCCTGACCTTCGTACGAATTTTTTCCCACAGTCTAAGCACTTGTGGGGTCTCTCTCCTGTGTGGTTTAGCTGATGTGTAATCAGTGCTGACTTCAAATTCAAACAATTCCTGCTCTCAAGGCACCCAGAGGGTTTCTCTCCCGTGTGGCTTCTCCCATGATTAGTAAGATCTGAGCGCTTATTGAGGTTTTCCCCACAGTCCAAGCATTGAAGTGTTTTCTCTCCAGTATTTATTGCCTGAAGCGTAAGAAGCGCCGGTCTCAGAATGAATCCTTTCCCATAACCGAGGTATTCATTGCGTTTGTCTTCCTTGGGGGTTGTCTGCCGGGCTGTGGGATCCCTGTGTCCTTCCCCACATATAATAGATCCATCCAGTTGCTCCCTTGAGTGGTTTCCCAGCAGCCTCTTTGACCTCTGCCAATTTCCCCAGGCTTCTCCCTGTGCCAAGCACTGGGAAAAATTCCCTTCAGCTCTTCCCACAAAAATCCCCTGTGGTTCCCCGTGCCCAGGAATTTCCTGATGTTGATTCTCCTCCTTCTTCTCACTCACTCTCTCATCTCCTGCTGGGAGAGAGACAATGCAGACAGGAGTCATTCTGCTGAGGAGAAATTAAGAGGAATAGAACCGAGGGAAAACCCAACATACTAAAGGTTGGAGAGATGGAGCAATTGGATTCTGCCTCCACTTCCCAGTTGGGAGGGAAACTCCTGCAGTGAACAGGACCTGTGGGAAGCGATGTCAGTGATATCTGCTGCCTGCAGCCCTGCTCTGGGTGAGATGAGGAAGGAACTGAGGGCACTTACTAATATGTCATTTTTGGGATTCTCAACTTTTTCTTTCATTCACCAGATGATGTGTATGTCAGCGCTCACCTGTGTGGGCACCTCTTGGGATCTCTCTTTCCTCACAGGCCTGGAGATCGGGCACCCACGGCTCTTCCCCTCGTTCCAGCCGGGTGATTAGGCCAGGTTTCGGAAGGGGAAATCCTGTGCAGGGAGTGAAATCAGACCAGATCAGGGTTTGTGGAGGATTGAGAGAGCATCTGTCAGAAAGGATATTCCGTGGGTGGCACCTGTCCCAGTGCTGTGCTGGGGAATGTGGAATCTAAGAGGACAGGAACGTGGTCACTTAACCCCCTTGCGGGAGGCAGACGTCTGAGGAGGTGAGGGCAATTGTGATGCACACCCAGCTCTCGTGTTAAACCCCTGCCTATTTCTAAACCTGCGAAGCCCAGAGCCCTCCACATGGCTGGAGCTGTTCCCAAGGAGGAGAGAGAAGAGGGATTCTGTGTACGACCGAGAAACAACACAGACAGGACGATGCATGGCTTCTCCACCGTGCAAGCTAGGGGGGTTGGGTGGGGATGATTTAGTATGTGCCTTATGTTTTGACACCCTCTTCTCATTGGAGCATGATGAGGGAAGAACCTGACCGGTGTCAGACACGCAGACCTCCCCAGTTTCCAATAACCAAGAGGCCAGGAATCCCTTACCCAGCGAGGTCACTGTCTCGTAGTTCTCCTGCATGACGTCCCTGTAGAGGGCTCTCTGACCAGGGTCCAGCAAAGCCCCCTGCCCCTGGGTGAAATACACAGCCACCTCCTCGAAGGTCACCGGCATCTGAAACAACAAGAATCCCCCACTCAGCACCTGCTGCCCCAGCCACAATCCCACTAGTCATGGGGTAGGACGGAGAGAGAAGCAGAATCCTCCCCGCACCCTGCTCAGAGCAGCCAGAAGGCTCCAGGGGCTGGGAGACGGCGAGAGCTTCTTGTCCTCCCCAGCACATGGAGCAGGGCAGGGTCTTCTCATTTCCCACTCGCCTGCCAGCCATAGGCTGAGACGGGAAGCAGAGCTCCGAGCCGGGGACAGGGACAGGAATCCTGACAGTTTCCCTTCGTATTTCACAGCAGCCTCTGGTCAGTGGGTCAGGCTCCAGCACTGGGAGTCTGGTCCATTTTCCCAGCCCTCCCCAGGGGGGTGTTTTCTGGTTCAGAAATGGGGGATTGTTTCCCCTCCCTCCCCCCGTCAATGGGCCTTTTCAGAAAATCAGACCCAGGTTGATCACGTTCCAGCAGGTTTATCGCACCCCGTCCCACCCCGGGTGATTAACCCCTTTACACTACCCCTCCCCCACCACCAAAAGCCCCCTGAAAATCCCCTACCTGAGCTGGCTCCATCACAGCCATTTCCCTGCCCTGTCCGCTGCAAGATGGGACAATCTGAAGCGAAACGTGGACGCGATTCCTCAGCCTGTCGGAGGAGCAGGGAGATTGGGCAGGTTTCATAAGGGGCTGGAGTCCATGTCACTCCCCGATTCCCCCCAGGCTCTCTCCCTGCAGACAGACGCTCTGATTCTATGACTCTGCCATGCCGGGAACAAACCCAGTTAGTTCATTACCTCCCCGGCCAGCCCCCCCTGCTTAGAACTAACCCACCACGTCCCTTCTAAACCTCCCCAGAGCAGCATCTCCGAGCCAAATGCTGGAAAAAGAGCAGATCAAAGGAGTCACTTCAGGGTACTGCCCCACAGTGTATTGTGACCCCCTCTAGCTCTCCCCCGTCTCCCTCCATAGTGTAGTGCGGTGCTCAGCAGAGCGAGCAACTGGCTTTTCCTCTCTCAGCCCCTGCTCTTGTTCCCAGGAGAGCGGACTGCCCCGGGGGAGCAGGGAATGGATCTGGGCAGGGCTGGGAGCTGGGAACCTCCCTCCCCACTTCTTGCTGCTGCTGCTGCCCTTCAAGTCTCTCCGCTCTCCTTTTTTATCTTCTTCCCTCAACCTGGGAGAACGGGTGACTGTCCCATTGCCATAGGCCTTTGCTCTCATTAGGCAGCTCAGCCACTGACACTGGTAACAGGGGTTTGAAGCTGGCTGTGTCACTGAGGGCAGGAGCTCTGGTACTCACAGACACAGGGAGCCCCTCCCCTTGTAGGCCAAACTCACCAGCCAGTCCCTGAAATCAGCTCTTTGTGCAGTCATTTCCCTGCCCAGCTCCAACCCTTTCTCCGTCACCTGGAGGTTCAGGCTCAGGGGCTGGTATGGTCAGAGTGGTTCCAGTCACTGAGAAAGTGCCCCTGGGGCTGGTCTCAGAGGGGTGTGATGAAGGGGGAATGTTCTTAATTTTTTCTCTGAATAGTGAGTGTGTGCCTCAGTTTCCCCATGTATTACTCAACTATCAAGCTGGTGGGATACAGGAGAGTGGTTACTGCGGAGACCTCAAGAGGGCAGGTGTCACTGCAGAGTGGCTGCGTGGTCACAGAGAATGGCCAAAATTCTGTATCCTGAGGTCTCTGAGGATGTGGGGCTGGAAGTGGGTCAGTCTCCTGATTTGGGGCTCAGCGGGGAGAGCCCAGGGCTCGGGACTCTGGATTCCCCCCAAGATGGACTTTGCTGAATGCTCCTGATTTCTGTGCTAACAAGCTCTGTTCCACACTGTTTTCTCAGCGACCAATGAACCCTTCTGTTTTCCAAGCTGGCTGAGAGTCACAGCTGACTGCGGAGGTGGGGTGCACGGCCCCTGTGAGGAGCATGTCAGGCTTCTCCTTAGGCTGCCCCCGGGGGTTAAGGCTGGGGCCATGTGCCCTCCCTGGGCCCCAGGACCGGGAAGGCTGGGGCCACATGCTCAGCAGGTTGGGGGAGATGTTGGGGGTGCTCAGGGTCTGGGGTCCTGCCCCTGCAGTGGGAGGGGGACTTGCCTCCCCCAGCCCTAGATTCATCCCCCACCAGCTGTACCTCGTTCTTCTTCCCAGCTCCTAGTCCCAGGCAGGGGGGCTGAAACAATCTGTACAGTGGGGTGTCAAGGTTCCTTCCCCACTCTGAACTCTAGGGTACAGAAGTGGGGACCCACATGAAAGACCCCCTAAGCTTATTCTTACCAGCCTAAGTTAAAAACTTCCCCAAGGTACCAACTTTGCCTTGTGCTTGAACAGTATGCTGGCACCACCAAATGTTTTAAACAAAGAACAGGGAAAGAGACCACTTGGAGACGTCTTTCCCCCAAAATAGCCCCCCAAACCCTACACACCCCCTTTCCTGGGGAGGCTTGAGAATAATATCCTAACCAATTGGTTACAAAATCATGAAAGACCCAAACCCCTGGATCTTGGAAGAATGTAAAAATCAGTCAGGTTCTTAAAAAAAGGATTTTATTAAAAAAAATAGAGAGAGAGAGGTAAAACTCATCTCTGTAAAATCAGGATGGAAAATACTTTACAGGGCATTCAGATTCAAAACACAGAGGATCCCCCTCTGGGCAAAACCTTAAAGTTACAGAAAACAGGAATAAACCCCCCTCTTAACACAGGGAAAATTCACATAAAACAAAAGATAAACGAATCTGCCTTGCCTGTACTTATACTGGTTGCAAAATTGGAGACTTGGATTAGGATGGGTTGGAGAAGATGGATTTCTGTCTGGCCTCTCTCAGTCCCAAGAGAGAACAACCACGTAAACAAAGAGCACAAACAAAAGCCTTCCCCGCCCCTGCAAGATTTGAAAGTTTCTTGTCCCCTTATTGGTCCTTTGGGTCAGGTGCCAGCCAGGTTAGCTGAGCTTCTGAACCCTTCACAGGTAACAGGATGTTGCCTTTGGCCAGGAGGGATTTTATAGCACTGTGTACAGAAAAGTGGTTTCCCTTCCCTTTATATTTATAACAGGGGGGCTGAGAGCCATTGAACCAAACTGTAAAGCCTGGATAGGATGGAAACCCCTTCAAGCCAGGGGGTGCATCAGGGCCCCGCCAGCCCAGATCCAGAGCCTGTGCTGCCCCCCCCCCGATTGTGCCCCTGGGCCCCGCTCCCTCCCCGACCCCCAGCTGGGGCCCCCCATCCTGCATCCAGTTTAGCCCCTGCCAACCTTCTGCCCCTCCCTATTTGCCCCCCTCAGATCTCTCTGATCTGCAGCCCCCATCCACGGGGAGCAGCCCGGGGCCAAACCCGCCCCCTGCGGCCCGGGGGTGACGGGGGGGGGCGGGTCTCTCTTACCTTCCCTCCGAGCGGGGCCCCCCGGGGCAGGGGCCGGGCCGGGAAGGGGCCCTGGCCGGGCTGGGGGCTCTGCCCTGGGAGAGGCTCCCGGGGAGCAGCGGGCAGGGCCCGGCTGGAGGTTCCCCTCTCCCGGCTGCAGCCCGGGCTCCGGGCTCCCAGCACCAGCCGCCGGGGCGCGGGGATCTCGCCGGGAGCCAGAGTCCCCGCGGCGGCTGCGAGTCACTTCCTGCGGCCGGGCCTGAGCCCCGCGATCCTCCCCCCAGAGCCGCCCCCCAGCCGCTCCTGGGTCCTAGCGATCAACCCGTCAGGCTGCGCCTCCCCTCTCTGTGTCAGGTGTCCTGTTTTCAAGTGCTCCGCCTAGGAATGTGCTACCGGGAGCGGTTACCGATAGGTAGTGGAGGGTAAGAAACTGCTAGTGTAGTAAACTGCTACCTGATGTAGGAAATGCCTACGGGCAGCAGCTTCTTCCACTGCAGTGTAGGTGAAATTGCTACACGTAGAAAAGTGCTCGCTCGCTCTCTCCCTCTCGCTCCCTGTAGCAGTTATTTCTATGTGTAGATTGTAAGAAACAGCTTTTGTAAACAGAGGCTCCTTCCCGCACAGGTCATGTTTGCTAAACCTTAATTTTTTTTTCTCTTCTCTGGCCTCTCTCCAATTTTTACTCCAGCTGAGAGCTCATCAGCCCAGAGGAGAGATATCCCAGAGTGACGGTCTGTTTTCTTGCATAGGTCCCTTTCCACAGTACTCGGATTCAGCTTGTGGTCCACTATGACCCTCCGATCCCTTTCCGCAGGACTCCTTCCTAGGAAGTCGTTTCCCATTTTGTATGCTTCCAGCTTGTTATCATTCACAAAAGTTTATAATTGTACTCTCTGTGCCATTATCTCAATCATTCATTCAGATTTTGAATAGAAACTTATCCAGAACTGATCCCTGCAGAACCCCACTGGTTATGCCCTTTCAGCCTGACTCAGCCCTTTCAGCCTGTGAATCACTTGCACCCATCTTATTTTAGCTCCATCTAGGTGGCATTTCCATAGTTTGTTTATGAGAAGGTCATGGGAGACCTGCAGCACTGCAATCTGATTAAGCTAATTCCTCCAGATAGCAGTTTCTCAACACTGTAGGTAGGTGAGACTGCTCTCTGCAGCAATTAGCTACATCAGATGGCCTTTGTTAGCATCGTAGGACCTGTCGCTGCTGCAGGTAGCCTGGTCCTACAGATAGCACATCCCTGCAGGTTGCAATTTCTTACACGTATATGGGTGTGAAAATGCTATCTGTAACACTGCAATCTGATGAAGTTAATTCCTACAGATAGCAGTCTCACGTACCTGTGGTGTGAGAAACTGCTCTCTGTAGAAATTAGCTACATCAGATGGCCTCTTTTAGCAAAGTAGGACCTGTCGCAGCTGCATATGTTTCTGGATGGTACAAGGCCCTGTACGGTACAAGGCCCTGTATACACATTAACCCTCATGGGGCACATCACTATCACTCTCACAAGACAGGATACTAGATTAGGCGGACTATTGGTCTGACCCATGATGGCAGTCATTACAATATATTTTTTTCCATGGAGAAAGACATTATACGAGCTAATATACTGCCTTTATTCAATATTTGAGAATCAAGTTGTACACAGTGGCATGAGGAAAAACACTCAGGGCTAGACTGAGAGGCAAAATAACAGTTGCAACAATGCAATCCCCATTGGTGGCTGGACTCCAAAAGTTTTGACACTAGGCCAGAAATTCAGTGAGCTCTAAACTGAGAAGAAAAAAAATTAAATTTAAAAATTCAGGGAATTCAGGGAATCCCAGCAACAGACAAGACAACTGCGAGGAGACTCTATGCAATGAGATACAGTGATAAGGGATTCTTTGTTTCTGAGGGGATATATGTAAAATGTTTCACTGAATTAAGTCTCAGGGATTATTTATACTGACAAATTAAAGTGCTCTAACTTGCTGGCTCAGGAGGGTGAAAATCACCCCCCTGAGCGCAGCAAGTGTGAGCTCTTTAAAGCGCTCGTGTGGACAGGCTCAGCTCCCGGTGCTCGGAGCTAATCCCCTCGTTGAGGTGGATTACCAGGAGCACTGGCACCCACGGCAGCGCTTTGAACTTTCTCGTGTAGACATAGCCTCAGTGTGTTAGATCAGACCAAGAGGAGCGGCACTGACTAGGCATTGGGATGCCTGTGCCTTTAAGAACCCAGCCCTGGGAAGCCCATGCTGAGAGGTGCTGTCTGTGGGAGGGGAAATTAAAAAGCCCCTTTGCCCCCCAACATTTTTGCAAGCACTGGTGTCTCAGTCCCACTGGGGTAACTGTTACCCCCCGTGCCCCCGCCTGTGCCGGGTTTTGCCCTCTGATACCTTCTGCCAGCACCTCACCCCAAGCTTAACTCCTGCTCCACGCCCCCAGCCCTGATTTTGCCTTTTAGCCCCTCTCCTAATGCAGCCTCCAGCTGCTTGACCCCCCCAATCAGTCAATTTCCACCCCCTACGCAGACCCTGGCCACCCCCCTGCTCCAATTCACCCCTTTTGCCCCTTTTTAACCCCTGTAAATAGCAGTCAGCAGATTTTTACTGCTAATAAGGGCAGGGTGAAGGGCAGTGGCTTCAGCAGATGTACTGAGGACAGAAGGGAGGGACCATCTTCCATCTAGTGTGGGGAATGGGTGACACATTTTTCTAAAATACTGAATGAACTTTAGGGGAAACCACTAAACATGCGCTGAGGTAAGTGGGGAAATGGTCCTGCTATTGTGGGGAACTTTCCTAACTTAAACACCTCCTGGGTGGAATCAAATAGCAGAAGGATCTGAGTCCTCGCTCCCACTCCCTTCACCCAGAGCCTGCCTCACCTTGAGGTCTCCTGTCAAGGTTCCTTCCCCACTCTGAACTCTAGGGTACAGATGTGGGGACCTGCATGAAAAAACCCCTAAGCTTACTTTTACCAGCTTAGGTTAAAACTTCCCCAAAGTACAACTATTTTACCTTTTGCCCTTGGACTTTATTGCTGCCACCACCAAGCATTTAACAAATATATAACCGGGAAAGAGCCCGCTTGGAAACGTCTTTCCCCCAATCCTTCCAAGCCCTATGCTCCCTTTCCTGGGGAAGGCTTGATAAAAATGCTCACCAATTTGCATAGGTGACCACAGACCCAAACCCTTGGATCTTAAGAACAATGAAAAAGCAATCAGGTTCTTAAAAGAAGAATTTTAATTGAAGAAAAATAGTAAAAGAATCACCTCTGTAAAATCAGGATGGTAAATACCTTACAGGGTAATCAGATTCAAAACATGAATCAGATTCAAAATCCCTCTAGGCAAAACCTTAAGTTACAAAAAGACTCAAAAACAGGAGTATACATTCCATTCAGCACAACTTATTTTATCAGCCATTTAAACAAAACAGAATCTAAGGCATATCTAACTAGATTGCTTATTAACTCTTTACAGGAGATCTGACTTGCATTCCTGCTCTGGTCTCGGCAAAAGCAACACACAGACAGAGAGAAACTTTGTTTCTCCCCCCCTCCAGCTTTGAAAGTATCTTGTCTCCTCATTGGTCATTTTGGTCAGGTGCCAGCGAGGTTATCCTAGGGTATGTCTACACTACGAAATTAGGTCGAATTTATAGAAGTCGGTTTTTTAGAAATCGGTTTTATATATTCGAGTGTGTGTGTCCCCACAGAAAATGCTCTAAGTGCATTAAGTGCATTAACTCGGCGGAGCGCTTCCACAGTACCGAGGCAAGCGTCGACTTCCGGAGCGTTGCACTGTGGGTAGCTATCCCACAGTTCCCGCAGTCTCCGCTGCCCATTGGAATTCTGGGTTGAGATCCCAATGCCTGATGGGGCTAAAACATTGTCACGGGTGGTTCTGGGTACATATCGTCAGGCCCCCGTTCCCTCCCTCCCCCCGTGAAAGCAAGGGCAGACAATCATTTCACGCCTTTTTTCCTGAGTTACCTGTGCAGACGCCATACCACGGCAAGCATGGAGCCCGCTCAGGTAACTGTCACCCTATGTCTCCTGGGTGCTGGCAGACGCGGTACGGCATTGCTACACAGTAGCAGCAACCCCTTGCCTTGTGGCAGCAGACGGTACAGTACGACTGGTAGCCATCATCGTCATGTCTGAGGTGCTCCTGGTCGCCTCTGTGAGGTCGATCAGGAGCGCCTGGGCAGACATGGGCGCAGGGACTAAATTTGGAGTGACTTGAGCAGGTCATTCTCTTTAGTCCTGCAGTCAGTCCTATTGAACTGTCTTATGGTGAGCGGGCAGGCGATACGGACTGCTAGCAGTCGTACTGTACCATCTTCTGCCAGGCAGGCAAGAGATGAGGATTGCTAGCAGTTGTATTGTACCATCTTATGCCAGGCAGGCAATAGATGAAGATGGCTAGCAGTCGTACTGTACCATCTTCTGCCGAGCAGCCATGAGATGTGGATGGCATGCAGTCCTTCTGCACCGTCTGCTGCCAGCCAAAGATGTAAAAGATAGATGGAGTGGGTCAGAACAAGAAATAGACCAGATTTGTTTTGTACTCATTTGCCTCCTCCCCTGTCTAGATCACACTGCAGTCACTCACAGAGAAGGTGCAGCGAGGTAAATCTAGCCATGTATCAATCAGAGGCCAGGCTAACCTCCTTGTTCCAATAACAACGATAACTTAGGTGCACCATTTCTTATTGGAACCCTCCGTGCAGTCCTGCCTGAAATACTCCTTGATGTACAGGCACACCCTTTGTTGATTTTAGCTCCCTGAAGCCAACCCTGTAAGCCGTGTCATCAGTCGCCCCTCCCTCCGTCAGAGCAACGGCAGACAATCGTTCCGCGCCTTTTTTCTGTGCGGACGCCATACCAAGGCAAGCATGGAGGCCGCTCAGCTCACTTTGGCAATTAGGAGCACATTAACCACCACACGCATTATCCAGCAGTATATGCAGCACCAGAACATGGCAACGCGATACCGGGCGAGGAGGCGACGTCAGCGCGGTCCCGTGAGTGATCAGGACATGGACACAGATTTCTCTGAAAGCATGGGCCCTGACAATGCATGCATCATGGTGCTAATGGGGCAGGTTCATGCTGCGGAACGCCGATTCTGGGCTCGGGAAACAAGCACAGACTGGTGGGACCGCATAGTGTTGCAGGTCTGGGACGATTCCCAGTGGCTGCGAAACTTTCGCATGCATAGGGGCACTTTCATGGAACTTTGTGACTTGCTTTCCCCTGCCCTGAAGTGCATGAATACCAAGATGAGAGCAGCCCTCACAGTTGAGAAGCGAGTGGCGATAGCCTTGTGGAAGCTTGCAACGCCAGACAGCTACCGGTCAGTTGGGAATCAATTTGGAGTGGGCAAATCTACTGTGGGGGCTGCTGTGATGCAAGTAGCTCACGCAATCAAAGATCTGCTGATATCCAGGGTAGTGACCCTGGGAAATGTGCAGGTCATAGTGGATGGCTTTGCTGCAATGGGATTCCCTAACTGTGGTGGGGCCATAGACGGAACCCATATCCCTATCTTGGCACCGGAGCACCAAACCGGTGAGTACATAAACCACAAGGGGTACTTTTCAATAGTGCTGCAAGCTCTGGTGGATCACAAGGGACGTTTCACCAACATCAACGTGGGATGGCCGGGAAAGGTGCATGATGCTCGCATCTTCAGGAACTCTGGTCTGTTTCAAAAGCTGCAGGAAGGGACTTTATTCCCAGACCAGAAAATAACTGTTGGGGATGTTGAAATGCCTATATGTATCCTTGGGGACCCAGCCTACCCCTTAATGCCATGGCTCATGAAGCCGTACACAGGCAGCCTGGACAGTAGTCAGGAGCTGTTCAACTACAGGCTGAGCAAGTGCAGAATGGTGGTAGAATGTGCATTTGGACGTTTAAAGGCGCGCTGGCGCAGTTTACTGACTCGCTTAGACCTCAGCGAAACCAATATTCCCACTGTTATTACTGCTTGCTGTGTGCTCCACAATATCTGTGAGAGTAAGGGGGAGACGTTTATGGCAGGGTGGGAGGTTGAGGCAAATCGCCTAGCTGCTGGTTACGCGCAGCCAGAAACCAGGGCGGTTAGAAGAGCACAGGAGGGCGCGGTACGCATCAGAGAAGCTTTGAAAACCAGTTTCATGACTGGCCAGGCTACGGTGTGAAAGTTCTGTTTGTTTCTCCTTGATGAAACCCCCCGCCCCTTGGTTCACTCTACTTCCCTGTAAGCTAACCACCCTCCCCTCCTCCCTTTAATCATTGCTTGCAGAGGCAATAAAGTCATTGCTGCTTCACAGTCATGCATTCGTTATTCATTCATCACACAAATAGGGCGATGACTACCAAGGTATCCCAGGAGGGGTGGTGGAGGAGGGAAGGAAAATGCCACACAGCACTTTAAGCACAGCACTTTAAAAGTTTACAACTTTAAAATTTATTGAATGACAGCCTTCTTTTTTTTGGGCAATCCTCTGTGGTGGAGTGGCTGGTTGGCCGGAGGCCCCCCCACCGCGTTCTTGGGCGTCTGGGTGTGGAGGCTATGGAACTTGGGGAGGAGGGCGGTTGGTTACAGAGGGGCAGCAGTGGCAGTCTGTGCTCCAGCTGCCTTTGCTGCAGCTCAACCATGCACTGGAGCATACTGGTTTGGTCCTGCAGCAGCCTCAGCATTGAATCCTGCCTCCTCTCATCACGCTGCTGCCACATTTGCGCTTCACCCCTGTCTTCAGCCCGCCACTTACTCTCTTCAGCCCTCCACCTCTCCTCCCGGTCATTTTGTGCTTTCCTGCACTCTGACATTATTTGCCTCCACGCATTCGTCTGTGCTCTGTCAGTGTGGGAGGACAGCATGAGCTCGGAGAACATTTCATCGCGAGTGCGTTTTTTTTTCTTTCTAAGCTTCACTAGCCTCTGGGAAGGAGAAGATCCTGTGATCATTGAAACACATGCAGCTGGTGGAGAAAAAAAAAGGGACAGCGGTATTTAAAAAGACACATTTTATAAAACAGTGGCTACACTCTTTCAGGGTAAACCTTGCTGTTAACATTACATACATAGCACATGTGCTTTCGTTACAAGGTCGCATTTTGCCTCCTCCCACCGCGTGACTATCCCCTCAACCTTCCCCCCTCCCTGTGGCTAACAGCGGGGAACATTTCTGTTTAGCCACAGGCAAACAGCCCAGCAGGAATGGGCTCCTCTGAGTGTCCCCTGAAGAAAAGCACTCTATTTCAACCAGGTGACCATGAATTCTATCTCACTCTCCAGAGGATAACACAGAGAGATAAAGAACGGATTCTGGTTGAATGCCAGCAAACATACACTGCAATGCTTTGTTCTACAGTGATTCCCGAGTACGTGTTACTGGCCTGGAGTGGTAAAGTGTCCTACCATGAAGGACGAAATAAGGCTGCCCTCCCCAGAAACCTTTTGCAAAGGCTTTAGGACTACATCTAGGAGAACCGCAAATGCCAGGGCAAAGTAATCCTTTCACATGCTTGCTTTTAAACCATGTATAGCATTTTAAAAGGTACACTCACCAGAGGTCCCTTCTCCGCCTGCTGGGTCCAGGAGGCAGCCTTGGGTGGGTTCGGGGGGTACTGGCTCCAGGTCTAGGGTGAGAAACAGTTCCTGGCTGTCGGGAAAACCGGTTTCTCCACTTGCTTGCTGTGAGCTATCTACAACTTCCTCCTCATCATCATCTTCTTCGTCCCCAAAACCTACTTCCGTATTGCCTCCATCTCCATTGAAGGAGTCAAACAACACGGCTGGGGTAGTGGTGGCTGAACCCCCTAAAATGGCATGCAGCTCATCATAGAAGCGGCATGTTTGGGGCTCTGACCCAGAGCGGCTGTTCGCCTCTCTGGTTTTCTGGTAGGCTTGCCTCAGCTCCTTCAGTTTCACGCGGCACTGCTTCGGGTCCCTGTTATGGCCTCTGTCCTTCATGCCCTGGGAGATTTTGACAAAGGTTTTGGCATTTCGAAAACCGGAACGGAGTTCTGATAGCACGGATTCCTCTCCCCAAACAGCGATCAGATCCCGTACCTCCCGTTCGGTCCATGCTGGAGCTCTTTTGCGATTCTGGGACTCCATCATGGTCACCTGTGCTGATGAGCTCTGCATGGTCACCTGCAGCTTGCCACGCTGGCCAAACAGGAAATGAGATTCAAAAGTTTGCGGTTCTTTTCCTGTCTACCTGGCCAGTGCATCTGAGTTGAGAGTGCTGTCCAGAGCGGTCAGAATGGAGCACTCTGGGATAGCTCCCGGAGGCCAATACCATCGAATTGTGTCCACAGTACCCCAAATTCGAGCCTGCAACGTCGATTTAAGCGCTAATCCACTTGTCAGGGGTGGAGTAAGGAAATCGATTTTAAGAGCCCTTTAAGTCGAAATAAAGGGCTTCATTGTGTGGACGGGTGCAGGTTTAAATCGATTTAACGCTGCTAAATTCGACCTAAAGTCCTAGTGTAGACCAGGGCTTAGCTTCTTAACCCTTTACAGGTGAAAGGGTTTTTCCTCTGGCCAGGAGGGATTTTAAAGGTGTTTACCCTTCCCTTTATATTTATGACACTCCCCTTCCACTCTCCTGTGTGGCAAAGTCCTTATAACCCTGACCAGACAGGGCCCAGGCTTCCTGAAGGGCTCAGCCCCCTGACCTGGTTATGACCACTCAGGACACAGGTTAGAGCAAACCCACTCTGGGTACTTTCTCCGCTCTGGATGCTTCCCTGATCTCTTCCCTGACCATTGTCTATGCCCCAGAACAAGTGGAATTTACTAACCAGCAAGTAATTTAAAACAATCAGGAAGCAATGGGAAAGGTGAAAGGAAAACACTTAGCCCCACTCTATGGGCTCTGGGGAAGCACAAACAGCATCTCTGGGATGCCCGGACAGTTCACAGTCTGTCCCTCCCACGTCCCAGGCCTCCTGCCCAGGCCCTGGCTGTGCTGCAGGGATGCTGCGGGTCAGACAGGTGCTCTGGTGGTGGCCACACGCCCTCAGGCTCTCAGTGACAGAACTTTTCTTTCCAGTGTCCCCGGAAAGGTGCAAACCAGAGGACAAATAAAAAGCCCCCCCCCCCACTTGGTAATCTCTGTAAACTGATTGGAGGGGGGTCAGTGGGGCAGACTTGTGATCTTTCAGCACTTCTGGCTGCTGACCAAGTTCTGTCCCTGCCCCCCAGGGTTCCATGGGGTGCAGACCATGGACTGGGACACCCACGAGGGGCAGGGGAAATGCCAGTATGATGGGGATAACTTCATCAGCTTCCACATTCAGCCTCAAGCCCCTTACCCCTGTCTGCATCCCGACTCCCCCCTCCTGAAACCGTGGCCCTGCTCCCAGCCCCACCTCAATGGGATGCGGGGGGGGGGGGGATTTTTAGAGCTACACTGCCTCCCCCTTATCCCTCTCTGTGCCCTTCTACCCCCTTGAGGTGCGGCCGGGAGCAGGGCCATGGCTCCGGGAGGGTGGGAGATGGGACACAGACAGGGGTAAGAGGCCCGAAGCTGGACGTGGAAGTTGATGAAGTCATCCCCATTGTACTGGCATTTACCCTGCCCCCGGCGGTGTCCCAGATCAAGGCCTCCGTCCCGTGGAACCCAGGGGGAGGGCAGGGACAGAACTAGGTCAGCAGCCAGAAGTGCTCAAAGATCATGAGTCCAACCCCTTGACCCCCTCCCCCCAGTCAGTTACAGAGATTACCAAGTGTGGGGGCTTTTTATTTGTCCTCTGGATTTGCACCTTTCCGGGGACACTGGGAAGAAAGGTCCTGTCACCTAGAGCCTGAGGGCGTGTGGCCACCGCCAGAGCACGTGTCTGACCCGCGGCATCCCTGCAGCACAGCCAGGGCCTGGGCAGGAGGCCTGGGATGGACTGTGAACTGCCCCCGTGCCCACAGAGTGGGGCTAAGTGTTTTCCTTTCGCCTTTCTCATTGTTTCCTGATTTTTTTTTTTTAATTAGTTGCTGTTTAGTAAATTGCCATT
This sequence comes from Lepidochelys kempii, assembly GCF_965140285.1. Taxonomy (NCBI): domain Eukaryota; kingdom Metazoa; phylum Chordata; order Testudines; family Cheloniidae; genus Lepidochelys; species Lepidochelys kempii. The sequence continues at coordinate 44,337,820 of NC_136393.1, read as the reverse complement.
TGTTCTGGAGTATAGACAATGGTCAGGGAGGAGGTCAGGGAAGCGTCCAGAGCGGAGAAAATATCCTGGAGTGGGCACGCTCCAGCCTGTGTCCTGCATGGTCACACCAAGTTTGGGGGCCGAGCCCCTCAGGAAGCCTGGGCCCAGCCTTGTCAGGGTTATAAGGACTTTACCACACAGGAGAGTGGAAGGGGAGCCCTCAAGGTGAGGCAGGCTCTGGGTGAGGGAAGAGGGAGCGAGGACTCAGATCCTTCTGCTGTTTGATTCCACAGCAGTGGGGGGTAAAGTCAGGAAAGTTCCCCACAGTAACAGGACCATTTCCCCGCTTACCTCCCTGCATGTTTACTGGCTTCCCCTAAAGTTCATTCAATATTTTAGGGAAAAGTGTCAGAGCTGGCCACACTCTGAGGCCACCAAAAATGTGGCCGTGAGAACCCCTGGGCTAGATGCTCAGGACAGGCCCTTCTGACCTTAGAGTCTGTGAGTGTAACAGGAGCCGGGCACAGGGATGCTGCAGCGCGGTGGGTTGATCGCTAGGACCCAGGAGCGGCTGGGGGGCGGCTCTGGGGTGAGCGATCGCGGGGCTCAGGCCCGGCCGCAAGAAGTGACTCGCAGCCGCTGCGGGGACTCTGGCTCCCGGCGAGATCCCCGCGCCCCGGCGGCTGGTGCTGGGAGCCCGGAGCCCGGGCTGCAGCCGGGAGAGGGGAACCTCCAGCCGGGCCCTGCCCGCTGCTCCCCGGGAGCCTCTCCCAGGGCAGAGCCCCCAGCCCGGCCAGGGCCCCTTCCCGGCCCGGCCCCTGCCCCGGGGGGCCCCGCTCGGAGGGAAGGTAAGAGAGACCCGCCCCCCCCCAGGGTCACCCCCGGGCTGCAGGGGGCGGGTTTGGCCCCGGGCTGCTCCCCGCGGAGCCGGCTGCGATTCCCTGCCCCGGGCCTGGGAAAGCTGCCGCCAGTTCCCGGCGTGTGCGGGGCGGGGGCAGGATCACGTTACCCCCCCCCCCACTTGCTGCTTTGTTTCCCTGCCCCGGCCGGGTTGGTGCGGACGGAGGCTGCAGCTCAGGGAGATGTGAGGGGGGCAAATAGGGAGGGGCAGAAGGTGGGCCGGGGCCAAACTGAATGCAGGGTGGGGGCCCCATCCTGGGCCAGGGAAGGAGGGGGGCCCAGGGGCACAATCGGGGGGGGGGGGCAGCACAGGCGCTGGATCTCGGCTAGCGGGGCCCTGCCGCACCCCCTGGCTTGAAGGGGTTTCCATCCTATCCAGGCTTTACAGTTTGGTTCAATGGCTCTCAGTGCTTCCCCCTCCGTACAGATTGTTTCAGGCCCCCTGCCTGGGACTAGGAGCCGGGGATAACAATGGGTACAGCTGGTCGGGGGTGAGCCCTCCTCGCATTGTAGGGACAGGACCCCAACCCCTGAGCACCCCCAACATCCCCCCCACTGAGCATGTGGCCCCAGCCTTCCCGGTCCTGGGGCCTAGGGAGGGCACATGGCCCCAGCCTGAACCCCAGGGGCAGCCGAAGGAGAAGCCTGACATGCTCCTCACAGGGGCCGTGCACCCCACCTCCGCAGTCAGCTGTGACTCTCAGCCAGCCTGGAAAACAGAAGGGTTTATTGGTCGCTGGGAAGGCGGCATAGAACAGAGCTTGTTAGCACAGAAACCAAGAGCGTTCGGCAACGTCTGGCTTGGGGGGAATCCAGAGTCTTGAGTCCTGGGCTCTCCCCGCTGAGTCCCAAACCAGGAGACTGAGCCGCTTCCAGCCCCCCATCCTCACTGACACCCAGCTGCCCCTCCCCCATGCTTTCTCACCTGGCCTCCCCCTCTCTCTTTGTTCTCCAACACCTTTGGCTGGCTCCCTGCAGAGGACGGGCTCTGGCCATCACTTGCCAGGATAGAGAATTTTGGCCATTCTCTACACCCAGGCAGCCACTCTGCCATCACGCCTGCCCTCTAGAGGTCTCCACAATGATCACACCCCTGTATCCCACCAGCTTGATACTTGTGTAACACATGGGGAAACTGAGGCACACACACAGTACTCAGAGAAAACATTAAGAACAATCCCGCTTCATGAATCCCTCTGAGACCAGCCCAGGGGCACTTTCTGCAGTGGCTGGAACCCCTCTGACCACACCAGCCCCTGAACCTGAGCCTGCAGATGATGGAGAGACCTGGGGAAAGGGCTGGAGCTGGGCAGGAAAATGACTCTGCACGGAAGGCGCCTTTCAGGGACTAGCTGGTGAGTTTGGCCTACAAGGGGAGGGTCTCCCTGTGTCTGTGAGTACCAGAGCTTCTGTCCTCAGTGACACAGCCTGGTTCAACCCTCATTACCAGTGTCCGTGGCTGAGCCACCTAATGAGAGCAAAGACCCAAGACAATGGGGCAGTCGCCAGTTCTCCCAGGGCGAGGGAAGAAGATAAAAAGGGAGAGTGGAGAGACTTGAAGGGGCAGCAGGAGCAGGAAGTGGGGAGGGAGGTTCCCAGCTCTGCCCAGATTCATTCCCTGCACCCCCGCGGCAGTCAGCTCTCCTGGGAACAAGGGCAGGAGCTGAGAGAGGAAAAGCCAGTTGCTTGCTCTGCTGAGCACCGCACTACTTAGGGAGATGGGGGAGAGCTAGAGGGGGTCACAATACACTGTGGGGCAGTACCCTGAAGTGACTCCTTTGATTCTGCTCTTTTTCCAGCGTTTGGCTCAGAGATGCTGCTCTGGGGAGGTTTAGAAGGGACGTGGTGGGTTAGTTCTAAGCAGGGGGGGCTGGCCGGGGAGGTAATGAACTAACTGGGTTTGTTCCCAGCATGGCAGAGTCATAGAATCAGAGCGTCTGTCTGCAGGGAGAGAGCCTGGGGGGAATCGGGGAGTGACATGGACTCCAGCCCCTTATGAAACCTGCCCAATCTCCCTGCTCCTCCAACAGGCTGAGGAATCGTGTCCACGTTTCGCTTCAGATTGTCCCATCTTGCAGGGGACAGGGCAGGGAAATGGCCGTGACGGAGCCAGCTCAGGTAGGGGATTTTCAGGGAGCTTTTGGTGGTGGGGGAGGGGCATCGTAGAGGGGTTAATCACCCGGCGTGGGACGGGGTGTGATAAACCTGCTGGAACATGATCGACCTGGGCCTGATTCTCTGAACAGGCCCACTGGTGGGTAGGGGGGAAGGGGGAAATATTCCCCCATTTCTGAAACAGGGAACAGCCCCCCTGGGCAGGGCTGGGAAAACGACCAGACTCCCAGTGCTGGAGCCTGAACCCACTGGCCAGAGGCTGCTGTGAAGTACGAAGGGAAGCTGTCGGGATTCCTGTCCCTGTCCCCTGCTCCGGCTCGGAGCTCTGCTGCCCGTCTCAGCCTGTGGCTGGCAGGCGAGTGGGAAATGTGAAGAGCCTGCCCTGCTCCATCTGCTGGAGGGGGCGCGTTAATAAGTTCTCACCTTCTCCCCACCCCCTGGAGCCTCCTGGCTGCTCTGAGCAGGGTGGGGGGAGGATTATGCTTCTCTAGCCCTCCTCCCCCGTAACTAGTGGGATTGTGGCTGGGGCGGCAGATGCTTTGTGGGCAACTCTTGTTCCAGATGCTGGTGACCTTCGAGGAGGTGGCTGTGTATTTCACCCAGGGGCAGGGGGCTCTGTTGGATCCCGCTCAGAGAGCCCTCTACAGGGACGTCATGCAGGAGAACTACGAGACAGTGACCTCGCTGGGTAAGGGATTCGTGGCTCCTTGGTTATTGGAAGCTGCGGGGTGCGGGGAGGGTTTGTGTGTCTGGCACCGCTGAGGTTCTTCCCTCATCACACTCCAATGAGACCAGGGTGTCAAAACCTAAGGCGCATACTAAATCATCCCCACCAGTACCCCGTAGCTTGCAAGGTGAAGAACTCTTGTATTATCCTGTCTTTGTTGTTTCTCGGTCACTCACAGAATCCTTCTTCTCCCTCCTCCTTGGTCTGACCTCCGTATGAGGGCTCTGGGCTCCGCAGGTTTAGAAATAGGCAGGGGTTTAACACGAGAGCTGGGTGTGCATCACAATTCCCCTCACCTCCCCAGACGTCTGCCTCCCCCGAGGGGGCTCAGTAACCATGTTCCCGTCCTCTTAGATTCTACTTTCCACAGCACAGAACAGGGACAGGTGCCGCCCACGGAATGTCCTTTCTGACAGACGCTCTCTCAGTCCTCCATACCCTCCTCTGATCTGAATTGACCACCTGTACAGGATTCCCCCTTCCCAAACCTGACCTGATCGCCCGACTGGAACGAGGGGAAGAGCCGTGGGTGCCCGATCTCCAGGCCGGTGAGGAAAGAGAGATCCCGAGAGTCAGCCACACAGGTGAGGACTGACACAGAAACCATCTGGGGAATGAAGGAAAAAATTGAGAATCCCAGAACCGTGGTATCAGTAAGTTTCCTCAGTTCCTTCCTCAACTCACCCAGGGCAGGGCTGCAGTCAGGAGCTATCACTGACATTGTTTCCCACATGTCCTGTTACTTGCAAGTGTTTCCTTCCCAACGTTCCTTCTCTGTGAAAGTTTGGGTGGGATTTGGAGGCAGAATCCAATTGCTCCATCTATGCAGCTTTACTATGTTGGGTTTTCCCTTGGTGCTATTCCTCTTAATTTTTCCCTAGCACAATGACTCCTGTCCGGATTGTCTCTCTGTCCCAGCAGGTGATGAGAGAGTGAGTGAAAACGAGGAGGGGAATCAACAGCAGGAGATTCCTGGGTACAGGGAATCACAGGGCACCTTTGTGGGAAGACCCCATAAGTGCTTAAACTCTGGAAAAAGTTTCATATGGAGGTCACAACTTGTTTTACATCATCGAATCCACACAGGAGAGAGACCCCACAAGTGCTTAGACTGTGGGAAAAGTTTCATACGGAGGTCAAACCTTGTTAAACATCAGGCAATCCACACAGGAGAGAGACCCCATAAGTGCTTAGACTGTGGGAGAACTTTCACACGGAGGTCAGACCTTGTTAAACATCAAACAGTCCACACTGGAGAGAGACCTCATAAGTGCTTAGATTGTGGAAAAAGTTTCATACGGAGGTCACAACTTGTTTTACATCAGGAATGCCACACTGAAGGGAGACCGCATAAGTGCTTAATCTGTGGGAAACGTTTCATATGGAGGTCACAACTTGTTTTACATCATCGAATCCACACAGGAGAGAGACCCCACAAGTGCTTAGACTGTGGGAAAAGTTTCATATGGAGGTCAACCCTACTTAATCATCAGGCAATCCACACGGGAGAGAGACCTCATAAGTGCTTAGACTGTGGGAAAAGTTTCATACGGAGGTCACACCTTGTTAGACATCAGGCAATCCACACAGGAGAGAGACCCCATAAGTGCTTAGCCTGTAGAAAAAGTTTCATACGGAGGTCACACCTTGTTAGACATCAGGCAATCCACACAGGAGAGAGACCCCATAAGTGCTTAGACTGTGGAAAAAGTTTCATACGGAGGTCACAACTTGTTTTACATCAGGAATGCCACACTGAATGGAGACCCCATAAGTGCTTAATCTGTGGGAAACGTTTCATATGGAAGATAGACCATGTTAAACATCAAGCAATCCATACTGGAGAGAGACCCCACAAGTGCTTACTCTGTGGGAAAAGTTTCATACTTAGATCATACCTAGTTTTACATCATCGAATCCACACAGGAGAGAGACCCCATAAGTGCTTAGACTGTGGAAAAAGTTTCATACGGAGGTCACACCTTGTTAGACATCAGGCAATCCACACAGGAGAGAGACCCCATAAGTGCTTAGCCTGTAGAAAAAGTTTCATACGGAGGTCACACCTTGTTAGACATCAGGCAATCCACACAGGAGAGAGACCCCATAAGTGCTTAGACTGTGGAAAAAGTTTCATACAGAGGTCACAACTTGTTAGACATCAGGCAATCCACACAGGAGAGAGACCCCATAAGTGCTTAGATTGTGGAAAAAGTTTCATACGGAGGTCACAACTTGTTTTACATCAGGAACGCCACACTGGAGGGAGACCCCATAAGTGCTTAATCTGCGGGAAACGTTTCATATGCAAGTTAGACCATGTTAAACATCAAGCAATCCACACTGGAGAGAGACCCCACAAGTGCTTACTCTGTGGGAAAAGCTTCATACGGAGGTCAACGCTACTTAGTCATCAGGCAATCCACACAGGAGAGAGACCCCATAAGTGCTTAGACTGTGGGAAAAGTTTCATACGGAGGTCAACGCTACTTAGTCATCAGGCAATCCACACTGGAGAGAGACCTCATAAGTGCTTAGACTGTGGGAAAAGTTTCATACAGAGGTCACGCCTTGTTAGACATCAGGCAATCCACAAAGGAGAGAGACCATATAAGTGCTTAGACTGTGGGAAAAGTTTCATATGGAGGTCACACCTTGTTAGACATGAGGCAATCCACACAGGAGAGAGACCCCATAAGTGCTTAGACTGTGGAAAAAGTTTCATACAGAGGTCACAACTTGTTTTACATCAGGAACGCCACACTGGAGGGAGACCCCATAAGTGCTTAATCTGCGGGAAACGTTTCATATGCAAGTTAGACCATGTTAAACATCAAGCAATCCACACTGGAGAGAGACCCCACAAGTGCTTACTCTGTGGGAAAAGCTTCATACGGAGGTCAACGCTACTTAGTCATCAGGCAATCCACACAGGAGAGAGACCCCATAAGTGCTTAGACTGTGGGAAAAGTTTCATACGGAGGTCAACGCTACTTAGTCATCAGGCAATCCACACTGGAGAGAGACCTCATAAGTGCTTAGACTGTGGGAAAAGTTTCATACAGAGGTCACGCCTTGTTAGACATCAGGCAATCCACAAAGGAGAGAAACCCTATAAGTGCTTAGACTGTGGGAAAAGTTTCATAGGGAGGTCAGACCTTGTTAAACATCAAGCAGTCCACACAGGAGAGAGACCTCATAAGTGCTTAGATTGTGGAAAAAGTTTTATACAGCGATCAACCCTACTTGATCATCAGGCAATCCACACTGGAGAGAGACCCCATAAATGCTTAATCTGTGGGAAAAGTTTCATACGGAGGTCAGATCTTGTTAAACATCAAGCAGTCCACACTGGAGAGAGACCCCATAAATGCTTAATCTGTGGGAAAAGTTTCATACGGAGGTCAGATCTTGTTAAACATCAAGCAGTCCACACTGGAGAGAGACCCCATAAATGCTTAATCTGTGGGAAAAGTTTCATACGGAGGTCAAACCTTGCAAAACATCAGATAATCCACACAGGAAAGAAATCCCATAAATGTTTGGACTGTGGGAAAAGTTTTACACAAAGATCAAATCTTATGGCACATCAGGCAATCCACACAGGAGAGAGACCTCATAAGTGCTTAGACTGTGGGAAAAGTTTCATACAGAGGTCCCACCGTGTTAAACATCAAGCCGTCCACAGTGGAGAGAGATCTCATAAGTGCTCAGAGTGTGGAAAAAGTTTCATAATGCGGTCAACCCTACTTAATCATCAGGCAATCCACACTGGAGAGAGACCCCATAAATGCTTAATCTGTGGAAAAAGTTTCATACGGAGGTCAGGCCTTGTTAAACATCAGGCTATCCACACTGGAGAGAGACCTCATAAGTGCTTAGACTGTGAGAAAAGTTTTATCCAGAGGTCCCACCTTGTTAGACATCAGGCAGTCCACACTGGAGAGAGACCTCATAAGTGCTTAGACTGTGGGAAAAGTTTTATTCAGAGGTCCCACCTTGTTAGACATCAGGCAATCCACACAGGAGAGATACCCCATAAGTGCTTAGACTGTGGGAAAAGTTTTATCCAGAGGTCCCACCTTGTTAGACATCAGGCAATCCACACAGGAGAGAGACCCCATAAGTGCTTAGACTGTGGGGAAAGTTTCATACATAGGTCCCACCTTGTTAAACATCAAGCAATCCATACAAGAGGGAGACCATAAGACTCTTGGAAAGGTTTCAGAAACAGATTAGCCCTTCTAAAGATCAGGCAATCCACACACGCGAGAGAATCCCGTAAGTGCTTAGACTATGGAAAAATGTTTCAAATAGATGTCATCCCTTGTTTTACATCAGAGAATCCACACAGAGGAGTGACTCCATAACTGCTTAGCCTGTGAAAGACCTTTTAAATGGAGGTCAGAACTTGTTTCAAATTAGGCAATTCACACAGGAGAGAGACCCTATAAGTGTTTGGACCATGTGAAAAGTTTCACACAAAGATCGAATCTTATAACACTCAGAGGATCCACACAGGAGAGAGACCGCATCAGTGCTCAGACTGGAAAAAGTTTCCTACATAGGTCAGACCTCGTTAAACATCAGCTAATCCACAGAGGAGAGAGATCCCATAAGTGCTTAGGCTGTGGGTAAAGTTTTATAAGGAGCTCAGCCCATGTTTTAGATCAGAGAATCCACACAGGAGACCCCATAAGTGCTCAGACTATGGAGAAACTTTCATACCGTGGTCAAGGCTTCTTAATTATCAGGCAGTCCTCAAAAGAGGGAGACTCCGTAAGTGCTTAGACTGTGGAAAAAGTTTCATACAGAGGTCAGACCTTGTTAAACATCAGACAATCCACACTGAAGAGAGATCCGATAAGTGCTTAGACCAGGGGTGGGCAAACTTTTTGGCCCGAGGACCATATCGGGGTTGAAAACTTGTATGGAGGGCTGGGTCAGGGAAGGCTGTGCCTCCCCAAACAGCCTGGACCCGCCTCCATCTGACCCCCTCCCACTTCCTGCCTTCTGACTGCCCCCCTCAGTATCCCTGATCCATCCAATCCCTCCTGCTCCTTGTCCCCTGACCGCCCCCTCCAGAGACACCCCACCCACCCCTAACCACCCCCCAGGACCTCATCTGAAGGATTCATGCAGGGTTCATGCACTTGGCAACATTTAGGGCACACCCTGAGTGTTGTGTAGGAGCAGTGCACACACGGCTCCTCTCAAGGGCATGAACCTTGGAAACTCGCCCAAAGGACATGAACCGTGGGAAGCCTCCCAGGACTGGGCTCAAGGCCCGAGAGCAAGGACTGTGATAGATAGAAATTGGTAAATAAGAATCTTAAACAAAGCCAGTGTATTCCTTTTATCTGTTGGAGTATGTAATGCGCAGGAGAAGGGGGAGAATAAAAGAGAGGGTGGAAAGCTGACAAGGCAGACCAGCCCGTCGGCAGACCAGCCCGCTTGCTTGCTTAAAGCTTTGTCTGTCTTGTATTTGGACCGCAACATTCATCCCCTATCTAAACCCCCTGACTGCCCCCTCCAGGGGCCCCTGCCCCAAACCACCTCCCCAGGACCCCAACCCCTTCCCAATCCCCCGTGCTTCCTGTCCCCTGACTGCCCCAACCCCTATCCACACCCCTGCTCCCTGACAGGCCCCCGGGACTCCCACACCTATCCAATCCCCCCATGTTCCCCATCCCCTGACTGCCCCCCCCCAAAACATCCGCCCATCCAACAGCCCCCATCCCCTTACTCCCCCCTGGGACTCCCTGCCCCTTATCCAACCCTCCGGCCCCGGCCCCCTTACCACATTGCTGGTGGCCCGGCAGGAGCCAGACACGCTGCACCACTCTCCCGGAGGAGCACGCAGCCCCACCCCTCAGAGCGCTGCCCGCACGGTGCGTTGAGGCTCCGGGAGAGCAGGGAAGGTAGGGGATGGGCTGGGAGCAGCCTCCCCCGCCGGGCGCTCAGGCGGGTCGGTCAGGACAGTCCCGCAGGCCGGATGTGGCCCGCAGCCCGTAGTTTGGCCACCCCTGGCTTAGACTGTGGGAAACATTTCAGAAACTGATGAGTCCTTGTTCTACATCAAGGAATCCACAAGACTCCATAAGTGCTTGGACTGAGCAAAAGTTGTACACAGAGATCACACCTCATTAAACATGGGAGAATTCACACACGATCTAAACTTCTGTGACACCTGGCCCAAAAGAGTTAAGAACCTTGCAGGCTAATTGACCCAGATTCAACCTTTAGAGACATGTTAGAAAACTGTGTAAATGGTATTTGGGGCCACTCCAAGTAATATAGAGTAGAACTTTGAAATGTAAACTGGTGTTGTTAAAAAATTGGAAGAAGATAGTAGGGCTGTTGATTAATTGCAGTTAATTCGCGTGATTAACTCAAAAAAATTCATTGGGGTTAGAAAAATTAATTTCAATGAATCACATTGTAAAACAATAGAATACCAATTGGAATTTGTTAAATGTTTTTGGATGTTTTTCTGCATTTTCTCATATGTTGATTTCTCACAACAAAGAAGAGAAAGTGTACAGTGCTCACTTTATATTATTTTTTATTACAAATATTTGTACTATAAACATTCAAAACACAAATAGTATTTTTCAATTCACCTCATACAAGTACTGTAGTGAAATCTCTTTATCAGGAAAGTGTAACTTAGAAACATAGATGATTTTAATTATATAAGTGCACTCAAAAATAAAGCAATTAAGACCTTTAGAGACTAGAAGTCCACTCAGTGCTACTTCTTTTTCTGCCAATCGCTAAGGCTTGGTCTATGCTACGAGTTTATGTTGGATTTAGCAGCGTTAAATCGAATTAACCCTGCACCCGTCCACACAATGAAGCCATTTTTTCGACATAAAAAGGGCTCTTAAAACCGATTTCTGTACTCCTCCCCAATGAGGGGATTAGCGCTGAAATCGACATCGCTGTTTCGAATTAGGGTTAGTGTGGACGCAATTCAAAGGTATTGGCCTCTGGGAGCTATCCCACAGTGCACCATTGTGACCGTTCTGGACAGCACTCTGAACTCGGATACACTGGCCAGGTGTACAGGAAAAGCCCCAGGAACTTTTGTAACTCATTTCCTGTTCGCCCCAGGCGAGTTCATCAGCACAGGTGACCATGCAGTCTCAGAATTGAAAAAGAGCTCCAGCATGGACCGAATGGGAGGGACTGGATCTGATCGCTGTATGGGGAGAGGAATCCGTGCTATCAGAACAATGTTCCAAAAGACGAAATGCCAAAACATTTCAAAAAATCTCCGAGGCCATGAGGGACAGAGGCTACAGCAGGGACGCAACACAGTGCCGCGTGAAACTTAAGGAGCTCAGACAAGCGTACCAGAAAACCAAAGAATCAAACAGACGCTCTGGGACAGAGCCCCAGACATGCCGCTTCTACGCTGAGCTGCATGCAATTCTAGGGGGAGCTGCCACCACTACCCCACCCTTGTCCGTGGACTCCAATGATGGGGTACTCTCCTCCATGCCTGAGGATTTTTCAGATGGGGAAGATGAGGAGGAGGAGGACGAGCTTAAGGAGAGCACACAGCACACCATTCTCCCCGACAGCCAGGATCTTTTTATCACCCTGACTGAAATACCCTCCCAACCCAACCAAGCCGGAGAAGGGACCTCTGGTGAGTGTACCCTTTTAAATATAATACATGTTATAAAAGCAAGCGTTTTTTAATGATTAAGTAGCCCTGAGGATGGGGGATGCATTCGTGGCCAGTATTGCTCCTGGAAAAGTCTGTTAACGTGTCTGGGGATGGAGTGGAAATCCTCCAGAGACATCTCCGTGAAGCTCTCCTGGAGGTACTCTAAAAGCCTTTGCAGAAGGTTTCTGGGGAGAGCAGCCTTATTCCGTCCTCCATGGTAGGACACTTTACCACGCCATGCTAGTAGCAAGTAATCTGGTATCATTGCATGACAAAGCCTGGCAGCGTATGGTCCCGGTGTTTGCTGGCATTCAAGCAACATCCATTCTTTATCTCTCTGTGTTATCCTCAGGAGAGTGATATCATTCATGGTAACCTAGTTGAAATAGGGGAATTTAATTAAGGCGACATTGAGAGGTGGCCATTCCTACTGGGCAGTTTGCCTGTGGCTGAAAGGAAATCCTCCCCACAGTTAGCCACGCGGTGGAGGTGGGGGGGAGTTTTGGCGCTGAGCTGTTCATGTTTGGCTAGCAGGGATCTTCCCTGATACCAGCCACACAGTGGGGGGAGAGATAAAGCAATCATCCCAGAAAATTGAATGGCGGGGCGGGTTAGTTTGGTTTTTGCTGCTGCATGTTAACAGGAAAACCGCAGCACTAAATGGCCAACTCAACCTGCTTTGCTTGGTATGGGAGAGGAGGGCGCTGCTGTTATGAAGGTTGCAGAAGCCGAAAAACTATGGCTTACCATGGCTGCCTGCAAGTCGAATTCTGTTGCCCGGCACTGCGTGTGTGATCTCTAACACCAAAGCTGCAGGCACTCAATATAAGATGCAAAATGCGACCTCGTACCAAAATCACATGTGCTATGTAATGTGAATAGTTTAGTTCACCGTGGAAGAGTATAGCCATTGTTCTGTAAAATGTATCTTTTAAAATACTTCACTCCCTTTTTTTCACTCCAGCAGCTGCCAATGTTTCAAGCCTCCCTCCTCCGTCCCAAAGGCTATCTCAGATAAGGCGGCGAAAAAAATGCATGCGCTATGAAATGTTCTCTGAGCTCATGCAGTCATCTAGCACTGACAGAGCTCAGCAGAATGTGTGGAGGGACACAATAGCAGAGTACAGGAAAGTGGCCGATGAACGTGAGGAGAGGTGGTGGCAGGAAGATCAGAGGAGGCATGAGGCAATGCTGGGGCTACTGCAGTATCAAACGGACATCCTCCGGCCTCTGGTGGAGGTTCATGAACGGCAGCAGGATCACAGACTGCCGCTGCAGCCACTGTTTAATTGCCCTCCCTCCTCCCCAAGTTCCATAGCCTCCTCACCCAGACGCCCAAGAACATGGGGAGAGGGAGGTGGGGAGGCTCCGGGCACCCAACCACTTCACCCCAGTGGACAGCCCAAGCAACAGAAGGCTGTCATTCAAGAAGTTTTAAAGTGGCCTTTTCCTTCCCTCCTGCCTTCTTCCCACACCTCACCTGGGCTACCTTGTGAGTTATCTCCCTATTTTTATAATCAATTAATAAAGAATACATGTTTTTTAAATGATAATGACTTTATTTCCCTTGCAAGCAAGCTGTGATCGAAGGGGGAAGGGTGGGTGGCTAACAGGGAATTTAGAGGCAACCAAGGGGGTGGGTTTTCATCAAGGAGAAACAAACAGAAGTGTCACACGGTACCCTGGCCAATCATGAAACTGGTTTTCAAAGCTTCTCTCATGTGCACCACTTCCTGCTGTGCTCTTCTAACCTCCCTGGTGTCTGGCTGCGCGTATTCAGCGGCCAGGCGATTGGCCTCAACCTCCCACCCTGCCATAAACGTCTCCCCCTTTACTCTCACAGAGATTGTGGAGCACACAGCAAGCAGCAATAACAATGGGAATATTGGTTTCGCTGAGGTCTGAGCGAGTCAGTAAACTGCGCCAGCGACCCTTTAAACATCCAAATGCACACTCTACCACCATTCTGCACTTGCTCAGCCTATAGTTGAACAGCTCCTGACTACTGTCCAAGGTGCCTGTGTACGGTTTCATGAGCCAGGGCATTAAGGGGTAGGCTGGATCCCCAAAGATAACTGTAGGCATTTCAACATCCCCAACAGTTATTTTCTGGTCTGGGAAGTAAATCCCTTCCTGCAGCCATTGAAACAGATCAGAGTTCCTGAAGACACGAGCATCATGAACCTTTCCTGGCCATCCCACGTTGATGTTAGTGAAATGTCCCTTGTGATCCACCAGTGCTTGCAGCACCATTGAAAAGTACCCCTTGCGGTTTATGTACTGGCTGCCCTGGTGGTCCGGTCCCAAGATAGGGATATGCGTTCCGTCTATAGCCCCACCACAGTTAGGGAATCCCATTGCAGCAAAGCCATCTCGTGTGACCTGCACATTTCCCAGAGTCACTACCTTTGATAGCAGCAGCTCAATGATTATGTTGGCTACTTGCATCTCAGCAACCCCCACAGTAGATTTGCCCACTCCAAATTGATTTCCGACTTACCGGTAGCTGTCTGGCATTGCAACATTCATTCATAAAATTGGTTACCCCAGAAACTAGCTAATTGAGTTTCACTTTCAATCCAATTGCTGCTTAAATCACTGAAACTTGAACTCTTTCAACATTGTAACTTCTGCTCACTGTTTGCCATTTCTTACACTTGTCCATATTGTAACTCAAACTCCATTTTAACTTGTCCCAAACTCCATTTTAAAAATGCTTACTCCATTTTGCAAAAGCCTAATGTAATCTTATTAGTTTAGTTTAGATGTGTGAATGAGGTATGTATGGATGGTGGAATCAACCTCCAGCCCCAGCCTGTCCTGATAAAATAAAGTGTAAACACCCAGTGGCTGAAGATGTGGACAACAGCCCTGACAAAGTAAGAGGAGTCCACCCTCAAAAGAAAAGAACAAAAGTACAATTGAAGAAACATCAGAGCCAGGTCCTAGGCTGAAAGTCATGTCTGCAATTGACGGGTGATCAATCACACCGAACCCAGAGGCAGCGTGACACAGCAAGACCTATAGACTCTAGATTGAAACTAAAGCCTACAAAAAAGGATGGATGAGATGGAAGACTTTGGGGAGGGTACCATTCTGCAGCCAACATGGAAGGGCATTGGTGCATGCCCAACAGAGACCCAGCTCTTCCTTGTGCCCGGCTTTCCTGGCCAGTTAGCTGTCACAGGCATCGAACCCAAGATATTAGTTATTGGTTATAAATCAAATTGTGTTATCATAATAAAAATGGCATTTTCTTGTCTTGTCCCCTGAAATGATCCTGTGTAGTTTTCTTGGCATAACAACCTTGAGAGATCATCAAGTCCAGTCCCCTGCCCTCACAGCAGGACCAAGCACCATCTAGATCATCCCTGGTAGATGTCTATCCAACCTGTTCTTAAATATCTCCAGTGATGGGGATTCCACAACCTCCCTAGGCAATTTATTCCAGTGTTTCACCACCCTGACAGTTAGGAAGTTTTCCTAATGTCCAACCTAAACCTCCCTTGCTGCAATTTAAGTCCATTGCTTCTTGTCCTATCATCAGAGCTCAAGGAGAACAATTTTTCTCCCTTCTCCCTGTAACACCCTTTTAGATACTTGAAAACTGCTATCATGTCCCCCCTCAGTCTTCTGTTTTCTAAACTAAACAAGCCCAATTCTTTCAGTCTTCCCTCATAGCTCATGTTTTCTAGGCCTTTTATCGTTTTTGTTGCTCTTCTCTGGACCTTCTCCAGTTTTTCCACATCTTTCTTGAAACGTGGTGCCCAGAACTGGAGACAATACTCCAGTTGATGCCTAATCAATGCAGAGTAGAACGGTAGAATGGTCTCTTGTATCTTGCTCACAACACTCCTGTTAATGCATCCCAGAATCATGTTTGCTTTTTTTGCAACAGTGTCACACTGTTCACTCATATTTAGCTTGTAGTCCACTATGACCCCTAGATCCCTTTCTGCAATACTTATATTTACTTAGTCAATAATCCAAATAGTTTTCTTTAAAACCATAGGCACCAACTTTTCCCGGCGCTGGTGGGTGCTCAACCCCCATTCCCCGCCCTGACTCCACCCCTGCCCCAATCCCATTCCAACCCCTTCCCCAAAGTCCCTCCCCAACTCCACCTCCTCCCTGCACCTATTGGACCCCTTCCCCAAATCCCTGTCCCGGCCCCTTGTCTTCCCCAAGGGCGCCGCATTCCCCCTCCTCTCCCTCCCTCCCAGCACTTGCCTCCGCGAAACAGCTGTTTTGCAGCGGGAAGCGCTGGGAGCTAGGGGGAGAAGCGGGGAAGGGACGCTCAGGGGAGGAGGCAGAGTAGAGGTGGAGGTGAGCTGGGGCGGGGAGCTGCCACGGGGTGCAGAGCGCTCACTAATTTTTTCCCCTGAGTGAGTGATCCAGCCCCGGAGCACCCATGGAGTCGGCACCTATGTTTAAAACATGAACAATTTGAACAATCTCTATTAGAGATCTCTATTCCTCCATAGCTAAAGCCCTCCATAATTACAGCTAGTTGACATTTTTCACACAGAAATGTTTCTCATCTGAAAGTGTGGCTTCAGGAAAATCAGGGTTTCCCTGGAAATGTTGCTTTTTACGACAATAGGTTAGATTCTGATCAGGAGAATCAACATGTAATTGCAAATTGTGGAATCATTTCAATTGCAGTCTAAAATGTCTGTCCACATTTTCTGTTTCCACATTTCTGCAGGGAAACATTAGAGAATATTTCGTTCCGGAAAACATCTTAACCCCTGTAGCTCAGCATCAGCTCATTTATAATTAAGGGTGAAAGATCAAGTTACAACACATAATGTGAAAATGTTCAGTCCATGACGAAACAGAAAGATCTCCAAAAATATCATGTCCAAGAATAATCTAGAGATCATGCAGCCACTGTGCTGGCCCTGTATATGATGGAAACCACTTCAAGCCAGGGGGTGCGGCATCCCCAGTACCCCTAGTTCCAGCACTTAAAACTTATTTTTAAAGGCTTTGTATCTGACTGAAAATATTTCTTAGACCAAGAGTCCTGGTCAGTGTTTGAAACCCAAACATTGGAGCATTAGGACATTGAAAGTGAAATGAATTAAAGTTGTAGAACTGCTTTCTTTCCAGTGTCTTGTGGTGTTTAGATGTTGCTTGTAATTATTAGAATTGGGAGCACTGGCTGTTGGGAGTCTGAAAGGACAGGAAACAGGAAGGAGGGGGAGGAGTTGAAGAGGCTGAAGGAGAGCTACTGGGGTGATATTTAAAAGTTTTTCTCTGCAAGGAAGAGAGCTAGAAACATCCTTTGTTTAGAAAACAGAAGCCGAGCACCTCACCTCATCACCTGCATCCAGGAGGTGGGGCTTCAACAAACACAACAAATATTGCAAGACTCATGATAAAATCATGAAAGTTGGTGACGCTGCAGCCCCTTTACGCTGAGCCAGAGCAGCCCTTATTGTAAATGAGAATCAGGTCTTGAAAACATGGATTTCAGCTTAACCAAGTTTTTAGCCTGTGAGTTTAATATCACTGGGGTGGAATGATTAGCTTTTTACTGATATAGCTGTATACACACAAACCAATGGCAAAATATTTCAATTGATAATAAATGAAAATTACAGATATGGAAATTAAGGACAACGCTGCTTGAAAACTTATTCAGGTTTGACTTAAGGAGAGTTACTTTGCATATTTTGACAGGGGATGTTGACAGTCTGTGTTTTCATGGTTATAAAGCCCTCACTTTTTGAATCTCAGTGTCGACTGTCATTAAAGAATTGTCGACTGACTCACTGTTGTCGTATCCCCCCATAATTTCCCACAACTGAAAATTTAAATTAATAAAAATTGGGGGGGAAATGCTGAAACCCAGATTTTTGTGCAACTGTGAAAATGTAACTTAATAAATATTGAAAAAATACTGTAAAATAAACATATATATATATAATTCTTTCAAGCCTAAATATCACTCCAGACACACAGCCTCTGCTCATGCAAGCGCTTTAGGACAGGGGGATGCTGGGTATATTTCTGAGCTCAGGAAAGTGAAGCCAACCCTGTTACACTGCCCAGAGGGAACCATGGCCTCAGAGAACCCTGTGGAATGTCTCCAGGATGAAGTTGCTTGTCCCATTTGTCTGGAGTATTTTAAGGACCCAGTGATTATAGACTGGGCACAATTTCTGCCCAGCCTACATCAGCCAGTGCTGGGAGGGATCCAATACAGCCGCCTCTTGCCCTCAGTGCAGAGAAACTGCGCAACAGAGAAACCTCAGGCCCAACAAGCAGCTGGCAAACATGGTAGAAATCGCCAAGCGGCTGAGTTTCCAGGCAGCGAAGGGAGCAGGAGGGGGCGGGGTGTGTGGGGAACACCGGGAGGCTCTGAAACTGTTCTGTGAAGAGGATCAAACCCCCATCTGTGTGGTGTGTGACAGATCCCGGGCTCACCGCGCTCCTAAGGTGTTTCCTATGGAGGAGGCTGCCCAGGAGTCCTGTCAAGTTGCTGTGAAGTTTAATGGGCAATAACTTTAGATTTTAATGACAGGTTAATTTCACTGCAAGTTGCCGTCACAAGTGTATCTGTATCATGCAGCTCTGCAAAGCCTTCACTGTATGGGAGCTGCTATTATAAATAAATAATAATAAAGAAAAATAAATGATCTGGCAGAGTGGCAAGAAAGGCAAAAAAATAAAGTCTTTAAAGATACCTGACATGGGAAACCTTTAACTGAGAAGTTGAATCCTTGTCAAACCCAACTTCCACTGGTGAAACAAGGGAACTTTTTACAGAACAGAAGCTGTTCAATGATCAGTGCAGCTTAAAACACAAGAGCTGCAGGCCTGTCTATATTTGCGAGTTGGGAGTTTGCCCTAACACTTAGTCCCGCTCTGTCACACCAGTGCAGTCCCCAGGGCTTCAGAGCTGAAATTCAACTGGGAGTTGGGCTCCTTGGAGAATCCCAGCTCATATTTGGAGCCCGGTTGGTTTCTGGGATTAGTATCACTTCTGTAATCTGAAAACCACCTTAATTGATTCACCACCATGTGACTCCAGTTTCCTGTTATGTGCTGTGCTACTAATTAGTGAATGAATAAATACCAGTCAAACTCAGATAATTGTGGTCTCTCTCTAATTTATAAAATGACTGAATTGGAAACAAGTTGGAATATGACACTCTCCCTATTTCCGTTGTTCGGTTTCATTCCCTTGGTGCCCCTGATGTCATAAATCCATTAGGACAAACAGTCACCTTGGGTTTGGGTGGAAAAACATCCCCCTACCCACCCTTCTGAACCCTCAGAATGAAACCTCCCAAATAATTTCTCTTTCTACAGGAAAAAAATCAGGCCCATTGCAAGACTTTGAGGGAAGAGAGAGAAAAACTGCAGGGATTTCAAGTGACTGGAGAGGGGGAAAGCTGGGAGTATCTGGTAGGTGCCTGTTGTTTCTGACCTGCTGAGACTTGTGGTGAGAGGTCTGTTTTTAGGCAGATTCCTCTGTGGGCTTGGTGAATGTGGGCATCAGTACATTTCTCCATGATCCTAGATTTTCTGTGTTAGGTTCATGTGCAGAATCTAAGCTCTTGTGTCAGTGAATGAGTTAATTTCTAGCCCTTGTGACTTTCCCTGTGTCTGCGTCATTTCTTGGGTTGGTGAATTCTTTGATTTCTTTTTTCCCTTGGAACTTCTGTCAGTGTAATGCTGAGTCCTGCCTCCTGCTGCTCTGGATCTCCATTCTCAGAGGCCATGAAAGTGGGATGAGCCCCTGAGACTGTGGGAGGGGATGGGCTCTGGCCACGGGGGTCATATCTATTGAATGACAGGAAAGCAATTGAGCTGGTGTAACAGGTGCCCAGGTGTCAGGACGTCTCACATTCATTCATGAGTTAACAAAGGTCACAACATTGAGGCCCAAATTTAGCAAAATGGCCTAATTTTGAGTCCCTGATTTTCTCTCCCAATCTTTCCGATCTTCAGAAGATGGGGGAATTGAACCTAGCACTCCTACATCACAGCGGAGTGCACTAATCACTCGGTTACGAGGTAAGCAGCACCAGCTCCCCTTCTGGTCACTTTGTAAGGTGTGGGCAGGCACCTGCGCTGTTCTGAGGCCCTTGGAATTGCAAGCTCTTGCTTCAAGAGCATAGGTGAGGAGAGGTTCTTTGGTCCTGCTTGCAACAGGGGCTCTGCAGCACTCCACTGAGCAGACGCTGACCGTGTTTTCCAGACAGCCAGCTTAGAGCAAGGTGGGGTGAGTTGTGTGGCTGTGGTTTAGGGAGCAGCCTGGTTTTCTCTCTCTCTATGCCCTGGTCTACACTAGGACTTTAGGTCGAATTTAGCTGTGTTAAATCGATGTAAACCTGCACCCGTCCACACAATGAAGCCCTTTATTTCGACTTAAAGGGCTCTTAAAATCGATTTCCTTACTCCACCCCTGACAAGTGGATTAGCGCTTAAATCGACGTTGCCAGCTCGAATTTGGGGTACTGTGGACACAATTCGATGGTATTGGCCTCCGGGAGCTATTCCAGAGTGCTCCATTGTGACCGCTCTGGACAGCACTCTCAACTCAGATGCACTGGCCAGGTAGACAGGAAAAGAACCGCAAACTTTTGAATCTCATTTCCTGTTTGGCCAGCGTGGCAAGCTGCAGGTGACCATGCAGAGCTCATCAGCACAGGTGACCATGATGGAGTCCCAGAATCACAAAAGAGCTCCAGCATGGACCGAACGGGAGGTACGGGATCTGATTGCTGTTTGGGGAGAGGAATCCGTGCTATCAGAACTCCGTTCCAGATTTCGAAATGCCAAAACCTTTGTGAAAATCTCCCAGGGCATGAAGGACAGAGGCCATAACAGGGACCCGAAGCAGTGAAACTAAAGGAGCTGAGGCAAGCCTACCAGAAAACCAGAGAGGCGAACAGCCGCTCTGGGTCAGAGCCCCAAACATGCCACTTCTGTGATGAGCTGCAGGCCATTTTAGGGGGTTCAGCCACCACTACCCCAGCCGTGTTGTTTGACTCCTTCAATGGAGATGGAGGCAATACGGAAGCAGGTTTTGGGGACGAAGAAGATGAGGAGGAGGAGGAGGTTGTAGATAGCTCACAGCAAGCAAGCGGAGAAACCGGTTTTCCCGACAGCCAGGAACTGTTTCTCACCCTAGACCTGGAGCCAGTACCCCCCGAACCCACCCAAGGCTGCCTCCTGGACCCAGCAGGCGGAGAAGGGACCTCTGGTGAGTGTACCTTTTAAAATACTATACATGGTTTAAAAGCAAGCATGTGAAAGGATTACTTTGCCCTGGCATTTGCGGTTCTCCTAGATGTAGTCCTAAAGCCTTTGCAAAAGGTTTCTGGGGAGGGCAGCCTTATTGCGTCCTTCATGGTAGGACACTTTACCACTCCAGGCCAGTAACACGTACTCGGGAATCATTATAGAACAAAGCATTGCAGTGTATGTTTGCTGGCATTCAAACAACATCCGTTCTTTATCTCTCTGTGTTATCCTCAGGAGAGTGAGATATAATTCATGGTCACCTGGTTGAAATAGAGTGCTTTTCTTCAGGGGACACTCAGAGGAGCCCATTCCTGCTGGGCTGTTTGCCTGTGGCTAAACAGAAATGTTCCCCGCTGTTAGCCACAGGGAGGGGGGAAGGTTGAGGGGGTAGTCACGCGGTGGGAGGAGGCAAAATGCGACCTTGTAACGAAAGCACATGTGCTATGTATGTAATGTTAACAGCAAGGTTTACCCTGAAAGAGTGTAGCCACTGTTTTATAAAATGTGTCTTTTTAAATACCGCTGTCCCTTTTTTTTTCTCCACCAGCTGCATGTGTTTCAATGATCACAGGATCTTCTCCTTCCCAGAGGCTAGTGAAGCTTAGAAAGAAAAAAAAACGCACTCGCGATGAAATGTTCTCCGAGCTCATGCTGTCCTCCCACACTGACAGAGCACAGACGAATGCGTGGAGGCAAATAATGTCAGAGTGCAGGAAAGCACAAAATGACCGGGAGGAGAGGTGGCGGGCTGAAGAGAGTAAGTGGTGGGCTGAAGACAGGGCTGAAGCTCAAATGTGGCGGCAGCGTGATGAGAGGAGGCAGGATTCAATGCTGAGGCTGCTGCAGGACCAAACCAGTATGCTCCAGTGTATGGTTGAGCTGCAGCAAAGGCAGCTGGAGCACAGACTGCCACTGCTGCCCCTCTGTAACCAACCGCCCTCCTCCCCAAGTTCCATAGCCTCCACACCCAGATGCCCAAGAACGCGGTGGGGGGGCCTCCGGCCAACCAGCCACTCCACCACAGAGGATTGCCCAAAAAAAAGAAGGCTGTCATTCAATAAATTTTAAAGTTGTAAACTTTTAAAGTGCTGTGCTTAAAGTGCTGTGTGGCATTTTCCTTCCCTCCTCCACCACCCCTCCTGGGCTACCTTGGTAGTCATCCCCCTATTTGTGTGATGAATGAATAAAGAATGCATGAATGTGAAGCAACAATGACTTTATTGCCTCTGCAAGCGGTGATTGAAGGGAGGAGGGGCGGGTGGTTAGCTTACAGGGAAGTAGAGTGAACCAAGGGGCGGGGGGTTTCATCAAGGAGAAACAAACAGAACTTTCACACCGTAGCCTGGCCAGTCATGAAACTGGTTTTCAAAGCTTCTCTGATGCGTACCGCGCCCTCCTGTGCTCTTCTAACCGCCCTGGTGTCTGGCTGCGCGTAACCAGCAGCCAGGCGATTTGCCTCAACCTCCCACCCCGCCATAAACGTCTCCCCCTTACTCTCACAGATATTGTGGAGCACACAGCAAGCAGTAATAACAGTGGGAATATTGGTTTCGCTGAGGTCTAAGCGAGTCAGTAAACTGCGCCAGCGCACCTTTAAACGTCCAAATGCACATTCTACCACCATTCTGCACTTGCTCAGCCTGTAGTTGAACAGCTCCTGACCACTGTCCAGGCTGCCTGTGTATGGCTTCATGAGCCATGGCATTAAGGGGTAGGCTGGGTCCCCAAGGATACATATAGGCATTTCAACATCCCCAACAGTTATTTTCTGGTCTGGGAATAAAGTCCCTTCCTGCAGCTTTTGAAACAGACCAGAGTTCCTGAAGATGCGAGCATCATGCACCTTTCCCGGCCATCCCACGTTAATGTTGGTGAAACGTCCTTTGTGATCCACCAGAGCTTGCAGCACTATCAAAAAGTACCCCTTGCGGTTTATGTACTCGGCGGCTTGGTGCTCCGGTGCCAAGATAGGGATATGGGTTCCGTCTATAGCCCCACCACAGTTAGGGAATCCCATTGCAGCAAAGCCATCCACTATGACCTGCACATTTCCCAGGGTCACTACCCTTGATATCAGCAGATCTTTGATTGCGTGGGCTACTTGCATCACAGCAGCACCCACAGTAGATTTGCCCACTCCAAATTGATTCCCAACTGACCGGTAGCTGTCTGGCGTTGCAAGCTTCCACAGGGCTATCGCCACTCGCTTCTCAACTGTGAGGGCCGCTCTCATCTTGGTATTCATGCGCCTCAGGGCAGGGGAAAGCAAGTCACAAAGTTCCATGAAAGTGCCCTTACGCATGCGAAAGTTTCGCAGCCACTGGGAATCGTCCCAGACCCGCAACACTATGCGGTCCCACCAGTCTGTGCTTGTTTCCCGAGCCCAGAATCGGCGTTCCACAGCATGAACCTGCCCCATTAGCACCATGATGCATGCATTGGCAGGGCCCATGCTTTCAGAGAAATCTGTGTCCATGTCCTGATCACTCACGGGACCGCGCTGACGTCGCCTCCTCGCCCGGTATCGCTTTGCCAGGTTCTGGTGCTGCATATACTGCTGGATAATGCGTGTGGTGTTTAATGTGCTCCTAATTGCCAAAGTGAGCTGAGCGGCCTCCATGCTTGCCTTGGTATGGCGTCCGCACAGAAAAAAGGCGCGGAACGATTGTCTGCCGTTGCTCTGACGGAGGGAGGGGCGACTGACGACACGGCTTACAGGGTTGGCTTCAGGGAGCTAAAATCAACAAAGGGGGTGCCTGTACATCAAGGAGTATTTCAGGCAGGACTTCACGGAGGGTTCCAATAAGAAATGGTGCACCTAAGTTATCTTTCTTATTGGAACAAGGAGGTTAGCCTGGCCTCTGATTGATACATGGCTAGATTTACCTCGCTGCACCTTCTCTGTGAGTGACTGCAGTGTGACCTAGAGGAATGAGTCCCCTAGACAGGGGAGGAGGCAAATGAGTACAAAACAAATCTGGTCTATTTCTTGTTTTGACCCACTCCATCTATCTTTTACATCTTTGGCTGGCAGCAGACGGTGCAGAAGGACTGCATGCCATCCACATCTCATGGCTGCTCGGCAGAAGATGGTATAGTACGACTGCTAGCAGTCCGTATCGCCTGCCCGCTCACCATAAGACGGTTCAATAGGACTGACTGCAGGACTAAAGAGAATGACCTGCTCAAGTCACTCCAAATTTAGTCCCTGCGCCCATGTCTGCCCAGGCGCTCCCAGCCGACGTGGCCAGGAGCACCTCGGACATGAGGATGACGGCTACCAGTCGTACTGTACCGTCTGCTGCCACAAGGCAAGGGGTTGCTGCTACTGTGTAGCAATGCCGTACCGCGTCTGCCAGCACCCAGGAGACATAGGGTGACGGTTACCTGAGCGGGCTCCATGCTTGCAGTGGTATGGCGTCTGCACAGGTAACTCAGGAAAAAAGGCGCGAAATGATTGTCTGCCCTTGCTTTCACGGAGGGAGGGAGGGAACGGGGGCCTGACGATATGTACCCAGAACCACCCGCGACAATGTTTTAGCCCCATCAGGCATTGGGATCTCAACCCAGAATTCCAATGGGCAGCGGAGACTGCGGGAACTGTGGGATAGCTACCCACAGTGCAACGCTCCGGAAGTCGACTCTAGCCTCGGTACTGTGGAAGCGCTCCGCCGAGTTAATGCACTTAGAACATTTTCTGTGGGGACACACACACTCGAATATATAAAACCGATTTCTAAAAAACCGACTTCTATAAATTCGACCGTATTCCGTAGTGTAGACATACCCTATTTTGATTTCTTGTGTGTTCTGAATTCTAAGACATAACTTCTCTATCTGTCTGCTGTGAACACAACAGCGCCAAACTCCTTTCCGTAAGATCATCTTAGGTACTTA
Organism: Lepidochelys kempii; assembly: GCF_965140285.1. Classification (NCBI taxonomy): domain Eukaryota; kingdom Metazoa; phylum Chordata; order Testudines; family Cheloniidae; genus Lepidochelys; species Lepidochelys kempii. The sequence continues at coordinate 44,313,260 of NC_136393.1, read as the reverse complement.
AGCACACCCAGGAATCTGAGTTTAACCTGATGGGTTTTTTTAATTCTGTGTTCTCTGTAATGCTTCTCAGTTAACAATCAGTGTGCTGGCTTAGAAGGAGCCGTGCAATAACGTATAACTGCCGGCGATACACAGAGAACAAGGTGCAAGCCCTCCTCCAGCATCACACCTTGGTGTCTGTCTTCTGCTTGGCAACTTTCCATTCCTCCAGCGCCAGCCCCCAGCCCCCGCAGAGGGCAGGTGGAAAACAGGTTTCCCTTAGGACAGGGGCAGGGAAACTTTTTGGCCTGGGCTTCTCAGTTAACAATCAGTTAACTTTTGTTAACTTAACAATTGATGTGATTGCCTTTTATGAAACATACACATAATAATATATGTTGAATTCTTTCTATTTGCCTTCTGGTTTCTCAGACCTTTAGGCTGCACTCAGATCATATTTTCAAGTTTTTCTCTGCAATCAAGAAAGCTAGAAACTTCCTTTGTTTAGGAAAGGAAAGCCAAGAGTCTCTCCTCATCACATGCTTCTAGGAGCTGGGGCTTTAACAAACACAACAAATACAATGAACCTCATTAGAAAATCTTGAGTGCCGGTAACACCGCAGCTTCTTTACACTGAGCCAGAGCTGCCTTAGTGTACATGAGAATCAGGCCTTTGAAACATTGATCTCAGCTTAACCTAGGTTTTCTCCTGTGAATTTCATATCACTAGACTTCGAAGGATTAGACTTTATTGGTTGATGTCTGTAAATGTTGATTTCACTCTACACACAAAAACCAGGAAAAACTACTCCCACTGCTAATAACTGAAATTTACCAATAGGCACAGTAAGAACAATGCTTCCTGAGAAGTTATTAGACATTGATTTAAGAATATTTACTTTGCATATTTGGATATGTGATGTTGACATTCTCTATTTTAATGGTTGTGAAGCTTTAACTTTTGGAATCTGTCTCTACTGTCATTACATAGTTATTGTCTGACCCAAATATTGTCTGATCCCGCCCTAAATCTCCCACCACTGTGAACATTTAAATGGAGGACAATTGGAATGAAATGCTAAAAACCCAGATTTTTGTGCAACTGTGAATGTTTAAATCAATAAATATAAAATTGCTTAAAAATATATATTAAAAAAAAAAAAGAATTCTACCAAGCCTGACTATCCCGCCTTAGACACACAAATCCTGCTCCTGCAGGCTCATAGAATCGTAGAAGATCAGGGTTGGAAGGGACCTCAGGAGGTCATCTCGTCCAACCCCCTGCTCAAAGCAGGACCAATCCCCAACTAAGTCATCCCAGCCAGGGCTTTGTCAAGCCTGACCTTAAAAACCTCTAAGGAAGGAGATTCCGCCACCTCCCTAGGTAATCCCTTCCAGAGCTCATCCTCACAGGGGGATGCCTCTCATTGCAAGACCAGAGCCCTAGTGGTACATTTTTCACTAAATGGTCCAGAGGGAGCCATGGCCACAGAGAACCCCCTGGAAAGTCTCCAGGAGGAAGCTACATGTCCCGTCTGTCTGCAGTAGTTCACAGAAGCTGTCACTCTGGTGTGTCGGCACATCAGCCAGTGCTGGGAGGGATCCGATACAGCCGTCTCCTGCCCTCAGGAACTGAGCAACACAGAAACATCAGGCTGAACAGGCAGCTGGCAAACATGGTAGAAATCACCAAGCGGCTGAGTTTACAGGCAGCAAAAGGAGCAGGAGAGGACGGGGTGTGTGGGGAACACCAGGAGGCTCCAAAACTTCTGTGAAGAGGATAAACTTCGATCTGTGTAGTTTGCCATCTGTCCCGGGCTCTCCAAGCTCACACGGTGGTTCCCAGAGGAGGCTGCACAGGAGTACAAGGGAGGGAACTGCTGTCAAGTTTAATGGGTAATAACTTTGGATTTTAATTTCAGGCTAATTTCACTGAAAGTTACCTGGCACAGGCATGAAGTATCATTCAGCTCTGTAAACCGTTCATGGTATGGGAGATGCTGTAACAAAATACAGAGGAACAGAGGAAGGTCTTTAACGATACCTGATGTGGGAAAATGTCCTCTGAGATTCTGATGGGGATTCCTGAAAACCTTCATCATATAAAGAATTCTACCAATCCCAAAGGATCAGACATGTTACCCACCAAGTTAATGAATACTTCAGTTCTTACCCAAGTCCATGCTTACAGCCAATTCTTGTTAACTAAAGTACGATTTATTAAAAGAAGAAAAGGCAGTATTGGCTAAAAGATCATTAGACATACAAATGCGAATAGAGTCCATAGGTCAGTTTCACCATAGAGATGACGCGTTATAATTGAAAAGAGTCCTTTTCAGAATCATTTCATCACGTTCTAGTCCAATGTCCAAATGTTCAATATCAGGGCGGTCCAGAGAGGACTGGAGATCTCAGTCTTACGACTCGAACTCCCCCTGAAGAAAGCTTAAGAAGATCTGAGATAAAAGGATCAGGTCCCAAGCGTTTATATAGAAGTTTTTGCAGCCTCTCGACAGCAGGCAGTCCTTGGGTGAACAATAGGTTTTGGAAGTAACCTCCTATTTCCCAAACATCACAGGTAATAAAACTACATGGATTAATATAAGGTAATTATCTATAAAGCAGTTCATAGACAGTTTACCACAAACTTTAAAAAGAGATATATATACAATGACATTATTACACCCAAGTTTCATTTAAATGTTAATATTTCCTTTTGACTTCTGAATTAACAAAATACAGTCGTCGACAGAAACCCTTTGGTTATACTGTTAATCTATATCTCGTTACAGATTAACATAGACTACTACAATTACTATGTTCTAGGGCTGTCAAGTGATTAAAAAAATTAATCGTGATTAACCGTGCTCTTAAACAATAATAAAATACCATTTATTTAAATATTTTGGATGTTTTATACATTTTCAAATATATTGATTTCAACTGCAACACAGAATACACTCCATGCATCTGATGATGGGTTATAGCTCACAAAAGTTTATGCCCAAAGAAATGTGTTAGTCTCTAAGGTGCCACAAGGACTCCTTGTTGTTTTTACAGAATACGAAGTGTACGGTGATCACTTTATATTTTTTATTACAAATACTTGCACTGTAAAAAACAAAAGAAATAGTATTTTTCAATCCACCAACTGCAACTACTGTATGCAATCTCTTTATCATGAAAGTTGAACTTACAAATGTAGAATTATGTACAAAAAATAACTGCATTCAAATGTAAAACTTTGGAGCCTACAACTCCACTCAATCCTACTGCTTGTTTGGCCAATCACTCAGAAGAACAAGTTTGGTTACAATGTGCAGGAGATCATGCTGCCCGCTTCTTGTTTACAAGGTCACCTGAAAGTGAAAATAGGCGTTCACGTGACACTGTTGCAGCCGGCGTCACAAGATATTTACGTGCCAGATGCTCTAAAGGGTCCTAGGTCCCTTCCTGCTGGAACCACCATTCCAGAGGAAATGCCTCCATGCTAATGACGGGTTCTAATCAATAACGATCCGAAGCAGACCAGACCGACACGTGCTCATTTTCTTCAACTGAGTCAGATGCCACCACCAGAAAGTTGATTTTCTATTTTGGTGGTTCGGGTTCTGCAGTTTCCCAATCAGCGTGTTCCTCTTTTAAGACTTCTGGAAGCATGCTCCACACCTCGTCCCTCTCAGATTTTGGAAGACACTTCAGATTCTTAAACCTTGGGCCGAGTGCTGTAGCTATCTTTCGAAATCTCAGATAGTTACTTTCTTTGCGTTTTGTTAAATCTGCAGTGAAAGTGTCCCCCCATGTGCTAGGTCATTCTCCGTGACTTCGATATGATGACATATTTGGCAGAACGTGTGTAAAACAGGACAGGGGACATACAAGTCTCCTTCAAGGAGTTCAGTCACAAATTTAATTAATTCATTATTTTTTTTAAATGAGCATCCTCCACTGAAATGGTGGCCGAAGGGACATAGGCATGTTTAGCATATCTTGCACTTAAATACCTGTGCTGCCAGCTACAAACATGCCATGGGAACGCCTTCTCACACTTTCCGGTGACATCATAAATTAGAAGCAGGCAGCATTCGCTCCCGTAAATGTAAACAAACTTGTTTGTCTTAGCGAGTGGCAGAAAAAGAAGTAGCACTGAGTGGACTTCTAGGCTTTAAACTATTTAAACTTTAAAAATAATTGCTTTATTTTTCAGTTCACTTATATAATTAAAATCATCTATGTTTCTAAGTTACACTTTCCTGATAAAGAGATTGCACGACAGCACTTGTATGAGGGGAACTGAAAAATGCTATTTTTGTTTTGCATGTTTGCAGTACAAATATTTGAAATCAAAAATAATATAAAGTGAGCACTGTACACTTTCTATTCTTTGTTGTGAGAGAAATCAATAGATATGAAAACATAGAAAAACATCCAAAAACATTTAACAAATTTCAACTGGTATTCTATTGTTTAACAATGTGATTCACTGAGATTAATTTTTCTAACCACAATGGATTTTTTTGAATTAATCACATGAGTTAACAGCAATTAATCAACAGCCCTACTATCTTCTTCCAGTCAGTGCTGATGGGGTCTCTCTCCTGTGTGGATCCTCTGAGTGTTATAAGATTTGATCTTTGTGTGAAACTTTTCACATGATCCAAACATTTATGGGGTCTCTCTCCTGTGTGGATTGCCTAATTTGAAACAAGTTCTGACTTCCATTTCAAAGGTCTTTCACAGGCTAAGCAGTTATGGGGTTACTCCTGTGTGTGGATTCTCTGATGTAAAACAAGGGATAACATCTATTTGAAACATTTTTCCAAAGTCAAAGCACTTACGGGGGTCTCTCTCGTGCGTGGACTGCCTGTTGTTTAGAAGGGCTGATCTGTTTCTGAAACCTTTCCCAGAGTCTTATGGTATTATGGTCTCCATCTTGTATGGATTGCTTGATGTTTAACAAGGTGGGACCTCTGTATGAAACTTTTCCCACAGTCTAAGCACTGATGGGGTATCTGTTGTGTCGATTTTCTGATGTTTAGTTAGGCCAAATCTCCGTACCAATTTTTTCCCAGAGTCTAAGCACTTGTGGGGTCTCTCTCCTGTGTGGATTAGCTGATGTTTAAGATGGGTTGACCTTTCTGTGAAACTTTTTCCACAATCTAAGCACTTATGAGGTCTCTCTCCTGAGTGGGTTGCCTGATGATTAAGTAGGTTTGACCTCTGTATGAAACTTTTCCCACAGTCTAAGCACTTATAGGGTCTCTCTCCTGTGTGTATTCTCTGATGTGTCACCAGGGCTGATCTCCATGTGAAACTTTTCCCACAGTCCAAGCACTTATGGGGTCTCTCTCCTGTGTGGATTACCTGATGTTTAAGAAGGGTTGGCCTTTCTGTGAAACTTTTTCCACAGTCTAAGCACTTATGGGGTTTCTCTCCGGTGTGGACTGCTTGATGTTTAACAAGGTCTGACCTCTGTATGAAACTTTTCCCACATTCTAAGCACTGATGGGGTCTCTCTCCTGTGTGGATTTTCTGATGTTTAATTAGGCCTGACCTCCGTATGAATTTTTTCCCACAGTCTAAGCACTTGTGGGGTCTCTCTCCTGTGTGGATTACCTGATGTTTAAGAAGGGTTGGCCTTTCTGTGAAACTTTTCCCACAGTGTAAGCACTTATGGGGTCTCTCTCCTGTGTGTATTCTCTGATGTGTAACCAGGGCTGGTCTCCATGTGAAACTTTTCCCACAGTCCAAGCACTTATGGGGTCTCTCTCCTGTATGGATTACCTGATGTTTAAGAAGGGTTGGCCTTTCTGTGAAACTTTTTCCAGAGTCTAAGCACTTATGGGGTCTCTCTCCTGTGTGTATTCTCTGATGTGTCACCAGGGCAGATCTCCATGTGAAACTTTTCCCACAGTCCAAGCACTTATGGGGTCTCTCTCCTGTGTGGATTACCTGATGTTTAAGAAGGGATGGCCTTTCTGTGAAACTTTTTCCACAGTCTAAGCACTTATGGGGTTTCTCTCCGGTGTGGACTGCTTGATGTTTAACAAGGTCTGACCTCTGTATGAAACTTTTCCCACATTCTAAGCACTGATGGGGTCTCTCTCCTGTGTGTATTCTCTGATGTGTCACCAAGGCTGATCTCCATGTGAAACTTTTCCCACAGTCCAAGCACTTATGGGGTCTCTCTCCTGTGTGGATTGCCTGATGATTAAGTAGATTTGACCTCTGTATAAAACTTTTCCCACAGTCTAAGCACTTATGGGGTCTCTCTCCCGTGTGTATACTCTGATGTGTAACCAGGGCTGATCGCCATGTGAAACTTTTCCCACAGTCCAAGCACTTATGGGGTCTCTCTCCTGTGTGGATTACCTGATGTTTAAGAAGGGTTGGCCTTTCTGTGAAACTTTTTCCACAGTCTAAGCACTTATGGGGTTTCTCTCCGGTGTGGACTGCTTGATGTTTAACAAGGTCTGACCTCTGTATGAAACTTTTCCCACATTCTAAGCACTGATGGGGTCTCTCTCCTGTGTGTATTCTCTGATGTGTCACCAGGGCTGATCTCCATGTGAAACTTTTCCCACAGTCCAAGCACTTATGGGGTCTCTCTCCTGTGTGGATTACCTGATGTTTAAGAAGGGTTGACCTTTCTGTGAAACTTTTTCCACAGTTTAAGCACTTATGAGGTCTCTCTCCAGTGTGGATTGCCTGATGATTAAGTAGATTTGACCTCTGTATAAAACTTTTCCCACAGTCTAAGCACTTATGGGGTCTCTCTCCCGTGTGTATTCTCTGATGTGTAACCAGGGCTGATCGCCATGTGAAACTTTTCCCACAGTCCAAGCACTTATGGGGTCTCTCTCCTGTGTGGATTACCTGATGTTTAAGAAGGGTTGGCCTTTCTGTGAAACTTTTTCCACACTCTAAGCACTTATGGGGTCTCTCTCCAGTGTGGACTGCTTGATGTTTAACAAGGTCTGACCTCTGTATGAAAGTTTTCCCACAGTCTAAACACTGATGGGGTCTCTCTCCTGTGTGGATTTTCTGATGTTTAATTAGGCCTGACCTTCGAACGAATTTTTTCCCACAGTCTAAGCACTTGTGGGGTCTCTCTCCTGTGTGGTTTAGCTGATGTGTAATCAGTGCTGACTTCCAATTCAAAGAATTCCTGCTCTCAAGACACCCAGAGGGTTTCTCTCCCATGTGGCTTCTCCCATGGTTATTAAGATCTGAGCGCTTATTGAAGTTTTCCCCACAGTCGAAGCATTGAAGTGTTTTCTCTCCAGTATTTATTGCCTGAAGCATAAGAAGCGCCGGTCTCAGAATGAATCCTTTCCCATAACCGAGGCATTCATAGCGTTTGTCTTCCTTGGGGGTTGTCTGCTGGGCTGTGGGATCCCTGTGTCCTTCCCCACATATAATAGATCCATCCAGTTGCTCCCTTGAGTGGTTTCCCAGCAGCCTCTTTGACCTCTGCCAATTTCCCCAGGCTTCTCCCTGTGCCAAGCACTGGGAAAAATTCCCTTCAGCTCTTCCCACAAAAATCCCCTATGGTTCCCCGTGCCCAGGAATTTCCTGATGTTGATTCCCCTCCTTCTTCTCACTCACTCTCTCATCACCTGCTGGGAGAGAGACAATGCAGACAGGAGTCATTGTGCTGAGGAGAAATTAAGAGGAATAGAACTGAGGGAAAACGTACCTGTGGTGTGAGAAACTGCTCTCTGTAGAAATTAGCTACATCAGATGGCCTCTTTTAGCAAAGTAGGACCTGTCGCAGCTGCATATGTTTCTGGATGGTACAATGCCCTGTATACACATTAACCCTCATGGGGCACATCACTATCACTCTCACAAGACAGGATACTAGATTAGGCGGACTATTGGTCTGACCCATGATGGCAGTCATTACAATATATTTTTTTCCATGGTAAAGACATTATACGAGCTAATATACTGCCTTTATTCAATATTTGAGAATCAAGTTGTATACAGTGGCATGAGGAAAAACACTCAGGGCTAGATTGAGAGACAAAATAACAGTTGCAACAATGCAATCCCCATTGGTAGCTTGACTCCAAAAGTTTTGACACTAGGCCAGAAATTCAGTGAGCTCTAAACTGAGAAGAAAAAAAATTAAATTTAAAAATTCAGGGAATTCAGGGAATCCCAGCAATAGACAAGACAACTGCGAGGAGACTCTATGCAATCAGATACAGTGATAAGGGATTCTTTGTTTCTGAGGGGATATATGTAAAATGTTTCACTGAATTAAGTCTCAGGGATTATTTACACTGACAATTAAAGTGCTCTAACTTGCTGGCTCAGGAGGGTGAAAATCACCCCCCTGAGCGCAGCAAGTGTGAGCTCTTTAAAGCGCTCGTGTGGACAGGCTCGGCTCCCGGTGCTCGGAGCTAATCCCCTCGTCGAGGTGGATTACCAGGAGCACTGGCACCCGCGGCAGCGCTTTGAACTTTCTCGTGTAGACGTAGCCTCAGTGGGTTAGATCAGACCAAGAGGAGCGGCACTGACTAGGCATTGGGATGCCTGTGCCTTTAAGAACCCAGCCCTGGGAAGCCCATGCTCAGAGGTGCTGTCTGTGAGAGGGGAAATTAAAAAGCCCCTTTGCCCCCCACCATTTTTGCAAGCACTGGGGTCTCAGTCCCACTGGGGTAACTGTTACCCACTGTGGCCCTGCCTGTGCCGGGTTTTGCCCTCTGACACCCTCTGCCAGCACCTCACCCCAAGCTTAACTCCTGCTCCACCTCCCCAGCCCTGATTTTGCCTTTTAGCCCCTCTCCTAATGCTGCCTCCAGCTGCTTGACGCCCCATCAGTCAATTTCCACCCCCTGCTCAGACCCTGGCCACCCCCCTGCTCCATTTTGCCCCCTTTGCCCCTTTTTAACCCCTGTAAATAGCAGTCAGCAGATTTTTACTGCTAATAAGGGCAGGGTGAAGGGCAGTGGCTTCAGTAGATGTACTGAGGACAGAAGGGAGGGACCGTCTTCCATCTAGTGTGGGGAATGGGTGACACATTTTTCTAAAATACTGAATGAACTTTAGGGGAAACCACTAAACATGCGCAGAGGTAAGTGGGGAAATGGCCCCGCTATTGTGGGGAACTTTCCTAACTTAAACATCTCCTGGGTGGAATCGAATAGCAGAAGGATCTGAGTCCTCGCTCCCACTCCCTTCACCCAGAGCCTGCCTCACCTTGAGGACTCCTATCAAGGTTCCTTCCCCACTCTGAACTCTAGGGTACAGATGTGGGGACCTGCATGAAAAACCCCCTAAGCTTATTTTTACCAGCTGAGGTTAAAACTTCCCCAAAGTACAAACTATTTTACCTTTTGCCCTTGGACTTTATTGCTGCCACCACCAAGCATTTAACAAATATATAACCGGGAAAGAGCCCGCTTGGAAACGTCTTTCCCCCAATCCTTCCAAGCCCTATGCTCCCTTTCCTGGGGAAGGCTTGATAAAAATCCTCACCAATTTGCATAGGTGACCACAGACCCAAACCCTTGGATCTTAAGAACAATGAAAAAGCAATCAGGTTCTTAAAAGAAGAATTTTAATTGAAGAAAAAAAGTAAAAGAATCACCTCTGTAAAATCAGGATGGTAAATACCTTACAGGGTAATCAGATTCAAAACATGAATCAGATTCAAAATCCCTCTAGGCAAAACCTTAAGTTACAAAAAGACGCAAAAACAGGAGTATACGTTCCATTCAGCACAACTTATTTTATCAGCCATTTAAACAAAACAGAAAAGGAGTACTTGTGGCACCTTAGAGACTAACCAATTTATTTGAGCATGAGCTTTCGTGAGCTACAGAATCTAAGGCATATCTAACTAGATTGCTTATTAACTCTTTACAGGAGATCTGACTTGCATTTCTGCTCTGGTCTCGGAAAAAGCAACACACAGACAGAGAGAAACTTTGTTTCTCCCCCCCTCCAGCTTTGAAAGTATCTTGTCTCCTCATTTTTGTGTGTGTATGGGGGTGGGGGGGATGTGAGAAAACCTGGATCTATGCAGGAAATAGCCGGACTTGATTATGTAAAGAGTTGTCACTTTGGATGGGCTAGCACCAGCAGGAGAGTGAATTTGTGTGGGGGGGTGGAGGGTGAGAAAACCTGGATTTGTGCTGGAAATGGCCCACCTGTTGATCACTTTACATAAGCTATTACCAGCAGGACAGTGGGGTGGGAGGAGGTATTGTTTCATATTCTCTGTGTGTATATAAAGTCTGCTGCAGTTTCCACGGTATACATCTGATGAAGTGAGCTGTAGCTCACGAAAGCTCATGCTCAAATAAATTGGTTAGTCTCTAAGGTGCCACAAGTACTCCTTTTCTTTTTGCGAATACAGACTAACAGGGCTGTTCCTCTGAAACCTGTCTCCTCATTGGTCATTTTGGTCAGGTGCCAGCGAGGTTATCCTAGCTTCTTAACCCTTTATAGGTGAAAGGGTTTTTCCTCTGGCCAGGAGGGATTTTAAAGGTGTTTACCCTTCCCTTTATATTTATGACACTCCCTTTCCACTCTCCTGTGTGGCAAAGTCCTTATAACCCCGACCAGGCAGGGCCCAGGCTTCCTGAAGGGCTCAGCCCCCTGACCTGGTTATGACCACTCAGGACACAGGTTAGAGCAAACCCACTCTGGGTACTTTCTCCGCTCTGGATGCTTCCCTGATCTCTTCCCTGACCATTGTCTATGCCCCAGAACAAGTGCAATTTACTAACCAGCAAGTAATTTAAAACAATCAGGAAGCAATGAGAAAGGTGAAAGAAAAACACTTAGCCCCACTCTATGGGCTCCGGGGAAGCACAAACAGCATCTCTGGGATGCCCGGGCAGTTCACAGTCTGTCCCTCCCACGTCCCAGGCCTCCTGCCCAGGCCCTGGCTGTGCTGCAGGGATGCTGCGGGTCAGACAGGTGCTCTGGTGGTGGCCACACGCCCTCAGGCTCTCGGTGACAGGACTTTTCTTCCCAGTGTCCCCGGAAAGGTGCAAACCAGAGGACAAATAAAAAGCCCCCCCCCCCCACTTGGTCTATAAATATAGACTCTAAAAAGTGAGAACTTTGGGGTCTGATTCTGCAAACCAACTTCCAGGAGCATCAGATGAGCATCTGACAAGGCCCTGCTCCCTCCTCATGTCCAGGCCACCTGGCCAGTGGCTTGGCGTGAGCAACTCTAAGGCTGGTAACTATGATAACAACCTTGCAGAACCTGTGTGTGTGTGTGTGTGTGTGTGTTTGTATGAATGAATGTGTGAATAAATATGAGATTGAATGGAATGTTATAGCGATAACTAACTGCTTACTATGATTCTTTGTGTATTCACAATAAATGTGGTATTTTGCCTTTTTCCCTTTAATAAGATCCTGTTGGTTTTTATTTTATTGGTATAACACCAGATCAAGGCCTCCGTCCCGTGGAACCCAGGGGGAGGGCAGGGACAGAACTAGGTCAGCAGCCAGAAGTGCTCAAAGATCATGAGTCCAACCCCCTGCTCCCCTCCCCCCAATCAGTTACAGAGATTACCAAGTGTGGGGGCTTTTTATTTGTCCTCTGGATTTGCACCTTTCCGGGGACACCGGGAAAAAGGTCCTGTCACCTAGAGCTTGAGGGCGTGTGGCCACCGCCAGAGCACGTGTCTGACCCACGGCATCCCTGCAGCACAGCCAGGGCCTGGACAGGAGGCCTGGGACGTGGGAGGGATGGACTGTGAACTGCCCCCGTGCCCACAGAGTGGGGCTAAGTGTTTTCCTTTCGCCTTTCTCATTCTTTCCTGATTATTTTTTTAATTAGTTGCTGTTTAGTAAATTGCATTTGTTCTGGAGTATAGACAATGGTCAGGGAGGAGGTCAGGGAAGCGTCCAGAGCAGAGAAAGTACCCTGGAGTGGGCACGCTCCAGCGCGTGTCCTGCGTGGTCACACCAAGGTTGGGGGCCGAGCCCCCCAGGAAGCCTGGGCCCAGCCTTGTCGGGGTTATAAGGACTTTACCACAAAGGAGAGTGGAAGGGGAACCCTCAAGGTGAGGCAGGCTCTGGGTGAGGGAAGAGGGAGCAAGGACTCAGATCCTTCTGCTGTTTGATTCCACAGCAGTGGGGGGTAAAGTGAGGAAAGTTCCCCACAGTAATGGGACCATTTCCCCGCTTACCTCCCTGCATGTTGACTGGCTTCCCCTAAAGTTCATTCAATATTTTAGGGAAAAGTGTCAGAGCTGGCCACACTCTGAGGCCACCAAAAATGTGCCGTGAGAACCCCTGGGCTCGATGCTCATGAGGGGCCCTTCTGACCTTACAGTCTGTGAGTGTAACAGGAGCCGGGCACAGGGATGCTGCAGCGCGGTGGGTTGATCGCTAGGACCCAGGAGCGGCTGGGGGGCGGCTCTGGGGGGAGCGATCGTGGGGCTCAGGCCCGGCCCCAGGAAGTGACTCGCAGCCGCTGCGGGGACTCTGGCTCCCGGCGAGATCCCCGAGCCCCGGCGGCTGGTGCTGGGAGCCCGGAGCCCGGGCTGCAGCCGGGAGAGGGGAACCTCCAGCCGGGCCCTGCCCGCTGCTCCCCGGGAGCCTCTCCCAGGGCAGAGCCCCCAGCCCGGCCAGGGCCCCTTCCCGGCCCGGCCCCTGCCCCGGGGGGCCCCGCTCGGAGGGAAGGTAAGAGAGACCCGGCACCCCCGGGCTGCAGGGGGCGGGTTTGGCCCCGGGCTGCTCCCCGCGGAGCCGGCTGCGATTCCCTGCCCCGGGCCTGGGAAAGTTGCCGCCAGCTCCCGGTGTGTGCGGGGCGGGGGCAGGATCACGTTACCCCCCGCTCCCCCCACTTGCTGCTTTGTTTCCCTGCCCCGGCCGGGTTGGTGCGGACGGAGGCTGCAGCTCAGGGAGATATGAGGGGGGCAAATAGGGAGGGGCAGAAGGTTGGCGGGGGCTAAACTGGATGCAGGATGGGGGGCCCCAGCTGGGGGTCGGGGAGGGAGCGGGGCCCAGGGGCACAGTCAGGGTGGGTGGGTGGGGGGGCAGCACAGGCGCTGGATCTAGGCTAGCGGGGCCCTGCCGCACCCCCTGGCTTGAAGGGGTTTCCATCCTATCCAGGCTTTACAGTTTGGTTCAATGGCTCTCAGTGCTTCCCCCTCCGTACAGATTGTTTCAGGCCCCCTGCCTGGGACTAGGAGCCGGGGATAACAATGGGTACAGCTGGTCGGGGGTGAGCCCTCCTCGCATTGTAGGGACAGGACCCTAACCCCTGAGCACCCCCAACATCCCCCCACTGAGCATGTGGCCCCAGCCTTCCCGGTCCTGGGGCCCAGGGAGGGCACATGGCCCCAGTCTGATCCCCAGGGGCAGCCGAAGGAGAAGCCTGACATGCTCCTCACAGGGGCCGTGCACCCCACCTCCGCAGTCAGCTGTGACTCTCAGCCAGCCTGGAAAACAGAAGGGTTTATTGGTCGCTGGGAAGGCGGCATAGAACAGAGCTTGTTAGCACAGAAACCAAGAGCGTTCGGCAACGTCTGGCTTGGGGGGAATCCAGGGTCTTGAGTCCTGGGCTCTCCCCGCTGAGTCCCAAACCAGGAGACTGAGCCGCTTCCAGCCCCCCATCCACACTGACACCCAGCTGCCCCTCCCCCATGCTTTCTCACCTGGCCTCCCCCTCTCTCTTTGTTCTCCAACACCTTTGGCTGGCTCCCTGCAGAGGAGGGGCTCTGGCCATCACTTGCCAGGATAGAGAATTTTGGCCATTCTCTACACCCAGGCAGCCACTCTGCCATCACGCCTGCCCTCTAGAGGTCTCCACAATGATCACACCCCTGTATCCCACCAGCTTGATACTTGTGTAACACATGGGGAAACTGAGGCACACACACAGTACTCAGAGAAAACATTAAGAACAATCCCGCTTCATGAATCCCTCTGAGACCAGCCCAGGGGCACTTTCTGCAGTGGCTGGAACTCCTCTGACCACACCAGCCCCTGAACCTGAGCCTGCAGATGATGGAGAGACCTGGGGAAAGGGCTGGAGCTGGGCAGGAAAATGACTCTGCACGGAAGGCGCCTTTCAGGGACTAGCTGGTGAGTTTGGCCTACAAGGGGAGGGTCTCCCTGTGTCTGTGAGTACCAGAGCTTCTGTCCTCAGTGACACAGCCTGGTTCAACCCCCATTACCAGTGTCCGTGGCTGAGCCACCTAATGAGAGCAAAGACCCAAGACAATGGGGCAGTCGCCAGTTCTCCCAGGGCGAGGGAAGAAGATAAAAAGGGAGAGTGGAGAGACTTGAAGGGGCAGCAGGAGCAGGAAGTGGGGAGGGAGGTTCCCAGCTCTGCCCAGATTCATTCCCTGCACCCCCGCGGCAGTCAGCTCTCCTGGGAACAAGGGCAGGAGCTGAGAGAGGAAAAGCCAGTTGCTTGCTCTGCTGAGCACCGCACTACTTAGGGAGATGGGGGAGAGCTAGAGGGGGTCACAATACACTGTGGGGCAGTACCCTGAAGTGACTCCTTTGATTCTGCTCTTTTTCCAGCGTTTGGCTCAGAGATGCTGCTCTGGGGAGGTTTAGAAGGGACGTGGTGGGTTAGTTCTAAGCAGGGGGGGCTGGCCGGGGAGGTAATGAACTAACTGGGTTTGTTCCCAGCATGGCAGAGTCATAGAATCAGAGCGTCTGTCTGCAGGGAGAGAGCCTGGGGGGAATCGGGGAGTGACATGGACTCCAGCCCCTTATGAAACCTGCCCAATCTCCCTGCTCCTCCGACAGGCTGAGGAATCGCGTCCACGTTTCGCTTCAGATTGTCCCATCTTGCAGGGGACAGGGCAGGGAAATGGCTGTGATGGAGCCAGCTCAGGTAGGGGATTTTCAGGGAGCTTTTGGTGGTGGGGGAGGGGCATCGTAGAGGGGTTAATCACCCGGCGTGGGACGGGGTGTGATAAACCTGCTGGAACATGATCGACCTGGGCCTGATTCTCTGAACAGGCCCACTGGTGGGTAGGGGGGAAGGGGGAAATATTCCCCCATTTCTGAAACAGGGAACAGCCCCCCTGGGCAGGGCTGGGAAAACGACCAGACTCCCAGTGCTGGAGCCTGACCCCACTGGCCAGAGGCTGCTGTGAAGTACGAAGGGAAGCTGTCGGGATTCCTGTCCCTGTCCCCTGCTCCGGCTCGGAGCTCTGCTTCCCGTCTCAGCCTGTGGCTGGCAGGCGAGTGGGAAATGTGAAGAGCCTGCCCTCCTCCATCTGCTGGGGGGGCGCGTTAATAAGTTCTCACCTTCTCCCCACCCCCTGGAGCCTCCTGGCTGCTCTGAGCAGGGTGGGGGGAGGATTCTGCTTCTCTAGCCCTCCTCCCCCGTGACTAGCGGGATTGTGGCTGGGGCGGCAGATGCTGAGCGGGGGACTCTTGTTGTTCCAGATGCCGGTGACCTTCGAGGAGGTGGCTGTGTATTTCACCCAGGGGCAGGGGGCTCTGCTGGACCCCGCTCAGAGAGCCCTCTACAGGGACGTCATGCAGGAGAACTACGAGACAGTGACCTCGCTGGGTAAGGGATTCGTGGCTCCTTGGTTATTGGAAGCTGCGGGGTGCGGGGAGGGTTTGTGTGTCTGGCACCGCTGAGGTTCTTCCCTCATCACACTCCAATGAGACCAGGGTGTCAAAACCTAAGGCGCATACTAAATCATCCCCACCAGTACCCCGTAGCTTGCAAGGTGAAGAACTCTTGTATTATCCTGTCTGTGTTGTTTCTCGGTCACTCACAGAATCCTTCTTCTCCCTCCTCCTTGGTCTGACCTCCGTATGAGGGCTCTGGGCTCCGCAGGTTTAGAAATAGGCAGGGGTTTAACACGAGAGCTGGGTGTGCATCACAATTCCCCTCACCTCCCCAGACGTCTGCCTCCCCCGAGGGGGCTCAGTAACCATGTTCCCGTCCTCTTAGATTCTACTTTCCACAGCACAGAACAGGGACAGGTGCCGCCCACGGAATGTCCTTTCTGACAGACGCTCTCTCAGTCCTCCATACCCTCCTCTGATCTGAATTGACCACCTGTACAGGATTCCCCCTTCCCAAACCTGACCTGATCGCCCGACTGGAACGAGGGGAAGAGCCGTGGGTGCCCGATCTCCAGGCCGGTGAGGAAAGAGAGATCCCGAGAGTCAGCCACACAGGTGAGGACTGACACAGAAACCATCTGGGGAATGAAGGAAAAAATTGAGAATCCCAGAACCGTGGTATCAGTAAGTTTCCTCAGTTCCTTCCTCATCTCACCCAGGGCAGGGCTGCAGTCAGGAGCTATCACTGACATTGTTTCCCACATGTCCTGTTACTTGCAAGTGTTTCCTTCCCAACGATCCTTCTCTGTGAAAGTTTGGGTGGGATTTGGAGGCAGAATCCAATTGCTCCATCTATGCAGCTTTAATATGTTGGGTTTTCCCTCGGTGCTATTCCTCTTAATTTTTCCCTAGCACAATGACTCCTGTCCGGATTGTCTCTCTGTCCCAGCAGGTGATGAGAGAGTGAGTGAAAACGAGGAGGAGAATCAACAGCAGGAGATTCCTGGGTACAGGGAATCACAGGGCACCTTTGTGGGAAGACCCCATAAGTGCTTAAACTGTGGAAAAAGTTTCATATGGAGGTCACAACTTGTTTTACATCATCGAATCCACACAGGAGAGAGACCCCACAAGTGCTTAGACTGTGGGAAAAGTTTCATACGGAGGTCAAACCTTGTTAAACATCAAGCAGTCCACACTGGAGAGAGACCTCATAAGTGCTTAGATTGTGGAAAAAGTTTCATACGGAGGTCACAACTTGTTTTACATCAGGAATGCCACACTGAAGGGAGACCCCATAAGTGCTTAATCTGTGGGAAACGTTTCATATGGAAGATAGACCATGTTAAACATCAAGCAATCCACACTGGAGAGAGACCCCATAAGTGCTTACTCTGTGGGAAAAGTTTCATACTTAGATCATACCTAGTTTTACATCATCGAATCCACACAGGAGAGAGACCCCATAAGTGCTTGGACTGTGGGAAAAGTTTCATACGGAGGTCAACCATACTTAATCATCAGGCAATCCACACGGGAGAGAGACCTCATAAGTGCTTAGACTGTGGGAAAAGTTTCATACAGAGGTCACACCTTGTTAGACATCAGGCAATCCACACAAGAGAGAGACCCCATAAGTGCTTAGACTGTGGAAAAAGTTTCATACGGAGGTCAACCCTACTTAATCATCAGGCAATCCACACGGGAGAGAGACCCCATAAGTGCTTAGCCTGTAGAAAAAGTTTTATACGGAGGTCACACCTTGTTAGACATCAGGAACGCCACACTGGAGGGAGACCCCATAAGTGCTTAATCTGCGGGAAACATTTCATATGCAAGTTAGACCATGTTAAACATCAAGCAATCCACACTGGAGAGAGACCCCACAAGTGCTTACTCTGTGGGAAAAGCTTCATACTTAGATCATACCTTGTTTTACATCATCGAGTCCACACAGGAGAGAGACCCCATAAGTGCTTAGACTGTGGGAAAAGTTTCATACGGAGGTCAGACCTTGTTAAACATCAAGCAGTCCACACAGGAGAGAGACCTCATAAGTGCTTACTCTGTGGGAAAAGCTTCATACTTAGATCATACCTTGTTTTACATCATCGAGTCCACACAGGAGAGAGACCCCATAAGTGCTTAGACTGTGGGAAAAGTTTCATACGGAGGTCAACGCTACTTAGTCATCAGGCAATCCACACTGGAGAGAGACCTCATAAGTGCTTAGACTGTGGGAAAAGTTTCATACAGAGGTCACGCCTTGTTAGACATCAGGCAATCCACAAAGGAGAGAGACCCTATAAGTGCTTAGACTGTGGGAAAAGTTTCATATGGAGGTCAGACCTTGTTAAACATCAAGCAGTCCACACAGGAGAGAGACCTCATAAGTGCTTAGATTGTGGAAAAAGTTTTATACGGCGATCAACCCTACTTGTTCATCAGGCAATCCACACTGGAGAGAGACCCCATAAATGCTTAATCTGTGGGAAAAGTTTCATACGGAGGTCAGATCTTGTTAAACATCAAGCAGTCCACACTGGAGAGAGACCCCATAAATGCTTAATCTGTGGGAAAAGTTTCATACGGAGGTCAAACCTTGCAAAACATCAGATAATCCACACAGGAAAGAAATCCCATAAATGTTTGGACTGTGGGAAAAGTTTTACACAAAGATCAAATCTTATGGCACATCAGGCAATCCACACAGGAGAGAGACCTCATAAGTGCTTGGACTGTGGGAAAAGTTTCATATGGAGATCAGTCCTGGTTACACATCAGAGATTACACACAGGAGAGAGACCCCATAAGTGCTTAGACTGTGGGAAAAGTTTCATACAGAGGTCCCACTGTGTTAAACATCAAGCCGTCCACAGTGGAGAGAGATCTCATAAGTGCTCAGAGTGTGGAAAAAGTTTCATAATGCGGTCAACGCTACTTAATCATCAGGCAATCCACACTGGAGAGAGACCCCATAAATGTTTAATCTGTGGAAAAAGTTTCATACGGAGGTCAGGCCTTGTTAAACATCAGGCTATCCACACTGGAGAGAGACCTCATAAGTGCTTAGACTGTGAGAAAAGTTTTATCCAGAGGTCCCACCTTGTTAGACATCAGGCAGTCCACACTGGAGAGAGACCTCATAAGTGCTTAGACTGTGGGAAAAGTTTTATTCAGAGGTCCCACCTTGTTAGACATCAGGCAATCCACACAGGAGAGATACCCCATAAGTGCTTAGACTGTGGGAAAAGTTTTATTCAGAGGTCCCACCTTGTTAGACATCAGGCAATCCACACAGGAGAGATACCCCATAAGTGCTTAGACTGTGGGAAAAGTTTTATCCAAAGGTCCCACCTTGTTAAACATCAAGCAATCCATACAAGAGGGAGACCATAAGACTCTTGGAAAGGTTTCAGAAACAGATTAGCCCTTCTAAAGATCAGGCAATCCACACACGCGAGAGAACCCCATAAGTGCTTAGACTATGGAAAAATGTTTCAAATAGATGTCATCCCTTGTTTTACATCAGAGAATCCACACAGAGGAGTGACCCCATAACTGCTTAGCCTGTGAAAGACCTTTTAAATGGAGGTCAGAACTTGTTTCAAATTAGGCAATTCACACAAGAGAGAGACCCTATAAGTGTTTGGACCATGTGAAAAGTTTCACACAAAGATCGAATCTTATAACACTCAGAGGATCCACACAGGAGAGAGACCGCATCAGTGCTCAGACTGGAAAAAGTTTCCTACATAGGTCAGACCTCGTTAAACATCAGCTAATCCACAGAGGAGAGAGATCCCATAAGTGCTTAGGCTGTGGGTAAAGTTTTATAAGGAGCTCAGCCCATGTTTTAGATCAGAGAATCCACACAGGAGACCCCATAAGTGCTCAGACTATGGAGAAACTTTCATACCGTGGTCAAGGCTTCTTAATTATCAGGCAGTCCTCAAAAGAGGGAGACTCCGTAAGTGCTTAGACTGTGGAAAAAGTTTCATACAGAGGTCAGACCTTGTTAAACATCAGACAATCCACACTGAAGAGAGATCCGATAAGTGCTTAGACCAGGGGTGGGCAAACTTTTTGGCCCGAGGACCACATCGGGGTTGAAAACTTGTATGGAGGGCTGGGTCAGGGAAGGCTGTGCCTCCCCAAACAGCCTGGACCCGCCTCCATCTGACCCCCTCCCACTTCCTGCCTTCTGACTGCCCCCCTCAGTATCCCTGATCCATCCAATCCCTCCTGCTCCTTGTCCCCTGACCGCCCCCTCCAGAGACCCCCCACCCACCCCTAACCACCCCCCAGGACCTCATCTGAAGGATTCATGCAGGGTTCATGCACTTGGCAACATTTAGGGCACACCCTGAGTGTTGTGTAGGAGCAGTGCACACACGGCTCCTCTCAAGGGCATGAACCTTGGAAACTCGCCCTAAGGACATGAACCGTGGGAAGCCTCCCAGGACTGGGCTCAAGGCCCAAGAGCAAGGAATGCGGTAGATAGAAATTGGTAAATAAGAATCTTAAACAAAGCCAGTGTATTCCTTTTATCTGATGGAGTATGTAATGCGCAGGAGGAGGGGGAGAATAAAAGAGAGGGTGGAAAGCTGACAAGGCAGACCAGCCCGTCGGCAGACCAGCCCGCTTGCTTGCTTAAAGCTTTGTCTGTCTTGTATTTGGACTGCAACACTCATCCCCTATCTAAACCCCCTGACTGCCCCCTCCAGGGGCCCCTGCCCCAAACCACCTCCCCAGGACCCCACCCCCTTCCCATTCCCCCGTGCTCCCTGTCCCCTGACTGCTCCAACCCCTATCCACACCCCTGCTCCCTGACAGGCCCCCGGGACTCCCACACCTATCCAATCCCCCCACGTTCCCCACCCCCTGACCGCCCCCCCCAAAACATCCGCCCATCCAACAGCCCCCGTCCCCTTACTCCCCCCTGGGACTCCCTGCCCCTTATCCAACCCTCCGGCCCCGGCCCCCTTACCATGCTGCTGGTGGCCCGGCAGGAGCCAGACACGCTGCACCACTCTCCCGGAGGAGCACGCAGCCCCACCCCTCAGAGCGCTGCCCGCACGGTGCAGCTGAGGCTCCGGGAGAGCAGGGAAGGTAGGGGATGGGCTGGGAGCAGACTCCCCCGCCGGGCGCTCAGGCGGGTCGGTCAGGACAGTCCCGCAGGCCGGATGTGGCCCGCAGCCCGTAGTTTGGCCACCCCTGGCTTAGACTGTGGGAAACATTTCAGAAACTGATGAGTCCTTGTTCTACATCAAGGAATCCACAAGACTCCATAAGTGCTTGGACTGAGCAAAAGTTGTACACAGAGATCACACCTCATTAAACATGGGAGAATTCACACACGATCTAAACTTCTGTGACACCTGGCCCAAAAGAGTTAAGAACCTTGCAGGCTAATTGACCCAGATTCAACCTTTAGAGACATGTTAGAAAACTGTGTAAATGGTATTTGGGGCCACTCCAAGTAATATAGAGTAGAACTTTGAAATGTAAACTGGTGTTGTTAAAAAATTGGAAGAAGATAGTAGGGCTGTTGATTAATTGCAGTTAATTCGTGTGATTAACTCAAAAAAATTCATTGGGGTTAGAAAAATTAATTTCAATGAATCACATTGTAAAACAATAGAATACCAATTGGAATTTGTTAAATGTTTTTGGATGTTTTTCTGCGTTTACTCATATGCTGATTTCTCACAACAAAGAATAGAAAGTGTACAGTGCTCACTTTATATTATTTTTTATTACAAATATTTGTACTATAAACATTCAAAACACAAATAGTATTTTTCAGTTCACCTCATACAAGTACTGTAGTGAAATCTCTTTATCAGGAAAGTGTAACTTAGAAACATAGATGATTTTAATTATATAAGTGCACTCAAAAATAAAGCAATTAAGACCTTTAGAGACTAGAAGTCCACTCAGTGCTACTTCTTTTTCTGCCAATCGCTAAGGCTTGGTCTATGCTACGAGTTTATGTTGGATTTAGCAGCGTTAAATCGAATTAACCCTGCATCCGTCCACACAATGAAGCCATTTTTTCGACATAAAAAAAGGGCTCTTAAAACCGATTTCTGTACTCCTCCCCAATGAGGGGATTAGCGCTGAAATCGACATCGCTGTTTCGAATTAGGGTTAGTGTGGACGCAATTCAAAGGTATTGGCCTCTGGGAGCTATCCCACAGTGCACCACTGTGACCGTTCTGGACAGCACTCTGAACTCGGATGCACTGGCCAGGTGTACAGGAAAAGCCCCAGGAACTTTTGTAACTCATTTCCTGTTCGCCCCAGGCGAGTTCATCAGCACAGGTGACCATGCAGTCTCAGAATTGAAAAAGAGCTCCAGCATGGACCGAATGGGAGGGACTGGATCTGATCGCTGTATGGGGAGAGGAATCCGTGCTATCAGAACAATGTTCCAAAAGACGAAATGCCAAAACATTTCAAAAAATCTCCGAGGCCATGAGGGACAGAGGCTACAGCAGGGATGCAACACAGTGCCGCGTGAAACTTAAGGAGCTCAGACAAGCGTACCAGAAAACCAAAGAATCAAACAGACGCTCCGGGACAGAGCCCCAGACATGCCGCTTCTACGCTGAGCTGCATGCAATTCTAGGGGGAGCCGCCACCACTACCCCACCCTTGTCCGTGGACTCCAATGATGGGGTACTCTCCTCCATGCCTGAGGATTTTTCAGATGGGGAAGATGAGGAGGAGGAGGACGAGCTTAAGGAGAGCACACAGCACACCATTCTCCCCGACAGCCAGGATCTTTTTATCACCCTGACTGAAATACCCTCCCAACCCAACCAAGCCGGAGAAGGGACCTCTGGTGAGTGTACCCTTTTAAATATAATACATGTTATAAAAGCAAGCGTTTTTTAATGATTAAGTAGCCCTGAGGATGGGGGATGCATTCGTGGCCAGTATTGCTCCTGGAAAAGTCTGTTAACGTGTCTGGGGATGGAGTGGAAATCCTCCAGAGACATCTCCATGAAGCTCTCCTGGAGGTACTCTAAAAGCCTTTGCAGAAGGTTTCTGGGGAGAGCAGCCTTATTCCGTCCTCCATGGTAGGACACTTTACCACGCCATGCTAGTAGCAAGTAATCTGGTATCATTGCATGACAAAGCCTGGCAGCGTATGGTCCCGGTGTTTGCTGGCATTCAAGCAACATCCATTCTTTATCTCTCTGTGTTATCCTCAGGAGAGTGATATCATTCATGGTAACCTAGTTGAAATAGGGGAATTTAATTAAGGCGACATTGAGAGGTGGCCATTCCTACTGGGCTGTTTGCCTGTGGCTGAAAGGAAATCCTCCCCACAGTTAGCCACGCGGTGGAGGTGGGGGGGAGCTTTGGCGCTGAGCTGTTCATGTTTGGCTAGCAGGGATCTTCCCTGATACCAGCCACACAGTGGGGGGAGAGATAAAGCAATCATCCCAGAAAATTGAATGGCGGGGCGGGTTAGTTTGGTTTTTGCTGCTGCATGTTAACAGGAAAACCGCAGCACTAAATGGCCAACTCAACCTGCTTTGCTTGGTATGGGAGAGGAGGGCGCTGCTGTTATGAAGGTTGCAGAAGCCGAAAAACTATGGCTTACCATGGCCGCCTGCAAGTCGAATTCTGTTGCCCGGCACTGCGTGTGTGATCTCTAACACCAAAGCTGCAGGCACTCAATATAAGATGCAAAATGCGACCTCGTACCAAAATCACATGTGCTATGTAATGTGAATAGTTTAGTTCACCGTGGAAGAGTATAGCCATTGTTCTGTAAAATGTATCTTTTAAAATACTTCACTCCCTTTTTTTCACTCCAGCAGCTGCCAATGTTTCAAGCCTCCCTCCTCCGTCCCAAAGGCTATCTCAGATAAGGCGGCGAAAAAAATGCATGCGCTATGAAATGTTCTCTGAGCTCATGCAGTCGTCTGGCACTGACAGAGCTCAGCAGAATGTGTGGAGGGACACAATAGCAGAGTACAGGAAAGTGGCCGATGAACGTGAGGAGAGGTGGTGGCAGGAAGATCAGAGGAGGCATGAGGCAATGCTGGGGCTACTGCAGTATCAAACGGACATCCTCCGGCCTCTGGTGGAGGTTCATGAACGGCAGCAGGATCACAGACTGCCGCTGCAGCCACTGTTTAATTGCCCTCCCTCCTCCCCAAGTTCCATAGCCTCCTCACCCAGACGCCCAAGAACATGGGGGGAGGGAGGTGGGGAGGCTCCGGGCACCCAACCACTTCACCCCAGTGGACAGCCCAAGCAACAGAAGGCTGTCATTCAAGAAGTTTTAAAGTGGCCTTTTCCTTCCCTCCTGCCTTCTTCCCACACCTCACCTGAGCTACCTTGTGAGTTATCTCCCTATTTTTATAATCAATTAATAAAGAATACATGTTTTTTAAATGATAATGACTTTATTTCCCTTGCAAGCAAGCTGTGATCGAAGGGGGAAGGGTGGGTGGCTAACAGGGAATTTAGAGGCAACCAAGGGGGCGGGTTTTCATCAAGGAGAAACAAACAGAAGTGTCACACGGTACCCTGGCCAGTCATGAAACTGGTTTTCAAAGCTTCTCTCATGTGCACCACTTCCTGCTGTGCTCTTCTAACCTCCCTGGTGTCTGGCTGCGCGTATTCAGCGGCCAGGCGATTGGCCTCAACCTCCCACCCTGCCATAAACGTCTCCCCCTTTACTCTCACAGAGATTGTGGAGCACACAGCAAGCAGCAATAACAATGGGAATATTGGTTTCGCTGAGGTCTGAGCGAGTCAGTAAACTGCGCCAGCGACCCTTTAAACATCCAAATGCACACTCTACCACCATTCTGCACTTGCTCAGCCTATAGTTGAACAGCTCCTGACTACTGTCCAAGGTGCCTGTGTACGGTTTCATGAGCCAGGGCATTAAGGGGTAGGCTGGATCCCCAAAGATAAGTGTAGGCATTTCAACATCCCCAACAGTTATTTTCTGGTCTGGGAAGTAAATCCCTTCCTGCAGCCATTGAAACAGATCAGAGTTCCTGAAGACACGAGCATCATGAACCTTTCCTGGCCATCCCACGTTGATGTTAGTGAAATGTCCCTTGTGATCCACCAGTGCTTGCAGCACCATTGAAAAGTACCCCTTGCGGTTTATGTACTGGCTGCCCTGGTGGTCCGGTCCCAAGATAGGGATATGCGTTCCGTCTATAGCCCCACCACAGTTAGGGAATCCCATTGCAGCAAAGCCATCTCGTGTGACCTGCACATTTCCCAGAGTCACTACCTTTGATAGCAGCAGCTCAATGATTATGTTGGCTACTTGCATCTCAGCAACCCCCACAGTAGATTTGCCCACTCCAAATTGATTTCCGACTTACCGGTAGCTGTCTGGCATTGCAACATTCATTCATAAAATCGGTTACCCCAGAAACTGGCTAATTGAGTTTCACTTTCAATCCAATTGCTGCTTAAATCACTGAAACTTGAACTCTTTCAACATTGTAACTTCTGCTCACTGTTTGCCATTTCTTACACTTGTCCATATTGTAACTCAAACTCCATTTTAACTTGTCCTAAACTCCATTTTAAAAATGCTTACTCCATTTTGCAAAAGCCTAATGTAATCTTATTAGTTTAGTTTAGATGTGTGAATGAGGTATGTATGGATGGTGGAATCAACCTCCAGCCCCAGCCTTCCTGATAAAATAAAGTGTAAACACCCAGTGGCTGAAGATGCGGACAACAGCCCTGACAAAGTAAGAGGAGTCCACCCTCAAAAGAAAAGAACAAAAGTACAATTGAAGAAACATCAGAGCCAGGTCCTAGGCTGAAAGTCATGTCTGCAATTGACGGGTGATCAATCACACCAAACCCAGAGGCAGCGTGACACAGCAAGACCTATAGACTCTAGATTGAAACTAAAGCCTACAAAAAAGGATGGATGAGATGGAAGACTTTGGGGAGGGTACCATTCTGCAGCCAACATGGAAGGGCATCGGTGCATGCCCAACGGAGACCCAGCTCTTCCTTGTGCCCGGCTTTCCTGGCCAGTTAGCCGTCACAGGCATCGAACCCAAGATATTAGTTATTGGTTATAAATCAAATTGTGTTATCATAATAAACATGGCATTTTCTTGTCTTGTCCCCTGAAATGATCCTGTGTAGTTTTCTTGGCATAACAACCTTGAGAGATCATCAAGTCCAGTCCCCTGCCCTCACAGCAGGACCAAGCACCATCTAGATCATCCCTGGTAGATGTCTATCCAACCTGTTCTTAAATATCTCCAGTGATGGGGATTCCACAACCTCCCTAGGCAATTTATTCCAGTGTTTCACCACCCTGACAGTTAGGAAGTTTTCCTAATGTCCAACCTAAACCTCCCTTGCTGCAATTTAAGTCCATTGCTTCTTGTTCTATCATCAGAGCTCAAGGAGAACAATTTTTCTCCCTTCTCCCTGTAACACCCTTTTAGATACTTGAAAACTGCTATCATGTCCCCCCTCAGTCTTCTCTTTTCTAAACTAAACAAGCCCAATTCTTTCAGTCTTCCCTCATAGCTCATGTTTTCTAGGCCTTTTATCGTTTTTGTTGCTCTTCTCTGGACCTTCTCCAATTTTTCCACATCTTTCTTGAAACGTGGTGCTCAGAACTGGAGACAATACTCCAGTTGATGCCTAATCAATGCAGAGTAGAACGGTAGAATGGCCTCTTGTATCTTGCTCACAACACTCCTGTTAATGCATCCCAGAATCATGTTTGCTTTTTTTGCAACAGTGTCACACTGTTCACTCATATTTAGCTTGTAGTCCACTATGACCCCTAGATCCCTTTCTGCAATACTTATATTTACTTAGTCAATAATCCAAATAGTTTTCTTTAAAACCATAGGCACCAACTTTTCCCGGCGCTGGTGGGTGCTCAACCCCCATTCCCCGCCCTGACTCCACCCCTGCCCCACCCCCATCCCAACCCCTTCCCCAAAGTCCCTCCCCAACTCCACCTCCTCCCTGCACCTATTGGACCCCTTCCCCAAATCCCTGTCCCGGCCCCGCCTCTTCCCCAAGGGCGCCGCATTCCCCCTCCTCTCCCTCCCTCCCAGCACTTGCCTGAAAGTGTGGCTTCAGGAAAATCAGGGTTTCCCTGGAAATGTTGCTTTTTACGACAGTAGGCTAGATTCTGATCAGGAGAATCAACGTGTAATTGCAAATTGTGGAATCATTTCAATTGCAGTCTAAAATGTCTGTCCACATTTTCTGTTTCCACATTTCTGCAGGGAAACATTAGAGAATATTTCGTTCCGGAAAACATCTTAACCCCTGTAGCTCAGCATCAGCTCATTTATATTAAGGGTGAAAGATCAAGTTACAACACATAATGTGAAAATGTTCAGTCCATGACGAAACAGAAAGATCTCCAAAAATATCATGTCCAAGAATAATCTAGAGATCATGTAGCCACTGTGCTGGCCCTGTATATGATGGAAACCACTTCAAGCCAGGGGGTGCTGCATCCCCAGTACCCCTAGTTCCAGCACTTAAAACTTATTTTTAAAGGCTCTGTATCTGACTGAAAATATTTCTTAGACCAAGAGTCCTGGTCAGTGTTTGAAACCCAAACATTGGAGCATTAGGACATTGAAAGTGAAATGAATTAAAGTTGTAGAACTGCTTTCTTTCCAGTGTCTTGTGGTGTTTAGATGTTGCTTGTAATTATTAGAATTGGGAGCACTGGCTGTTGGGAGTCTGAAAGGACAGGAAACAGGAAGGAGGGGGAGGAGTTGAAGAGGCTGAAGGAGAGCTACTGGGGTGATATTTAAAAGTTTTTCTCTGCAAGGAAGAGAGCTAGAAACATCCTTTGTTTAGAAAACAGAAGCTGAGAAGTTGAATCCTTGTCAAACCCAACTTCCACTGGTGAAACAAGGGAACTTTTTACAGAACAGAAGCTGTTCAATGATCAGTGCAGCTTAAAACACAAGAGCTGCAGGCCTGTCTATATTTGCGAGTTGGGAGTTTGCCCTAACACTTAGTCCCGCTCTGTCACACCAGTGCAGTCCCCAGGGCTTCAGAGCTGAAATTCAACTGGGAGTTGGGCTCCTTGGAGAATCCCAGCTCATATTTGGAGCCCGGTTGGTTTCTGGGATTAGTATCACTTCTGTAATCTGAAAACCACCTTAATTGATTCACCACCATGTGACTCCAGTTTCCTGTTATGTGCTGTGCTACTAATTAGTGAATGAATAAATACCAGTCAAACTCAGATAATTGAGGTCTCTCTCTAATTTATAAAATGACTGAATTGGAAACAAGTTGGAATATGACACTCTCCCTATTTCCGTTGTTCGGATTCATTCCCTTGGTGCCCCTGATGTCATAAATCCATTAGGACAAACAATCACCTTGGGTTTGGGTGGAAAAACATCCCCCTACCCACCCTTCTGAACCCTCAGAATGAAACCTCCCAAATAATTTCTCTTTCTCCAGGAAAAAAATCAGGCCCATTGCAAGACTTTGAGGGAAGAGAGAGAAAAACTGCAGGGATTTCAAGTGACTGGAGAGGGGAAAAGCTGGGAGTATCTGGTAGGTGCCTGTTGTTTCTGACCTGCTGAGACTTGTGGTGAGAGGTCTGTTTTTAGGCAGATTCCTCTGTGGGCTTGGTGAATGTGGGCATCAGTACATTTCTCCATGATCCTAGATTTTCTGTGTTAGGTTCATGTGCAGAATCTAAGCTCTTGTGTCAGGGAATGAGTTAATTTCTAGCCCTTGTGACTTTCCCTGTGTCTGCGTCATTTCTTGGGTTGGTGAATTCTTTGATTTCTTTTTTCCCTTGGAACTTCTATCAGTGTAATGCGGAGTCCTGCCTCCTGCTGCTCTGGATCTCCATTCTCAGAGGCCATTGACGTCAGACATGGAAACATCCCTTTCCAGATACATTGGGGAGAAATGAAAGAGGTGTAAGAGAATCCTCTCCCAAGTAACCACAGGGTAGAATCAAGTGTCAGAAATCTTAGGTTTGCAAAGAAATTCTCCCTCCTGCACACTCAGCACTCCATAAAAGACCCCAGGCTGCTTCCTTGTCCCTGACCAGCCCTTTCCCTGTTGCTTTACAGAAACAGACACAAGAGGAGAGGCAGAAAATTGTTTCTGAATTTCAGCAACTGAGGCAGTTCCTGGAGCAATAAGAGTGACTCCTGCTGGCCCGGCTGGAAAAGCTGGACAAGGAGATAGTGAAGATACAGAAAGAAAATGACACCATACTCTCAGAGGAGATTTCCCATCTCAGTGAGCTGATGAGTGAGCTGGAGGGGAAGTATCAGAAGCCAGCAAGTGAATTCCTGCAGGTGAGACTGAGTTAGAAACATTGGAGATCCCCACACAGGGAAGGGAGGACTCCAGAATCATAAGCACAGGGGTCCAGCAGTCAGAGATCTCACTGTAACTTGGCGCGTACATTGCTGACATGTGAATGACAACTGGTCATTGCAGAATTAAAGACACAGAGATATGCGAGAAGGGAAAGCCCCATTAGCTCAGGGAATCCATGGCCTCTGTTCCCTATATTTGCAAAATCCCTTCCCTGGGAACCACTGCCTCTGTCAAGTGGGACTGACATTCTCTCTCTCTCTCTCTCTCTCTTCTCTAGGATGTCAGATGCACCTTGAGCAGGTACATGGCTCTCTCTCACTCCCCCTCACACTTCACAATGCTGGGAAAGAGCTTGGTGATGGTGATGGTGGTGGTGGTGATGATGTTAGCACTGCATCTCCCAAGGGCTCTACAGCAAAATGTGTAGGGAAGGTCACATTTTGGATAGAAATCTTTCTGATCTGTTTAATCCTGAGGTTCTCACCATATTACAGAAGACTCTGGAATTCTCCATTCAGTGGGAAAGACTGACCCAGTAGTTCCTAGAGATGTCACATCGCTGGGGGAGTGGCTGCCTCAAGATTGTGGGGATGGAATATGGGCCTATCATTGCTGGGGAACTGGACACCATTCAGCCCAGGGCAGCAGCGATCAAGAGTCTTTCCCACGTGAGGGCTGTTTGAAGCCCTGTGTGGAATGAGCTGGGGAGTGGGGAGCTAGTGTCTCAGTCTAGTTCCTAGAGGACAGATTTCTACAACACTTCACCTGGGAACCTCCTGTCCCTCAGAGCATGGAGGCCAAGGAGTGAATTGGCCACGGAGACTCAATTGCCTCCTTTTATCCCCAGAGCTGGTCTCTCCAGGACAGAGTTGAAGAATATTAATGAGACCTTTGGGGGAAGATTTCACGACCACAGCCTGTGTCCCACCTGCTCTGACTCCAGGCCCATTAGAGCAGCAGCTTTCACTAACAACAAATTATAACGTGTCACTAAATGAAATGTACAAATGTGAAGTTTTCTCTCCAGGTGTGAGAAGGGGAAGTTCCAGCAGCCAGTGGAGATTTCTCCTGAACTAGAAGCGAGACTCAACAATTTCTCCCAGAAAACTGTTGCCCTAATGGAGATTCTGAGGAAATGCAAAGGTGCTGAGAAGGGATCTAGGTGGGGAAAGTGGGATGAGCCCCTGAGACTGTGGGAGGGGATGGGCTCTGGCCACGGGGGTCATATCTATTGAATGACAGGAAAGCAATTGAGCTGGTGTAACAGGTGCCCAGGTGTCAGGACGTCTCACATTCATTCATGAGTTAACAAAGGTCACACCATTGAGGCCCAAATTTAGCAAAATGGCCTAATTTTGAGTCCCTGATTTTCTCTCCCAACTTGCAAAGCCCGTGGGGGTCACAGACACAGGGATGCTACTCTGGCTGCATCTCAGGACTTGCCTTGCCTGTGCCAAGGTCTGCACGGGCCTCTGGAGCCACTGACTGGGGGAGTCGCAAACTGCCCCCTCTATTTCTCTGCCAATTAGGGTGAATTTGGCCCATTGAGCCAACACTCTCCCAGCTCCAATCTCAACACTTATTAAACAATTTTATTATTCTATGGAGGACGAGGGCCCCATTGTGCTGAGCTCTGTAGAGATGCTGAGTGAATAAACCCAAGGGACCTACAACTACAAGCCCTGAGCCTGCAAACTCTTAACATCCCATTAATGTCAAAGGGACCAAATTTCAGAGTAACAGCCGTGTTAGTCTGTATTTGCAAAAAGAAAAGGAGTACTTGTGGCACCTTAGAGACTAACCAATTTATTTGAGCATAAGCTTTCGTTAGTACAGCTCACTTCATCGGATGCAACAAAGGGACCAAAGTCTGCTAAAGTCTTTGCAGGATCTGGGTCTAGGGTCTGAGAAAAGGCAATAGGCGAATGAGACAAACCAGCTGGAGTCTGGAGGTTGGGAGGGGCTGATGAGAGGAAAGGAAATCTCTCTGACAGATTGTATCTCCTAGGGTGGTTGTGAGACCTAATGGCTGTTGATTTCATTGCTGTGAGATGCCTGAATGAGAGAGGTAAAAGAAGGTTTCAGATTTGTTTATATTTATATTAAAGATCTGAGTGTGTCCCTGTCCCTCTCTGTTTCTCTGTCAAAATTCAAACCAAGTTAGGTCAGTTAAGAGTGGGGATATTGTTACAAACATGAAAGCAAGAAATCTCGCCTCTTTTCGCCTTTCCCCCTCCAGACACTCTGCCATTTGCACTGGGGACAAAAAGAGGGGAAACCCTAGGAGCACAAAGACAGGGTGAGGTTGCAGGTGAAAACGGTCTTTAAATTATAAGAAAATTCCCATGAAAACACACTGCACCTAAAGTTACCAACCAAACCAACACCAGTCATGACACACCCAGCACTACAATGAAACCATGAAATACAGAGGAGATCCCGAGCTGAAGTCACACAAAAGATCCTGACACCAACCTTAGTGCTGAGTTCATGCCTATGCTGATGAACAGAAACACTCTCCCTGAGCAGCATCCAAACACCCTTAACTCTGACCATGGGGTTCTCATGGACATTCACAGAACCTTTAATACTAAATTGAGAGCTCTCTGCCCTGAGGGCTGACACATCCCCCTCCTTTACCCCAGTTTCTCTGCTGCTGGGAATGGAGAAGGCCCAGCAGGGGAAGCTGGGAGCTGAAGCTTCTTCAGGCAAATGAGAAACAGAGTGGGGAACTGCAGTGACATCTCTGCTCAGTCTCAGGTGCCCAGCACAGAGGCAGCTCCCTGGGATCCAGGCCCGTCCCAGCCAGAACAGGGCTGCTGGGAAGAGTGAAAAATGGTCCCAGCCTCCCCCAGGGCTGAGCTCTGCCACAAATGCTCTGATTCTCTCTCCCCCACAGCGAATGTGACTCTGGATCCAGACACGGCTCATCCCAACCTTGTGCTGTCTGAGGATTTGAAAAGTGGGAAGTGGGAAGAAATGCAGCAGCATCTGCCCGACAACCCTGAGAGATTTCACACTGAGCCCTCTATGCTGGGCTGTGAGGGATTCATCTCGGGGAGACATTGCTGGGAGGTGGAGGTGGGGGATGAGGGATCCTGGGTTGTGGGGTTGGCCAGAGAGTCTGTGAGGAGGAAGGGAGAGATATGCCCCAAATAGGGGATCTGGGCTGTGGGGTATGCGCTGGATCAGTTCTGGGCTCTCACCTCCCCTGTGACCACTCTGCCCCTGAGTTGAGTCCCCAGCAGGATCCGGGTTTGTCTGGACTGTGACCAGGGGGAGGTGACATTTATTGATGCTGGTGACGAGGCCCCGATCTTCACTTTCCTGCCGGGCTCCGTCCCTGGGGCGAGAATCTGACCCTGTCTCTGGGTGGTGGGGGTAATTCCCGGCTCAGACTGTGTCCCTGAGACACGGGAGAAGAGGGGCAGGGCCATCCCTAGGGGGCTGTGGGGCCTGGGACAACTCCCCCTCAGCCCCAGCCCTGCCCCCACTCCACCCCTTCCCCTAAGTCTCCGCCCCACTTCTTCCTGCCCCTGCTCGGTCCCCTCCCCACTCCCATTCCACCCCTTCCCCTGCGCCCCTGCCTGCCCCTCGCCTCTTTCTGACTTCCACCCCCTCCCCTGGGGGCCCTGAGATCAGCCTCTCTGGCCTCAGACCATAGGCTCTATGACCTCCTCCTGTGGACTTTCTGTCAAGCTTTCTCTATGACCCTGGAAGTTGCATCAGGCCTCAACTCTGTGCAGTCTCTGGACTATCAAACCATAGAGAGCATTGAGTGAGGGAGGCAGAGAGGTCAATTTCACTGCCCCCGGGGACTGTGCAGACTCTTTGCCACCGTCCTCTGTGATCCAAGGGGACTCTGAGGATCCTGGGTCAGCCACTGCCACTGAGGCATGAGGGGGAACAGCCCCATGGGAAAGCAAAAATGGGCTTCTCTAGCCCCAGTCCTCCTAGCGCCTATGACCTGAACCATTCCCATCTACCCAGCCTTCTCGCTCATCTCTGAGCCCCTGGAGGACCCCTGTCTACCCAAAGCCGGATACCTCATCTCTATGGCCCCTGGAAGCTCCTCCCTCTCCCTCCCTGCCACCCCAGGGATGGGAGGGGGAAGAACTTTAATTTCCACCTGTGATGTTTGAATTTTGAAGGCAGATGTGGGATTGTTTCCCCTTAAATTGGTTGTGTGAACCCAACACCAGTGAGGAGAGCCGTGTAGGTCACTATGATGCTAGCCTGGGCCTTACAGTAGTATGTTACTGTCCAGCCTGCACACTGGGCCTTGTGCTTTGTATCAACATGTATGTCCAGGGCCAGCCCTAGGGAAAATGATGCCCTGGGTGAACTTGTATTTTGGCGCCGTTGGCCCCCGTGGGCTCCCCGCACCGAGCCCCCTTCATGCCAATCCCTGTAACCCCCCCCCCCTCCTCCCAGCACCCACCTGCAGAACCTGATCTGGATGCATGGTGCAGCTGGCATTGCTGCTCACACCCCCTCTCAAACACTGCTTCTCCACGCACCGCTAGGGGCTGTGGAAGTGTCTGTTGCCTCTCTGGTGTGGGGGTGTGGTTTTTCATTAGCGATAAGGGTTGTGAAGTGCATGGAAATATAAAGAACAAAAAGGAGAGGTGTATTTAACCACAAGGCTTCTAGCTCCTGCTTTGTAGCATCATTTTTACCGACTATTTCCTGGCAGAAGAATTTCTCACGGGTCCAAATGTAGGGGCAGGCGATCCAGGTGACTGCCTGGGATGCCGGACTTGGGTGGCGCTGAGCTCGGGGTACTGTTTGTGACAAAAGTTTAACAAATGGCGGGGGGCACCAAAGACGCAGTTTTACTTTATGTTAATAAAGTTTTGCTTCTGAATTTATGTTCACGTTATCAGTAGAAAATATGGTCCAGGTCTACACAGGTAGTTGAGCGCCTAAACCCCAGATTTAGGCCTCTAAATTCCAGTTTTAGGTTGTCGTCATGCCTCATCTGGATGCCTGTCTCTCATGTAAGCTCCAGCATGATCCACACACCAGGGGAAGGTATGCACAACTCCCCTGCCTGTAACCCCTGTGAGGACAGATCTGGTATGCATGCTCTGAGCACCTCTCCTGGAAGAGGTGCCATTAAAATCAAGGAGGACCTGGTGGGGAAGATGCCCATATTATAGTTTTCAGCCCACTGATTAAAGCAGTCACCCAGGATGTCAGAGACCTGCATTCAATACCCCCTCTGCCTGGGGAGGAGAAAAGATTTGGACATGGGCCTCCCACATCTCTCAAGAGCATGCCCTACCCACGGGCTATTCTCAGGTGGGGCTCCCTCACTCTCTCCTGTTGAAGCTGTTCCATTGAGAATAAATACTTAAAGAGTCATCGAATTCGGGGGGAGTGAGAATGAGAATTGTTCTGTTGCCTAAAACATGCACCTGGAAAATCCCTGCTCACATGCTTTCCGATCTTCAGAAGATGGGGGAATTGAACCTAGCACTCCTACATCACAGCGGAGTGCACTAATCACTCGGTTACGAGGTAAGCAGCACCAGCTCCCCTTCTGGTCACTTTGTAAGGTGTGGGCAGGCACCTGCGCTGTTCTGAGGCCCTTGGAATTGCAAGCTCTTGCTTC
This sequence comes from Lepidochelys kempii, assembly GCF_965140285.1. Lineage (NCBI taxonomy): Eukaryota > Metazoa > Chordata > Testudines > Cheloniidae > Lepidochelys > Lepidochelys kempii. The sequence continues at coordinate 44,278,780 of NC_136393.1, read as the reverse complement.
AAGAGCATAGGTGAGGAGAGGTTCTTTGGTCCTGCTTGCAACAGGGGCTCTGCAGCACTCCACTGAGCAGACGCTGACCGTGTTTTCCAGACAGCCAGCTTAGAGCAAGGTGGGGTGAGTTGTGTGGCTGTGGTTTAGGGAGCAGCCTGGTTTTCTCTCTCTCTATGCCCTGGTCTACACTAGGACTTTAGGTCGAATTTAGCAGTGTTAAATCGATGTAAACCTGCACCCGTCCACACAATGAAGCCCTTTATTTCGACTTAAAGGGCTCTTAAAATCGATTTCCTTACTCCACCCCTGACAAGTGGATTAGCGCTTAAATCGACGTTGCCGGCTTGAATTTGGGGTACTGTGGACACAATTCGATGGTATTGGCCTCCGGGAGCTATCCCAGAGTGCTCCATTGTGACCGCTCTGGACAGCACTCTCAACTCAGATGCACTGGCCAGGTAGACAGGAAAAGAACCGCGAACTTTTGAATCTCATTTCCTGTTTGGCCAGCGTGGCAAGCTGCAGGTGACCATGCAGAGCTCATCAGCACAGGTGACCATGATGGAGTCCCAGAATCGCAAAAGAGCTCCAGCATGGACCGAACAGGAGGTACGGGATCTGATTGCTGTTTGGGGAGAGGAATCCGTGCTATCAGAACTCCGTTCCAGATTTCGAAATGCCAAAACCTTTGTGAAAATCTCCCAGGGCATGAAGGACAGAGGCCATAACAGGGACCCGAAGCAGTGCCACGTGAAACTGAAGGAGCTGAGGCAAGCCTACCAGAAAACCAGAGAGGCGAACAGCCGCTCTGGGTCAGAGCCCCAAACATGCCGCTTCTATGATGAGCTGCAGGCCATTTTAGGGGGTTCAGCCACCACTACCCCAGCCGTGTTGTTTGACTCCTTCAATGGAGATGGAGGCAATACGGAAGCAGGTTTTGGGGACGAAGAAGATGATGAGGAGGAGGAGGTTGTAGATAGCTCACAGCAAGCAAGCGGAGAAACCGGTTTTCCCGACAGCCAGGAACTGTTTCTCACCCTAGACCTGGAGCCAGTACCCCCCGAACCCACCCAAGGCTGCCTCCTGGACCCAGCAGGCGGAGAAGGGACCTCTGGTGAGTGTACCTTTTAAAATACTATTCATGGTTTAAAAGCAAGCATGTGAAAGGATTACTTTGCCCTGGCATTTGCGGTTCTCCTAGATGTAGTCCTAAAGCCTTTGCAAAAGGTTTCTGGGGAGGGCAGCCTTATTGCGTCCTTCATGGTAGGACACTTTACCACTCCAGGCCAGTAACACGTACTCGGGAATCATTATAGAACAAAGCATTGCAGTGTATGTTTGCTGGCATTCAAACAACATCCGTTCTTTATCTCTCTGTGTTATCCTCAGGAGAGTGAGATATAATTCATGGTCACCTGGTTGAAATAGAGTGCTTTTCTTCAGGGGACACTCAGAGGAGCCCATTCCTGCTGGGCTGTTTGCCTGTGGCTAAACAGAAATGTTCCCCGCTGTTAGCCACAGGGAGGGGGGAAGGTTGAGGGGGTAGTCACGCGGTGGGAGGAGGCAAAATGCGACCTTGTAACGAAAGCACATGTGCTATGTATGTAATGTTAACAGCAAGGTTTACCCTGAAAGAGTGTAGCCACTGTTTTATAAAATGTGTCTTTTTAAATACCGCTGTCCCTTTTTTTTTCTCCACCAGCTGCATGTGTTTCAATGATCACAGGATCTTCTCCTTCCCAGAGGCTAGTGAAGCTTAGAAAGAAAAAAAAACGCACTCGCGATGAAATGTTCTCCGAGCTCATGCTGTCCTCCCACACTGACAGAGCACAGACGAATGCGTGGAGGCAAATAATGTCAGAGTGCAGGAAAGCACAAAATGACCGGGAGGAGAGGTGGCGGGCTGAAGAGAGTAAGTGGCGGGCTGAAGACAGGGCTGAAGCTCAAATGTGGCGGCAGCGTGATGAGAGGAGGCAGGATTCAATGCTGAGGCTGCTGCAGGACCAAACCAGTATGCTCCAGTGTATGGTTGAGCTGCAGCAAAGGCAGCTGGAGCACAGACTGCCACTGCTGCCCCTCTGTAACCAACCGCCCTCCTCCCCAAGTTCCATAGCCTCCACACCCAGATGCCCAAGAACGCGGTGGGGGGGCCTCCGGCCAACCAGCCACTCCACCACAGAGGATTGCCCAAAAAAAAGAAGGCTGTCATTCAATAAATTTTAAAGTTGTAAACTTTTAAAGTGCTGTGCTTAAAGTGCTGTGTGGCATTTTCCTTCCCTCCTCCACCACCCCTCCTGGGCTACCTTGGTAGTCATCCCCCTATTTGTGTGATGAATGAATAAAGAATGCATGAATGTGAAGCAACAATGACTTTATTGCCTCTGCAAGCGGTGATTGAAGGGAGGAGGGGCGGGTGGTTAGCTTACAGGGAAGTAGAGTGAACCAAGGGGCGGGGGGTTTCATCAAGGAGAAACAAACAGAACTTTCACACCGTAGCCTGGCCAGTCATGAAACTGGTTTTCAAAGCTTCTCTGATGCGTACCGCGCCCTCCTGTGCTCTTCTAACCGCCCTGGTGTCTGGCTGCGCGTAACCAGCAGCCAGGCGATTTGCCTCAACCTCCCACCCCGCCATAAACGTCTCCCCCTTACTCTCACAGATATTGTGGAGCACACAGCAAGCAGTAATAACAGTGGGAATATTGGTTTCGCTGAGGTCAGTAAAACCTCAGTCAGTAAACTGCGCCAGCGCGCCTTTAAACGTCCAAATGCACATTCTACCACCATTCTGCACTTGCTCAGCCTGTAGTTGAACAGCTCCTGACTACTGTCCAGGCTGCCTGTGTACGGCTTCATGAGCCATGGCATTAAGGGGTAGGCTGGGTCCCCAAGGATACATATAGGCATTTCAACATCCCCAACAGTTATTTTCTGGTCTGGGAATAAAGTCCCTTCCTGCAGCTTTTGAAACAGACCAGAGTTCCTGAAGATGCAAGCATCATGCACCTTTCCCGGCCATCCCACGTTAATGTTGGTGAAACGTCCTTTGTGATCCACCAGAGCTTGCAGCACTATCGAAAAGTACCCCTTGCGGTTTATGTACTCGGCGGCTTGGTGCTCCGGTGCCAAGATAGGGATATGGGTTCCGTCTATAGCCCCACCACAGTTAGGGAATCCCATTGCAGCAAAGCCATCCACTATGACCTGCACATTTCCCAGGGTCACTACCCTTGATATCAGCAGATCTTTGATTGCGTGGGCTACTTGCATCACAGCAGCCCCCACAGTAGATTTGCCCACTCCAAATTGATTCCCAACTGACCGGTAGCTGTCTGGCGTTGCAAGCTTCCACAGGGCTATCGCCACTCGCTTCTCAACTGTGAGGGCTGCTCTCATCTTGGTATTCATGCGCCTCAGGGCAGGGGAAAGCAAGTCACAAAGTTCCATGAAAGTGCCCTTACGCATGCGAAAGTTTCGCAGCCACTGGGAATCGTCCCAGACCCGCAACACTATGCGGTCCCACCAGTCTGTGCTTGTTTCCCGAGCCCAGAATCGGCGTTCCACAGCATGAACCTGCCCCATTAGCACCATGATGCATGCATTGGCAGGGCCCATGCTTTCAGAGAAATCTGTGTTCATGTCCTGATCACTCACGTGACCGCGCTGACGTCGCCTCCTCGCCCGGTATCGCTTTGCCAGGTTCGGGTGCTGCATATACTGCTGGATAATGCGTGTGGTGTTTAATGTGCTCCTAATTGCCAAAGTGAGCTGAGCGGCCTCCATGCTTGCCTTGGTATGGCGTCCGCACAGAAAAAAGGCGCGGAACGATTGTCTGCCCTTGCTCTGACGGAGGGAGGGGCGACTGACGACACGGCTTACAGGGTTGGCTTCAGGGAGCTAAAATCAACAAAGGGGGTGCCTGTACATCAAGGAGTATTTCAGGCAGGACTTCACGGAGGGTTCCAATAAGAAATGGTGCACCTAAGTTATCTTTCTTATTGGAACAAGGAGGTTAGCCTGGCCTCTGATTGATAAATGGCTAGATTTACCTCGCTGCACCTTCTCTGTGAGTGACTGCAGTGTGACCTAGAGGAATGAGTCCCCTAGACAGGGGAGGAGGCAAATGAGTACAAAACAAATCTGGTCTATTTCTTGTTTTGACCCACTCCATCTATCTTTTACATCTTTGGCTGGCAGCAGACGGTGCAGAAGGACTGCATGCCATCCACATCTCATGGCTGCTCGGCAGAAGATGGTAGAGTACGACTGCTAGCAGTCCGTATCGCCTGCCCGCTCACCATAAGACGGTTCAATAGGACTGACTGCAGGACTAAAGAGAATGACCTGCTCAAGTCACTCCAAATTTAGTCCCTGCGCCCATGTCTGCCCAGGCGCTCCCAGCCGACGTGGCCAGGAGCACCTCGGACATGAGGATGACGGCTACCAGTCGTACTGTACCGTCTGCTGCCACAAGGCAAGGGGTTGCTGCTACTGTGTAGCAATGCCGTACCGCGTCTGCCAGCACCCAGGAGACATAGGGTGACGGTTACCTGAGCGGGCTCCATGCTTGCAGTGGTATGGCGTCTGCACAGGTAACTCAGGAAAAAAGGCGCGAAATGATTGTCTGCCCTTGCTTTCACGGAGGGAGGGAGGGAACGGGGGCCTGACGATATGTACCCAGAACCACCCGCGACAATGTTTTAGCCCCATCAGGCATTGGGATCTCAACCCAGAATTCCAATGGGCAGCGGAGACTGTGGGAACTGTGGGATAGCTACCCACAGTGCAACGCTCCGGAAGTCGACTCTAGCCTCGGTACTGTGGAAGCGCTCCGCCGAGTTAATGCACTTAATGCACTTAGAACATTTTCTGTGGGGACACACACACTCGAATATATAAAACCGATTTCTAAAAAACCGACTTCTATAAATTCGACCGTATTCCGTAGTGTAGACATACCCTATTTTGATTTCTTGTGTGTTCTGAATTCTAAGACATAACTTCTCTATCTGTCTGCTGTGAACACAACAGCGCCAAACTCCTTTCCGTAAGATCATCTTAGGTACTTAAGCACACCCAGGAATCTGAGTTTAACCTGATGGGTTTTTTTAATTCTGTGTTCTCTGTAATGCTTCTCAGTTAACAATCAGTGTGCTGGCTTAGAAGGAGCCGTGCAATAACGTATAACTGCCGGCGATACACAGAGAACAAGGTGCAAGCCCTCCTCCAGCATCACACCTTGGTGTCTGTCTTCTGCTTGGCAACTTTCCATTCCTCCAGCGCCAGCCCCCAGCCCCCGCAGAGGGCAGGTGGAAAACAGGTTTCCCTTAGGACAGGGGCAGGGAAACTTTTTGGCCTGGGCTTCTCAGTTAACAATCAGTTAACTTTTGTTAACTTAACAATTGATGTGATTGCCTTTTATGAAACATACACATAATAATATATGTTGAATTCTTTCTATTTGCCTTCTGGTTTCTCAGACCTTTAGGCTGCACTCAGATCATATTTTCAAGTTTTTCTCTGCAATCAAGAAAGCTAGAAACTTCCTTTGTTTAGGAAAGGAAAGCCAAGAGTCTCTCCTCATCACATGCTTCTAGGAGCTGGGGCTTTAACAAACACAACAAATACAATGAACCTCATTAGAAAATCTTGAGTGCCGGTAACACCGCAGCTTCTTTACACTGAGCCAGAGCTGCCTTAGTGTACATGAGAATCAGGCCTTTGAAACATTGATCTCAGCTTAACCTAGGTTTTCTCCTGTGAATTTCATATCACTAGACTTCGAAGGATTAGACTTTATTGGTTGATGTCTGTAAATGTTGATTTCACTCTACACACAAAAACCAGGAAAAACTACTCCCACTGCTAATAACTGAAATTTACCAATAGGCACAGTAAGAACAATGCTTCCTGAGAAGTTATTAGACATTGATTTAAGAATATTTACTTTGCATATTTGGATATGTGATGTTGACATTCTCTATTTTAATGGTTGTGAAGCTTTAACTTTTGGAATCTGTCTCTACTGTCATTACATAGTTATTGTCTGACCCAAATATTGTCTGATCCCGCCCTAAATCTCCCACCACTGTGAACATTTAAATGGAGGACAATTGGAATGAAATGCTAAAAACCCAGATTTTTGTGCAACTGTGAATGTTTAAATCAATAAATATAAAATTGCTTAAAAATATATATTAAAAAAAAAAAAGAATTCTACCAAGCCTGACTATCCCGCCTTAGACACACAAATCCTGCTCCTGCAGGCTCATAGAATCGTAGAAGATCAGGGTTGGAAGGGACCTCAGGAGGTCATCTCGTCCAACCCCCTGCTCAAAGCAGGACCAATCCCCAACTAAGTCATCCCAGCCAGGGCTTTGTCAAGCCTGACCTTAAAAACCTCTAAGGAAGGAGATTCCGCCACCTCCCTAGGTAATCCCTTCCAGAGCTCATCCTCACAGGGGGATGCCTCTCATTGCAAGACCAGAGCCCTAGTGGTACATTTTTCACTAAATGGTCCAGAGGGAGCCATGGCCACAGAGAACCCCCTGGAAAGTCTCCAGGAGGAAGCTACATGTCCCGTCTGTCTGCAGTAGTTCACAGAAGCTGTCACTCTGGTGTGTCGGCACATCAGCCAGTGCTGGGAGGGATCCGATACAGCCGTCTCCTGCCCTCAGGAACTGAGCAACACAGAAACATCAGGCTGAACAGGCAGCTGGCAAACATGGTAGAAATCACCAAGCGGCTGAGTTTACAGGCAGCAAAAGGAGCAGGAGAGGACGGGGTGTGTGGGGAACACCAGGAGGCTCCAAAACTTCTGTGAAGAGGATAAACTTCGATCTGTGTAGTTTGCCATCTGTCCCGGGCTCTCCAAGCTCACACGGTGGTTCCCAGAGGAGGCTGCACAGGAGTACAAGGGAGGGAACTGCTGTCAAGTTTAATGGGTAATAACTTTGGATTTTAATTTCAGGCTAATTTCACTGAAAGTTACCTGGCACAGGCATGAGGTATCATTCAGCTCTGTAAACCGTTCATGGTATGGGAGATGCTGTAACAAAATACAGAGGAACAGAGGAAGGTCTTTAATGATACCTGATGTGGGAAAATGTCCTCTGAGATTCTGATGGGGATTCCTGAAAATCTTCATCATATAAAGAATTCTACCAATCCCAAAGGATCAGACATGTTACCCACCAAGTTAATGAATACTTCAGTTCTTACCCAAGTCCACGCTTACAGCCAATTCTTGTTAACTAAAGTACGATTTATTAAAAGAAGAAAAGGCAGTATTGGCTAAAAGATCATTAGACATACAAATGCGAATAGAGTCCATAGGTCAGTTTCACCATAGAGATGACGCGTTATAATTGAAAAGAGTCCTTTTCAGAATCATTTCATCACGTTCTAGTCCAATGTCCAAATGTTCAATATCAGGGCGGTCCAGAGAGGACTGGAGATCTCAGTCTTACGACTCGAACTCCCCCTGAAGAAAGCTTAAGAAGATCTGAGATAAAAGGATCAGGTCCCAAGAGTTTATATAGAAGTTTTTGCAGCCTCTCGACAGCAGGCAGTCCTTGGGTGAACAATAGGTTTTGGAAGTAACCTCCTATTTCCCAAACATCACAGGTAATAAAACTACATGGATTAATATAAGGTAATTATCTATAAAGCAGTTCATAGACAGTTTACCACAAACTTTAAAAAGAGATATATATACAATGACATTATTACACCCAAGTTTCATTTAAATGTTAATATTTCCTTTTGACTTCTGAATTAACAAAATACAGTCGTCGACAGAAACCCTTTGGTTATACTGTTAATCTATATCTCGTTACAGATTAACATAGACTACTACAATTACTATGTTCTAGGGCTGTCAAGTGATTAAAAAAATTAATCGTGATTAACCGTGCTCTTAAACAATAATAAAATACCATTTATTTAAATATTTTGGATGTTTTATACATTTTCAAATATATTGATTTCAACTGCAACACAGAATACACTCCATGCATCTGATGATGGGTTATAGCTCACAAAAGTTTATGCCCAAAGAAATGTGTTAGTCTCTAAGGTGCCACAAGGACTCCTTGTTGTTTTTACAGAATACGAAGTGTACGGTGATCACTTTATATTTTTTATTACAAATACTTGCACTGTAAAAAACAAAAGAAATAGTATTTTTCAATCCACCAACTGCAACTACTGTATGCAATCTCTTTATCATGAAAGTTGAACTTACAAATGTAGAATTATGTACAAAAAATAACTGCATTCAAATGTAAAACTTTGGAGCCTACAACTCCACTCAATCCTACTGCTTGTTCGGCCAATCACTCAGAAGAACAAGTTTGGTTACAATGTGCAGGAGATCATGCTGCCCGCTTCTTGTTTACAAGGTCACCTGAAAGTGAAAATAGGCGTTCACGTGACACTGTTGCAGCCGGCGTCACAAGATATTTACGTGCCAGATGCTCTAAAGGGTCCTAGGTCCCTTCCTGCTGGAACCACCATTCCAGAGGACATGCCTCCATGCTAATGACGGGTTCTAATCAATAACGATCCGAAGCAGACCAGACCGACACGTGCTCATTTTCTTCAACTGAGTCAGATGCCACCACCAGAAAGTTGATTTTCTATTTTGGTGGTTCGGGTTCTGCAGTTTCCCAATCAGCGTGTTCCTCTTTTAAGACTTCTGGAAGCATGCTCCACACCTCGTCCCTCTCAGATTTTGGAAGACACTTCAGATTCTTAAACCTTGGGCCGAGTGCTGTAGCTATCTTTCGAAATCTCAGATAGTTACTTTCTTTGCGTTTTGTCAAATCTGCAGTGAAAGTGTCCCCCCATGTGCTAGGTCATTCTCCGTGACTTCGATATGATGACATATTTGGCAGAACATGTGTAAAACAGGACAGGGGACATACAAGTCTCCTTCAAGGAGTTCAGTCACAAATTTAATTAATTCATTATTTTTTTTAAATGAGCATCCTCCACTGAAATGGTGGCCGAAGGGACATAGGCATGTTTAGCATATCTTGCACTTAAATACCTGTGCTGCCAGCTACAAACATGCCATGGGAACGCCTTCTCACACTTCCCGGTGACATCATAAATTAGAAGCAGGCAGCATTCGCTCCCGTAAATGTAAACAAACTTGTTTGTCTTAGCGAGTGGCAGAAAAAGAAGTAGCACTGAGTGGACTTCTAGGCTTTAAACTATTTAAACTTTAAAAATAATTGCTTTATTTTTCAGTTCACTTATATAATTAAAATCATCTATGTTTCTAAGTTACACTTTCCTGATAAAGAGATTGCACGACAGCACTTGTATGAGGGGAACTGAAAAATGCTATTTTTGTTTTGCATGTTTGCAGTACAAATATTTGAAATCAAAAATAATATAAAGTGAGCACTGTACACTTTCTATTCTTTGTTGTGAGAGAAATCAATAGATATGAAAACATAGAAAAACATCCAAAAACATTTAACAAATTTCAACTGGTATTCTATTGTTTAACAATGTGATTCACTGAGATTAATTTTTCTAACCACAATGGATTTTTTTGAATTAATCACACGAGTTAACAGCAATTAATCAACAGCCCTACTATCTTCTTCCAGTCAGTGCTGATGGGGTCTCTCTCCTGTGTGGATCCTCTGAGTGTTATAAGATTTGATCTTTGTGTGAAACTTTTCACATGATCCAAACATTTATGGGGTCTCTCTCCTGTGTGGATTGCCTAATTTGAAACAAGTTCTGACTTCCATTTCAAAGGTCTTTCACAGGCTAAGCAGTTATGGGGTTACTCCTGTGTGTGGATTCTCTGATGTAAAACAAGGGATAACATCTATTTGAAACATTTTTCCAAAGTCAAAGCACTTACGGGGGTCTCTCTTGTGCGTGGACTGCCTGTTGTTTAGAAGGGCTGATCTGTTTCTGAAACCTTTCCCAGAGTCTTATGGTATTATGGTCTCCATCTTGTATGGATTGCTTGATGTTTAACAAGGTGGGACCTCTGTATGAAACTTTTCCCACAGTCTAAGCACTGATGGGGTATCTGTTGTGTCGATTTTCTGATGTTTAGTTAGGCCAAATCTCCGTACCAATTTTTTCCCAGAGTCTAAGCACTTGTGGGGTCTCTCTCCTGTGTGGATTAGCTGATGTTTAAGATGGGTTGACCTTTCTGTGAAACTTTTTCCACAATCTAAGCACTTATGAGGTCTCTCTCCTGAGTGGGTTGCCTGATGATTAAGTAGGTTTGACCTCTGTATGAAACTTTTCCCACAGTCTAAGCACTTATAGGGTCTCTCTCCTGTGTGTATTCTCTGATGTGTCACCAGGGCTGATCTCCATGTGAAACTTTTCCCACAGTCCAAGCACTTATGGGGTCTCTCTCCTGTGTGGATTACCTGATGTTTAAGAAGGGTTGGCCTTTCTGTGAAACTTTTTCCACAGTCTAAGCACTTATGGGGTTTCTCTCCGGTGTGGACTGCTTGATGTTTAACAAGGTCTGACCTCTGTATGAAACTTTTCCCACATTCTAAGCACTGATGGGGTCTCTCTCCTGTGTGGATTTTCTGATGTTTAATTAGGCCTGACCTCCGTATGAATTTTTTCCCACAGTCTAAGCACTTGTGGGGTCTCTCTCCTGTGTGGATTACCTGATGTTTAAGAAGGGTTGGCCTTTCTGTGAAACTTTTCCCACAGTGTAAGCACTTATGGGGTCTCTCTCCTGTGTGTATTCTCTGATGTGTAACCAGGGCTGGTCTCCATGTGAAACTTTTCCCACAATCCAAGCACTTATGGGGTCTCTCTCCTGTATGGATTACCTGATGTTTAAGAAGGGTTGGCCTTTCTGTGAAACTTTTTCCACAGTCTAAGCACTTATGAGGTCTCTCTCCTGTGTGGGTTGCCTGATGATTAAGTAGGTTTGACCTCTGTATGAAACTTTTCCCACAGTCTAAGCACTTATGGGGTCTCTCTCCTGTGTGTATTCTCTGATGTGTCACCAGGGCAGATCTCCATGTGAAACTTTTCCCACAGTCCAAGCACTTATGGGGTCTCTCTCCTGTGTGGATTACCTGATGTTTAAGAAGGGTTGGCCTTTCTGTGAAACTTTTTCCACAGTCTAAGCACTTATGGGGTTTCTCTCCGGTGTGGACTGCTTGATGTTTAACAAGGTCTGACCTCTGTATGAAACTTTTCCCACATTCTAAGCACTGATGGGGTCTCTCTCCTGTGTGGATTTTCTGATGTTTAATTAGGCCTGACCTCCGTATGAATTTTTTCCCACAGTCTAAGCACTTGTGGGGTCTCTCTCCTGTGTGGATTACCTGATGTTTAAGAAGGGTTGGCCTTTCTGTGAAACTTTTTCCACAGTGTAAGCACTTATGGGGTCTCTCTCCTGTGTGTATTCTCTGATGTGTCACCAGGGCTGATCTCCATGTGAAACTTTTCCCACAGTCCAAGCACTTATGGGGTCTCTCTCCTGTGTGGATTACCTGATGTTTAAGAAGGGTTGACCTTTCTGTGAAACTTTTTCCACAGTTTAAGCACTTATGGGGTCTTTCTCCTGTGTGGATTAGCTGATGTTTAAGAAGGGTTGGCCTTTCTGTGAAACTTTTTCCACAGTCTAAGCACTTATGAGGTCTCTCTCCAGTGTGGATTGCCTGATGATTAAGTAGATTTGACCTCTGTATAAAACTTTTCCCACAGTCTAAGCACTTATGGGGTCTCTCTCCCGTGTGTATTCTCTGATGTGTAACCAGGGCTGATCGCCATGTGAAACTTTTCCCACAGTCCAAGCACTTATGGGGTCTCTCTCCTGTGTGGATTACCTGATGTTTAAGAAGGGTTGGCCTTTCTGTGAAACTTTTTCCACACTCTAAGCACTTATGGGGTCTCTCTCCAGTGTGGACTGCTTGATGTTTAACAAGGTCTGACCTCTGTATGAAAGTTTTCCCACAGTCTAAACACTGATGGGGTCTCTCTCCTGTGTGGATTTTCTGATGTTTAATTAGGCCTGACCTTCGAACGAATTTTTTCCCACAGTCTAAGCACTTGTGGGGTCTCTCTCCTCTGTGGATTAGCTGATGTGTAATCAGTGCTGACTTCCAATTCAAAGAATTCCTGCTCTCAAGACACCCAGAGGGTTTCTCTCCCATGTGGCTTCTCCCATGGTTATTAAGATCTGAGCGCTTATTGAAGTTTTCCCCACAGTCCAAGCATTGAAGTGTTTTCTCTCCAGTATTTATTGCCTGAAGCATAAGAAGCGCCGGTCTCAGAATGAATCCTTTCCCATAACCGAGGCATTCATAGCGTTTGTCTTCCTTGGGGGTTGTCTGCCGGGCTGTGGGATCCCTGTGTCCTTCCCCACATATAATAGATCCATCCAGTTGCTCCCTTGAGTGGTTTCCCAGCAGCCTCTTTGACCTCTGCCAATTTCCCCAGGCTTCTCCCTGTGCCAAGCACTGGGAAAAATTCCCTTCAGCTCTTCCCACAAAAATCCCCTGTGGTTCCCCATGCCCAGGAATTTCCTGATGTTGATTCCCCTCCTTCTTCTCACTCACTCTCTCATCACCTGCAGGGAGAGAGACAATGCAGACAGGAGTCATTCTGCTGAGGAGAAATTAAGAGGAATAGAACTGAGGGAAAACCCAACATACTAAAGCTGCAGAGATGGAGCAATTGGATTCTGCCTCCACTTCCCAGTTGGGAAGGAAACTCCTGCAGTGAACAGGACACGCAGGAAGCGATGTCAGTGAAATCTGCTGCCTGCAGCCCTGCTCTGGGTGAGATGAGGAAGGAACTGAGGGCACTTACTAATATATCATTTTTGGGATTTTCAACTTTTTCTTTCATTCACCACATGATTTGTATGTCAGCGCTCACCTGTGTGGGCACCTCTTGGGATCTCTCTTTCATCACAGGCCTGGAGATCGGGCACCCACGGCTCTTCCCCTTGTTCCAGCCGGGTGATCAGGCCAGGTTTGGGAAGGGGAAATCCTGTACAGGGAGTGAAATCAGACCAGATCAGGGTTTGTGGAGGATTGAGAGAGCATCTGTCAGAAAGGATATTCCATGGGTGACACCTGTCCCAGTGCTGTGCTGGGGAATGTGGAATCTAAGAGGACAGGAATGTGGTCCCTTAACCCCCTTGCGGGAGGCAGACGTCTGAGGAGGTGAGGGCAATTGTGATGCACACCCAGCTCTCGTGTTAAACCCCTGCCTATTTCTAAACCTGCCAAACCCAGAGCCCTCCACATGACTGAAGCTGTTCCCAAGGAGGGGGGAGAAGAGGGATTCTGTTTGCGACAGAGAAACAACACAGACAGGACAATGCACGGCTTCTCCACCTTGCAAGATAGGGGGGTTGGGTGGGGATGATTCAGTATGTGCCTTAAGTTTTGACACCCTCTTCTCATTGGAGCATGATGAGGGAAGAACCTGACCGGTGTCAGACACGCAGACCTCCCCAGTTTCCAATAACCAAGGGGCCAGGAATCCCTTACCCAGCGAGGTCACTGTCTCGTAGTTCTCCTGCATGACATCCCTGTAGAGGGCTCTCTGAGCAGGGTCCAGCAAAGCCCCCTGCCCCTGGGTGAAATACACAGCCACCTCCTCAAAGGTCACCAGCATCTGAAACAACAAGAATCCCCCACTCAGCACCTGCTGCCCCAGCCACAATCCCACTAGTCATGGGGTAGGACGGAGAGAGAAGCAGAATCCTCCCCGCACCCTGCTCAGAGTAGCTGGGAGGCTTCAGGGGGTGGGAGAAGGTGAGAGCTCCTTGTCCTCCCCAGCACACGGAGCGGGGCAGGGTCTTCTCATTTCCCACTCGCCTGCCAGCCATAGGCTGAGACGGGAAGCAGAGCTCTGAGCCACGGACAGGGACAGGAACCTTGACAGCTTCCCTTTGTATTTCACAGCAGCCTCTGGCCAGTGGGTCAGGCTCCAGCACTGGGAGTCTGGTCCATTTTCCCAGCCCTGCCCAGGGGGGTGTTTCCTGGTTCAGAAATGGGGGATTGTTTCCCCTCCCTCCCCCCGTCAATGGGCCTTTTCAGAAAATCAGACCCAGGTTGATCACGTTCCAGCAGGTTTATCGCACCCCGTCCCACCCCGGGTGATTAACCCCTTTACACTACCCCTCCCCCACCACCAAAAGCCCCCTGAAAATCCCCTACCTGAGCTGGCTCCATCACAGCCATTTCCCTGCCCTGTCCCCTGCAAGATGGGACAATCTGAAGCGAAACGTGGACACAATTCCTCAGCCTGTCGGAGGAGCAGGGAGATTGGGCAGGTTTCATAAGGGGCTGGAGTCCATGTCACTCCCCGATTCCCCCCAGGCTCTCTCCCTGCAGACAGACGCTCTGATTCTATGACTCTGCCATGCTGGGAACAAACCCAGTTAGTTCATTACCTCCCCGGCCAGCCCCCCCTGCTTAGAACTAACCCAGCACGTCCCTTCTAAACCTCCCCAGAGCAGTATCTCCAAGCGAAACGCTGGAAAAAGAGCAGATCAAAGGAGTCACTTCAGGGTATCGCCCTACAGTGTATTGTGACCCCCTCTAGCTCTCTCCCGTCTCCCTCCGTAGTGCGGTGCTCAGCAGAGCGAGCAACTGGCTTTTCCTCTCTCAGCTCCTGCTCTTGTTCCCAGGAGATCGGACTGCCCCGAGGGTGCAGGGAATGGATCTGGGCAGGGCTGGGAACCTCCCTCCCCACTTCTTGCTGCTGCTGCCCTTCAAGTCTCTCCGCTCTCCCTTTTTATCTTCTTCCCTCAACCTGGGAGAACAGGTGACTGTCCCATTACCATAGCCCTTTGCTCTCATTAGGCAGCTCAGCCACTGACACTGGTAACAGGGGTTTGAAGCTGGCTGTGTCACTGAGGGCAGGAGCTCTGGGACTCACAGACACAGGGAGCCCCTCCCCTTCTAGGCCAAACTCACCAGCCAGTCCCTGAAATCAGCTCTTTGTGCAGAGTCATTTCCCTGCCTAGCTCCAACCCTTTCCCCAGGTCTCTCCATCACCTGGAGGTTCAGGCTCAGGGGCTGGTATAGTCAGAGTGGTTCCAGTCACTGCAAAAGTGCCCCTGGGGCTGGTCTCAGAGGGGTGTGATGAAGGGGGAATGTTCTTAATTTTTTCTCTGAATAATGTGTGAGTGCCTCAGTTTCCCCATGTATTACTCAACTATCAAGCTGGTGGGATACAGGTGAGTGGTTACTGCGGAGACCTCAAGAGGGCAGGTGTCACTGCAGAGTGGCTGCGTGGTCACAGAGAATGGCCAAAATTCTGTATCCTGAGGTCTCTGAGGATGCGGGGCTGGAAGTGGGTCAGTCTCCTGATTTGGGGCTCAGCGGGGAGAGCCCAGGGCTCGGGACTCTGGATTCCCCCCAAGATGGACTTTGCTGAATGCTCCTGATTTCTGTGCTAAGAAGCTCTGTTCCACACGGTTTTCTCAGCGACCAATAAACCCTTCTGTTTTCCAAGCTGGCTGAGAGTCACAGCTGACTGCGGAGGTGGGGTGCACGGCCCCTGTGAGGAGCATGTCAGGCTTCTCCTTAGGCTGCCCCCGGGGGTTCAGGCTGGGGCCATGTGCCCTCCCTGGGCCCCAGGACCGGGAAGGCTGGGGCCACATGCTCAGCAGGTCGGGGGAGATGTTGGGGGTGCTCAGGGTCTGGGGTCCTGCCCCTACAGTGGGAGGGGGACTTGCCTCCCCCAGCCCTAGATTCATCCCCCACCAGCTGTACCTCGTTCTTCTTCCCAGCTCCTAGTCCCAGGCAGGGGGGCTGAAACAATCTGTACAGTGGGGTGTCAAGGTTCCTTCCCCACTCTGAACTCTAGGGTACAGAAGTGGGGACCCACATGAAAGACCCCCTAAGCTTATTCTTATCAGCTTAGGTTAAAAACTTCCCCAAGGTACCAACTTTGCCTTGTGCTTGAACAGTATGCTGGCACCACCAAATGTTTTAAACAAAGAACAGGGAAAGAGACCACTTGGAGACGTCTTCCCCCCAAAATAGCCCCCCCAAACCCTACACACCCCCTTTCCTGGGGAGGCTTGAGAATAATATCCTAACCAATTGGTTACAAAATCATCAAAGACCCAAACCCCTGGATCTTGGAAGAATGTAAAAATCAGTCAGGTTCTTAAAAAAAGGATTTTATTTAAAAAAAAAAAAAGAGCGGTAAAACTCATCTCTGTAAAATCAGGATGGAAAATACTTTACAGGGCATTCAGATTCAAAACACAGAGGATCCCCCTCTGGGCAAAACCTTAAAGTTACAGAAAACAGGAATAAACCCCCCTCTTAACACAGGGAAAATTCACATAAAACAAAAGATAAACGAATCCGCCTTGCCTGTACTTATACTGGTTGCAAAATTGGAGACTTGGATTAGGATGGGTTGGAGAAGATGGATTTCTGTCTGGCCTCTCTCAGTCCCAAGAGAGAACAACCATGTAAACAAAGAGCACAAACAAAAGCCTCCCCCCCCCCCCCCAAGATTTGAAAGTATCTTTTCCCCTTATTGGTCCTTTGGGTCAGGTGCCAGCCAGGTTAGCTGAGCTTCTGAACCCTTCACAGGTAACAGGATGTTGCCTTTGGCCAGGAGGGATTTTATAGCACTGTGTACAGAAAAGTGGTTTCCCTTCCCTTTATATTTATAACAGGGGGGCTGAGAGCCATTGAACCAAACTGTAAAGCCTGGATAGGATGGAAACCCCTTCAAGCCAGGGGGTGCATCAGGGCCCCGCCAGCCCAGATCCAGAGCCTGTGCTGCCCCCCCCCCCCCCGATTGTGCCCCTGGGCCCCGCTCCCTCCCCGACCCCCAGCTGGGGCCTCCACCCTGAATCATAGAATCATAGAATATCAGGGTTGGAAGGGACCCCTGAAGGTAATCTAGTCCAAACCCCTGCTCGAAGCAGGACCAATTCCCAGTTAAATCATCCCAGCCAGGGCTTTGTCAAGCCTGACCTTAAAAACCTCTAAGGAAGGAGATTCTACCACCTCCCTAGGTAACGCATTCCAGTGTTTCACCACCCTCTTAGTGAAAAAGTTTTTCCTAATATCCAATCTAAACCTCCCCCACTGCAACTTGAGACCATTACTCCTCGTTCTGTCATCTGCTACCATTGAGAACAGTCTAGATCCATCCTCTTTGGAACCCCCTTTCAGGTAGTTGAAAGCAGCTATCAAATCCCCCCTCATTCTTCTCTTCTGCAGGCTAAACAATCCCAGCTCCCTCAGCCTCTCCTCATAAGTCATGTGTTCTAGACCCCTAATCATTTTTGTTGCCCTTCGCTGGACTCTCTCCAATTTATCCACATCCTTCTTGTAGTGTGGGGCCCAAAACTGGACACAGTACTCCAGATGAGGCCTCACCAATGTCGAATAGAGGGGAACGATCACGTCCCTCGATCTGCTGGCTATGCCCCTACTTATACATCCCAAAATGCCATTGGCCTTCTTGGCAACAAGGGCACACTGCTGACTCATATCCAGCTTCTCGTCCACTGTCACCCCTAGGTCCTTTTCCCTAGCCATTCGGTCCCTAGTCTGTAGCGGTGCATTGGATTCTTCCATCCTAAGTGCAGGACCTTGCACTTATCCTTATTGAACCTCATCAGATTTCTTTTGGCCCAATCCTCCAATTTGTCTAGGTCCTTCTGTATCCTATCCCTCCCCTCCAGCGTATCTACCACTCCTCCCAGTTTAGTATCATCCGCAAATTTGCTGAGAGTGCAATCCACACCATCCTCCAGATCATTTATGAAGATATTGAACAAAACCGACCCCAGGACCGACCCTTGAGGCACCCCACTTGATACCAGCTGCCAACTAGACATGGAGCCATTGATCACTACCCGTTGAGCCCGACAATCTAGCCAACTTTCTACCCACCTTATAGTGCATTCATCCAGCCCATACTTCCTTAACTTGCTGACAAGAATACTGTAATTCAGTTTGGCCCCGGCCCCCCTTCTGCCCCTCCCTATTTGCCCCCCTCACATCTCCCTGATCTGCAGCCCCCGTCCACACCAGCCCGGCCAGGGCAGGGAAACAAAAAGGCAGATTGCGGGTGGAGGGGGTAACGTGATCCTGCCCCCGCCCCGCACACACCGGGGGCTGTCGGCAGCTTTCCCGGGCCCGGGGCAGGGAATCGCAGCCAGCTCCGCGGGGAGCAGCCCGGGGCCAAACCCGCCCCCTGCAGCCCGGGGGTGCCGGGGGGGGGCGGGTCTCTCTTACCTTCCCTCCGAGCGGGGCCCCCCGGGGCAGGGGCCGGGCCGGGAAGGGGCCCTGGCCGGGCTGGGGGCTCTGCCCTGGGAGAGGCTCCCGGGGAGCAGCGGGCAGGGCCCGGCTGGAGGTTCCCCTCTCCCGGCTGCAGCCCGGGCTCCGGGCTCCCAGCACCAGCCGCCGGGGCTCGGGGATCTCGCCGGGAGCCAGAGTCCCCGCAGCGGCTGCGAGTCACTTCCTGGGCCGGGCTGAGCCCCGCGATCGCTCCCCTCAGAGCCGCCCCCCAGCCGCTCCTGGGTCCTAGCGATCAACCCACCGCGCTGCAGCATCCCTGTGCCCGGCTCCTGTTACACTCACAGGCTCGAAGTTCAGAAGGGCCCGTCCTGAGCATCGAGCCCAGGGGTTCTCAGCGGACAGCAACTCTCACTGGTGGAGGATCTGACATTTTTCCCTAAATTAGTTAATGCACTTTCGGGGAAACCAGTAAACATGCACAGAGGTAGGCAGAGAAATGGACCCCTTACTGTGGGGAACTTTCCTGACTTAAACACTGCCCTGGTGGAATCAAATAGCAGAAGGATCTGAGTCCTTGCTCCCTCTTCCCTCACCCAGAGCCTGCCTCACCTTGAGGGCTCCCCTTCCACTCTCCTGTGTAGCAAAGTCCTTATAACCCTGACAAGGCTGGGCCCTGGCTTCCTGTGGGGCTCGGCCCCCCCCAACCTGGTTGTGACCACTCAGGACACGGGCTAAAGCGTCCCCACTCTGGGTACTTTCTCCACTCTGGATGCTTCTCTGGCCTCTTCCCTGACCATTGTCTATACCCCGGAACAAATGCAATTTATTAAACAGCAGCTAATAAAAGAAATCAGGAAGCAATGGGAAAGGTGAAAGGAAAACACTTAGCCCCACTCTGTGGGCCCTGGGGAAGCACAACCAGGGTCTCTGGGATGCCAGGGCAGTTCACAGTCTGTCCCTCCCACGTCCCAGGCCTCCTGCCCAGGCCCTGGCTGTGCTGCAGGGATGCTGCGGGTTAGACCCGTGCTCTGGCGGTGGCCACACGCCCTCAGGCTCTCGGTGACAGGACCTTTCTTCCCAGCGTCCTCAGAAAGGAGCAAATCCAGAGGACAAATAAAAAGCCCCCCCCCCTTTGGTAATCTCTGTCAGCTGATGGGGATGGGGGAGACTCCTGATCTTTGAGCACTTCTGGCTGCTAACCTAGTTCTGTCCCTGCCCTCCCCCAGGGTTCCACGGGGTGCAGGCCATGGACCGGGACACCCCATGGGGGGAGGAAATGACAGTACTGCAGGGATGACTTCATCACCTTCCGCGTCCAGCGTCAGGCCCCTTACCCCTGTCTGCATCCCGACCCCCCCCCCGAAGCCATGGCCCTACTCCCGGCCCCACCTCAATGGGATGGGGGGGCACAGAGAGGGATAAGGGGGGACACCGCACCCCTTCTCTAAAAATCATTCCACTGGGCCCAGAGCAATTCCAGCCTGTCTGCCTGTGCTTTGCACGGCTAAACCAGTCATGGTGGCAGCAGGGATGCCGGGTGGGGGCGAGAGCCAGTATCCTGGGCGGGGGCCTATGTTGTGAATTCCTTTAACGTGTAACCAATACAATTTTAATAGTTGAAACGGTTACTTTTGTAAAATGCTATTTTCATCCCTAGTCTGGACACCTGCCTTGTAGCTTCAGAGCCCTTAGGCAGAAACCTCCACCTACCCCCAAAGCTTCCCTGACTATTTGCAGTAAAAGAATGCCCCTCCCCCTCTCCTGCCCCATGGGGTGAGGAGCTGCCATTGTATCTTTCCCTCTCCTTCTCCCTGACCCCACCCTCTTTCCCTCCCTCCTCCAGCCAGTCTGCTCTTGCTCTCACAGTCTACTCCCAGCTTCCCCCAGCCTGACATCCCTCCTTCCCCTCTCAGTGACCCCCCCCACCAGTTTCCTTCTATTGCAGCTCTGTTCCCGTCTGGCCCATAAGTCTTCTCTATTCCCCTGCGTTACCCCATGCCCCCTGCCCTGCCCACTCCATCCCCCTCCTGCCCCTGAGCCGTCCTTCATCCCCCCCGCCACAATCCCACGTTTTCTACACCCCCTTCCCCTCTTCAGGTGTCTTTCAGCTCCCCGCAGGGTTGGCTTCCCCCCTGCTCTGCACACAGTGGGAACTGGCGAGTGTCGTACAGGAAACTGTTCCCGGTAGGAATGTGCTAGCTGCACCAGTTGCAGATATGTAAAAGGTTTGTAAGAAACTGCTATTGGAAAAACAACTGCTCTCTGACGGAACAAATGATGACAGAGAACAGTTTGTCCCCTGCACTCATGGCAGGACTAAGTATTATCTGGACCATTCCTGGCAGGTGTTTGTCAGGTTCATGACCCCCCCGACCAGTCAATTTTCCCCCCTGATCAGACCCTAGCTGCCCCCCTTCTCTGATTTGCCCCCTTTGCCTCTTTTTAACCCCTGTATAAAGCAGTCAGCACAATCTTATGCTTAGTAAGAGTAGGGTGAAGGTCAGTGGCACCATTCCTACAGGGAGCAGTTGTCTGTACTGCACCAGCGGGAGAGGTAATTAATCCACCCCAATGGGAGATAGCAGCTATGTCCGTGGGTGAAGCCAATTGACTCTCCTTCGGCAGGAGGCAGGCAAATGGGAAATGCCAGCCAGAGGGGATTTCTCTGGCAGATAAGGTTTCCAACTCTCCCGGACCAGACGCCATTGCCACAAATGGCGTCCAGTCCAGGAGAGTTGGGAACCCTACTGGCAGATGAAAAATTTTCCCCACAGAACCTAGAAGAGGCTAAAAAGCTGAAGAATGATCAGCTCTGGTCTGAGCATGGGCAGCAGGTATAACAGGCCAGGGGAAGGGACGTTAAGCAACGGTGGTTGAAGCATGAAGGGACAGAGGAATCTTTAGCACATCTGGCATGTAAATATCTTGCGACTCCGGCTGCAACCGTGTCATCAGATTGCCTCGTCTCACTTGCCGCATTACCTCCTGCAAATGGAAACAAACTTGTTTGTCGAAGCGATTGGCTGAACAAGAAGTAGAACTGAGTGGACTTACAGGCTCTGAAATTGTACATTGTTTTATTTAATTTATTTATTTATTTTTTGAATGCAGGTATTTTTTACATAATTCTACATTTGTAAGTCCAACTTTCATGATAAAGGGATTGAGCTACACTACTTGTAATAGGTGAATTGAAAAATACTATTTCTTTTGGGGGGGTTTACAGGCAAATACTCGTAATAAAAAATAAAGTGAGCACTGGAGACTTTGTATTCTGTGTTGTAATTCAAATCAATATATTTGCAAATGGAGACAACATCCAAAAATATTTAGAGAAATGGTATTCTATTATTGTTTAACAGTTCAAATAATCATGTGATTAATCAGGATTAATTTTTTTAATCACTTGAAATCCCTCATTCCAATTGATTTCTTTGTTAAAATTATATGATAAAAAAGAGAAAGGAAGTAATTTTTCACTAATAGTAGCTGTGACACTTTTGTCTTTTTCTGTCAGATTTTGGAAGCACGTCATTTTTCAGTGAGCCAAGGAGGCAAGACAGATCAGACTCCTGAAAGAGGTACCATGGTGGGGAAAGGCTGAGAGCCACTGGAATATAGGACCAACAGAAAGAGCACACTGGAGAACAGACAATGGTGGGGGGATCACTTCAGCGGTTTACTGGACTATAACTGGGGGACAAGAACAGCACCCTGCAGTCCTTCAGGAAGCCAAAAGGAGAGCATGCTTTGCATTTATGAAAAGGGGGATTTCATCAGTGGTGGCTGGTGGCCCTAGGAGAATGCTTTAGCCATGGATTTTACCTGTTAAAGTTAAACTCGGCCTATCTGAATCCTGTTATACCTGATGATTGGTTTGTAACCTGTTGGTCTTACTGCTTCGCTCACTATCTCTTCAATCTTAACTAATAAACTCCTGTTTGTTTTCACTAAAAATACATCTCAGTGCTGTGATGTTCTGTTGGCACTGATCCTCAGATGAATCAAAGAAGCTGGTGTTGTCCCGATGGCCTACTTGGGAATGTCTGAGTGTCCAGTGGAGACGGGGTGGCCACTACAGAAGGACACATCACAGGGGCTGGAGACAAGGTTGTGCCCAGTGTTAATCTGCAAGGCAAAGTTAGGACTGGCAGAGCCCTGATGAGTTTTTGTGGGGAGGTAAAAGGCTGGGAGTGACAGGGAACTGACACCCATTGAAGGAGAAGCACGACTCCCTCGCACTGAGACAGGGGTGGAAACAAGGAGATTCACTGTCCAGGGTGTTGGGACGGTGCTGAATTATTATGAATTACTGTGCTTCTTATTAATGAATGTGGTGAACATGAATGTGGTACGGCTTGACATGTTTGAATTTGCTAGAGGATTCTGGGAGCAGGGCCTCCTTAGTTTCAAACGGTTAAAGTGGAAATTCTCTATTCTGCGTATCTGTTCTGTTACCGACCTTTGTCAGTCAATATGCCGGCTCACTAGGTAAAGAAAATGTATAGACACAAGATCAGTGAGCTTGGCACAAGCTGACCCGGGGCAAAATGACCCCTTTGGAAGGCATTTAACTGACAGCTTGAGTGAATGATTGATGAGAGCACCAACGTGGGGTGATGTCTGGTTGGTACCCCTTCTGCAGTCCCTTCCAAAGTATTAATTAGGAGAAAATTAGTAATAAAATGTCCACAGGGCATATGACTCCTTTGAAAACCACTGCCTCGGGGGAATCCTTGATAGATCAGGTGACTGAGAATAGAAGACAATGAAAGAGATAAATTCTCATCTAGATTGATAGTTATACCCGCTTTGCTAGCCAATCAGAATACTGTGTGGGGCCAGTATAAATACTGAGGGTTTGTGCTTGGGGAATTGAGGCTCACTAGGGAGACGTGCATTAGATAACCTTATACTGCGTCTGTGATTCTTTCTCAAATAAACTGTTTTGCATGGAGTCTACTGATTCTGACTTGTTGACGGGTACCGGGAACATTCTGCCCAGCTGTCAGTCGTTAAAGATCCATTTCAATATTTTGTAGCCGAGGATGGTGACCGTGCCAGTGACTAAGTCAACTGTTTCTGAACTGGTTGGATAAGCTAAATTCTTGTCTTAAGATATTAGACTCAGTGGCCGAGGAATTGAGGATTGGATCAGATTGGGATCAGATTATTGGGAGAGAGGAAAATACATAGGCACATGGAGTTGAATTCGTGTTATCTTCAAGTCTATGATGTTCTGCAAGTGCGAGCAAGGTGGGTTTACTCCTGAGAAGAAGGGGGACACCCTGAGGCCTCCAGCTATGGTTGATGAGTGCTTGTTAAGACAGGTGTTTAAAAGCTTGGGGTCTGATCCATGTGTGACTGCTGCAGTCTCTACACTGCACAAGAAAGGTTTGGACAACTTCTTGTTGGGGAATCAACAGGGCTATTTTCCCAAGAAAGTCCAAACAGCAGCACGAGTCACCTGTGCTATGTCTCAGGCTGTAAATAAGCTCACAGAAAAGCACCATGCCTGTGAGTATGAAAAGGAAAATTTGGAACAGGAATTGGAAAAACTAAAATTGCAACATGAAAACCAGAAACAAAATTTGGATAGTTGGATGGGGGCGGGCTCCCAGGGCATGGCAGGGAGCGGGGGGGGGATTAGATGGGGTTGGGGGTCCCAGGGGGGCAGACAGGGAGCAGGGGGTTTGGATGGGGGTGGCAGTCCCAGGGGGTAGTGAGGGGGCAAGGGGAGTGGACAGGAGGTGGGAGATCCGGGGGTCAATCAAGGGGCAGGGAGAGGGGCGGGCTTGGATAGGGGGCAGGGGCCGGGTCACGCCTGGCTGGGGAAGCACAGCCTCCCCCAGCCTTCCCTACCTGCCCCTCCATACATGTGTGGCCCTCAGGCCAAAAAGTTTGCCCACCCCTGCTATAGACTCATTGCACCCCCTCGCTCTGACTCAGGGGCTATTTAATTATTTAGCCAATGTGAAGCAGCTTGATCAGAAAAGGTTGTGGGAGCCTCACATCAGAATATCCCAGACCCCTGTGGTTAGGGCAGTCACCTGAGCCGTGGGAGACCTGTGTTCAAACCCTTCCTCCCCGTCAGGCAGAGCAGGGAGTAGAACTTGAGTCTCCCAGACGCCAGGCAAGTGTCCTAACCACTGGGCTCTATGTTATAAAGGAGCCTCTGCCAGCACCTCCTCTGGGTTTTGTCTGAGCCCTGATCCAAAAGGGGTGCTCAGGGCATTGCTACAGGATTGGGCCCCACGGGCAAGAGAGGCTTTCCACTGCCAGCCTTCTGCTTGGAGGCTCCTTCTGGGGTTTAGACGTGAGGCAGGTGTCTGGACGCCGAGAAGGAGGCAGCAGGGCCCAGGCCCAGAAGCAGAAATTCAGGAACCTTGGGAAATTTTCCCATCGAAATGGTGCTGAGTGAGTTGAGGCCCCTGCAGAGTTAGAGGCAGCCAGGCAGAGGTTTTCTGGATTTCAGTGGCACCTAATTCTGGGAGTCAGGGGTCGAAACCTGGGCTTTAGCCACCTAAGTCCCACTGGGGATCTGGGTCTTCACTGCGCCGTGCCTCAGTTTCCCATCTGTGAAATGGGGAGAACGTCACTGACCTTCACTGTAAAGTGCTTGAGCTCTACAAATGAGAAGTGCTATGTACGTGTTAGGGGAGGAGGAGGGTGATGAAATGGCCCATGAGTCTCCACATGTCCGTGACCTGCCATCACAGGGAAAGACAGAAGCTTAGAGGCAGGAAATTGTTTCTCATTTTGACTCTCTGGGCTGGAATATCCAGGACCAAGAGGAAAAGGAGGACTTGTGGCACCTTAGAGACTAACCAATTTATTTGAGCATAAGCTTTCGTGAGCTACAGCTCACTTCATCGGATGCATACTTATGCTCCAATAATTGGTTAGTCTCTAAGGTGCCACAAGTACTCCTTTTCTTTTTGCGAATACAGACTAACACGGCTGTTACTCTGAAACCAGGACCAAGAGCAATTTCTGCTGGCCCAGCTGGGGGAACTGGACAGGGAGATTGGGAAGAAATTAAGTGAAAATGCCACCAACTTTTCCAAGCCAATATCTTGTCTCAACAAGCTGATCAGTGAGCTGCAGGGGCAGGGCCAGCAGCCAGCGAGTGAATTCCTGTAGGTGAGACTGTTCCAGCCACCCAGACCCCTGCACAGAGACAGGACAGCTCCTGAATCCTGGGCGCTGGAGTCCGGCACTCAGAGATCACAGCGTAACTCAGTGTGTGCATGGCAGAGACGGGAATTATTATTGTTCTTAGCAGAGTTACAGACGTGCAGATGTTAGAGATGAAAAGCCCCATTCACTCAGAGAATCCATGGCTTTGGGGCCAGGGCAGGGTCTCGATTTCCGGTGTTTGTAAAATCCCTTCTGATCCTTGTTGATGCCTGCCGGTTACCGTTTCTCTGGTTTGCTTGTGTTCCCTAATTCTTTCCCTGCAGTATTTACTGTCCCTGACTAGTCTTTGGCTGCCTCCCCCTTTCCATTCCCAGGACAGGTTGGTTTATCCGCAGACCCCTTAGGGAGCCACTGGCTGATTCTCATTCCTGCACTCAGCGTTGTCAGGGCTGTCAGAGGCTGGTGCTGGCCTTGAGTTCAGTGGGCCAGACCCAGCCAGCCATTTTTATGCAGAACTCCCCAGTGTGCTGAGAACTGCACGGATAACACATGTATCCAGGTGGTCTGCTGGGCTGGGGCCTTTCACGGATTGGATTCTGCAACTGCCAGCACATGGTTTGCTGAAATCTCATCCCCTGATGTTGCTGCAAACTCTGATCCCTTCCCCCATTCTGCATTTGCTGAAAGGAGGATCTAAACTTACCATGCACAGAGCCATCGCCCCGTATCCCAGAGTCCGACAGCCCCATCAGGGGCCCCACTGTGAGACATATTAGACCGAGCGCTCTTTTCTCTCTTTTTCCCCTCTAGGACGTCAGAGGCACCTCGACCAGGCACGTGGCTCCTTCTCAGTGCCCCTCACACTTCTTGAGACTGGGCAGGGGCTTGGCCACGAGGTGAAAGCCACATCTCCCCAGGGCACCTCAGCACAGTGTGGACAGGAGCCACATTTCCGCTACTTTCACTTTGTTCAAGTTAACCTTGAGGTTCTCGCCCTGTGAACAAAACGGTGGGTTTACCCATCCCGTGGGAAAGATTATGAACTTGTTACATCCCTGGGGTACTGGCTGCCTGTAGACACTGGGGATATAATATGGGCCTTACACTGCTAGCTCTCTGCTTACCATCGGCGCTGACTTTTATTTTTCCCTGGGAGTGCTTCACCCCCGCTACACCCTGAGGCCACACCCCCACTATGCCCATCCCTGAGGCCCTGCCCTCACTCCGCCTCTTCCCACCCCCACTCTGCCTCCTCCCCTAACGCCTTGCCCTCTGTCTGCCTCTTCCCACCCCTGCTCCAACCCCGCCCCGAAGCCGGAGCCAATCTGCAGCTCGCTGCTCTCCGCCCTCCCCCAGGCACCTCCCCCAGCCACCAAACAGCTCATTGGCAGCCCCGCAGAACAGCTGTGGCTGGTGGGTGCTGAGCTCCCCCTGTATTTTTTCCGTGGGTGTTTGAGCTCTGGAGGACCCATGAGGTCAGCACCTCTGCTGCTTACAAACGTGGGACCGAGCAGTGACCTAGTATAAACAGCAACATACAGTGAGACTTAGCCCACGTACTGCTGTTAATGGACAAGTCCGTGAGGCCTAAATTTACAACAGTGGCCTAATTTGGGGTGTCTCAGTTTATCTCCTCGAAACACAGGACTTCAGGGCACGTGTTCCACCCGCATTCGCAGCTGCAGCCGGAGTCAGTGGGCGCTGCCGGTGCCCAGCCCCTTGGAGAACCAGCCCCTCAGCACTTAGCTCAGTCCCCAAATTTGGACCCTAAATCAAAAGACATTCTTGCGATTTGGACCCAGCCCATCATTGTGCTCTGGCTCCTGTGCCGGCTAGAGTGGCTGTTTGTGCCTCCTCCCCAGCAGCTGCAGGCACAGGGAGTGCTCCTGGGAGGGGCGGGAGGGAGTGGGGATGGGGCATGGACAGGCTGGAGGAGGAAGGGGAGGAAAGGGACAGAGGGGTGTGGCCAGGGTGAAGCTGCATCTCTTGTACTCTGCACCCTGGCAAAGCCCCTTAGGACCATTAAACCAGGGATGCAGCTCTGGCTGGAGCTCAGGACTCGCCAAGCTGCTGCTCAGGTCTGCATTGGCCCTTGCAGCCAGTGAATAGGGGGCCCATTGAACCAGCCCTCTCCCCGCCTCAGTTTCCCCATCTATACAATGCCTGTGTGTCTCTTCGCATTACAGTCTGTGGAGGATGAGGGCCCCAGGGTGCTGAGCTCTAAGCAGATGCTGAGCAAATAGACCTAGAAAGCTTACGATTCGGTGTCCTGATCCTGAAAGGTCTCAGCATCCCAGTGATGCCAAAGGGACCGGAGTGGGGAAAGTTACAGCCACCATTTACTGCGAAAGGGGCAGAGCAGAAAAAGGCCACCGCAGCTGTCTGACTGAATGTCTCTAAGTAACCAGCTGCACACGGTGCATCTGACAGCCAGGGGACAGAAATTACAGGTACTATATGTACCATGCCAGTCTCTTTCCTTTCCGTAACCCTGTACCAAAGCACTGAATCTGCTCTGCTCTGCAACGCTGAGTGAAGACTCAGGTACCTGAGACAGCAGCAGGGGAAAGGTGTTTGAGGGATGCCTGCAAATCTCAAGCCGCGCGGAGACCAGCAAAAGGGCAGCACTTCACTCCGCTGAGCTGCAACGTCTAGTAAGCACGTTGTTAACCTGCTGCGGCGCTGGACCCGGGTAACTAGCTGCATCCGCAGCAGCATCTCTGCGCAGCACGGCTTCCCCGCCACAGCTGAATTCCCTCGCCGTGTCCCCGATGGCGGCTTCCCAGACTGCCCCAGGCCTCCTCCGTCTGTCCCCACATCCCCTCCTGCAGCCGCAATGGGCAAGTGGCCTGAGAGGTCTCTGTTTATCCCACACCACGTACCCTGCAGGCCCCTAGTGCGAGCTCCCCTCACATCGGCTGCCCTCGGGCATTGGGTCCCAGCCCTCACGTGGGGGACGGGAGCTTGGTCTCCCTGCAGTCCCTGGTCTCTCTGCCGGGACGGACAAACAGGGAGAAAATGGGAGCAGGCCTTGCTGGGCGTGGTTGTGTGACAGGGTCACCTGCCCCCTAGGGCCCAGGCTGAGATCCCAGCACATTCCACAGGCCCCTGAGCCGCCAGCAGATGGACTCTCAGCCTCCGTCCCTGTGGTGGTGGGGGAGGCTCTGGGTCATTGCCCTGGGGGAGCTGCTGCGGGAGGGAGGAGATTTAGCTCCTCACAGACAATTTTAACGGTTCTAAAGCTTCAACTTTTTGAATCTCAGTGTCAAGTGTCATTAATTAGTTCTGGCCTGACCAAAATATTGTCTGATCCCCCCAGAATTTCCCACAACTGTGAAAATTTAAATTGGAATGAAATGCTTAAAACCCAGATTGTTGTGCAACGGTGAAAGTTTAAATCAATAAATATAAAAATTGCTTAAAATAAACATTATCTGTCAAAATTTTATATTATAAAAAATGTCTGCCAAGCCTGACTATCACTCCTTAGACACACAGCTGCTGCTCCTCCAGGTTCATCCTCACAGGGGGCTGCCTCAGTGACCCTCCCCACCAGCACAGGGGCTGATTGGAGGCCGGGAGCCCTTTGGGGTTTTAATTACAGGCTAATTTCACTGAAAGTTACCTGTCAGGGGTGTGACTGTTCATTTTTTCACAAAAGCCTCCCGGGGTGAAATTGGTCGGGTTCTTCCTGCCCAGCAAACAACATGAGTCACTTTCAGGCAAGGAAACACCCCCTTGCTGCTGCAGGCGGGGAATAGTGTGAACTCAGGAAATGGAAACAAAGCCTGTCCCACTGCCCGGAGGGAGCCATGGCTGCAGCGAGCCCCGTGGAAAGTCTCCAGGAGGAAGCGACATGTCCCGTCTGTCTCGAGTATTTCACAGACCCTGTCACTCTGGAGTGTGGGCACAATTTCTGCCGAGCCTGCATCGCCCAGTGCTGGGAGGGACCCGACACAGCCGCCTCCTGCCCTCAGTGCAGAGAAACTGTGCAACAGAGAAACCTCAGGCCCAACAGGCAGCTGGCAAATATCCTAGAAATCGCCAAGCGGCTGAGTTTCCAGGCAGTGAAGGGAGCAGGAGGGGGCGAGGTGTGTGGGGAACACCAGGAGGCTCTGAAACTGTTCTGTGAAGAGGATCAAACCCCCATCTGTGTGGTGTGCGACAGATCCCGGGCTCACCGTGCTCACACGGTGGTTCCCATACAGGAAGCTGCCCAGGAGTACAAGGTAGGGAGTTGCTGCCCAGTCTAATGGGTAATAACTTGGGATGTTAATTACAGCTTAATGGTGTAACCCTGTCATTCAGCTGTGTGTAGCCTTCACTTCATGAAAGCTGATGGGGGGAGTTACAAGCTGTGGCTGGTATTACTGGTTGTATCACAGTGTTTATTGTTATTTGCATCCCCTGGAGACCCCAGATGAGATCTGACCTCGATTGTGGGGGCCTTGCACAAAACCCAGTGAGGGCCAATCCCTGCCCCGAGTCATTTACAGTCTAACTGGACAAGACAGACAAATGGTGGGAGGGGAAACTGAGGCAAAGTGAGAGGAAGTGACTTGTCCAAGGTGACTCAGCAGATCAGTGGCAGAGCTGGATTTAAAAACCTGCTTTTCCAAGGCCCACTTCAGTGCTCTAACCACTAGCTACTCTGCCCCTTTCAGCAGCACTGAGCAGTGATGAAGTACAGACAGTAGGAGGAAAAGACTCCTTGATACAGTTCCTAGGCCCGGCAGGGAGAGGAGGTTTCCCACGGGGATTGTGAATTCCTGTGCTGCTCCATGAGGGTTAAACTCAGATGCTGCCGGCCTGCACTAGAGGAGATCACTGGGCTGAACATGGTGTGGGACCCCAAGCACCTTCAGTCCACACCCACAAGGGCTCCAGTCAGTGCAGGTCCATGCCACTGGGATCAGACTTATCTTCAGCAAAACTAACCCCTGGGCAGTGCAGACCTGTGTCAGTCTGACCTGTTCTCGTGTGTTCATGGGCAAGGACCAGCCAACGTGGTTCCGTTCGTCCCACCAGGCAGCCCTTTGAAATCTGCCAGAATCCACCACTTCTGGGGTCTTTGCTAGGGACTTTGGGGTCGCTACCCAGAGGCCATTGCAGGGAAAGGGGCTAGGACAGCACTAGGACAAACCCCAGCTGTTCCTAACACAAGTCAACACATCTAATGGGGTTTGCCCTAGTCCTTACATCAGTGCTGTCCAACCCATCCCATCCCCCGGGGTACAAGGCTGAAAGTCAATGGAGTTGGACTCCTTTGAGCATCCCAGCCTACATGGCTGCCCCCGGTGGCTTCTGGGATTGGTATCACTGTTTGTTAAATCTTCTCAAAAATAGCTTTATAGATTCACCGCCATGGGACACCAGTTTTCCACTGGTTCCACTCAATGGAGAAAGTGGATGTAAAAACTTCAAACAATCTGAATACAAAACACGGTCAATTTCCATAAATAAGCTTTCATTTCCTTGGTGTCTCGGATGTCCTATCTCTAGAAAGACTCACTGTTGTATACAATATTGTTGTTGGTCCCGGGATATTAGAGAGACAAGGTAGGTGAAGTAATATCTGCTCATGGCCAGTTTCTGTGGGTGAACAACAAGCTTTCAAGTTTATACAGAGCTCTTCTTCAGGCCTAGGAAAGAGTACGTTCCCCAGAGCTGAGTTGTGTGTAAGCTCAAAAGCTTGGCTTTCTTACCAACAGGAGCTGGGCCAGCAGAAGATATTGCCTTACCCACCTAGTCTATCTAGGAAGACTGACTGTTATCTTGAATTTTGGGTGGGAAAACACCTCATCCACCCCCTACAACCCTCAAAATAAACCCACGAAATCATTTCTGTTTCTCAGGAAAAAATACAAGCCCATTTGAAGACTCTGAGGGAAGAGAGAGAAAAGCTGCTGGGATTGAAAGTGACTGGAGAGGAGAGAAGCCGGGAGTATCTGGTCGGTGCCTGTTCTTCGCCTGCTGGGACATGGAGCTGGGAGGGATGTTTATTGGTAGATTTCTCTGTGGGCTTGTGTGTGTTTCTCCATGATCATGGGATACTGTGTGTGTGTGTGTGCGTGGGCGTGTGCATATCAGAAATGTTCTCTCCCTGGAGAAGGACAACAGCATCTTCTGCAGGATCTAAGATGCATTTTCGTTAATGAGTTAATTACTACCCCTTGTGGCTTTCACAAAATTTCTCCCAAACCGCACTGACTATATCCCGGTAGACATGGAGACAGCCCTTGCAGAGAGATTGGGCCCAAATGGGAAGCTGTAAGAAAATCCTCTCCTTTGTGATCACAGTGTAGAGTCAAGTGTCAGGATGTGAAGAATGGTGGGTTTGGAACCTCAGCCCACAGAGACTCTCATTACAACCCGACCGCTCTCCAGAGCCAGCAGGGGAGGGGCTAGTGGAACTCTGGCCTACCAGCGGATCTGCCTACGAAGCTCCTGATTGGAGCAGACGTTCGGCTGCATGAATTACGCCAGCAGGAGTCACGGGAAGTTGTCCAAACAACTGAGTGAACTCCCGATCTGCTGCTGGACTGGACCCTGACGCTGGCTTGGCCCTGGAGTTGTTCCTGACTCAGGTTTGACCTGCAGTACTGCTGTCTGACTTTGGTTTGACCCTTCACGCGGCTGCCTGACTCCGACTCCAGTCCTGATCCCCCGTGTGACTCCAGACACTGATTCTGGCTCAGCCTTTGGCACGACTTCTGAGCTCGACTGTAGCCCCAACCCTTGGTGAGATCCTGACTTTGACTCCAGCTCTGACTTCGGCTGTAGTTCCTGACTTCTGACTGCAGCTCTGAGCACTAGGCCTGTCGGCTCATGGCCTGGTCTCTACACAGATGTGTTAGAGATTGTAAAGAAACTCGCTCTTGTAAGACTGTATGAAAGGTCAACAGTCTCCATCCATGTTCCTGACCAGCCCTGTCCTTATTTCTTATAGAAACAGACAGAAACTGAGAGGCAGAAGATTGTGTCTGAATTTCAGCAACTGCGGGAGCTCCTGGAGGAACAAGAGCGACTCCTGGTGGCCCAGCTGGAAAAGCTGGACAAGGAGATTGTGAAGATACAGAATGAAAATATCACCAAACTCTCAGAGGGGATTTCCCGTCTCAGTGAGCTGATCAGTGAGATGGAGGGGAAGTGTCAGAAGCCAGCAAGTGAATTCCTGCAGGTGAGACTGAGCTAGAAACATCCCAAATCCCAACACAGGGACAGGACAGCTCCTGAAGTACAGGCACCGGGGTCCAGCAGTCAGAGATCTCAGTGTAACTCAATGTGTGCATTGCTGAAATGTGAATGACTATTGTTCTTTGCAGACTCACAGACACATTGATATTAGAGATGGAAAAGCCCCATTAGCTCAGTGAAACCATGGCCCCGGGGCCAGGGCAGGGCTGATTTTCCCTGTATTTGCAAAATCCCTTTCCTGGAATCCCAAGTGTGTTTCAGGTGGGGTTTTTTAATCTGAGATTTTTTTAATTTCTCTCTCTCCTCTCTCTCCCCTCTAGGATGTCAGAAGCACCTTGAGTAGGTACGTGGCTCTCTCTCTCACTCCCACACATACTTGGCAATGCTGGGAAAGAGCATGGAGATGATGTTAGCACCGATCTCCACAGCAACGTATGTTGGGAAGGTCACATTTTGGATACAAATCTCTCAGATAAACTTAATCCTGATGTTCTCACCCTGGTACAGAAGACTCTGGAATTCTCCATTCAGTGGGAAAGACTGACCTCAAGTGTTTCCTCAAGATATCACATCCCTGAGTGACTGGCTGCCTCAGGATTGTGGGGATGGAATATGGGCCTGTCACTACTGGGGCCCTGGTTACCATTCAGCCCAGGGCAGCAGTGGTCAAGAGTCTTTCCCACCTGAGTCTTTCCCAGCCTGAGGGTTGTTAGGAGACCTGTGTGGAATGAGCTGGGGAGGGGGGAGGTCTCAGTCTAGATCCTAGTGGACAGATTTCTACAGCACTTTATATAGGAACATCCTGTCCCTCAGAGAATGGAAGCCAAGGAGTGAATTGGCCATGGAGACTCAATTCCCCTTTTGTCCCCAGAGCTGATCTCTTCAGACCAGAGCTGAAGAATATTAATGAGACCTTTGAAGGGAAGATTGTATGGCCATGGGCTGTGTTGCACTTGCTCTGAGGCTCGGAGAAGTCGAGGAATTCTAACTCCAGGCATATTAGAGCAGCGACTCACTAGCCAGAATTTATAATGAGTCACACAATGAAATATAATCACATGAAATTGTTTCTCTCCAGGTGTGAGAAGGGGAAGTTCCAGCAGCCAGAGGAGATTTCTCCTGAACTGGGAGAGCGAGTCAGCGATTTCTCCCAGAAAACTATTGTGCTAACGGAGACTCTGAGGAAATTCAAAGGTACCTAAAATGGATCTAGGAATGGAAATTGGGATGAGCCTCTGAGACTGTGGGAAGAGAATGGTGCTGGTCAATTGGTTCACACTTAGATGATGCTTCTATTTAATTTTTGGGTGAGATGGCCAGACATTTGTGTCCAAGACACTCAGGTTGATTAATTCAAACCTTTGTTTGCACCAGAAACTTGCTTTTCAATTACAGTTACAAAGTAAGAAATGACTCATCGACTTTAAGGTCAGAAGGGACCATCATGATCCATCTACTCTGACCTCCTGCACATTGCAGGCCACAGAACCTCCCCACCCACTCCTGCAATTTACCTGTAAACTCTGGCTGAATTACTGAAGCCCTCATATAATGATTTAAAGACTTCAAGTTACAGAGAATCCATAATTTATTCTAGTTTAACATCGGTAAATGATATGTGCCCCATATGGCAAAGGAAGGCAAAAGACAAAAAACAAAAAAAATCCCCAGGGTCTCTGGCTATTTGACTTGGTGGAAAATTCCTTCCCTATCCAAAATATTGTGGTCAGCTGGACACTGAGGATTTCAGCAAGACCCAACAGCCAGACACCTGGGAAAGATTTCTCTCTCACTCAGAGCCCTCCCCGTCTAGTGCCCCATCACCAGCCATTGGGATATTTGCTACTAGCCATCGCATATAGAAAGAAGTGTTGGTCAGTTCCCTTCTCCCGGACCGTAGGTAGGTCATGGGGCATTTCTCCTTCGAAGCTCTGATCACCCCTTACAATGTCTGACATATTATACACATCCAAATTGCATATTTACTAGTTCTTTTCCAATCACCTTTGAGTGGTATGAATATTAAGTTCCTTATATAGGTCACACACTACACATGCATGAACATATCATTGGCAGGGCTTTTTTTGTTCAAGCTATTTTCATGTTATTGTTCTCTTCTCTGATTGGTTTATTCCCACTGATTATGCAGGTTTCAGAGTAACAGCCGTGTTAGTCTGTATTCGCATGGTCTCTGTGTGTATATAATGTCTTCTGCAGTTTCCACAGTATGCATCCGATGAAGTGAGCTGTAGCTCACGAAAGCTTATGCTCAAATAAATTGGTTAGTCTCTAAGGTGCCACAAGTACTCTTTTTACTGATTATGCACACGCCACTTTGACCCTTGTCTCCACACAGGGGGTATTGGACTTTGCTAACTTCTCTGTGGCTGGATGCACAGCCCCCCTCAGCCTAGCTCCAGCCCCTCAGTGCTGCCCCCTCACTGCACAGCCTCCCTCAGCCGAGCTCCCTCCAGCCCCTCAGTGCTGAACCCACTGCACATCCCCCCTCAGCCTAGCCCCTGCCCTTCAGTGCCTCCCCTCACAGCCAGAGCCAGAGCTTGTCCCTATGTCCTGGTCAGGAGGCAGAGGAGGTTCCCACCCACCCTGGGATAACCCCTGCCTGGAGAGGGGTGCCCTGGTCACAGTGAAGGGAAGGGAAACCCTGCTCCACTGAGAGACCCCCATTCTCTGCTTCCCACATCCTGTGACACAATGGGGGATCTCCCATGTAAGGGACACAGACAGGGGATAGACATGGGGTAAGTGGTGTAGAGATGGGACACACACACACAGACACTCATCCTCCCATCAGACATATTATTTAAACAAGAAAAATAAAAAACTAGTGACAACAAAGCACTGAAATATGGTTTTAGGATAAATATTTATTTCAATGCCCCCATCCCACAGAAAAAATATTGACTGCGGCAGTGAGGTACATTCAAAAACACTAACGTGAGTTGAGTTTATTACTATTATTTATTAACGAGCTAGGTTATGGTTTTTTCAGTGTGGAAAATTGTGTGTTATTTTACGGGTTGAATGATGACTGAATGACATAACCCCCCGCCAGTGTCCGTCACTAACTCCGGTAATTTTGTCAAGTGTCCGTCGCACAACATGATGCTGCCAACCCCTGGCCAAAGGGACCAAAGTGGGTAAAGTTACTTTTCTGCCAAAGTCTTTGTATGATCTGGATCTAGGGTACGACAAAAGGCAGTGAGTGAATGAGACAAACCAACTGGAGTCTGAAGGGTGGGAGGGGATGAGAAAGGGAAATGTAAATCTCTCTTGCAGATTGTGTCCTGGGATGGTTGTGAGGCTGCAAAGACGTTGGTCTTATTGAGATTGAAGTGTTCTCCGACTGGTTTATGAATGTTATAATTCTTGACATCTGATTTGTGTCCATTTATTCTTTTACGTAGAGACTGTCCAGTTTGACCAATGTACATGGCAGAGGGGCATTGCTGGCACATGATGGCATATATCACATTGGTGGATGTGCAGGTGAACGAGCCTCTGATAGTGTGGCTGATGTTATTAGGCCCTGTGATGGTGTCTCCTGAATAGATATGTGGGGCACAGTTGGCAACGGGCTTTGTTGCAAGGATAGGTTCCTGGGTTAGTGGTTCTGTTGTGTGGTATGTGGTTGTTGGTGAGTATTTGCTTCAGGCTGGGGGGCTGTCTGTAGGCAAGGACTGGCCTGTCTCCCAAGATTTGTGAGAGTGTTGGGTCATCCTTCAGGATAGGTTGTAGATCCTTAATAATGCGTTGGAGGGGTTTTAGTTGGGGGCTGAAGGTGACGGCTAGTGGCGTTCTGTTATTTTCTTTGTTGGGCCTGTCCTGTAGTAGGTGACTTCTGGGAACTCTTCTGGCTCTATCAGTCTGTTTCTTCACTTCTGCAGGTGGGTATTGTAGTTAGTGGTTCTGTTGTGTGGTGTGTGGTTGCTGGTGAGTATTTGCTTCAGGTTGGGGGGCTGTCTGGACACAAATCAGATGTCAAGCATTATAACATTCATAAACCAGTCGGAGAACACTTCAATATCTCTGGTCACTCGATTTCTGACCTAAAAGTGGCTATCCTTCAACAAAAAAACTTCAAAAACAGACTCCAATGAGAGACTGCTGAATTGGAATTAATTTGCAAATTGGATACAATTAACTTAGGCTTGAATAGAACTGGGAGTGGCTGAGTCATTATACAAAGTAAAACTATTTCCCCTTGTTTATTCCTTCCCCCCCCCTCCCCGCCCCCACTGTTCCTCAGACGTTCTTGTTAACTCCTTGAAATGTGCTGGAAATGGCCCACCTTGATTATCACTTCAAAAGGTTTTCTCTCCCCCTACCCTACTCTCCTGCTGGTAATAGCTTATCTAAAGTGATCACTCTCCTTACAGTGTGCATGATAAACACCCATTGTTTCATGGTCTGTGTGTATATAAATCTCCCCACTGTATTTTCCACTGAATGCATCCGATGAAGTGAGCTGTAGCTCACGAAATCTTATGCTCAAATAAATTGGTTAGTCTATAAGGTGCCACAAGTACTCCTTTTCTTTTTGCGAATACAGACTAACATGGCTGCTACTCTGAAACCTGTTATAAATAAGAAAGCCTGAAATCTCATCTCTTTTCTCCTTTCCCCTGCCAGACACTCTGCCGTCTGCACTGGAATCCCTAGGAGCACACAGACAGGGTGAGTTTGCAGCTGGAGATTGTCTTTACATTAGGAGAAAATTCCAGTGAAAACATCTTCCTGAGATTGTAACGAAAGTTACCAACCAAATCAACAGTGGCCATGACACACACAGCCCTAAAAATAACCCATTAAACAGCGAGGAGATCCAGGGGCACTGGAACATGGGGGCCCAGGGGGCCAAGCCCACCCACTTTTGAACATGGGCATAGTTTGGGGGCAGGGGGCCGTGTTGGCCCCCCACACTGCAAGCCTTGGCCAGGCGTGGAGCATCGCAGCGTTGGCTGTGCTTCATGGAGGGGCGGCTGATCAACTGCGCCCTGTGTAGTGCAGCTTCTTCCTGGTGCTTCTCCCTCTCAGTGGCCCCACCCCTGCTCCTCTTCCCCCCGGACCCTCCCCCTGCCCTGGGTGGTGCACGCCGGAGAGTGGGGACATGGGAAGGTGGAGGGTCAGGGGCTCTCCATAGTGGCCACGGCTCCCAGCCTGGCCAGAGACAGGGCCTCAGCAGGAAGATGAAGAGTGGGGCAGGGCCAGGGAGAGGGCAGGGCCACAGGCCCCCTCCCCAACTTCTGCCAAGGTGCCGGAACACAAATAATCCTGACACCAACCTTAGTGCTGAGTTCATACCCATGCTAATGAACAGAAACACTCTCCCTGAGCAGCACCCGAACAGAGCTCTCTCTCCTGAGGGCTGACACATCCCTCTACTTTATCCCAGTGCAGGGGGGTCTCCTCATCGCCCTTCTCCAACATCCTGCCTTTCCTCTGGGCAGGGCTGGGCTCTCTCATTGGAGCTGCTCCCTGCTTCCTGGATTGGGGAGATGCTCTTCCTCTGATGCTGCCAGCTCCTCCCTTCTCTCTGGGCTGGTGATGGGGCTACCCCACCCAATGCCACCTCCTACTCTCTGGTGTTAATCAGCTCTTCCCCAATGCTGCACCTTCCTCTCTGTTCCCAGCCCTTGGAGTGGAGGCTGCATTAGGGGAGGGAGGTTCCGTCTCAGATTCAAAACTGTACCTGCTTCCTCTGCTCCCTCCCCACTAAAACCTTTCTTGGTGTGTCTCTCTTGCTGGGAATGGAGCAGAATCAACAGGGGTAGCTGGGAGCTGAAGCTTATGCAAGCAAATGGGAAACTAATGAAGTGGGTCTCCTTACAGAGACTGAGGAAGTGCAGTGACATCCCTGCTCAGTCTCAGGTGCCCAGGACAGAGGCAGCTCCCTGGGATCTAGGCCTGTCCCAGCCAGAACAGGGCTGCTGGGGAGTGTGAGAAATGGCCCCAGCCTCCCCCAGGGCTGAGCTCTGCCCCTAATGCTCTGATTCTCTCTCCCCAGCGAATGTGACTCTGGATCCAGACACGGCTGATCCCCACCTCGTCCTGTCCGAGGGTGGGAAAAGTGAGATGGGGAGACACGAGGCAGCGACTGCCCAACAACCCTGAGAGATTTGACACTGAGCACTGTGTGCTGGGCTGTGAGGGATTCACCTCGGGGAGACATTGCTGGGAGGTGGAGGTAGGGGGTGGGCAACGCTGGGCTGTGGGGGTGGCCAGAGAGTCTGTGGGGAGGAAGGGACAGATCAGCCTTAGCCCTGAGCGAGGGATCTGGGCTGTGGGGCGGTGGGGGGATCAGTTCTGGGCTCTCACCTCCCCTGTGACCCTCCTGCCCTGGAGCCGGGCCCCCAGCAGGATCCGGGTTTGTCTGGACTGTGACCGGGGGCAGGTGACATTTATCGATGCTGGTGATGAGGCCCCGATCTTCACTTTCCCGTCGGGCTCTGTCCCTGGGGAGAAAATCCGCCCCTGGCTCGGGGTGGGGCCGGGATCCCGGCTCCGACTGTGCCCCTGAGACCCATAGCAAAGGGGGAACCGGAAATCAGCCTCTCTAGCCTCACAGACCCCAGTCTCTATGAGGGGGAGGAATGGAGCAGCCATGGGGGATGATCTGTAACAGGTAGGGGAGGAGAGTGGGAGAGACACAGGAAACTAAATGGATCAGAAGTGCGGGTTAGAAAAATGAATAGAAAAGGAGAGTATGAAAAGAAAGGGAACAGAGAGATTTATGACATGTTACTGAAAGTGAGACTGTAATTTAATAATTCCCTGTATTAATTCCTGGCCATTGGTGCTATTTTGGTGCCATTAAGAAAACTGTTCTCGTAGCTGGGGATCTCCTTGCCATGCTGTGGTTATTAAGGCTCCTTCTCGGCTCCTTTTACTTACCACCTTTAGTTACTTACTGTAAATAAAACATTACAAACAATTCTTCTTGTTTGTTCCGCTTGAATGTCCCAGCTGCAGTTGTCGGGGGCAGAGCCGTGGGATTTGCTTCTTGACTTGGTTGTGTCCCCCTAGATCCCACAGGGAATATCGCACCTCTAGGAGGAGAGTTTGGGGTTTTACTGGGATGTGTCACTCTCCAGTCTGTGCTCTGTCTCTGTCCTGTGCACGCCCATGTCAATCTGGAATTGCTCAGCTGTGCGCTGCAGAGAGATGACTGGTTGCACAGGGTGCAATCCACAAAGGGACTTGGTGTTGCAATGCTGAGCGTCACAGGGCCTAGTTTGTAGGCAACCAGAAAATCACACTCTGCAAAGCTGAGTCAGGGGCCTGAACCCCCTAGACAATGTGTGGGCATCAGAGGCACCTTACAGTGCCATTCACAAAAGCCAGCTCACTCGGCGGGGAGCCATCTAAGCAAGACAAGGGGAGATGCTGACAAGGGGGGAGGGGACAAGGGGGGAGGGGTGGCCTAAGCCCTGCCCCCTCTCACCGACAGGTGCCTAAACCGGGGCTGCAGGGGGGCGTCGGTCTCTGCTCAGCCGCCCACAGACGGGAACCTAGCGCCTGACGGTCAGTGGCTCAGGCTCCTACGGCCTTTCTTGCTGGAATGAGTCAGGCACCTGCCTCGCTCCACACAAAGTGTGAGTGTGGGGGTGGGGAGAAGGTGGAGGTGGGTTTTTTGATGTCACCTGCCTTATAACTTTCACCCCCATGGTGAGAGCCCTCAGGTGGCATGTGGGAGATGCAGGTTCAACTCCACTGTCTAGAGTAGCTCACAAATGTGAATACCAACCTCAGGGCAAACAGTTCCAAACCAGGGTACAAACCCCACGCTAGGTACCAAATGTGATCCTCTCAAGCACCATAACAGCCTGAACATGGAGTCACAGACAGTCCCCTTGGGTTCTCCGGTCTATCTTGCTGCTTTTCTGCCTCCTCCCCTGCTCTATCTCCCTGCTCCCCCTCCCGGGGCTGCCACATTCCCAGCAGCAGAGTCGGGGCAGCTCCTGGCCACAGGTATCTATGGTTAAAACCACCAGCTGCTCTATCCTGGCCACAGAGAACGGTGGAACAGGAGACAGCCTCTCCCCAGCCCAGGAAGAACCATTAATAGAAACTTTCGCACCCCAAGGCAAAGGGAGCAGGAGGTGGCAGCCCTGGAGGGAGAGACTCTTATCCAGAAACAGGGAGAAGCATCCAGGAAAGAGCCCCCCTCAGCCCAAGGCAAAGGGATGTGGCAGCCTGAGGGGGAGACCTCTCCATTCATGTCTCCAGAACCCACCTGGTCAGAGTTAAGGGGGTTTGAATGCTGGGCACTGAGAAGGTTTCTGTTTACTGGTGTGTGTATCCCAGACCTGGTGAGGTGCCACCGGATTGAAGAAAGGGGAACCCAATCTTCTGAGCCCCAGGATCCCCAGATAATTCAAGCCTCTGGGACCGGAACAGAGTTGACCCTCCATACTCCCGCATGCTTAAACGCACCATCTCCCAGAACTCCACGCCAAGGTGAGAGCCCGCTGGTTTCAGCAGAATTCCCTCCGGAGGCGCGCAGTGGTTGTGAAGCATTTGGCTCTGTCTTCACTAGACAGCAAACCGCTGCCTGTGGGGTCACCTGCGAGCGCTGGGGAGAGAGATCTCCCAGCACTCCTGGTCAACCAGGTCGACGCTCAGAGCCTGTCTACACTGGTGCATTACAGCGCTCAAACTTGCTGCACTTGGGGTGGGGGGTTTGTGATTTTTGACACTCCTGAGACAGCAAGCTACTGTGCTGTAAAGGCACTGTAAAGGCTGCCATCACCAATAATAGCATTAAGTCATCAGTGGCTCCATTTCACCTCCAGAGTCTCCTTCTCAATGCCTAATTAGGTTACCTCCTGTGGGAACAACTTCCTGATGAGATAGACAACAGGGTGTTCTCCTCCTCTGACTTGTTGAGATAGCACTGCTCCGAGTCTGCCATCGGACGCATCTGTTTGGAGAATAAAGGGCTTTGAGAAGGCTGAGTGGAATAGTACAGGCTCCTGGGTCAATGCCTCTTGTCGTGCCCTAAATGCCTTGTCACAGCTTTTGATCCAATAGACCCTTTTGGCTGCAGTGTCCTTAACCTGGTCTGTCAAAGCGGCAGCCGTGGTAGGATGAACCGTTGATAGTACCCCGCTATTTGAATAAGCCACTAGACTGGCTTGTTAGTGAAAGGGACAGGGCAGCCCACTAGGGCTTGGAGTTTTTCCAACAAAGGTCGTAGCTTCCCCTTCCCCACCCCACAGAATATGATACGTAAGAGACATCATGGGTGGCCACTTGACACTTGGTTGGGGTGGCCATGAAACCCAGCTGTCACTGCAGATGATGATATTATCAATGTGTGTGGCTGTGTAGGACCCATGCGGCCGAAGCACTCTGTCCATCAGCTGCTGGAAAGTGGCAGTGACCCCAGGAAGTCCAAAGGGCATGGTTTTAAACTTTTGTACTCCATCATTGGCACAGGAAGTTTGATCAATTGTGGAGTTGTTTGCTTTTAAATGTAACGTTTATTTATTTATTTTTTTACATTATTAAACCTGTTTTTGTTTGTTTGCTTACTTTATTCATTATTATTATTGTTGTTGTTGTTTTGTTTATTATTATTATGATTATGGACATTAATATAACTTCATAAAATGTCGGTGAAAGACTAACCTGGATAAATTTCCCACAAAAAGCTAATTTGAATAATTGGTAAGCAATAGAGTAATTGAGTTTGTTCAGTCTGGAGATGAGAAGACTGGGGGGTGGGGGGGACATGATAATTTTCAAGTATATGAAAAGTTGTTACAAGGAAGAAGGAAGTAAATTGTTCTCATTAACCGTGGAGGATAGGACAAGAAGCAATGGGCTTAAATTGCAGCAAGGGTGGTTCAGGTTGGACATTAGGAAAAACTTCCTAACTGTCAGGGTAGTTAAGCACTGGAATAAGTTGCCTAAGGAGGATGTAGAATCTCCATCATTAGAGATTTCTAAGAGGCAGGTTTTTATTCTTTTTTGGAAGGGTTAGTGTAATTCTGTAAAATGTGGGGAAATGCTAAATTGGATAGATTGCACACCAAAAGCTACTTTAAAAAACTGGTAAGCAATAGAGTCGTGAAGTCAGAGTTTAAGATCAGAAGGGACCACTGGATCCTCTTGTCTGATGTTCTGAAGAGGATGTTGATTTCTCTCAGCCTTCACTTTGATGACAAAGTGAAATAAAAGGTAAGAAAATAGAAATGCCTAACAAAAATATATATTTATTTCTCTTTCGTTTTTAGAGAAACGAGATAACGAAATAAGTAAGTATCATTATCCTTCCTCTGACAAGAAACTTTTTGTTCCAATTTGGAGTCTCATGTGGCTGTTTCTTTAACTGTGGTGGAGTTGTTTGCTTTTAAATTATTATTTTTTAATTGTTACAATAGGAAATCTTTTTTTGTTTGCTTGCTTTCTTTATTACTATCATTCTTTTGGGGTGTGTGTTTTTTAATGTGTCTTTATAAAATGTGGGGAAAGACTAAACTGGATGAATTTTCCACAAAAAACTAATCTGAAAAATTGATAACCAATACAGTAGTAAAGTAGGTAGTGGCCAAGAAAATATGGCCCAGGAGGAATTGTGGGAAGGCACTGGAGGACTATCAGCCCCTGAGACGATTAACCTCCCTCCAGACGGCAAAGTGGGCATGTAACCAACCTGAATTAAAGTGGTACTTGGGCTAAAGCCTACACTTAAAGTCTTGCCAGCTAGCCTGAGTGTAAAGCACCACCAGTCTTGAGTCAGAGTTTTTGTGCTTGTGCAATAAACAGATTGGGGCAACAGCCAGATCTGATGCTGGCCTAACTCTGCAGTGAAGATCCACCCTGGGAGAGAGACACTCATGCAACCCAGTGAAGCTTCTGATGAACTTATAACTTGATTTTTCCCTCAGTGTATTTGTTTGTACAATATTGACTCATGCAATACCGGTTCAGACTCGCTCTCCTCTCTAATTTTGTGGCTGGATTTAGCATGGAGAAGATCTGTGGCACCTATAAAAGAAGGTAATTAAAGATCATATTTTATCAACATCCAGATATCTGTTCCCATGAGGCAATGTGCCTCTTTCCTTGAATGTGGGAGTGGATGTGATATGTAAGGGGACTGTTGCCCCCTTACTAAATTCAGTGGGGGGGGGGGCGGGGTTGGTTGGCTAGCTCCCAGTACTAAAAGGGGAAGGGTCTATGGGAAATCAGGACCCTGAGACTGATAGTCCCCAGGAACAATGGGGAGAGGCCAATGCTCCAGGTCAGCATGAATGACAGGGTGGGCAGGCTAATCAGAGTCAGGAGGCCAGGGAGGTCCCATCCTCTGTGCGAGCTGGATTTGCCTGGGTCAGACAGAGTGAGGCCGAGCTAAGGAGAAAGCAGGGGCCCAAGCTAAGTTGGGGAGCAGAGCTGTGCCAGATCCAGAGGGACCAGAAAAGAAGCCCAGAGAGAGCAGACCCTGTCCTGGGAGCAGAGCTGCAGCCCCAAAGCCAGAGGCACAGCCCAGAGAGAGCAGACTTGTCCTGGGACAACAGTTTCCTTCTATGGTTCCTTCTATGATTCCAGTTTCCTTCCTAACACTGGGCAGACAGCCAGTTCCCTGGCTCCCAAAGCATGAGCAGGCCAGGTGGCTTCCACCAGCTTCTGATCTGCCGGTGCCCCCCTCAGTTTGAAAATCTCTGTGCTAAATGGAAGGCAGAAATCGGGGGCGGGTGGGGGGGCATGAGCCCCACTTGCACACCGGCCCATTTTCCTGCTCCCGCTGGCTTTGCACCCTGGGTGGCTGCCCCTCTCACCCTGCACTACTTATGGACCTGTTCCTGTGGCAGGGGCCAAAGGCACCTTCCTCTACGAAGCTGGGAGGGTTGGCACCATTGTAATCACACACATGGGGATGAGCAGGGAATGGACAAAAATCACAAGATGAACCAGATACATTATATAATATAATTTTGAAACCTCCGCTTTTTTGGCGGGGGGCGGGAGGTGGGTGTCAA
The DNA here is from genome assembly GCF_965140285.1 of Lepidochelys kempii. Taxonomy (NCBI): domain Eukaryota; kingdom Metazoa; phylum Chordata; order Testudines; family Cheloniidae; genus Lepidochelys; species Lepidochelys kempii. The sequence goes on along the minus strand of NC_136393.1, from coordinate 44,234,199 downwards.
ACCCCTGCTTTTTGATTGTCTCACGATTTTTAACTTTTGGGGTTGTTAACACTGGACAGGGTGGGAATAGAAGAAACAAAAGGAAAATATGTCAAAGCAAAACAAAACCAACAGAGAGTCCTGGAGAAAGGGTGAAAACTAGATATGAAAACAATGAAAGGAAAACACTCTGAAAAGGTGAAACAGCCAGAGGCAGTGAGAGGGGAAAGAATGGAGACCATGAGGGGGAATGATCTGTGGGTATGTCTACACTACGGAATAAGGTCGAATTTATAGAAGTCGGTTTTTTAGAAATCGGTTTTATAAATTCGAGTGTGTGTGTCCCCACAGAAAATGCTCTAAGTGCATTAAGTGCATTAACTCGGCGGAGCGCTTCCACAGTACCGAGGCAAGCGTCGACTTCCGGAGCGTTGCACTGTGGGTAGCTATCCCACAGTTCCCGCAGTCTCCGCTGCCCATTGGAATTCTGGGTTGAGATCCCAATGCCTGATGGGGCTAAAACATTGTCGCGGGTGGTTCTGGGTACATATCGTCAGCCCCCCGTTCCCTCCCTCCCCCCGTGAAAGCAAGGGCAGACAATCATTTCGCGCCTTTTTTCCTGAGTTACCTGTGCAGACGCCATACCATGGCAAGCATGGAGCCCGCTCAGGCTATGTCTCACCCTATGTCTCCTGGGTGCTGGCAGACGCGGTACGGCATTGCTACACAGTAGCAGCAACCCCTTGCCTTGTGGCAGCAGACGGTACAGTACGACTGGTAGCCGTCATCGTCATGTCTGAGGTGCTCCTGGTCGCCTCTGTGAGGTCGATCAGGAGCGCCTGGGCAGACATGGGCACAGGGACTAAATTTGGAGTGACTTGACCAGGTCATTCTCTTTAGTCCTGCAGTCAGTCCTATTGAACCGTCTTATGGTGAGCGGGCAGGCGATACGGACTGCTAGCAGTCGTACTGTACCATCTTCTGCCGAGCAGCCATGAGATGTGGATGGCATGCAGTCCTTCTGCACCGTCTGCTGCCAGCCAAAGATGTAAAAGATAGATGGAGTGGGTCAAAACAAGAAATAGACCAGATTTGTTTTGTACTCATTTGCTTCCCCCCCTCCCCTGTCTAGGGGACTCATTCTTCTAGATCACACTGCAGTCACTTACAGAGAAGGTGCAGCGAGGTAAATCTAGCCATGTATCAATCAGAGGCCAGGCTAACCTTCTTGCTCCAATAAGGACAATAACTTAGGTGCACCATTTCTTATTGGAACCCTCCGTGAAGTCCTGCCTGAAATACTCCTTGATGTAAAGCCACCCCCTTTGTTGATTTTAGCTCCCTGAAGCCAACCCTGTAAGCGCCCCTCCCTCCGTCAGAGCAATGGCAAACAATCGGGCATCTGAGAGTGCTGTCCAGAGCACTCACAATGGAGCACTCTGATGGGGCTAAAACATTGTCGCGGGTGGTTCTGGGTACGTGTCGTCAGGCCCCCGTTCCCTCCCTCCCTCCGTGAAAGCAAGGGCAGACAATCATTTCGCGCCTTTTTTCCTGAGTTACCTGTGCAGACGCCATACCACAGCAAGCATGGAGCCCGCTCAGGTAACCGTCACCCTATGTCTCCTGGGTGCTGGCAGACGCGGTACGGCTTTGCTGCACAGTAGCAGCAACCCCTTGCCTTCTGGCAGCAGACGGTGCAATACGACTGGTAGTCGTCCTCATCGTGTCCGAGGTGCTCCTGGCCGCGTCGGCTGGGAGCGCCTGGGCAGACATGGGCGCAGGGACTAAATTTGGAGTGACTTGACCAGGTCATTCTCTTTAGTCCTGCAGTCAGTCCTATTGAACCGTCTTATGGTGAGCGGGCAGGCGATACGGACTGCTAGCAGTCGTACTGTACCATCTTCTGCCAGGCAGGCAAGAGATGGGGATGGCTAGCAGTCGTACTGTACCATCTTCTGCCGAGCAGCCATGAGATGTGGATGGCATGCAGTCCTTCTGCACCGTCTGCTGCCAGCCAAAGATGTAAAAGATAGATGGAGTGGGTCAAAACAAGAAATAGACCAGATTTGTTTTGTACTCATTTGCCTCCTCCCCTGTCTAGGGGACTCATTCCTCTAGGTCACACTGCAGTCACTCACAGAGAAGGTGCAGCGAGGTAAATCTAGCCATGTATCAATCAGAGGCCAGGCTAACCTCCTTGTTCCAATAACAACGATAACTTAGGTGCACCATTTCTTATTGGAACCCTCTGTGCAGTCCTGCCTGAAATACTCCTTGATGTACAGGCACCCCCTTTGTTGATTTTAGCTCCCTGAAGCCAACCCTGTAAGCCGTGTCGTCAGTCGCCCCTCCCTCCGTCAGAGCAACGGCAGACAATCGTTCCGCGCCTTTTTTCTGTGCGGACGCCATACCACGGCAAGCATGGAGCCCGCTCAGCTCACTTTGGCAATTAGGAGCACATTAACCACCACACGCATTATCCAGCAGTATATGCAGCACCAGAACATGGCAACGCGATACCGGGCGAGGAGGCGACGTCAGCGCGGTCCCGTGAGTGATCAGGACATGGACACAGATTTCTCTGAAAGCATGGGCCCTGACAATGCATGCATCATGGTGCTAATGGGGCAGGTTCATGCTGTGGAATGCCGATTCTGGGCTCGGGAAACAAGCACAGACTGGTGGGACCGCATAGTGTTGCAGGTCTGGGACGATTCCCAGTGGCTACGAAACTTTCGCATGCGTAAGGGCACTTTCATGGAACTTTGTGACTTGCTTTCCCCTGCCCTGAAGCGCATGAATACCAAGATGAGAGCAGCCCTCACAGTTGAGAAGCGAGTGGCGATAGCCCTGTGGAAGCTTGCAACGCCAGACAGCTACCGGTCAGTTGGGAATCAATTTGGAGTGGGCAAATCTACTGTGGGGGCTGCTGTGATGCAAGTAGCCCACGCAATCAAAGATCTGCTGATATCAAGGGTAGTGACCCTGGGAAATGTGCAGGTCATAGTGGATGGCTTTGCTGCAATGGGATTCCCTAACTGTGGTGGGGCCATAGACGGAACCCATATCCCTATCTTGGCACCGGAGCACCAAGCCGCCGAGTACATAAACCGCAAGGGGTACTTTTCGATAGTGCTGCAAGCTCTGGTGGATCACAAGGGACGTTTCACCAACATCAATGTGGGATGGCCGGGAAAGGTGCATGATGCTCGCATCTTCAGGAACTCTGGTCTGTTTCAAAAGCTGCAGGAAGGGACTTTATTCCCAGACCAGAAAATAACTGTTGGGGATGTTGAAATGCCTATATGTATCCTTGGGGACCCAGCCTACCCCTTAATGCCATGGCTCATGAAGCCATACACAGGCAGCCTGGACAGTGGTCAGGAGCTGTTCAACTACAGGCTGAGCAAGTGCAGAATGGTGGTAGAATGTGCATTTGGACGTTTAAAGGCACGCTGGCGCAGTTTACTGACTCGCTTAGACCTCAGCGAAACCAATATTCCCACTGTTATTACTGCTTGCTGTGTGCTCCACAATATCTGTGAGAGTAATGGGGAGACGTTTATGGCGGGGTGGGAGTTTGAGGCAAATCGCCTGGCTGCTGGTTACGCGCAGCCAGACACCAGGGCGGTTAGAAGAGCACAGGAGGGCGCGGTACGCATCAGAGAAGCTTTGAAAACCAGTTTCATGACTGGCCAGGCTACGGTGTGAAAGTTCTGTTTGTTTCTCCTTGATGAACCCCCCCCGCCCCTTGGTTCACTCTACTTCCCTGTAAGCTAACCACCCTCCCCTCCTCCCTTTAATCATTGCTTGCAGAGCCAATAAAGTCATTGTTGCTTCACATTCATGCATTCGTTATTCATTCATCACACAAATAGGGGGATGACTACCAAGGTATCCCAGGAGGGGTGGTGGAGGAGGGAAGGAAAATGCCACACAGCACTTTAAGCACAGCACTTTAAAAGTTTACAACTTTAAAATTTATTGAATGACAGCCTTCTTTTTTTTGGGCAATCCTCTGTGGGGGAGTGGCTGGTTGGCCGGAGGCCCCCCCACCGCGTTCTTGGGCGTCTGGGTGTGGAGGCTATGGAACTTGGGGAGGAGGGCGGTTGGTTACAGAGGGGCTGCAGTGGCAGTCTGTGCTCCAGCTGCCTTTGCTGCAGCTCAACCATACACTGGAGCATACTGGTTTGGTCCTGCAGCAGCCTCAGCATTGAATCCTGCCTCCTCTCATCACGCTGCCGCCACCTTTGAGCTTCAGCCCTGTCTTCAGCCCGCCACTTACTCTCTTCAGCCCTCCACCTCTCCTCCCGGTCATTTTGTGCTTTCCTGCACTCTGACATGATTTGCCTCCACGCATTCGTCTGTGCTCTGTCAGTGTGGGAGGACAGCATGAGCTCGGAGAACATTTCATCGCGAGTGCGTTTTTTTTTCTTTCTAAGCTTCACTAGCCTCTGGGAAGGAGAAGATCCTGTGATCATTGAAACACATGCAGCTGGTGGAGAAAAAAAAAGGGACAGCGGTATTTAAAAAGACACATTTTATAAAACAGTGGCTACACTCTTTCAGGGTAAACCTTGCTGTTAACATTACATACATAGCACATGTGCTTTCGTTACAAGGTCGCATTTTGCCTCCTCCCACCGCGTGAACGGATTTTGGTTGAATGCCAGCAAACATACACTGCAATGCTTTGTTCTACAGCAATAAGGCTGCCCTCCCCAGAAACCTTTTGCAAAGGCTTTAGGACTACATCTAGGAGAACCGCAAATGCCAGGGCAAAGTAATCCTTTCACATGCTTGCTTTTAAACCATGTATAGTATTTTAAAAGGTACACTCACCAGAGGTCCCTTCTCCGCCTGCTGGGTCCAGGAGGCAGCCTTGGGTGGGTTCGGGGGGTACTGGCTCCAGGTCTAGGGTGAGAAACAGTTCCTGGCTGTCGGGAAAACCGGTTTCTCCGCTTGCTTGCTGTGAGCTATCTACAACCTCCTCATCATCATCTTCTTCGTCCCCAAAACCTACTTCCGTATTGCCTCCATCTCCATTGAAGGAGTCAAACAACACGGCTGGGGTAGTGGTGGCTGAACCCCCTATAATGGCATGCAGCTCATCATAGAAGCGGCATGTTTGGGGCTCTGACCCAGAGCGGCTGTTCGCCTCTCTGGTTTTCTGGTAGGCTTGCCTCAGCTCCTTCAGTTTCACGCGGCACTGCTTCGGGTCCCTGTTATGGCCTCTGTCCTTCATGCCCTGGGAGATTTTCACAAAGGTTTTGGCATTTCGAAAACTGGAACGGAGTTCTGATAGCACGGATTCCTCTCCCCAAACAGCGATCAGATCTCGTACCTCCCGTTCGGTCCATGCTGGAGCTCTTTTGCGATTCTGGGACTCCATCATGGTCACCTCTGCTGATGAGCTCTGCATGGTCACCTGCAGCTTGCCACGCTGGCCAAACAGGAAATGAGATTCAAAAGTTCGCGGTTCTTTTCCTGTCTACTTGGCCAGTGCATCTGAGTTGAGAGCGCTGTCCAGAGCGGTCAGAATGGAGCACTCTGGGATAGCTCCCGGAGGCCAATACCATCGAATTGTGTCCACAGTACCCCAAATTCGAGCCGGCAACGTCGATTTAAGCGCTAATCCACTTGTCAGGGGTGGAGTAAGGAAATCGATTTTAAGAGCCCTTTAAGTCGAAATAAAGGGCTTCATTGTGTGGACGGGTGCAGGTTTAAATCGATTTAACGCTGCTAAATTCGACCTAAAGTCCTAGTGTAGACCAGGGCTGTGACAGTGATCCAAGGAGAGTGGAAGAGACACAGAAATAAACAGGGATTGGAAGTGAGTGCATGCATCTGATGAAGTGAGCTGTAGCTCACGATAGCTTATGCTCAAATAAATTGGTTAGTCTCTAAAGTGCCACAAGTCCTCCTTTTCTTTCTAGAAAAAATGGTGAGTCAAAAAGGAACAGTATGAAAGAAAAGGGAATGCAAGAGGGACAGAGAATTATAAACTGTCACTGAAAGTGAGACAGTGTTACTTCCTTTACTTTGTTGTCATTTTAGTGCCATTAAAAAAGCTGTTTCCAAAATCTGTAGGTCTCTTTTCCATTGTTGTGGGTATTAAAGCTGCTTCTCGGCTCCTTTTCACTCAGATGGGTATTTATAGTAAATAAAGCAGGAAAGACAATTCTGATTTGTTCCTTGTTAATATTCCAGCTGCAATTGTTGTGAGCAGAGTCATGGGATTTGCTTCCCTGCTTTGTTGTGTCCCCCCAGCACCAATAGAAAATATACCATGTAGCCTTTTATTTTATTTAAAGTGAATTGAGTAAGGTGGTGTTACACCTCCCTGGATTCAGCTTTGGTGGTGACAGTTTCAAGCTCAACAGAGTGGAAGTCACCTCTGCTACATGTTTCAGATTTAGAACCTCTAGAAACACATAAAGACCAAGGATGGCGACCGCACAGACATTCACAAAGTACATACTCACATCCTGAACGATATTCTTAAGGTCTGATGGCTGCCTTGTCAATTGGTCATTAGTAGAGGGATGGTTCCTGCAGGCGTTTCCCACAGGGAACTCATTTTACCCAATCTGCAAGCAGGGGTGCAGGTGCTCGGGCTGTGGAGGGCACCAGGATTTGTAAAGTCGGCCCTGCTCCGCTGGGATCTAAAGGGTCCTGAGGCCAAGTGGAGAGGGGGCTGTTGCAGTCAGCAGGTGCAATGCTCACCCTCCCCCCTGCACATGTCCTCCATTTTTCCCATTTTGGTTTTCTTTGGTGGAGTTTCCAGCTCAGTAACTGTCCCAACCTGTTTTTTCCTTTCTCCTGTGCATGGGGTGCAAAGATCTCCCCCCTCTTCAACTCTGCTGCTGTGCCAAGCACTCGGGGAAGTATGGTGTCGGCACCAATAGCTGAAGCTGGCACAGACTGAGGAATTTGTCTCTCCAGTCTCCTCCCCACTGCTCCTGGGTTTCACTTCTGCTGCCCTAAAATAATTGATGGGGGAGGGGAAATGAAGAAAAGCAGATGAAACTCTTTGCCAGGGACAGTGAAATAAGGTAACTCTGGGTCTGAGTTCCGTTCAGTTCCATCCAAGCTGGGAGTGAGGCTGATCCTCCTGGCAATGAGACCTCTTGGGACGGTGCTGAATTAGTATGATGTGGTTCGCAAAAAGAACAGGAGGACTTGTGGCACCTTAGAGACTAACTAATTTATTGGAGCATGAGCTTTCGTGAGCTACAGCCCGCTTCATCGGCTGCGGTTGTTTTGTGTTGCGCTGTGGTTGTTATGAATGAATGTGGTATGGCTTGACATGTCTGAATTTGCTCGAGGATTCTGGGAACAGGATTCTTCTCTTAGCATCAGTGGAAATTCACTGGCTGGCTCTATTCTGTGTGTATGTTTCAATACCAACCTTTGGAATATGTCAGTCAATATGCCAGCCCACTAGGTAAAGAAAATGCAAAAAAACATGTTTCAGAGGGGTAGCCATGTTAGTCTGTTTCTGAAAAAACAACGAGGAGTCCTGTGGCATCTTAAAGACTAACAAATTTATGTGGGCATAAGCTTTCATGGGCTGGAACCCACTTTGTCAGATGCATGAAGACAAGCGATCGGTAAGCTTGGCACAAGCTGACCTGGAGAAAAATGACCCACTTTGGAAGACATCATGCCGTCCGATGAAGTGAGCTGTAGATCATGAAAGCTTATGCTCAAATAAATTGGTTAGTCTCTAAGGTGCCACAAGTACTCCTTTTCTTTTTGCGAATACAGACTAACACGGCTGTTACTCTGAAACCTGTCATTGATAAGAGGGTAAACATGGAGTGATCTTTGGTCGGTACCTCTGTGCACTCCCTTCCAAAATATTAATTAGAGAAAATTAGTAATAAAACATCCACAGGGAATGTTTCTGGAACATGTGACTTCTTGGAGAAAAAAAGGTATAAATATTAAGTAAAGTAAATCAGGTTTAGAAAGAAGGAAACGTTCCTTAATTAACTTCCGAAGACACCTGTAATGCCGTAAGACAATCTCCGAGTAGCCAAGACTCTGCCTTGGGGAATATTTGACAAGCCAAGTGACAGAGAAGAGAAGAGCCTTCATCTAGAAGTGATACCTACACCCACTTTGTTTGCCAATCAGGATACAGTGTAAGGCCAGCATAGTTACTGAGGGTTTGTGCTCGGGGAATTGAGGCTCACTCGGGAGACATGCATTAGATAACCTTATACTGCTTGTGTGATTCATTCTCAAATAAACTCCTGTGCATTCACCATACTGGATCCGACTTTTCACTGGTTCTAGTAAACATTCTCCCCAGCGGTGGGTGGTTAAAGATCTGTTTCAATAAGACCCAGGTAGAATATCACTCAGGGCATGTCTACACTAAAATATTAAGTCAACCTAACTTATGTCGGCCTACAGCTGCCATGGTAACTGCATCACTTGTGCTGTCTGCACTTTGCTTCTTGTGTTGGCGGGGCATGTCCTCACCAGGGGCGCTCGTATTGATTGGACTGTGAGTGTGGGGCACCATGGAACGGCTCCTGGGAGCCAGTAGCAGTGGATGGAAGCTATGCAATGTCCACCGGAGCACTGGAACCAGTTGGAGCCAAGGGGCCATGCTCCCCCCCTTTTTAACATGGGCATTGTTTGAGCAGCAAGGGGCCAGGTGAACCCCCCAAACTGAAAGCCTTGGGCAGACGTGGAATGGTACCAACAGGGGCTGCGCTTCCTGGTCGGGGAGCTGAGAAGGTGATCAGCTCCCTCGATGTGAAGTGCAGCCCCTGCCAGCAGAGCCAGCTTCTTCCTGGTGGGGGAGTTGAAGTGGCCTTAGCCCCCGACCGGCAGTGAATCCCGATCCCTCTCAGTGGCCCCACCCCTGCTCCTCCTCCTCCTCTCCTTCAGCTCCCACCCCCTGGCCTGCCCTAAGTGATGTGCCCTGGGGGGCAAAGGAGTGGAGCACCTCCAGGGGAAACGAGAAGTCAGCACCTGTGTGGCACAGTATTGCCAACCCCCGGCATTTACAAAGCACAAGTCAGGCTCCTCAAAATCATGAAGTTGGTGTGGTCCTGCTTTGAGCAGGGGATTGGACTGGATGACCCTCCTGAGGTCTCTTCCTAATCTTCTGTGATTCTATGAAATGTAATCATAATAAACATTAGATTGTTTCTATTTGGGTTTTGGTTGCTCAGACCTGTAGGTGGCACTTGGGTCACTTTTTTTAGATTTTCTCTGCAACTGAGAGGGCGAGAATCTTCCGTTGCATAGAAAATGAAAGCCGAGAGTCTCACCTCATCCCATGCTTCCAGGAGCTGGGGCTTTTCAGGCCTGTCTGTAAAGGCCTATACTTTAAGAATTTCGGTGTATTCTTATCACGTGGCTAGTTATAAAGGTATAAAAGAAAGAATCAAAATCACTGTCTGCGGGTGTAAGGGCCTTCTCTCACAGTGACAGTCTGAGGCCTGTGCTTAGGCTAAGGCCTTTGGCTAAGCAGCAGAGGCAGCCATAAACTGGGACGCAAACGGTCACCTCCTCACATTCCAAACTAGTCACATTGAAATAAGGTGCTATTGGGCTAAAGATGGTTGAAGAAAACTTAGTTTGATAGCATCCTGTCTGGCAAGAAATCACTTCTCAATAAGTTGTGGTTGTGAAACCCTCATTTCTGTAAGTTTTATCTTTATGGCCCCCACTTTTCTATTGTTAATCTGTCTGGTTCTCTAATTCTTTCTGTCTGCTGTATAATTAATTTTGCTAGGTGTAAGTTAATTAGGGTAGTGGGATATAATTTGTTAGAGAATTATGTTACAATATGATAGGATTGGTCAGATAGATTTCAGTAAAATGATTGGTTAAGGTACAGCTGAGACTATTGCTATATAAATTAGGGGCAAACAGGAAGTAAGTTGGGATTCAAAAATAAGGAAAAAGGAGCTTGGATTTAAGCTTGGTGGAAGTTCACCCCAATAAACATTGAATTGTTTGCACCTTCGGACTTCGGATATTGTTGTTCTCTGTTCATGCGAGAAGGACCAGGGAAGTGAGAGGGTGAAGGAATAAACCCTCTAACAGGGCTTTAGCAAATGCACCAAATAGAATGAGACTCTTGATAAAATTATGAGAGATGGTGACACTGCTTGCATTAAGGCCTGTTTACATTGAGCAAGAGCAGCCTTAATGTAAATGAGAATCAGGCCTTTGAAACATGGACTCCAGATTAACAAAATTTTTAGCCTGTGAATTTAATATCCCTAGGCTTAGAAGGAATAGAGTTTATCAGTAAACGGTGATAAATGTTGATTTCACTGTACACACGCAAACCAATGACTATATATTTCCATTGACGATAATCACAATGTACAGTCACAAAAGGAACAGTGCTGCATGAGAACTTATTCGAGTTTGACTTAAGGAGAGTTATTTTGCATCTTTTCACATGTGATGTTGACAATTTGTGTTTTAATGGTTATAAAGCTTTAACTTTTTGAATCTCAATGTCTGCTGTCATTAAATAATTGTAGTCTGACTCGCTATTGTTTTATCCCCCACTAATTTCCCACAACTGTGAAAATTTAAATTGAGAAAAATATAAAAACAAAGCTTCAAACCCATCATATTCTGCAAGTATGAAAATTTCACTCAGTAAATAAAGAAAAATGCTTAAAAACAAACAGCAATATTATACATCAAAATTATAGACACACACATATACAATAGCTTGACTATCCTTCCTTAGAAACACACAGACCCTGCTCCTGCAAGCACATTGTGACAGGGGGATGCTGATGTCCTGTGAAGTCTCAGTGACTGTCCACAGGAGCAAAGAGCCATAGGGGCACATTTGATCACGTTCCACCCCAGATTTTAATTGTTAAAGCTACGTGCTCCCAGGCGCGTCCCCGGGGTGCCTGCATTCTTCCCCCTGCCCTCCTTCGCCCTCCTGGCCACTTTGTTATCAGTGGCTCGCTCCACCTCAGCAAACAGCCTGAGTCAGTTCCAGGAAGGGGAACCTGGTGACACTCAATTGTGTTGCAGGTGGAGCATATTTATGAGCTCAGAAAAGTGAAACTAACTCTGTTACACTGTCCAGGGGAAGCCATGGCTGCAGAGAATCCCATGGAAAGTCTGCAGGAACAAGCTACTTGTCCCATCTGTCTGGAGTATTTTAAAGACCCAGTGATAATAGAGTGTGGGCACTATTTCTGCCGAGCCTGCATCGCCCAGTGCTGGGAGGGACCCGATACAGCCGCCTCCTGCCCTCAGTGCAGAGCAACTGTGCAACAGAGAAACCTCAGGCCCAACAGGTGGCTGGAAAACCTGGTAGCAATAGCCAAATGGCTGAGTTTACGGGCAGCAAAGACAGCAGGAGGAGAGAGGATGTGTGGGGAACACCAGGAAACTCTGAAACTCTTCTGTGAAAAGGACCAAACCCCCATCTGTCTGGTTTGCTATCTATCCCGGGCTCACAGAACTCACACGGTGGTTTCCGTAGAAGAGGCAGCCCAGGAGTACAAGGTAGGGAATTTCTCTCAAGTTTAATGGGCAATAACTTTGGATTTTAATTACAGATTAATTTCACTGCAAGTTGCCTGTCACAAGTGTATCTACATCATGCAGCTCTGGCGGACTGGCAAGAAAGGCAAAAAAAAAAAAAAAATTCTTTAAAGATACCTGATTTGGGAAACTTTTATCTGAGTAGCTGAATCCTTGCCAAACCCAGCTTCCACTGGTGAAATAAAGGAACTTTTTATGAAATGAAAGCTGTTAAATGATCAGGGAAGCTGAGATCACAAGAGCTGCAGGCCTGTCTATGTGAGAGTGCTGCTTTCAGGCTGGAGAAGGGGAAGTTACAAGCTGTGGCTGTTATTACTGATTTGTATCATGGTTTATAATTGTTCTTATTTTTATTTGGCTCACAGCAGCCCTTACAGCTCTGAAATGAGATCTGTGCCGTGCACAAAACACACTGAGGGACAATCCCTCCCCTGAGCAGGTTGCAGACTAAGTAGACAAGAGAACGGGTGTGAAGGGAAACTGAGGCACAGAGAGGGAAGTGACTTGTCCAAGGTCACACAGCAGGTCAGTGGCAGAGTTGGGAATACACCCCAGGTATCCCAAGACCTAGTCCAGTGCCCAAACCACTGGGCAATAACTGCCACCCTAGCAGCAGCACTGAGCAGTGATAAAGTACAGACACTAGGAGGGAAAGATGCCTTAATAGAGGTCCCCGGGGAGCCCAGCAGGGAGAGGAGGTTTCCCACGGGGATTCTGAATTCCTATGTTGCTCCATGAGGGGTTAAACTCAGATACCGGCCTGCACTAGAGATGATCAATGTGCTAAACACTGTGTGGGACCCCGAGCACTTTGAGTCCACACACAAAAGGGCTCCAGAGAGTGCAGGCTCATTCCAAATACTACAAGGATTAGGCTTGATTGCAGCAGAACTAACCTTTGGGCGGTGTTGAGCGGGGTCATTCATCTGCTTTATTGTGTACGTAGGCGAGGACCAGCCAAAATGGTTCCATGAGTCCCACAATACAGCATTTTCAAACCTCCCAGAATCCACTGCTTCTGCCACCTTTACTAGGCAGTGGGACTGTAGGGATAGCTACCCAGAAGGCATTTCTATGAAAAGCATTCAAGATAGCACTAGGGCAAACCCCAACCATTCTTACCAAAAATCAGCCTGTCTAATGGGGTTTGTCTGTAATGCTTAGACCAGGTCTGTCCAGCCAGTGCAATCCCCAGGGCTTCAAGGCTGAAATTCAATTGGGAGTTGGGCTGCTTGGAGAATCCCAGCCCATATTTCGAGCCCTGGTGGTTTCTGGGATTTGTATCACTTTGTTAATCTTCTGAAAATCACATTAATTGATTCACTACCACATGACCCCAGTTTCCTGTTCTATGCTGTACTAGTTGTGATGTTGCACCCCATAATGCTTTATAGAAATATGCTTATGAATGTAAATATGCCATAAATGGAATATGTTTTATGCTACATATGCCATGTAACATATCTTTGCAAAGGTTATGTTCTACTGAATGTATTCATCCTATTCGTATGCATGTGTCATTTTTATATCTGAAGTTATGGGCTTGGCTCTTTGCTTGTATTTAAAGTGTTTCCTGTAGGAAGCACCTAAGGCAAATCTGGTCAACATAGTGTGAAGGGGTTATTCAAGTAATTGGGAGTACTTGGCTAACAATGGACCTTGATAGACACCAATCCACATCTGAGCTTTACTGGAAAGGTTCAAACTAGCATGTGGACAATGGCGTCAGCCTGTAAAGAACTGAGTCATGCATGGGCATGTGACTTGCCCATGTGACTCCAAAACTCCATCTTGTAGCTGTAATTCTACACAGGGGGAGAGAGGGGTTTCCACCCACAAGAGAGAGACTATATAAGCCCCTGGGAAACCCCTCCATTTTGTCTTCAGCTGGCTCAAGAGATCGCCTTTCCACCCCAAAGAGATGCCGTAAAGAAACTGGAACAAAGGACAGTAACTACAGGGGTGTGAGTGATGGCTGGACCCAGACTAGGAGGAAGTTCAGTCTGTAAAAGAAGCTTATTGGAACATCTGTGAGGGTGGGATTTACCTGCATTTAGTTTCTGACTGTATTAGGCTTAGACTTGCATGTTTTATTTTATTTTGCTTGGTAATTCACTTTGTTCTGTCTGTTATTACTTGGAACCACTTAAATCCTACTTTTTATGTTTAGTAAACCCACTTTTTACTTATTAATTAACCCAGAGCAAGTAATTAATTCCTGGGGGAGCAAACAGCGGTGCATATCTCTCTATCAGTGTTATAGAGGGCGAACAATTTATGAGTTTACCCTGTATGAGCTTTATACAGAGTAAAACAGATTTATTTGGGGTTTTGATCCCATTGGGAACTGGGTATCTGGGTGCTGGAGACGGGAGCACTTCTTAAGCTGTTTTCAGTTAAGCCTGCAGCTTTTGGGGGACGTGGTTCAGACCTGGGTCTGTGTTTGCAGCAGGCTGGCATGTCTGGCACAACCAGGCAAGGCACTGAAGTCCCAAACTGCCAGGGAAAACGGGCTTAGAGATAGTCCCAGCACATCAGGTGGCAGTCCCAAAGGGGTTTCTGTGACCCAACCCTTCACACTAGTAATTAATTAATAAATACCAATCAAGCTTGGATAATGGAGCTCTCTCTCTAATTACTAAAAAGACTGAATCTGAACTGGCAATAAGCCTGAATATGATACACTGCCAGTCTCCATTGTTAGGTTTAATTTCTTTGGTGGCCCTGGTGTCATCAACCGATTAGGACCAACATTCACCTTCGGTTTGGGTGGGAAAACATCCCCTTACACACCCCTCTCATCTCTCAAAATAAAACCTCCCAAATCATCTCTGTTTCTACAGGGAAAAATCCTGGCCCATTTGAAGACTCTGAGGGAAGAGAGAGAAAAGCTGCTGGGATTAAAAGAGACTGGAGAGAAGAAAAGCCGGAAGTATCTGGTAGGTGCCTGTTGTTATTAACCGGCAGGGACTGACCCTGGGAGGTCTGTTTGGAAGGAGACTCCTGTGTGGCCTTGGTGAACGTGGGCTTGTGTGTGTTCCTCCATGATCCTAGATTTTCTGTGTTAGGTTCATGTGCAGAATCTAAGCTTTCATCTCAGTGAATGAGTTAATTTCTAGCCCTTGTGACTTTCCCTGTGTCTGCGTCATTTCTTGCGTTGGTGAATTCTTTGATTCCTTTTTTCCCTTGGAACTTCTGTCAGTGTAATGCTGAGTCCTGCCTCCTGCTGCTCTAGGTCTCCATGCTCAGAGGCCATTGATAACACAATGTCCTGACCACCTCAGAAATGGAAACATCCCTTTTTAGAGACACTGTTGAGAAATGAAAAAGATGAGAGAGAATCCTCTCCCAAGTGACCACAGGGGAGAGTCAAGTGTCAGAAATTTTAGGGTTTGAAAGGAAATTCTCCCCTCTGCACACTCAGCACTCGATGGAAGGACCCCACGCTGCTTCCTTGTCCCTGACCAGCCCTTTCCCTGTTGCTTTACAGAAACACATAGAAAAGGAGAGGCAGAAAATTGTGTCTGAATTTCAGCAACTGTGGCAGTTCCTGGAGGAACAAGAGCGACTCCTGCTGGCCCAGCTGGAAAAGCTAGAAGAGGTGACTGTGAAGATACAGAAGGAAAATATCACCAAACTCTCTGAGGAGATTTCCTGTCTCAGCAAGTTGATCAGTGACCTGGAGGGGAAGTATAAGAAGCCAGCGAATGAATTCCTGCAGGTGAGACTGAGTTAGAAATACTCCAGATCCCACCACAGGGACAGGACAGCTCCTAAAACATGAGCACAGGAGTCCAGCAATCAGAGACCACCGTGTAATTCCATGTGTGCATTCCTGAAATGTGAATGACCATTGGTCATTGCAGAGTCACAGACACATAGATATTAAGAGAGACAAAAGCCCCATTACTTCAGTGAATATATGGCAATGTAGTCAGGGCAGGGCCTCTCTTCCCCATATTTCAAAATCCCTTTCTTGGAAAATTAAGTGTGTCAGGTGAGACTTTTTTCAGAGTAGCAGCCGTGTTAGTCTGTATCTGTAAAAAGAAAAGGAGGACTTGTGGCACCTTAGAGACTCGCAAATTTATTAGAGCATAAGCTTTCGTGAGCTACAGCTCACTTCATCGGATGAGCTGTAGCTCATGAAAGCTCATGCTCTAATAAATTTGTTAGTCTCTAAGGTGCCACAAGTCCTCCTTTTCTTTTTTCAGGTGGGACTGAAATTCTTTCCCTCTCTCTCTCCTCTAGGATCTCAGAAGCACCTTGAGCAGGTACGTGGCTCTCTCTCACATCCCCTCACACTTCACAATGCTGAGAAAAATCTTGGTGGTGATGTTAGCACCGCATCTCCCCAGGGCGCTACAGCAAAATGTGTGGGGAAGGTCATATTCTGGATACAAATCTCTCTGATCCATTTAATCCTGAGATTCTCACCCTTTTATAGAAGACTCTGGAATTCTCCATTCAGTGGGAAAAACTGACCTCCAGTATTTCCAAGAGATGTCACATCCCTGGGGGACTGGCTGTCTCAGGATTGTTGGGATGGAATATGGGCCTGTCACTGCTGGGGCCCTGGTTACCATTCAGCCCAGAGCAGCCATGGTCAAGAGTCTTTCCCACCTGAGGAATGTGTGAAGAGCTGTGTGGAATGAGCTGGGGGAGGGGGGACTCAGTCTAGTTCCAAGTTGACAGATTTCTACAACACTTAACAAGGAAACCTCCTGTCCCTCAGAGCATGGAGGCCAAAGAGTGAACTTGCTATAGAGACTCATGTCCCCTTTTGTCCCCAGAGCTGGTCCTTTGGGGGGAAGGTTGCATGGCCATGGTTTGTGTTGCATCTGCACTAAGGCTGGGAGAAGTAGAGGAATTCTGACTCTAGGCCTTTTAGAACAGCAACTGACTAGCAACAACTTATAATGCGTCACTAATTGAAATAGAACCATGTGAAATGTTTTCTCTCCAGGTGTGAGAAGGGGAAGTTCCAGCAGTCAGTGAAGATTTCTCCTGAGCTGGAAAAGAGGCTCTGTGATTTCTCCCAGAAAACTGGTGCTCTAATGGAGACTCTGAGGAAGTTCAAAGGTACAAAGAAGGAATCTGTGGGGGTGGAGGGATGAGGGCGGGGAATTAGGATAAGCCTCTGAGATTGAGGGAGGAGAATGGTTCTGGCCAACTGGTTCATAATTAGATGACACTTCTATTTAATTGTTGGGTGAGAATGTCACACAGTTGGGGTCCAAGTCACTCAGGTGGATTAATTCAAACCTTTATTTCTACCACAAACATGCCTTGCCATTACAATTACTATGAGAGTACGTAATGACAGACATACTGAAAGAAATATTACCCAGTTACTGGGGTGGAGGATAGGTTGTCCCAGGCCCCACAGCCCCCTAAGGACAGCCCTACCTGGGGCATAGGTGGGTCACAGGGGATTTCTCCTATGATGCTCCGACTACCCTCTTACAATGTCTGACATATTATACACATCCATATTATATATTTATTAGTTCTTCTTCGAGTGATTGCTCTCAACCACCCAGGCAGGGGGTCAGTGGAATGCTCCTCTCTGGTCCCACACTCAGAAGGGGACCAGACACCGCACGTCCATCCTCATCCTCCCTGGATGAGGCCATTATGGCGCCCCCTTCTCCTGTTCCCCAGGAGGATACACAGGCCCACCAAGGGCTCCTGAAAAGAGTGGCCTCAAGCCTCAACTTACAGACTGAGGAGGTTGAGGAGCCCTTGGACTCCCTCTTTGATGTCCTCTCAGCCACAGTGCTGGCTAGGGTGGCCCTCCTGCTCCATAAGGGGGTGACAAAAATCTCCACTGCCCTATGGCAGACCCCATCTTCTTTGCCCCCCATCTCTAAGAGGGAAGAGCGGAAATATTTTGTGCCCACCAAGGGGCACAATATCTGTACACTCACCCTCCCGCAACTCCCTTGTGGTCAAGGCAGTCAACCACAAGGAGCACCAAGGCCAGCCCATGCCCACCCCAAAGAATAAGGACTCAAGGAGGCTGGACTTGTTAGGCAGAAAGCTTCATTCCTCTTCAAGCTTTCAGCTGAGGGTGGCAAACCACCAAGCCCTGCTGGGCAGATATGATTTTAACTTGTGGTGGTCAATGCCTAAGTTTACGGACTCCCTCCAGGAACGTGACAGGAAAGAGTACAAGGTCCTGGTGGAGGAGGGCACCGCTGCTGCCAGAGCAGCCCTTCAGGCAGCCTTGGACGCGTCAAACATGGCAGCAAGAACCATGGCTTCTGCAGTGTCCATGCGGAGGGCGTCGTAGCTACTCTTGTCCAGGCTGTCCAATGAGGCACAGAGCTCCCTGGAGGACCTCCCCTTCGACAGCAAGGCCCTGTTCGCAGAGCAAACAGACATAAAATTACACCGGTCTCAAGGACTCTTGCATGGCCTTAAAGACTCTTGGCCTCTATGTCCCGGCCCCGGCCAGGACCAAGTTTAAGTCTCAGCAGGTCCCCAGCCAAGCCACCCACTCCTGGCACGAACCTTCTTACAGGAAATCTAGAACCTATAAGAAGCATTCACAGTGGCAGGCTCAGTCCGCCCCCCAACCTGGCCCCTCTAAGGGCAAGCAGGTGGGTAAGTGCACATTTTGATGGGACACCTGGGGATGACTTACCAGTCTGCACTAGGGATCCCCCCACCCTACCCTTCTCCAACCATCTCTACACACTCCTCCCAGAGTGGTCACTGCTGACCTCAGGCCGCTGGGTACTCAACACCATCTCCCGGGGCCATACCCTCCAATTTCTTTCAACTCCACCTACCCACCCTCCCTCCCTCCCTGTCCCACATCAGAGACCCCTCTCAGGAGAGTCTGCTCGAGCAAGAGGTGTGGCAGCTCCTTCACCTAGGAGTGGTGGAGATGGTGCTTGCAGAGTTCAGGAACAAAGGTTACTACTCCAACTATTTCCTTAGCCCAAAGACCAAAGGGGGTCTCAAGCCCATCCTGGACCTGTGAGGGCTAAACCAATACATGGTAAAACTCAAGTTCTGTGTGGTCTCCCGGGCCTCCGTTATTCCCTTCCTGGATCCCCGAGACTCATACGCTGCCCTCCATCTCCAAGATGCGTACTTTCACATTCACATATTCGAGGGACACAGATGTTTCCTCTGCTTCATGGTAGGAGAGGAACACTACCAGTTCACCGACCTCCCGTTTGGCTTCTCAACAGCACCCAGAGTCTTCACAAGTGTATGTCTGTGGTGGCAGCCTACCTCAAACGTCGGGGGGGTCCAGATCTTCCCCTATCTTGACAACTGGTTGGTCAAAGGCAGCTCCAGGTCACAGGTACAGGACCATGTAACACTCCTCCTGCCCATGTGCACCGCACTGGGGCTGTTGGTAAACAACATCAAATCTACGTTGGTATCGGTACAACGAATAGAGCTCATTGGCGCAATTCTCGATGCGACATCGGCCAGAGCTTCTCTTCCTCCGGACAGGTTCGAAACCTTGAGGGATCTCATTAGGGGTTTCCTGTGACAACGGCCAGGGAGTGCCTCCAGCTCCTGGGCCACATGGCAGCATGCATGTACGTGGTACGCCATGCCAGACTCAGAATGAGGCCCCTTCAGCTCTGGTTGGCCTCGACGTTCTCCCAGTCTGGAGACAGGTTGGACAAAGTCCTCACCATGCCTGAGACCATACTTGCCTCCCTCCTTTGGTGGACCACCCCGGAGAACAAGCTCCAAGGGGTCCCGTTCAGGAGCCACTCCCCCACCATAGAATTGGTGCATCGGACTTGGGGTGGGGAGCCCGTGTCAGAGACCTCCAGACCCAAGGCTTGTGGTCTGCGCAGGAACTGGGCCTGCACATAAACATCAAAGAACTCTGAGCAGTCTGTCTGGCCTGCATGGCTTTTCACTAGTGCCTTGCAGGCGGGGTAGTCAGAGTTCTCATGGACAACACGGCCTTGATGTTCTACACCAACACGCAAGTCAGAGCCCGCTCTATAGCCCTCTGCCTGGAAGCCCTCCTGCTGTGGGATTTCTGCATCACCCACAATATCGACTTGGAAGTCTACCACTTACCTGGCATCCAGAACTCTCGAGGTGGATCACCTGAGCTGGGACTTCTCCTCCCAGCACGAGTGGTTGCTGCATCTGGAGGTGGCTCACATGATCTTCCAAACGTGGGGCACTCCCCAAGTGGACCTCTTTGTGACCAGGCAGAACCGCCGGTACCCCCAGTTTTGCTCCAGGAGAGTCCTGGGCAAGGGCGTGATCTCCGACGCCTTCCTTCTGTCCTGGTTGGGCCAGCTGCTATATGCCTTTCCTCCAATTCTGTTGATCAGCAAGGTCCTGCAAAAAATCAAGCTGGACAAGGCTCACATCCTCATGATTGCCCTGGCATGGCCTAGACAACACTGGTACAGGACTCTGACGGACCTGTCCGTTGCCCCACCCATGGCTGCTGCTGGGCCACCCAAACCTTCTCTGTCAGGACCAAGTCACCTCATCCACCCCAACCTTGCAGCCCTCCACCTCATGGCATGGATGCTCAATGGTTAGACCAAGAGGAAAGGACCTGTTTGGAGGGTGTCCAGCAAGCCTTCCTGGAAAGCAGGAGGCCCTCCACGCATCAGGCTTATCTGGCAAAATGGTCAAAGTTCTCTTGATGGGCCGCCAATCCTGGCGTCTCACCAGTGGCTGCTCCCCTCCAGCTAATACTGGATTACCTCCTTCATCTAAGAGCCCAGGGTCTAGCGCCCTCGTTCGTCAAAGTGCACCTGGCAGCCGTATCCGCTTTCCACCAGCCTGTGCAAGGCCACACACATAGGTGGCCAGTTATATGGGCCCGTGGTGCCTGGGCACCAGGAATATTCCTGGCCCGGGACCCGGCTCCAGCAATGTTTGGGACCGTGTCTCTCCCACGGCCCCACCTGCTGCCCCCGAGCGCTTCTCCCCCGCACGTCCCCCAGGTGATTTAAAATGGCCCAGGGCCCCCACCCACCACCGGCAGCACAGCGGGGCTGAGTGGCTTCCTGCCTGCTCACTCCTTGTGGCTGTTGGCCCCTCCCTGTGGCCCCTGGGCAGGGTGGGACGGGGCTGGGTCTCTGCCTGCTGCCCCCATCCCAAGCACTCCTGTGGCCAATAGGAAGCTGCAGGGGCAGACCCTGGGGGTAGCAGAACATGGAGACCCGCCCCCAGCCCACCCCGCCTAGGAGCCCCAGGTAAACGCCGCATCCCCCACCTCCTCCCAGAGTCTGCACCCCTTACCCCCTTCCCACACCTCCCCTCCTGCCCCCAAACTCCCTCACCGAGCCTGCACCCTGCCCCAGCCCAGAGCCTGCACCCAAACTTCGTCCCAGAGTCTGCACCTCTCACCCCTCCTCCTGCACCCCCTGTCCCAGCCCAGAGCCTACATCCCTCACCCCCTCCTCTGGCACCAGTCCACAACCTGTACCCAAACTGCCTCCCAGATCCTGCACCCCCACCCCCTTCCCATACATCCTGTCCTGGCCACGAACTCCTTTCCAGAGCCTGCCCCCAAACTCTGTCCCGAAGCCTGCACCCCTCACCCCCTGCCCCAGAGCCTGCAGCCCACACCCCCTCCTCCTGCATGGAAAGTAGCCTTTCTCATGGCAATCACTTCAGCTAGGAGAGTCTCAGAGCTTTGGGCCTGACCTCCGAACCCCCATATACGTTTTTTCATAAAGACAAGGTCCAGTTCTGCCCACACCTTTCATTCCTCCCCAAAGTAGTCTCAGCCTATCATATGGGCCAGGATAGCTTCCTTCTAGTCCTCTGTCCCAAGCCTCACGCATCTAGTGAGGAGTGCCGTCTCCACATGCTAGATGTGAGAAGGGCCCTGGCTTTTTACCTGGAATGGACAAAACCGTTCAGGAAATCTACACAGTTGTTTATCGCCACGGCTGAAGGAATGAAGGGTCGACCTATCTCCACTCAGCAGCTCTCTAGCCGGATCACTTTGTGTACCCGTACATGTTACGACCTGGCGGGAGTCCCCCCGTCGCCAACTGTGAGAGTGCACTCTACAAGGGAACAAGCCTCGTCCGCTGCCTTTCTGGCTCACGTCCCTATTCGAGACGCTTGTAAAGCTGCAACATGGTCATCGGTGCACACATTCACCTCGCATTATGCGATCACCTCCCAGACGCCGTGTTGGGCAGGGCAGGGCTCCGTCCCAAGTGTCTGTGAACTCCTACCTACCGCCAACAGGTATAGCTTGGGAATCACCTACTGCGGAATACACATGAGCAATCACGTGAAGAAGAAAAGAGAGTTACCTTTTCTGTAACTGGTTTCAGAGTGGTAGCCATGTTAGTCTGTATCAGCAAAAAGAACGGGGAGGACTTGTGGCACCTTAGAGACTAACAAATTTATTTGAGCAAAAGCTTTCATGGGCTAAAACCCACTTCATTGGATGCATGCAGTGGAAAATACAGTAGGAAGATATATATACAGAGAACATAAAAAAATGGGTGTTGCCATACAGACTATAATGAGAGTGATCAATTAAGGGGAGCTATTATCAGCAGGAGAAAAATCTTTTGTAGTGATAATCAGGATGGCCCATTTCAAACAGTTGACAAGAAGGTGTGAGTGACAGTAGTGGGGGGAAATAAGCATGGGGAAATAGTTTTACTTTGTGTAATGACACATCCATTCGTAGTCTTTATTCAAGCCTAATTTAATGGTGTCCAGTTTGCAAATTAATTCCACCTCAGCAGTCTCTTGTTAGTCTGTTTTTGAAGGTTTTTTTGTTGTAATATTGCGACTTTTAGGTCTGTAATCGAGTGACCAGGGAGATTGAAGTGTTCTCTGAATAGTTTTTGAATGTTGACAGGTTTCAGAGGAACAGCCGTGTTAGTCTGTATTCGCAAAAAGAAAAGGAGTACTTGTGGCACCTTAGAGACTAACCAATTTATTTGAGCATGAGCTTTCGTGAGCTACAGCTCACTTCATCAGATGTATACCGTGGAAACTGCAGCAGACTTTATATACACACAGAGAATATGAAACAATACCTCCTCCCACCCCACTGTCCTGCTGGTAATAGCTTATCTAAAGTGATCAACAGGTGGGCCATTTCCAGCACAAATCCAGGTTTTCTCACCCTCCACCCCCCCACACAAATTCACTCTCCTGCTGGTGATAGCCCATCCAAAGTGACAACTCTTTACATAATTAAGTCGGGCTATTTCCTGCATAGATCCAGGTTTTCTCACATCCCCCCACCCCCATACACACACAAACTCACTCTCCTGCTGGTAATAGCTCATCTAAACTGACCACTCTCCAAGTTTAAATCCAAGTTAAACTAGAACATCTGGGGGGGGGGGGGGTGGTAGGAAAAAACAAGAGGAAACAGGCTACCTTGCATAATGACTTAGCCACTCCCAGTCTCTATTTAAGCCTAAATTAATAGTATCCAATTTGCAAATGAATTCCAATTCAGCAGTTTCTCGCTGGAGTCTGGATTTGAAGTTTTTTTGTTTTAAGATAGCGACCTTCATGTCTGTGATTGCGTGACCAGAGAGATTGAAGTGTTCTCCGACTGGTTTATGAATGTTATCATTCTTGACATCTGATTTGTGTCCATTTATTCTTTTACGTAGAGACTGTCCCGTTTGACCAATGTACATGGCAGAGGGGCATTGCTGGCACATGATGGCATATATCACATTGGTGGATGTGCAGGTGAACGAGCCTCTGATAGTGTGGCTGATGTTATTAGGCCCTGTGATGGTGTCCCCTGAATAGATATGTGGGCACAATTGGCAACGGGCTTTGTTGCAAGGATAAGTTCCTGGGTTAGTGGTTCTGTTGTGTGGTATGTGGTTGTTGGTGAGTATTTGCTTCAGGTTGCGGGGCTGTCTGTAGGCAAGGACTGGCCTGTCTCCCAAGACTTGTGAGAGTGTTGGGTCATCCTTTAGGATAGGTTGTAGATCCTTAATAATGCGTTGGAGGGGTTTTAGTTGGGGGCTGAAATAACAGAACGCCACTAGCGGTCACCTTCAGCCCCCAACTAAAACCCCTCCAACGCATTAAGGATCTACATGGCATACTGTGGGGCCATGGGGGTACCCATAGCAGTGCCACTGACTTGAAGGTATACATTGTCCCCAAATGTGAAATAGTTATGGGTGAGGACAAAGTCACAAAGTTCAGCCACCAGGTTTGCCGTGACATTATCAGGGATACTGTTCCTGACGGCTTGTAGTCCATCTTTGTGTGGAATGTTGGTGTAGAGGGCTTCAACATCCATAGTGGCCAGGATGGTGTTTTCTGGAAGATCACCGATGGATAGTAGTTTCCTCAGGAAGTCAGTGGTGTCTCGAAGATAGCTGGGAGTGCTGGTGGCGTAGGGCCTGAGGAGGGAGTCTCCATAGCCAGACAATCCTGCTGTCAGGGTGCCAATGCCTGTGGTGATGGGGCATCCAGGATTTCCAGGTTTATGGATCTTGGGTAGCAGATTAAACTAAATTAAATTAGTCTTGAATAAAGACTGGGAGTGGATGGGTCATTACACAAAGTAAAACTATTTTCCCATGTTTATTTTCCCTGCCCTACTCTCACTCACACCTTCTTGTCAACTGTTGGAAATGGGCCATCCTGATTATCACTACAAAAGGTTTTTTTCTCCTGCTGATAACAGCTCACCTTAATTGATCACTCTTGTTATAGTCTGTATGGCAACACCCATTTTTTCATGTTCTCTGGGTGTATATATACATCTCCCTACTGTATTTTCCACTGCATGCATCCAATGAAGTGGGTTTTAGCCCACAAAACTTATGCTCAAATAAATGTGTTAGTCTCTCAGGGTATGTCTACACTACGAAATTAGGTCGAATTTATAGAAATCAGTTTTGTAGAAAGCGTTTTTATACAGTCGATTGTGTGTGTCCCCACACAAATGCTCTAAGTGCATGTAGTCGGCGGAGTGTGTCCACAGTTCCGAGGCAACCGTTGACTTCCGGAGCGTTGCACTGTGGGTAGCTATCCCACAGTTCCCACAGTCTCCACCGCCCATTTGAATTCTGGGTAGAAATCCCAGTGCCTGATGGGGCTAAAGCATTGTCATGGGTGATTCTGGGTACATATTGTCAGGCCCCCGTTCCCTCCCTCCTTCCATGAAAGCAAGGGCAGACAATCGTTTTGCACCTTTTTTCTTGAGTTACCTGTGCAGATGCCACACCATGGCAAGCATGGAGCCCGCTCAGCAAACTGTCACCGTATGTCTCCTGGGTGCTGGCAGACGTGGTACTGCATTGCTACACAGCAGCAGTTTATTGCCTTTTGGCAGCAGACAGTGCTGTATGACTGGTAGCTGTCATCGACGTAGTCCTGGGTGCTCTTTTAACCGGGCACCTGGGTAAACATGGGAGTGACTCAGCCAGGTCATTTCCCTTTTAAGTTTCGTCTCATGGCGATTCAGTCCTACCGGCAGTGTACTATCTTTTAACCTCCAGCCAGCAGAAGATGATGGCTAGTCGTCATACTGCACCGTCTTCTGCCGAGCACCCAGGAGATGACGACGGCTAGCGGTCGTACTGCACAGTCTGCTGCCAGCAAGATGTACAAAGATAGATGAAGTGGATCAAAACAAGAAATAGACCAGATTTGTTTTGTATTCATTTTCTCCTTCCTCCCTCTGTGAAATCAACGGTATGCTAAACCCAGTTTTGAGTTCTGTCCTTGAGGGGGCCATTCTGTTTCTTGCAAACCCACCCCCTTTGTTGATTTTAATTCCCTGTAAGCCAACCCTGTAAGCCATGTCGTCAGTCGCCCCTCCCTCTGTCAGGGCAATGGCAGACAATCGTTCCGTGCCTTTTTTCTGTGCGGACGCCATACCATGGCAAGCATGGAGCCTGCTGAGATCACTTTGGCAATTAGGAGCACATTAAACACCACACGCATTATCCAGCAGTATATGCAGCACCAGAACCTGGCAAAGCAATACCGGGTGAGTAGGCAATCTCAGCGCGGTGACGAGAGTGATGAGGACATGGACACAGACTTCTCTCAAAGCATGGCCCCTGGCAATGCATGCATCATGGTACTAATGGGGCAGGTTCATGCGGTGGAACGCCGATTCTGGGCTCGGGAAACAAGCACAGACTGGTGGGACCGCATAGTTTTGCAGGTCTGGGACGATTCCCAGTGGCTGCGAAACTTTCGCATGTGTAAGGGCACTTTCATGGAACTTTGTGACTTGCTTTCCCCTGCCCTGAGGTGCAAGAATACCAAGATGAGAGCAGACCTCACAGCTGAGAAGCGAGTGGCAATAGTCCTGTGGAAGCTTGCAATGCCAGACAGCTACCGGTCAGTCGGGAATCAATTTGGAGTGGGCAAATCTACTGTGGGGGCTGCTGTGATGCAAGTAGCCAACGCAATCAAAGATCTGCTGATATCAAGGGTAGTGACCCTGGGAAATGTGCAGGTCATAGTGGATGGCTTTGCTGCAATGGGATTCCCTAAATGTGGTGGGGCCATAGACGGAACCCATATCCCTATCTTGGCACCGGAGCACCAAGCCGACGAGTACATAAACTGCAATAGATACTTTTCAATAGTGCTGCAAGCTCTGGTGGATCACAAGGGACGTTTCACCAACATCAACGTGGGATGGCCGGGAAAGGTACATGACGCTCGCATCTTCAGGAACTCTGGTCTGTTTCAAAAGCTGCAGGAAGGGACTTTATTCCCAGACCAGAAAATAACCATTGGGGATGTTGAAATGCCTATAGTTATCCTTGGGCATCCAGTCTACCCCTTAATGCCATGGCTCATGAAGCCTGGACAGTAGTCAGGAGCTGTTCAGCTACAGGCTGAGCAAGTGCAGAATGATGGTAGAATGTGCATTTGGAGGTTTAAAAGCGCGCTGGTGCAGTTTACTGACTCGGTTAGACCTCAACAAAACCAATATTCCCATTGTTATTACTGCTTGCTGTGCGCTCCCCAATATCTGAGAGAGTAAGGGGGAGACATTTATGGTGGGGTGGGAGGTTGAGGCAAATTGCCTGGCTGCTGGTTATGCACAGCCAGACACCAGGGTGGTTAGACAGGCACAGGAGGGCGCTGTGCACATCAGAGAAGCTTTGAAAACCAGCTTCATGACTGGACAGGCTACAGTGTGAAAGTTGTTTGTTTCTCCTTGATGAAACCCCCCGTCCCTTGGTTCACTCTACTTCCCTGTAAGCTAACCACCCTCCCCTCCTCCCTTCGATCACCGCTTGCAGAGGCAATGAAGTCATTGTTGCTTCACATTCATGCATTCTTTATTCATTCATCACACAAATAGTGGGATAACTACCAAAGTAGCCCGGGAGGGATGGTGGAGGAGAGAAGCACCAGGAGGGGTGGTGGAGGGGGAAGGACAAGTCCTCACAGCACTTTAAAAGTTTAAAACTGATTGAATGCCAGCCTTCTGTTGCTTGGGCAATCCTCTGGGGTGGAGTGGCTGGGTGGCCAGAGGCCCCCCCACCGTATTCTTGGGCGTCTGGGTGTGGAGGCTATGGAACTTGGGGAGGAGGGCGGTTGGTTACACAGGGGCTGTAGTGGCGGTCTGTGCTCCTGCTGCCTTTCCTGCAGCTCAACCATACACTGGAGCATATTACTTTGATCCTCCAGCAGCCTCAGCATTGAATCCTGCCTCCTCTCATCATGCTGCTGCCACCTTCCAGCTTCAGCCCTGTCTTCAGCCTGCCACTTACTCTCTTCTGCCCGCCACCTCTCCTCCCAGTCATTTTGTGCTTTCCTGCACTCTGACATTGTCTGCCTCCACGCATTCCTCTGTGCTCTGTCAGTGCGGGAGGACAGCCTGAGCTCAGAGAACATTTCATCACGAGTGCGTTTTTTTCACCTTCTGATCTTTGCTAGCCTCTGGGAAGGAGAAGATCCTGTGATCATTGAAACACATGCAACTGGTGGGGAAAAAAAAGGGGACAGTGGTATTTAAAAAGACACATTTTATAGAACAATGGGTACACTCTTTCACGGTAAACCTTGCTGTTAACATTACATACGTAGCACATGTGCTTTCGCTCCAAGGTTGCATTTTGCCTCCCCACAGTGTGTGGCTAGGCCCTCCCCCGTCCCCGTGGCTAACAGCGGGGAACATTCCTGTTCAGCTACAGGCAAACAGCCCAGCAGGAATGGGCACCTCTGAATGTCCCCTTCAGAAAAGCACCCTATTTCAACCAGGTGACCATGAATGATATCACTCTCCTGACGATAACACAGAGAGATAAAGAACGGATAAAGAACACCAGCAAACACACACTGCAAGGCTTTGTTCTACAATGATTCCAGGGCACCTCTGAATGTCCCCTTCAGAAAAGCACCCTATTTCAACCAGGTGACCATGAATGATATCACTCTCCTGACGATAACACAGAGAGATAAAGAACGGATAAAGAACACAAGCAAACATACACTGCAAGGCTTTGTTCTACAATGATTCCAGAGTACGTGCTACTGGCTTGGAGTGTGGCTGTTACTCTGAAACCTGTCCTACCATGGTGGATGGAATAAGGTTGCCCTCCCCAGAAACCTTTTACAAAAGCTTTGTGAGTACATCCAGGAGAGCCACGAATGCCAGGGCAAATTAATCATTAAACATGCTTGCTTTTAAACCATGTATAGTATTTTAAAAGGTACACTCACCAGAGGTCCCTTCTCCGCCTGTTGGGTCTGGGAGGCAGCCTTGGGTAGGTTCGGGGGGTACTGGCTCCAGGTCCAGGGTCAGAAACAGTTCCTGGCTGTCGGGAAAACCGGTTTCTCCGCTTGCTTGCTGTGAGCTATCTACAACCTCATCATCATCATCTTCCTCGTCCTCAAAACCTGCTTCCGTGTTGCCTCCATCTCCATTGAAGGAGTCAAACAACACGGCTGGGGTAGTGGTGGCTGAACCCCCTAAAATGGCCTGCAGCTCATCATAGAAGTGGCATGTTTGGGGCTCTGACCCAGCGTGGCCGTTCGCCTCTCTGGTTTTCTGGTGGGCTTGCCTCAGCGCCTTAAGTTTCACGCGGCACTGCTTCAGGTCCCTGTTTTGGTCTCTGTCCTTCATGCCCTGGGAGATTTTGACAAATGTTTTGGCATTTCAAAAACTGGATCGGAGTTCTGATAGCACGGATTCCTCTCCCCATACAGCGATCAGATCCCGTACCTCCCGTTCGGTCCATGCTGGAGCTCTTTTGCGATTCTGGGACTCCATCATGGTCACCTGCAGCTTGCCAAGCTGGCCAAACATGAAATTGAAATTCAAAAGTTCGCGGGCCTTTTCCTGTCTACCTGGCCAGTGCATCTGAGTTGAGAGTGCTGTCCAGAGCGGTCACAATTGAGCACTCTGGGATAGCACCCAGAGGCCAATACCGTCTAATTGTGTCCACAGTACCCCAAATTCGACCCGGCAAGGCCGATTTCAGCGCTAATCCCCTTGTCGGGGGTGGAGCAAGGAAATCGATTTTAAGAGCCCTTTAAGTTGAAAAAAAGGGCTTCGTCGTGTGGACGGGTGCAGGGTTAAATCGATTTAATGCTGCTAAATTCGACCTCAACTCCTAGTGTGGACAAAGGCCACAAGTACACCTCGTTCTTTTTTCTGAAACTGGTGTTCTTTGAGATGTGTTCCTCGTGTCCATTCCACATCCCACCCTCCTTCCCCACTGTCAGAGTTGTCCGGCAAGAAGGAACTGAGGATTGGGGGAGTGCACAGCGCCCCTTATATTGCGCCATGGAGGCGCTGCCCTATGGGTACTGCTAGGGGAAAAACTTCCATTAATAGTGCATATGGCGAGCACGCACACCTACTGTGAAATGGATGTGAGCAACACATCTCGAAGAACACCAGTTATGGAAAAGGTAACTGTCTTTTCTTTTCCAATCACCTTTGAGTGTTATGAATATTAAGCACCTTTTATAACTCAGACTACACATGCATGAGCTTTTTAAAAGCAGGGCTTTTGCTGTCAAAGCTATTTTCATGTCTCTATTCTCTTCTCTGCATAGGTGTTGCAGACTTTGCTAACTGCTCCTTTGGGTGTCTGTTGCATGGTCAAAACATCTCTTTGTCCTACATAGCAACTTATGAACACATCACTTAATAACAAGGCAATTTAAGGCAACATTTCCTTTTGCCAAGCAAACTGCTAACCAGAGTCCAGGCCAAAGCTAAGTCAGTCAGTATAAACGCTCCATCTCGGTCTGTCCAAAAGCTGGCCCCAGCCCATCACTGGGTTCTGGTCCCGTACGGCAGCTAGTCTGGGCCAAATGGGCTGCAGGGAAGGAGAAAGCCCCTCCCCCCCGGTGAGGGATCCCTCCAGCACAGGAGCCTCTTGTGTCTCCTCCCCAGCAGCTGCAGGCAGAAGGCGTGTTCCTGAGAGGGCTGGGAATGGGGTGGGGGTGGCGAGGGCGGGTGGAAAAGGGAGGGGGGGTGGACGAGGGACAGAGGGAGGTGGGCAGTGTAAAGCTGGGCCTCTGACACTGCACGCTGGGCAAGGCACACAGGGGCCATTGTCAGAGGGAGGTAGCTCTGTCTGGCTTCAGAACTTCCTCAGCCTGGGCCAAAGTCTGCACCAGCCCCTGCAGCCACTGAACAGCGGAGTCACAAATGGCCCCTCCCCTCTTTCCTTTTGCCAGGGGTGAATCTGGCTCACTGAACCACCTTCTCTGAGCCTCACTTTCCACATTGAAAAAATGATTTTATTATTATTCCTATATCTGCCTATGAAGGACAAGGCCCCATCGTGCTGGTCATGCTAGAGAAACTGAGTAAACAGACTCACAATTAGAGCCAGGATTTCACAGCCTCTTAACAGCCCATTAGTGTCAAAGGGACCAAAGTGGGTAAAATTACTTTTATGCCAAAGTCTTTGTATGATCTGGGTCTAGATTACTATAAAAGGCAGTAAGTGAATGAGACAAACCAACTGGAGTCTGAAGGGTGGGAGGGGATGATGAGGGAAAAGTAAATCTCTGTTACAGATTGTGTGTCCTGAGATGGTTGTGAGGCTTCATGGAAGATCATGTTGCTGCCATTACTGGGAGAGGCCTGAATGAGAGAGGAAATAGAAGGTTTCAGAACTTTTTATATTAAATACCTGAATGTGTCTCGATCTGGTTCTTTATCATAATTAAAACACAGGTCTATGAGTTCAGAGTGAGGTTGTCATTATAGATATGAGAGCCTGACATCTCGTCTCTTTTCTCCTTTCCTGCTCCAGACGCTCTGCCATATGAAGTGGAGACAAAAAGAGGGGAACCCCTAGGAGCACACAGACTGGGTGAGTTTGCAGCTGGAGATTGTCTTTAAATTATGAGAAAATTCCAGTGAAAACATCTTCATGAGATTGTAGCTAAAGTTACCAAACAAACCAACAGTGGCCATGGCACACAGAGCCCTAAAACACACTGAACAGCGAGGAGATCCAGGGCCACAGGAACAAGGTGGACCAGGGGGGCATGCCCCCACCCCCAATTTTTAACATGGGCATAGTTTGGTGGCAGGAGGCCAAGTTTCCCCCAAACCTCAAGCCTTGGGCAGGCGTGGAGCATCGCAGACAGTGCTTCATGTTGGGGCAGCTGATCAGCTCTCCGCTGCCCACAGCTCCAGCCTCTTCCCAGTGCTGGCCCCTCTCAGTTGCCCCACCCCTGCTCCTCTTCCCCTGAGGCCCTGCCTCCTGGCCAGGCCAAAAACTAGAGCCAGGCTGCCACTGGGGAGCTGCACTGGGGAGCCCTGCATCCTCCACCTGCTCTGGGTGACGCACTCTGGAGAGTGGGGATATTGGGGGGGAGGGATAGCTCAGTGGTTTGAGCATTGGCCTGCTAAACCCAGGGTTGTGAGTTCAATCCTTGAGGGGGCCATTTAGGGATCTGGGGCAAAAATTGGGGATTGGTCCTGCTTTGAGCAGGGGGTTGGACTAGATGATCTCCTGAGGTCCCTTCCAACCCTGATATTCTATGATTCTATGGGCCAAGGGCTGCTCTCTGTGCCCCCAGATCTCTGCCCAGGCCAGGTGGAGGGACAGGGGCTCTCCACATAGAATCATAGAATCATAGAATATCAGGGTTGGAAGGGACCCCAGAAGGTCATCTAGTCCAACCCCCTGCTCAAAGCAGGACCAATTCCCAGTTAAATCATCCCAGCCAGGGCTTTGTCAAGCCTGACCTTAAAAACCTCTAAGGAAGGAGATTCTACCACCTCCCTAGGTAACGCATTCCAGTGTTTCACCACCCTCTTAGTGAAAAAGTTTTTCCTAATATCCAATCTAAACCTCCCCCACTGCAACTTGAGACCATTACTCCTCGTTCTGTCATCTGCTACCATTGAGAACAGTCTAGAGCCATCCTCTTTGGAACCCCCTTTCAGGTAGTTGAAAGCAGCTATCAAATCCCCCCTCATTCTTCTCTTCTGCAGGCTAAACAATCCCAGCTCCCTCAGCCTCTCCTCATAACTCATGTGTTCCAGTCCCCTAATCATTTTTGTTGCCCTTCGCTGGACTCTCTCCAATTTATCCACATCCTTCTTGAAGTGTGGGGCCCAAAACTGGACACAGTACTCCAGATGAGGCCTCACCAATGTCGAATAGAGGGGAACGATCACGTCCCTCGATCTGCTCGCTATGCCCCTACTTATACATCCCAAAATGCCATTGGCCTTCTTGGCAACAAGGGCACACTGCTGGCTCATATCCAGCTTCTCGTCCACTGTCACCCCTAGGTCCTTTTCCGCAGAACTGCTGCCTAGCCATTCGGTCCCTAGTCTGTAGCTGTGCATTGGGTTCTTCCGTCCTAAGTGCAGGACCCTGCACTTATCCTTATTGAACCTCATCAGATTCCTTTTGGCCCAATCCTCCAATTTGTCTAGGTCCTTCTGTATCCTATCCCTCCCCTCCAGCGTATCTACCACTCCTCCCAGTTTAGTATCATCCGCAAATTTGCTGAGAGTGCAATCCACACCATCCTCCAGATCATTTATGAAGATATTGAATAAAACCGGCCCCAGGACCGACCCCTGGGGCACTCCACTTGATACCGGCTGCCAACTAGACATGGAGCCATTGATCACTACCCGTTGAGCCCGACAATTTAGCCAGCTTTCTACCCACCTTATAGTGCATTCATCCAGCCCATACTTCCTTAACTTGCTGACAAGAATACTATGGGAGACCGTGTCAAAAGCTTTGCTAAAGTCAAGAAACAATACATCCACTGCTTTCCCTTCATCCACAGAACCAGTAATCTCATCATAAAAGGCGATTAGATTAGTCAGGCATGACCTTCCCTTGGTGAATCCATGCTGGCTGTTCCTGATCACTTTCCTCTCATGCAAGTGCTTCAGGATTGATTCTTTGAGGACCTGCTCCATGATTTTTCCAGGGACTGAGGTGAGGCTGACTGGCCTGTAGTTCCCAGGATCTTCCTTCTTCCCTTTTTTAAAGATTGGCGCTACATTAGCCTTTTTCCAGTCATCCGGGACTTCACCGGTTCGCCACGAGTTTTCAAAGATAATGGCCAGTGGCTCTGCAATCACAGCCGCCAATTCCTTCAGCACTCTCGGATGCAACTCGTCCGGCCCCATGGACTTGTGCACGTCCAGCTTTTCTAAATAGTCCCTAACCGCCTCTATCTCCACAGAGGGCTGGCCATCTCTTCCGCATTTTGTGATGCCCAGCGCAGCAGTCTGGGAGCTGACCTTGTTAGTGAAAACAGAGGCAAAAAAAGCATTGAGTACATTAGCTTTTTCCACATCCTCTGTCACTAGGTTGCCTCCCTCATTCAGTAAGGGGCCCACACATTCCTTGGCTTTCTTCTTGTTGCCAACATACCTGAAGAAACCCTTCTTGTTACTCTTGACATCTCTGGCTAGCTGCAGCTCCAGGTGCGATTTGGCCCTCCTGATAACATTCCTACATGCCCGAGCAATATTTTTATACTCTTCCCTGGTCATATGTCCAACCTTCCACTTCTTGTAAGCTTCTTTTTTATGTTTAAGATCCGCTAGGATTTCACCATTAAGCCAAGTTGGTCGCCTGCCATATTTACTATTCTTTCGACTCATCGGGATGGTTTGTCCCTGTAACCTCAACAGGGATTCCTTGAAATACAGCCAGCTCTCCTGGACTCCTTTCCCCTTCAAGTTAGTCCCCCAGGGGATCCTGGCCATCCGTTCCCTGAGGGAGTCGAAGTCTGCTTTCCTGAAGTCCAGGGTCCGTATCCTGCTGCTTACCTTTGTTCCCTGCGTCAGGATCCTGAACTCAACCAACTCATGGTCACTGCCTCCCAGATTCCCATCCACTTTTGCTTCCCCCACTAATTCTACCCGGTTTGTGAGCAGCAGGTCAAGAAAAGCACCCCCCCTAGTTGGCTCCTCTAGCACTTGCGCCAGGAAATTGTCCCCTACGCTTTCCAAAAACTTCCTGGATTGTCTATGCACCGCTGTATTGCTCTCCCAGCAGATATCAGGAAAATTAAAGTCACCCATGAGAATCAGGGCATGCGATCTAGTAGCTTCCGTGAGCTGCCGGAAGAAAGCCTCATCCACCTCATCCCCCTGGTCCGGTGGTCTATAGCAGACTCCCACCACTACATCACTCTTGTTGCACACACTTCTAAACTTAATCCAGAGACACTCAGGTTTTTCTGCAGTTTCGTACCGGAGCTCTGAGCAGTCATACTGCTCCCTTACATACAGTGCTACTCCCCCACCTTTTCTGCCCTGCCTGTCCTTCCTGAACAGTTTATAACCATCCATGACAGTACTCCAGTCATATGAGTTATCCCACCAAGTCTCTGTTATTCCGATCACGTCATAGTTCCTTGACATCACCAGGACCTCCAGTTCTCCCTGCTTGTTTCCAAGGCTTTGTGCATTTGTATATAAGCACTTGAGATAACCTGTTGATCGCCCCTCATTGCCAGTATGAGGCAGGAGCCCTCCCCTCACAGACATTCCTGCCTGTGCTTCCTCCCGGTATCCCGCTTTCCCACTTACCTCAGGGCTTTGGTCTCCTTCCCCCGGTGAACCTAGTTTAAAGCCCTCCTCACTAGGTTAGCCAGCCTGCTGGCAAAGATGCTCTTCCCTCTCTTCGTAAGATGGAGCCCGTCTCTACCCAGCACTCCTCCTTCATGGAACACCATCCCATGGTCAAAGAAACCAAAGCCTTCTCTCCGACACCATCTGCGTAGCCATTCGTTGACTTCCACGATTCGACGCTCCCTACCTAGGCCTTTTCCTTCCACGGGGAGGATGGACGAGAACACCACTTGCGCCTCCAACTCCTTTATTCTTCTTCCTAGAGCCACATAGTCCGCAGTGATCCGCTCAAGGTCATCCACAGGGGCCAAGGTTCTCAGCCTGGCCAGGGGGTGGGGCTTCAGCAGGAAGAGGAGAAGTGGGGCGGGGCTATGGAGGGGGTGGGGCCACAGACAGCAGGACTTTGTGACCCCCGCAACATCTCTCAAGCTTCCAGCACTCCTGGGGAGATCCCAAAGTGAAGTCAAACACTCCTAACAACAAACTTAGTGCTGCGTTCAGGCCCACGGATGAAATGATGCTGCGTTCATGCCCTCTCATTCTCACTGAGCAGCACCCGAACAGAGCTCTCTCCCCTGAGGGCTGCCACATCCCTCTGCTTTACCCAGAAACTCCTCATCGCCCTTCTCCAACATCCAGCCTTTCCTCTGGTCAGGGCTGGGCTCGCCCATTGGAGCTGCTTCCTGGGTTGGGGAGATGCGCTACCTCTGAGGCTGGCAGCTCCTCCCTTCTCTCTGGGCTGGGGATGGGGCTACCCGCACCCTATGCCACTTCCAACTCATTGGTCTTAAGCAGCTCTTCCCCTGCACTGCACCTTCCTCTCTGTTCCCTGGCCTGGGACTGGAGGCTTCATTAGGGGAGGGAGCTTCTCGCCGGGGTTTAAAGCTGGTACCTGCCTCCTCCGTTCCCTCCTCACCAAACGCTTCTGATACCTTCCTGCCTGTGTCTCTGCTGCTGGGAAATGAGCAGCCCCAGCAGAGGGAACAGGGAGCTGAAGCTTCTGCAAGCAAATGAGAAACAGAGTGAGGAGCTTCAGTGACACCTCTGCTCAGCCTCAGACCGCCAGGACAGAGGCAGCTTTCTGGGATCCAGGCCTGTCCCAGCCAGAACAGGGCTGCTGGAGAGTGTGAGAAATGGCCCCAGCCTCCCTCAGGGCTGAGCTCTGCCCCTAACACTCTGATTCTCTTTCTCTCTCCAGCGAATGTGACTCTGGATCCAGACACGGCTCATCCCCAACTCATCCTGTCTCAGGATCGGAAAAGTGTGAGATGGGGAGACACATGGCAGCAACTGCCCGACAACCCTGAGAGATTTGACTATTGTTTCTGTGTGCTGGGCTGTGAGGGATTCACCTCAGGGAGTCATTCCTGGGAGGTGAAGGTGGGGGGTGGGAGATACTGGGCTGTGGGGGTGGCCAGAGTCTCTTTGAGGAGGAAGGGATGGATCAGCCTCAGCCCTGAGGGAGGGATCTGGGCTGTGCAGCGGTGCAGGGATCAGTTCCGGGCTCTCACCACCCCTGAAACCCCCCTGACCCTGAGCCAGGTCCCCAGTAGGATCCGGGTTTATCTGGACTGTACCCGGGGGCAGGTGACATTTATTGATGCTGGTGACGAGTCCCCAATCTTCACTTTCCCACCAGGCTCCATCCCTCGGGAGAGAATCCGACGCTGGCTCTGGGTCGGGTGGGGATCCCGGCTCAGACTGTGTCGCTGAGACATGTAAGGGAGGGGGGAATATCCCTCTGGGGACCCTGAGATCAGCCTCCCTAGCCTCACACACCGTTGTCTCTGCCTGCGGGCTTTCTATCATGCCATCACTGTGACCCTGGAGGTTGCTTCTGGTCTCAACTCTGTGCAGCCTCTGCACTGCCAAACCATAGAAATCAGGGAGTGAGAGAGGCAGAGAAGCCAATCTCATTGCCCCAGGGATTGTGCAGCCTGTTTGCCACTGTCCTGTGTGGTCCAGGAGGACTCTGGGGATGCTGGGTCAGACAGTGTCACTGAGACATGGAGGGGGGGAAACAGCCCACTGGACATGCAAAAATGGGCTTCTCTAGCCAAGTCATCCTAGCCCCTATTGTCTGGAGGACTCCTGTCTACCCAATCCTCTGGCCTCTTAGCTTTATGACCCCTGGAAACTTAGGCACCCACTTCTGCTGGCACCGGTGGGTGCTCGACCCCCCTCAGCCCCACCCCAACTCTGCCCCTGCCCCACCCCCATTCCAACCCCTTTCTTAAAGTCCCCACCCCCACTCTGCCCCCTCCCTGCCCCTATTCC
This sequence comes from Lepidochelys kempii, assembly GCF_965140285.1. NCBI lineage: Eukaryota > Metazoa > Chordata > Testudines > Cheloniidae > Lepidochelys > Lepidochelys kempii. The sequence continues at coordinate 44,197,355 of NC_136393.1, read as the reverse complement.
AACCCCTTCCCCAAATCCCCGCCTTGGCCCCACCTCTTCCCCACCTCCTCCCCTGAGCTCTCTGCATTCCTGCTCCTCCCCCTTCCCTCCCGGAGCTTGTTACGCCACAAAACAGCTGTTTTGTGGCAGCAAGCACTGGGAGAAGAAGCAGGGAAGCAGTGCGCTCAGAGGAGGAGGTGGAGGCAGAGATGAGGTGGGGCAGGGAGGGGAGGTTGGCTGCTGCACCCACCAATTTTTCCCTGTGGGTGCTCCAACCCCGGAGCACCCACAGAGTCAGCACCTATGCCTGGAAACTCCTCCTTCCTCTCTGCAGTACCAGGGGTGGGAGGGGAAGAAAGGGGAGGGGAGGGAAGGGGGAAGAACCCCTGGAGCTGCAAGAGGATCATAGGTGCTCTGAGGAGAAGATGTGGGGGCTGGGAAGGGTCAGAACTGATGGAGGGGCTGGGGGAAGGAGTGATGTGGAGTTGGGGGAGAATTAACATCTGGGGACAGGCAGATGTGGGGGTGGGAGGGACACAGAATTAATTAGTATTTGGAGAGTTGGGGAGAATCTGGAAGCTCTGTACCAGCAGGGATCCTGGGAGTGGAAGAGCCAGGGACTGAGGAGTGTGACCTACAAGTCATGAAGGAAGGGCTGGTTAGGTGGGAAGGAGTTAGAGGGCAGGGTGATGTCAGCTAGATGAAGATGTGGAGGGTCACGCACAGGGCAAGTTTAAGGGAGAGAAGAAATGAAAGAATAAAAAAGGGAAAAATAAAGTAAAACCAGTGTAAAGAGAGAAGCCTGGAGAAAGTGGAGGGAAATTCAAATGAAGAGTGAATGCAAAATTATCCTGAGGAGGGAAATGATCTGAGTGAGCAGCAAGAGATGACGGAATAAACTCAGGGGAAGGACCTCGGAACCTGAGGTGGAATGATCAGTGATAAGGAATAGAGAAGGGTTAGGGAGATTCAGAGAAATACACAGATGGAAAACGAGTGCTAGAGAAAATGACGTGTAAAACTCGATGTGAAACTTACTCCTGGGGGAATTGTGCAGATTTTGCACAGAATCCCATGTGCTGCACAGAATTGGGGCTGCAGAGCTGCTGGCCACCACGAGGGGCTGCTGGACTCTGCAGAGCCCACTCTCCCTCTTGCAGTGAGCCGAGTGCCTGGGCAGGGATGGAGGCTCTGTACGCTGTGCGGCAGGGCTTGATCATCCACCAGAGATGGGAGTGGGCCCGGGAGACCCGGCTCTGGCAAAAGGTGAGGAAGGACAGGGCTTTACCACGTCCACCAGCGAGACAAAGCTGAGCCTACGGCTGGGCTCTGGGGGGCCAGAGAGGGAAGGGAGCATGTGTCTGGGCCGGGGGGGGGGGGGCCTCACACAACCCCCTCCAGCAGCCCCCAACTGGAACTGGATTGTTTTAGGGCAGGGGTGGCCAACCTTAGAAGGAGCCAGAATTTACCAATGTACATTGCCAAAGAGCCACAGTAATATGTCAGCAGCCCCCCCATCAGCTCATCCGCCTCCAGCCCCCAGCGCCTCCCCCTCTCCCCTCCCCATGCCTCCCGCCTGCCATGATCAGCTGTTTTGCATGTGCAGGAGGCTCTGAGGGGGAGGAGGGAGGGCACAGCATGATCAGGGGAAGGGGCGGGGGCTTTGGGGGAAGGGGTGGAGTGGGGGCAGGGCCTGGGGCAGAGCAGGGGGTTGAGTAGTGAGCCCCCTCCCCCTCCAGGCACATTGGAAAGTTGGTGTCTGTAGCTCCTGCCCCAGAGTCAGCACCTATGCAAGGAGCTGCATATTAACATCTGAAGAGCCATATGTGTCTCCGGAGCCACAGGTTGGCCACCTATTTTAGGGTTTAACGCTCCCTTCCCAGAGGAATCTTTTTTGCTGTCTGTGTCGTTGACATACTTGCTGACAAGTATTTTGAAATTAATTACTAAAATAATTGAAACTGGTGTGATTTTATTGTGTTATTTTTGACAAATAAAATATGCAGAATTTTAAAACATGCACAGAATTTGTAATTTCTTGGTGCAGAATTCCCCCAGGAGTACAGTACACACACCTGAGCCCAGCGAAGGTGTCTCCAGCCACACCAAGTGGTATAAAGAGGTTGCAACCATTGTTCAAGACTAACACTAAAGGATGCTTCAGAGAAGGAGACAAGTCTCATGGGGTAGCCGTGTTAGTCTGTATCCACTAAAACAACAAAGAGTCCGGCGGCACCTTAAAGACTAACAGATTTATTTGGGCATCAGCTTTCGTGGGTAAAAAATCCACTTCTTCAGATGCATGGAGTGAAAATTACAGACACAAATCGGACATCAGGCGTGGTAACATACAAAAGCCGGTAGGAGAACATTTCAATCTCCCTAGACGTTCTATAACAGATTTAAAAGTAGCCATACTTCAACAAAAAAACTTCAGAAACAGACTTCAGAGAGAAACTGCAGAGCTACAATTCATTTGCAAATTTAACACCATCAATTTGGGCCTGAAGAGGGACTGGGAGTGGCTGGCTCACTACAAAAGCAACTTTCCCTCTCTTGGTATTGACACCTCCTTCTCAATTATTGGGAGTGGACCTCATCCATCCTGATCGAATTGGCCCTGTCAACACTGGTTCTCCACTTGTGAGCTAACTCCCTTGTCTTCATGTATCAGTATATCTATGCCTGCATCTGTAATTTTCACTCCACGCATCTGAAGAAGTGGGTTTTTTACCCACCAGATCTTATGCCCAAATAAATCTGTTAGTCTTTCAGGTGCCAACGGACTCCTGGTTGTTTTTCAGAGAAGGAGAGTGACTTGACCAGTTGTGCAGAGGGAAGCTGACAGATACCAGGTTTCACAGTGGAGGCCCATTCACATGGAAAAAGCTGCCTTGACAAAGAACACCGACTTCATGGATATACGCCGCTGGCTGGAGGGAAAAAGTGGCCACAGGAGCATGCACAGGAATAAAAATGTGGCTGCATTTGGAGGGGCATTTTCTGTGCCCCCTGCAGCCAGAGGGGCTGGTTCTCCACCACTGCCCCGCTGCCAGAGTAGCTGGCTCTCCCTCTCCCTGTAGCTGGAGGAGCTGGCTCTCCCACCACCCCCCCCCAACACACACAAACCTGAGGGGACGAGAAACCCGACTCCCGTGACCGGAGGAACTGGTTCTCCCCACCGTGGCCCCAGGGTTGGTGGACTGGAGCTGGCCCTTCCCTCCTCCCCCTGCAGCCCTGAGTCTGTGGAACTTGCTTTTCCCGGCAGCCAGACGAGCTGGCTCTCCCCCCACGGCTTGGGGAGCTATCTCCCACCCTGTCTCAGGGCTGGAGGAGCTCACTCTCCCCGCTCCAGCAGAGTCTTTTGCCCCTGCTTTCACGCCCCCCCTCCCTTGCACACACCCATGAGTGGCCACAAGAACTAGTGTTCTGTCAATGCCACACTGTGTGCTCCCTTGTCCAGGGCTCTGTCTGTACTGCCTGCTCCTCAGCGTCCATACCACTGCTTCTATGGCAGCGGGCAGGAATGATGGGGAGGAAACGGGGGCAAGACACTAGCTGAGAGGTGTGTGAGTGGGAGACCCCTAAGGAGCGATCAGGCAGCCCTTGGGTCTGTTGCATTCCCTTAGTTCACCAGACAACAAGCTGCTGTTCATTGAATCAGAAGATTCTTCTTCGAGTATGTGTCCATGTGGATCCCATGCTAAGTGGGCATGTGCCCCTGTGTATGAGACCAGATTCCTTTAGGTAGCGTTATACAGTCGAGCCATGCATGTGCCCTGAGCCTCCTTGTGCTCCTGTGCAAGGGAATACAAGTGGGAGCGTTCCTGCCATTCCCTCAGGTCCCTCTGACCATCCGCTGAAGTGAGTTAGAACCTAGTGGAATCCACTCTGGTGAGCAATCTCCAGCATTCTAATTCTTCCAAAAAATGTCTGAAAATTCAGAACTCCTCTAAATTACCCCCCTTCATCGCCTACACTCCGAAATCCTCACAGGGAATGGAAAATCTGTGACCAAACCCACTCTCTGGGACTCCCTCTTGTACAGACACCCCCCGCCTCCCCGTACAAGTGATGGACTCTAAGATGGGCTTCAAACTGTGCCACCATGGGATGGTCTCATCCCCCTGACAGATGGGAATAGCAGGTGCCTGTTTGGCCTGGGAGAATCTCACATCTCAGACAGGTGCTCTGCCTGCCTGTCGTTCTCCACCCCAACCAAAAAAAAAAAAAAAAATCACAGGATGCCTGAACCTCCATCCCCGGGAGCAGTCGCTGAGAGTAGCTTCAGACTCAGAACAAGGGGGCCAAGTTCTCTGATAAGACTGTAGCCATAGAGCAGGTGGGTGAGGCCTAAGGTGGACAATGGATAAATCAGCTCTGAGTTCACCACCAGCACCCGCAACAGCATTGCTCCCAGCGATAAGCCCAGAACCCAGGTTCTCTCAGTGGTTTGTGCTGAGATCGGCCTCCCAGTCTGCAAAGCAGACTGATAGACGGTGTACAGAATTCTGGGGTCAAGGTTTAAGAAAAAGATCCATAGCCCCACCCACCCACAGAGACATGGGAAGATCTTGAAAGAGAAATCTTCCAAATATCACCAGCGCACAGTACAGAGCTGCAACCACAGGGGCAATGTGATTAAATAGCAGTAGCAGGGAGCCAGTTTCTCACTGTCAACCTGCAAACCGGCCAGTGTGGGATACCAGCAATTGAAACGTGTGACAACTGTTTGCAATGTGGAACACCTGGAGTTTCCAGCAGGTCAGACCAGAAGCTACAGATTATAGTTAAAGCATTATGGTCTGAATGAAATAAAGCACTGAAAAAAATTATGCAAACAGAAAAGGAAGACTTGTGGCACCTTAGAGACTAACCAGTTTATTTAAGCATAAGCTTTCGTGAGCTATAGCTCACATCAAGCTTATGCTCAAATAAACTGGTTAGTCTCTAAGGTGACACAAGTCCTCCTTTTCTTTTTGCGAATACAGACTAACACGGCTGCTACTCTGAAACCTGAAAAAAATTATGACCTTCAATCACAAAATCACCCTTCAAAATAACCCTTCTCTATTACTTGAGTTTCAGGATTAATTGCTCTTGTTTCTATGGCTCAGCCGCTAGTGGAGGGAGCTTGACAAACATTTTGCCATGGGGTTACACAACCATTTACTAGACAGCAGTAGAGTATTTGAGATCAGGACTCCTGGGTTCTCTCCTGGCTCTGTTGTGACGGGGGAGGGGGAGGGACAGCAGCTGGGACCCCTGGGTCCTTCAAATTACCTCCAAAGCCCTGGGGTGCCGACTGCCACAGCCCCAGGGCTCCTGGCCACCATGGCAGCAGCTGCCATGAAGGGCTGGCTGGGGGAGACTGATCCCCAGCCCTGCTCCTTCCACCCAAGGCCCCGCCCATTCCAGGGGTCAGAGCCACCCCCCGACACCTTGCCCAGGAGGGACCCAACATACCAATAAGTCCCTCTACTTACTTTCACCCCTGAAGTGGTCTGAAATATGATGTCAGCACCAGGGTTGTCTGTGTTTATTTTCCTTCTGCCCCCGGAGATTCCCTGCCCAGGTCTCAGTGACTGGCCCTGGTCACCCAGTCGCTGCCATGGCTGGTGAGGATATTGCGTTACCCTGGGCCTTGATCCCCAAGGATTAGTGCGGAGCACATGGAGAGGTGCTGGCACCGCCGAGCCTTCTGCATCTCTCGCTCACATGGAAAGGGTCCAGTTGAGGACCAGATGTCACGGTGTTGTGCAGGGACAGAGTTTCTGAAAGACTGACTCAAAGGATATGTAGCCTTGAGGGGACATGATCTCAGACCTTCTGGGGAAGAATACTTTAAAAAAAATTGATTTTAAAAGGACACTAATTGGACATTCAAACTTGCATGGCTGCCAGATCCTTCTAAGAGTCTAAGCAACCATTTATTTGGATGACTCTTCATTGCTTCTTACACTGTTACCAATCCTAGCCCACCGCTGGGACCTAGGATTGTAGTGGTCCTAGCAACGAGGTCTTAATAGAGCCTGTCTTCCAAGGCCTCCCACTTCTTCCTTGGTGCCAGACCCCCAAATCTGCCTCTCTTTCAAACAGGGTCCCCTTCCATTGGAGTCCTCCAATAATTGCTCCAGGAGCAGAAAATAAATGAAAGTGTTCTTATGATCGCCCTCTCCTTCCATAGCTGTGATCACTTGAACACTCAAAAACAAAACGTTCATATCATCATATTACTATCCACTGTAACCAAATTAACCCTTCTCGGGCATATCAGTCAAAACAGGGCTCATTCTTATGAGCATAGAATTATTTACCTTAAATTCCCTTAATATCTTACAACTGAAAGCTTTCACTTACCTTTCAGTATGCTTTTATTCAAACGAAACCAGTTTTAGATGTGTGTGTATATAAATACACACTTATATATATATATAGCCAGCCATACCTAAAGGCTGCTGTGTGTGCGTGAGAAATCCAGCCAGGTAGTGATTTAACCTGAGTACAATTAAGATATCCTGGCCACACCTGAGTGAAAAGTTTTACGTACCATTCAAATTTGCACGGCTGCCAGATGTGTATGTGTATTGGTTTTTACGTGTGTGTGTGTTTATACGTCAATGTCAGAAAGGAAAGAGGTAAAAAGAGAAGAAAGGAAAGATCATAGAATCATAGCATATCAGGGTTGGAAGGGACCCCAGGAGGCCATCCAGTCCAACCCCCTGCTCAAAGCAGGACCAGTCCCCAATTAAATCATCCCAGCCAGGGCTTTGTCAAGCCTGACCTTAAAAACTTCTAAGGAAGGAGATTCTACCACCTCCCTAGGTAACGCATTCCAGTGTTTCACTACCCTCCTAGTGAAAAAGTTTTTCCTAATATCCAACCTAAACCTCCCCCACTGCAACTTGAGGCCATTACTCCTTGTCCTGTCCTCTTCTACCACTGAGAATAGTCTAGAACCATCCTCTCTGGAACCACCTCTCAGGTAGTTGAAAGCAGCTATCAAATCCCCCCTCATTCTTCTCTTCTGCAGACTAAACAATCCCAGTTCCCTCAGCCTCTCCTCATAAGTCATGTGTTCCAGACCCCTCATCATTTTTGTTGCCCTTCGCTGGACTCTCTCCAATTTATCCACATCCTTCTTGTAGTGTGGGGCCCAAAACTGGACACAGTACTCCAGATGAGGCCTCACCAATGTCGAATAGAGGGGGACGATCACGTCCCTCGATCTGCTCGCTATGCCCCTACTTATACATCCCAAAATGCCATTGGCCTTCTTGGCAACAAGGGCACACTGCTGACTCATATCCAGCTTCTCGTCCACTGTCACCCCTAGGTCCTTTTCCGCAGAACTGCTGCCTAGCCATTCGGTCCCTAGTCTGTAGCTGTGCATTGGGTTCTTCCGTCCTAAGTGCAGGACCCTGCACTTATCCTTATTGAACCTCATCAGATTTCTTTTGGCCCAATCCTCCAATTTGTCTAGGTCCTTCTGTATCCTATCCCTGCCCTCCAGCTTATCTACCACTCCTCCTAGTTTAGTATCATCCGCAAATTTGCTGAGAGTGCAATCCACACCATCCTCCAGATCATTTATGAAGATATTGAACAAAACCGGCCCCAGGACTGACCCCTGGGGCACTCCACTTGACACCGGCTGCCAACTAGACATGGAGCCATTGATCACTACCCGTTGAGCCCAACAATCTAGCCAACTTTCTACCCACCTTATAGTGCATTCATCCAGCCCGTACTTCTTTAACTTGCTGACAAGAATACTGTGGGAGACCATGTCAAAAGCTTTGCTAAAGTCAAGAAACAATACATCCACTGCTTTCCCTTCATCCACAGAACCAGTAATCTCATCATAGAAGGCGATTAGATTAGTCAGGCATGACCTTCCCTTGGTGAATCCATGCTGGCTGTTCCTGATCACTTTCCTCTCATGTAAGTGCTTCAGGATTGATTCTTTGAGGACCTGCTCCATGATTTTTCTGGGGACTGAGGTGAGGCTGACTTGCCTGTAGTTCCCAGGATCCTCCTTCTTCCCTTTTTTAAAGATTGGCACTACATTAGCCTTTTTCCAGTCATCCGGGACTTCCTCCATTCGCCACGAGTTTTCAAAGATAATGGCCAATGGCTCTGCAATCACAGCCGCCAATTCCTTTAGCACTCTCGGATGCAACTCGTCCGGCCCCATGGACTTGTGCACGTCCAGCTTTTCTAAATAGTCCCTAACCACCTCTTTCTCCACAGAGGGCTGGCCATCTATTCCCCATGTTGTGCTGCCCAGTGCAGTAGTCTGGGAGCTGACCTTGTTAGTGAAGACAGAGGCAAAAAAAGCATTGAGTACATTAGCTTTTTCCACATCCTCTGTCACTAGGTTGCCTCCCTCATTCATTAAGGGGCCCACGCTTTCCTTGGCTTTCTTCTTGTTGCCAACATACCTGAAGAAACCCTTCTTGTTACTCTTGACATCTCTGGCTAGCTGCAGCTCCAGGTGCTATTTGGCCCTCCTGATATCATTCCTACATGCCCGAGCAATATTTTTATACTCTTCCCTGGTCATATGTCCAACCTGCCACTTCTTGTAAGCTTCTTTTTTATGTTTAAGATCCGCTAGGATTTCACCGTTAAGCCAAGCTGGTTGCCTGCCATATTTACTATTCTTTCGACACATCGGGATGGTTTGTCCCTGTAACCTCAACAGGGATTCCTTGAAATACAGCCAGCTCAAGATGTGTTTGTCTATGTATGTACATGTGTATGTGTATGGGGTATATATATGTGTGTGTATGTATGTAATGGGTATTGTATGTGTGTGGTGTGTGTACATCTGTTCAATCCAGCCACACCTACAGGCTGCCAGATATATATGTGTGTGTGTGTGTCAAATCCAGCCAGGTAGTGATTAAATCTGAGTACAATTAAGATATTTCAGCCACACCTGAGTGACAAGTTTTACTTACCATTCAAACTTGCACATGGCTGCCTGCGAGCAGGTATGTGTATGTATACGGATGTGTATGTAATGAAATGTGCAATGTAATATGTGTTTGTATCTGTCAGAAGAAGAAAGAAAGAAGAGAGAAAGAAAAAAATACTGCTTGGTGTCAATCATCCTTTTATCCAGTAGGAGGTGCTATACCCTCCTGGACTTTACAATAAGCCTTTCAAGATCAGGGTTTAAAGTCGTACCTTGAGCCCACCCAGGGATGCCAATTTTTTGCCTTAAAATTTAGACACCAATTATGTTACCTACAAATTTGTAATTTAACAAAAGGGTAACAAAGCTGTGTCCCACCATAAAGGGATTGCCAGGGTATTACCGGGGGGCTTGACTCTGACCCACAGAAGGCTCCCCAGATTTGTCTTGCTGACCCCTGAAAGGACACAGATTCAGCCTTCCACTCAAGGATGGCCACACAAGCAGAAATTCTTCAAAAACAAAAGATTTATTTAATAGAAAATAAGTGGTTACAATGTATTTAATAAAGCCAGAAAGAATTATTCCTGTTGGAATTCTGCAACAGTACACTGGCTCCAAATGGAACAGTTGCAGAATTCCAACAGGAGTAAAGTATGCACAGAAGGTAGTAAAAAGCAATAGAATGAAGTTTAAAGTATCATATGATTGAAGTGGTGCAACAAAATAAAAGACACAGGCTGTAATGGGGTGCAGACTCACCACCATGGCACCTCCTGCTGGCTGCTCTGGGAATTAGCTCAGTCCAGTTGAGTATACCACCTTTCAGGTGGTGTCTCACCTGCCATCAGTCTGCTATCTCCTCCTTCTGCACTGTCTGCGGACCTATGTCACTCTCAGATGGCGACCCTCCAGCTGTGCCCCCAGCTCAACCCTTTGGGGTGGGGGGGGAGGATACAATCCAGGGGTACCAAGAATCCTCAGTCCTTGCACCTGCCTCAGCAGCCCAAAGTCTAGTCCCTCACCTGAGGGGCAAACTGAAGTCTGGATTGGCCACGCTCCTCAGTGGCAAGTGCACTGCAAGGTGAGGGGGAAGAACTGCCCCCCCCCCCCAAACTGGACAGCAGCCACACACCGTGTTGGCTGCAACCCCCCAGCGTCTGCTTTCCTGGTCCACTTCCCTGCAGCCCCAGCACCTTTCTGGCCCTTGGTATCAGGGGTCCCAGTAGCCAGTCAGGGTGGAGCTCTCTCTTGCTCAGCACTGCTCTATCCAACGAATCCTTCTCCCTCACCCTCCAGGGAGAGACTGAGCTCTGGTCTGCTGAGCAGCCCCTTATATCTGCTCCAGCAAGCCCTTTCCTGACTAGTTCTTAATGAGCTCTTTTGCCATTGGCTGGGCTCTGTGCAGCCGCTCCAAGGCTGCTCTAGGTCCTCCCAGGCCAAAGTGGGACAGCCGCCCCAATACACAGGATATTTTAACACATGCAGTCATTTCCGCTGTCAACTCTGCTCGGCCATCGTGAACCAAGCGGCACAGCTTCTGCCGCCAACTCTGATCTCCCACTCTCGCCGCTCTACCGAGCTTCTCCATGTTGTCTGTCCTGGGCTCCCGCCTCCATGAAAGCAGAAGACAACCATTTCCCGCCTTCCTTCGGCTATCGTGAACCGAACAGCACCTCTTCTGCTGCCACTCCGCTCTCCTACTTTTCGCGAACTTTTTCCAGGATTACCCATGCAGGCGCCATAGCGCGGCAAGCATGGAGCCCGCTCAGATCTCCGCTGCTGTTTTGACCATTGTACATACCTCACACATTATCCAGCAGTATGTGCAGTACCTGCAAAACCAGGCAAGGAAGCGATGACAGCGCGATTACAATAGTGATGAGGACATGGACACAGACGTTCCTAGAAGCACGGCATGTGGCGATTGGGAGATCATGATGGTGTTGGGCCAGATTCATGCCGTGGAACGCTGATTCTGGGCCCAGGAAACAAGCACAGACTGGTGGGACCGCATAGTGTTGCAGGTATGGGATGATTCCCAGTGGCTGCAAAACTTTCATATGCATAGGGCCACTTTCATGGAACTTTGTGACTTGCTGTCCCCTGCCCTGAAGAGCAAAGACACCAAAATGAGAGCAGCCCTCACAGTTGAGAAGCAAGTGGCCATAGCCCTGTGGAAGCTTTCAACGCCCGACAGCTACCTGTCAGTCGGGAATCAGTTTGGAGTGGGCAAATTTACTGTGGGGGCTGCTGTGCTGCAAGTAGCCAATGCAATCATTGACCAGCTGCTATCAAGAGTAGTGACTTTGGGAAATGTGCAGACCATTGTGGATGGCTTTAATGCACTGGGGTTCTCTAACTGCGGCGGGGCGATAGACAGAACCCATATCCCTAACTTGGCCCCGGAACACCGGGGCGGCCAGTATGTAAACCGCAAGGGGTACTTTTCCATGGTGCTACAAGCACTGGTGGATCAGAAGGGACGTTTCACTGACATCAACGTGGGATGGCCAGAAAAGGTGCATGATGCTCACATCTTCAGGAACTCTGGTCTGTTTGAACAGCTGCAAGAAGGGACTTACTTCCCAGAGCAGAAAATTACTGTTGGGGATGTTGAAATGCCTATAGTTATCCTCGGGACCCAGCCTACCCCTTAATGCCATGGTTCATGAAGCTGTACACAGGCACCCTGGACAGTAGTGAGGAGCAGTTCAACTATAGGCTGAGCAAGTGCAGAATGGTGGTAGAATGTGCTTTTGGATGTTTGAAAGCGCGCTGGTGCAGTTTACTGCGTCGGTTAGATCTCAGTACAACCAATATTCCAATTGTAATTGCTGCTTGTTGTATGCTCCACAATATCTGTGAGAGTAGGGGGAGACATTTATGGTGGGGTGGGAGGTTGAGGCAACTCGCCTGGTGGTCAGTTTCACACAGCCAGACATCAGGGCAATTAGAAGAGCACAGCAGGGCGCGCTGCACATCAGAGAAGCTTTGAAACCAGTTTCATGACTGGCCAGGCTACGGTGTGACAGTTGTGTTTGTTTCTCTTGAAGTTACCCGCCCCCTATATATATGAAAGGAAATAAAGTCACAAGTGTTTAAAAAAACGTTCTTTATTATTTGTTGCACAACACATTGAGAGAAATCAGAAGGTAGACGGGGGGGGGTGGGGGTGGAGGAGGAGGGAAGGACAAGTCCAGAAACCAAATCAAAATTTCGGATATGCCAGCTTTCTGCTGCTTGTGCAATCATCTGGGGTTGAGTGTGTGGCTCCCAGTAGCCTCTCATCCCCCCACCCCCGTGTTCTTGGGTATCTGGGTGAAGAGGCTATGGAACTTGGGAAGGAGGGAGGGCGATCATTCAGGGGCTGCAGTGGCAGTCTGTGGTCTTGCTGCCTTTCCCACATTAGATCCACCATACAGTGGAGCATGTCAGTTTGCTCCCCAATGAACTTGACCATAGCATCCTGCCTGCTCTCATCGCGTGCGTCCTTCCTCTCTTCGTGTTCATTTAACGCTTCACGGGACTCCGCAATTGTTTGCCTTCACACATTCAGCTGGGCCCTATCAGTGCAGGAGGACTGCATGAACTCGGCGAACATGTCTTCCCGAGTTCATTTTTTCCGCCTTCTAATCTGGACCAGCCTCTGGGATGGAGTAGATAGGGGTCGCGTTGAAACATTTGCACCTGCGTGAGGAGAAAAAGGGAGGGTTGTAATTTAAAAGATACATTTTAGGGAACAAAGGGGACACTCTTTCTCATTGAAACAGGCAATTCATAGTACACAGCACATGTTCTTTCTGTACAAGGTCGCATTTTGCCTCTTATACTGAAGTGCCTGCCACTTTGGTGTGAGTAAGCCATCACATGCAGCCGGGCAACAGAATTCAGCTTGCAGGCAGCCATGGTAAGCCCTAGGGGCACATGGCGTTCTGCTTCTTCTGCAGTCATTTCAATGCTTTTAAACTGCCAGGCCCCCTTTCCCATAGCAAGCAATGCCTGGAGGGTTTGCCATATAAAAGAAGGGCCAATGGGCTCTCTGGGATGATCGCTTCACACAACACCCCCACTGCCCCTTCCCCACATCCACCGTGTGGGTCCAGTGAGGCTCTGAGCAGGGATGAGCCCTTTAAACTAAACGCAAACGGCCCAGCACAATTGGGTTTCCCCCTACCCCCCACACCCACCACATGGTACCGGTCAGGCTCTGACTCACCAGAAGTGCATTCTCCAGGGTCATGGTCCGGGAGCATGCCTTGGGAGTGGGGGGAGGCTATTGGCTCCAGCGTTAAGAATAGTTCCTGGCTGGGGGGGGTGGGAAACGGATTCCCTACTTGCCGCCTGTGCACTGTCCTCCTTCTCCTCTTCATCCTCCAATAACTCATCCTCCTCACTCCATGCAATTCCCCCCTGGTGGGGTAGTGGTGGCATCACCCCCATAATTGCATGCAGCTCACGGTAGAAGTGGCATGTATGGGGCTGTGACCCAGAGCGCCTTTTTGCCTCCCTGGCTTTTTTGTACGCTTGCCTGAGCTCCTTGATTTTTGTATGACACTGCTCTGTGTCCCTGGAGTAGCCTCTTTCCGTCATGGCCCTGGAGACTTTAGCGTACGTATTTGCATTTCTTTTTTTGGAACATAGCTCTGCCATAACAGATTCATCTCCCCAACATGCAATGAGATCCAGTACCTCCCGTTCGAACCATGCTGGAGCTCGTCTACGAATCCGGGACCGCATGGTCTCTTGTGATGGCGGACTCTGCATGGTTGCCTGTGATGGTGGACTGTGCTGATGGTCACCTGTGCTGATGGTGACCAAACAGGAAATGAAATTCAAAAGTTCCCAGGGTTTTTACTGCCTACCTGGCTAGTGCATCGGAGTTGAGAGTGTTGTCCAGAGCGGTCACAAGGGAGCATTCGGGATAGCTTCCAGAGGCCAATAACTTTGAATTGCGTCCACAGTACCTGTAACCCGGAACTGCAATCTCGATTTTAGCGCTACTCCACTTGCCGAGGTGGAGTACAGAAATCGGATTAAAGAGCCCTTTAAATCTAAAAAACCGGTTTGGTCGTGTGGACGGAATCAGTTTTATTTCGAATTAACTTGGCTAATTCCAAAATAGCCTCATACTGTAGACCAGGCCTTTATTTGAACTGCATCATCCTTGTCTCTACCATTTTGGATTTTCTAAATTTAAACTGTCATTAATTTCTACTTAATTAGAGCTGTAATCTTAAAACTAATTACTGTTTTATGCAAACCGAAGTGTCCTGATACTATCACCACCTTAATTATGTCAATTGGGAGAAGTGAATTTTATAGCATTTTTAAACCCTTTGTGAGATTTTCCTGTAAGCTTCTATTAAGGTGGTGCTACAAAGTATCTCGGAACATCCAAAGCAAAAAACTCTTGTTATACTAACTCAGGCAGATGTTCAAAATAGCCAGAACCTTTGACGTCCCCTTGAGCCAGGAAACCCCTCAGTGGGGCGTGGATACACCCAAGGGCTCTGCTTGGCTCTGTGGGGTCAGCTCCTTCTTGACTAGGGAGAAGAATAAGTATTTGGAGCTCCCAAATGCAGCCCTCTTGTGGCATGAAAATGAAGCATCCCTCAGAGAATGGTGCTGATCTATGACCCTCCCTCTTTGCTCACATATAAGGACTGAGTGTTAGGGGGTTCCCTAGTAATAATAAGGTTTGAGTGTTAGGAGGTTTCCCCCTCTAAACTGCAGTAATCTGGGGGGCAGGACCAGGGATTTGTTTCCCTACTAACATCTCAGACCTAAGCACCATCAGGGCACAGACAGACAAACATCACTATGATAATAGCCCAGGCATCTGGGTTGTCTCTGCACATTAAAAGTGACTCAGTGCCTAAGTTTTCAGGGTAAAAGTTCTCTAGGTCCCCATGTTCTGCTTCTGAGGCTGTGCGCTGCTACTTGTCTCTACACATCCGGATGCTGATCATCCCCCTAAGCCCGAGGGTCATCCACAAATCGGGGGAAGATGGACACTCCCCCATCTAATTCACCTGCAGGGCCCGATCTGGTGGACATTCTCTGAACATAGCCTGTGGGTTGAACCTGTGAACAAGTGATGCTCTGCCCGCTTGGCTAAAAGTTAAAGGTTGGCACCACCCCCTCCCTCAGCTGGACTTTGAATGTGACAATCTAGTGAACAGCCCCTGTGAGCATGTCTATAGGGCTGGGCCCTCACATGAGTTAGGCACCAAGTGAGAAGAAGCTTTGGGGCAGAGGTGGGAGATAGGTGTCCAGATGCCCACAAGGAGGCAGCAATGTGCATGCTCACAGGCTGAAACACAGGCACCCAGTGAATGTTTTACCATGAAAACTTAGCAGCTGAGTGAATTTAGGAGCTTCTGGGGTGTAGCAGGAGTTTTGTGCATCACAATGGCCCTGAAACTGGGACTGTCACCTAACTGCTTTGTGCATCAGAACCCCTGTGCCTGGCTTTCTTTGACACTTCTCAGGGTTACCTGAGGTGTTCAGGGTGAATCACCACCAGCTGCTCACAGTGGAAGGAGCCCTGTCTGTGCCCATCAGGGGAAACACTCCCCAGGCCTGGGCTGCTGGTAACACAGGTGCGCTGCTCTGAGGCTCCATGAGAACCACTCTTTCCCAGTGCAGGCTGGCAATTTACACCTCCCCAACTTGGTTATGCTCGAGTGCACAGGCATGCCATCTTCGGGACACCCACAATGTCCACCATCCGCTGCATCCATGCAAGCAGTACAACCCCGATCCAACACAGGCCAACACTCTCCTCCACACAAGGCACTGAAGAGCATCTATAGAAAAACCCAACTGCAGTTTATTTAACGGAGCTGGAGACTGATTCACGCCAAAGCCAGTGTAAGGGTTGGGAAACCCAAGTTACAGGTAAAAGAGAAACACAAAGCACAGTTTACAGCCTGTACTTACAAACCAGTCACTTTCCTGGCCAATAAGGTGTTTCTCATCCAGAGGTTAGTCCTTGCAGGGCTTGTCCAGTTCAAAGGGCTTGGAGCCACTTTTTATGAGTCAACCCAGCCCCCGCTGGCAGAGTCACTCTGTAATGGATCCCTGCTTGGGTTTGTTCTCCTCTCTGATACAGTCACAGGCTCTTGCCTCTTAGCCCAGGGACCCCCCCTCTTCTGAGAACTCTCCTGTGTCTTTGAGTGTGCTCAACACTGCGTCTTCCCCAGACAGCAACACAAACTGGCTCCGTCCAGGGAGAGTGCAGAGTGGGTCGGGTCCCAGACTCCCCTTCCTCAGGGGGCAGGTTTCACTTCCAACACATTTGGAGCCCAATATCCTACATGTTCCACAGCTCTCAAAATAGTTTCCCCTACAAACACCCCTCACAACAACAGGAATAATCGGCTAGTTCTTAGCTTTCGGCAGAGCCCCCACATCACCCCCTTTGGTGTAAAAGAGAGAAGATGGTGGGACAGAGACGTAATATACCTGCCAGGGCAGGGCTGCGTGTGTCAGGGACAGGGCCGGCTCCAGGCTCCAGCGCTCCAAGCAGGTGCTTGGGGCGGCAATGAGAATGGGGCAGCAGTCCGTGTCCCGCGGTGGCAATTCGGCTGCAGCCCCGCTGCTCTCCCTGCCACGGCAGCAATTCGGCGGCGACTACTTTGGGCGGCACAATAGGTAGAGCTGCCCCTGGTCAGGGCCTATCGGTCTCACACGTCTCCCTTTCTAAAATGCACCTCACAGAGGTGTCGTGAGGCTAACAAGGCTGCCATCTGGGGGGGCAGATTGGGGGCTGAAGCCAAACCCCTGAGTTTCTTACCAGGATGCTGCTTACTCCTCTCCCACCTCCCCTCACCAGCGGGGAGCGAGAGGAATGCCCCCGCACCCAGCAGAACCAAAAAGCCCAGCCCTCAAAGCAGGAGCGGCAGCGTTCGAATCTGAGGTACCGGTTCCACCTCCTGACTGGCGAGAACCGCAGCAGCAAATGCAAAACCCAAAGGTGACAGCGGCCCTCACGCCGCTTGCCGCCCTTACTCCTCCGCCCTCTCCAGCCAGGAGTGACAGCGAAGCTCTCAGCCACACTACTACTCCCTCCTCTTCTGCCCCTCCCCTTCCTGGGCTGGCTATTGTTTGCTCAGCCAATAGGAATGTGGAGGTGTATCTGGTGGAGCTAATAACAATGCTGGGACCGGGAGCTTCCGCAGCAGGTTTTTCGACTTCACTGAAACAAGCAGGCTCAGGCGGGAGGTGGCGGAAGGCAGCTCCGTGCTTAGGTCAGAAGATGCTTGCTGCGGACTTCATCGCGCTCTGCCCCTCACCGGCACATGTTGGTATATTACAAAGGCAGGTACAAGCCCCTTGTGACACCAGTAGACACAGGGCTGCTGCCCCATGCACGTTCAGGGGCTAATTATCCCCACACCCAGCCCAGCTTTGGAAGTTTCAGGGCTTCACTGCAAGAGCAGAGCTAAAGAACGACCACCTGGGATCTTTCCCTGATGTCAAGAAACAAACATGAGGTGTCTGCTCTTGTGCAGATACAAGCAACTGCTGCCCCTAGGCAGCCATTTTATAGCTGTGCTGTGAGTCCTTCTCTTCCAGCTGTAAGTAATCTTAGCTCCTGTTTACTTTCTCTTTATTTCTGAGGGTGCCAGAGTCTCACAAACTTGAGTACCATCCGTGAATTTCATTGACGTGTTTATTCTCCCAAATCCTTCCAGCTTAATCCTTTGTATTTATCATAACTATTTGTATAAACCCTTCAGTGCACATAATCCCAAACCAATCTGAATAATCTGTAATATTTGGCTGCGAAAATTTATTTTAGTCTAGATCTATGTTGCTAAAATCCGTCATTTAGTTATCGAGTGACTTTTAAGAGGGTTTTTTAAAAAAAAGTTTGGTACCTCAGCTACTTTTGAGCCATCGTTAATTTCACCCCCTTAATTTGTTAATTAATGAACATACTTTGTCTCTAATGTTAATTTCCCCCTTGACAAATTTTTAAATGTTCATCTTACCCACTGTAGCTCAGCATCAGCTCATTTCTGTTAGTGATCAAAGATCAAATTACAACACATAATCTGAAAATTTATTTCATGATGAACTAGAAAGATCTCCACATACATCATGCCCAAGAATAATCTAGAGATCATACAGCCACTGTGCTGGCTCTGTGTATGATGAAAACCACTTCAAGCCAGGAGGTGCTGCTAGGGTTCCCATCTCAGTCGGACCGGACGCCATTTGTGGCAATGGCATCCAGTCTGACTGAGTTGGTGTCAGGGTTCCCACCCCACTCTGAACTCGGGGGTACAGATGTGGGGACCCGTATGAAAGACCCCCTAAGCTTATATTTTACCATCTTAGGTTAAAACTTCTCCAAGGTACAAATCCCTTTCCTTGTCCTTGGACTGGTATTGCTGCCACCACCAAGTGATTTACACAAAATATTCAGCGAAGGGTCACTTGGAATCCCTATCCCCACAAAATATGCCCCCAAGCCACTTCACCCCCTTTTCTGGGGAGGCTTGAGAATAAACTACCAACCAGTTGCCTTACCAAAGTGAGCACAGACCAGACCCTTTGTCTTCAAGACACTGAAATCAATCAGGTTCTTAAAAGAAGAACTTTATTTATAAAGAAAAAAGTAAAAGAATCACACCTGCAAAATCAGGATGGAAAGTAACTTTACAGGGTAAGAAAAAGATTTAAAACACAGAGGATTCCCCTCGGGGCTCAGCTTCACAGTTACAAAAACAGGAATGAAACTACTTCTGTAGCATAGGAAAATTCCCAAGCCAAAACAAATGATAACCTAATGAATTTCCTTGCCCTACTCACAGTTTCTGTGGATTTAGATGGATTATTCCAGGTATATTTTTCAGGAGATATTTCAGGAGATAAGCACATTGAAGATTGTGAGGTGTCCAGATACAGCAGTGACAGGGGACAGAAAGGTATCAGCAATGATAAGAAGTGATGCTGTTCCCTTTCCACACCAAATCACACACAAATCACAAGTGTGTTTCATAAACTCTCTTAATGTCATCTGGATTCCTTCAATATCTTTTGGTTTTGTTAAATCCCCAGCTCCTGGAATCCTGTGAATATAGGAGAAACTCTCTCTCTCTATATATATATTTTTAATACAAGTTTCTTGCAGGAGAAGCTTAAAAGTTTGAAGAGTTATTTTCTCTTGTGGATTAGTGGAAAAACTTGAGAATGACCAAAGTGAAACCTCATCACTCAGCACCAAAAAAGTGATACATTTTACACAAGATCTCATGATTCCTTCAGCCAATCTCATGAATTTTGAATACTTGGTGCTGGCAGTAGTGCATGGTCATTGATCAGTTTATGTTTCCAGAGCTGTTTTCTCCAAGTGAGACTCTAAGTCTCAGATCCTCAGAGGTATTTAGGAATCTAACTCCCACTTCTGTCAATGTGAGTTAGGAGCTTACATACCTTAGAGGATCTGGATCTAGGGATCTAAATGTAAACTTGAGCATTCTCCTTTATCTTTTTATTTCACCCCCAGTTCAGAGGGGCTGTGCTCATTTTCTTCTTGGGGCCTACAGCACGGCTCCGTGTGCAGTCCCAGAGCTTACCCTCTCTGTCCATTTCCCTTTCTGTTGATTCTGCTGTTTTTGATAACTGGTGACACTCATTTAGTGGGCTTTCCATGGGTAAATTGTCGAGAATTAAGGGCTGAATTCTCACTGGCACAGTATTGCCAACCCCAGTACAAACCAGTGAAAAAATATTTTCCATAAACCATAATCAAAATGTACAGCTGGTTACTTTGTTCTCTCCTTTTGAGTTGGAGACAAAGAGCAAGATCCATGAAGGGACCTAGATATTGTACTCCTGGGGGAATTCTGCACCAAAAAATTAAAAACTCTGCACACAGTATTTTAAAATTCTGCATATTTTATGTGTCAAAATAACACAATATAATCATGCAAGTTTCAATTATTGGTAATTTATTTCAAAATACCTGTCAGCAACTATATCTGTAACAGACCAAAAAAAAAATCTGGTAAATTTTTTTCACAAATAGATTCAGCTGTTCTGGTGCCATGGTCGCCCCTGGTGGGTGAAAGGCGAAACTGCAGCACTTCTCAGGCAGAGTGTATGTTCTGCAGAAGAAAAGAATTCTGCAGCTGGACATAAATTCTGCGTGTGCACAGTAGCACAGAATATCCCCAGGAGTAGTATCACAATGTTGAATGTCACTGCATCTAAATGTTAGCTGCCTGGAAAATCACTGGAATGACACTGTGAGCCACAAAGCCTGAGTTATGGGGAGATGTGTCTTACAATGGGTGACACAAAAGCCAGCATGCTAGGCAGAGAGCTGCCTAAGCCAGCCAATGGGAGATGCTGACCTGAGGGATATTCTACAGGGAGTCTAGACACCTAACTCAGCTTTGTGGATTGCAGAGCTGTTCCTGTGACGGTCTAGGCCCATAGTATCTTGATACATTTTGTTCCTGAGGTAAAATCTCCAAAACACAGAGCAACTTTTCTCTTCTTAGGATCAATTTTGGAGCTGTTTGGGGAGTTTGAAGAAAGAGGGAGATGAGAATATGGTGTTTAACCAGAGTGAGGAAAAGGAAAATCCAGGAACTGATGGTAGGTGCCGTTGTTATTCACCAATAAATACAGGGATGTTATCAGTGCTCAGATCTCTGAGTAACAGGAGAGTAACAGCAAGTAACATGCTCTTTCCTGTGAGAGACTATTTATTGTTTCCTCTGTGCAAAGTAATTTCTGTTCTGGCTTAATGGAAATGAAACAGGAGAAAGGAGGAAATTATATTTACTTACTGAATAATCCAAATAGTTTTTAAAACATGAACAATTTGAACAATCTTTATTAGAAATCTCAATTCCTCTGCATCTAAAGTACTCTATAATTACAGCTAGTTGACATTTTTCACACAAAAACGTCTGTCACCTGAAAGTATCGCTTCAGCAAAATCTGAAACCTGGAAATGTTGCTTTTTATGACATTACTCTAGATTCTGATCAGGAGAATCAAAATGTAATGTCGAACAGTTGAATTATTTCATTTTCAGTCTAAAATGTCCACCCACATTTTCTGTTTCCACATTTCTGCAGAAAAACATTTCAGAATAGTTAGTTCCAGAAATATTTTCAATATGCTGAGATTTCAGTCTGATCCGGAGAGGGAAAGGTCTAAATTTCACTCAACCGGAACATTCTGTTTCTCTGAGATCATCCCAGCAGGAGATCATGTGCTGCTCCCTGCCCTCCCGCAAGTGACCTACCCCAGTGACCGTTCTAGGCACTGATCAGATGGTGACCCTGTGCCTGGTCGTACTCTGCTGCTCCCCCTGGTGTTGGGCACTGGGAGTGCTCCGGAAGCAGCATCTACAGGGGAATCTCTCAACTGAGCCTAGGTCACAACCCAAAGAAAGGTCAAAGGTTGAACCCACTGGTTTGCAATGGAACGCTCCCTCCTGCAGGAAAGGGACGATAATTAAATAGCCATTGAAGCAGGGTCCTGCACCTGCATCTTCTACCTCCCAGTGTCCAAGCTATAGAGTCATTGTCACCTTCTCGCTTTGACCCAGGGACTATTTAATTATTTAGCCAGAGTGGAGCAGTTTGATCAGAAAAGATTACAGGAGCCTCACATCAGAATGTCCCAGATCCCCGTGGTTAGGGCAGTCAACTGAGCAGTGGGAGACTTGCGTTCAAATCCTTCCTCCCCGTCAGGCAGAGCGGAGAGTAGAACCTGAGTCTGCCATATGCCAGGGGAGTGCCCTAACCACTGGGTTCAATATTATAAAAGAGCCTCTGCCAGCACCTCCCCTGGGTTTTGTCTGAGCCCTGATCCAAAAGGGGTGCTCAGCACGCTCTCTTACAGGACTGGGCTCCACAGACAAGAGAGGCTTTCCACTGCCGGCCTTCTGATTGAGGATCCTTCTGGGGTTTAGATGTGACGCAGGCGCTGGATGCCTAGCGTGAGGCAGCAGGGCCCAGGCCCAGAAGCAGAAATTTAGAAACATTGGGAAATTTTCCTACAGAAATGTTGGTGCTGAGTGAGGGGCCAGGCAGCGGCTTTCTGGATTTGAGTGGCACCTAATTCTGGGAGTCAGGGGTCTAAAGCTGGGCTTTGGGCACCTAAGTCCAATTGCAGATCTGGGTCGTTAATGGAAAATGAAGGAGACTGGCAGTGGGAGAAACTAAATGCTACTTTATTATTCCAAAGGACGAACAAAGACAGACTCCGTTCCCCACCCCCAGCCTAGCTCAGGGGGGTACTTTTCGGTTCCATCCCAGCACAGTGCCACGCCCAACTCTCACAAGAACCAACAACAGAGCAACACGTATAAATGATAGAAAAGTGGCGAGAAGCCACGAGAGATACTGGGACCCCATCACAAAAGGAAACACTCCAAGAACAGGGAATCCAAAGATCTCAGGAAGGAGGGATGAGTGTGGGGTGAGTGGGGCAGAGACAGTCTCTCTCGTCCCCACACAGGACACTGCAGCAGATGGGAAGGGGGTGACAAAGTTCACATCACAAAGGGTAGAATACGGTTAAAATAAAATAAAAAAGGACTATTCTGGCATTCATTAAGTCCTCAGTAAATCTGAGCTACATCTAAGCTAAGCCAATATCAAAGTCTGTGACCAAACAGCCTTCTGGAATAGAGAAAAACCCACACTCCAGGGTGGGCTATAAAACACTTTTACACTCATAAAGTGAAATTTCAGAGAACCTGAAGACTCAAAAACAGGAAAATAAATGTAGCCATTTTCTTCTGAAGTGGCTAAACTGTCTTCACCTCTTGCCTAATAATTCGGTTGTATGAGTTACAAAAGTTTTAGCAAAAAGAAAAGGAGGACTTGTGGCACCTCAGAGACTAACAAATTTATTAGAGCATAAGCTTTCGTGAGCTACAGTGTCACAAGTCCTCCTTTTCTTTTTGCGGATACAGACTAACACGGCTGAAAAGTTTTAGCATCATCATAAGAAATAAAAACAAAAAGAAAAAAAACCTTCCCATCTACAAATGATCTAGACTAGCACAGAAAAGTCTGGAAGCAATTTCAGCAATACATAGAAACCGATCAGAAAAGTAAACTGTGCTTTGAGGTTCTTTGGGATGCCTCCCTTCCCCTCCCTTGCAGGTTTGTCACACTTTCTTCTCCAGCCCTCCAAAGTCTCATGGAGGATCACAGAAATCAAAGCTGATTCTTAAGCATCTAGAGCCAGGGACACGGTGGTAAGTGTCACCTTAGAAGGCAGAGGGGTAGAACAGGGACAGGATAAAACTCTCCATCGCTTGGACAGAGGCTGCTGTGTGGAGGGTGATGGTGATACAGGAAGGAGGGGATACCTCGGACTCACCCTATTGCCCTGAAATAGCACAGAAGCTAAAACACCACATTTTACTATCCCTGCCCCCACTTTTTTAGCATCTGTTTAGTTCTGCCCCCTAAGGGAGAAAATGTACAACCACTCAATGCTTTTCAGCACAGCCTGGAGTAATGTGAGACTGGCTGGGAATGAGACAATCCGGCCCCAAAGGAGGAAAGTCAGGGACTAACGATCACTCTGCTCATGGCGAGGATCAGACTAGATAATATACTTCAGGGTCAGTGTGACTAAAAAGAGTGTTGGAGCGTCAGGGGAGACGAGCTGGCTAATCCCAACCATTTTCCAACCATAGACAGATGCTCGGAGGCTGATGCTGCCGAGTCAGAGGTGGGCTCCCCAGGCCTCCCACAAAGGGCCCTGTGGGAATCAGCCCCTCTCAGTGGTGCTGTCTGAATGCAGCGGGGGCAGGGAGAAGGGGCAGAGGGGGTGAGTGAGGAGAGGCAGCACCTCTCTACCCCTGTGCTCTCCCTCTCCTCTTATCCCATGATCCCCAAACACTCGATAGCCCCAGCACCCAGCTCCCCCTGCTTCCCAGCTCCCCCAGCCCCAACCATTCAATCCTCAGTGTCCTCCCCAGAACCCATCAGCCTGGTGCCTCAATATTTGATCCCCCAGAGCCCAGCGCCCTGGGGGATTCAGGGAGGGGAGGAATAACCAGCTCCAGGGACGCTCCAGGTAAGTGGGGGAGCCCAGCCCAGGGGCTGCTGGAAGATGGGGGATGGAGATGGGTGTCAAGAGTGAATGTGGGGTCTGGCCCAAGTGTCCTTCTACTCATCTCCATGGCAGGGGGATCCCGGCTGGGAGGGGAAGGGAGACGGGGGAACTTCAGCCAGGCAGACAGAGCAGCTGGAGGAGTTTCTCTCTCTCCCTTCTCCCCTGTGGCCCATCAGCTCAGCAGCCAGGGCTGTAGCAGGGAAGAGGGGCTGATTGGGGCTTCTCCCTCTCTGCCTGGGGTTTGCTTAGACCAAGCAGAGCCAGAGGGTCACTGACTAGCTGATGATCAGCTGCTGCTGGATCCTCACTCCAGTGATGGCAGCTGGGTCTTTGGGAGCCAAATGCCCCTGATGTGTGTGGGAATGAGGAAATTGATTACTATGGCTTAGTCAGAGCCCTGAGAAAATTTCCGTGCTGTGTGCAGGAGTCTCTCATGTCAAACTTTGTCTTAGCTCCACTTGGAGCATTTTCCACTCTGAGAACATCTCAGGTTTCTTCCCTATGTAGATTTGCAGGTGCCTGATACTCCAGAAGCACCAAATGAACCTTTCCCCACATTCAAGCTTTCTCTGTTGTATGGATCACTGATGTGTGAGCTCAGATTGAATCTCAAACTTTAGTGGATTCTCTGATGTTTAATGAGGTGTGATCGCTGAATGAAGCTTTCTCCACAGGCAAGGCATTTATGAAGTTTAGATCCTGTGTGGATTCTCCCATGTTTAATGAGGTTTGATCTCAGTGTGAAACTCTTCCCACAATCCAAGCACTTATGGGGTCTTTCTCCCGTGTGGGTTACCTGATGTGTTTTCAGGCATGATCTTAGTGTGAAACTTTTCCCACACTCCAAGCACTTATAAGGTCTTTCTCCTATGTGGATCCTCTGATGTATTTTAAGGGTAGAGTTCCACATGAAACATTTCCCACAGTTGAGGCATTTCTGAAGTTTGTCACCGGTGTGAATTCTGTGATGTGCAACAAGATGAGAACTCCCAATGAAACTTTTCCCACACTCGAGGCATTTATAGGGTCTTTCTCCCATATGGGTTCTCTGATGTTGAGTGAGTTGTGAGCTGCAGCTAAAGCTTTTCCCACAGTCCAAGCACTTATGGGGTCTCTCTCCTGTGTGGATTCTCTGATGCCTAGTAAGGTTTGATCTCTGTATGAAATTTTTACCACAGTCCAAGCACTTATGGGGTCTCTCCCCTGTGTGGATTCTCTGATGTGTTATAAGGCTTGACTTCCAACAGAAACTTTTCCCACATTCCAAGCATTTATAGCGTCCCTCTCCTGTGTGGACTGTCTGATGTGTAACAAGTGCTGATTGCTGTGTGAAACTTTTCCCACAGTCCAAGCACTTATGGGGTCTCTCTACTGTGTGGACTGCCTGATGTCTAATAAGGTGTGATTTCTGCATGAAACTTTTCCCACAGTCCGAGCACTTATGGGGTCTTTCTCCAGTGTGGATTGCCTGGTGTGTAACAAGGCGTGATCTCCATGTGAAACTTTTCCCACAGTCCAAGCACTTATGGGGTCTCTCTCCGGTGTGGATTGCCTGATGTGTAACAAGGGCTGATCTCCATGTGAAACTTTTCCCACAGTTCAAGCACTTATGGGGTCTCTCTCCGGTGTGGATTGCCTGATGTGTTATAAGGCTTGACTTCCAACTGAAACTTTTCCCACATTCCAAGCATGTATAGCGTCCCTCTCCTGTGTGGACTGTCTGATGTGTAACAAGTGCTGATCTCTGTGTGAAACTTTTCCCACAGTCCAAGCACTTATGGGGTCTCTCTACTGTGTGGACTGTCTGATGTCTAATAAGGTGTGATTTCTGCATGAAACTTTTCCCACAGTCCGAGCACTTATGGGGTCTCTCTCCGGTGTGGATTACCTGGTGTGTAACAAGTGCTGATCGCTGTGTGAAACTTTTCCCACAGTCCAAGCACTTATGGGGTCTCTCTCCGGTGTGGATTACCTGGTGTGTAACAAGGCGTGATCTCCATGTGAAACTTTTCCCACAGTCCAAGCACTTATGGGGTCTCTCTCCGGTGTGGATTGCCTGATGTGTAACAAGGGCTGATCTCCATGTGAAACTTTTCTCACAGTTCAAGCACTTATGGGGTCTCTCTCCAGTGTGGATTCTCTGATGTGTTATAAGGCCTGACTTCCAACTGAAACTTTTCCCACACTCCAAGCATTTATAGCGTCCCTTTCCTGGGTGGACTGTCTGATGTGTAACAAGTGCTGATCGCTGTGTGAAACTTTTCCCACAGTCCAAGCACTTATGGGGTCTCTCTCCGGTGTGGATTCTCTGATGTGTAACAAGGGCTGATCTCAATGTGAAACTTTTCTCACAGTCCAAGCACTTATGGGGTCTCTCTCCAGTGTGGATTGCCTGATGTGTAACAAGGGCTGATCTCAATGTGAAACTTTTCTCACAGTTCAAGCACTTATGGGGTCTCTCTCCAGTGTGGATTCTCTGATGTGTTATAAGGCCTGACTTCCAACTGAAACTTTTCCCACACTCCAAGCATTTATAGCGTCCCTTTCCTGGGTGGACTGTCTGATGTGTAACAAGTGCTGATCGCTGTGTGAAACTTTTCCCACAGTCCAAGCACTTATGGGGTCTCTCTCCTGTGTGGATTACCTGGTGTGTAACAAGGCGTGATCTCCATGTGAAACTTTTCCCACAGTCCAAGCACTTATGGGGTCTCTCTCCGGTGTGGATTCTCTGATGCGTAACAAGGGCTGATCTCAATGTGAAACTTTTCCCACAGTCCAAGCACTTATGGGGTCTCTCTCCAGTGTGGATTCTCTGATGTGTGATAAGATTGGACTTCCAACCGAAAGAGTTCCCACAATCGAGGCATTTATAGGGTCTCTCTCCTCTGTGGATTCTCTGATGGTTAGTAAGGTTTGTGCTGTTAGTTAAGCTTTTCCCACACACCAAGCATGTATATGCTCGCTCCCCTGTGTGGACTCTCTGATGTCTAATAAGATGTGATCTCCATATGAAACTTTTCCCACAGTCCGAGCACTTATGGGGTCTCTCTCCGGTGTGGATCCTCTGATGTGTAACAAGGCCTGATCTCCGTGTGAAACTTTTCCCACAGTACAAGCACTTGTGAGGTCTCTCTCCTGTGTGGATTGCCTGATGTCTAATTAGCTCTGACTTCCCACTGAAACATTTCCCGCACTCGAGGCATGGATAGGGATTTTCTCCCGTGTGGCTTCTCCCATGGTTATTAAGAAGTGAGCAGGTATTGAAGTTTTCCATACAGTCCAAGCATTGAAGAGGTTTCTCTCCAATATGGATTATCTGATGTGTCACAAGGTGTGATCTCAGAATGAATCTTTTCCCACATTCAAGGCACTGATAGGGTTTTTCTTCCTTGGGATTTGTGTGGTGAGCTGTGGAATCCTTGTCTCCTCCCCCAGTTTTAATAGATTCATCCACTTTCTTCCTTGGGTGGTTTCCCAACAACCTCTCTGACCTGTGCCAATTTCCCCAGGCTTCTCCCTCCTCCAAGCACTGGGAAAAATTCCCTTCAACTCTTCCCACAAAGGTCCCCTGTGGTTCTACTTCCCCAGGAACTTCCTCATGGTGATTCCCTTCCTCGTTCTCACTCCCTTGCTCATCACCTGCTGGGAGAGAGACAATCAAGGCAGGAGTCATTGTGCTGGGGAGAAAGAGGAATCTGCTAACACTGTGAAGGTTGAGTAATTGGATTCTGTCTCTACTTCCCACCCAAACACTCATGCAGAAGGAAAGTTGGGAAGGAAACTCCTGCAGCTAACAGGCTGGGTGGAAAGACATGAGCAATATCTGATGACTACGGCCCTACTCCGGCTGAGATGAGGAACAACTGAGGGCTCTTACTCACACCACATTTCTGGGATTCTCAACTTTTTCCTTTATTTGCCCGATGGTTTCTGTCAGTCCTCACCTGTGCAGGTGCCTCTTGGGATCTCTTTTTCCCCCGAGGCCTGGAGATCCGGGAGCCACGGCCCTTCCCCTCGTTCCAGCCGGGCGATGAGGTCAGGTTTGGGAAAGGGAAATCCTGCGCAGGGGGTGAAATCAGACCAGATCAGGTTGCATGGAGGATTGGGAGTGTGTCTGTCACAAAGGACAATCCAGGAGTGGAACCTGTCCCCCTGCTGTGCTGGGAGAATAAGGAATCCAAAGGGATGGGAACATGGTCACTGAGCCCCCTTGGGAGAGGCAGATGTCTGGGGAGGTGGAGAGAATTTTTACACCCTCGCTAGGAGTTTGCAGGATCTGTGCACTCTGGGGCCCTTGCTGATGCACACACAGCTCTGGAGTTACCCCTGCAGAGCCCAGAGCCCTCCCCAGGGCTGGAGCTAGTCCCAAGGAGGGAGGTGAACAGGGATTCTGTGTTCAAATGAGAAACAATACACACAGGACAATATATGGCTTCTTGGCCTTGAAAGCTGGAATGGGGGGGGGGGGGGTTTAGCATGTCCGTTTTGACACTCTGGTCCCATTGGAGGGGGTTTGGAGATGCAGGTCTCTCTCACACGGCAGCTATGGACTATGGAACCCATTCCCCTCTCATCTAACTGACCAGGGAAGAACCTGAACAGAGTCAGAAATGCAGGCCAGAAACTTTCTAATAACCAAGGGGACAGGAATCCCTTACCCAGTGAGGTCACCGTCTCGTAGTTCTCCTGCATGACGTCCCTGTAGAGGGCTCTCTGAGCGGGGTCCAGCAAAGCCCCCTGCCCCTGGGTGAAATACACAGCCACCTCCTCGAAGGTCACCAGCATCTGGAACAACAAGAGTCCCCCCTCAGCGCCTGCTGCCCCAGCCACAACCCCACTGGTCACACAAGGAAGGAAGAAGAAAAAATGAACATCTCGGAAGCTCTGGGGGGCCTAGAAAATCAGAATCCCACCCCCACCCTGCTCGGAGCAGCCAGGACACTTCAGGGGGTGGGAGAAGGTGAGAGCTCCTTGTTCCCCCAGCAGACGGAGCACGGCATTTCTCATTTCACACACGCCTGCCAGCCACAGGCAGATACAGGAAGCAGAGCTCTGAGCCGGGCACAGGGACAGGAATCCCAACAGCTTCCCTTCGTATTTCACAGCAGCCTCTGGCCAGTGGGGTCAGGTTCCAGCACTGTCAGTCTGGAAAATGTTCTCAGCCCTGCTGGGGGGGGTGTTACCCAGTGGTGAGCTGGAGTCAGTTCGCACCGGTTCATGCGAACCGGTTGTTAATTTCTGAAGCCGGTTTAGAACCAGTTGTTAAAGGGATCTGGCCTGCCTGATCTCTCGGCTGGGGAGGCTCCCGTGAGAATCCCTTTTTCATTTTTACTCACCTGGCGGCGCTCCGGGTCTTCAGTGGCACAGTGGCGGCAGGTCCTTCACTCGCTCCAGGTCTTCGGTGGCACTTCAGCGGCACGTCCTTCAGGACCTGCCGCCGAAGCGCCGCCGAAGACCTGGAGTGAATGAAGGAACCAGTTCTTCAGCTTTTGGCAGCTCATCACTGGTGTTACCTGTTTCAGAAATGGGGGAATGTTTCCCCACAGCCAATGGGCCAGCTCAGAAAATCAACAGGTTTATCACACCCTGTCTCCTCCCTCCCTCTCCCTCCACCCGCCCAGCAGCTCTTTGAAAATCCCCTACCTGAGCTGGCTCCATCACAGCCATTTCCCTGCCCTGTCTCCTGGGTCGATCTGGAGCAAAATGTGGATGTGATTCCTCAGCCTGTCAGGGCGAGAGAGGCAATGGGAGGGGAGGGGGGTTTCAGAAGGTGCTTGAGTCTATGTGACACCCCCATTCCCCCCAGGCTCTCTCCCTGCACACAGACGCTCTGGACTCTGCCATGCTGGAAGGAAACCAAGTTTATTACAACCCAGGCCAGACCCATCCCAGCAGGACTAAACCCACCGGGGCAGTTTTAAACTCTCCCCGTAACAGCATCTCTGCGCCAAAAAGAGCAGAATCAAAGGAGCCACTTCAAGGCATTGCCCTACAAAGTAGTGCAGTTGTCACCAACCAGTGGACCCTGGAGCCTCTGACAGTCGACCTCGATCACAGGCTGCTAAATGTCCAGCGGTGCAACGGGGCTCAGACAGGCTCCCTGCCTGCCCTCGCCCCATGCCGCTCCCGGGAGCAGCCGGCACGTCCCTGCGGCAGCGCAGCCCCTGGGGGTGGGGCACAGGGGGGGTCTCAGCTCGCTGCTCCTGTCTGCAGGCCCTGCCCACGCAACTCCCATTGGCCAGAAACGGGGAACTGCAACTGGATGCTGTGGGGGCGGTGCCTGCAGAGAGGGACAGGGCGCGCAGCTAGGTCCGCCCCCCCCAGGCCACAGGGACCGGCCGGCCACTTCCAGGAGTGGCGTGGGGGCAGGGTAGGCAGGGAGCCTGCCTTAGCCCTGCAGCACTACTGCCTGAGGTAAGTGCCACCCCGCCGGAGCCTGCAACATGCACCCCCTCCCAAACCCCAACCCCAGCCCAGAGTGCCCTCCCAGAGCCAGCACCCCAAACCCCCTCCTGTGCCCTGAGCCCCCTCCCCCAGCGCTGAGCCTCCTCCTGCACCCAAAGGCCCTCCCAGAGCCAGCACCCTGCACCCCCGCCTCTACCCCAACACTCTGCCCCAGCCCAGAGCCCCCTCCTGCACCCAAACTCCGGTCCAGAGCTTGCACCCCTCACAGCCTTCTGCACCCCAACCTCCTGCCCCAGGCTCAGCCAAGAGCCCCCTCCATACCCCAAGCCCCTCAGGCATAGGCGCTGACTCCGTGGGTGCTCTGGGGCTGGAGCACCCACGGGGGAAAATTGGTGCCTGCAGAGCACCCACCAGGAGCTCCCCACCCGAGCTCACCTCCGCTCTGCCTCCCCACCCCCCTGCCCCCGAGCACGCGGATGGGTCCTGCTTCTCCCAGGGTGGGGATTTGGGGAAGGGATCCAATAGGGGCAGGGAGGGGGTGGATTTGGGGCATGTACTTTGGGGAAGGGGTTGGAAGGGGGGCGGGGAATGGGGATGGGGAAGGGGTGGAGTTGGGGAGGGGCAGGGAGCAAGCGGGTACGGGCACCCACCGGCGCTGGGGGAAGTCGCCCTCAGCCCCAGCCCAGAGCCTGCACCCCCTCCAGCACCCCAACCCTCTGCCACAGCCCAGTGAAAGTGAGTGGGGGTGCGGGAGAGCATGTGATGGAGGGAGGGGGGATGGAGTGGGGCGGGGCCTCAGAGAAGGGGCAGGGTAGATCCAAATTCAAAAGTTGATCTTTTGCGTAAAAAGGTTGGAAACCACTAGTGTAGTGTAACCCTCTCTAGCCGCCCCCCCCTCCCCAGTAGTGGGGTGTTCAGCAGAGTCAGCAACTGGCTTTTCCTCTCTCAGCTCCTCCCCTTGTTCCCAGGAGAGTCAGTCTGCCCAGGAGGGTGCAGGGAATGGATCTGGGCAGGTCTGGGAGCTGGGAACCTGCCTCCCCCCTTCTTGCTCCTGCTGCCCCTGCCAGTTCCTCCACTCTCCCTTGGCTCTCATTAGGCAGATCAGTCCCTCCCACTGCTAACAGGGTTTGAACCTGGCTGTGTCCATGAGTGCAGCAGCTCTAGGACTCACAGACACAGGGAGCCCCTCCCTACGCAGGCCAAATTCACTAGCTGGTGCCTGAAAGGAGCCCTTTGTGAAGAGTCACTTTTCTGCCCGGCCCCCAGCCCTTTCCCACATCTCATCATCTGCAGGCTCCAACTCAGAAGCTGGGGTCAGCAGAGCCCCAGGGGCTGGTTCCACCCACTGGAGAAAGTCCCCATCCTGGCTGGGCACAGAGGGGCTTTAACAAAGGTCTCTTCTCTGCTGGGTAAGAAGCAGCTTCTCAGTCTGGGCTCACAGGTCTAAATGCAGCAGCTTCTGATCCGGGGAGCTGCACTCCAGGGCTATAATAACATTGGCAGGGAGACACACACCAGTCTCCTCTTCTCCCTTAGCCAGAACTGGAGCCCTCTGGTGGAAACACCTGATGAATGAGCTGCCCTGGTCTCCCCCTGCAGCCCCCAGGGACAGGCTGGTGGAGGCTGATCCCATTGGCTCATCCGCACTCATCCCCTGCCATACCCAGCAGTGACTCTGGTCTGACACCAGGTGTGGCTGAGATCTGAATCCTGTACAGAAATCAGCCCAAGGCCTTGGGCAGCCCAGGCAACCCTGAACAGTCAGGAAATAGACCCCCAAAGGTCATGAGATTGTCTTTTATTATAAATCAAATAAGAAGGTGGGAGCAGGGTGTGGGTATGCGGGAAGGGAGGGGGTGGCCTGTGCATATTTGCCTTGGAGCTTCTGAGCCGTGAGGGCAGGGGGGCCAATTGCAGGACTCAGCCCACCCCACAAGGAGTTTCATGCAGGTGCTGTGGTCCCAGGTGGAGCTCTTAGTCAGTGCGGAATGTGAGTCCTGCAGAGAGTCAGTATTGTGTTGACAAACAGAGGCAGGGTGATTAACATAAGAAAGTGCTGGTAATTGCCTGTAAAACAGTAATCCCTTTTCAGGAACTGGGATTTAATGGGGAGGGGAATGCGGGGAGTGTTTTAAGAAAGAAAAGGAGGACTTGTGGCACCTTAGAGACTAACCAATTTATCTGAGCATAAGCTTTCCTGAGCCACAGCTCACTTCAGCGGATGCATGCTGTGGAAAGTGTAGAAGATCTTATTATATACACACAAAAAGCATGAAAAAATACCTCCTCCCACCCCACTCTCCTGCTGGTAATAGCTTATCTAAAGTGAAAAGGAGGACTTGTGGCACCTTAGAGACTAACCAAATTATTTGAGCATGAGCTTTCGTGAGCTACAGTCCACTTCATCGGATGCATACCGTGGAAACTGCAGCAGACTTTATATATACACAGAGAATATGAAACAATACCTCTTCCCACCCTACTGTCCTGCTGGTAATAGCTTATCTAAAGTGATCATCAGGTGGGCCATTTCCAGCACAAATCCAGGTTTTCTCACCCTCCACCGCCCCACACAAATTCACTCTCCTGCTGGTGATAGCCCATCCAAAGTGACAACTCTTTACACAATGTGCATGATAAACAAGTTGGGCTATTTCCTGCACAAATCCAGGTTTTCTCACATCCCCCCCACCCCCATACACACACAAACTCACTCTCCTGCTGGTAATAGCTCATCCAAACTGACCACTCTCCAAGTTTAAATCCAAGTTAAACCAGAACATCTGGGGGGGGGGGGGGGAGGAAAAAACAAGAGGAAACAGGCTACCTTGCATAATGACTTAGCCACTCCCAGTCTCTATTTAAGCCTAAAGTAATAGTATCCAATTTGCAAATGAATTCCAATTCAGCAGTTTCTCGCTGGAGTCTGGATTTGAAGTTTTTTTGTTGTAATATCGCAACTTTCATGTCTGTAATCGCGTGACCAGAGAGATTGAAGTGTTCTCCGACTGGTTTTTGAATGTTATAATTCTTGATGTCTGATTTGTGTCCATTTATTCTTTTACGTAGAGACTGTCCAGTTTGACCAATGTACATGGCAGAGGGGCATTGCTGGCACATGATGGCATATATCACATTGGTGGATGTGCAGGTGAACGAGCCTCTGATAGTGTGGCTGATGTTATTAGGCCCTGTGATGGTGTCCCCTGAATAGATATGTGGACACAATTGGCAACGGGCTTTGTTGCAAGGATAAGTTCCTGGGTTAGTGGTTCTGTTGTGTGGTATGTGGTTGTTGGTGAGTATTTGCTTCAGGTTGCGGGGCTGTCTGTAGGCAAGGACTGGCCTGTCTCCCAAGATTTGTGAGAGTGCTGGGTCATCCTTTAGGATAGGTTGTAGATCCTTAATAATGCGTTGGAGGGGTTTTAGTTGGGGGCTGAAGGTGACGGCTAGTGGCGTTCTGTTATTTTCTTTGTTAGGCCTGTCCTGTAGTAGGTAACTTCTGGGAACTCTTCTGGCTCTATCAATCTGTTTCTTTACTTCTGCAGGTGGGTATTGTAGTTGTAAGAAAGCTTGACAGAGATCTTGTAGGTGTTTGTCTCTGTCTGAGGGGTTGGAGCAAATGCGGTTGTATCGCAGAGCTTGGCTGTAGACGATGGATCGTGTGGTGTGGTCAGAGAAATAACAGAACTACATTCAGAAAAGGGGGTGATTTGGGGGCATAGGTGAAAAGAAGGGGCCAAAACCAAGGGAAGGGCTAGCAGTGGTATAGAGAGGTTCCCACTCGACCTGTGGTAGTTATGGGGCCCCGTCACCACAGTGCCTGAGCGCCTCACAAGGTCTAACCGCCTCAGAGCCCCTCGGCGAGGCAGAGCAGTGCTGTTATCCCCATTGAACAGATGGGACACTGAGGCACACACAGACTAAAGGCCAGATTTTCAAAGGTGTTTAGGCACCTAATGCGATTTTCAAAAGTGCCTCGAAGGTCAGGTGCTTTGTAAACCCCACTAGATGCCTAGCTGCACCTTTGGGTGCCTAAAAAACTTTGAAATTCAGTCCCTAAGGCACTGGCCTGAGGTCATACAGGAAGTGCATGGGGGGTAGAACCCAGGTCTCCCAGAGCCAGCTCCCTATCCACTGGCCCAGCCTATCTCTCTGCGGCATGCTGCAGGAAAAGAGGACTCACGGATGGGAGCAAAACAGGGCAGTCGGTTCTCTGAGACTCCAGCAAATGGTCACAGGTGGTTGGGAAGGACATCCAGCTTGACAGCATGCAAAGGAGCACAGAGGTCAGGAAGGCAAATAAAAAACTCCAAATCTATTATTTTTAAAGCCAGTCTCACTATTTTGAACATTTGGAGTTGGCAATACTGGGGAAAGGACTTTAAAGTGTCAGTTTCACTCCTGTTTAGAGTCAGTGTCAAGTTATTATTTGTAGTGGGGTAACACCCCTAGAGCCCCAGGCACCTGCCGTATAAACTCACGGGGTCTTGCCCTAGGAGGATGGTTCCGAACGTTAAATGATCTATTGCAAACTTGGTGAACGGCAAAAAATGGTGATAGGAACAAATCCAGATTTTTCTACAATTGTTTCAATTGTTGTATTCAAGAGTTACCAAAAATCCCAAAACCTAACCAGTGTCCCTCACCTGACTTGACACAAGCTTTGAGAACATGTTTGTATTAGAGCTGAGTGGGTCTAATATTTATCTAATGCTCTTTTTTTAATGTCAGAATTAGATCTGGTGAGCCTGTCAGCAAAAAAACCTCAAGAGTTTGCAGGTGCCTAAGTAGCCCCTGGAATCACAGTTAAAGTTGCCCCCCCCCACACACTCAAAATCTGAAATGCCTGCCCCGTGTGCGGGGTTAGTCCCCTGCTCACTCACTCCCCAAAGCTTGTTTGACCAGATCCAGGAAAAGAAATCTGGCTGGCTGCTGGGAGGGGCAGCCCCTCACCCTCTCCTACCCCATGGGGCGGGGGAGCTGCCTTGTGTCCCCCCCCCCCGCCCTGCCCCAGGCTCTCCCCTCCCCCAGCCAGTCTGCGCTTGCTCTCACAGTTTCCCTCCAGCCACCCCACATCCCCCCTCCCCCTGCATCGCCCCATCATCCCTGTCCCTCCCCCATCCCATCCTGCCCGCCTGCATCCCCATCACCCGCCTCCTCCCCCCCTCCTCCCCTCCTGCCCACAAGTCCCCCTGCATCTCTTTATCCTCTGCCCCCTGCAGCCCGGGGGTGCCGGGGGGGGCGGGTCTCTCTTACCTTCCCTCCGAGCGGGGCCCCCCGGGGCAGGGGCAGGGGCCGGGCCGGGAAGGGGCCCTGGCCGGGCTGGGGGCTCTGCCCTGGGAGAGGCTCCCGGGGAGCAGCGGGCAGGGCCCGGCTGGAGGTTCCCCTCTCCCGGCTGCAGCCCGGGCTCCGGGCTCCCAGCACCAGCCGCCGGGGCGCGGGGATCTCGCCGGGAGCCAGAGTCCCCGCAGCGGCTGCGAGTCACTTCCTGCGGCCGGGCCTGAGCCCCGCGATCCTCCCCCCAGAGCCGCCCCCCAGCCGCTCCCGGGTCCTAGCGATCAACCCACCGTGCTGCGGCGTTTCTGGTCACAGGCTACAAGCAGGGCTGAAGAAGAGGTGGCGTTGTCGGGACGGGCTGAGCCAGACTTGTAGGAGACACAAGGCGAAGGGAGAGAGAGGAGAGAGCAGAACTAAGGTGGGGAAGGAAAATGATGCGTGAGGGGAAGGGTGACAGCACAACCCCAAGTCACATGCCAGGGGTGGTTCAGGATTTAGCCCAAGCTTGTGGAATAGAGGATGTTGGCTGGTTCCCCCTCTCTGGTTAGCCCTGCTCAGGTCGTCTTTCAGCAGCAGGATGATGAGAGCCCAATGGTGCCATGCTGGGCCCCAGGAGACAGTGGGTGGGAGACATACCCCAGGGTACAGTCTGTTGAACTGCTTAGTTCTCCATCCCAGGGCATCTTTCACACTGCTTCCCCCTTCCAACAACAAACCCCTCCAGGCTCTTCTCCCACACAGCCACCAGCCTTCAAAGTCACTCCCAGCTATACAGGACTGAGTGCCACTAGCCAGCCACTCATGAAGTAAACTACAGAGCAACATAAACCAATTTCACTAGTCCCAGCCTTGCACCCCAGAAATGTGAGTCTTGTACTGCCCAGTCTGTGCATTGTGCTGTCCAAGCTCTTTAATTCCTTTGTCCTCCCCACAAAGGATGCTGGTCAGGCAACAGCCTTGTTATCTGAAGTGAAATTCCCCAAACACTTTGATGAAAACACACTGGTTTGGATAAAACAATAAAACAAGTTTACTAACGAGAGAAAGGTAGATTTTAGAAGGAGAGGTAAAAATGGAAGCCACTCTCCCTTGTTTTTATACCACTCTCGTCTTCAAGGTTAACCCCCAGCTGGCGGGCAGGCGACAATCTGTCTGTGGCACACGTGAGCTTCCAACCATTTTTCAGGTGAAAAAACTGCAGTACCCACCTACTGAAGTGAAGAAACAGATTGACAGAGCCAGAAGAGTACCCAGAAGTCTCCTACTACAGGACAGGCCCAACAAAGAAAGTAACAGAACACCACAAGCCGTCATCTTCAGCCCCCAACTAAAACCTCTCCAGAGCATCATCAAGGATCTACAACCTACCCTGAAGGACGATCCCTCACTCTCACAGATCTTGGGAGACAGGCCAGTCCTTGCTAACAGACAACCCCCCAACTTGAAGCAAATACTCACCAGCAACCACACACCACACAACAAAAACACTAACTCAGGAATCTATCCTTGCAACAAAGCCCATTGCCAACTCTGTCCACATATCTATTCAAGGGACACCATCACAGCACCTAATGATGTCAGACACACCACCAGGGGCTTGTTTACCTGCATATCTACCAATATGATATATGCCATCATGTGCCAGCAATGCCCCTCTACCATGTACATTGGCCAAACCGGACAGTCTCTATGCAAAAGAATAAATAGACACAAATCAGATGTCAAGAATTATAACATTCAAAAACCAGTCGGAGAACACTTCAATCTCCCTGGACACTCAATCACAGACCTAAAAGTCACAATTTTTCCACAGGTTTCAGAGTAACAGCCGTGTTAGTCTGTATTCGCAAAAAGAAAAGGAGTCCTTGTGGCACCTTAGAGACTAACCAATTTATTTGAGCATACAGCTCACAGCTGTAGCTCACGAAAGCTTATGCTCAAATAAATTGGTTAGTCTCTAAGGTGCCACAAGCACTCCTTTTCTTTTTGCAAATTTTTCCACAAAAAACTACAAAAACAGACTCCAATGAGAAACTGCAGAACTGGAATTAATTTGCAAACTGGACACCATTAAATTAGGCTTGAATTAAGACTGGGAGTGGACGAGTCATTAGGCAAACTAAAAACTATTTCGCCATGCTAATTTTTCCCCTATTGTTACTCACACCTTCTTGTCAACTGTTGGAAATGGGCCATCCTGATTAGCACTGCAAAAGCTTTTTTTCTCCTGCTGATAATAGCCCACCTTAATCAATTAGTCTCCTTAGCGTTGGTATGGCAACACCCATTTTTTTCATGTTCTCTGTATATCTAATCTATCTATCTATCTTCCTACTGTATTTTCCACTGCATGCATCCAATGAAGTGGGTTTTAGCCCATGAAAGCTTATGCCCAAATAAATTTGTTACTCTCTGAGGTGCCACAAGGACTCCTCGTTCTTTTTTGCTGATACAGACTAACACGGCTACCATTCTGAAACCAGTACATTTCTTATTCACAACTCAACTGCTGGTGAATGGCCGGCTAAGCAATCAATGGACACTTAGCACCTGGCTCTGAGGAGCTAGTCTTTCACATTTACAGAGCACCTGGCTCTGAGGGCGTTTTTCAGCTTTACAGCATGTTTCAGTAACAAACATGTAGCAAAATCTCATAACTCCATACCCAATGTTAATACATACATTTTAATTGAACAATAATGTTCAGCAGACAATGACTTTTCATATGATACCTCACAAGGCATACTTTGTAGAAGTTTTATCTTCATTTTATAAAAGTGGTGACCATAATAGTGTACAGCAGCGGTTCTCAAATTCATTTAATCGGGCCCCCTTCTTTGTGTCTGTCGCAATTTAAACCCCCAACCCCACAAGTACATATATACCTTTTCCTATATTTTCCACTCCATGCATCTGATGAAGTGAGTTCTAGCGCAGGAAAGCTTATGCCCAAATCAATTTGTTAGTCTCCAAGGTGCCACAAGGACTCCTCGTTGTTTGAGCTTTTCGCTGACACCCTTGAAGGCATGTTGGTGCAAATATTATTACCTAGTGTGCAGGGCATGAATTCAGGGGTTCTTGTTATACTAATAAAATAAAAACCAGCAGGATCTTATTAAAGGGGAAAAGGCAAAATACCACATTTATTGTGAATACAGAAAGAATCATAGTAAGCAGTTAGTTATAGCTATAACATTCCATTCGGTCTCATATTTATTCACACATTCATTCATACAAACACACACACAGGTTCTGCAAGGTTGTTATCATGGTTAAAAGCCTTAGAGTTGCTCATGCCAAGCCACTGGCCAGGTGGCCTGGACATGAGGAGGGAGCAGGGCCTTGTCAGATGCTCATCTGATGCTCCTGGAAGTTGGTTTGCAGAATCAGACCCCCAAAATTCTCACTTTCTAGAGTCCATTTTTATAGGAATTTCTTCCTATGCCAGTCTATGGGAATTGCTTCATCATGCTGTTGCTGAATCAATCAGCAGATGTCACATTTCCTGACGGCTCCATACTGCCAGATGTTATCTTGTTCTTTGGTTCTCCCATTCTTGAGGCTGTTGGGTGAATTCCAGTCTGCCCTCCGGGGGTCCTCTGGTTATTTCCACTTGACGCCTTCTTCAGCCAATGGACACTGCATTCTTAGGCTGGCACCTCCCTGATCATTCAGTTATTATCCACACCAAGCATCCATCCACATACATCCTCTATCTCTATTTTAATCACAATTGTTAATACAATAAAAGGGCGGGGAGTCTCTGGGTGCTGTTTCTGTTGTTACAGAGTATTGCTTTGAGTCTCTCTCTGTGTGAATTGCTTTGAGAACAGACTGTCTTAGAATGTACTAACGCAATTAGCAGCTTGCAAGTTTCACACGTAGAGGGAGAGATACAGTACCAAAAACCAAGAGACCTCTTAATTAGTAATACCCTGGATTTTAAACTATGGGGAATCAAACTCATTTGTGATTTTAATACAGAACTTCTTTAATATGATCCAACCTGCTGCGGGTGTGATTAGAGAGTTATAGACCTTTTCACTTTCAGGGTGATGACAGGAGAAAATACTGATGAGCTCAAGTGAGAATCAACCAAGAGCAAACAGGCCACAGCTTGTTACCAGCACACAAGCTGCACCTGGTCATCACCCAGGGTGTGACCATAATTCTGCTTCTCCCTGGGGAGGGGAGTTAGGAACTTAGATGTTCAGCAGGACACAACAACAATGGGGAATAGGCCGGCATGTCCCTCTGATGAGAGCTGGGGTTTTACTCTGACATGTCACTGGCTAGCCTGTGCTCTGTCTCTTGTGCTGGCTGTAGCCACATAAATCAGGAATTCCTCAGCTGCGTGCCATAGAGTGCTGACTCTTTAGCTTGGTTCCCGTGTGGATTGAAATGTATTCAAAGCTGGGTAAAGACATATGAAATATTTTGCATTTCTCCTGCCCATCAGCATTAACTGAGGTGGCCATGGAGGTGTTAAAGGGCGAAGCCTGCTCCAAGAGACGGTCTCTGAGGATTTGTCTGCACTAGGATGTTGATTCTCTTTCTCTTATTGTAAACTCATACTGTAGATCAGGACAATTTTTTTTTTTTTTTTGGTCAGGGTCCTAATTTCTTGGTCAGGGTATATTCAAGGTCCACATTCCTGAGAAAACAATACAACAATAATAACAATAATGATAATAAAAGATTTTGCAGTCTGTTCAAAAGTGTCTGGAGATCCAGATTTGTCCCCTGGCCCGCCTATTGACCAACCCTGGTGTAGACAATGCAAATGGTAGTTTCACCTCAGTGTAACTGGTAGAGAGGAACACTATGGGGTGGGGTGCATCTCGATCAGGTACAACAAGGTGAAGCTGTGACTTACCTTGTCTCCAGCAGGCTTGTACAAGATCTGTTTCTCATGTTTGGGGACCCTTAGTTAAAAAAACCCTCTTTTCTCTCAGCATGCACATGGCCTAAAAGGTGGGATCTAAAGGGAAAAAGCTGGAGACACAGGACTGTGTGACTTTATTTTGGGGGCGATCCCAGTTCAAAGGGCAAGGATGCAGCATCTGGCTGCCAGAGAGCACAAACCTGGAGAAGCTAAATCACAGAGAATAGCTATTTCCAGCTACAACAATGGAGCTAATCACTTAATCACACTGTGATTCCAGGGCAGAAACAATGGCCAGAATCTCACTGGCTGTCACCTAGCAAAGCTGTGTTGACTTTGTTGGATCTAGGCTGATTTACACCAGCTGGGAACATGGCCCCATGCTTTATGTATTTCTCTTACATGTGGGAAGTTGAAAACCTACTTTAAGCACCCAGCTTTAATCATGGAGACGCTCCCAGTACCTACAGAATCGTGACTTTGTCTGTTTTGTGTATTTAGACAAGAAGCTCTGTCCCTTAGGCGCCGTCTCTCATGCTCTGTATATAGACTACCATGCTGAGCACAACA
The DNA here is from genome assembly GCF_965140285.1 of Lepidochelys kempii. Taxonomy (NCBI): domain Eukaryota; kingdom Metazoa; phylum Chordata; order Testudines; family Cheloniidae; genus Lepidochelys; species Lepidochelys kempii. The sequence continues at coordinate 44,156,199 of NC_136393.1, read as the reverse complement.
GAGCTTCGGTCTTGGGTGCAGCTTCTAGCTGCTACCGTATTAAAAATAATCTTGGTATCCATAGGAACACTTACTTTGCAGTCAGAGAAGAAGGAAACTGGGGAAAGTTGTGGTGTGAGGAACAGACCGAATATCAGTAGAGAGAAACCCCCAAGCCAAGCAAACTAAATTCCCAATCCTGCAAAATCTTACACGTTTCATTGTACTACTGCACTGCTAATGGCCCCATTGCTTTCAAGAAGAAAAGGAGTACTTGGGGCACCTTAGAGACGAACCAATTTATTTCCATGTGTCTGAGATAGAACGGGGCAGATGGTAGGGCTGCTCCAGGCACTGCTACTGCTCCGGACCAGGAGCAAGGCAGAGTGAAGATTCCATCATCTTCCTCTGCATCCCCCACTCCTGAGTCAGGGCTTCCTGCCGGAGATCGGCAGGACAGGATCGGAGGCATTAGAAGGGCCACAAAAGATATGGGGCATGCCTCGACTTTTTGAGGGGGAGAAAAGCTTCCTCATCCGTGAGTCTTCAATGTTCCTCCTGTGCTTGTCCCTCTCACAACTGGTGGCCAGGGACCATTTAGGGGAAACTAGTGACTTTCACAAGGGTGCTAAATGTCCTGCATGGAGCTGTACAAACTTTAGCAGCTATGGGAACAGGTTACTGCCATGGCCTGGGCGGGCAAGAGATAGGAAGTGGCACCTGCAGGCCTTGCTCCATAATTGCGTAAAGATCTTTGCATTATTGTGGGAACTCCTGCAGCAGGAGCCCAAATCCACTTCCTTTCCATAAATATGCACGGGTGGGCAGTGCCGTGCTAGTCACACTACACTGGGAGTAGGCAGGAGGAGATCAAAAAACAGGTGGGCTTCAAAAGAAATTGTGATTTCGTCTTATGGAAGAATGGCATGATTTTTCAGCCAATATCACGATTTTGGGGGGTCTGACTCATGATATTTGAAGTGTTGGGGTGACAATACCACTCTCTATGTGTGAGTATTGTTCCTGCTAACACACTTAAAGGCCCATGGTCTGGTTTTCCTCTCACAACAACTTCACACTGGTGTAGACAGTTCAAAGGGTTCCAGTGGGATTACTTCTGGTTTACACCAGGGTGAGGGAGAAGATAATGACCCCAGAAACCCAGTCAAACTCTTCCTCATTTGTACTGGGGTCAGGGAGAGAGGCACCAGATTGCAGACAGTTTTATCTCTATGGGAAGTTAGACAGAGTCTGCAACAAGGCAGGCATGAGGCTGGCTGGGTGACCTCACTGAGCATTCCCATCCCAGACCACATCTGCATTGCTTTCACTTTTAACTTCCACTCTGAATCTGGTGGGTATTTAATGCAAAACGAAGGAGACTGGCAGTGGGAGAAACTAAATGCTACTTTATTATTCCAAAGGACGAACAAAGACAGACTCCATTCCCCACCCCCAGCCCAGCTCAGGGGGGTACTTTTCGGTTCCATCCCAGCACAGTGCCACGCCCAACTCTCACAAGAACCAAAAACAGAGCCACACCTATAAATGATAGAAAAGTGGTGAGAAGCCACGAGAGACACTGGGACCCCATCACAAAAGGAAACACTCTGAGAGCAGGAAATCCAAAGATCTCAGAAAGGAGGGATGAGTGTGGGGTGAGTGGGGCAGAGACAGTTTCTCTCGTCCCCACACAGGACACCGCGGCAGATGGGGAGGTGGTGACTAGCAGGGCTCTAGGGCTCCTCATTTCCCTCTGGCCTCAATGCTAGGGGTTGGCCTGGTTTCAAGGCTGCCCAGGTCTGTTGACATCCCTGGCTCCCTTCTTGCCTGTGCAGAACCTCAGCACCTCAGCAATAGGGGGACGCTGCCCCCTCCCCCAATCATTTTTGCGGTTTCGTTCATGGTCCTTTAGATTGCAGGGGAAGCTTCACACAACACTCATAGGTCAGGTCTAGTGTCTCTCTGGCTCTGGTGCAGCGAGTTCACAGTTCTCAGTCTTAGCCGTCTGGCTCTGAAGAGCAAACCCAGCCATTTCCCAGCTCTGTTCTCACCTCCCACCCTCTTCTCCTCCTGATGCTGTGGCTTGATCTGCACTCGCAACCTACGTCAGTTGTGAAACTCCACACCCCCAAGCGACGCAGCTGGACCAACCTAACTTCTGGTGTAGACAGCACTATGGCAACAGGAGGACTTCTCCCATCGACGTAGCTGCCCCCTCTTGGGGAGGTGGGTGACCTACACCGATGGGAGAACCCCTCTCCTTGGTCCACGTAGCATCCCCCTCGAAGAGCAAAAGCTGCATCAGTGCAGTTCCGCCGCAGCAGCCTCTGAAGGGTGGCTGGGCCCTAAGTCACGTCACTGCAGGGGTCAGGCAGCGATTTCATTCCCCGTTTCCATCTCTGCCTCTCGGACGTGACGCGAGATGGCACCCTCAGTGTATGTGCTGAGACACACAGACCTTTGCCATTGTTCAAATAAAACAAAGTTCACATCACAAAGGGTAGAATACGGTTAAAATAAAATAAAAAAGGACTATTCTGGCAAATGATTATTTGTCTCATTAAGTCCTCAATAAATCTGAGCTACATCCAAACTAAACTAATATCAAAGTCTGTGACCAAAAGCCTTCTGGAATAGAGAAAAACCCACACTCCAGGGTGGGCTATAAAACACTTTTACATTCATAAAGTGAAATCTCAGAGAATCTGAAGACTCAAAATCAGGAAAATAAATATAGCCATTTTCTTCTGAAATGGCTAAACCAACTTCACTTCTTGCCTAATAATTTGGTTGTATTAGCTACAAAAGTTTTAGCATCATCATAATAAAAGAAAGAAAAGAAAACAAAGGCAAAAAAGCTTCCCATCTACAAATGGTCTGGACTAGCTCAGAAAAGTCTGGAAGCAATTTCACCAATAGATGGAAACAGATCAGAAAGGTCAAACTGTGCTTTGAGGTTCTTTGGGATTCCTCCTTTCCCCTCCCTCGGAGGTCTGTGACACTTTCTTCTCCAGCCCTCCGAAGTCTCACGGAGGATCATAGAAATCAAAACTGATTTTTAAGCATCTAGAGCCAGGGACGCGGTGGTAAATGATACCTTAGGAGGCAGAGGGGTAGAACGGGGACAGGATAAAACTCTCCATTGCTGGAACAGAAGCTGCTGTGTCGAGAGTGGAACATGACAGTGATGGGGGAAGGAGAGAAACCCTTGGACTCACCCTATTGCCCTGGAATAGCACAGAAGCTAAAACACGATATTTTGCTATCCCTGCCCCCACTTTTTTAGCATCTGTTTAGTTCTGCTCCCTAAGGGAGAAAAATATACAAACACTCAATGCTTTTCAGCACGGCCTGGAGTAATGTGAGACTGGCTGGGAATGGGACAATCCGGCCCCAAAGTGGGAACTCAGGGACTAACAATCACTCTGCTCATGGCGAGGATCAGAATAGATAATATACTCAGGGTCAGTGTGACTAGAAAGAGTGTTGGAGAGTCAGGGGAGACGTGCTAGGTAATTCCAACAATTTTCCTACCATAGACAGACGTTCAGAGGCTGATGCTGCGAAGGCAGAGGTGGGAACTCCAGGCCTCCCACAAAGGGCCCTGTGGAAATCAGCCCCTCCCAGTGGTGCTGTCTGAATGCAGCGGGGGCAGGGAGAAGGGGCAGAGGGGGTGAGTGAGGAGAGGAAGCACCTCGCTACCCCTGTGCTCTCCCTCGCCTCTTATCCCATGATCCCCAAACACTCGATAGCCCCAGCACCCAGCTCCCCCTGCTTCCCAGCTCCCCCAGCCCCAACCATTCAATCCTCAGTGTCCTCCCCAGAACCCGTCAGCCTGGTCCCTCAATATTTGATCCCCCAGAGCCCAGTGCCCTGGGGGATTCAGGGAGGGGAGGAATAACCAGCCCCAGGGACACTACCCCTGCAGGAGACAGTTCCAGGTAAGTGGGGGAGCCCAGCCCAAGGGGTGGTGGAAGATGGGGTGTGGGGAAGGGTGTGTAGAGTGAAGGTGGGGTCTGGCCCAAGTGTCCTTCTCCTCATCTCCATGGCAGGGGGATCCCGGCTGGGAGGGGAAGGGAGAGGTGGGAACTTCAGCCAGGCAGACGGAGCAGCTGGAGGAGTTTCTCTCTTTCCTTTCCCCCATGGCCCATCAGCTCAGCAGCCAGGGCTGTAGCAGGGAGAAGGGGCTGATCGGGGCTTCTCCCTCTCTTCCTGGGGTTTGCTTAGACCAAGCAGAGCCAGAGGGTCACTGACTAGCTGATGATCAGCTGCTGCTGGATCCCCACTCCAGTGATGGGCAGCTGGGTCCTTGGGAGCCAAATGCCCCTGATGTGTCTGGGAATGAGGAAATTGATTACTATGGCTTAGTCAGAGCCCTGAGAAAATTTCCGTGCTGTGTGCAGGAGTCTCTCATGTCCAACATTGTCTTAGCTCCACTTGGAGCATTTTCCACACTGAGAACATCTCAGAGGTTTCTTCCCTATGTAGATTTGCGGGTGCCTGATACTCCGGCAGCACCAAATGAACCATCCCTCACATTCAAGCTCTCTCTTTTGTGTGGATCACTAATGTGTGAGCTCAGATTGAATCTCACACCTTTGTGGATTCTCCCATGTTTAATGAGGTTTGATCTCTGTGTGAAACTTTTTCCACAGTCTAAGCACTTATGGGGTCTTTCTCCCGTGTGGGTTACCTGATGTGTTATCAGGCATGATCTTTGTGTGAAACTTTTCCCACAGTCCAAGCACTTATGGGGTCTCTCTCCTGTGTGGATTCTCTGATGTAAAACAAGGGCTGATCTGTTTGTGAAACTTTTCCCACAGTCCAAGCACTTATGAGGTCTTTCTCCTGTGTGGATCCTCTGATGTGTTATAAGGGCAGACTTCCACCTGAAACATTTCCCACAGTTGAGGCATTTCTGAGGTTTGTCTCCAGTGTGAATTCTGTGATGTGCAACAAGATGAGAACTCCCAATGAAACTTTTCCCACACTCAAGGCATTTATAGGGTCTTTCTCCCGTGTGGGTTCTCTGATGTTGAGTGAGTTGTGAGCTGCACCTAAAGTTTTTCCCACAATCCAAGCACTTATGGGGTCTCTCTCCTGTGTGGATTCTCTGATGTGTGATAAGATCGGACTTCCAACTGAAGGAGTTCCCACACTCGAGGCATTTATAGGGTCTGTCTCCTCGGTGTATTCTCTGATGCCTTGTAAGGGATGATCTCTGTATGAAATTTTTCCCACAGTCCAAGCACTTATGGGATCTCTCTCCTGTGTGGATTCTCTGATGTGTTATAAGGCCTGACTTCCAAAGGAAACTTTTCCCACACTCCAAGCATGTATAGCGTCCCTCTCCTGTGTGGACTGTCTGATGTGTAACAAGTGCTGATCTCTGTGTGAAACTTTTCTCACAGTCCAAGCACTTATGGGGTCTCTCTCCTGTGTGGATTCTCTGATGTATTATAAGGGCTGACTTCCAACGGAAACCATTCCCGCAGTAGAGGCATTTATAGGGTCTCTCTCCTCTGTGGATTCTCCGATGGTTAGTAAGGTTTGTGCTGTTACTGAAGCTTTTCCCACACACCAAGCATTTATATGCTCTCTCTCCTGTGTGGACTGTCTGATGTCTAATAAGGTGTGATTTCTGCATGAAACTTTTCCCACAGTCCAAGCACTTGTGGGGCCTCTCTCCGGTGTGGACTGCCTGATGTGTAACAAGGCCTGATCTCCATGTGAAACTTTTTCCACAGTCCAAGCACTTATGGGGTCTCTCTCCGGTGTGGATTGCCTGATGTGTAGTAAGGCCTGATCTCCGTGTGAAATCTTTCCCACAGTCCAAGCACGTATGGGGTTTCCCTCCTGTGTGGATTCTCTGATGCATAATTACTGCTGACTCCCCACTGAAATGTTTCCTGCACTCGAGGCATTGATAGGGATTCTCAACCGTGTGGCTTCTCCCATGGTTATTAAGATCTGAGCAGTTATTGAAGCTTTCCCCACAGTCCAAGCATTGAAGGGGTTTCTGTCCAGTATGGATTGTCTGATGTATCACAAGGTGTAATCTCAGAATGAATCCTTTTCCACACTGGAGACAGTGGTAGGGTTTCTCTTCCTTGGGATTTGTCTGCTGGGCTGTGGGATCCTTGTCTCCTCCCCCACATTTAATAGATTCATCCACTTTCTTCTTTGAGTGGTATCCCAACAGCCTCTCTGACCTGTGCCAATTTCCCCAGGCTTCTCCCTGTTCCCAGCACTGGGAAAAATTCCCTTCAGCTCTTCCCACAAAGGTCCCCTGTGGTTCCACTTTCCCAGGGACTTCCTCATGATGATTCCCTTCCTCCTTCTCACTCATTGTCACATCACCTGCTGGGAGAGAGAGACAATCCAGACAGGAGTCATTGTGCTGGGGAGAAAGAGGAATGGCACCGAGGGAAAACCCAACACACTCAAGTTGCAAAGAATCAGCAACTGGATTCTGTCTCTACTTCCCACCCAAACACTCACGCAGAAGGAAAGTTGGGAAGGAAACTCCTGCAGCTAACAGGATGGGTGGAAAGACATGAGCAATATCTACTGACTACAGCCCTACTCTGGCTGAGATGAGGAGCAACTGAGGGCTCTTACTCACACCACATTTCTGGGATTCAAAACTTTTTCCTTAATTTGCCCGATGGTTTGTCAGTCCTCACCTGTGCGGGTGCCTCTCTGGATCTCTCTTTCATCACAGGCCTGGAGATCTGGGACCCAAGGCCCTTCCCCTCGTTCCAGCCGGGCAATCAGGTCAGGTTTGGGAAAGGGAAATCCTGCGCAGGGGGTGAAATCAGACCAGATCAGGTTGCATGGAGGATTGGGAGTGTCACAAAGGACAATCCGTGAATGGAACCTGTCCCCCTGCTGTGCTGGGAGAATAAGGAATCCAAAGGGATGGGAACATGGTCACTGAGCCCCCCAGGGAGAGGCAGATGTCTGGGGAGGTGGAGACAATTTTTACACCCTCGCTAGGAGTTTGCAGGATCTGTGCACTCTGGGGCCCTTGCTGATGCACACCCAGCTCTGGAGTTACCCCTGCAGAGCCCAGAGCCCTCCCCAGGGCTGGAGCTAGTCCCAAGGAGGGAGGTGAACAGGGATTCTGTGTTCAAATGAGAAACAATACACACAGGACAATACACGGCATCTTGGCCTTGAAAGCTGGAATGGTGGGGAGGGTTTAGCATGTCCGTTTTGACACTCTGGTCCCATTGAAGGGGGTTTGGAGATGCAGGTCTCTCTCACACGGCAGCTATGGACTATGGAACCCATTCCCCTCTCATCTAACTGACCAGGGAAGAACCTGAACAGAGTCAGAAATGCAGGCCAGAAACTTTCTAATAACCGAGGGGACAGGGATCCCTTACCCAGCGAGGTCACCGTCTCGTAGTTCTCCTGCATGACGTCCCTGTAGAGGGCTCTCTGAGCGGGGTCCAGCAGAGCCCCCTGCCCCTGGGTGAAATACACAGCCACCTCCTCGAAGGTCACCGGCATCTGGAACAACAAGAGTCCCCCAATCAGCACCTGCTGCCCCAGCCACAACCCCACTGGTCATACGGGAAAGGAAGAAGAAAAAATAAACATCTTGGAAGCTCTGGGAGGCTCAGAAAAGCAGAATCCCACCTACCCCCTGTTCAGAGCAGCCAGGAAGGTTCAGAGGGTGGGGAGGTGAGAGCTCCTTGTCCCCCGCAGCACACGGAGCGGGGCAGCGTCTTCTCATTTCCCACACACCTGCCAGCCACAGGCAGATACGGGAAGCAGAGCTCTGAGCCGGGGCCAGGGACAGGAATCCCGACAGCTTCCCTTCGTATTCCACAGCAGCCCCTCGCTCGTGGGTTCAGGCTCCAGCACCGGGAGTCTGGAAAATGTTCCCAGGCCTGCCAAGGGGGGTGTTTCCTGGTTCAGAAATGTGGGAATGTTTCCCCCCTCCCAATAGGCCAACTCAGAAAATCAGCAGGTTTATCACATCCTGTCTCCTCCCGCCCAGTAGCTCCCTGAAAAGCCCTACCTGAGCTGGCTCCATCACAGCCATTTCCCTGCCCTGTCTCCTGGGTCAATCTGGAGCGAAATGTGGATGTGATTCCTCAGCCTGTCAGGGCGAGAGGGTCAATTGGGGGGGGGGGGGGTCAGAAGGGGCTTGAGTCCATTTCACACCCCGATTCCCCCCAGGCTCGTTCCCTGCAGACAGATCCTCTGGACTCTGCCATGCTGGGAAGAAACCCAGTTAGTTTATTACCACCCAGGCCAGGCCCCTCCCAGCAGAACTAAGCCCCCCAGAGCAGTTTTAAACTCTCCCCATAACAGCATCTCTGTGTCAAACTCTAGAAAAAGAGCAGAATCAAAGGAGCGACTTCGAGGGATTGCCCTACAGCGTAGTGCAGTCATCACCAAGCGGTGGACCCTGGAGCCTCTGAGAGTCAATCGCGATCACCGGCCGCTAACTGTCCGGCGGTGCAGCGGGGCTAAGCCCTGGGCCCATGCCACTCCCGGAAGCAGCCGGCATGTCCCTATGGCAGTGCAGCCCCTGGGGGGAGGGGGCAGGGGGGTCTTAGCTCCCTGCTCCTGTCTGCAGGCACTGCCCATGCAGCTCCCGTTGGCCGGGAATGGGGAACTGCAGCCAATGGATGCTGTGGGGGCGGTGCCTGCAGAGGGGGGCAGAGAGCGGAGCTATGTGCCCCCCCCCCGCCACACACAAGGGCCACAGGGATGTGCCGGCCGCTTCCAGGAGCAGCATGGGGCCAGGGTAGGCAGGGAGCCTGCCTTAGCCCTTCTGCACCGCCGCCCGAGTTAAGCGTCACCCGGTTGGACCCTGTACCCCGCACCCCCTCCCACACCCCAGCCCCAGCCCAGAGGCCCCTCCCATAGCCAGCACCCCAAACCCCCTGCCCCAGCCCTGAGCCCCCTCCCAGAGCCTGTACCCCCCACCCCCTCCTGTACACCAACTCTCTGCCCCATCCCAGAGCCGCCTCCTGCACCCAAACTCCAAACCCCCCCTCCCAGAGCATGCACCCCTCACATCCTTCTGCACCCTAACCCCCTGCCCCAGGCTCAGCCAAGAGCCCCCTCCCATACCCCACACCCCTCAGCCCCAGCCCAGAGCCTGCACCCCCTCCAGCACCCCAACCCCAACCTCAGCCCGGTGAAAGTGAGTGAGGGTGTGGGAGAGTATGTGATGGAGGGAGGGGGAATGGAGTGGGGCGGGGCCTCAGGGAAGGGGTAGGATAGATCCCAGGTTGCACTTCAATTCAAAAGTTGATCTTGTGCATAAAGAAAGGTTTACCACTGATGTAGTGTAACCCTCTCTAGCCCCCCCCCCCCCCAAGTAAGGCTGTATTCAGCAGAGTTAGGAACTGGATTTTCCTCTCTCAGCTCCTCCCCTTGTTCCCAGGAGAGTCAGTCTGCCCAGGGGAATGCAGGGAATGGACCCGGGCAGGTCTGGGAGCTGGGAATCTCCCTCCCTACTTCCTGCTCCTGCTGCTCCTTCCAGTCTCTCCTTTCTCCCTCTTTATCATCTTCCCTCTCCCTGGGAGAGCTGGTGACTGCCTCATTGACGTGGGCCTTTGCTCTCATTAGGCAAATCAGCCACGGCCACTGCCAACAAAGGTTTGAATCTGTCTGTGTCTGTGAGGGCAGCAGCTCTGGGACTTGCAGACACACAGGGAGCCCCCTCTCCATGTAGGCCAAACTCCCCAGCAGGTCCAGAAAAGGGGCCCTTTGTGCAGAGTCACTTTCCTGCCTACCCCCAGCCCTTTCCCCCAGGTCTCCCCATCACCTGCAGGCTCCGGTTCAGGAGCTGGTGTCAGCAGAGCCCCAGAGGCTGGTTCCAGTCGCCGGAGAAATTCCCCACCTTGGCTGGGCACAGAGGGGCTTTAACAGAGGTCTCTCCTCTGCTGGGTAAGAAGCAGCTTCTCATTTTGGGTTCCCAGGTTTAAATGCAGGAGGCAGCTTCTGATCCGGGGAGCTGCACTCCAGGGCTATAATAACATGAGCAGGGAAGAGAGAGAGAGAGAGACAGACAGACACACACACCTGCCTCCTCCTCTCCCTTAGCCATATCCGGAGCCCTCTGGTGGCAACACCCGATGAATGAGCTGCCTTGGACTCCCCCTGCAGCCCCCAGGGACAGGCAGGTGGAGGCTGATCTCATTGGCCCATCCGCACTCACCCCCTGCCAGAGCCAGCAGTGACTCTGGTCTGGCACCGGGCATGGTTGAGATCTGAATCCTGCACAGAAATCGGCCCAGGGCCTTGGGCAGCCCAGCCAGCCCTGAACACTCAGGAAACAGACTCCCAAAGGTCATGAGTTTGTCTTTTATTAGAAATCAAATAAGAAGGTGGGAGCAGGGTGTGTGTATGCGGGAAGGGAGGGGGTGGCCTGTGGATATTTGCCTTGGAGCTTCTGAGCTGTGAGGGCAGAGGGGCCAGTTGTGGGACTCAGCGGGGGCTTCCCCCCCCCAGGAGTTTCATAAAGGAGTTGTGTTTCTAGGTAGAGCTTGAAACTACACCACACTAGTCAGTGCGGAATGTGAGTTCTGCAGAGAGTCAGTATTTTGTTGACAGACAGAGGCAGGGTGATTAACATAAGACCATGCTGGCAATTGCCTGTAAAACCTTTTCAGAAGGTGGGGATGTGGGGGAGGGTGTTTTAAGAAAGCACGTGGAGGACTCCGAAGAAATACAAGCTCTCTGCGCCAAAGTTTACTCCTGGGGGCATTTTGCGCCAAAAAATTAAAATTCTGCACACAATATTGTAAAATTCTGCAACAGTTATTTGTCAAAATAACACGACATAATCACGCCAGTTTCAATTGTTTTGGTAATTTATTTCAAAATACCGGTCAACAAGGATGTCTGTAACAATACAGACACACAGAAATCCCCTCAGGAGCAGAGAGTTAAAGAAACCCCTACGACACCCCAGTTCCTGTTCCTCTGCCCCCTTCCCATCCCCCCCCCCCAGGCCCAGCCAAGGGGCCAGACACTCACAGCTCCTCCCCCTCAGAACCCAGCCATGCTCCCCCCAGCCAGTACACCTGCACCCCCCAGAGCCCAGCTACAGGGCCCCCCCTTGCCCAGATACCTGCACCCCCACACCCCAGAGATCCAGAGGGAAAAACAGCCGGATGCTCAGTCACAGGCTTGCACGGGGATTCCTGAGCACCACCCTCTCCTTCCCTTAGGACATGCTGGGAACTGCAGCTGCCAGGAACCCCCTAGCTCCCTCTCCCGCCACCCAGCAGTGACTTCTCTGTGTGAGCTGGGCTCTGTGGAAGGAAGGAAATTCTGCACGCACAACATTTAGTTTCCCAAAAATTCTGCCTTGCGTCAGCGGCCCAGAATTCCCCCCGGAGTAAAGGCTACATTCAGAAAAGGGGGTGATTTGGGGGCATAGGTGAAAAGAAGGGGCCAAAACCCAGGGAAGGGCTAGCGGTGGTATAGAGAGGTTCCCACTCGACCTGAGGTACTCATGTGGATTTTAACTGGAAACCATTTTGGTTTGTCATTTTTTGTTCTGAGATAGAGAAAAGGAAGGAATGAGAAAGTGTTGTAGGAGTACGAGGAGAGGCTGAAGGAACTGGGATTGTTTAGTTTGCAGAAGAGAAGCAGTAGGGTGGATTTGATAGCTGCTTTCAACTACCTGAAGGGGGGTTCTAAAGAGGATGGAGCTCGGCTGTTCTGAGTGGTGGCAGATGACAGAACAAGGAGTAATGGTCTCAAGTTGCAGTGGGGGAGGTTTAGGTTGGATATTAGGAAAAACATTTTCACTAGGAGGGTGGTGAAGCACTGGAATGCGTTACCTAGGGAGGTGGTGAAATCTCCTTCCTTAGAGGTTTTTAAGGTCAGGCTTGACAAAGCCCTGGCTGGGATGATTTAGTTAGGGATTGGTCCTGCTTTGAGGAGCGTGTTAGACTAGATGACCTCCTGAGGTCCCTTCCAACCCTGATATTCTATGATTCTATCAGGTGTGTTCATGCTCAGATTCTTAGGGTTGCAGCTGGACCCAGGCAAATTCCAGAACAAAGAACAGAAATTGCATCCTCTGAGTCTATAAAGTTGACAATTGTCATGATTTGTATTATTCAGTGGGCACCATCTGTGCGCTCAGCACAGTTCAGAATATGCCAGTAAATACAATCCCTGAGCCAGTGTGTATAAAATGTCAGGTTTCAGAGTGTAGCCCTGGATAAGATGACTCTGCTATTTAAGTAGGAAGTGCATAGTTATTCAGCACATGTTAAGATCTATGAGTGGAGGTGATGTTTTACTGGATTAAGGACTAGATTTGACCCTCCAACTTCCTTTCAAGAGGAAAAGCTGCCCAGAGCTCCTGGGCCTGTTTATTTTCCTTTCCTGCCTGCCATGGCCTTGATACACCTCAGAAGTCTCATTTTTTCCCCCTCAGTTTTCAAATCTGGAATTTCCTGGTGTTTGGTTTTAAATATTCTCCTGTGAGAACTGCAACTCAGTCATTATACTGTCGTGTTGAAGAGCCTTCTGGAAAGTAACTAGACTTTAACCAAAAGCGAAAGCAGCATTGCCAACTCTCACGATTTTCTCATGAGCCTCAGGAGAATGATTGTTTTCCTTAAAGCCCCAGCTCCTGGAGTCAGGTGGAAATGTGATGATTTCAGCCTTCCTTCTTAAAGAAAAATGAAGTTTCTCACCCTTGTGGCTGTGGAGAAAGCTTCAAAATGAGACCCCAGTACACCCGAAAGGCTCAAAAAGCAGAAGGCAATAAGCACCAAATCTATTATTTGTACACAGCCTCATGATTTTAAAGCCAATCTCACAATTCTGAACATTTGGAGTTGGCAATACTGGGAAAGGGACTTTAAAGCGTCAGTTTCACTCCTGTTTAGAGTCAGCTTCAAGTTAATTATTTGTAGTGGGGTAACACCCCTAGAGCCCCAGGCACCTGCCCTATAAACTCACGGGGTCTTGCCCTAGGAGGATGGTTCCGAACGTTAAATGATCTATTCCAAACTTGGTGAACGGCAAAAAATGGTGATAGGAACAAATCCAGATTTTTCTACAATTCTTTCAATTGTTGTATTCAAGAGTTACTAAAAAACTCAGAATAGAGATTGAAATTCCCTTAAGTGACATGACACAAGCTTAGATCATGTCAGTATTAGAGCTGAGTGGGTCTAATATTTATTTCATTCTCTTTTTTTAAAATGTAAGAATTAGATCTGGTGAGCCTGTCAGCTAATTTCTATGATATTATCTGAAAAAACCGAAGAGTTTTCAGGGGCCTCAGTAGCCCCTGGAATCACAGTTAAAGTTGCTCCCCCACCCAAAGTCTGAAATGCCCCCCCTGTGTGAGGGGTTAGTCCCCTGCCCACTCTTCCCCCAACGCTTGTTTGACCAGATCGAGGGAAAAACAATTCCCGGCTGCCTTGTATCTCTGCCCACCCCTCTGCCTTCTCCCTGCCCCCGGCTCTCCCTTCCCCAACCAGTCTGCGCTTGCTCTCACAGTCCCCCTCCAGCCACCCCCTTTCCCCTGCATCGCCCCCTCCCATCCTGCCCCCCGCATCCCTGTTCCGCCGTCCTGCCCACACGCCCCCCTGCATCTCTTTATCCGCAGGCCGGGGGCGGGTCTCTCTTACCTTCCCTCCGAGCGGGGCCCCCCGGGGCAGGGGCCGGGCCGGGAAGGGGCCCTGGCCGGGCTGGGGGCTCTGCCCTGGGAGAGGCTCCCGGGGAGCAGCGGGCAGGGCCCGGCTGGAGGTTCCCCTCTCCCGGCTGCAGCCCGGGCTCCGGGCTCCCAGCACCAGCCGCCGGGGCGCGGGGATCTCGCCGGGAGCCAGAGTCCCCGCAGCGGCGGCGAGTCACTTCCTGCGGCCGGGCCTGAGCCCCGCGATCCTCCCCCCAGAGCCGCCCCCCAGCCGCTCCTGGGTCCTAGCGATCAACCCACCGCGCTGCGGCGTTTCTGGTCACAGGCTACAAGCAGGGCTGAAGAAGAGGTGGCGTTGTCGGGACGGGCTGAGCCAGACTTGTAGGAGACACAAGGCGAAGGGAGAGAGAGGAGAGAGCAGAACTAAGGTGGGGAAGGAAAATGATGCGTGAGGGGAAGGGTGACAGCACAACCCCAAGTCACATCCCAGGAATGGTTCAGGATTTAGCCCAAGCTTGTGGAATAGAGGATGTTGGCTGGTTCCCCCTCTCTGGTTAGCCCTGCTCAGGTCGTCTTTCAGCAGCAGGATGATGAGAGCCCAATGGTGCCATGCTGGGCCCCAGGAGACAGTGGGTGGGAGACATACCCCAGGGTACAGTCTGTTGAACTGCTTAGTTCTCCATCCCAGGGCATCTTTCACACTGCTTCCCCCTTCCAACAACAAACCCCTCCAGGCTCTTCTCCCACACAGCCACCAGCCTTCAAAGTCACTCCCAGCTATACAGGACTGAGTGCCACTAGCCAGCCACTCATGAAGTAAACTACAGAGCAACATAAACCAATTTCACTAGTCCCAGCCTTGCACCCCAGAAATGTGAGTCTTGTACTGCCCAGTCTGTGCATTGTGCTGTCCAAGCTCTTTAATTCCTTTGTCCTCCCCACAAAGGATGCTGGTCAGGCAACAGCCTTGTTATCTGAAGTGAAATTCCCCAAACACTTTGATGAAAACACAGTGGTTTGGATAAAACAATAAAACAAGTTTACTATCAAGAGAAAGGTAGATTTTAAGTGGTCACAAGTGATAAAGATGTAAAAGGTCCAATTTGGTTACAGCAAAAATAAATGGTCAACATGCATTTTAAATCCTACATTTTATCAACCTACGTAATTAAGATGTGAAGCAAACAGCTTTTCTCACCCCACCCGATGTTGCAGGCAGTTCACAGTTCTTAGTACCCAGGCTAGATTTCCTGGGTACTAAAGAGGTAAAAATGGAGGCTACTCTGTATTTGCATATCGCTCTCCTCTTTGAGGTTTGCCAGCAGGCGGGAGGTGGGGGTAGGGGGAGAAGGCAGGTGACAATCAGTCTGTGGCCCAGGTGAGCGTCCAACCATCCTTCAGGTGAATAGTAAATTTCTTATTCACATCTCCCCTGCTAGTGAATGGCCGGTTAAGCAATCAATGGACACTTAGCACCTGGCTCTGAGGAGCTAATCGTTCAGATTTACAGAGCACCTGACCCTGAGGGTGTTTTTCAGCTTTACGGCATGTTTCAGTAACAAACATATAGCAAAATACACAATGTTAATACACACATTTTAACAGGACAATAATATTCAGCAGACAATGACTTTTTATATGATACCTCTCAAGGCATACTTTGCACAACATTTATCATTTTGCAAAAGTGGTGACCGTAATAGTTTAGAGCAGTGGTTCTCCAATTTATTTCATCCCCCCCCCCCCCCTTATTTGTTTCTGTCACAATTTAAATCCCCAACCCCAGCTCTGAAGGCAGAGCAGAGAGCAGCGGCTGCTGGCCGGGCCAGCAGCAGCCCAGAAGGAAGGGTGGCCATGTGAAAAGTGATATTCACCAATATCACTGTTCACCGCAGACTTATCACCCATTGCCACCCTGACTTCTGCGCTGCTGCTCCACCTGGGGCTGACAGCTGGAGCCCCCCTGCCTCCAGGTGAGGGATTGTGTGGCGGGAGGAGAGCCCAAGCCTGGATAGCAGGGCTCCATCTGTCCCCTTTATGCCCACCTCCCAGATATGCACGGCCCTCCTTCATCTTCCCCAGCCACCTGGGGCTGCTAGCCAGTGCTCTCTTAAAAATAAAAACTCACACAGGTCACGCCTCCCTTGACACATTCCTGTGACTCGCTTGGGAGACGTGCCCCATAGTTTGAGAACCACTGGTGTAGATAGTCGTAGTGGGGACTGGCAGCCAAGATGGTAACGCTTGCTCCTTTTTGTCCCTGGGATCCCCAGAGAAAACATCCAAGCAGGAGAGCGAAGCAGATGTTTAACATAAACCTTGCAAAATACATTTCAGTGATTTCAGCTCAAATATTCCCTCCCTGGCCATTTCCACAATCTTTCAGCCCCTAGCCCCAGTGATTGCAATGGGACTGAGCTAGAATTAGGCAGGTGGTGAGATTGTCAGAACGGGCACTGGGCTGAAACCCAGCTCAGTGATCAGAATCGCTTTAGCACAATCTCCTGCAAACAGACCGAGAAGCCAATGGTCTGATTCTCCCCTTACAACAACTTCACGCTGGTGTAGACAAGTCACGTGACTCCGGTGGGATTACTTCTGCCTAGCACCAGGGGGAGGGAGAGGAGGATGAGCCCATGACCCAGTCAGACTCTTCCTGGGGTCGGGGAGAGGGGCACAATTTTTCAGTCAGTTTTATTTCTACAGGAAGTTTGAGGAGCCTGTGACAGGGTAGGGGTGAGGTTGCCTGGGTGACCTCACTGCGTATTTCCGTCCCAGATCACATCAGCATTGCTTTAATCTTTCACCTTACCTCTGCAGTTGGCAGCCATTTCATGCAAAACAATGGAGACTAGGAGTGGGAGAAACTAAATTCTATTTTATTATTCCAAAGGACAAGCAAACGGCCGACTCCTCTCTCAATCCCCAGCGCAGCCCATTTCTCCACCCAACTCCCCCATGGACCAGCAAGAGAGCAACAGCTACACATTGGGAGAAAAGTGCCAAGAAGCTGTAAGAGGCTCTGGGAGCCCGTCACGAAAGCAAACCCCCCGAGAGCAGGGAACCCAAAGAGCTCAGGTTAGAGGGATGCAGGTTGGGGTGAGTAGGGCAGAGACAATCACTATCATCCCCACACAGGACTCAGCTGTAGATGGGGAGCGGGTGACCAGTTGGGTTGTCAGGCTCCCCATCTCCCTCTGGCCTCCACATAGGGATCAGCCTGGCTTGAAAGCTGCCCAGGTCCTCTGACATCCCTGGCCTCCTTCTCACCTCTGCCCAGCCTCGTCCTCTCAGCAATCAGGAGACGCTGCCCCCTCCCCACAACATTCCTCTTGGGTGGGATTCACAGCATTATACAATTCAGGTAGGGCTTGACCCGACACGCGCATGATAATCCCTGTCTCTCTCCAGCTCTGATGCAGCGAGTTCACAGTTCTCAGCCTCAGCTACCTGGCTCTCAGCAGCAAACCCAGCAGTTTCCCAGCTCGATTCCCCCCACCCGCTAAATCCCCCAATCTCCCACCCTCTACCCCTCCTATGTCCCACATCCCTGCAGGGATCAGGCAGTAACTTCCTTCCCCATTTCAGTGTCTGCTTCTGGGAGAGTGAATCTAGCTCACACCCTCAGTGTTTGCGCTGAGGGATATTGATAATTGTCATTGTTCAAAGAAAAAAAATCAGTTGACAAGGGGTAGAAAAAGGTTAAAATTTAATTGAAAAGGAGTGTTCTTGCAAATCAACAATTGTTTTATGAAGCCCTTAATAAATCTGAGCTAAGTACTGGCAGACTAATCTAACAGCCAAGTACGTGACCAAACAGCCTTCAGGAACAGAGAAAAAGCCACCACACAGTGTGGGCGATAAAACATTTTCACATTCATAATGTGAAATCCCAGAGAAGCTGGAGACTCAAAATCCAGAAAATGAGTGAACCCATTTTCTTCTAAAGGGGCGAGACCTGCTTTACTTCTCGCCTCATTATTTCGTCGTGTTACTTACAGAAGTTTTAGCATCATCATAATAAACCAAAACCACACAAACCAGCTTCCCAAGTACAAATGATCTGGACTAACCTAGACAAACACTGAAAGCAGTTTTACCAAGAGATGCAAACAGGGCTATGAGATCAGAAAGGTCAAAATGTGCCTTCAGATTCATTTGGATTCCCTTCTGGTTTCTGACACTTCCTTCTCCAGCCCTCAGGGCTCTGACATGGGATCACAGACATCAAGCATATGATTCCTAAGCCTGGAGAGCCAGGGACATGGTGGTAAGTGACAATTTGGGAGCTGGAGGGGTAGAATGGGGACAGGATAAAACTCTCCATTGCTGGGACAGAGGCTGCTGTGTCGAGTGTGGAGGATGACGGTGCTGGGGGAAAGAGGGAATCCCTCGGACTCACCCCATTGCCCTGAAACTGCACAGAGGCTAAAAGACCACATTTTACTGTCCTGGTTCCCACTTTTTTAGCATCTGTTTAAATCTGGGCCATAAGGGAGAAAATGTACACACACTAAATGCTTTTCAGCACGGCCTCGAGTAATGTGAGACTATCTGGGAATGAGACAATCCAGTCCCAAAAGGGGGAACTCAGGGACTAACAATCACTCTGATCATGGAGGGGATCCGAATAGGTAAGATGCTTAGGGTGAGTTCGTCACACTCTTGGAGTGGTTCACAACTAGGAGTGCCAACCTCTGGGCAAAAGGTTGTACAAAAGGTCCCCGTCCCCCCCCCCCGCTCTCCTGCTGGTAATAGCTCAACTTAAGTGATCACTCTGGTTACAGTGTGTGTGGTAACACCCATTGTTTCATGTTCTCTGTGTATATAAATCTCCCCAGTGTATTTTCCACTGAATGCATCCGATGAAGTGAGCTGTAGCTCACAAAAGCTTATGCTCAAATAAATTTGTTAGTCTCTAAGGTGCCACAAGTCCTCCTTTTTTTTTTAATAAACAGTTTCCCAAAAGTCTTTTTGGGGTACCCATTTTGTCTCCGGGGAGCTCCGTTTTCTATCCAGGACACTTCTCTATAAGAGTCCAAACAGCCCAGAGGTAAAGGATCTTTCCTTGAATCCATACTTACAGCTTCTTCTCACACAAAAAAAGGCTGACAGGGTCACTACCTGCACGGGTTTTTCCTCTGATGACAGATAGTGAGGAACGCATTTTGATTCTTTGACCGCCGATCCTCACGCCCAACGCCCACTTGCTTTGAAATTAGCTCTTTTCTGTTCAAGTTCTTCACTTGCATTCCACAAGGCTTCTTCCTCGTTTGATGGGTTATTTCGTTACAGGGCTATACACTGTGGAAATGTTTGCTACTACATTATAACACCATATAGTTAAGTGAAAACAATGCAAGTAACATCCCACGAGTTGTCATGAAGTTTAAATACCAAATACACTCTTATACATTTCACAATCACTTTGATGTATCCTAATACACAAGTGAATGAGCCTAGGGGTCTGGCACCTGTTCTGCCAGCGTCAGAGTGTTTACACCAGGAAATCTGGTGGAGGGCCACAGAGATGCGCTGGCTAATGCCAACAACAAGACCATTGTGACCAGCCGTAGTCAGGGCACTGAGAGAATTTCCCCCATGTATGCAGTTAGCGCCACCTGGAGCATTGTACACACTGGGACCATCTCAGGGGTTTCTTCCCTGTGCAGATTTGCAGATGCCAGATACTCTACAATATCTTACTGGCTACACAGTAAGATAAGTAAGAAGATCTGAGATCTGAGATAAAAGATCCGAGATCTGAGATAAAAGGATCAGGTCCCAAGAATTTTTCAAGACATTTTTTGCAGTCTCTCGTGAGCAGGCAGTCCTTGGGTGAACAATAGGCTTTTGAAGTAAGCTTCTATTTCCTAAACGTCACCATTAATTAATTACAAGGATTAACATAAGGTAATTATTGATAAAGCAGTTCATAGACAGTTAACCAGAAATTTAAAAGAGACAAACAGACAATGACATTATTACACCCAAGTTTCATCTAAATGTTAATATTTCCTGTTGATCTCTGACTTAACAGAATACAGCCCTAGACAGGAACCGTTTCTTTACATTGTTAACTTCTAACAAGATAAAGGTAAACATAGGTAAACTATGGTAACATCTAACAATATAAAGATCTCAGAGTAGCAGCTGTGTTAGTCTGTATCCGCAAAAAGAAAAGGAGAACTTGTGGAAACTTAGAGACTAACCAATTTATTGAGCATAAACTTTTGCGAGCTAGAGCTCACTTCATCGTATGACAATATAAAGGTAAACATATGTAAACAAAGGTAAACTACTATAGTTACCATCTTCTCCCAGATCTTTAACAATCAAAGTTTACATTTTAAAGTTCTACTCTATATAACGTTGAATGGCCCTAATTACCATTTCCACACTTTTCAAACATATCTCTAAAAGTTGAATCTGGGTCAATTATTCTGCAAGTTTCTTAACTCTTTCTGGCCGTGTGTCACAGAAGTTTAGATTCTGTGTGGATTCTCCCATGTTTAATGAGGTGTGATCTCTGTGTGAAACTTTTCCCACAGTCCAAGCACTTATGGGGTCTCTCTCCTGTGTGGATTGCCTGATGTGTAACAAGGGCTGATCTGTTTGTGAAACTTTTCCCACAATCCAAGCAATTATGAGGTCTCTCTCCTGTGTGGATCCTCTGATGTGTTATAAGATATGATCTCTGTGTGAAACTTTTCCCACAGTCTAAGCACTTATGGGGTCTCTCTCCTGTGTGGATTGCCTGATGTTTAATAAGGTCTGACCTCCATATGAAACTCTTTCCACAGTCCAAGCACTTATGGGGTCTCTCTCCTGTGTGGATTCTCTGATGCTTAAAAAGGTCTGACCTCCATATACAATTTTTTACACAGTCTAAGCACTTATGAGGGCTCTTTCCTGTGTGGATTGCCTGATGATTAACAAGGGCTGAGGTATTTCTGAAACTTTTCCCACAGTCCAAGCACTTATGGGGTCTGTATCCTGTGTGGATTACCTGATGTTTAACAAGGTCTGACCTCTGTATGAAACTTTTCCCACAGTCTAAACACTTATGGGGTCTCTCTCCTGTGTGGACTGCCTGATGTTTCACAAGGTCTGACCTCTGTATGAAACTTTTCTCACAGTCCAAGCACTTATGGGGTCTCTCTCCTGTGTGGATTGCCAGATGTTTAACAAGGTCTGACCTACGTATAAAACTTTTCCCACAGTCCAAGCACTTATAAGGTCTCTCTCCTGTGTGGATTACCTGATGTTTAACAAGGTCTGACTTCGATATGAAACTTTTTCCACAATCTAAGCACTTATGGGGTCTCTCTCCTGTGTGGACTGCCTGATGCCTAAAAAGGGCTGATCTGTCTCTGAAACTTTTTCCACAGTCTAAGCACTTATGGGGTCTCTCTCCTGTATGGACTGCCTGATGTTTAACAAGGTCTGACCTCTGTATGAAACTTTTCTCACAGTCCAAGCACTTATGGGGTCTCTCTCCTGTGTGGATTGCCAGATGTTTAACAAGGTCTGACCTACGTATAAAACTTTTCTCACAGTCCAAGCACTTATGGGGTCTCACTCCTGTGTGGATTGCCTGATGTTTAACAAGGTCTGACCTCCATAGAAAACTTTTTCCACAGTCTAAGCACTTATGGGGTCTCTCTCCTGTGTGGATTGCCAGATGCTGAACAAGGGCTGATCTCCATGTGAAACTTTTCCCACAGTCTAAGCACTTATGGGGTCTTTCTCCTGTGTGGATTGCCTGATGTTTAACAAGGTCTGACCTCTGTATGAAACTTTTTCCACAGTCTAAGCATTTATGGGGTCTCTCTCGTTTTTGGCTTATCTGGTGTGTAATTAGTGCTAACATCCTATTCAAACATTTCCCGCACTGAAGGGATTGATAGGGTTTCTCTCCTGTGTGGCTTCTCCACTGGTTATTGAGGTCTGAGCCATTACTGAAGCTTTCTCCACAGTCCAAGCATTGAAGGGGTTTCTGTCCAGTATGGATTGTCTGATGTGTCACCAAGTGTGATCTCAGAATGAATCCTTTCTCACATTCGAGGCACTGATAGGGTTTTTCTTCCTTGGGATTTGTCTGCTGGGCTGTGGGATCCCTGTCTCCTCCCCAACATTTAATGGATTCATCCACTTTCTTCTTTGGGTAGTTTCCCAGCAGCCTCTCTGACCTGCCCCAGGCTTCTCCCTTTTCCAAGCACTGGGAAAAATTCCCTTCAGCTCTTCCCACAAATGTCCCCTGTGGTTCCACTTTCCCAGGAACGTGCTCATGATGATTCCCCTCCTCCTCCTCACTCCCTCGTTCATCACCTGCTGGGAGAGAGACAATCCAGACAGGAGTCATTTTGCTGGGGAGAAAGAGGAATAGCACCGAGGGAAAACCCAACACGCTAATGCTGCAAAGACAGAGCAATTGGATTCTGCCTCCAAATCCC
The DNA here is from genome assembly GCF_965140285.1 of Lepidochelys kempii. Taxonomy (NCBI): domain Eukaryota; kingdom Metazoa; phylum Chordata; order Testudines; family Cheloniidae; genus Lepidochelys; species Lepidochelys kempii. The sequence continues at coordinate 44,134,122 of NC_136393.1, read as the reverse complement.
CCCCAAACACTCAGAGGGAAGGAAAGGTGGGAAGGAAACTCATGCAGCTAACAGGACCGGTGGAGAGCCGTGAGCGATATCTGCTGACTCCAGCCCTGCTCTGGGTGAGGTAAGGAAGAACTCAGGGCCTTTACTCACACCACATTTTTGGTATTCTCAACATTTTCCTTCATTAGCCAGATGGTTTCTATGTCAGTCCTCACCTGGGCGGGCGCCTCTTGAGATCTCTCTTTCCTCCGAGGCCTGGAGATCGGGCACCCACGGCTCTTCCCCTCGTTCCAGCTGGGCGATCAGCTCAGGTTTGGGCATGGGAAACCCTGCGCAGGGGGTGAAATCAGACCAGATCAGGGTGCATGGAGGGTTGAGAGAGTGTCTCACACGGCAGCTGTGGATTATAGAACCCATTCCCCTTCAATCTAACTGACCAGAGAAGAACCTGACCAGATTCAGGAATGCAGGCCCTACATTTTCTAATAACTGAGGGGAGGGGAATCCCTTACCCAGCGAGGTTACCGTCTCGTAGTTCTCTTGCATGACGTCCCTGTAGAGGACTCTCTGAGCGGGGTCCAGCAGAGCCCCCTGCCCCTGGGTGAAATACACAGCCACCTCCTCAAAGGTCACTAGCATCTGAAACAACAAGAATCCCCCACTCAGGACCTGCTTCCCAGCCACAATGCCGCTAGTCATGGGAAAGGAAGAAAAAAAAATAAACATCTCGGAAGCTCTGGGAGGACCAGAGTAGCAGAATCCCACCCCCACCCTGCTCAGAGCAGCCAGGACCCTTCAGGGGGTGGCGAGAAGGTGAGAGCTACTTGTCCCCTCCAGCACACGGAGTCTTCTCATTTCCCACGTGCCTGCCAGCCACAGGCTGAGACGGGAAGCAGAGCTCTGAGCCGGGCACGGGGACAGGAACCTTGACTGCTTCCCTTCGTATTTCACAGCAGCCTCTGGCTTGTGTGTTCAGACTCCAGCACTGGGAGTCTGGAAAATGTTCCCAGCCCTGCCCAAGGGGGTTGTGTCCTGTTTGAGAAATGGGGGAATGCCCCCCCCCCGATCAGTGGCCCTGCTTCATCCTGTGTCTTTCCTGCCCCTCCCCCTCTACAACACACCCCCTGCAGCTCCCTGCAAATCCCCTACCTGAGCTGGCTCCATCACAACCATTTCCCTTCCCTGTCCCCTGGAAGTCCGGACGATCTGCAGCGAAATCTGGACGTGATTCCTCAGCCTGTCAGGGCGAGAGGGGTGATGGGGCGAGGTTACAGAAGCGACGTGAGTCCATTTCACACCCCGATTCCCCCCAGGCTTCCTCCCCGCAGACACATGCTCTGGACTCTGCCATGCTGCCAGGTTAGGCCCCTCCCAGCAGAACTAAACCCACCAGGGACACTTTTAAACCCTCCCAGTAAGAGCATCTCTGCGCCAAATGCTGGAAAAAGAGCAGAATCAAAAGAGCCACTTTGGGGGTTTCCCCATGACATTATCGTGTAACCCCCTGTAGTTACCCCCCATCTCCCCTGCTAGTGCGGTTTTCAGCAGAGTCAGCAACTGGCTTTTCTTCTCTCAGCTCCTCCCCTTCTTCCCAGGAGAGTCAGTCTGCCCCGGGGGTACAGAGAAAGGATCCAGACAGGTCTGGGACCTGGGAACCTCCCACCCCAATTCTTGCTCCTGCTCCCCCTTCCAGTCTCTCCACTCTCCCTTTTTATCTTCTTCCCTCGCCCTGGGAGAACTGCTGACTGCCCCACTGACGTGGGCCTTTGTTCTCATTAGGCAGATCAGCCATTGCCACTGCTAACAGGGGTTTGAACCTGGCTGTGTCCATAGGGGCAGCAGCTCTGGGACTTGCAGACACACAGGGAGCCCCCTCCCCTTGTAGGCCAAACTCACCAGCAGGTCCCTGAAAGGGGCCCTTTGTGAAAAGTCACTTTCCTGCCCATCCTCAGCCCTGTCCCCCAGGTGTCTCCATCACCTGCAGCTCTGGCTGAGAAGCTGGTGTCAGCAGAGCCAGGGGCTGCCCCAGGGACTGGTTCCAGCCACTGGAAAAAGTCCCCACCTAGGCTGGGCACAGAGGGGCTTTAACAGACATCTCTCCTCTGCTGGGTAAGAAGCAGCATCTCAATCTAGAGTCCCCGGTTGAAATGGAGGAGGCAGCAGCTTGTGACCCAGGGCGCTCAACTCCACAGCGCTGATACCATGAGCAGCAAGAGACGCACACACCAGCCTCCTCCTCGTCCTGAGCAATAACCGGAGCCCTTTGGTGGCAGCAGATAAGGATGAGTCTCTCTGGTCTGCCCCTGCAGCCCCCAGGGACAGGCAGGCAGAGGCTGATCTTTTTCACGAGGAGGGTGGTGAAGCACTGGAACGGGTTACCTAAGGAGGCGGTGGAATCTCCATCCTTAGAGGTTTTTAAGGTCAGGCTTGACAGAGCCCTGGCTGAGACGATTTAGTTCGAGATTTGTCCTGCTTTGAGGAGCGGGTTAGACTAGATACCTCCTGAGGTTCCTTCCAACCCTGAGATTCTATGATCTCATTGGCCCATCCACGCTCACCTCCTGCCAGAGCTAGCAGTGACTCGGGTCTGACAATGGGTCTGGCTGAGATCTGAATCCTGCATGGAAATCAGACCAGGGCCTCGAGCAGCCCCAAACACTCAGGAGACAGACCCCAACATCATGAGTGTGTCTTTTTTATTTTTAAATCAAATCATAAATTGGAAGCAGGGTCTGTGGGGCGGGGAGGAGGCGGCCTGTGGATATTTTCCTTGTTGCTTCTGATTCCTGAGGGGAGAGTCTCCTCACCTCACATGCTTGTTTGACCAGTTCCAGGAAAAAAATTGCCCACTGGCTGCTGGGTGGGGAAGTCCTTCACCCTCTCCTATCCCATGGGGCAGGGGAGCTGCCCTTGTATCTCTCCCCACCCCTCTGCCTTCTCCCTCCCCCAGCCAGTCTGCACTTGCTCTCACCTTCTCCCTCCAGCCTCCTCTCCCCACATCCCCCCTTTCCCTCACAGTGCCCCCCCAATCACATCCTCCCTCTATTTCATCCTCATTCCCCTCAGCCCAATAATTCTCCTCCTACAGCCTGACTCCCCTGCATTACTCATTCTCCCTGCCCCCACATCCTGCCCCCTGCATTCCTATTAGCCATCTCCTGTAACCTAATGCATCCCTGTTCCCCACTCCTGCACCTCTTTAGCCTTCTCCTCCTGGAGCCCGGGTGTAAACGGGAGGCATGGCTGCCTGGGGGGTGGGAGTAAAGATCTCTCTTACCTTCCCTCCAAGCGGTACCCTCCCTGGGAGCAGGGGCTGAGGCCTGGGAAGGGGGTCCTGGCTAGGCTGGGGTTACTGCAGTGGGAGAGGCTCCTGTGGAGCAGCGGGTATGTTCCTGCCTTACAATATAAACCTCTCTTGTCTGCAGCCAGGGATTTTGCTAGGGGAATAACTGTGATTCACTTCCTGCTGCTGGGAATGAGGGACCCCACTGATTACTCCCACATCACTCCAGCTCCTTTTGGGCCCTAGCCATAAACCCATTCAACTGAAACCTCCCTGCCCCAGACCCTGCCCCTCAGAGCTTCCACATCCCTTGACCACAGCACTATGGGGGCATCATCCATAAAAGCCACCAAGTCAATGGGAGAAAAGAAAGGAGACATTCTGATCCCAGGAAGGGGGGAGAAGGGGCATGTCTGTGGAAACCCCTGATTGTTCCAGAGAGTCCCCAGTATCAACCAGGATTCAGGGGTGAAGGGGTCCTGGTCCTAAAGAGGCTGTCCAGAACATTAGGGGACACGTTTCACGGTGACACTGACTCTGTGTGTGATTCGCTCTGGGAAGAGATTGGATCAGGCAGCAGTTTGTCAGAGACGGTCTCTGGTCTCCACACAAGGCTCGCTGGCGAGCAGCTACTCCTGGGAGAGTTTTGCACTATTGCACGCATGCATAATGAATGAGCCATGCATCTTTTTAATTTTTTGGGAAGAAAAAGCTTCTGTAACATTGTTGATGCAGTTCCATCTTTTTCCCAGCAGAGGGCATGGTGGTAATATAACACAGCAACAGCTCCCAGCCAGCTTGGGAAGAGAGAAAGTCTGCTTTCTTCAAAGCGCCTGTCAGGCCAGGTCAGGAGACAGGGGTTATGGGGAAACAGACAGCGTGGCATGCTGGAGGGGAGCTGGGGGGTCAGACAGGGGCTCATAAGGGCTAGTGGGGGAGGAAAGAGTGGGGCCAGGGGGTGAATGGTAGTGGAGGCAAAGGGCCTCAGAGGGGAGGGAGATGCAGGTCCACATGGTGATGGGGGAGGCGGTGCAGAGCTACATAGGGACAGAGGGTGACTGAGTGGGGGCACAGACACACATGGGGATGGGGAGAGGGTACAGGGACACCTAAGGACAGGGAAGTGGCTGGGTGGGGGCACAGAGCCACATGGGGATGGGGGAGGTGGTGTAGGGGCACATGGGATTGGGGGAGGGGGTGTCTGAGTGGGGGTAGAGGGACACATGTAGACGGGGGTGCAAGGACACATGGCAGGGGCAGGAACAGATGGGGACGGGGCAGATGTGCCTGACTGAATGGGAGAGGCTAGGGGTCAGCCAGGATCTGCATGGGGGAAGCTCCCTAACAATCCCACCCTGCTTCCCAAAAAACCCTGTTCCATGCTTTACCCACCCGTACCCCCAAACGCTCCAAGTTCACACCCAGGCTCCTTTCCAGCAATTTACTTCTCTCTCCCTCAGCTCCTCCATTACCCCTTACTCCCCCAAACCTTTATATTGCTTCTCAGGGGCATGGGAAATATGGTTCTGTATGTAGTTTCAAGAAATTATTACTCAGAGTTCTGAATGAATATGCCTAGTAAGGAATCTATTTGTCAAAAAACATTTCCTGAATCTTTTTGTTCTCTGTATTGTTACAGACGTACCTGCAGACTGGTATTTTGAAATAAATTCCCAAAATAATTGAAACTGGTGTGATTATATTCTGTTATTTTGATGAATAAAATATGCAGAATTTTGCATAATTTTAAAATATTGTGCTCAGAATTTTTAATTTTTTGGTGCAGAATTCCCCCAGGAGTAACTAGTTCTGGGCCTAATATACAATGCTGTTTCCCCTAACTCGGGCAACAAAGTTGTTATTTGTCAGTGCTTTGCAGCCAAGTTCCCTCTGGTGATTCGCAGAGCTAGATTAACCCATCACCGGGCTCTAGAGAAAACCCCCTTATGTCTGCCCCAGCCACAGTGCCGCTTATGGAGCTGTCCCTGCTAGGCCCCTGGGGTTATTTGTAGGACCACATTAACCCATCACAGGGCTGTTGGCAAAACCTCTCACATCTACCGCACCGCCACGGCTCCCTGCTGGTGTTACAGCACAAAACTGCACCCAGCACAATTTCCTAGCGGTAGCCGTTACCAACATCTAGGTCCAGATGTGCCAGAGAAGTTAGCAGGGCGCATGCTCAAAGGCAGAAACTAAAGTTCCCCAGGTAATATTTACCATGATAATATAGCTGCTGCTGAGTGAGCTTTGGCACCTAGGATGTTTGTCAGGAGTTTTGTACGTCTCCGTGGAGCCTAAACTGAGATGTAGGCACCTAATCCCAGATTTATGTGTTTAGCCTGGGGTTTGGGTGCCTATGTGCCATTGTGAATCCAGAAGTCAGTCTCTGTAATGTGGCCACATGTAGCGGAAGCACCTGGGTTCATCGGATGAGAAGAACGTCAGGGTATCCTTCCTTTTACAACGCTACAGTCAGTGTTGTCAGTAAATGCATCCCACACAGCAGCCACAAGTATGCTCTTGCGCTGAGCAGCCCACTGATATCCCAAGGTGTGACAAAGTGGGTATGTTCTTAATTTTTTCTCGGAATACTGTGTGTGTGTGTGTGCCTCAGTTTCCCCAATGTGTTCCTCAAGTATCAAGGTGGTGGGACATGGGTGTGTGATCATTGCGGAGACCCCTAGACGGCAGGGGTGACTGCAGACTGGCTGCCTGGGCACAGAAAATGGCTGAACACTCTGTATCCTCATAAGTGGTGGCCGGAACACGTCCTCTGTAAGGAGCCAGGCAAAGGTGTTGGAGAACAAAGAGAGAGGGGGAGGCCAGGTGACCTGTTTGCCCAGGAAAGAGAGAAAGCATGGAGGAGGGCAGCTGGGTGTGACTGAGGCTGGGCAGCTGGAAGCGGGTCAGTGTCCTGGTTTGGGACTCAGCAGGGAGAGTCCAGGGCTCTGGATCTCCCCCAAGATTGACTTTGCTGAATGATCCTGATTTCTGTGCTAACAAGCTCTGTTCTGTGCTGTGTTCCCAACGACTAACAAACCCTTCTGTTTTCCAAGCTGGTTGGGAGTCACTGCTGACTGCAGAGCTGGGGTGCACGGCCCCTTTAAGGGGCACGGTGTAAGGCTTCCCCAGGTGTCTCATCCAGGTGGACTCCCTGCCAGGAGCTCAGGGTGTGACAGGGGTGCTGAAGGCTCCAATGTCAGACCCACGAAGTGCTGAAGCTGAGGAGGCTTCTTGCCCTGGTGCCAGTGTGCCCCGAGGGGAGACACACCGCACTAGAGTCCTGCCTGGCTTCATTCAGAGCAGTCCCAGAGCACCGAGACTGGGACTCCATGACACAGGACTGTCTTAAACACAGATCTCCCCTCCAAGCTCTGATTGCCTCAGCTATCAGGTGAATAAAGAGGGAGCGGCCTGCGAGGTGGACATCCTATACAGCTTTGGAAACAAATACAGAGCATGTCTAGTAACTACACCCACAGCCTATTTCTGGATGCTTTTGATGTTTTATGTGAGCTGAAAATACTTTTGCTATGTCTCTCAGGGTGCGTCCTCACACCTATCGCAGCCATAGACTCACCAATATAATCATCCTCATCTAAGACAAGGGTAACAGACAATGCTGTCTAAGGCCTGGTCTACACGGGGGGGCGGGAATTGATCTAAGATACGCAACTTCAGCTACGAGAATAGTGTAGCTGAAGTCGACGTATCTTAGATTGACTTAGAATCACTTACTTCGCATCCTCGCGGTGCGGGATCGACGGCCGCTGCTCCCCCGTCGACACCACTTCCACCTCTCGCCGTGGTGGAGTTCCGGAGTCGACGGCAGAGTGATCCCCGATAGATCGATCACTACCTGCTGATCCGGCGGGTAGTGTAGACGTACCCTAAGTTACATTTTCCTGGCAGTGCCTAGTTAGTAAGAGAGAAAATTTGTATAGCATGTGGTGAGCAAGCATCTAAAGGCTGAGATCAAAGAGGAATCTTTACATTTTAAAGCACCAAAACCGAGAATCAGGTGGTTCATTCTCATGGGACAAGAGTGCCCCCACTTCATCTAAGTTTCTTATAAAGGGGATCCCTGCACAGCAGGATCTACCATCACTACCCGGCCTTTATTCTCCTGCTCAGGACAGATGTTCTAACCTGCGCAGGGCAGGGATCACTTTACATTTCAACCTTAAAATTTCAATAAATGGGTTGTCAGGCCAAAACTGTGAAATATCGTAATGATGTTTCCACATAGGGAAAGGCTCAGGAAAGGTGAGATGAGTGCTTCACTCCTTCTCTTTGGGCTTGAAAAATCTAATGTGGGTTACACCTGGATGATACAAAACATTTAAAATGTTCAAGACAGATCAAAGGCCTGATAAGTATTAGAATTTGGGGGAAGGTCTCCTGCACTTGTCTGTGGTGACCCTGACTGCCACTGTCAAAATTAAGGCCACCTTAATTCTGAATGAGAGCGTCCACACAGGGGTTTACGGTGCTGGGATTTATGTGCATTAACTTCAGCTCTTTAGTGTCTCTCGCAGCACTGGAGCACTCCCACGGCAGCGCTTTGAAGTTTTGAGTGTAGCCATCCCCTAAGTGTCAGACCATGCAGACAAGATCTCAATAAGTAAAGGGAAAGGAATAAGGGAAATTGGAGGGAGGGGGTGGAATCCCCTGCAAATTCCTTTAGTTTTAAGTGCTTCAACTGGTTTTCCAAGGTTGCCCTCACAAATGGGCGCAGACATTCAGACGCAGCACCTGGCACAGGAGCAGGAGTAGTAGCCACACAATGTATCAGAGTTTTCAGCCCATCAACAATAATGGTTCATTTAACATCGGAGTCAGCAGTATAGTCTGTGTCTATAAGACAACGGGTGTTTATACCATGGGGCAACTAATCTGCATTAGCGATCCCACTGTGAAAACATAAAGGAGGTAAGACATTTTAGTTTCACCAAAAGGTAAACTAGGTGAGGTCAGCACGGTGTCCTCCTGCCTCACCAATGCAAAGGAGAAACAGTAGAATTTGTTTTAAAATTTTTTTGACTTTGGCTGTAATCAGTACACGTGTCAGAATGAAGAACATTCCTGGAATGTATCACAACAAAAAATGTAGCACCCATAAAAGGCTGTGAACTTAAAATAGGTCATTAGTATACAAAATGCTGTAGAAAAATCAACATCAATGCATACAATAAATGACGTCATAGAAAAGTAAAATGTGCATTTAATTCAAGTGTGTGCAGAATGGGGGGGTTACTTACAGAAAAACGGTTTTTAAATCAACTGTCAACTGCAAGTGGTGGTGGGGAATCACATGTTTTGGGAAGTGCAAAATGGCATCTGATGTTACAGGACTGTACAGCCATTCTAGGTATATGGACCCTTTGGAAGGGGTAGCAGTAAAAGTGTGAAGCGAGGGCACCCTAAAGGCTCAGACTCCAAAAGATAAATAAAAGGAAAACAAAATTTATTTTTTTCTTTATTTAAATTCTAGACTTTTGGGTGCATAACTCATGGGGTTTGAATTCTTGGGGTTGTCAATCTATCTTGGGGTTGTATATCTATGCTTAGTAAAAAATACCATAGAAATTTCCTTTTTAGAAGCAATTTATACCAGACACTCTAAGGCCTCTAAGGACAGAATTTTAAAAGGATTTTGGCCACTAGTGGCATATTGCAAAGTATCTCGGTGCCTTGAACCTTGAAAATTCTGGCCGTTAATGAATATTAGGGAACCAAGTTCTTTACACAAATGGGACATGGGATAAAGCACACGGGTGCTGGACAGAGAGACAAAGTAATTAGCTAAGGCAAGCCCCATCGGTGGATCAAAGCAAACTGGAGGAGTTTTGAGACCATCCCATGAAATCAGTCAGCACTGAACTCAAATGACAATATTGCAATAGAAACAGGAAATGTTACAGTGTCACTGTGAGATGTGACTGCTGAAGCTATGAGCAACTATTAATATTTTCCATGATTATTTGCCTTTAAAAATATGAATTCCGTAGCACAATGACGTCCACCTGCACAACATTAATGAAGTTTAGGATGAAGAGCTCAGAGTAATAAAAATACTATTTTTAAAGGTAAATAATTTACAGGAGTGAAACTCCATAGACTGGATTCCAAGGGGAGTCAAACCCAGGGGAATAGGCACAGTGGCAAGGGCTTGGCTACACTTGCGAGTTACAGCACAATAAAGGAGACCCGGGTGCACTAGCTCACTCCTCGTCCACACGGGCAAGGCACATAGAGCGCTCTGACTCTGCGGCTACAGAGCTGCTGGTATGCCACCTCGGCGAGTGGAATAAACTTTGCTGCATCCCGCTGGAGCGCCGCAGCGCCAGTGTGGACCAGGGGTTGCATTACTGCGCTCTGATCAGCCTCCGGAAATGTCCCATAATCCCCTTAAGTCAAGTGGCCACTCTTGTCATTGTTTTTGAATCGCTGCAGGAATGCGGATACGCCCTGTGAAAGCTCCGTTTCTGACAGCCGGCTGCTTTGCTGCTCCGAGACAAAGCAGCCACTACTGTGGAGTGCTGTGTGAGAGCGAGCGAGGCGGGGGCGGAGGGGGGGGGTCTGCTGCTGTCTGAACTTACAAGACAGCCTGCTGACTGCTCTCAGCCCCCCCAACCCACTCCCTCTCCCCCCACATACACACAACACAGTCCCTGTCACACTCCACCCCCCCACCCCCTTTGAAAAGCACGTTGCAGCCACTTGCATGCTGGGAGAGCTGCCCATAAGGCACCGCTCCCAATGCCACTGCAAGTGCCGCAAAAGTGGCCACGCCCAGGGCGCTTGGAGCTGTCAGTGTGGACAGACTGCGGCGCGTTCCCTGCCGCGCTCTCCGAGGGCTGGTTTAACTCAAAGCGCTCTACGTCTGCAAGTGTAGCCAAGCCCTCAGACACACTGATGACGCGCTGGGCGGCTTTAGGCAAACATATAAACTGTGAACCAGATTCTTTTAAACACTAAAAACAAGTGGGACAATTATTGGGGAGGGGGGCGGGGGGTCTGTAAATATTTCCCTGGATCAAGCCTCCTTTAGCAGCTCAGAAACATCGTATACAGGAGGGGAGAGGGGCCCTGTCCAGGCTCTGCGATGCACTGGGCCTTTAAGGACACGGCCCGGGGAAATGGGAGCTGAGATCCTGCCAAAAGGGGGAGGAAAAGCCCCTCTGCCCCCGCCTCCCCTGATTTTTGCAACCACGGCAGCTGGCTCACCCCATCGGGGGGGGGGCGCTTTTACTCCTCTGCCCCCACCCACCATTCCTGGGTTACCCCCTCTGCCCTGTCCGGTACGGCCTGTACCCCGGATCTCACTCCCATCTGTCGTCCCCGCCCCCCCGTCCCCGTCTGGCTGCCCCAGCCCCAGCCCGGCTCCGCACACGCCGGGGGCTGCGGCAGCTTTCCCGGGCCCGGGGCAGGGAATCGCAGCCGGCTCCGCGGGGAGCAGCCCGGGGCCGAACCCGCCCCCTGCAGCCCGGGGGTGCCGGGTCTCTCTTACCTTCCCTCCGAGCGGGGCCCCCCGGGGCAGGGGCCGGGCCGGGCTGGGGGCTCTGCCCTGGGAGAGGCTCCCGGGGAGCAGCGGGCAGGGCCCGGCTGGAGGTTCCCCTCTCCCGGCTGCAGCCCGGGCTCCGGGCTCCCAGCACCAGCCGCCGGGGCGCGGGGATCTCGCCGGGAGCCAGAGTCCCCGCAGCTGCTGCGAGTCACTTCCTGGGCCGGGCTGAGCCCCGCGATCCTCCCCCCAGAGCCGCCCCACAGCCGCTCCTGGGTCCTAGCGATCAACCCACCACGCTGCAGCCCCCCTGCCCCACAACCTGCCTCTTGCGGGCCCCACCTCCCCTGGGCTCGAGCAGCTTCTCCCCACATTAACGGGGCATCGTGCATAGAAGCCACCCTGCTAGTGACTGGACAGAAGGGATCCATCCAGACCCCAGGGAGGGGGGAGAAGGGGCGTTTCTAATGGAAATTGGGGATTGTTCCAGAGGGTCCCCAATATCCTCAAGCACGAGGGGGTGAGAGGTCCTGGTCCTAGAGAGGCTGCCCAGAGCCCTAGCAGCAGGAGACACATTTCCCGGGGACGCTGACTCTGTGTGACACCTCACCCTAGACATAGGAATGTCGTTTTTCCAGTGCTTAATTTGTGCCAGGGCTTCCCAGGGGTGGGCCCCAGACAGCACCTCTGGGCCTGGCCGTTCATAGCCCCCGTATCTCTGGGCCTGGCAGTTCATAGCCCCCGCCAGTGGTGCGGGAACACTTTGGATACTGGGGGTGCTGAAGGTCAGTGCCTTTATCCCTGTCCCTTTATCCCCCACCCTTCCGAGCCGGCAGCAGGGACCCGGGGGTGGGGGGCCAGCAGCTGGGCCCTGGAGGGCCAGCAGATGGGGCGCAGGGTGCCGGCAGCGGAGCCCTGGCTAAAGCCCTAGGGTGCTGCAGCACCCCCCTGTACCACTAGTTCCCACGCTTATGGGCCCAGCACCTCTGGGCTGGGCAGTTCAAAGCCCCGGCACCTCTGGGCTTGCTGCATCAATTATAAATGTAAAAAAAAAAAAAAAATCCCCCTGGGAGTTTCTGCCATAGGACTTGGAAGGGTGAAGAGAATGTATTTACATCTCAGGTAAACAGACCCCTCAAGCTATAGAGAGAGGGTGTGACCCCCATCCGTTGCACCAGAGGGGGCAGGAACTAAACATTTTGCATTTTAGCAGACAGACAGCTCTGGCGGGGGAGAAAGAAGCAGGACCCTGCCCTGAAAACAGAGGGCCTGTCGCCTGGCTCACAGCTCGAAATAGACTTTTGTCTGAAGGTCACCCTCAGAAGAATCCTTTTCAAAGGTTCATTGGATTCTGGAAGAGATCAATCCAGCCACTGTGTTTAAATGGAACTGTTCAGTGACTCTGGGGAAAAGTAACAAACTGTTGCACATTGAGTCCTTAAAGGGAGAACAACCTTAACATTCCTCTGACTGTTCCAGGACAGGGCTGGACTTTACAGAACACCCCTTCCTGGGAACCTTCGGGGCTGGGCAGAGTCGGGGCTCTGAAACCTGGAAAGTGGGGAGGATCTCAGACCCCAGCCCCGGCATCTGCTCTACTAATTTTATCCGTACAGCCCGAGCCCCTCTCCCCGCCCTCCTCCCCAACCAGAGTCAGCTGACCTCCACTCTGAGACTTGTTGGAGTGTCTTCTTTTGCTTGTGTTTTTGTTTTGTTTTATTTTTGCAGTGTAGATAGACATACCCTGAATGAGGCAGGGTCCTGTGTTAATGAGCGCTGCAGTGTGTGATCCTGTCATTAAAGATCATATAATAATGCACAGACACAAGGGGGCTGAATTAACAAGGCCCAGACATCCTTGATTCTGGCCCTGCCTCAGAGCGCTCGACTTTGCACCGTTCAGAACATCCTTTTACTGGAATATTTTGAGGGTAAAGTGGATAGAAATCCCCTCCAGTTTTCCTGCTCTACCATAGAATTATTGAATAGGAACATATTACATCCTCCAATCTTGCCCCTTTTCTCTCCAATAGTCAAATATTGCAGTACACATTTTCCCTTTTATTCACTTACTCAATTTTACTGCACTCCACTCAGATGTTGATCACTCTCTCTGTTGAAGGATTACTAATATAATCTCTGCATAAAGGTCACTTATTTTTCCTTTAAATACCCACTTGATACAAAACCTTTCTGATTTTTGCTTTTTCCTGTCAACTTAGCCAATTTGTGTAAATCTTCTCAGATTTTTCCTCATTATCAAATGCTGCTATAAATTCTCCTCGACCTTCACAGATTATTTCTCTCTGGAATTACTGAATAATACCAAATTCCCTCAGTTTGGGAGGAAATTGACTGTGCTGAGTCATTCTCACAGCAGGGGGTTGGGGTTTAAACCTGACAAGGATCAACTTTCCCAGCAACATTTGAAAATGGAGATGTTTCCTCCCTGTTCGAGGAGCTGTGGTGTTGATATGGGGATGTCTCATTCCCAGCGGTGGGTAAGACGTTAACAAATCCCTCGTTCGGCGCTCCAGCATTAAACAGAGAAGTGGGGTTTGGCTGCAGTTAGCACGGCATCCTCTCATGGTAAAAACAAGCTGGATAGAATCTGTTGCCATAGGGGGGAAATCCCTGCTTCACAGTCTTTTAGCTGCCTTAAGGATGGTACTAACTGTGCTTTTGAGGGGAAAAGAGAATAAATGAGGTGAGACAGGTTGGAGCTGTGGCTGGAGTCCAATCCTGCTCCCTATGAGACAAAAGAAAACAACGACCCACAAAAGGGGAGAGAAAAGCTCAGCAAAGAGAAATCGCAGCCTCTGGTGCCGGGGCTCAGCCTCCCTTGCAGCCTCACTGCAGGAGAAAGCTGGGCACGGCCTGCCGGCTGATCAGCCCCTCTGAGACGTGGCAAACTTCTCTCCGCATTGGGCTGGCTAAGGTATTGCTTGGAGCTGCCTCTCTGGTCACAGGCTACCGGCACTGGTGCAAAATGTCGCGCTGTTTTGGGGGGCTGAGCCGGACGTGCAGGAGAGAGAAGGCAAAAGGAGAGGGAGAGAGCAGAAGAAATGGGGGCGGGAGGGATGATGCATGTGAGATTTCAGCGATAACATTCCCTCCCATCTCCACAATCTTTCAGCCTCTAGCCCCAGCGATTGCAATGGGACTGGGGTAGAATTAGGCCGGTGGTGAGGTAATTAGGCTGCTGTGCGGCCGTGCAGCAGGCTATTTAGCGCCGCGCAGGGAACCCACCGGGACTCGGGGACCTGCCGCGGCCGGGAGAGGGGCGCCCCTCCCACGGCCCCATCCTACTCCGGACCCCAACCGGCCATTGCCAGGGCCGCCACCCAGCTCCAAGTATGCTGTGGTCCGGACCTGCTGCATCTGGCGTGCACCTACTCCATCCTGGCCCGGCCCTACCCCAGCCGCAGCGGCCTGGCCCGGCCCCAAACCTGAACCCGGGCGGCCCAGCCCAGAGCCAGCCGGAGCCGCGGTGCCATAGCGCGGCCCGGACACAGCTGCGGCAGCCCGGCCTGAACCGAGCTGTGGTGGCGTGGCCTAGCCAAGCCCGAACCCAGGCAGCCTGGCCTGGAGCCAGCCGTGCTGGCCTGGCCCGGACCCAGCCGCAGTTGGGGCACCCCTCCCTGAATCTAGCCCTGGCCCAGACCTGCAGGGATATTGATAGTTGTCCTTGTTCAAAGAAAAAAAATAAGTTGACAAGGGGTAAAAAAGGTTAAAATTTAATTGAAAAGGAGTGTTCTTGCAAATCAACATTTGTTTCATGAAGCCCTTAATAAATCTGAGCTATGTCCTGGCAGACTAATCTAACAGCCAAGTATGTGACCAAACAGCCTTCGGGAACTGAGAAAAAGCCACCACACAGTGTGGGCGATAAAACATTTTCACATTCTTAATGTGAAATCCCAGAGAAGCTGGAGACTCAAAATCCAGAAAATGAGTGAACCCATTTTCTTCTAAAGGGGCGAGACCTGCTTTACTTCTCGCATCATTATTTCGTTGTGTTACTTACAAAAGTTTTAGCATCATCATAATAAACCAAAAACTCACAAACCAGCTTCCCATCTACAAATTATCTGGACTAGCCTAGACAAACACTGAAAGCAATTTTACCAAGAGATGCAAACAGGGCTATGAGATCAGAAAGGTCAAAATGTGCCTTCAGATTCATTTGGATTCCCTTCTGGTTTCTGACACTTCCTTCTCCAGCCCTCAGGGCTCTGACATGGGATCACAGACATCAAACCTGTGATTCCTAAGCCTGGAGAGCCAGGGACATGGTGGTAAGTGACAATTTGGGAGCTGGAGGGGTAGAATGGGGACAGGATAAAACTCTCCATTGCTGGGACAGAGGCTGCTGTGTCGAGTGTGGAGGGTGACGGTGCTGGGGGAAAGAGGGAATCCCTCGGACTCACCCCATCGCCCTGAAACTGCAGAGGCTAAAAGACCACATTTTACTGTCCTGGTTCCCACTTTTTTAGCATCTGTTTAATTCTGGGCCATAAGGGAGAAAATGTACACACACTAAATGCTTTTCAGCACGGCCTCGAGTAATGTGAGACTATCTGGGAATGAGACAATCCAGTCCCAAAAGGCGGAACTCAGGGACTAACAATCACTCTGATCATGGAGGGGATTAGGATAAGATGCTCAGGGTGAGTTTGTCACACTCTAGGAGTGGTTCACAACTAGGAGTGCCAACCTCCAGGCAGCCTGGCAGAAAACCAGGCAGACATCTCAAGCTGGTGGGACATACTCTAATTAGATTTCACCAGGCCAGTGACATATGTGAACTCCTGGATCACTATCCCTGTCTTACCCTAGACTCACCGACAGTACTCTTTGACTCTCCAGTCTGTCTTGCCACCCAGACAAACTGGACTTTGTGATAAAAGGTCACTTAAACCAAAAATCACATCACATCACGTTGCTCCCAGTCCCAGGAGACCAGTCACTTACCCCAGAGTAATTGGTACCCTAGATCTTACACCAACATCAACGCTGGCAGCCAATTCTGTAGTAAACCAACTGAAGGTTCATTAGCTAAGGAAAGGAAGTGAGAGCTACTGAGAGGATAAAGCAGGTAAAATGTACGCACAGGTGAGTCAGTTTGTAATTCCAAAGGGTGGCAGTGATATAATAAACTGACAGTTTCCCCAAAGTCTTTTCGGGGTACTCAGATTGTCTCTGGGGAGCTCCGTTTTCTATCCAGGACACTTCCCTGGAAGAGTCCAAACAGTCCAGAGGTAAAGGATCTTTCCTTGAATCCATGCTTACGGCTTCTTCTCACACAAAAAAAGGCTGACAGGGTCACTACCCACACAGGTTTTTCCTCTGATGACAGAGAGTGAGGAAGGCATTTTGATTCTTTGACCGCCGATCCTCACACACAACGCCCACTTGCTTTGAAATTAGCTCTTTTCTGTTCAAGTTCTTCATTTGCATTCCACGAGGCTTCTTCCTCGTTTCATGCGTTATTTCGTTACAGGTTTAAGAAGATCTGAGATAAAAGGATCAGGTCCTAAGAATTTTTCAAGAGATTTTTGCAGCCTCTCGTGAGCAGGCAGTCCTTGGGTGAACAATAGGCTTTTGAAGTAAGCTACTATTTCCTAAACGTCACAGGTAATTAATTACAAGGATTAACGTTAGGTAATTATCCATAAAGCAGTTCACAGACAGTTAACCACAAACTTTAAAGAGACATACAGAAAATGACATTATTACACTCAAGTTTCATCTAAATGTTAATATTTCCTGTTGATCTCTGACTTAACAGAATACAGCCCTAGACAGGAACCGTTTGTTTACATTGTTGACCTCCAACAAGATAAAGGTAAACACAGATTACTACACTTACCATCTTCTTCCAGATCGTTGACAATAAAAGTTTACATTTCAAACTTCTAGTCTATCTAACGTGGAATGGCCCTAATTACCATTTCCACACTTTTCGAACATGTCTCCAAAAGTTGAGTCTGAGTCAATTATCCTGCAAGTTTCTTAACCCTTTCTGGCCGTGTGTCACAGAAGTTTAGATCCTGTGTGGATTCTCCCATGTTTAATGAGGTGTGATCTCTGTGTGAAACTTTTCCCACAGTCCAAGCACTTATGGGGTCTCTCTCCTGTGTGGATTGCCTGATGTCTAACAAGAGCTGATCTGTTTGTGAAACTTTTCCCACAATCCAAGCAATTATGGGGTCTCTCTCCTGTGTGGATCCTCTGATGTGTTATAAGATATGATCTCTGTGTGAAACTTTTCCCACAGTCTAAGCACTTATGGGGTCTCTCTCCTGTGTGGATTGCCTGATGTTTAATAAGGTCTGACCTCCATATGAAACTCTTTCCACAGTCCAAGCACTTATGGGGTCTCTCTCCTGTATGGACTGCCTGATGTTTAACAAGGTCTGACCTCCATACAAAACTTTTTAAACAGTCTAAGCATTTATGAGGGCTCTCTCCTGTGTGAATTGCCTGATGTGTAACAAGGGCTGATGTATTTCTGAAACTTTTCCCACAGTCAAAGCACTTATGGGGTCTGTATCCTGTGTGGATTACCTGATGTTTAACAAGGTCTGACCTCTGTATGAAACTTTTCCCACAGTCCAAGCACTTATGGGGTCTGTATCCTGTGTGGATTGCCTGATGTTTAACAAGGTCTGACCTCCGTATGAAACTTTTCCCACAGTCCAAGCATTTGTAGGGTCTCTCTCCTGTGTGGATTGCCTGATGTTTAATAAGGTCTGACCGCCGTATGAAACTTTTCCCACAGTCCAAGCACTTATGGGGTCTCTCTCCTGTGTGGAATGCTTGATGTTTAACAAGGTCTGACCTCCATATGAAACTTTTTCCACAGTCTAAGCACTTATGGGATCTCTCTCCTGTGTGGATTGCCTGATGCTTAAAAAGGGCTGATCTGTCTCTGAAACTTTTGGCACAGTCTAAGCACTTAAGGGGTCTCTCTCCTGTATGGACTGCCTGATGTTTAACAAGGTCTGACCTCTGAATGAAACTTTTCTCACAGTCCAAGCACTTATGGGGTCTCTCTCCTGTGTGGATTGCCAGATGTTTAACAAGGTCTGACCTACGTATAAAGCTTTTCTCACAGTCCAAGCACTTATGCGGTCTCTCTCCTGTGTGGATTGCCTGATGTTTAACAAGGTCTGACCTCCATATGAAACTTTTTCCACAGTCCAAGCACTTATGGGGTCTCTCTCCTGTGTGGATTGCTTGATGTTGAACAAGGGCTGATCTCCATGTGAAACTTTTCTCACAGTGCAAGCACTTATGGGATCTCTCTCCTGTGTGGATTGCCTGATGTTTAACAAGGTCTGACCTCTGTATGAAACTTTTCCCACAGTCTAAGCATTTATGGGGTCTCTCCCATGTTTGGCTTATCTGATGTGTAACTTGTGCTGACTTGAAATTGAAACATTTCCAGCACACAAGGGATTGATAGGGTTTCTCTCCTGTGTGGCTTCTCCACTGGTTATTGAGGTCTGAGCCATTACTGAAGCTTTCTCCACAGTCCAAGCATGGAAGGGGTTTCTGTCCAGTATGGATTGTCTGATGTGTCACAAGGTGTGATCTCAGAATGAATCCTTTCCCACATTCGAGGCACTGATAGGGTTTTTCTTCCTTGGGATTTGTCTGCTGGACTGTGGGATCCTTGTCTCCTCCCCAACATTTAATGGATTCATCCACTTTCTCCTTTGGGTGGTTTCCCAGCAGCCTCTCTGACGCGTGCCAATATCCCCAGGCTTCTCCCTTTTCCAAGCACTGGGAAAAATTCCCTTCAGCTCTTCCCACAAATGTCCCCTGTGGTTCCATTTCCCCAGGAACGTGCTCATGATGATTCCCCTCCTCCTCCTCACTCCCTCGTTCATCACCTGCTGGGAGAGAGACAATCCAGACAGGAGTCATTGTGCCGGGGAGAAAGAGGAATAGCACCGAGGGAAAACCCAACACGCTAATGCTGCAAAGACAGAGCAATTGGATTCTGCCTCCAAATCCCCCCCAAACACTCAGAGGGAAAGTGGGAAGGAAACTCGTGTAGCTAACAGGACGGGTGGAGAGCTGTGAGCGATATCTGCTGACTCCAGCCCTGCTCTGGGTGAGGTAAGGAAGAACTCAGGGCTTTTACTCACACCACATTTTTGGGATTCTCAACATTTTCCTTCATTAGCCAGATGGTTTCTATGTCAGTCCTCACCTGGGCGGGCGCCTCTTGAGATCTCTCTTTCCTCCGAGGCCTGGAGATCGGGCACCCACGGCTCTTCCCCTCGTTCCAGCTGGGCGATCAGCTCAGGTTTGGGCATGGGAAACCCTGCGCAGGGGGTGAAATCAGACCAGATCAGGGTGCATGGAGGGTTGAGAGAGTGTCTGTCATAAAGGGCATTCCATGTCCCGGTGCTGTGCTGGGAGAATCTGGAATCCAAGGGGACGGGAACATGTCACTGAGCCCCCTTGGGGGAGAGAGACATCTGGGGAGAACTGTTACGCCCTCACTAGCAGTTCCCAGGATCTGTGCACTTTGGGGGCTTTGCTGATGCACACACAGCTCTGGAGTTAAACCCCTGCCTATTTCTAAACCTCCCTATGGCTGGAGTAATTCTCTGTGCGACTGAGAAACAATACAGATTGGAGAATACACGGCTTCTCCCTCTTGAAAGCTGGAGGGATGGGGATGGTTTTGCACGTCCATTAGGTCTGACACCCTTATCCCACTGGTGAGGGTTTGGAGATGCAGGTCTCTCTCACACGGCAGCTGTGGATTATAGAACCCATTCCCCTTCAATCTAACTGACCAGGGAAGAACCTGACCAGATTCAGCAATGGAGGCCCTACATTTTCTAACTGAGGGGACGGGAATCCCTTACCCAGCGAGGTCACCGTCTCGTAGATCTCTTGCATGACGTCCCTGTAGAGGGCTCTCTGACCAGCATCCAGCAGAGCCCCCTGCCCCTGGGTGAAATACACAGCCACCTCCTTGAAGGTCACCAGCATCTGAAACAAGAGTCCCCCACTCAGCACCTGCTGCCCCAGCCACAATCACACTAGTCACGGGAAAGGAAGAAAGAAAAAACAGAATCACCTCGGAAGCTCTGGGAGGACCAGAGTAGCAGAATTCCTCCCCCACCCTGCTCAGAGCAGCCCGGAGGCTTCAGGGGGTGGGGAGAAGGTGAGAGCTGCTTGTCCCTCAACAGAAGATGGAGCAGGGCAGGGTCTTCTCATTTCCCACACACCTGCCAGCCACAGGCTGATATGGGAAGCAGAGCTCTGAGCCGGGGACAGGGACAGGATTCCCGACAGCTTCCCTTCATATTTCACAGCAGCCCCTGGCTAGTCAGTTCAGGCTCCAGCACTGGGAGTCTGGAAAATGTACCCAGCCCTGCCCAAGGGGGTTGTGTCCTGTTTGAGAAATAGGGGAATGTCCCGCCGCGCCCCCCCCTCCAACTGTCAATGGGCTTGCTCAGAAAATCAGCAGGTACATCTCACCCTGTCCCCTCCCTGCTTCACCCTGTGTCTTTCCTGCCCCTCCCCCTCTACAACACCCCCCTGCAGCTCCCTGAAAATCCCCTACCTGAGCTGGCTCCATCACAACCATTTCCATTCCCTGTACCCTGGAAGACGGGACGATCTGCAGCGAAATCTGGACGTGATTCCTCAGCCTGTCAGGGCGAGAGGGGTGATGGGGGGAGGTTACAGAAGAGACTTGAGTCCATTTCACACCCCGATTTCCCCCAGGCTCCCTTCCTGCAGACACATGCTCTGGACTCTGCCATGCTGCCAGGTCAGGCCCCTCCCAGCAGAACTAAACTCACCGGGGACACTTTTAAACCCTCCCAGTAAGAGCATCCCGGCATCAAATGCTAGAAAAAGAGGAAATCGAAAGAACCACTTTGGGGGCTCCCCATGACATTATCGTGTAACCCCCTCTAAAGCTACCCCCCTTCTCTCCAGATAGTGAGGTGTTCAGCAGAGTCAGCAACTGGCTTTTCTTCTCTCAGCTCCTCCCCTTCTTCCCAGGAGAGTCACTCTGCCCTGGGGGTGCAGGGAATGGATCCAGACAGGTCTTGGACCTGGCAAACTCCCTCCCCACTTCTTGCTCCTGCTGCCCCTTCCAGTCTCTCCTTTCTCCCTTTTTATCGTCTTCCCTCCCCCTGGGAGAACTTCTGACTGCCCCATTGTCTTGAGCCTTTGCTCTCATTAGGCAGATCAGCCACTGCTAACAGGGGTTTGAACCTGGCTGTGTCCATGGGCACAGCAGCTCTGGGACTTGCAGACACACAGGGAGCCCCCTTCCCACGTAGGCCAAACTCACCAGCAGGTCCCTGAAAGGGGCCCTTTGTGCAGAGTCACTTTTCTGCCCGGCCCCAGCCCTGTCCCCCGGGTCTCTCCATCACTTGCAGGCTCCAGCTGAGGAGCTGGTGACCGAAGAGCCAGGGGATGCCCCAGGGACTGGTTCCAGCCACTGGAAAAAGTCCCCACCTAGGCTGGGCACAGAGGGGCTTTAACAGACATCTCTCCTCTGCTGGGTATGAAGCAGCATCTCAATCTAGAGTCCCCGGTTGAACCAGGGAGCTCAACTCCACAGCGCTGATAACATGAGCAGCAAGAGACGCACACACCAGCCTCCTCCTCGTCCTGAGCAATAACCGGAGCCCTTTGGTGGCAGCAGATAAGGATGAGTCTCTCTGGTCTGCCCCTGCAGCCCCCAGGGACAGGCAGGCAGAGGCTGATCTTTTTCACGAGGAGGGTGGTGAAGCACTGGAACGGGTTACCTAAGGAGGTGGTGGAATCTCCATCCTTAGAGGTTTTTAAGGTCAGGCTTGACAGAGCCCTGGCTGAGACGATTTAGTTCGAGATTTGTCCTGCTTTGAGGAGCGGGTTGGACTAGATACCTCCTGAGGTTCCTTCCAACCCTGAGATTCTATGATCTCATTGGCCCATCCACGCTCACCTCCTGCCAGAGCTAGCAGTGACTCGGGTCTGACAATGGGTCTGGCTGAGATCTGAATCCTGCATGGAAATCAGACCAGGGCCTCGAGCAGCCCCAAACACTCAGGAGACAGACCCCAATATCATGAGTGTGTCTTTTTTATTTTTAAATCAAATCATAAATTGGAAGCAGGGTGTGCGGGGAGGGGAGGAGGCGGCCTGTGGATATTTTCCTTGTTGCTTCTGATTCCTGAGGGGACAGTCTCCTCACCTCACATGCTTGTTTGACCAGTTCCAGGAAAAAAATTGCCCATGGCTGCTGGGTGGGGAAGTCCTTCACCCTCTCCTACCCCATAGGGTGGGGAAGCTGCCCTTGTATCTCTCCCCACCCCTCTGCCTTCTCCCTCCCCCAGCCAGTCTGCACTTGCTCTCACCTTCTCCCTCCAGCCTCCCCTCCCCACATCCCCCCTTTCCCTCACAGTGCCCCCCCAATCACATCTTCCCTCATTCCCCTCAGCCCCATAATTCTCCTCCTACAGCCTGACTCCCCTGCATTACTCATTCTCCCTGCCCCCACATCCTGCCCCCTGCATTCCTATTAGCCATCTCCTGTAACCTAATGCATCCCTGTTCCCCACTCCTGCACCTCTTTAGCCTTCTCCTCCTGGAGCCCGGGTGTAAACGGGAGGCACGGCTGCCTGGGGGGCGGGAGTAAAGGTCTCTCTTACCTTCCCTCCAAGCGGTACCCTCCCTGGGAGCAGGGGCTGAAGCCTGGGAAGGGGGGCCCTGACTAGGCTGGGGTTACTGCAGTGGGAGAGGCTCCTGGGGAGCAGCAGGAATGTTCCTGCCTTACAATATAAACCTCTCCTGTCTGCAGCCAGGGATTTTGCCAGGAATGGGGATTCTGCACAGCAGTGACCAGTTACTGCAGTAAGTGCCATTCACTTCCCGCTGCTGGGAATGAGGGAGCCCAATGATTACTCCCACATCACTCCAGCTCCTTTTGGGCCCTAGCCATAAACCCATTAAACTGAAACCTCCCTGCCCCAGACCCTGCTCCTCAGAGCTCCCTTGTCTCCTGACCACAGCACTATGGGGGCAGCATCCATAAAAGCCAAGTCAACGGGAGAAAAGAAAGGAGAGAATCTGATCCCAGGAAGGGGGGAGAAGGCGCATGTCTGTGGAAACCCCTGATTGTTCCAGAGAGTCCCCAGTATCAACCAGGATTCAGGGGTGAAGGGGTCCTGGTCCGAAAGAGGCTGTCCAGACACTGACTCTGTGTTTGATTCGCTATGGGAAGAGATTGGATCAGGCAGCAGTTTAGCAGAGACGGTCTCTGGCCTTCACACGAGGCTCGCTGGCCAGCGGCTGCTCCTGGGGGAGTTTTGCACTATTGCACGCGTGCATAATGACTCAGCCATGCATATGTTTAATTTTGGGGGAAGAAAAAGCTCTCACTCCGATCTTTTCCCCCACTCCGTGGGGCTGCCCCAGCACGGCCCGGGCTGGCTCCCCCCGCCCCCAACGGGACCTGGCGGCCGCTTGCCTAGGCCCGGGGCAGGGAATCGCAGCCAGCTCCGCGGGGAGCAGCCCGGGGGTGACCGGGGGCGGGTCTCTCTTACCTTCCCTCCGAGCGGGGCCCCCCGGGGCAGGGGCCGGGCCGGGAAGGGGCCCTGGCCGGGCTGGGGGCTCTGCCCTGGGGGAGGCTCCCGGGGAGCAGCGGGCAGGGCCCGGCTGGAGGTTCCCCTCTCCCGGCTGCAGCCCGGGCTCCGGGCTCCCAGCACCAGCCGCCGGGGCGCGGGGATCTCGCCGGGAGCCAGAGTCCCCGCAGCGGCTGCGAGTCACTTCCTGCGGCCGGGCCCGAGCCCCGCGATCCTCCCCCCAGAGCCGCCCCCCAGCCGCTCCTGGGTCCTAGCGATCAACCCACCGCGCTGCAGCATCCCTGTGCCCGGCTCCTGTTACACTCACAGGCTCCAAGGTCAGAAGGGCCCCTCATGAGCATCGAGCCCAGGGGTTCTCACGGCCACATTTTTGGTGGCCTCAGAGTGCGGCCAGCAGCTCTGGCTGGTGGCCGCTCTGACACTTTTCCCTAAAACACTTAATTAACTTTAGGAAAAACCATGAGATGTGCACATAGGTAGGGGGCTGTAACATGTCTGTACCCGGACACAAGTGTCCACGGTAACAGTGTTGAGGTCAATGGGGGATGATCCCGCAAGCGGCTCCCCATCCCTGCTGTTGCTGGCAGAGGCGCAGCCAGGGGGTTCTGCAGGCTGCCTCCGTTCCCCCTCCCCGTGGCTCTGAGACCTGCAGATGGAGCAAGAGCGGGGACATGCCGCTGCTTCCAGGAGCTGCTTGAGGGAAGTGCTGCACAGAGCCTGAATATGCCTCCCGCGGCACACACTCCTGCCCCAGCCCTGATCCCCCTCCCGCCCTCCAAACTCCTTGGTCCTAGCCCGCAGCACCCTCCAACATCCCAAACCCCTCATCCCCAGCCCGACCCCAGAGCCTGCACCTGCAACTGGATCGCTTACCCCCGCCCCCAGGACCCAGCCTTGATCCCCTTACCATCCTCCGAACCCCTTGGTCCCAGCCTCAAACCCCCTCCTGTACCCCAAATCCCTCATCCCCAACTCCACACCACAGCCTGCACCCCCAGCCAGAGCCTTCACCCCCCCACACATCACATCCAGCCCAGAGCTCCAACCCTGAACCCCTCAATTCTGGCCCCACCCCAGAACCTGCACCCACAGCCCAGAGCCCGAACCCCCTCCCACACCCAACCCCCTGCCTCAGCCTGGAGCCCCCTCCAATGTCCATCACTAAGTCTGGTAATTTTGTTAAGTTTCCATTGTGCAACATGGTGGTGCTGACCCCTACAGAGAGCTAAGCGGGGGAATGGTCCCTCTATTGTGGGGAATTTTCCTGGCTTATACACCCCACCCCAGTGGAATTGAATAGCAGAAGGATCTGAGTCCTCGCTCCCACTCCCTTCATCCAGAGGCCTGCCTGACCCCAAGGACTCCCCTTCCACTCTAGTCCCCATAACCCTGACAAGGCTGGGCTAAGGATTCCTGAGGGGCTCGACCCCCAATCTTGTTGTGATCACTGAAGACAGGGGTGACAGTGTCCCCACTGCGGGGTACTCTCTTCGCTCTGGACTCTTCCCTGACACCTTCACTGACCATTGCACAGAGTTCAGAACAAATTAATTAAACAGCAAGTAATTTAAAAAAAAGGAAAAAAATGGGAAAGGTGAAAGGAAAACATGTCACCCCGCTCTGTGGGCATGGGGGGAACCACAACCAGCGTCTCTGAGATGTAAGGGCAGTTCCAAGTCTGCTCCTCACATGTCTCAGGCCTCCTGCCCAGGCCCTGGCTGTGCTGCAGGGATGCTGCGGGTCAGACACGTGCACTGACGGTGGCCACGTGCTTTCAGGCTCTAGGTGGCAGGACCCTTCTTCCCAGCGTCAGCCTCCTCCTGTTGGGGTTAGGCTTCCCCTCCAAGTCTGGCCTACGAGGCCCCTTGGCTGGGGGCATCTCCCTACGCTGGGCCCTCTGCCCAGGGTCCCCCTCGCTCTCTCCAGCTGCTCACCGCACCCGGCTCCAGACTGGCCCAGCCCCAGCCCCAGCCCCCCTCTGCCTCAGCACTGCTGCTGCTCTGGCTCCAGCCCCACTCAGGCTGCTGCTCTCCCCTTAGCTCTGCCCTTCTCTGGCAGGCAGCTCCAGCTCACACAGAGAACGGGCTCCTGACTCCCTCATTGGCCTGCCTGCCCTGTCAACGAGGTTGACCTAGAGCATTAGCCTCTCCCCATCGGCCCTGGGGACTACTCTCAGGGCCTTGATTTCTCATTGGTCCTTCCCTTAGCTTTTGGTACTGGGAGGGAGCCAACCAAAACCCCCCCATTAAGTTTCAGTAAGGGGCCAACAGTCCCCTTACCCAGATACACACCCAAATCATTGTAATTTATTTACTGCTAGCTAGTAAGTCTGCTGCTGTGAAAAGTGATATTTGTTTGTTTGTTAATATTTTTCACAGCCTCTCAGCTAGCTATATGGGTTCCCAATTTGGTAATTTAAAAAACCCAGACACTCCAGCAGGAGTGCTGGAACCTCCCCGCCCCATCTCTTCCCCTGAGGCCCCACACCTGCCTCGCCTCTTCCCCCGGAGGCTCCTCCCCCATCCACTCATTTTACACCCTCCCTATCCAGGTCAGGAGGGACTTGCCTGTGGAGCCGGGGCTGGGAGCTGCAGCCGCCCAATGCAGGTAGGAGGCAGCCCCGGCTGAGTGGGGCTGGTGTGGGTGATGACCCAGTGCCTCCCCACCTGCAGTAACTCGACTTTGGGTGGCCAGTCAGTAGATCTGACCGGACAATGTCAGGTTCCCTTTTTAACTGGACTTTCTGCTCAAAAACCGGGCAATTGGCCACCCTATCATCAGCACCCAATGTGCAATAAGTGCTGGGTACATGTCAGGGACAACTTCTGCTTTCTTATGGTGGGGGAAGTAACCATGGGACAGTCGGGTTAGACTCAGTTCTGACCAGCAGGGAGGAATTTGTTGGTCTAGATGAAATTACTATAAGGTGGGTGCACAACTGGTTGAAAGACTGTACTCAGAGTAGTTATTAATGGTCTGGTGTCAACCTGGTAGGGGAGTGATGGAGGGGGAGCCCCAGGTGGCTTTCCCACACTCCCAGCAGGGAACGGGGAGTTGAAAAGCTGCAGGTGCCTTCCCCCACTCTTTACGGAAAACAGGGAGTGGTGGGCAGGCAGCCCACTAAGAGCCTGTGGGGCAGCTAGGCCCCTGGGAGGGAGCCATAGGCGCCAACTCCATGGGTGCTCTGGGACTGGAGAGCCACAGGGAAAAAATTATCAAGTGCTCCGCACCCACCAGCAGCCAAGCTCCCTGCTCCTCGCCTCCTTCTCCCCACCCCCAGTGCCCCACATCCCAGCTCCGCCCCCTCCCAGCGCTCCCTGCCGCCTTACAGCTCTTTGGTGGCGCTTAGAACTTTACAGGAGGGACCAGCTAGGACCACTTCCCTCAATTCAGTGATGCTCCTATTGTCTTTCAAGCGAACTTGCTACTGTGAGTAGAGATGAGGAAGGGGATGTGGCCAGAGGCTTTTCCCCCCCTTCTTATACTCACAGCCTTTCTAGTGGAAAAGTCTTTGCTGGGTCATGGCGTCAGGCAACTCCATGGCATATGTGAGCTCCAAAAGCGTCCTTTGGATGAATTGTAAATTTCTTTGTTTACCCCCTTCTTCCTCTTGGTGGACAGACAGATAAGAGTTTTCTAACACAGATGGTCAGATCTTTCTCGTCTCTGAGGAGTTAGTCTGTGGGCGTTCCCCAGAACGACGACATATTTCAGCAACAAATAGGGTTACCATATGTCCGGGTTTTCCCGCAGAGCCTCTTTTTTGAACCTGCTTTCTCTGTCCAAGCGGGATTTTCCTATAACAGCAAATGTCCAGGGGTTCTGCAGAGCAGATGGGCTGCAGCTCAGGAATGGCACTGATTGGTCAGCTTCCCAACTGGTCTAGTTCCTGGCATCCACAGCTGATTGGTCCATTCCCCTACATCTGCAGCCGATTGATTGCTGCCGGATCCCTCCCACCCAGGCCCCAGCCCTGGGCAGGTGGTCCCACAGGTAGGTGCTGACGGACGGCTGTCGCTGCGTTCTGGGCTTGTGTCAATGCCCTGCCACTGTGACAGTGACCGACACTGCCCTCACCTCGTGAATACCCCCACCACACCCCCTCCAGCACCCAGAACTCTACCCCCCCCCCAGGCTCCCACCCCTCATCAGTGTCCTCTTTTTGGGCACCTGGAATATGGTCACCCTAGTAACAAACATACAGTAAAATCTCACCATTCTACATGCACTGGTGGTACATACATTTCGATGGCATAATATTCAGCTGATCGTGAGTTTTCCAGTGATCCCTCACCAGGCACTCTTTGTACACTATATATCATAACCATAGGCAAGTGGTGAACATGGGGCACAAGGGGTTAGTCACAAGAGGGATCAGTGTGGCAAAGAGAATCTTTGTCATCACAACTCAGGACACTGGGATACAGGGGGAGGGGGTGATCAGCTGGGCTGTCAGGTTCCTCATTTCCCTCTGGCCTCGGTGATGGGGGTCGGCCTGACTTAAAGGCTGCCCAGGCCTGTTGACATCCCCGGCTCCTTTCTTGCCTGAGCCCAACCTCGGCATCTCAGCAATAAGGAGGCACAGCCCCCTCGTGTCATTCATGGTCCTTTAGATTTCAGGGACAGCTTCACACGACACTCACAGGCCAAGTCTAGTCGCTCTCTGGCTCTAATGCAGTGAATTCCCAGTTCTCAGCCTCAGCCGTCTGGCTTTGAGGAGCAAACCCAGCAGTTTCCCAGCTCTGTTTCCCCTCGTTTTTCCCCCTCCAAACTGTATCTCACATCACTGCAGGGATCAGGCAGTAACTTCATTCCTCTGTCTCCCGCACTGTGAATCTAGCTTGCACCATCAGTGGTTGTTTTGAGAGATACTGATCACTGTCATTGTTCAAACCACACACAAAAATCTCATGACAAAGGGTCAGATAAAGATTAAAATAACAAAATCTAAAAAAGGCCTATTCTGGCAAATGGTCATTTGTCTCGTGAAGTCCTCAATATATCTGAGCTACATCCTGTCAAACTAAATATTAACGTATGTGACCAAACAGCCTTCACGAAGAGAGAAAAACCCACAATCCAGGGTGGGCTATAACACACTTTCATGTTCATAAAGTGAAATCTCAGAGAATCCTTTAAGACACAAAATCAGGAAAATAAATGTACCCAGTTTCTTCTGTAGTGGCTAAACCAGCTTCACTCCTCGCCTCCGTATTTGGTTGTATTAGTTGCAAAAGTTTTAGCATCATTATACTAAAAGAAAGAGAAAGAAAGACAAATCTTCCCATCTACAAATGATCTGGACTAGCTTAGAAAAAGCTGGGAACTAATTTCACCCATAGGTGTAAACAGGGCTATAGGATCTGAAAGGCCAAACTGTGCTTTAGGTTCAATGGGATTTCCCCACCCACTCGTAGGTCTATGACCCTTTCTTCTCCAGCCCTCTGGAGTCTGACTTAGGATCATAGACATCAAAACTGTGATTCCTAAGCTTGGAGAGCCAGGGATATGGTGGTAAGTGACACCGTGAGAGACAGAGGGGTAGAATGAGGAGAAGATAAAACTGACAGGTTGGATCACAGAACCCCCCTTGGGAACTGCCAACTGATGTGCCAAGACAACTTCGGCCCCTGCTTTCCCTGCCAGCTTGGGACTCCAGCACCCTGTCTTGTGGAGCCAGACATGCCAGTCTGCTCCAGCACAGACCCAGGGTCTGCTCCAACACAGACCCACATGTCCCAAAGCTGCAGACTTAACTGAAAGCAGCGTAAGAAGTGTTCCTGTCTTTAACACTCAGATGCCCAACTCCCAATGGGGTCCAAACCCCAAATAAATCCGTTTTACCCTGTATAAAGCTTTTACCCTGTATAAAGCTTATACAGGGTAAACTCATAAATTGTTCGCCCTCTATAACACTGATACATATGCACAGCTGTTTGCCCCTCCCCCCAGGTATTAATACATACTCCGGGTTAATTAATAAGTAAAAAGTGATTTTATTAACTACAGAAAGTAGGATTTAAGTGGTTCCAAGTAGTAACAGACAGAACAAAGTGAATTACCAGGCAAAATAAAATAGAACACGCAAGTCTATGTCTAACACAGTAATAAAACTGAATACAGATAAAATCTCACCCTCTGAGATGTTTCAATAAGTTTCTTTCACAGACTGGATGCCTTCCTAGTCTGGGCACAACCCTTTCCCCTGGTCCAGCCCTTGTGCCAGCTCAGGTGGTAGCTAGGGGATTTCTCATGATGGCCGCCCCCTTTGTTCTGTTCCACCCTCTTCTATATCTTTTGCATAAGGTGGGAATCCTTTGTCCCTCTGGGTTCCCACCCCTCCTCAATGGAAAAGCACCAGGTTAAAGATGGATTCCAGTTCAGGTGACATAATCACATGTCACTGTAAGACTTCATTACCCACTTGCCAGCACACACATATACAGGGAGACTTCCAAGTAAAACAGAGCCATCTACAGTCAATTGTCCTGGTTAATGGGGGCCATTAAGATTCCAAACCACCATTAATGGCCCCCACTTTGCATAACTACAATAGGACCTCAGAGTTATATTTCATATGTCTAGTTTCAGATACAAGAGTGATACATTTATACAAATAGGATGACCACACTCAGTAGATTATAAACTTTGTAATGATACCTTACAAGAGACCTTTTGCATGAAGCATATTCCAGTTACATTATATTCACACTCATAAGCATATTTTTAAAAAATCACATAGAGTGCAACATCACACTGTCCATTGCTGGGACAGAGGCTGCTATGTGGAGAGTGGAGGGGGATGGTGCTGGGGGAACAAGGGAATCCCTCAGACTCACCCCATCGCCCTGAAATAGCACAGAAGCTAAAACACCACATTTTACTGTCCCTGCTCCCACTTTTTTAGCATCTAGTTAATTCTGGTGCATAAGGCAGAAAATGTACAAACACTAAATGCTTTTCAGCAGGGCCTGGAGTAATGTGAGACTATCTGGGAATGAGAAAATCCAGCCCCACAGGGGGAACTCAGGGACTAATGATCACTCTGCGAATGGGAGGGGGTCAGAACACATAAGTAAGGGTACGATTTTGTTATGGATTTGCAGAAGTCACAGAATCTGTGACTTCCAGAGACCTCTGTGACTTCAGTCCATGGTGGCTTGGAGCTGCGGGGTTCCCCTGCTGCGTGCAGTAGCAAAGAGCTGCCCCCTGGAGCTCTAAGCTGCTGCAGGCCGTGGGAGTACCCCGCAGCACCCAGCTGCCAGGAGTGGCCACCAGATCTATGAGTCACTGCGGGGGGCAAGGCCCCCCCACAGTTCCCAACTTCCCTGGGCTGCAGGGGCCCCAGAGCTCTGAAACACGGGAGTCAGGAGGCCCATGCAGCTGCAACCAGGGCCCCCACATCTGCCTGGCTGCCATGGGACCCCAGAGTCCCAGGAGCAATGGGTGCTGCAGACTTCTTCCTCCCCATTTTGTCACGGATATTATTAGTAAATGTCACAGATAGGTCACGGGCTTCTGTGAATATTTCTTTATTGCCCGTCACCTGTCTGTGACTTTTAGTAAAAATATCCATGACAAAATCTCAGCCTTACACATAAGATGCTCAGGGTGAGGTTACACTAGAAAATCTGGTGGAGGGTCACAGAGATGCTCTGGCTAATCCCAACCACATTTCCTAGCATAGATAAATGCTCGGAAGCAGAGGTGGGATCTCTCGGCCTTCCCCAAATGGCTCTGTGGGAATCAGCCCCTCCCAGTGGTGCTGTCTGAATGCAGCGGGGGCAGGGAGATGGGGCAGAATGGGAGAGCGAGGAGAGGCAGCACCTCTCTACCCCTGTGCTCTTCCTCGCCTCTTATCCCATGATCCCCAAACGCTCGGTGATCCAGCACCCAGCTCCCCCTGCTTCCCAGCTCCACCAGCCCCAACCATTCAATCCCCAGTTCCCTCCCCAAAACCCATCCTCCTGGTCCCTCAATATTTGATCCCCAGAGCCTAGCGCCCTGGGGGATTTGGGGAGGGGAGGAGTTACTAACCCCCAGGGACTCTCCCCCTGCAGGGAACAGGTCCAGGTAAGTCGGGGAGCCCAGCCCAGGGGCTGGTGGAAGATGGGGGGTGGGGACAGGGGTCTAAAATGAAGGTGGGGCCTGGCCCAAGTGTCCTTCTCTTCATTTCTATGTCAGGGGGATCCCGGCTGGGAGAGGAAGGGAGGGGGGGAACTTCAGCCAGGCAGAGGGAGCATCTGCAGGAGTTTCTCTCTCTTCTTCCCCCACCTCTGGCCCATCAGCTCAGCAGCCAGGGCTGTAGCAGGGAGGAGGTGCTGATCGGGGCCTCTCCTCTGCCTGGGGTTTGCTTAGACCAGGCAGAGCCAGAGGGTCACTGACCAGCTGCTGCTCAGCTGCTGCTGTATCCTCACCCCAGCGATGGGTAGCTGGGTCCTTGGGAGCCAAATGCCCCTGTGTGTGGGAATGAGGAAATGGGTTTGTCACCATGGCCAGCCCTTGTCAGGGCACTCAGAGAATTTCCCTGCTGTGAGGAGGAGTCTCTGATGTCAGCTCCACTTGGAGCATTTTTCACACTGAGAACATCTCAGAGGTTTCTCCCTGTGCGGATTTGTGGATCCCTGATACTCCTGGAGCACCAAATGAAGCTTTCCCCACATTGAAGGTCTCTCTGTTGTGTTGATCACTGATGTGTGAAGTCGAATTGAATCTTTTCCTGCAGACAAGCTATTTCTAGGGTCTCTCACCTTTGTGGATTTTCTGATGTTTGGTGAGCTCTGAGCTCTTATTGAAGCTTTCCCCACAGTCAAGGCATTTATAACGTCTCTCTCCTGTGTGGATTCTCCCATGTTGAGTAAGGTTTGAGCGCTGACTGAAAGTTTTCCCACAGTCCAGGCATTTATGGGGTTTCTCTCCTGTGTGAGTTTTGTGATGTGTATTAAGGGTTGATTTTAAACTGAAACTTTTCCCACACTCAAGGCATTTATAGGGTTTTTCTCCTGTGTGGATTCTCTCATGTTTAGTAAGGGATGAACTTTCCATAAAACTTTTCCCACACTCAGGGCATCCATAGGGTCTCTCTCCTGTGTGAACTCTCTGGTGTATAGTAAGATGTGAATTCTGAATAAAACTTTTCCCACACTGAAGGCATTTAAAGGGTCTCTCTCCTGTGTGGATTGCTTGATGTCTAGTAAGTTTTGAGTTATGAATAAAACTTTTCCCACAGTGGAGGCATTTATAGGGTTTGTCACCTGTGTGGATTCTCTGATGCTTAATAAGGACTGAGTGCTGAATGAAACTTTTCTCACACTCAAGGCATTTATAGGGTCTTTCTCCTGTGTGGATTCTCCCATGCTTAGTAAGGGATGAACTTTCCATAAAACTTTTCCCACACTCAAGGCATTTGTAGGGTCTTTCTCCCATGTGGATTTGCCCATGTTTAATAAGGGATGAACTTTCCATAAAACTTTTCCCACACTCAAGGCATCTGAAGGGTCTCTCCCCTGTGTGGATTTTCCCATGCTGAGTAAGGTGTGAGCGTTGACTGAAAGTTTTCCCACAGTCAAGGCATTTATGGGGTCTTTCTCCTGTGTGGATTCTCCCATGTTTAATAAGGGATGAACTTTCCATAAAACTTTTCCCACACTCAAGGCATCCATAGGGTCTCTCCCCTGTGTGGATTCTCCCATGTTGAGTAAGGTGTGAGCGCTGACTGAAAGTTTTCCCACAGTCAAGGCATTTATATGGTCTCTCTCCTGTGTGGATCCTCCTATGTTT
Source organism: Lepidochelys kempii (assembly GCF_965140285.1). NCBI lineage: Eukaryota > Metazoa > Chordata > Testudines > Cheloniidae > Lepidochelys > Lepidochelys kempii. The sequence goes on along the minus strand of NC_136393.1, from coordinate 44,100,950 downwards.
CATAAGGGATGAACTTTCCATAAAACTTTTCCCACACTCCAGGCATTTATAAGGTCTCTCTCCTGTGTGGGTTCTCTGATGTGTAGTAAGCTTTGAGTTATGAATAAAAGTTTTCCCACACTCCAGGCATTTATAAGGTCTCTCTCCTGTGTGGGTTCTTTGATGTGTAGTAAGATGTGACTTCTGAATAAAACTTTTCCCACACTCAAGGCATCCATAGGGTCTCTCTCCTGTGTGGGTTCTCTGATGTTTAGTAAGCTTTGAGTTATGAATAAAATTTTTCCCACACTGCAGGCATTTAAAAGGTCTCTCTCCTGTGTGGGTTCTCTGATGTGTAGTAAGCTTTGAGTTATGGATATAAGTTTTCCCACACTTCAGGCATTTAAAGGGTCTCTCTCCTGTGTGGGTTCTCTGGTGTATAGTAAGTTGTGACTTCTGAATGAAATTTTTCCCACACACCAAGCATTTATGGGGTCTTTCTCCTGTGTGGATTGCCTGATGTCTAGTAAGTTTTGTTCTGTCAGCAAAACTTTTCCCACAGTCAAGGCATTTATACGGTTTGTCACCAGTGTGGATTCTCTGATGCTTAATAAGGACTGAGTGATGAATGAAATTTTTCCCACACTCAAAGCATTTATATGGTCTCTCTCCTGTGTGGATTCTCCTATGTTTAATAAGGTATGAGCTCTGACCAAAAGTTTTCCCACAGACCAAGCATTTATATGGTTTCTCTCTGGTGTGGGTTCTCTCATGTTTAATAAGGTTCCATCGTGCATAGAAAACTCTCTCACACTGAAGGCATTTATAGTGTCTCTCTCTTGTCTTCAGACATGGATGTCTAATAAAGTTTGAGTGATGAATGAAACTTTTCCCACACTTAAGGCATTTATATGGTCTCTCTCCCGTGTGGATTTTCCTATGTTCAATAAGGTGTGAGCGCTGACGGAAAGTTTTCCCACAGTCCAAGCATTTATGGGGTTTCTCTCCTGTGTGAGTTTTCTGATGTGTATTAAGGGTTGATTTCAAATTGAAACTTTTCCCACACTCAAGGCATTCATAAGGTCTTTCTCCTGTGTGGATTCTCTGATGTGCAGTGAGGTGTGAACTTTCAATAAAACCTTTCCCACACTCGAGGCATTTATAGGGTCTTTCTCCAGTGTGGATTCTCTGATGTGCAGTAAGGTTTGAACTCTGACTAAAACTTTTCCCACATTCAAGGCACTTATATGGTCTCTCTCCTGTGTGCAGTCTTTGGTGTACAATAAGACATGGTTTCTTACTGAAGCTTTTCCCACAGACTAAGCATTTATAGGGCTTCTCTCCTGTGTGGGATCTGTGGTGTGCCATAAGCGGTGATCTCTGGCTAAATCTTTTTCCGCACTCCAGGCATTTATAGGGTTTCTGTCCTATGTGCAGTCTCTGGTGCATAATCAAGTTTGACTTCTCACTGAAGCTTTCCCCACAGTCTAGGCATTTATAGGACTTCTCTCCTGTGTGGGTTCTCCAATGTTTAATAAGGCTTGCACTGAAACGGAAACTTTTCCCACAGTCAAGGCATTTGTAAGGTTTCTCTTCACTGTGACTTTTCTGCTGGACTGTGGTTTCCTTGGGATCCTTGCATCCTCCGCCACGGTCAATGGATTCATCAAGTTTCTTCCTGGGATAGTTTCCCAGCTGCATCGGTGATCTGTGTCGATCTCCCCAGGCATTTCCCTGTTCCAAGCACTGGGAAAAATTCCCTTCAGCTCTTCTCAAAACTATCTCCTGCGATTCCACTTTCCCAGAACCTTCCTCCTGCTGATTCTGCTCCTTGTTCTCACTCACTGTCCTATCACCTGCTGGGAGAGAGAGAACCCAGACAGGAGTCACTGCCTGTGCCGGGAGAAAGGACAGAAAGGGGAATAGCAAAGAGGGAAAACACAACACAGTGACTGTTGGGGAGATGGAGACACTGGATTCTGCCTCCACATCCCACCCAAACACTCCCAGGGAAGGAAAGTCAGGGAGGAAATTCCTGACAGCTAACAGGATGGGTGGGAAGCTGTGACTTGATATTTGCCTTCATGATACGAAACCTGTAACTGTAGCCCTCACCTGGGTGAGAAGGGGCAGAACTGCGGGCTCTCGCTCACAGCACATTTTGGGAGTCCCAGCTTTTTCCTTCACTCTCAAGATGGTTCTGTCTCAGGTTTCCTGACTCCTCACCTGTGCGGGTGTCTTTCGGGCTCTCCCTTTCATTACTGTCCTGGAGATCCGGGACCCACGGCTCTTCCCCTTGTTCCAGCCGGGCGATCAGGTCAGGTTTGGGAATGGAGAATCCTGCACAGGGGGTGAAAACAGGCAAGATCAGGGAGCATGGAGCATTGGTAGAGAATCTGTCACAAGGAACATTCCCTGAGTTTTAGCTGACCCTACATGGGACTATGGTAACTCTGACGCTTTCTGAGCAGCAGATATCTGGGGGAGGGGTGTTGTCATGCCCTCACTAGGAGTTCTCAGGGTAGATGAGCTCTGGGGGACTTTCTGGTACACGCAGCTCTGGTGTTAAACTCCTGCCTATTTCCAAACCAGCACATCGGTGCTGGATCTAGCGGTGCTGGGGGAGCTGCCAGACCCCCAGCTTGAAGTGGTTTCCATTCTATCCAGGGTTTACAGTTTGGTTCAATGGCTCTCAGCCCCCCACTGTACAGATTGTCCCAGCACCCCTGAGCCTGCAGCACCGAAAGCCCTCCCCATGGATGGAGCTCGTCCCGAGAGGACTGGTGAATGATGTGTGAAGGAGAAATAACACAGGCAGGGCAATCCCCTGCTTCTGGCCCCTTGAAAGCTGGAGAGATGGGGATGAATTAGCCTGTCCATTAGGTTTCTGCCTCCCCTGTTCCTTGAAGGGGGCATGGAGAGGAGCGTATCTTTCACAGTGGAGCTGTGGACTCTACCAGGGGTTCTCAACCTTCTTCTCTCTGAGGCCCCCCCGACATGGTATAAAAACGCCACGGCCCACCTCTGCCACACCAACTGTTTGTCTGCCTATAAAAGCCAGCACCAGCATTCGGGGGTAGGGAGCAGGGCAAATACCCGGGGTCCCACGCCCCATGGGGCCCCACAAAGCTAAATTGCTCAGGCTTTAGCTCCAGCCCTATGCAGTGGGGCTCCCAATTTGTGCCCTGGGCCCCACAAATCTAACGCTGGCCCTGCATGGCGGCCCCCCTGAAACCTGGTCGAGGCCCCACAGGGGCCCCTGGTTGAGAAGCACTTCACTTTGAGACCCATTCCTTCCTAATCCAACTGAGCAGAGTCAGACACGCAGACCCTACAGCTTATAATAGCTGAGGACACAGGAATCCCTTACCCAGCGAGGTCACCGTCTGGTAATTCTCCTGCATGACGTCCCTGTAGAGGGCTCTCTGAGCGGGGTCCAGCAGAGCCCCCTGCCCCTGGGTGAAATACACAGCCACCTCCTCGAAGGTCACCGGCATCTGGAACAACAAGAGTCCCCCGCTCAGCACCTGCTGCCCCAGCCACAATCCCACTAGCCATGGGGCTGGAGACCCAGAAAAGCAGAATCCCCCCCCCCCCAGACACACACCCTGCTCAGAGCAGCCAGGAGGCTTCAGGGGGTGGGAGAAGGTGAGAGCTCCTTGTCCCCCCCAGCACACGGAGCGGGGCAGGGTCTTCTCATTTCCCACCCGCCTGCCAGCCACAGGCTGAGACGGGAAGCAGAGCTCCGAGCCGGAGCAGGGGACAGGGACAGGAATCCCGACAGCTTCCCTTCGTATTTCACAGCAGCCTCTGGCCAGTGGGGTCAGGCTCCAGCACTGGGAGTCTGGTCCGTTTTCCCAGCCCTGCTCGGGGGGGGGGTGTTTCCTGCTTCAGAAAAGGGGGAATCCCCCCCCCAGCCGTGCCAATGGGCCTGTTCTGCAGGCGCGGGCTGGTTCCCCCCACCCCGCGCACACCGGGGGCTGCGGCAGCTTTCCCGGGCCCGGGGCAGGGAATCGCAGCCAACTCCGTGGGGAGCAGCCCGGGGGTGCCGGGGGGGGCGGGTCTCTCTTACCTTCCCTCCGAGCGGGGCCCCCGGGGCAGGGGCCGGGCCGGGAAGGGGCCCTGGCCGGGCTGGGGGCTCTGCCCTGGGAGAGGCTCCCGGGGAGCAGCGGGCAGAGCCCGGCTGGAGGTTCCCCTCTCCCGGCTGCAGCCCGGGCTCCGGGCTCCCAGCACCAGCCGCCGGGGCGCGGGGATCTCGCCGGGAGCCAGAGTCCCCGCAGCGGCGGCGAGTCACTTCCTGGGCCGGGCTGAGCCCCGCGATCCTCCCCCCAGAGCCGCCCCCCAGCCGCTCCTGGGTCCTAGCGATCAACCATCCGCGCTGCAGCCCCCCTGCCCCGGACCCTGCCCCCTGGGGACCCATCTCCCCGGGCTCCTGCAGCTTCTCCCCACATTAACGGGGCATCGTGCATGGAAGCCACCCTGCTAGTGACTGGACAGAAGGGATCCATCCAGACCCCAGGGAGGGGGGAGAAGGGGCGTTTCTAATGGAAATTGGGGATTGTTCCAGAGGGTCCCCAATATCCTCAAGAACGAGGGGATGAGAGGTCCGGTCCTAGAGAGGCTGCCCAGAGCCCTAGCAGCAGGGGACACATTTCCCGGGGACGCTGACTCTGTGTGACACCTCACCCTAGACATAGGAATGTCGTTTTTCCAGTGCTTAATTTGTGCCAGGGCTTCCCAGGGGTGGGCCCCAGACAGCACCTCTGGGCCTGGCCGTTCATAGCCTAAGCACCTCTGGGCTGGGCAGTTCAAAGCCTAAGCACCTCTGGGCTTGCTGCATCAATTATGAATGTAAAAAAAAAAAAAATCGCCCTGGGAGTTTCTGCCATAGGACTTGGAAGGACGATGAGAATGTATTTGCATCTCAGGTAAACAGACCCCCTCAAACTAAAGAGGGGGTGTGACCCCATCCATTTCACCAGAGGGGGCAGGAGCTAAACATTTTGCATTTTAGCAGACACCCAGCTCTGGCGGGGGAGAAAGAAGCAGGACCCTGCCCTGAAAACAGAGGGCCTGTCGCCTGGCTCACAGCTCGAAATAGACTTTTGTCTGAAGGCCATCCTCAGAAGAATCCTTTTCAAAGGTTCATTGGATTCTGGAAGAGATCGATCCAGCCACTGTGTTTAAATGGAACTGTTCAGTGACTCTGGGGAAAAGTAACAAACTGTTGCACATTGACTCCTTAAAGGGAGAACACCCTTAACATTCCTCTGACTGTTCCAGGACAGGGCTGGACTTTACAGAACACCCCTTCCTGGGGACCTTCGGGGCTGGGCAGAGTCGGGGCTCTGAAACCTGGAAAGTGGGGAGGATCTCAGACCCCAGGCTCCAGCCCCTGCATCTGCTCTGCTAATTTTATCCCTACAGTCCAAGCCCCTCTCCACAACCAGATTCAGCTGACCCCCCACTCTGAGGCTTGTTGCAGTGTCTTCTTTTGCTTGTGTTTTTGTTTCGTTTTATTTTTGCAGTGTAGATAGACATACCCTGAATGAGGCAGGGTCCTGTGTTAATGAGCGCTGCAGTTGTGATCCTGTCATTAAAGATTATATAATAATGCACAGACACAAGGGGGCTGAATTAACAAGGCCCAGACATCCTTGATTCTCGGACCCACCCCCACCACATGAGTTTTGTTATGTGCACTGATATGAAGGTAATGTGTCACATATCACCTCCATATAGGTGCACATAACAAAATTCCTTGATTCTGGCCTTGCCTCAGAGCGCTCGACTTTGCACCATTCAGAACATGCTTTTACTGGAATATTTTGAGGGTAAAGTGGATAGAAATTCCCTCCAATTTTCCTGCTCTACCATAGAATTATTGAATAGGAACATATTACATCCTCCAATCTTGCCCCTTTTCTCTCCCATAATCAATTATTGTGGTACACATTTTCCCTTTTATTCACTTACTCATTTTTACTGCACTCCACTCAGATATTGATCACTTTCTCTCTGTTGAAGAATTACTAATATAATCTCTGCATAAAGATCACTTATTTTTCCTTTAAATACCCACTTGATACAAAACCTTTCTGATTTTTGCTTTTTCCTGTCGACTTAGCCAATTTGTGTAAATCTTCTCAGATTTTTCCTCATTATCAAATGCTGCTATAAATTCTCCTCGACCTTCACAGATTATTTCTCTCTGGAATTACTGAATAATACCAAATTCCCTCAGTTTGGGAGAAAATTGACTGTGCTGAGTCATTCTCACAGCGTGGGGGGTTGGGGTTTAAACCCGACAAGGATCAATTTTCCCAGCGACATTTGAAAATGGAATCATAGAATCATAGAATATCAGGGTTGGAAGGGACCCCAGAAGGTCATCTAGTCCAACCCCCTGCTCAAAGCAGGACCAATTCCCAGTTAAATCATCCCAGCCAGGGCTTTGTCAAGCCTGACCTTAAAAACCTCTAAGGAAGGAGATTCTACCACCTCCCTAGGTAACGCATTCCAGTGTTTCACCACCCTCTTAGTGAAAAAGTTTTTCCTAATATCCAATCTAAACCTCCCCCACTGCAACTTGATGGAGATGTTTCCTCCCTGTTCGAGGAGCTGTGGTGTTGATATGGGGATGTCTCATTCCCAGCGGTGGGTAAGACGTTAACAAATCCCTCGTTCGGCGCTCCAGCATTAAACAGAGAAGTGGGGTTTGGCTGCAGTTAGCACGGCATCCTCTCATGGTAAAAACAAGCTGGATAGAATCTGTTGCCATAGGGGGGAAATCCCTGCTTCACAGTCTTTTAGCTGCCTTAAGGATGGTACTAACTGTGCTTTTGAGGGGAAAAGAGAATAAATGAGGTGAGACAGGTTGGAGCTGTGGCTGGAGTCCAATCCTGCTCCCTATGAGACAAAAGAAAACAACGACCCACAAAAGGGGAGAGAAAAGCTCAGCAAAGAGAAATCGCAGCCTCTGGTGCCGGGGCTCAGCCTCCCTTGCAGCCTCACTGCAGGAGAAAACTGGGCACGGCCTGCCGGCTGATCAGCCCCTCTGAGACGTGGCAAACTTCTCTCCGCATTGGGCTGGCTAAGGCATTGCTTGGAGCTGCCTCTCTGTTCACAGGCTACCGGCACTGGTGCAAAATGTGGCGCTGACTTGGGGGGCTGAGCCGGACGTGTGGGAGAGAGAAGGCAAAAGGAGAGGGAGAGAGCAGAAGAAATGGGGGCGGGGGGGATGATGCATGTGAGATTTCAGCGATAACATTCCCTCCCATCTCCACAATCTTTCAGCCCCTAGCCCCAGTGATTGCAATGGGACTGGGGTAGAATTAGGCAGGTGGTGAGCTAAGTTCCCTGTAAGCAGCCTATTTAGCGCCGCGCAGAGAACCCACCTGGGGACCTGCCGCGGCCGGGAGATGGGCGCCCCTTCTCTGGCCCCAACCAAGACCAGCCCCCAATATGCCATGGCCAGGGCCACTGCCCAGCCCCAAGTATGCCGTGGACCGGACCTGCTGCATCTGGGGTGCACCTACCCCGGCCCGGCCCCGCCCCAGCCGCAGTGGCCTGGCCCGGCCCCAAACCTGAACCCGGGCTACAGGGCCTGGCCACGAACCTGGGCGTCCCGGTCGGCACCCAGCCAAGGATGGGGCAGCACAGTGCAGCCCGGAGCCAGCCATGGTCAGGGCGGTCCGGCCCGAACCCAGGCGGACCAGCCCCAAGCCAGGTGCAGCCCGGCCCGAACCCAGCCCCGGTGGCCTGGCCCAGCCCCGAACCCGGGCAGCCCAACCTGGACCCAGCCGCAGCAGCGTGGCCCAGCCAAGCCCAAACCCGGGTGGCCCAGCCTGGAGCCAGCCGTGGCTGGACGGCGCGGCCTGAATCCAGTTGCAGCCGGGGCAGCCCAGCCGAGACCCAAGTGTGTTGGCCCAGCCTGGACCAGCCGCGGTCAGGGTGGCCTGGCCCAGCCCTGTCATGGGGCACCTCTCCCTGAACCTAGCCCCGGCCTGAACCTGCGGGGACTGAGCTAGGGGAGCCTATCCTGCAGCCACAATGGGGAGAGGTGCCTCTCCCCCCCAGCCCAGGTACTGCTGTGGGGAGACAGAGCTGGGGGGAGTCCTCTGTCCCTGACGTAGCCCCGGAGCACTCTCCTGCATCCCAGACAACTCATTCCTGGCCCCACCCCAGAGCCTGCACCCTAGCCGGAGCCCTGCACCCCAACCCTTTGCCTCAGCCCTGAGCCCCCTCCCATACTCTGAATCCCTTGGACCCACCCCCACCACGTGCGTTTTGTTATGTGCACTGATATGAAGGTATTGTGTCACATATCACCTCCATATAGGTGCACATAACAAAATTCATTCTGCACATGGGTGGGAAAAATTAGAGGAAACACTGGTGGTAAGGCTGAGAGAACAGGGGCTTTGGGAAACCCAGCTCAGTGATCACAATCACTTTAGCACAATGCATGAGTGTGTCTCCTGCAAATAGACCTAGAGGCCAATGGTCTGATTCTCTTCTCACAACAACCTCACACTGGTGTAGATAGGTCACAGGGCCCCAGTGGGATTACTCCTGATTAGTACCAGGGGGAGGGAGAGGAGGATGAGCCCGGGAGCCCAATCAGACTGTTCCTGATTTGTACTGGGGTCAGGGAGGGAGGCACAATTTTTCAGTGAGTTTTCTCTCTTTGGGAAGTTTGAGGAGCTTGTGACAGGGCAGGGATGAAGTTGGCTGGGTGACATTTCCATCCCAGATCACGTCTGCATCACCTTTACCTTTCACCTTACCTCTGCAGCTGGCAGCCATTTCATGCAAAGCAAAGGAGACTGGGAGTGGGAGAAACTAAATTCTACTTTATTGTTCCAAAGGTCAAGCAAAAGGCCGACTCCTTTCCCCAGCTCCAGCCCAGCCCAGTCCAGTCCCAGCCCAGCCCACGGCTCCATCCAACTCCCCCAAGTGCCAGCAAGAGAGCAACAGCTACACATTGGGAGAAACGTGCCGAGAAGCCGCGAGAGGCGCTGGGAGCCCGTCACAGAAGCAAACCCCCCGAGAGCAGGGACTCCAAAGAGCTCAGGTTACAGGGATGCAGATTGGAGTGAGTGGGTCAGAGACAGTCGCTATCGTCCCCACACAGGACACAGCGGTAGATGGGGGAAGGGGTGACCAGCTTGTTGCCGGCACCCAGTGCCGAGAGGCTGAACAACAGCTTGAGTGGTTCGTTACCCGGTGTGCTACACCCAATAATCACAACGGGGTGGAGAAGCAGAAAAGTTTATTTGAAGCTTCAAATAGGTACAGGGAGATTTGAATCTCAAATCCTGTACACAGAGCAGGAAGTTACACAGACTTTTATACATCCTTTTCCCCAGCATACTTATCCAATAGCAAACTGCCCCAAGTATCAATATAGCCAGCCAATCCAGTTCCCAGCTAGTTCCCTGGTTCTCTATATCATTTATTAAACTATACATAAAGCTGCTTTATTCAGCATTGTTCTTCCATATCTGCCCTGTTTGGCCTTGCTTAGTTTCAGGCAGTCTGACTCTGCAGCGTATTGTTGCAGATTCTCAGCATAACTGCTGTGTGTGCCTCCAGGCGGGGGGCCAAGGACACTTGGGCCTAGCACGCAGAGCTGCTGCGAGTGCCTCCAGGCGGGAGGGGGGGCCAAGGACACCGGGGCCTAGTGCAAGGGGGCTTCATCGACACTCGTGGTCTTCCATCCCCTCGAGTTACCTAGTGGCCATGCCCCAGTGTCCCCAACAAGATGGGCTGTCAGACTCCTCATCTCCTTCTGGCCTCCACAATAGGGATCTGCCTGACTTCAAAGCTGCCCAGTGACATCCCTGGCCTCCTTCTCATCTCAGCCCAGCCTTGTCCTCTCAGCAGTCAGGAGACACTGCCCCCTCCACACAACATTCCTCTTGAGCGGGATTCACAGCATTTTACAATTCAAGCACCACTTGACCAGACACTTGCAGGAGAATCCCTGTCTCTCTCAGGCTCTGATGCAGCGAGTTCACAGTTCTCAGCCTCAGCTGCCTGGCTCTCAGCACCAAATCCAGCAGTTTCCCAGTTCTGAACTCTGGGGTACAGATGTGGGGACCCGCATGGAAGCCCCCCTAAACTTATTTCTACCAGCTTAGGTTAAAAACTTCCCCAAGGCACAAATCCTTTGTCCCTGGGTGGTATGCTGCCACCACCAAGTGATTTAAACAAAGAATCAAGGAAAGGACCACTTGGGGTTCCTATTCCCACAAAATATCCCCCCAAGCCCTACACCCCCTTTCCTGGGGAGGCTTGAGAATAATACCCTAACCAATTGGTTACAAAGTGAGCACAGACCGAAACCCCTGGGTCTGTAGGACACTGAAAATCAATCAGGTTCTGAAAAGAAGAATTTTATTGAAAGAAAAGGTAAAAGAATCACCTCTGTAAAATCAGGATGGAAGATAACTTTACAGGGGAACAAAAGATTCACAAACACAGAGGAACTCCCTCTCGGCTTAGTTTCAAAGTTACAAAAAACAGGAATAAATCTCCCTCTAGCAAAGGGAAAATTCACAAGCTAAAACAAAACATATTCTAACACACCTTGCCTGGCTTTACTTACTATTTTTGTAATATTAGAGACTGGTTCAGGATTGGTTGGAGGAGATGGATTTCTACCTGGCCTCTCTCAGTCCCAGCAGAGAGCACAAACAAAGAGCACAAAAAAAGGCCTTCCCCCACAAGATTTGAAAGTACCTTCTTTCCCCATTGGTCCTTTTGGTCTGGTGCCAACCAGGTTATTTGAGCTTCTTAACCCCTTACAGGTACGGAGGAATTCTAGGCTACCCTTAGCTGTATGGTTATGACAGGCTCTGATGCAGCGAGTTCACAGTTCTCAGCCTCAACTGCCTGGCTCTCAGGTGCAAACCCAGCAGATTCCCAGCTCTGTTTCCCCCTCCCCACCCCACCATCTCCCACCCTCTACCCCTCCTAGCTATGCCCCACATCACTGCAGCGATCAGGCAGTAACTTCCTTCCCCATTTCAGTGTCTGCCTCTGGGAGAGTGAATCTAGCTTGCACCCTCAGTGTTTGCGCTGAGGGATATTGATAATTGTCATTGTTTGGAGGAAAAAAATCAGTTGACAAGGGGTAGAAAAAGATACAAATTTAATTGAAATGGAGTGTTCTTGCAAATCAACATTTGTTTCATGAAGCCGTCTGTTAAGATACAGATATTCAGGCCTGTCTGTAAAGGCCTATATGCTAAGAATTTAGGTGTATTCTTATCACTTAGCTAGTTCTAGAGGTATAAAAGAAAGAATCAAAATCACTGTCTGCCAGTGTAAGGGCCTTCTCTTGCGGGGACACTCTGAGGCCCTGCGCTTAGGCTAAGGCCTTTGGCTAATCAGCAGAGGCAGCCATAAGCTGGGAAGAGACCAGTCACCTCCTCACATTCCAACCTAGTCACATTGAAAGAAGGTGCTATTGGGCTGTTAGGAATACACTCCTCTCCTGATAATGCCTATCACTGCCAGAGAAAGGGAAGAGCCTAGAGGACGTAAAAGGAAACTTAGTTTGATAGCATCCTGTCTGGCAAGAACTCACTTATCAATAGCTGGGATGGGAAATCCTCATTTCTGTGTTTGTTCTATCACTGTAGTCCCCATTTTCCTATTGTTTGTCTGTATAATCTCTGTCTGGTTCTGTGATTGTTTCTGTCTGTATAATTAATTTTGCTGGGTGTAAACTAATTAAGGTGGTGGGATATAATTGGTTAAATAATCATGTTACAATATGTTAGGATTGGTTAGGAAAATGATTGGTTAAGGTATAGCTAAGCAGAACTCAAGTTTTACTATGTAGTCTGCAGTCAATCAGGGAGTGAGTGTGTGGGTGGGGGAAATGGGAACAGGGAATGGGGGTGGGGAAATTGGAATCATGTTTGGCTAAGGGCAGGAATGGGAACAGGGACACAGGTGTAAGGCTCTGTGGTGTCAGAGCTGGGAAGGGGGACACTGAGGAAGGAAACTCGAATCATGCTTGCTGGAAGTTCACCCCTATAAACATCGAATTGTTTGCACTTTTGGACTTCGGGTATTGATGTTCTCTGTTCATGCGAGAAGGACCAGGGAAGTAAGTGGGTGAAGAAATAAGCCGCCTAACACCGTCAATAAATCTGAACTACGTCCTGGCAGACTAATCTAACATCCAAGTACGTGACCAAACAGCCTTCGGGAACAGAGAAAAAGCCACAATACAGGGTGGGCGATAAAACATTTTCACGTTCATAATGTGAAATCCTAGAGAATCTGAAGACTCAAAATCCAGAAAATAAGTGTACCCATTTTCTTCTAAAGGGGCTAGACCTGCTTTACTTCTCATCTCGTTATTTCATCCTGTTACTTACAAAAGTTTTAGCATCATCATAATAAATCAAAAACTCACAAACCAGCTTCTCATCTACAAATGATCTGGACTAGCCTAGACAAAAATTGAAAGCAATTTTACCAAGAGATGCAAGCAGGGCTATAAGATCAGAAAGGTCAAAATGTGCCTTCAGATTAATTTTTATTCCCTTCCTGGTTTGTGACACTTCCTTCTCCAGCCCTCAGGGCTCTGACTTGGGATCACGGACATCAAACCTGTGATTCCTAAGTATGGAGAACCAGGGATGCGGCGGAAAGTGACACCTTGGGAGGTGCAGGGGTAGAACGGGGACAGGATAAAACTCTCCATTGCTGGGACAGAAGCTGCTGTGTTGAGTGTGAAGGGTGACGGTGCTGGGGGAAAGAGGGAATCCCTCGGGTTCACCCCATCGCCCTGAAATAGCACAGAAGCTAAAACACCACATTTTACTGTCCCTGCTCCCACTTTTTTAGCATTTGTTTAATTCTGGCCCATAAGGGAGAAAATGTACAAACACTGAATGCTTTTCAGCACGGCCCAGGGTAATGTGATACTATCTGGAAATGAGACAATCCGGCCCCAGAGAGAGAACTCAGGGACTAACGATCACTCTGCTAACGGAGGGGATCAGAATAGATAAGATGCTCAGGGGGAGTTTGTCACGCTCTCTGGAGTGGTTCACAGCTATGAGTGCCAACCTACAGGCAGTCTGGCAGAAAAACGGGTAGATACCCCAAGCTGGTGATGTGTTCTGTAATTAGATTTCACCAAACTAGTGACAAATGTGAACTCCTGGATCACTATCCCAGTCTTACCCTAGACTCATGGACAGTCCCCTCAGACTCTCCAGTCTGTCTTGCCACCTAAACAAACTGGACTTTGTGATAAAAGATCACTTAAACAAAAATCACATCATATTACGTTGCTCCCAGTCCTGATCCTCACACACAACACCCACTTTCTTCAAATTAGCTCTTTTCTGTTCAAGTTCTTCATTTGTATTCCATGAGGCTTCTTCCTCATTTGATGGGTTATTTAGTTACAGGGGTATACACTATGGAAATGTTCGCTACTACATTATAACAAGATATAGTTAAGTGAAAACAATGCAAGTAATGTCCCATTAGTTGTCATGAAGTTTAAACACCAAATACCCTCTTATACATTTCACAATCACTTTGATCTATCCTAATACACAAGTGAATTGGTCTAGGGCTCTGGCATGTGCTGGCAGCTGTTCTCCCAGCGTCAGACAGTTTACACCAGGAAATCTGGTGGAGGGTCACACAGATGCACTGGCTAATCCCAACAAGACCACTGTGACCAGCCCTAGTCAGGGCACTAAGAGAATTTCCCCCATGTATGGAGGAGTCTCTGGTGTGCAGTATGGAGTTAGTGCCATGTCGAACATTTTCCACATTGAAAAAATCTCAGAGGTTTCTTCCATGCGTGGATTTGCTGATGCCTGATACTCTGGGAGCACCAAATGAAGCTTCCCGCACATTCAAGGTCTCTCTGTTGTGCGGGTCACGGATGTGTGAGCTCGGATTGAGTCTTTTCCTGCAGTCAAGCTATTCCTAGGGTCTCTCACACCTGGGTGGATTCTCTGATGTTTAATGAGGTGCGATCGCTGAATGAAACGTTTTCCCACAGGCAAGGCATTTGTGAAGTTGTTACCAGTGTCCTGAGGGGCACACTGAGATTCCTCAGTTAGGGCAAACTGCAAAGAATGGGGCAGACAATCCTCAAAATTGGTGGATATTCCAATATTTCAATTCACCAAGCCAGCAACAAAACAGCTTCTACAATACATTACTGGCTACACAGAGGCGAAAGCACAGTTCCCTTGAAGCAACCCAGTCTGGGGCTCCCTCCCAGACAGTCCAGTGAATATGGTGGGGTTTGTTCATCATATAAAAAGTTCTACCAATCTCAAAGGATCAGACACATTACCCACCAAGTTAGTGAACACTAGAGTTCTTACCCAAATACACGCTTACAGCCAATTCTTATTAACTAAACTAAGATTTATTAAAAGAAGAAAAGAGAGAGAGTATTGGTTAAAAGATCATTATATACACAGACATGAACAGAGTCCTTAGGGCAGTTTCACTGCAGAGATGGTGCTTTACAATTGCAAAGAGTCCTTTTCGGAATCATTTCATCACGTTCTAGTCCAATGTCCAAATGTTCAATATCAGGGGGGTCCAGCTGGACTGGAGATCTCAGTCTTACTACTCAAACTCCCTCCCAAATAACGTTTAAGAAGAACTGAGATAAAAGGATCAGGTCCCAAGAGTTTTTCTAGAGATTTTTGCTGTCTCTCATCAGCAGGCAGTCCTTGGGTGAACAATAAGCGTTTGAAGTAAGCTTCTATTTCCTAAACGTCACAGGTAATTAATTACAGGGATTAACATAAGGTAATTATCCATAAAGCAGTTCATAGACAGTTAACCACAGACTTTAAAGAGACATGCAGACAATGACATTATTACACCCAAGTTTCATCTAAATGTTAATATTCCCTTTTGATCTCTGACAACAGAATACAGCCCTAGACAGGAACCGTTTGTTTACACTGTTAACCTCTAACAAGATAAAAGTAAACACAGACTACTACAGTTACCATCTTCTTCCAGGTCTTTAAAAATAAAGTTTACATTTCAAAGTTCTAGTCTATCTAACGTGGAATGGCTGTATTTACCATTTACAGAATTTTTGAATATGTCTCTAAAAGTTGAATCTGGGTCAATTATTTTGCAAGTTTCTTAACCCTTTCTGGCCGTGTGTCACAGAAGTTTAGCCCCTGTGTGGATTATCCCATGTTTAATGAGGTGTGATCTCTGTGTGAAACTTTTCCCACAATTCAAACAATTATGGGGTCTCTCTCCTGTGTGGATTGCCTGATGTCTAACAAGGTCTGACCTACGTACAAAACTTTTCTCACAGTCCAAGCACTTATGGGGTCTCTCTCCTGTGTGGATTGCCTGATGTCTAACAAGGACTGATCTCCACGTAAAACTTTTGTTACAGTCTAAACACTTATGGTGTCTCTCACCTGTGTGGACTGCCTGATGTTTAACAAGGTCTGATCTGTTTGTGAAACTTTTCCGACAGTCCAAGCACTTATGGGGTCTCTCTCCTGTGTGGATTGCCTGATGCTTAAAAAGGGCTGATCTGTTTGTGAAACTTTTCTGACAATCCAAGCACTTATGGGGTCTCTCTCCTGTGTGGATTGCCTGATGCTTAAAAAGGGCTGATCTGTCTCTGAAACTCTTTCCACAGTCTAAGCACTTATGAGGTCTCTCTCCTGTATGGACTACCTGATGTTTAACAAGGTCTGACCTACGTATAAAACTTTTCTCACAGTCCAAGCACTTATGGGTTCTCTCTCCTCTGTGAAATGCCTTATGCTGAACAAGGGCTGATCTCCACAGGAAACTTTTCCCACAATCCAAGCACTTATGTGGTCTCTCTCCTGTATGGACTGCCTGATGTTTAACAAGGTCTGACCTCTGCATGAAACTTTTCCCACAGTCTAAGCACTTATGGGGTCTCTCTCCTGTGTGGATTGCCTGATGTCTAACAAGGGCTGATCTGTTTGTGAAACGTTTCCCACAATCCAAGCAATTATGGGGTCTCTCTCCTGTATGGATTGCCTGATGCTGAACAAGGGCTAATCTCCACAGGAAACTTTTCCCACAATCCAAGCACTTAAGTGGTCTCTCCCCTGTATGGACTGCCTGATGTTTAACAAGCTCTGACCTACGTATAAAAGTTTTCTCACAGTCCAAGCACTTATGGGGTCTCTCTCCTGTGTGGATTGCCTGATGCTGAACAAGGGCTGATCTCCACAGGAAACTTTTCCCACAATCCAAGCACTTATGGGGTCTCTCTCCTGTGTGGATTGCCTTATGTCTAACAAGGGCTGATCTATTTGTGAAACTTTTCCCACAATCCAAGCAATTATGTTTAACAAGGTCTGACCTACGTATAGAAGTTTTCTCATAGTCCAAGCACTTACGGGGTCTCTCTCCTGTGTGGATTGCCTGATGTCTAACAAGGGCTGACCGACGTAGAAAACTTTTCTCACAGCCCAAGCACTTATGGGGTCTCTCTCCTGTGTGGACTACCTGATGTTTAACAAGGTCTGACCTGCGTATAAAACTTTTCTCACAGTCCAAGCACTTATGGGGTCTCTCTCCTATGTGGATTGCCTGATGCTGAACAAGGGCTGATCTCCACATGAAACTTTTCCCACAATTCAAGCAATTATGTGGTCTCTCTCCTGTGTGGATTGCCTGATGTCTAACAAGGTCTGACCTACGTATAAAAGTTTTCTCACAGTCCAAGCACTTATGCGGTCTCTCTCCTGTGTGGATTGCCTGATGCTGAGTAAGGGCTGATCTCCACATGAAACTTTTCCCACAATTCAAGCAATTATGTGGTCTTTCTCCTGTGTGGATTGCCTGATGTTTCACAAGGTCTGACCTACGTATAAAAGTTTTCTCACAGTCCAAGCACTTATGGGGTCTCTCTCCTGTGTGGATTGCCTGATGTATAACAAGGGCTGATCTACGTGTGAAATCTTTCCCACAGTCTGAGCACTTATGGGGTTTCCCTCCTGTGTGGATTCTCTGATGCATAATTAGAGCTGACTCTCCACTGAAACGTTTCCCGCACTCGAGGCATTGATAGGGATTCTCTCCCATGTGGTTTCTCCTATAGTTATTCAGGTCTGAGTGCTTATTGAAGCTTTCTCCACGGTCCAAGCATTGAAGGTGTTTCTGTCCAGTATGGATTGTCTGATGTGTCACAAGGTGTGATCTCAGAATGAATCCTTTCCCACATTTGAGGCACTGATAGGGTTTTTCTTCCTTGGGATTTGTCTGCTGGGCTGTGGGATCCTTGTCTCCTTCCCAACATTTAATGGATTCATCCACTTTCTTCCTTGGGTAGTTAACCAGCAGCTTCTCTGACCTGTGCCAATTTCCCCAGGCTTCTCCCTCTTCCAAACACTGGGAAAAATTCCCTTCAGCTCTTCCCACAAAGGTCTCCTGTGATTCCACTTCCCCAGGAACGTGCTCATGTTGATTCTCCTCCTCCTTCCCATCGCCTGCTGGGAGAGAGACAATCCAGAGAGGAGTCATTGTGCTAGGGATAAAGAGGAATAACACCAAGAGAAAACCCAACGCGCAAATGCTGTGAAGACTGAGCAATTGGATTCTGCCTCCACATCCCCCCGAAACACTCAGAGAGAAAGAAAAGTGGGAAGGAAACTTGTGCAGCTAACAGGACGGGTGGAGAGCCATGAGCGATATCTGCTGACTCCAGCCCTGCTTTGGGTGAGATGAGGAAGAACTCAGGGCTTTTACTCACACCACATTTTTGGGATTCTCAACATTTTCCTTCATTCGCCAGATGGTTTCTATGTCAGTCCTCACCTGGGCGGGCGCCTCTTGAGATCTCTCTTTCCTCCGAGGCCTGGAGATCGGGCACCCACGGCTCTTCCCCTCGTTCCAGCTGGGCGATCAGCTCAGGTTTGGGCATGGGAAACCCTGCGCAGGGGGTGAAATCAGACCAGATTATGATGCATGGAGCATAGAGAGAGTGTCCGTCATAAAGGGCATTCCATGTCCCGGTGCTGTGCTGGGAGAATATCGAATCCAAGGGGATGGGAACATGGTCACTGAGCCCCCTTGGTGGGGGGAGACATCTGGGGAGAACTGTTACGCCCTCACTAGCAGTTCCCAGGATCTGTGCACTTTGGGGGCCTTGCTGACAAACACACAGCTCTAGAGAACCCCGGCCTATTTCTAAAGCTGCAGAGCCTTCCCTATGGCTGGAGTGATTCCCAAGGAGGCAGGTGAACAGGGATTATCTGTATGAATGAGAAACAATATAGATGGGACAATACACGGCTTCTCCCCCTTGAAAGCTGGATGGATGGGGATGGTTTAACATGTCCATTAGGTTTGACACCCTTATCCCATTGGTGAGGGTATGGAGATGCAGGTCTCTCTCACAGGGCAGCTGTGGATTATACAACCCATTCCCCTTCAATTTAACTGACCAGGGAAGAACCTGACCAGATTCAGCAATGGAGGCCCTACATTTTCTCATAACTGAGGGGACAGGAATCCCTTACCCAGTGAGGTCACAGTCTCGTAGATCTCCTGCATGACGTCCCTGTAGAGGGCTCTCTGATCAGCGTCTAGCAGAGCTCCTTGACCCTTTGTGAAATACACAGCCACCTCCTCGAAGGTCACCAGCATCTGGAACAACAAGAGTCCCCCACTCAGCACCTGCTGCCCCAGCCACAATCCCACTAGTCACGGGAAAGGAAGAAAGAAAAAATAAAATCATCACGGAAGCTCTGGGAAGACCAGTGTAGCAGAATTCCTCCCCCACCCTGCTCAGAGCAGCCCGGAGGCTTCAGGGGGTGGGGAGAAGGTGAGAGCTGCTTGTCCCCCACAGAAGACAGAGCAGGGCAGGGTCTTCTTATTTCCCACACGCCTGCCAGCCACAAGCTGATACGGGAAGCAGAGCTCTGAGCCGGGGACAGGGACAGGAATCTCGACAGCTTCCCTTCGTATTTCACAGCAGCCTCTAGCTAGTGGGTTCAGGCTCCAGCACTGGGAGTCTGGAAAATGTTTCCAGTCCTGCCCAAGGGGGTTGTGTCCTTTTTGAGAAATGGGGGAGTGTCTCTCCACCCCCTCCCCCACGTCAATGGACCTACTCAGAATATCAGCAGGTTTATCACAGCCTGTCCCCTCCCTGCTTCATCCTGAGTCTTTCCTGCCCCTCCCCCTCTACAACACTCCCCTGCAGCTCCCTGAAAATCCCCTACCTGAGCTGGCTCCATCACAACCATTTCCCTTCCCTGTCCCCTGGAAGTCCGGACGATCTGCAGCGAAATCTGGACGTGATTCCTCAGCCTGTCAGGGCGAGAGGGGTGATGGGGGGAGGTTACAGAAGCAGCTCGAGTCCATTTCACACCCCGATTCCCCCCAGGCTCCGTCCCTGCAGACACATGCTCTGGACTCTGCCATGCTGCCAGGTCAGGCCCCACCCAGCAGAACTAAACCCACCAGGGACACTTTTAAACCCTCCCCGTAAGATTATCTCTGTGCCAAATGCTAGAAAAAGAGGAAATCGAAAGAACCACTTTGGGGGCTCCCCATGACATTATCGTGTAACCCCCTCTAAAGCTACCCCCCTTCTCTCCAGATAGTGAGGTGTTCAGCAGAGTCAGCAACTGGCTTTTCTTCTCGCAGCTCCTCGCCTTGTTCCCAGGAGAGTCACTCTGCCCTGGGGGTGCAGGGAATGGATCCAGACAGGTCTTGGACCTGGCAAACTCCCTCCCCACTTCTTGCTCCTGCTGCCCCTTCCAGTCTCTCCTTTCTCCCTTTTTATCGTCTTCCCTCCCCCTGGGAGAACTGCTGACTGCCCCATTGACGTGGGCCTTTGCTCTCATTAGGCAGATCTGCCACTGCTAACAGGGGTTTGAACCTGGCTGTGTCCATGGGCACGGCAGCTCTGGGACTTGCAGACACACAGGGAGCCCCCTCCCCACGTAGGCCAAACTCACCAGCAGGTCCCTAAAAGGGGGCCTTTGTGCAGAGTCATTTTCCTGCCCGGCCCCAGCCCTGTCCCCCGGGTCTCTCCATCACTTGCAGGTTCCAGCTGAGGAGCTGGTGACCGAAGAGCCAGGGGATGCCCCAGGGACTGGTTCCAGCCACCGGAGAAAGTCCCCACCTAGGCTGGGCACAGAGGGGCTGTAACAGATGTCTCTCCTCTGCTGGGTAAGAAGCAGCTTCTCAATCTGGAGTCCCCGGTCAAAATGGAGGAGGCAGCAGCTTGTGAGCCAGGGAGCTCAACTCCAGAGCGCTGATAGCATGAGCAGGGAGAGAGACGCACACCAGCATCCTCCTCTCCTTTAGCAATAACCAGAGCCCTCCTTTGGCAATAACCAGATAAGGATGAGTCTCTCTGTCCTGCCCCTGCAGCCCCCAGATCCAGGCAGGCAGAGGCTAATTTCACTGGCCCATCTGCCTGCCACAACCAGCAGTTACTCCAGTCTGACAAGGGGTCTGGCTGAGATCTGAATTCTGCATGGAAATCAAACCAGGGCCTTGAGCAGCCCCAAACACTCAGGAGATAGACCCCAAATCAGGAGGAGTGTGTCCTTTTTATTTTTAAATCAAATCATAAATTGGAAGCAGGGTGTGCGCGGAGGGGAGGAGGCTGCCTGTGGATATTTGCTTTGTAGTTTCTGAGCCCTGAGGGGACAGTCTCCTCACCTCACATGCTTGTTTGACCAGGACCAGGAAAAAAATTCCCCACTGGCTGCTGGGTGGGGAAGTCCTTCACCCTCTCCTACCCCATGGGGTGGGAGAGCTGCTCTTGTATCTCTTTCCACCCCTCTGCCTTCTCCCTGCCATCTGGCTCTGCCTTCCCCAGCCAGTCTCCTCTTGCTCTCACATTCTCCCTCCAGCCTCCCCTCCCCACATCCTCCCTTTCCCTCACAGTGCCCCCCCTCAGATCTTTCCTCTATTGCAGACTCGTTCCCCTCAGCCCCATAATTCTCCTCCTACAGCCTGACTCCCCTGCATTGCCCCATCCTCCCTGCCCCCATCCTAGCCCCTGCATTCCCATCACCCATCTCCTGTCACCTAATGCATCCCTGTTCGCCCCTCCTGCCCACACATCCCGGTGCACCTCTTTAGCCTCCTCCCCCTGCAGCCCGGGTTAAGGCACGGCTCTCATAGAGGGGAGAGGGGGTGAAGGTCTCTCATACCTTCCCTCCAAGCAGTGCCCTCCCTGGGAAGGGGGCCCAGGCTAGGCTGGGGTTACTGCACTGGGAGAGGCTCCTGGGGAGCAGCGGGAATGTTCCTGCCTTACAATATAAACCTCTCCTGTCTGCAGCCAGGGATTTTGCCTGGAATGGGGATTCTGCACAGCAGTGACCAGTTACTGCAGTAACTGCCATTCACTTCCTGCTGCTGGGAATGAGGGAGCCCACTGATTACTCCCACATCACTCCAGCTCCTTTTGGGCCCTAGCCATAAACCCATTCAACTGAAACCTCCCTGCCCCAGACCCTGCCCCTCAGAGCTTCCTCGTCTCCTGACCACAGCACTATGGGGGCAGCATCCATAAAAGCCAAGTCAATGGGACAAAAGAAAGGAGCCATTCTGATCCCAGGGAGGGGGGAGAAGGGACATGTCTATGGAGACCAACAATTGTTCCAGAGAGTCCCCAATATCAACCAGGATTCAGGGGTGAAGGGGTCCTGGTCCTAAAGAGGCTGCCCAGAACGTCAGGGGACACATTTCACGGTGACACTGACTCTGTGTGTGATTTGCATAATTTTAAAATATTATGCACAGAATTTTTAATTTTTTGGTGCATAATTTTTAATCATTTTGGAGTAGAATTCCCACAGGAGTAAGTAGCCCTGGGCCTAATCTACAAAGCCCGCTCCCCTAACTCGGGCAACAAAGTTTTCAGTTGTCAGTGCTTTGCAGCCAAGTTCCCTCTGGTGATTCGCAGGGCCAGATTAACCCGTCACTGGGCTCTAGACAAAACCCCCTTATGTCTGCCCCAGCCAGGGTGCCGCCTATGGAACTGTCCCTGCTAGGCCACTGTGGGGATTTGTAGGGCTTCATTAATTCATCACTGGCCTGTAGGCAAAACCTCTCACATCCACCTGACCCCCGGGACTCCCTGCTGGCGTTACAGCACAAATGGCGGCCAGCACAATTTCCTAGAGGTAGCCATTACCGATATCTAGATCCAGATGTTCCGGAGAAGTTAGCAGGGCGCATGCTCAGAGGGAGAAACTAAGGTTCCCCAGGTAACTTTTACCCTGAAAATATAGCTACGGCTGAGTGAGCTTTGGCACCTAGGGGGTTTGTCAAGAGTTTTGTATGGCTCCATGGAGCCTAAACTGGGATTTAGGCACCTAATACCAGATTTATGTGTTTAGCCTAGGGTCTGGGTGCCTACATGCCATTGTGAATCCAGCCCTCAGTCTCTGTAATGTGACCGTATGTAGCAGAAGCACCTGGGTTCATCGGATGTGAAGAATGTCAGGGTCTCCTTCCTTTCACAACACTATGATCAGTGCACCAAGCACTGCTCTTGCACCAAGCAGCCCACTGATACCCCAGGGTGTGACAAAGTGGGAATGTTCTTAATGTTTTCTCGGAATAATGCGTGTGTGCCTCAGTTTCCCTGATGTGTTACTCAAGCTTCGAGGTGGTGGCACAAGGGTGTGTGATCATTGTGACAACACCTAGAGGGCAGGGGTGACTGCAGGCTCGTTCCCTGGGCACAGAGAATGGCTGAACACTCTGTATCCTCATAAGTGGTGGCCGGAACCCGTCCTCTGCAAGGAGCCAGGCAAAGGTGTTGGAGAACAAAGAGAGAGGGGGAGGCCAGGTGACCTGTTTGTCCAGGAAAGAGAGAAAGCATGGAGGAGGGCAGCTGGGTGTGACTGAGGCTGGGCAGCTGGAAGCGGGTCAGTGTCCTGGTTTGGGACTCAGCGGGGAGAGTCCAGGGCTCTGGATCCCCCCCAAGATGGACTTTGCTGAATGATCCTGATTTCTGTGCTAACAAGCTCTGTTCTGTGCTGCGTTCCCAACGACTAACAAACCCTTCTGTTTTCCAAGCTGGTTGGGAGTCACTGCTGACTGCAGAGCTGGGGTGCATGGCCCCTTTAAGGGGCACGGTGTAAGGCTTCCCCAGGTGTCTCATCCAGGTGGACTCCCTGCTGAGAGCTCACGGTGTGACGGGGTGCTGAACGCTCCAATGTCAGACCCACGAGGTGCTGAAGCTGAGGAGGCTTCTTGCCCTGGTTCCAGTGTGCCCTGAGGGGAGACACACCGTACTAGAGTCCTGCCTGGCTTCATTCAGAGCAGTCCCAGAGCACCGAGACTGGGACTCCATGACACAGGACTGTCTTAAACACAGATCTCCCCTCCAAGCTCTGATTGCCTCAGCTATCAGGTGAATAAAGAGGGAGCAGCCTGCGAGGTGGACATCCTATACAGCTTTGGAAACAAATACAGAGCATGTCTAGTAACTACACCCACAGCCTATTTCTGGATGCTTTTGAACCAGGAGATCAGCCCCGCACGCTGCACCTGTGCTGAGACACATCATAATGTTTTATGTGAGCTGAAAATACCTATGCTATGCCTGTCAGGGTGCGTCCTCACACCTATCGCAGCCACAGACTCATTGATGTAACTATCCTCATGTAAGACAGAGGTAACAGACAATGCTGTCTAAGTTACATTTTCCGGCAGTGCTTAGCTAGTAAGAGATAAAGTTTGCATAGCATGTGGTGAGCAAGCATCTAAAGGCTGAGATCAAAGAGGAATCTTTACATTTTAAAGCACCAAAACCGTGAATCAATTGGTTCGTTCTCATGGGAGAAGAGTGCCCCCACTTTGTCTAAGTTGCTTATAGAGGGGATCCCTGCACAGCACGATCTCCCATCACTATCCGGCCTTTATTCTCCTGCTCAGGACAGATGTCCTAACCGGCGCAGGGCAGGGAGAAGGAGCCAGATCACTTTAAATTTCAACCTTAACCCATTTATTGAAATTTTGTCAGGCCAAAACTGTGAAATATCGTAATGGCGTTTCTACCCAACGCAATGCTCAGGAAAGGTGAGATGAGTGCCTCACTGCTTCACTCCTCCTTTTTGGACTTGAAAAACCTAATGTGGGTTACACCTGGATGATACAAAACTTTAAAAATGTTCAAGACAGATCAAAGGTCTGATAATTATTAGAATTTTGGGGGAAGGTTTCCTGCACTGGTCTGTGGTTACCCTGACTGCCACTGTCAAAATTAAGGCCACCTTAATTCTGAATGAGAGCATCCACACAGGGGGTTAAGGTGCTAGAATTTATGTGCATTAACTTCAGACCTTTAGTGTCAGACCATGCAGACAAGCCCTCAATGAGTAAAGGGAAAGGAATAAGGGAAATTATGGGGAGGGGGTGGAATCCCCTACTAATTCCTTTAGTTTTAAATGCTTCAACTGGTTTTCCAAGGTTGCCCTCACAAATGGGCGCAGACATTCAGACACAGAGCCTGGCAAAGGAGCAGGAGTAGTAGCCACACAATCAGTGCCAGAGTTTTCAGCCCATCAACAATAATCGTTCATTTAACATCGGAGTCAGCAGTATAGTCTGTGTCTATAAGACAATGGGTGTTTATACCATGGGGTAACTAATCTGCATTAGCTGTCCCACTGTGAAAACATAAAAGAGGCAAAGTAATTCAGTTTCACCAAAAGGTAAACTAGGTGTAAAGGAAAAATAAGAGTAGGCCTAAAATTTGGTCAAGAAAACTGTGTAAGTGGTCAAGGGGCAGGAGGAGAGAGTGTGGAAAATTACTGACAAGACACAATTGCAACAGCCAATCTTGTTTAATGTGACTGCAACAATTAGTGTTAGGAAAGCCGTTAACCGCAAAAGAACAAACCGTGAATAACAGGAAAAGCTTGTTTTTGCTGTATTCCTAATAAGGGAAAATATTAATAAGGAAGTATGTGTAACGAAATGCGGTTTTGATCTATACTATAAGCTTCTGTGTTCCCTTTTTCGACAGAGCTCTCCCTGCATGCTTGTAATAAAGGAGCCTCAGGCTGTTCTGATCCAAACACAATGCATGGTAAATTTCTCCACAGCATAGGTGTGGTCAGCACTGTGTCCTCCTTCCTGACTAAGGCAAAGGAGAAACAGAACAGTTCATTTTAAAAAACCTTTGACTTTGGCCGGACAAATTAGTACATGTGTCAGAAT
The DNA here is from genome assembly GCF_965140285.1 of Lepidochelys kempii. Taxonomy (NCBI): domain Eukaryota; kingdom Metazoa; phylum Chordata; order Testudines; family Cheloniidae; genus Lepidochelys; species Lepidochelys kempii. Next base: position 44,075,750 of record NC_136393.1, on the reverse strand, counting down.
GAAGAACAGTCCTGAAAGGTATCACCACAAAAAATGTAGCACCCATAAAAGGCTGTGAACTTAAAATAAGCTATTAGAAGTATAAAAAATGTTGTAGAAAAATCAACATCAATACATACAATAAATGACATCATAGAAAAGTAAAATGTGCATTTCAGTGTGTGCAGAATGGGGGGTTACTCACAGAAATAAGGTTTTTAAATCAATTGTTAATTACAAGTGGTGGTGGGGAATCAAATGTTCCCGGAAGGGCAAAATGGCATTGAATGTTACAGGATTGTACAGCCATTCTAGGTGTGGTGGAAAATTAACCACGCATTGTGTTTTGGATCAGAACAAGCCTGAGGCCAGCTTTAGTCAAGCATGCACATACAGGGAGAGTCAGCCGGAGCTGCTCTACCGTAAACAGAAAATACAGGAGCTTATATAGCTGAAAACCAAAATTAGTTAAGCACACTTTCATCAAGAGCGTCTTTTCCTTATTTGGCATGTAATGCAAGCTTTAACAGTACTTTACCTTATTTGGAATACAGCTTTTCCTGTTATTGACAGGTGTTTCCTTTGTGGTTAACGGTCTTTTCTAACTTTGAGCGGTTATGGTTACATTTCTTAAGTTGTGCTGATGCAATTGCCCCACAATGGAATTTTCCTCACTCTCTTCTTATGCTTCATATACACAATTACCTTGACCAAAGTTTTAGGCCTATTAGTCTAGGCCTACTAGATTTTTCCTCCACATAAGTATATGGACCCTTTGGAAGGGGTAGCAGTAAAAGTATGAAGCGAGTATGCTCTAAAGGCTCAGACATAAAAAGATAAATAAAAGGAAAACAAAGTTTATTTTTTCTTTATTTAAATTCTAGACTTTTGGGTGCATAACTCATGGGGTTTGAATTCTTGGGGCTGTCAATCGATCTTGGGGTTGTATATCTATGCTTAGTAAATAATACCATAGAAATGTCCTTTTGAGAAGCAATTCATACAAGATACTATAACGCCACTAGGGACAGATTTTTAAAAGGATTTAGGCTACTAGTGGCATATTAAAAAGTATCCAGGTGCCTTGAACCTTGAAAATTCTGGCCATTAGCGAATATTTGGGAATCAAGTTCTATATACAAATGGGACATGTGAAAAAGCACTAGGGTGCTAAGTAGAGAGACAAAATAACAATTGGCTAAACCATGCAGCGGTTCTCAAACTGTGGGTCAGCAACCCAAAGTGGGTCATGACCCCATTTTAAAGGGGTCGCCAGGCCTGGCATTGGACTTGCTGTGGCCTGGTGCTGAAGCCTGAGCCCCACCGCTCAGGGCTGAAGCAAAGCCCGAGCTGTCCCCCCGCCCCGGGCTTCAGTGGGCTCAGGCTTCGGTCCCCCTCCTGGGGTTGTGTAGCAGTTTTTCCAGTCAGAAGGGGGCCAGGATGCAATGAAGTTTGAGAACCCCAGGAAGGCAAGCACCGTTGGTGGATGAAAGCAAATGGAAGGAGTTTTGAGACCAGCCCATGAAATCAGTCAGCACTGAACTCAAATTACAACTAGGGCTGTCAAGCAATTAAAAAAATTAATCGCGATTAATTGTGCTGTTAAACAGTAACAGAATACCATTTATTTAAATATTTGTGGATGTTTTCTACGTTTTCAAATATACTGATGTCAATTATAACACAGAATGTGAAGTATACAGTGCTCACTTTATATTTATTTTGATTACAAATATTTGCACTGTAAAAAAACAAAAGAAATAGCATTTTTAAATTCACCTAATACAAGTAGACAAGTACAAGCCACAGTAGGGCGCAGGCTGGCTCCCAAGCCCGCCCGCCCCGCACACACCGGGAGCTGCGACAGCTTTCCCAGGCCCGGGGCAGGGAATCGCACCCGCTCCGCGGGGAGCAGCCCGGGGCCAAACCCGCCCCCTGGAGCCCGGGGGTGACGGGGGGGGCGGGTCTCTCTTACCTTCCCTCCGAGCGGGGCCCCCCGGGGCAGGGGCCGGGCCGGGAAGGGGCCCTGGCCGGGCTGGGGGCTCTGCCCTGGGAGAGGCTCCCGGGGAGCAGCGGGCAGGGCCCGGCTGGAGGTTCCCCTCTCCCGGCTGCAGCCCGGGCTCCGGGCTCCCAGCACCAGCCGCCGGGGCTCGGGGATCTCGCCGGGAGCCAGAGTCCCCGCAGCGGCGGCGAGTCACTTCCTGGGCCGGGCTGAGCCCCGCGATCCTCCGCCCAGAGCCGCCCCCCAGCCGCTCCTGGGTCCTAGCGATCAATCAACCCTTCTGCAGCATCCCTGTGCCCGGCTCCTGTTACACTCCCAGGCTCTAAGGTCAGAAGGGCCCGTCCTGAGCATCTAGCCCAGGGGTTCTCACGGCCACATTTTTGGTGGCCTCAGAGTGCGGCCAGCAGCTCTGGCTGGTGGCCGCTCTGACACTTTTCCCTAAAACACTTAATGAACTTTAGCAAAACCCATGAGATGTGCACATAGGCAGAGGGCTGTAATGTGTTGGCAAAGTGTCCACAGTCAAAATTTTGAGGTCTCTGGGGGCTGCTCCCAGGCAGCTCCCCACAAGCGGCTCCCCTCCCTGCTGTTGCTGGCGGAGGCTCGGCCAGGGGGCTCTGCACGCTGCCTCCCTTCCCCCGCCCCGAGCACTGACTCCGCGGCTCAGAGCCCTGCAGACGGGGCAGCTCGAGTAGGAGCCAGAGGAGGGACATGATGCTGCTTCCAGGAGCTGCTTGAGGTAAGCACTGCCTGGAGCCTGAACACACCTCCCTTGCCCCACACTCCTGCCCCTGATCCCCCTCCCGCCCTCCAAATCCTTTGTCCCCAGCCTGGAACACCATCCAACACCCCAAACCCCTCATCCCCAGCCCCCCCCCAGAGCCTGCACCCCCAACTGGAGCCCTCACCCCCCCAGCCCTGATCCCCCTCCCATCCTCCAAACCCCTCGGTCCCAGCCTGGAGCCCCCTCCTAGAGCCCAAACTGCTCATCCCCAGCCCCTCCCCAGAGCCTGAACCGCCAGCTGGAGCCCTCACGCACCCCCACACTGCAACATCCTGCCCCAGCCCTCAGCTCCTTCACACACACTGAACCTTTCAGCCCCAGCCTGGAGCCCCCTCCTCCACCCCAAATCCCACATCCCCAGCCCAACACCACAGCCTGCATCCCCAGCCCGAGCCCTCACTCTCCCCCCCGCATCCCAACCCCCTGCTCCAGCCCCAGAACCCCATCTCGCACCCTGAACCCCTAATTTCTGGCCCCACTCCAGAACCCATACCTCCCCAAAATCCCTGCCTCAGCCCGGAGCCCCCTTTTGCCCCCCACCAATGTCCATCCCTAAGTCCGGTAATGTTGTCAACTGTCCATTGCGCAACATGGTGGTGCTGATCCCTGCACAGAGGTAAGCGGGAGAATGGTCCCACTATAGTGGGGAACTTTCCTCGCTTTTACACCCCACCCCAGTGGAATCAAATAGCAGAAGAATCTGAATCCTCGCTCCCGCTCCCTTCACCCAGAGGCCTGTTGGACCTCGAGGACTCCTCTTCCACTCTAGTCCCCATAACCCTGACAAGGTTGGGCCAAGGATTCCAGAGGGGCTCAACCCCCAGTCTTGTGATCACTCAGGACAGGGGTGAGAGTGTCCCCACTGCAGGGTACTATCTTCATTCTGGAAGCTTTCCTGACATCTTCTCTGACCATTGCATAGCATTCAGAACAAATACAATTCATTAAACAGAAAGTAATTTTAAAAAAAAATAAGGAAAACAATGGGAAAGGCAAAAGGAAAACACAGTACCCCGCTCTGTGGGCACAGGGGAAATGACAAACGGGGCAGTTCACAGTCTATCCCTCCCACATCCCAGGCCTCCTGCCCAGGCCCTGGCTGTCCTGCAGGGATGCTGCAGATTTGACACATGCTCTGGTGGTGGCCAGCGTCAGTCTCCTCCTGTCGGGGTTATGCTCCCGCTCCAAGTCTGGCCTGCGAGGCCCCTGGCTGGGGGCATCTCCCTACGTTGGGCCCTCTGCCCAGGGTCCCCCTCGCTTTCCCCAGCTGCTCACCGCACCCGGCTCCAGACTGGCCCAGCCCCAGCCCCAGCTCCCCTCTGCCTCAGCACTGCTGCTGCTCTGTGTCCAGCCCAGCCCAGGCTGCTGCTCTCCCCTTAGCTCTGCCCTTCACTGGCAGGCAGCTCCAGCTCACACAGAGAACGGGCTCCTGACTCCCTCATTGGCCTGCCTGCCCTGTCAACAAGGCTGACCTAGAGCATTAGCCTCTCCCCATTGGCCCTGGGGACTACTCTCAGGGCCTTGATTTCCCATTGGCCCTTCCCCTGGCTTTTGGCTCTGGGAAAGGGTCAAGCAAAAAAACGTACTAAGTTTCAGTAAGGGGCCAACGGACCCCTTACCCAGATACACACCAAAATCATTGTAACGTATTTATTGCTAGCTAGTAAGTCTGCTGCTGTGAAAAGTGATATTTGTATGTTTGTTAATATTTTTCACAGCCTCTCAGCAAGCAACTTGTGTTGCCAACTTTTTAATTTAAAAAACCCGAGACACTCCAGCAGGAGTGCTGGAACCTGCCCTGCCCCACCTCTTTCCCCTGAGGCCCCACACCTGCCTCGCCTCTCCCCCATCCACCCTCTCCCACCTGTCTCTCGCTCCTCCCCCATCCACTCATTTTACACCCTCCCTAACCAGCTCAGGAGGAATTTGCCTGTGGAGCCAGGGCTGGGAGCTGCAGTCGCCCAATGCAGGTATGAGACAGCCCTGGCGGAGTAGGGGCTGGTGTGTAGAGAGCAGACAGTGATGGGGGAAGGAAGGAAACCCTCAGACTCACCCCATAGCCCTGAAATAGCACAGAAGGTAAACCACCACATTTTACTGTCACTACTTCCACATTTTTAGCATCTAGTTAATTCTGGTGCATAAGCCAGAAAATGAACAAACACTAAATTCTTGTTAGCAGGACCTGGAGAAATGTGAGATTAGCTGGGAATGAGACAATCCAGCCCCACAGGGGGAACTCAGGGACTAACACTCACTCTGCTAATGGGAGGGAGTCAGAACATGTCAGTAAGGTTTCAATTTTGTTACGGAGGTAACGGAAGTCAAGGAATCTGTGACTTCAGCCTGTAGTGGCTCTGAGCTGCGGGGTCCCCCTGCTGCCTGCAGTAGCAAAGAGCTGCCCCCCAGAGCTCTGAGCTGCTGCAGGCCGTGAAGATACCCCACAGCACCTGGCTCCCAGGGGTGACCTCGAGATGTATGAGTTGCCACAGGTGGCTGGGACCCCACAGCTCTCAGCTGCCATGGGTGGCAGGGCCCTGGAGCTCTGAGCGACAGGAGGCAGAGGGCCCATGCAGCTCCCAGACAGAGCCCCCACAACTGCCCAGCCACCATGGGACCCCAGAGCCCCAGCAGCAATGGGTGCTGCAGCCTTCTCTCTCCCCGTTTTGTCATGGATATTATTAGTAAATGTCACAGACAGGTCACGGGCTTCTGTGAATTTTTTGTTTTTGCCCATGACCTGTCTGTGACTTTTACTAAAAATATTGATGACAATATCTTAGCCTCACACATAAGATGCTCAGGGCGAGGTTACACTCGGAAATCTGGTGGAGGGTCACAGAGATGCTCTGGCTAATCCCGACCACATTTCCTACCATAGATAAATGCTCGGAAGCAGAGGTGGGATCTCTCGGCCTTCCCCAAATGGCTCCGTGGGAATCAGCCCCTCTCAGTGGTGCTGTGTGAATGCAGAGGGGCAGGGAGATGGGGCAGAAGGGGAGAGTGAGGAGAGGCAGCACCTTTCTACCCCTGTGCTCTCCCTCATCTTTTATCCCATGATCCCCAAAACACTCAATACCCCAGCACCCAGCTCCTCCTGCTTCCCAGCCCCAACCATTCAATCCCCAGTTCCCTCCCCAAAACCCATACTCCTGGTCCCTCAATTTTTGCTCCCCCAGAACCCAACACCTTTGCGGATTGGGGGAGGGGAGGAGTTACCAGCCCCCAGGGACACTCCCCCTGCAGGGAACAGCTCCAGGTAAGTGGAGGAGCACAGCCCAGGGGCTGGTGGAAGATGGGGGGTGGGGACAGGGGTCTAGAGTGAAGGTGTGGCCTGGCCCAAGTGTCCTTCTCCTCATCTGCATGGCAGGGGGATCCCAACTGGGAGGGGAAGGGAGACGGGGGAACTTCAGCCAGGCAGAGGGAGCATCTAGAGGAGTTTCTCTCTCTTCCTTCCCCCACCTTTGGCCCATCAGCTCAGCAGCCAGGGCTGGAGCACGGGCTGATCGTGGCTTCTCCTCTGCCTGGGGTTTGCTTAGACCAGGCAGAGCCAGAGGGTCACTGACCAGCTGATGCTGCTGTATCCTCACCCCAGCAATGGGCAGCTGGATCCTTGGGAGCCAAATGCCCCTGATGTGTGTGGGAATGAGAAAATGGGTTTGCCACCATGGCCAGCCCTAGTCAGGGCCCTGAGAGAATTTCCCTGCTGTGTGGAGGAGTCTCTGATGTCAGCTCCACTTGGAGCATTTTCCACAGTGAGATCATCTCAGAGGTTTCTCCCTGTGCGGAGTTGTGGATCCCTGATACTCCAGGAGCACCAAATGAGGCTTCCCCCACATTGAAGGTCTCTCTGTTGTGTTGATCACTGATGTGTGAAGTCAAATTGAATCTTTTCCTGCAGACAAGCTATTTCTAGGGTCTCTCACCTTTGTGGATTTTCTGATGTTTGGTAAGCTCTGAGCTCTTATTGAAGCTTTCCCCACAGTCAAGGCATTTATAACGTCTCTCTCCTGTGTGGATTCTCCCATGTTGAGTAAGGTGTGAGCGCTGACTGAAAGTTTTTCCACAGTCCAGGCATTTATGGGGTTTCTCTCCTGTGTGAGTTTTGTGATGTGTATTAAGGGTTGATTTTAAACTGAAACTTTTCCCACACTCAAGGCATTTATAGGGTCTTTCTCCTGTGTGGATTCTCCCATGTTTAGTAAGGGATGAACTTTCCATAAAGCTTTTCCCACACTCGAGACATTTGTAGGGTCTTTCTCCCGTGTGGATTCGCCCATGTTTAATAAGGGATGAACTTTCCATAAAACTTTTCCCACACTCAAGGCATCCATAGGGTCTCTCTCCTGTGTGGGTTCTCTGATGTGTAGTAAGCTTTGAGTTATGAATAAAACTTTTCCCACACTCCAGGCATTTATAAGGTCTCTCTCCTGTGTGGGTTCTCTGATGTGTAGTAAGCTTTGAGTTATGAATAAAACTTTTCCCACACTCAATGCATTTAAAGGGTCTCTCTCCTGTGTGAACTCTCTGGTGTACAGTAAGTTGTGACTTCTGAATGAAGGTTTTCCCACAGTCCAAGCATTTATGGGGTCTTTCTCCTGTGTGGATTGCCTGATGTCTAGTAAGTTTTGTTCTGTCAACAAAACTTTTCCCACAGTCGAGGCATTTATAGGGTTTGTCACCAGTGTGGATTCTCTGATGCTTAATGAGGACTGAGTGGTGAATAAAATTTTTCCCACACTCAAAGCATTTATATGGTCTCTCTCCTGTGTGGATTCTCCTATGTTTAATAAGGTATGAGCTCTGACCAAAAGTTTTCCCACAGTCCAAGCATTTATACGGTTTCTCTCCGGTGTGGGTTCTCTCATGTTTAATAAGGTCCGATCGCGCATTGAAATCTTTCTCACACTGAAGGCATTTATAGCGTCTCTCTCTTGTGTTCAGACATGGATGTCTAATAAAGTTTGAGTGCTGAATGAAACTTTTACCACACTGAAGGCATTTATATGGTCTCTCTCCTGTGTGGATTTTCCTATGTTTATTAAGGTGTGAGCGCTGACTGAAAGTTTTCCCACAGTCCAAGCATTTATGGGGTTTCTCACCTGTGTGGGTTTTCTGATGTATATTAAGGGCTGATTTCAAATTGAAACTTTTCCCACACTCAAGGCATTTATAAGGTCTTTCTCCTGTGTGGATTCTCCCATGTTTAGTAAGCGATGAACTTTCGATAAAACCTTTCCCACACTCAAGGCATTTATATGGTCTTTCTCCTGTGTGGATTCTCCCATGTTGAATAAGGGATGAACTTTTGCTAAAACTTTTTCCACACTCACGGCATCTATAGGGTCTCTCTCCTGTGTGCAGTGTCCGATGTGCAGTAAGGTGTGAACTCTGACTAAAACTTTTCCCACACTCAAGGCATTTATATGGTCTCTCTCCTGTGTGCATTCTCTGGTGTATAATAAGACATGGCTTCTTACTGAAGCTTTTCCCACAGTCTAAGCATTTATAGGGCTTCTCTCCTGTGTGGGATCTGTGATGCGCCATAAGCGGTGATCTCTGACTAAATCTTTTTCCGCACTCCAGGCATTTATAGGGTCTCTCTCCTATGTGCAGTCTCTGGTGCATAATAAAGTTTGACTTCTCACTGAAGCTTTTCCCACAGTCTAGGCATTTATAGGACTTCTCTCCTGTGTGGGTTCTCCAATGTTTAATAAGGCTTGCACTGAAACGGAAACTTTTCCCACAGTCAAGGCATTTGTAAGGTTTCTCTTCACTGTGACTTTTCTGCTGGACTGTGGTTTCCTTGGGATCCTTGCATCCTCCACCACGGTCAATGGATTCATCAAGTTTCTTCCCAGGATAGTTTCCCAGCTGAATCGGTGATCTGTGTCGATCTCCCCAGGCATTTCCTTGTTCCAAGCACTGGGAAAAATTCCCTTCAGCTCTTCTCAAAACCATCTCCTGCGATTCCACTTTCCCAGAACCTTCCTCCTGCTGATTCTGCTCCTTGTTCTCACTCACTGTCCTATCACCTGCTGGGAGAGAGAGAACCCAGACAGGAGTCACTGCCTGTGCCGGGGAGAAGGGACGGAAAGGGGAATAGCAAAGAGGGAAAACACAACACAGTGACTGTTGGGGAGATAGAGACACTGGATTCTGCCTCCACATCCCACCCAAACACTCCCAGGGAAGGAAAGTCAGGGAGGAAATTCCCAACAGCTAACAGGATAGGTGGGAAGCCGTGACTGATATTTGCCTTCATAATATGACACGGGCTGACTGCAGCCCTGACCTGGGTGAGATGGGGCAGAACTGGGAGCTTTTGCTCATGGCACATTTCAGGAATCCCAGCTTTTTCCTTCTCTCATCGGATGTTTCTGTCTCAGTTTCCCTGACTCCTCACCTGTGCGGGTGCCTCTCAGACTCTCCCTTTCCTCACCAGCCTGGAGATCTGGGACCCACAGCTCTTCCCCTCGTTCCAGCCGGGCGATCAGGTCAGGTTTGGGAATGGGGAATCCTGCACAGGGGGTGAAATCAGGGAAGCTCAGGGCGCATGGAGCATTGGTAGAGTATTTGTCAGAAGGAACATTCCCTGAGTTTAAGCTGAGCCTACATGGGACTGTGGTAACTCCGACCCTTTCGAAGGAGCAGGCATGTGGGGTGGGGGAGAGTTCTCACGCACTCACTAGGAGTTCTCAGGGTAGATGACCTCTGGCGGACTTTCTGGCACATGCAGCTCTGGTGTTAAACTCCTGCCTATTTCCAAACCAGCACATCGGTGCTGGATCTAGTGGTGCTAGGGGAGCTGCTGCACCTCCTGGCTTGAAGTGGTTTCCATTCTATCCAGAGTTTACAGTTTGGTTCAATGGCTCTCAGCCCCCCACTGCACAAATTGTCCCAGCATCCCTGAGCCTGCAGCACCAAAAGCCCTCCCCATGGATGGAGCTTGTCCCAAGAGGACCGGTGAACCCCGCAAAGCTCAGTTGTTCAGGCTTTAGCTCCATCCCCATGCAATGGGGCTCCCACTTTGTGCCCTGGGCCCCACAAATCTAACTCCGGCCCTGCATGGCGGCCCCCCTGAAACCTGGTCGCGGCCCCACAGGGGCCCCTGGTTGAGAAGCACTTCACTTTGAGACCCATTCCTTCCTAATCCAACTGAGCAGAGTCAGACACGCAGACCCTACGGCTTATAATAGCTGAGGACACAGGAATCACTTACCCAGCGAGGTCACCGTCTGGTAATTCTCCTGCATGACATCCCTGTAGAGGGCTCTCTGAGCGGGGTCCAGCAGAGCCCCCTGCCCCTGGGTGAAATACACAGCCACCTCCTCGAAGGTCACCGGCATCTGGAACAACAAGAGTCCCCCGCTCAGCACCTGCTGCCCCAGCCACAATCCCACTAGTCATGGGGCAGGAGACCCAGAAAAGCAGAATCCCCCTCCCAGACACACACCCTGCTCAGAGCAGCCAGGAGGCTTCAGGGGGTGGGAGAAGGTGAGAGCTCCTTGTCCCCCCCAGCACACGGAGCGGGGCAGGGTCTTCTCATTTCCCACCCGCCTGCCAGCCACAGGCTGAGACGGGAAGCAGAGCTCCGAGCCGGGGACAGGGACAGGAATCCGGACAGCTTCCCTCTGTACTTCACAGCAGCCTCTGGCCAGTGGGGTCAGGCTCCAGCACTGGGAGTCTGGTCCGTTTTCCCAGCCCTGCCCGGGGGGGGGGGGGTGTTTCCTGCTTCAGAAAAGGGGGAATCCCCCCCCGCCCCCCAGCCGTGCCAATGGGCCTGTTCTGCAGGCGCGGGCTGGTTCCCCCCGCCCCGCGCACACCGGGGGCTGGCGGCAGCTTTCCCGGGCCCGGGGCAGGGAATCGCAGCCGGCTCCGCGGGGAGCAGCCCGGGGGTGACGGGGGGGGGCGGGTCTCTCTTACCTTCCCTCCGAGCGGGGCCCCCGGGGCAGGGGCCGGGCCGGGAAGGGGCCCTGGCCGGGCTGGGGGCTCTGCCCTGGGAGAGGCTCCCGGGGAGCAGCGGGCAGGGCCCGGCTGGAGGTTCCCCTCTCCCGGCTGCAGCCCGGGCTCCGGGCTCCGGGCTCCGGGCTCCCAGCACCAGCCGCCGGGGCGCGGGGATCTCGCCGGGAGCCAGAGTCCCCGCAGCGGCTGCGAGTCACTTCCTGCGGCCGGGCCTGAGCCCCGCGATCCTCCCCCCAGAGCCGCCCCCCAGCCGCTCCTGGGTCCTAGGGATCAACCCACCGCGCTGCAGCGCTCTGCCCCAGAGCCTGCCCCCTTGAGGCCCAACCTACCCTGGGCTCCGGCAGCTTTTCCCCGTACTAAGGGGGCATCGTGCATAGAAGCCACCCTGCTAGTGACTGGACAGAAGGGATCCATCCAGACCCCAGGGAGGGGGGAGAAGGGGCGTTTCTAATGGAAATTGGGGATTGTTCCAGAGGGTCCCCAATATCCTCAAGCACGAGGGGGTGAGAGGTCCTGGTCCTAGAGAGGCTGCCCAGAGCCCTAGCAGCAGGAGACACATTTCCCGGGGACACTGACTCTGTGTGACACCTCACCCTAGACATAGGAATGTCGTTTTTCCAGTGCTTAATTTGTACCAGGGCTTCCCAGGGGTGGGCCCCAGACAGCACCTCTAGGCTGGGCAGTTCATAGCCCCCTTACCTCTGGGCCTGGCACTTCAGAGCCCCGGCACCTCTTGGGCTTGGCACTTCAGAGCCCCAGCCAGTGTTGAGGGAACACTTTGAATAGTGGGGGTGCTGAAAGTCAGTGCCCTTACCCCTGTCCGCCCCCCCTCCCCAAGTTGGCAGAGGGGACCCAGGAGAGGGGGGCCAGCAGCTGGGAGCCTTGCACTGGTGGGCTGGCAGTGGGGTGCCGGCAGGCCAGGAAACAGGAAGCGGGGATCCAGCAGTGATGCCTTGGCTAAAACCTGAGGGTGCTGCAGCACCCCCTGAACCATTAAGTTCCCACGCCTATGGCCCAAGATGTCCCGATAAAATTGGGACTGTCCTGATATTGAGCAGTTTGGCAGTTGGGGCCCCAAATTTCATGGTGCCCTACGCAGCTATGTCTGCTGCGTATGCCTAAGGACGGCCCTGACTGTGGTACACCTGTTCCCCTTTATCCCTGACTGAATTTTACTGCACCCTCCCAGATGTTGATCACTTTCTCTCTGTTGAAGGATTACTAATATAATCTCTGCATAAAGATCACTTATTTTTCCTTTAAATACCCACTTGGTAGGAAACCTTTCTGATTTTGCTTTTTTCCTGTTGCCAATTTGTGTAAATCTTCTTGGATTTTTTCTCCTTTTCTTCTCATTATCAGTGCTGCACCTACCCTGGCCCAGCCCCAGCTGTGGCAGCCTGGCCCAGCCCCGAACCTGGGCAGCATGGTCCAGCCATGAACCTTGGTGGCCCGGCCTGGACCCAGGTGGCCAGCCACGGCCAGGGCGTGGCCTGGAACCAGCTGGGGGGGGGGGCCTGGCCCAGGGCCAGCCACGGCCAGGGCGGCCCGGCCCAGAGCCAGCCGCAGCCTCAACACAGCTGCGGTGGCCCGGCCTGGACCCAGCCACGGCAGTGTGGCCCAGCCAAGCCCGAACCCAGGCGGCTCAGCCTGGAGCCAGCCTCAGCTGGGGCAGTGCAAACGGAACCCAGATGGCCCGGCTTGGAGCCAGCCAGGGCTGGGGCAGCCCGGCCTAAAGCCAGTTGCGGCCGGGGTAGCCCAGCCTAGACCCAGCCATGTTGGCCTGGCCCAGACCTAGCCACGGTCGGGACGCCCCTCCCTGAACCTAGCCCCAGCCTGGACCTGCGGGGGCCAGGTGTGGGGAGCCTATCCTGTGGCTCCAGCCCCAGAGCTGCCGCAGCAAGGAGAAGCGCCTCTCCCACACAAGCCCAGGTACTGCTGTGAGGAGACAGAGCTGGGGGGAGTCCTCTATCCCTGATGTAGCCCCGGAGCACTCTCCTGCATCCCAAACCCCACATCCCCAGCCCCACCCAAGCCCATACCCCCAGCCGGAGCCCTCCACCCCACCCAACCCTCTGCCTCAGCCCGGAGGCCCTCAACCCCGGCCCCACCCCAGAGCCTGCACCCCCAGCTGGAGACCTCACACCCCCGCACCCCAACCCTCTGCCCCAGCCCTGAGCCCCTCCCCCACACTGAAATCTTTGGCCCCACCCCCACCACCAGATTGCATTTTTTTATGTGCACTGATATGAAGGTAATGTGTCACACATCACCTCCATATAGGTGCACATAACAAAATTCATTCTGCACATGGGTGGGAAAAATTAGAGGGAACACCGGTGGTAAGGCTGAGAGAACACGGGTTTGGGAAACCCAGCTCAGCGATCAGAATCGCTTTAGCACAACGTGTGAGTCTGTCTCCTGCAAATAGACCTAAAGGCCAATGGTCTGATTCTCTTCTCACAACAACCTCACACTGGTGTAGACAAGTCACGTGACTCCAGTGGGATTACTCCTGACTAGCGACAGGGGGGAGTGGAGGATGAGCCCCATGACCCAGTCAGACTGGTCCTGATTTGTACTGGGGTCAGGGAGAGGGACACGAGATTTCAGAGAGTTTTATCTCTAAGGGAAGTTTGAGGAGCCTGTGACAGGGCAGGGGTGAGGTTGGTTGGGTGACCTCACTGTGCATTTCCATTCCAGACCACGTCTGGATTGCTTTAACCTTTCACCTTACCTCTGCAGTTGGCAGCCATTTCATGCAACACAAAGGACACTGGGAGTGGGAGAAACTAAACTCTACTTTATTATTTAAACAGACAAGCAAAAGGCAGACTCCTTTCCCCACCCCTAGCCCAGCTCAGTTCAGTCCCAGCCCGTTGCTCCACCCAACTCCCCCACGGACCGGCAACAGAGCAACATCTACACATTGGGAGAAAAGTGCTGAGAAGCCATGAGGGATTCTGGGAGCCTGTCACAAAAGGAAATACCCTGAGAGCAGGGAATCCAAAGAGCTCAGGTCAGAGGGATGAGTGTGGGGTGATTGGGGCAGAGACAATCTCTGTCATCCCCACTCAGGACACTGTGGCAGATGGGAAGGGGGTGACCAGCAGGGCTCTCAGGCTCCTCATCTCCCTCTGGCCTCAGTGATGGGGGTCGGTCTGGCTTCAAGGCTGCCCAGGTCAGTTGACATCCCCGGCTCCCTTCTTGCCTGCATCCTACCTTGGCATCTCAGCAATAGGGAGACGCTGCCCCCTCCCCCATCATTTTTCTTGGGGTGTCGTTCAGAGCTGTCAAGTTTCCTTCCCCACTCTGAACTCTAGGGTACAGGTGTAGGGACCCACATGAAAGACCCCCTAAGCTTATTTCTACTAGCTTAGGTTAAAACTTCCCCGAGGCACAAAGTCTTTGCCCTTGGATTAGGTAAAACGCTGCCACCACCAAGTGCTTTAACAAAGAACCAGGGAAAAGGACCACTTGGAGTTCCTCTTCCCCCAGTTATCCCCCCAAGCCCTTACACCCCCTTTCCTGGGGAGGCTTGAGAATAAACAAGTTGAGCACAGACCAGCTTGGGTTTCTTAGGACCATAACAACGCAATCAGATTCTTAAAAAACAGAACTTTATTAGAAGAACAAAACAAAGACAAAAGAAACACTGTGTAAGACAAGAGCCATTTAGATTTCAGGGACAGCTTCACACAACACTCAGGCTACGTCTAGTCTCTCTCTGGCTCTGATGCAGCGAGTTCACAGTTCTCAGCCTCAGCCATCTGACTTTTAGGAGGAAAGCCAGCCATTTCCCAGCTCTGTTCTCCCTGCCTTCTCCCTGACAGTATCTCACATCTCTGCGGGGATCAGGCAGTATCTTCATTCCCTGTTTCAGTCTCTGCCTCCGAGTGTAAATCTAGTGCTCACTCTCAGTGTTTGTGCAGATATGGATAACTGTCATTGTTCTAACAGCACAAAAATCCCATGACAAAGGGTAGAAAAAGGTCAAAATACAATTAAAAAGGACTATTCTGGCAAAGGACCATTTGTGTTGTGATTTCCTCAATAAATCTGAGCTACATCTTGTCAAGCTAAACTAATATCAAAATGTGTGACCAAACGGTGGTCGGGAAGAGAGAAAAACCCACAATACAGGGTGGGCTATAAAGCATGTTCATAAAGTGAAATCTCAGAGAATCTTCAGATTCAAAATCAGGACAATATATTTACCCATTTTCTTCTAAAGTGGCTAAACCTGCTTTACTTCTTGCCTCATTATTTGGTCATGTTAGTTACACAAGTTTTAGGGGTTATCATAATAAAAACAAAGCAGCTTCCCACCTAAAAATGATCTGGACTAGCCCAGACAACAACTGGGAGCAATTTTACCAAGAGACGGAAACCAGGCTATAAGATTAGAAAGGTCAAAACGTGCCTTCAGATTCATTTGGATTCGGACACTTTCCGTCATGGAGAGCCAGAGACACGGTGGTAAGTGACACCTTAGGAGGTGGAGGGGTAGAACGGGGACAGGATA
This sequence comes from Lepidochelys kempii, assembly GCF_965140285.1. Taxonomy (NCBI): domain Eukaryota; kingdom Metazoa; phylum Chordata; order Testudines; family Cheloniidae; genus Lepidochelys; species Lepidochelys kempii. Next base: position 44,060,495 of record NC_136393.1, on the reverse strand, counting down.
AAACTCTCTATTGCTGGGACAGAGGCTGCTGTGTGGAGAGTGGAAGGTGACGGTGCTGGGGGAAGGAGGGAATCTCTTGGGCTCACCCCATCACCCTGAAATAGCACAGAAACTAAAAAACAGCCTATTTCGCTCTGCACAGGTGCTCAGGGAACCCGCCGGGGGACCTGCCGTGGTGCCCTCCCTCGGCCCCAACTATACCACAGCCCAGACCTGTTGGGGTGGCCCCTCGGCCCCAGCTATGCCGTGGCCAGGGCATCCCTACCCCGGCCCAATGCCGGCTGCGGCGGCAGGGCGTAGCCAGGACCCAGCCACTGCAGCCTGGCCCGGACCTGAACCTGGCCCGGACCCAGCTGCGGTGGCTTGGCCCTGTCTCAGGGTGCCTCTCCCCAGACCCAGCCCGGGTCCTGTCACCTCTCTCGCCCTCGTAGCCCCGGAGGAATCTGGTGGAGGGTCACAGAGATGTGCTGGCTAATCCCAACCGCACTTCCGACCACAGAGAGAACCTCCGAGGCTGATGCTACACAGGTGGGATCTCCAGGCCTCCCACAAAAGGCTGTGAAAATCAGTCCCTCCCAGTGCTGCTGTCTGAATGCAGACAGGGCAGGGAGAAGGGGCAGAGGGGGTGAGTGAGGAGAGGCGGCACCTCTCTACCCCTGTGCTCTTCCTCGCCTCTTATCCCATGATCCCCAAACACTCGATAGCCCAGCACCCAGCTCCACCAGCCTCAACCTTTCAATGTCTAGTTTCCTTCCAAAATACCTCCTCGTCCCTTAACCTTTAATCCCAGCGCCCTGGGGAGGGGAGGAGTTACCAGCCCCCAGGGACACTCCCCCTGCATGGAACAGCCCAGGTAAGTGGGGCAGACCAGCCCAAGGCCTGGTGGAAGATGGGGGGTGGGGACAAGTGTCTACAGTGAACATGTGCCCTAGCCTAGTCTTTCCTCTTCGAGTGATGGTCCCTATTGTACTCCAGGAGGATTATGCACATACTCTGGGCCCGGAGCTGGAGCTTTTCAAAGTAGGAGTGTCCACTGGTCCACGCACGTGCCCTTGTACCACCTCGTGGGTCCACCCCAGGCGATAAGGGGCGGGACAGACTGACCGCATCGTCAGTTCCTTCTCACCCCACAGGGTCTGAGTCAGAGCTTCTGCGGTCTATCATACTTAGCGCTGTGCTGTCCAAACTTTCCAGGAAGACTGTGTTTTATTCTTGTACATAGGATTTTACTATTTTTGTAGTAATTTTCTTGTTTCTAGAAGGGAACTTCAGCCAGGCAGAGGGACCATCTGGAGGAGTTTCTCTCTCTCTCTCTCTTCCTTCCCCCACCTTTGGCCCATCAGCTCAGCAGCCAGGGCTGCAGCAGGGAGGAGGGGCTGATCGTGGCTTCTTCTCTGCCTGGGGTTTGCTTAGACCAGGCAGAGCCAGAGGGTCACTGACCAGCTGTTGCTCGGCTGCTGCTGGATCCTTACCCCAGGGATGCGCAGCTAGATACTTGGGAGGCAAATACCCCTGATGTGTGTGGGAATGAGGAAATGGGTTTGTCACTGTGGCCAGCCCCAGTCAGAGCATTCAGAGAATTTCCCGGCTGTGTGGAGGAATCTCTGATGTCCAACATGGTGTTAGCTCCACTTGGAGCATTTTCCACACTGAGAACATCTCAGAAGTTTCTTCCCTGTGCGGATTTGCGGATGCCTGATACCATGGAAGCACCAAATGAAGCTTCCCCAACATTCAAGGTCCCACTGTTGTGTGGATCGCTGAAGCGTGAGCTTGGATTGAATCTTTTCCCACAGTCAAGCTATTCGTAGGGTTGCTCTCACCCTTGTGGGTTCTCCGATGTTTAGTGAGGTTTGAGCTCTTACTGAAGCTTTTCCCACAAGCAAGGCATTCATGAGGTTTATAGCCTGTGTGGATTCTCTGATGTAAGATAAGGTTTGATCTGTGCATGAAACTTTTCCCACAGTCAAGGCATTTATAAGGTCTTTTTCCCGTGTGACTCGCCTGGTGTCTAATAAGAGATGATCTGTGTGGGAAACTTTTCCCACAGTCCAAGCATTTATGGGGTCTCTCACCTGTGTGGGTTGCCTGATGTGTAATAAGGGCTGATCTCCGTCTGAAATTTTTCCCACACTCCAAGCACTCATGGGGTCTCTCTCCTGTGTGGATTGTCTGATGTCTATTACGGGCTGATCTGTGTGTGAAACTTTTTCCACAGTCCAAGCACTTATAGGGTTTCTCGCCTGTGTGGATTCTCTGATGTGTAACAAGGCCTGATCTCTGTGTGAAACTTTTCCCACAATCAAGGCATTTATAGGGTCTTTCTCCCATCTGGATTCTCCAGTGTTCAGTAAGGTCTGATTTGTGGCTGAAACTTTCCCCACAGTCCAGGCATTTATAGGGTCTCTCTCTTGTGTGGATTTGCCGATGTTTAGTAAGGTTTGAGCGGTTATTGAAGCTTTTCCCACAGTCCAAACATTTATAGGGCTTCTCTCCTGTGTGGATTGTCTGATGTGATATAAGGTCTGTTTTCTGAATGAAACTTTTCCCACAGTGCAGGCACTGATGTGGTTTATCTCCAGTATGAATCCTCTGATGTCTAATAAGGTGTGAGCTCTCAATGAAACTTTTCCCACAGTCGAGGCATTTATAGGGTCGCTCCCCTGTGTGGGTCCTCCAATGTCCAATGAGGTGTGAGCTACGGCTAAAACTTTTCCCGCAGTCCAGGCACTTATGGGGTTTCTCTCCAGTATGGATTGTTTGATGTGTAACAAGGTGTGATCTCAGAATGAATTGTTCCCCACACTGGAGGCAGTGGTAGGGTTTCTCTTCCTGGGGATTTCTCTGCTGGGCTATGGGATCCTTTTCTCCTCCCCCATATATAATAGATTCATCCACTTTCTTCTTCGCATGGTTTTCCAGCAGCCTCTCTGACCTGTGCCAATTTCCCCAGGCTTCTCCCTCTTCCAAGCACTGGGATAAATTCCCTTCAGCTCTTCCCACAAAGGTCCCCTGTGATTTCACTTCCCCAGGAATGTGCTCATGATGATTCCCCTCCTCATCACCTGCTGGGAGAGACAGACACTCCAGGAGAAAGAGGAATAGCTCAAAGGAAAAACCCAACACGCTAACGCCGTAAAGACTGAGCAATTGGATTCTACCTCTACTTCCCACCCAAACACTCACAGGGAAGGAAAGTTGGGAAGGAAACTCCTGCAGCTAACAGGACGGGCGGAAAGCCGTGAGCGATATCTGCCGACTACAGCCCTGCCTTGGCTGAGACGAGGCAGAACTAAGGGCGCTCGCTCATAGCACATTTTTGGGTTTATCAACTTTTTCCTTCACTCGCCAGATCATTTCGCTGTCAGTTTCACTGAGTCCTCACCTGTGTGAGTGCCTCTTGGTATCTCTCTTTTCTCACAGGCCTGGAGATCGGGGATCCACGGCTCTTCCCCTCGTTCCAGCCGGGCAATCAGGTCAGGTTTGGGAATGGGAAATCCTGCACAGGGGGTGAAATCAGCCCAGATCAGGGTGCATGGAGGATTGGGAGAGTGTCTGTCACAAAGGGCATTCTATGAATTGAACCTGTTCCCATGCTGTGCTGAGAAAATTTGGAATCCAAGGGGATGGGAACATAGATGAGCCCCCTTGGGAGAGGCAGATGTCTGAGGAGGTGGGGAGAATTATTACGCCCTCACTAGGAGTTCCCAGGAGTTAAACCCCTACAGAGCCCAGAGCCCTCCCCATGGCTGGAGTTATTCCCAAGAAGGGAGGTGACCAGGGATTGTGTGTGCAACCGAGAAACAATACAGACAGGACAATACACAGTTTCTATCCCCTTGGAAGCTGGGGGATGGGTGTGGATGGTTTAGCACGTCCATTAGGTTTTGGCATCCTGGTCCCATTGAAGGGGGTTTGGAGATGCAAGTCTCTCTCACACAGAAGCTGCGCATTATGGAACCCATACCCCTCCAATCTAACTGACCAGGGAAGAACCTGACCAGAGTCAGAAATGCAGGCCCAAAACTTTCTAATAACTGAGGGGACGGGAATCTCTTACCCAGGAAGGTCACCGTCTCGTAGTTCTCCTGCATGACGTCCCTGTAGAGGGTTCTCTGACCGGGGTCCAGCAGAGCCCCCTGCCCCTCAGTGAAATACACAGCCACCTCCTCGAAGGTCACCGGCATCTGAAACAACAAGAGTCCCCCACTCAGAACCTGCTGCCCCAGCTGCAATCCCACTAGTCACACAGGAAAGGAAGAAGAAAAAAGCAACATCTCGGAAGCTCTGGGAGGACAACAGTGGCAGAATCCCACCCCAACCGTGCTCAGAGCAGCCAGGTGGCTTCAGGGGGTGGGGAGAAACTGAGAGCTCCTTGTCCCTTCCAGCAGATGGAGGAGGGCAGGGTCTTCTCATTTACCATCCACCTGCTAAGCCAGAGGTTGATACAGGAAGCAGAGCTCTGAGCGGGGGACAGGAATCCTGACAGCTTCCCTTTGTATTTCACAGTAGCCTCTGGCTAATGGGTTCAGGGTCCAGCACTGGGACTCTGTTCAGTTTTCCCAGCCCTGCTCTGGGGGGGTTTCCTGGTTCAGAAATGGGGGGGGGGGTGTCCCCACCCCCACAATGGGCCGGTTTGGAAAATCAGGCCCAGGGTGAACCTGTCCCAGCAGGTTTATCACACCCTATCCCCTCCCTCCCTGCCTCACACTGTGTGTTTCCTGCCCCTTCCCCTCCACAACAACCCTCCCTTCAGCTCCCTGAAAATCTCCTACCTGATCTGGCTCCAACACAGCCATTTCCCTTCTCTCTCCCGTGGGAATACAGGCCGATCTGGACTGAAACCTGGATGTGATTCTTCAGCCTGTCAGGGTGAGAGGGGAGATTGGGGAGGTTACAGAAAGGGCTTGAGTCCATTTCAAACCCCAATTCCCCCACAGGCTCTCTCCCTTACTCCTGGGGGAATTCTGTGCAACTGCGCATGCACAGAATTTATGTCCCCCGTATATTTTTGTTTCCCTGCAGAAAAATTACTTTCTGATGGGGAAGCAAAGGGAAGCCACAAAAGCAGTCATGCGACCCTCCCCAGAAGTATGTTTCTGGTGCACAGGGCAGCTGGCAGAGAGGTAAATCACTGTGGGGCGGGTAGGGTGGCTCCTACCCTGCGTTGGGCTTAGCTGTTAGTCCTGGCTGGGCTGGAGAAGACGGGACTTCCTATTCTCCAGCACGGCACCTGAGGCCATGTCAGACGCACCCCCAGATTTCTCCTCTGATGTAGGAAGCTCTGCGAACTCACCCTCCCACCCACACTTCCTGCACCCATCACTCCTCAGCTGCAGGGGAAGGGATGACTGTACAGGGAGCTGGTCCCGCATCCACCCAATCCCCATGCATCCAGACCCCCTCACAGCCAGACTCTTCCACCGAGCCTCGCCCACCTCCGCACCCAGCCCGACAAGCTCCACTCCTCCTGCACTTTGACCACCCCAAGGAGCCACCCGCACCCAGATCCCCACCCTACCTACCCCCAACTAGATGCACCTGGATTGCAACCACACTGAGCCCCACTCCCCAGCATCTGGATGCCCCCATTAAGCCTCCCACACCCAGACCCCCTGGCTGAGCTCTATATCGCCCACACATTCAGACCTCCTTGCTGAGATCTATCCCCCACCCACACCCAGACCCCACCCTGCTGAGCCCTAACCACCTTCACCTGGACCCCCCTGCAGAGTCCCATTACCGTTCCACCCATAAACCCCAAACAAGCCCCTGTGCATCCAGATCCCCCCTTCACATGGATCCCTCACTGAGCCACCCAGATTGCTCCACACAGGACCCTCTCAAACCACACCTGGATTCCTCCAACACCAAGACCCTCCCCACTGGGATCCTGCCTTGCTGAGCCTGCCTGCCCACACCTGGTGCACCTGGCATGGGGGGCAGGGCTCTGGGGTGTTTCTGGGGCAGGCCCAGTCCTTGCGCTGTGTCAAGGTTGGGTGCAGCCTCACCACTGAGTCCATGTACTGGAAGCGCGGAGCTGCACAGTGATCTCCCACCTCTGTGCAGCCAATGGCCTGTGCTCCCTAATGCCCATGCTGGAGCTTCCTTATTTATTTGACCCCAAAAAATTGCAGAATTTTAAAATACTGTGCACAAAACTTTTAATTTCTTGGTGCATAATGCCCTCAGGAGTATCTCCCTGCAGACAGACACTCTGGACTCTGCCATGCTAGGAAGACAACTGGTTAGTTTATTACTCCTCAGACCAGGCCCCTCCCAGCAGAACTAAACCCACCAGGGCACTTTTAAACTCTCTCAGTAAAAGCATCCCTGAGGCGAATTCTAGAAAAAGAGCAGAATCAAAGGAGCCAGTTTGGGGGATTCCCCCTGACACTGTCCCCAAAGGCAGCACATCCCCCCAGGCTCCGAGCAGCCCAGTGATTCAAGAGAGACAGGACCTGGCTTTTCCTCTCCCAGCTCCTCCTCTTGTTCCCAGGAGTGGAAGTCTGCCCAGGAGGTGCAGGGAATGGATCCGGGCAGGGCTGGGACCTGAGAACCTCCCTCCCCACTTACTGCTCCTGCTGCCCCTTTCAGTCACTCTCTGTTTCTATCACCATCCCTCTCTCCCCTTCCCTCTATCTGGGAGAACTGATTCTGCCCCATTTACATGGCCATTTGCTCTTCAGTAGACTGATCGGTTTGAACCTGGCTGTGTGAGGGCAACAGCTCTGGGACCCAGGGCCAGTGTAACCACTAGGCGAACTAGGCGGCTCCCTAGAGCACCAAGATTTGGGGGCGCCAAAAAGCGGCGCTCAAACATTTCGTTTTACACTCTTGCTTAGGGGCAGGTCCCGGTCAGTCTCCAGTGCTCGGGCCGCTGTGCCAGGGTCAAGCAGCCTCTTCACCTCGGAGTCTCCCCCGCTTGCCCGGGGGCCACTCCTCCTCTTAGGCTCCCCGGCTGCTGCCGCCGTGGCCACCCGGGAGGACGCGGGCGGGGGGCGCCGCGGCGGAGGAGACGCAAGGGGCCAGGCTCAGCTGGGGCCCGCCGAGAGCAGCAGCAACCGGGCGCTGCTCGGTGCAGGGGGGGGGGGGGGGGGGAGCCAGGCGGCAGCAGCCTCTAGAAGGTGGAAGTTTCACCTAGGGTGCAAAATATCCTTGCACTGGCCCTGCTGGGACCTGCAGGCACAGGTGGAGCCCCTCCCCCTCCGATACAAACTCACCAGCAGGTCCCTGAAAGGGGCCCTTTGTGCAGAGTCACTGTCCTGCCTGGCCCCAGCCCTGTCCCCCGGGGGTCTCTCGCCTCACCTGCCGGCTCCAGCTCAGGGGCTGTCAGCAGAGCCCGAGGCTGCCCCTGGGGCTGGGTCCAGCCACCGAGAAAGTTCCCACGGGGGCTGGGCAGGGAAGGGGCTTTGATGAAGGTCTCTCCCAGGCTCAGACTCTGCTGGATAAGAAGCAGCGTCTCAGTCAGGGCTCCCAGATCAAAATGGAGGAGGCAGCAGCTTCTGACCCAGAGAGCTCAACTCCAGGGCTGTAATAACAGGAGCAGGGAGAGAAACACACCCGCCGCCTCCTCCTCTCCCTTAGCCAGAACCGGAGCCCTCTGGTGGCAGCAGCTCATGCCTGAGCCTCCCTGTCCTGCCCCGGCAACCCCCAGGGACAGGCAGGCAGAGGCTGATCCCATTGGCCCATCCACACTCACCCCCTGCCAGAGCCAGCAGTGACTCCGGTCTGACTCCGGTGTGGCGGAGATCTGAATCCTGCCCGGAAATCAGACCAGGGCCCTGGGCAGCCCCGAACACTCAGGAGACACACCTCCCAAAATCACGGGTTTGTCTGAAAATAATAAATTGGGGAGGGGGAGTGGAAATTCGCCTTGTAGCTTCTGAGCCCTGCGGAGTTAGTCCCCTGATCACCCCAAATACTGCTTTGACTAGTTTCAGGAGAAAAAAAAATCCCCAGTGCCTCGTGGGGCGGAGGCGTTGCCTTTGAATCTCTCCCCATCCCTCTGCCTTCTCCCTGCCTCTGTCTCTCCCTTCCCCAGGCAGTCTCCCCACATCCCCCCCCCTTTCCCTCGCAGTGCCCCCCCACATCTTCCCTCTATTTCAGCCTCTTTCCCTTCAGCCCCATAGGTCCTCCCGATTCCCCTGCATCGCCCCATCCTCCCTTCAGTGCAAGCAACCACTGCCCCCCATCCCACCCTGCCCCCTGCATCGCCATCACCGGCCTCCTGCCCCCTCCATCCCGTTCCCCCCGCCTGCCCACACATACCCCTGCACCTCCTCCCTCTGCAGCCCGGGGGTGACCCTGCGGGGGGGCGGGTCTCTCTTACCTTCCCTCCGAGCGGGGCCCCCGGGGCAGGGGCCGGGCCGGGAAGGGGCCCTGGCCGGGCTGGAGGCTCTGCCCTGGGAGAGGCTCCCGGGGAGCAGCGGGCAGGGCCCGGCTGGAGGTTCCCCTCTCCCGGCTGCAGCCCGGGCTCCGGGCTCCCAGCACCAGCCGCCGGGGCGCGGGGATCTCGCCGGGAGCCAGAGTCCCCGCAGCGGCTGCGAGTCACTTCCTGGGGCCGGGCCTGAGCCCCGCGATCCTCCCCCCAGAGCCGCCCCCCAGCCGCTCCTGGGTCCTAGCGATCAACCCACCGCGCTGCAACCGCCTGCCCCAGACCCTGCCCCCTGGGGCCCCACCTCCCCTGGGCTCCTCCAGCTTCTCCCAGGGCTATGTAGACGCCCTGCCCAGAAGCCACAGGATCACGGGGGGGACAGAAAGGAGGCGAGCAGAGCCCGGGGCGGGGGAGAAGGGGGGTTTCTAGGGAGACTCCAGGTTGTTCCAGAGAATCCAGGGGTGACGGGAGCCGGGGACACTCTGTGTGTGATCCGCTCTGGTAACAGACTGGCACAGGGAGCAGGTGGTCAGAACTGGTCTCTTCTCTCCACACCAGGCTCAGTGGCCACCAGACCTGGGCCGGAGCTCCCAGCTCTGCTCCCCTGGCTCGGGTCATGGAGCTGTCAGAGCTTTGACTCTGGCTTCTGCTGGTTGACTTGCTGGTCCACATGAACCTGCCCTGGGCTGTCTTTAAACCCCTTCATGTCTGCCCCCCTCCCAAGGATCCCCTCTGCCCATCTCCCAGTGGCTCCCCCTGTGGGCACTGACTGCAGCTCCCCATGGCTCTGCCCACTCAGGATTGTCCCCATTTCCCCCTCATTGTATCCTGGCTCCGCGCTGCACCCCAGAAGTGGTCAGCAGATTTGGCTCCTACGGGGGGGGGGGGCACAACTGTGCACTCTCACCCACAGGCACTGCCCCCCCCCCCGCTCCCAGCCAATGGCAGGGGCAGTGCACAGACCCTCATGCTCCCCCTCACACACACACCTGGGAGCCGGACCTGCTGGCCCCTTCCAGGGCACAGCACAGTGCCAGGACCGGTAGGGACGAGCCTGCCGTAGCCCTGCAGCACCGCCGACCGGACTTTTACCGGCTTGGTTGGCAGAGCTGACTGTAGCGGGCAGGGTCCTTTTTCAACTGGGCGTTCTGGTCAAAAACCAGACACCTGGCAACCCTAATGGGAAATGCCAGCCAGGGGGGATTTCCATTGCAGATAAAACATTTTCCCCACCAAGCCCTAGAAGAGTTTGAAAAGCTGAAGAATTAGCAGCTCTGGTCTAAGCATGGGCAGCAGGCTTAGCCACCACCAGACGCCTGGGCTGTGGTGATCCCACGTGCACTCCGCCTCTTCCCCTCCCTGAAACCCCCACTGCCCAGGTGCTGCCTTGTGAGTCCCTCCTTGCCTCTTGCCCACTCCACCTCCACACCCTTGGAGGTTCCCACTGCTTGCTGTGTCCCTCCTCAGGGTGGCTTGGGCAAGCGGCTTGGACTGGTGCTTGGGTTGGCCTGGGGTCAGGCGGGGGCTGGATCCGGTCCTCCTCCAGCACATGGTGGGAGTGGGGGGACTCAGGGCTCTGGTGGGTGAGGGGGGCTGCCAGAGGCAGGGCCTCTGGCAGAAGGGGTGGAGCCAGGGCACTAGGCTCCCCGAAGGCGTGGGGGGGGGGTTACCCGCTGTCCATGGGTATGACACTAAGAGCTCCAGTGTTGAGGGGAAAAGGGTGCATTGTTCTATGAGGGCAACACCTATCAGGCCTGACCCACTCCTCATGCATTGCTTTTACAGTATTTATCCAGAACGGGTCATGGGAAGTCGCTAATAAAGGCTTATGTCACACTGTTCCTCATGATCCTTGAAAGAAGCGTGGGCAGATGATCTTTAAGGAATTAAGTTTAAAACAGTTTCTGGTATATAAAGTCTGAATCCAGTCGGGGCTGACAAACCGGTTTTGCCAGAAGAGGGATTTCTTTTCATCTCTCTCCCACAATTCATAGGTAGATGAAGCATTGTAAGGAACACAATTGAAGTCCTGTTTCCATATAGCAGTGGTTCTCAAACAGGGGTACGTGTACACCTGGGGTATGCAGAGGTCTTCCAGGGGGACATCAACTCATCTAGATATTTGCCTCATTTTACAACAGGCTACAGAAAAAGCACTATCGAAGTCAGGACAAACTAAAATTTCATACAATGACTTGTTTATACCACTCTATAGACCACACACTGAAATGTAGGTACAATATTTATATTCCAATTGATTTCTTTTATAAAATTATAAGGTACAAATGAGAAAAGAAGCAATTTTTCAGCAATAGTGCGGTGGCTGTGACACTTGTGTATTTTTGTCTTATTTGGTAAGCAAGTCATTTTTCAGTGAGGTGAAACTTGGGAGACAAATCAGACTCCTGAAAGGGATACAATGGTTGGGAAAGTTTGAGAGCCACTGGCATATAGACCAACAGAAAGAACACACTGGAGAACAAATACAGGGGGGTGGGGGAGAGAGCACTTGAGCGGTTTACTGGACTATACCTGGGGAACAAGAACCGCACCCTGCAATCCTTCAGGAAGCAAAACAGGAGAGCACGTTTTGCATTTGTGAAAAGAGGGATCCCAGTGAAGACGGCTGGCAACCCTGGGAGAATGCTTTAGCCACGGATTTTACTTGTTAAAGTTAAACTCAGACTGTCTGAATCCCGATATACCTGGTGTTTGTATGTGTAACCTGTTGGTCTTATTGCTTCATTGATAAACTCCTGTTTGTTTTCACTAAAATTATCTCTCAGTGCTGTGATGTTATATTGGCGCCGACCCTCAGTTGAATCAAACAAGCTGGTATTGTCCCTTTGGGGCCGGCTTACCTGGGAATTTCTCCGTGTCCAGTGGAGAGGGGCTGGACACTGCAGAAGGACACGTCAGAGGGGCTGGAGGAAAAGGTTACGTCTAGTGTGAACCTGCAAGGCAAAGTAAGGACTAGCAGAGCCCTGGGGAGTTTGTGTGGGGAGCTAAGGCTGGAGGGGACAGGGAACAGACACCCAGTTCAGCAGAAGCACGTCTCCCTCGCGCCGAGGCTGGGGGGGGGGGGGTAACAAGGAGATTCACAGTCTGGGACATCTGGAGGAAACATCACAGTCGGAACCTGCAGTGTGAGGAGCTCAGGGATGGTGAAATAACAGGCTTAGAAAAGAAACAACCCACCCACCTTCCATGCTGGGGATTCCACAAGCTCCCTTCGAAGCTATTCCAGAGCTTAAATACCCTCATGGTTAGAAAGTTTCCTAATCTCGCACCTAAATCTTCCTTGCTGCAGTTTAACATTTTTTACTTCTCATCCTCCCTTCAGTGGCCACGGAGCACAACTGATCCCCAGTCTCTGTATAACAGCCCTTAGCAAGGCTGCAGACCATCACCAGTCTGGTTTTCTCAAGACTAATAGGCCCACTTTTTAAAATCTTCCTCCACAGGTTGGGTTTTCTAGATCTCTGGTCATTTTATTTTGCCCTCCTGGGGGCTTGATCCAATTTGTCCTCATTTTTCCTGAAGTGTGGTGCCCAGAACTGGACACAGGACTCCAGCTTTGGTCTCTCCAGGGCCGAGCAGAGTGGGACAATGACCTCCTGCAACTTACATACAACACTCATGTTACTGCGCCCCAGAATGATACCAGCTTTTTCCCCAGCTGCGTCAATAGGTGACAGCCAGACAGCGTCTGAGTGAGTCCATTAAAGACCATTTCCCCCCCGCCCATGTTATTCAAGACAAGGGACATTGGGAGTTTGAGAAACTAAATTCTACTTTATTCTTTTCAAAGCAAGAAATAAAAGCTGAATTCCGCACACCTCGAAAATCCAATGCCCAGCTCAGCATGGTGCGTTTCAGCCACAGCCCAGCACATTGCTGCTCCGGCCACACATGGCCCCCAGGGAAAGAGGAACAAGTTAAAGCTAGTAGAAAAACCACTCACAATCCATGAGAGAGGCACTTGCCCTCCCTCCTCCTCTCAGCAGTGGGGAGACACTGACCCCTCTCCACAGCAGTCCTCTTGGGGCTTAATTTGTAGCCCTTTAGAGTTCAAGGATGACTTCACCCAGCACTCGTAGGACATTTCCTCTCTCTGGGACTTATGCAGTGAGTTCACAGTTCAAAGCCTCGCAAGAGCAAAGAGTGCCCTTTCAAGGCCCTGGCCACCCACCCATCCACCCTCTCCCCATCCTGATTGTATCTCACATCTCTGCAGGGATCAGGCAGTCACTTCCTTCCATATCTCTGACTCTCAGAGTGCATATCCAGCACTCGTCCTGAAGAGTTTCTGCAGATAGATGTTGATCATTTTCATTGTTCAAAGAACAAGAAATGAACAAAGAACAAAATGACAAAGGCTAGGGAAATATGAAAAGAAAATCAGAAAGGACTGTTTTGGCAAATGACCATTTCTCTTTTGAAGTCCCCAAGAAATCTGAGCTACAGCCTGTCAAACTAATTTAGTGTCAAAATACGTGACAGAACAGCCTTCACCAAAAAGAGAAAAACCCACAAACCAGGGTGGGCTACAAACCACTTTCCCATTCATGAAGTGAAATCCCAGAGAATCTTAAGACTCAAAATCTGAAGAACAATTTTACCCATTTCCTTCTGAACAGGCCAAACCTTCTTTACTCAGCACCACCGCATTATTTGGCTGTGTTATTGTCAAAAGTTTTAGCATCATCATAATAAAAGAAAAAGGAAAAAAAGACAAACCTAACCAAAAACTTCCCGTCTAGAAATTATCTGGATTTGGCTCAAAAAACTCCAGATGCCACTTTACCAATAGATGGAGGCTAGGATTGAAGCTCAAACTGTGCTTTGGGATTCATTTGAATTCCCCCTTCAGGTTTTGTGACATTTTCTTCTTGAGTCCTCAGGCGCCTGATTGAGGATCAAAGAAATTAAAGTGTGATTCCGAAGCATGGCAGCCAAAGGACACTTGGTAAATGACACACATGAAGCGGGAGGGGTAGAAAGGGAAAAGGATAACCTCTCTATGGCTTGGGCAGAGGCTGCTCTGTCAAAGAAGATGAGTGAGGTTGATGGGGGCAGGAGAGAATCCTCCAGACTCACCCCGTCCCTCTCAAACAACACAGAAGGTAAAACACCACATTATTTTACTAGCCCTGCTCCAGCTCTTTTAGAATCTATTGAATCCAGGTGTATAAGGGAGAAACAGCACCAAAAATTAAATGCTTTTCACCATAAAGTGGAGGAATGTGAGGATGTCTGGAAATGAGACAATCTCACAGCAAAGGGGGCACTTAGTGACTCTGACAATCACTTTGCTAATGGGGGATTGGAATAAACTGCTCAGGGTCAGTCTAGACAAGAAAAAGTGGTGGAGGAACAAAGGAGATGCCCTAGCTAATCCCAACCACTTTTCCTGCCCTAGACAGATGCTTGGAGGCTGATATTATCACTCCCCATTTATTCCCCCTCTGTAAGGCACAGATTTGTCTCAGGTCACCCCGCAAGCTGCTGGCAGAGTTGGGAATAAGTTTAGGTCTCCTGGGTCCCAGGCCAGTGCTCTATTCATTAAGCAACATTGCTTCCCTCTCAGAGGCTGATACTGCAGTAGCAGAGGTGGGAAATCCAGGCTTCTAAGAAAAGGCCCTGCGGGAATCAGCCCCTCCCAGTGGTGCTGCCTGAATGCAGCGGGGGCAGGGAGACGGGGCAGAGGGGTTAATGAGGAGAGGCACCATCTCGTTACCCCTGTGCTCTCCCTCGCCTCTTATCCCATAATCCCCACACACCCGATACCCCAGCACCCAGCTCCCCCAGCCCCAACCATTCAATCCCCAGTTTCCTCCCCAGAACCCATCACCCTGGTCCCTTAACTTCTGATCTCCCACAGCCCAGGGCCATGGGTGATTTGGGGAGGGGAGGAGTTACCAGCCCCCAGGGACACTCCCCCTGCAGGGAACAGCTCCAGGTAAGTGGGGGAGCCCAGCCCAGGGGCTGGTGGAAGATAGGGGGTGGGGACAGGTGTCTAGAGTGAAGGTGGGGCCTGGCCCAAGTGTCCTTCTCCTCATTTCCATGGCAGGGGGATCCCATCTGGGGGGGCGGAACTTCAGCCAGGCAGACGGAGGGGCTGGAGGAGTTTCTCTCTCTCCCTTCCCCCACCTGCGGCTCATCAGCTCAACACCCAGGGCTGCAGCAGGGAGGAGGGGTTGATCGAGACTTTTCCTCCTCTGCCTGGGGTTTGCTTAGACCAGGCAGAACCAGAGGGTCACTGACCAGCTGATGCTCGGCTGCTGCTGGATCCTCACCCCAGTGATGGACAGCTGGGTCCTTGGGAGCCAAACGCCCCTGATGTCCGAGGGAACAAGGAAATGGGTTTGTCACCATGGCCAGCGTTGGTCAAGGCCCTGAGAGAATTTCCCTGCTATGTGGAGGAGTCTGACGTCCAACATGGTGTTAGCTCCACTTGGAGCATTTTCCACACTGAGAACATCTCACAGGTTTCTTCCCTGTGCAGATCTGCAAATGCCTGATACTCCGGGAGCACCAAATGAACCTTCCCCAACATTCAAGGTCTCTGTTGTGTTGATCACTGATGTGTGAAGTCAAATTGAATCTTCTCCTGCAGTCAAGCTATTCGTAGGGTTGCTCTCACCCTTGTGAATTATCTGATGTTTGGTAAGCGCTGAGCTCTTAATGAAGCTTTTCCCACTCTCAAGGCATTTATATGGTCTCTCTCCTGTGTGTACTCTCTGGTGTATAATAAGTTGCGACTTCTGAATGAAGCCTTTCCCACAGTCCAGGCATTTATGTGGTTTCTCTCCTGAGTGGATTTTCTGATGTGTACTAAGGGTTGATTTCAAACTGAAACTTTTCCAACACTCCGGGCATTTATAAGGTCTCTCTCCTGTGTGGTTTCTCAGATGTGTAATAAGTGGGGAGCTCTGACTAAAACTTTTCCCACACTCAAGGCATATGTAAGGTCTCTCTCCAGTGTGGGTTTGCTGATGAATAATAAGGTTTGCACTGAAAAGGAATCTTTTCCCACAGTCAAGGCATTTGTAAGGTTTCACTTCATTGTGACTTGTCTGCTGGACTGGGGTTTCCTCCGGATCCTTGCATCCTTCGCCATGTTGAATGCATTCATCCAGTTTCTTCCTGGGACAGTTTCCCAGCTGCATCACTGATCTGTGTTGATCTCCCCAGGCATTTCCCGGTTCTAAGCCCTGGGAAAAATTCCCTTTGGCGCTTCTGAAAAAAGTCTCCTGCGGTTCCAATTTCCCAGGAACTTCCTGCTGCTGATTCTCCTCCTTGTTCTCACTCACTGTCCTATCACCTGCTGGGAGAGAGAGAATCCAGACAGGAGTCACTGCCTGTGCCGGGGAGAAAGGACAGAAAGAGGAATAGCAAAGAGAAAACACAACACAGTGACAGTTGGGGAGATGGAGACACTGGATTCTGCCTCCACATCCCACCCAAACACTCCCAGGGAAGGAAAGTCAGGGAGGAAATTCCC
This sequence comes from Lepidochelys kempii, assembly GCF_965140285.1. Lineage (NCBI taxonomy): Eukaryota > Metazoa > Chordata > Testudines > Cheloniidae > Lepidochelys > Lepidochelys kempii. The sequence goes on along the minus strand of NC_136393.1, from coordinate 44,044,611 downwards.
GACAGCTAACAGGATAGGTGGGAAGCTGTGACTGATATTTGCCTTCATAATATGACACGGGCTGACTGCAGCCCTGACCTGGGTGAGATGGGGCAGACCTAACTGGGGGCTTTTGCTCACGGCACATTTCAGGAGTCCCAGCTTTTTCCTTCTCTCACCAGATGTTTCTGTCTCAGTTTCCCTGACTCCTCACCTGTGCGGGTGCCTCTCAGACTCTCCCTTTCCTCACCGGCCTGGAGATCCGGGACCCACGGCTCTTCCCCTTGTTCCAGCCGGGCGATCAGGTCAGGTTTGGGAATGGAGAATCCTGCACAGGGGGTGAAAACAGGCAAGATCAGGGAGCATGGAGCATTGGTAGAGAATCTGTCACAAGGAACATTCCCTGAGTTTTAGCTGACCTTACATGGGACTATGGTAACTCCGACGCTTTCTGAGCAGCAGATATCTGGGGGAGGGGTGTTGTCATGCCCTCACTAGGAGTTCTCAGGGTAGATGAGCTCTGGGGGACTTTCTGGTACACGCAGCTCTGGTGTTAAACTCCTGCCTATTTCCAAACCAGCACATCGGTGCTGGATCTAGCGGTGCTGGGGGAGCTGCCAGACCCCCTTTTTCTCACTGCTAATAAAACTTATCAAAACACCACAAGAAAAGTTAAGTTTTAACAGTGAAGACAAAGGCTAAAGAAAATGTTTCAAAAATTAAATGAGAGAGCAATGAGGTGACATGTGAGTACCACAGTTTTGAGTGTAATTTTTGTGGTGATACCTCTTTGCTCCTTCTGTGTGTGTAACAGTGACAGAGGTGGAAGTCTGTATAAAGCACAATGGTAGATTTTGCTTGCCAAAGGAATTAAGTATTTCACATACTATTTATAATGCTTTTCACTACTCTCAATGTTGTGTGTGCATTCAGTGGTTTTTTTTTTTTTATTAATAGACTGTGTGACTTACTATGAGGTGGAAAGGGACTAATAAAGATTTCTTTTTAAATGTTCAGACTTTCATTAAGGGTTTTTCATGCAATAGCCATGAAATTCCACTTGCAAAATGTTTTTTAAACAGTCCTGAAAATATAGGAATATGGGATTGGTTCTCTGTTCTCCAAAAATGTGTTTGGTATCAAGTGTTTGTCTAATGGGTATTTTGAGGATGGCAACTAACCATCTTGTCATACAGTGAAAGTGTCCCTTAAGATTTCTTGCGTAATAAACATGTACATAAGGCTATGACGCTGGCCCTAAACCATGGTGGATTTGATTTAAATCAAATTTATTTAAATCATAATTTAAATCACTAGTCAGGAAGACTCTATTTAAATTTCATTTCTAGAAGGTACACATCATACATTTTTAAACAGGGATTTTATTTAGAAAACTTTTAAGAGTAGTTTTACAGCTATATCAGAAAGTGAATGTGTGACATTCTATTCCTGGGGGGAGTGTACCCCATATTCCACGTTTTCATATCATCGTGATCTTACATATAAAGCATGCCTCATAAGGTATCTGGGGAAAGGGTTAGGGTTACACACCAAACCTGTCCAAAGGAAAGTTTATGGCATACATTTTTTTCCCCCCTTTCTGCTTAACCTAGAGATGTGCACAAAAAACACGGGGAATACAACCTAGCTTCACCAGCCCAAACCATTCACAAACCAACGGACTAGCTGAAAACACAAACAAATCCATCAAAAGGTCATTTTAGGGCAGGGAACATTACAGTATTAATAGAAAGGAGAATGCACTAGGACAGAAGCTACAAATTGTTTCAAATGTTAAGTACATTGAAACTCAGCTTGTCTTTTATTTCAAGTAAAAGGAATTATCCCACTGCACTAGGATGGCCTCTTTACACCTTTTTGATTGTATACAATTTCTCTCAGTAAAGACAGTCCTTTCCCCTTCCCCCACAAATAATCCATCACCATTTTTTACAGAGCATTGTGCAAGTTGGTTGATGACAATGCGACTAATTGGGATGCATCTCTTGGTGACGTATTTTCTTTGCTAACAAAACCAAACACGACAACCAAATTGTCACCCTATCGACTACTGTATGGCTTTGAGGCAAGATTCCCAGACCAAGTCTGAGACAACTGCACGGTAAGTGTCCTTCAGCTTTCGGGTGCATATGGTATTCTGTGATTGTTCATTTTACAAACAACTCCTTCTCCATTTGTTTCCAAAACCAACAGATTTTGAGGAACTCGAGGAAGAATACTACAAAGAGTATATCATGAAAATTGAAGCTAGACGTGATGCTGGAACTAAACTGGCTATTAGTAATATTTCAAAAGCACAAGAAAAGCACAAGAAAAGCAATAAATACAGTATGCCAAAACTAAGACTCATAAGCATGGGGAAATAACCTTCAAGGTTGGTGACACTGTCATGTTACTGAATTCGAGAAGGAAAACAAGAAAGGGAGGGCAGCTACAACCTACCTACGTGGGACCATACAAAATTGCTGCTGTAGAGGGTAAGAGAGTTAAATTAGAAAACAAGTTAGGGAAAGGTAAAGCAATGTTGTATAGGTTTCAGAGTAGCAGCCGTGTTAGTCTGTATCCACAAAAAGAAAAGGGGTACTTGTGGCACCTTAGAGACTTACAGATTTATTTGAGCATAAGCTTTCGTGAGCTACAGTATCTCCCAACTAAAAGTATTTAAAGAGCCTCCAAAATTAGATATGGAAAACATATCACAGAGAAACATGGAAAAGGAAACTGCTGTAGATGACACTGTGAAAACCTCAGAGTTAGGAGAAATGGGAGGCAACGTATCTCACAAGCCTCACAACAACCAAGTGGAGGTCACACACATGGAAGAGGAGGGGTGTGTAGTGTCAGGAGTTTCAAGCAGTCACCCAGGTGATTTTGATGACGTGGTGATGAAGACAAAGAATGGTTTCTCAAAGGTATTGCTTACCACACAGTTGTTTTTAAAGAATTTGTTGACACACTTCCATTTATTAAGCATGTCAATAGTTTCCATGTAGGAATGGAATGTTTGTTTGCAAAAATCATTTCTCGATCTCTTTTGTACACTACACAAGAGAGGTGGGAGGCACACCAACTTCTATCTAACACCTGGCGATAGATCCAGAGGGGTAAAAAGATCTGCTGCTGAAATCAGAATTGTAGTTGGCCTATTTCCTCTGGAGTTAGCACGGCAGGGGAAAGTTGAGGGGACAAACCAGAGGCACACAAGGTGATGTAATTTGCCCAAGGTGACACAGCAAGTCAGTGGAAATCCTGGCTCTCATTTCCCTGTACTTTTCTTCAGAATCCCAAATTATGAAGTTTCTGGATTTCCCTGGTAAATTCTCAGAAGGCCTGATCAGTGTAATTTCTCTGGTATATTCCTGTCAAGGTTCCTTCCCCACTATGAACTCTAGGGTACAGATGTGGGGACCTGCATGAAAACCTCCTAAGCTTACTTTTACCAGCTTAGGTTAAAACTTCCCCAAGGTACCAACTATTTTACCCTTGGACTTCCACTACCAAACTTTATCTGGGTTCCTGAGAAAACATTGTTTGGAAACGTTTTCCCCCCAAAATCCTCCCAACCCTTGCACCCCACTTCCTGGGGAAGGTTTGGTAAAAATCCTCACCAGTTTGCATAGGTGACCGCAGACCCAAACCCATGGATCTTAGAACAATGAAAAAGCATTCAGTTTTCTTACAAGAAGATTTTTAATAGAAGTAAAAAAGAATCACCTCTATAAAATCAGGATGGTAAATACCTTACAGGATAATTAGATTCAAAATATAGAGAATCCCTCTAGGCAAAACCTTAAGTTACAAAAAAGACACACAGACAGGAATATTCATTCTATTCAGCACAGCTCTTTTCTCAGCCATTTAAAGAAATCATAATCTAACGCATCTCTAGGTAGATTACTTACTGAATTCTAAGACTCCATTCCTGTTCTGTCCCCGGCAAAAACATCACACAGACAGACAGAGACCCCCTTTTTTTTTTCTCCCTCCTCCCAGCTTTTGAAAGTCTCCTCATTGGTCATTTTGGTCAGGTGCCAGAGAGGTTACCTTTAGCTTCTTAACCCTTTACAGGTGAAAGGATTTTTCCTCTGGCCAGGAGGGATTTTAAAGGTGATTACCCTTCCCTTTATATTTATGACAATTCCCCCACTACATTTCCAGTAGCAGGAGCAGCTATTATCTGGCAGGTTCATCCACTGAAACTGTCATCTTTCCAAATGTCATCTTGTGTGGATTTTGGTTTGTGCTGAGTGAGAGAAGCCAGATGAAGGTAGGGAGTGTGATTGGGCTGGGCATGTGCAGAGTTTAGCAGAAAGCTCTTCTAACAAGAGACAGATCTGTGTGATACTTGTTTACAACACATTCTGTCAGCTGCAGTATTCAGCACTAGTTTCTTTTGCTCCTAATGAAAATAGCAGGGTAGGTTTGCTTATTGTGCTAGGCCAGGGGTTTTCAAACTATGTGTTGCGGCTTGTAAGGGAAAGCCACTAGCTGGCTGCAAGACACTGTTTACCTGAGCGTCCACAGGTGCAGCCCTTCGCAGCTCTCAGGAACTGCTAATGGTAAGAATTCACGCTCTCTCTGCTACAGGTTTCAAATTGCTACAGATAGCAGCCTCACATACCTAGGGCGTAAGAAACTGCCACCTGTAGGAATTAGCTTCACCAAATATAGCAGTTACAGGCAGCACATCCCTACAGGTGGCAGTTTCTTACACATCTGTGTGAAAATGCTATCTGTAGGATCGGGCTTCCTGCAGCAGCCACAGGTCCTGCTTTGCTAATAAAGGCCATCTGATGTAGCTAATTTAAGCAGTCTCACACGTAAAACCAACCTGATAGCTTTCTTTAACTGGGTAACAAGCCTTGTGGATGGGGGAAAGTGGTCAACATGGTCTATCTTGCCTTTAGTAAGGCTTTTGATACTATCTCCCATGACCTTCTCATAAACAAACTAGGGAAATGCAACCTAGATGGAGCTAAAATAAGATGGGTGCAAAACTAGTTGGAAAACAGTTCTGACAGTAGTTATTAGTGATTCACAGTCAGGCTGAAAGGGCATAAGGAGTGGGGTTCTGCAGGGATCGGTTCTGGGTATGTTTCTATTCAAAATCTTAATCAATGAGTGAGATAATGGCATAGAGAGTACACTTATAAAATTTGTGAATGATAACAAGCTGGGAGGGGTTGCAAGTGCTTGGGAGGATAGGATGAAAATTCAGAATGATCTGGAGAAATAGTCTGAAGTAAATAGGATGAAATTCAAAAAGAAGAAATGCAAAGTACTCCATTTAGGAAGAAACAATCAACTGCCCCAGGTCAGAGCCTGCACCCATCACTCAAACTCCCCATAGCCTGCAACGCTCCTGCACCCCAACTCCATCCCAGAGCCTGCACCCTGAAAAGGGCCGGATTAACCTTTTGTGGGCCTGGTGCTAAACATATTTGTGGGCCCCCATGGGGGCAATGGGGACATGGGGGAGAGGGGCAGAGTCCTCAGAGCGAGGGGCTGGCTGGGGGCAATGGAAGATGGGTCATGGCACGGCAGGGACAGCCCCGCTCCACCCAGCCCAGTACAAGGACACTGTTTACAAACCGGGAGCTGCCAGGCGCACACTGGCCAGCCCAGCCCTGCACTGCCATCATGCTTCTTCCCCTTGGGGGCGGGCCCATGCTGCACCATGCTACCCCCCTGCCCAGCACCCCTCTGACTCGCTACGCCCAGTGCCACACCACCCAGAGACCCCACAAACCCCCATGCCCAGTACCCTCCCACAGACCACTATGCCAAGCACAGCCCCCCCCACCCAGAACTCCCCCACAGCTCCTCTCTCTGCCCAGTGCCCCCCTAGCCGACCACCTCCCACAACTGCACAGTGCCCTGTACCTCCCCGCCCAGAGCCCCCCTCACAGATCCCCTCACTGCCCAGTGCGCCCCACTGCCACAACTGCACAGTGTCCCTCCCAGACCCCCCACACTTCCCAGCACCCCGACACACACAGCTCTCCCCACCCCGCACTGCCCAGCACCCTCCCAGACCCACTAGAGACCTACTCTGCCACACCCTGACCCCCAGCCACAATAGCCGGCCCTGATGGGAGGTGACTGCGTCTGCCAGGCTGAGCCGGCAGCGCAGCCAGAGCTGGTCCTGGGGCAGGATAACTCCGGCCCCTTGGACGTGGTGCAATCAGCCAGGCTGGAGCAGGAGCAGAGCCTACCCGGGCCAGGCTCCCTCAGGACCCACCTGCCTGGCAGGACCCACCCAGCTGAGCCCCCCCACACTGTCCCCTGTGACTGGCTGAGACTGGCCCAGCCTCTGCACCAGTCCCAGGGGGCTCTTCCCCCGGGGAGGCCGGTGGGGCCCCACAGGTCCCAGGCAGCGGCGACAGCTCAGAGCTGGAGCAGTGCTGGGGAGCGGGGCAGATCCCTGGGACGTGACTCCCGAGATCCCACCCACACCCATTGGCCCCGTGGCCAGCAGCCCTACCGAGCCCGCATGGTGGCCCCCAGCTGCGGCTGATGAGCCCCCTACAGGCACGTGGAACCTGCTGGCTGAGAGCTGCTCGCACAGCAAGGCCTGTGTGCTGGACTGCCCCAGGTGAGGGGCCAGACCCGGCTACGTGGATGGGTTAGAGGGGCCTGTAATGGGCCCCTTCCCAGGGTGGGCCTGGTGCCACGGCACCATTGTAAACCCAGTACTGACCCCAAGCCCCCTCCCACAGCAAAACTCCCTTGGACCATTTCTCGACAGCCCCCCAAAAATATAAAAACCTGCTGCCCCGGTGCTATTTTACTGCTACAGGAGACTCGATGCCGTGAAATAATTTCCCTACATTCCATCAAACTCCGCGTCACACATTTTGAGTATTTAAAAGAGTCTCTTATCACTATTTGTCTATGTGAAGTCTCATAACAGTTCACAAATTTTAGGATTGCCTTTTGCTGCATTTATCTTGCCTGTGAATCCAGCCCTTACAATCCCACGTTCACACGTCATTGCTTGCGTGTAGAAGCTGAGTCACAAATATTCAGTAAGTGTGTTCAGCACCCCGCTCCTGGTCCCCTAAAGAACCGCAGCATCCAAACCCCCGCCGCAGCCCTGGGACTGGAGGAGCTCTCACTCCCTGGTACAGCCCTGGGGCTGTGACACGGGGACAGAGCTTCTCCAGTCTTGGGGCTGTGTGGGAGAGCGGAGTGGTGGGAAATGAGCAAAGGAGTTGTGGGGCAGGCAAAACAGTGGGGAGCTTAGGTGGAACATGGGTGAGATCCTGGGGAAGAGGACGAAAGGGATAGGGCCATAGGTGGTGCAGCCAGTGGACAGGGTGGGTAGGGGTCCAACAATTCGGACAGGGTGGGTAGGGGCCCAACAATTGCTCTGACCCAGGGCCCCGAGAAACCTTAATCATCCTCCATGCTCCATTTGCTATGATCAACAGAGGGGACATTGTTCCATTCTGCAAAAGGAAGAAAGGTTGTCGTCATGCATACCATGAAAGAAGCCCCGCAACTCTTTGAAAGGAATCATGACAGTCTATTGGGTGGACATCTAGGAATATTCAAAACGAGGAATATGCTGACATCAACACACTATTGGCCAGGGGTGACCAAAGACAATGCCAATTGGGTAAGTAAAGGAATGAAACGAAATCCTGAAGAAGGCTATTTACAACTGAAATAGAAGTTCAAAACGTATAAAAGAAATATAAAAATATATTTGGCGTGCAAAATTGAACTCTGTTCCCTTGCAATACGATTTCCATAACAAAATGTTAATATCATCATATTGTTCCTTCAAAAACCGATTGCACCATGTCTGACTTGCCAGAAAGAGGGAAAGGAATTAAATCTGGATACCTCCTTGAAAAGCATAAAGGTGAATTTTGGAATCAGACACATTGTTGTTTATCATTATCCATTGTTATTGCTTGCGACACAATGAGGCTTTGATTTTGAAACGAGCCCATTACATACAAGGGGCAAAGCACAGTGCAGCAATTACCTCTAATGCGCCTTTGCACTGGCTGGGGATATTTCTTCAGCTTTACTCTTGTATGGTTACCCATTCCTGTACTTCTCTTTCTTTGTTTTTTCTTTCTTTCTTCTTCTTCTGTATTTAAAAATGGGCTTTACAATCTCTGCTTATGACATATGGGTTTATTGAGAACATTTAGTAAGAAACATGTGTGGTATGACTGTAACTGGTACCCTTGTATGTAGGTCACTCGGATCTGGGAATTGGTGGGCATGGATTTAATAGGACCATTACCAGTAACAAAGGATGGATACCAGTATATACTGACAACCATAGATTATCTTTCAAGATGGGTGGAAGCCTTTCCACTTAGAAGTAATTCAGCATCTGAGGTGGCAAAGGGCATGTACAAAATGATTGTTCGACGTGGATGCCCACAGCAGATACTGACCAATCTTGGTCCGGAATTCAATAATAAGGTAATCACTGGGTTTTTTTCTGGTTATTTGTACTATGTAGTCGAACTCACTCTCCAGTCACCCGTTGATCTCAAACAATCACCACACTTTTTTTTTATAAACTGTTGTTGGTCACCGTCAGGGTTGCTATAAAATCATTTTTCGGTGTCTTCATATCTACCAAAGAAACGCACAAACCAAATATTAAAAGATGGGCTATTCCTGTTGCTAATTACACATAAAAGTAGTGTCAAATACGCAAAGGAACATTCCTTAACACAAGTCTATAGGTAAGTTTATGGTGTAACTTATTTTCTTTCAGTTTAACCTGTATATCTGTGAAAGATTGAGAATAGCTTCACCAGCCCGTACCACCCACAAACCAATGGCTTGATTGAAAATGCTAATAAATCCATCTAAAGGTAAGTGAATGGGTGGGAATATTACAGTACTAATGGCAAGTACAGTGTGCTATGCAAGAAGATGCAACTCACAAAAAGATCTTTAAAAGCAATGTGTTGCATGGAAAGTCTTTTCCATCATGTATTACACTTTTTTGATTATGTATAATCTGTTTCAGTCAAGACCTTACGTGTGACTTTCTTTTTTTAAACAAACCAGTCAATGAGCATTTGTTGCAGAGCATTGCAGAAGATGGTTGATGACAATGGGAGTAATTGGGATGAATTACTTGACCCCATTTTGTTTTCTTTGTGAACTAAAGTACACGCAACAACAAAAATTTCACCCTTTTGACTAATGTTTTGTGCTGACCCAGTGCTTCCAGAAGAAGTCTCAGAGAATTACACGGTAAGTGTATGTTATTACCAGCACCTTTCATGTACACATGGCATTCAGTGTGTCTTCATTTTACAAATACAACCCCTTCTCCATTTGTTTACAAAGATCCCAGATATGAATACATTTGGGGAAGATTTCTGCAAAGAGCACAGCATAAATATGAAATCAAGACATGATGCTGACATTGCACTGGCCCTAAGTAACATTTCTAAAGCACAAGAAAAACAACAAAGACATTATGCTAAAAGAAAGATTTCTAAATATGGGGAAATAACATTGGATGTTGCGGACTCTGTTCTGTTACTGAACGCTAGAAAGAGAACAAGAAAAGGAGGAGTACTGGAACCTAGGTATCAGGGACCATACAAAATTACGACTGTTGAGGGTAAGAGAGTGAAATTACAAACTATCTCAGGGAAACGGTTAGGAACCATGTACAGTGTCACACACTTAAAACCATGTAAAGAGCCACCCACATTAGCTGCTGAAAGCACAACAGAGGGAAAAATCGGAACTGAAATTGCAGTTGGTGACACTGAACCAGAAACACCCTCAGAAGAGATTAGAAATGTGGAGGGCACTGTATCTCACGCCAGCACGGTGAAAACCATCGAGGTCACAGCAACGGAAGAAGAGGAGCATATAGGGCAAGATGTTTCAAACCATGATACAAGTGATGCTGATGACAATTTTGATGACATGCTTATGGAGGAGGTGGAAGACAAGCAATGGATTCTGAAAGGTAATTGGTTACCGCACCTTTCTTAAATAGATTAACATACTTCATACATGGAACTATGTTAAAGGTTTTCATATGCAAAGTGGTGGCATTCACAGTAGTAAAACAGAGAAAAAGGAAACTGTATTACCATGCATATAATATGGGTTAATATTTTTTTCCTAGTCAAATTTGTAATGACCGGCAAACACACAGAGAGACTGGAGGCCAAAGTGAGAAACGTTAAATTGCATGGCTCTGCATTTCATTGCCTGAAACCGAGAAGCTGGATAAGTGATGAGGTACATTTAAGTACCACTAATCATGTATTTGTTAACGGGATTGATTCATCAAATATTATTGAAATTGTGCCTTTTCTTTCATCATGTGTTGTAGGTTATTGATGCATATTTGAGCTCCGTGGTTGAGAAAGCGGATGGAAAGGTCGGCTACTTACCGTGAAGGTACATGAAAGTGTACACTGATTCAATAAGTAAACAATCACGTGAATATGTGGCACAACATATTTAAGTCCAAATACCCTTAAAATATCAACATAAACCTGAAATTGCAACATTTCAGTGTATTTACTGCTGCCAAACATTTACTGAAATGTATTTGTGGGAGGGAGTGATGGAGGGAGAGATAGCTCAGTGGATTGAGCTTTGGCCTGCTAAACCCAGGGTTATGAGTTCAATCCTTGAGGGGGCCATTTAGGGATATGGGGCAAAAACTGGGGATTGGTCCTGCTTTGGGCAGGGGGTTGGACTAGATGACCTCCTGAAGTCCCTTCCAACACTGATATTCTATGATTTGGAGGTGCATATCAGACATACAATACTAGACTAACTGAGGGCCACAGTTAGTGGCTGTACAGTTAAACACAAGTATGCAAACAGCTTAATCAGTTTCTACATTAAGTAAGACAGCACACTGATTACAAATCTTTTTCTTTTTACAGGGCTCTCTTACATACCTGATTTGTAACACTAAGGATCCCTTGCATGTCTGTCTATATTAAATTCATTCTGTTCTTGATGTGCCAGAATTATTAATGCATTAATAACTTTGTTGACTGTCAACAGGTACAAGCCATCTCATCAGTAGTTTCCACTGTCATTCTCTCAGGCAGGGCTCCACAAATGAAAGGGAAGGTAAATGCTAACACACTTTCACAGGTAGCATGAGCAAAGCACAATTTCATTCAGTGAGTTAAACCCAGGGTGAAACAGAAAATACATGGCTATGTTTGATGTGGAGGAGTACTCTAACAGTAATGCATCTAATGAAATTGGGAAATACAGTGTAATGTACATTTCATGGTGTGCTTCACTGGAAACTATAATTGTTTTTCTAATTTTTTTAAAATAAATACAGAGTGAATTACTTCAGAATGGTATATCGTTGCTTCCTTACCACACACCAGGTCATTGGGTTCTTGCGGGAAGATGTTTTGTATTCTACTTCTGGATTGTGGGCAATAAATGTGGTATTAAATAAGAGATTTGTAACACAATTATGGTAGCACTGATATAATTCCCTGTGTTGCGGGTTTTCAGTGAGTTCAGTGCATGCAAAGGAAAGTGGAATGTGAATGTTAAAAATAAAATGCTCCTGTCCGAGTTTCGCTGATAATGTAACTTGGAAGAATACAGTCTGTATTGAATTGATCAATGATTTCACAATATGCTTTTTTCTGGTGTGTTACTGAGACATTACAAATGAGAATATGCTAATTGCATGATGATTTTTGATAAGTCAGTATAAAATTTTTGAAATAATCGCATTACCAGTATAATTTGTGAATATATTTACACTTCCAGATAGCCTTGGTGAAAAAAACAGAATTGTTAATAATTGACCCCTTGTGTGACGAGATGAGATACAAAAGAACATGCCTGAGGAATTGGAGGTGATTTAGTAGATACTTACTTTTACAGTGGACATGAACTGTTCTGCTGACATTTTTTTTTTAAAAGGGAATGTAACAATAGTGAGTAATATCTTCCCGTTAGCGACAACTAAAAATTGAAACAGCATGGACTTGTACTGAATATGCTTAGTAATGGACTTTGAGTGAACTTGTGTGATTTGACTGTGGGGAACGACTTCACAGAATGTGGACACGAAACAGTAGCACATTGCATGAGTGAGAATGTGTTATTATCAACATGGGGCATGGCAAATCAGGTGATACATTGTGTAAGAGTGAGACAATCCTATGAAAGCAAGTGTGTATATATGCGAGCAATAAGTCATTTCAATCATTAATTAAAAAGAGATAGAACTGATTTGTATCTATGTCCAGAAACCGGAGAGGAAAGAAAAAAAAGGAAAGAAAAGCTCATTTATGCAGTCTGCTAATATACTCTCTAAAAATTTCAGAAACTTCATCAAACGATTAACTAGAAAATCCTCATCTGATTGGAATAGTAAAATTGTTCAGCATCCCAGACACAGTGATGGCCACAACTGTGGACCTCTCATCTTCAAGGTATTGAATACCAAATTGCCATTATCATTTGTTATGTACGTGTAATTATCCAGGGTGAAAGTAAATGCCAGAGATTACCAGTGGGCACTGCACTGGCATCCTTGCCAAGGTGTGTGGGGTGGGCTTGTGGCCCCCAGAAGGGATGGGGTTTCCGGCGGAAGGTGCGGTGCTGGGGGGCCAGATTCCACCAGCCAGCCCTTCCTGACAGCTGCTGCTGCTGCAGTGGCCAGGAGCACCAGGCTCTTGTAAATTGCCAGAACACAGGGCCCCTTTTGCTCCCCCACTGTCAGCGGCCCTGCCAGTAGCATGCAACAGCGTTGCCTGACCCTATGGCAGGGTCGCTGATGTGCGGGGGAACGTGATAAAGGGGGCAGCGATGTTAAAGCATAACGCACTGCCAGAGAGGAAGTGTAACGTCAGCCGTGTACGGGCCGGTACCGGTTCTTACCGGTATGCTGGACCGGCCCACTTTCACCTCTGGTCATTATGATGTTTATTCTAAATATCAGTGTTGTTAGTTTGCAGAAACGTATTTGCAGCACAAAGACATCAGTATGGTAGAAACAACCCAAGAGGCTAATACTGCGTTTAGAAAACATATAGCAATTCTTCTAAAGAAGGAGTCAGGTAATTACTTTCTACCATGTACTGTGGACTCATTAGGCACATGTGAAGATAACAGGAAGAGTGGAATTATGTCACGTAGCAGACATTATCTTAATATCCCTGAAGTGGGATATCTCACAGGTCTGGTTCTGTAATGGTGACTATGAATCAATAATATCTTCAAGTACTCAAAAATCTGAATGGGGTGAATGGTTCCTATTGATCGACCAGCTGAATGAAATTGGTATTCATATATACAGCTGCAGTAAAGTAAAAATTTGAGAAAATATGACTCTCAAAAAAGAAAAGATATATTCAAACCAGTGACTGGATTAAAATATTGACATTAATTAATAACTCAAGGTTTGCATTTTCAGTGTTGGTCATAACGTATTCATCATTTCACTGCGCTATATTGATTTTTCAGAAAGTGTGGAGGACTACTGCACATTCTGCAACCTTGTCAACAGGGAAAACTGTGAGGATTGTATGATGGTAAGAAACAGAATTGTATGAGAAATAAATGCCATAAACTGCCTAAGGATCATGATTCTTGTAAAAATTCCACATCAGTAAACATTTTCATCATGCTGATAGACATCTGTTAGGTAATGCTGACATGTGGAAGGAATAGCATGGGTGAATGCAAAGTATGTGTAACATTATAACTTCTGTGATTTCATTTTCTCAATTGTTATGTAGCAAAGGTCCAGTGTGATTCTTGCAAGAGGTGGGCACATATGCCCGGCATTCCAGAAGGAACCAGTCAAGACTACCTGACTGATGAGAAGAAAGAATACGACTGCAAAAATTGTGCATAGTTCCCTTCTTTACCAAAAAACCCCAAAACCCATTGTGTTTAAATGTCTCTTGTTCAAAACATAATGCAACCAAAAGAAATGTTTTTATTTATATACCAGATTATAATAATAAATGTTTTTCATTTGAAAAAAAATATTCTCAGTATTTGTGTCCATGTGTATAATGCAAATTATAAAAGCAGCAAAGAGGAAGCAAATCGTGAGTGTTTTCGGCCACAAAACCCCATCCCTCCTGATTTGCAACCATCCCTGGACCAGTGGCAGGTGCATGGGCATCCAAGTCATTGGAAATAAGCAAGGAGGAAGCCAGGGAATAAAATCAAAGGGGCCACTGTGGTATCACCTTGGGCTCATGGGCATGCTCGGTACCCCCAAACCTTACCTCCCTTTTCACGTATCAACCGCGCACATTAGCTAGGAGGGAGGGAATTGTGACTGTTTTCGAACAAAAACCCCATCCCTCCTGATTCGCAACCCCTGGACCAGGTGGTAAAATCAATTTGGCACATCAGCAAGGAGGAAGCAAATCGTGAGTGTTTTTCCACCAAAACCCCATCCCTCCTGATGTGCAACCGTGGCCAGGCAGTAGCAAGTCCTGAGAAGTAGCCAAGATGGTCACTTTGCGTGGCGGAAACTGCACCTAGTTGCAAAAGGGGAGGGTTGAGATTTGTGTCGTCACAGGCTGCGAGTCACTTCCTGCTGCCGGGACTGACCCCAGCGATCGCTCCCACCCAGCTGCTCCTGGGTTCTAGCGATATCCCCCGCACCGCGCTTCGCATCTCTGCGTCTGGCTTCTTTGGGCTTGTCTACACTGGTACTTTACAGCGCTGCAACTTTCTCGCTCAGGGGTGTGAAAAAACCACCCCCCTGAGCTCTGCAAGTTTCAGCTCCGGCAAGCGCCCCTTTAGACAGCGCACCAGCGCTGGGTGGGAGCTACGCCCCTCACGGAGGTGGTTTTTTGCTGTGCCACGACTACACAAGCCACCTTCAAGCGCTGCCATGGCAGGGCTTTAATCTCGCCGGTGGGGGACAAGCCCTTACACTCACAGACTTTAACATCAGAAGGGCCCATCAGGATCATCTAGCCCAGGGGTTCTCACGACAAAATTTTTGGTGGCCTCAGAGTTGGTGGCTCTCGCTGGTGGCCGCTCTGACACTTTTCCCTAAAATACTTAATTAAATTTAGGAAAAACCAATAAATATGCACAGAGGTAAGCGGGGGAATGGTCCCGCTGTTGTGAGGAACTTTCCTGGCTTATACACCACCCAGGTGGAGTCTTCACTCCCACTCCCTTCACCCAGAGACCTGAATGACCTTGAGGGCTCCCCTTCCACTCTAGTCGCCGTAACCCGGACAAGGCTGGATCCAGCATTCCTGTGGGGCTCGACCCCCAGGACAGGGTCTAGGGTGTCCCCCCTCCGGGGTGCTTTCTCCGCTCCAGACACTTCCCTGAGCATTGCAGAGTTCAGAACAAATACAATTCATTCAGCAGCAAGTAATAAAAAAATGGGAACAGTGAAAGGAAAACACATCACCCCGCTCTGTGGGATGAACCACAACCAGCCGCCTCTGGAATGCCTGGGCAGTTCACAGTCTGTTCCTCGCACGTCCCAGGCCTCCTGCCCAGGCCCTGGCTGTGCTGCAGGGATTCAGCAGCTTGGAGAGTTACTCTGGAGGTGGCCAGGTGCCCTTGTGCTCTGGGTGTCAGGACCCTTCTTCCCAGCATCGACCCCAGTCATGGTTATGATCTGCCTCTCAGTCCAGGCTGCAAGCCCACTGCCCAGGGTCCCCCCTCGCTCTCCCCAGCTGCTTACAGCACCCGGCTCTGGACTGCTCCTGACTCCCTCATTGGCCTGCCTGCCCTGTCAATCAGGCTGACCTGGAGTGCTGACCCCTCCCCACTGTCAGTCTCAGGATTTTGATTTCCCACTGGCTGTTCCCTTTTCTTTTGGTGCTGGGGAGGGCCAACCAACCCCCCCCACCCCACTAAGTGTCAGTGGGGGACCAACAGTCCCCTTACCCAGAGACAACATCAACATCGTAATTTATTTATTGCTAGCAAGTTAAGTCTGCTGCTGTGAAAAGTGATATGTGTATGCTTGTTCGTATTTTTCACAGCCTCTCAGCTAGCTACTTTGGTTGCCACCTTGGTAATATTTAAAACCCGGACACTCCAACAGAAGAGCCGGAACCTCCCCTGCCCCGCCTCTTTCCCCTGAGGCCCCGCCCCAACTCCGCCTCTTCCCCCAAGGTTCTGCTCTCCCCCCGTCAACTCCTCTTCTCCCCCTCCCTGCCTGGGTCAGGAGGGACTTGCCTGTGGAGCGGGGGCTGAGAGTTGGAGCTGCTCAATGCAGGTAGGAGGCAGCCCCGGTTGAGTAGGGGCAGGGGCAGGTGATGACCCAGTGCCTCCCCTACCCATAGTAACTCGACTTTGGGTGTCCAGTCAGTCGATCTGACCGCACACTGTTAGGTCCCCTTTGTGACTGGACTTTCCGGTCGAAAACTGGACACCTGGCCATCCTAGCAGCACCCACTGTGCAATAAGTCCTGGGAATGCGTCGGGGACAACTTCTGCTTTCTGATGATGGGGGAAGGGTTAGATTCAGTTCTGACCAGCAGGGAGAAATTCGTTGGTCTCGATGAAATTACTATAAGGTGGGTGCACAACTGGTTGAAAGACTGTAGCTTTCAATGATCTGGTGTCAAACTGGGAGGGGAACGCTGGGGGTCAAGAAGCCCCAGGTGGCTTACCCTGCTCTTTGCAGGGAACAGAGAGGGGAGAGGGGTGAAGCCCACCCAGAGTTGTGGGGCAGTCAGGCTCCTAGGTGGGAGCTGCCGCTGGAGTTGACAGAGCAGGCTCTCAGCTCCCCATACTACCCCTCTTAGGTTGGTGGAAGTGCTCCTGGTGAGAACGCGCCTCACCAACCCAAGGAGGGTCATGTGGACATCGGCTTCCGCAGTCATTACTGTGGTGGCTGTAAGTCAACCTAATATACATAGGTGTTGGCTTGGCGTGTAGACATACCCTTACAAGCAAAAGGATTTCTCTCACACAAAAGCTTTCAGCAGTCCATGCTCACTGGAAAGCCTTCCAGCTAGGACTACTCCCCCGAGTTCAATGATGCTCCTATTTTCTTTCAAGTGATCATGCTACTGAAAGTAGTGATGGGGAAGGGGAGGTGGCCAGAGTCCTTTCCCCCCCGCCCTTCTTAAACTCAGACCCTTTCTAGTGGAAAAGTCTTTGCTGGGTCAGGCAACTCCATGGCTTATATGAGCTCCAAACCGTCCTTCAGATGAATTGTAAATTTGTTTGTTTACCCCTTTCTTCCTATTGGTGGATGGCCAGATAAGAGTTTTCTAACACCCACGGTCGGTCCTTTGTCATCTCTGAGGAGTTAGTCTGTGGACGTTCCCCAGAACGATGACATATTTCAGTAACAAATAGGGTTACCATACATCTGGATTTTCCCAGACAGAACCTCTTTTATGAGCCTGCTTTCTCTGTCTGAGCGGGGTTTTCCCATAATAGCAAATGTCCTGGGGTTTTGCAGAGCAGACAGACTGCAGCTCAGAAACAGCCCTGATTGGTCACTTCCCAATTGGTCCATGCCCCTGCATCTACAGCTGATAGATTGCTGCCAGATCCAACCCACCCAGGCCCCAGCTCCCAGCCCCGGGGAGGGGGTCCCACAGGTAGGTCCTGACTGATGTCTGTCGTTGCATTCTGAGCTTATGCCAGCACCCTGCCACTGTGACGGTGACCGACACTGCCTTCACCTCATGAATACCCCCCCCGCACCCACAACTCTAACCCCCCAGCTCCCTGCGCATCAGTGTCCTCTTTTGGGGGACCTAGAATATGGTCACCCTAGTAACAAACATACAGTAAAATCTCACCATTCTACATGCAGTTGTGTTACACACATTTCATCAGCATAATGTTCAGCAGATCATCAGTTTTCCAATGATTCCTCACCAGGCACTCTTTATATACAATATATCATAACCATCTTGAAGTGGTTAACATGAAGTACAGGGGCTTAGTCACAAGAGAGATGCAGCGTGGGGTGAGTGGGGCAGAGACAGTCTCTCTTGTCCCCACGCAGGACACTGCAGTAGATGGGGAGGGGATTGTGACAGGTTCCTCCTAGGGTACCATCTGGAACTGGGGTACCACTGAGCCCCCCTATCCAACCAGCCTGTGCCTCCTATACACTGTACTGCTGTGACCAGCCTGCCAAGCCCTCTCCCAGGCTTCAGTCTGCACGTTACCAGCACACATATAGTAGGGACACACCCAGCTGGAGTTCATACAGACTCTGTGATCAGCTCTGCATGGGAAGGCACAGATAAGGCACCTGAGAGTTCCTGCATCCCCCTCTGGAGTTTAAAGCCAAAATTATACCATCCTGCGCTGCACAGGGAACTGTACAGCGTAAGCTCCTGAAATTCACCCCCTCCCTCAATGTGGAGAGGAATAGACAACAGCTTTCTGCTCTAAGTTATGTCTTCCACACACACTGGTTTTAGATAAAGCAAAAACAAGTTTATTAACGACAAAAGATAGATTTTAAAAGATTATAAGGGATAGCAAACAGATCAAAGCAGATTACCTAGCAAATACACAAAACACAATCTAAGTTTAATATACTAAAGAAATTGGATATGAATAGCAACTTCTCACCCTAAATGATGATTTAAGCCAGTTTTAGGTATTCTTAAAGAGGGCCAGCTGCCCTTGTTTGCAACTTAAAATTCCCAGGTATTCCTTTCACAGGCTAGAAACCCCTCTAGCCTGGGTTCAGCACTTCCCCCCAGTTCAGTGCTTGTTCCTCAGGTGTTTCCCAGAGTCTCCTTTGGGCAGAGAATAAGGGAAGAACCATGATGATGTCACTCCCCTGCCTTAAATAGCTTTTGCATATGGTGGGAATCCTTTATCACCAAGCTTGGTCCCACGCCTTTCAGTGGAAAAACACTGGTTCTCCAAGATGGAGTCCAGTACCGGGTGATCTGGTCACATGACCCTGTAGCATCCCAGCAGCCATAACTTGGAGGTGGTTTGTAGCTTCCTCAGGAAGGCTCCCTGGTGGGAGTTTAGCTTCGTTGAAGATCTATTGTTCTCTCCAATGGCCCTTCCTAGCCAGCCATTTAGACTGCCAATCTTTTGCTTAGTGGGCGTTCCCCAGGTGTAAACACATTTGTAATACAGATACACAGTCAATATTCCTAACTTTAGATATAAAAATGATAGATGCATACAAATAGGATAATCATATTCAGTAAATCATAACCTTTTCAATGATATCTCACATGTCCTATCTTGTATAAAATACATCCTACTTGTGCCATAACCATATCATAATAGTACAGAGGTGGGCAAACTACGGCCTGTGGGCCACATCCGGCCCGCGGGACAGTCCTGCCCGGCTCTTGGGCTGTCCCCCCTCACCCGCAGCCATGTCGCCATGCAGGCAGCGCTCTGGGTGGCGGGGCTGCACGCTCCTGCAGCGCCGCGTGTCTGGCTCCAGCCGAGCGGTGCGGCTGCCAGACATGCTGCTCTGAGCGGCACGTGGTAAGGGGCTGGGGGGATGGATAAAGGGCAGGGGGTCCTGGGGGTCCGTCAGGAGATAGGTAGCAGGAGGCGGTTAGATGGGGCGGAGGTTCGGGGGGGGTTGTAAGGGGATGGGGAAAGGGGGGGTGGACAGGCATGGGAGTTGCGGGGGGCCTGTCAGGGGGTGGGGGTGTGGATAGGGAGCGGGGAGGTTGGATAGGGGGGTGGGGTCCCGGGGGGGCAGGGGTCCTGGGAGGGGCAGTCAGGGGACAAGGTGCAGGGGGGGTTGGATGGGTGGAGGGTTCTGAGGGGGGCAGTCAAGGGGTGGGAAGTGGGCGCGGTCAGATAGGGGGCAGGGGCCAGGCTGTTTGAGGAGGCACAGACTTCCCTACCCAGCCCTCTATACAGTTTTGCAACCCCTATGTGGCCCACAGGCCAAAAAGTTTGCCCACCCCTGTAATAGTATCTCTGTGAAGAATACGGGATGCAGTGTCACGGTGACCAGGTGGGCTGTCAGGTTCCCCATTTCCCTCTGGCCTCAATGCTGGGGGTCGGCCTGGCTCCAAGGCTGGCCCAGGTCTGTTGACATCCCTGGCTCCCTTCTTGCATGTACCCAATCTTGGCATCTCAGCAGTAGGGAGATGCTGCCCCCTCCTCCATCATTCTTTTTGGGATGTTGTCCATGGCCCTTTAGGGCTCAGGGGCAGCTTCACGCGACACTCACAGTCCAATTCTAGTTTTTCTCTGGCACTGGTGCAGCGAGTTCACAGTTCTGAGCTTCAGCCGTCTGGCTCTGAGGAGCAAACCCAGCAGTTTCCCAGCTCTGTTCCCCCAACTTCTCCCCCTCCCAACGGTATCTCACAGCTCTGCAGGGATCAGGCAGTAACTTCATTCCCCGTTTCAGTCTCAGCCTCTCACACTGTGACTCTAGCTCGCAGCATCAGTGCTTGTGCTGAGAGACACTGATCACTGTCGTCGTTCAAACCACACACAAAAATCTCATGACAAAGGGTTATATAAAGATTAGAATAAAATCTAAAAAAGGATGATTTTGGCAAATGACCATTTGTCTCATGAAGTCCTCAACAAATCTGAGCGACATCCTGTCAAACTAAACCAATATCAAAGTATGTGACCTAACGGCCTTCACGAAGAGAGAAAAACCCACAATCTATAAAACACTTTCACACTCATAAAGTGAAATCTCAGTGAATCCTTTAAGACTCAAAATCAGGGGGGAAACAGGTACCTATTTTCTTCTGAAGTGGCTAAAAAGGCTTCATTTGTTGCCTCATTATTTGGTTGTATTAGTTGCAAAAGTTTGAGCATCAATATAATTAAAGTATGAGCAAGAAAGACAAAAAACCTACCCATCTACAAATGATCTGGACTAGCCTAAAGAAAAACTGAAAGCAATTTTACCAAGAGATGGAAACAGGGCTACAAGTCAAACTGTGCTTTGAGGTTCATTGGGATTTCCCCGCCCGCTCCCAGGTCTGTGACACTTCCTTCTCAAGCCCTCCAGAGTCTGACTTAAGATCATAGACATCAAAACTGTGATTCCTAAGCATGGAGAGCCAGGTACACGGCGGAAAGTGACACCTTGGGAGGTGCAGGGGTAGAACGGGGACAGGATAAAGCTCTCCATTGCTGGGACAGAAGCTGCTGTGTTGAGTGTGGAGAGTGACGGTGCTGGGGGAAAGAGGGAATCCCTCAGATTCACCCCATTGCCCTAAAATAGCACAGAAGCTAAAACACCACATTTTACTGTCTCTGCTCCCTACTTTTTTAGCATCTAGTTAATTCTGGTGCATAAGGGAGAAAATGTACAAACACTTTAATGCTTTTCAGCAGGGCCTGGAGTAATGTGAGACTGACTATCTGGGAATGAGAAAATCCAGCCCCAAAGAGGGAACTCAGGGACTAATGATCACTCTGCGAATGGGAGGGGGTCAGAACACATAAGTAAGGATATGATTTTGTTATGGATTTGTGGAAGTCATGGAATCTGCAACTTCCAGAGACCTCTGTGACTTCAGCCCATGGTGGCTTGGAGCTTCGGGGTCCCCCTGCCACCTGTGGCAGCCAAGAGCTGCTACCGGCCGCCGTGGGTAGCTCCCATGGTCCTGAGTCACCATGGGCGGCTGGGGCTCCCCACAGCTCCCAGCTGCCACAGGTGGCGGGAGGCCCAGGAGCTCCAAGCCAAGAATGATGGGGGGAACTCCCAGACAGAGCCCCCGCAGCTGCCCACCCACCATAAGACCCCAGAGCCCCAGCAGCATGGGTGATGGAGCCTTCTCCCTCCCCATATTGTCATGGATATTATTAGTAAAAGTCACGGACAGGTCACCTGTCCGTGACTTTTATTAAAAATATCCATGACAAAACATTAGTCTTACACATAAAATGCTCAGGGTGAGTTTACACTACGAAATCCAGTGCAGGGTCACAAAAATGCACTGGCTAATCCTGAAAACGATTCCTACCATAGACAGATGCTCAGAGGCTGATGCTGCAGAGTCAGAGGTGGGATCTCCAGGCCTCCCACAAAAGGCTCTGTGGGGATCAGCCCCTCCCAGTGGTGCTGTCTGAATGCAGTGGGGGCAGGGAGAAGGGGCAGAGGGGGTGAGTGAGGAGAGGAAGCACCTTGCTACCCCTGTGCTCTCCCTCGCCACTTATCCCATGATCCCTAAACACTCGATAGCCCCAGCACCCAGCTCCCCCTGCTTCCCAGCTCCACCAGCCCCAACCATTCAATCCCCAGTTTCCTCCCCAGAATCCATCTGCCTAGTCCCTCAATATTTGAGCCCCCAGAGCCCAGGACCCTGGGGGATTCAGGGAGGGGAGGAATAACCAGCCCCAGGGACACTCCCCCTGCAGGGAACAGCCCCAGGTAAGTGGGGGAGCCCAGCCCAGGGGCTGGTGGAAGATAGGGGATGGGGACAGGTATGTAGAGTGAAGGTGGGTCCTGGCCAGAGTGTCCCTCTCCTCATCCTCATGGCAGGGGAACCCCGTCTGGGAGGGGAAGGGAGAGGGGGGAACTTCAGCCAGCCAGAGGGAGCGTCTGGAGGAGTTTCTCTCTCTCCCATCCCCCACCTGTGGCCCATCAGCTCGGCAGCCAGGGCTGTAGCAGGGAGGAGGGGCTGATCGGGGCTTCTCCTCCTCTGCCTGGGGAGTCTGTCAATGACCAGCTGCTGCTCGGCTGCTGGATCCTCGCCCCAGCAATGGACAGACGGATCCCTGGGAGCCAAATGCCCCTGATGTGTGAGGGAACGAGGAAATGGGTTTCTCACCATGGCCGGCCCTAATCAGGGCACTCAGAGAATTTCCCTGCTGTGTGGAGGGGTCTCTGATGTCCAACATGGTGTTAGCTCCACTTGGAGCATTTTCCACACTGAGAACATCTCAGAGGATTCTTCACTGTGCAGATTTGCAGGTGCCTGATACTCCAGGACCACCAAATGCAGCTTCCCCCACATTCTATTCTGTGGGTCACCGACGTGTGAAGTCAAATTGAATCTTTTCCTGCGGTCAAGCTGTTTCTAGGGTCTCTCACCCTTGTGGATTCTCTGATGTTTGGTGAGCTCTGAGCTCTTACTGAAGCTTTCCTCACAGTAAAAGCATTTATAAGGTCTCTCTCCCATGTGGATTCTTCCATGTTTAATAAGGGATGAGTGCCTAGCAAAAGTTTTCCCACAGTCCAGGCATTTATGGGGTTTCTCTTCTGTGTGGGTTTTCTGATGTGAATTAAGGGTTGATTTCAAACTGAAACTTTTCCCACACTCAAGGCATTTATAAGGTCTTTCTCCTGTGTGGATTCTCCCATGTTTAGTAAGGGATGAACTTTCTATAAAACCTTTCCCACACTCGAGGCATTTATGGGGTCTTTCTCCTGTGTGGATTCTCCCATGTTTAGTAAGGGATGAACTTTCTATAAAACCTTTCCCACACTCAATGCATTTATAGGGTCTCTCTCCTGTGTGGATTCTCCTGTGATTAATTAGTGATGAACTGTGCTTAAAACTTTTCCCACACTCAAGGCATAGATTAGGTCTCTCTCCTGTGTGAGTTCGCTGATGTGTAATAAGATTTGAGCTCTGACTAAAACTTTTCCCACACTCAAGGCATTTATAAGGTCTCTCTCCTGTGTGCAGTCTCTGGTGTATAATAAGTTGTGACTTCTGACTGAAAGTTTTCCCACAGTCCAAGCATTTATGGGGTCTCTCTCCTGTGTGGATTGCCTGATGTCTTGTAAGTTTTGTTCTCTCAATGAAACTTTTCCCACAGTGGATGCATTCATAGGGTTTGTCACCTGTGTGGATTCTCCTATGTTTAGTGAGGTGTGAGTGACGAATGAAATTTTTCCCACACTCAAGGCATTTATACGGTCTCTCACCTGTGTGGATTCTCCTATGTTTAATAAGGTACGAGCTTTGACCGAAAGTTTTCCCACAATCCAAGCATTTATACGGTCTTTCTGCTGTGTGGATTCCCCTATGTTTAATAAGGTTTGAGCGCTGACTGAAAGTTTTCCCACAGTCCAAGCATTTATGTGGTTTCTCTCCCGTGTGTGTTTTGTGATGTCTATTAAGGGTTGATTTCAAACTGAAACTTTTCCCACACTCAAGGCACCTATAGGGTTTCTCTCCTGTATGCAGTCTCTGATGTGGAAGAAGGAGTGACCTCTGACTAAAACTTCTCCCGAACTCCAGGTATTTATAGGGTCTCTCTCCTGTGTGCAATCTCTGGTGTATGATAAAGTTTGACTTCTCGCTGAAGCTTTTCCCACATTCCAGGCATTCATAGGGCTTCTCTCCTGTGTGAGTTCTCCCATGTTTAAGAAAGTTTTCACTGAAATGGAATCTTTTCCCACAGTCAAGGCATTTGTAGGATTTCTCTTCATTGTGACTTGTCTGCTGGACTGTGGTTTCCTTGAGATCCTTGCATCCTCTGCCACGTTCAATGGATTTATTTAGTTTCTTCCTGGGATAGTTTCTCAGCTGCATCACTGATCTGTGTTGATCTCCCCAGGCTTCTCCCTGTTCCAAGCACTGGGAAAAATTCCCTTCAGCTCTTCTCAAAACTATCTCCTGCGGTTCCACTTTCCGAGGACCTTCCTGCTGCTGATTCTCTTCCTTGTTCCCACTCACTGTCCTATCACCTGCTGGGAGAGAGAGAATTCAGAATCACTGCCTACGACAGGGAGAAAGGGGAATAGCACGGGGTAACGAACAACACAGTGACTGTTGGGGAGCTGGAGACATTGGATTCTGCCTCCACATCCCACCCAAACACTCCCAGGGAAGTAAAGTCAGGGGGGAAATTCCCAACAGTTAACAGGATGGGTGGGAAGCCGTGGCTGCTAATTTGCTTGATGATACGACACCTGCTGTCTGCAGCCCTGACCTGGGTGAGATGGGGCAGAACTGAGAGCTCTCACTCATGGCACATTTTGGGAGTCCCAGCTTTTTCCTTCACTCACAAGATGGTTCTGTCTCAGTTTCCCTGACTCCTCACCTGTGCAGGTGCCTCTCAGGCTCTCCCCTTCCTCACCGGCCTGGAGATCAGGGACCCATGGCTCTTCCCCTCGTTCCAGACGGTCGATCACATCAGGTTTGGGAATGGGGAATCCTGCTCAGGGTGAAATCAGGAAAGCTCAGGGCTCATAGAGTCTTGGTAGATTATTTGTGACAAGGAACATTCCCTGAGTTTAACCTGACCCAACATGGGACTGTGGTAACTCAGACCTCTTGGGAGCAGACGACATCTGGGAGCTGGGAAGGAGGTGTTGTTACACCCCCACTTGGAGGTCTCAGGATAGGTGTGCTCTGGGGGACTTGATGACACACACACAGTTCGGGTGTTAAACTCCTGCCTATTTCCAAGCCTGCAGAACCTAGAGCCCTCCCCATCTATGGAACTAGTCCCAAGAGGGCCAGTGAACAGTTTTGTATGAAGGAGAAATAATATAGACAGGGTGTGACGTTATTGACGTGAACTGGGACCGTATAGAACATTGTTGCAACCAAGGTCCCAAAGTGGCACCAAACCTTGTATAAAGGGGGTCAAATAAGGTATCTAAGATGAGGTTAAGGGTTGCTGGTTAGGATTATGCTATCTGTTTGCATGTATCATTTTTGTATTTAAAGATATAAGTATCGTCTCTATATTGTCTGTATTCCAAACTTATGCTGTGCTTCTGGGTGACACCCCAGACAAGTTGGTGCCAGCTCTGCCTAGCCTGCTTGATGGCCCATTAAGGACCATCAGCTATACAATTGACCCACTGAGAGAAGGCAGACACACCTTGCGACTCAGCAAGGCATGCAGGGACCTGCCTATGGACAGAACTCTGAGGTTTTTCCAGGCCAGGTGATGGACAGCTTGTCTTTGAAACAAAGAAAGACAGACCACATGGTAAGAGAATATAAAAAGCAGCTGCAGCTCCTCCATCTTGTCTTCAATCCTGCTTCTGATCTCTGGAGGGACTTTGCTACACTGAAGCTTTGAATGAAGGACTGAATGACCCATCCCAGCTGTGGATGTCCTCCAGAAACTTGATTTGAACCTGCAGTTTATTCCATCACTGCTGCAAGCCTGAACCAAGAACTTTGCCATTACTGTATGTCATTGATTCCATTTAACCAATTCTAGCTCTCATCTATATCTTTTTCCTTTTATGAATAAACCTTTAGATTTTAGATTCTAAGGATTGGCAACAGCGTGATTTGTGGGTAAGATCTGATTTGTATATTGACCTGAGTCTGGGGCTTGGTCCTTTGGGATCGAAAGAACCTTTTTTCTTTTACTGGGGTATTGGTTTTCATAACCATTTGTTCCCATAATGAGTGGCACTGGTGGAGACACTAGGAAACTGGAGTGTCTAAGGGAATTGCTTGTGTGACTTGTGGTTAGCCAGTGGGGTAAAACCAAAGTCTTCTCTCTTTGGCTGGTTTGGTTTGCCTTGGTGTGCACAGAAATCCCAGCCTTGGGCCGTAACTGCCCTGCTTTAAGCAATTTGTCCTGAATTGGCACTCTCAGTTGTGTCCTGCCAGAACCAGCCTCTTTAAACACGGCAATACCCTGCTTCTGGCCCCTTGAAAGCTGGAGAGATGGGGACGAATTAGCCTGTCCATTAGGTTTCTGACTCCCTTGTTCCCTGGAAGGAGATGTGGAGATAAAAGGGTGTCTCACACTGGAGCTGTGGACCATGCAACCCTCTCCCACCAATCCAACTGGCCAGGGAAGAACCTGACCAGAGTCAGACATGCAGACCCCAAGGCTTCTAATAACAGAGGGGACGGGAATCGCTTACCCAGCGAGGTCACCATCTCATAGTTCTCCTGCATGACATCCCTGTAGAGGGCTCTCTGAGTGGGGTCCAGCAGTGCCCCCTGCCCCTGGGTGAAATACACAGCCACCTCTTCGAAGGTCACTGGCATCTGAAACAACAAGTATCCCCCACTCAGCACCTGCTGCCCCAGCCACAATCCCACTATTCACAGGGGAGGAGGCCCAGAAAAGCAAAATCCCACCCCCATCCTGCTCAGAGCAGCCAGGTGACTTCAGGGGGTGGGTAGAAGGTGAGAGCTCCTTGTTCCCCACAGCAGACGGAGAAGGGCAGCACCTTCTCATTTCCCACACACCTGCCAGCCATAGGCTGTTACGGGAAGCAGAGCTCTGAGCCAGGGACAGGAATCCTGAGAGCTTCTCTTCGTATTTCACCGCAGCTTCTGCGTAGTGGGTCCAGGCTCCAGCACTGAGTTTTCTCAGCCTTCCCCAGGGGGGTGTTTCCTGTTTCAGAAATGGGGCAATCCCCCCCCCCCCACCAATGGGCCTTTTTTAGAAAATCAGGCCCAAGTTCAATGTGTCACAGGGGGTTTACACACCCTGTCCCCTCCCTCCTTCATTCTATGTCTTTCCTGCCCCTCCCCATCTACAACACCCCCTCCTGCAACTCTCTGAAAATGCCCTACCTGAGCTCGTTCCATCACAGCCATTTCCCTTCCCTGTCTCCTGGAAGATGGGACGATCTGGAGCAAAACGTGGACGTGATTCCTCAGCCTGTCAGGGCGAGAGGGGCGATGGGGGAGGTTTCAGAAGGGGCTGGAGTCCATGTCACACCCCCTTTCCCTGGAGACAGACGCTCTGGACTCTGCCACGCTGGGAAAACCCTCAGTCCCTTTATTACAACACCGACCCGGCCCCTCCCACCAGCACGAACCCCCTGAGACTCTTTTAGACACTAGAAAAGAGCAGAATCAAAGGAGCCACTTTGGGGGATTCCCCCTGCCATTGGCCTCCACAGCAGCATGTCTCACCAGCAGCAGGATGACTCAGCCAGGGCAGGACCTGGCTTTTCCTCTGTCAGCTCCTCCCCTTGTTCCCAGGAGAGTCACTCTGCCCAGGGGTGATGCAGGGAATGGATCTGGGCAGGGCTGGGAACCTCCCTCCCAACTTCTTGATCCTGCTGCCCCTTTCAGTCTCACCATTCCCCTTCCTGTCTCCTTCCCTCTCCCCTCTGCCTGGGAGAACTGGTGACTCCCGTTCCCATGGGCCTTTGCTCTCCAGGGTGAGCCTGGCTGTGTCACTGAGAACAGCAGCTCGGGGACCCGCAGACTCATGGGGAGCCCCTCCCCCTCCCCTACAAACTCACCTGCAAGTCCCTGAAAGGGGCCCTTTGTGCGGAGTCACTTTCCTACCCGGCCCCAGCACTTTCCCCCCAGGGTCTCTCCCCATCCCCTGCAGGCTCTGGCTCAGGAGTTGGTGTGGGAAAAGCCCAGGGTTGCCCTAGGGGGCTAGTTGCAGCCACCAGGGGAAGTCCCCATCTTGGCTGGGCACAGAGTGGGCTTTAATGAGGTCTCTCCCCAGCACAGACCCCCTGGGAGAGCAGCAGCTGCTCAGTCTGGGCTCCAGGATCACAAGGGAGGAGGCAGCAGATTCTGACCCAGGACGCTCAGCTAACTCCCGGGCGCTAATATCATGAGCAGAGAGAGACAGACACCAGCTTCCTCTGCCTTAACAGTAACCAGAGGCGCCCCCCATGACTGGGCCTCGCTGAGCTGCCCCTGCAGACCCCAGGCACAACTCAGCAGCTGCAGATTTCATTTGCCCACCAGGACTCACACCAGAACAGAACCAGAGAACCACTTTGAACCGGCATTTATTAATGGAACTGGAACCAGACTTAAACCAGCATTTTTCCTATTACTCAGTGAATCTGAATCGACCTCAGGGTGAAACGGCTGCCAGTTAGAATAAAGTTTCAGCAATATTTCAGCTCAATATTTGGCAAAATAAAATAAAACCTACTCTGATCTCACTTGTTACAAAAACAAGACAACAAAACAACACCCAGACATGTGATTGCTACCGGAATGGCCTGTCCCAGTAGAAGAAGAAGAGAAGGGGGCAGCCCACAGGAGCAGGGAGGGAGGTGGGAGAGAAGAAGTGGGGGGCTCCCTGGTCCCAGAAATTAAATTAACTCTTCAAGCCCAAGGAAAAAGGCTACTCAATTCTTCTTCCCTTTAGACAGGCCTCCTCTCACCCATCCCCACCCCTT
The DNA here is from genome assembly GCF_965140285.1 of Lepidochelys kempii. NCBI lineage: Eukaryota > Metazoa > Chordata > Testudines > Cheloniidae > Lepidochelys > Lepidochelys kempii. Next base: position 44,015,630 of record NC_136393.1, on the reverse strand, counting down.
GGGGCAGTTCTTCCCTCCCAATGTCCCACCTGAGGCAGGCCCCATGCCCCAAATTCAGTTCCCCACTGAAGCAAGCAACAAGGCTCACTCCCACCTCCACTTCTGGGGCACAGAACCATTTCGGGGTGTCTTGATCCAGAACCGAACACACCGCCTGCCACCGAATGAAACCAAATCCCAATTCCACTCCTTGTGGCTCGCAGTGACTCTGGTTGGACACCAAATCCTGCTCTGAAATCAGACCAGCCCCTGTTCAGTCCTGTCAACCCAGGATCCAGACCCCACCAAATAAGGAGATTGTCTTTAAACACAAACATGAAATTGGGAGCAGGGTGTGTGTGAGGGGGAGGGGTTCTGGGTGGACATTTGCCTTGTAAATTCTTGGCCCTGTGGGGGAAGTCTCCTGCCCACCCCCTATCCCTAGGGCGACCACCTTTTCAAAGGCAAAAGGAGGACACATGCAGGAGCCCCAATCCCCTCTGTAACCTCGCCCCTCCTCTCCCTGGAGGCCGGACCCCCTGCTTCTCCTCTTCCCCCTGAGACCCTACCTCCTGGCCAAGCCTGAAGCTAGAGCCGGGCCATGGAATGATAAGAGACGCTCAGGGAGCTCGGGGCCACTATGGGGATCCGTGACCCTCCACCTGCCCTGTACAGGGGGCTGGGGTGCAAGAGAATATCCCCCAGAGTGTATCCCACCCCAGGATCCACTGCTCAGAGTAGGTGGAGGCTCTGGGGCTCCTCAAAGCAGCCTGGGGTCCCCAGGTGGGTCTTATTATAGCCTGACTCTGGCTTCTGGCCTGACCAGGAGGCGGGGCCTCAGGGAAAGAGGAGGAGTAAGGGGCGGGGCCTCATAACACCTCAATCCCCCCCACAGGGAACAGGCTGGCGCTGGTCCTGAGCCTTAGGCAGGGACGGAGCCCTGGCCCAGGGAATCCGGGACAAATGGTGTCCGGGAGTCATTCAGCCCGGGATCGGGACTTGAACTCTGCACTTCAGGACTGTCCTGCCCAATTCAGTGCTGGTTTGACTATTTCTAGGGAAACAAATCCCCACTGGCCGCTGGGCAGGGCAGCCCCCTCACCCTTCCTTACCCCATGGGGTGGGGGAGCTACCCTGTATCTCTCCCCACCCCTCCACCTTCTCCCTGCCCCTGGGCTCTCCCCTCCCCCGCCAGTCTCCTCTTGCTCTCACAGTCTCCCTCATCTCCCCACATCCCCCCCTTTCCCTCCCAGAGCCCCCCCCTCACATCTTCGCTCTACTCCAGCCTCGTTCCCCTCAGCCCCATAATTCACCCTCCCCACCACCCCCACCACCCCCCGGTCTGGATTCCCCTGCAACACCCCAGCCTCCCTTCAGTGCAACCACTGCCCCGACCCCAATCGCATCCTGCCCCTGCATCCCCTTCCTGCCCCCGGCCTCACATCTCCGTTACCCCCGGCAATTGTTCCTTGGCCACACACCCCCCCTGCCCCTCTCCAGCCCCCGTCCCCCAGGTGTGGCTGTCACAGCCCCCAGCAAGGCCCGGGCTGGCTCCCCCCGCCCCGCACACACCGGGGGCTGCGGCAGCTTTCCCGGGCCCGGGGCAGGGAATCGCAGCCGGCTCCGCGGGGAGCAGCCCGGGGCCAAACCCGCCCCCTGCAGCCCGGGGGTGACGGGGGGGGGGCGGGTCTCTCTTACCTTCCCTCCGAGCGGGGCCCCCCGGGGCAGGGGTCCCTGGCCGGGCTGGGGGCTCTGCCTTGGGAGAGGCTCCCGGGGAGCAGCGGGCAGGGCCCGGCTGGAGAGTCCCCTCTCCGGGCTCCCAGCACCAGCCGCCGCGGCTCGGGGATCTCGCCAGGAGCCAGAGTCACCGCAGCGGCTGCGAGTCACTTCCTGCTGCCGGGCCTGAGCCCCGCGATCGCTCCCCGCAGAGCCGCCCCCCAGCCGCTCCCGGGTCCTAGCGATCAACCCACTGCGCGGCTCCTGGGTCCTAGCGATCATAGAATCATAGATTATCAGGGTTGGAAGGGACCTCAGGAGGTCATCTCCTCCAAACCCCTGCTCAGAGCAGGACCAATTCCCCAACTAAATCATCCCAGCCAGGGCTTTGTCAAGCCTGACCTTAAAAACATCTGAGGAAGGAGATTTCACCACCTCCCTAGATAACGCATTTCAGTGCTTCATCACCCTCCTAGTGAAAAAGTTTTTCCTAATATCCAACCTAAACCTCCCCCACTGCAACTTGAGACCATTACTCCTTGTTCTGTCATCTGCTACCACTGAGAACAGTCTAGGTCCATCCTCCTTGGAACCCCCTTTCAGGTAGTTGAAAGCAGCTATCAAATCCCCCCCTCATTCTTCTCTTCTGCAGACTAAACAATCCCAGTTCCCTCAGCCTCTCCTCATAAGTCATGTGTTCCAGACCCCTAATCATTTTTGTTGCCCTCCGCTGGAAGCTTTCCAATTTTTCCACATCCTGCTTGTAGTGTGGGGCCCAAACTGGACACAGTACTCCAGATGATGCCTCACCAATGTCGAATAGAGGGGAACAATCACGTCCCTCGATCTGCTGGCAATGTCCCTACTTATACATCCCAAAATGCCATTGGCTTTCTTGGCTACAAGGGCACACTGTTGACTCACATCCAGCTTCTCGTCCACTGTAACCCCTAGGTCCTTTTCTGCAGAACTGCTGCCAAGCCATTCGGTCCCTAGTCTGTAGTGGTGCATGGGATTCTTCTGTCCTAACTGCAGGACTCTGCACTTGTCCTTGTTGAACCTCATCAGATTTCTTTTGGCCCAATCCTCCAATTTGTCTAGGTCCCTCTGTATCCTATCCCTACCCTCCAGCATATCTACCTCTCCTCCCAGTTTAGTGTCATCTGCAAACTTGCTGAGGGTGCAATCCACACCATCCTGCAGATCATTTATGAAGATATTGAACAAAACTGGCCCCAGGACCGACCCTTGGGGCACTCCACTTGATACCGGCTGCCAACTAGACATTGATCACTAGCCGTTGAGCCTGACAATGTAGCCAACTTTCTATCCACCTTATAGTCCATTCATCCAGCCCATACTTCTTTAACTTGCTGGCAAGAATACTGTGGGAGACCATGTCAAAAGCTTTGCTAAAGTCAAGGAACAACATGTCCACTGCTTTCCCTTCATCCACAGAGCCAGTTATCTCGTGATAGAAGGCAATTAGATTAGTCAGGCATGACTTGCCCTTGGTGAATCCATGCTGACTGTTCCTGATCACTTTCCTCCCCTCTAAGTTCTTCAAAATTGATTCCTTGGGGACCTGCTCCATGATTTTTCCAGGGACTGAGGTGAGGCTGACTGGCCTGTAGTTCCCAGGATCCTCCTTCTTCCCTTTTTTAAAGATGGGCACTACATTAGCCTTTTTCCAGTCATCCGGGACTTCCCCGGATCGCCATGAGTTTTCAAAGATAATGGCCAATGGCTCTGCAATCACAGCCGCCAACTCCTTTAGCTCTCGGATGCAACGCATCTGGCCCCATGGACTTGTGCATGTCCAGCTTTTTTAAATAGTCCCGAACCACTTCTTTCTCCACAGAGGGCTGGTCACCTCTTCTCCATGCTGTGCTGCCCAGTGCAGTAGTCTGGGAACTGACCTTGTTCGTGAAGACAGAGGCAAAAAAAACTTTGAGTACATTAGCTTTTTCCACATCCTCGGTCACTAGGTTGCCTCCCTCATTCAGTAAGGGGCCCACACTTTCCTTGACTTAGATCAACCCATCTAATGCAGCCCCTGTGCCCCATAACCTGCCTCCTAAGGCCCCACCTCCCCTGGGCAGCTTCTCTCAGCCTTATGTAGACATTGTGCATAGAAGCCACAGGAGCAATGGGGGGACAGAAAGGAGACATGCAGATCCCGGGGAGGAGGGAGAAGGGGGGTTTCTATGGAGACTCTGGGTTGTTCCAGAGAATCCAGGGGTGTCGGGGAGCAGGGGACACTTTGTGTGTGATTCGCTCTGGTAACAGATTGGAACAGGGAGCAGTTGGTCAGAGCTGGCCTCTTGTCTCCACACCAGGCTCACTGGCTACCAACCCTGGGCTGGAGTTACCAGCTCTGCTCCGCTGGCTCAGGTCATGAAGCTGTCAGTGCTTTGCCACTTGGTTCTGCTGGTTACCTGTAGGACCAGATGAACCTGCCCTGAGCTCTATTTAAACCCCCTCATGTCTGCCCCTCTCCCAGGGATCCCCTCTGCCCATCTCCCAGCTGGCTCCCCCCTGTGGGCACTGACTGCAGCTCCCCGTCGGGTACTTGGATGTCTACAGGGAAGCTCCTGTTGCTCTGGGTCAGGGACTGGTGCTCTGCCCACTCAGGTTTGTCACCTGTTTCCCCCTCATTGTTTCCCAATTGTCACCAAAATCATCCGCCTTCTTCTGATGGCCACCTAGAAAATCCCCTGAAATGTTGGAATTGATCAGATGCAGCCATCGAAACAGACCAGTGCCACCGAGTTGAGTGCAGGATCTCACTTTGCTAGGCCAAAAAGAGATCAAGAGATTAGACAGCACTCTTAGGCTATGGCTACTGATGCAGCTGCACCACTGTAAGCTCTCTAGGGCAGGCGTTCTCAGAACAAGAATTTGGTGGCCTCAGCACATGGCCACCAACTCCCGCTGGTGGCCACTCTGATAATTTTTCCTAAAACACTTAATTCACTTTATGAAAAACAAATAAATATGCATATATACATGTCCAAATCATTGTAGTTTATTTTGTAGGATTTTTTTTTTTAGAGAATAATAAAAATAATATACAGTTGAGTTGCCTCTATTCTTTACTGGACCTACAGAGAATAGAAACACAGTCTTTTAAAAGACTTGTTAGCTGGTAAGTCTGCTGCTGTGATAAGTGATGTTTGCATGTTTGTTACCGTCGCGTTTCACCGCAGCAGACTTGCTAGCGAGCTGGGAGGCAGCGAAACGTGGTTAACAAACATATGAGGATCACTTTTCACATCAGACTTACTCAGACTCAGCAAGCTGGGGGACAAATTAAGCCCAGGATGGGAAGTGAGTAGGGTGTCAGCGGGGACCAACAGTGGTGGAGGTGATGGTGAGCCCGGGACCCAAAGCCCTGCAGCTGAGGTCTGGAGCCTGTTGCTGCATGGCCAGAACCCAGGGCCGGAGGAGACAGTGGGGGGCAGGAGAGATGGGGAGAGGGGGTTGAGCCCAGGGCCGGAGCTGGACCCTGAAGCCCCATAGCTGGAGCCTGCCACTCACCACTGCAGGGCTGAAGCCAGAAACCCAAGCCCCACGGCCCCCAACAAGATGGGGAACTCACAACTGGCTTCCTGCTCCTCCAGCATTTGTGGGTCCAGAAGGCTTTGCCCCCTCCCCCCACAAATTACCACCCAGGAGGCTGTGTCCCCAAGAAAAGCCCCTGGTCACCGCATGTGGCCATGGTGGCCACATTTGAGAAATGCTGCTCTTGTGTACCTGCTCTAAGCCAGCAGGAGAGCTAATTAACCCACCCCCAATGAGGTTCAACAAGGATAAGTATAGAGTCCTTCACTTAGGACGGAAGAATCCCATGCACCGCTACAGACTAGGGACCAAATGGCTCGGCAGCAGTTCTGCAGAAAAGGACCTAGGGGTTACAGTGGACGAGAAGCTGGATATGAGTCAACAGTGTGCCCTTGTTGCCAAGAAGGCTAACGACATTCTGGGCTGTGTAAGTAGGGGCATTGCTAGCAGATCGAGGGACGTGATCGTTCCCCTCTATTCGACATTGGTGAGGCCTCATCTGGAGTACTGTGTTCAGTTTTGGGCCCCACACTACAAGAAGGATGTGGAAAAATTGGAAAGCTTCCAGCGGAGGGCAACAAAAATGATCAGGGGTCTGGAGCACATGACTTATGAGGCAAGGCTGAAGGAACTGGGATTGTTTAGTCTGCAGAAGAGAAGAGTGAGGGGGGATTTGATAGCTGCTTTCAACTACCTGAAAGGGGGTTCCAAAGAGGATGGATCTAGACTGTTCTGAGTGGTAGCAGATGACAGAACAAGGAGTAATGGTCTCAAGTTGCAGTGGGGGAGGTTTAGGTTGGATATTAGGAAAAACTTTTTCACTAGGAGGGTGGTAAAGCACTGGAATGCGTTACCTAGGGAGGTGGTGGAATCTCCTTCCTTAGATGTTTTTAGGGTCAGGCTTGACAAAGCCCCGGCTGGGATGATTTGGTTGGGGATTGGTCCTGTTCTGAGCAGGGGGTTGGTCTAGATGACCTCCTGAGGTACCTTCTAACTCTGATATTCTATGATTCTATGATTGTACAGGGAGCACTAGGTGATCAACTCAGGCTTTGTGAATCCTACTGTTGTTCCAGTGATTTTCTAGACTTCTCAAATTTGGCCTTTGCATCACCAAAGTCCATTTGTTGAGCCAGGCCTTAGTGGCTGCCATCAGCTGGCTCTTTGCTCTATAAACACGTGCAGACCTGGTTGAAGCAGATGCATCTACCCACGGGTCCCCTATTTCCCCTTATAATTTTCCAGTTTTCACCCACATCATCCACCATCTCCATATGGCTGCCTAAGACATTCCCTGAAATTTTTGAATTGATTAGATGCAGCAACCTGCACCGCTTCCTGCGGTGGGTTAACAGAAGGGTTAAAGCAGCCTTGGAGAGGCTGTGCAGAACCCAGCCAGGAAAAGGCTTATTGAGAGAGCCAATCAAGGGGAGGCTTGTTGCAGCAGCCAATCAGAGCCAGTGAGAGCCATATATAAAGGGCTGCTCAGGTGCATAGAAGATAGTCTCTTTCTCTGGAGGCTGAGGAAGAAGGATTAGATAGTCAAGGGTATGCCTTCAGTGGCAAGTTTCTGTGCAACAAGTTATGCTACTTTTATGAAAGCATTAGAATTAAACTGCCGTTGTGTGTCCCCACTGTGCTTCTTGTGAGGTTGGAGTGTACCTACATTAGTATCTCTTGCAAGGGCAAAGAGAAGAGTGTATTAGAGGGCGGATATGAGGGGTTTTGCTTAACCTACCCCGGGCTCTATCTGGACCACAGATAACCAGAGGAACCCAGTGGTAAAGCTCTGACAGTTCCATGACCCAAGCAAGGGGAGCAGAGCTGGGAGCTCAGGCCCAGGGCTGGTAGCCTATGAGTGGGGTGTGGCGACAAGAGACCAGCTGTGACCAACTGCTCCCTGTGCCAGTCTGTTACCAGAGCGAATCATACACAGAGTATTCCAGGCTCCCCGTCATCCCTGGATCCTCTGGAACAACCCTGAGTCTCCCTAGAAACCCCACTTCTCCCCCCTCCCCAGGATCTGCACGTCTCCTTTCTGTCCCCCCTTTGATCCTGTGGTTTCTTTGCAGGACGTCTACAGAGCTCTGGGAGAAACTGCCTGTGCCCAGGAGAGGTGGGGTGCCCAGGAGGCACCCCACATCACCTCTGTCCTCCTGATATTGGGGACTCTCTAGAACAATTCCCGGTCTCCATAGAAGGCCCCCTTGTCCCCCACTCCCCAGGATGAGGGAAGTCTCCTTTCTGTCCTCCCATTGATCCTGTGGCTTTTCTGCACGATGCCCCCAACTGTGCCCAGGGTAAGTGGGGCCCCAGGAGGCAGGGTCTGCGGCATGGCGGCTGCATGCGACGGGATTATCGCTAGGACCCAGGAGCAGCTGGGATGCGTCTGGGAGCGATCGCGGGGCTCAGGCCCGGCCGCAGGAAGTGACTCGCAGCCGCTGCGGGGACTCTGGCTCCCGGCGAGATCCCCGCGCCCCGGCGGCTGGTGCTGGGAGCCCGGAGCCCGGGCTGCAGCCGGGAGAGGGGAACCTCCAGCCGGGCCCTGCCCGCTGCTCCCCGGGAGCCTCCCCCAGGGCAGAGCCCCCAGCCCGGCCAGGGCCCCTTCCCGGCCCGGCCCCTGCCCCGGGGGGCCCCGCTCGGGGGGAAGGTAAGAGAGACCCGCCCCCCCCCCGCGTCACCCCCGGGCTGCAGGGGAAGGAGGCTAAAGGGGGGGGGCAGGCGGGGGTAACAGGGATGTGTGAGGGGCCGGGAGGATGGGGATAGGGATGCAGGGAGCAGGATTGGGGAGGGGTGGCTGAAGGGAGGACAGGGCGCTGCAGGGGAGTTAGGGGGCAAGGGGAGAATTATGGGGCGGAGGGGAACGAGGCTGGAATAAAGGGAAGATGGGGGGGGGGGGAGCAGCACTACGAGGGAGGAGACGGTGAGAGCAAGAGCAGACTGGCTGGGGAAGGGAGAGCCAGGGATACCAGGCAGCTCCCCCGCGCCATGGGGTGTGGGGGGCGAGGGGGATTCCCCTCCCAGCTGCTAGTGGGGATTTTTTTTCTCCTAGAAATGGTCAAAAAAGCATGGGGGTGCGTTGGCTGGCGAACAACCCCTCAGAGCACAGAAGCTACAAGGCAAATCTGCACAGCCATCCCCCTTCCTTCTGTGCAACCCCCCACCCCCCGCGCTTATTATTAGATTAAAAATAAAAAAAGACCGACTCCTGATTTTGGAGTCTGTTTCCTGAGTGTTTGGGGCTGCCCAGGGCCCTGGTCTGATTTCCGGGCCGGATTCAGATCTCGGCCACACCGGTGTGAGACCGGAGTCACTGCTGACGCTGGCAGAGGGCGAGTGCGGATGGGCCAGTGGGATCAGCCTCTGCCTGCCTGGTCCTGGGGGCTGCAGGGGCAGGGCAGGGAGGCTCAGTTGTTAGTTGCTGCCACCAAAGGGCTCCGGCTATTGCTAAGGGAGAGGAGGAGGCCGGGGTGTGTGAGTCTCTCCCTGCTCATGTAATTACAGCCCTGGAGTTCAGAGGAACAGCCGTGTTAGTCTGTATTCGCAAAAAGAAAAGGAGTACTTGTGGCACCTTAGAGACTAACCAATTTATTTGAGCATGAGCTTTCGTGAGCTCATGCTCAAATAAATTGGTTAGTCTCTAAGGTGCCACAAGTAGCCCTGGAGTTGAGCTCCCTGGGTCAGAAGCTGCTGCCGCCTCCATTTTGAGCTGGGAGCCCAGACTGAGCAGCAGAGTCAGGGCCTGGGAGAGACCTTCATTAAAGCCCCTCTGTGCCCAGTCCAGGTGGGCACTTTCAGCGGTAGCTGGAACCAGCTCCTGGGGCAGCCCCAGGCTCTGCTGACACCAGCCCCTGAGCCAGAGCTGGCAGGTGAGGAGAGAGACCTGGGGGTAAGGGCTGGGCCTGGGCAGGAATGTGAGTCTGCACAAAGGGCCCCTTTCAGGAACCTGCTGGTGAGTTTTGTACTGGATAGGAGTGGGGTATGTGGGGGTTGCGGGGGGAGCTCCCCATGTGTCTGCGGGTCCCAGAACTGCTGCCCTCAGTGACACAGCGAGGTTCAAACCCCAGTTAGTTGTCCCAGGAGCAGATCTGTCTACCGGAGAGCAAACACCCATGTAAATGGGGGCAGTCACCAGTTCTCCCAGGCAGTGGGAAGGGGACAGAAAGGGAGAGTGGAGGGACTGAAAGGGGCAGCAGGAGCAGGAATTGGGGAGGGAGGTTCCCAGCTCCCAAACCTGCACAGATCCATTCCCTGCTTCACCCCTGGGCAGAGTGATACTCCTGGGAACGTGGTGAGGAGCAGAGAGAGGAAAAGCCAGTTCATTTCTCTTGAATCACTGGGCTGGTCGGAGAGTGGGGGGACATGCTGCCTTTGGGAACAGTGTCACGGGGAATCCCCCTAAGAGGCGCCTTTGATTCTGCTCTTTTTCCAGCATTGCGCTCAGACACTGTTACAGGGAGAGTTTAAAAGTGCCCCAGTGAGTTTAGTTCTGCTGAGAGGGGCCTGGCCTGGGTGGTAATAAACTAACTAGGTTTCTTCCCAGCGTGGCAGTCTGTCTGCAGGGAGAGAGCCTGGGGGTAATCGGGGTGTGACATGGACTCAAGCCCCTTCTGACCCCCCCCTCCCGAATTGCTCATCTCACCCTGGCAGGCTGAGGAATCACGTCCAAGTTTCTCTCCAGATGGTCCCATCTTCCAGGGGACAGGGACGGGAAATGGCTGTGATGGAGCCAGCTCAGGTAGGGGATTTTCAGGTAGCTTCAGGGGGGTTGTTGTAGAGGGAGAGGGGCAGAAAAGACACAGGGAGGGGACAGGGTGTGATAAACCTGCTGGAACGTGATCAACCTGGGCCTGATTTTCTGAACAGGCCCATTGATGGGTGCGGGGGAGGGGAAACAATCCCGCATTTCTGAACCAGGAAACACCCCCCTGGGCAGGGCTGGGAAAACTGACCAGACTCCCAGTGCTGGAGCCTGACCCCACTGGCCAGAGGCTGCTGTGAAGTACGAAGGGAAGCTGTCGGGATTCATGTCCCTGTCCCCGGCTCAGAGCTCTGCTTTCCGTATCAGCCTGTGCCTGGCAGGCGGGTGGGAAATGAGAAGACCCTGCCCTGCTCCGTGTGCTGGGGGCGACAAGGAGCTCTCACCTTCTCCCACCCCCTGAAGCCTCCTGGCTGCTCTGAGCAGGGTGGGGGTGGAATTCTGCTTCTCTAGGCCTCCTCCCTGATGAATAGGGGAATCGTGGCTGGGGCAGAAGGTGCTGAGTGGGGGATTCTTGTTGTTCCAGATGCCGGTGACCTTCGAGGAGGTGGCTGTGTATTTCACCCAGGGGCAGGGGGCTCTGCTGGACCCCGCTCAGAGAGCCCTCTACAGGGATGTCATGGAAGAGAATTACGAGACGGTGACCTCCCTGGGTAAGGGATTCCTGTGCCTTTGCTTATTAGAAGCTGTGGGGTCTGCATAGCTGACTGCCCGGATGGCTTAGGAAGGAATGGCTTGCAAAGTGAAGTGGTTCTAAACCAGAGGCCCAGGGTGCCCTGGGGAGCCATGAGCAGGTTTCAGGGGGGCCGCCAAGCAGGGGCAGCATTAGATTTGCTGGTGCCCAGGGGAGAAAGTGGAAGCCCTACTGCATGGGACAGAAGCCCAGGGCTGAAGCTAAAGCCTGGGCAACTTAGCTTTGCGGGGCCCCATGTTCCGTGGGACCCCACGTAATTGCCCTGTTCCCTATCCCCTAATGCAGGCCCTGGCTTTTATATGCAGAAAAACAGTTGGTTTGGCAGAGGTGGGCTGAGGAGTTTTTATAGCATGTTGGGGTGCAGAGGGGGGAGGCTCAGAGAGAAAAAGGTTGAGAACCCCTGGCATCATGGGCACTGTGTAATGTAGGCAAGGGAAGGCTGTGCCTACCTAAATAGCCATGGGTGGCCTTGCCCACTCTTTGCATCCTCCTACCTGCAGTGCAGCTACTAGGCCCCACCCAGGCAGGCTACTCTCTAGGGAGCCTGCTTCGGCCGCTCAGCACTGGGGTGCCACCCCAGCACTCCTGCACGCCAGGCCACCATTCCGCCTGCCGTGTCCTCTGGGATGGGTGGAAGGGCCACGCACCGCCCGCTGCCCACCTGTTGCTCAGGGGGATAGGGAGTGAGGTGGCTTGTCCTGGTGCTGCTGGCCAGCGCCCGGCACTGTGGCTGGCCTGCTGCTTGAGGGAGCCAGCGGACCAGCCTGGTTCTGGGGCCGGCCTGACTCTTGGGTGGGCCAGTGGCTCGGCGCTGGGGATGGGGCTGTGGCCAATGGGAGCTGCGGGGGCGGTGCTTGCAGAGAGGGGCAGCGTGCCGAGCAACGTTCTGCCCGCCCCCTCCCAGGGGCCATAGGGCACGTTGGCCCCTTCCAGGAGCGGTGTGGGGCTGGGGTAGGCAGGGAGCCTGCCTTAGCAGTAAGTGCTGCCCAGCGGCAGGCCGTACCCCAAACTCCAGCACTGAGTCCGTTCCCTGAGCCAGCACCCCAAACCCCTTCCTGCACCCCAAAGCCCAGCCTTGATCCCCCTCCCAGAGCCAGCATCCCAAACCAGCTCTCAGCCCCCTCCTGGAGCCTGTACCCGAAGACCCTCCTGCACCTCAGCCCCAGCCATGACCGCCTTCCCAGAGCCAGCACCCCCACCCCCTCTTACACTCCAACACTCTGCCCCAGCCCTGACCCCCCTCCCAGAGCCAGTACCCTGTACCCCCTCCTGCACCCCAACACTTCCCCAACCCAGAGCTTCCTCCCAGAGCCTGCACCCCAACACTGCCCCAACCCAGAGCCCCCTCCTGCACTCCAACCCCAGACTCAGCCCAGAGCCCCTTCCCACACTGCAAACCCCTCGTCTCCAGCCCAGAGCCCACACCCCCTCCCAAACCCCAACTCCTACCTCAGCCTGGTGAAAGTGAGCGAGGGTGGGGGAGAGCGAGTGACGAGGCAGGGGGAATGGAGTGAGTGGGACAGGGCTTTGGGGAAAGGGCAGGGCAGATCCTGGGTTGCCCTTAAATTCAAAAAGTGATCTTGGGAGTAACAAGGTTGGAGATCACTGCCCTAGTGCTTACTACTTATGAGTCAAAGGCCAGAACTAGACCAGATAGCAAAGATCTGGCCTTAATGGTTTCCAATCCTCTCCCCAAACAAATGTGAAAGCTTAATGGAAATCACTTGTCTGGAATCCAAGTGCTTTCCATTAGGATGAGGCATCTCTCCAGGCCACTGCAACCCTGGAGCTGGGACTGGGACATGACAGGATAGAAAATACAAGAGTGATACTGCAAATCAAACTTTAAAGCTGCAATACATGTTCCAAGCAAAGTGAAGTCCAAACGTTTTAAGCAGCTGGTGGAAGTAGCATTAATTAACCTATGTACCAGTTAAGTAATTCTGGAACGGCATCCAGTGCAAAAGCTAGGCAGAACGAATACATTGTCACTTTTGTGATTACAAAAAACGTTATTAAATGTGACTTTTAATGACCGTTTTGCAGAGGAGAAGAGATGATTTATTTGGATTCTTTTCAAAAAACTAACTCCAGGAAGCAGTAACAGTGTTTTTTCTCCAACAGAAGTCTCTCCCCACCCCTACAGTCCAGCTAGGGCTGGGAGAGACTGAGAATCAGACTCTCTCCCTGCCGCCGCAGCCCAGCTGGAGCTGCAGAGAGGCGGCCACTGGGGAAAGTCGCGGCTCTGCCTGGCTGCCGCATGCAGCCCAGCTGGGGGTGGGAGTCCTGAGACACTCCAAACTTAGGGAGTGGGTGGGAGTGTAGAAACTATTTCCCCCCACCTACCCCCTATTTCCCTCACCTTCCACATCCTCTCTCCAGGGTCCAGGAGGCACCTAATTAGCGGAGTCACACCTGCACGGCTCCACTAATTAGTTGTGTGGCCCTTCATTATCTCATCTATGGCTCTGCAGGCATGCACCTTAGAGGGAAATATGGTTGCTGGGCAGCATGGCCCCAGGCCCCCCGGAGTGCCAGGTTGCCGGGCAGCGCAGCCCCATCCTTCCCAGCGCCAGGAGGCGGAAGAGCCGGCCGCCTGCAGAGCAGGAAGCAGGAGGGGGACTGGGGGTGGAATGTGGGCGGGGCCACACCTGGCTGTTTGGGGAGGCTCAGCCTCCCCCTGCCTCTGATATCCGCTGCCCATGCCTGAGACCTCCTAGTGAGAATATAACAACACCCCCCACACACACACCAGATCTCTGCTGCTCCCAAAGGGTCTGAGTTACCACAGTCCCATGTAGGATCAGGTAAAACTCAGGGAATGTTCCTTGTGACAAATACTTTACCAATGCTCCATGCTCCCTGACCTTGCCTGATTTCACCCCCTGCGCAGGATTCTCCAGTCCCAAACCGGACCTGATCGCCCGGCTGGAACGAGGGGAAGAGCCGTGGGTCCCGGATCTCCAGGCCACTAAGGAAGGAGAGAGCCTGAGAGGGGCCCGCACAGGTGAGGAGTCAGGGAAACTGAGACAGAAACATCTGGTGAGAGAAGGAAAAAGCTGGAACTCCCGAAATGTGCCATGAGCAAAAGCCCCCAGTTCTGCCCCATCTCACCCAGGTCAGGGCTGCAGTCAGCCCATGTCATATTTTGAAGGTAAATATCAGTCACAGCTTCCCACCCATCCTGTTAGCTGTTGGGAATTTCCTCCCTGACTTTACTTCCCTGGGTGTGTTTGGGTGGGATATGGAGGCAGAATCCAGTGTCTCCAGCTCCCCAACAGTCACTGTGTTGTGTTTTCCCTCTCTGCTATTCCCCTTTCTGTCCTTTCTCCAGGCACAGGCAGTGACTCCTGTCTGGGTTCTCTCTCTCCCAGCAGGTGATAGGACAGTGAGTGAGAACAAGGAGGAGAATCAGCAGCAGGAAGGTCCTCGGAAAGTGGAACCGCAGTGGATATTTTTGAGAAGAGCTGAGAAGAATTTTTTCCAGTGCTTGGAACAAGGAGAAGCCTGGGGAGATCAACACAGATCAGAGATGCAGCTGGGAAATTATCTTAGGAACAAACTAGGTGAATCTATTGAACGTGGCAGAGGATGCAAGGATCCTAAGGAAACCACAATCCAGCAGACAAGTCACAGTGAAGAGAAACCCTACAAATGCCTTGAGTGTGGGAAAAGATTCCGTTTCAGTGCAAACCTTATTAGCCATGGGAGAACCCACACAGGAGAGAAGCCCTATAAATGCGTAGACTGTGGGAAAAGCTTCAGTGAGAAGCCATGTCTTATTATACACCAGAGACTGCACACAGGAGAGAGACCCTATAAATGCTTTGAGTGTGGGAAAAGTTTCCGTTTGAAATCAACCCTTTATACACATCAGAAAACCCACACAGGAGAGAAACCCCATAAATGCCTGGACTGTGGGAAAACTTTCAGTTTCAAATCTACTCTTAATACACATCAGAAAACCCACACAGGAGAGAAACCCTATAAATGCCTGGACTGTGGGAAAACTTTCAGTCGGCGCTCACACCTTACTCTACATGGGCGAATCCACACGGGAGAGAGACCCTATAAATGCCTCGAGTGTGGGAAAAGTTTCAGTGTGAAATCAACCCTTAATACACATCAAAAAACCCACACAGGAGAGAAACCCCATAAATGCCTGGACTGTGGGAAAACTTTCAGTCGGCGCTCACACCTTACTCTACATGGGCGAATCCACACGGGAGAGAGACCCTATAAATGCCTCGAGTGTGGGAAAAGTTTCAGTTTGAAATCAACCCTTAATACACATCAGAAAACCCACACAGGAGAGAGACCCCATAAATGTTTGGACTGCGGGAAAAGCTTCAGTCAGCACTCACATCTTACTAATCATAGGAAAATCCATATGGCGGAGAGACCATATAAATGCCTTAAGTGTGGGAAAAGTTTCATTCAGCACTCAAACTTTATTAGACATCCATGTCTGAAGACAAGAGAGAGACGCCATAAATGCCTTCAGTGCGAGAAAGTTTTTATTACTGCATCACACCTTGTTAGACATGAGAGAACCCATATGGGAGAGAAACTGCATAAATGTTTGGACTGTGGGAAAACTTTCGGTCAGACCTCGTATTTTATTAAACATAGGAGAATCCATACAGGAAACAGACCTTATAAATGCCTTGAGTGTGGGAAAAGTTTTATGGAAAGTTCATCCCTTATGAAACATGGGCGAATTCACACAGGAGAAAGACCGTACAAATGCCTCGAGTGTGGGAAAAGTTTTATGGAAAGTTCATACCTTACTAAACATGGGAAAATCCACACTGGAGAAAGGCCCTATAAATGCCTCAACTGTGGGAAAGATTTTATCACAAACTCAGCGCTTACTAACCATAGGAGAATTCACACGGGAGAAAGGCCCTATAAATGCCTCGAATGTGGGAAAAGTTTTATGGAAAGTTCATCCCTTACTAAACATGGGAGAGTCCACACAGGAGAAAGACCCTATAAATGCGTTGAGTGTGGGAAAAGTTTCAGTTTGAAATCAACCCTTAATACACATCAGAAAACCCACACAGGGGAGAAACCCCATAAATGCCTGGACTGTGGGAAAACTTTCACTCGGCGCTCACACCTTACTCTACATGGGAGAATCCACACGAGGGAGAGACCTTATAAGTGCCTTGACTGTGGGAAAAGCTTCAGTAAGAGCTCAGAGCTCACCAAACATCAGAAATCTGCAAGGGAGAGAGACCCTAGAAATAGCTTGTCTGCAGGAAAAGATTCAATTTTACTTCACACTTCAGTGACCTGCACAGCAGAGACACCTTGAACGTCGGGGAAGGTTCATTTGGTGCTCCTGGAATATCAGCATCAGCAAATCCGCACAGCGAAGAAACCTCTGAGATGTTCTCAGTGTGGAAAATGCTCCAAGTGGTGCTAACACCATGTTGGACATCAGAGACTCCTCCACACAGCAGGGAAATTCTCTCAGGGCCCTGACAAGGGCTGGCCATGGTGAAAAAACGCATTTCAAGGGCATTTGGCTCCCAAGGATCCACCTGCCCATCGCTGGGGTGAGGATCCAGCAGCAGCCGGTCAGTGAACATCTGGCTCTGCCTGGTCTAAGCAAACCCCAGGCAGAGGAGAAGCCCCCATCAGCCCCTCCGCCCTGCTACAGCCCTGTCTACTGAGCTGATGGGCCACAGGCGGGGAAAGGGAGAGAGAGAGAGAGAGAGAGAGAAACTCCTCCAACTGGTCCCTCTTGTCTGGCTGAAATTCCCCCCTCTCCCTTCCTCTTCCAGCTGGGACCCCCCTGCCATGGAGAGGAGGAGAAGGACACTTGGGGTAGGCCCCGCCTTCACTCTACACATCTGTCCCCACCCCCCATCTTCCACCAGCCCCTGGGCTGGGCTCCCCCACTTACCTGGAGCTGTTCCCTGCAGGGGGAGTGTCCCTGGGGGCTGATAACTCCTCCCCTCCCTGAATCCCCCAGGGTGCTGGGCTCTGGGGGATCAAATATTGAGGGACCAGGCCGATGGGTTAGGGGGAGGAAACTGGGTGTTGAATGGCTGGGGCTGGGGGAGCTGGGTGCTGGGGCTATCGAGTGTTTGGGGATCATGGGATAAGAGGAGAGGGAGAGCACAGGGGTAGAGAGGTGCTGCCTCTCCTCACTCACCCCCTCTGCCCCTTCTCCCTGCCCCCGCTGCATTCAGACAGCACCACTGAGAGGGGCCGATTCCCACAGGGCCTTTTGTGGGACACGTGGAGATCTCACCCCTGCCTATGTAGCCTCATTCTCTGAGGTTCTCTCTGTGGTCGGAAACGTGGTTGGGATTAGCCAGAGCATCTCTATATCCCTGCACCAGGTTTCCTGGTGTAAACTGTCTGACACTGGCAGAGCAGGTGCCAGAGCCCTAGACCAATTCACTTGTGTATTAGGATAGGATAGATCAAAGTGACTGTTAAATGTATACGTGTGTAGTTGGTGTTTAAACTTCATGACAACCAATAGGATGTTACTTGCATTTTTTCACTTAACTATACCTTGTTATAATGTAGTAGCAAACATTTGCATTGTGCATACCCCTGTAATGAAATAACCCATCAAACGAGGAAGAAGCCTTGTGGAATGAAAATGAGGAACATTAACAGACAAGAGCTAATTTCAAAGCAAGTGGGCGTTGTGCGTGAGACTCGGAGGTCAAAGTCTCAAAATGCGTTCCTCACTCTCTGCCATGAGAGGAAAAGCCCACATGGCTAGTGACCCTGTCAGCCTGTTTTCTCTAAGAGGAAGCCATTAGTATGGATTCAAGGAAAGGTCTTTCTTCTCCAGGCTGTCCGGATTCTTACAGGGATGTGTGCAAGGCAGAAAGTGGAGCTCCCCAGGGACAATCTGGGTCAGGAGGTGGGCAAACTTTTTGGCCTGAGGGCCACATCGGGGTTCTAAAACTGTATGGAGGGCCAGGTAGGGAAGGCTGTGCCTCCCCAAACAGCCTGGCCCCCTGCCCTCTAACTGCCCCCCTCAGAATTCCTGACACATCCAACCATCCCCCCTGCTCCTTGTCCCCTGACCACCCCTTCCTGGGACCTCCCGCCCCATCCAACCCCCCTGCTCCCTGTCCCCTGACTGCCCCAACCCCTGTCCACACCCCTGCCCCATCCAACACCTCCCTAAGCTCCAGGGCCACCAACTGAGGTCAGGCACCTGTAGGGTAGGTCAGACTCCGGAACTGCTGCCAGAAGGTTTCTGGGCTGATGTCCAAGGCATCCAGAATTGCTGCCTTTACCCGAGTGTAGGCCCGTGCCTTCTCTGTCGATAGCCCGCATTACACAGTTTGGGCAGTCCTGGTCAGACACAGAGCCAGGAGGGTGGCCCATTGGTCTCAGACCCACCCCGCAACTCACGCCACCCTCTCAAAGGTCACAAGGAAGGCCTCGGGGTCATCGTTGGGGCCCATCTTGGTCACCCAGATCGGCGGGGCTATGCTGGACGTCCCAGCGGCATCTCCCGGCTGGGGTTCCGCAGGATGGGGGAGCGGAGTCACCAGCTGCTGCAGGCATTGCTGCTGGTGGTCCCGGTTCTGGCACCCCAGCTCCAAAATCAGCTGTTGCTGCTGCACCCCTAACTGCTGCACCAGCTGCTGGAGATGGGCTGCCTGCTGCTGGCTCACGGCCAGGAACTTAATGAGCTTGTCCATATCCGTGGTCATCCCGGGCACGTTCCTCCTCCAATCCCTTCTCACCAGGATCGGGGGATCACTGCCCACGTTTTCCACCACGTGTGGAGGGGTTTGGCCAGGGCCCATCCGTCTCCGGGAAGGCGGGGGACCACACCGCCTCGGTACTTCCTTCCAGTTGTGACAGGGAATTAGCCTGGCCGCGGGAGTCTCTCGCCATGGCAGCAGTAGAGGCAAACACAGACAGTTATTCACGCATGGCCCGTGGTCAGCAGGCAATAGTGAGTCACGGGCTCAGGTCCTCAGGCAGGGGGTGAGCAAACAGTTATATAATTAGCAGGCCCCGGGTCTGAGCAGGGCAGCAAAGAGTCAATGGCTCAGGACCTCAGGCATAGGCTGAGCAAAGGCAGGTAAACAATAAGCCCAGGCTCTTGGCTCAGTGGGGCCTGGGAGAGGGGGAGACTGCCACCCACAAGCTGGGTGGCAGGGGGGACGCAGGCCCACCCACTCCACTGCGTCCCAGCCCAGGGCCCTAGCAGCGGCAGAAGGCCAGCTGCTGAGTGAGTCAGGGAGGGATCCTGGCTTCAACACATTGACATAGGCTTTGGCAGTGCTGCAGCCAGACTAGGGTCGGCTGCCCATGGGCTACTTCTGAACTCCCCCTCCAGAGGTACCTGGTTCTGGATGGTGTCCTCCGGGGGGGTCCAGCACCATGGGATCTTCAGGGAAACTGGCGAGGGGTAGGCTTGGCAGCTCCTGTGGGTAACTGGCAAGGGGCAGACTAGGCAGCTCCTCCGGGCTCTGGTCAAGCGGGCCAGCCTTCTAGTCTGTTGCTGGGGTCTCCCAGCTAGGCTACAAGCATCTAGCCTCTCCAGCAGCTGCTCCTGTAATGAGCTCTGGGGTTGGGCTTTTATACTTCCTGTCCTGCGCCTTGACCTCTAGGGGGCGGGTGCAGGATTCGCTGGCTCCGCCCACTTTGGTGTCCAGAGGAGCTTGTCCCTCTCCAGGGCGGAGGGGAACCACACTGTAAGGGCCAGAGTCTTTCAAATGTATATGAATCCACTGGCCTTGCTTTGAAAAGATTTCAGATGAAAAAAAAATTGTTAGGGAGTTTAAACAGCCCTATATACTTAGACAGCTTGTTGGGGAGACAATGTTGTTGGAACATGAATGTCTCCATGTCGATTCTTTAAGTAAGCAGTCTGTGACTCAGGTAGTGAGGAAAGATCGGGTTACTGGTTTTTCAGAGCAGAACAGCCCTATAACTGAATCCACAAGGATGCAGGGGACAGCAGGTAAACTCTCATCTCTAGACAATTTGAATATGACCTGTAGTCTCGTAATGGACTTGACATCTGATTCCATGTGGAAGCAGAGGTTGGTAATGGAAGGACAAAAGAACCTTGAATCTAACATGCTAGTGAAAATGGATAGTATCTCTTTAAGACAGAGTCCAGCCTTGGGATTGGTAATACTTGGGGATCTGAAAACTAGTAAACAAGCTAGTGTCTGTGTTGATGCAAATTCCCGGACTGACTGGGGGGAGAAAGACTTGCCCACGGCCATTAGCAGAGGATTCACCCAGCCAGCCAATGGATTCTCTTACACAAAAGAGTTCAAATTTTGACCCTCGGGAACAGGGAGAAAGGGAAAAAGTTTATGTGCCACAGGTTAACCCTAGGTTTCAGAGTAACAGCCGTGTTAGTCTGTATTCGCAAAAAGAAAAGGAGTCCTTCTGGCACCTTAGAGACTAACCAATTTATTTGAGCATGAGCTTTCGTGAGCTACAGCGTGAAAGCTCATGCTCAAATAAATTGGTTAGTCTCTAAGGTGCCACAAGTCCTCCTTTTCTTTTTAGGTTAACCCTAAAATGCCAAAACCCCAATGGTATTGAGCCAAAGGCATAACAAAACTGATTGTGAATGTACACTTGTAATAAATTTAATCTTAATGCTAATGTTAACTTTTCTGACTGTGGTGCGGATACCAAGAACTGTAAAAATGTACAATGTGCAGGGTTTTCTGGAAAAACCCTTGAACCTATTAGGAGTGATACATAAGAACACGTTGTAAAAGCCTTCGTGGTTCTACTGTTTCATTATATGACAACACACTTTATGTTAAAAGGCCTGGTGATACTGATATTTCACAGTTAGTGCCTGTATCTAATCTTGAAACAAGCTGGTATGATCCCTTTGGGGACAGCTTACCTGGAAATTTGAGTGTCTAGTGGAGAGGGCCTGGACACTAGAGAAGGACATGATGGAGGAGCTCGAGGACAAGGTTGTGCCTAGTGTGAACCTGCAAGGCAAAGTAAGGACTAGCAGAGCCCTGGGGAGTTTGTGTGGGGAGCTAAAAGGCTGGAGGTGACAGGGAACAGACATCCAGTTCAGCAGCAGCACGTCCCCCTTGCCTTGAGGCAACAAGGAGATTCACAGTCCTGGGCACCCTGAGAAAACGTCACAGCCAGAACCTTCAGCCTGTGGAGCTCAAGGAGGGCAAAATAACACCTCCAAGGGGCTTAAAAAAAAACAAATAACCCACCCCGCTCCAATGCCAGGGATTCCGCAAGCTCCCTTCGAAGCTATTCCAGAGCTTAAATACCTGCATGGTTAGAAAGTTTCCTAATCTCGCACCTAAATCTCCCTTGCTGCAGTTTAACACTTTTTACTTCTCATCCTCCCTTCAGTGGCCACGGAGCACAACTGATCCCCAGTCTCTGTATAACAGCCCTTAGCAGGTCTGCAGACCATGGCCAGTCTGCTTTTCTCAAGACTAATAGACCCACTTCTTTTAACCTTCCGCCACAGGTCGGGTTTTCTCAACCTTTTACCATTTTTGTTGCTCTCCTCAGGACTCGATCCAATTTGTCCTCCTCTTTCCTAAAGTGTGGTGCCCAGTACTGGACACAGGACTCCAGCTGAGGCCTCCCCAGTGCCCAGCGGAGCAGGACAACGACCTCCTGCAAACTTACACACAACACTCACATTAATACACATTAATACACCCCAGAATACCAGCCTTTTCCCCAGCTGCATCAATGGGTGACAGCCGGACAACCTCAGAGTCCATTAAAGACCATTTCCCCTCCCCCTCATTATTGAAGACAAGGGACACTGGGAGTTTGATAAACTAAATGCTACTTTGTTCTTTTCAAAGCAAGAAATAAAAGCTAAATTCCCCCCCCCCCCAACCCCATCCAACACCCAGCTCAGCATGGTGCATTTCAGCTCCAGCCCAGCACATTGGTGCTCCAGCTACACACGTGCCCCAGGGAAAGAGGAACAAGTTAAAGCTGGTAGAAAAGCGCTAACAATCCATGAGAGAGGCATTTGCCTGACCTCCTCCTCTCAGTAATGGGGAAACACCGAGCCCTCTCCACTTCAGTCCTCTTGGGGCATCATTGGTAGCCCTTTAGAGTTCAAGGATCACTTCATCCAGCACTCCTAGGACACTTCCTCTCTCTCTGGGACATGTGCAGTGAGTTCACAGTTCTCAGCCTCAGCTGTCTGGCTGACAAGAGCAAACTGTGCCTGTAACAGTGCCTCCCTGGGTCACAACTGAAAATACCAAATTCAGGACAAACTGCTGAGAAATGAGGCAGACACACCACAAAACTGGTGATTATTCTCCCATGACATATACCAAACCAGCAACAAAAATAAACTTCTGTTTCACCACACTGGCTAACAAGACGTCCAAAAAGCAGTTTCCTTAGGCATTCAAGCCCTTATATCACCACCAAAAACTCTGAACTTAATGAGTGGTTATTTACAATTAATTTAATTAAACAGCAGGTTCTTCTGATCCCAAAAGGACCAGCCAAACACCCAGGTCAATATATAACTCAGATCTTACCAAATAATCATGCTGCTGCCAATCCTTTAGTATCTAAAATCTAGAGGCTTATTTATGAAAAAGAAAGAAAGGTGAGACTTAAAATTTGATTAAAGGAATCAAATACATACAATAAATGCAAAGTTCTTGGTTCAGGCTTGTAGCAGGGATGGAATAAACTGCTGGCTTAAGTCAAGTCTCTGGCTGCTTCCAAATCATTGGAAAGTCCTCAGTTCTTTGGTTAGAATGCTCCCATTAGTATAAGTCCATAGTCCACAGGTTTGAGCAGGAAAAAGGCAAAACAGAGATGTTTCCAGGGCCTTTTATAACTTCTCTCAAGTGAAGGGAACCTCATTGTTCTCACTGTGGCAAACCACAGGAACAAGATGGTGTGTGGAGTCACATGGGCAAGTCACATGTCCATGCCTGATTTCGTTTAGTCACTCACAGAAGAGGCCATTACATAAAGTCCGTTCAGCGCAGGTTGGCATCTGCCATTGTGAGTTAAGTGTTCTTTTGATGGGCCACTCAACTTGAATAGTTCCTCCAAGATGTGCAGGTGAACTACCTTGTGGGTGTTACCCAGGAGCAAACATTTTTGTAATACAGGTATAGAGCCAGTAGTCATAACTTCAAATACAAAAATGGTACATACATACAAGTAGCATAGTCATATTCAGCAAATCATGCCCTTTCCATTGACACCTTACACAGCACACTTTGTGTAAGATTCATTGCAATTTTATCACAGTGGTAGCAACAATGCTCTACATGGTCATATTTTAATCAGATAATGTCAAGGCCCTGTCCACCCAACCACTCTCTCCCCATCCTGATTGTATCTCACATCTCTGCAGGGATCAGGCAGTCACTTCCTTCCCCATTTCAGTCTCTGACTCTCGGAGTGCTCAACCTTAGTGTTTTTGCGGATAGATGCTGATCATTTTCATTGTTCAAAGGACAAGAAAATCTCACGACATAGGGAAACGTGAAAAGAAAATCAGAAAGGACTATTCTAGCAAGTGATCATTTGTCTTTTGAAGTCCTCAATAAATCTGAGTTACATCCTGTTAATTTAATATCAAAATACGTGGCAGAACAGGCTT
Organism: Lepidochelys kempii; assembly: GCF_965140285.1. Classification (NCBI taxonomy): domain Eukaryota; kingdom Metazoa; phylum Chordata; order Testudines; family Cheloniidae; genus Lepidochelys; species Lepidochelys kempii. Next base: position 43,992,308 of record NC_136393.1, on the reverse strand, counting down.
CACCAAAAAGAACCCCCCCACACAAACCAGGGTGGGCTACAAACCACTTTCCCATTCATGAAGTGAAATCCTAGAGAATCTTAAGACTCAAAATCTGGAGAATAAATTTACCTATTTCCTTCTGAACAGGCTGAACCTGCTTTACTCAGCACCAGCACATAATTTGACTGTGTTATTGACAAAAGTTTTAGCATCATCGTAATGGGGAAAAAAAAAGAAAAGGAAAAAAAGACGAACCTAACCAAAAACTTCCTATCTAGAAATGTTCTGGATTTGCCTGGAAAAACTCCAGATGCTACTTTAGCAATAGGGATTGAAGCTCAAACTGTGCTTTGGGGTTCATTTGAATTTCCCCTTCAGGAATGTGACATTTTCTTCTCAAGTTTTCAGGGGCCCGACTGAGGATCAAAGAAATCAAAGCTTTATTCCTAAGCATGGTGGGCAAAGGACACTGTGGTAAATGACACACATGAAGCGGGAGGGGTAGAAAGGGAAAAGGATAAACTCTCCACAGCTTGGGCAGAGGCTGCTCTGTGAGAGAAGACAGGTGAGGTTGATGGGGGCAGGAGGGAATCCCCCAGACTCATCCAGTCCCTCTCAAACAACACAGAAGTTAAAACACCACATTATTTTACAATCCCTGCTCCAGCTCTTTTAGAATCTATTGAATGCTGGTGTATACGGGAGAAACAGCACAAAATAATTAAATGCTTTTCAGCATAAGCTAGAGGAATATGAGGATGTCTGGGAATGAGACAATCTCATCCCAAAGGGGGGGACTTAGTGATTCTAACAATCACTCTGCTAATGGGGGATTGGAATAAATTGCTCAGGGTCAGTCTAGACTAGAACAGGGGTGGAGGAATAAAGGAGACGCACTAGCTAATCCCAACCACTTTTCCTGCCCTAGACAGACTCTCGGAGACTGATATGATTACTCCCCATTTATTCCCAGTAGACTCCTGAGTCCCAGGCCAGTTTGCTATCCACTAGGAAATGCTGCTTCCCTCGCAGAGGCTGATGCTGCTGTAGCAGAGGTGGGAAAACCAGGCTTCGAAGAAAAGGCCCTGTGGAAACCAGTCTCTGATAATGGTGCTGTCTAAAAGCAGAGGGGGCAGGGAGAAAGGGGCAGAGGGGGTGAGTGATGAGAGGCAGCACCTCTCTACCCCTGTGCTCTTCCTCTCTTCTTATCCCATGAGCCCCAAAAAATTGATAGCCCCAGCACCCAGCTCCCCTTGCTTCCCAGCTCCCCCAGCCCCAACCATTCAGTCCCCATTGTCTTCCCCAGACAGCCGTCACCTTCAGCCCCCAACTAAAACCTCTCCAACGCATCATCAAGGATCTACAACCTAGCCTGAAGGACGACCCATCACTCTCACAAATCTTGGGAAACAGGCCAGTCCTTGCTAACAGACAACCCCCCAACTTGAAGCAAATACTCACCAGCAACCACACACCACACAACAGAACCACTAACCCAGGAACCTATCCTTGCAACAAAGCCCGTTGCCAACTGTGCCCACTATTCAGGGGACACCATCACAGGGCCTAATCACATCAGCCACACTATCAGAGCCTCGTTCACCTGCACATCCACCAATGTGATATATGCCGTCATGTGCCAGCAATGCCCCTCTGCCATGTACATTGGTCAAACTGGACAGTCTCTACGTAAAAGAATAAATGGACACAAATCAGATGTCAAGAACTATAACATTCATAAACCAGTCGGAGAACACTTCAATCTCTCTGGTCACTCGATTTGTGATCTCAAAGTGACTATCCTTCAACAAAAAACCTTCGAAAACAGACTAACGAGAGACTGCTGAATTGGAATTAATTTGCAAATTGGACACAATTAACTTAGGCTTGAATACAGACTGGGAGTGGTTGAGTCATTATACTGAGTAAAACTATTTCCCCTTGTTTATTCCTCTCCCCCCACCCCCCTTCCTCAGACGTTCTTGTTAACTCCTGGAAATGTGCTGGAAATGGCCCACCTTGATTATCACTTCAAAAGGTTTTCTCTCCCCCCATCCCACTCTCCTGCTGGTAATAGCTCATCTTAAGTGATGAAGAATTGCAACTTTTACGTCTGTAATCGAGTGACCGAACAGATTGAAGTGTTCTCCGACTGGTGTTTGAATGTTATAATTCTTGATGTCTGATTTGTGTCCATTTATTTTTTTATGTAGAGACTGTCTGGTTTGACCAATGTACATGGCAGAGGGGCATTGCTGGCACATGATGGCATATATCACATTGGTAGATGTAACTCTCATTACAGTGTGTATGCTAACACCCATTGTTTCATGTTCTCTATGTATATAAATCTCCCCACTGTATTTTCGACTGAATGCATCCAATGAAGTGAGCTGTAGCTCATGAAAGCTTACGCTCAAATAAATGTGTTAGTCTCTAAGGTGCCACAAGTCCTCCTTTTCTTTTTGCAAAGAATGGGGCAGACAATCCTCAAAATTGGTGGATATTCCAATATTTCAATTCACCAAGCCAGCAACCAAACAGCTTCTACAATACTGTACCAGCTACACAGAGGCCAAAACACAGCTCCCTTGAAGCAACCCAGCCTGGGGCTGCCTCCCAGACATCCCACTTCAACATGATGGGGATTACTAAAAATCTTGTTCATCTTATAAAAAGTTCTACCAATCCCAAAGGATCAGACACATCACCCACCAAGTTAATGAATACTTCAGTTCTTACCCAAAAACACGCTTACAGCCAATTCTTATGAACAAAACTAAGATTTATTAAAAGAAGAAAAGAGAGAGAGTATTGGTTAAAAGATCATTATACACACAGACATGATTAGAGTCCTTAGGTCAGTTTCACTGCAGAGATGGTGCTTTAGAATTGAATAGAATCCTTTTCAGAATCATTTCATCATGTTCTAGTCCAATGTCCAAATGTTCGATATCTGGGAGGTCCAGCTGGACTGGAGATCTCAGTCTTCTGATTCGAACTTCCCCCAAATAAAGCTTAAGAAGATCTGAGATAAAAAGATCAGGTCCCAAGAGTTTTTATACAGATTTTTGCAGCCTCTCGTCAGCACACAGTCCTTGGGTGAACTATTGTTCACTAGGCTTTTGAAGTAAGCTTCTATTTCCTAAACATCACCAGTAATTAATTTCAGGGATTAACATAAGGTAATTATCCATAAAGCAGTTCATAGACAGTTAATCACAAACTTTAAAGAGACATGCAGACGATGACATTATTACACCCAAGTTTCATTTACATGTTAATATTCCCTTTTGATCTCTGACTTAACAGAATACAGCCCTAGACAGGAACCGTTAGGTTCCATTGTTAACCTCTAACAAGATAAAGGTAAACATAGACTACTACAGTTACCATCTCCTTCCATGTCTTTAACAACACAAGTTTACATTTCAAAGCTCAAGCTTATCTAATGTGGAAACACTTTTCTAACATATCTCTAAAGGTTGAATCTGGGTCAATTACATGCAAGTTGCTTAACCCTTTCTCTCCCTAAAAAGAAAAGGAGGACTTGTGGCACCTTAGAGACTAACCAATTTATTTGAGCATGAGCTTTCGTGAGCTACAGCTCACAAGTACTCCTTTTCTTTTTGCGAATACAGACTAACACGGCTGTTACTCTGAAACCTTTCTCTCCCTGTGTCACAGAAGTTTAGATCCTGTGTGGATTCTCCCATGTTTAATGAGGTGTGATCGCTGTGTGAAACTTTTCCCACAATCCAAGCACTTGTGGGGTCTCTCTCCTGTGTGGATTGCCTTATGTTTAACAAGGTTTGACCTCTGTATGAAACTTTTCCCACAGTCCAAACAGCTATGTGGTCTCTCTCCTGTGTGAATTGCCTGATGTTTAACAAGGTCTGACCTCCGTATGAAACTTTTCCCACAGTTGAGGCATTTGTGGGATCTCTCTCCTGTATGGATTGCCTGATGTTTAACAAGGTCTGACCTCTGTATGAAACTTTTCCCACAGTTCAAGCACTTATGGGGTCTCCCTGCTGTGTGGACTGCCTGATGTTTAAAAAGGGCTGATCTGTTTCTGAAACTTTTCCCACAGTCCAGGCATTTATGGGGTCTCTCTCCTGTGTGGATTGCCTGATGTTTAATAAGGTCTGACCTCCGTAGAAAACTTTTTTCACAGTCCAAGCACTTATGGGGTCTCTCTCCAGTGTGGATTGCCTGATGTTTAACAAGGTCTGACCTCCTCATGAAATTTTTTCCACAGTCTAGGCACTTATGAGGTCTCTCTCCTGTGTGAACTGCCTGATGTTTAATAAGGTCTGATCTCTGTATGAAACTTTTCCCACAGTCCAAGCACTTATGAGGTCTCTCTCCTGTGTGGATTGCCTGATGTTTAAAAAGGGCTGATCTGTTTCTGAAACTTTTCCCACAGTCAAAGCACTTATGTGGTCTCTCTCCTGTGTGGATTGCCTGATGTTTAACAAGGTCTGACCTCTGTATGAAACTTTTCCCGCAGTCCAAGCACTTGTGGGGTCTCTCTCCTGTGTGGAATGCCTGATGTTTAACAAGGTGTGACCTCCATATGAAACCTTTGCCACAGACTAAACACTTGTGGGGTCTCTCTCCTGTGTGGATTGCCTGATGTTTGATGAGGTCTGAGCTCTGTGTGAAACTTTTCCCACAGCATAAGCAGTTATGGGGTCTCCCTCCTGTGTGGATTGCCTGATGTTTAACACTGGCTGATCTGTTTCTGAAACTTTTCCCACAGTCCAAGCATTTATGGGGTCTCTCTGCTGTGTGGATTCTCCCATGTTTAATGAGGTGTGATCTCTGTGTGAAACTTTTCCCACAGTCCAAGCACTTGTGGGGTCTCTCTCCTGAGTGGATTGCTTGATGTTTAACAAGGTTTGACCTCTGAATGAAACATTTCCCACAGTCCAAACACTTGTGGGATCTCTCTCCTGTGTGGATTGCCTGATGTTTAACAAGGTCTGACCTCCGTATGAAATTTTTTCCACAGTCCAAGCACTTATGTGGTCTCTCTCCTGTGTGGATTAGCTGATGTTTAACAAGGTCTGACCTCTGTATGAAACTTTTCCCACAGTCCAAGCACTTGTGGGATCTCTGTCCTGCATGGATTGCCTGATGTTTAACAAGGTCTGACTTCTGTATGAAACTTTTTCCACAGTCCAAGCACTTATGGGGTCTCCGTCCTGTATGGATTGCCTGATGTTTAAAAAGGGCTGATCTGTTTCTGAAACTTTTCCCACAGTCCAAGCATTTATGGGGTCTCTCTCCTGTGTGGATTGCCTGATGATTAACAAGGTCTGACCTCTGTATGAAACTTTTCCCACAGTCCAAGCATTTGTGGGGTCTCTCTCCTGTGTGTATTGCCTGATGTTTAACAAGATCTGACCTCCGTATGAAACTTTTCCCACAGTCCAAGCACTTATGGGGTCTCTCTCCAGTGTGGATTGCCTGATGTTTAACAAGGTCTGACCTCCATAGGAAACTTTTTTCGCAGTCCAAGCACTTATGGGGTCTCTCTCCTGTGTGGATTGCCTGATGTTTAAGAAGGTCTGACCTCCTCATGAAATTTTTCCCACAGTTTAAGCACTTATGGGGTCTCTCTCCTGTGTGGATTACCTGATGTTTAATAAGGTCTGACCTCTGTATGAAACTTTTCCCACAATCCAAGCACTTATGGGGTCTCTCTCCTGTGTGGATTGCTTCATGTTTAGAAAGGGCTGATCTGTTCCTGAAACTTTTCCCACAGTCCAAACACTTATGGGGTCTCTCTCCCGTGTGGATTGCCTGATGTTTAATAAGGTCTGACCTCTGTATGAAACTTTTCCCACAGTCCAAGCACTTGTGGTGTCTCTCTCCTATGTGGAATGCCCGATGTTTAACAAGGTGTGACCTCCATATGAAACATTTTCCACACTCTAAGCACTTATGGGGTCTCTCTCGTGTTGGGCTTATCTGATGTGTAATTAATGCTGACTTCCAATTTAAACAGTTTCCGCACTCAAGGCATTGATAGGGTTTCTCTCCCATGTGGCTCCTCCCATGGTTATTAAGAAGTGAGAGGTTATTGAAGCTTTCCCCACGGTCCAAGCATTGAAGGGGTTTCTTTCCAGTATGGATTGTCTGTTGTGTCACACGGTGTGATCTCAGAATGAATCCTTTCCCACATTCGAGGCACTGATAGGGTTTCTCTTCCTTCGGATTTGTCTGCTGGGCTGTGGTATCCTTGTATACTCCCCCACATTTAATAGATTCATCCACTTTCTTCCTTGGGTGGTTTTCCAGCTGCCTCTCTGACCTGTGCCAATTTCCCCAGGCTTCTCCCTCTTTCAGGCACTGGGATAAACTCCCGTCTGCTCTTCCCACAAAGGTCCCCTGTGGTTCCACTTCCCCAGGAACTTCCTCATGATGATTCCCCTCCTCCTTCTCATTCACTCTCTCATCACCTGCTGGGAAAAAGAGACAATCCAGACAGGAGTCATTGTGCTGGGGAGAAAGAGGAATAGCACCAAGGGAAAACCCAACACGCTAACACTGTAAACACTGAGCAACTGGATTTTGCCTCCACATCCCACCTAAATATTCACAGGGAAGGAACGTTGGGAAGGAGACTCCTGCAGCGAACAGGACGGGTGGAGAGCCATGAGCGATATCTGCTGACTACAGCCCTGCCCTGGCTGAGATGAGGAAGAACTAAGGGCTCTTACTCACGCTATATTTTTGGGATTCTCAACGTTTTCCTTCATTCCCCAGATGGTTTCTGTGTCAGTCCTCACCTGTGTGGGGGCCTCTTGGGATCTCTCTTTCCTCGGAGGCCTGGAGATCGGGCACCCACAGCTCTTCCCCTCGTTCCAGGTGGGAGATCAGATCAGGTTTGGGAATGGGAAATCCTGTGCAGGGGGGAAATCAGACCAGATCAGGGCTCATGAAGGATTGAGAGAGTGTCTGTCACAAAGGGCATTCCATGAGTGGTATCTCTCCCCATGCTCTGCTGGGGAAGCACGGAATCCAACAGGACGGGAATATGGTCACTGAGCCGTCTTGGGAGAGGCAGACATCTGGGGAGGTGAGGGGAATTGTTACACCCTCACAAGGAGTTCCCAGGATCTGTGTGCTGTGGGGCCTTGCTGACGCGCACACAGCTCTGGAGATATACCATTTCCTATTTCTAAATCTGCAGAGCCCAGAGTCTTCTCCAGGGTTGGAGCTATTCTCAAGAAGGGAAAGGGAGAGGGATTTTATGTGTCAATAAGAAACAATACAGACAGGACAATGAACGACTTCTGCCCTATTGAATGCAGGAGGGGTGGGCATGGTTTAGCATCTCCATTAGGTTTTGACACCCGTGTCCCATTGAAAGTTTCTCTCACATGGCAGCTGCACATTATGGAACCCATTCTCCTTCAATCTACTGACCAGGGAAGAACCTTACCCGAGTCAGAAATGAAGACACCATGACTTATAATAATTGAGCAGACAGGAATCCCTTACCCAGCGAGGTCACCATCTCATAATTTTCCTGCATGACGTCCCTGTACAGAGCTCTCTGATTGGGGTCCAGCAGAGCTCCCTGCCCTTGGGTGAAATACACAGCCACCTCCTCGAAGGTCACCGGCATCTGGAACAACAAGAGATCCGCACTCAGCACCTGCTGCCCCAGCCACAATCCCACTAGTCACATGGGAAAGGAAGAAAGAAAAAAAAAACATCTCGGAAGCTCTGGGAGGGCCAGAGTAGCAGAATCCCATCCCCATCCTGCTCAGAGTGCCAGGAGTCTTCATGGGGTGGGGAGGTAAGAGCTCCTTGACCCCCCCAGCAGATGGAGCAGGGCAGGGTCTTCTCATTTACCAATTACCACACACCTGCCAGCCATATAATATGGCTGATATGGGAAGCAGAGCTCTGAGTCAGGGACAGGGATAAGAATCCAGACAGCTTCCCTTCATATTTCACAGCAGCCTCTGGCCAGTGGGGTCAGGCTCCAGCACTGGGAGTCTGGAAAACGGTGGTATGCCCCCTCCTACTCAGAAAATCAGCAGGTTTATCACACCCTGTCTCCTCCCTGCCTCTCCCTCCCCCTGCCCAGCAGCTCCCTGAAAATCCCCTACCTGAGCTGGCTCCATCACAGCCATTTCCCTTCCCTGTCTCCTGGAAGACGGGATGATCTCGAGTGAAATCTGTCAGGGCCAGAGGGTCTATTGGGAAGGTTTCAGAAGGGGCTTGAGTCCATGTCACACCCTGATTCCCCCCAGGCTCTCTCCCTGCAGACAGATGCTCTGGACTCTGCCATGCTGGGAAGAAATCCAATTAGTTCATTACCATCCAGGCCAGGCCCCTCCCAGAAGAACTAAACCCACTGGGGCACTTTTAAACTCTCCCCGTAACAGCATCTCTGAGCTGAATGCCGGAAAAAGAGCAGAATCAAAGGAGCCACTTTGGGGGATTCCCCCTGACATTGTTGTGTCACTCCCTCTAACTCTCCCCTTTCCCTCCCAAGTAGTGCCGTGTTCAGCAGAGTCAGCAACTGGTTTTCCCTCTCTCAGCTCCTCCCCTTGTTCCCAGGAGAGTCAGTCTGCCCAGGAGGGTGCAGGGAATGGATCTGGGCAGGTCTGGGAGCTGGGAACCTCCCTCCCCATTTGTTTTTCCTGGTGCCCCTTCCAGTCTCTCCTCTCTTCTTTTTTATCATTGTCCCTCGCCTTAGGAGAAATGGTGACTGCTCCATTGTTGTGGGCTTTGGTCTCATTAGGCAGATCAGCCACTGCTAACAGAGGTTTGAACCTGGGTGTATCCATGAGGGCAGCAGCTCTGGGACGCACAGACACAGGGAGCCCCCTCCCCACGTAGGTCAAACTCACCAGCAGGTCCCTCAAAGGGGCCCTTTGAGCAGAGCCACTTTCCTGCCCGGCTCCAGCCCTTTCCCCCAGGTCCCCCCCATCACCTGTAGGCTCCAGCTTAGGAGCTCGTGTCGGCAGAGCCCGGGGCTGCCCCATGGGCTGGTTCCAGCCACCACAGCAAGTTCCCAACTGGGCTGGGCACAGAGGGGGATTTAACAAAGGTCTCTCCTCTGCTGGATAAGAAGCAGCTTCTAGGTTTGGGCTCCCAGGTCAAAATACAGGAGGCAGCAGCTTCAGACCCAGGGAGCTCAACTCCAGAGCTCTAATATCCTGAGCAGAGAGAGACACACACCCGCCTCCTCCTCTCCCTTAGCAATAACCAGAGCCCTCTGGTGGCAACACCCAATTAACGAGCCGCCTTGGACTCTGCCCCCAGTCCCAGGGCAGGCAGTGTTACCTATCAGCTCTGTGTTCTTGGGGAACCAGGGCACAGTATCCGGCCTGTCTGACTCTTCAAGGACCACCCCGCCCCGGTGCCTCTGCTTGAACCAAAACCAATCAGAAGAAAGACTTACAGAAAGCAATGAAAAGGTGGTGTCCGGACAAGGGTAACGGGATTAAGGCAACTCCCCTAGCCTCATTTTCATAGAAGATGGGACAAGGAAGCACCCCCATTAGCATACAGAATGGAGAACAGAGATTCCAAGGCAAGAACCGCATTGAACTCTGGGACCAGAAAAGCAGGGAAGCACTGCATGATGGGGGAATCTCTGCTCCAGATGTTAACGAACCCACGCCTGCAAATTCTCAATTACCGAGAGACAATTTACACTCAATGATATATTTGCTTTCGACAAACAACTCTCTGTATACTCATTTCATGAGTGATGTATCCAAGTATTCGGATTCTAATATCTACACTGTATTGTTAAATTTATTCCCCTAAATTTGAGTTATTGCTGACTATGTACTTCATGTATCTTTGACTTTTAAAACAAACTTCGTATTAGTGGATATTTCTAAGCACTATACTCAGATGTACACAGACTCTTTTCTTAACCTGTGTATTATGTAATTTTTTTTTAACGTTAGCTTTAATAAATCCTTTATTGGTATCCAAAATACTGAAGCTGCCAAATTGCATTGTGAGCTCCCTTGAAGGAACACTGCCCATAACCAGGAATGATCAGTAACTATTGTCTAGCTTGAACAATACAACTTTGGTATATTCCCTTGAGCCATCAGTTTACACATAAACAAATCTAGTGTTCTTCCTTGAATCATTCTTAGTTCTTAGGATTTAGGCTCCTAATCCCAGATTTATGTGCTTAGCCTGGGGTTTGGGTGCCTACATGCCATTGTGAATCTAGCCCTGTCTCTGTAATGTGGCCACATGTAGCAGAAGCACCTGGGTTCATTGGATGTGAAGAACATCAGGGTCTCCTTCCTTTCAAAACACTTCTCAGAAAACCCTTCCCACACATCAGCCATGAGCATGCTCTTGTGCCGAGCAGCCAACTGATATCCCAGGGTGTGATGAAGTGGGGATGTTCTTAATGTTTTCTTGGAATACTGTGTGTGTGCACCTCAATTTCCCCAATGTGTTACTCAAGCATCAAGGTGGTGGGACACAGGTGTGTGATCACTGTGAAGACCCCTACAGGGCAGGGGTGACTGCAGACTTGCTGCCTGGGCACAGAGAATGACTGACACTCTGTATCCTGGCAAGTGGTGGCCACAGCCCTATGTTGTTGCAAGGATAGGTTCCTGGGTTAATGGTTCTGTTGTGTGGTGTGTGGTTGCTGGTGAGTATTTGCTTCAGGTTGGGGGGCTGTCTGTAAGCAAGGACTGGCCTGTCTCCCAAGATCTGTGAGAGTGGTGGGTCGTCCTTCAGGATAGGTTGTAGATCCTTGATGATGCGTTGGAGAGGTTTTAGTTGGGGGCTGTAGGTGACGGCTGGTGGCGTTCTGTTATTTTCTTTGTTGGGCCTGTCCTGTAGTAGGTGACTTCTGGGTACTCTTCTGGCTCTGTCAATCTGTTTCTTCACTTCAGCAGGTGGGTATTGTAGTTGTATGAACGCTTGATAGAGATCTTCTAGGTGTTTGTCTCTGTCTGAGGGGTTGGAGCAAATGCGGTTGTATTGTAGAGCTTGGCTGTAGACAATGGATCGTGTGGTGTGGTCTGAATGAAAGCTGGAGGCATGTAGGTAGGAATAGCGGTCAGTAGGTTTCCGGTATAGGGTGGTGTTTATGTGACCATCGCTTATTAGCACCGTAGTGTCCAGGAAGTGGATTTCTTGTGTGGACTGGACCAGGCTGAGGTTGATGGTGGGATGGAAATTGTTCAAATCATGATGGAATTCCTCAAGGGCTTCTTTTCCATGGGTCCAGTTGATGAAGGTGTCATCAATGTAGCACAAGTAGAGTAGGGGCATTAGGGGACGAGAGCTGAGGAAGCGTTGTTCTAAATCAGCCATAAAAATGTGGGCATACTGTGGGGCCATGTGGGTACCCATAGCAGTGCCGCTGATTTGAAGGTATACTAGCATCTATGAATATTTCCCATGATTATTTGCTATTAAAAATATGAATTCCAGGGCACAATGACGTCCATCCGCACAACGCTAATGAAGTTTAGGATGAAGAGCTCAGAGTAATAAAAAGAACATTTTTATAAGGAAAGAATTTAAAGGAGTGAAACATCATAGACTGGATGCCAAGAGGAGTCAAACACAGAGGAACAGCCACCCTGGCTAAAACACATTTATGAAGCACTGGGCGGCGTTATGCAAACATAGAAACTGTGGACTGGATTCTTTTAAACACTAAAAGTCAGTGTGACAATGATATTTTTTCGGGGCGGGGGAGGGTCTGTAAATATTGCACTGGATCAAGTCTCCTCTAACATCAGTAACATCGTATACAGGAGGGGAGAGGGGCCCTGTCCAGGCTCTGCGATGCACTGGGCCTTTAAGGACACGGCCGGGGAAATGGGAGCTGAGATCCTGCCAAAAGGGGGAGGAAAAGCCCCTCTGCCCCCGCCTCCCCTGATTTTTGCAAGCACTACAGCTGGCTTACCCCATCTGGGGGTCTTTTACCCCCTGTACCCCGGCTCCCACCCTCCTCAGTGCGCCGTCCATCCCCGTGTGGCTGTCCCAGCCCCCAGCCCGGCCCGGGCTCCCCCCGCCCCGCACACACCGGGGGCTGCGGCAGCTTTCCTGGGCCCGGGGCAGGGAATCGCAGCCGGCTCCGCGGGGAGCAGCCCGGGGCCAAACCCGCCCCCTGCAGCCCGGGGGTGCCGGGGGGGGGCGGGTCTCTCTTACCTTCCCTCCGAGCGGGGCCCCCCGGGGCAGGGGCCGGGCCGGGAAGGGGCCCTGGCCGGGCTGGGGGCTCTGCCCTGGGAGAGGCTCCCGGGGAGCAGCGGGCAGAGCCCGGCTGGAGGTTCCCCTCTCCCGGCTGCAGCCCGGGCTCCGGGCTCCCAGCACCAGCCGCCGGGGCGCGGGGATCTCGCCGGGAGCCAGAGTCCCCGCAGCGGCTGCGAGTCACTTCCTGGGGCCGGGCCTGAGCCCCGCGATCCTCCCCCCAGAGCCGCCCCCCAGCCGCTCCTGGGTCCTAGCGATCAATCAACCCTTCTGCAGCATCCCTGTGCCCGGCTCCTGTTACCCTCACAGACTCTAAGGTCAGAAGGGCCCGTCCTGAGCATCTAGCCCAGGGGTTCTCACCACCAAATTTTTGGTGGCCTCAAGGGTGGGGCTAGCAACCCTTGCTGGTGGCCGCTCTGATGCTTTTCCCTGAAATACTTAATTAACTTTACAAAAAAACCCAATAAATATGCACAGAGATAAGCAGGGGAATGGTCCCCGCTATTGTGGGGAATTTTCCTGGCTTATACACCACCCTGGTGGAATCGAATAGCAGAAGGATCTGAGTCCTTGCTTGAAACAGTGTCCACCACATTGCAACCACCCCTGTATGATAAAAGCCAGGTTCCGGTAAAACCTAAACCTTCATTGGTGCCTGTCAGAACGGGACAAGTAAGTGCACAGGAGGGAAAAGTAGCAAACAATACTGTCACTGAACTGGTTTCCACCTTTTCAACACACTTCCACCTTTGTCTCCCCCAACACAACCAAGTGTCAGAAAACTTTTATACCTTCAAATTATTTGCATCGACCTGTATTTAAAATTCATTTTGGTTTAATTTTTATTCTCTTTTAACTTATGTTAAAGGGAAGTAGTGGTTGCTAACGTTTGTGTTTCTAAGCAGTTAACAAAAGTGAAATTGGCATCACAAGCAAATTACGTCTAAAAAGCTTGGTAAAAATTAAGTTACTAACTCTTTTGCTCAAAAAGTGTTCAGCAAGGGAAAGCAATGCACCTTCTCATGGAAGATTGTGAGCATCTAGTTTAGCCATTAAGCATTCCACTTAGTGTAAAATATTAGTAATGCACCTCAAGTGAAAGTGAATGTCTACACAACAATTGCAAAAGTATAGCTTGAGTTATAAAAGACTTGGTCCCTATTACATTGTAAACACACTAAATTAATCTGTGTTTTAAACTTGGGTTACTAAAAACAAGAGAAATGTCAAACAACCAAACAAAAAACTTTATTATGTTAACTAACGTAAGCTGTTTAAGGTTGCATCCTACAGACCAAAGAGACCAGAAGATATCGTACCACAAAAACACCAGAAGATATCAGTATACAGTGAAGGAACCCGCAAGCATCATGAAAAATGAAGTGCTTTATAAATAAGAGACTGGTCAAATACACCTCAGTCTACCATATATGGACAATGGCTATATGGAGGAGGGATAGCTCAGTGGTTTGAGCATTGGCCTGCTAAACCCAGGTTTGTGAGTTCAATCCTTGAGGGGGCCATTTGGGATCTGGGGCAAAAATTGGGGATTGGTTCCCCTTTGAGCAGGGGGTTGGACTAGATGACCTCCTGAGGTCCCTTCCAACTCTGATACTCTATGACAACTAAGTTGGCAATCAGCTAAAAACCACTGTTTGTTAAGTTAAACTTGGCTACTATGTAAAAGCAACCGTATGAGTACTGTATTGCTGTACATCATTGACAAGGCACATAACATTGCGAAACTGTGTAACCACCGCACAGGTAAAAATTAACAAATGAATGGCCGCAAACAACATGAAGGCAAGGAAAGAACAAAGCGTTAAACAAACAAACAGAAAAGTTATAGTACCTACAAACTGGGTACACAAATTGCCTGTCCGTACCAGTCATAATTTGGGTCAGTGACACTGCATCCTAACAGAGGCGCATGTTATTCAAAACAATCTTCTTCCGTGTCTGGATATCAATACTACATCCTGACACAGCAATACTTGATCCATTGGTTACTGTCCATTCAGTAGGTTATCTGAAAGGCAGCACCCATAAAAAACAACTGGATCTATTTCAGAGTAGCAGCCGTGTTAGTCTGTATTCGCAGAAAGAAAAGGAGTACTTGTGGCACCTTAGAGACTAACCAATTTATTTGAGCATAAGCTTTCGTGAGCTACAGCTCACGAAAGCTTATGCTCAAATAAATTGGTTAGTCTCTAAGGTGCCACAAGTACTCCTTTTCTTTTAACTGGATCTATGTCAACCACTGGTGTGTCACAGAGCAATGCAATCCATGGAACAGAGAAGCTAGCAGCTCTTGTTCCCTGCCCAGCAAAGCTTACCAGAGGGTGACCACCAGCAGTAAGAGTAACTTATAACATACATGGGCAGTACTGTGTAGTAACTAAGACATTTATATATAAAGGCATCATTTGTAGTGTCACGACTTCAAATTCATGTTTTACTTCTCCTATACATAACACTGTGGAACACCCTATAACAATGCCTAGCCCAGTATTTCAAAACACTCAGCTGACTACTAATGATGATACAGGTGATAACTGCAATTGCTCTAATAGGAGTGTGTTTCTATCTGTGTCACCAAAGTTAAAGGGCCAGAGTACACCAGCAGACTGGAAAAACATGGTTATGCTTGGATATAAGGTGGTGTCATATGTACACATACCTATATACCCATATAAGCTACAAATATATACGCCATATCCATATTATTCATATATATTAATTATTTGGGAGTGCCTCTAAGGCTCAATCATAATACTACATTCCTCAGTCATGGTCCCGGGCCTAACATTCCCAGGCCCACTATAAGGGACTACAATCAATTGGAAAATAAAATCTGTCCATCGGTCATATGAAGGAATGTGCAGACCAAGGGACAGATGGGGCATGAATGTATGGATGGCAAAGTAAGTTGACCACATAACAGTGTTTAGCCCACTGGGTCATCTTCAGTCCATGCATTATGGTTCTCTGGGATGATGGGTAAACATCCTCCCCATAAAAAAACAAAAAGTGGGGGAATGTAGTAAGAAGAGGGCCTGAAACATAAGCCCATGTATCAGAGGCCTGGTATGAGGCCTGAGGCCTGGGCTAAAGTAGTCGAAACTTGGCTGATATAAACAATGTTAAGTTGTGAGGAAGAGGCAGGCTCTGCTCACAGAATCTGGCAAGAGCAGGGCTGATATTACAGAAACACACATACCTAAGAAGTACTAGGCACAGGCCATGCATGCAAACACATTCTAGAAAGGTGGTACCAGAACACCTCAATACCAGCACATTCCCCAGAGATAGAAGGAACATACTGACCCATCCTAAAGATAAGGTCATGATGGCAGCATGATGAATAGGGATGTTTTGATCGAACCAACACGCACAAGGCAATGGGTAGCACCCTAATATGTCAGAGGGTGGCACCCTGGTAACGTCAGGAGCAATACGTAACTTGTTCGTATTGGTGTATAAAAATGCATCTCAGAGGAAGTGTCTTTGTCCAGCCTCAGGGGCAGTGGAAAGTCCCTCCAACTGACTGAGCTGGGTTCGTTGTTATAAGTGTACATGCATTAGTGGTCCGGTAGAATCTGAGGGATACTAGGACCATGCTTTGCCGATAATAAACCTGGCTGGGTGCCTTCGTACCTTAATGGATTTTGTGGTCATTGGGCGGTTCGCTCGAGGTCTGCTGTGCCAGCTACCTGCACAGAGCTGGGACAGCACACTAACAGAACACACACACGCAGCCAAACGTCTGACAACATAACACGCATCATAATGGGAGAGGGGCACTGGGTCCAAAATTGAGTGAGTGGCATTGTGAGGTTATAGCATCATTCAGTCAATTTCAGCCCTCGCACCGACCAGCTCTCAACATCACTCTCTCAGCAGTGTTCCTCCCACCCCCTGCCTGAAATGGGGGTGAGCCTAAACCAAACCCGAGTGGGTAGCGAACACAGCTCCTTCTTACCCCTGTTGTGGGGCAGGCTCCTGAGGGCCCTCTCCACCCCCACCCCCGGCCAATGAATGGAGCCCCAGACTCATTCCTAGGTTGCCTATGCCTTAATCCAGCCTGGACTTCCCTTGATCCCTCCAGGATAGGGGTCTGGAGGGGTGGGCAGTGGAGGGAGTTGATTCAGTAGCTGTTGTGTGCAGAGGGGTCTGGGCCCTGCTCAGAGAGAGGAGGCCGTGCTCCAACTCTCCCTTTGTTCATCCTGGGTCACGAGCTGCTGCCTCCTCCATTAGGATCTGGGAGACTGAACTGAGCTAGGTCAAAAATAAATCTGAACATTGCCTGGCTCTCAGATAGCACTTTTCATCAATAGATCTCACAGCCCTTTGACAAAACACACTATTATCATTCCTACCCACAACTGCTCTACCTAGGTTCAAAAAAATGCCTCCCCAGGCAGCTTGACTCTCCTTCCATGGGAGGCAGGCAAATGGGAAATGCTAGCCAGAGGCGACTTCCCTTTTAGATGACAAATTTTCCCCACAGACCCATAGAAGAGTCTGAAAACCTGAAGAACTGGAAGCTCTGGCATGACCCTAAGAGCTCCTCAATGTCAACTGGAAAAGGGAGCATCGTTCTATGACAGCAACGCCTATCAGGCCTGACAAACTCACTACACCTAATGCACTGCTTTCATAGTATTTACCCACAATGGGTCATGGGTGGTCTCCAATAAAGGCTCATGTCACACTGTTCCTCATGATCATTACAAGAAGTGTGAGCAGATGATCTTTAAGGAACTATGTTTATATACTGGAAAATATGTTTTAAAGTCTGAATCAAAGCAGGGTAGACAAACAAGTTTTGCCAGACAAAGGGATATCGAGTCATCTGCCTCCCACGATTCATATGTAAATGATGTCTTGTAGGTGAACACAACTGAAGCCCAGTTTGCATATAGGACCAACAGAAAAAGCACACTGGAGAAGAATCAATGGGAGGGAGGTACACTTCAGCAGTTTACTGGACTATATCTGGGGGACAAGAATTGCACCCTGCAAGCCTTCAGGAAGCAAACAGGAGAGAACGTTTTGCATTCATAAAAAGGGGGATCCCAGCGGTGGTGACTGGTGACCATGGGAGAATGCTTTAGCCGTGGATTTTACTTGTTAAAGTCAAGCTCCTGTTATAGCTTATATTTGATGTGTAACCAGTTGGTCTTATTGCTTGGTAATAATCTCCTGTTTGTTTTCACTAAAACTATATCTCAGTGCTGTGATGTTATATTGGGGCTGATCCTCAACTGAATCAAACAAGCTGGTATTGTCCCTTTGGGGCCGGCTTACCTGGGAATTTCTGAGTGTCCAGTGGAGAGGGGCTGGACACTGCAGAAGGACACGTCAGAGGAGCTGGAGGACGAGGTCATGCCTAGTGTTAACCTGCAAGGCAAAGTAAGGACTGGCAGAGCCCTGGGGAGTTTGGGTGGGGAGCTAAAAGGCTGGAGGTGACAGGGAACTGACACGCAGTTCAGCAGAAGCATGTCTTCCTTGCACTGAGGCACAGGGAGCGGTGGGATAGCAAGGAGATTCACAGTCCAGGGCATCCTGGAAAAACATCACAGCCAGATCCTGCAATATTTGGCGCTCAGGGATGGCAAAATAACACCTCCCAGGCTGCTGCTGTGTCCATTAAAGACCCATGGCTCCCGCCACATTATTAAAGACAAGGGACACTGGGAGTTTGAGAAACTAAATTCTACTTTATTCTTTTCAAAGCAAGAAATAAAAGCTAAATCCCCACCACCACTACCACCATCCAATGCCCAGCTTGGCACCGTGCATTTCAGCCCCAGCCCAGCACACTGGTGCTCCAGCCACACATCGGCCCCAGGGGAAGAGGAACAAGTTAAAGCTAGTATAAAAACACTCACAATCCATGAGAGAGGCATTTGCCTTCCCTCCTCCTCTCAGCAATGGGGAGACAGCGACCCCTCTCCCCATCAGTCCTCCTGGGGCATCATTAGTAGCCCTTTAGAGTTCAAGGATGACTTCACCCAGCACTTGTAGGACATTTCCTCTCTTTCTGGGACATGTGCAGTGAGTTCACAGTTCTCAGCCTCAGCTCTCTGGCTCACAAGAGCAAAGAGTGCCCTTTCAAGGACCTGGCCACCCACCCACCCTCTCCCCATCCTAATTGTATCTCACATCTCTGCAGGGATCAGGCAATCACTTCCTTCCCCATTTCAGTCTCTGACTCTCGGAGTGCATATCCAGCACTCGCCCTCAGTGTTTTTATTGATAGATACTAATAATTGTCATTGTTCAAAGAACAAGAAAATCTCATGACACAGGCTCGGGAAACGTGAAAAGAAAATCAGAATGGGCTATTTTGGCAAATGATCATTTGTCTTTTGAAGTCACATCTGAGCTCCATTCTCTCAACTAATCTAATATTAAAATATGTGACAGAATAGCCTTTGGGAAAGAGAGAAAACCCCACAATGCAGGGTGGGCTACAAACCATTTTCCCATTCATAAAGTGAAATCCCAGAGAACCTTAAAACTCAGAATCTGGAGAACAAATTTACCCATTTTCTTCTGAACAGGCTAAACCTGCTTTATTCACCACAGCCGCATTATTTGGCTGTGTTATTAAATAAGTTTTAGCATCATCATAATAAAAGAAAAAGGAAAAAAAGACAAACCTAACCAAAAACGTCCTGTCTACAGATGATCTGGATTTGGCTGGAAAAACTCCAGATGCCACTTTACCAATAGATGGAGGCTCGGATTGAAACTGTGCTTTGGGGTTCATTTGAATTTCCCCTTCAGGAATGTGGCATTTTCTTCGCCAGCACCCAGGGGCCTGATTGAGGATCAAAAAATCAAAGCGTGATTCCTAAGCATGGTGGGCAAAGGACACTGCGGTAAATGACACAGATGAAGGTGGAGGGGTAGAAAGGGAAAAGGATAAACTCTCCATAGCTTGGGCAGAGGCTGCTCTGTGAGAGAAGACGGGTGAGGTTGATGGGGGCAGGAGGGAATCCCCCAGAGTCATCCAGTCCCTCTCAAACTACACAGAAGATAAAACACCACATTATTTTACTATCCCTGCTCCAGCTGTTTTAGAATCTATTGAATTCTGGTGTATAAGAACAAAATAATTAAATGCTTTTCAGCATAACCTGGAGCAGTGTGAGGATGTCTGGGAATGAGACAATCTCACTGCAAAGAGGGCACTTAGTGACTCTAACCATCACTTTGCTAATGGGGGTTGGAATAAACTGCTCAGGGTCAGTCTAGACTAGCAAAAAGGGTGGAGGAACAAAGGAGACGGCACTAGCTAATCCCAACTTTTCCTGCCCTAGACAGACACTCGGAGGCTGATATTATCACTCCCAATTGATTCCCTCACCGTAAGGCACAGGTCCCCAACCTTTTACAGAAGACTGTGGCGGGCGCCGGACACCCCTCCGCCAAAATGCCACCACCGGTTAAGAAGCGTCGCTGCCGAAATGCTGCCGAGAAACGGCAACGCTTCTCGGTGGCATTTCAGCAGCGGGGTGTCCTGCAGGAGCACAAAAATGCCATGGTGGGTGCAATGGCACCCACAGGCACCGTGTTGGGGACCCCTGCTCTAAGGTCACCCCGCAAGCTGCTGGCAGAGTGGGGAATAGAGCTTAGGTCTCCTGTGTCCCAGGCCAGTGCTCTTTCCACTAGGCAACGCTGCTTCCCTCTCAGCGGCTGATGCTGCTGTAGCAGAGGTAGGAAATCCAGGCTTCCAAGAAAATGCCCAGTAGGAATCTGTCTCTGCTAATGGTGCTGTCTGAATGCAGAGGGGGCAGGGAGAAGGGGCAGAGGGGGAGAGTGATGAGAGGCAGCACCTCTCTACCCCTGTGCTCTCCCTCACCTCTTATCCCATCATCCCCAAACACTCAATAGCCCCAGCACCCAGCTTCCCCTGCTTCCCAGCTCCCCCAGCCCCAACCATTCAATCCCCAGTGTCGTCCCCAGAACCCATCTGCCTGGTCCCTCAATATTTGATTCCCCAGAGCCCAGCACTATGGGGAATTTGGGGAGGGGAGGAGTTACCAACCCCCAGGGACACTCCCCCTGCAGGGACCAGCCCCAGGTCAGTAGGGGAGCCCAGCCCAGGGCCTGGTGGAAGATGGGGGGTGGGGACAGGGGTCTAGACTGAAGACGGGGCCTGGCCCAAGTGTCCTTCTCCTCATCTCCATGCCAGGGGGATCCTGGCTGGGAAGGGAAGAGAGAGGGGGGAACTTCAGCCACGCAGCGGGAGTGACTGGAGGGGTTTCTCTCTCCCTTCCCCCACCTCTGGCCCATCAGCTCAGCAGCCAGGGCTGCAGCAGGAGGGGGAGCTCATGGGGGCTTCTCCTTCTCTGCTTGGGGTTTGCTTCGACCAGGCAGAACCAGAGGGTCACTGACCAGCTGAAGCTCGGCTGATGCTGGATCCTCACCGCAGTGATGGGCAGCTGGGTCCTTGGGAGCCAAACGCCCCTGATGTTTGTGGGAACGAGGAAATGGGTTTGTCACCATGGCTAGCCCTAGTCAGTGCTTTGAGAGAATTTCCCTGTTGTGCGGAGGAGACTCCCATGTCCAATGTGGTGTTAGCTCCACTTGGAGCATTTTTCACACTGAGAATATCTCAGAGGTTTCTTCCCTGTGTGGATTTGCGGATGCCTGATACTCTGGGAGCACCAAAAGGAACCTTCTCTGACATTCAAGGTCTCTTTGTTGTGTGGATCACTGATGCGGGAAGTCAACTTGAATCTTTTCCTACAGTCAAGCTATTTCTAGGGTCTCTTACATCATTGTGGATTCTCTGATGTTTGGTAAGGGCTGAGCTCTTACTGAAACTTTTCCCACACTCAAGGCATTTAAAAGGTCTCTCTCCCATGTGGATTCTCCCATGTTTAATAAGGTGTGAGCGCTGAACGAAAGTTTTCCCACAGTCCACGCATTTATGGGGTTTCTCTCCCGTGTGGATTCTCCCATGTTGAGTAAGGTGTGAGCGCTGACTGAAAGTTTTCCCACAGTCCAGGCATTTATGGGGTTTCTCTCCTGTGTGGGTCTTCTGATGTGTACTAAGGCCTGATTGCAAACGGAAACTTTTCCCACACTCAAGGCATTTATAGGGTTTTTCTCCTGTGTGGATTCTCCCATGTTTAGTAAGGTATGAACTTTGGCTAAAACTTTTTCCACACTCAAAGCATTTATAGGGTTTTTCTCCTGTGTGGATTCTCCCATGTTTAGTAAGGTATGAACTTTTGCTAAAACTTTTTCCACACTCAAGGCATCTATAGGGTGTCTCTCTCGTGTGCAGTCTCTGATGTGCCATACGGAGTGACCGCTGACTAAAACTTTTCCCACACTCAAGGCATTTAAAGGGTGTCTCTCCTGTGTGCACTCTCTGGTGTATAATAAGTAGTGACTTCTCAATGAAGCTTTTACCACAGTCCAAGCATTTATGTGGTCTCTCTTCTGTGTGGATTCTCTCATGACTAGTAAGTTTTGTTTTGTCAGTGAAACTTTTCCCACAATCGAGGCATTTATAGGGTTTGTCACCTGTGTGGATTCTCTGATGCTTAATAAGGTGTGAGCAACGAATGAAATCTTTCCCACACTCATGGCATTGAAAGAGTCTCTCTCCTGTGTGGATTCTTCCATGTTTAGTAAGGGATGAACTTTCGATAAAACCTTTCCCACACTTGAGGCATTTATAGGGTCTCTCTCCTGTGTGCAGTCTCTGGTGTATAATTAAATATGGTTTCCTAGTAAAGCTTTTCCCACAGTCTAAGCATTTATAGGGCTTCTCTCCTGTGTGGATTCTGTGATGTGCCATAAGCTGTGATCTCTGACTAAATCTTTTTCCACACTCAAGGCATTTATAGGGTCTCTCTCCTGTGTGTAGTCTCTGGTGCGTAATAAAGTTTGACTTCTCACCAAAACTTTTCCCACAGTCCAGGCATTTATGGGGCTTCTCTCCTGTGTGGGTTCTCCGATGTCTAATAAGGAATGCACTAAAACGGAATCTTTTCCCACAGTCAAGGCATTTGTAGGGTTTCTCTTCATTGTGGTTTGTCTGCTGGACTGTGGTTTCCTTGGGATCTTTGCATCCTCCACCACCTTGAATGGATTCATCCAGTTTCCTCCACGGATAGCTTCCCAGCTGCATCTTTAATCTGTGTTGATCTCCCCAGGTATTTCCCTGTTCCAAGCACTGGGAAAAATTCCCTTCAGCTCTTCTCAAAAACATCCCCTGCGGTTTCACTTTCCCAGGACCTTCCTGCTGCTGATTCTGCTCCTTGTTCTCACGCACTGTCCTATCACCTGCTGGGAGAGAGAGAACCCAGACAGGAGTCACTGCCTGTGCTGGGGAGAAGGGACCGAAAGGGGAATAGCAAAGAGGGAAAACACAACACAGTGACTGTTGGGCAGATGGAGACACTGGATTCTGCCTCCTCATCCCACCCAAACACTCCCAGGGAAGGAAAGTGAGGGAGGAAATTCCTGACAGCTAACAGGGTGGGTGGGAAGCCGTGACTGATATTTGCCTTGATCATATGACACCTGCTGACTGCAGCCCTCACCTGGGTGAGAGGGGGAAGAACTGAGGACTGTCGTTCACAGCACATTTTTGGGAGTCCCAGCTTTTTCCTTTACTCGCCAGATGTTTCTGTCTCAGTTTCCCTGATTCCTCACCTGTGCAGGTGCCTCTCGGACTCTTCCTTTCTTCAGCGGCCTGGAGACCCGTGACCCATGGTTCTTCCCCTTGTTCCAGCTGGGCGATCAGGTCAGGTTTTGGAATGGGAAATCCTGCTCAGGGAGTGAAATCAAGCAAGGTCAGGGTGCATGGTACATTGGTAGAGTATTTGTCACAGGGAATATTCTCTGAGTTTAGCCTGGCCCTACGTGGGATTGTGGTAACTCAGACCTTTTGGGAGTAGCAGACATCGCGGGGGGAGGGGAGGGGAGGGAGGTGGGAGGAGGGGTGTTGTCATGACCTCATGAGGAGTTCTCAGGGTAGATGAGCTCTGGGGGACTTACTGGCTCACACAGCTCTGGTGTTAAACTCCTGCCTATTTCCAAACCAGCACATCGGTGCTGGAGCTAGGGATGCTGGGGGAGCTGCCAGACCCCCTGGCTTGAAGTGGTTTCCATTCTATCCAGGGTTTACAGTTTGGTTCAATGGCTCTGAGCACCCGCACTGTACAGATTGTCCCAGCACCCTGGAGCCTGCAGCACTGAGAGCCCGCCCCAGCGATGGAGCTCGTCCCAAAATGGCAGATTAACAGTGTGTGAAGGAGAAACAATACAGGCAGGGCAATACTCTGCTTCTGGACCCTTGAAAGCTGGAGAGATGAGGATGAATTAGCCTGTCCATTAGGCTTCTGACTCTCCTGTTCCCTCGAATGGACTATGGAGATGAAAGTCTCTCACAATGGAGCTGTGGACTTTGCGACCCTCCTCCTCAAATCTAACTGACCAGGGAAGAATCTGACCAGAGTCAGACAAGCAGACCCCACAACTTCTAATAACCGAGGGGATGGGAATTGCTTACCCAGCGAAGTCACCGTCTCGTAGTTCTCCTGCATGACGTCCCTGTAGAGGGCTCTCTGAGCAGGGTCCAGCAGAGCCCCCTGCCCCTGAGTGAAATACACAGCCACCTCCTCAAAGGTCACCGGCATCTGAAGCAACAAGAGTCTCCCACTCAGCACCTGCTGCCCCAGCCACAATCCCACTAGTCACGGGGGAAGAGGTCCAGAAAAGCAGAATCCTACCCTCACCCTAATCAGAGCAGCCAGGAGGCTTCAGGGGGTGGGGAGAAGGTGAGAGATCTTTGTGCCCCCACAGCAGACGGAGCAGGGCAGGGTCTTCTCATTTCCCACATGCCTGCCAGCCACAGGCTGATACGGGAAGCAGAGCTCTGAGCCAGGACAGGAATCCCCCCAGCTTCCCTTTGTATTTTACAGCAGCATCTGGGTAATGGATCTAGGCTCCAGCACTGGGAGTCTGGTCAGTTTTCCCAGGTCTGCCCACGGGGGTGTTTCCTGTTTCAGAAATGGGGGAATGTCCCTCCTGCCAATGGGCCTATTTTAGAAAATCAGGCCTAGGTTCAATGTGTCCCAGAGAGTATATCACACCCCGTGTCTCTCTTGCCCCTCACCCTCTACAACATCCTCTCCTGCAACTGCCTGAAAATCCCCTACCTGAGCTGGCTCCATCACAGCCATTTCCCTGCCCTGTCACCAGTGAAACGTGGATGCGATTCCTCAGCCTGTCAGGGTGAGAAGGATGATGGGGGAGATTTCAGAAGGGGCTTGAGTCCATGTCACACCCCGATTCCCCCCAGGCTCTCTCTCTGCAGACAGACGCTCTGGACTCTGCCATGCTGGGAAAACCCTCAGTCACTTTATTCCAACACTGACATGGCTCCTCCCACCAGCACTGAGCCCCCTGAGACAGTTTTAAACCCCCCAGGGACAGAGTATCTAAGACAAATGCTAGAAAAGAGCAGACTCAAAGGAGCCACTTTGGGGGATTCCCCCCGACATTGGCCCCAAGGGCAGTGTGTCCCTGTGTCAGCTCTTCACCTTGTTCCCAGGAGAGTCACTCTGCCCAGGGGGATGCAGGGAAGGGATCCGCACAGGGCTGGGAACCTCCCTCCCCACTTCTTGCTCCTGCTGCTCCTTTCGGTCTCACCATTCCCCTTCCTGTCTCCATCCCTGCCTCCTCTGCCTGGGAGAACTGGGGACTGTCCCGTTCCCATGGGCGTTTGCTCTCCAGGGTGAGCCTGGCTGTGTCACTGAGAACAGCAGCTCGGGGACCCACAGACTCATGGGGAGCCCCTCCCCCTCCTCTACAAACTCACCTGCAAGTCCCTGAAAGGGGCCCTTTGTGTGGAGTCACTTTCCTGCCCCGCCCCAGCACTTTCCCTATGTTCTCTCTCCTGCCCTGCAGGCTCCGGCTCAGGAGTTGGTGTGGGAAAAGCCCAGGGTTGCCTAGGGGGCTAGCTGCAGCCACCAGGGGAAGTCCCCATCTTGGCTGGGCACAGAGAGGACTTTAATGAGGTCTCTCCCCAGCACAGACCCATCCTGGGGGAGCAGCAGCTGCTCAGTCTGGGCTCTAGGATCACAAGGGAGGAGACAGCAGATTCTGACCCAGGAAGCTCAACTAACTCCCGGGCGCTAATATCATGAGCAGAGAGAGAGAGACAGACACCAACCTCCTCTGCCTTAGCAGTAACCAGAGGCGCCCCCCATGACTGGGCCTCGCTGAGCTGCCCCCGCAGACCCCAGGCACAATTCAGCAGCTGAGAATTTCATTTGCCCACCAGGACTCACACCAGAACAGAACCAGAGAACCACTTTGAACCGGTATTTATTAATGGAACTGGAACCAGACTTAAACCATCATTTTTCCTCTTACTCAGTCAACCAGAATCGGAGTCGAACTTGGGAAAAAAAAATGTCCACTAATTAAAATAAAGTTTCAGCAATTTTTCAGCTCCATAGTTGACAAAATAAAATAAAACCTACTCTGATATCACTCGTTATAAAACAAGACAACAAAACAACACCCAGACATGTGACCGCTACCGGAATGGAAGGAGAAGGGAAGGGGGCAGCCCACAGGAGCAGGGAGGGAGGTGGGAGAGAAGAAATGGGGGGCTCCCTGGTCCCAGAAGTTAACAGTAACTCTTCAAGCCCAAGGAAAAAGGCTGCTCAATTTTTATTCCCCTTCGGCAGGCCTCCTCTCACCTGTCCTCATCCCTTGGGGCAGCACCTCCCTCCAGTTGTCCCACCTGAGGCAGGCCCCATGCCCCAAATTCAGTTCCACACTGAAGCAAGCCATAGGGCTTGCTCCCAAACAACCCCCTCCCCCTTCTCGGGCACTGCCTGGTAACAGAATTATTTTGGGGTGTCTTGAACTGGAAATGAATACACTGACTGCAACTGAACCCGAACAAAACCCCAGTTCCACTCCTTGCGGCTCGCAGTGTCTCTGGTTGGACACTGAATCCTGCTCTGAAATCAGACCAGCACCTGTTCAGTCCTGACAACCCAGGTGTCAGACCCCCCAAATGAGGAGATTGTCTTTAAACGCAAATATGAAATTGGGAGCAGGGTGTGTGTGTGTGGGGGGAGGGATTCTGGGTGGACATTTGCCTGGTAAACTCATGGCCCTTTCAGGGAAGTCTCCTGCCTGCCCCCTACCCCTAGGGTGACTACCTTTCAAAAGGCAAAAGCTAGACATATGCAGAAGCCCCGCCCCCTCCATGGCCCCACCCCCTGTCCCCCAAGGTCCCACCCCCTGAACCTCCTCCTCTTCCTGAGGCCCTGCCCCCTGGCCAGGCCAGGATGTGATAAGAGCTGCCTGGGGAGCCCCAGACTCTCCAGCTGCCCTGGGGAGTGGGTACACAGGCCAGGGGCTGCTCTCAGGAAGCCCAGCTCCCTGCCCAGGGGAGGTGGAGGTCTTGGGCTCCCCAGGCAGCTCTTATCACTGCAGCCTTGGCTCCCTGGGTGACTCTTATTATGGCCCAGATCTAGCTTCTGGCCTGGCCAACCGGTGGGACTTTGGAGGGGACGGGGAAAGAGAAGGAGCAGGGCCTGGGGCCGTGTGGCCAAGGGGGGCTAAGGGGGAACAGGCTGGTGCCCCTGAGCCTCGGGCAGAAATCCGGGACAAATGGTGTGCGGGAGTCATTCAGCCCTGGACAGGGACTTAAACTCTGTACTTCAGGTCTCTCCTGCCCAATTCGGGCTGGATGGTCACCCTGCCCACCCCCCACTGCTGGTTTGGCCATTTCTAGGGGGAAAATCCCCACTGGCTGCTGGGCAGGGCAGACCCCTCACCCCATGGGGTGGGGAAGCTGCTCCTGTACCTTAACCCTGCCCCTGGGCTCTCCCTTCCCCCGCCAGTCTCCTCTTGCTCTCAGCATCTTCCCCCAGCCTCCCCTCCCTACAGCCCCCCTTTCCTTCGCAGTGACTCCGATTTACATCTTCCCTCTATTCCAGCCTTGTTCCCCTCAGCCCCATAATCCCCCCCCCCCCCCGCCACTCCGCAGCTTGATTCCCAGGCACTGCCCCATCCTCCCTTCAGTGCAACCACTGCCCCCCCGCCCCATCCCATCCTGCCCTGGATCCCCCTTCACCCGCCTCCTGCCCTCTCACGCGTCCCTGTTCTCCCCGCTTGCCGACGCCCCCCGCCCCTCTTCTGACCCCTTCTATCCTGCCCCTTCCCCCGGGGGTGGCTCCCCCCCCCCGCCCCGCACACACCGGGGGCTGGCGGCAGCTTTCCCGGGCCCGGGGCAGGGAATCGCAGCCGGCTCCGCGGGGAGCAGCCCGGGGCCAAACCCGCCCCCTGCAGCCCGGGGGTGACGGGGGGGGGCGGGTCTCTCTTACCTTCCCTCCGAGCGGGGCCCCCCGGGGCAGGGGCCGGGCCGGGAAGGGGCCCTGGCCGGGCTGGGGGCTCTGCCCTGGGAGAGGCTCCCGGGGAGCAGCGGGCAGGGCCCGGCTGGAGGTTCCCCTCTCCCGGCTGCAGCCCGGGCTCCGGGCTCCCAGCACCAGCCGCCGGGGCGCGGGGATCTCGCCGGGAGCCAGAGTCCCCGCAGCGGCTGCGAGTCACTTCCTGCTGCCGGGGACTGACCCCAGCGATCGCTCCCCCCAGAGCCGCCCCCCAGCCGCTCCTGGGTCCTAGCGATCAACCCAACAAATGCAGCATCTCTGTGTCCGGCTTCTGTTAGACCAGGGGTCAGGCAACCTTTCAGAAGTGGTGGGTGGAGTCTTCATTTAGTCACTCTAATTTAAGGTTTTGCCTGCCAGTCATACATTTTAATGTTTTTAGAAGGTCTCTTTCTATAAGTCTATAATATATAACTAAACTGTTGTTGTATGTAAAGTAAATAAGGTTTTTAAAATGTTTAAGAAGGTTCATTTAAAATGAAATTAAAGTGCAGATCTTATCAGTTTAGTGTGATCCTTGCCCTTGCTTTTCCTTCCTGAGTTTTCCAATGTCTGGCACGTATTTAAGGTGCACACAGGCTTCTGAGTGATCAGTTGTTAACCGGCTCTGAGAGGGACAGAGGACAGATTTCATGTGTGAAAATACCTGGTCACACAGGTATGTGGATTCAAATGCTGAATGCAAACGCAATTTTCTTCAAACAGTTAAATTTCACTGGCAGGGGTGTCCAGCAGGTCAGAATAGAGGCCCCATAATCTCTCTCAGTGGATTCAAGTGCACTCGGCAGATCTCCAAACTTTGATGCCCACAATTCTGAGCTTGTTAACTGAATGAGCTGCATTTCAAAATCTTCAACACCCATCCACTGAAATACAGACAAATCCACGTTGCTTTCGTTGAACTTTGCCGGTTTAATTAGAAAAGAAAGCACTGGGCCAAATCGCTGGAAATCTTGAAATCTGTGAGAAAATTCTGATTCCAGTTCTTGCATGTACGTTCTAATCTCAACGTCCAAGGCAGTGCGCTGTTCCACGTGGCGTGAGAGTGATGTAAGCAGCAAATCAGGACTTAAAAATATCCCAGTACAGTGGAGCTGGAACAATTTTTAAGGTGAGGGTGCTGAGCTGTGCTCCCTCTTGCCCCTGTCTGCACCCCTCACTGCCCCAGGCTGGGGTCAGTGGGCCACAGCTGGGCGTAGCTGTAGAGCCCCGGGCCAATGGCTGGGACCCCAGGCCAGCAGCACAGCCCCCCAGACCGGTGGCCGGGACCAGTAGTGGGCTGAGCGGGGCCGGCGGACGGAAACCCAGGCCAGCAGCAGAGCCCCCAGGACTGGTGGCCAGGACCCAGGGCTGGCAGCAGGCTGAGCGGGGCCGGCAGACAGAACCCCAGCTGGCAGGGGGCCAGCGGCCGGTACCCCAGGCCAGCAGCGGAGCCCCCGGGACCGGTGGCCAGGGCCCAAGCAGTGTGAGTGCCACGGAAATTCAGCTGGCATGCTGCCTTTGGCACGCGTGCCCTAGGTTGCCTACCCCTGTGTTAGACTCATGGACTTTATGATCATCTGATGAAGTGGGTTCTAGCCCACGAAAGCTTATGCCCAAATAAATTTGTTCGTCTCTAAGGTGCCACAAGGACGCCTCATTGTTTTTACAGTCAGAAGGGACCATCACAAATCAATTATCTAGCCCAGGGGTTCTCATGACCAAATTTTTGGTGGCCTCAGAGTGCAGCCAGCAGCTCTTGCTGGTGGCTGCTCTGACGCTTTTTCCTAAAATACTTAATTAACTTTAGGAAAAACCATGAGATTTGCACATAAGTAAGTGAGGGAACAGTCCTGCTATGGTGGGGAACTTTCCTGGCTTATGCACCACCTCGGTGGAATCGACTAGGAGAAGGATCTGAGTCCTCGCTCCCACTCCCTTTACCCAGAGACCTGCCTGACCTCGAGCACTCTCCTTCCACTGTTCTGTGAGGCAGAGTCTTTGTAAACCTGACAAGGCTGGGCCCAGGATTCCTGTGGGACTCAACCCCCAACCTTGTCATGATCACTCAGGACAGGGGCAAGGGTGTTCCCACTGTGGGGTGCTCTCTTCATTCTGGAAACTTCCCTGCCCTCTTCTCTGACCATCGCATAGAGTTCAGAACGAATACAATTTATTAAACAGCAAGTAATAAAAAAAAAATTAAGGAAAAAATGGGAAAGGTGCAAGGTAAACGCAACATCCTGCTCTGTGGGCACAGGGAGAACCACAAACAGGTGTCTCTGGGATGCCAGGGCAGTTCACAGTCTGTTCCTCACATGTGCCAGGCCTCCTGCCCAGCCCCTGGCAGTGCTGCAAGGATGCTGCCTGTTGGACACGTGCTCTGGTGGTGGCCATGTGCCTTCAGGTTCTAGGCGGCAGGACCCTTCTTCCCAGTGTCAGTCTCCGGCTGTCCGGGTTATGCTCCCCCTCCAAGTCTGGCCTGCAAGGCCCCTTGGCTGGGGGCATCTCCCTGCACTGGGCCCTCAGCCCAGGGTCCCCCTCACTCTCTCCAGCTGCTCACCGCCCCCGGCTCCAGACTGCTCCAGCCCCAGCTTCCCTCTGCCCCCAGCTCAGCTCCCTGGGCTGCCCCTCCCTGCTTCTGGCTGGTGCTGCTCTGCTCCCAGCCCAGCTCTGCTCTCTCCTTAGCGCCTCCGGCCCTGCTCTGGTCCCAGTAGCTCCAGCTGACACAGAGGATGATACCTGGGCTGCTGACTCCCTCATTGGCTTGCCTGCCCTGTCAATCAGGCTGACCTAGAGCATTGGCCCCTCCCCATTGTCAGTTTCAGGATCTTGATTACTCATTGGCCATTCCCCTTGCTTTTGGTACTAGGAGAGGGCCAACCGACCCCCCCCCCCCATTAAGTTTCAGTAAGATGCCAACAATCCCCTTACACATATACACATGAAAATCATAATTTATTTATTGCTAGCTAGTAAGTCTGCTGCTGTGAAAAGTGATATTTGTAGGTTTGCTAATATTTTTCACAGCCTCTCAGCTAGTTACTTTGGTTGCCACCTTGGTAATATTTAAAAACCGGACAGTCCAGCAGGAGTGCCGGAATCTCCCCTGCCCCGCCTCTTCCCCCCGAAGTTGCACTCCTGCCCCTCCTCTTCCCTCCGAGGCTCTGCCCCGACCCCTCCTCTTCCTGCAAGGCTCTGCCCCCCATCCACTCCTCTCCCCACCCTCCCTGCCCAGGTCAGGAGGGACTTGTCTGTAGAGCCGGGGCAGGGAGTTGCAGTGGCCCAGTGCAGGTAGGAAGCAGCCCCGGCTGAGTAGGGGCTGGTGCGAGTGATGACCCAGTGCCTCCCCACCCGCAGTAACTAGACTTTGGGTGTCCAGTCAGTAGATGTGACCGGACACTGTCAGGTCCCCCTTTTGACTGGACTTTACAGTCGAAAACCGGGAACCTGGCCACCCTAGCAGCACCCAATGTGCAATATGTTCTGGGAACACGTCAGGGACAACATCTACTTTTCGATGGTGGGGGAAATAACTAGGGGGCAGCTGGGTTACACTTGGTTCTGACCAGCAGAGAGGAATTCATTGGTCGAGATGAAATTACTATAAGGTGGGTGCACAACTGGCTGAAAGACTGTACTCAGAGTGTAGTTATCTCAGAGTTAACTCAGAGTAGTTACCAATGGTCTGGTGTCAAACTGGGAGGGGAACGGTGGGGGAGTGGGGCAGAAGCCCCAGGTGGCTTCCCTCACTCTTTACAGGAAACAGGAATGGGGGGGGCAGCCCACCGGGGAATGGGGAGTAGAGCAGGGGGCAGCCCACCCAGAGCTTTTGGGGAAGCCACGTTCCTGGGAGGGAGCTGTGGCTGGAGTTGAGAGACCGGGCTCTCAGCTCCCCACACTGCTCCTCCATCAGTGGAAGCGCTCCAGGTGAGGATGCGCCCCGCCGACCCAAGGAGAATAGTGTGGATATTGGCTACCACAGTAATTACTCTAGTGGCTGTAAGTCAACCATAATATAGGTCAACTTAGGTTTGGCATGTAGATGTCCCCTTACAAGCAAAAGGATTTCTCTCACCCCAAAGCTTTCAGCAGTCCATACTCACTGGAAAGCCTTCCAGCTAGGACTACTCCCCCCAGTTCAGTGATTGTCTTTCCAGGGATCTTGCTGCTGTGAGTAGAGATGGGGGGAGATGGCCAGAGGTTCCCCCCCCCCCTCATACTCCCACCCTTTATACTGGAAAAGTCTTTGCTGGATCATGAGGTCAGGCAACTCCGTGGCATACGTTAGCTCCAAACCGCCTTCAGATGAATTGTAAATTTCTTTGTTTACCCCTTTCTTCCTATTGGTAGATGCCAGATAATAGTTTTCTAACACCAATGGTCGGTCCTCTCTGAGGAGTTTGTCTATGGGTGTTCCCCAGAATTACGACATATTTGAGTAACAAATAGGGTTACAATACGTCTGAGTTTTCCCAGACAGAGCCTCTTTTTTGAGCCTGCTGAGTGGGGTTTTCCCATAACAGCAAATGCCCAGGGGTTTTGCAGAGCAGATGCACTGCAGCTGAGAAACAGCCCTGATTGGTCTGCTTCCGATCGGTCCATTCCCTTAGATCCACAGCTGATTGGTTCAGTCCCTTGCCTCTGCAGCTGATTGATTGCTGCCAGATCCCTCCCACCCAGGCCCCAGATCCCAGCCCTGGGGAGGGGGTCCCACAGGTAGGCGCTGACTGACAGCTGTCTCTGTGTATTGGGCTTGTGCCAGAGCCCTGACACTGACAGCGACTGACACTGCCCTCACCTTGTGAGTACCCCCTCCAGCACCCAAAACGTCACCCTCCCCCAGCTACCCTCCTCATCAGTGTTCTTTTTGAGAACCTGGAATATGGTCACCCTAGTAACAAACATAGAGTAAAATCTCACCATTCTACATGCACTGGTGTTACACGCATTTCAACAGCGTGATATTCAGCAGATCATGAGTTTTCCAATGATCCCCCACCAGGCATACTTTGTACACTATATATCATAACCATAAGCAAGTGGTGAACATGGGGTACAGAGGTTTAGTCACAAGAGGGATGCAGCGCGGGGTGAGTGGGGCAGAAACTGTCTCTCTTACCCCCACACAGGACACTGCAGTAGATGGGGTGGGGGTTGTGATGGTTTCCCCCCGGGCTGCCACCTGGACCTGGGGTACCACTGAGCACCCACATCCAACCAGCCTCTGCTCCCTATACACTGTACTGCTGTGACCAGCTTGCCAAGCCCTCTCCCAGGCTTCAGTGTGCACTTTACCAGCACACATATAGTAGGGACACACCCATCTGGAGTTCATACAGACTCTGTGATCAGCTCTGCATGGGAAGGGACAGCTAAGGCTCCTCCCACTTCTTAAGGCACCCCCTCCCCCGGAGTTTAAATCCAAAATTATACCATCTTGTGCTGCACAGGGAACTGCACAGCATAAGCTCCTGAAATTCTCCCCCTCCCTCAATGTGGAGAGGAATATACACAGCTTTGTGCTCCAAGTTATGACTCCCACACACACTGGTTTTAGATAAAGCAAAAACAAGCTTCTTGACTACAAAAGATAGATTTTAAGTAATTATAAGGGATAGCAAGCATATCAAAGCGGATTACCTAGCAAATAAACAAAATACAATCTGAGCTTTATATACTAAAGAGATTGGATATGAGTAGAAACTTCTCACTCTAAATGATTATTTAAGCCAGTTGCAGAGATTCTTAAGGAGCCAGCTGCCCTTGCTTGCTTCCGGGAGGCTGGGGCCGGCCTATTGGCATTTCAGTAACAGCCTGCTGGAGGATGTGGGCTTTGTGACGTCCTTCCAGGAGTTCTGGCTGGCCTGGCAGGACCAGAGGTGGGCCTTTCCCTCAGTGCAATGGTGGTGGGATGTGGAGAAGGTGCATGCCCGGCTCTTCTGCCATAGCCACACCCGGGGAGCCAGCCAATGGAGGGATGTGGTGATAGAGCAGTTGGAGCGGGAGGTTTTTAGAGCTGGAGAGGTGTCTGGCTGCCAGCCCCGGGAATCCACCCCTCTGTGGAGTGTACTGGGAGGAGCTCCAGGCCCTTGACGATCTTCAGGCCTGGGGTGCCTTTGTTCTATCCAGCATCCATTTCCTGCGGGAGATGAATTGTGGCTCCCGCTTCTTCTATGCCCTGGAGAAGAAGAGGGGGGGTTAAAAAGCACATCATCTGTCTTTTGGTGGCTGACAGTACCCCCCCTCATGGAGTCGGTGGAGATGTGTGAGAGGGCCTGGGCCGTCTACGCCAGCCTTTTCTGCCTGGATCCAACCAACGCTGATACCTGCGGAGTGCTTTGGGACGAACTCCCGATGGTCAGCATGGGCAACCAGGACCGGCTGGAGCTGCCTCTTGCTCTGGCTGAGTTCTCGGAAGCCCTCCACTGCATGCCCACCAATAAACCTCCGGGCATGAATGGGCTGACCGTGGAGTTCTACCACGTGTTCTGGGATGTCCTTGGCCCAGACCTTCCCACCCTCTGGGCCAAGTCCTTGGAGAGTGGGGTCCTCCACCTGTCATGCAGGCAAGTGGTGCTCACCTTGCTGCCAAAGAAGGGGGACCTCCACGATCTTGGCGTCCCGTCTCGCTCCTCAGCACGGACTATAAGGTTGTGGCAAAGGCCATCTCGCTGTGGCTGCGGTCTGTGTTGGTGGACGTGGTCCATCCTGACCAGACCTACACTGTCCCAGGCCGTACCATCTTCGATAATCTTTATCTGGTCCAGGATCTCTTGGAGCTTGGGTGTAGGGATGGTCTGTCGTTCGCCCTCCTGTCATTGGATCAGGAGAAGGCGTTCAACCGGATGGACCATGGGTATCTCCTGGGCACTCTGCAGGTATTCGGCTTCGGGCCACAGTTTGCGGGGTTTCTCCAGGCGCTGTATGCTGACGCGGAGTGTCTGGTCAGGCTCAACTGGACCCTGACCGAGCCGGTCAGCTTCGGGCAAGGGGTGCGTCAAGGGTGTCTACTGTCGGGTCAGCTGTACACTCTGGCCATTGAGCCCTTCCTCCGTCTCCTTCGTAAGCGGTTGATGGGGTTGGTGCTATGTGAGCTGGAGGTGCGGCCGGTCCTGGCAGTGTACGCTGACGACATGCTCCTCATGGTCCAGGACCCGGATGACCTGGTGTGGGTGGAGGCCTGCCAAGCTGTTTATTCAGCAGCCTCCTCTGCCCGGGTCAACTGGGTCAAGAACTCTGGCCTGGTGGTTGGGGGAGGAGGGTGGGCGAGCTCCCTCCCACCCATGCTTCAGGCCATCCGGTGGAGCGCGGGTTCGCTGCTCTATCTTGGCGTTTATCTTTCTGCCCCACATCCGTCTCCGCCGGAGAACTGGCCTGGTTCACAGGGCAGGGTGACGGGGAGGTTGCGGGGCTGGACAGGACTGCTCCAGTGCCTCTCCCTCCGGGGGAGAGCGCTGGTGCTTAACCGACTGGTCCTGTCCATGCTCTGGCACCGGCTCAACACCCTGGTCCCTCCCCCAGCATTCCTGACCAATCTCCAGAGGTTGGTTCTGGAGGTTATTTTGGCCAGGAGTGCACTGGGTCTCTGCAGGGGTTCTCCATCTGAAGTGCAGGGGGGATGGGGAGGTGAAATCCATCCCCATGCTGGGGCCAGGACATAGGGTTCCAGCACAATCTGTCCAACCTAAAGACAGCCCCTCCACCAGCCTGTGCCCTGGAGCGCTGGCTGCAGCCCCCCTGCACCACTGGGACTCCCCTTCCATGGGGCACTGGGGCTTCTTCCCCTCCAGCGGCTAGTCCAATCCGTCCTCTTGCTGCCATAGCCTCACTGCTATTGGCAGTGTGCTCGCTCCCGCAGTGTCAGCATGTTTACCTGTACCCGAGCTGGGAATCACACCTCCCAGGTGCTGCGTAGACGTGCCCTCAATCAAACTAGGACATTCGGAATGTAAGCAGGGTCTGAATGAGCTCTCCCCTGACACCTACTGGTGAGCTGGGGAACAGGACTTCAGGAGCTGACCTTGTTTGCATGGACACATCCATCCTGACTAGGTGTTCAGCATGATGGGAGTGCTTTGCCAAAATGGTCACTTTTGGCTGGTGTTGGATCACAAGTCAGGCCTTGGCTACACTTGCACATTATACTGCAATAAAGCTGCCCAGAGCGCTCTCCCTTACTCCCCGTCCACACCGGCAAGGCACTTAGAGCGCTCTGACTCCCTGGCTAGAGCGCTCCTGGTACTCCACCTCCCTGAGAGGGATAACGTCTGATGTGTATTGGGTGAGACAAGTCAGTGTGAATGAGGAGTTGCGTTACTGCTCTCTGATTGACCTCTGGAAACGTCCCATAATCCCCTTAAGTCAAGTGGCCTCTCTTCTCATTGTTGTGAAATCAGCTACAGGAATGCAGAAGTGCCCTTTCAAAGCTCTGTTTCAGAGAGCAAGCTGCTTATCTGCACCGAGAAAAAGCAAACATTTACTGGTTTCAGAGTAACAGCCGTGTTAGTCTGTATTCGCAAAAAGAAAAGGAGTACTTGTGGCACCTTAGAGACTAACCAATTTATTAGAGCATAAGCTTTCGTGAGCTACAGCTCACTTCATCGGATGCATATCGTGGAAACTGCAGCAGGCTTTATATATACACAGAGAATATGAAACAATACCTACTCCCACCCCACTGTCCTGCATCTGAGGAAGTGAGCTGTAGCTCACGAAAGCTTATGCTCTAATAAATTGGTTAGTCTCTAAGGTGCCACAAGTCCTCCTTTTCTTTTTTCTTTAAATTCTGGGTCTTCACTGTGAGTGCGGCAGAGGGAGAAGGGATGGGTACATTAAAGGAACTTTTGGTTGCTCGAATTAAGAACCTGAGACAAAAGGTCACTGCCCAATGTACTCCAGTGTGGTTCTTTTGCTCATGGTTTTATGTTTATTAATTCAGCTTGCAGCGTTTTCCCAAATGAATGCTGTGTGATTTTCCTCCTTTCATTAAAAGATTCTTTTCTACACTCGGACTCTGTGCTTGTGAGAGGGGAAGTATTGCCTCCCAGAGGTGCCCAGGGGTGGTGTGTAATTTCCCCAGGTTGCTGGGTGGGGGCTTGAGCCAGTTCTGTGTTGTATTGTTGAAGAGGAATCCCTAGATATTGAACCCAGCCCTGGTTGCTGCCAGCTTCCCCTGGCAGAAGGCTTATATTAACACACAATGAGGGCATCCACAGCCACACACAGACTTGCACTGAAACAACTATAGGTGGGAACTAAACCCCCTTGAGTTATTTCAGTGACAATGTGTGTGCAGAGGAGCCTTGGCTTGGTTGTGTGTTGCTGAACATCTAATCACCCGCCTGGGACCAGCCAGGCTACAGGGGCTCCCTGGGTTAAGGTCAGAGGCAGCTGGTGTGTGGTTCTGACAAGGCATGAAAATGGCAACAACTCATTAATCTGGAGCAAAACTTGAGCCGAAGGGTGTGTGACGGGTTGGATCAGAGAAACCCCCTTGGGAACTGCCAACTGATGTGCCAAGACTATTTCTGCCCCTGCTTTCCTGCCTTGGCAGCTTAGGACTTCAGTACTCTGCCTGGTTTGAGCTAGACCCGCTAGCCTGCTGCAAACCCAGACCCAGGTCTGAACCACATCCCCTAAGAGCTCAAGGCTTACCTGGAAGCAGTTTAGGAAATGTTCCTGTCTTTAATACTCAGATGCTCAACTGCCAATGGGGCCAAACCCTAAATAAATCCATTTCACCTTGTATAAAGCTTATACAGGGTAAACTCATAGATTGTTCGCTCTCTTTAACACTGATAGAGAGATATGCACAGCTGTTTGCACCCCCCACCCCCGGTACTAATACATACTCTGGATTAATTAATAAGTAAAAAGTGATTTTATTAAGTACAGAAAGTAGGATTTAAGTGGTTCCAAGTAGTAACAGACAGAACAAAGTGAATCACCAAGTAAAATAAAATAAAACACGCAAATCTATCTCTAATACAGTAATAAAACTGAATACAGATAAAACCTCACCCTCAGAGATGTTTCAATAAGCTTCCTTTTACAGACTAGTCTCCCTCTAGTCTGGGTCCAGCAATCACTCACACCCCCTGTAGTTACTGTCTTTTCTTCCAGTTTCTTTCCAGGTATCCTTGGGGGTGGAGAGGCTATCTCTTGAGCCAGCTGAAGACAAAACAGAGGGGTCTCCCAGGGATTTGTATAGACTTTCTCCTCTGGGTGGACACCCCTCCCTCTCCCTGTGTAGAATCCAGTTACAAAATGGAGTTTTGGAGTCACATGGGCAAGTCACATGTCCCTGCATGATTGAGTTCCTTACCAGCCAAGCCACATTCCTGGGGAAGCTCAGACGTGGATTGGCATCTCTCAAAGTTCATTGTTAGCTTAAGTGATTCTTGATTGGGCACTTAACTTGCACATTCCTTTTTCAAGAAGCTGGCCAAATGCTTTTACTAAGGCTACTTAGAAATCAGGCAAGTACACAGCCAATATTCATAACTTCAGCTACAAAAATGATACATGTATACAAAGAGGAGGAATAGATTCAGTAGAACATAACCTTTACAGAGATATGTTACATGGCATATGTAGCATAAAACATATTCCAGCTATGTCATATATACATTCATAAGCATAATTCCATAAAGCCTTATGGGGTGTACCATCACAGGGTGATATGGTAAATCTTCTAAGATTTATGTCATTGCAGTCTAAAGGTTACAGCCCAGCCCATTCAAGACAAGAGGTAAGAGCTAGAAAGAAGATTTTAGGTTTTAACTTTGTAAAACTCCAAACACAAAAAGGAAAGTAACAATCCAACCCATTCCCCACCCCAATCCTCCACCCCGTTCGAGCTGCCCCAGTCTCTTCCTGTCATTTTTTCTCCTTGGGCCAATACTGAGTTCATTATCACTGTGGGGACTGGGTCTGGTGGGGGAAAATACAAGCCAGGGATCCTAGTTTGGGTTTTGTCTGACTCTGGGCAGAGGAGTGTGAGGCTGGAGAGATGGGACAATGGGGCCTGCTCATCACACAAAGCTGGACATGCTCAAGTCCACAATGAGCAGCAATCTGCCCCTCTGCACAGGCTCTTTGCTGCTGGAGCTCCCCGAAAATGTTTCCCACCAACGCATTTGCTGCCATAGGTCTAGATTCTGACTCGGGTTGCACCTTTGCTCCTTTGACATGAGCAGTCAGCCAGTGTTTGGGGCGTTGCTAGATTCTTCCATTGGGAGTAGAAATGGATTATAGGAGTCAGCTATTTCTTTGGTGCAATCTTTATTATTTACAAACAATGTCCACACATTCCTGTGTCCTGAACAAACAACTGCAGACAGTTTCTTTACTGAGAACTCCACGTCTCCCCTTCCAGGTGTTGCTGGCACCCAGTGCCGAGAGGCTGAACAACAGCTGGGTTGGTTTGCTACCCGCTGTGCTACACCCAATAATCACAACGGTGTGGAGAAGCAGAATAGTTTATTTGCAGCTGCAAAAAGGTACAGGGAGAATAAAATCTCAAATCCTGCACAACAGAGCAGGAAGTTACACAGGCTTTTATACATCCTTTTTCCCAGCATACTTATCCAATAGCAAGCTGCCCTAAGTATCCATATAGCCAGCCAATCCAGTTCCCAGCTAGTGCCCTTGTGCTCTGTATCATTTCTTAAACCATACATAAAGCTGCTTTATTCAACATTGTTCTTCCATATCTGCCCTGTTTGGCCTTGTTTAGTTTCAGGCAGTCTGACTCTGCAACATATTGTTGCAGATCCTCAGCATAACTGCTGCGAGTGCCTCCAGGCGGGGGGGGGGGGGAGGAGGGGGCAAGGACACCTGGGCCTAGTACGCAGAGCTGCTGCGAGTGCCTCCAGGCGGGAGGGGGGGCCAAGGACACTTGGGCCTAGTGCGAGGGGGCTTCATCAACACTCGTGGTCTTCCATCCCCTCGAGTTACCTATTGGCCGTGCCCCAGTGTCCCCAACACAGGGAACCCTGTGCCTGAAGCAAGCTCTGTCACTCAGTTTCCTGCCGGGATCACACTCACGATAGGTTCTCTTGGCTTTCTTTCTCTCACACACCAAGCTGCCAGCCCATCCCTCAGCCCCTGTGTTTTCAGCCAGCTCCAGGGAAACCGCTCTTAGGCCTGCGCCACACTTAACGCTTCGGTCAACCTGGTGACGTTATTCAGGGCTGGGAAACATTGTGTGCTCTGAGTGCCATAGCTAGATCAACCTAACCCCTGGTGCAGACAATGGAATTCCTCTGGTGACCTGACTGCGGCCTCTCAGAAAAGGGGATTAACTAGAGCAATGGAAAAAACACTTCCGTCAATGCAGGATGCATCTACACTATGGCACTTTAGTGACCCAGCTGTAGCTCTGCTGTAGTAGCGACTGTAGACATACCCTTATTCTTCCTGAGACCTGGTCTACACCTAAAACTTAGGTCAGCCTAGCTACATTGCTTAGAGCTGTGAAAACTTTCACACCCTGTGTGATGTAGTTAGGCCAATCTAACCCCTGATGTAGATGCAGATAGGTCAAGGGAATTCTTTGTTGCCCTAGCTACTGCCTCGCCTAGGGGTGGATTTACTGCACTGATTGCAAAACCCTTCTACCGATGTAGGAAGAGTCTACGCTAGCCACTCATTTCTACTGGATATTGGGATGAATGCGCACTCCCCAGTCCCTTGGTCTCCCTCTCCCAGGCTCCTGGCTGGTGCAGAGCTCCCAGCTTCTTCCCAAAATGCCAAATCCCAATTAACTAATTCGGTGTCCCTGCCACCCCACATCTGCCTGTCCCCAGCCCAACATTAATTCTGCCCCCCAACCCCACATCACTTCTGCCCCCAACCCCTCCACTAGTTGTGACCCCACAGCCCCCACCTCTGCTCCTCAGGGCCCCTTTCCCCCTCCTGCACCCCTAGGAGTTCTCCCCCCTCCCATTCCTGGTGGTGCGAGGAGGGAGGAGCTTCCAGGGGCCATAGAGCTAAGAGGCCAGAGGGTTGGGTAGACAGGAGTCCTCCAGGGCATAGGGGCTAGGATGACTGTGGCTAGAGAGACCCATTTTTCCATGCCCAGTGGGCTGTTCCCCGCCATGTCTCAGTGGCACTGTCAGACCCAGGATCCCCAGAGTCCTCCTGGCTCATAGAGGACAGTGACAAACAGGCCGCACAATCCCTGGGCAGAGATGAGATCGGCTTCTCTACCTCGCTCCCTCCATGCTCTCTATGGTTTGACAGTCCAGGCGGTGCAGAGTTGAGAGGGAAGCAACCTCCATGGTCATAGAGGCGGCATGATAGAAAGTCCACAGGCAGAGGTCATAGAGACAAGGGTGTGTGAGGCTAGAGAGGCTGATCTCAGGGTCCCCCCTGGAATATTTCCCCCCGCCCCCTCCCCATGTCTCAGGGACGCAGGCGGAGCCGGGATCCCCCCCCACCCGGAGGCAGGGGCGGATTCTCCCCCCAGGGACGGAGCCCGGCGGGAAAGTGAAGATCGGGGCCTCGTCACCAGCATCGATAAATGTCACCTGCCCCCGGCCACAGTCCAGACAAACCCGGATCCTGCTGGGGGCCCGGCTCAGGGGCAGGGGGGTCGCAGGGGAGGTGAGAGCCTGGAACTGACCCTCCCACTGCTCCAGGGCCCAGATCCCCCGCGCAGGGCTACAGCTGATCCCTCCCTTCCTCCCCACAGACGCTCTGGCCACCCCCACGGCCCAGCATCCTTCACCCCCCACCGCCACCTCCCAGCAATGTCTCCCCGAGGTGAATCCCTCACAGCCCAGCACACAGAGCGCAGAGTCAAATCTCTCAGGGTTGTCGGGCAGTCGCTGCCGCGTGTCTCCCCGTCTCACACTTTTCCCATCCTCAGACAGGACGAGTTGGGGAAAAACCGTGTCTGGATCCAGAGTCACATTCGCTGGGGAGAGAGAATCAGAGCGTTAGGGGCAGAGCTCAGCCCTGGGGGAGGCTGGGACCATTTCTTACACTCTCCAGCAGCCCTGTTCTGGCTAGGACAGTCCTGGATCCCAGGGAGCTGCCTCTGTCCTGGGCACCTGGGACTGAGCAGAGATGTCACTGCACTTCCTCACTCTGTTTCTCATTTGCTTCCAGAAGCTTCAGCTCCCTGCTCCCCCTGCTGGGGCTGCTCCATTCCCAGTGGCAGAGACACAGCCAGGAAGGTGTCAGAAGCTTTTATTGAAGGAGCAGAGAAGGCAGGTACCAGCTTTATATCCCAGAGGAAAGATCTGTCCCCTAAAGTCAGCCTCCACTCCCACACTGGGGAACAGAGAGGAAGATGCAGCATTGGGGAAGAGCTGCTTAAAACCAGAGAGTAGCAGGTGGCATTGGGTGGGGTAGCCCCATCCCCAGCCTAGAGAGAAAGGAGGAGCTGGCAGTGTCAGAGAGAGAGCGTCTCCCAAGTCTATGAAGCAGTGAGCAGCTCTCATGGGAGAGCCCAGCCCTGCCCAAAGGAAAGGCAGGATGTTGGAGAAGAGTGATGGGGAGACCCCCTGCACTGGGGTGAAGCAGAGGGATGTGTCAGCCCGCAGGGCAGAGAGCTCTGTTTGGGTGCTGCTCAGGGAGTGTTTCTGTTCATCAGCATGGGCATGAACTCAGCACTAAGGTCAGTGTCAAGATTGTTTGTGCGATGTCAGCTTTGGATTTCCCCAGGCGTTCCGGACCCTTCGTAGAAGTTGGGGGTGGGACACGAGGGCCCACCACCAGTGGCCCCGCCCACTCTGTGGCCCTGCCCCATTACTCCTCTTCCCGCCAAGCCTGGGACCCCTGGCCAGGCTGGGAGCCTTGGCTGCTTGGGAGAGCCCTTGACCCTCCACCTGCCCTGGGTGGGTATCTGGGGGGCCTAAGAGCAGTCCCCGCCCCATGTCCCCGCTCCCCAGAGTGTGCCACACCAGGGCAGGTGGAGGGTGCACCCAGTGCTGCTCGGGCTCCCTGGGTGGGAGCCCAGCTCTGGCTTCTGGCCTGGCCATGGGGCAGGGCCTCGGGGGAAGGGGAGCAGGGCTGGGGCCACAGAGAGGGGCCAGCACTGGGAAGAGGCTGCAATCTCACCTTGTCTGTGAGTTCCTATGGTTGCCTTCTTTTTCTCTCCAGTGCAGACAGCAGAGTGTCTGGAGGGGGAAAGGATAAGAGAGGTGAGATTTCAGGCTTTTATATTTATAACAACATCACCAC
Source organism: Lepidochelys kempii (assembly GCF_965140285.1). Classification (NCBI taxonomy): domain Eukaryota; kingdom Metazoa; phylum Chordata; order Testudines; family Cheloniidae; genus Lepidochelys; species Lepidochelys kempii. Next base: position 43,949,487 of record NC_136393.1, on the reverse strand, counting down.
TCTGAACTCCTAGAAATGTGTTTTCATCATGACACAGAAACAGAGACACGCTCGGGTGTTTAATATAAAAAGGTCTGAAACCTCTTTCCTCTCTCATTTAGGCATTTCCCAGCAATGGAACCAACATCCTTTTGAACTCCCAACTTGTCAAAAGACCTTGTATAAAAGATCCTTGGGTCCTGATTCTGTCATCTCAGATCTGCTTAGGCTTCATCAGGGGAAGTTTGAGTCGCAAGACTGAGGTCTCAGTTATGCTGGTACGCCCTGAAGGTGATATTGGACATTGGACTATGAACTATTTCTGAAAGAACTCTTTACAGCTAGAAAGCTTGCCATCTCTGCTATGGATCTGAACCTCGATAAATCAAACTCACGTCTGTATGTGTATTCATCTTTTAACCATACTCTCTCTCTCTTTTGTTTTTAATAAAGTTTCGTTTAGTTAATAAAAAATGGCTGTAGCATGTATTTGGGTAAGATCTGAAACATTCATTAACCTGGGAGATGATGTGTCTGATTCTTTGGGATTGGTAGAACCTTTTCTTTTATAGGATTAAATAAGATTTTCAGAAATCATTGTGTTTGATATAAGGGAAATGTTGCCTTAAGTGACCTTGTTATTAAGTGATGTGTTCATAAATTGCTATGTAGGACAAGGAGATGTTTTCACCACACAATGTGCTTAAAGACAGCAGACACCCAAAATGTACTGCCAAGAAGCAGTGAGCAAAGTCCAAAAAATCCCATGTGGAGAAAAGGGTCAAAGTGACCCGTGCACATCAGTGTGTAATGACTGATAATGAACGAATCAGAAACGAGAATAACTTGAAAATAGCTCGGACAGCAAAAGTCCTGCCAGTTAGATGATACAATGCATAACACACAAAGGTTATTGGAAAAGAACTAATAAATATATAATCTGGATGCGTATAATACGTTAGACATTGTGAGGGGTAGTTGGAGCATCATAGGAGAAATGCATCATGACCTGCCTATGCCCCTGGAGAAAGTAGCTGGGCAGCATTTCTTTCATTATGTCTGTCATTTTTACTTCGGTAGTAGTTGTAATAGCAAGACATGCTTTTGGAACAAATAAGGGGTTGAATTATTCAATCTGAGTGTCTTGGACCCTAAGTGTGTGGCATTCTCATCCAACAATTAAATAGAAGCATCATCTAATTATGAACCAATAGACCAGCGCCATTCTCTTCCCGCAGTCTCAGACACTGATCCCAGTTCCCCCTCCTAGATCCCTTCTAGGTACCTTCGAACTTCCTCAGAGCCTCCAATAGCGCAAGAGTTTTCTGGGAGAAATCGCTGACTTGCTCTTCCAGTTCAGGAGAAATCTCCTCTGGCTGCTGGAACTTCCCCTTCTCCCACCTGGAGAGACACAATTTCACGTGATTATATTTCATTGTGTGACTCATGATAAGTGCTTACTAGTGAGTCTCTGCTCTAATGGGCCTGGAGTTAGAATTTCTTGACTTCTCCCAGCTGTAGAAATCTGTCCCCTAGGAACTAGACTGAGACACCAACTCCCCCCTCCCCAGCTCATTCCACACAGGTCTCCAAACAGTCCTCAGGTGGGAAAGACTCTTGACCACGGCTGTCCTGGGCTGAATGATAACCAGGGCCCCAGCAGTGAAAGGCCCATATTTCATCCCCACTATCCTGAGGCAGCCAGTCCCGCAGGGAGGTGACACAGCTTCCCCTTCAACCCCTATATCTCTGAAAGGGAGATTTCCATGCCTGCCATGTTAGCATATTATGTTATTCATGATGTCTGGGAATTCAGACCCAGAGCAGCAGGAGGCAGGAGCCAGCCTCTGACAGAGGCACCAGGGGTCAAAAAAGAAACAAACATGTTAATGCACGAAATGACCAGACACAGTGGACAGCACCTCACAGGGACATTCAGTTCACCTGGAGAGGATTTCTGGGAAAGCCACAAGGGCTAGACATTAACTCATCAACTGAAATGGAAGCTAAGGACTTGTCTACACATGAATCTAACCCAGCAATCCATGATCAGGGAGAAACACACACAAGTCCACATTCACCAAGGCCACACAGGAGTCTGCCTCCAAACAGACCTCCCACGGCCAGTCCCTGCTGGTTAATATCAACAGGAACCTACCAGATACTCCAGGCTTTTCCCCTCTCCAATCACTTTAAATCCCAGGAGCTTTTCTCTCTCTTCCCTCAGAGCCTTCAAATGGGCCTGGATTCTTTCCTGAAGAAACAGAAATGATTTGGGAGCTTTTATTTGAATGGTTGAGAGGGGTGTGGAGCTGTTTGTTTTTCCATCCAAAACCCAAGATGATTGTTGGTCCTAATCATTTTGTGTCATCAGGACCACCAAGGAGATGAAACCTTCTCAATGCAGACTAGGAACATGTCATATTCAGACTTGTTACCAATTCAGGTTCAGTCTTTTCAGTAATTAGAGAGAGACTCAATTATAACCAAGCTTTACTGGTATTTGTGAATTGATTAGTGGTACAGCACATAACAGGACACTAAAGTCACATGGGGGTGAATCAATATATCTGTTTTGTAGAAGGTTTAACGAACCAAGTGATACAAATCCCAGAAGCCACCAGGGTTTCAATATGGGCTGGGATTTCAGCCCTGAAGCTGTAGGGATGGCACTGGTTGGGCAGAGCTGGTCCAAGCGCCAGGGCAAACCCCATGAGACGTCGGGAGGCCACTCGTCTGGTTTGAAGTTGCAGAGTCCCAGTTTGGTGGAGCCCTATCGCTGTCCGGCAGGGACCCAGCACTGGACGTGGCTTTGGCCAATGAAAAAGAGAGAAGAGGAGATTGAGGACGCAGGAGAACACTAGTGGGGGTGGGGGCAGGGGTGGGAGTAGCACTTCCATGCAGAATGATGCCAGTGGAGGTGCGCTGACAAAGGTGGTGGTGGGCCCACTCAGGCTGACCAATTCAGGCGTGGGAGGGCCCATGCAGGCAGGCGTGGGCATGTCCTATGTTCTGGGGATGCCCCAGTGGCCGCCCTAATTAGACAGGCAGATTTGTATAAAGAACGGTTGGGGTTTGCCCCAGTGCTGCCCTAAACCCTTTCAGTGGCAATGCCCCCTGGGCAGGTCCCCACTTTTCCATTCCCTAGTAAAAATCCCGGAAGCAGTGGATTCTGGGAGATTTCAAAAGGCTGCCTGGTGGGACTCATGGAACCACTCTGGCTGGGCCTTGCCCACGTACACCACAGAACAGGTCAGACTGGCACCCGTCAGCTCCAGCCTGGGGTTAGTTTGGCTACAACCCAGTCTAATCCCAGTGGTACTTGGCATGGACCTGCACTGTCTGGAGCCCTTTTGTGTGTGGCCTGAAGGTGCTTGGAGTCCACACAGTGTTTAGCCCAGTGATCTCCTCTAGTACAGGCCGGCAGCATCTGAGTTTAACGCTTCCTGGAGCAACACGGGAGTTCAGAATCGCAGTGGGAAACCTCCTCTCCCTGCTGGGCCTTGGGCTTTTATCAAGGAGTCTTTTCCTCCTACTGTCTGCACTTCATCACTGCTCAGTGCTGCTGGGGGGGGGTGAGGGGGGCAACATAGCCTAGTGGTTAGGGCACCGGGCTTGGGCTTGTAAAAATGGGGGTTTATACCCAGCTCTGACATTGACCTACTGAGTGACCTTGGACAAGTCACTTCTCCTTTTTGTGCCTCAGTTTTCCCTCCCACCTTTTGACTCTCTTATCCAGTTAGACAGTAAATGGCTCAGGGCAGGGATTGTCCCTCGCTGGGTTTTGTGCGGGACCCCCTACAATCGAGGTCAGATCTCATCTGGGGTCTGTAGGGGATGCAAATAACCATAATAAACACTGTGATACAATCAGTAATAACAGCCACAGCTTGTAGCTCCCCCTTCTCCAGCCTGAAGGCAGTACTCTCACATAGACTGGCCGGCCGCTCCTGTGAGTCAAACCTCATTTGTCATTTAATAGCTTCCAGTCTGCAGAGAGTTCCTTTATTTCATGGTGGGAGCTGGGTTTGAAAAGGATTCAGCTGCTCAGAGAAAACTTTCCCACATCAGACAATTTTAAAATCTTCATCTCTTGCCTTTTTTGCCAGGCTGGAGTCTCATTAATTTGTACAGCATCTTTCATGCAATGAAGGCTACACACAGCTGAATGACACAGTTACACCTGTCTCGGGCAACTTGTGATGCCATTTCCCTGTAATTCAAATCCAAAGTTATTACTCATTAGACCGGACAGCAACTTGGTACCTTGTACTCCTGGGCAGCTTCCTGTATGGGAACCACTCTGTGAGTGCAGTGAGCCCGGGACTCTCTGCAGATCACACAGATGGGGGTTTGATCCTCTTCACAGAACATTTTCAGAGTCTCCTGGTGCTCCCCACACACCCCGTCCCCTCCTGCTCCCTTCGCTGCCTGGAAACTCAGCCATCTGGCAATTTCTACAACATTTGCCAGCTGCCTGTTGGGCCTGAGGTTTCCCTGTTGCACAGTTTCTCTGCACTGAGGGCAGGAGGCGGCTGTGTTGGGTCCCTCCCAGCACTGGGCAATGCAGGCTTGGCAGAAATTGTGCCCACACTCCAGAGTGACAGGTTCTGTGAAATACTCCAGACAGACGGGACATGTCGCTTCCTCCTGGAGACTTTCCAAGGGGCTCTCTGCAGCCATGGCTCCCTCCGGGCAGTGGGACAGGCTTTGTTTCCATTTCCTGAGTTCACACTATGCCCCGCTTGCAGCAGCAATGGGGTGTTTCCCTTCCTGGAATTGGCTCATGCTGTTTGTTCAGTTGGAAGGGGCCCACCTGTAAAATTACCGCCCTGGAGGTTGTGGTGAAAAATATTCCCCCCAGTGTTTACCCCAGGAATTGAAATTGGGGGGGGGGTGTTGGAATATTTGGGGGTGGTGGTGGTGAGGGCCGATGAGGGCTGACACCGTGAGGGCAAAGGTGGGCTGTATGGCACCATAGTAAAAGCTGGAAAATGTTTCACAACCATTTTATTAGATTTATCTCATGTTTTAAAATAGTCACAAAAATGAAAGTTGGCTACTCAAGCCTACTATGAAGCATTACGTCCACATCGGTCTTGGTTTCTTGTTGTAATTTTGCACTCTTTGGTGTCTTCTTGTGTGTCTGTTACTTCCAGTCCTTCATGATATGCTCATGATCAGGCAGAAGGCGACTTCTTTCAGAACACAAAATTCTATTAAATGAGGAAAAAATATGCTCAACTGTAGCTGTTGTGACTGGGATTAGCAAGAGATGAATTCCTACTTCTTTCATCCCAGGAAACACAGCACAAAGATTGGGTCCAACCACTAGTAATGATAAAGAAGTTGAAGTTAAATCTTCATTCGTTCGTCATATGATATTCCACTCTGTGTTCAAAATTCTCTATTCTGTCCTGATCACATAGCAGCCTCATTGCTGGGAGTGCCTCACTCCACTCAACTGCGAGTGTTTTATAAGACAGGCATCTGTAAAAGCTACGTGGAGGTTGAATAGAATCCAGAAATCTCTATTGTAGAGTTGTAAGAATCAAGTCTGTGTACTTTTTCATCTGGCTTAACAAACATTTATTGTCCTCTTCACTTATGGAGTCAATATAAGTACCTTCATTAGTCAACTTCTGGACTGAAGTCTTTGCTTCTTCCAGTACGTTTTCAATGGATATCTCTGATTGATCCAAGGATAGCTTCTATTTCTGGACAAAGATCTACTACTGTTGTAGCAGATGCCTGGATGACATTGTTTAATGACCCAGGTGGATTCAACAATAGACTTACAAGAGAGAGAATGGCGAGAGTCTTCTCTGAACTTCGTAACAAAAGTAGTCCACCAGCCTCACGACTTAGATCTGTCCTATCTTAGTGGATACTTTTCAAAGCCAGTAATAACAGTTGCAGTAATTTTAAGACAACTGCCAAGTACCAATTTTAAGACAACTGCCAAGATGCATCTGAGGAAGTGAGCTGTAGCTCACGAAAGCTTATGCTCTAATAAATTGGTTAGTCTCTAAGGTGCCACAAGTCCTCCTTTTCTTTTTGCGAATACAGACTAACACGGCTGTTACTCTGAAACCTGTCATAAACTGAGTTGTGTCTCCAGCATTCTTAACAGCCTCATTAAGTTCTTCTAAAATTGGCTTTGACAGTGACTGGCTTAGCAGGCTTTCTGCATGTTGGTGCAGTCCAGAGGCATGGTGTTTTGCAACCTTTTCATGTCGGTTGTCAGTATTGGCTTTGCTGATCAGTCTGGCAAACCAAGCTCCTCCACTTTTACTATATAAATCCATGACATGCCCACATCTTAAATACTGCATGTAGTTCTGGTCATCCCATCTCAAAAAAGATATATTGGAATTGGAAAAGGTACGGAGAAGGGCAACAAAAATGATTAGGGGTGTGGAACAGATTCCATATGAGGAGAGAAGACTGGGCCTTTTCCGCTTGGAAAAGGGACGACTAAGAGTGGATATGATAGAGTCTTATACAATCTTGATTGGTGAGGAGAAAATGAATAAGGAAGTGTTATTTATCCCTTCACTTAACACAAGAACCAGGGGTCGCTCAATGAAATTAATAGGCAGTAAGTTTATACCAAACAAAAGGAAGTATTTCTTCACACAACGCAGTCACCTGTGGAACTTTTTGCCAGGGATGTTGTGAAGGCCAAAATTGTAACAGGGTTAAAAAAAGAACTAGATAAATTCATGGAGGTTAGCTCCATCAATGGCTATTAGCCAGGAAGGGCAGGGATGCAACATCATGATCTGAAAGTCCCTAGCCTCTGTTCGCCAGAAGCTGGGAGTGGACGACAGGGGATGGATCAATCGATGATTCCCTGTTCTGTTCATTCCCTCTGAAGCACCCGGAACAGTCACTGCTGGAAGACAGGATACTGGGATAGATGGACCATTAATCTGACCCAATATAGCCGTTTTTACATAAAAAATAATTATAATAATAAAAAAAAGTTTAGTACAGAAACTCCCCAAGATAATGACTTCTTGAGATAGCGATGATGTGAGATAATGACCTTGGCAAATAATGCATTTTAAAAATCTTGGTGTACTAGGAAACATATATTTATATAAGTTTCCCAGTCACAAATCTAGCTTCTGGAGAAAAGTCACTAAAACATAGTCCAATGCTCTGGCCGCTGTTTGTCATGCCAGCATTCGCTCTGTTGCTCTGCCCCAAAGGCCCTGTGCTGTCACCTTCCGCTGCCACCTGCCACTGTGACCTCTGAGAGTCGATCTCTCACGGTTCCACCCAACTCTCAGTGATTTCAGCTCTCGGTGGGGGGAACCTGGGCCGTCTCTTCCACAGAAACACTGTCCCACAGCGGGTCTAAGCACTTAGACCAGACTATCAGAGATTTCCGCTCTAGTGGTCCCTTAACAAACCAAAAGACTCTCTATGAAGCCTAATCAGCTCCGTCTTTAAACAGGGGAGAGGGGCAGGTCAAATAGTACTGGTGACTCAGGCAGACCATCAGGCAAAACACCTGTCCCCACCCTCTCCCTTGCCCTCAATCAGCACAGGCTAAGGGCAGTTCTACTGCCCTGTACTCATACAATAAGAATAGCAAGATTTCATTACCCCACACAGTCAAGTGGTTTGTAACCCAACCCCAGCCAAAATCTGTCACTTGGGCAACACAGCTCTGTTTGCTGGATACCTAGGTAGATTAGGTGTGACTGTAAATACAATCTAGTCCTGAAGCCTTTTCCCCCAGCCCCCAGCTCATCACTAGCTGTCAGAGAGAGCTCATTTAGACTTTGCTTACAGATCATAATTTGAAATTATTAGGTTGGCCAACATCACCTAAACGAATGCACTGACATTGTCACAAAAAAACCAAAAGCTGTATAAGGAAGCTAGTCTGTGTTCATACTTTTCAAATCTAGTATACTTTTTCAGATACAGGTATTTTATCATATACTTTATATGCTTTTAAAGTGTGTATTAATGTTTCAATTTCAATTCAAATTTCCAAACAATCACTAAAGTGGCAACATTGCATGTAATTAGTTCACAAAACTGAGGGGGGGTGTTGGGAAAATTCAGGGGGTGGGTGGGGAAATCCCTGAAACTGAATGAGAGTAAAAGAGGGGGAAGGACAGGGAGAGGGAAGGAGAGAAGGAATGGATGGAGGTGGGGAAAAGGGATGGGAGAACAGGGGGCAATGGAGAGAGGAGGAAGAATATGAACCAATCTGATGTGTATTGCTGTAAGGGTAGAGGGAGAGCATATCCCCTGCCCCACAGGCAGGAACTGTCTAACCCACCCCAACACTCACTGAGGATTGAAGTGGGGACCTACAGCGCTTCGCACAAGTCCCTTCAGCTGGAGCTAAAGAGTCAGTCTGTGAAGTTCAGAGCTGTAAAAACCCACAAATCCTGTGGGTCAGCCATCAAGGGGGGTGTGAGTGACACACACTCACCAGAGGGCTACAAGTGCCCTGAGGGGATCTTTCAGGAGAAGAGGGGATGTCACAAAACCCAGGTAGAAAGTCAGGGTTACTGATGCTTTGGAAATTTATAGATTCATAGATATTTAGGTCAGAAGGGACCATTATGATCATCTAGTCTGACCTCCTGCACAGCGCAGGCCACAGAATTTCACCCACCACTCCTACAAAAAAACTTCACACCTATATCTGTGCTATTGAAGTCCTTAAATCGAAGTTTAAAGACTTCAAGGAGCAGAGAATCCTCCAGCAAGTGACCTGTGCCCCATGCTACAGAGAAAGGCGAAAAACCTCCAGGGCCTCTTCCAATCTGCCCTGGAGGAAAATTCCTTCCCGACCCCAAATATGGCGATCAGCTAAACCCTGAGCATATGGGCAAGATTCGTCAGCCAGATACTACAGAAAATTCTTTCCTGGGTAACTCGGATCTTACTCAATCTAATAGCTCATCACAGGCCATTGGGCCTATTTACCATGAATATTTAATTACCAAAACCATGTTATCCCATCATACCATCTCCTCCATAAACTTATCGAGTTTAATCTTAAAGCCAGATAGATCTTTTGCCCCCACTGTTTCCCTTGGAAGGCTATTCCAAAACTTCACTCCTCTGATGGTTAAAAACCTTTGTTTAATTTCTAGTCTAAATTTCCTAGTGGCCAGTTTATATCCATTTGTTCTTGTGTCCACATTGGTACTGAGCTTAAATAATTCCTCTCCCTCTCTGGCATTTATCTGTAAATATATCTGTAAATTTCTGTAAATATAAATTTATCTGTAAATTTCTGTAAATATAAATGCTAGAGAACGCTAAGGATTCAAAGCCCCTCCCATTTTAAACCTCTCTTTGCTTTGTGTGGCAAGCTTTGGCCAAATTCTCCTGTCCTTTAGACAGTGTAAACCGGAGACCATTTAGGCTACATCTACAGTATGCAGCTGTTAGCGACAAGGCTGTGTCGACAAAGCGCCGTTTACACGTGCACTTGCCACAGCAAAACTTTTATCGTTGGCGGGGAGGGGGGCAGGTTAAGTACCTGTGAATGACAAAAGTTTTGTTGTTCAATTGCAAGTGTAGACTAAGTTATTGTCCCTGAACTCTGCCTTGCCCGCAGTGAGGGCACTCTGCAGGCAGGCCGTACAGCGCAGGCTGGCACTGCATGATGGCACAGCTGAGATTCAATTCCATGCAGAGAACGACATTAAAAAAAACTTCCGGTGGTGAAGTCAAGGGTGCAAACACTGTGAAGTGCCAGAATTAAGGTGCCTGAACAGCCAGATCACCAGCCTCAAGAGGCGACAGCTCAGGTTGGAGCATCAGAGGCAGGATTTTTAGTGCAGTCACAGTAGCTTTATTGCTCTGTGGGCTCCGTGGGAGTGTTGACATTGACTTCAATAGAAGCAGGATCAAGCCCTATATAGGCAATAAGGTCTTGGGGCCAACTGCTAGAAAGGTCCAGGTGCTGCACCTTGGTTTCTGCTGCATTGTTTTCCCAGAAGCCGTTGGTGTCCAGACTTTTCAACTTACCCTGACAAGCTAGCGTCGATCTCATTTTGAAGGTACAGCCCGAGTGTCTCTGTTTTGATGGCACAGTCTGGGGACACACGTTGTCAGGCTGTAGGTAGAGTCGGGTTTTATCTCTGACCCCTGCACCTTCTGGTTTGTGCAGCTGTAGCCATATATCTCAGCATGCTCGGAGCTGCACACCTTCGCGGGGCAATGTCTAGGGCACATTCCCCTCTGGGAGCCCCATGACCCACTCCTGGGGGCATGCAGATCCCAGAGCTCTTCGGGTTGGTTGGAGGAATTTACAGTGTCTGCCCTGACTCGGAAAGCTGCACATCTTTTCAGATACCTGCTAAGAGCATGCCGACTGCAAACAGCAAACGTTGCTGATGTCTCATAGGCCAGAGAGCCCATCTAGTGGGTTATAAAGAATGAGACATGGGATTCTCACAGAGATGAGGAAAAGTTCACAGCAGGGCGGTTTTATCAGGGGTTCATGGGCGTACTGACACCCCCAAAACCCTGCAGTGGTGTTTTCTGTCCCACAGGGCAAGGCCTGGCTCCCTGCTGTGGGTGTTGTGACCTGGGGGCTCTGACCACTTGCAGCGACATCTTCCACCTCTGCACTGTGACCCTAAACCCAGCCTGGTGCAAACAGGGGAGGGGCTGTAGAGTGAGCCTGCCCCTCACTCAGCCCGCAATGGGGAGCCAGGCACAGCCCCATGGGACATGACAAACTACTGCAGGATGAGTATGAGCTGGGCTCACTCTCCAGGCCCCTACCCTCTGGCCTGCCCTCGGCACTTGGCTGGGATTAAGGCTGCGGTGCTGAGGCAGAAGGTGCTGTTGTGGCCGGTCTGTGCCCCCTCAGTGGTCTGAGGAGGAGGAGGAGGAAGAATTAGTGGCAGAGTGAAGTGGCAGTTAGGGAAGCCCATTTGTGCAAAGCCTACCACGATGTCACGCATGTTGCTGAGTCCAACGGTCGACTTTCCCACTCCAAACCGGTTAGCGACCAATCGGTAGCAGTCTGGAGTAGCCAGCTTCCACAGTGCGATCGCCACGTGCTTCTCCACCGGCAGGGTAGCTCTCATTCTCACATGAACCAGGGACCCACGGGGGGATTAAGCCCACAACCAGCCAGTGCAGTGAGGCCCTTCACAGGCACATTCTGCAGTCTCCAGAACGGAGGTACAGACCTGAGCTCCCATTTTCAGCGCAGGAAGCTCCATCCTTCAGTTCTAAAACTTTGAGCCCATACGTTTATTCTATATGCAAAGAGACTCTGCCAGTCCTAGCTCTTGCTGTGCTTTCTCTGCTGCTGGGACACTTCCCCTCTTCTCACAAACACCCTCCCTGCGGAAGTGCCGGGGCTGCAGCTCCCCACACACGAGAGATGGTTCCTTTAACCCTTCAGCTGCTGCAGATACTAACTCATCCACCTCCCACTCTGGAGCACAAAGGGCCAGAGTCTTGGGCCAGGCTGAGCTGCTATTTCAGCAGGAGCTGAAGGGCCCAGGGCAGAGTCCAGGGGAGACATTTTAAGCCCCATCTGGGCCTGATCTGGCGATTAAAACCCTGCAAAAATTCCTGCTACAGAACAAACCGTGAAAAGTCCCTGCCCCGCAGCACCATTCTCAAAGACCTGAGGAAACTTCTAGACTGGGGGGAGGGGAGCGCTTTTGTTAAACTGGAGCTAAAGGCGGCAGGGGAGAGAAGTATCACGGAAGGGGAAAACTCCCCATACTAAGGGAATTCTGTAGTTTTCTCAAAAACCGCTAAGGTTCAAAAGCCTGGAGATTCTAAGTTAAGGCGACACTTTAAAAACACACCCCAATATTGGACAGTCTGCCAATGCACAGTTAGGTCACCAAACAACCCAGGTTCTGTCCTGTGCCAGGACCAGCCTCTCACCCCCATGCCCCACCCCAGTGGACCATCTGTATGTCCTGGGCAAGGAGCGGTCTTCTATAGGGGAGGACTCTTTCTAAATGAGTGTTTGCTCACGGAGTTTCCATGTTGGCAGGAGCTGTCACAGGCCCACAGCCACAGGCCAGGTCTGCACTTGAAAATTAGGTCGACCCAGCTACGTTGCTGAGGGGTGTGAAAAATCCACACCCCTGAGAGATGCCGCTAAGCCAGTGGTTCCCAAACTTGTTTTGCCCCTTGTTCAGGGAAAGCCCCTGGCGGGCCGAGCCGGGTTCTTTACCTGCCACGTCCGCAGGTTCGGCCGATTGCGGCTCCCACTGGCCGTGGTTCGCTGCTCCAGGCCAGTGGGAGCTGCTGGAAGTGGCACGGGCCAAGGGACAAGCTGACCACCCTTCCAGCAGCTCTCATTGGCCTGGAGCCATGAACTGCGGCCAGTGGGAGCCACGATCGGCCGAACCTCTGGACACGGCAGGTAAACAAACCGGCCCAGCCCGCCAGGGGCTTTCCCTGAACAAGGGGTGGAACAAGTTTGGGAACCACTGCGCTAAGCCGACCTAACCCCTGGCGAAGACAGTACTAGGTCCATGGTACACTGCTTCTGTCGACCTTGGGAGGTGGATTTCCTCCTATGCTGCCACAGTGTTTCTAGTGCAGACATTGTGTCTGGCTGCAGAAACCCTAAAGTCTGACACTTCCCTGTATTTGTATAGTTAATCTACCTGTGCCACGGTGCCGTCCAGCCATTGCCATCTGGCAATGGTTAGGCAAGGGGAGAGTTCAGACTTCTATTTTTCTGCTGAACTCTGTCAATTGTATTGGAAAGGCCAGATTGGAAAGGCCAGATCTTGAAGACATTTTTTAAAGGAAGAAGTGGTAAATTTGGGGCTACAGAGAGGGCTGAATCGAAGAGAAAGCCCAGTTCATGGCCTGAGTGACCACCCCTGTGGGGCTGCCCTTGGTGACTGAGAAAGGAGGGTGAGTGGGAGGGTGGATGTGAGGAGATTAGGAGCTTTGTTTTAACCAGTTGCATTTAAGCTGATGGTGGGATACCAGTGAGGACAGAGACAGGGAGACAGACTGGAGGTTTTAGTTTGGACTGACAGAAACAGACCCAGAGTGGATAGGCTGATCTAGGAGTTGTCAGCATAAAGATGATAATGAAAGCCATGGTTTTTAATGAGATTGCCCAGAGGTAAGGTGCAGAGGCAGAAGGGAGGAGGGGAAGTGTGGTGTGAAGCTGAGGTTCATAGACTGTGAGGAGGGGAAGAGGAGGAGTAATAGTTTTATAATAGTGCCTAGGGACCCCACTCATAGACCAGGGCCTCATTGCGCTAGGTGCTGTACAAAACCAGAACAAACAGAGCATGGAATGCTTGTGGCTAGGTCCTTCCAGAGATGCATTGGGGACACCACTGGGATGAGCCAATGCCTCTCCTCCAGCCGCCTATCGCAGCACAGTACTGAGGGCAAAGGGGAATTCTGCTGCTGACTTAAATGGGGCCTGGGTTCTCCCTGAGAGTATCAAGGCTGAAGGTCTCATTGTACTCAGCTGCAGTGACTGTCTGTGTCACTGATCTCCAGCTCTTCCGGATCACTCTCAGCCAGTTAAAGTGACTTTGCACCATAAGTGCAGTTTCAAGGGAATTTTGGAAGGTGGCTGTTTTTAACTGTAGAATTGTTTCATTTGTTTCCGAAGCCCTTGCACAGGATGTGACAAGGCTGAAAGAGAATTTATAGCTGTGCGGCTCACGCTCTGACTACAGCCGGCCTTTGCTTCCTCTGCAGCTTCCGCTTGTAAGACACCAAGGCTGGGAATTGGTCTGAGTTCAATGAAATGAAATTCAATTAAGACAAATGCAAAGTATTTCATTTAGGAAGGACAAATCAAATGCATAACTACAGAATGGGGAATAGCTGGCTAGGAGGTAGTACGGCTGCAAAGGATCTGGGGGTCATAGTAGATCACAAATAATAATAGGAGTCAACAATGTAACAGAACTGTGAAGAAGGCCAATAGTCTGGGAAGTATTAACAGGAGTGTTCTGTGTAAGACAGGGGATGTAATTGTCCCGCACTGAAGCCTCAGCTGGAGTAGTGAGTACAATTCTGGGTGCCCCTCTTTAGGAAAGATGAGTCCACAGGTGAGCAACAAAAAATGATCAAAGGTTGAGAAAACCTGACCTCTGAGGAAAGGTTGAAAAAACAGCTAGGCATGTTTAGTCCTGAGAACAGAAAGCTGAGAGGGGATCTGAGAACAGCCTTCCAATCTGCTAAGGGCTGCTCCAAAGAGGACTGTAAATAGGCTTCCAAGAGAGGTTGTGGAATCCCCATCACCGGGGGGGGGGGGGGGGTTTAAGAACAGGTTGGACAAACACCTGGCAGGGATAGTCTAGGGTTTACTTGGTCCTGCCACAGCTCAGGGCCTAGACTGATGAGGTCTTGTGGCCCCTTCCAACCCTGTATTTCAATAATTCTGTGATCCCAGACTGATGACAATAGCCCACAAGGTGTCCTGCAGAGAGCAGAAACCATGAGGAAAGACAGAAATTAAGTGGCCAAAACATTAGTGACTAGAACAAAGTGGAGCTAAGGGCAGCAGTCCCTGGCAGTGGTTGAAAGCTGGGGCAGGAGGAAGGGGTGGCAGCCCTTTTAGTGCCCCTGGCCACCACCCTGTTCCCTCTAGTGCACATCAGGTCTGATTCCCCCCTGCCTGTCCTCTTGCGTCGGTGTTCACACCTGTGCAAAGTGAGGGCTAACTTGGTTTTAATGCCACTGTTGGTGTGAGAGGAGAACTCTGGCTGGCAGGGTTTACCCCCCACTCTGCCCAGGCGTAAATGGCAGCAGGAGGGGCAGGGCAGGGGAGAATCCTGCCACTGTTGCTTAAGGCCCCGGCTGACAGTCAGCATCTGCTCCCTCCTGCCTGCTCGCATGCAGTGGACCTTTCCGGAGGAAGCCCGGTGACCATGTGAGTTTCCTTCACTACAAACTGTCTCTCTCTCCTGCTACTGCCCTGCCCGCTGCCTTGCTCAGCGGCTCTGCTTCTGCCCTCACACTGAATCCCACACACACAGCCCCAGCTCTCTCTCTGGGGACGTCTACGTTGCAGCTGAAGGTGGAATTTCCAGCTGGGGTGGACGTACCCCGTAAGCTTTGACTGAGCTTGTGAGCTAAAAAGACCAGTGTCGCTGTGGCAGCGGGGGCAGCTGGAGAGGCTGGATGCTCAAGTATCTACCTAGAGTCTGGGGCGGGATCGTACTTGGGTGTCTGGCCTATCCCACCACCCGCACCTTCACGGCTACTCTGCTATTTTAGGTGCTCTACCTTGACCAAAGCCAGCACGTGTACGTCTCCCCTGATCCCTTTAGGATCCCTTGATGAGGGGGCAGGTCTAATTCAGGGAGATCAGGGGGTTAAAAAGCCAGCTCATAAACAACCAGAGGAGCTAGTGAAGAGAAGCAGCAAACAAGGGAGTTCTGTGAGGGAATTTAGAAAGGGAGCGTGATAGCCAGATAGACCTAATAAACAGTCTCTAAACTCCCTCCAGCCCTCAAGAAAGAAAAACAGATACAAGGAGCAAACATACAACCCCCCTTACGAGAATCAAAGTAATGCAGGCAGAAGTCCAGCAGCAGGATGGGGGCTCTCCAGTTCATTACACTGAATGCAGTGTCTGTTATTACCTCCCCTGTGGGCAGGTGGCATATGTGGGCATTAGGTGCAAGCAACCCCTGGCCCCCAGCGACCGAGTACAGGCTCTGGAGACCGGAGTGGCGGAAGGTTAATGGGGAGACATACATACACTGGAAGGAGAGATACCAGGATTTCTAAGACCATAGATAAGCCCCACGCAGTGAAACCCCACACCGTCAGACGCTCCCAGGGTGTGAACTATGGATGGAGGCTCCGGGTGTAAAAGCCTTCCTGCTGCCTGTGTCACAGATTTCTACCCAGCCCCCGGAAGGGTCGGGGGTGCGGGCTGTAGCTGTGCTGTCCGGTTTGCCACGTTCTTTGCTTGTGGGGAATGATGTTCTGGCTGTGAACACAGAAGGGCTGGATCAGCCCCCTCAGGTAGCTCCAACAGGCAAAAGGATGTGAGCAAAACCGCAGACAGAACAGCTGATGGGGAACGGGGGGGGGGTCACATTCCCTGGTTAGATTCCCAGAGCATGGGCGGCGCGTTCAATAGGCAGGGGAAGGCTGAGCCTGCCCAACCAGCCCCGCGTGGCCCCACCCATGCTCCGCCCAGAGGCCCCCTCCCTCCGCTGCTACTTGGCCCCAGCCCAGGCAGGCTGCTCCTCTCCCAGGAAGGGAAGCCGGCTGGGGCTGGGGGTAGGGTGGCTGGGACTTGGCATAGCTGGGGCTGCCCAGTGCCGGGGGGGCCCTGGCACTGGGGCCATGCCACCCAGCGCTCCAGAGCTGGGGGCAAAGGGGGGCTGCCTGCCACCTGCCACTCCAGGCCTGGGGGGGGGTGTCTGCGCCTTCCCCGTGCTCTGGGGGGCTGCTGCTCTGAGGCTGGGTACCGCTTTGTGCTCTGGGGGGCTGCATGCCATCTGCCAGCCCAGTGCTTTGGGGTTGGGGGGGGCCAATCAGCGCTCTGGGTGGTGCTCACGGCTGCAGGGGGATCTGGCCTTGGGGGGAAGTGGAAGTGGGGACCATGGCCTCAGGTGGAAGTGGTGGCCAGGGGCCTAGCCTCCCTGAGCCGGTCACTCACCCACCGCCCATGTCCCAGAGCAATTAGGTGACACCCCCAGGTTTGCAGGCAAGTGGGTGAGATCCCTGCTGCTCCAGAGAAGGGACAGAACCTACTGACTGAAAGGGAAATCCGCTGGGCCCTACAGCTCAGCTCTGGGAATTAAGCTCTCTGCTAACCCATCGGAGGGACCCAGGAGCTGTACAGACCATGAGGTTGGCAGTGTCTCAGGCCACAAGGAGGGACACAGAGGCAGCTGCAGAGCACTGCCAATCTATGGCACCCAGCCAGGGGGGAAATGCCCAAGCGGTGGATCAGAAGCTGCTTGGGAGATGGTGAAAGATCCTGAGCCAGAGGGGAGAGGGAATTCAGCTCACCTTGACTCAGGGGGCAGGGAACCTCCATCCAGCATTGGGGCAGCCTAGGCACTGCATGGGAGGAGAGAGGGGGAGAACCAGGTCAAGTTTATATGCAAAGGTTTGGGGATCTAGCAGGGGTAAGAATTGGCATGAGAAAGTTCAACCCCATGGCATCTGAACTGAGAACTTATTCAAGATGGTTGACAAGCGACTCTATGGATTTTGGAAGGATGTCTGCCGGCTTACTAGCAGAATATTTGTTATCTAAACACACCTTATGGAATTAGAATAAACTTTCTTGAATTAAGTTAGACCTCATTGAATGAGGGTTAATACTTTTGGGGTCCATTGTCTTAAAATTGCAGTTGCGTGAGTGTTGTTGTTGCATTGTATGTAGGGAGGAGGGATGCTAATGAACTTCCCCCATTATCAACCCTTGAAGTCGCTCTTTCCCCCACCCCCCAAGTCTGCATATGCTAGTTGGAACTGGATTCTGTAGAGACCCAGAGACAAAGCAAAGCTTTTTGTATAAAAGCCTGAGTTTAAAATGACACAGGGCCTTCTTCCTGGTCCAGCAAATGGACAGAAACCTGGTCCCCCGAGGGCCTCAATCCTTAGGGGAGGATTGGAAGGACTTGGCCTGCTGAGGCCTCATAACACTGGGTGCTTGTTCTGAGCTGAAGCTCTGATGAGCTTGAACCACAAGGAAACCCCTAGGGTGGGGGGATGCCCGATAAGCTTATTAGCATGTGCGTAGGTCCTTCTATTATTTTTAATGTCATCTTTTTACCTTAAGAATAAAGCTAAGCTTGCTTAGAAAGAGCTGGGTGGTTGTTTATTCCTGTAGCAATTACACTGTATCCATCTCTGAAGGGAAAGCAAGCAGGTGTCCGAGGGCAACCTGTCTGGGCTGGGAATTACACAGTGAAGGCAGGGCACTGCGCAGCCTGGACTTACCCTGGTCAGAAGGGAGAATGACTTGGGTCTCCACCCAACAGAAGCAATGGCTGGGGAGCTGGGAGCCTGAGAGTGGGTGCCCTTGCTGAATCACTGAGGGGAGATACAGGTGCAGTTGCTCTGAACTGTGACACCTATTTCTGTGAGAGGGGCAAGGCTTAGGACACATCCTGCTCATCAGCATCACCCGTTGGCTACCTTAGGAGGTGTCACAGATCCACAGGATCCGTGCTATGCCCCCAGCTTTGAAATAATCTCTAAGAGGAATCAGTTCAGTGTGCCAGACCCCCTTGGGGGTCTCACCGCCTCCTTACACTGAGCCTCTGAGCTCCAGCACTCCTGCTTCACACGAGGAGCTCTGTTCAGCAAGTCCAGCTGAGATAGACTCCTGCGGGAGACTCGTCCACTCTTCAAAGACTAATGCACCTCATCTGGCATTTGCAGTGACACTCAAACAGCATTGTCCAAAGAGTAGGATTTATTAATCATCTAGAAACAGCATAGGAAGTCCTTAGGTTAGCACAGAGAACTGAGGGTTAAAGCATAGACCTTTCTATGCGGGTGCAATTCATCCCGTCATCCAGATCATTCATAAAGATGCTGAACACAACCGGCCCCAGGACCAACCCCTGGAGCACTCCCCTTGATACCAGCTGCCAACTAGACATGGAGCCATTGATCACTACCCGCTGAGCCTGACGATCTAGCCAGCTTTCTATCCACCTGATAGTCCATTCATCCAATCCATACTTTTTTAACTTGCTCGCAGGAAAACTGTTGGAGGCTGTATCAAAAGCTTTGCTAAAGTCAAGATATATCACATCCACCGCTTTCCCCATATCCACAGAGCCAGTTATCTCATCATAGAAGGCAATCAGGTTGGTCAGGCATGACTTGCCCTTGGTGAATCCATGTTGACTGTTCCTGATCACCTTCCTCTCCTCCAAGTGCTTCAAAATGGATTCTCTGAGGACCTGCTCCATGATTTTGCTGGGGACTGAAGTGAGGCTGGATGGTGTGTAGTTCCCCGGGTTCTCTTTTTTCCCTTTTTTAAAGATAGGCACTCCAATAGTCCAGGACCTCCCCCGATCACCACGAATTTTCAAAAATAATGGCCAATGGCTCTGCAATCACATTAGCCAACTTCCTCAGCACCCTTGGATGCATTAGATCTGGACCCATGCACTTGTGCATGTCCAGCTTTTCTAAATAGTCCTTAACCTGTTCTTTCACCACTGAGGGCTGCTCACCTACTCCCCATGCTGTGTTGCCTAGTGCAGCAGTCTGGGACTGCCCTTCTCTGTGAAGACCGAGGCAAAAAAAGCATTGAGTACTTCAGCTTCTTCCACATCATCTATCACTATGTTGCCTCCCCCATTCATTCAGGGTCCCACACTTTCACTAACCTTCTTCTTGTTGCTAACATACCTGTAGAAACCCTTCTTGTTACCCTTCACATCCCTTGATAGCTGCAACTCCAATTGTGCCTTGGCCTTCCTGATTACACCCCTGCATGCTCTAGCCATACTTTTATACTCCTCCCTAGTCATCGGTCCAAATTTCCACTTCTTGTCAGCTTCCTTTTCGAATTTAAGATCACTGAAGATTTCACTGTTAAGTCAAGCTAGTCGCCTGCCATATTTGCTATTCTTTCTGTACTTTGGGATGGTTTGTTCCTGGGCACTTAATAAGACATCTTTAAAATACAGCCAGCTCTCCTAGACTCCTTGCCCCCTCATATTAGCCTCCCAGGGAATCCTGCCCATCAGTTCCCTAAGGGAGTGTAAGTCTGCTTTTCTGAAGGTTAGGGTCCGTATTTTGCTACTCTCCTTTCTTCCTTTTTTCAGGATCCTGAACTCAACCATATCATGGTCACTGCTGCCCAGGTTGCCACCCACTTCTACTTCCTCTACCAATTCTTCCCGGTTTGTAAGCTGTAGAGGAGAATGGCCCCTAGTCGGTTCCTCCAGCACTTGTACCAGGAGGTTGTCCCCAACACTCTCCAAAAACTTCCTGGATTGTCTATGCACTGCTGTATTCCTCTCCCAGTAGATGTCAGGGTGATTGAAGTCCCCCATTAGAACCAGGGCCTGTGATTTGGAGATTTCAGCTAGTTGTCCGAAGAAAGCCTTGTTTATCTCATCCTTCTGATCTGGTGGTCTATAGCACATACCCACCACGACATCATCCTTGTTGCGCTTGCCTCTAAACTTAACCCAAAGAGTCTCAACAGGCTTTTCTCCAGTTTCATACTGGAGCTCTGAGGAATCATACTGCTCTCTTACATTCAGTGAAACTCCTCCACCTTTCCTCCCGTACCTGTCCTTCCTGAACAGTTTATACCTCAGACTATGGGACTTCTGCATAGCCCATGACATCTCCCAGAGGGCCTTCCACCTGCCGGTGTCTGCAACACGCGAGCCGATCATTTGAGCAGGGACTTCTCTTCCCAACATGAGTGGTCTCTCCACCCAGAAGTGGCTCACCAGCTCTTCCAAGCGTGCGGAACACCCCAGGTGGACCTGTTCGTGACGACAAAGAACAGGCATTGCCCCCGGTTCTGTTCTGGGGGGATATGGGACAGGGCGCTATCTCAGATGCCCTCCTCCTGTCCTGGTCAGATCAGCTTCTCTATGCCTTCCCCACATTCCCTCTCATCAGCAGGGTCCTGGAGAAAGTAAAAATGGACAAGGCATGGGTCCTCTAATTGCCCCAGCATGGCCCCAACAGCATTGGTACGGGACCCTCATGGGCCTGACACTGGTCATGCTGAGGCCACTGCTGCTCCGCCCGGACCTGCTCTCCCAGGACCGGGGCCATCTCCTCCATCCCAACCTAGCGGCTCTCCACCTCATGGTGTGGCTGCTCAGTGGCTAGGCGGGGAGAAGCGGACATGTTCGGAGGGGGTCCAGTGCATCCTCCTGGAAAGCAGACAGCCCTCCACATGCCGCACCTACTTGGTGAAGTGGTCCAGGTTCTCTAGATGGGCTGCAGAGCAGCGTGTTTCCCCAGTGCCTGCCCCAATCCAGCTTATCCTAGACAACCTAGGGCCTGGCACCCTCATCAGTCAAGGTGCACCTGGAGGCCATATCGGCCTTCCATCCTCCGGTGCAGGGACACATGGTGTTCTCCCATGCTACGACTGGACGTTTCCTTAAGGGATTGGACCGTCTTTTTCCATATGCTAGGCCCCCTGTCCCACAGTGGGACCCGAACTTGGTGTTATCCCATCTCACGGGGCCCCCGTTTGAACCTCTGGCCACGTGCTCTTGGTCTCACCTCTCATGGAAGGTGGCCTTCCTGGTTGCTATCACGTCAGCCAGGCGGGTCTCGGAGCTCAGGGCTCTGACCTCCGAACCCCCGTACATAGTTTTCCATAAGGATAAGGTTCTGCTCCGCCCACACCCTGCATTCCTCCCTAAGGTGGTCTCCGCCTATCACGTGGGCCAGGACATTTTCCTGCCTGTCCTCTGCCCTCACTCGTCCAATGAGGAACACTGCTCCACACGCTTGACGTGCGTAGGGCACTGGCCTTCTACCTGGAACAGACTAAGCCGTTCAGAAAGTCATCTCAACTGTTTGTTGCCTCGGCTGAGTGCATAAGGGGTCGGTCGATTTCCACCCAGCGCCTCTCCCATTGGATCACCTCGTGCATTCACACCTGTTATGATCTGGCCAGTGTTCCTCCACCACCGATTGTGAAGGCACACTCGACTTGGGCCCAGGCCTCATCGGCTGCCTTCGTGGCCCACGTCCCTATCCAGGACATTTGTAGGGCCACTACTTGGTCTTTAATTCACACGTTTACCTCGCCCTATACAATTGTCTCCCAAACCAGGGATGACGCCGGGTTCGGCAGGGCCGTATTCCGTCCCGGGAATCTGTGAACTCCTACCCACCTCCAACAGATATAGCTTGGAATCACCTATTGTGGAATACACAGAAGCAATCACTTGAAGAAGAAAAGACAGTTACCGTTTCCGTAACTGGTGTTCTTCGAGATGTGTTGCTCATGTCTATTCCACATCCTGCCCTCCTTCCCCTCTGTCGGAGATGTCTGGCAAGAAGGAACTGAGGGTGTGGGGAGCATGCAGCTCCCCCTATACCGCGCCATGGAAGCGCCACTCCAGGGGTCGCGGGGTGCTCCCCCTACGGGTACTGCTAGGGGAAACACTTCCAGCACCAGTGCACATGCCAAGCACACACACCTATTGTGGAATAGACATGAGCAACACATCTCAAAGAACACCAGTTATGGAAAAGGTAGCTGTCCTTTCTTATCGCCACCAGCTGCCTTCAACACCTGTAGCTTCACCACACCACCCAGCCCTGCAAACTACAACCCTTACCCACTGCACTCAACCCCCATCACCATGCATTTTAGCCAGCCAGAAGTGCAACACTCATTGCACAGCACTCCAGACAGGAAGACTGAGTATGAGAACAGGACATACGCAATCTGTGATTGAACTATTCCCCACCCCACTCCCTTGCCCTTTCTGTTTCCCAAGCAATTGTGTTCCTTTTCAATAAATGAATTTTATTTTCAATAAATGGCTTTTTTGGCTTTGAAAACATTCTTTATTATTGCATTAAGTAAAAGATACCTTAGCCCATGAAAGCAACAGGCACTGCAAGTCAGTGTTGCAAGCACAGATTCCTACTAACATTGGAACCACTGCACTTCACTCTCGTGCAGGGCACCAAACATTACTGGTGGCTTTCAGCCTCAAATTGCTTCCTCAAGGCATCCCTAATCCTTGCAGCCCCGCGGTGGGCCCCTCTAATAGCCCTGCTCTCTGGCTGTTCAAATTCAGCCTCCAGGTGTTGAACCTCCAAGTTCCATGCCTGAGTGAATCTTTCACCCTTCCCTTCACAAATATTATGGAGGTTACAGCATGTGGACATAACCGCGGGGACGCTGTCATTGACCAGGTCCAGATTTCCATACAGGCAGCACCAGCGGCCCTTTAAACTGCCAAAAGCACACTCCAGAGTCATTCTGCACCAACTCAGCCTGTTGGTGAACTGCTCCTTTCTGCTTTCAAGGCTCCCTGGGTAGGGTTTCATGAGCCACGGCATTAAAGGATAAGCGGGGTCTCCAAGGATCACAATGGGCGTTTCGACTTCCCCGCAGTATTGGGTCCAACTCATTGTAGAAACAGCAGGTCGCAGGGGCAGCATTCAAATTGGCATTCCTCAGCAGTTCAGGCTCCATTCCCACAGACTGAAGGGAAGACAGAGCATGCAGTACAAGAAATGTTGAAAGATGGCGCCAAATGTGGGCGGAAGCACAGGGATTGCTGGGATGTGAACCGATGCATCATGGAGCGTTGGGACAGGACCCAGAATGCCCTGCACCGCATGCCCCCTTCCCACAACCCCAGAATGGGAAGAGGTGCTCTGTGGGATAGCTGCCCATAATGCACCGCTCCCAATGCCACTGCAAGTGCCGCAAATGTGGCTACGCCCAGTGCGCTTGCAGCTGACCGTGTGAACACACTTCAGCGCTTTCCCTGCCGCGCTCTCCGAAGGCTGGTTTAACTCCCAGCGCTCTACATCTGCCAGTGTAGCCGTGCCCTTCGAGTCTTCTCTAACAGAAACAGCTCCAGTCCTGCTGAGGTGGAAGGGTCTGTCCCTGCAGACTCCAGCAATCTGGTGTCCCAAGTGATCTGAATCCGGGAATGAGATTGAAGAGTGTGTTCGTCCTGCTTTTCTGTGAACTAGAGTAAATGGAATGGCCAAAACAAACTAACAAACAAAGGCAGAGACAGCTGCTTCCGGCACCCGGAACCCGCCCGGCTCTGGACGCGGCTGGCTTGTGCACTGCAAGGGGGCTGCTGAACTTAGTTACCCTGAGGGGTGCGGGAAAGGGTCCTGCCAGGGTGGAAGAAATAAAGCAGCCCTCCCTAGAAACCTTTGGCAGAGGATTGCAGGGAACTGCCATGGCTCTGGGTATCTTGGCCCCCCTGAATGCTGGAGGCTGCTGGCTTGGCAGGACCCTTCCAGCTCAGCTGGGCGGTGGCTGTTTCTTTAAGAGAAAATGTTAATCTCGTCACCTGACCGCCTGGGTGACTTGACTTTCGCTTTCAATTTCGGGCAGCGCTGCCAGAGGGAAGCCCCGGGCTCTGGTCGGAGCCCAGAGATTTCTCCCCCGAAGGGCGAGGAAAAGCTGGGGAAACTGCAGCGATTTGGTAGCCAGGGAATCAGCCCTGCAATGGGATCGACTGA
Source organism: Lepidochelys kempii (assembly GCF_965140285.1). Lineage (NCBI taxonomy): Eukaryota > Metazoa > Chordata > Testudines > Cheloniidae > Lepidochelys > Lepidochelys kempii. Next base: position 43,925,352 of record NC_136393.1, on the reverse strand, counting down.
AAGAGTCACCGACAGTGGAAATCATCGCAACAAACCCCACGGAGTCTGATCCCACCCTGGAGATTGTACAATTTCTCCAGAAGGACCAATCAGGTAGGTTAATTTCGCTTCAAAATGATTGCTTGTATCCCCTCATGTGGACTGCTCATTGCCTGGCCAGATTGTTACTAACACAACGATTAAATAACCCTGTGTAATTTGATTTACACGTTGTGGAAACACTACAGTACAAGTAGGTTCACAACGATTGACACTCCGATGCCTTTCAGACTCTTGTCCTAGCGGCGTAACTCGGGATTTGCGCGGCAGGTTGGGTTCGAAATTTGTTTCTTTTGCGGGTACGTTTCATTCAAGAACCCTGGGCCCGACCTTGTTCTCAGTGACGTCCCAGGGAGATTTGTAACAAGTAACTTCCTGTACTGAGAATACCGGACGAGCTTCACTGTGCCACACTCCCGGCTGTTCTGTCCTTCTGCCTCTTAACGTGCCCGTTTCTACCTCTGCCTGTGGCGCTGAATCCTGTTGTTTCTGATCATTTTCCTTTTTTCCCTTGAAAGTATTTCCACAATCAGTCAAGACAGAAACTTGCATCCTGTTCTCCTTCTGAAGTGAGGGGGATTAAGCATGTGCCTAAAGCAGACCATGAGCTCAAGTGTGCTGCTGAATAAGGGCTTCATGACATAATTTAGAAAGAGGCATATTTACACAGCGGTTGACAGATCATCTCCTACTGTGTGAAGGGTGTGGAGGGGAGATTTCCTGAGGAAATCTATAGGACTAAAGGTAGTAAAAAAATAATTTTAAAACACATTTACAACAATAATTCACTTTTGTTTTGTTTAATATTTTATAGACTTTTTCATTTTTAATCAAATATTATTGAAACAAATTTTTTTTTCAATCATTGTTACTCTTCTTTTAGCAAGAATAGGGGAGGGGTCAATAAATTGTTTTGATCAATTTGATTAGAATTTCTTTTTTCAATCAATTTGAACTATATATTCTCATTTAGCATCATTTCATTGAAAAATTAGAAACATTCCAATCATAGGAAAATTCATTTTTAATGTTTTTTTTAAATTCATTTTCTAATGAAAACATCATTTTGTTTAAACATTTTTTAACTGCGGCCACTGGGAAGTGCAGGCGGCCGTGCAAATGTAAACAAACTGGCAGCCCACTAGTGGATTAGCCTGACAGGCCACGTGTGGCCCGCAGGTTGCCCACCACTGGTCTAATCTGTTGTGATGTTATTGACGTGAACTGGGACCGTATAGATCATTGTTACAACCAAGGTCCTGTAGTGGCACCAAATCTTGTATAAAGGGGTCAAATAAAGTGTTTAAAACAAGGTTATGGTTTGCTGGTTAGGATTATGCTACCATTTTTGTCTTAAATCATTGCAACTATGTTACATTCAATACACTGTTTGTTTTCTCTCTTTTCTCTTGTCATCTGGATCAAGTAACAGTGAGATGAAAGTTCTCTCAATCTGCCACAGCTCCAGAGCCAGAACCCTTCTACCCCATTTTATCATTTTCTTCATTACGTTTTATGTTCACAAGCTAGAATCAGGTAGGAATGTCCATGGCTTCTGCTGCTTCTTAGAGTATTGATTTATTTGTTTTGATTGATAAAATTTCTCTGTTTCACTAGTTTATTCCAAAGTGAACAAAAATTAGCACAAATCCCCAAGTGTATCAACACCAAGAAAATATAAATAACAATTGTTATGAGCTGGGTGAAACTTTGTTATGGGTTGAGTTAAAATCTTATTCAAACTGACGTGTGAATGCACCCTTTCACTTAAGACAGTTGTAAGAGGCAATAAAAGGGGCCACACCTAAAACAAGGCTTAATAGAGTCTGCCCAGAGACTAGCACCAATGATGTGAAGGGTGAAAGGACATGGGCAGGGAGGAATCCTCTGGGTATTTTGACCAAATGTGGGTGTGAGAGCACGAACACACAGAACTGAGAACAGACAAGGAGAGAGAGGTGGAGACAAGCAAGCAAGGAAGCCAAGCAGGAGCCTGTGAGCACAGTGCGACCCTGGGAAAAGCTCGAGAGAGAACTTCTGGGTCTGTTGGTTAGGGAAGGTTGGGAGTGTAAGCTACGAAACTGTTCCATGTATTCTTGGTTCCTCCTGCACTTGGAAAAGCAGGACTTGGTACATTCCCTTTCAATAAACGAGATTGCATCAAAGAGAATACCAGGCTATGCCAATTTGTTGAGGCATGTCTACACTACGAAATGACATCGACCTATCGTACATCGGCATACTTGTGCGTGTCTACGCTTTGCTCCTTGTATCGGCGGTGAGCGTCCTCACCAGGAGTGCTTGTATCGACTGGACTGTCAGTGTAGGGCATTGTAAGAAGGCTCCTGAGAGCTGGAAACAGTCAATGTAGGCAATGCAGTGTCCACACTGACACCGCGTTGACCCAACTACGTCAACCTTGACTCTATGCCGCTTGGGGAGGTGGAGTTATTAAGTCAGTCTAGCGGGGTAGTTGTGTCAGAAGGCGCAAAATGTAAGTGTAGCACTTCCATAGTTAAGTTAGCCTAAGCTGCCCTGAATCGGCCTAACTCTGTAGTGTAGATCTGGCGTACATCCCACAGGAACATCCCTGAGGCTCCAAAATTTGACTAGCTGATGAGGTTGAAATGAGGTAACATTAAAATGTCTCCCCCTGACTTCAGGATTAATAACTCTTCAGCCACTGTCATGCTTCTGGAGTGACTCACGGCCATGAGTGCCTTCCTCAGGGCAGACTGTCAAACAAGGCAGACGCCCCAAGCTGGCGGTGTGGTCTGTAATTAGATTTCACCAAGCCAGTAACAAATGTAAACTCCTGGGTCACTATACCAGTCTTACCATGGAGTCACAGACAGTCCCCTCAGACTCTCCAGCCTATCTTGTCATCCAGACAAACTGGACTTAGTGATAAAAGGTCACTTACACCATAAATCATGCACTGTTTGCTTCCAGTCCCAAGAGACCAGTCACTTACCCCAGATGAATTGGTACCCTAGATCTTACGCCAAAGACAATGCCTGAAGCCAATCCTGTAATAAGCTATCAAAAGGCTTATTAGCTAAGAAAAAGAAATTATATACAGGTTAAAAGAAGTGAACATATACACAAATGAGTTACCCTCTTAATCCTAAGAGTGACAGCGTTATAAAGATCTGCCCATTCAAAGTGTCTGTCAGGGTGGACCCAGGAGATAACCCCTGGGGATCTTCATGTCAGCTACATTGTTTCCCTCTTCCAGCTTTTCAAGCGATGGGACAAGGCCTCCTGCACATACTTCTCCTTGGGTGGATGAAGAAAGAACAGGAGTACTTGTGCCACCTTAGAGACTAACAAATTTATTAGACCATAAATAATTTGTGGGCTACAGCTCACTTCATCGGATGCATAGAATGGAACATACTGTAAGAAGATTTTTATATATATATATATATACACACACACACACACACACACACACGTGCATATAGACACACACACACACAGAGAAGGTGGAAGTTGCCATACAAACTGTAAGAGGCTAATTAATTAAGAGGGCCTATTATCAGCAGGAGAAAAAACAACTTTTGTCGTGATAATCAAGGTGGCCCATTTAGACCGTTGACAAGAAGGTGTGAGGATACTTAAAATGAAAAACAGAGAGAGGAGGGAAAGTATTAGCTCAACACCCCAGCTGAGTTCACAGAGCTCAAGTGCAAAGTACGCCCTGTGAGCAGCAAGTCAAGCAAGTGGTTGGCTGTAGGAAACCTTCTCCTCTTCCTCTCCATGGATGCCAGTTGAACAGGCTCTGAATGAAGCGGGGGTTCTGGGGCAAGGCTAGTAAGCTCACGTAACTGAAGACTGCATCGTACACACAAGTGGAGAGAAATAAAGCAGCAACATTAAATCTGTCGGTTCCTAACATATTCAGTGCTTTATTTGGCAACCTAAGGCTTTAACTCAGTAAAGCATTTAAGCATCTCCTTAAAATTAAACATGTGTTTTTGCTCCCTTCCTGAAGAAAAATTATTTCCTGAATGGTACCCTAATAATGTTCTTTAAATTAGTTTAAATATTTTTAGAACAGTCAAAAAACTTTAAAACAATCTCCAACAGAAAGCAGTGATTTGAAATGTTTGCTAATGCTATGCAAGTTAAATCTGTCAGGAGCCGCTTGTAAGGGTAATGGCAAAACATATTTCAGCTTCCATTTAAACCAGTGGTTCTTAACTTTTACTGCAGCCTGCACCCCTTTGGTTCTCAAAATATGTTCTCGCACCCCTTATCAAAAGTCGTTGAAGTAGGTCAGTTCTTTAAATCTAGATATGTCATAACTATAGAATGAAAGAGAGATAATTATATTTATTTTAATTTCGCAGTAAACTTAAGAATACATGAAAAATTACACACTTTTCATTTTAAAGTTTACCGGCTCAGTGACTCTTCTGCTGTTGCTTTTGTTCAATGATGTTCAAGAAACGAGGAACGTTTTTTGAAGTAGCCACACGCATGTCATCACTCACATTTAGGTGGTTTCTGGCCTTTGTTTTGATGTGTAAGAGTGATGAAAATCCTCTCTCTCTCTCTCTCACACACACACACACACACACACACACATGTATGTAGTCACAAATGGCACAAGGATCTCCAGCGCTGTCTTTGCCAGTTGTGGAAATGGTGCTAGTTTAGCACATCAGAAATTCTCAAGCTTCATTGTCTCAAACTCTATTCGGATTCGACCATTGGCTCGTAATTCAATGAGATCATCTTTCATGAAATCACTAGCGTTGATGGAATCCAGGTTAAAGAGAAATGGATCCAGTATCCATTTCTTTGCCACATCAAGATCTCCCGTGGAAAAATATCCTTAGAAAGAGTCACTCAGCTGTTGCACATGCTTTGTCACTTCAGTTGCGATGGTCATTCCTTCATTTTCCAAAACAACTGTTTCTTCAAGAAAAGGAAAGTTAGTGAAATTTCTTCTCAACAGGCTTTATCCAAACTGGAAGTTTCTGAATAAAAGCAGATGACTTCTCTCTGGTCATTACCGTGTTCATCCCAGTTCCTTGCATAGATGTGTTGAGTTCATTTAGGTGTGTGAATACATCTGCCATGTACACTAGGCAAAGGATAAACTCTCTATTTTCAAAGTCATCAACTAAATTTCTGCTTTGATTAAAAGAGACTTATTTCTTCGCACATTTCAAAAATATGAGTAAGCATTCTGCCACGGGAAAGCCACCTCACTTCTGTATGGAAAAGGACAGTGTGCTCGGCCCCAATTTCTTCGCAAAAAGCATGGAAGAGGCGATGATTTAGAGCACGTCCTCTGATGAAGTTTACTGCGCTCACCGCAGTAGACAAAGTATCCTTCAATTCTGTAGGCAAAGTCTTTGCGGCAAGGGCACGACGGTGCAACATACAATGTGTGATCATGATACGAGGTACTTCTTTCTTTACGTAGGCAACAAATCCTGAATTTTTTCCTAGCATGGCAGAGGCACCATCGGTGCAAATTGATGCACACACTTCAAACATTATCTTATGCTTCAAAAAGAAGTCTTTGATGAGACTGAACACATCGATTCCTTTCGTAGTTAATTGCAATGGTTCACAGTACAAGAATTCGTCTAAGATCTTTCTCCTTCACGTACTGCTCAAACACCAACAGCTGACTGCAGCCATCAACGTCAGTTGACTCATCAAGCTGAATACTCACTTTAAGAGGACTGGCTTTGATATCTTCTAGAACTTGCTGCAAGATATCCTGGCTCATCACATGAATTCTAGAACGGATCACGTCATTTGACAAGGGCACCTGCTGAAGCTTCTTTCGTGCATCTCGTCCCAATACTATTTTTGTCATTCCCGACGCACAACGTTTCACTAATTCCTCAGCTACTGTAGGGTGCTTCTTTTCCTTGGCACGCAAATATGCAACTTGATAGGATGCTTGTAACAAGGGCTTCTCAAGTGACACAAACCCAAACGTCCTCAAGGTTCCGCTATGATCAAATCGTGCCCTTGTAGACTTCGGGGTGTCAATGTCATGTCCAGCAGCTTCACCACCATGCTGTTTGTTGAAATGTTCAGACAGCTTCGATGGTTTGAGATTGGCATTTGAAAATAACGAGCCGCACAGTACACATTGCGGTCGTTGATTTCCATCCTTCTCTGTTGTACAAATGAACCCGTAACGAACATAGTCGTCATTCCGTTTGCGTTTCTTCAACATGGCAAGGGTTACTGAAATGAAAAAATATATCAATGGAGATGGGGGGCCTATACACTTTTAAATGCATATTAAATATATGTAAAGTAGTTTTATGTTATTACTCACCACAAATAGTACAGTGGGCACACACAAATCCACAAGTACGACCCAGAGATGTTGGAGTTTTGCTGTGGAAGTAAACTGTAACCGGCGCGCTAACAGCGGCTAACTGAATTCAAACAAAGCTGCCACATCATCATCTGTGCATGCGTCAAGAAACACCCCCCAACGTGGCGGTACACTGTATTTTGTAGCGAGATAATTTCACTACCATTAGCTTAAAAACTTGAAAATAGATTTTCTGTTTGTATATTACAGTGATCGTTAATAAATACATAGGTGATGAAACAAAGTAGTTGTACTTACGTGCCTGTGCCTAATTTGTGTTTTCGATGATTTACCTTCTAAAACAATCTGGCATGTCTTGCACCCCCAGAAAGGGCATCTCACACCCCCAGGGGGTGTGTGCACCCCAGGTTAAGAACCACTGATTTAAACTCATATAAATTATGGATATACAAATTATGGTTATCCAAATGCATTGTTTGTTGTAAAATTCATATATATAAATTCAGGACACATCCTATTCAATGACAGAGCACTGCAATAGATGCACAGAATATTTAATATATTTATTTTATCTTTTCTGTGCCCTGGTGCGTTTTACAGCCCGGTTCACAGTGATTGGACCTGATCACCCTGTCACAGCCATCATGGGTGAGGACATTATTTTACCCTGTCACTTGTCCCCCAAGATGAGCGCTGAGAACATGGAAGTGAGATGGTTCCGATCTGAGTTCACTTCGTTTGTGCACCTGTATCAGCATGGGAAGGATGAGTATGGGCAGCAGATGCCAGAATATCATGGAAGGACAGAGCTTTTGAAAGCTGGCATTGTGGATGGGAACGTTGCCTTGGGAATTGTCAATATCAGACTTTCTGATGAAGGACAGTACCGCTGTTTTGTTCAAGATGGTGTCTTTCATGAAGAAGCTGTATTGGAATTGAAGGTAGCAGGTTAGTAACATGTGTCTGTCTCTTTTTAGATGGCTCTTAGACCCAGACCCAAAAAAAAAGCACTTGGGCACCTAACTCCCCACTTCAGTCCAAAATTTAGGTGCCCCTGAGATCCTCAAAGTAATCATTAAATTAAATAGTCATTAGGCGCGAGAGAGAGACTCTCTGTAGTCCAGTGGTTAGGGTACCCACCTGGTAGGTGGGAGACCCAAGGGCTAGTCCTCCTGCTCTAATTAATCTTTGATTATTTATCCAATCTGGACAAACCATTGGAAGAGGGGGTCTGGACTGGGGTTTTCCCACCTCCCATGGCTATACCCCAACCACTGGACTACAGTCTCTTTTTCTCTCTCTGGCCCAATGACTATTTAAATATTTATAAATAGTAGAAAAGTCATTGGGCCAGAGAGAGAGGCAAGATTTTTCTATGTCATTATCCTTAAATTTATCTGTTCATACTAAAACATTTTCAGTTAAACAGTTCATGTTGTTGGATTGAGATTCACTTACTCAGCAGGTGGGTCTAACAAATCTTTAAGGCAAAACACTCAGCAAGTAGCAATCAATTATTCACAGGCTGGAAGCTAATTGGGATGATCCCGTCAGTCACCTCCAACAATGGACAATACAGCTTCAACCTCCCTTTATTAACCAAGCTTATTTATAACTTGGTTATATTATATGTATGTATCAGTGTGATAAATGGGGTGTGGGGGGGCGGTAGCTCCCTTTTATGGACACCCAGTCAGCCAATCGCTATAAAATCCCTTTTAGTAGCTGTTCTCTAATTGCTCTACCTGTAAAGGGTTAAAGAGTCTCACTGCTATGCGTAGGTAAAAGGAAGTGAATGGGCAGCTGGACAAAAGAGCCAATGGGAAGGCTAGAACTTTTTAATATGGAGAAGAGACTCCCCTTTTGTCTGTCTGTCGTTGCTCTCCCAGGGAGAGGCGGACAGGGCAGCAGCTATGCTGTAAGAAGCTTGGGCCAGGCATGAAAATCAGTATCATACCTAGAAACTACTCATTTGAAACCCCAGATACGTAAGTAGAGCAGGAAATGTCTAGGAAGACGTGATTAGGTTTATCCCTTTTATTTCTTTATGGCTTGTGGATTCCCCTGTGCCAACCCCAGGTGCTTTTGTTTTGCTTGTAACCTTTAAGCTGGACCTCAAGAAAGCTATTCTTGGTGCTTAATCCTTGTAGTTGCTCTTTTAAAATCTAGCAATAGCCTGAGTTCCCAGATGTGTTTTCTCTTTTTCTAAAATAAAATTTACCTTTTTTAAGAACAGGATTGGATTTTTGTGTCTTAAGAGGTTTGTGCACTTTTTTTAATTAGCTGATGGCAACAGCTGATTTTTTATTTTTTTCTTTCTCAGCTGTTCCCGGGGGCAGGTGTGTGTGTGTGTGAGAAAGGGCTTAAGGGTACCCTACAGGAAGGAATTCCCAAGTGCGCCTTCCTGGGCTCTCAAAGGGGTTCTGCACTTGGTGGTGGCAGCATCTACCAATCCAAGGTCAGAGAAATGTTGTAATCTTTGAAATAGTACAAGCCTGGAGTGGCAAGTATTAATTTTTAGAGTCATTGCGGGCCCCCACCCTCTGCACTCGAAGTGCCAGAGTGGGAATTAGCCTTGACAATTACTCTCCCATTTCCATGTTCTCTCCTCCTCTGTCAGTACAGGTTTAGGGTTACTTCAAACCACTCTTTTTTTGCTTTGTTACTTTTATCTTTTTTTCTCCTCACAGACATGATTACTACACGTATGCAGTTCTGCTTATGCTGTTAAACGTTATCAGAACAAACTCTGAAAATCCACAACAGGCTTCTGGCAGGCCTAAAGATGAGTTTGCTCCCAAAATATGCCACTCTTTGCTGCAGGTATCAGCTGATCTGCAATTGGTCTCGGCTGGGACAGTAGTGAAGAGAGCACATTTCCTCACCTCAATTGCATTAAAATAATTAAAAAAAAATCTTTGTTTAGTGACGGTTCCATTGGCATCAAGACACACTGCCCCCGCTCCAGTACCTGTGGTTATCAAATGTGCTCTAGCTGAATCCCAGCGTATGGACTTAAACACACAAGAATTGCCCTACTGGGTCAGACCAAAGGTCCATCTAGCCCAGTGTCCTGTCTTCTGACAGTGGCCAGTGCCAGGGGCCCCCAGAGAGAATGAACAGAACAGGCAATTATCAAGTGATCCATCCCCTGTCGCCCATTCCCAGCTTCTGGCAAACAGAATGAATTAATGGAAGCCCTATGGCCTGTGTTAGGTAGAACGTCAGACCAGATGATCACAGTGGTCCTGTCTGGCATTACAATCTATGACTCTCTGAAAGCAAAACTTTTAAAGTTCTCTGATTGGCCTTCTCTGATTGGCCGCCCACCTGCGCAGCCTCTCTGGCCTGCTGAAGCCCCATCTAGCATAGGAGTGGGGCAGCCACCCCACTACAGTCCCTCTCTGTCTTTCTTATCTGCGCTGCATCAATTACAGAAGTGAACAGCAGTGCAATAAGCAGGAGGGTTTCTGTAGGCTGAGGTACTTTGGCCAGGCTATTCAGTATCTACTCAGAACATCCACATTAGTGAATGCTTTCCCAGGTTTATACTCAAACTCATAGTCATAAGCTGATAAGCGAGTCCATCTCTGGATTCTGGCAGATGCCATTGGGGTACAGGTTTGCTCTCACCATACAGACCTTTCAGAGGTTAATGGTCTGAGTGTATAAAAAAATGCCTGGCATATAGGTAAGAGTGGAACTTCTTTACCCCACAAACCACAGCTAGCCCTTCTCATTTTAGTTGGGAATAGTATTTTTTTTCTGCTGAAGCTGGTGACCTTGGTGCATAACTGATGGGACGCTCAGATTCAGCTGGCATTTGGTGGGCTAGTACCGCACCCACCTCGTATGGTGACGTGTCACCAGACAATACTAGTCCTTTCTGACTATCATAATGAACTAAATCCTAACTATACATATAAAATGATGGGGTCTAAATTACCTGTTACCACTCAAGAAAGAGAGCTTGGAGTCATGGCGGATAGTTCTCTGAAAATATCCACTCGATGTGCAGCAGCAGTCAAAAAACCTAACAGAATGTTGGGAATCATTAGGAAAGGGAAAGATAATAAGGCAGAAAATATCATATTGCCTGTATATAAATCCCTGGTATGCCCACATCTTGAATACTGCATGCAGATGTGGTTGCCCCATCTCAAAAAAGATACATTGGACTTGGAAAAGATTCAGAAAAGGGCAACCAAAATGATTAGGGGTATGGAACGGCTTCTGTATGAGGAGAGATTAATAAGACTGGGACTTTTCAGCTTGGAAAAGAGACGACTAAGGGGAGATATGATAGAGGTCTATATAATCATGACAGGTGTGGAGAAAGTAAATAAGGGAGAGTTATTTACTCCTTCTCATAACACAAGAACTAGGGGTCACCAAATGAAATTAATAGGCAGCAGTTTAAAACAAACAAAAGGAAATATTTCTTCACACAACACACAGTCAACCCGTGGAACTCTTTGCCAGAGGATGTTGTAAAGGCCAAGACTATAACAGGGTTCAGAAAAGAAGTAGATGAGTTCATGGAGGATCGGTCCATCAATGGCTATTAGCCTGGATGGGCAGGGATGTAAAACCATGCTCTGAAGTGTTCCTAGCCTCTGTTTGCCAGAATCTGGGAATGGGTGACAGGGGATTTATCACTTGATGATCACCTATTCTGTGCATTCTCTCTGAAGCACCTGGCACTGGCCACTGTTGGAAGACAGCTTACTGAATTAAATGGACTATTGGTCTGATCCAGTATGGCCAGTCTTATGACTTTAGTAATTTCCTTGCTTCTGCAAAAGCTATTTTTTGACCCCACTGGAATTTCTTCCATTCTATAACAGTTTGTGTAATGGAGCCAATATAGATGTCAAGTTGGGAAAAAAATTACCATAATAATTTAAAAGGCATCGAAAGGATTTGTTTATAGGTTTTTGCTCCACAAACGCTCAATAAAATGGCGTGTTTCTTGTTATCATCATCTGTATCATTTGTGATGAAGTACGGAGAGAGTCTGTCTCTGAGTACTGAATCCAGTCCTCCTGGAATACATTATGCTCTTTCATTTTTTCCACATGCAGCCATTTTTTCTTTACAATTAAAAAAAAGAGGTTTTCACTTACTCACGCAATGTGTAGAACTTGGTGCCTGTTGTTTTCATTTTATCCTCATCGCCTTTGTAGGGCTGGAAGGGGTCTTGAGAAGTCCTCAAGTCCAGCCCCCTTATGCTGACACAGGACCAAGTAACTCTAGACCGTCCCTGACAGGGGTTTGTCCAGCCTGGTCTAAAAAACCCCTCCAATGACGGAGATTCAACAGTCGACCTTGGAAGTCTGTTCTGGAGTTTAACTATCCTTCCAGTTAGAAAGCTTTTCCTAATATCGAACCTCAATCTCCCTTGCTGCAGATTAAGCCCATTCCTTCTCCTGCCTTCAGTGGACATGGAGACCCAAAAGAGATTAGAACTAAAAAAGGGGATCTTTTATTCTGGTACATGTTCACAGTGACAACTAACCGAGCTGCCATCTTGAGAAACTCCTTCACGTACGCCACAACTCCCCGGAGCACCATTAAAGCGTCTCAGAGCAAATAGCTACCTCACATTGGCCACCCAGAGGTCATAAGCATAACAAATATGCCTCCAACATTATAAAATCAGAACTCAAGGGGAAAATCTCTTGAATTCCTTGCTCCCTTCACATCACCGACAACACTGCTGATAACACGCTCCAACATTCTGTAAGGCTTTCGCTTCCACCTCGGAGACCCCAGGACTGCAGCACAGTTAAGCAAAGGTTTAACAAGTGCTCAAGTCCCGTTGAAGACATGTTTCCATGAATATCAGCCATAAAGAAAGTGTATTCAATCCTTTTGTTGAAAATGTAAACTTTTATATGCTGGGCTGTATATTTATCTGATTTAACATGGATTCATTTTAGCTTCAGGCTCTGCACCTCGCATCTCTGTTGAGGGTCACCAGGATGGAGGGATCCAAGTGGTGTGTCAGTCGGCCGGATGGTACCCAGAGCCCGAGGCGCTGTGGAGAAATCTCAAAGGGCAGCCTTTATCTTCATCAACTGAAACCAAATCTGAAGAGCAACATGGTCTCTTTGAAATAAAAAATTCTATCGTTATAACAGAAAATTCAAACAAGAATTTGTCCTGTGCCATAAGGAACACCCACCTGAACCGAGAAAAAGAATCAATAACATTTTATATATCAGGTCAGTGACCACCAAAACCCCACGCTGTAATATCCAACAGGAAGAAATCAGATGGTTAAATAATACACAAGTTAAAATATTCCCTCACAAAAAGCTACGTTAAGATAAAGTTTAGGTGGAGAGCACACTTTAGGGTAAAATGCATTCCAGGGATATTGTAGTTCTCCCCAAAACAAGCATTTTAAACCCAGTAGATTCAGGGTTAAGGTTAAATGTAAAAGAAATCCAAACATGTTAATGAATGGAAGTGCCCTGCAGTAACACTATATATGTATGTTATTGTGATTCGAACAGGTTGATTAGTGTTTGTAGTCCCATATTACATGAAATGGATATTTAAAGTCACATTAGATTTTCATTCTCATCCAGTCACCACAGGGCAGTGGTAAGATATATTGGGGGCCCTACTGATTGGTTGGACTTTCTGCTTCCTAGTGGATTGATGGATCAAGGACTAGGCTTCTTGCCCCAGTGAATATGCAGAGGGAGAAGTGATATGCTGTGATCTCTTCAACACAGAGGAGATTTGTTGAGTCTCTGCTCATGGCAGGTCAGAAGCAAGGCAGGGCCATGAAAGTCTGGAGCCCCGGGAACAATCATTTGAGTGTGTCACTCACTAAAAGGTCCACGTTTTAATATGAAGTTTGATTTCTCACCCTTTAGCAAACTTCACAGGGAAAGGGGTTGCCACAACAACAAAACCCTGTGGGCGTGATCCAAAGCCCGTTAAAGACATCAATAAGATTTGGATCAGTTCCTATGCCCCCATTTAGTGGATCAGTTCCTATGCCAGGAATTCCTGTGCTGAAGTGAAGAGTATTTGGATATTTATCTGTTCTCCCTTAATTATTGATTTCCACTCGTAAAGCCTCAGATTTTCTTTTACTCTGAAATTCCCCGGTGTTACAAAAGTTTAAATTTTACTTACGTGTAAGTTTTCTGTTGGGAAATTTGATGAGTAATTATGATTTCTCTTCCTACATGTTTTAACTGTAGTAGTAATTTCATAAAAAGAAGGAATCACTTTTCCCTGAATTGGCTCCTGGGTTGGGTGATGGGGTCAGAAGCCCCGGTTAGTCAACAAAATTAAGAACGTGTGTAAGGGAAGCAGAATTAAAATATAAACAAGCCCACTACTAATTATATAGGTAATTATTCACACACATACCCATGTGTGCACACACACTGATTTTTCTTTTTTTAAGGATCAGAACAATGTGGTGTTCCCTAACCCCATTCTCAGAAATAGTGGAACCATTTTGGCTGAAACTTTTCAAAAAGAAAAGTTCAGCCTGAGGCAGACACCCAGCATGGAAATTTTCTCCCCAAATGGTAAAGTTCGGCAAAGTAATGAGCAAAGGAAAAGAAGACCCTATAATGGGAAATGTGTTTAACAACAAGTGATGTGACTAGCTCCACCTAGAGAGAGAGAGAGAGAGAGGAGGGGATGAGGTGTAGGGTGGTATTTAGTATTTAATACATCATTCAGTACTACCAAAAGAGTGTGACCAGAACCTCTTTTTAAAATTGGTTTCTGCCAGTTTTTATATTGCAGGGAGCAAATTTTTCCACACATATTTGACGCAAATCCTGATGTGACGCATTTTCCTACAATACAAGTGTACTTTTGGTTATTACTGTTTTCAAACTAATGGTGGGCTTTGTGTTTCAGATTCTTTTTTCCCAAGAGCATCTCCCTGGATGGTGGGTTGGAGTGTGACTTTGGTGATTTTGTTGGTGTTCGTCGGCCTTACTCTTTTTCTGTTCAAATTAAAAGGTAAAGCTCCAAAGGGGAAAATGCTGTGTAATCAGAATGAGATTTCTCCTTAGAACAGACAGTTTAGACTTTTCTACATGAGAAAGTTACACCAGCTTAAGATGTGAATTTAAATGGATTTTTTTTTTAAGCCAGAGCAAGCTCCTATGTGGACACATATGAATTTAAGAAGACCTTACTTCAGTTTAGTTTAAAACTGTTCCTATTCATCTTAAGATAAGCCTAAAACTAGGTTTGCACTAGTTTAACTAGATTTTCCGTGGGGCCTGAGGTAGTTAGGTTCCCAACTCCCATTGGAATTCAATATGCTTTGGCTCTTAACTCCCCTCGGCTCCTATGAAAATCCCTGCCTTATGGGGTTTTTGATTGCCTGTGTGCTGTTTGTGACCATCTGTGTTCTAGGTCAGGTCTATGTATGTAAATAATCAAATTACACTAAGAAGGTACCCAGACCCTGTGTCACTGATTTCTCTTCCACTGGGAACCCAACATGCAAGTCCCTGGAGAGCTGCAACAGCTTGGTGGAGGGGCAACATTATTATTACTTGAGGACTCATAATGAAAAGATCCTTTGAAATCTGGAGTCACTGAAAATGTCTCTTAATAATTGTACTTATGTTTTCTTTTTTTAGGGAAACATCTCAACACTATCAGTAAGTTCAGTTTTTCTCCTGGCAGAACCAATGTTATGTTACGAAAGATTTTTCAATGACTGTGACAATGTCAACTTGAAAATCATAAGTGACACAACCAATACTAATTGCATAACTTGTTACGTCGGTAACGGGTAGGAAGCCAGGACTGTACATGTGTCTTGAGTGTGGCATTTTTTTTTGTTTATTATTTAGGTAAACTTCGAACAGAGCTAGGTAAGGGTGTTTTTTTTATTATTATTATTCGTGTCTGTCACTGATACAGCCTTTTCTATGATAATGAATCCTATTGATACTGCATTTGTCTGGCTTAATTCTCATCCCTATCTATGTGTTTGCTTCCAGAGTGGAGGAGATCCCTGGGTGATGCAGGTAATTAAAAATCATATTTAGTCAATGAGGGATCCTGCTCCCTTTCGCTGTGCAAATAAACAAGGAGAAAACTATAATATTTCCCAGGTGGAAGAAGGGAGGGTGCTGAGGTTCAAAGGAGGGAGAGGAATGGACCATCCTCACATGTCCTGCTTACACATTGCTCCCATAACTCTGGAAACGTCCCTGCTCCAAGTGACTGAGCACTTACTAAAAAGAAAAGGAGGACTTGTGGCACCTTAGAGATGAACAAATTTATTAGAGCATAAGCTTTTGTGAGCTACAGCTCACTTCATCGGATGCATCGGAGCTCTAGCTCACAAAAGCTTATGCTCTAATAAATTTGTTAGTCTCTAAGGTGCCACAAGTCCTCCTTTTCTTTTTACGGATACAGACTAACACGGCTGCTACTCTGAAACCTGAGCACTTACTGTTTCTTAGGATCCCCGCCCTAGTGTCAGGTAGAGGAACAAGAGCCCTGACCAGACACACGAGTTCAAACCAAGGAGTCCCTGTGATCAGTGTTCAGCTTGTGCTTCTTTTCTCCATTCATAGTGATCTCCCCTTTCTGTTCTCTCCATCAGATCCCAACTTTCTGCTGTTTTTAACCATCTCATCCACGTTCTCCATTCATTCATTTATATCAGCCCCTCCACCCCAACTCTCTTCTCTTGTAGAAGCTCCTTGCTCATAAATAAAAATCTGTCTGTTAGAAATAAAATCTAGAATGATAATTCTCTTTGTCTGGCCCTGATGACTAGTTACAGAGTTTTAATTAGGGAATCTATGGAATCATGTCACTATCGACAGATCTCCGACCTGTGGCAGGATGGAGCAGGCGTCAGGCTGGTGTCAACAAGAGACGTCCAAGCTCCAGGACTTTACATACAAGGGAGGGAGGGTACATCAGAGAAAAGATAGTTGTGACCATGTGAATGATGTGAGGGGAAATCTCCTAGGGCTTCCCTGTGATTCCAGGGTCTCTAATCCCCACTCTGGGGATAGATGGGTGCACGAGGGGAAAGATTCTGTCTCAGGACTGGGTCAGTAAATCTTTATGCTCTGTCACTGACCTGTCTCTGACTGGGGAGTGAAACTCAGGAGTGAATGCTGAGATCTCAGAGCTGCTCCCCATTCAGAACTGGGTAAATCCTGGAGGAAGGAGATTTCCTGGTTCACACTCCAGCGGGGACAGATTCTGTCACTGATATGATGAGACACTCCCGCAGGGCGGAGCTGTGCCCCTAACGCTCTGATTCTCTCTCCCCCTAGCAAATGTGACGCTGGATCCAGACACGGCTCATCCACAACTTGTCCTGTCTAAGGATCGGAAAAGTGTGAGATGGGCAGACACATGGCAGGATCTGCCCCACCACAAGAATCCTGAGAGATTTGACATTGAGCGCTGTGTGCTGGGCTGTGAGGGGTTCACCTCAGGGAGACATTACTGGGAGGTAGAGGTGGGGGTGGGGCTACTCTGGGCTGTGGGGGTGGCCAGAGAGTCTGTGAGGAGGAAGGGAGGGATCAGCCTTAGCCCTAAGGAGGGGATCTGGGCTGTGGATCAGAGGCAGGGCCAGTACCAGGCTCTCACCTCCCCTATGACCCCCCTAGACCTGAGCCGGGCCCCCAGCAGGATCCGGGTTTGTCTGGACTGTGAACAGGGGCAGGTGACATTTATTAATGCTGGAGATGAGGCCCCGATCTTCACTTTCCCGCCGGGCTCCGTCCCTGGGGAGAGAATGTGCCCTTGGCTCTGGCTGGGGATGGAAAGCCAGCTCAAACTGTGTCCCTGAGAGACGGGGGGTATATCCCAGTGGGGACCCTGAAATCAGCCTGTCTAGCCTCACACACCCAAGCATCTATGATCTTGTCATCATCCTGTCCACCCAGTCCGATGGCCTCTTAATTCTATGTCCCCTGGAACCTCCTCCCCCCTCCTTCCCCGCAGCACAAAGATGGGATCTAAAGGGAGACACCCCACTCTTGGCCAGGGCTGTGACTTTGTTTTCTGTGAGCTTCTAATTTCAATGACTAGGGGTGGCATCCATGAAGGGACTTAGATGTTGCAACTCTGGGCGTCACTGCACGTCATCTTTAGGTGCCTAGAACATCACAAGAACAATACTATGACCCACAAAGCCTGACTTAGGCACCTAGTCTCCCTATACAATGAACGGAGACAGACAGATACCTTACAATGCCATCCACAAGAGCCGGCATGGTAGGTGGGGAGCCATCTAAACTAGCCAATGGGAGATGCGAACAACAGGGTTGTGTCCTAAGCCCCGCCCCTCTCACAAAGATAAGTGCCTACGTCTGCATTGCTGGGGGGCCCCCATCTCTGCTTAGCAATCCACGAATGGGAACCCACCGCCTGAGGCATTTCTTCTGGGAACGAGTTAGGCCCCTGCTGCGCTGCACACAACCTGTGGGTGGAGGGCGGGACGGGGGGTGTTTTGGTGCTGCTGGCCACCTCATAACTTTAAGCCAGTGACAGCACACTTGCCTGGGACGTGGGAGACCCAGGTTCAATGCCCCCATCTTTGCTACAGGAGGAGAAAGGATTTAAACTGGGGTTACTCAGTTTCTAGGTGGGTGCTGTAACCACTGAGCTATGGTACAGACTGAAGGTGGGATTCTTCAGTCTCCCCTATGTCAGCTGGCTCATGGTGGGTAAATAATGAAGGAGCGACTGGAGCTGGGGGACTGGCCCCAGGAGCTCCCGCCCCTCAGATGGGCTCCCTGACCACAGGACCCCAGAGTATTCTCACTTTCTGGCCAGTATCCATTTAAGTGTTTATCTACCATGGAACAGTCCCTGGGACAGAGAGAGAAAGAGAATGTCTCTGTAGTCCAATGGTTGGGGCACCCACCTGAGCAGGGGGAGACCCCGGATCCAACCCCTCTGTTTCCATCACTCTCATTATTTATCCCAAGTGGAACACCTATAACAGGAGAGGCTGAAGGATCCTAATACTTGGCTTTTCTTCCTTCCCCCCCACCCCCACATCCCCCAAACAACTTGACACCTGGAGGAACATTTGAAGAGCAAAGACTTTGAATGGGGGAAGAGGGTCCCGGGCTGGACAGCAATTCCAGCCTGTGTAGTGAGGATCGGTAGCCTGCTTGTACCATCTGTCAGGGTGAGACACTGCTTGACTGAAATCCTATTTAGTTTGTAGAACTCAGACTGCAAATTTATTTTTATTTCTTGAGAAACCAACTTTGATCTCTACACTTGCTACTTATAATCCCTTAAAATAATCTTTCTGTAGCTAATAAATCTCTTTTATATTTTACCTAAAACAGTGTGTTTTGGTTGAAGTGCTTGGGAAATCTCAGGTCAGTTTACAAAGGCTAGTGTATGTCCTCTCCACATCAAGGGGGGACGGACTGGGTGAAATGAACTGACACTGGCCAGGCTTCTGTGCAAGATGGTAAAGTTCTGCGGTGCAAGGCTGAGGAACTGGAGGAATCAGCTGGAGCCTCTCTATTGTTGGTTCATGAGTTGCTCGCAAAAGCATTCGTGTAACTCGGTTGGGTGAGTCCCTGCCGGTGGATGGCAGAGTAAGGGCAGCACCTGCTAGAGGTTTGTAGCTTCTCATCAGCATCACGGTGTGAGGGGAAGCTCAGGTTGGTGGGACAGAGGGCTCAGCAGTCCCATAGTCTGGGGACCCCGTCACAGTGATTAACATGCCCATCTGAGTGGTGGGAGACACACAGTTCAAATACTTCCTGGTAGGGAGGTGGGACTGAACTTGGGTTCCCCATATTCCAGCTCAGGGCTTTAACCACTGGGCTTGAAGTTATAAGGTGGGCACCACCACCTCTTTCATTGGACAGCTGTTTGAATGGGACCCAATCTGGTAGCCATGCTGGGAGGATCAGGCCTCACATGCAAGATCGGCAGCTGAATGCCAATCTTCCCTGGTCCATGGCTCACTTGGGGGCTTAGGTGGGAGATGGGCACCTCACACTCCCAGAATGGGGCAGCGGCATCTGGCCACATTGTTTTTTTCCAAGAAAATAGGCTCAGTCCAGTGAGAACAAAGGAGAAAAGTTGCATTTCAAAATTAAGGGAAAAAGTTATCAAGACACCCTAGTTAATGTCTAGTTCTACCCACCATTCCCAGGGAATTCTTACCACACACTAACCCATAGAAAGCTTCCTACCAACACTACAAAAAGAAGGATTCTGTGTGGACTCCTCCTGCAGGTCGAAACAACAGACTGGACTTCTACATAGAGTGCTTCCACTGCCATGCATGGGCTGAAATTGTGGAAAAGCAGCATCACTTGCTCCACAACCTCAGCCGTACCGAACACAACGCCATCCGCAGCCTCAGGAACAACTCTGACATAATCAAAAAGGCTGACAAAGGAGGTGCTGTCGTCATCATGAATAGGTCAGAATATGAACGAGAGGCTGCTAGACAACTCTCTGACACCACATTCTACAGGCCATTACCCTCTGACCCCACTGAGGATTACCAAAAGAAACTACACCATCTGCTCAAGAAACTCCCTAAAGAAGCACAGGAACAAATCTACACTGACACACCCCTAGAGCCCCGACCAGGGGTATTCTATCTGCTACCGAAAATCCATAATCCTGGGAATCCTGGACGCCATCACCTTCAGCCCCCAACTAAAACCTCTCCAACGCATCATCAAGGATCTACAACCTATCCTGAAGGATGACCCATCGTTTTCACAGATCTTGGGAGACAGGCCAGTCCTTGCGTACAGACAGCCCCCCAACCTGAAGCAAATACTCACCAGCAACCACACACCACACAACAGAACCACTAACCCAGGATCCTATCCTTGCAACAAAGCCCGTTGCCAACTGTGTCCACATATCTATTCAGGGGACACCATCATAGGGCCTAATCACATCAGCCACACTATCAGAGGCTCATTCACCTGCACATCTACCAATGTGATATATGCCATCATGTGCAAGCAATGCCCCTCTGCCATGTACATTGGCCAAACTGGACAGTCTCTACGTAAAAGAATAAATGGACACAAATCAGACGTCAAGAATTATAACATCAAAAAGCAGTCGGAGAACACTTCAATCTCTCTGGTCACTCGAACTCAGACCTAAAAGTGGCAATTCTTCAACAACAATAAACTTCAGAAACAGACTCCAAGGAGAGACTGCTGAATTGGAATTAATTTGCAAACTGGATACAATTAATTTAGGCTTGAATAAAGACTGAGCGTGGGTGTGCCATTACACAAAGTGAAACTATTTCCCCATGTTTATTCTCCCCCCCCCACTGTTCCTCAGATGTTCTTGTTAACTTCTGAAAATGGCTCACTTTGATTATCACTACAAAAGGTTTTCTCCCCCCCCCCCCTGCTTTTTTTTCTGGTAATAGCTCATCTTAAGTGATCACTTTCCTTACAGTGTGTATGGGAACACCCATTGTTTCATGTTCTGTGTGTATATAAATCTCCCCACTGTATTTGCAACTGAATGCATCCGATGAAGTGAGCTGTAGCTCACGAAATCTTATGCTCAGATAAATTGGTTAGTCTCTAAGGTGCCACAAGCCCTCCTTTTCTTTTGACAGCACTCTGTGTAGTCAGTTTCACTGCTTCCCCCAGAGAAGCATTCATCAAATCTTTGGAAGCTGTGCACTGCTTCAGGACAATACAATCAGTCATATCTCTCTCCCCCCACACCCTCCACATGTGTATTCATCAAGACCTAATCATCTTTATTTATACCTCCTCTGTACCCCTCTAACGAGTGCTTCATACACATCCCCAGGGGAAGGGGAGGGCAAATGAGTGCACCCCACGCTCAGAGAGACACTGACCTGGGAGTGATTTCTCGACATGGTTGAAAATCTTTTCCAAAGGAAGGATTGTCTGTAGAAAAGTGACTATTTTTGGAATGCAAGGGTTTTTCAGGAAAGATTGTCAAGACTGTAGGAATTTCCTGGTTTCACAATATTGTTCTGACACTTTTAAAATCACTCTCTTCCATGCCTCCACCCCCTTTGACCCAAAACCTGAGTTTGTTCTAAGTGAAAAAATGCAATTAAATTTTTTTGCAAAAACGTTGTTATACATTTAAACATTTGATGAGTCCCACCCCAGAGATGGCTGCGTTTCGGCACTGGACGAGCGATTGCTGCGCATTGTTACTATATGGCTGTCAACCAGCTGCTGCACCCAACCCCAGAGGCAGTTATATTTCAGTACTTGGCAAGCAATCCCTGGGCAACCTTGCTGCATGACTATTACCAGCTGCCCCAACCCAGAGGTGGCTGCATTTCATGCACTGGGGCTGTGTTATACCATAGGGATTAGGCAAGCTGAGGACTCAGAAGTAGACCTAAAAAACCTGGATCTATGGAAACTGAGGCAGTAACACACCTATCCTCCTTTCAGGTATTTTGTTCATCCCTTTCCTGGTGCCACATGTGAACCCCGCCCCCGCCCTTCGGCCCGTGGTCCGCCCCCCGAATCGCCCCCCTTTGGCCCAGAATCCCCGCCCTTTGGCGAAGAACCGGCCCCCACCACCGCGCTGCCTTCCCCATGCGGTCCCCAGCCCCCGCCCGAGCCCCGGCTCCCATTCGGGCCCGCGGTGCCCCCTTGCCCCAGCCCACCTGCGGCTGTAACCAGCCCGCAAAACCCGCCGCGCAGCGAGCGATCACCGTGGAGCAGCGAGCAGCACCCCCACCCACCCACCCATGCCCTGGGTGGCCCAGGCAGGGACCCCTGGGACCGGGAGCGTCTCACCCTGCGGGAAGAGCGCCCGGCGCCGCAGCCGGGGGGAAGGAGCTGAGGTCCCGCGCACCAGCCAGGCCGGCTCACAGCCGGATCCCGCCGGGTGAGTTCACAGCCACAGCGCGACCTAAGAGAACAGCTGAGACGCCAGTGCCCGATGTCATCACAACAGCGGCCGATCCACGTGCGCCCCGCCCTCAGCCCCGCCTCCATTTAACCCGGCTCCCCCTTCTCTATTGCATCAAACAGAAGTTGCTTGTCTTCGCTTTCAAGGCCCTTCACGTACTGTCCTCTCCCAACCGGACATCTCTCATTCACCGTACCAAGGTGTTGACTCCCACCTCCAATCGGTCCATGCTGCCAGCAACACCTACTTGTTAAATTTTCAGACAACCACCTTCATGCTTTCTGCTACATGCCCTACATGCTTGGGAGGAGAGCCCCTTAAACATTCGCAAACCTACCTCATTATCCACCTGCAATTCCCAAATCAAAGCTCTTCTTTGCCCTGGTGTCTACCAAAAATTCAACAGCCTGTCTCCTGGGGTGCTGAGATCACTGCCTATCATACCGACCAATACAGTCTCATTATTTTCTTGCACTCCCCTGTCTGTCTGTCTCCATCTGTCTCTTGTCTTATACTTAGATTGTCAACTCTTTGGGGCAGGGACTGTCTTTTGTACTGTTTTGTACAGCACCTAGCACAATCGGGTCCTGATCCATGACTGGGGCTCCTATGTGCTACAGTAATACAAATAACACAGGCTAGAGAATGTCACTATTATGGCTTCAGTGCCCTCCCCCCGCACCACCAAAAAGCAGCAAAACAAACAAAAAAAATCAGCCTCCCAGCTCAAAAAGTATGTGTTTACACTCAGCTGGCGAACTCAATGTAAAGTACTAGTAGAGGTGAGGGAGAGGTGTCTTTTACCTTGGTGTAGCTAGTCCAGGAATGCTATTCACTCAGCCTGGAATTTACCTGGACAAGTGACACAGAGGTTAAAGCCACCTGTGCCTTGTCTCCACTCGGATTTTACATCAAGATAGCTATTTCCATGTAAACACACTTTTGCAGTGAAGACAATGCCTGGGAGACTCCTACCTCAAGACCCGAACTTCTGGTTGAGCTAGAAATTATTTGCAACATTTAAGAGCCCACTGATTGAAAGAGGTTAAACACACACAACATTTCTCCATTTTATCGTTGTGCAACTGACAGCACTCTGTGTAGTCAGGTTTCAGAGTAGCAGCCGTGTTCGTCTGTATTCGCAAAAAGAAAAGGAGGACTTGTGGCACCTTAGAGACTAACCAATTTATTTGAGCATAAGCTTTCGTGAGCTACAGCTCACTTCATCGGATGCATAAAGTGGAAAATACAGTGAGGATGTTTTTATACACACAGATCATGAAAAAATGGGTGTTTATCACTTCAAAAGGTTTTCTCTCCCCCCACCCCACTCTCCTGCTGGTAATAGCTTATCTAAAGTGATCACTCTCCTTACACTGTGTATGATAATCAAGGTGGGCCATTTCCAGCACGAATCCAGGGTTTAACAAGAATGTCTGAGGAACCGGGGGGGCGGGGGGGGAGGTTTAGAGGAATAAACAAGGGGAAATAGGTTACCTTGTATAATGACTCAACCACCTCCAGTCTCTATTCAAGCCTAAGTTAATTGTATCCAATTTGCAAATGAATTCCAATTCAGCAGTCTCTCGTTGGAGTCTGTTTCTGAAGTTTTTCTGTTGTAATATTGCAACTTTGGTCACGCGGGTACAGACATGAGAGAGTGAAGAAGAGTGAAGCCTGTTGATTGTTCTTTAGCCACTTGGATGTGCTGCAGTGCAGCTGCTCACAATGCACATAGAGGCAGGGGTAGGAAAATGGCAGTCCAGCCTTAGAGTTGCTCATGCCAAGCCACTGGCCAGGTGGCCTGGACATGAGGAGGGAGCAGGGCCTTGTCAGATGCACATCTGATGCTCCTGGAAGTTGGTTTGCAGAATCAGACCCCCAGAGAAGCATTCACCAAATCTTTGGAAGCTGTGCACTGCTTCAGGGCAATACAATCAGTCATGTCTCTCTCCCCACACACAGTCCACATGTGTATTCGTCAAGACCTAATCATCTTTATTTATACCTCTTCTGTACCCCTCCAACTAGTGCTTCATACACATCCCCAGGGGAAGGGGAGGGCAAACGAGTGCACCCCACACTCAGAGAGACACTGACCTGGGAGCGATTTCTAGACACGGTTGAAAATCTTTTCCAAAGGAAGGATTGTCTGTAGAAAAGTGACTATTTTTGGAATGCAAGGGTTTTTCGTGAAAGATTGTCAAGACTATAGGAATTTCCTGGTTTCACAATATTGTTCTGACACTTTTAAAATCAATTTTTTAGTCACTATATACTCTCTTCCATGCCTCTACCCCCTTTGACCCAAAACCTGAGTTTGTTTTGGGTTAAAGTGGGTGGAGGCATGGAAGAGTAGCAGCCGTGTTAGTCTGTATCTTCAAAAAGAAAAGGAGGACTTGTGGCACCTTAGAGACTAACAAATTTATTTGAGCTTAAGCTTTCATGAGCTACAGCTCACTTCATCGGATGCCTGCAGTGGAAAATACAGTGTGGAGATTTTATATACATAGAGAACATGAAAAAATGGGTGTTACCATACAGACTGTAACAAGAGTGATCAGGAAAGGTGAGCTATTACCAGCAGGAGAGCGGGGGCTGTGGGGGGGAGGGGGCGAGGGGTGAAGAAAACCTTTTGTAGTGATAATCAAGGTGGGCCATTTCCAGCAGTTGACAAGAACAGTACTGGGGGAAATAAGGGGAAATAGATTTACTTTGTGCAATGACACATCCACTCCCAGTCTTTATTCAAGCCTAAATTAATTGTCTCCAGTTTGCAAATTAATTCCAATTCAGCAGTCTCTCCTTGGAGTCTGTTTCTGAAGTTTATTGTTGTTGAAGAATTGCCACTTTTAGGTCTGAGTTCGAGTGACCAGAGAGATTGAAGTGTTCTCCGACTGCTTTTTGATGTTATAATACTTGACGTCTGATTTGTGTCCATTTATTCTTTTACGTAGAGACTGTCCAGTTTGACCAATGTACATGGCAGAGGGGCATTGCTGGCACATGATGGCATATATCACATTGGTAGATGTGCAGGTGAACGAGCCTCTGATAGTGTGGCTGATGTGATTAGACCCTGTGATAGTGTCCCCTGAATAGATATGTGGACACAGTTGGCAACGGGCTTTGTTGCAAGGATAGGATCCTGGGTTAGTGGTTCTGTTGTGTGGTGTGTGGTTGCTGGTGAGTATTTGCTTCAGGTTGGGGGGCTGTCTGTACGCAAGGACTGGCCTGTCTCCCAAGATCTGTGAGAGTGATGGGGCGTCCTTCAGGATAGGTTGTATATCCTTGATGATGCGTTGGAGAGGTTTTAGTTGGGGGCTGAAGGTGATGGCTAGTGGTGTTTTGTTATTTTCTTTGTTGGGCCTGTCCTGTAGTAGGTAACTTCTGGGTACTCTTTTGGCTCTGTCAGTCTGTTTCTTCACTTCAGCAGGTGTGTATTGTGGTTGTAAGAATGCTTGGTAGAGATCTTGTAGATATTTGTCTCTGCCTGAGGGGTTGGAGCAAATGCGGTTGTATCGTAGAGTTTGGCTGTAGACAATGGATCGTGTGGTGTGTCCTGGATGGAAGCTGGAGGCATGTAGGTAAGTACAGCGGTCAATAGGTTTCCAGTATAGGGTGGTGTTTATGTGACCATTCCTTATTAGCACCGTAGTGTCCAGGAAGTGGATCTCTTGTGTGGACTGGTCCAGGCTAAGGATGATGGTGGGATGGAAATTGTTGAAATTATGGTGGAATTCCTCAAGGGCTTCTTTTCCATGGGTCCAGATGATGAAGGTGTCATCAATGTAGCACAAGCAGAGTAGGGGCATTAGGGGACGAGAGCTGAGGTAGCGTTATTCTAAGTCAGCCATAAAAATATGGGCATACTGTGAGGCCATGCGGGTATCCAAAGCAGTGCCACTGGTTTGAAGGTATACATTGTCCCCAAATGTGAAATAGTTATGGGTGACACACCATGAGGAAGACTGATCATGGAATCCTGCATCCAGTTTTGGCGTCCACCTTTGAAAAAAGATTTGGAAATATTGGAGATGGGGCAGCAAAAAGCAATGAAACGTTTTGAGGGCTGGAGAAAAATGCCTGCAAGTGAGCTATTGAAAGAGCTCAGCCTGTTTAGATGATAAAAAAGATCGGGAGGTGAGGTCATTGAAGTGTTGAAGTGACTTCATGGAGAGAAAAGATCGGGTATGAAAGGGCTCATTAATCTAGCAGAGAAAAGAATAACAAGACCCAGTGGCTGGAAACTCAAAAGAGACCAATTCATATTAGAAAGAGGGCACACATATTCAACCGTGAGGATGAATCACCAAAGGAAGAAACTAGAAAGGGAAGTGGTGGGAATTCCCCACCTCTTGATGTCTTCTAATGAAGACTAGATGCCTTTCTGGAACATGTGTAGTCAAAAACTAGCTCCTATGCTCTCCAGAAAGCATGTGATAGGCAGGGGGTCAGATGACATGCTCTAATTGTCTCTTCTGTCCATAAAGTCTGCTAATTTATGAAAAACTGAGCATAGCACGGGGAGAAGCCTCTGATGTTTTACTTTGTTCGACTTGAGCCCACAATGAACGCTCATTGTGTGGGGTGATCCAGGGGAAGCGGCTGAAACATCCAGTGTGGCTGGACAAGGGCAGGACATCAGCACTGCAGGGGAGGGGTGGGTGTGGCAGTGACATCACAAGGGCCTTTGGCAGGACCTCAGCTTATTGGACAAAGGTGGTGGGGAGGCGATGACCTCATAGAGAGTTCTTGACATCAGCCAGGCAGGACAGGGGTGCAGGACAGGGGCCACCTCGGAGATCCCTGTGGCTTTGCTTCAGCACGTCTCCTTCTCGAGGTCTCTCCTGGAGGACTGAGAGAGCATTCCCTTTCACATTCGTGAGCGCAAGGAGGACCCTCTTCGGAGTTTTCTCCTTTTCTTGTAGTGGTTTTGCTCAAAAACAGACGTCCCTGTATAGAAGGTAAGAGCCTCAGAGAGGTTTGGAACCTGACCAGTCTGATCCATCAGGTGCCAGGTGATTTTTAGGAAAGGAAAACACTAGATTGTGGGGGCAGCATTTTATTTCTGACCAAGGACTTTGTCCCTTAGAATCACTGGGGACACTGGGGTTTCTCCTTTTTGTTTTCCCTTTTCCTGTCTCTCCCTCCTTTCTCGTCTTCTCTTGCATCTTTGTCCTTTTCCCCTGCTTTCCTTTCACCACCAGGACCTGTCTGTGCGTGTGGAGTTGGGGATGGGGGGTTGCACTCCAAATCTCATTGCGGGAGGCCCTCTCAAAGACATGTGGCTGGAATGGTGCTCTAAGAGTGACTCTCTCCGGCGGTGGCCTGGGACATCTGGTGAGGACTCTCAGTTTTCTGCTTCTCAGAGTCTCAGTGCTGATTGGGGGAGCTTGGGGCTATTGTGAGGGAGGAGACTCAGGTCCTCGTTACTCTCTTTTAAGACCAAGGAAATAAGCCATAACCAAACATGTATTTGATTGCTCTTGCCGCTTTTCTCCATTCATTGTCTTGGAGTAATTCATGATTCTCTCTCTAATCGGCTAGTTCTTCTAAAATACTTACTAAATAATTAGGTTTTAATAAACCCAAATGCAACCGTATAGCTTCAGTAACAAAGGAGTCAGGCGGCACCCTACAGAATGGGGGACAATCCGCTGGAAAGCAACGACCCTGAAAAGGATTTCGGGGCCATAGTGGACGAGCTGCTCAGCATGGTCTGTCAATATGAAACTGTGGTAAAAAAGGTTAAAGCCATTCTTGGCTGGATAGAGTAGTGAGGATGGAAAGGGAAGTGAAAGAGCATTGGTGAGACTGATGCTGGAATGTTGAATCCAGTTCTTGTGTCCACATTTTGAATATTATGTTAAAACAATTGGAGAGGGTACAGAAAAGATTCGTAATTGAGTGATAGGGATGGTGCCTTCTAATGAGACATTGAAAAAGCTCAATCTGTTTAGTATACACAAAAGACAAATGAGAGGTGAATTGCTTGACTTCATGGAGAGAAAATGTTGAGTATAAAAGGGCTCTTTTATGTAGCAGAGAAAGGCATGACAAGACCCCATGGATGGAAGCAGAAATCAGAAAAAGTATAATGACAATAAGACCCGGATTTGTAAGAGGGTGATTCGTCATTGGCACAAACTACCAAGAGAAATGATGAATTCTCCATCTCTTGATCTGTTTGAATAAAGACTAGATGCCTTTCTGGAAAACATTTGAGTAAAAGAAAAGCCCAGCTCTTCTGATATACAGGAGGCCTTAGGATACGCAGGGGATGAGATTAAATGCTCTAACGGTTGCTTCTGGCCATAAAGTCGACTAACTTGTGAAAACCTAATTGCGGCCTGGGGAAGAACCTCTGTGTTCTACTGTGTAGTCAGTGTCATCCCCACAAGGAAGAGTCATTGAGAGGGGTGATCCCGGGGAAGCGGCTGAAACATCCAGTGTGGCTGGACAGGGGCAGGACATCAGCACTGCAGGGGAGGGGTGGGTGTGGCAGTGACATCACAAGGGCCTTTGGCAGGACCTCAGCCTATTTGGACAAAGGTGGTGGGGAGGCGATGACCTCACAGAGAGATCTTGACATCAGCCAGGCAGGACAGGGGTGCAGGACAGGGGCAAGCTCGGAGATCCCTGTGGCTTTGCTTCAGCACGTCTCCTTCTCGAGGTCTCTCCTGGAGGACTGAGAGAGCATTCACTTTCACGTTCGTGAGCGCAAGGAGGACCCTCTTTGGAGTTTTCTCCTTTTCTTGTAGTGGTTTTGCTCAAAAACAGACGTCCCTGTATAGAAGGTAAGAGCCTCGGAGAGGTTTGGAACCTGTTCAGTCTGATCCATCAGGTGCCGGCTGATTTTTAGGAAACGAAAAGACTCGATTGTGGGGGCAGCATTTTATTTCCGACCTAGGACTTTGTCCCTTAGAATCACTGGGGACATTGGGGTTTCTCCTTTTTGTTTTCCCTTTTCCTCTGTCCCTCCTACCTTTCTCTTCTTGCTTTCGTTGTCCTTTTCCTCTGCTCTCCTCCCACCACCAGGAGCTCTGTGTGTGGAGCGGGGGCCGGGGGGGTTGTGGGAGGCCCTCACAGAGAGGAGACTGGAATAGGGCTCCGAGAGTGATTGCCTCGGTGGTGACCAGGGCCATTCTTTGGGCTATTTGATGAGAACCCTTAGCCTCCCACCCTTCAAAGTCTCAACCCTGATTGGCTGAGGAGGGGGCTATTGACAGGGAGGAAACTCTGGTCTTTGTTGTTCTCTTTTATGACCAAGCAAATAAGTCACAACCAGTTATATGTCTGACCAATGTGGATGCTGCTCTCCATTCATTGTCTCGGAGCAGTTCATGATCCTCTCGAACATTCCAATTCTTCTCAAATACTTGCTGCAGAATTACTATGAACAATTTCTGGTCTGTAGCTCATTTGAGAGCAACTCTGCTACTGACTGGCTGCATCAGCTAAGACAAGTCCCTGCCCCTTTCTCAGCCTTCGTTTCTCCTTCTGTCAAGTACGAAGAACAATCCTCTCCCACCTACCTCGCCATGGGTGGATGCAAGGGATCCACTAAAGAGTGTCACTCGGAGCAGTGCAGACTAGGAGGTGTCCGATCACACTGAGCCATATCCGATTATGACCTAATATTCTCTTTTCTTTGTATTTTATTCTTTTGAAATTGTGAAGAGCAGCAACTACTTAGCTCAGACTGAAGCATCTCATCTAATTTTCTAGATCATAGTTGGTTTCAGAGTAGCAGCCGTGTTAGTCTGTATTCGCAAAAAGAACAGGAGGACTTGTGGCACCTTAGAGACTAACCCATTTATTTGAGCAGAAGCTTTTGTGAGCTACAGCTGTCGAGAGCTACAGATGCATCCGATGAAGTGAGCTGGAGCTCACGAAAGCTTATGCTCAAATAAATTCGTTAGTCTCTAAGGTGCCACAAGTCCTCCTTTTCTTTTTGCTAGATCATAGTGTGTCCCCTTTGTGTACGACGAAACAGTTGACTGCACTGTGACAAACAGGAGATGCTCTTGTTTTGCAAACAAATATTTTTGCAAAGAATTTTCATCCTACTTGTTATGATTTCAAGAAACAAAGTGGTTTTGTCTGAATGGATTTTCTGACAGAAAACGGTTTCCATGCAAATGTTCACACCTTATTTCCTGGGCTTTATCCCTGCCTCTGGGAGGTTGTTGTCTGTTAGTCAGAACAGGAGTCAGGACTGTTGTCTTCTCTTTCTGGCTCCGTCACCGCTTTGCTGTGTGACACCTTGGATAGGTCCAATGGGAACAGGGTCAATTCTCTAACTCCAGGCAGCAGGGAGCCTGGGTGAGATAACGGATGTTAAGGCCGTTTGCGAAGGAGAAAGGGATGTTTCCAGGTGCTGAATGTCAAGAATTCTAAACTTTGCTGAAATGGCTAGTCTCGAGAAACAAGAACTAGTTGGGGCCAAACTTGAACCATTGTTTTTTTTAAAGCCCATTCAGGGATGTGAGTCCCAGAGAGCCATAGAGAGTGGGAGCAACTTGCCCAAAGTCCCACAGATCAATAGGCAGCAATGGAAGCAGGAGTGACCCTCTCTCTCAAAGGCAGGGGGACCAGACATTAGGGCCTGATTGCAATTGCCAGCTGTGGGAGGGAGTGTGTGGCCGTGGTTAGTGAAGGGGTCCATCCATGGCTCTGACACTCGATGTGACCCTGAGCCGGTAGCTGAGGCCCGTTTGCCGTCAGTAGGGTTGGGGTCCCGTCGCTACAGCCCAGTGGGCTTGGGAGGCTCCAGGAAGGTGAGTAAAGTGCTGGGATGTCAGGATCCCGGAGGCGCTGTCACCTCCGCCCTAGGGCCGTGTTCTGCACCCCCTGCTGCTGGCTGACTTTCTCTGTCCCTTGGCAATCAGACAGACTCTTGTTTTCACAGCCAGTCGATCGCCCTCGTGTCATCACCCTGCCTGCTGGCTGGGCAGGGTAACTCCTGAGGTCACCACCCTCTCCAGCCTGCCTTGGGCTTGGAGAGTGAGGAGGAGGGCGTGGGACGTCTGCTGACCCTGAACATCCGCCATCCATCGTACCATCACTGAGAGCAAGTGAGTGGCATTCGGGTTCCTCGGTGGCTTCCCCTGTCTGTCTGGGGGAGAGACTATCTCCAAAGGGGGATTTCCTTTGCAAACAGCCCCCAAGAGCCCCTCCCTCTTAGGCCAGGCAGGGGCTTCTCCAGAGCCGTCTCCAGTGTGTTTGGAAAGGTTCCAGCAATGGGGCTCCCAGCCCTTCCCTTGTGGGACACTGTTCCCCAGGCTGAGAGTCTCGGAGCTGGGCCAGACCCTGTGAGCTGCTGAGCCTGGAAATCAATGGGGAACGAGGAGGGCCCTGGTCTTCCTGTGCCTAGGGTCTTTGTGTCTTTGACGTGGGGAATGATTTCCCAGGAGAAGTCCGGACTCCTGCGTTCTGTTCCTTCTCTAGCCTGGGTGGGAGAGTGGCCTGGGACGACAGGAGGGGGCTGCTTGTGCAGAGGAACCGATGGTCTTTGGGACTGACCCCATTGCTGGAAAAGGATGAGACTTCCTGGATATTGCAGCAGAAGGGATTACGAGGGGGAACGTTGGGAGCAGATCATGCAATGAACTCCTGCCCGTGTGTGTAGATGGCACTCCCTGAACTCCTGTGGGGGCAGAAGGGGCTGCTGTGGTTGGAGCAGGGAGGAGGAGGGACGGAAAAGGCCCATGAGTGAAAGGCTGCCTTGAGCCCAGACTCACACCTGCTCCCCGCTCGGTTCCAGGATGGCCAGGCTCCTGCGGATGTTGCGGAGGAAGGCTCTGCAGGTGGCCCCAGAGCCTGAGGGAAGCAGCTGCCACCTTCCCAAGGGGCAGAGCAAGCCCTGTGTCCCCGCTGGCGGGGAAGCAGGTCCCGTCCAGGCCAGACGGCGGAAGTGCCCGGCCTTCTGGAAAAGGAACCCAGCTCCCGGCGCAGGCGCCGAGCTGGGAGCGGCCCCGACCAGGCCCCAGTGGAGCTGGCCCAGGCTGCGGTTTTGCAGACAGGACCCAGCCCAGGAGGGGCGCCGGGCAGGGTGGCTCTGGGGCTTGTTGTGTGGGCAGCAGCGGCCCCAGGACCCCAGCCCTCATTCCCATCAGGAGGCATCGCCCTGCCCGGTCTCTGAGGACCTTCCAGCCCCCGCCGGCCAGGAGGGGGAAGGTCCCTGTCCCAGCACCGGCAGCTCAGCCTGGGACAGCGGCAGCACCTGGGCGTCTGGCAGCAGCCAGACGGATGGAGTCCACTGCTTTGTGCCAGGTGAGGAGCCAGGCTGGGCTCCGGGAGGGGTGAGGACGGGATGTGAACACCCTGGGCCCAGACGCTCTCCCAGTGATATTGGGGAGGGTCCCCAGCCCAGGTGTCTGGCCTGAGCCCCGCGAACCCCACGGACAGCAGCAGCCGTCACACAGCTGCCCCTTCCGCACAGGGACCTGGGGATGGGGGTGTGAAGAGCTGCTGCCACTTTGGTCTTTGCTGCTCCGGGGCCGGGGGAATCGGCACCTCCCCTGGAGTCCTGGCCAGTGGAGGGAGGGCTCTGCTCTGGGCTTCTGCAGCTGTTGGGGGCTGAAGGCATCCCTGAGAGGGAGGTTTGGGGCCCCATCTGCCCTGGGTGCCTGAGGTGGGAAGGGGGGTCTTGAATCCTGCTCTGCCCACCACGCCCCTGTCCTTCCCTCCCTGGTGCAGGGACCCCCCTGGATTCGGAGCAGGAGGAAGGGGTGGACATGGCCAAAGATGAAGCTGCTCTCAAGGTCATCCGAGAGCAGCTCCAGTGCAGAGATAAGGTACAAATGTTCCCCACCTGGGCTGGAACCAAGATTGCCCTGTCCCTTCCCAGCATCCCCACCCCCTGCCGAGGGTCTTGTCCCTCCTGATCCACCATCCCTAATGGGGCCCTTTTACACCCATGATGTGGGACCCCCAAGATGGGGGTGTTTGTCCCACAACAGCCCAGGTCCTCTCCCCCCACAGGCACTGTCCCAGTTCCTGATCCTGCTTGTGTAGGAGTGGGGGGGGATTTGGACAATAGGCGGGTCCCCACAATCCCCCATTGAAGCCAGAGCCCAGGAGCTGGTTTGGGTGGGGCAGGAAGGTCCCGAGCTAACAGGTTCTCTCTCGCTATACCCCACTCCCGGTGGGTCCAGGATGAGGGGCAGCAGCTCCTGTTCCTTCAGGCCATCTACCCCGCATGTCTGGCTGCACAGGAGAGAGGGGAGGACACGCTGGAGCCGCGCTGCTGCAAGGTGGCTGTGGTGAAGAGGATCCTGGTGAGTGAGACACACAATACGGCAGCTGGAGGGAGGAGGGAGACATGGGATTGGCAGAGGTAGGGCCGGGCTAATGGGTGGGGGCTGGGTGGTGTTGGAGGGGGTAGCAGAGGACAAGGATTGCTGGGGCTGAAGACTTGGGAGAAGAGAAGGGAGAAATTGTGAGATTGGTCAGTAGTGGGCGGGGGGGAATTGTGGGGCTGGAGGGCAGCTGACAGTGGGGGCCAAGGAATCACATGGTCCCAGCTCGGTCGTCGGGATGGGGCTGAATGGGGGCATTTTTGACAGGGAGGAGGAGAGAAGGGGATTGGGAGCGAGCTGGGTAGGAATCCGGGAAGGGGGACAAGTCGGATGGGCAGGAAGGGAGTGGGAGGCGGTGGGGGATCCTGCTGGCCATGTGGGGCACTGGCTGTGTCATCTCCTCACTGGGAGGTGTCAGTTGGGCCTGAATCTCACACGCTCCTTTGTCTCCTTTGCGTCTCACAGGAGCTCATCGAGGAGCTTCCCGATGACTCGTCACCCAGCGCCGTCCTCGCCCACTCCCTGGCTGCCGTGGGCTACCTCTGGTACCGAGACAGCCCCACCCCCTCACCCCGCCGGCTCCCCTCACCCCAGTGCTGCTCAGGCCCAAGGCTGGGAGTCGCCGTCACTGTCCCTCCCAGGTCACCTCCCAAGAGTGGCGCCTCTGGCAGAGATGGTGGGGTGGGAAGGGTCACTCCCTCCTGGCGGGGCTCTTCTTTTCACTCCCATCACATGACAGGGGCCTTGGGGAGGGGCTCACTCCCGGGCTCCGATACAGGAGGGGCAGCAGGCTCCAGGGAACAGGAGCTATTCCTGTCCTGCCACTGTCTGTCTGGGACGCCTTGGCCTTGTCATTCCCTAGCTAAGTGCCTCAGTTTCCATTCTCGCCAGCCTGTGCCTCTATCCCTGTGGCTTGGTGTCCGTGTTGGCGACAGTCCCACCCCCATACTGCACAGTCTAATACCAGCTCCTCTCTCTTGCCAGCACCATGAAACCTGCCCTGGAGCCAGCCCTAGAGACCCACCTCTTGCGAGCTGCCCTTCACTCCGTCTTCACCCTGGGCACGGAGAAGGACACCACCGACATCCAGGTACCTCCTCCTCCTCCATCCTCCTCCTCTTCCAGAGTGGTCCTTGGTCCCTGCTCCCTTGATTCGCTGGAGCTCCAGATTTAGGGGTGGGGTAGCGGAGATGGAACAAGCTGCAGGGTTGGATCCTTCCCTCCAGCAGGGAAGAGATTACCCCTCCATGGGGGATTGCTTTCTTTCTTTCTTTCTTTCTTTCTTTCTTTCTTTCTTTCTTTCTTTCTTTCTTTCTTTCTTTCATAAGCTGTGTTTTGCCCAGAAGCCCAGGTTCCATCCATAGCAACTTGGCTGTTTCATACTCTTCTGCCTACAAGGCCCTCTGCAGAGACCTGCTAAGCTCATGGATTAAAGGTCCAGGGGTCATCAATTCTTGCGAATTGCCTGCAGTGGGATGTGAAGGAGAAAGGCCAGGAGATGTGTTTGGGAGTCTCCCCAGTGCTTCCCAGAGACCCCTCTTCCCATCCTGTGGCAGGTGTAGGCCCAGGTTCCCTAACTCTGACCCATGCTTTGCAGGCTCTGCACAAAGTCATCCCAGAGGTCCTGGATGCCATGCTGGGGAACCTGCTGGCAGAGTCCCCAGACACAGACAGGCTCCACTTCATCTTGGAGGTGAGCCCCATTTGACCGTAACTCTTTGGGAGACTGGTAAGGAGAGACTGGAAGATGCATTTTCTACTCTGTCCTCCTAGCTGGGTCCCCAGTGGGCCGTCCTTGGTTGGGGAGGTCAGTGCAATGTAGTGTCAGGTCCTTCCTTCTTGAGGGACAGAGGAAGGAGCTGGGGCTCCAAGCCAGAGCTCTGCCTGGTTCTGCTGAGCACTAAGCACAGGGCTCCTGGCTGTCTTGGGGAGTGAGAGTCTGAAAACCCACCCTTCCCCCACCCCTTCAACACACAGAGCCCATCAGATTCGGGAGATGGTTCTCAGAGAAGAGGCACATGCTCCTTCCTAGAGAAAGAGGAGGAGCCCAGGGAATCAGCCCTTCCCTCTGATGTGCTCTGAAATTCCTGGGGGGATTGTGCTCTCAGTCACTCCCTACATCCCCCCAAGGATTTGCGTAGCAGGGAAGGGCCGAGGGTTCAGTCTTCTTTCTGGTGAACTGTTCAGGAATCAGGAGTTCTGGGAGGATGGGACCAGCCCCGACCCCGAACATTGTCCCAATCTAGAGAGACGCTGAGAAGTTGTGACCTGAAGGGTACAAGCTGCGTCCTGGGGGAAAGAATCCCCTTCTAAAGCTCTGCCATCAAGGACTCAGCTATTCCCCCCTGCGCAGAATGTCTCAGGCCCCTGGGGCTGGGGGCATGGGGCTCATTTGCAAAGCAGGAGCAGCTGGCCACTGAGTCTGACCTGCCTCCTTTCCCCACAGCATGTCAACCTCTGGGTCGTGTCCAGGGTGTCGCAGGAGCGAGCCAGGGCTATCAGGAGCAGCACAGCCCTGCTGAGATACACAGTCACCCTCCCTGAGTTTGACGTAAGTGAGCTCCGAGCCCAGCTTGCTGGCTCCAGGCGGAGGCGGGCTGGCTCCAGCGGGCTGCAGGATCTGCTGCTGCTGCCGGGGCTGTGGGTTAGGAGGGTTCTTCATGGGGAGGCAGAGTCAGAGCAGGACTGAGCTAGGCTTATGTCAAGTTCTTCTTGTCCTGGTTCAGTGTTGTCCCTGGGCCTTTAAGGGGCCCATGCTCCAGCCCCTGCTTGGCATCCCAAAGCAGCTCCAGGCTCCCTTGGCAGCAGAGCAAATGAAAGGTCGATCTCAAGCTCCTGTCCCCCAGCATCTCCTGCAGAGGGGCTAAGAGGAAGGAGCCCTCTGGCCCAGGGGGGACAAGGAGATGACAGAAAAATGCTGATGGAGTCCCCTCTGCTCTCCCTTCCATTAGATCTCAGCCGAGTTCCCTCAGATGGGTCGCCATGTGGCCCAGCTGGCTCTATTGGTCAGCGATCCAGACAAGGACATCAGCCGGCAGGCCAGGGAGGGGACTTACCGGCTCTACCAGCTGCTGCTCCAACAGAGGGGTAAGGAACCCAGCTGGGACACGGAACCCAATAGGGGACTGAGAGTGACCACAGGTGGATAATGGGACCCCAGACCATTTCTCTCAGACTGACCCCAGCCGGAGGACAAGTCTCTCTCTGCCTCTGTTCTTCTCCACTCCACTGTGCAGCCACCAATGGGATTGGAAGGACACAGAAACTGCAACCAGAATGAGGAGAAAAGTCTCTCTCTCTCTCTCTCTCTCTCTCTTCCAGGCCTGACCATACATGACGTGGAAGATCTCTGGTGCTATGACTGGCACCAGGACAGCCGGCTCTTGGGCTACAAGAACACAGCCAGAGTGGGGGAGGTAAGGGCACTGTGCCAGGGCATGACACAGCTCAGGGAGTGGGGCTGGCTGGGCTCCCTGCAGTGGATGCCTCCTGGAGACAGGAAAAGAGCCCGCTCCTTATTTCCAGCTCAGAGTTCCTCATCCAGCAACCAGTGGGACACGCTGGTGCTAAAGGTCCCACACTGGGACTGGGCCAGGAGTCTCCTTGTCCTTGTCAGGCTGCAGGTTGGATTCCCCTTGAAGAAACCAAGGAGCTGCAGAGGCCATTCCCAGCGAGGAGAGAAATCACTAAGCTGCGGGGAAGAGACCTTTGGTCTGTCAGCTCCAACCCCCTCCCCCCGTAACAACACACGCACACTCCTCTAGCCGCTGAGGTGCAGGAGATCTCTCTGCTGGAAGCAAGACAGGGTCCCCTGTCGTCTCTGTGCCCTGCACAGCAGAGTGGGCCTGCTCACACACATTAGAGATCCATTTCCAGCCCATCCTGGCCCCTGCCATAAATTGCCCTCCCGAAAGAGCCACTGGAGACTTTGGTCCCTCAGCATCTGCCACCTTTTAATAAAGGGGCTTCCCTGAGCCCTGGGACCCTGAAAGCCTCCTGGGGAATGAAGTGCCTTGGCCACAGCAGCTCTCTTCCCCGCCCTTTGGGGCACTAGACGCCATTGTACCGCCAGGACTTGGAGGCTGGCTCTGGGCAATCTACTCGAGCCTCATGTCCTCTTGGTTTTAGGTCTTTGAAAAATTCTTCTCCGTCGGGCAGAGAAGATCCTTCGTACAGACAGCATTGCTGGCCATCCACGACCCCCTGCTGCGTGTCAGCCAGGCTGGGCTGGTGCTGGTCTACTCCCTCCTGGGGGAAGCCCAGCAACTGATGGGGGTCACGGTA
Source organism: Lepidochelys kempii (assembly GCF_965140285.1). Classification (NCBI taxonomy): domain Eukaryota; kingdom Metazoa; phylum Chordata; order Testudines; family Cheloniidae; genus Lepidochelys; species Lepidochelys kempii. Next base: position 43,887,498 of record NC_136393.1, on the reverse strand, counting down.
AGCAGCTGCAATCGACTCAGAAGCTTGGGGTGGGGCCCAGGGCCTTCTTCCCATCCTCTCGCCATTCGCTGGCCTGGTAGCAAGGAGCCTAGTAAGGACTTCTGGCCTTCATGGACTTCTGTTCTTAGGATGTGTTGCTCTGCTATCACTCCTGGGAAGGACAGGAGAGTCCCCTAAGTGCCCTCTGGGAACCTTTCCTGCCCCACGGAGCTGCACCCATTTCCCCATGGCCTAGTGTCCATGTCACCCGAGCCACCATCGAGAGTTGCTCCCATCCCTGGCAGCCTGGGAGGCCAAGGACTGACTGGTGATGGTGACTGACTGAGGCACATGGATGTGGGAAGCTGGTTTTGCTGCTGGTAGGGCTGGACCCACTCTCGAGATATTGGGAGGATTCAGTCGTCAGGGGCTGCTGACCTGTCCCGTTCCCCAGGGCTGCCATCCTGTGGTTTCAGGGTTTGGCACTGGGGTGTCTTGGGGAAAGGTCTCAAGCTCTCCCCATCCCACTTCACTGCTGCCAGAATCCCTCCCTCCCCCCGCCACCCTTCTAGAGCCCCCTCCCTGCCCTACCTGGGTGAGGATGGAGGTATGGGGGAAGAGAGGGTTCTCCGAACTTGAGCGGTGTCCCCAGGTGGGTTGGAGGTGGAAAAGCTGTCAGGGGCACTGATGGGGAGGTGGCAGGAGCTCACCCTACAAGGAGGGGGGTTGGCACTGGAGGTCACTAGAGAGGACAGCAAGCCTCCATCCTGGGGGTCAGGAGGGTGAATCTACCACTCAGACATGAGCAGCTGCTGGGTGGAAATGATGGTGCTGGTTCCAGGTGCCCTTCATCCTCCCTGATTCCTGGGGAGTGTCTCAGTCTCTGACATGTTTTCGTTCCCCTGCAGCATGAGGATGTCACAGCCAAGGTCATGGGCCAGCTTCACATGATTTGGCACTTGCGCCAGATGCCCGAGGCGCTGCAAGGGCTGTGGCTCATCTGATGCTCTTCAAGGTTCCCCTCCCTGTTCAGCAAGTCCCTCTCCCTGCTGCAGGTACTGCTGTGTCTCACTATAAATGGGGGGCGAGTGGAAGCGGAAATGGAGGCCCCTGGCACTCACAGGAACTCTCTCCCCTCTCTGTGGAGCTGTGTCCTTCCCGCGGCCCCCCAGATACCTTCATCTGGGATAGGAGCTCTTTCCCTCACACCCATATCCCTCCCCTCTTTCCTTGATCTCACCCCCATCCCATTTCCCGTGTTCCCAGGCAGAGATCTTCCTGCCCCATATGGCGCAGAAGGACCTTTGTGTCAGGGCTACAGACTGTGTGCCCAACTGAAGCCCAGGAAGCTCCACCTTTGAGGAGGTGAGGATGGGACAGAGGCTCCGGGCTAGCTTCATCTCCTGCCCTTTATTCTTCGTTTGGCCCTTCTCTGGGCTCTCAGAGTCTGACATGAAGAGGAGCCTCCTCCCCACATGTCTTCTAGGCCCTGGCATGTGTGATAGCCTCCCAGATGGGTGCAGTCAGAAGCTGAACCAGCTCAGGGAGCAGTGGGGACAGGTCTCTTGTCCTAGGAAGCCAAGCAGCGGTAGTTCTCAAAGAGGCTGAGAGGGAAGAGCCCGCTCCCTCTTGGAGGTAAGAGCCATTGACTTCTTTGGGCAAAATGGGTTTCTTGGGGGAGAAATGGGATCCCTGCTGCATAGCCTGGCTGGGAGCTTCCCCCATCCCTGGGACAGAGACATCTTCATCAATGTGCCACCCTTGTTTTTTTCCAAGCAAGAGGCTCCCCAGAGAACTCCTCCTCAAAGCTGTTCTCCTGGGAGCGTTTCTGGGAGGAGGCTCCCGTCCCTCAGTCTCCAACTCCATCATGCAGTCTCTTTCACCTAACATCTCCGCTCTCCAGCTCCACTTGCCGCAGCAGGACAAACGGACCTTCAGCTCCTAGAGAACAGACTCTGACCTCCTTCTGATCAGCAATGGGGTTTCACCATCCCCTCAGCAAACCTGTCAGCCGGGCTGGACCGGATTGGAAGGAGGAGGGTATCTAACAGGGTGGCTTGGCCTATGGCTGCCTAGCCTGGGGCTAGGCCAAATTGATGACCAAGTGAGCCCCACCTGAGAGGAAACAAGGGAAAACAGCAGCAAAAGTCCAGAAGCAGAGCGAGCTGTTCAGTCGACGGCCTTGGGCCAAACCCTGGAGTCCAGGGTAGGACTGGCTTCTCTCACCATCCCTAAGGAAGGGGACATAGAAGACCCTAGAAACCCAAGAAGGGCAGGCCGAACCGAAATCAGGCTGAGGAAGAACTCCCCACGAGGGTGGAAGGCCTTGTTTCTGTTCAAGACATTTTGGGACTTTGTTTGCAAGGAGCACGACCCAGGAAGGAGTGGAGTAAAGGACAGTCACCTGGTTGGAGGGCTGAGTTCCCAGCCAACAAACTGCAAGAGTGAGTATGAGCGGGGTTGCTAGCCTAGCAAGAAAGCAATGACACGAGGCCTGGCCAGCATCTAGCGGTGAGTGAACTCTGGTACACACCCAAAGTGGCTGTGTCTAGAGCCCTGTGTAGGCTCTTCTGTGGGAAGTTCCCATGGGTCAGTGGGGCCTGAATCTCTCCTGCTCCTTTGGTCTCTTTGGGCTTCCCACGAGATGTCTGGTGAACTGCCCTTGGACTCTGGGCCCAGCACCGCTCAGAAATTATTCGCTACCTTCAGAGAGACAGGGCACAGCTCAGCCTGTTGGGTAGGCTGGAGACCCACACTTCACTCGAACACACAACACTGAGGTGGTTTGGGAAGCATAGTAACAAAGAAGAGATTTAAGTGATACTAAGCAAGAGAAAGAGAGACATTTCAAAGAGAGAAACAAAGCACAACACACTTTGTAGTGACTAAAACTGAATCTTAACAAGTCACAATCTTTGCCTTAGCAGTTTCCAGACTAACATCTCAGCTTTCCTAACAGACCTTCTTTGATGTCCCTGTAGGGTAGAAAACTTCTCTGTCGAATCTGCTGATTTGATTGCTTCGTCTTCTGGTTTCAGACCCTCTGTTCTCCTTCTGGGCTGCCTGGACCCTGATTGTAACATCTCTCTGGCCCAGCCTCTTACACAGATGTGTGCTGCAGCCAGCCCAGTGCAGGGAGCAGTGGGGACAGATGATCTCCTCCTGTCAGACCAAGCAACATGGGTCCCCTTGAGGCTTAGATGGAATATCCCAGGCATCTCCTGGAGGTAAGAACCGTCCACTCTTCTGGACACTTGGGGCTGTTGCAAGAAAGAGGGGGCTCCTGTTCCATAGCCTATTTGTCCTCATGACTGTGTTTTTTTCTTCTCAGAGGATGCCCCTGGAGACTGTTTCGTGCAGGAGGTTTGAGCGGGGAGAGATCACTCACTGTCCTGACCCATGGGTCATTAACCCGGGTCTGCAGGGTTCCTGGGAGCAGCCACCCTCCAGCATGCCACCTGGAAGCCTACGAAAAACTGCTTACCTAGGACTGACGAAGTCCAGACCCAGTTTGAGGCTCCTATTGGCAGAGTCCCAGAGCAGCTCATCGGCCCCCGGGACCTCCTTAAACCAGCAGCAGGAAGAAGAAGCTGTCTGAACAGCCGAGCTCCTCCCCGGCTCTGGACCGTGTGTTGGCTGTTCCTGCTCCCACTCCCCAGGCTTGATTTCCTGGCATCCGGACTCAGGGTGACTCACCTGACTTGAGGTTCTGAACACAATTTGGTCTTTTGCTTCTGCTCTTCCAGTGTCCTCACCCAGCTGACTCTCAACTCCTGTCTTGTGAGTGTGGACTCTGCCTCTGACCACTAGGTCTGGCTGCCCATGACCCGGCCATGACAATGACTTTTCTACAATTCCTCCAATGCCCTTTTCTGCTCTCCAGCTCTGCTCTCCTAGCAAGACACACCGATGCCTTGGCTCCCAGAGTCCTGCTTGTCTGCTAGTCAAGGGCTCAGGGGGAGTGCTTGTCTTGCCCCCTCCCCCACCACAGCTGCTTGTCCTCGGGGACTCTCCCTAGCGCAGAGGAGAATCCGTCCTGGCAGCAATTCAGGAAGTCACAGAAGGGACGGTCTGCTCAGCTCCCTCTGCAATGCCACTGCCCGAGACCATTACGAGTCAGTGCCCAGTGACTGCGCCGGCAGCTCCTTGAGAGACTCCTGGGGGCAGGGCAGTCGTGTTTCACTGTGACCGCGGGAAGCCATGCGAAGAGTGCGGCATTGAGGAGACTCTCCTGCTGTCCCAAAGGGTTTCTGTTCTCCTGCACGGTCAGACCGTGGGGCCAGGTTGCAGAATGGGGAAGAGCTGGTTGGTGATGAGTCGGAGGATTCACCGTACAGGTGGCAGCAGCTGCAGATCCTGGAGTCCCTGTGGTCGGGTTACCATGTGTCCGGAGTTTCCCGGACATGTCGGCTTTTTGGGTTTTAAATCGCCCTCCGGATGGAATTTGTAAAATTCTGAAAAGGTCCAGGATTTCCCTCCCAATGCAGCACTCTGGGGGCTGGGGAGGGAGCTGCGCCCTCTGCGGGGGGGGCACGGCACTGTGTCTGGCTCCGCACCCCAGACACACTGCTCTGGGCCAGGGGGGCTGGAGAAGGGGCATGGGGTCCCAAGGGACAGTCAGGAGACAGGGAGCAGGAGGGGTTGGATGGGTGAGGGGTTCTGGGGGGAGCCTGTCAGGGGGTGGGCATATGAAGAGGGGTCGGGGGAGTCAAGGAACAGAGAGTGGGGGGGGTTGGATGGGGCGGAGGTTCGGGGGGGGAATCAGGGGCAGGGAACAGGGGGGATTAGATGGGTTGGGGGTTCTGCGGGGGCAGTCAGGGGACAGGGAGTGGTTGGATGGGTGTGGGAGAGCCGGGGTCTGTCAGGGGGCGGGGGTGCGGATAGGGGGCAGGGCAATCAGGGCACAGGTAGGGGGTGGAGTTCTAGGGGGGCAGTTAGGTTGGGGGGGTCTAAGGAGGGGGCAGTTGGAGAAAGGGAGAAGGAAGGCTTAGATAGAGGGCAGGGTCCTGGGAGGGGGCGATCAGGGGAAAAGGAGCAGGGGGCGTTGGATGGGTTGGCGGTTCTGTGGGGGGCAGTCAGGGGGCAGAAAGTGGGAGGGAGTAGATAGGTGGCAGGGCTACCACTCCCCCCCCACCCTCGGAGTGTCCTCTTTTTTGAAAGTTCAAATATGGTAACCCTACCCTATTGGCCCAGCCTCCACTCCTGAGAGTTCAGGCGAACCTCCCCCTGTTCTCAGGGAGTCTTTGGCTTTGGCGGCTGGGCCTGCCTGCCGAGACAGAGGACTCAGTGTTTCCATCAGGCTGCTCAGCTGCCAATGCAGCCACCCAAAGACGTGAAGAATGGAAGCGAAAGAGCAAAGCTGGACCCTCCGCTGAGCTCCTGCGATCAAGTGAGCCCAGCCTGGGAGAGAGGAGGGAAAGCTCCAGGGTGGCTGGTGGCTGCAGGGAGCCAGGGGAGGAGAAATAAATAGTTCACGATGAATCCTACAGGCTTTGTCTTGTGTGGTGAAGGGTTTAAAATGGGTCTTGTTACGATCACATTCAACTTTACAATCGCTGTGTGTGATTGAAGGGCAGGTCTAGAAAGGGCAGAGGTCACTCGAGGAGCTTCAAGTCTCCGATTCTGTCCCTATTGCCTGCTTTGACCAGCTGATCTCAACCCAACACCTCCCTCAGGTGGTCGCAGTCCTGAGCTCTTTCCCTCTTTTTCTGGATTAGCCGCCAGCATGGGGACAGGATACATGTGGCCAAGGAAATGGAGAGGCATGGGGGTCACGTGCAGAGGCATGCAGATAACTTGCAGAGTTGCCTGTTCATGCAGTTCCTATGGGGGAAGCACGGTAGGGTACCGTGCACTCAGGGGCACCATTTCAAATTTTGGTGGTGGCGGGGAGGATAATTTCACCCTGATTCCAGGAGCTACTTAGGCACCTGAAAACTCTAGTGTTTTGACAGATAACTTAGCAATGAGCTGACAGGAACACTTGCCAGACTGCTTTCTGGGGAAGACAGCTATAAGAATGGATCCAGGGAATGGTTCTGTAGCTCTGAGCTGTTTGGACACTTTCAGGGAACATTCCCGATGCGAGACAGAGGTCCCCAAAGTTATCCTGGGTAACCCTGAGAGACTTACGGAAAATTAGCAGATCCCAAATCTCTGCTGTCACTTTGCACGGACAAACTCGGACTGTCCGAACCTGTTCATGTATTTTACCTGCTTTAACCTCTCAAGAACTTTCACATATAAAAGAAAGAAAATTAAAGAAATGACATCGTTACACCGATATAGGGCCGTAGCATAAACCCGACCTCAGAGTTGTCCCATTGAAATGGAATTATTCACAGCAGTAATTAAAGTTAAACATGCACGTAAGTGTTTCCAGGGCCAAGATTAAGGCCACAGCTTAGGAGAGGTGCAGATGCAAGAAGAGAAGAGCTGTGCAAAAACTGAAATGACACTTGGAACCTGGCCCAAACAATGCATCACGAAAAATAAACTCATCTTGTTATACAATAATAGAGCTGGTTCAAAAGGGTTTTACACTGACAATGCAACCTTTTAACTAAAAATGCCACTTTGGATTACATTGATCATTTGAAATAAGTTCCCTCTTTAAAAAAAACATTTTGGATTTCTCTGCCCACTTGAGAGAGAACATGGAGTTTTTCCCACCAAAATGAAACAAAAATTTGATAATTAAAAACATTTCCAAATAAGTTTGAAGAATATGGGGGGAAGGGGGGAGGAAGTGGTTTCTTCTTCAATTTTCATGACCCTCCCCACCCCCGCCATTTTTCACCAGTTCTAATTATGAATAAATATCTGTCTGTCCATGAATGATAAATATGTCTGCTCCTGAAACATTTACAAACAATGGCTCTCATCAGGAGCAGTGAGGTCACATTACGTAGAGAAACACCCAGGCCTGCAGGGTTCACATTCTCAAAGACATAAACCGCCCCAGGACGGGAATGTCACACACAACACAGCGTGACTGGCCCGGGTTGGTTCGGTGCGTGTTTTGCTGTTGCTGGCAAATTGTGCTGTTTTGAGGTGGGGGGGAGTTACATTTGAAAGGAGTTCTTCATCCTCTCCCACTCTCATCCAGGGGTGCCGGAACAGGGGAGACCAGGGCCCACCACTTTTTACTGGCCATAAGTGTGAGCGACTGGATGATGGGGGAGAGAAGGGAGTGGGGGGGCACTGTTTTGGGGGCAAGGGGTGGCGTGAAGTGGAGCTCAGGGAGAAAGGCTGTGTGAGGGGGGGCCTCAGGGAAAGGGGCGGTTTGAGGGGGCAAGTCCTCGAGGAGAAGGGGTGGCACAGGGGCTGGGCCACAGTTTGGGTGCCAGCAGCCCCCCCACACTTTTAGGAAGTTTTTGCCCATCCTGCCCCCATCCCAAATTAATTTGTTGCAGTAAGAAAACTTTGAGCAACAAGGAGACTTAGAGACCCACAATATAACTGCCAAAATCCTCACCTGCCCCTCGAGCTGGGCAAACAGAATTTTTTGGTTCCTGGCAATTCCAAAAAAGAGATGGAAAAAAACGGTTTCAGGTTGAATAAAACTAACATTTTTCCAAATTTTTGATGAACCAAAAAGCTTTAAAAAAAAAAAACCAAAAAGACCCAGGAACATTTCAAGGGTTGTAACTTTTTGAATTTTTAAAATAAAACTGAAGGACATTTTTAAACAAAAAATTATTTCAAACTGAAAAATCAAAATGGTTTGTTTGGAAAGCGTCTAAACGAAATGCTTTGACTTTTTAAGAACTGTGGGGAGGGTCTGGACGTGAGCAATTCAGCAGACCGGATACGAATTCGCAATCAGGTCTCCTTCCCCATTCTCCAGGGCTGGGTTTCGATTCCTGTTTCTGGTTCCCTGGGCCTGGTCCCCGTCCCTGTCACACACTGCGGGGAGCTCCGATTCCTGGGAATCCTGCCGACTTCCAGGCTGCGGGGAGGGATGAGTCAGCAGCTTCCTGAAGACGAGTTGCGAGTAGGCAAACACTTTCCCTCTACCTTTCCAAAACCCACATCGGTACAGTGAGACTATCACCCCCACCACTGCCACCACTCCACGCACCATGAGACGATTCCAGGACGCTGGCTCTGAAACAAAAGCGAGAGAAAGGCCCCATGACTAAGGGGCTCCGTTAAATCATCCCACTGCTGCCATGAGGATCCCAGAAGATGAAGACGTTCCTGGGATACAGGAAGAGCTGAGCTGGGTCGTGCGCACATGGGCACCACTCAGAGCAGCGGGAATGAGATAATGAGATCCTTATAACCAAAACCATGAAGAGCCTGGCAATACATTGAGATCAACAGTCCACAGTGGAGAGTCCCAGCAGCCCTGACCCACGGGGCGCAGCTGGGACTCACCATGTTAGGGCATGGGCAGGGTAGTGGGGGGATGGCAGTTGAGGGGTGCTGGAGGGATTAGGGGCCATTGCTAATGAGGCTGGGGCAGTGGGGAGGGGAGGGGACATTTCCCCACTTGCTGCCCACTCCATCTGGGAGAAGCTGCGCTAGGGGCCAGTCCCAGTTCATACCTGTGCAGTGCCTCTGCACTCGGGGTTTGCAGTGGGGCACCGACATGGCTGAGACACTGCTGTGCCAGGGACCAGAGCCCCTCCCCTCACTGGGGTTATGGATCAATAATTACAGGGTCACTGGAGCAGGGGAGCTGGACTCTGGGATCCCAGCAGGGGCCCAAGCCACTGGGCTGCAGAGTCAGTCTCACTCTCACGCTCTGGCCCATGCCCATGGCAGTGTTTAGACATACAGGGTGTCTTCAGCAAGAGAGATTGAGGGATCCCCACACCAGACACCTGGAGCCCAGTGGTTCCAGCCCTAACCTCGGGGGGCACCCATATTCCAGTTCCTGCCCCACATCCCACGGGGGGATGGAACCAGGGGCTCCCCACTGAGGGCCCAGCCACAGGGCTAAAGGCTGGAAGGGAAGCGGCGGCACCTTTCTGTTCATTGAAACTTGTCAGCAAACTCAACATGGATTCGCAAATCGTTTCTGTCGACCCAAAATATAATTTTGCAGCAAATAAACTATTTACCCCCCAAATTACATGCAGCTTGACTTCAACTTAAGAGCCGAAATCCCAGTGACTTGCAGTGAGTTACTGTCAACACCTCCAGAAATGCACAGTTACTGGCAGGGCAGGCTTAGGAGATCAGCTATGAAACACTCCAGAGCTGCTGTTAAATTTGCCTTGGGTAGAAAAATTTCCCAACGGGCTCCCATAGCTCTTTTACTGAAGGCTGCGAGGAAAAAGATACGGCCAGTCGTAATTAGTGACACTAACAAGGAACTAGTCTGAATGAAAGAGACCTTGGAAGAGACTAGCTGCAGAGTTATGTGAATTCAGGGGACATCTTTACCTGGTAGTTGTGGAGTATTTTTCCATGTAGGTAGAAAGAGTGTACTTTGAAAGACATAACAGACCAGAGTGTTACAGAGCAAGTGAAGTGCACTTTTGGGCATTTCGGGGTTCCAGAAGACCTTGTGACAGAGCATGGACCACAATTCATAGAAGTAGAATTTTATTTATCTCAACAAAATATGATTTTCCTCATATTACTAGAAGCCCATATTACTCACAAGCAAATGGAGATGCTGAGAGCTGTACAGACAGCCAAGAATATCCTTCAACAGGAAGATCCATTCTTTGCTCTACTGAGTTATAGATCAACCCCAACAGCAGCTACTGGATATAGTGCAGCACAACTCCTGATGGGAAGACGACTCAGAACTACCCTCCCAACTTCTCCAAAGTTGTCAGACACGTAGAGAATAGCCAAATCGAATAAAAAGGGGAAAAAAAGTTTACAAACACTTTTACAACAGATATCACTTCGAAAACTACCAGGCCTAGAACCTGGTGACCATGTTTGTGTCAAACTGGATGGAGAAAAAGAATGGAATACTCCAGCTGTTGTAAAGAAAAAGAATTCAACACACTGATTGTATGTGATCAAGACCGAGAGAGGAGAGTTCAACAGAAACTGTCAACATCTACAGTTTGTTCCTCAGAAAGAACAATCAACTGAGCAAACTCTGCAGATGGTGGATGCAGAACAAGAAGATGACTCAAGGATTCCAGACTGACCACAGTCAGTCAGTGGAACTAATGGACAGCCAGATGACCAAGCTGTTACCTGTTCGGGTCATGTAATTAGAAGACCAGTACCATTCAGAGACACCTACCAGACTGATCCACACTGAACTTCAAAGACAGTGCGATAATGTAAACATTATAAATGGTCGGAATGTAGAACTTAAAGGGGGAGATGTAATGGAACGCTAAACTGTATTCTGCTGTTCAACCACTAGGTAGCGCTGGGTAAAAAATACGATATTTAAGCTGACCTTAGCCATAGTTGGTAGAAAATTAAAGGATTTTGTGATGAACACTTCTGGTGTGTATCTGGCTGAGAGGGAAGCTCTGTAGCCAGCCCATATCTGCTACAGGACCACCACACCAATGATGAAAGCCCAGTGCTATCGACTACCTCTGCTATGGCCAACGAGTTCTTCTGAACTATGACATGCTGAAGACTATGGGGGATTTTACCCATGACATGTGCTACATAGAGACTTGGGGAATCAAACTCCTGGTCTCTTCATACTTCAGTGACGAGAATAAAATTATGGCCAAGAGCCTTGCAGATTTCCTTGTGGCAGCAGGGCAGGAAGTACCCCCCACCTCACCCCAGCTGCAGAACATAACCAAGTGTCAGCCATGGTCAAGTCAACCTTTGAATACAGGTTGGCTCTCGGGGGCCGGGGGGAAGAGTGGGAATGTGTCAAGAGGGCTGGCCCTTTTACAGGAGTTAGGGAGAGGCTACCTCTGACAGGCTCCTGGAAGGGAGAACCAGCCAACCCAGACCAACCTGGAAATAATTAAATCCCTAGGTGGCTAGTTGGCAGCCAAATAGCTAATGAGCCTGATAAAGGGTTACTAGGGCTCAGCTGAAGGGATCTGAGGGATAGGAAGCTGCTGAGGAGAGGAGCTCCCAGGAGAGTTCACCAGAGCAAGGAGCCTGGAAGGGGTGCTCCTAGAGCAGTGGTCCCCAAACTGTGGGTTGTGCCCCCCAGAGGGTGTGGAGGAACATTTGGGGGGCATGGCAGGGCCTGGACCACTCCCCATGGGTGGTGGGAAGGGAACGCCACCCAGCTCTGCTCTGCCCCCAGCTCTACTCTGGCCCCATCCTAAACCCCAGCTGCAGCTCCAGCCCCAACCGTGCTTCCACTCCCAGCTGAAGCCCACGGCTCCTGGACCCAGTTGCAGCCCCGTTCCTGGCCCAACTCCTGACCGCAGCTCCCGACCGCAGCTCCTGGGGTGGGGGCACAAACCAGGTAAGGGAGGGCATGACCAAAAAAGTCTGGGGACCACTGTCCTAGACAGAGGAGCTCCCTTACGGGGGAGGAGCTGCCAGAGATGACAATGACAGCAGCAGCTGTAGCAGGACAGAGCCCTGGAGAGCTGCCCCTGGCTGGAGAAAGTGGACGCAGAGAATAAAGGCACTGTCTGAAATGACCCCAGCTCCGGGAAGGAGGGCTGAGGACTCCTGTCTTGAGGACAGTGAGGAGCTTGAGTGAGAGCTGAAGGCTGGAGCAGAGTGAAGGAAAAGATTTTATTTTGGGGTTTACTTGGACTCAGAGCAGGCCCCAGGAGGGGATATTTCTCTCAGATCTTTTTGACTGTAAGACTTAATTTAAGGAGTGCTGAAGATGGTAAACTGAGGCAAGATGCTTGCCAAGACACCCTGAAACAGCTGAGGGTGGTACCTGAGGGCGCGTCTCCATGATAAGTCTACAAAACTGGAAGCCATTTAACAGAACTGCTGCCCCTTCCCCATGCAGACAGAGCCTCGCTATCTTCAGTCTGTCTGGGTGAGCCCCTCACCCCAGGGTCTGACCCCAACAGATCCTGCATCACAGAGTGGGAACCTGGAGAGAAGACAGCAAAGGGTTTTGGGCCACCCCCCTGGCTTCCACACTGAACTTCCACACCTGTCCCAGCTCCCAGGCTGCTCCCGCTTCCCCACAACTTCCAGCTCCCCCCGACCTCAGGCTGCCTCTGCCCTGTCCTGTTCCCTGTGGGGTGTCCCAGAGCCCAGCATGGAGCCATCAGGGTCACTACAATACTATCTACCACACCCAGAAGACAGGCACAGGGTGGGCTCAGGGAGTGGCTGGACCCACAATGGGACCCCCGTATCCCCACCCCCAATGTTTGCTGCTGCCCTTGCTGGGCCTTGTCTGCGCTCAGACCAGGAGCCCTGTGGGGCTGGCAGCCCCGTGTTCTGTCTCTGCAGTGCCTGGCTCACTCGGGAGCACTATACGAATGAAAACACTCACTGCCCAGCCCCGAAGGGCTGCATGACAGCGCGGGGCCTTCCCCATTGCACACGGGGACCCTGGGGCGCAGGGAGGCCTGGTTACTCTGCCCCACACATTCACCCAGCGACTCCCCCGAGCTGCCAGACCCAGGTCCCTGGGGTCAGAGCGCGGGCAGTCGAGTGGCACTGACCGGCCGGGGCTGCTGGGGGGGGTGGCAGGAAAGAGTTGCCCCAGACCCAGAGAACCCAGGGGCCGGGGGAGGAGCAGCCCCAGCAGCGCCACATTGGCCCTGGCACGGGCTGAGCCTGCGAGCGCAGCACCAGAGGCCGCGGCGGGGCGGGGGGGGCTCAGCCATTGAGAGCAGCAGGGTCCCCCCCCACCCGCAGGGGAGGGGTCGGTGTTGGGACAACAGGCCGGGCTGGGCCAGGGGCTGGGAGCTCTGGCAGCCAGCACGGGGCCGGCACCAAGGGCCCTGCTGGAGACCCTGGGCCTGGCCAGCTGGGAGCAGCCAGCGAGTGACTCAGGGCCTGGGGCCCTGCCCAGGACGGGGTTTCCGGGGGGTAACAGGAGGCTCCCCAGGGGCTGCTGATCCCCTAGAAGGAGGCACGGAGGTGACTGGCTCAGGATCCCGACAGGCTCAGGGGCCAGGGCTGTGGAATGGCCCAGAGCCCAGCCGTGTTCAGGGTCCGGTGGGCACAGACTGGGCTGGGCTGGGGGCAGCGAGGGGGGAGGGGAGCAGGGATGTGCTGGCTCCAGCCAGCCACAGAGAGGAAGCTGCTTCCTCCACAGCCTGGGGTTCCTGCTCCCCGGAGCCCTGAGATCCTGGCCCTGCAGCCGGCACCCACTGCGCAGCCTCCATCGGCCGGGACAGACACACCCAGCTTGGCCCCTTCGACTGCCCCCTGCTGGGGGTGGGGGGTGGGAAGAGAGGAGGGCGGGGGTAGGATGAAAGGGCCAGTTCAGCAATCACAGACCGAGCTCACTGAACCTTCCCACTCCCCCTCTCCTCGGCCTTAGCTTCTTCTCTGTCCTTCCTCACTGTCAGGTTTCTGTCTTTGCCCCCAGTCTCCGTGCTGGGGTTGTGGGGAGGGGTTTGGATGGGGGCAGCTCATGCTCAGATGTTGTGACAGGGTCACACTCTTGTGAGTAAGTCTCACTCAGAGAGCAGGTTTCAGAGTAGCAGCCGTGTTAGTCTGTATTCGCAAAAAGAAAAGGAGGACTTGTGGCACCTTAGAGACTAATAAATTTATTTGAGCATAAGCTTTTGTGAGCTACAGCTCATTGAATGCGTCCGATGATTTTAACCCCAGTTGTTTGATTTTTGTATGATGTTGTTTCAACTGTGTGTTGATTTGGAACTCCCTTTTCTAGAACTGGGCTCTGCACTGGGGACAGGTCAGGGCACCATGAGGCATTATAGTTACCAAATACGGAAACCTTCCCCTCCGTTCCCTTCTCCTCACTGTACTGGGTGAGGCAGGCTCTGCAGAAGTTGTGCCCACACACTGTAGTCACCAGCTCTGTCAGATACCCCAGGCAGACGGAGCAAATAGCTTCATCTTGTATTTCCCCTGCTGTAGCTGCAGCGGCCATGGCAGCTGGGTGAGTATCTGTTCTCTCTGCCCGTGGCTCTACACAGTGTGGGCTTGGGCTGACACTGGGAGGGGCCGCCTGCAAGTATCTGCTAGTCCCAGCCACAGAAGGAGAAGAAGAAAAAGGAGGAGCCAGGAGGGGGAGAAAACAGGAAAGTGAAACTGAAGGAGAGTAAAAGAGGGGGAAAGACAGGGAGAGGGCAGGAGAGAAGGAATGGATGGAGGTGAGGAGAAGGGATGGGAGAACAGGGGGCAATGGAGAGAGGGGGAAGAATATGAACTAATCTGATGTGTATTGCTGGAAGGCTGGAAGGGAGCGCATATCCCCTGCCCCACAGGCAGGAACTGTCTAACCCACCCCAACACTCACTGGGGATTGAAGTGGGGACCTACAGCGCTTAGCACAAGTCTCTACAGCTGGAGCTAAAGAGTCAGTCTGTGAAGTTCAGAGCTGTAAAAACCCACAAAATAAGGTCTGGATGAAGCATGGTCTGAGGATGCTTAACCCCCCTCTCCCCCCACACCCCCCACAGACCAGGGTGAAGCCCTAGCAGTCCGGTTTACTGAGCCCTGCCTCAGCGCATGGGGCTGGATGTGGTGATTTCTCCGGAGCCCTTCCAGCCCCACATTTCTATCCGTGAGCTCAGGCCTGTCTGAGACTCTCCGGGCCTTGGAGCCTGATCCGGTGCCCCTTGCAGTCAATGGTCAGATTCCCACTGGCCGTTGGATCTGGCCCTCGCGCACATCCCATCACCTGTGTATTGCACTCAGGGCCGGTGCAAGGATATTTTGCGCCCTAGGCGAAACTTCCTCCTTGTGCCCCCCCTTCCCCCTCCTTTCCCCTCCCCGCGTACTGCTTCACTGCGGTACAAAGTGGCAAGGACAATATCAATATGACAAATGTCAACAACACACGCATATCGGCACGTAAACATACACACTCAAACACTCAACATACCCACACAATGGACACAACGTATTCGCGAAGTGATGCAGCAGCACTTGCCAGAGTCTGAGATCTGAAACATCTCCACAGACATCGTGAGCCTCAGTCGACAACCTCCGAAAACGAGTCAACGTAGCACGATAACCAGCCTGTCAGAACGGGTGACGGCCACGCGCAATGAGGAAAACGACGTCACACACATGCATTCTGGGTACCCAGAGCGGGAGGTTTCCATGTTTGGTAACTATAATGCCTCATGATGCCCGCTTGTCTCTGCATTGACCAGCTGTGGCTCCAGGTGAGCACTTCCCATAGAAATCCTGAGACGGGTAAACTGCTCCAAGAAATTTAAAAAAGTCTTGGGCCAAATGTAGAATAAGGGGGGCAGGCAGGGGTCTCCGAGGCTGCTCGCTATGGGGAGCTGGGGCACCAGTGGGAAGACTGCGGGGGCACACGGGGAGGCAGCAGCAGGTACCCAGGCACCCTCAGGCTTTGGGCAAGGAATCCCGCTCCATCCCCCTAGCGCCTGCCTTCAGCTCCCATCTGGTCTTGCCACGGCCCTGCTCCATGAACAGTCCCACCTTAGGGGGATGAACCTGTCCCACCTCATGGGCCTGTGGGGGCTGTGCTCTGCCCCAGAGCAGGCCGGGCCCCGTGCTCCCTGCTCCAGAGGGGGCTGGCCTGGCTCCCCCCAGGGCCAGATTAACTTTTTGTGGGCCCGGTGCCAAACATATTTGTGGGCCTCCCTGGGGAATGTAGAGGCGAGGGGCAAGAGCACAGCGGGCAGGGTAGATTTGATTTAAATCATGACTTAAATCACAAGTTAGGAAGACTTGATTTAATCATGGGTTTCTACATAAAAGTGCATTCTTGTTGGTTGTTATAACCTTAATACATATTCTTCACAACTCAGAGACAGATGTAGGTTTCATTTTTAGAAGGCACGCACTGTACATTTGTAAACTGTGATTTATTTTGAAAACTTTTCAGATGAGTTTTACAGCTATATCAGAAAATGAATGATTGTTTGGTTATTTCATCTGTCAAAGATAATTGAAGCAGGTATTTATGAAGTCATTGGACGGTGAACTATCTCCAATTCAAGAGGTTAATCATGAATATTTGGAGGATTTTCTTGCCAGGCTGTATTAAGAGGAGAACACTACCAGACAGACATTTAAATTGTTTTATTTAACTAAAACAACAACGTTAAGTATTTTTTTCTTCAACAGCAAACATAATATTTTAATAAAAAAGCATATGTCCATCACTTCTCACATTTACCTCCAGACTTCTTCTCCTTTTCCAGATCTATTCTGCCCTCAACAATCTTCTGTTCATTGAACTTTTTGAAACTTTTCGCTTTTAAAGAGAGGTAAAGGGTTGACCCTGTGTACACAAATTTGCAGAGGGACAATAGAGTTGAGGTCTGTTATTTCTCACCGCTATACATTATTTATTTATTTAAAAACATTTTTGCTGTTAACAAGCATGTTACCTCTGGAGACACAAATCCACAGTTTGAGAACTGCAAAACTAAGCATCTCTGATGGTGTCTTGCAGACTGAGCACTGAGTCCCATTGGGTAGATAGAAAAATTAACTTCAATAATCTATACAGAAGCCCCTGGAACCCCATAAGATTGGGTCCCTAATCCATGAACTATTAGAACTTATTTACAGAACTTTTCTTAAAGATTACAATTATATATTGTCTCATACTATAGAATTAGAATTTATTATCCCTATTCCATGATATAATGTATCTTAATTAAAACTATCTTTAGATCGTTTTTTCCCTCAAAAATCCAAGTTAAATTAAAATCTAATTTTTTTATTTTTTTCTTAAAGTCATTGATTTTTATCCACCCTGACAGCTGGGCATGGTGGGGGGGAAGGATTGGTCCCCAGCTGGAGCGAGGCAGGGGCCAGGGGCAAGATGAGCACAGTGGGTCATGGTGGGAGAATTAGTCCCTGCTGACTGGAGCAAGGCAGGGGCCGGAGGCAAAAGCACAGCAGGGTGGGAGCTAGGGTTGGTCCTTGGAGCAAGGGAGGGGCTGGGAGTAAACTGCAAGTGCAGCAGGGCTGGGGGGGGGGTAAACAGGATCCCTCCCTCACCCCTGCCCACATAGAGCTGGAACCTACCTTCTCCCTGGTTCTAGCCCATTCTCTTCATCTCTCTCTGCACCGAGCTGACGGTGGGGGTGCAGGGTCTGGGAGGGAGTTAGGGTGCAGGAGCAGGCTGGGGGTTGGGGTTCAGGGTCTGGCCAGCAGCTAGAATGAGGGAGGGGGCTCAGGGCTGGGGCTGGAGGTTGGGGTGTGGAGTGCTTACCTGGGGCAGCTCCCGTTCGGTGCGAGGGGTGCAGGTGGGTATGTGGGGGGCCGGGTTCAGGAGCTCCCATTTGGTGCTCAGAGTGGTGGCGGGGATGTGCAGGAGTCAGGGCATGAGGTGGGAGGGCTGGGTACATGTGGGGGTGCAGGAGTCAGGACTGGGGGCTGTGTGTGTGTGAAGGGGGTTCAGGAGTCAGGGCATGGGGGGTGGGGGGTGCAGGAGTCAGGGCAGAGGGCTGGGGGTGTGTGAGGAGGTGCATGAGTCAGGGATGGGGTCATGGGGGTGTGTGGGGGGTGCAGGGGTTGGGGCTTGGAGGTGTGGAGGGTGCAGGGGTCAGGGATGGGAGGTGTGGGGGGTGCAGGAGTCAGGACAGAGGACTCGGGGGTAGAGGAGTCAGGGCAGAGGGCTGGGGGTGTGGGCTTGGGTCTTGGGGATGCTCCCAGCCCCCTGCCCTGAGAGGCTCATGGCAGGGGCCTGGAGGGGATATGTCCCAATTCCACCCCTTTCCCCAAGGCCCCGCTCCTGCCTCTTCTCCGCTTCCTCCCTCTCCCTCTCGCAGGCAACAGCTGATGGGTGGCAGGGAGGGAGAGGGAGTGAGGGGGGAGGCGGGAACCCAGCACGCTGGGGAAGAGGCGGGGGACGGGGGAGCTTGGTGGCCGGCACAGCCTGCCCTGTTGAAGCAGGACAGAGCCCCGGGAGCCGCAGCACCAAGCTTCTGCCCCAGCAGGGGAGAGCGGGGCACGGAGAAGAGTGGTCGCTGGGGCCTCTTCGGAGTGTGGGCCTGGCGCATTAGCTGGCGCCATGGTAAATCTGCTACTGCCCGCGGTGCTGCCCCGCCCGCCGCAGTGAAAGCTGGACCCGCCTCGCCCCTCCCCGCCGGTCCATCCCCCGGCTCCGTGCGCTGCACAGCGGCCAGGCAGCACCCCCGCTCCTCGGAGAGAAGACAAATTAAAATGTAAAAAAAAATTGGGGGGGGCACCGCTTTTTGGTGCCCCCAAATCTTGGCGCCCTGGGCGATCGCCTAGTTCGCCTTAGGGTTGCACCGGCCCTGAGTGCACTGTGCGTCGTTAGGGGCCTAGCAGCCCCCTGGGTTATTGTTACAGGGAGACACTGAGCTGAGCTCACAGAGTTCTGTCTTGGCTGTTAAATCTCCTCCGGGCTTCCGCCATCCTGCCCTGAAAATGAAAATGTCAGAAAGTAACAACAGCCCTGGGGCTGCTCCGAGTGACTCTGCAGAGGCCCTGCGAGTTCTCCTGCTCCCGAGGCTGAAGTGCAAACCCCAGCCCAAGCCAGGTGCCAGATAAGCCTCAGGCTGCAGCTTTCAGGTGAACGTGGCACACCCCAGGTAACTGAAGAGGAAGGAGCAGAGGGAAACTAACAATGTGATTTTATCGGCTATTCTTTCATCTGGCCACATTATTTTTTTTCCAAGAAAATAGGCTCTGTCCAGTGAGAACAAGGGAGAAAAATTGCATGTCCAAATTAGGGGGAAAAGTTATCAAGACACCCTAGTTAATGTCTAGCTCTACCCACCATTCCCAGAGTATTCTAACCACACACTAACCCACAGAAAGCTTCCTACCAACACTACGAAAAGAAGGATTCTGCGTGGACTCCTCCTGAAGGTCGAAACAGCAGACTGGACTTCTACATAGAGTGCTTCTGCCGATGTGACACACCCCTAGAGCCCTGACCAGGGGTATTCTATCTGCTACCCAAAATCCATAATCCTGGGAATCCTGGACGCCCCATCATCTCAGGCACTGGCACCCTGACCGCAGGATTTCTCTGGCTATGTAGACACCCTCCTCAGGCCCTACGCTACCAACACTCCCAGCTATCTTCGAGACATCACTGACTTCCTGAGGAAACTACAATCCTTTGGTGATCTTCCTGATAACACCATCCTGGCCACGATGGATGTAGAAGCCCTCTACACCAACATTCCACACATAGATGGACTATAAGCCGTCAGGAATAGCATCCCTGATACTATCACGGCAAACCTGGTGGCTGAACTTCATGACTTTGTCCTCACCCACAACTATTTCAGATTTGGGGATAATTTATACCTTCAAGTCAGCAGGATTGCTATGGGTACCCGCATGGCCCCACAATATGCCCACATTTTTATGGCTGACTTAGAACAACGCTTCCTCAGCTTTCGTCCCCTAACGCCCCTACTCCACTTGTGCTACATTGATGACACCTTCATCATCTGGACCCATAGGAAGGAGGCCCTTGAGGAATTCGAACAGGATTTCAACAATTTCCACCCCACCATCAACCTCAGCCTGGACCAGTCCACACAAGAGGTCCACTTCCTGGACACTACAGTGCTAATAAGTGATGGTCACATAAACACCACCCTACTGACTACTATACTTACCTACATGCCTCCAGCTTTCATCCAGACCAAATCACACGATCCATTTTCTACAGCCAAGTTCTAAGATACAACTGCATTTTCTCCAATCCCTCAGACAGAGACAAACGTCTGCAGGATCTCTATCCAGCATTCTTAAAACTACAATACTCACCTTTTGAAATGAAGAAACAGATTGACAGAGCCAGAAGGGTACCCAGAAGTCACCTACTACAAGACAGGCCCAACAAAGAAAGGAACAGAATGCCACTAGCCGTCACCTACAGCCCCCAACTAAAAGCTCTCCAGGACATCATCAATGATCTGCAACCTATCCTGAAGGACAATCCCTCACTCTCACAGACTTTGGGAGACAGGCCAGTCCTCACTTACAGACAGCCCCCCCAGCCTAAAGCAAATACTCACCAGCAGCTACACACCGCACAACAAAAACACTAACCCAGCAACCAAACCCTGCAACAAACCCCGGTGCCAATTCTGTCCACATACATATTCAAGGGACACCACTATAGGACCTAACCACAGCAGCCACACCATCAAGGGCTCTGTCATAAATATAAAGGGAAGGGTAACCACCTTTCTGTATAAAGTGCTATAAAATCCCTCCTGGCTTGAGGCAACATCCTGTTACCTGTAAAGGGTTAAGAAGCTCGGCTAACCTGGCTGGCACCTGACCCAAAGGACCAATAAGGGGACAATATACTTTCAAATCTTGGGGGGCAGGGGGGGCAGGGGAAGGCTTTTGTTTTGTGCTCTTTGTTTACATGTTTGTTCTCTTTTGGGACTGAGAGAGGCCAGACAGAAATCCATCTTCTCCAACCCATCCTAATCCAAGTCTCCAATATTGCAACCAGTATAGGTAAGCCAGGCGAGGCGGATTCATTTATCTTTTGTTTTATGTGAATTTTCCCTGTGTTAAGAGGGAGGTTTATTCGTTTTCTGTAACTTTAAGGTTTTGCCCAGAGGGGGATCCTCTGTGTTTTGAATTTGAATGCCCTGTAAAGTATTTTCCATCCTGATTTTATAGAGATGATTTTTACCTTTCTTTTTTTTTAATAAAATCCTTCTTTTAAGAACCTGACTGATTTTTTTCATTGTTCCAAGATCCAGGGGTTCGGGTCTTTGATGATTTTGTAACCAATTGGTTAGGATATTATTCTCAAGCCTCCCCAGGAAAGGGGTGTGTAGGGCTTGGGAGGATATTTTGGGGGAAGACGTCTCCAAGTGGTCTCTTTCCCTGTTCTTTGTTTAAAACGCTCGGTGGTGGCAGTATACTGTTCAAGGACAAGGCAAAGTTTGTACCTTGGGGAAGTTTTTAACCTAAGCTGGTAAGAATAAGCTTAGGGGGTCTTTCACGCGGGTTCCCACATCTGTACCTGAGAGTTCAGAGTGGGGAAGGAACCCTGACAGGCTCATTCACCTGCACATCTACCAATGTGATCTATGCCATCATGTGCCAGCAATGCCCCTCGGCCATGTACATTGGCCAAACTGGACAGTCTCTATGCAAAAGAATAAATGGACACAAATCTGACATCCGGAATTATAACATTCAAAAACCAGTAGGAGAATACTTCAATCTCCCTGGTCACTCAATAACAGACCTAAAAGTGGCAATTCGTCAACAAAAAAACTTCCAAAACAGACTCCAACGTGAAACTGCAGAACTGGAATTAATTTGCAAACTGGACACCATCACATTAGGCCTGAATAAAGACTGAATTAGGGCTGGTTAAGTCATTAAAAAACCTAAACCTAATTTCCCCCATCCTAATTTCCCCCTACTGTTACTCACACTTTCTTGTTAACTGTTTGAAATAGGCCACTCTCATTAACACTACAAAAGTTATTTTTCCTCCCTTTGTATCCTACTGTTAGTTGAATTGTCTCATTAGACTGACCTCACACTTGGCAGGCAAGTCCCATCTTTTCATGTATTTATACCTGCTCCTGTATTTTCCACTCCGTGCATCTGATGAAGTGGGTTCTAGCCCACGAAAGCTTATGCTCAAATAAATGTGTTAGTCTCTAAGGTGCCACAAGGACTCCTCATTGTTTTTGCTGATACAGACTAACACGGCTACCACTCTGAAACCTCCCCTCCCTCATCGTTCATGATCCTGCTGAGATGACGACCTTTGGTAACAGCAGCAGAAAGGTGCAGGTGGCGAGCAGGGGGTACAAAGGGTAACAGTTTATTGAGCTGCAGAGGGGAGCCTCTGAGGTGAGAGTCTCCTTTTTTATTGCACATCATTGAACTATTATCTGACAGACGGGCCCTGAGTCAGGGCACCAGCGACGCGGAGCCTGTGTGCCCCAGAACACACTGACTGGGAATAGTCATTAAACACCCCGCTGCCTGTGCTGACCGAGCTCAGGGGATCTGAGACGCTTCAGGTGCGGCTCTGAAGGGAGTTCCAGGGTAAGGTGCATAATTCCCTGCTCCGCTACAGACTCCCTGTGTGGCCTTAGGCAAGTCACCTAGGCCCAGAGTTTCCAAGGTGTTTTAGTGTCTCAAGATGCAGATAGGCGCCTAGTGGAATTTTCAAAGATGCCTGGGCACTTAGCTTCCAATGGGAGTTAGGCACCTAGGTGCTTTTGAAAATCCCACTAGATGCCTAACTACATCTTTAGGTGACTACAGACCTTCTAAAATCTGCCCCTTAGTCTCTGTGCCAGATTTGGAAAGTTATTTAGGCTCCTAAAGATGCAGACAGGAGCCTTGTGGGACATTCACACCTGCCTTGTAAGCCGATTTATATTTTTTAAAATAATGTAAAAGTGGACTGGAAACAGGAAGCGTTTAACAGTTTCCCTCTGTTCCACAATATCACCATCATAAAAAAAATGTATTTAACTAAGGATATCAACTTTATTAATACGCTTTTGAATACAGAAACAACCCAGCACTCTTGGATCAATAGCCCTCAAAAGCAAATACTTTCTAAAATTAAAACAAAATGTCGCCCCTTCTTTTGCGATATTCTTCAGGAGGCAGCAAACACTTTTCGTCGTTGTCCAGTGGGGAATGGGGCTGCCCCTTGCCCAGCCTGGGGCAGGAGTGGTAACTGCGGAGGCGAGGGGGGAGGGCAGGGTGTCACGACACTCACCCAAGCCCCAGGTGCTCAGGTCCAGGAAGCCCCCTCGCCTCCCTTTTGGTGGGTGACAGAAGGTGGTGGGGGGCTGCGGCCACGTGTGCACCTCTTCCCCGCTGCTGCCCCTCACCATAGCATCACTGGGGGTGGGGGATGGGGCATCTCCTTGCCAAGCGTTGGGCAGGAGAGGTGACTGCGGGCGGGGGCACGAGTCCAACACAGACCCATGCCCCAGCTGCTCAGGTCCAGACTCCAGGAAGCCTCCTCGGAGTTGGAGTCGTCTCCCAGTAGGTGCCAGGGGGGCTGCCATCACATGTGCACCTCCTCCTCTCCCCCCTCCGCAGGTGCAGCAGCCACCTCAGCTTGCCGCCCGCGCCGGTCCCTGTGTTGTAGCCAGCAGCGGCCGGTGAGGGAGCACTGCGCGGAGCAGCTGGCGGGGCCGGGGGCGCTCCAGGGGAGGCCCATGGGGGCAGCAGGTGGGGCTGGGGCAGAGACCTGGCCCCAAACATTGGTGGACCCAGGCTCCCAGGCCCTGAATATTGCTGGAGCACGAGCACCAAGGGCCCATGTAACTCGCCGACCCTGCAAGGTGTATTTATGCAAGTTCTCAGTTGCAGAAATTTGTCCTGTATTTATTTACTTCTGAAAAACACCAAAAGTTAGATTCTGACTGTGTGGAGACATTAACTGTTACAGAAACCACATTATAATGTTTACTTTGCTTACTATAGTTGGGATTATAATAAAAATGTCATAGGAAAGATCCAAATGAGAACTCTAGCCTGTGTTCTTGCACATAGGTTGTTAAAACCTGGGAATTGCTGAGAGCAGATTTAATCGGGCTCTATCCAGTGTCCCAGAAGCTATACCAGTATGTACTGACAGCTACAGATGATTTTTCAAAATAGGTAGAAGAATTTTACACTTAGAACTATGACCGCACATGATGTGGAGAAGAAGACATGTGAAATTATATATTAACATGGCTGTCCAGAGCAGATACTGGCAGATCTAGGTTCTGAACTGAATAACGAGGTAACAGTTTACATTTGATGTTATTTTCACTATATGGTCAATTGCACAATCGCGGCCGTGTGACACAGAGCTTCAGCAGACCATGCCACCTAAAAAGCAGCAGACTGGATAAAAACACAAATGAATCCATCACAAGATAACGTTAGGGTATTTATTTTCAAATAATCAAGGTAAGTTTCGGGCACTCTGCCATGGATGGCGTATTGTGAATAAATCTTCAAAACTGAATGATGACACTGAAAATGTTCATAACACGTCACGTTTAAAACAAAAAGTAGTCCTAGCAATGCCATGTGATGTGCCTCCCCTCACACTCTGCTCAGCCAGCTCTTCAAGAAATTAGGTTCAATCGCTAACATCAAGGAATTGGACCAATCGGTCACTATTTGTACAGAGCATTCCAGAAGGTGGTGGACAGAACCCATTGGAATTGTGATGAATTTCCTGGAGCAACTTTCTTTTCTTTGTACTCTAAACCTCACATGACAACAAAAATAGCACCCTTTTGACTGATTTATGGCCGAGAAGAAAGGTCTCCCAATAAAACGTCACCAAATTTCATGTTGTGTGTCATTAAGTGCCAGCATCTTTACTACAATTAAGTTAATTTGTGATGATTGAGTAAAGGAATACAACCCCTTCTCTATTTCTTTATCAAACTGTATTTGTTGTGTCCTTAGAACCAAGAACATGGAAAGCCTGGCAGTACTCTGAAATCAACAGTGGACACTGACAGGACATTCCCTGCAAATAATATTTCTAAAGAAAAATAAACCACAAAAATGAGATTGTAGAAGACATTTTTGTATTTCGCAGGGGTAGGCAACCTATGGCACGTGTGCCAAAGGCGGCATGCAAGCTGATTTTCAGTGGCACTGACACTTCCCGGGTCCTGGCCAAGGGCCGGGGGAGGCTCTGTATTTTAATTTAATTTTAAATGAAGCTTCTTAAACATTTTAAAAACCTTATTTACTTTACATACAACAATAGTTTAGTTATATATTATTGACTTATAGAAAGAGACCTCCTAAAAACGTTAAAATGTATGACTGGCACACAAAACCTTACATTAGAGTGACTAAATGAAGACTCGGCACACCACTTCTGAACGGTTGCCGACCCCTGGTATCTAAGAATACAGCACTTGAGGTTGGGGACCATGTTTTGTGAGAAAAAGCAAGGAAGGGTCATATCTTGATTACCGATTATATTCAGCTAGAAAGTGAATTAATGCTGACAGAACTCCAAAGAATATTATATAATCTTGTATGAGTGAATTTAAATATATTGCTTCATTAATTCTATCATTTTTAAGCTATTAATTTTCAAAGGTGCAGTGCAGGAGGTGGGTGTATGTGCCCTGCCTCCCAGAGAGAACCAGTCAAGACAATAAAGGGGGGGTTGGAGGGAGAGAGAGCGAGAGGAGGAGAGGGAGAGAGCAGCTGCACATGTGTGTAGTTGTGATGTTTATGACACACGTACATTGTAATTGAACAACCCCGTCTGACAGTTTAATCGTTTATTTTGTGAAGATAAATATTTTGGATTTTCTGAAATTCCACAGTTGAAATACAAATGATGTTATTGAGAAAAGTTAAACTTCAATACAGATTTGAGGGAAGAATAAAAAAAAAATGTAAATAATTCCATTTCTAAAAATATGTTTAGATGCCTTTTTTTGAAATACTGTGAAATTTAAATTAAAGTATTCTTGTATTTACCCCTTGTTACAATACTATTTTCTAAATTAGAATAATCTTTTTTATTTCCTATTTTACATTGAGAGTTCACAGGGATAGAAAATTCTGGCAGGAAGTGAACGACGCCATCCCCCACCATCTGCTACCCCGGGGCAGGGGACGGGGCAAGGTGAGGGCTGGGGGTTGCCGGGTGTCCGGTTTTCGACTGGACCCTCCAGTGGAAAAGGGAAACTGGCAGCGTCCGGTCAGCAGAAAAACTCCAGTAGCTGCAGTAACCGGCCCCCCCACAGAGGAGCAGCAGCGCTGGGGGGGCCGGTCTGTGCCGCGGGGTCAGTGTCAGGGACCGAGATTCCCCCGGCCGGAGCCGGGACCGGGCAGATGATCAGGGGAGCCGCGTTTCTACCCCCAGCGTTGAGACCGGGACAGAAATAAGGGCGGAGCGTCCCGAAGAAGGTGCCAGTGAACGTGAAGAGACGGGACCCGTCAGTCACATTGTAAAACGAGACCTCGCCCGCCTCATAGTCCAGGAAAATCCCCACCCGGCTGGGCCGGACGCTCACGGGGAGGGGGGTCGAGGGGGAGGTGAGGGCCTTGTATCCCCCATACCACTGCCACACGGCCCAGTATCCATTCCCAGGGGAGAGTGCGACCCTCCCCTTCCTGCTCACAGATTCCCGACAAACCCCCAGAATCCATCTCGTCTTGTCTCCCACCCCCACCTCCCAGTAACGCCTCCCGCCCGCGAACCCCTCAGCGCCCAGGACAGAGACACAATAATCAAATCTCTCAGGGTTGTCGGGCAGATCCTGGCGTCTGTCTCCATCGCTCACACGTTTCCGATCCCCAGACAGGACGAGGTAGGGATTTGCCGTGTCTGGATCCAGAGTCACGTCCACTGGGGAGAGAGTCACAGAGTCAGGGCCGGGGGCAGGGGCTGGTCACTGGGATCGAAGGGAAATTAACCTGCGTCCCCGTTAATCACTGGGGGGGGTTGTTGCCTGAGGGGAGTCAGGGCCCCTCTGCCTGTGAGGAGACAATGGGGGGAAGGGGCAGGAGGAGCGGGGGAGGGGTGCGAAGGTGTCAGTGGGGGAGGGGGGAGGGGAGAGGCTGATGCCAGGAGAGGAAAGGGGAGGGGCAGGTGACAGGAGCAGAGGGGGGAGGGGTAGAGCGTGGGGCAGGCACAAGGGCAATGTGGGGACAAGGGAAGGGGCAGGCACCATAAGAACAGAGGGGGGGCGAAGGGCAGGATCCCGGGTGCTGCAGAGGGTGGGGGGAGGGGTGGGCTCCATGGGAAAAGAAGGGGATGGACCCCAGGGGGCTGCGGGGGGCAAGGGAAGGGGCGGGCACCAGGGGGCAGAGGGGTGTGAGGGAATGGGGGAGCTCCAATGGGGCAGGGGAAGTCAAGGGGAGGGTGAGCTGCCAGGGGGTGAGATGATGAGGAGTGGGGAGGTGGAACCATGGGGGGAGCGAATGGGCAGGCACTGGTGCTGGGGGGCAGAATGGGGGGTGAGGGAACAGGTGAGCAGAAGGGGGGCAGAGAGAGGGGTGTGGAGAAGGGCAGGACCTAGGGGGGCAGAGGAGTGTGAAGGGAGATGTGGGCACCAGGGGGGCAGAGGGAGGATGAAGGGAGGGGTGGGACCCAGAGATTAGGAGAGGGTGAGGGGAGGGGCGGGCCAGTGCTGAGGTGAGGGGAAGGGCAGAGACCAGGGGTCCAAAGGGGGGCGAGGGGAGGGACTTGCACCAGGCGGGCAGAGGAGGCAAAGGAAATGGCAGGCACCAGGCGGGCAGAGGGGGCAAGGGTAGAGCTGGGACTTGGGGCAGAGGAGGAGCTGGCATCAGGGGACTAGAGGGGTGCTGAGGGGTGCAGGTGTCATGGAGCCAGAGGGCGAGGGGAGGGGCAGAGTGAGAAATAAAGAGAAGGTGGCATGGATGATGGTGGCAGAGGGGCGAGAGGAGAGTGAGGTCAGTGGGGCAGAGGGTGGTGAGGGGGTAGGCACCAGGGAGGAAGGGGACAAGGGGAGGGTCAGGTTTTTGGGGGGGCAGGGGGAAGGAGGGAAGGGTGCGGGGGGTAAGGGAAAGGGTAGGTGCCAGGGGGATTGAGGGGGTTGAGCAGAAGGGCAGACACAGGGAGGGCAGAGGAGGGGAGGGACAAGCACCAGGGGGCAGAGAGGGGCGAGGAGAGAGGCAGGGGCAGGTGGGTAGAGGGAGGTGTTAGGAGACGACATTGGGGAGAGGCAGGTGCCGGGGGGTCAGAGTGGGGCTAGAGGAGGGGTGGGCACAGGGGGGTGAGGGAAGGGGTGCGTGCCAGAGGTCAGAGAGGGTGGGGAGAGAGGCAGGTGCCAGGAGGGCTGAGGGGAGTAAGAAGGGCAGAAGCCAGGACAGCAGAAGAGGGTGAGGGGTGGGACGGCCACCAGGGGACAGAGGGGGTGAGGGCAGTGGCAGGCACCAGGGAAGCAGATGTGAATGAGGGAAGGGGTGGGAGACCTGGCAGCAGAGGAGGGAAAGGGGAGAGGTGGATGCCAGGACATAGCGGGGGTGTGAAGTGATGGGTAGGCTCCAGGGTGTAGAGGATGTTTGGGGGAGAGGGAAAGGTGCCAGGAGGGCAGGGGGGAAGAAAGGGGGGTTTCCGGTGGGGCAGAGGTGGGTGGAAGGCAGGGGCACATGCCAGGGAGGCCAAGTAGGGGACAGAGCGGCCTGGGGAAGCAGAAAGTGGGTGGGAAGAAGGGGAGGGGCGAGGAGGAGGGGTCAGAATAGACGCAGGGTCCAGGTGGGCACAGGCGTGAGAAAAGGGTAAGGGAGGGGCAGGAGCCAGAGGGGTGAGGGAGAGGCAGGTCCCAGGGAATCTCTCTTGCTTTGGGTTCATGTGTGGTTGGTTTCTCGCTAAGAGCAGGTTGGTGTTGGCCCCACACACACTGGGGATGCAGCCCTGCCCTAGGGGGCGCAGCTGGGACTCTCCATGCTGGCGGGCCCCATGGGCACCACCTTCCAGCCAGGCAAACCCCACAGCCAGCCCCGCCCCTTTCCTGGCCCAGCCCGTCTGCCATGGGGCAGTGCTCTGGGTTGGGCTCACTGGGGCGGCCATGCAGTGGAGGATTCTGGGGGAGGGGGGGGCAAATGCGTACTAATAGGCTGTTGCTAATGAGGCCAGGACAGTGGGGAGGGGAGGGGGCATTTCCCCACTTACTGCCCCCTCCATCTGGGAGAAGCTGCACCAAGCGCCAGTCCCAGTTCACATCCGCACAGCCAGTCTACCCTGGGGGTTTGCACCGATGCAAGGAAACCCCGGCAGACATGGCCTGAGACACTGGTGTGCCAGGGGCCGTAACCCCTCCCATCACTGGGGTTATGGATCAATGATTACAGGGTGACTGGAGTAGGGGGGCTGGACTCTGCGTCTCCCAGGTCGGGGCCTGACACCCTGGGCTGCAGAGTCAGCCTAGCTCCCACGCTCTGGCCAGTGCCCAGGGCAATATTTAGACACAGGGGGACGTCATCAGACCCCCAGAGCCCAGCAGCTCAAGCCCTCATGGCGTCCCACGGGGGGATTGAACCGGGGACTCCCCGCTGGGGGCCCAGCCACGGGGCTAAAGGCTGGAAGGGAAGCGGCGGCACATTTCTGTTCATTGAAACTCGTCAGCAAACTCGACAGGGGTTCGTGAATCGTTTCTGTCGACCCAAAATATAATTTTGCAGCAAATAAAGTATTTGTCCAAAACATTTCACCCAGCTTCACTGTAAACCTGTCTGAGCAACTGAGGAGCCCAAATCCCAGTGACTTGCAGTGAGTGACTCTCAACATCCCCAGAAACGCAAAGTTACGGGCAGGTCAGACTCAGGACATCAGCTATGAAACACTCCAGAGCTGCTATTTAATTTGACCTGGTTAAAAAAATTCCCCGAGCCCCTGATCTCGCCCCCAAAATCAGGCTGAAAATGGAGACCCCACAAATCAGCCTGAACTCTGCCCAGAGCGATTGTCCCATGGATGATGTTGGCGGCACAGACCCTCTGCAGCTGCACCTGGGCGTCTCCCAGAGCAGACAATGGTCACAGAGACCGTCCCAGAGCCCCAGGGGCCCCGGTGTCTCCATCTAACCACTGCGCCAGCCACCCCCCTCGCTCTCATTAACCAGCCCTGGATCAGACGCGCTGGGAACTTTCAGACCCAGACTCTGGACACACTCTGGGTTCATGTACACAGCCCGCGGCAGCGAGTCTCCGAACGGGGTGGACAGATTCAGGCTTGTGGGGCTCCCTCCTTGGCACTAAAAATAGCCACATAGACGTTCACGCTCAGGCTGGAGCTCAGGCTCTGAAGCCCAGCATGGAGCCAGGTCTGCCCCTCACAGCGCAAGCAACGAGATTGTCTGTGTCCACGTCCCCTTCACCCCATTCCTGGGACAGGGAACAGCAGCCCCTGGGCCCCTCCCTTCACCCCCAGGGCAGGGGAGCGAGAGCCCTTGGTCTTCTGGGCAGTGGGGCCTCCCAGCACCAACTCCTGGGTCAGTGAGAAAGTGTCTCCACCTGGAGAGCTCTGTGCACCCGGCAAATACACAGATGTGCCCGTGGATCAGGATCCGGGATGGTCCTCTCCCCAGGAGTGATGGAAGCTCCCTAAAAGTAGAGGGGCCTCCGGTGCCTGAACCATGGCCCCGCCCTCCCATGTGGGTCCTTCTCCTGGAGCTCCTGCCCCCGCACCACCCCTTCTCTCCGAACCCCTGCCCTCACACTGCCTCTTCTCAAGACCCCGCCCCCACACAGCCCCTTCTCCCCAAGACTCCACCCCCTCACCACCTCTTCCCCCCCAACACCCGGCCCCAGTGGTAGCTCCTCTCTGCCCCCTCCCGCCCCCCATTGCTCAACCTTACAGCCGGTAAAAAGTGGGAGACCTAGCCCTCCTATCAGTAAAAGTGATGGGGCCATGGTCTCCTGGCCCCTCTCTTCCAGTGCCATTTATTCTCCAGCACCCCCAACCCCGGGAGGAGAGGGGGCCTCGGGGCAGTGTCAGTGAGTTCAGTGCTGGGGGTACGAGTGAGGTTTACACCCCACTTGCTGGAGCTCTGGATATCAAGGGTACGAGGACGTCACAGTGGCCGTGTGAGCCCCGCACTGTCCTGCCAACATGGCTCAGCCCTGACACCTGCTAGAGTCTCTCCCTGGGGAGGAACCGTCCCTGTGGCCCCTTTAGGCCTTGGCCTCCCTGCGGACATGGCCGGTCAGGCTGCCGTCAACGAGAATTACGACATGAGCTCCTGTTCACTGGGAGCCGGACTCTGAGCCTGGGCTGAGATCGGTGACTGGGGAGTGAAAGGCCCCAGCTCCCTCACTGCCCCCCTGAGCCAGCCCAGCGCACCCAGCCATTCAGTGCGATAACAGCGATGCTCACACCTGGTGACACCCCCAGTGCCCGCAGCGGCCAGGGCGAGGGCCTGTCCAAGGAACAATGGGTGCAAGCTGCAGCAAGGGAGACTGAGGCTGGAGATGAGGAAACACTTTCTAAGTCTCAGGGCAGCGAAGCTCTGGACCTGGTCCAAGGGAGGCTGCGGGATCCCCGTCACTGGAGGTTTGTAAGAACAGATTGGACAAATCCCTGCCAGAGATGGTCTAGGCCCTGCCCCAGCACCAGGGGCTGGGCTAGGTGACCTCTCCAGGTCCCTTCCAGCCCTGCAGTGCCACGAGTCTAGGTTACAGCTGTTCCTGGGGTGTGGTGTGGGGCACGTGGCAGAGTTAACACTGTTAGTGACCATAGCAGCTCAGCGTCCCTGCCAGGGGCCTGAGCTGGCACGTGGCTGCCTGTACCCAGCTCAGCAGGGTGTTACTGGGCCGTGTGGACAGGACCTAGGGTTGGCACCTGTCCATAGGGTTGTCAGGCCTCCGTCCTTCACCACAAACCCCTCATCCCCAGCCCCACCCCAGAGCCCGCACCCCTCCCTCACTCTGAACCCCTCGGCCCCAGCCCGGAGCCCCTTTCTGCAACCCAAACCCCTCATCCCCGGCCCCACCCCAGAGTCCGCACCCCCAGCTGGAGTCCTCACCACCCCTGCACCCAACCCCCTGCCCCAGCCCGGAGCCCTCTCCCACACCCTGAACCCCTCATTTCTGGCCCCACCTGGAGCCCACACCCCCAGCCCAGAGCCCATCCCCCCCCGCACCCCAATCCCCTGTCCCATCCTGGAGCCCTCTCCTCTATCCCAAACCCCTCATCCCTGGCTCCACCCCAGAGTCCGCACCACCAGCCGGAGCCCTCATCCCCCTCCCACACCCCAAACCCCTGCCCCAGCCCGGTGAAAGTGAGTGAGGGTGGGGGGAGAGTGAGCGAGGGAGGGAGGGGGGATGGAGGGAGCAAGGGCAGGGCCCCGGAGAGGGGGAAGGGCAGAGCCTCAGGGCAGGGGCGGGACAGGGGTGTTCGGTTTTGTGAGATTAGAAAGTTGGCACCCGACCTGTCCAGGTTTTCCCAGGATTGTCCCTTTGTCCACGTCACTCTCCTGGGAAATCTGTGAGTCTGCCCAGGACGTGACAAGTCCCAGGTGTGTCAATGGCTGTAATGGGGGAGCTGCGGGGTGACCGTGCCTACGCAAAGGGAGCTCTGGGTCCAGAGTGCCTGGGAGCTGCAGAGACGGGGCAGCTCGGAGCAGTGAGTGAGATCAGGAGCTCAGGGCCAGCAGGGCCCAGTCACCCCTGTGCAGGTACCAGCTGCGGGGGTCACTGCCGGGGGCAGCGGGGTAGATCTGGCGCCATGTCCTGCTCGGTGAGGTTGGTACTTGGGGCAGTCCAGGAGCAGGAGCCTGTGGTGGCTGGTGCCCTCTCCTGGGATTCAGATGGGGAGACGGTGCCCGGGTGAGGGGACAGGTGATGTCCATGAAGCAGGCAGATTTCCTGTTTTGTTGGACCTCAGAGGTGGCAACCCGAACAGGACCCCCAGCGGTGTTTGTGTAACTGCCCTGGATGCCCCCCTCCCTCCCAGCTCTGTGTGGTAGGAGACCCTGGAGTGTATGGACCCTGGGCCAGTGGCTCTGCAATGTGTGTGCATGGCCCCTGGGCTCTCTGATCCCTGCTGGAGCGGCCCCGACTCCCCCAGCAGGCTCCAGGGCACACACAGGGTCAGGCAGGAGGCTGGGAGCAAACACACACACAGCTCAGCCCCGGCTGTGAGGCAGAAAAGCTGCCACGGGGGCACAATTAGTTGTAACTGGGTCAGGGGAGTGTCACGGGCTGGTTATAAAAACCTGTCTGCCCTGGCAATGGGGACAGGGCCTTCCTCCCCCCAAATCCAGGGAGACAGTGAACAGCTCCTGTATGGTTCTATTACGCGAGAAGGAAATTGTGGGCTGAAGCCTGGTCTGAGCATAGAAACCCTGCTGCTGGGAAGAGAGAGCTGAGCAGTTCAATGCAAATGATGGACAGATAAGAAAGTCCATTCTGCAGATCCCAGGTACCACCCTGGAAAGGTGACACCAGGCAGAGGTGACAGTAAGCCGGTACGCCCTGGTACGGCATATCGGCAAGAGCCGGTGCGCCGTACTGGGGTGGATCGGCTTCCCCAGGCGCAATTTAAAGGGCCTGCGGCTCCCCACAGCGGCTGGAGCCCCCTGCCCTTTAAATTGCTGCCAGAGCCCTGGAGAAGCGGCGGCGGGGCTGGGGCAGCAATTTAAAGAGCCCAGGGCGGTCGCGGCGGCTGATCAATGGGTCCTTTAAATTGTCCCCGGAGCCCCACAACTGCTTCCCCAAGGCTCCGGCTGGCTCCGGGGACAATTTAAAGGGCCTGGGGTGGTACCGGCAGCCAGGGCTCCGGGGACGATTTAAAGGGCCCAGAGCTCCGGCCGCCGCTACCGCCCAGGGCCCTTTAAACCACTGCCAAAGCCCCCGGCTGCTGCTGTTACCCCAGCGGAGGGGAGGGGGAAGAAGGCACTTGCCAGTATAGGGTGGGCTGTGGCTGGCTCTGACCCCCAGCCCCACCCCTTCCGCTTGAGGTCCCGCCCCTTCCAGGGGCCAGAGCTGGCCCTAGCCCAGCCCCGTGCCGGTAAATCCCTCAACTTACTTTCACCCCTGACACCAGGGGCAGTATTCCCTCACCAATCAGCCCTTTCCCAAAGGGAGCATGTCCCTGCTATGCAATAAACCTGGGATGTCACCTGCCCCTTTCCATCTGCCCCCAGTGACATTGCTTTCTCGAGCCTATTGAATGTCATAGGAAAATGCTCAGTGCAGGGAAAGGAGCAGAGAACTCCCAGGGGGAGGTGGGTCTCACCATGGATAAAATATCAGCGTTATGTACTGTACCTGCGTAGAGCTGGGCGAGTCTCCACCCTGCAACCAAACACAGAGAGAGGGGTGAGAACGCCCCTGATCACCAACACGCTGAGCAGGAGACAATGTGAGACAAGGGTGATACTGGGGGGAATGGAACTTACTGAGCTCAGCCTGGAGTTTGTCTAAAAATAAAACAAAGAGAAATGAGTCAATAGCACATAGAGTCAAGTATCAGGGGGTAGCCGTGTTAGTCTGTATCCACAAAAACAACAAGGAGTCTGCTCCTTGTTGTTTTTGTGAATACCACATAGAGTGACCAGATATCCCGATTTTATAGTACCGATAGTTGGGGCTTTGACTTATATAGGCGCCTATTACCCCCCATCCCCTATCCCGATTTTTCACACTTGCTGTCTAGTCACCCTCATATCACATTATCTTGCAGAAGAGAAGTGAGTCAAAAAGGCTCTAAAGCAGGGAAGTTAAAATCCTTAGACTCAGCCTGGAGGCTACGTCAACAACCGGAGCCTGGCACCTCCTGAGCAGCAAAGGAATTAGCAAGGGGAGAAATATAGTAACCCCACCCGGCCAGGCGCAAGAGGTTGTTAGAGCTAAACAGGGACCCCTCAGCAAGTGGAAATATTAACCCAGTGAAACCAGTAGAAAGGAGCATAAAGTACATCGGGTGAAGTGCATGATGGGAATTAGGAGGCTAAAATGGAATTAGGAGAGTGAACGTCCAGTGACATAAAATAAAGACCAGGGAATTATTTCAGTCCATCAGAATCAGGAAGCCTGTGAGAGAATCGATGGGTTCCCTGGATCCACAGGGGCGAAAGGGAGCAATTGGGAAGGGTACGGACAATGCTGAGAGACTGACTGGTTTCTTTGCCTCAGTTTTTGCCACAGAGAATGTTGGGGAGAGACCTGCCCTGGAGCTGTTCTGTTCATGAAATGAATATCAGGGATTGAGGTGTGAAGACGAGATATTGGAACAACTGGTAAGTTAAAGAGCCAGCAGCCACCAAGAGCAGCGTGGATCCCTGCCAGGGGACAAACGTTCAAGAGTTCTGAAATGTCAGAGCGATATGGCTGAGCTGCAAGCAATAATACGCATCTCTCATTAAAATCAGCGACTATTCTGGAGATTCAGAGGGTTGGGAATGTTGTACCCAGCTTTAAAAATTTGGCAGGAGTAATTCTGAGAATTACAGCCCAGTGAGCTTTACATCAGTAACTGGTAAACTGGTTGAAACAAGAATTAAAACAGAATTCTAAATCAGCTACATGAGAATGATGGGGAAAAGTCCAACTAGCACAGCTGGAAAAGAAAACTGTGGGTTTGTCTACACTTAAACCCCTACAGCAGTGCAGCTGCACCACAGCTGCTGGGGGGCTTCAGCATAGACACGACCTACCCTGAGAGGAGGGATTATCCCATCGTCATAGGTCACCCACCTCCCCCAAAGTCAGTAGCTAGGTTGAGTCTTCTGTTGACCTAGCACTGTCTATACCAGGGGTTAGCTTGGTGGGTTCACTCTCTATTCACACTCCTGAAAAACGTAGCTATACCAAGATAAATTCCTAGAACAGACTAGGCTTGTGTCTCACTAATCTATTAAATGTCATTGAGTATGTCAGTACAGTGTGGCACAAAGGAGAACCCCTGGCATAATTGATGTGGACTTTCAAAAAGTCTTTGAAAAAGTTCCTCACAAAAGGTTATGAAGGAAACGAAGGCTGTCTACGCCACCACTTATGTCTGCAAAACTTATGTCACTCAGGGAAGTGAATATTCCACCCCCTGAGCAACATAAGTTACACTGACATAAGTGTTAGTGTGCACAGCACTATGTTGGTGGGAGAAACTCCTCCTCACATAGCTACCACCACCCGCAGGAGGGGAATCATTATACTGATGGGAGAACTCTCTCCCATTGGCATCGAATGGCTCCACTAGAGATCTTACAGTGGCACGGCTGCATCGGTTCAACTCTGGCATTATAAGCTCTGTAGTGCAGACATTAGTCTTCATGGAGTGAGAGGTTAAGTATTGTCCTGGATCAGAAACCAGCTAAACAACAGAAAACAGGGTAGGAATAAATGGTCAATTTTCATATCTAAAAAGGTTAGTAGTGGGGTGCCTCAAAGTTGGGTGTTAGGACTGGTGTTTAGTCTATTTCAGTGGTTCTCAAACTGTGGGTCAAGACCCCAAAGTGGGTTGTGACCCTGTTTTAATGGGGTTGCCAGGGCTGGCTTAGACTTGCTGGGGCCAAAGCCCGAGACCCACCGCCCAGGGCTGAAGCTGAAGCCTGAGGGCTTCAGCCCTGGGTATTGGGGCTCTGAGTACAGGCCCCCTGTCTGGGATGGAAGCCCCTGGGCTTCGGCTTTGGCCCTGGCCCCCGCACCCAGGGGGCAGAGCTCGGGCAGGCTCTGTCTTCGATCCCCCCTCCTGAGGTCGTGTAGTAATTTTTGTTGTCAGAAGGGAGTTATAGTGCAATGAAGTTTGAGAACCCCTGGTCTATTTATCAGTGACTTGGAACAAAGGATAAGCCCTAAAGAGGCAAAATTTGCAGATGACACACAATTATTTAGGTTACCAAAGAAGTCTGAGTTATTTCAGAGAGACCAAGCTTGGATAACATGATGGCTGATGAAATTCAGTGTTGATCAATGGAAGGTTACGCACATTGCAAGTATAATTAGACCTATGCATGCAGGTTATTGGCTTTAAAATACTCAGGAAAAAGACCTGGGCAGCACTGTGGACCCCTCTTTGAAGAACTCCACTCAGTGTGCAGTGGTATTTAAAGAATGAAGTGTCAGGATGCACAAAGAACAGGACAGAAAATCACACTTATATACATCCTCACCGGTACTGGTCGCCCTATCTCAGGAAGGATATTACAGAGACGGGCAATAATTATGATTTGAGCCCTGAAGGCAAAGCCATATAAAAAGTGATTGAAAAAGATGGGACATTTTAGTTTAGATAGGAGACATGACAGAGATATAGAAAACAGTGAGTGAGAGAGAGATCAATTGGGTTCTCAGACCTACCTTCCCTCCTAGTGCAAGAACAAGAGGATACTCAGCTAAATTGAAAGGTAGCAAATTTCAAACTATAAGAAGAAATACTCTTGTTTACATGATGCATAATTAGCCTGTGGACCTCCTTGCCACAAGATAGCATTGAAGAAAAGAGTTTAACAGAAATAACAGGAAAGGACATTTATATGGCTAATGAGAACATGCTGTTTTACATTGAGTATGGTTATAACAAAACAGACAAGCAAAGAAAAACCCCAAATGGACGAAGGATTCAGAAAGGCCCAGATACTGATATGGAAATGTAAATATCCAGAGTTGTGATAATTCTCAAAAACACAAGCATTCTGCTTCACGGCACAAGCCAAACACTGACAGGGGTCTGGAGGGATTCGAGGGAACTCTCCCTGGGGGCAGATTAGTCGATCATTGGGGTGACGGGACTGGGTGGGACGGGGGTGGAGCCCGCAGCCAATAGCACAGGAGAGCAAATGGGCAGAGTGACACTGTAGCGAGCAGCACAACGACATCATCAGCCACCATGTCCCTGGCCACCTTCTGCCTGGCAGGTCACACCGGGGGTGTTAAGGACTACAGCCAGCTCACAGCATGGGCACAGTGCTGGCTACACAGAGGGCAGAGTGAGCCAAACCCGCTCTCTCCCCTGGCTGTGTGGGAGCAGTAAACCCCTGGGAGTTCAGGGAGTGGGGTTTGGGTCTGTTCATTCTGTGTCCTGAGTGTGAGGGACGAGGGGCAGAGCTTCTCTGTGCACCGCACAAACCAAACGGACTTAGTTCATAGTGAGAGCTCTCAAGACCTGCCTCGGGGGTCTATGAAACTTCTTGCAAAGTTTGAGATTCCCCCTCCTCTCCCATTGCAATGAATAAAGGGACCTCACCTTTCTCTGCACGATGCGCCGCTGGAAGTGAACAACAGGAGAGGTGGGTTACAAGGTAGAAGATTTATCTGTACGTATTGCAAACTCATAGTGGACATTTTTCTACTGGTAGAAAGTAGAACACACACTGGGGTGCTCTGCCTCCAGCTACTCCCACTGCCAGCGTTATACTGGGGACACAAGGCTCGTGCAGGTAAAACGCTGAGTACATGGCTCTCCCCTTTCCCTTTTGGCTGAGGCCCCCCACTGAACTCGACGGTCTGTCTGTCTGTCTGGAATGGGATAACTCTTGAGAACCATGTCCCATCGATTGCAGCGTTTCAGGGGATTTTCTAAGTATCAATGAGCTGAACCCTCCTGATTTTGGTGAAAACTGGAGAACTGGAGAAGCCTGATTTCCACTAAACTCACTGTTTGTTCCCTCAGGATACAGGAGAAGCCAGTGACCTTGGGGTTAGGGTTTAAGGTGAGGGTGAGGTTAGGGTTAGCAGTGGGCCCCTCCCCCACTCCAGTCAGCTCCCACAGCTGCACTTCTTGCCTCCTCTTCTCCCCCCCCCCCCCCCGTATTCCAGCCAGGTCCTTCGCCTCCCCACTCTGGTCAGAACTCTATTGATGTGGGTGAAAATCAGAAAAGCCTGATTTTATTGGAAATCAGTTTTTCCAGTTTTCTGCTTTTCA
Source organism: Lepidochelys kempii (assembly GCF_965140285.1). Lineage (NCBI taxonomy): Eukaryota > Metazoa > Chordata > Testudines > Cheloniidae > Lepidochelys > Lepidochelys kempii. Next base: position 43,849,199 of record NC_136393.1, on the reverse strand, counting down.
CAGCAATCAGTAGGGTTATGGGCAGGGTTGAGGGAGAATGGTGGTGCAGACCCCTTTGGAAATGTTAGGCATAGTCTGCAGACCTGCCGTGGTCTGTGGTCCACAGGTTGAAAACCACTGCTCTAGGGGGAGAAAATGGGGAGAGGTGAAATTCCCCTGTCGTATTTCTAGGAATAATCCTGACATCAGTTCATGTAACGAGCCCAGACACTGACCTTTCTCGCTCTCCAGTTCAGATTGCAGAGTCTCTAGAGGGAGAAAAGGGGGAGAGAGGAGATTTCATTCCATCGTGTTTATGGTGAAGTTCCTATAATTGTTTAACGCAGCTCTGCTGTAATTATGCAATAGAGAAACAAATGGAGAGACACAGATGGGTCCATCTATTGAGGTCCCCGCACCCCCGTCCTAGGCCAGCTCCTGAGCTTGTGGGTGATGCCTGTCCCCTGATCCTAGTGACACATGGGAACAGCTCCCTCTAAGGCCAGGTTAGTTGGGTGGTGCCCTAGCTAAGAACAGGGTGGAGGTGTCTTTCTTTAGCTGGGTGCTCAGGTCAGCATGAGCCTCGGAGGGAGGAGTGGATGGACCCCTACAGGCATCGCCTCTAAGATCAGCTCTTTCCACTTAGAGCTTGTCCATTTGGTGTCAGCCCTGGGGTACCAACACTGCTAGAAATGGAGGTAGTGGCATGTCTGCCAGTCACTGCTGAGCACAGCCTGAGCGAGAGCATCTTGTGCCCAGTGTGATCGGCGTCTCAGATCAGCTGTGCAAATCCTGAGTGTGTTTGTTTTATTACAGCAATCCTAGCCACAGCACACCAGTATGGCTGATGTGGAGAATTCTCTAAAAGGCCCAGGGGACAAGACAGTGACAGCTGATTGTTTCGTGTTTGGAAATGAGCCCAACAAAGCTGTCTCTAGGCACATAGACAAACTTTACATACAACTCAAAATGAGTGAATCCCTGTGTCAGGGTTCCCTCCCCACTCTGAACTCTAGGGTATAGATGTGGGGACCCACATGAAAGACCCCCTAAGCTTATTTCTACCAGCTTAGGTTAAAACGTCCCCAAGGCACAAATTCTTTGCCATTGCAGGGTACGCTGCCACCACCAAGTGATTTAACAAAGAATCAGGGAAAGGACCACTTGGAGTTCCTATTCCCCCAAAATATCCCCCCAAGCCCTTATACCCCCTTTCCCGGGGAGCCTTGAGAATAATATCCTAACCAATTGGCTACAAAGTGATCACAGACCCAAACCCCTGGGTCTTAGGACAATAGAGAAATCAGTCAGGTTCTTTAAAAGAAGGATTTTATTTAAAAAAAAGGTAAAAATCACCTCTGTAAAATCAGGATGGAAAATAACTTTACAGGGTAACAAAAGATTCAAAAACACAACAGAACTTCCTCTAGGCTTAGTTTCAAAGTTACAAAAAACAGGAATAAACCTCTCTCCAGCAAAGGAAAAATTCACAAGCAAAACAAAAGATAATCTAACACGCCTTGCCTGGCTTTTACTTACAACTTTTGTAATATGAGAGACTTTTAGGATGGTTTATAGGAGCAGGAGTTTTCTGACCTGATGCTTCTCTGCTTCCCAAGAGAACACACACAAACAAAGCCCCCCACCCCCCAAGATTTGAAAGTATCTTCTTCTTCTTTCCCCATTGGTCCTTTTGGTCAGGTGCCAACCAGGTTATTTGAGCTTCTTAACCCCTTACAGGTAAGGAGGAATTCTAGGCTACCCTTAGCCATATGGTTATGACACCCTGTCACCTAAATGTGGACTCAACCCACGTAATGGATCTGTTAAAGCCAGGAACGTTAAGAAAGTTCCTACAACTAATCAGGAAAAAGATCTTGGAGTCATCGTCGAGAGTTCTCTGAAGACATCCATGCAGTGTGCAGTGGTAGTCAAAAAAGCAAACAGGATGTTAGGAATCATTAAAAAAGGGATAGAGAATAAGACGGAGAATATCTTATTGCCCTTCTATAAATCCATGGTACGCCCACACCTTGAATACTGAGTATAGACGTGGTCTCCTCATCTCAAAAAAGATATATTGGCATTAGAAAAGGTTCAGAGAAGGGCAACTAAAATGATAGGGGTTTGGAATGGGTCCCATATGAGGAGAGATTAAAGAGGCTAGGACTTTTTAGCTTGGAAAAGAGGAGACTAAGGGGGGATATGATAGAGGTATATAAAATCATGAGTGGTGTGGAGAAAGTTATTTACTTGTTCCCATAATATAAGAACTAGGGGCCACCAAATGAAATTAATGGGCCACAGGTTTAAAACAAATAAAAGGAAGTTCTTCTTCACACAGCACACAGTCAACCTGTGGAACTCCTTGCCTCAGGAGGTTGTGAAGGCTAGGACTACAACAGGGTTTAAAAGAGAACTGGATAATTTCATGGAGGTTAAGTCCATTAATGGCTATTAGCCAGGATGGGTAAGGAATGGTTTCCCTAGCCTCTGTTTGTCAGAGGGTGGAGATGGATGGCAGGAGAGAGATCACTTGATCATTACCTGTTAGGTTATGGTGCAATGAAGTTTGAGAACCCCTGGTCTATTTATCAGTGACTTGGAACAAAGGATAAGCCCTAAAGAGGCAAAATTTGCAGATGACACACAATTATTTAGGTTACCAAAGAAGTCTGAGTTATTTCAGAGAGACCAAGCTTGGATAACATGATGGCTGATGAAATTCAGTGTTGATCAATGGAAGGTTACGCACATTGCAAGTATAATTAGACCTATGCATGCAGGTTATTGGCTTTAAAATACTCAGGAAAAAGACCTGGGCAGCACTGTGGACCCCTCTTTGAAGAACTCCACTCAGTGTGCAGTGGTATTTAAAGAATGAAGTGTCAGGATGCACAAAGAACAGGACAGAAAATCACACTTATATACATCCTCACCGGTACTGGTCGCCCTATCTCAGGAAGGATATTACAGAGACGGGCAATAATTATGATTTGAGCCCTGAAGGCAAAGCCATATAAAAAGTGATTGAAAAAGATGGGACATTTTAGTTTAGATAGGAGACATGACAGAGATATAGAAAACAGTGAGTGAGAGAGAGATCAATTGGGTTCTCAGACCTACCTTCCCTCCTAGTGCAAGAACAAGAGGATACTCAGCTAAATTGAAAGGTAGCAAATTTCAAACTATAAGAAGAAATACTCTTGTTTACATGATGCATAATTAGCCTGTGGACCTCCTTGCCACAAGATAGCATTGAAGAAAAGAGTTTAACAGAAATAACAGGAAAGGACATTTATATGGCTAATGAGAACATGCTGTTTTACATTGAGTATGGTTATAACAAAACAGACAAGCAAAGAAAAACCCCAAATGGACGAAGGATTCAGAAAGGCCCAGATACTGATATGGAAATGTAAATATCCAGAGTTGTGATAATTCTCAAAAACACAAGCATTCTGCTTCACGGCACAAGCCAAACACTGACAGGGGTCTGGAGGGATTCGAGGGAACTCTCCCTGGGGGCAGATTAGTCGATCATTGGGGTGACGGGACTGGGTGGGACGGGGGTGGAGCCCGCAGCCAATAGCACAGGAGAGCAAATGGGCAGAGTGACACTGTAGCGAGCAGCACAACGACATCATCAGCCACCATGTCCCTGGCCACCTTCTGCCTGGCAGGTCACACCGGGGGTGTTAAGGACTACAGCCAGCTCACAGCATGGGCACAGTGCTGGCTACACAGAGGGCAGAGTGAGCCAAACCCGCTCTCTCCCCTGGCTGTGTGGGAGCAGTAAACCCCTGGGAGTTCAGGGAGTGGGGTTTGGGTCTGTTCATTCTGTGTCCTGAGTGTGAGGGACGAGGGGCAGAGCTTCTCTGTGCACCGCACAAACCAAACGGACTTAGTTCATAGTGAGAGCTCTCAAGACCTGCCTCGGGGGTCTATGAAACTTCTTGCAAAGTTTGAGATTCCCCCTCCTCTCCCATTGCAATGAATAAAGGGACCTCACCTTTCTCTGCACGATGCGCCGCTGGAAGTGAACAACAGGAGAGGTGGGTTACAAGGTAGAAGATTTATCTGTACGTATTGCAAACTCATAGTGGACATTTTTCTACTGGTAGAAAGTAGAACACACACTGGGGTGCTCTGCCTCCAGCTACTCCCACTGCCAGCGTTATACTGGGGACACAAGGCTCGTGCAGGTAAAACGCTGAGTACATGGCTCTCCCCTTTCCCTTTTGGCTGAGGCCCCCCACTGAACTCGACGGTCTGTCTGTCTGTCTGGAATGGGATAACTCTTGAGAACCATGTCCCATCGATTGCAGCGTTTCAGGGGATTTTCTAAGTATCAATGAGCTGAACCCTCCTGATTTTGGTGAAAACTGGAGAACTGGAGAAGCCTGATTTCCACTAAACTCACTGTTTGTTCCCTCAGGATACAGGAGAAGCCAGTGACCTTGGGGTTAGGGTTTAAGGTGAGGGTGAGGTTAGGGTTAGCAGTGGGCCCCTCCCCCACTCCAGTCAGCTCCCACAGCTGCACTTCTTGCCTCCTCTTCTCCCCCCCCCCCCCCCCCCCCCCCCCCCGTATTCCAGCCAGGTCCTTCGCCTCCCCACTCTGGTCAGAACTCTATTGATGTGGGTGAAAATCAGAAAAGCCTGATTTTATTGGAAATCAGTTTTTCCAGTTTTCTGCTTTTCACAGCAATCAGTAGGGTTATGGGCAGGGTTGAGGGAGAATGGTGGTGCAGACCCCTTTGGAAATGTTAGGCATAGTCTGCAGACCTGCCGTGGTCTGTGGTCCACAGGTTGAAAACCACTGCTCTAGGGGGAGAAAATGGGGAGAGGTGAAATTCCCCTGTCGTATTTCTAGGAATAATCCTGACATCAGTTCATGTAACGAGCCCAGACACTGACCTTTCTCGCTCTCCAGTTCAGATTGCAGAGTCTCTAGAGGGAGAAAAGGGGGAGAGAGGAGATTTCATTCCATCGTGTTTATGGTGAAGTTCCTATAATTGTTTAACGCAGCTCTGCTGTAATTATGCAATAGAGAAACAAATGGAGAGACACAGATGGGTCCATCTATTGAGGTCCCCGCACCCCCGTCCTAGGCCAGCTCCTGAGCTTGTGGGTGATGCCTGTCCCCTGATCCTAGTGACACATGGGAACAGCTCCCTCTAAGGCCAGGTTAGTTGGGTGGTGCCCTAGCTAAGAACAGGGTGGAGGTGTCTTTCTTTAGCTGGGTGCTCAGGTCAGCATGAGCCTCGGAGGGAGGAGTGGATGGACCCCTACAGGCATCGCCTCTAAGATCAGCTCTTTCCACTTAGAGCTTGTCCATTTGGTGTCAGCCCTGGGGTACCAACACTGCTAGAAATGGAGGTAGTGGCATGTCTGCCAGTCACTGCTGAGCACAGCCTGAGCGAGAGCATCTTGTGCCCAGTGTGATCGGCGTCTCAGATCAGCTGTGCAAATCCTGAGTGTGTTTGTTTTATTACAGCAATCCTAGCCACAGCACACCAGTATGGCTGATGTGGAGAATTCTCTAAAAGGCCCAGGGGACAAGACAGTGACAGCTGATTGTTTCGTGTTTGGAAATGAGCCCAACAAAGCTGTCTCTAGGCACATAGACAAACTTTACATACAACTCAAAATGAGTGAATCCCTGTGTCAGGGTTCCCTCCCCACTCTGAACTCTAGGGTATAGATGTGGGGACCCACATGAAAGACCCCCTAAGCTTATTTCTACCAGCTTAGGTTAAAACGTCCCCAAGGCACAAATTCTTTGCCATTGCAGGGTACGCTGCCACCACCAAGTGATTTAACAAAGAATCAGGGAAAGGACCACTTGGAGTTCCTATTCCCCCAAAATATCCCCCCAAGCCCTTATACCCCCTTTCCCGGGGAGCCTTGAGAATAATATCCTAACCAATTGGCTACAAAGTGATCACAGACCCAAACCCCTGGGTCTTAGGACAATAGAGAAATCAGTCAGGTTCTTTAAAAGAAGGATTTTATTTAAAAAAAAGGTAAAAATCACCTCTGTAAAATCAGGATGGAAAATAACTTTACAGGGTAACAAAAGATTCAAAAACACAACAGAACTTCCTCTAGGCTTAGTTTCAAAGTTACAAAAAACAGGAATAAACCTCTCTCCAGCAAAGGAAAAATTCACAAGCAAAACAAAAGATAATCTAACACGCCTTGCCTGGCTTTTACTTACAACTTTTGTAATATGAGAGACTTTTAGGATGGTTTATAGGAGCAGGAGTTTTCTGACCTGATGCTTCTCTGCTTCCCAAGAGAACACACACAAACAAAGCCCCCCACCCCCCAAGATTTGAAAGTATCTTCTTCTTCTTTCCCCATTGGTCCTTTTGGTCAGGTGCCAACCAGGTTATTTGAGCTTCTTAACCCCTTACAGGTAAGGAGGAATTCTAGGCTACCCTTAGCCATATGGTTATGACACCCTGTCACCTAAATGTGGACTCAACCCACGTAATGGATCTGTTAAAGCCAGGAACGAAACCAGTTCACACCTAGTGGTGACAGTTCTAAAGGTACAATACGCACTTCCAGTGCTGGCCTTACCATGAGGCGAACTGAGGCGGCCGCCTCAGGGGCCAGACTGTGGGGAGGCGCCACTAGGACCCAGAGTGTAGAAAATTGTGTCTGCTGCTGGGGCATCTGTATTCTCTGCTCGAGATGCCCAGAGATGGGGGAGTGCTGTGCTGGAGGAAGGAGGGCACAAGAGACCTAACAGGCAGGCAGGAGAAAAGGGGAGAGGGAATAGCAGAAAGCAGCAGGAGCTGCAGGGAGAGAGAGGAGAAGGAGCCTCTCATGTACCTCTCTAGCACCCCCAGGAGCCTGGACTGATTAACCCCAGCTTCTCAGGCAGCTTCCTGTTTCCTGCTGCTTCCCTGAACCCACCTGGGGAGAACAGGCAGTCAGCTGAAGTAGTAGAAGCCAGTTAGGCCCTTAAGACACTGATATCTTCCCTCACTCAGGCCCTGCTACCAGCCTGCTTATTTGTCCCCTTCCACTGAGCGTTGAGAGCCACTATAGCTGGCACAGAACAGCAGTCATGAGTGAAAGAAGAAAACGCCCCTCTGGGGCAGCACTCAGAAAAAGAAAGAAAGTGAAGGAAGCTTTTCTATCTAAGCAGAAGGAGCTCTCCTGAGATACAGAGACACAAATGTTCACGGTGAGCCTTCCGGCCCCAGTGAGGATGTGAGTGGTGAGGAGATGCCGGATCTTCCAGTTCGTCAGAGAGCAGGTGGCCTGGCAGCTACTGCAGCATCCCTATCTCCATCTCAAATGGATGTAACCATGCACATTCCTGAAGAAAAGTGTAGATCAGAAAAGAGTGTGGTAGAGGTGCAAGAAACAGCTGCTGCTAAGTTTAGTTCCTGAAGTCTAGATGATCCAGGACTGTGGACCCACTTGAGCAGTAGCCTGAGGGACTTCCATGTACTGCATGGGCCACAGTAAGTGAAAAACTTCGTGTTCCCCAAAGACAATGAAAATAGAAGTTTCCATCCAACACATTACTGGCGTGAAATCCCCAATGGTGACAAAGTGGAGAGACCATGGCTTATGTACTCAAAAACCCAGAATGCTGCATGCTGTTTTTGTTGCAAACTCTTCCAGTCTAATGTTCCAGCCACATTGGGTTCTACAGGAACAAAGGACTGGAAAAATCTGGCTAGAAATCTGGCATGCCATGAGAAGGCAGGAAATCACCAGAGAGCATTCCATAGGTGGAAAGATCTTGAGATAAGACTAAGGTTAAAGGCCACCATAGATGATCAGCATCAAGAGAAGATTTCATCAGAGTCTCTTTACTGGCAAAATGTTCTGAAAAGGCTCATTGCCATTTTGAGAATGATTTCTACCCAAAACCTAGCACTGTGTGGCACTTCAGATCAGCTGTATGTGCCAAACAATGGAAACTTCCTTGAAATTGTGGAGCTGATGGCTGAGTTTGATGCTGTACTGCAGGAGCATCTAAGAAGAGTCACCACCCAAGAAATGTACAAACACCACTACCTTGGAAAAACGATTCAAAATGAGATCATACAGTTACTGGCAATAAAAGTCAAACAGAAGATTGTGACAGATCTGAAGTCAGCAAGATATTACTCTGTTATTCTGGACTGCACACCTGACATCAGCCATACAGAACAAATGACTTTAATGGTGCGTTTTGTAACAACAACAGAACCTAGTGAAAATGTCCCTGCAATGGTGACTGTCAGAGAGCATTTTCTAGAATTTATTGACATTGATGATACTTCAGGAGCTGGTATGACAAATGTGCCTCTTAAAAAGCTGGAAGATACGGGAAATGCGATAGCTGACATGAAAGGTCAGGGCTACGATCATGGTGCCAACATGAGAGGAAAGAACAGAGGAGTGCAGACACGGATCCGAGAGTTAAACCCTCGAGCTTTTTTTGTCCCGTGCAGTTCTCATTCATTGAACTTGGTGGTCAGTGATGCAGCATCAGCTTCTCGTGAGGCTGCAGAATTGTTTAATGTAATTCAAAGCATCTGTGTATTTTTCTCGGCATCAGCTCATCCATGGCAAATTTTGAAGCAACATCTGGGAACATCCTCTCTGACACTGAAACCACTGAGTGCCACATGATGGGAAAGTCAAGGGTAGGCGATAAAGCCTATCAAACACCAAATTGGGAAGGTAGATGATGCCATAGTTACCATTATGGAGGATAATGCTGTGACATGAACTGTTCGTGGGAGAACAGTGGCAGAGGGAAATGGAATCACCAGAAACATACATCACTTCAAATGTCTGTGTGGCTTAGTGTTGTGGCATGACATACTGTTTGAAATAAATGTTGTAAGCAAGAGACTCCAAGGTGTTGACCTTGATATATCTGGAGCAATGGAACAACTGGACAAAGCAAAGTCATACCTACAGTCTTACCGGTCAGATAAGGGACTTCAACACATTCTGAAGAGTGCACAGAAGTTGGCAGAGGAACTTCACACTGAAGCTATTTTCCCACCCATTCAAGAATACAAGAGTCACCGAAAAAGACGACATTTTGATGACGAGGCACGGGATAATCCCATAAGAGACCCCAAACAACAATTCAAAGCTGAATTCTTTAACCAGGTGCTAGATTGTGCAATACAGTCAGTTGAAGAACGTTTCATGCAGCTCAAGGAACACAGCAGTATATTTGGTATGTTGTATGATATTCCAAAACTCCTCACTGTACCTGAAGAAGACCTACACCAGCAATGCAGGGCACTAGAGACAGTGTTGACACATGATGACATGCGCGATACTGACGCGAGTGATTTAGGTGATGAACTGAAAGCCCTTTCAAGATACATTTCAGCAGGATCAATTCCAAAGGCTGTTCTGGAATATATATGCACAAATAAGATGACCACCCTCTTTCCAAATGCTTTTGTTGCTCTGCGCATACTTCTAACACTTCCTGTAACAGTTGCCAGTGGAGAACGCAGCTTCTCCAAGCTGAAGTTAATAAAAACACATCTACGCTCCACAATGACACAGGAGAGGCTGGTCGGCCTTGCAACCATCTCAGTAGAGCATGAGCTGGCCCAGACTGTGGACCTTCAGGAAGCAGTTCAAATCTTTGCAACCAAGAAGGCACAGAAAGCACCACTTTGATTATTCAAACAGATAAAAATGTCAGTGTTTACTATGCAGACAAGAAAAGTTACATTTGCTGTTCAGGTGTTTGAAAGTTAAGTGTTACTTAAAATTTGTGAACAAGGCATTTTAAGTTGTTAGTTCTCCTTTATAAGGGTAGGTAGAAGAGCAGTACCATGAGAGGAATAGAACAGGAAGAAGGCAGAATTGAGACCTTTCAAAGTTTTGGCCCAAGCGAGGGGGCATGGGGGCGTCATTTGAGCTCCCTGCCTCTGGTGCCAAAATGTTGTGGGCCGGCCCTGCGCAGTTCCAACTTTCACAAGTAAACAGCACAGCTCCTCTCTGCTCTCTGAATTACCTGCTTCCGTCCCCACTGGGAAATCACCTTAACAGACATTTCCCCTTCCCAATTGACACTTGCAAATTTCTACATAAAGTTCACAGCTCTTCAGGTGAGAAAACCCTCTGGGTGGGACTTTCACAGCAGCCTTGCAGGTTTGCACACTCAGTGCCCATTAATTTAAACAAAAATTGAGTATTCAGACCCCTTAGGTGGCTTTGAAAACCCCAGCTCCCTATAAACTCACAGATCACTGAAGGCCAATTTCTGCCCTTTGTGACCAGAGAAAAAACTACAGTTGAGCAGGTTTCAGAGTAACAGCCGTGTTAGTTTGTATTCGCAAAAAGAAAAGGAGTACTTGTGGCACCTTAGAGACTAACCAATTTATTTGAGCATGAGCTTTCGTGAGCTACAGCACTTACACTACAACAGAGAGTTCATTGCCCTATTCCTGTAGCAGGATCTCAGGCTGAGCATATCTTAGTGTAGCTAAGGTAATTGCTAACCTTTCCATTTGCACAGCCACTGCTTCGCCCATCCACAGCTGCTACTTGCAAGCACAGACTAGGGGGCAGAATTGGCCCCCTCTCTTCTCCTACTTTGCTTTCTGTTTTTCCTGCAAGCAGCCAAGTTCCATATGTCGGAACTCCAAGCCCAGCTCACTGAGCCCCGCATGAGTGTTTCAAACTGAGCCATGCTGGTCCCTATGGAATAGTTCAGAATCACATTCGACTGGGATCCCTGAGTGAGATCTGACGGGGTGAAACCACTTGACACTTCTCGGTTCACATGTGAAGTCATAATTTATCCAGCTCCCCCTCCACCCTCAGCCTGGCTCCCACTGCCTGAAACTCCTCCAAACATTGAATCATAGCCTCTTAATCCCTGTATCTCTACTTTTCGTTTTGTTATTAAACCTCTCTCTCTCTCTCACACACACACACATCAAGTTCCCCCCTCTCATTACTTCACCTTTCGCTCTGTGTTGCCTCCAGAAGCAGTAACTGGCCAAGCCAATGAGAACAGCCAGGATCACACCCAGAGCCACCATCCAGGGATTTACCCTTGGGAAAAACAGCTCTGCAAGAGAAAGTGCCATTGATTGGGAGCAAACACACACAGAATGAAGGCAGGACACTGTGACAGTGGTGACTCTGTGACTAGTTAAAAGAGTCTCACAGGGAAATACACAGTGAGATGTGGCTCTTTTGTGCTTTATTATTAAACCAATGAAAGTCCCAGCCTGGTTACTGAACATGGTTAATTAAAGGGGGGGTGGGGGGGTTGGGTGGACTCTGCTATGCAACACCTACCTACCACTGGCATAAGTTCAAGCATTCCCTAGGCCGGGGTAGTCAGTAGGTGGACTGCAGGCCAAATATAGACGACCAGATGTTTTGAATGGACCCTGGAATCTTTTAATTTACTTATTATTATCATTGTTTTTTTCATTATTATTATTATTTTCTCTGGTGTCTGACCTTGACTATACCTTGACCAAGAAATTTGGACCTTGACAAAAAATAATGGACGACCCCTGCCCTAGGCTGTTCTAAGTGATCCCAAAGCTGCATTCAGTGCAGACTGGCCCTCAGAATCAGAGGGTTGTGACCAGCTGCCTGACACCCCTGACTCCCCTGTGTTCACTGGGGCTCAGTTACACGAGAGAGTCTAGCCCAACATATGTTAATACAGAATTTTAATAAAAACAAAACTTGAGCCTGGAAATTCAGAGTCAAAATTCCTCCAAAGTCCTCTTCCCTGGGCCTTGGAGCAATGGCTGACTAGAGGATCCTTGTTAAGTGACTGGTGTATTGAAAACTGTGTAAAAATTATGAGCTGACACTTTAAATACAGAAGAGTTTCTTAGTGCTGCTTGCAGGCTAGGGGACTGTGTAGGGAGCGGGCGTCTGGGTCCTCTGAAGTCATTCTGCAAAGAGCCAGCCTAGAGCAAGGCAGGCTGAGTTCTGGTTCTCTGCTTTAGGGAGCAGCCTGCTTTTTCTCTCTCTGTATTTGGCTGTGGCATGTTAGAGCTCTGGATTCTTAGAAATAAAGCAGTTACATTGCAGCCTTACAGGAAGAGTATTTATGTTTTGTTTTCAACTCTCAGTGTGTATGCCGTGAACATAACAGTCAGGTAATACTGGGCATATCATAGACTAACCAGCACTTTGAGACCTCAGATTAACAGTGCTTTACAAATGCAACATTTTTATTATTATGGAGATGAAATTTTCATTCGGTATTAACCAAGTTATTTGGCAGATAATAACACATAAAATCAGGACCTTTTTTCCCTAAAAGTTAAGATACTCTTAGGTAAGATTAGGTAAGATTTTGTTTCTGCATATTTTGGGCCTGAACTTTTACTGCTGGTATTTTCAGATGTAATCTAAATAGCAATGCTCAGACCATACCCAGGGCTCTCTTCTGTTGTTTGGGGAAAATGACTTTTTTAGCCAGATTTTCATAAACACTCAGCACCCAGCAGTCACACTGAGAAGAGAGGAGAATTCCCTCCCCCACCCCTACTGACTGTGACGTTCAAGCACACACAGAGACGTCAGATACAAACATAAATACCCCTGCTGGGAGGTTGCAGCGTAACACGACTTTATTTCTTAGAGTCCGGAATCTTAACACACAAGAACCCCCGTAACAGAAAGAGGGGTGGCTCCCTAAGGTAGCAGGCACAACTCACCTCACCCTGCTTTAACTTGGCTCGTCTATAGGAACAGTGAGTGCGCGGCAGGCTGGGGTGTAAATCTCCCTTGCACTCGCTTGCTGTGCACTAACAGGCTGTGTGGACCCTGCTGCACCGCACTAAAAGTTCCCTGGTGCACTTTAAACTGTTCCCATTTCAAAGCAGCGTAGATCAAAGCGCACTACGGAATTGTTAGTGCACGTAGCAGGGTCCACACAGACAGTGCGCGCCAGGCTAGCGTGAGGGAGATTTACACCCCAGATTGCCACAAACTAACTGTTCCTGGAGACAAACCCTGATTCTGCTCACTTTGCTGCAGAGCCCTCTAGCCTGCAAACAGGACCTGGAAAACCTGCACTCCAACCCCTGCTCTTAAATTGATAGTGATAGCTCTCACTACAGCAAAAGAACAAAGGAGAATTCCCTCCTCCCCCGCCCCCACCCCCAATTGAGAAGAACGATGTTTGCTGGGTGCTGAGCTCTTATGAAAATCTGGCCAATGGCATCCCAGCTTGTAAGGCGCTAAACACCTTCAGCTCCTACTGGAGTCAAAGAGACTTGAGAGGTTGCTCAGGACTTTCCAAGTTGTGCTCAGCACGTTGAAGATCCAGGACAATAAATAAGAGACACAATGATAAATACTCTCTGCCCATGTCTGCAGTGTCTCAGTCTATCTATGGAGAGGGGTAACTAGTGGATGGAGAGGGGTAACTAATGGTGTTCCCCAAGGGTCAGTCCTAGGGCCAATCCTATTCAATTTATCCATAAATGATCTGGAGAAAGGAGTAAACAGTGAGGTGGCAAAGTTTGCAGAGGATACTAAACTGCTCTAGATCGTTAAGACCAAAGCAGACTGTGAAGAACTTCAAAAAGATCTCACAAAACTAAGTGATTGGGCAACAAAATGGCAAATGAAAGTTAATGTGGATAAATGTAAAGTAATGCACGTTGGAAAAAATAATCCCAACTATACACACAATATGATGGGGGCTAATTTAGCTACAACTAATCAGGAAAAAGATCTTGGAGTCATCGTCGAGAGTTCTCTGAAGACATCCATGCAGTGTGCACTGGTAGTCAAAAAAGCAAACAGGATGTTAGGAATCATTGAAAAAGGGATAGAGAATAAGACGAAGAATATCTTATTGCCCTTCTATAAATCCATGGTATGCCCACACCTTGAATACTGAGTATAGATGTGGTCTCCTCATCTCAAAAAAGATATATTGGCATTAGAAAAGGTTCAGAGAAGGGCAACTAAAATGATAGGGGTTTGGAATGGGTCCCATATGAGGAGAGATTAAAGAGGCTAGGACTTTTTAGCTTGGAAAAGAGGAGACTAAGGGGGGATATGATAGAGGTATATAAAATCATGAGTGGTGTGGAGAAAGTTATTTACTTGTTCCCATAATATAAGAACTAGGGGCCACCAAATGAAATTAATGGGCCACAGGTTTAAAACAAATAAAAGGAAGTTCTTCTTCACACAGCACACAGTCAACCTGTGGAACTCCTTGCCTCAGGAGGTTGTGAAGGCTAGGACTATAACAGGGTTTAAAAGAGAACTGGATAATTTCATGGAGGTTAAGTCCATTAATGCTATTAGCCAGGATGGGTAAGGAATGGTGTCCCTAGCCTCTGTTTGTCAGAGGGTGGAGATGGATGGCAGGAGAGAGATCACTTGATCATTACCTGTTAGGTTCACTCCCTCTGGGGCACCTGGCATTGGCCACTGTTGGTAGACAGGATACTGGGCTGGGTGGACCTTTGATCTGACTCAGTATGGCCGTTCTTATGTTCTTATCCATGCACAGCACGGACAGGCACTGACCTGCTATGGAAATCGCTGACTCTCTCTCCTGGTTGAGTCGGGTGTTCCTGACATGGCAGGACACTTTCTGGTTGGACTCTTCTGTTATAACAATGGCAATCTCTGTTTGAAACAAGTCATCGGCCTCTTGGGATATTTTTTCAGAAGCCGATGGTAAGAGCTGTCCCTGGAGATCTCTCCACTGAGCCTCGGGCTGTGGGTACCATCCAGCTGATTGACACACCACCCGGATCCCTCCATCCTGATGTCCCTCCACTGAGATGGCAGGAACAGAGCCCAAACCTACAGAAGAAATAAATAAACTTGTGATAATCCTGCAGTGCCCAGTAATGAGCGAAAAGCTTCATTACACTGTTATCAAAAGCCATTTCCTATTAAACTAATAATCAAATGTCAGTCCATGAGTGTGGCTGGTCAGTTAATGTGGTCAGATTCCTATTTGATATACATCATGTAAAGTTAATGTTAATAAACATGTTAATGTTAATAAAGTTAATGTTAATGTCAGGGCTGTTCTATGCACAAACTTGCTCCAGTTTAGTTAAAGTGGTTTGGTTAAACCAGTGAACATCCCTGTGTGGACATTCTTAAATCAAGATGGAATCGACTCAAGCTTAATTAATATAAGCCATTTCCAAACCATTTAAAAGTGTCCATATAGGTTTTTGCACTACTTCATTGTAACCAGTGCATGTGTATGTACAGGCAAACCTTCAATTAATTCACTACCAACAAACTTTGTTACTGGGGAGTTCAGGTTGTCTTGTCTGTGCCTTGTACCCTTCAGAGCACAGAAGTTGGCAGCAGAAAACTGGACTCCTCTGAGAGACAGGAAACACACCCACACGCGCACCCACATTATACAGACATTAGATAACAAAGAAATACAGGGTGAAGGTAATGCCTTCTGCACCAGACCACACTTTTACTGATGAGCTAAACTGAAATAAAATGATCTTAATCTGAAATAAGAGGCTTCAATTTATCCAAAGGTGTGAATTCAAACTGATTTAGTTATTTCGATTGCAGCGGGTGTGCAGAGAAGCCTTACACTGTTTGGAAGTTTCACACAGAAGATCCTCCATGGAGAGGTGGAGAAGGGATGTATGTCTGGAGCCCTCCCCGCTTAGGAGTCTTTTTCTTTTAAACTTTATTTTTATTGTTTTTATATAAAATGTAAACACACAATGAACAAAACTTATACCCACAAATAATGCAAAAACCATGCACGAGATCAGTGGTTCTCAAACTACTGTACTTGTGACCCCTTTCACATAGCAAGCCTCTGAGTGCGACCCCCTTATAAATTAAAAACATTTGTTTATATATTTAACACCATTATAAATGCTGGAGGCAAAGTGGGGTTTGGGATGGAGGCTGTCAGCTCGTGACCACCCCATGCAAGAACCTCGCAACCCCCTGAGGGGTCCCAACCCCCAGTTTAAGAACCCCTGCACTAGATGGAAATAGCATATAAATAACAAAATACTACATTCATTATTTGCAAAACCTGGGGAAAAGCAAAGCAAAAACAAACAAAAAACTTGAACCCATAGAGGTCGTGCAGCCATCAATTATGAAAGTGACTTGTAGCGAGGGGGCGTGGCCTCCCTCCAGGCCTCACAGGGAGGAACCACCACCCATGCCCTGGTGGGCGGAGCCTGGCAAGACACGCCCACCGTGCCGGAATCAGAGGGGCTGGACAGGAAGTTTAAAAGGTGGGCACAGCAGCTCAGTTGGGCTGGAGATGGTGAAGGAGACAGACGCCTCCCACCCACTGCTGGGTCTTGCACCCAAGAGGGACCTCTGCAGCACTGAGGACTTGAAGGAACTGCCAGAGATATCAACAAGGACACGGAAGAGCTGCTGGGACTGCACTAGCTGCATACCCCGGGGAGAGGGAGGACACCCCACAAGATAAAGGTGCATGACAAGGGGGTCATAGGAAGTAGCCCAAGGACACCAGACAACAGTGTGGTGGTGGTACGAGAGGGCTGATCAGCGTGTTGTGGTGGGATCCTCACTGATCCAGTGGTGGAGCCCTCTGCCACTGCTAGGGCCTGGGCTGGGACGCAGTGGAGTACGGTCCCAGGTCCCTCTACCCCCTGCGGCTGCCCCACCCCTGGGGTGGCCACCTACCCACCTTAGGCCAAGAGGACTGCGTTTGTCTGCCATCTGCCTGAGCCATGTTGCCAGGTGATAGACTGTTTTGTGCTCCTCCCTGCCTGAGTGCCTGAGCTCCCTAGACTGTCTGGTGCTCTGCCCTGCCCAGAGACCCTGAGCCCCAAAACTGTATATTGCTCTGTCCTGCCCAGAAGGCCTGAGCTCCAGCAATGGCTAATTCCCCACTAAGGATTGCCTTTACAGAAATGTGGTAGCAAGGGGGTGTGGCCTCACTCCAAGGCGGATAGGGAGGACGGCCACAGGTGCTTACATGACTAAACAGATAAATAAGTGAGAATATAAGAGTATCGGGCACTAATATATACTAAACTGCATCTTCAGGAACACTGGCCTGTACGGAAAGCTGAAAACAGGGACTTTCTTTCCAGACCAGGTGATTCCAGTGAGGGATGCTGAAATGTCCCTACTGTTCCTGGGAGACCCAGCCTACCCCTTACTGCCATGACTCATGAAATCTTACATGGGAAACCTGGACAGCAGCAAGCAGTGCTTCAACAGTAGGGTTAGCTGGGGAGGTGAGCATGCATCTGCTCTGACTGAAGCATGATTAGGGACTTCATCATCTCTGTTTGCTCCTCCATCACTTTAATCATTTGCTTCTGTCCCTTTAGAATGTGCTCCTCACTCTTTCTGTCCTTCCTTTCCTTTCTCTCCACTTCCTGCATTCCATCACCTGCATTGTGCAGGAGGTCAGACTAGATGATCATAATGGTCCCTTCTGACCTTAAAGTCTATGATTCTTTTCTCTCTGAGGATTGGAGAACCTCTTGGTACATGTCCTCTATGCTATGCCTTGGTCGCTTCCTTAGCTGGCAAAGGTGCTCGGCCAGTGTGTAGGGAGTTCCCCTGAAGACAACATTTGCATTAGCACAAGAAACAATACACAGAAGCATCATTGTTAGTTCACACACAGCATACAATCCTTAGGAAAAAATTCACCTCTTATAACATACCAATCACTTTCTCTATGAACCCTGGCAAGCACACATCTCCACAAACACCCTAAGCATGATAAGTGAGGCCTGGACGGGTGGTGGGCATTCAAGATGAGGCAAGGGGTAGGTTATGTTTTCAGGGGATCCCTGAGGGTGACCATGGACAATAATGAAAAGTCTGCCCCCGTTTTCCACAGGCGGGGGTCACTGAAGTTGATATCTCACTCCTGAGGGTAAGCAAGGGTGCATCTATTGCACCCATGCGGGTTCAGACCCGGTCCCTATGCTACTCGCCTGTGTGCTGCTTTGGTCCCAGCACAAGTGATGCCGAGTTGCACGGGAAAGCGTTCTACAATGGCAGAAGGAACAAAGCAGCTCTTTCAGGTAGAGATGGCGGATGCACAGTAAACAGGGGCAGTTAAAAATGCAGCGAAATGCAGTCCGAAGCTCATGGAATGCTGGGATGGAAAAATGCATCATGGGATGCTGAACCCACACCCATGATGCATTGCGATCCGCTCCACCGTCCCACAACACCGAGCTGCAGACCGTGGCGAATAGCACAGTGGGAGAGCTATCCACAATGACAGGTTTCAGAGTGGCAGCCATGTTAGTCTGTGTCAGCAAAAACAATGAGGAGTCCTTGTGGCACCTTAGCCTTGGTCTACACTACGAGTTTAGGTCGAATTTAGCAGCGTTAGATCGATTTAACCCTGCACCCATCCACACGACGAAGTCATTTTTATCAACTTAATGGGCTCTTAAAATCAATTTCTGTACTCCTCCCCGATGAGAGGATTAGCGCTGAAAGCGACATCGCCGAGTCAAATTTGGGGTAGTGTGGACGCAATTCGACGGTATTGGCCTCCGGGAGCTATCCCACAGTGCTCCATTGTGACCACTCTGGACAGCGCTCTCAACTCGCATGCACTGGCCAGATAGGCAGGAAAAGCCCCGCAAACTTTTGAATTTCGTTTCCTCTTTGGCCAGCGTGGCAAGCTGATCAGAACAGGTGACCGTGCAGATCTCATCAGCAGAGGTGACCATGGAGTCGCAGAATCGCAAAAGAGCTCCAGCATGGACCGAACAAGAGGTACTGGATCTGATCGCTGTACAGGGAGACGAATCCGTGCAGGCAGAACTCCGTTCCAAAAGATGAAATGCCAAAATATTTGAAAAAATCTCCAAAGGCATGATGGACAGAGGCTATAACAGGGACCCGCAGCAGTGCCGGGTGAAACTTAAGGAGCTCAGGCAAGCCTACCAAAAAGGCAAATGGCCACTCCGTGTCAGACCCCCAGAAATGCCGGTTCTATGATGAGCTCCATGCAATTCTAGGGGGTGCCTCTACAACTACCCAACACCATACATGGACTCCTGCAAGGGAGTCTCACACAACAGGGATGAGGATTTTGGGGACGAGGAAGATGAGGAGGAGGGGGGAGGTTGAAGACAGCGCACACCAGGCAAGTGGAGAAACCGTTCTCCCCGACAGCCAGGAACCGTTTATCACCCTGGAGCCAATACCCTCCCCGTGATGAGAGGAGACAAGATGAAATGCTGAGGCTACTGGAGGATCAAACTGATATGCTCCAGCGTATGGTTGAGGTGCAGGAAAGGTATAGATCACCACTGCAGCCCCTGTGTAACCAACCACCTGCCTCCACAAGTTCCATAGCCTCCTCACCCAGGCGCCCAAGAACGCGCAGGGTGGGGGAGGGGCTCCGTGCACCCAACCACTTCACCCCAGAGGACTGCCCAAGCAACAGAAGGCTGGCATTCAATAAGTTTTCAAGTGTAGTGTGGCCTTGTCCTCCCCTCCTCCCCCGCCCCTCCAGGACTACCTTGCCAGTTATCCCCCTATTTGTGTGATGAATTAATAAAGAATGCATGAATTTGAAACAACGACTTTATTGCCTCTGCAAGCGGTGATTGAACAGAACTGTCACACCATAGCCCGGCCAGCCATGAAACTGGTTTTCAAAGCTTCTCTGGTGTGCAGCATGCCCTACTGTGCTCTTCTAACCGCCCTGGTGTCTGGCTGCACGTAATCAGCGGCCAGGCGGTTTGCCTCAACCTCCCACCCCGCCATAAACATCTCCCCCTTACTCTCACAGATATTGTGGAGCACACACCAAGCAGCAATAACAATGGGAATATTGGTTTCACTGAGGTCTGAGCGAGTCAGTAAACTGCGCCAGCAACCCTTTAAACATCCAAATGCACATTCTACCACCATTCTGCACTTGCTCAGCATATAGTTGAACAGCTCCTGACTACTGTCCAGGCTGCCTGTGTATGGCTTCATGAGCCATGGCATTAAGGGTCCCCAAGGATAACTGTAGGCATTTCAACATCCCCATTGGCTATTTTCTGGTCTGGAAATTAAGTCCCTTGCTGCAGCTGTTCAGATAGACCTGACTTCCTGAAGATGGGAGTGTCATGTACCTTTCCTGGCCATCCCACGTTGATGTTGGTGAAACGTCCCTTGTGATCCACCAGTGCTTGCAGCACCATTGAAAAGTACCCCTTTCGGTTTATGTACTGACTGTCTTGATGGTCTGGTCCCAAGATAGGGATATGCGTTCTGTCTATTGCCCCTCCACAGTTAGGGAATCCCATTGCAGCAAAGCCATCCACTATGACCTGCACGTTTCCCAGAGTCTCAACCCTTGATAGCAGCAGCTCAGTGATTGCATTGGCTACTTGGATCACAGCAGCCCCCACAGAAGATTTGCCCACTCCAAATTGATTCCCGACTGACTGGTAGCTGTCTGGCGTTGCAAGCTTCCCGAGGGCTATCACCACTCGTTTGTGAACTGTGAGGGCTGCTCTCATCTTGGTATTCTTGCGCTTCAGGGCAGGAGAAAGCAAGTCACAAAGTTCCATGAAAGTGCCCTTACGCATGCGAAAGTTTCACAGCCACTGGGAATCATCCCAGACCTGCAACACTATGCAGTCCCACCAGTCTGTGCTTGTTTCCCGGGCCCAGATTCGGCATTCCATGGCATGAGCCTGCCCCATTGCCACCAGGATGGCCAAATCGCCAGGGCCCATGCTTTGAGAGAAGTCTGTGTCCCTGTCCTCATCACTCTCGTCACTGCGCTTCCGTCACCTCCTCGCCTGCTTTTGCAGGTTCTTGTTCTGCACGTACTGCAGGATAATGCGCGAGGTGTTTACAATGCTCATAACTGCCACAGTGATCTGAGTGGGCTCCATGCTTGCCGTGGTATGGCGTCTGCAGGAGAAGAGGAGAGCAGAGTTGCAGGGGAAGCGGAGGTTGGATGACCAGTTTTGCAGACCTACTGCACCGTCTGCTGCCAGGACACAACAGCTGAGCAGGCTGCACGCTTGCACGCTTGCCATGGTATGGCGAGACAAGAAGAGCCGAGCAGAGTTGCAGCGGAAGCGGCCGACGATGACGGTCATCAGGGTTGGACTAGATGACCTTCAGGGGTCCCTTCCAACCCTGATATTCTATGATTCTATTGAGTGTCCAGGGAGACTGAAGTGCTCTCCTATTGGTTTTTGAATGTTACAATTCTTGATGTCAGATTTGTGTCCATTTATTCTTTTGCATAAAGACTGTCCGGTTTGGCCAAAGTACATGGCCGAGGGGAATTGCTGGCACATGATGGCATATATCACATTGGTAGATGTGCAGGTGAACGAGCCCCTGATGGTGTGGCTGATGTGGTTAGGTCCTATGATGGTGTCCCTTGAATAGATATGTGGACAGATTTGGCACTGGGGTTTGTTGCACGGTTTGGTTCCTGGGTTAGTGTTTTTGTTGTGTGGTGTGTAGTTGCTGGTGAGTATTTGCTTCAGGTTGGGGGGCTGTCTATAAGTGAGGACTGGCCTGTCTCCCAAGCTCTGTGAGAGTGAGGGATCGTCTTTCAGGATAGTTTGTAGACCGCTGATGATGCGCTGGAGAGGTTTTAGTTGGGGGCTGTAGTTGACGGCTAGTGGCATTCTGTTACTTTCTTTGTTGGGCCTGTCCTGTAGTAGGTGACTTCTGGGTACCTTTCTGGCTTACCTACATGCCTCCAGCTTTCATCCAGACCACATCACATGATTCATTGTCTATAGCCAAACTCTAAGATACAATCGCATTTGCTCCAATCCAATCCAATCCCTTAGACAGAGACAAACACCTACAGGATCTCTATCAAGCATTCTTAAAACTACAATACCCACCTGGTGAAGTGAAGAAACAGATTGACAGAGCCAGAAGGGTACCCAGAAGTCACCTGCTACAGGACAGGCCTGCCTGTAGTAGGGAGGGAAAGAAGGGTTGAGGCCTCCTCAGGTAAGGGGAAGGAGTGGGATGGGAGGGATTTGATATGGTGAGGGGTGGTGTAAAAGTTGTGAGTTTCGGAGCAGGGAGTCCTGTCAGCCCCAAATTCTCCCCCTCCCCATGCTGGGATCTGGGGGAGCCCTACCCCTCTGCAGGGCTCTGAACTCCTTTTTTTGCCCCCCTATGGCCTGGGATCTAGGAGACCCTGTCACTCTTGGGCTGTCTAAGCCCCTCATGTAATCTGTGATCAAGGGGAAGTGGGGTGGGGGGTTGAATGTGATGAAAATGTAAACACCTGAAATGCAGGAAATCAATAGTTAAAATACACATCGCCCCTGGGTTGGGTTTGCCACAGTGTGTGGGGGAGGGGGAGTTGTATTGGGTGGGCCTGCAACATGGCTGGGTAAGTCCGGCTGGACCAGGGCCGGGGGGCTCAGCTCGGCATGGTAGTTGGGGTGAAGAGCCCAGCTCAGTGTGCTGCTCATGTAACCGAGGTAGTGTGTGGCCCACCAGTGAGCTGCTACCTGTGATATGTGCTCCCAGAAATGTAGGGCAGAGGGGAACTAAATGTTGTGGGGGATGGTGGAGAAGGAAACAGACACACCAGTTTCCTCTCACACGCTTAAATTAGCCGCTGTATAATAAAACTGTCAAGGTGTTGGGGCAGGGACCTGGGATGAGATTTCTCTCACCAGCCCTGTTACAAGCTACACACTGAAAACATTGCACAGCACGACCATTATCCCCACTGCACTATCAGAGTGCACAGCGGGAGGGGCACTGAACAACCACGGGGCAACCCGCCCCAGCTCCGGGCTGAGCAGCCGGCCTCCCCGCCCCTGAAGCCTCCCCTCCCTCCCCGGCGAAGCCGGGATGGCTCCAACACTAGGCCAAGCCACCGACCCCTGACCCCAGTGCTGGGCTGAGGCGCTGGACCCCCGAGCAGTAGGCTAGCCCCAGCGCTGGGCCGAGCCCCCAGCCACCCGAGCGCCAGGCCAAAGCACTGCCCCCCACCCCAAGCCCCCCCAGCACCAGGCAGCGCATGACCAAGCTGCCCCACTCCCCTGCCAGACACCCCCAGCCGGCCGCCCACTGGCTTGCCGCGTCCCTCCTCACTCCCCCTCCCAAGAGGAGGAGGGATGCAGTGAGCAGCGGGGACTTCTGGAGGGGTGGGGGTGGTGTTGTGGCAGGACCACCGCGGTGCAAGCGTCCAGCAGCGGATTGGCGGCAGGGAAGGCTCAGCCTTCCCACGCCTCTTCTACCCACCGCCCATGACTACAACCACCTAAATGGCCACTAACTCCTGCAACAAACGTTTCCCTTTCTGTTTAAAAAAAACTAGGAAATTCAGTGACAAAACCTTCGTTAGCACAGAGTTCAGGCTGCCTGGTGATATTATCTCCTGCCCTTCCAGAGCACAGTGACAGCTCTGCCCCCCTGCTCCCACTGCTCTCTCCACTGGTCAGGACAGCTACACTGAACACCGGGAATGCAGCTGCAGTGCAGGCAGACACATGCTGCAATTCAAATCTGTGGAACACAACACAAACAATGGCACCTTCCTGTAACCCTTCCTCATGTCTATTCACTGACAGAAAACTTAGGGTAGGTCTACACTACTGCAGTAAGTCGACCTAAGGTACGCAACTCCAGCTACATGAATAATGTAGCTGGAGTCGATGTACTTTAGGTCGAGTTACAGCGGTGTCTACACCATGCAGGGTTGATGGGAAACAGTCTCCCGTTGACCTACCTTACTCTTCTCGTTGGGGGTAGAGTACATGGGTTGACTGGAGAGCAATCCACGGTCGATTTGGCGCGTCTTCACTAGACCCGCTAAATCAACTGCCGGTGTATCGATCAACACTCCGTCGATCCTGGCTGTCGTGTAGATGTAGCTTTAGTTACCTCCAGGCAACCTTAACTCTGTATTATCTCATGCACTTCCAGAACGCTGAGTTCAGCAATACTCAGGCCTCTAAAACTAGGAAATCCATCAGGAAGGTAAATACCCAAACAACCTTAACTCTGCCCCTTTGGAGCTGTCAATAACCACTGGGAATTGGTTGCATGCACTAAAGTTGCATCCACTGTGCTTGGTGTAGCTGTAATGGCTAGAGAAGGGATTATTTGGAGCATATTGGCAGAGCTGTCACAGTGACATCAGGAGAGTGCAGGTGTACCTTGAGGGATCAATCATGCCTCATTTCAGCGCGGAGTGGTGCAGATTGTGTCAGTAGCAGGGCACAGGCTCCTTGCCATGGGGATTGTCAGCAGCCTGGTGTCAGATATGCCAGTGATCTCCAGGGCTTGGTGAGGGGTAAGTGAAGGCAACGTCCCAGAAGAAATCCACACCCACAGGGCAAGGGTGACGAGGCGATAACATTTTGCAAGTTGGGGGTGGTTTGTGTGGAGTAGGCTCAGTGTTTGAGTGTAGACCCAGATGTTCGCTGCACCTGGCCTAAACCTCATGTCCTCGTTACAGAACTAGCTGCATCTCTGTCCCCTGGCTGGTCTTTCTGACAGCACCTTCAGGAGTCAGGCCTCCTGCCTCTGCCTGTCCTGGGAGTGGGAATTCCTCAATTCTCCCACTCTTAGACCAGGCTCTGGGCTACAGGGCCCTGTGTATCAACCACTGTTACCCTGAAGGGGTCAGACACGAGCCGAGATCAATTCCAGCTGGTGGCATCAGTTTGGGGAGGATCAGAATCATTGTTTCCCCATGTGCACAAAATAGTTGTAATAACCACAACACGTTAATGTCACCTGACTGTTCCGGGGTGTCAGTGCGTCTCGTTAACCCCTCGCTCTAATGACTCAAATTTGGGCCACTAACCCCACCCTAGACTCCAATGAGTCACAGCAATTTTCAAGACAATCTGAGAATGTGTCCGGGTTTTAGAGACCTTAGAAAAATGGATATTAAACAGCAAACTAGAATCGACCTTATCCAGAGCAGAGTTGCTGACCCACTATAATAAGAAAAATTGTGTCATCTCACAATTAACCCTCTGACTCCACTTATTACCGCGCTGAAGACATTAAATCATCATCAGAAGTCACTGACCTGCCACCTGCAGTTCCAATATAGCATCTTCATAAAAGACACTGGACTTAAAAAAACACGTGTAATGCCCATTGTCGGAGGGTCGGATATTGCGTATTCTCAAGGAAACTCTCCCATTGGTGATGTCATCTTTCAAGAGCTCAGTTCTTCCTCGATATTCCTGCATTTGCTCGCCGTACTGATCCTGCCCATCACGGTACAAGTGCACAGCTAGAGAGAACTGGGATCGGAACCATCTCAGCTCCATATTCTCAGCGCTTATCCTGGGGAAGAGGTGGCAGGGCAGGACGGCCTCCCCACCTAGGGAGGCAGTGATTGGGTGGTCAGGTCCAGTCACTGTGAACTGTGCTGTGAAATGTACAATGAAAAATGGAAATTAAATCAGAGAGGGGCTGGAAGTGGCATTAATTCAGCAGTAAGACACACAGTAAGAGAGCACCCTGTGTTAAAAGTGAGAGACCATTTAAAGACAAAAGCCTGATAGAGCAAATTTATCATAAACCAAACAAAGGACTGAACACATTACACTTATACCAAAGGATTCACATCTGGCACATGGGACTCTCTGGTAGGTTCCAAATTCTTTCAAACCTTTGTCTAAGGGTTTGTCCTCTTGGTTAACAGGTCCTGTCACTTTGCAGCCCAAGATCTTGGGCCTCTGGTCAGTTCAAATCCAGCTTTTATACCAAAAATCTTTCTTCTCTTGGGCTTCTGGGACATGGTCTAACCCAGTTTATGCAATTCTCCCTAGGGGTGGTACATCTCTGGAGCTGTTACCTGTCCCACGTAGATTACAATCCCAGACCCACCAAGACACATATAACAGGTATAGATACCATTGATAAAGGGGGTACAAAAATAAACAGAACATGCATACAGTGAATTTGATAGTTCCCAAAATGCCACAAGTGGCTGCAATATCCACCACACAGAGTTCACATGTGAGTGTTATACATTGTCCCTATTATCTCTGAATAGGGCTCTAACTTCTCATGGGCACCCTGGGGATAATGGTACTGGGGGCCTGGTTCTCTGATACACCAAGGCCTTTTTGTGCTGCTCCAACACAGGGACCTCCTCAACTGCAGGGGTGTGTGTGTGTGTGTGTGTGTGTGTGTAAAGTTTTACAAGGTGTAAAGATATGAAAACAGATCATCACTCTGCCGACACTGGCTTTAAAGGTAAAGTCAGAGGGCGGATAATGGAGAGGGGGGAGGAGGCAGATAGAAAAGTGCAAGAAACAGAAAACCGGTCACCGTGGAACTGCACAGGATGTGGGGGTCTCAGTGCAGAGACTCAGCATCAGGAGAGACAGAGAGAGCTGGTTAAATTAACAGGATGGAAACCACTGCAGGAGTAGCTATGGAGCCATCCCGGGGGTGGAGTGGGTCACTATCAGGGCTTCACTGAGGACACAGAGTGAAGAAGCCGGCAAATAACCTCACATCCTCACTGTGAGATGAGGTCTGGCTCTGAGCTCTAGTCAGATGCGTCTGGTGCAGCATGAATGACTTGTGGGTTGTTACGTCTAAACTGGAGTCTAGGATTCAGGACTCCTTCATGGCTGAAGAGTCTGATTTGTGACGTATACGGTCTGTCAGTGCAGCGTATAGGAATTGGATAGTGCCCTTTTAAATAGTTTGTGAACCCTGTAGTGGTGCTCACTGTGCTCTGTGTTTTAGAAGCTGCCAGAAATCAGCCAGAGCAGTAGGATGAACGCAGTGTACAGGCCTGACAAGATGCTGTATAGATAGTAACCATGGTTACTGGGGACCCAGCTGTGCCCTGTGGTTTCTCCACGTTGCTGGTTGTGGGGAGGTTGAGCAGACGTGGTTTATAAGATAAGGCAGTGATGTGAGATGTACGGTGATGACCAGCAACAGTTGCAAACCCAGCGAGGAGGCCGGAGCTCCTACCTGACGCCAGCCTGTGGACCTGTAGAGCGAGGCAGAGAGTGACGTAGCCAGGCAGAGCGGAGCTCACTGTGGAGCCGGGGGAGAACGAGGGAACCTTCCCCGTCATCGTAGCTTGGTCTGGGGAACAGGAGAAATAACAAACCAGACGGTGAGTGTGATGCATTGACAGTGCCATGGTTGTCTGACTTTCACAGCCCTGGTCCACTGGTCAGTTATGTTTACATGAGCACAATTCCGAATATTCGAACACTAAGGTCAGAGGGGACCATTCGATCATCTAGTCTGATCTGTGACACAGGCCAAAGACTCTCACCCGTTTACCCCTGTACTGAGCCCAAACTTGTGTTTGACTGAAGCATCTTCCAGAAAGTCACCAAGTCTTTATCTGAAGACAGCAAGAGATGGACAATTCATCCCTTCCCTTGGTAGTTTATTCCAGTGATTAATAACCCTCACTGTTACAATACTGTGCCTTAATTCTAATTTGAATTTGTTCATTTTTAAATTCCAGCCACTGGTTCTTGTTATGCCTTTCTCCACTGTATTAAAGAGAGCTTTAGTACCATGTGGCAGATGGGGAACTTTACTGAAATATTTTTGTGAACTATCGGTAGGACTCAGCAGCGATGCCAAGGGGATCGGTACAGTTTTGGGGGAAAGAATTGCTTCTCTCGCTGGGACATGGCCGAACAGGCTAGGTATCTGAGATGTAGAGCCACTCAGACTGTCTGCGCTGGGATCAACACAGATCAATGGAGGATCTTGAAAAGACAATGGGAAGCCTCAACAACTGAGCATCAACTTCTAGAGCAAGTTTCTTCCCCCACCTCTCTGCAGGGAAGAGGAGCAATAGCCCAGACCTGGAGCACAAAGGGAGAAGGTGTCAGGTGTCTGTGTTAAAGAACTGGACTGACAGAGACACAGGAACTCACTTGGGATTTAGACACAAAAAAAGGGACAGGGAGCGAGTGAGCCAAGCTGGACCCTGCGGCAACACGGCTCGGCGGAGCCCCAGCTCTGGACCCCTCTCTTAAAGTTTGCTTCTCTGGGCTGACCTAAGGACTTTCGGATTCCATAGGCCAGGTGACTAACACATTGTTACAGATATTCACTGAGAACATTGAGCCCTGAAAGGGTAGAAAAAGTCTCCTGCAGGAGTCTGGGTTGGTTGGACTTGCTGCAAGGAGCCACGGAGAAAGCCAGGGATCGCTGGTGCTCAAAGGCCCAGTTTGTGAGTCACTGAAGCCATGGACCTGTCTCTGTGGAATTGTGTGGATCGTGGGGTTCAGAACAATAAAGGCGTCACTCCCAAGGGCCTGGCTGAAGGCCAGGGCACAGACCAGACCTTGTGAATCCATGACACAAAGTCACCTCTCACTCTACTCTTTGCTAAACTGAACAGATTGATCTCCTTCCGTCTCCTTCTGTGAGGTGTTTGCTCCAGCCCCCAAATCATGTTTGTGACCCTTTTCTGCAGTGTCTGGGATATTTTGGGGTGCAGTCATGTAAGGGGTTGCGTCACTGCCTGCCCTGCCCTCCCGAGTGCAGCTGCTCAGAGCCCCTGGGGAACCTGCCCACGTCACACAGGCACCTGCCTGGGAGCAGTTCAGAGTTGAGCTCTCTTGGAAACGTGGCCCTCACCCTCTAGAGGCTGCATTGCTGTGAAGGGCAGTGGGGGGCTTCCGACAAGGGCTCACACCACATAGCGCCGATGGAAGCTCTGGCTGGGTCTGGACTGTGACAGGATGAAGTGGCTGTTACCTGCCTTAGGCCAGGACAGCAGCAGGGGCCGGCATGGCCCAAAGAGCAGCCACACTGGGGAGGAAGTAGGTGAGAGCAGGGCTGGCAGGTGAGTCACTCACTGAGCACCTGCATTCGGCGGCGGCTGCTGATAGCAAGCCAGTAAGAGGTAAAGCTCCCCCCTTCCTGCCAGGAACCCCCCTAAGGGAAGCAGCAGCCTCACCTGCCCACCTTTGGGGTGAGCCTCCCCCGGAATGCAAAGGGCCTCGAGGGCACAGATAGGTGCAATTTACACTCAGAGGGGGAGATTTTCACAAACACAGGGGAGTTAGGATCAATGGGGCTTGTGCTCCTGAATTCCTTAGGAGCTTTAGAAAATCTCCCCCTCCCTGGCTGAAAATATTCATCAATGCAAAATTAGCCAGTGACTATTGGGGGGATAGGGTTTGTTGCTATGCTCTCCAGGTAGCCCAGCCCCACCCTTTGGGCCTCAGTTCCTGCAATGTTGTTCAGACAGCCTGGCTCAGATACTCCTCTCCTGGGCCCCAGCTGCTCTGCTCTTCTCCAAGAAACAGGTGCCAGCAAGCCAGGGAAACAAAAAAGCAAGATGGTGCCTGGCTGCATGCAACAAACCTGCTGAATTCTCTGGGATCTTGGAAAAATGCTAAATTCCATTACCAGGGAATGTTGTGATAATCGGGGTAAAAATGTCCCTGAATTGTGAGTGGAGCTATGAGAAGTGAGCAACATTAATACTCCCTGCCTTAAGCAGGAATAGTGGGGGGTGGCCCTGACCCACCCCTGAGAAGTCTAACTGCATTATTTCCACAAATCATGGACCCTGAGCTGCTCTGGGCCCTAAGCTACTGTTTAGTCTGATTATGCCTAGCATCGTGGATGGGCAGCTTCTCAACTCAGGGGAAGGGAAGGGACCTAGGGGGAGGGGCAGAGTGGGGGTGGGAAGAGTTGGAGTAGGGAGGCGGAGTTGGGGCAGGATCTCAGGGGAGGGGGCGGGGCCGGGGCCGGGATAGGGCACTTGCTGGCAAAACCAAAAGTTAGCACCTATGGCCTCTCCCCATCCCCCACCCAGGCAGGGACTTATCCCGTGTCCTGGCAGGTGGCTGGGGTGGGGTTGAAAGGCACTGCCAGGGGACCTTGTGCATGTCTCTTCCTCGCTGGTGTCTCTATCCCTGGCTGGTCACTTTGCCCATGTGCTGGGAGCTTTGAGCTGCTCCCCATGGAGGGAGAGCAGGAGAAACCAGCCTCTGGTGACTGGGGGTCTGGGCACAGCCGGGCCCTTGTGGGAGAGGCTCAGGGGTCTATGCGCTGGGCTGGAGCCTGTCCGGTGTCACTCTGTGTGTCCGGTCCCTACCCCTGCCCCTCCCCGCAGCTCCTGCTCCCCCGGCCATCCCCTGGGCGGGCTCCAACTGTGGGCTGGGACTCTTGCCAACTTTCGGACAGAACGAAACCGAACACCCTTGCCCCACCCCTTCTCCGAGGTCCCCCCCACTCACTCCATCCTCCCCACATCGCTCGCTTTCCCCCACCCTCACTCACACGCTAATTTTAACCGGGCTAGGGAGGGTCCCTTTTCGACTGGGTGTTTGGTTGAAAACTGGACACGTGGCAACCGTAAGTGCCAAGGTGCTGCACTCCCCCGACCCCGCCCCAGCTGTGTCTGGCTGCAGCCCCCCAGGGGTGGGTGCAGGGTTGGTGTGATCCCTGCCCCGCTGGGAGGGGCTGTGTCTGGGACCCCGGGGCTTTGGTGGGGTGTTGCAGGACAGGGCAGAGCAGAGCAGAGCAGAGCAGAGAAGGTGCCTCGGGTCACAGGGCTCCCTGGACGGGGGAGCACCCGGCCTCCCCCCACCTGGCCCCCTGGCCCAGCCCGGCTGTCGGAAGACGCCTGCCCCGTTCATCTCCATAGGCGCGCTGCCTGGGGTGACCATATTTCCTCAAAGGGCAAACGGGACACGCCCTGGGGCTAGCCCAAGGCCCCCCCCACCCTATCGCTCAGAGCTGGCCTGAGCCCTGCACTCCCCCAACCCAGGACTGGCGTCAGCCCCTCCCCCACCCCCATGCCTCCCATGCGGGCTGGCCCGACCCGCACCCGGGTCACTCACCGAGGCTGCAGCCCCGGATCCGCACACGGGGTCACGGAGCCGGAGCCGGAGGGTTGGAGACCGGACCCGCCCTCATCATTTGTGTGAATTTGTAGCTGAATTGACGGGGCCGAGCCTCCCCCCGGGCC
This sequence comes from Lepidochelys kempii, assembly GCF_965140285.1. NCBI lineage: Eukaryota > Metazoa > Chordata > Testudines > Cheloniidae > Lepidochelys > Lepidochelys kempii. The sequence continues at coordinate 43,818,310 of NC_136393.1, read as the reverse complement.
TCCCCGCGCTTCAAAACTGAAAGTACCAAAGTAGCTGAAAGTGAAAGTCCCGGTCCGTGGTCCCGGCTGGGTGGGGCGGAGCAAATTGCTCTGAAAGTCCCAGCCCCCCCCAGGGCTCGGAGCTGGCGGGGTTGGGCCTGGCGGGGGCAGTTCGGTGGGGGAGCCAGTGTCGGGGTGTCAATGCCCCCCCCGCTGTTCCTGCCCCCCCCCGCTGTTCCTGCCCCCCAGGGATCGCTGGGCTCTCAGTAATTCCCCCGCCCAGCCCCGTCCCCACAGCCCTGTCCGGCGGGGGAAACGAAGCAGCAGCAGCGAAAAGCACCAGCCAGGTCACCCCCCCGCCCCGCCCCGGGGGGAGGCGGAATGAGGAAGGACAATGAGGCGTCTTTGTGGCACCTCAGAGACTAACAGATTGCGAGGTGAGGTGGGTTTTAGCTTCTGCTCAAATAAATGTGTTAGTCTCTAAGGTGCCACCAGGGTTGTTTCTGCTGATACAGACTAACCCGGCTGCCCCTCTGAAACCTGTCAGAATGGGGAAGGGGGCCGATGCTGCGGGGGGAGGGGAGCTGAAATCCGGAGTGACTGAGTGGGACCGGGGTGGGAACCAGGAGCGGATCAAGGGGGAGGGGCAGAGGGGGGGGTGACTCAGGAACTGCCGGGCTGTAGCTGGCTCGGCTCCTGCAGGCGCTCAGGGGGGCAGAGCCGGGGCGGGGGGGTCAGGGAGGGCAGCAGCAGCTCTGGGACTCGCAGCGCCCCCCCCCCGGGAGCAGAGCTGGGGCGAGGAGGGGCCCTTGGTGCAAAGTCACTTTCCTGCCCGGCCCCGGCCCTTTCCCCGGGTCTCTCCCCTCCGCTGCAGGCTCCGGCTCAGGGGCTGGTGTCGGCAGAGCCCGGGGCTGCCCCAGGGGCTGGTTCCAGCCCCCGGCGTGTGTCCCCCCCCCCCGCGGGAGCGCCATGGCCAAGTCTGAGGGTCGGTGAAAGCTGCGGGGGGCTCAGGGCTGGGGCTGGAGGCTGCGGGAAGCGGCGGGTCCGTCCCTGTTACGCTGTCACCAGCAGCCCTGGGCCCTGACCCAAGGGGCTGGATTTTTATAAATCACATGAGTTCCCCTCCCGCCAGCCCTGCTCCTTCCGGAACAGGGAGCAGGCGGGGGAGCAGAGCCCAGATCTGGGGCCGTGTCCTTGTTGCTCAGCACAGATGCTCCCAGCCACCAACACCCTCTGCAACGCCCCCCCCCCCATCTCCCCAGCAGCCCTTAGTCACAGCAGCACCCCCTGATGTGTGAAATGGGAGGGTTTGCAGGGTCAGGCCCTCGTTGGCTCTCATATATTATTGCTCCATATTTCATACAGGGGAAGGCGGGATCCAGGAAGGGGGTCTGATCGGAGGGGGTGGGGGAGGGGGCGAGACTTCAGCACTGAAGCCCAGGTGGGGAAAGGGCTGAGATCCAGGCAGCTGAAGCTGGCCAGTGTGTCAGGAACTGCTTCACATCGGAATTTGCTACCAGGAGCCAAAACCGAAACTCACATGAAGACTGGAGCCTAAGCCCTGGTCTACACTACGAGTTTTGGTAGAATTTAGCAGTGTTACATTGATTAACCCTGCACCCATCCACACAATGAAGCCATTTTTGTCGACTTAATGGGCTCTTAAAATCGATTTCTGTACTCCTCCCGGATGAGGAGATTAGCGCTGAAATCGACATCGCCGGGTCGAATTTGGGTTAGTGGATGCAATTCGATGGTATTGGCCTCCGGGAGCTATCCCACAGTGCTCCATTGTGACCGCTCTGGAGAGCACTCTGAACTCGGATGCACTGGCTAGGTAGACAGGAAAAGCTCCACGAACTTTTGAATTTCATTTCCTGTTTGGCCAGTGTGCGGAGCTCATCAGCAGAGGTGACGATGGAGTCCCAGAATCGCAAAAGAGCTCCAGCATGGACCGAACGGGAGGTACTGGATCTGATCGCTGTATGGGGAGAAGAATCCATGCAGGCAGAACTCCATTCCAAAAGACGAAATGCCAATATATTTGAAAAAAATCTCCTAGGGCATGAAAGACAGAGGCTATCACAGGGACTTGCAGCAGTGCTGCGTGAAACTTAAGGAGCTTAGGCAAGCCGACCAAAAAACCCAAGAGGCAAACACCCACTCGGGGTCAGAGCCCCAGACATGCCGCTTCTATGATGAGCGGCATGCCATTCTAGGGGGTGCCCTTACCACTGCCCCACCCCTGTACATGGACTCCTGCAAGGAGGGAGTCTCACGCAACAGGGATGAGCATTTTGGGGACGAGGAAGATGAGGAGGAGGGAGAGGCTGAAGATACCGCACACCAGGCAAGCAGAGAAACTTCTCCCCGACAGCCAGGAACTGTTTATCACCCTGGATCCAATACCCTCCCAACCGTCCCAACCCGGGCTCCCAGATCTTGAAGGCGGAGAAGGCAGCTCTGGTGAGTGTACCTTTGTAAATATAATTCACGGTTTAAAAGCAAGCGTTTTTAATGATTAATTTTCCCTTAAGACTTGGGATGCATTCGCGGCCAGTACAGCTACTGGAAAAGTCTGTTAACGTGTCTGGGGATGGAGTGGAAATCCTCCAGGGACATCTCAATGAAGCTGTCCTGGAGGTACTCCCAAAGCCTTTGCAAAAGGTTTCTGGGGAGGGCAGCCTTGTTGCATCCTGTATAGTAGGACACTTTACCATGGCAGGCCAGTAGCAAGTAGTCTGGAATCATTGCATAAGAAAGCATGGCAGCGTGTGGTCCCGGTGTTTGCTGGCATTCAAGCAACATCCGTTCTTTATCTCTCTGTGTTATCCTCAGGAGAGTGATATCATTCATGGTCACCTGGTTGAAATAGGGGAATTTTATTCAGGGGATATTCAGAGGTGGCCATTCCTGTTGGGCCATTTGCCTGTGGCTGAAAAGAAATCATTCCCGCTGTTAGCCACGCGGTGAGGGGAGGGGTGAAGCCATCATCCCAGAGAATTGGGTGTAGGGGGGGTTTAGTTGGGCTTGTGCTGCACGTTAACCCGAAAACATCAGCCCCTCCTTTTAAATGGCCAATGTGTCTTTTTCAATTTTAATCTCCCTTTTTTTCCTCTGGCAGCTGCAAATGTTTCAACGCTGCCACTATCATCTCCGTCCCAGAGGCTAGCGCAGATAAGCGATAAGGCGAAAAAAACGCACTCACAATGAAATGTTCTCTGAGCTTATGCTGTCCTCCCAAACTGAAAGAGGCCAGCAGAATGCGTGGAGGCAGACAGAGGAATCCTATTGCAGCAAAGCCATCCACTATGACCTGCACATTTCCCAGGGTCACTACCCTTGATAGCAGCAGCTCAGTGATTGCATTGACTACTTGGATCACGGCAGCCCCCACAGTAGTTTTACCCACACCAAATTGATTCCCGACTCACCGATAGCTATCTGGTGTTGCAAGCTTCCAGAGGGCTATCGCCACTTGCTTCTCAACTGTGAGGGTTGCTTTCATCTTGGTATTCTTGCACATCAGGGCAGGGGAAAGCAAGTCACAAAGTTCCATGAAAGTGCCCTTATGCATGCGAAAGTTTCGCAGCCACTGGGAATCATCCCAGACCTGCAACACTATGTGGTCTCACCAGTCTGTGTTTGTTTCACGGGCCCAGAATCGGCGTTCCATGGCATGAGGCTGCCCCATTGCCACCAGGATGTCCAAATTGCCGGGGCCCGTGCTTTGAGAGAAGTCTGTGTCCATGTCCTCATCACTCTCATCACCGCGCTGCCGTCGCCTCCTCGCCTGCTTTTGCAGGTTCTGGTTTTTCATATACTGCAGGATAATGCGCAAGGTGTTTACAATGCTCATAATTGCCACGGTGATCTGAGCAGGATCCATGCCTGCCGTGGTATGGCGTCTGCAGGAGAGCAGAGTGGCAGCGGAAGTGGTCGTTCAGTGACAATGGTTTGCAGACCTACTGCACCGTCTGCTGCCAGGACACAACAGCTGAGCAGGCTGCACGCTAGCCGTGTTATGGTGAGACAAGAGCAGCCGAGCAGAGTTGCAGCGGAAGTGGCCCTGTGGGACCACCAGGAGAGCAGAGTGGCAGCGGAAGCGGTGGCTGACAACCTGCGAGGTGGATTCATGAGAGCAGGAGAGCAGAGCTGCAGCGGAAGCGGGAGCCCATGAGAGACAACAGGGAGAAATTTGCTATCAAGACAAGAGCTGGAGAGCAGAGTGGCAGCGGAAGCGGTGGTTCGATGACGACAGTTAGCAGTGCAACTGCACCGTCTGCTGAAAGCAGTATGGCGCCCGCACAGAAAAAAGGGGTGAAACGATTGTCTGCCGTTGCTTTCACGGAGGGAGGGGCGACTGACGACATGTACCCAAAACCACCCGCCAGAATGTTTTTGCCCCATCAGGCATTGGGAGCTTAACTCAGAATTCCAATGGGCGGCGGAGACTGCGGGAACTGTGGGATAGCTACCCACAGTGCAATGCTCCGGAAGTCGACTCTAGCCTCGGTACTGTGGACGCACTCTGCGCACTTAATGCGCTTAGTGGGGACACACACAATCGACTGTATACAATCGCTTTCTAAAAATCGACTTCTATAAATTCGACCTAATTTCATAGTGTGGACATACCCTCACTTTAAAGCAAAGTGAAAGCTGAGATCCCGGAGAACACGGCAGGTGCTTCGCAGGAGAAGTGCCAGCACTTTCCGGCTGTCCCTGAGCCCTGTCAGTGAGCACAGAGGCTTGGGCCTGATCTTAACGTGACACTTCGGTCTCCCTGGCTTCTGTGCTGCCGTGCTGTAGCTGCGCTGCTGAAGCCCCTGTAGTGTAGACACGGCCTGCGAGTTCCTGGGGCAGAGAAGCAGCTCAATGAACAAGGGACTTGAAGCAGAAATTTGGGACAGTTCAGGCCAAACTGAGGGTGTCAGTGAGTCTGGCCCCTGTGGGGAGGGAATTCAGGCCATTTCCCTCCCTTCCTTCTGCAACCCTGCACAGGGCCCTAACATCAGCCCATGTCCTCCCCTCTCTCCTGGGGTGACTTTTGTCGTTCAGTTGCAAGTGTAGCCTAAGCTACAGCCCCTGAACTCTGCCTTGCCCGCAGTGAGGGCACTCTGCAGGCAGGCCGTACAGCGCAGGCTGGCACTGCGTGATGGCACAGCTGAGATTCAATTCCATGCAGAGAACGACATTAAAAAAAAGTTCCGGTGGCGAAGTCAAGCATGTAAACACTGTGAAATGCCAGAATTAAGGTGCCTGAACAGCCAGATCACCAGTATCAAGAGTCGACAGCTCAGGTTAGAGCATCATAGGCAGGATTTTTAGTGCAGTCACAGTAGCTTTATTTCTCTGTGGGCTCCATGGGAGTGTTGACATTGACTTAGACAGAAGCAAGATCAAGCCCTATATAGGCAACCTGGGGGCTTGGGGCCAACTGCTAGAAAGGTCCAGGTGCTGCACCTTGGTTTCTGCTGCATTGTTTTCCCAGAAGCCACTGGTGTCCAGACTTTTTGGCTTACTCTGACAAGCTACAGTTGATCTCATTTTGAAGGTACAGCCTGAGTGTCTCCGTTTTGATGGCACAGTCTGGGGACACACATTGTCAGGCTGTAGGAGGATTCGGGTTTTATCTTTGACCCCTGCCCCTCGTAGTTTATGCAGCTGTAGCCATGGATCTCAGCATGCTCAGAGCTGCACACCTCAGGGGGGCATGGGAAGGAAATGGCTTGGGGACGTTCCCCTCTGGGAGCCCCATGACCCGCTCCTGGGGGCACGCAGATCCCAGAGCTCTTCGGCTTGGTTGGAGGAATTTATGGTGTCTGTCATGACTCGGAAAGCTGCACATCTCTTCAGATACCCACTAAGAGCATCCCGACTGCAAACAGCAAGCGTTGCTGATGTCTGGCTCACAGGCCAGAGAGCCCATCTAGTGGGTTGTAAAGAATGAGACATGGGAGGAGCACAGACATGAGGAGAAGTTCATACCAGGGTGGTTTGAGCAGGGGTTCACGGGCGCACTGACACCCACAAAAACCCTGCAGTGGTCTCTTCTGTCCCACAGGGCTGGGCCTGGCTCCCTGCTGTGGGTGTTGTGACCTGGGGGTTCTGACTACTTGCAGCAACACCTTCCACCTCTGCACTGTGACCCTAAACCCAGCCTGATGGAAAGGGGCAATGGGGGGAGCGGCTGTAGAGTGAGCCTGTCCCACACTCAGCCTGCAATGGGGAGTCAGGCACAGCCCCATGGGACAGGACACAGCACTGCAGGATGAGTGTGGGCTGGGCTCACTCTCCAGCCCCCTGCCCTCTGGCCTCCCCTTGGCATTTGGCGGGGATTGGGGCTGCGGTGCTGAGGCAGCAGGTGCTGCTGTGGCTGGTCTATGCCCCCTCAGTGGGCTGAGGAGGAGGAGGAAGGGGCAGTGGCAGGGAAGAGCAACCCATTGAATCGGGAGGCTCCCTCCACCACTGGCTCACACAGACAAATGTTTCCCTGGGACTCCACAGCTCCAAACTGGTGGGGATCCTTTAACTTCCTCGATACACGCTGTGCAAGCAGAAGGGGGGGGGGTGACTCCACGTTCTCCAACCTACTTCAAGCCGCTGCTTGATACGGGATCCTCGCAGGGAGCAGGGCCGGCACTCCCCAGTGGGGCTGGCCAGAGTCTGACTCCGAGCTCTTCAGCTGTAAGACTCAGAACTGACCCATGCAGAATTTGCACTTTCAGAAGTGGGACAAAGAGCTAAAGTGAGGTACCCACATTACAAACAAAGGAGGCTTCAAATTGCAAGTGAGATGGAATCTGCCCCTTGGTGAATCCGAGGTGCTCTCGACCTTCAGCTCCTTAGTGCCAGATGGTGACCAGCCACTGCAAAGGGGTGAAGAGTGGAGGGAAGGTTTCAGAGCCTTTCCCACCACGTGACACCTTCTGTGCAGGGGCCAGTCACACGAGCGTTCCTGGTGCTCAGGCAAGCACACAAGCTGAAACCCCATGGCAGTGGGGAGGACTTGGGGCCACAGCAATTGTTGCACTGCAGAGCTGGCCGGCCATGATGGCGGTGGGTGGGAGGGGGGGCACACTGCAGCATCTCAGACACTTCTGTGACTGGGGGAGATCCAGGAGGCAATATCTCCTGCAGCCCCTTGGGCTGGTGCGGCTGTGCACCACCCCCAGGACAGCCATTGATTCACTGCTACTGTTGTCTCTTAGTGCGCCCAAGAGGACTCCAGCCTTAGGAAGAGGGCACCAGGGAATCCAGGGTTATTTCAGATCATTCAAGAGAGCTGGAGCTGAATGAAAGAAGTCTCTGTCATATCCCTGCTTAAAGATTTTATTATTTCCCTTTCATTTTCTCTTATTACAGAGCTAATTTTTCTTGGAAACTAGCTGTGATCACATGAAAGACCTGACAGAAACCATTTCTGGTTCTGTGAGTTGAGTTTGCCACAATTAAAACTGAAATCACCACCTGCCAACCGGGAATGGGATAGGCCGTGAACATTTGACTCTCAAGTAATAAAGCAGGGAAGTTTTACCATAAAGTCACTCTTATCAGTTCCAGTTGCATTGCTCACTATTTACTTGCTGACATTTTCATTTCTACGGTGAAACAGGTGAATTTACTTAGCTGGTCCTTTTCCCAGAAATACCAATGCAAACTAGACAGAACTGGTGTCTAAGATTGCAGGCAATAGGATACCCTAAAGGCTACATGGCATTGTGGTTGTTACAGGCCAGCCCACTGAGCCGTTGTACAGTCACTCATCTGTTGTGAGTGAACTGAATTACTGGGTCTCCTATACTTCTGAGCCAATTGGCTCTGGGCAGAGTCTAGTCACTATATCCAGCCCTGGGACTCTAGGGCTCACTCCTGGGCTCAGACCATTTATCTACTGTCCTCCCTTAGGATGTGGGGGATCTGTCAGCAGCTTCCTAAGACTCTGAAACCAGCGTTTGAGCCCCTCTAGCCTCCACGTCACTTACACACCCGCCCTCAGAACTCCCCCTAGGCTGTGGGCACCCCGGACTTACACGTTAACCATTTCAGAAACAATGTGGAGGGGAAGCAAGGCACACAGGCTTAGCCAAGGAATTTCTTAACCACGGAGTCTTTATTCATAAAGCACAGTTGAGTAATATAACCAGTCCAGAGATGCGCCCTCCTGTAGTCTGAGTTCACCCCTTCTTGTACGTCTGTGGTTTGTCAGTGTTTCAGGCTGGCCAATGTTGCCCCTGCCCTCCTTCTCCTTCTTTCATGTGGCAATGGTCAGCCCCCTTGCAGAGAAGACCCCCCACCCCTGAATAGGGCCATTGTGTCTGTGCAATGTGCTTGATCTGCCCACCAGGGCCATCCTTAGGATTTATGGGCCCTATGCAATATTATTAAACTGGTGCCCCTAAACCGGCACATTCGGCTCTGTGAATACGGCCCCGGCCTTCTGCCTTGGAAGGAGACTGCCGCGTGCACTGGGTGTGCAGGACCAGACCCGCTCTTGCCTGCTGTCCCGGTCATAGGCGCGGACTCCTGGGCTGGAGCATTCACAGGGAATTTTAGTGGGTGTGGAGCACCCACCAGCGCAAAGCTCCCCTCTTCTGCCTCCCTTCCCCAACACCTCTTGCGTGCTGGCAGCCCCACACTTACCAACTCCTCCCCCCCCCCAATGTTTCCAGAGCACCGTGAACAGCTGATTCACATGTTCAAGCTCTGTGAGGGAGGGGGGAGGAGGCGGGGCGGGGGTGGAGCAGGGGCAGGGGTTTGGGGGAAGGAGTGGAGGGGGCGGGGCCTGGAGTGGAGTGGGGGGGTCAAGCATCCCCTGGCAAGATGAGAAGTCAGCCCCTATGGTCCTAGTGGTGCCCCAAATTTTCAGGTGCCCTACACAGCCGCGTATGCTGCATATGCCTAAGGATGGCCCTGCTCCCCACTGGTCAATCTGTGTACTTCCTAACAGCCACTCATGCTTGTCCCCCAGCTTCTGTATAGAAATTCTTCTACTCCATAGAGATGGGTCAGTAGCTTTGAGTCATTCAAAGTTGATGGCCCCAGACTGCAGCCTTGATTGATCTCAGCGATGGTCCTTCAATGCAGTATCAAATGGCTTTCCCAGGCAGGGTAGCCTTCAGGAAGGCAGCACTATAAACTGCCCCAGGAAAGTCCAAACTAGTAGAGTTTGAAAGTTAACCCTTCAGCACACAGTGATCTTTCTGTAGTTAATAAATCAGTTTTATATTTTTTCTAAAACAGTGTGTTTTGGTTGAAGTGCTTGGGAAATCTCAGGTCAGTTTACAAAGGCTAGTTAGTGTGTGTCCTGTCCACATCAAGGGGGGACGGACTGGGTGAAATGAACTGACACTGGCCAGGCTTCTGTGCAAGATGGTAAAGTTCTGGGGTGCAAGGCTGAGGAGCTGCGTCAATCAGCTGGAGCCTCTCTATTGTTGGTTCATGAGTTGCTCGCAAAAGCATTCGTGTAACTCGGTTGGGTGAGTCCCTGCCGGTGGATGGCAGAGTAAGGGCAGCACCTGCCAGAGCTTTGTAGCTTCTCATCGGCATCACGGTGTGAGGGGCAGCTCAGGTTGGTGGGACAGAGGGCTCAGCAGTCTCATAGTCTGGGGACCCCATCACAGTGATTAACACGCCCATCTGAGTGGTGGGAGACACAGGGTTCAAATACTTCCTGGTAGGGAGGTGGGACTGAATTTGGTTCCCCATATTCCAGCGCAGTGCTTTAACCACTGGGATAGACGTGATAAGGTGGGCACCACTATCTCTTCCATTGGACAACTGCTTGAATGGGACCCAATCTGGTAGGCATGCTGGGAGGATCAGGCCCCATATGTGAAATTGGCAGCTGAATGCCAATCTTCCCTGGTCCATGACTCACTTGGGGGCTTAGGTGGGAGATAGGCATCTCACGCTCCTAGAATGGGGCAGCAGTGTACACGGCCAGAGGCAGAAACACAGGTGCCAAGGGAACTTGTACCCTGAAAACAGGACATGCATCTTCCCCTTTCTGAACCCCAGCGCCTGCACCCTGTCCCTGATTTCGCCCATCTGCCCCTCTCCTTCCCTCCCTCGTGCTCCCTGTTTCACTCTCCTCTGGACTCCTTTTGGCTCCTACACAAATTCTGCCCATCCCACCCCTCTCATTTTCCTGTGTTAGCCCCCTTTTATTGCAGGAAGCAGATTTTTGTCTCAAATGAGGGCAGAGTGAGGGCAGTGGCTTCAGGGGATGATTTATTATTATTATTCAAAGACTTTTATTCAATTAATCTTGAAAAGACTTTGGATTCTTAAAGATTCAATCGTGATCATAGGTGCTTCTCAGCTTCTAGGACAGTGATGGAGTCATAACAGAGGATTCCTCTTAGGGTGTGCATGGGAGGGCTGCTCCCTGGACAATGACAGACCACATATAGCAAGGGAGGGAGATAGAGCCTGCATCTGCACTGCCAGATTCTGTTTCCTACTGGTCCCTTGATGTTCAAGCCCCCACCCCCCACTATCCCGGGGTCCCACATTCTTACAAGGAACCCCTTGGGTTAGATGTTAACAGATGTTTTGCTGTGTGTGTGTTCCCTTCGTATGCTGCCCCAGCCTTGTGCAGACAGCTAGCATGGCAGATGTTGAGCGAACCACCCAATGACCACAAATTCCGTTAAGGGACGAAGGAACCAGGCTAGGTTTATTGTCGACAAAGCACGGTAATAGCACCTGGCAGCCTCTATGAGGATACTATGACTTGTATGCCCACCACTATGGATGCAGCTCAGTAAGTGGCGGGACTTTCCACTGCCACCTAGGCCGGCCAAAGATACTCCCTCTGAGACACAGCTTTATACAGTACCGGATTTACCATAGCGCCGGGCCCAAGCTCAGAAGGGGCCCCATGACATTTACTTCCTCCCCTCTCACAGCGCTGCAGAAGCCGAACCTCAGAGCAGCAGGTATCTGGCATGGGAGCTGAGAACCCACGGGGCCCTGGGAACTGTAGTTGCTTGGCCAGCTCCCTGCCAATAGAGCCGGCCCTGGAGCAGGGAAGGAACTACATTTCCCAGCTATCCCTTGGCAGCTATCAACAGGTACGGGAGGGCGGAAGCTGAGACCCCATGCACTGCAGCTGATTGTGAATGGAGAGCTGGCTGCTAGAAGGGGGTGGCACTTTGAATGGGGTACAAGTATGCCCAAGGAGTCAAAGGCTTTTGGCCCAGATATCACTTCCCCAGACTGGATTAGCGATGCTTGTGTGACCTCGCCTGGCAGCCCCCAAAGAAGGAACTGGGTGGACTAAATGGACAGTGCACCTCTCCATCAGAAGCCTAGCAGGGGAGGTATGTGGATCCCACCAGGAGAAGTTAAAATGAAAAGGAAGGGAGGGGAGGCTCTACTAGAAGACCTGGGCAGCTTTAGATACAGCAAAGGAGGATTTCTACGTCTGAGCCATGAAAGCAGAAATTGACTTTTCCTTTCCAGATTCATCTAATAGCGAGAAAAGTAATCTTGCACATGCTTTCCAGATTTGAACACCCTCAAAATTCAGGACTGCTCAAGCTCAATTTTGGCCGCTGTTACTTCATTTCTCCCAAATCAAACATGCTGATCCACTGTAATTTGCTGTAGGAAAAGTAGGATAAAATTGAGCAACAAATGCTGGGGTCTTCCCAGTGCTAACTAGGACTGGAGTTGCTATTTTCGACAGCCATTGCCATTTTTCTTAGTTTTATTTGTTTAAAAAGAAGACCGTGATATTGCATTGGCAAATTCCGCACAGAAATGAAGAGTGGAAGAAAAGAATAACAAAGGCACCTCAACTTTTCCTCATTTATGTAGGACAGTATATGGATCAGCTATCCTCCAGTCACACAAGCTGAAAATTGTTCCACTTGACTGCAGTTCTGCAACCATGCGGGAACCCGTCCTTTCTGTGTTCTGGACATATCCAGAATTCCTGCTGAATTCAGAAGTCCTTGCTTTTGTGACCACATGGGCTGATATTTTCAGCCCTGGTAAGCGAAGTAGGTTTACACTTAGTAATTGGGCGGGAGGCCTCTCAGAAAAAGTTAAGTGGTGTTAGGAGGTGTTGCTTATTCACTAGGTCACGTGAGACCTTCCTGTTACAATAGTAAACCAGTGCAGCACAGAATGCACCTTGCTCCTGGAGTCTAGAACGGGGTCCTTTGCTTCTATACACAGCCCATTAAAGACAATGAAAAGACTCCCACTCACTTCAACAGGCTTTGGACAGAACTGGTTATACACAGGGTCACTCCACTGTCTTCACAGGGTCCTGGTCCCACAGTGGAGGGGGGCCCTGTGAGTTTGTTGCAGAGCTGCTGCTCAGGGATGGGAACCTCCTGGCACCCCAGTCTCCAAAATCATTCAGGCTGCACTTTCTGCATGACTATGTGCTAGCTGAGGGCTGCGTGGGAATTGGTGGCCTCTGCTGCAGGTGATGGGCATCTCAGTTCCTTAAAGCCATGGCCCAGAGGAGGGAAGCGCCTAACTCCAGAGTCTGCAGCTGCCTAGGGCCAGCGCTGAGGATTTAGAGTCCATAGTGCAGCCATTGCAAGGTTCAAGCATGCTCAGCCTTGGAATTGCCACCCCTCCCTTGCTAGCAGCTGCAGCTATCTAAGGCTGACCTCTGGCGATTGGCCCCATAGCTGTAGCCAGAGAAGCTGCAGGTGGCTCTGTGACTACTGGGGGCCATTAAGCTAGGAGCGGATAAAGAAACTGAAGTTAACCTCAAGGAGCAGAGGTCACCTGTAGGAAAGGAATGTCCAGGGGAGCAGGGAAAGAGGAAGCAGATCAGGCTTGCAGGGGAGAATAGCTCCAGCCCAGCTGGCTAGGGAGCATGTCCAAGGTAGAAGGGAAACAAGCATGGGGCGAAGTGGTGGTGGCCAGGCAGTAGACTAGCATGTAGATGGGAGCAGAGGGAGAAAGGCTGGTGACTTGAGGTTCCCAGGGGCTAAGTCCTCACTTTGGGGAAATGATGTTTGCAAGTGGCTTCCTCAAAAGGCAGGATGGGAGCTGAGGGAGGGATTTGTCAGAATTGATCAGGTATCTGCTGGCTGTGAAACTTTATTGAGTTGAGCCCAGAACCACACACAGTGACTGGTGACATGGGGTGGTCCTGCAGACATGGCGATAGAAGGTCTGAATGAGGAAGGAGTCAAGGAGCTACATCTGTGGGGAGTTTCCCCTGATCACTATGAAAGTTCTGCTCACTGTGGACACCGGTAAACCCACCTGGGGACAGCTCAGTGAGAAGAACTGGGGGCTGAGGGAGCTGTGTATGGCAATGCAGATAGCCAGGTAGAGGTGTGTGATCAAAATGGAAAACGTCTCTGAGATTCAGCACCGGCTGCCTGTCACAGGGCGTACTAGGGCAGCAAGGGCACTGCAGAGCAGGCCCACACTGGGAGCCCACAACGACGACATGGGGGCCCACAAATATGTTTGGCGCCAGGGCCCACAAGAGGTTAATCCAGCCCTGTCTTTATACCCCAACACAAACACGTTAGTGCGGCCCCCTGACGTCGCCTTGTACATGTTGGTTCAATTAAAATATTGATTGTATATTGTGATCCTGACCTTAGCTTTTAGGAGAGATCAGGGTGTTCCTGTTGTCCTTGAGGAATGTTTTTGTACCATTCTTGATGTCCGAATGTTTTGGCACTACTTGACATCGGGATGTGTTTGCGTGAGTGCTCTGTGACTAGCACTTCTTAGTCGGATTCTGTGAACAGCTTCTGCCTCCTCTCAGGCCTCGAATACAAGGGCTTATGTCTCGGGATCTCTTCTTACTGCAGGGTGTAAGCGAGCAGTGCGTGGGCAGGAACCCCTCAAATGACCAGAGTCATCACAAAGGAGATATTTCCTATTTTCAGAGGTAGAAACAGTGTATAATCCAGAGGCGCCAACTTTTGGTTTTCCCAGGAGGTGCTCCATCCCTGCTCCGCCCCCAGGCCCCGTTCCCGCTACATCCCCTCCCCCAAGGCCGCACCCTTTCTCCCCATCTTCCCACCCCCACTTTGCCCCTCCCCCAAGGCCTTGCCCTCACTCTGCCTCTTCCCATCCATGCTCTGCCCCCTCCCCGAGGCCGCTCCCACCCGCCGCTTGCTGATCTCTGCCCTCCCCCAAGCCCCTACCAGAGCCCCCCAAACTGGTAAGCAGCATTTTTTCCCCATGACAACTGAGACAGAGCTATCCTAAAACCTGCTGGCCAGCCTGAAGTAGCCTTGAGAAAATGCCTGAGGGGACATTGTAGCTGAACGTAAGGTCTAAGGCAGGAGCATTCGTCACTGGGAGGTGTTGTAGGCTAAGGGTTAGAAAATTACTCTGTGCAACATGTGCCTTAACAAGAGCTGTGAAATATCAGTTACAGAAGAAAAAGTTGAAAAATGAGCCAGCACGACATTAGTTGCTGGGTTTTCTTCAGCTTGACCCTGCTCTGATTGAAAAGTTAACACAATCACAAGATAATTTTTTCTCGATAGTATAAGGTTGTTCCCAATTAAATGCTGACCTGTAAAAGTGGCCTGACTTAAGGGAAAAATCCCCTCCCACGGCGCTGGGACGATTATACCTGTTGAATTCCTTGAGCTCTGTAGAACACAATCATCCGACAGAGAGGAGAAGTTTTCCTTACAGATGTAGATTTTAGACGTCTCCTTTGGATTGTTTATAACCTGATGGGTCTCAGCCTTGGACGTTTGGTCCTTTCAAGAAATGCTGGTCCACATTCAGCACACTGGACTATGTTGAATAACAGCAAAGTAGCAAATTCTGATGGGAAGCAGATTCTGATCCAGAGGAATTGCCTGTGAGCAGCAGCCCAGCGCCTCTGTTCTGCCCCCTGCCTGCAACACCCAGCCTGGGACGGGGGAGAGGGGACCACACTGCAACCCTCCAGGGTCTAGGCTGGGGAATGGGGGTGAAGGACAAACACACACTGGGGGTGGCAGGGGGAGTTCAGACATCAAACGACTGAAGAACACAATATAAATCTTAAAAGAGAACAAACCATGATGTTGGGCTAATTTCCATGATTTCTTTTGGGGCAGGGCAGAAGCTGACTCATGAAAAGCCCCACAGGGGCCACTGAAACAGGGGAGCAACTTTGGCTCAATCTCAGGACTTCAACAGCCTGTGCCAAGGTCTGCACCAGCCCCTGCAGCCACTGAACAGGGGAGTCCCAAACTGCCTCTCCTCTCTCCCTTTGCCAGCACAAGAGTGAATCTGGCCCATTGAGCCAACCAGCTCCTGCCTCAGTTTCCACATCTCTAAAATAATGTTATTTGTATTCCTATTACCATCTATGGAGGACGGGGACCCCATTGTGCTGAGCTCTGCACAAACACTGAGTAAATAGCCTCAAAGAGCTCACGGTATAGAGCCCTGATCCTGCCAGGAGTCAAAGTTTCAATCACGTCAAAGGATCCAATGTGTGTAAAGCTACTTTGCACTGGAGCCTTGGCAGGTTCTGGATCTAGGTTAGGAGAAGCTACAATGGGAGGATGAGAGAAACAAACTGGGGGTGGAGGGGCAGGGGAGGATGAGGTAACAGGAAATCTCTCCTACAGAGGGTCTTTCTTAAGATGGCTGTGAGGTTTAGTAGCTGAATGAAAAAGGATATAGAAGTGCAAAGGGCTCAGATTAATTTGCATCTGGCTTCATGTGGATGGACTACAAACTACACCAATATTCAACAATACACCAATATTCCACACGAGGATGGGCTACAAGCTGTCAGGAACAGTATCCCTGATGAGGCCACAGCACACCTGGTGGCTGAGCTTTGTGACTTTGTCCTCACCCACAACCATTTCAGATTTGGGGACAACTTATACCTTCAAGTCAGTGGCACTGCTATGGGTACCCGCATGGCCCCACAGCATGCCAACATTTTAATGGCTGACTTAGAACAACGCTTCCTCAGCTCTCATCCCCTAGTCCCCCTCCTCTGCTTGGTTACATTGATGATATCTTCATCATATGGAACCACAGGAAGGAGGCCCTTGCAGAATTCCACCTGGATTTCAACAATTTCCACCCCACCAACAACCTCAGCCTGGACCAGTCCACACAAGAGATCCACTTTCTGGACACTACAGTGCAAATAAGTGATGGTCTCATAAACACGACCCTATACCAGAAACCTTTTGACTGCTATACTTACCTATATGCCTCCAGCTTCCATCCAGGACACATCACACAATCCATTTGTGACGTGTTGGATCACAGAAACACTCTTGGGAGCTGCCACCTGATGTGCCAAGACTACTTCTGCCCCTGCTTTCCTGCCCTAGGAACATAGGACTTCAGTGCCCTGCCTGGTTTGAGCCAGACCCGCTAGCCTGCTGCAAACCCAGACCCAGGTCTGAACCATGTCTCCTAACAGCTGTAGGCTTAACTGAAAGCATCTTACAGAAGTGTTCCTGTCTTTGACACCCAGATACCCAACTCCCAATGGGGTCCAAACCATAAATAAATCTGTATTACCCTGTATAAAGCTTATACAGGGTAAACTCATAAATTCTTAGCCCTCTATAACACTGATAGAGAGATATGCACAGCTGTTTGCCCCCCCGCCCCAGCCTGCTCGTCCCAGGTAGTAATACATACTCTAGGTTAATTACTAAGTAAAAAGTGATTTTATTAAATCAGAATGTAGGATTTAAGTGGTTCCAAGTAGTAACAGACAGAACAAAGTGAACTAAACTAGCTGACTCTATAAATAGAGACAAACCATGATCTGAGCAGAGTCAAACCAGCTGAGCAGCAAACAGCACAGCAGCAAACAGAAGGAGTTTGCCTTGGAGTTCGCCTGGGGAGAGCCCACTGAGGCTTACATCTTGCCGGATTCTCTGAGTAATTACTACAACTCCTGAGGAAGCTCGTAGAAGGAAGGTAATATGGATGGGGAGTGTTCAGCTGTTGTGACCTGCACTGGATGTGCTATGTTTGTCTTTCTTCCACAGGACAGAAGCGACTTTGTCTGTACAAAGTGCAAGCTGGTCTCCATACTGGAAGAGCAGGTTCAAGGTCTGGAGCAACAGGTATCGACCCTGAGGAGCATAAGAGAAACTGAAGATTTCCTGGACAGACGTCAGGATATGCTTCTACAGACACAACGTTCTGAAGATTCAGAGCAGGCTGCTCATCGGGGACAGGAGGACGGTGAAGAAATCTGGCAGCATGTGACCTCCAGAAGGAAAAAGGGGAACATCCATGTACCAGCAACGCAGATACAGGTAAGCAACCGTTTTCATGTTCTCTCCACAGGTACTAATGCAGAGAGTGGACCAGATGATACGTCTGAGGGAAGGGAGCAGAAGGAGACTCCGCCGATTGGAAGGCATGAGATGCACTTTCCTAGGGTTGGGGGTTCCACGACCACTGCTCCCAAGAGAAGGAGGTGGGTGGTGGTGGTCGGGGACTCTCTCCTCAGGGGGACTGAGTCATCTATCTGCCGCCCCGACCGGGAAAACCGAGAAGTCTGCTGCTTGCCAGGAGCTAAGATTTGCGATGTGACAGAGAGACTGCCGAGACTCATCAAGCCCTCGGATCGCTACCCCTTCCTGCTTCTCCACGTGGGCACCAATGATACTGCCAAGAATGACCTTGAGTGGATCACTGCACACTATGTGGCTCTGGGAAGAAGGATAAAGGAGTTTGAGGCACAAGTGGTCTTCTCGTCCATCCTCCCCGTGGAAGGAAAAGGCCTGGGTAGAGACCGTCGAATCGTGAAAGTCAGAGAATGGCTACACAGGTGGTGTCGGAGAGAAGGCTTTGGATTCTTTGACCATGGGACGGTGTTCCAAGAAGGAGGAGTGCTAGGCAGAGACGGGCTCCACCTAACGAAGAGAGGGAAGAGCATCTTCGCAAGCAGGCTGGCTAACCTAGTGAGGAGGGCTTTAAACTAGGTTCACCGGGGGAAGGAGACCAAAGCCCTGAGGTAAGTGGGGAAGTGGGATACCAGGAGGAAGCACGAGCAGGAGCGCGTGAGAGTGGAGGGTTCCTGCCTCAGACCGAGAAAGAGGGGCGATCAGCGGGTTATCTCAAGTGCCTATACACAAATGCACGAAGCCTGGGAAACAAGCAGGGAGAACTGGAAGTCCTGGCAAAGTCAAGGAATTATGATGTGATTGGAATAACAGAGACTTGGTGGGATAACTCACATGACTGGAGTACTGTCATGGATGGATATAAGCTGTTCAGGAAGGACAGACAGGGTAGAAAAGGTGGGGGAGTTGCACTGTATGAAAGAGAGCAGTATGACTGCTCAGAGCTCAAGTATGAAACTGCAGAAAAACCTGAGAGTCTCTGGATTAAGTTTAGAAGTGTGAGCAACAAGGGTGATGTCGTGGTGGGAGTCTACTATAGACCACCGGACCAGGGGGATGAGGTGGACGAGGCTTTCTTCCGGCAACTCGCAGAAGTTACTAGATCGCAAGCCCTGGTTCTCATGGGAGACTTCAATCACCCTGATATCTGCTGGGAGAGCAATACAGCGGTGTACAGACAATCCAGGAAGTTTTTGGAAAATGTAGGGGACAATTTCCTGGTGCAAGTGCTGGAGGAACCAACTAGGGGCAGAGCTCTTCTTGACCTGCTGCTCACAAACCGGGAAGAATTAGTAGGGGAAGCAAAAGTGGATGGGAACCTGGGAGGCAGTGACCATGAGATGGTCGAGTTCAGGATCCTGACACAGGGAAGAAAGGAGAGCAGCAGAAAGCGGACCCTGGACTTCAGAAAAGCAGACTTTGACTCCCTCAGGGAACTGATGGGCAAGATCCCCTGGGAGAATAACATGAGGGGGAAAGGAGTCCAGGAGAGCTGGCTGTATTTTAAAGAATCCTTATTGAGGTTACAGGGACAAACCATCCTGATGTGTAGAAAGAATAGTAAATATGGCTTGGCTTCCCAGTGAAATCCTTGCTGATCTTAAATACTAAAAAGAAGCTTACAAGAAGTGGAAGATTGGACAAATGACCAGGGATGAGTATAAAAATATTGCTCGGGCATGCAGGCGTGAAATCAGGAAGGCCAAATCACACCTGGAGTTGCAGCTAGCAAGAGATGTTAAAAGTAACCAGAAGGGTTTCTTCAGGTATGTTAGCAACAAGAAGAAAGTCAAGGAAAGTGTGGGCCCCTTACTGAATGAGGGAGGCAACCTAGTGACAAAGGATGTGGAAAAAGCTAATGTACTCAATGCTTTTTTTGCTTCTGTCTTCACGAACAAGGTCAGCTCCCAGACTGTGGCACTGGGCAGCACAACATGGGGAAGAGGTGACCAGCCCTCTGTGGAGAAAGAAGTGGTTCAGGACTATTTAGAAAAGCTGGACGTGCACAAGTCCATGGGGCCAGATGCGTTGCATCCGAGAGTGCTAAAGGAGTTGGCGGATGTGATTGCAGAGCCATTGGCCGTTATCTTTGAAAACTCATGGCGATCGGGGGAAGTCCCGGACGACTGGAAAAAGGCTTTTGTAGTGCCCATCTTTAGAAAAGGGAAGAAGGAGGATCCTGGGAACTACAGGCCAGTCAGCCTCACATCAGTCCCTGGAAAAATCATGGAGCAGGTCCTCAAGGAATCGATTCTGAAGCACTTAGAGGAGAGGAAAGTGATCAGGAACAGTCAGCATGGATTCACCAAGGGCAAGTCATGCCTGACTAATCTAATTGCCTTGTATGACGAGATAACTGGTTCTGTGGATGAAGGGAAAGCAGTGGACGTATTGTTCCTTGACTTTAGCAAAGCTTTTGACACTGTCTCCCACAGTATTCATGCCAGCAAATTAAAGAAGTATGGGCTGGATGAATGGACTGCAAGGTGGAGAGAAAGCTGGCTATATTGTCAGGCTCAACTGGTAGTGATCAATGGCTCCATGTCTAGTTGGCAGCCAGTATCAAGTGGAGTGCCCCAAGGGTCGGTCCTGGGACCGGTTTTGTTCAGTATCTTCATAAATGATCTGGAGGATGGTGTGGATTGCACCCTCAGCAAGTTTTCAGATGACACTAAACTGGGAGGAGAGGCAGATACGCTGGAGGGTAGGGATAGGATACAGAGGGACCTAGACAAATTGGAGTATTAGGCCAAAAGAAATCTGGTGAGGTTCAACAAGGACAAGTGCAGAGTCCTGCACTTAGGACGGAAGAATGCAAAGCACCGCTACAGAATAGGGACCGAAAGGCTTGGCAGCAGTTCTGCAGAAAAGGACCTAGGGGTGACAGTGGATGAGAAGCTGGATATGAGTCACCAGTGTGCCCTTGTTGCCAAGAAGGCCAATGGCATTTTGGGCTGTATAAGTAGGGGCATTGCCAGCAGATCGAGGGACGTGATCGTTCCCCTCTATTCAACACTGGTGAGGCCTCATCTGGAGTATTGTGTCCAGTTTTGGGCCCCACACTACAAGAAGGATGTGGAAAAATTGGAAAGAGTCCAGCGGAGGGCAACAAAAATGATTAGGGGACTGGAACACATGACTTATGAGGAGAGGCTGAGGGAACTGGGGATGTTTAGTCTGCAGAAGATAAGAATGAGGGGGGATTTGATAGCTGCTTTCAAGTACCTGAAAGGGGGTTCCAAAGAGGATGGATCTAGACTGTTCTCAGTGGTAGCTGATGACCGAACAAGGAGGAATGGTCTCAAGTTGCAGTGGGGGAGGTTTAGGTTGGATATTAGGAAAAACTTTTTCACTTGGAGGGTGGTGAAACACTGGAATGTTTTACCTAGGGAGGTGGTGGAATCTCCTTCCTCAGAAGTTTTTAAGGTCAGGCTTGATAAAGCCCTGGCTGGAATGCTTTAGTTGGGGATTGGTCCTGCTTTGAGCAGGGTGTTGGACTAGATGACCTCCTGAGGTCCCTTCGAACCCTGATATTCTATGATTCTATGATTCTATGCTTAGTTTAGCAGTTCTCAAACTGTGGATTTGTGTCTCCAGAGGTAACATGCTTGTTAACAGCAAAAACGTTTTCAAATAAATAAATATATAGAGGTGAGAAATAACAGACTTCAACTCTATTGTCCCTCTGCAAATTTGTGTACACAGAGTCAATCCCTTACCTCTCTCTAAAAGTGCAAAGTTTCAAAAAGTTCAATGAATAGAAGATTGTTGGGGGTGGAATCGATCTGGACAAGGAGAAGTCTGGAGATAAATGTGAGAAGGGAGGGACATATGCTTGTTTTGTTGAAATATTATATGTTTGCTGTTGAAGAAAAATAGCCAGAATACTTAACGTTGTTGTTTTAGTTAAATAAAACAATTTAAATGTCTGTCTGGTGATGTTCTCCTCCTGTTACAGCCTGGCAAGAAAATCCTCCAAATATTAACGATTAACCTGTTGAATTGGAGATATTTATCAAGTCGTTGGGAGGTGAACTATCTGCTTCAATTACCTTTGCTAAATGAAATAACCAAACAATCATTCATTTTCTCATATAGCTGTAAAACTACTCTGAAAAGTTTTCAGCATAAATCACTGTTTAAAAATGTATAGTGTGTACCTTCTAAAAATGAAACCTACATCTATCTCTGAGTTGTGAAGAATATGTATTAAGGTTATAACAACCAACAAGAATACACTTTTATGTAGAAATCCATGATTAAATCGAGTCTTCCTGACTAGCGATTTAAATCAATTTGATTTAAATCAAATCCACCCTGTTTTTGCTGACCAACAGGCAGTTCTGCTCCCCAGGCCCTTCTGGGATGTCAATGCCCCAAACTTAGCTGTTAGAGAACAAGGAAATGCTCAGCTAAGATCTTCCCCATGTAACAATAGGAAAGAATCTTAGAACTACAGGGGAAAACAAACCACAGAGCTCTGCTAACCAGGAGGAGCTCAGTTATAACAGGAGGAGCTCAGTTATAGTTGCCAGACCTTAACTCTGTCCTCTTGGAATGCCACTGTATTGTATCTTGCAGAAATTTGCCAACCCACAGCCTTCAAATATCAGCAGGTTGCCTTAAAAATCATGAAATATTTAAAAATAATAAATTTGTGGTGGGGTCTGCTTTTCATCTTTTGAGTTTTGAGCCTCGGGGGGGTCAGGGAGAGAAGGGAGTAGGGGAAGTCACTTTTTTCAAGTCTTCCTACATAAACCCCATATTTTGGTTTAAACAAATGGATGTGCTTATCACAGGACTCCAGGCTCTGGGGCTTTTAGAAAAATTGAAGTTAAATCTTCGTTCGTTCATGGTATGATATTCCACTTTGCTCAAAATTCTCTCTTCTGTCCTGAGCACATGGCAGCCCCATTGCTGGGAGTGCCTCACTCCACTCAACTGTCGGTGTTTTATAAGACAGGCATCTGTAAAAGCTACGTGGAGGTTGAGTAGAATCCAGAAATCGCTATTGTAGATTTGTAAGAATCAAGTCTGTGTACTTTTTCACCTGGCTTAACAAACACTTCTTGTCCTCTTCACTTATGGAGTCAATATAAGTACCTTCATTAGTTAACTTCTGAACTGAAGTCTTTGCTTCCAGATTTTCAATGGATATCTCTGATTGATTGATCCAAGGATAGCTTCTATTGCTGGACAGAGATCTACTACTGTTGTAGCAGATGCCTGGATGACATTGTTTAATGATCCAAGTGGTTTCAACAGGAGACTTACAAGAGAGGGAATGGCGATAGTCTTCTCTGAACTTAGGCCTGGTCTACCGTACACGATTAGGTCAAATTTAGCCACGTTAGGTCGCATTAAAACTCAATCAGTCCACACAACCAACCCCGTTTTGTTGACTTAAAGGGCTCTTAAAATCGATTTCTGCACAAGGGGAGTAGCGGTAAAATTGACTTCACTGGTTCGAATTTTGGGTAGTGTAGATGCAATTTGACAGTATTGGCCTCCGGGAGCTATCCCAGAATGCTCCACTGTGACCCCTCTGGACAGCACTTTCAACTCAGATGCACTAGCCAGGTAGACAGGAAAAGGCCTGGGAACTTTTGAATTTCATTTCCTGTTTGGCCAGCATGCTGAGCTCATCAGCACAGGTGACCATGCAGTCCCAGAATTGCAAAAGAGCTCCAGCGTGGACCAAACGGGAGGTACTGGATCTGGTCACAGTATGGGGAGAAGACTCTGTGCAGGCAGAACTCCATTCAAAAAAACAGATCACCAACGTACATGCGAAAATCTCCCAGGGCATGATGGACAGAGGCTACTCCAGGGACGCTCAGCAGTGCCATGTGAAAATTAAGGCGCTCAGGCAAGCCTGCCAAAAAACAAAGGAGGCAAACGGATGCTCCTGACATGCCGCTACTATGATGAGCTACATGGAATTCTACGGGGGGACCCTACCACTACCCCACCTCTGTCTGTGGACACCTGCAAGGGGGCAGTCTCACACAACAGGGAGGAGGATTTTGTGGAGGAGGAGGAGGAGGAGAGTGCACAGCAAGCAAGTGGTGAATCCGTTCTCCCCGGCTGCCAGGAACTGTTCATCACTGTGGAGCCAACACCCTCCACAACCTCCCAAGGCGGGCTCCTGACCCATGAAGCCGGAGAAGGCACTTCTGGTGAGCGAACCTTTGTAAATACAGTAAGGGTTTAAAAGCAAGTGTGTTTAGCGATTCATTTGCCCTGAAGACTTGGGATGGATTCACGGGTACTGGAAAAGTCTGTTCATGTGTCTGGGGATGGAGCGGGAATCCTCCAGGCACATCTCAGTGAAATTCTGCTGGAGCTACTCTGAAAGCCTTTGCAGAAGGTTTCTGGGTGGGGCAGTCTTATTCCATCCTCCATGGTAGGACACTTTACCACGCCAAGCCAGTAGCAAGTAGTCTGGAATCATTGCAGCACAGAGCATGGCAGCGAATGCTCCTGGGTTTTGGGCGCATTCAAGCAACATTCGTTGTTTATCTCTCTGTGTTAGCCTCAGGAGAGCGATATCATTCATGGTCACCTGGTTGAAATAGGGGAATTTGTTCAAGGGGACATTCAGAGGTGCCCGTTCTTGCTGAGCTGTTTGGGTGTGGCTGATGATAGCCACGCGGTGGGGCGAGGGGTGAAGCGATCATCCCAGAGAATTGGGTTGGGGGTGTGTGTGTTGTGTTGCACATCCACCTGAAAACTGCAGCCTCTCCTTTTCAATGGCCAACCCACCAGGCATTGCTTGATGTGGGACAGGAGGGCACCGCAGTTCGAAAGCATTCCCACATGTTATGAAGGCGGAAGAAGCCGAACTCCGCGTGCCCCTTGGGATTACCAGGGCTACCTGCAAGCCAAATTCTGGTGCCCAGCCGCATGTGATGTCTCACACCAAACCAGCAGGCACTCAATATAACAGGCAAAACGCGACCTCATATCGAAAGAACATGTGCTGTGTGGTTTGAATCGCTTGATTCACTCTGAAAGAGTCTCCCCTTTGTTCTCTAAAATGTATCTTTTTAAATTCTGCTCTCCCTTTTTTTCCTCCCACAGGTGCAACTGTTTCTACGCTCCCCCTATCATCTCCATCCCAGAGGCTATCCCAGATTAGAAGGCAAAAAATCCGCACTCGTGATGACATGTTTTCCAAGCTCATGCAGTCCTCCCGCCCCACCACAGTTGGGGAACCCCACTGCAGCAAAGCCATCCACTATGACCTGCACATTTCCCAAAGTCACTACCCTTGATAGCAGCAGCTCAGTGATTGTGTTGGCTACTTGGATCCAGCAGCCCCCAAAGCTGATTTGCCCACTCCAAATTAATTCCCAACTGACCGGTAGCAGTCAGGCGTTGCAAGCTTCCAGAGGGCTATCGCCTCTCGTTTCTCAACTGTGAGGGCTGCTCCCATCTTGGTATTCTTGTGCTTCAGGGCAGGGGAAAGCAAGTCACAAAGTTCCATGAAAGTGCCCTTACGCATGAGAAAGTTTTGCAGCCACTGGGAATCATCCCAGACCTGCAACACTATGCGGTCCCACCAGTCTGTGCTTGTTTCCCAGGCCCAGAATCGGCGTTCCACAGCATGAACCTGCCCCATTGCCACCATGGTGTCCAAATTGCCAGGGTTTGTGCTTTGAGAGAAGTGCATGTCCATGTCCTCATCACTTTCGTCACCACGCTGCCGTCGCCTCCTCGCCTGTTTTTGCAGGTTCTGCACATACTGGAGGATAACGCGTGAGGTGTGGAGAAAGTAAATACGAAAGTGTTATTTATTCCATCTCATAACACAAGAACTAATGGTCACCAAATGAAATTAATTACAGGTTTCAGAGTAGCAGCCGTGTTAGTCTGTATCTGCAAAAAGAAAAGGAGGGCTTGTGGCACCTTAGAGACTAACAAATTTGGTGTTTAAGTGTTTAAGTGACCGTCACTTATTAGCAGCGTAGTGTCCAGGAAGTGGATCTCTTGTGTGGACTGGTGCAGGCTGAGGTTGATGGTGGGATGGAAATTTTCTATTCCTGGCTTTTTGACCATGAGCGAATCTCTTTGCTTCTCTGTGCCTCAGTTTCCATCACTATAAAATAAAGCTAATCAAGGTTCTGTTTTTTTCTCTCCTGTTTCTCAAGGCGGGACACTTAGATACATTTGGGGCCTGTCTACACTACCGGTCTAGAGTGTCTTTGTAAGCTGATGACCCCCACATGTTGTTCAGAAGCTATGGATGACACAAGCTCCTAAGGTTGTTCTGTGCTTAGCCCCTAGGGCACAGCTGGGCTGGGCGGTCTTTTCTCGCTGTGCTGTGTGGAGCAGGTTCTGGGCACTAGGGATATGAAGAGGCTCTCAAGGACTAATTCTTGAAAATAAATATCAATGAACTGCAACGCAAATAAAAAATCACTGCTGCTAATGTTGGTGGGTGATAAAATAGTAGCAGCATGGTAATTAATGATGAGGAGAGGGCAGTGACAGAGAGCAATCGGATCCCTTGAGAAGCTGGACCCATTCAAAGAAAACAAGTTTGAAAATAACCAAATGAAGGATCCTATAGCTAGCAACAAAGCATGCAGGCCACACCTCCAGAATGGGACAGTGTATCCAGGAAAGCACTGACTGTGAAGAGGATTTAGGGGCCGTGCTGGGCAAGCCATTCAACATGAGCACCCAGGGTGATGCTGTGGTGAACAGGGCTAAAGCCATCATTAGATGTATGAAAAGAGCAGTGAGGCGTATAAGGAGGTGACACACCATGAGGAAGACTGATCATGGAATACTGCATCCAGTTTTGGTGTCCACCTTTGAAAAAAGATTTTGAAATATTGGAGATGGGGCAGCAAAAAGCAATGAAACGTTTTGAGGGCTGGAGAAAAATGCCTGCGAGTGAGCTATTGAAAGAGCTCAGCCTGTTTAGATTATAAAAAAGATCGGGAGGTGACGTCATTGAAGTGACTTCATGGAGAGAAAATATCGGGTATTAAAGGGCTCATTAATCTAGCAGAGAAAAGCATAACAAGACCCAGTGGCTGGAGACTCAAAAGAGACCAATTCATATGAGAAAGAGGGCACACATATTCAACCGTGAGGATGAATCACCAAAGGAACAAACTAGAAAGGGAAGTGGTGGGAATTCCCCACCTCTTGATGTCTTCTAATGAAGACTAGATGCCTTTCTGGAATGTTTGTAGTCAAAAACTAGCTCCTATGCTCTCCAGAAAGCATGTGATATGCAGGGGGTCAGATGACACGCTCTAATTGTCTCTTCTGTCCATAAAGTCTGCTAATTTATGAAAAACTGAGCATAGCATGGGGAGAAGCCTCTGATGTTTTACTGTGTTCGGCTTGAGCCCACAATGAACGCTCATTGAGAGGGGTGATCCAGGGGAAGCAGCTCAAACATCCAATGTAGCTGGACAGGGGCAGGACATCAGCACTGCAAGGGAGGGGTGGGTGTGGCAGTGACATCACAAGGGCCTTTGGCAGGACTTCAGCCAATTGGACAAAGGTGGTGGGGAGGCGATGATCTCACAGAGAGATCTTGACATCAGCCAGGCAGGACAGGGGTGCAGGACAGGGGCCACCTCGGAGATCCCTGTGGCTTTGCTTCAGCACGTCTCCTTCTCGAGGTCTCTCCTGGAGGACTGAGAGAGCATTCACTTGCACGTACGTGAGCACAAGGAGGACCCTCTTCGGAGTTTTTTCCTATTCTTTTAGTGGTTTTGCTCGAAAACAGACGTCCCTGTATAGAAGGTAAGAGCCTCGGAGAAGTTTGGAACCTGCTCAGTCTGATCCATGAGGTGCCGGCTGATTTTTAGGAAAGGAAAACATTAGATTGTGGGGGCAGTATTTTATTTCCGACCTAGGACTTTGTCCCTTAGAATTACTGGGGACATTGGGGTTTCTCCTTTTTGTTTTCCCTTTTCCTCTGTCCCTCCTACCTTTCCCTTCTTGCTTCCTTTGTCCTTTTCCTCTGCTCTCCTCCTACCACCAGGAGCTCTGTGTGTGGAGCGGGGTCCGGGGGGGTTGTGGGAGGCCCTCACAGAGAGGTGAGACTGGACTAGTGCTCCGAGAGTGATCCCCTCGGTGGTGACCAGGGCCATTCTTTGGGCTATTTGATGAGATCCCTTAGCCTCCCACCCCTCAAAGTCTCAACCTTGATTGGCTGAGGAGGGGGCTATTGACAGGGAGGAAACTCTGGTCTTTGTTGTTCTCTTTTATGACCAAGCAAATAAGTCACAATCAGTTATACGTTTGACCAATGTGGATGCTGCTCTCCATTCATTGTCTCGGAGCAGTTCATGATCCTCTCCAACATTCCAGTTCTTCTGAAATACTTGCTGAATAATTACTATGAACAATTGTTGGTCTGTAGCTCATTTGAGAGCAATTCTGCTACTGACTGGCTGCATCAGCTAAGACAAGTCCCTGCTCCTTTCTCAGCCTTCGTTTCTCCTTCTGTCAAGTATGAATAACAATCCTCTCCCACCTATCTCGCCATGGGTGGATGCTGGGGATCCACTGAAGAGTGTCACTCGGAGCAGTGCAGACTAAGGGGTGTCCTATCACACTGAGCCATATCAGATTATAACCTAATATTCGATTTGATTTGTATTTTATTGTTTTGAAATTGTGAAAAGCAGCAACTACATAGCTCAGACTGAAGCATCTCATCCAATTTTCGAGAGCACAGTGTCTCCCCTTTGTGTACGATGAGACAGTTTAATGCACTGTGACGGACAGGAGATGCTCTTGTTTTGCAAACAGATATTTTTGCAAAGAATTTTCATCCTACTTCTTATGATTTCAAGAAACAAAGTGGTTTCGTTTGAATGGATTTTCTGACAGAAAAAGGTTTCCATGAAAATGTTCACACCTTATTTCCTGGGCTTTATCCCTGCCTCTGGGGGCTTGTTGTCTGTTAGTTAGAACAGGAATCAGGACAGTTGTCTTCTCTTTCTGGCTCCGTCACCGCTTTGCTGTGTGACACCTTGGGTAGGTCCAATGGGAACAGGGTCAATTCTCTAACTCCAGGCAGCAGGGAGCCTGGGTGAGATAAGGGACGTTAAGGCCATCTGCGAAGGAGAAAGGGATGTTTCCAGGTGTTGAATGTCAAGAACTCTAAACTTTGCTAAAATGGCTAGTCTCGAGAAACAAGAACTAGTTGGGGCCAAACTTGAACCATTGTCTTTTATAAAGCCCATTCAGGAATGTGAGTCCCAGAGAGCCATAGAGAGGGGGAGCAACTTGCCCAAAGTCCCACAGATCAAGAGGCAGCAATGGAAGCAGGAGTGACCCTCCCTCTCAAAGGCAGGGGGACCAGACATTAGGGCCTGGTTGCAATTGCCAGCTGTGGGAGGGAGTGTGCGGCAGTGGTTAGTGAAGGGGTCCATCCATGGCTCTGACACTCGGTGTGGCCCTGAGCCGGTAGCTGAGGCCCGTTTGCCATCAGTAGGGTTGGGGTCCCATCGCTACAGCCCAGTGGGTTTGGGAGGCTCCAGGAAGGTGTGTAAAGTGCTGGGATGTCAGGATCCTGGAGGCGCTGTCACCTCCGCCCTAGGGCCGTGTTCTGCACCCCCCTGCTGCTGGCTGAGTTTCTCCGTCCCTTGGCAATAAACAGACTCTTGTTTTCACAGCCGGTCGATCGCCCTCGTGTCATCACCCTGCCTGCTGGCTGGGCAGGGTAACTCCTGAGGTCACCACCCTCTCCAGCCTGCCTTGGGCTTGGAGAGTGAGGAGGAGGGTGAGGGACGTCTGCTGACCCTGAACATCCGCCATCCATTATCCCATCACTGAGAGCAAGTGAGTGGCATTTGGGTTCCTCGGTGTCTTCCCCTGCCTGTCTGGGGGAGAGACTATCTCCAAAGGGGGATTTCATTTGCAAACAGCCCCCAAGACCCCCTCACTCTGAGGCCAGGCAGGGGCTTCTCCAGAGCCGTCTCCAGTGTGTTTGGAAAGGTTCCAGCAATGGGGCTTCCCAGCCCTTCCCCTCCCAGCCCTTCCCTCCCAACCCTTCCCCAGGCTGAGAGTCTCTGAGCTGGGCCAGAACCTGTGAGCTGCTGAACCTGGAAATCAATGGGGAACGAGGAGGGCCCTGTGCTTCCTGTGCTGAGGGCCTTTGTGACTTTGATGTGAGGAATGGTTTCCCAGGGGAAGTCCGGACTCCTGGGTTCTGTTCCTTCTCTAGCCTGGGCGGGAGAGTGGCCTGGGACGACAGGAGGGGACTGTTTGTCCAGAGTAACCGATGGTCTTTGGGACTGACCCCATTGCTGGAAAAGGATGAGACTTCCTGGATATTGCAGCAGCAGGGATTATGAGGGGGAACGTTGGGAGCAGATCATGCAATGAACTCCTGCCCGTGTGTGTAGATGGCACTCCCTGCACTCCTGTGGGGGCAGAGGGGGCGGCTGTGGTTGGAGCAGGGAGGAGGAGGGACAGAAAAAGCCCATGAGTGAAAGGCTGCCTTGAGCCCAGACTCACCCCTGCTCCCCGCTCGGTTCCAGGATGGCCAGGCTCCTGCGGATGTTCAGGAGGAAGGCTCTGCAGGTGGCCCCAGAGCCTGAGGGAAGCAGCTGCCATCTTCCCAAGGGGCAGAGCAAGCCCTGCGTCCCCGCTGGCGGGGAAGCAGCTCCCGTCCAGGCCAGACGGTGGAAGTGCCCGGCCTTCTGGAAAAGGACCCCGGCTCCCGGCGCAGGCGCCGAGCTGGGAGAGGCCCCGACCAGGCCCCAGTGGAGCTGGCCCAGGCTGCGGTTTGGCAGACAGGACCCAGCCCAGGAGGGGCGCCGGGCAGGGTGGCTCTGGGGCTTGTTGTGTAGGCAGCAGCGGCCCCAGGAGCCCAGCCCTCGTTCCCATCAGGAGGCCTCGCCCTGCCTGGTCTCTGAGGACCTTCCAGCCCCCGCCGGCCAGGAGGGGGAAGGTCCCTGTCCCAGCACCGGCAGCTCAGCCTGGGACAGCGGCAGCACCTGGGCCTCTGGTAGCAGCCAGGCCGATGGAGGCCACTGCTTTGTTCCAGGTGAGGAGCCAGGCTGGGCTCCGGGAGGGGTGAGGACGGGATGTGAACACCCTGGGCCCAGACACTCTCCCAGTGATATGGGGGGGGGGTCCCCAGCCCAGGTGTCTGGCCTGAGCCCCGCGAACCCCACTGAGAGCAGCAGCCGTCACACAGCTGCCCCTTCCGCACGGGGACCTGGGGGTGGGGGTGTGAAGAGCTGCTGCCACTTTGGTCCTTGCTGCTCCGCGGCCGGGGGAATCGGCACCTCCCCTGGAGTCCTGGGCAGGGGAGGGGGGGCTCTGCTCTGGGCTACGGCAGCTGTTGGGGGCTGAAGGCATCCCTGAGAGGGAGGTTTGGGGCCCCATCTGCCCTGGGTGCCTGAGGTGGGAAGGGGGGTCTTGAATCCTGCTCTGCCCACCACGCCCCTGTCCTTCCCTCCCTGGTGCAGGGACCCCCCTGGATTTGGAGCAGGAGGAAGGGGTGGACGTGGCCAAAGATGAAGCTGCTCTCAAGGTCATCCGAGAGCAGCTCCAGTGCAGAGATAAGGTACAAATGTTCCCCACCTGGGCTGGAACCAAGATTGCCCTGTCCCTTCCCAGCATCCCCACCCCCTGCCCAGGGTCTTGTCCCTCCTGATCCACCACCCCTGATGGGGCCCTTTTACATCCATGATGTGGGACCCCCAAGATGGGGGTGTTTGTCCCACAACAGCCCAGGTCGTCTCCCCCCACAGGCACTGTCCCAGTTCCTGATCCTGCTTGTGTAGGAGTGGTGGGGGATTTGGACAATAGGCAGGTTCCCACAATCCCCCATTGAGGCCTGAGCCCTGGAGCTGGTTTGGGTGGGGCAGGAAGGTCCCTAGCTAACAGGTTCTCTCTCGCTATCCCCCACTCCCGGTGGGTCCAGGATGAGGGGCAGCAGCTCCTGTTCCTTCAGGCCATCTACCCCGCATGTCTGGCTGCACGTGAGAGAGGGGAGGACACGCTGGAGCCGCGCTGCTGCAAGGCGGCTGTGGTGAAGAGGATCGTGGTGAGTGAGACACGCCATACGGCAGCTGGAGGGAGGAGGGAGACATGGGATTGGCAGGGGTATGGCCAGGCTAATGGGTGGGGGCTGGGTGGTGTTGGAGGGGGCAGCAGAGGACAAGGATTGCTGGGGCTGAAGACTTGGGAGAAGAGAAGGGAGAAATTGTGAGATTGGTCAGTAGTGGGCAGGGGGGGAATTGTGTGGCTGGAGGGCAGCTGACAGTGGGGGCCAAGGAATCACATGGTCCCAGCTCGGTCATCGGGATGGGGCTGAATGGGGGCATTTTTGACAGGGAGGAGGAGAGAAGGGGATTGGGAGTGAGCTGGGCAGGAATCCGGTAAGGGGGACAAGTCGGATGGGCAGGAAGGAATCGGGGGAGCGGGAGGTGGTGGGGGATCCTGCTGGCCATGTGGGGCACTGGCTGTGTCATCTCCTCACTGGGAGGTGTCAGTCGGGCCTGAATCTTACACGCTCCTTTGTCTCTTTCGCGTCTCACAGGAGCTCATCGAGCAGCTTCCCGATGACTCGTCACCCAGCGCCGTCCTCGCCCACTCCCTGGCTGCAGTGGGCTACCTCTGGTACCGAGACAGCCCCACCCCCTCACCCCGCCGACTCCCCTAACCCCACTGCTGATCAGACCCAAGGCTGGGAGTCACCGTCACTGCCCCTCCCAAGTCACCTCCCAAGAATGGCGCCTCTGGCAGAGATGGTGGGGTGGGAAGATTCACTTTCTCCTGGCGGGGCTCTTCTTTTCACTCCCATCACATGACAGGGGCCTTGGGGAGGGGCTCACTCCCGGGCTCAGATACAGGAGGGGCAGCAGGCTCCAGTGAACAGGAGCTATTCCTGTCCTGCCACTGTCTGTCTGGGACGCCTTGGCCTTGTCATTCCCGAGCTAAGTGCCTCAGTTTCCATTCTCGCCAGCCTGTGCCTCTATCCCTGTGGCTTGGTGTCCGTGTTGGCGACAGTCCCACCCCCATACTGCACAGTCTAATACCAGCTCCTCTCTCTTGCCAGCACCATGAAACCTGCCCTGGAGCCAGCCCTAGAGACCCACCTCTTGCGAGCTGCCCTTCACTCCGTCTTCACCCTGGGCACGGAGAAGGACACCACCGGCATCCAGGTACCTCCTCCTCCTCCATCCTCTTCCTCTTCCAGAGTAGTCCTTGGTCCCTGCTCCCTTGATTCGCTGGAGCTCCAGCTTTAGGGGTGGGGTAGCGGAGATGGAACAAGCTGCAGGGTTGGATCCTTCCCTCCAGCAGGGAAGAGATTACCCCTCCCTGGGGGATTGCTTTCTTTCTTTCTTTCTTTCTTTCTTTCTTTCTTTCTTTCTTTCTTTCTTTCTTTCTTTCTTTCTTTCTTTCTTTCTTTCTTTCATAAGCTGTGTTTTGCCCAGAAGCCCAGCTTCCATCCATAGCAACTTGGCTGTTTCATACTCTTCTGCCTACAAGGCCCTCTGCAGAGACCTGCTAAGCTCATGGATTAAAGGTCCAGGGGTCATCAATTCTTGCGAATTGCCTGCAGTGGGATGTGAAGGAGAGAGGCCGGGAGATGTGTTTGGGAGTCTCCCCAGTGCTTCCCAGAGACCCCCTCTTCCCATCCTGTGGCAGGTGTAGGCCCAGGTTCCCTAACTCTGACCCATGCTTTGCAGGCTCTGCACAAAGTCATCCCAGAGGTCCTGGATGCCATGCTGGGGAACCTGCTGGCAGAGTCCCCAGACACAGACAGGCTCCACTTCATCTTGGAGGTGAGCCCCATTTCACCTGAACTCTTTGGGAGACTGGTAAGGAGAGACTGGAAGATGCATTTTCTATTCTGTCCTCCTAGCTGGGTCCCCAGTGGGCCGTCCTTGGTTGGGGAGGTCAATGCAATGTAGTGTCAGGTCCTTCCCTCTTGAGGGACAGAGGAAGGAGCTGGGGCTCCAAGCCAGAGCTCTGCCTGGTTCTGCTGAGCACTAAGCACAGGGCTCCTGGCTGTCTTGGGGAGTGAGAGTCTGAAAACCCACCCTTCCCCCACCCCTTCAACACACAGAGCCCATCAGATTCGGGAGATGGTTCTCAGAGAAGAGGCACATGCTCCTTCCTAGAGAAAGAGGGGGAGCCCAGGGAATCAGCCCTTCCCTCTGATGTGCTCTGAAATTCCTGGGGGGATTGTGCTCTCAGTCACTCCCTACATCCCCCCAAGGATTTGCGTAGCAGGGAAGGGCCGAGGGTTCAGTCTTCTTTCTGGTGAACTGTTCAGGAATCAGGAGCTCTGGGAGGATGGGACCAGCCCCGACCCCGAACATTGTCCCAATCTAGAGAGACGCTGAGAAGTTGTGACCTGAAGGGTACAAGCTGCGTCCTGGGGGAAAGAATCCCCTTCCAAAGCTCTGCCATCAATGACTCAGCTATTTCCCCCTGCGCAGAATGTCTCAGGCCCCTGGGGCTGGGGGCATGGGGCTCATTTGCAAAGCAGGAGCAGCTGGCCATTGAGTCTGACCTGCCTCCTTTCCCCACAGCATGTCAACCTCTGGGTCGTGTCCAGGGTGTCGCAGGAGCGAGCCAGGGCTATCAGGAGCAGCACAGCCCTGCTGAGATACACAGTCACCCTCCCTGAGTTTGACGTAAGTGAGCTCCAAGCCCAGCTTGCTGGCTCCCGGCGGAGGCGGGCTGGCTCCAGCGGGCTGCAGGATCTGCTGCTGCTGCCGGGGCTGTGGGTTAGGAGTGTTCTTCATGGGGAGGCAGAGTCAGAGCAGGACTGAGCTAGGCTTATGTCAAGTTCTTCTTGTCCTGGTTCAGTGTTTTCCCTGGGCCATTAAGGGGACCATGCTCCAGCCCCTGCTTGGCATCCCAAAGCAGCTCCAGGCTCCCTTGGCAGCAGAGCAAATGAAGGGTCGATCTCAAGCTCCTCTCCTCAGCATCTCCTGCAGAGGGGCTAAGAGGAAGGAGCCCTCTGGCCCAGAGGGGACAGGGAGCTGAGAGGAAAATGCTGATGGAGTCCCCTCTGCTCTCCCTTCCATTAGATCTCAGCCGAGTTCCCTCAGATGGGTCACCATGTGGCCCAGCTGGCTCTATTGGTCAGCGATCCAGACAAGGACATCAGCCGGCAGGCCAGGGAGGGGACTTACCGGCTCTACCAACTGCTGCTCCGACAGAGGGGTAAGGAACCCAGCTGGGACACGGAACCCAATAGGGGACTGAGAGTGACCACAGGTGGATAATGGGACCCCAGACCATTTCTCTCAGACTGACCCCAGCCGGAGGACAAGTCTCTCTCTGCCTCTGTTCTTCTCCACTCCACTGTGCAGCCACCAATGGGATTGGAAGGACACAGAAACTGCAACCAGAATGAGGAGAAAAGTCTCTCTCTCTCTCTCTCTCTCTCTCTCTCTTCCAGGCCTGACCATACATGAGGCGGAAGATCTCTGGTGCTATGACTGGCACCAGGACAGCAGGCTCTTGGGCTACAAGAACACAGCCAGAGTGGGGGAGGTAAGGGCACTGTGCCAGGGCATGACACAGCTCAGGGAGTGGGGCTGGCTGGGTTCCCTGCAGTGGATGCCTCCTGGAGACAGGAAAAGAGCCTGCTCCTTATTTCCAGCTCAGAGTTCCTCATCCAGCAACCAGTGGGACACGCTGGTGCTAAAGGTCCCACACTGGGACTGAGCCAGGAGTCTCCTTGTCCTTGTCAGGCTGCAGGTTGGATTCCCCTTGAAGAAACCAAGGAGCTGCAGAGGCCATTCCCAGCGAGGAGAGAAATCACTAAGCTGCGGGGAAGAGACCTTTGGTCTGTCAGCTCCAACCCCCTCCCCCCGTAACAACACACGCACACTCCTCTAGCCACTGAGGTGCAGGAGATCTCTCTGTTGGAAGCAAGACAGGGTCCCCTGTCGTCTCTGTGCCCTGCACAGCAGAGTAGGCCTGCTCACACACATTAGAGATCCATTTCCAGCCTATCCTGGCCCCTGCCATAAATTGCCTTCCTGAAAGAGCCACTGGAGGCTTTGGTCCCTCAGCATCTGCCACCTTTTAATAAAGGGGCTTCCCTGAGCCCTGGGACCCTGAAAGCCTCCTGGGGAATGAACTGCCTTGGCCACAGCAGCTCTCTTCCCCGCCCTTTGGGGCACTAGACGCCATTTTAACCGCAAGGACTTGGAGGCTGGCTCTGGGCAATCTACTTGAGCCTCATGTCCTCTTGGTTTTAGGTCTTTGGAAAATTCTTCTCCGTCGGGCAGAGAAGATCCTTCGTACAGACAGCATTGCTGGCCATCCACAACCCCCTGCTGCGTGTCAGCCAGGCTGGGCTGGTGCTGGTCTACTCCCTCCTGGGGGAAGCCCAGCAACTGATGGGGGACACAGTAAGCAGCTGCAATCGACTCAGAAGCTTGGGGTGGGGCCCAGGGCCTCCTTCCCATCCTCTCGCCATTCGCTGGCCTGGTAGCAAGGAGCCTAGTAAGGACTTCTGGCCTTCATGGACTTCTGTTCTTAGGATGTGGTGCTCTGCTATCACTCCTGGGAAGGACAGTTGAGTCCCCTAAGTGCCCTCTGGGAACCTTTCCTGCCCCACAGAGCTGCACCCATTTCCCCATGGCCTAGTGTCCATGTCACCCAAGCCACCATCGAGAGTTGCTCCCATCCCTGGCAGCCTGGGAGGCCAAGGACTGACTGGTGATGGTGACTGACTGAGGCACATGGGTGTGGGAAGCTGGTTTTGCTGCTGGTAGGGCTGGACCCACTCTTGAGATATTGGGAGGATTCAGTCGTCAGGGGCTGCTGACTTGTCCCGTTCCCCAGGGCTGCCATCCTGTGGTTTCAGCTTTTGTCACTGGGGTGTCTTGGGGAAAGGTCTCAAGCTCTCCCCATCCCACTTCACTGCTGCCAGAATCCCTCCCTCCCCCCGCCACCCTTCTAGAGCCCCCTCCCTGCCCTACCTGGGTGGGGATGGAGGTGGGGGTGGAGGAGAGGGTTCTCCGAACTTGAGCGGTGTCCCCAGGTGGGTTGGAGGTGGAACAGCTGTCAGGGGCACTGATGGGGAAGTGGCAGGAGCTCACCCTACAAGGAGGGGGGTTGGCACTGGAGGTCACTAGAGAGGACAGCAAGCCTCCATCCTGGGGGTCAGGAGGGTGAATCCACCACTCAGACATGAGCAGCTGCTGGGTGGAAAAGATGGTGCTGGTTCCAGGTGCCCTTCATCCTCCCTGATTCCTGGGGAGTGTCTCAGTCTCTGACATGTTCTCGTTCCCCTGCAGCATGAGGATGTCACAGCCAAGGTCATGGGCCAGCTTCACATGATTCGGCACTTGCGCCAGATGCCCGAGGCGCTGCAAGGGCTGTGGCTCATCTGATGCTCTTCAAGGTTCCCCTCCCTGTTCAGCAAGTCCCACTCCCTGCTGCAGGTACTGCTGTGTCTCACTATAAATGGGGGGCGAGTGGAAGCGGAAATGGAGGCCCCTGGCACTCTCTCCCCTCTCTGTGGAGCTGTGTCCTTTCCGCGGCCCCCCGAATTCCTTCATCTGGGGTAGGAGCTCTTTCCCTCACACCCATATCCCTCCCCTCTTTCCTTGATCTCACCCCCATCCCATTTCCCGTGCTCCCAGGCAGAGATCTGCCTTCCCCATATGGTGCAAAAGGACCTTTGTGTCAGGGCTACAGACTGTCTGCCCAACTGAAGCTCAGGAAGCTCCACATTTGAGGAGGTGAGGATGGGACAGAGGCTCCGGGCTAGCTTCATCTCCTGCCCTTTATTCTTCCTTTGGCCCTTCTCTGGGCTCTCAGAGTCTGACATGAAGAGGAGCCTCCTCCCCGCATGTCTTCTAGGCCCTGGCATGTGTGATAGCCTCCCAGATGGGTGCAGTCAGAAGCTGAAGCACCTCAGGGAGCTGTGGGGACAGGTCCCTTGTCCTAGGAAGCCAAGCAGTGGTAGTTCTCAAAGAGGCTGAGAGGGAAGAGCCCACTCCCTCTTGGAGGTAAGAGCCATTGACTTCTTTGGGCAAAATGGGTTTCTTGGGGGAGAAATGGGATCCCTGCTGCATAGCCTGGCTGGGAGCTTCCCCCATCCCTGGGACAGAGACATCTTCATCAATGTGCCACCCTTGTTTTTTTCCAAGCAAGAGACTCCCTAGAGAACTCCTCCTCAAACCTGTTCTCCTGGGAGCGTTTCTGGGAGGAGGCTCCCGTCCCTCAGTCTCCAACTCCATCATGCAGTCTCTTTCACCTAACATCTCCGCTCTCCAGCTCCACTTGCCGCAGCAGGACAAACGGACCTTCAGCTCCTAGAGAACAGACTCTGACCTCCTTCTGATCAGCAATGGGGTTTCACCATCCCCTCAGCAAACCTGTCAGCCGGGCTGGACCGGATTGGAAGGAGGAGGGTATCTAACAGGGTGGCTTGGCCTATGGCTGCCTAGCCTGGGGCTAGGCCAAATTGATGACCAAGTGAGCCCCACCTGAGAGGAAACAAGGGAAAACAGCAGCAAAACTCCAGAAGCAGAGCGAGCTGTTCAGTCGATGGCCTTGGGCCAAACCCTGGAGTCCAGGGTAGGACTGGCTTCTCTCACCATCCCTAAGGAAGGGGACATAGAAGACCATAGAAACCCAAGAAGGGCAGGCCGAACCGAAATCAGGCTGAGGAAGAACTCCCCACGAGGGTGGAAGGCTTTGTTTCTGTTCAAGACATTTTGGGACTTTGTTTGCAAGGAGCACGACCCAGGAAGGAGTGGAGTAAAGGACAGTCACCTGGTTGGAGGGCTGAGTTCCCAGCCAACAAACTGCAAGAGTGAGTATGAGCGGGGTTGCTAGCCCAGCGAGAAAGCAATGACACGAGGCCTGGCCAGCATCTAGCGGTGAGTGAACTCTGGTACACACCCAAAGTGGCTGTGTCTAGAGCCCTGTGTAGGCTCTTCTGTGGGAAGTTCCCATGGGTCAGTGGGGCCTGAATCTCTCCTGCTCCTTTGGTCTCTTTGGGCTTCCCACGAGATGTCTGGTGAACTGCCCTTGGACTCTGGGCCCAGCACCGCTCAGAAATTATTCGCTACCTTCAGAGAGACAGGGCACAGCTCAGCCTGTTGGGTAGGCTGGAGACCCACACTTCACTCGAACACACAACACTGAGGTGGTTTGGGAAGCATAGTAACAAAGAAGAGATTTAAGTGATACTAAGCAAGAGAAAGAGAGACATTTCAAAGAGAGAAACAAAGCACAGCACACTTTGTAGTGACTAAAACTGAATCTTAACAAGTCACAATCTTTGCCTTAGCAGTTTCCAGACTAACATCTCAGCTTTCCTAACAGACCTTCTTTCATGTCCCTGTAGGGTAGAAAACTTCTCTGTCGAATCTGCTGATTTGATTGCTTCGTCTTCTGGTTTCAGACCCTCTGTTCTCCTTCTGGGGTGCCTGGACCCTGATTGTAACATCTCTCTGGCCCAGCCTCTTACACAGATGTGTGCTGCAGCCAGCCCAGCGCAGGGAGCAGTGGGGACAGATGATCTCCTCCTGTCAGACCAAGCAACAGGGGTCCCCTTGAGGCTTAGATGGAAGATCCCAGGCATCTCCTGGAGGTAAGAACCGTCCACTCTTTTGGGCACTTGGGGCTGTTGCAAGAAAGAGGGGGCTCCTGTTCCATAGCCTATTTGTCCTCATGACTGTGTTTTTTTCTTCTCAGAGGATGCCCCTGGAGACTGTTTCGTGCAGAAGGTTTGATCGGGGAGAGATCACTCACTGTCCTGACCCATGGGTCATTAACCCGGGTCTGCAGGGTTCCTGGGAGCAGCCACCCTCCAGCACGCCACATGGAAGCCTACGAAAAACTGCTTACCTAGGACTGATGAAGTCCAGACCCAGTTTGAGGCTCCTATTGGCAGAGTCCCAGAGCAGCTAATCGGCCCCCGGGACCTCCTTAAACCAGCAGCAGGAAGAAGAAGCTGTCTGAACAGCCGAGCTCCTCCCCGGCTCTGGACCGTGTGTTGGCTGTTCCTGCTCCCACTCCCCAGGCTTGATTTCCTGGCATCCGGACTCAGGGTGACTCACCTGACTTGAGGTTCTGAACACAATTTGGTCTTTTGCTTCTGCTCTTCCAGTGTCCTGACCCAGCTGACTCTCGACTCCTGTCTTGTGAGTGTGGACTCTGCCTCTGACCACGAGGTCTGGCTGCCCATGACCCGGCCATGACACTGATTTTTCTTCAATTCCTCCAATGCCCTTTTCTGCTCTCCAGCTCTGCTCTCCCAGCAAGACACATCGATCCCTTGGCTCCCAGAGTCCTGCTTGCCTGCTAGTCAAGGGCTCAGGGGGAGTGTTTGTCTTGCCCCCTCCCCAACCACAGCTGCTTGTCCTCGGGGACTCTCCCTAGCGCAGAGGAGAATCTGTCCTGGCAGCAATTCAGGAAGTCACAGAAGGGACGGTCTGCTCAGCTCCCTCTGCAATGCCACTGCCCGAGACCATTACGAGTGGGTGCCCAGTGACTGCGCCGGCAGCTCCTTGAGAGACTCCTGGGGGCAGGGTAGTCGTGTTTCACGGTGACCGCGGGAAGCCATGCGAAGAGGGCGGCATTGAGGAGACTCTCCTGCTGTCCCAAAGGGTTTCTGTTCTCCTGCACGGTCAGACCGTGGGGCCAGGTTGGAGAATGGGGAAGAGCTGGTTGGTGATGAGTCGGAGGATTCACCATACAGGTGGCAGCAGCTGCAGATCCTGGAGTCCCTGTGGTCGGGTTACCATGTGTCCGGAGTTTCCCGGACATGTCCGGCTTTTGGGGTTCTAAATCGCCCTCCGGGAGGAATTTGTAAAATTCTGAAAAGGTCCAGGATTTCCCTCCCAATGCAGCACTCTGGGGGCGGAGGGGGAGCTGCACACTCTGCGGGGGAGCACGGCACTGTGTCTGGCTCCGCACCGCAGACACACTGCTCTGAGCAGCAGGGTACGGGGGCTGGGGGGGCTGGAGAAGGGGCATGGGGTCCCAAGGGGCAGTCAGGAAACAGGGAGCAGGAGGGGTTGGATGGGTGAGGGGTTCTGGGGGGAGCCGGTCAGAGGGTGAGCATATGAAGAGGGGTCGGGGGAGTCAAGGGATAGGGAGCGGGGGGGGGGGGGGGGGTTGGACAGGGCAGAGGTTCGGGGGGGCAGTCAGGGGCAGGGAGCAGGGGGGAATAGATGGGTTGGGGGTTCTGTGGGGGCAGTCAGGGGACAGGGAGTGGTTGGTTGGGTGTGGGAGAGCCGGAGGTCTGTCAGGGGGCGGGGGTGCGGATAGGGGGCAGGGCAATCAGGGGACAGGTAGGGGGTGGAGTTCTAGGGGGGCAGTTAGGGTGGAGGGGTCTAAGGAGGGGGCAGTTGGAGACAGGGAGGCTTAGATAGAGGGCAGGGTCCTGGGAGGGGGTGATCAGGGGACAAGGAGCAGGGGGGTTTGGATGGGTTGGCGGTTCTGTGGGGGGCAGTCAGGGGGCAGGAAGTGGGAGGGAGTAGATAGGGGGCAGGGCTACAACTCCCCCCCCACCCTCGAAGTGTACTCTTTTTTGAAAGTTCAAATATGGTAACCCTACCCTATGGGCCCAGCCGCCACTCCTGAGAGTTCAGGCGAACCTCCCCCTGTTCTCAGGGAGTCTTTGGCTTTGGCGGCTGGGCCTGCCTGCCGAGACAGAGGACTCAGTGTTTCCATCCGGCTGCTCAGGTGCCAATGCAGACACCCAAAGATGTGAAGAATGGAAGCGAAAGAGCAAAGCTGGACCCTGCGCTGAGCTCCTGCCATCAAGTGAGCCCAGCCTGGGAGAGAGGAGGGAAAGCTCCAAGGTGGCTGGTGGCTGCAGGAATACAGGGGAGGAGAAATAAATAATTCATAATGAATCCTACGGGCTTTGTCTTGTGTGGTGAAGGGTTTCAAATGGGTCTAGTTACGATCACATTCAACTTTACAATCGCTGTGTCTCATTGAAGGGCAGGTCTAGAAAGGTCAGAGGTCATTCGAGGAGCTTCAAGTCTCAGATTCTGTCCCTATTGCCTGCTTTGACCAGCTGATCTCAACCCAACACCTCCCTCAGGTGGTCGCAGTGGTGAGCGCTTTCCCTCTTTTTCTGGATTAGCCGCCAGCATGGGGACAGGATACATGTGGCCAAGGAAATGGAGAGGCATGGGGGTCACGTGCAGAGGCATGCAGATAACTTGCAGAGTTGCCTGTTCATGCAGTTCCTATGGGGGAACTACGGTAGGGTACCGTGCACTCCGGGGCACCATTTCCAATTTTGGTGGTGGTGGGGAGGATAATTTCACCCTGATTCCAGGGGCTACTTAGGCACCTGAAAACTCTAGTGTTTTGACAGATAACTTAGCAATGAGCTGACAGGAACACTTGCCAGACTGCTTTCTGGGGAAGACAGCTAGAAGAATGGATCCAGGGAATGGTTCTGTAGCTCTGAGCTGTTTGGACACTTTCAGGGAACATTCCCGATGAGAGACAGAGGTCCCCAAAGTTATTCTGGGTAACCCTGAGAGACTTATGGAAAACTAGCAGATCCCACATCTCTGCTGTCACTTTGCACGGACAAACTCGGACTGTCCGAACCTGTTCATGTATTTTACCTGCTTTAACCTCTCAAGAACTTTCACATATAAAAGAAAGAAAAGACATAGTTACACCGATATACGGCCGTAGCGTAAACCCGACCTCAGAGTTGTCCCATTGAAATGGAATTATTCACAGCAGTAATTAAAGTTAAACATGCATGTAAGTGTTTCCAGGACCAAGGAAACCTGGCCCAAACAATGCATCACGAAAAATAAACTCATCTTGTTATACAATAATAGAGCTGGTTCAAAAGGGTTTTACACTGACAATGCAACCTTTTAACTAAAAATGCCACTTTGGATTACATTGATCATTTGAAAAAAGTTCCCTCTTTAAAAAAAACATTTTGGATTTCTCTGCCCACTTGAGAGAGAACATGGAGTTTTTCCCACCAAAATGAAACAAAAATTTGATAATTAAAAACATTTCCAAATAAGTTTGAAGAATATGGGGGAAAGGGGGGAGGAAGTGGTTTCTTCTTCAATTTTCATGACCCTCCCCACCCCCGCCATTTTTCACCAGTTCTAATTATGAATAAATATCTGTCTGTCCATGAATGATAAATATGTCTGCTCCTGAAACATTTACAAACAATGGCTCTCATCAGGAGCAGTGAGGTCACATTACGCAGAGAAACACCCAGGCCTGCAGGGTTCACATTCTCCAAGACATAAACCGCCCCAGGACGGGAATGTCACACACAACACAGCGTGACTGGCCCGGGTTGGTTAGGTGCATGTTTTGCTGTTGCTGTCAAATTGTGGTGTTTTGAGGGGCGGGGGGAGTTATATTTGAAATGAGTTCTTCATCCTCTCCCACTCTCATCCAGGGGTGCCGGAACAGGGGAGACCAGGGCCCACCACTTTTTACTGGCCATAAGTGTGAGCGACTGGATGATGGGGGAGAGAAGGGAGGGGCGGGGGGCAGTGTTTTGGGGGCAAGGGGCGGCATGAAGTGGGAGCTCAGGGAGAAAGGCGGTGTGAAGGGGGGCCTCAGGGAAAGGGGTGGTTTGAGGGGGCAGGACCTCGAGGAGAAGGGGTGGCACAGGGGCTGGGCCACAGTTTGGGTGCCAGCAGCCCCCCCCACTTTTAGGAAGCTTTTGCCCATCCTGCCCTCATCCTTGCAGTAAGAAAACTTTGAGCAACAAGGAGACTTAGAGACCCACAATATAACTGCCAAAATCCTCACCTGCCCCTCGAGCTGGGCAAACAGAATTTTTTGGTCCCTAGCAATTCCAAAAAAGAGATGGAAAAAAACGGTTTCAGGTTGAACAAAATTAACATTTTTCCAAATTTTTGATGAACCAAAAAGCTTTAAAAAAAAAAAAAAGAGCCAGGAACATTTCAAGGGTTGTAACTTTTTGAATTTTTAAAATAAAATTGAAGGACATTTTTAAACAAAAAATTGTTTCAAACTGAAAAATCAAAATGGTTTGTTTGGAAAGCGTCTAAACGAAATGCTTCGACTTTTTAAG
The DNA here is from genome assembly GCF_965140285.1 of Lepidochelys kempii. Classification (NCBI taxonomy): domain Eukaryota; kingdom Metazoa; phylum Chordata; order Testudines; family Cheloniidae; genus Lepidochelys; species Lepidochelys kempii. Next base: position 43,774,948 of record NC_136393.1, on the reverse strand, counting down.
AACTGTGGGGAGGGTCTGGACGTGAGCAATTCAGCAGACCGGATACGAATTCGCAATCAGGTCTCCTTCCCCATTCTCCAGGGCTGGGTCTCGATTCCTGTTTCTGGTTCCCTGGGCCTGGTCCCCGTCCCTGTCACACACTGCGGGGAGCTCCGATTCCTGGGAATCCTGCCGACTTCCAGGCTGCGGGGAGGGATGAGTCAGCAGCTTCCTGAAGACGAGTTGCGAGTCGGCAAACACTTTCCCTCTACCTTTCCAAAACCCACATCGGTACAGTAAGATTATCACCCCCACCACTGCCACCACTCCACGCACCATGAGACGATTCCAGGACGCTGGCTCTGAAACAAAAGCGAGAGAAAGGCCCCATGGCTAAGGGAGTCCGTTAAATCATCCCACTGCTGCCATGAGGATCCCAGAAGATGAAGACGTTCCTGGGATACAGGATGAGCTGAGCTGAGTCATGTGCACATGGGCACCACTCAGAGCAGCGGGAATGAGATCTCCAGGCTCATTATCCCCATCGGCCAACCTGACGCAGGGAGAAAGGTGAGCCCGGCAAAGCAGCCCCTGTTCCAGAGTCTGGAAACTGTGATTTTTAAGATGCTCCCTCAAGTCTTAAGGTTAGAGGGGATGGTTAGGATCATCTCCTTCAGCATCTCCTGAAGCGTGGGGAAGGGCTAGCCATGGTGGGAAGGGTGGGGTTTGAAGACGTATCCATGAAAATGGGGGGTGGGGTCGCTAACACATTGCTGACGGGTGAGGGGGACGATTGGTTTCTTTGCCTTGAGGAGGGGGCTCAGCTTTTAAAAGTTTTGGGAAGAATAATTTAGTCTGAGCCCTGGCATAACCCAGGCCAGAGAACGTCGCCTACTGATTCCTGCACCCAGGCCAGTGATTTATGGCACTGACTTGGCATTGAGAGGGATTTTATCATAGGATGAAATCCAGCTGCAGAAGGGAAAGGGCATTAGAAGCTGAAAGACCCCAGAAGTGGCTCTGGTTTTCTACTCGAAATAACCACCGGGGGCTGATTTTCCCCGGCCCAGCGCCTTGCAGTCATGCACCCAGTGCCTAGTCAGTTTGGTGTGCAGGCAGGCTCCCAAATCCAGACAGTGGCACGTCACATCCACTTTGCCCTGGAGTCAGGGACTGCCCTGAGCGCCCATCCTGCAAACACTTACGCACCTGAGCCCTCCCACTGCGATCCAAGGCTACTCCTACGGATGGAGTTAAACACGTGGCTAAAGCATTTGCAGAGGTTCCAGAGAGCTGAGGCTCTGTGTAAAAGGAACATTACTTCAGTTATTCCAATCTTGGGTTGATGAGATGCTCCTGCCCGCCCCCTCCCTTCACAGCTGAGTCTCCCACCCAGTGGAATTCTCCATGGAACTTCCCACTCCGAGACCCTGGACACTGTGGCCAGCGCTAGCTGTCCCTCTGGCCCAATCCCATGCTTCAGGACATAGTCTGAATGCCACCGAGGTCAGTAATTAATTCCCCACCTGCATTTACAGCATGTTAAAACTAGCCATGTATGTTACAGCGGGTTCTTGCTTTTCCTGGAAGCATCAGATATTGTCCCCTGGGCTGGATCAGACAGGACAGCAGCCTGAAATGCCCTACGGCATTGGCTTGAACTCAGACTGACTCTGTGGAAAACAGGCTACAGCTCCCTTTAAAAAAAAATAAAATAAAAAATTAATTCATAAGGAAGACTAGAGGTAAAATTTCCCAGTGCACTTAAGTCACTTTGATGCTTTTGAAAATTGTGCCCTCTAAAATCAGCCCCGATCCCTCTAGCGGCCACTCCTGTAAGCTGTCAAGTTCTGGCCCATTCCTGTAAGTTTGGGTTTGTGGCGTGTTTAATACAAGCCGCATTACATGCCACAAAGAACCCTGGGGGGTAAATTTTGAAATACAACAAGAAAAACAGGAAGAGGAGAAATATGCTCCACACATGCAAGTTGATCAAGTTCGTGTTGTCACAGGAAATTTAACTTGTGTGTCCGAACCATACAACATTACTGCTGCACTCATATTGGTTTTGCATCTCATTATTTTTAAATAGCAAAGAGAAAAAAATAATGGGCCATCTGGGCTTTGAGTTTTACCAACTCTCCACAGCAGAAGATTGGGGTTCTCCATTGCCTTATGCCTGGGTCTGAATTCTCAGCAGTGCCAAGTTTTCACTTGGCTCAGCAGAGAGGGATGGGAAAAGGGGGCTTGAAGTCACCCTTTTGTTCCCCCATGCTTCGGCTGGCTGGTGCTTGAAATAGCACCTGACATAAAACTTAGAGCACCGTTGAGGCTGCTCTAAGTTACACTGGCTGTCGTGGCAGCAGTTCTGAGCCAGCATCATGCACCACACTCTCTTTGCTACCACACCACATCCCCAGACTAAAGATTGGGAGGAGGCAGGTGACATAGGGAGACACACCAGCTTTGTGCAACCGAAGAATTTCTAAGCTGCCCCTTATGGGCAGTTGGCATGAGGCCCAGGATCAAACTCCTTGTGCCGTGATGGGTGGGTGAGGGAAGAGTTCTGGGCCCCAATCCAGCCTTACCCTGATCCTGGTGTGTGTCATTTACACTAGTGCCTGCAGTTCTTTTGGTATTTCATGCTCACTTTGCATCAGTGTAAAGGTGACACAAACAAAGCACAAGGCGACAGAGCGTCCAGACCCCGCCCCCCCCCCCACACTGATCGCTTTAACTAGAAGTTTCAATTGCAACCAAAATTGTGGAGAGATTTAAAAAAACAACAACCCAGAATCAGAGGAGCTCTGGTAATCAAGTGATCCATCCCCTGTCACCCATTCCCAGCTTCTTGAAAATATAGACTAGGGAAACCATCCCTGCCCATGCTAGCTAATAGCAGTTGAGGGACCTGTCCTTCATGAACTTATCTAGTTCTTTTTTGAACCCTGTTATAGTCTTGGCCTTCACAACATCCTCTGGCAAGGAGTTCCACAGGTTGACTCTCCATTGTGTGAAGAAATACTTCCTTTTGTTTCTTTTAAACCTGCTGCCTATTAATTTCATTGGGTGACCCCTGGTTCTTGTCTTATGAGAAAGAGTAAACAACACTTCCTGATTTACTTTCTCCACATCAGTCATGATTTTATACACCTCTATCGTATCCCCCATTAGTCATCTCTTTTCCAAGGTGAAAAGTCCCAGTCTTATTAATCTCTCCTCATACAGAAGCTGCTCCACGTCCCTCATCATTTTTCTCATCCTTTTCTGTACTAATGGAGGCAGTGAGGCCTAGAGTGCTGGACTCGGAGTCCCGTTGCTGTGGGAAGTGTCTGTACTGAAGGGCTGCAGCAGCTATCGTGTTTTAAGTGCAGACAGAGCCTGAGCCATAAAGCAGGTTCCTTCCCACCTACTCCCTTTGCAGAAAACACCCCCTCGGTTTAAACACCGACAGAATCCTCATGCAAAGCGATTTCTTCTCTAGGCCATCTACAAGCCTCTCTCCTTGCAACTTGAAGAAAGCTGAATGGTTGACAAATGTTTTTAAGATGCTGCTGCTTACTTCCGCCTAGCACCTGTTTCTTTTAACGGTGCACCAGCCTGTCATGCAATGACCTTGCTAAAGCGGTTACAAATTCCAGAAACCCGTTAAATATAATACTTAGATGAATTGGACTGTTAAGTAAATTATTTGACTGTGACTAAGCAACTCCCTCACCGAACCCAGACAAACAGGAGTTGCCTGTCTGAGAGCATTCAGAAGAATGGACTGACTTCTTTTTTTAATGATGGAGAATTGAACGGGACTTTCCCAGCTGAGTGCTCTGACAACAGGGCTGGGTTAGGATGGCCCCTCTGCCATTTTGCATGGAGCAAGGCAGGTACCTAACTTATTCCTGCAAGATATGACTTAAGCAGCATCTAAATCACCTGACTGCAAGAGAGGGGTTTTCTCAGGATCACAAGCCACAACAAGCATCGAACACAGAGAGGGGCAGGGCTTAGGACACACCCCTCTCATCAACATCTCCCATTGGCTAGCATAGGTGGCTCCCCCCCAGAGCATGCTGGGTTTTGGGGATCACAGTTTTCTGCCCCTGAACTCATCCCCTTAATTGACACTCTGCACTCGCGTTGAGAGGCCCCAAACACGGCTCCTCAATCAGCCAAGGGCTTGTCCTTGGCCATAGCCAACTCTGCTGTGCCAGCTCCCCGTGGTCCATTTTTGGCCAATTGTGGCCCAAGCCCTCAGGCCACCTGAGAAGATCTGGAACAACTGGACACTGCCCTCAAGCTCACTCTGATGTCAGTGGGACCTGGGACGGGCGTGTGAAATTCAGGCTGGGAGGAGAGAGGCTACTGGGGAAGGAAATCTCCCATCACAAGCTACTTCCCATCCCCTTTGGTCTCATCACGAGCTTCCTCCTCAGCACCGGAGGTCCCAGACACAGTAGGTGGGAATGAGCTGGGCTCTGGAACGAGAAAAGAAGGAGGAAAGTGTTGGTGAGGACTCCGTATACCACATGCCTGATTCTCCTCTTCTTGCCTGCACTGCGGAAGGTTGGCCTAAGGGGGAGGTGCTGATCTAGGAGCCATAAGTGCCTGGTTCAATTCCAGCCTCTGCCCTGGAGCCCTTTGATTATCTAGGGCCAGCTACTCAAAGGTATTTGCATTCCTGAAGATGCAGGTAGGTCACTAATGGGATTTTCAAAAGTGACTAACTACCGTCTTCAGTGAGAGTTAGGCAGCTGCATGCTTTTGAAAATTCCCCTACGTGCCTATTTGCAGCTTTAGGTGCCTAAATACCTTTGACAATCTGGCCCTTAGGCCCAGATCCTACAAGGTATTTAGGTATCCGATTCCCATTGATCTTTGAAGATCTGGGCCTCAGAGACTAGGGTGACAGTGGCCAGAGATAAAACAGGTCACGGCATACTACGTATTTCCCAGGGATTTCAGCGCAGACCCTTCATGAATGTTTGCTCCTGATCCCGCAGTCAGACAGAGCCAGGGGTATGTTAACGAGCAGCCTAATGAACAAAAGGCTTGCTAGGCACCATAAAAATAAAAGTTACCCCATGGCCTATACAACACATGCCACTTTCCCTGTGAGCCCTTGGGGTGCTTGAAACCTTGCCTGCACTGCAGAAACTTTGCAAATATGGGCAGCAGGTATCGTAGGCAGGGGGAGCCTGTGACTTGCCAGACAGCCTACCATGGCTCTGCCCACGCTCCGCCACAGGCCAGGCCCCCTCTTGCTGTTCCCAGCGCTCTGCCCTGCCAGGCCTGAGGACACAGCAACCGTGCTGGCCTGGGGCCTCTCCCTGACAGCTGCCCGGCACTGGGGCCGGGGGCCACGGTGGGGGTGCTTTGGGCTCTTGCAGGGGCAAGGGGGCAGAAAGGGAGGGGTGGGGCCAGGGACTAGCCTCCCCGGGGCAGCTGGGTCACTAGCTGACCATGTTTGCAAAAAATGTTCATTGTTACTAGAGTCAGTGGTCGGAACATCGGTGGGCCTAGTGTAGAGAAGACTCTTGCTCTGGCACAACAGGATTTACACCTTCCTGGTTCTCTGCCCTAGCTCTAATGCCAGTCCCGTCATTGGTTATAGCAGCTTGGGGGCTGCTCTAGTGTGTGCCGGCTGGCAGGGGGCCCTCAGGGACCGTCCTTCCACTGAGAAGAGCCAGAGTGCATTGTGGTCTGGCTAGTTCCTCTCCTCACGCATTCCCACGTGACACACCCCTTGGGCTGGGGCTGCAGAGGAGATGGCTCTCCCAGCTCAATATCTGCTGGGGTCTTCCATATTCTGTGAGTTTATAGGATGTTTCCACAGGCTTTACATGGCCTGAGAAGTGCAAGGGGAGCAGAGTTTTTTCTGGGGTCACTGAGTGCACAACTTACCCACCACGGTAAAGTTTACGACAGCCACACACTTCCTGTACATTTCATCTTGAATCCTGTAAACTCCTTCAGCCCCTTTGCTCACATTCTCCATCTTGAAGTATCCACTGGAAAAGGAGAGTGTCTCCTTGACGGAACTGAGGACTGTTTGGGAGCCCCCATCAGAGGAGTAAACGACATCTTCCCACGAAGAAGTGGAGGTGTTCTATTTCTGCACGAAGAAAGACGTCTCTGAAATGGAGCTGGCATTCGGTATGGAGGTGTTCACAGAGCTGCCTTCGGGCTCAGCCACCTGGACAATTAGGTAATCTTGGCGAGCTGTGAGATTTCAAACAAGTAGTATTTGAGTTTGGCTTGGCAATCCTGGGTCAGGGACTGACGTGGAGGGTTGGGAGACAATAAAGGGAAAGGGTCTGAGAAAGGGCGTCCCTTACAATAAATCGTCCAGCCAGTCACTGTTGAAGTGAGATGCTTTACAGAGGCTCACAGAGAGGCTCTCCCACCAGCTAAGGATTTTGGACACTCTGGCTCCCTGCTGGGACCAGCTTTGCTATTCACTTGCAACCAGGGTGGATAAAAATCAATGATTTAAAAAAAAAAATAAAAAAAATTGGATTTGTTTGATAAAATGTTTTTTGCCCCTCAGAAAGCTATCTAAAGATAGTTTTAATTAAGGTACATTATAGCTCAAAGATCTCTCATCATGGAATAGGGATGATAAATTCTAATTCTATAGTAGGAGACAATATATTCATGTAACGTTTAAGAAAAGTTCTGGAAATGAGTTCCAATACTTCATGGATTAAGGACCCAATCTTATGGGGTTCCACAGGCTTCTGTATAGATTATGGAGGTTAATCTTTCTATCTACCCAATGGGATTCAGTGCTCAGTCTAGAAGATACCATCAGAGATGCTTAGTTTTGCAGTTCTCAAACTGAAAAGGAGGACTTGTGGCACCTTAGAGACTAACCAATTTATTTGAGCATGAGCTTTCGTGAGCTACAGCTCACTTCATCAGATGCATACTGTGGAAACTGCAGAAGACATTATATACACAGAGACCATGAAACAATACCTCCTCCCACCCCACTCTCCTGCTGGTAATAGCTTATCTAAAGTGATCACTCTCCTTACAATGTGTATGATAATCAAGTTGGGCCATTTCCAGCACAAATCCAGGTTTTCTTACCCTCCACTCCCCACACACAAATTCACTCTTCTGCTGGTAATAGCCCATCCAAAGTGACCACTCTCTTTACAGTTTTCAGAGTAACAGCCGTGTTAGTCTGTATTCGCAAAAAGAAAAGGAGGACTTGTGGCGCCTTAGAGACTAATCAATTTATTTTGTTAGTCTCTAAGGTGCCACAAGTACTCCTTTTCTCTTTACAATGTGTATGATAATCAAGGTGAGCCATTTCCAGCACAAATCCAGGTTTTCTCACCCACCCCCCTCCAAAAACCACACACACAAACTCACTCTCCTGCTGGTAATAGTTTATCCAAAGTGACCACCCTCCTTACAATGTGTATGAAAATCAAGGTGGGCCATTTCCAATATAAATCCAAGTTTAACCAGAACGTCTGAGGGCGGGGGGGGGGGGGTAGGAAAAAACAAGGGGAAATAGGCTACCTTGCATAATGACTTAGCCACTCCCAGTCTCTATTTAAGCCTAAATTAATAGTATCCAATTTGCAAATGAATTCCAATTCAGCAGTTTCTCGCTGGAGTCTGGATTTGAAGTTTTTTTGTTGTAAGATAGCGACCTTCATGTCTGTAATTGCGTGACCAGAGAGATTGAAGTGTTCTCCGACTGGTTTTTGAATGTTATAATACTTGACGTCTGATTTTGTCCATTTATTCTTTTATGTAGAGACTGTCCAGTTTGACCAATGTACATGGCAGAGGGGCATTGCTGGCACATGATGGCATATATCACATTGGTAGATGTGCAGGTGAACGAGCCTCTGATAGTGTGGCTGATGTGATTAGGCCCTATGATGGTGTCCCCTGAATAGATATGTGGACACAGTTGGCAACGGGCTTTGTTGCAAGGATAGGATCCTGGGTTAGTGGTTCTGTTGTGTGGTGTGTGGTTGCTGGTGAGTATTTGCTTCAGGTTGGGGGGCTGTCTGTACGCAAGGACTGGCCTGTCTCCCAAGATCTGTGAGAGTGATGGGGTGTCCTTCAGGATAGGTTGTAGATCCTTGATGATGCGTTGGAGAGGTTTTAGTTGGGGGCTGAAGGTGATGGCTAGTGGCATTCTGTTATTTTCTTTGTTGGGCCTGTCCTGTAGTAGGTAACTTCTGGGTACTCTTCTGGCTCTGTCAATCTGTTTCTTCACTTCAGCAGGTGTGTATTGTAGTTGTAAGAATGCTTGATAGAGATCTTGTAGGTGTTTGTCTCTGCCTGAGGGGTTGAAGCAAATGCGGTTGTATCGTAGAGTTTGGCTGTAGACAATGGATCGTGTGGTGTGTCCTGGATGGAAGCTGGAGGCATGTAGGTAAGTAGAGTGGTCAATAGGTTTCCAGTATAGGGTGGTGTTTATGTGACCATCGCTTATGAGCACCATAGTGTCCAGGAAGTGGATCTCTTGTGTGGACTGGTCCAGGCTGAGGTTGATGGTGGGATAGAAATTGTTGAAATCATGGTGGAATTCCTCAAGGGCTTCTTTTCCATGGGTCCAGATGATGAAGGTGTCATCAATGTAGCACAAGTAGAGTAGGGGCATTAGGGGACGAGAGCTGAGGAAGCGTTATTCTAAGTCAGCCATAAAAATGTTGGCATACTGTGGGGCCATGCAGGTACCCAAAGCAGTGCCGCTGGTTTGAAGATATACATTGTCCCCAAATGTGAAATAGTTATGGGTGAGGACAAAGTCACAAAATTCAGCCACCAGGTTTGCCGTGACATTATCGGGGATACTGTTCCTGAGGGCCTGTAGTCCATCTTTGTGTGGAATGTTGGTGTAGAGGGCTTCTACATCCACAGTGGCCAGGATGGTGTTTTCAGGAAGATCACCGATGGATTGTAGTTTCCTCAGGAAGTCAGTGGTGTCTCGAAGATAGCTGGGAGTGCTGGTAGCGTAGGGCCTGAGGAGAGAGTCTACATAGCCAGACAATCCTGCTGTCAGGGTGCCAAAGCCTGAGATGATGGGGCATCCAGGATTTCCAGGTTTATGGATCTTGGGTCGCAGATAGAATATCCCAGGTCGGGGTTCTAGGGGTGTGTCTGTGCAGATTTGTTCTTGTGCTTTTTCAGGGAGTTTCTTGAGCAGATGGTGTAGTTTCTTTTGGTAACCCGCAGTGGGATCAGAGGGTAATGGCTTGTAGAAAGTGGTGCTGGAGACCTGCCTAGCAGCCTCTTTTTTCTATTCTGACCTATTCATGATGGCGACAGCACCTCCTTTTTCAGCCTTCTTGATTATCATGTCTGAGCGGTTTCTGAGGCTGTGGATGGCGTTGTGTTCTGCATGGCTGAGGTTATGGGCCAAGTGATGCTGCTTTTCCACAATTTCAGCCCGTGCACGTCGGTGGAAGCACTCTCTGTAGAAGTCCAGTCTGTTGTTTCGACCTTCAGGAGGAGTCCACCCAGAATCCTTCTTTTTGTCGTCTTGGTAGGAAGGTCTCTGTGGGTTAGTATGTTGCTCAGAGGTGTGTTAGAAATATTCCTTGAGTCGGAGACGTCAAAAATAGGATTCTAGGTCACCACAGAACGGTATCATATTCATGGGGGTGGAGGGGCAGAAGGAGAGGACCCGAGATAGGACAGATTCTTCTGCTGGGCTAAAAGTATAGTTGGATACATTAACAATATTGGTGGGTGGGTTAAGAGAACCACTGTTGTAGCCCCTTGTGGCATGTAGTAGTTTAGAGAGTTTAGTGTCCTTTTTCTTTTGTAGAGAAACAAAGTGTGTGTTGTAAATGGCTTGCCTAGTTTTTGTAACGCTCTCCAACACCACTTTCTACAAACCATTACCCTCTGATCCCACTGAGGGTTACCAAAAGTTAGTGCCTGTCTCACCCCCCGCAACCTGCAAGGTCTCGTGCCAGCAAAGGGAAGCTGCATTCTGTAGATCTGGAGCTGCATTTGCATGTCCTGAGGGCTGTCCTGCACCATGGTCACCACGGGCAGGTAGGTCATCAACCTCCATCTCTGTCCCAGCTGCAGGATGGCCTCTGGTTCCTGCTCCCTCAGGCACCTGGAGATGCTGAAATAGGGGTGGGGTTGGCGGAGCAGGAGAACACCCCATGAGGTTAAGAAATGGCAGTGAGAGCCTTTTCCCTTCCTGGGAGATGACGGTGTCCCTCTGTGGGGACTCCCCTCCTGGCAGGTGCTGTGCTTTCGTTCCTGGACACTGCCAGGAGGCCCAGCTCCCAACCCTAGCAGCTTGGCTGTTCCATCCCCTAATGTGTACCGAAACTGACTTGAAAGGACTATCCAAGCCCCTCCCAGGCCTGCCCCCATTGCGGGTCTCTCTCCTGGCTGAGCACAGGCTGTTCTTATATCGCCCAACAGGCCTGGATCCTAGATACATGCTGCTCCTTCTCATGTGACCCCTGCACTTATTCCCTTCACCTGGGGATAGGTTCAGTTGAGCTACTACCCCTTTCATGGCCATCTCACCCTGGGACAGCCTGAAACTGTAAACCCGGGCTTGAACAGTAACTGTTTGCTAGGAAAGGTGCTGAAGACACAATGGAAGAGGAAATCCTTTGGACTGGATTGAAATTATTCCAAAGGAAAGTGAATGAGAGAAAATGCCCAGCGTTATCCTAGCGAAAGAAAAAAATTAAGGTTTTTAAGCATTAGACCCAGCTGGTCAGAAACAATCTTTCTTCTCCAGTGACGTGAAGTTAAAGGACACAGAGAGGAAGAAAACCTTGACTCGGGTTGTTACTGGAGCTGAAGCAGAGAAGCCAGGACAAACACGGCTAGGGCCCAGGACTGACTATCAGCAGATGGGCCATTTTCTATTCCTGACTTTTTGACCATGAGCAAATCTCTTTGCTTCTGTGTGCCTCAGTTTCCACGACTATAAAATAAAGCTACTCAAGGTTATGTTTTTTTCTCTCCTGTTTTGCAAGGCGGGACACTTAGATACATTTGGGGCCTGTCTACGCTACCGGTCTAGAGTGTCTTTGTAAGCTGATGACCCCCACATGTTGTTCTGAAGCTATGGATGACACAAGCTCCTACGTTTGTTCTGTGCTTAGCCCCTAGGGCACAGCTGGGCTGGGCGGCCTTTTCTCACTGTGCTGTGTGGAGCAGGTTATGGGCACGAGGGATATGAAGAGGCTCTCAAGGACTATTTCTTGAAAATAAATATCAATGAACCGCAACCCAAATAAAATTTCACTTCTGCTAACATTGGTGGGTGATAAAATAGTAGCAGAGTGGTAATTAATGATGAGGAAAGGGCAGCGACACAGAGCAATCGGATCCCTTGGTAAGCTGGAGCCATTCAAAGAAAACAAGTTGGAAAAGAACCAAATGAAGGGTCCTATAGCTAGCGACAAAGCATGTAGGCCACACCTACAGAGTGGGGAAGTGTATCCAGGAAAGCACTGAGTGTGAAGAGGATTTAGGGCTATGCTAGGCAAGCCATTGAACATGAGCACCCAAGGTGATGCTGTGGTGAACAGGGCTAAGCCATCATTAGATGTATGAAAAGAGCAGTGAGGAGCATAGGGAGGTGACACACCATGAGGAAGACTGATCATGGAATCCTGCATCCAGTTTTGGCGTCCACCTTTGAAAAAAGATTTGGAAATATTGGAGATGGGGCAGCAAAAAGCAATGAAACGTTTTGTGGGCTGGAGAAAAATGCCTGCTCATGAGCTATTGAAAGAGCTCAGCCTGTTTCGATGATAAAAAAGATCAGGAGGTGACGTCGTTGAAGTGTTGAAGTGACTTCATGGAGAGAAAATATCGGGTATGAAAGGGCTCATTAATCTAGCAGAGAAAAGAATAACAAGACCCAGTGGCTGGAAACTCAAAAGAGACCAATTCATATTAGAAAGAGGGCACACATATTCAACCGTGAGGATGAATCACCAAAGGAAGAAACTAGAAAGGGAAGTGGTGGGAATTCCCCACCTCTTGATGTCTTCTAATGAAGACTAGATGCCTTTCTGGAACGTGTGTAGTCAAAAACTAGCTACTATGCTCTCCAGAAAGCATGTGATATGCAGGGGGTGAGATGACATGCTCTAACTGTCTCTTCTGTCCATAAAGTCTGCTAGTTTATGAAAAACTGAGCGTAGCATGGGGAGAAGCCTCTGATGTTTTACTGTGTTGGGCTTGAGCCCACAATGAACGCTCATTGCGTGGGGTGATCCAGGGGAAGCAGCTGAAACATCCAATGTGGCTGGACAGGGGCAGGACATCAGCACTGCAAGGGAGGGGTGGGTGTGGCAGTGACATCACAAGGGCCTTTGGCAGGACCTCAGCTTATTGGACAAAGGTGGTGGGGAGGCGATGACCTCACAGAGAGATCTTGACATCAGCCAGGCAGGACAGGGGTGCAGGACAGGGGCCACCTCGGAGATCCCTGTGGCTTTGCTTCAGCACGTCTCCTTCTCGAGGTCTCTCCTGGAGGACTGAGAGAGCATTCACTTGCACGTTCGTGAGCGCAAGGAGGACCCTCTTTGGAGTTTTCTCCTTTTCTTGTAGTGGTTTTGCTCAAAAACAGACGTCCCTGTATAGAAGGTAAGAGCCTCAGAGAGGTTTGGAACCTGACCAGTCTGATCCATCAGGTGCCAGCTGATTTTTAGGAAAGGAAAACATTAGATTGTCGGGGCAGCATTTTATTTCCGACCTAGGACTTTGTCCCTTAGAATTACTGGGGACATTGGGGTTTCTCCTTTTTGTTTTCCCTTTTCCTGCCTCTCCCTCCTTTCTTGTCTTCTCTTGCATCTTTGTCCTTTTCCCCTGCTTTCCTTTCACCACCAGGACCTGTCTGTGCCTGTAGAGTTGGGGATGGGGGGTTGCACTCCAACTCTCATTGCGGGAGGCCCTCCCAAAGACATGTGGCTGGAATGGTGCTCTAAGAGTGACTCCCTCTGGTGGTGGCCTGGGACATCTGGTGAGGACTCTCAGCTTTGTGCTTCTCAGAGTCTCAGTGCTGATTGGGGGAGTTTGGGGCTATTGTGAGGGAGGAGACTCAGGTCCTCGTTACTCTCTTTTAAGACCAAGGAAATAAGCCATAACCAAACATGTATTTGATTGCTCTTGCCGCTGTTCTCCATTCATTGTCTTTGAGTAATTCACGATTCTCTCTCTAATGGGCTAGTTCTTCTAAAATACTTACTAAATAATTAGGTTTTAATAAAGCCAAATGCAACCCCATAGCTTCAGTAACAAAGGAGTCAGGTGGCACCCTACAGAATGGGGGACAATCCGCTGGAAAGCATTGACCCTGAAAAGGATTTCGGGGTCATAGTGGACGAGCTGCTCAGCATGGTCTGTCAATATGAAACTGTGGTAAAAAAGGTTAAAGCCATTCTTGGATGGATAGAGTAGTGAGAATGGAAAGGGAAGTGAAAGAGCATTGGTGAGACTGATGCTGGAATGTTGAATCCAGTTCTTGTGTCCACATTTTGAATATTATGTTAAAACAATTGGAGAGGGTACAGAAAAGATTCGTAATTGAGTGATGGGGATGATGCCTTCTAATGAGACATTGAAAAAGCTCAATCTGTTTAGTATACACAAAAGACAAATGAGAGGTGAGTTGCTTGACTTCATGGAGAGAAAATGTTGAGTATAAAAGGGCTCTTTTATGTAGCAGAGAAAGGCATGACAAGACCCCATGGATGGAAGCAGAAATCAGAAAAAGTATAATGACAATAAGACCCGGATTTGTAAGAGGGTGATTCGTCATTGGCACAAACTATCAAGAGAAATGATGGATTCTCCATCTCTTGATCTCTTCGAATAAAGACTAGATGCCTTTCTGGAAAACATTTGAGTAAAAGAAAAGCCCAGCTCTTCTGATATACAGGAGGCCTTAGGATATGCAGGGGATCAGATTAAATGCTCTAACGGTTGCTTCTGGCCATAAAGTCAACTAACTTGTGAAAACCTAATTGCGGCCTGGGGAAGAACCTCTGTGTTCTACTGTGTAGTCAGTGTCACCCCACAAGGAAGAGTCATTGAGAGGGGTGATCCCGGGGAAGCGGCTGAAACATCCAGTGTGGCTGGACAGGGGCAGGACATCAGCACTGCAGGGGAGGGGTGGGTGTGGCACTGACATCACAAGGGCCTTTGGCAGGACCTCAGCCTACTGGACAAAGGTGGTGGGGAGGCGATGACCTCACAGAGAGATCTTGACATCAGCCAGGCAGGACAGGGGTGCAGGACAGGGGCCACCTCAGAGATCCCTGTGGCTTTGCTTCAGCACGTCTCCTTCTCGAGGTCTCTCCTGGAGGACTGAGAGAGCATTCACTTTCACGTTCGTGAGCGCAAGGAGGACCCTCTTTGGAGTTTTCTCCTATTCTTTTAGTGGTTTCGCTCAAAAACAGACGTCCCTGTATAGAAGGTAAGAGCCTCGGAGAGGTTTGGAACCAGTTCAGTCTGATCCATCAGGTGCCGGCTGATTTTTAGGAAAGGAAAACATTAGATTGTGGGGGCAGTATTTTATTTCCGACCTAGGACTTTGTCCCTTAGAATCACTGGGGACATTGGGGTTTCTCCTTTTTGTTTTCCCTTTTCCTCTGTCCCTCCTACCTTTCTCTTCTTGCTTTCGTTGTCCTTTTCCTCTGCTCTCCTCCCACCACCAGGTGTTCTGTGTGTGGAGCGGGGGCCGGGTGGGTTCTGGGAGGCCCTCACAGAGAGGAGACTGGAATAGGGCTCCGAGAGTGATTGCCTCGGTGGTGATCAGGGCCATTCTTTGGGCTATTTGATGAGAACCCTTAGCCTCCCACCCTTCAAAGTCTCAACCTTGATCAGCTGAGGAGGGGGCTATTGACAGGGAGGAAAATCTGGTCTTTGTTGTTCTCTTTTATGACCAAGCAAATAAGCCACAACCAGTTATATGTCTGACCAATGTGGATGCTGCTTTCCATTCATTGTCTCGGAGCAGTTCATGATCCTCTTGAACATTCCAATTCTTCTCAAATAATTGCTGCATAATTACTAGGAACAATTGCTGGTCTGTAGCTCATTTGAGAGCAATTCTGCTACTGACTGGCTGCATCAGCTAAGACAAGTCCCTGCTCCTTTCTCAGCCTTCGTTTCTCCTTCTGTCAAGTACGAACAACAATCCTCTCCCACCTACCTCGCCATGGGTGGATGCTGGGGATCCACTGAAGAGTGTCACTCGGAGCAGTGCAGACTAGGGGTGTCCTATCACACTGAGCCATATCCGATTATGACCTAATATTCTCTTTTATTTGTATTTTATTCTTTTGAAATTGTGAAGAGCAGCAACTACTTAGCTCAGACGGAAGCATCTCATCTAATTTTCTAGATCATAGTTGGTTTCAGAGTAGCAGCCGTGTTAGTCTGTATTCGCAAAAAGAACAGGAGGACTTGTGGCACCTTAGAGACTAACCAATTTATTTGAGCAGAAGCTTTCGTGAGCTACAGCTGTCGAGAGCTACAGATGCATCCGATGAAGTGAGCTGGAGCTCACGAAAGCTTATGCTCAAATAAATTCGTTAGTCTCTAAGGTGCCACAAGTTCTCCTTTTCTTTTTGCTAGATCATAGTGTGTCCCCTTTGTGTACAACGAGACAGTTGACTGCACTGTGACAGGAGATGCTCTTGTTTTGGAAACAAATATTTTTGCAAAGAATTTTCATCCTACTTGTTATGATTTCAAGAAACAAAGTGGTTTTGTCTGAATGGATTTTCTGACAGAAAACGGTTTCCATGAAAATGTTCACATCTGATTTCCTGGGCTTTATCCTGCCTCTGGCGGGTTGTTGTCTGTTAGTCAGAACAGGAATCAGGACTGTTGTCTTCTCTTTATGGCTCCGTCACCGCTTTGCTGTGTGACACCTTGGGTAGGTCCAATGGGAACAGGGTCAATTCTCTAACTCCAGGCAGCAGGGAGCCTGGGTGAGATAAGGGATGTTAAGGCCATCTGCGAAGGAGAAAGGGATGTTTCCAGGTGTTGAATGTCAAGAATTCTAAACTTTGCTAAAATGGCTAGTCTTGAGAAACAAGAACTAGTTGGGGCCAAACTTTAACCATTGTCTTTTTTAAAGTCCATTCAGGGATGTGAGTCCCAGAGAGCCATAGAGAGGGGGAGCAACTTGCCCAAAGTCCCACAGATCAATAGGCAGCAATGGAAGCAGGAGTGACACTCTCTCTCAAAGACAGGGGGACCAGACATTAGGGCCTGGTTGCAATTGCCAGCTGTGGGAGGGAGTGTGCGGCCGTGGTTAGTGAAGGGGTCCATCCATGGCTCTGACACTCGGTGTGACCCTGAGCTGGTAGCTGAGTCCGTTTGCCGTCAGTAGGGTTGGGGTCCCATCACTACAGCCCAGTGGGTTTGGGAGGCTGCAGGAAGGTGTGTAAAGTGCTGGGATGTCAGGATCCCGGAGGCGCTGTCACCTCCGCCCTAGGGCCGTGTTCTGCACCCCCCTGCTGCTGGCTGAGTTTCTCCGTCCCTTGGCAATCAGACAGACTCTTGTTTTCACAGCCAGTCGATCGCCCTCGTGTCATCACCCTGCCTGCTGGCTGGGCAGGGTAACTCCTGAGGTCACCACCCTCTCCAGCCTGCCTTGGGCTTGGAGAGTGAGGAGGAGGGCGAGGGACGTCTGCTGACCCTGAACATCCGCCATCAATTATCCCATCACTGAGAGCAAGTGAGTGGCATTCGGGTTCCTCGGTGGCTTCCCCTGTCTGTCTGGGGAGAGGCAGAAACGGGGAGAGACTATCTCCAAAGGGAGATTTCCTTTGCAAACAGCCCCCAAGAGCCCCTCCTTCTTATGCCAGGCAGGGGCTTCTCCAGAGCCGTCTCCAGTGTGTTTGGAAAGGTTCCAGCAGTGGGGCTCCCAGCCCTTCCCTTGTGGGACACTGTTCCCCAGGCTGAGAGTCTCTGAACTGGGCCAGACCCTGTGAGCTGCTGAGTCTGGAAATCAATGGGGAATGAGGAGGGCCCTGTGCTTCCTGTGCCGAGGGTCTTTTCCCAGGAGAAGTCCGGACGCCTGAGTTCTGTTCCTTCTCTAGCCTGGGCGGGAGAGTGGCCTGGGACGACAGGAGGGGGCTGCTTGTCCAGAGTAACCGATGGTCTTTGGGACTGACCTCATTGCTGGAAAAGGATGAGACTTCCTGGATATTGCAGCAGCAGGGATTATGAGGGGGAACGTTGGGAGCAGATCATGCAATGAACTCCTGCCCGTGTGTGTAGATGGCACTCCCTGCACTCCTGTGGGGGCAGAGGGGGCGGCTGTGTTTGGAGCAGGGAGGAGGAGGGACAGAAAAGGCCCATGAGTGAAAGGCTGCCTTGAGCCCAGACTCACACCTGCTCCCCGCTCGGTTCCAGGATGGCCAGGCTCCTGCGGATGTTCAGGAGGAAGGCTCTGCAGGTGGCCCCAGAGCCTGAGGGAAGCAGCTGCCACCTTCCCAAGGGGCAGAGCAAGCCCTGCGTCCCCGCTGGCGGGGAAGCAGGTCCCGTCCAGACCAGACGGCGGAAGTGCCCAGCCTTCTGGAAAAGGAACCCAGCTCCCGGCGCAGGCGCCGAGCTGGGAGCGGCCCCGACCAGGCCCCAGTGGAGCTGGCCCAGGCTGCGGTTTTGCAGACAGGACCCAGCCCAGGAGGGGCGCCGGGCAGGGTGGCTCTGGGGCTGGTTGTGTGGGCAGCAGCGGCCCCAGGAGCCCAGCCCTCGTTCCCATCAGGAGGCATCGCCCTGCCCGGTCTCTGAGGACCTTCCAGCCCCCGCCGGCCAGGAGGTGGAAGGTCCCTGTCCCAGCACCGGCAGCTCAGCCTGGGACAGCAGCAGCACCTGGGCCTCTGGCAGCAGCCAGGCCGATGGAGGCCACTGCTTTGTTCCAGGTGAGGAGCCAGGCTGGGCTCCGGGAGGGGTGAGGACGGGATGTGAACACCCTGGGCCCAGACGCTCTCCCAGTGATATGGGGGGGGGGTCCCCAGCCCAGGTGTCTGGCCTGAGCCCTGCGAACCCCACTGCGAACCCCTTCCGCACGGGGACCTGGGGGTGGGGGTGTGAAGAGCTGCTGCCACTTTGGTCTTTGCTGCTCCGGGGCCGGGGGAATCGGCACCTCCCCTGGAGTCCTGGCCAGTGGAGGGAGGGCTCTGCTCTGGGCTTCTGCAGCTGTTGGGGGCTGAAGGCATCCCTGAGAGGGAGGTTTGGGGCCCCATCTGCCCTGGGTGCCTGAGGTGGGAAGGGGGGTCTTGAATCCTGCTCTGCCCACCATGCCCCTGTCCTTCCCTCCCTGGTGCAGGGACCCCCCTGGATTCGGAGCAGGAGGAAGGGGTGGACATGGCCAAAGATGAAGCTGCTCTCAAGCTCATCCGAGAGCAGCTCCAGTGCAGAGATAAGGTACAAATGTTCCCCACCTGGGCTGGAACCAAGATTGCCCTGTCCCTTCCCAGCATCCCCACCCCCTGCCTAGGGTCTTGTCCCTCATGATACACCACCCCTGATGGGGCCCTTTTACATCCATGATGTGGGATCCCCAAGATGGGGGTGTTTGTCCCACAACAGCCCAGGTCGTCTCCCCCCACAGGCACTGTCCCAGTTCCTGATCCTGCTTGTGTAGGAGTGGTGGGGGATTTGGACAATAGGCAGGTTCCCACAATCCCCCATTGAGGCCTGAGCCCTGGAGCTGGTTTGGGTGGGGCAGGAAGGTCCCGAGCTAACAGGTTCTCTCTCACTATACCCCACTCCCGGTGGGTCCAGGATGAGGGGCAGCAGCTCCTGTTCCTTCAGGCCATCTACCCCGCATGTCTGGCTGCATGGGAGAGAGGGGAGGACACGCTGGAGCCGCGCTGCTGCAAGGCGGCTGTGGTGAAGAGGATCGTGGTGAGTGAGACACGCCATACGGCAGCTGGAGGGAGGAGGGAGACATGGGATTGGCAGGAGTATGGCCGGGCTAATGGGTGGGGGCTGGGTGGTGTTGGAGGGGGCAGCAGAGGACAAGGATTGCTGGGGCTGAAGACTTGGGAGAAGAGAAGGGAGAAATTGTGAGATTGGTCAGTAGTGGGCAGGGGGGGAATTGTGTGACTGGAGGGCAGCTGACAGTGGGGGCCAAGGAATCACATGGTCCCAGCTCGGTCATCGGGATGGGGCTGAATGGGGGCATTTTTGACAGGGAGGAGGAGAGAAGGGGATTGGGAGTGAGCTGGGCAGGAATCCGGGAAGGGGGACAAGTCGGATGGGCAGGAAGGAATCGGGGGAGCGGGAGGTGGTGGGGGATCCTGCTGGCCATGTGGGGCACTGGCTGTGTCATCTCCTCACTGGGAGGTGTCAGTCGGGCCTGAATCTTACACGCTCCTTTGTCTCTTTCGCGTCTCACAGGAGCTCATCGAGGAGCTTCCCGATGACTCGTCACCCAGCGCCGTCCTCGCCCACTCCCTGGCTGCAGTGGGCTACCTCTGGTACCGAGACAGCCCCACCCCCCCACCCCGCCGACTCCCCTAACCCCACTGCTGATCAGGCCCAAGGCTGGGAGTCACCGTCACTGCCCCTCCCAAGTCACCTCCCAAGAGTGGCGCCTCTGGCAGAGATGGTGGGGTGGGAAGATTCACTTTCTCCTGGCGGGGCTCTTCTTTTCACTCCCATCACATGACAGGGGCCTTGGGGAGGGGCTCACTCCCGGGCTCAGATACAGGAGGGGCAGCAGGCTCCAGTGAACAGGAGCTATTCCTGTCCTGCCACTGTCTGTCTGGGACGCCTTGGCCTTGTCATTCCCGAGCTAAGTGCCTCAGTTTCCATTCTCGCCAGCCTGTGCCTCTATCCCTGTGGCTTGGTGTCCATGTTGGCGACAGTCCCACCCCCATACTGCACAGTCTAATACCAGCTCCTCTCTCTTGCCAGCACCATGAAACCTGCCCTGGAGCCAGCCCTAGAGACCCACCTCTTGCGAGCTGCCCTTCACTCCGTCTTCACCCTGGGCACGGAGAAGGACACCACCGGCATCCAGGTACCTCCTCCTCCTCCATCCTCTTCCTCTTCCAGAGTAGTCCTTGGTCCCTGCTCCCTTGATTCGCTGGAGCTCCAGCTTTAGGGGTGGGGTAGCGGAGATGGAACAAGCTGCAGGGTTGGATCCTTCCCTCCAGCAGGGAAGAGATTACCCCTCCCTGGGGGATTGCTTTCTTTCTTTCTTTCTTTCTTTCTTTCTTTCTTTCTTTCTTTCTTTCTTTCTTTCTTTCTTTCTTTCTTTCTTTCTTTCATAAGCCGTGTTTTGCCCAGAAGCCCAGGTTCCATCCATAGCAACTTGGCTGTTTCATACTCTTCTGCCTACAAGGCCCTCTGCAGAGACCTGCTAAGCTCATGGATTAAAGGTCCAGGGGTCATCAATTCTTGCGAATTGCCTGCAGTGGGATGTGAAGGAGAGAGGCCGGGAGATGTGTTTGGGCGTCTCCCCAGTGCTTCCCAGAGACCCCTCTTCCCATCCTGTGGCAGGTGTAGGCCCAGGTTCCCTAACTCTGACCCATGCTTTGCAGGCTCTGCACAAAGTCATCCCAGAGGTCCTGGATGCCATGCTGGGGAACCTGCTGGCAGAGTCCCCAGACACAGACAGGCTCCACTTCATCTTGGAGGTGAGCCCCATTTGACCGTAACTCTTTGGGGGACTGGTAAGGAGAGACTGGAAGATGCATTTTCTACTCTGTCCTCCTAGCTGGGTCCCCAGTGGGCCGTCCTTGGTTGGGGAGGTCAGTGCAATGTAGTGTCAGGTCCTTCCCTCTTGAGGGACAGAGGAAGGAGCTGGGGCTCCAAGCCAGAGCTCTGCCTGGTTCTGCTGAGCACTAAGCACAGGGCTCCTGGCTGTCTTGGGGAGTGAGAGTCTGAAAACCCACCCTTCCCCCACCCCTTCAACACACAGAGCCCATCAGATTCGGGAGATGGTTCTCAGAGAAGAGGCACATGCTCCTTCCTAGAGAAAGAGAAGGAGCCCAGGGAATCAGCCCTTCCCTCTGATGTGCTCTGAAATTCCTGGGGGGATTGTGCTCTCAGTCACTCCCTACATCCCCCCAAGGATTTGCGTAGCAGGGAAGGGCCGAGGGTTCAGTCTTCTTTCTGATGAACTGTTCAGGAGTCAGGAGTTCTGGGAGGATGGGACCAGCCCCGACCCCGAACATTGTCCCAATCTAGAGAGACGCTGACAAGTTGTGACCTGAAGGGTACAAGCTGCGTCCTGGGGGAAAGAATCCCCTTCTAAAGCTCTGCCATCAAGGACTCAGCTATTCCCCCCTGCGCAGAATGTCTCAGGCCCCTGGGGCTGGGGGCATGGGGCTCATTTGCAAAGCAGGAGCAGCTGGCCACTGAGTCTGACCTGCCTCCTTTCCCCACAGCATGTCAACCTCTGGGTCGTGTCCAGGGTGTCGCAGGAGCGAGCCAGGGCTATCAGGAGCAGCACAGCCCTGCTGAGATACACAGTCACCCTCCCTGAGTTTGACGTAAGTGAGCTCCGAGCCCAGCTTGCTGGCTCCAGGCGGAGGCGGGCTGGCTCCAGCGGGCTGCAGGATCTGCTGCTGCTGCCGGGGCTGTGGGTTAGGAGGGTTCTTCATGGGGAGGCAGAGTCAGAGCAGGACTGAGCTAGGCTTATGTCAAGTTCTTCTTGTCCTGGTTCAGCGTTGTCCCTGGGCCTTTAAGGGGCCTATGCTCCAGCCCCTGCTTGGCATCCCAAAGCAGCTCCAGGCTCCCTTGGCAGCAGAGCAAATGAAAGGTCGATCTCAAGCTCCTCTCCCCCAGCATCTCCTGCAGAGGGGCTAAGAGGAAGGAGCC
This sequence comes from Lepidochelys kempii, assembly GCF_965140285.1. NCBI lineage: Eukaryota > Metazoa > Chordata > Testudines > Cheloniidae > Lepidochelys > Lepidochelys kempii. Next base: position 43,753,153 of record NC_136393.1, on the reverse strand, counting down.
CTCTGGCCCAGGGGGGACAAGGAGATGACAGAAAAATGCTGATGGAGTCCCCTCTGCTCTCCCTTCCATTAGATCTCAGCCGAGTTCCCTCGGATGGGTCACCATGTGGCCCAGCTGGCTCTATTTGTCAGCGATCCAGACAAGGACATCAGCCGGCAGGCCAGGGAGGGGACTTACCGGCTCTACCAACTGCTGCTCCAACAGAGGGGTAAGGAACCCAGCTGGGACACGGAACCCAATAGGGGACTGAGAGTGACCACAGGTGGATAATGGGACCCCAGACCATTTCTCTCAGACTGACCCCAGCCGGAGGACAAGTCTCTCTCTGCCTCTGTTCTTCTCCACTCCACTGTGCAGCCACCAATGGGATTGGAAGGACACAGAAACTGCAACCAGAATGAGGAGAAAAATATCTCTCTCTCTCTCTCTCTCTCTCTCTCTCTCTCTTCCAGGCCTGACCGTACATGAGGCGGAAGATCTCTGGTGCTATGACTGGCACCAGGACAGCAGGCTCTTGGGCTACAAGAACACAGCCAAAGTGGGGGAGGTAAGGGCACTGTGCCAGGGCATGACACAGCTCAGGGAGTGGGGCTGGCTGGGTTCCCTGCAGTGGATGCCTCCTGGAGATAGGAAAAGAGCCCGCTCCTTATTTCCAGCTCAGAGTTCCTCATCCAGCAACCAGTGGGACACGCTGGTGCTAAAGGTCCCACACTGGGACTGGGCCAGGAGTCTCCTTGTCCTTGTCAGGCTGCAGGTTGGATTCCCCTTGAAGAAACCAAGGAGCTGCAGAGGCCATTCCCAGCGAGGAGAGAAATCACTAAGCTGCGGGGAAGAGACCTTTGGTCTGTCAGCTCCAACCCCCTCCCCCCGTAACAACACACGCACACTCCTCTAGCCGCTGAGGTGCAGGAGATCTCTCTGCTGGAAGCAAGACAGGGTCCCCTGTCGTCTCTGTGCCCTGCACAGCAGAGTGGGCCTGCTCACACACATTAGAGATCCATTTCCAGCCCATCCTGGCCCCTGCCATAAATTGCCTTCCCGAAAGAGCCACTGGAGGCTTTGGTCCCTCAGCATCTGCCACCTTTTAATAAAGGGGCTTCCCTGAGCCCTGGGACCCTGAAAGCCTCCTGGGGAATGAACTGCCTTGGCCACAGCAGCTCTCTTCCCCGCCCTTTGGGGCACTAGACGCCATTGTACCGCCAGGACTTGGAGGCTGGCTCTGGGCAATCTACTTGAGCCTCATGTCCTCTTGGTTTTAGGTCTTTGAAAAATTCTTCTCCGTCGGGCAGAGAAGATCCTTCGTACAGACAGCATTGCTGGCCATCCACGACCCCCTGCTGCGTGTCAGCCAGGCTGGGCTGGTGCTGGTCTACTCCCTCCTGGGGGAAGCCCAGCAACTGATGGGGGACACAGTAAGCAGCTGCAATCGACTCAGAAGCTTGGGGTGGGGCCCAGGGCCTTCTTCCCATCCTCTCGCCATTCGCTGGCCTGGTAGCAAGGAGCCTAGTAAGGACTTCTGGCCTTCATGGACTTCTGTTCTTAGGATGTGGTGCTCTGCTATCACTCCTGGGAAGGACAGGAGAGTCCCCTAAGTGCCCTCTGGGAACCTTTCCTGCCCCACGAAGCTGCACCCATTTCCCCATGGCCTAGTGTCCATGTCACCCGAGCCACCATCGAGAGTTGCTCCCATCCCTGGCAGCCTGGGAGGCCAAGGACTGACTGGTGATGGTGACTGACTGAGGCACATGGGCGTGGGAAGCTGGTTTTGCTGCTGGTAGGGCTGGACCCACTCTCGAGATATTGGGAGGATTCAGTCGTCAGGGGCTGCTGACCTGTCCCGTTCCCCAGGGCTGCCATCCTGTGGTTTCAGCTTTTGTCACTGGGGTGTCTTGGGGAAAGGTCTCAAGCTCTCCCCATCCCACTTCACTGCTGCCAGAATCCTTCCCTCCGCCCGCCACCCTTCTAGAGCCCCCTCCCTGCCCTACCTGGGTGAGGATGGAGGTATGGGGGAAGAGAGGGTTCTCCGAACTTGAGCGGTGTCCCCAGGTGGGTTGGAGGTGGAACAGCTGTCAGGGGCACTGATGGGGAAGTGGCAGGAGCTCACCCTACAAGGAGGGGGGTTGGCACTGGAGGTCACTAGAGAGGACAGCAAGCCTCCATCCTGGGGGTCAGGAGGGTGAATCCACCACTCAGACATGAGCAGCTGCTGGGTGGAAATGATGGTGCTGGTTCCAGGTGCCCTTCATCCTCCCTGATTCCTGGGGAGTGTCTCAGTCTCTGACATGTTCTCGTTCCCCTGCAGCATGAGGATGTCACAGCCAAGGTCATGGGCCAGCTTCACATGATTCGGCACTTGCGCCAGATGCCCAAGGCGCTGCAAGGGCTGTGGCTCATCTGATGCTCTTCAAGGTTCCCCTCCCTGTTCAGCAAGTCCCACTCCCTGCTGCAGGTACTGCTGTGTCTCACTATAAATGGGGGGCGAGTGGAAGCGGAAATGGAGGCCCCTGGCACTCTCTCCCCTCTCTGTGGAGCTGTGTCCTTTCCGCGGCCCCCCGAATTCCTTCATCTGGGGTAGGAGCTCTTTCCCTCACACCCATATCCCTCCCCTCTTTCCTTGATCTCACCCCCATCCCATTCCCCATGCTCCCAGGCAGAGATCTGCCTTCCCCATATGGTGCAGAAGGACCTTTGTGTTAGGGCTACAGACTGTCTGCCCAACTGAAGCTCAGGAAGCTCCACATTTGAGGAAAAAGAAAAGGAGTACTTGTGGCACCTTAGAGACTAACCAATTTATTTGAGCATGAGCTTTCGTGAGCTACAGCTCACTTCATCAGATGTTTACCGTGGAAACTGCAGCAGACTTTATATACACACAGAAATCATGAAACAATACCTCCTCCCACCCCACTGTCCTGCTGGTAATAGCTTATCTAAAGTGATCAACAGGTGGGCCATTTCCAGCACAAATCCAGGTTTTCTCACCCTCCACCCCCCCACACAAATTCACTCTCCTGCTGGTGCTAGCCCATCCAAAGTGACAACTCTTTACATAATCAAGTCGGACATAATCAAGTCCACATTTGAGGAGGTGAGGATGGGACAGAGGCTCCGGGCTAGCTTCATCTCCTGCCCTTTATTCTTCCTTTGGCCCTTCTCTGGGCTCTCAGAGTCTGACATGAAGAGGGAGCCTCCTCCCCGCATGTCTTCTAGGCCCTGGCATGTGTGATAGCCTCCCAGATGGGTGCAGTCAGAAGCTGAAGCACCTCAGGGAGCTGTGGGGACAGGTCCCTTGTCCTAGGAAGCCAAGCAGTGGTAGTTCTCAAAGAGGCTGAGAGGGAAGAGCCCACTCCCTCTTGGAGGTAAGAGCCATTGACTTCTTTGGGCAAAATGGGTTTCTTGGGGGAGAAATGGGATCCCTGCTACATAGCCTGGGTGGGAGCTTCCCCCATCCCTGGGACAGAGACATCTTCATCAATGTGCCACCCTTGTTTTTTTCCAAGCAAGAGGCTCCCCAGAGAACTCCTCCTCAAGCCTGTTCTCCTGGGAGCGTTTCTGGGAGGAGGCTCTCGTCCCTCAGTCTCCAACTCCATCATGCAATCTCTTTCACCTAACATCTCCGCTCTCCAGCTCCACTTGCCGCAGCAGGACAAACGGACCTTCAGCTCCTAGAGAACAGACTCTGACCTCCTTCTGATCAGCAATGGGGTTTCACTATCCCCTCAGCAAACCTGTCAGCCGGGCTGGACCGGATTTGAAGGAGGAGGGTATCTAACAGGGTGGCTTGGCCTATGGCTGCCTAGCCTGGGGCTAGGCCAAATTGATGACCAAGTGAGCCCCACCTGAGAGGAAACAAGGGAAAACAGCAGCAAAACTCCAGAAGCAGAGCGAGCTGTTCAGTCGACGGCCTTGGGCCAAACCCTGAAGTCCAGGGTAGGACTGGCTTCTCTCACCATCCCTAAGGAAGGGGACATAGAAGACCATAGAAACCCAAGAAGGGCAGGCCGAACCGAAATCAGGCTGAGGAAGAACTCCCCACGAGGGTGGAAGGCTTTGTTTCTGTTCAAGACATTTTGGGACTTTGTTTGCAAGGAGCACGACCCAGGAAGGAGTGGAGTAAAGGACAGTCACCTGGTTGGAGGGCTGAGTTCCCAGCCAACAAACTGCAAGAGTGAGTATGAGCGGGGTTGCTAGCCCAGCGAGAAAGCAATGACACGAGGCCTGGTCAGCATCTAGCGGTGAGTGAACTCTGGTACACACCCAAAGTGGCTGTGTCTAGAGCCCTGTGTAGGCTCTTCTGTGGGAAGTTCCCATGGGTCAGTGGGGCCTGAATCTCTCCTGCTCCTTTGGTCTCTTTGGGCTTCCCACGAGATGTCTGGTGAACTGCCCTTGGACTCTGGGCCCAGCACCGCTCAGAAATTATTCGCTACCTTCAGAGAGACAGGGCACAGCTCAGCCTGTTGGGTAGGCTGGAGACCCACACTTCACTCGAACACACAACACTGAGGTGGTTTGGGAAGCATAGTAACAAAGAAGAGATTTAAGTGATACTAAGCAAGAGAAAGAGAGACATTTCAAAGAGAGAAACAAAGCACAACACACTTTGTAGTGACTAAAACTGAATCTTAACAAGTCACAATCTTTGCCTTAGCAGTTTCCAGACTAACATCTCAGCTTTCCTAACAGACCTTCTTTCATGTCCCTGTAGGGTAGAAAACTTCTCTGTCGAATCTGCTGATTTGATTGCTTCGTCTTCTGGTTTCAGACCCTCTGTTCTCCTTCTGGGCTGCCTGGACCCTGATTGTAACATCTCTCTGGCCCAGCCTCTTACACAGATGTGTGCTGCAGCCAGCCCAGCGCAGGGAGCAGTGGGGACAGATGATCTCCTCCTGTCAGACCAAGCAACAGGGGTCCCCTTGAGGCTTAGATGGAAGATCCCAGGCATCTCCTGGAGGTAAGAACCGTCCACTCTTCTGGGCACTTGGGGCTGTTGCAAGAAAGAGGGGGCTCCTGTTCCATAGCCTATTTGTCCTCATGACTGTGTTTTTTTCTTCTCAGAGGATGCCCCTGGAGACTGTTTCGTGCAGGAGGTTTGAGCGGGGAGAGATCACTCACTGTCCTGACCCATGGGTCATTAACCCGGGTCTGCAGGGTTCCTGGGAGCAGCCACCCTCCAGCACGCCACATGGAAGCCTATGAAAAACTGCTTACCTAGGACTGACGAAGTCCAGACCCAGTTTGAGGCTCTTATTGGCAGAGTCCCAGAGCAGCTAATCGGCCCCCGGGACCTCCTTAAACCAGCAGCAGGAAGAAGAAGCTGTCTGAACAGCCGAGCTCCTCCCCGGCTCTGGACCGTGTGTTGGCTGTTCCTGCTCCCACTCCCGAGGCTTGATTTCCTGGCATCCGGACTCAGGGTGACTCACCTGACTTGAGGTTCTGAACACAATTTGGTCTTTTGCTTCTGCTCTTCCAGTGTCCTGACCCAGCTGACTCTCGACTCCTGTCTTGTGAGTGTGGACTCTGCCTCTGACCACTAGGTCTGGCTGCCCATGACCCGGCCATGACAATGACTTTTCTACAATTCCTCCAATGCCGTTTTCTGCTGTCCAGCTCTGCTCTCCTAGCAAGACACACCGATGCCTTGGCTCCCAGAGTCCTGCTTTCCTGCTAGTCAAGGGCTCAGGGGGAGTGCTTGTCTTGCCCCCTCCCCCACCACAGCTGCTTGTCCTCGGGGACTCTCCCTAGCGCAGAGGAGAATCCGTCCTGGCAGCAATTCAGGAAGTCACAGAAGGGACGGTCTGCTCAGCTCCCTCTGCAATGCCACTGCCCGAGACCATTACGAGTGGGTGCCCAGTGACTGCGCCGGCAGCTCCTTGAGAGACTCCTGGGGGCAGCGTAGTCGTGTTTCCCGGTGACCACGGGAAGCCATGCGAAGAGTGCGGCATTGAGGAGACTCTCCTGTTGTCCCAAAGGGTTTCTGTTCTCCTGCACGGTCAGACCGTGGGGCCAGGTTGGAGAATGGGGAAGAGCTGGTTGGTGATGAGTCGGAGGATTCACCATACAGGTGGCAGCAGCTGCAGATCCTGGAGTCCCTGTGGTCGGGTTACCATGCGTCCGGAGTTTCCCGGACATGTCCGGCTTTTTGGGTTTTAAATCGCCCTCTGGATGGAATTTGTAAAATTCTGAAAAGGTCCAGGATTTCCCTCCCAATGCAGCACTCTGGGGGCTGGGGAGGGAGCTGCACGCTCTGCGGGGGGGCACGGCACTGTGTCTGGCTCCGCACCCCAGACACACTGCTCTGGGCCGGGGGGGCTGGAGAAGGGGCATGGGGTCCCAAGGGACAGTCAGGAGACAGGGAGCAGGAGGGGTTGGATGGGTGAGGGGTTCTGGGGGGAGCCTGTCAGGGGGTGGGCATATGAAGAGGGGTCGGGGGAGTCAAGGAACAGAGAGGGGGGGGGGGTTGGATGGGGCGGAGGTTCGGGGGGGAATCAGGGGCAAGGAACAGGGGGGATTAGATGGGTTGGGGGTTCTGCGGGGGCAGTCAGGGGACAGGGAGTGGTTGGATGGGTGTGGGAGAGCCGGGGTCTGTCAGGGGGCGGGGGTGCGGATAGGGGGCAGGGCAATCAGGGCACAGGTAGGGGGTGGAGTTCTAGGGGGGCAGTTAGGTTGGGGGGGTCTAAGGAGGGGGCAGTTGGAGACAGGGAGAAGGAAGGCTTAGATAGAGGGCAGGGTCCTGGGAGGGGGTGATCAGGGGAAAAGGAGCAGTGGGGGTTGGATGGGTTGGCGGTTCTGTGGGGGGCAGTCAGGGGGCAGGAAGTGGGAGGGAGTAGATAGGTGGCAGGGCTACCACTCCCCCCCCACCCTCAGAGTGTCCTCTTTTTTGAAAAGTTCTTTTTTGAAAGTTCAAATATGGTAACCCTACCCTATGGGCCCAGCTGCCACCCCTGAGAGTTCAGGCGAACCTCCCCCTGTTCTCAGGGAGTCTTTGGCTTTGGCGGCTGGGCCTGCCTGCCGAGACAGAGGACTCAGTGTTTCCATCAGGCTGCTCAGCTGCCAATGCAGCCACCCAAAGACGTGAAGAATGGAAGCGAAAGAGCAAAGCTGGACCCTCCGCTGAGCTCCTGTGATCAAGTGAGCCCAGCCTGGGAGAGAGGAGGGAAAGCTCCAGGGTGGCTGGTGGCTTCAGGGAGCCAGGGGAGGGGAAATAAATAGTTCATGATGAATCCTACGGGCTTTGTCTTGTGTGGTGAAGGGTTTAAAATGGGTCTAGTTACTATCACATTCAACTTTACAATCGCTGTGTGTGATTGAAGGGCAGGTCTAGAAAGGGCAGAGGTCACTTGAGGAGCTTCAAGTCTCCAATTCTGTCCCTATTGCCTGCTTTGACCAGCTAATCTCAACCCAACACCTCCCTCAGGTGGTCGCAGTGGTGAGCTCTTTCCCTCTTTTTCTGGATTAGCCGCCAGCATGGGGACAGGATACATGTGGGCAAGGAAATGGAGAGGCGTGGGGGTCACGTGCAGAGGCATGCAGAGAACTTGCAGAGTTGCCTGTTCATGCAGTTCCTATGGGGGAACTATGGTAGGGTACCGTGCACTCAGGGGCACCATTTCCAATTTTGGTGGTGGCGGGGAGGATAATTTCACCCTGATTCCAGGAGCTACTTAGGCACCTGAAAACTCTAGTGTTTTGACAGATAACTTAGCAATGAGCTGACAGGAACACTTGCCAGACTGCTTTCCGGGGAAGACAGCTATAAGAATGGATCCAGGGAATGGTTCTGTAGCTCTGAGCTGTTTGGACACTTTCAGGGAACATTCCCGATGAGAGACAGAGATCCCCAAAGTTATCCTTGGTAACCCTGAGAGACTTATGGAAAATTAGCAGATCCCACATCTCTGCTGTCACTTTGCACGGACAAACTTGGACTGTCCGAACCTGTTCATGTATTTTACCTGCTTTAACCTCTCAAGAACTTTCACATATAAAAGAAAGAAAATTAAAGAAATGACATAGTCACACCGATATAGGGCCATAGCATAAACCCAACCTCAGAGTTGTCCCATTGAAATGGAATTATTCACAGCAGTAATTAAAGTGAAACATGCACGTAAGTGTTTCCAGGGCCAAGATTAAGGCCACAGCTTATGAGAGGTGCAGACGCAAGAAGAGAAGGGCTGTGCAAAAACTGAAATGCCACTTGGAACCTGGCCCAAACAATGCATCACGATGTTATACAGTAACAGAGGTGGTTCAAAAGTGTTTTACACTGACAATGCAACCTTTTAACTAAAAATGCCACTTTGGATTACATTGATCATTTGAAAAAAGTTACCTCTTTAAAAAAAACATTTTGGATTTCTCTGCCCATTTCAGAGAGAATGTGGAGTTTTTCCCACCAAAACTAAACAAAAATTTGATAATTAAAAACATTTCCAAATAAGTTTGAAGAATATGGGGGGGGAGTGGTTTCTTCTTCAATTTTCATGAACCTCTCCACCCTCGCTATTTTTGACCAGTTCTAATTGTGAATAAATGTCTGTCTGTCCATGAATAATAAATATGTCTGCTACTGAAACATTTACAAACAACGGCTCTCATGAGGAGCACTGAGGTCACATTACGCAGAGAAACACCCAGGCCTGCAGGGTTCATATTCTCAAAGACATAAATTGCCCCAGGACGGGAATGTAACACACAACACAGCATGACTGGCCCGGGTTGGTTAGGTGCATGTTTTGCTGTTGCTGGCAAATTGTGCTGTTTTGAGGTCGGGGGGAGTTATATTTGAAAGGAGTTCTTCATCCTCTCCCACTCTCACCCAGGGGGGCCAGAACAGGGGAGACCAGGGCCCACCACTTTTTACTGGCCATAAGTGTGAGCGACTGGATGATGGAGAAGAGAAGGGAATGGGGGGGCACTGTTTTGGGGGCAAGGGGTGGCATGAAGTGGGAGCTCAGGGAGAAAGGCGGTGTGAGGGGGGGCCTCAGGGAAAGGGGCAGTTTGAGGGGGCAGGACCTCGAGGAGAAGGGGTGGCACAGGGGCTGGGCCACAGTTTGGGTGCCAGCAGCCCCCCCACACTTTTAGGAAGCTTTTGCCCATCCTGCCCTCATCCCAAATTAATTTGTTGCAGTAAGAAAACTTTGAGCAACAAGGAGACTTAGAGACCCACAATATAACTGCCAAAATCCTCACCTGCCCCTCGAGTTGGGCAAACAGAATTTTTTGGTTCCTAGCAATTCCAAAAAAGAGATGGAAAAAAACGGTTTCAGGTTGAATAAAACTAACATTTTTCCAAATTTTTGATGAACCAAAAAGCTTTTAAAAAAAAAACCAAAGAGACCCAGGAACATTTCAAGGGTTGTAACTTTTTGAATTTTTAAAATAAAATTGAAGGACATTTTTAAACAAAAAATTATTTCAAACTGAAAAATCAAAATGGTTTGTTTGGAAAGCGTCTAAACGAAATGCTTTGACTTTTTAAGAACTGTGGGGAGGGTCTGGATGTGAACAATTCAGCAGACCAGATAGGAATTCGCAAACAGGTCTCCTTCCCCATTCTCCAGGGCTGGGTCTCGATTCCTGTTTCTGGTTCCCTGGGCCTGGTCCCCGTCCCTGTCAGACACTGCGGGGAGCTCAGATTCCTGGGAATCCTGCCGACTTCCAGGCTGCGGGGAGGGATGAGTCAGCAGCTTCCTGAAGACAAGTTGCGAGTAGGCAAACACTTTCCCTCTACCTTTCCAAAACCCACATCGGTACAGTGAGATTATCACCCCCACCACTGCCACCACTCCACGCACCAGGAGACGATTCCAGGACGCTGGCTCTGAAACAAAAGCGAGAGAAAGGCCCCATGACTAAGGGGCTCCGTTAAATCATCCCACTGCTGCCATGAGGATCCCAGAAGATGAAGACGTTCCTGGGATACAGGAAGAGCTGAGCTGGGTCGTGTGCACATGGGCACCACTCAGAGCAGCGGGAATGAGATAATGAGATCCTTATAACCAAAACCATGAAGAGCCTGGCAATACATTGAGATCAACAGTCCACAGTGGAGAGTCCCAGCAGCCCTGACCCACAGGGCGCAGCTGGGACTCACCATGTTAGGGCATGGGCAGGGTAGTGGGGGGATGGCAGTTGAGGGGTGCTGGAGGGATTAGGGGCCATTGCTAATGAGGCTGGGGCAGTGAGGAGGGGAGGGGGCATTTCTCCACTTGCTGCCCACTCCATCTGGGAGAAGCTGCGCCAGAGGCCAGTCCCAGTTCACACCCGTGCACTGCGTCTGCACTCGGGGTTTGCAGTGGGGCACCAACATGGCTGAGACACTGCTGTGCCAGGGGCCAGAGCCCCTCCCCTCACTGGGGTTATGGATCAATAATTACAGGGTCACTGGAGCAGGGGAGCTGGACTCTGGGCTCCCAGCAGGGGCCCAAGCCACTGGTCTGCAGAGTCAGTCTCACTCCCACGCTCTGGCCCATGCCCATGGCAGTGTTTAGCCATACAGGGTGTCTTCAGCAAGAGAGATTGAGGGAGCCCCACACCAGACACCTGGAGCCCAGTGGTTCCAGCCCTAACCTCGGGGGGCACCCATATTCCAGTTCCTGCCCCACATCCCACAGGGGGATGGAACCAGGGGCTCCCCACTGAGGGCCCAGCCACAGGGCTAAAGGCTGGAAGGGAAGCGGCGGCACCTTTCTGTTCGTTGAAACTTGTCAGCAAACTCAACATGGATTCGCAAATCGTTTCTGTCGACCCGAAATATAATTTTGCAGCAAATAAACTATTTACCCCTCAAATTACATGCAGCTTGACTTCAACTTAAGAGCCGAAATCCCAGTGACTTGCCGTGAGTTACTGTCAACACCTCCAGAAATGCACAGTTACGGGCAGGGCAGGCTCAGGACATCAGCTATGAAACGCTGCAGAGCTGCTGTTAAATTTGCCTTGGGTAGAAAAATTTCCCAACGGGCTCCCATAGCTCTTTTACTGAAGGCTGAGAGGAAAAAGATACGGCCAGTTGTAATTAGTGACACTAACAAGGAACTAGTCTGAATGAAAGAGACCTTGGAAGAGACTAGCTGCAGAGTTATGTGAATTCAGGGGACATCTTTACCTGGTAGTCGTGGAGTATTTTTCCAGGTAGGTAGAAAGAGTGTACTTGAAAGACATAACAGACCAAAGTGTTACAGAGCAAGTGAAGTGCACTTTTGGGCATTTCGGGGTTCCAGAAGACCTTGTGACAGAGCATGGACCACAATTCATAGAAGTAGAATTTTATTTATCTCAACAAAATATGATTTTCCTCATATTACTAGAAGCCCATATTACTCACAAGCAAATGGAGATGCTGAGAGCTGTACAGACAGCCAAGAATATCCTTCAACAGGAAGATCCATTCTTTGCTCTACTGAGTTATAGACCAACCCCAACAGCAGCTACTGGATATAGTGCAGCACAACTCCTGATGGGAAGACGACTCAGAACTACCCTCCCAACTTTGGAAAAGAATCTATCTCCAAAGTTGTCAGACACATAGAGAATAGCCAAATCGAATAAAAAGGGAAAAAAAGTTTACGAACACTTTTACAACAGACATCACTTAGAAAACTACCAGGCCTAGAACCTGGTGACCATGTTTGTGTCAAACTGGATGGAGAAAAAGAATGGAATACTCCAGCTGTTGTAAAGAAAAAGAATTCAACACACTGCTTGTATGTGATCAAGACCGAGAGAGGAGAGTTCAACAGAAACTGTCAACATCTACAGTTTGTTCCTCAGAAAGAACAATCAACTGAGCAAACTCTGCAGATGGTGGATGCAGAACAAGAAGATGACTCAAGGATTCCAGACTGACCACAGTCAGTCAGTGGAACTAATGGACAGCCAGATGACCAAGCTGTTACCTGTTTGGGTGATGTAATTAGAAGACCAGTACCATTCAGAGACACCTACCAGACTGATCCACACTGAACTTCAAAGACAGTGCGATAATGTAAACATTATAAATGGTAGAAATGTAGAACTTAAAGGGGGAGATGTAATGGAACGCTAAACTGTATTCTGCTGTTCAACCACTAGGTAGCGCTGGGTAAAAATATGATATTTAAGCGGACCTTAGCCATAGTTGGTAGAAAATTAAAGGATTTTGTGATGAACACTTCTGGTGTGTATCTGGCTGAGAGGGAAGCTCTGTAGCCAGCCCATATCTGCTACAGGACCACCACACCAATGATGAAAGCCCAGTGCTATCGACTACCTCTGCTATGGCCAACGAGTTCTTCTGAACTATGACATGCTGAAGACTATGGGGGATTTTACCCATGACATGTGCTACATAGAGACTTGGGGAATCAAACTCCTGGTCTCTTCATACTTCAGTGACGAGAATAAAATTATGGCCAAGAGCCTTGCAGATTTCCTTGTGGCAGCAGGGCAGGAAGTACCCCCCACCTCACCCCAGCTGCAGAACATAACCAAGTGTCAGCCATGGTCAAGTCAACCTTTGAATACAGGTTGGCTCTCGGGGGCCGGGGGAAGAGTGGGAATGTGTCAAGTGGGCTGGCCCTTTTACAGGAGTTAGGGAGAGGCTACCTCTGACAGGCTCCTGGAAGGGAGAACCAGCCAACCCAGACCAACCTGGAAATAATTAAATCCCTAGGTGGCTAGTTGGCAGCCAAATAGCTAATGAGCCTGATAAAGGGTTACTAGGGCTCAGCTGAAGGGATCTGAGGGATAGGAAGCTGCTGAGGAGAGGAGCTCCCAGGAGAGTTCACCAGAGCAAGGAGCCTGGAAGGGGTGCTCCTAGAGCAGTGGTCCCCAAACTGTGGGTTGTGCCCCCCAGAGGGTGTGGAGGAACATTTGGGGGGCATGGCAGGGCCTGGACCACTCCCCATGGGTGGTGGGAAGGGAACGCCACCCAGCTCTGCTCTGCCCCCAGCTCTACTCTGGCCCCATCCTAAACCCCAGCTGCAGCTCCAGCCCCAACCGTGCTTCCACTCCCAGCTGAAGCCCACGGCTCCTGGACCCAGTTGCAGCCCCGTTCCTGGCCCAACTCCTGACCGCAGCTCCCGACCGCAGCTCCTGGGGTGGGGGCACAAACCAGGTAAGGGAGGGCATGACCAAAAAAGTCTGGGGACCACTGTCCTAGACAGAGGAGCTCCCTTACGGGGGAGGAGCTGCCAGAGATGACAATGACAGCAGCAGCTGTAGCAGGACAGAGCCCTGGAGAGCTGCCCCTGGCTGGAGAAAGTGGACGCAGAGAATAAAGGCACTGTCTGAAATGACCCCAGCTCCGGGAAGGAGGGCTGAGGACTCCTGTCTTGAGGACAGTGAGGAGCTTGAGTGAGAGCTGAAGGCTGGAGCAGAGTGAAGGAAAAGATTTTATTTTGGGGTTTACTTGGACTCAGAGCAGGCCCCAGGAGGGGATATTTCTCTCAGATCTTTTTGACTGTAAGACTTAATTTAAGGAGTGCTGAAGATGGTAAACTGAGGCAAGATGCTTGCCAAGACACCCTGAAACAGCTGAGGGTGGTACCTGAGGGCGCGTCTCCATGATAAGTCTACAAAACTGGAAGCCATTTAACAGAACTGCTGCCCCTTCCCCATGCAGACAGAGCCTCGCTATCTTCAGTCTGTCTGGGTGAGCCCCTCACCCCAGGGTCTGACCCCAACAGATCCTGCATCACAGAGTGGGAACCTGGAGAGAAGACAGCAAAGGGTTTTGGGCCACCCCCCTGGCTTCCACACTGAACTTCCACACCTGTCCCAGCTCCCAGGCTGCTCCCGCTTCCCCACAACTTCCAGCTCCCCCCGACCTCAGGCTGCCTCTGCCCTGTCCTGTTCCCTGTGGGGTGTCCCAGAGCCCAGCATGGAGCCATCAGGGTCACTACAATACTGTCTACCACACCCAGAAGACAGGCACAGGGTGGGCTCAGGGAGTGGCTGGCCCCACAATGGGACCCCCGTGTCCCCACCCCCAATGTTTGCTGCTGCCCTTGCTGGGCCTTGTCTCCACTCAGACCAGGAGCCCTGTGGGCCTGGCAGCCCCGTGTTCTGTCTCTGCAGTGCCTGGCTCACTCGTGAGCACTATACGAATGAAAACACTCACTGCCCAGCCCCGAAGGGCTGCATGACAGCGCGGGGCCTTCCCCATTGCACACGGGGACCCTGGGGCGCAGGGAGCCCTGGTTACTCTGCCCCACACATTCACCCAGCGACTCCCCCGAGCTGCCAGACCCAGGTCCCTGGGGTCAGAGTGCGGGCAGTCGAGTGGCACTGACCGGCCGGGGCTGCTGGGGGGGGTGGCAGGAAAGAGTTGCCCCAGACCCAGAGAACCCAGGGGCCGGGGGAGGAGCAGCCCCAGCAGCGCCGCATTGACCCTGGCACGGGCTGAGCCTGCGAGCGCAGCACCAGAGGCTGCGGCGTGGGGGGGGGGGCTCAGCCATTGAGAGCAACAGGGTCCCCCCCCACCCGCAGGGGAGGGGTCGGTGCTGGGACAACAGGCCGGGCTGGGCCAGGGGCTGGGAGCTCTGGCAGCCAGCACGGGGCCGGCACCAAGGGCCCTGCTGGAGACCCTGGGCCTGGCCAGCTGGGAGCAGCCAGCGAGTGACTCAGGGCCTGGGGCCCTGCCCAGGACGGGGTTTCCGGGGGGTAACAGGAGGCTCCCCAGGGGCTGCTGATCCCCTAGAAGGAGGCACGGAGGTGACTGGCTCAGGATCCCGACAGGCTCAGGGGCCAGGGCTGTGGAATGGCCCAGAGCCCAGCCGTGTTCAGGGTCCGGTGGGCCCAGACTGGGCTGGGCTGGGGGCAGCGAGGGGGGAGGGGAGCAGGGATGTGCTGGCTCCAGCCAGCCACAGAGAGGAAGCTGCTTCCTCCACAGCCTGGGGTTCCTGCTCCCCGGAGCCCTGAGATCCTGGCCCTGCAGCCGGCACCCACTGCGCAGCCTCCATCGGCCGGGACAGACACACCCAGCTTGGCCCCTTCGACTGCCCCCTGCTGGGGGTGGGGGGTGGGAAGAGAGGAGGGCGGGGGTAGGATGAAAGGGCCAGTTCAGCAATCACAGACCGAGCTCACTGAACCTTCCCACTCCCCCTCTCCTCGGCCTTAGCTTCTTCTCTGTCCTTCCTCACTGTCAGGTTTCTGTCTTTGCCCCCGGTCGCGGCGCTGGGGTTGTGGGGAGGGGTTTGGATGGGGGCAGCTCATGCTCAGATGTTGTGACAGGGTCACACTCTTGTGAGTAAGTCTCACTCAGAGAGCAGGTTTCAGAGTAGCAGCCGTGTTAGTCTGTATTCGCAAAAAGAAAAGGAGGACTTGTGGCACCTTAGAGACTAATAAATTTATTTGAGCATAAGCTTTTGTGAGCTACAGCTCATTGAATGCGTCCGATGATTTTAACCCCAGTTGTTTGATTTTTGTATGATGTTGTTTCAACTGTGTGTTGATTTGGAACTCCCTTTTCTAGAACTGGGCTCTGCACTGGGGACAGGTCAGGGCACCATGAGGCATTATAGTTACCAAATACGGAAACCTTCCCCTCCGTTCCCTTCTCCTCACTGTACTGGGTGAGGCAGGCTCTGCAGAAGTTGTGCCCACACACTGTAGTCACCAGCTCTGTCAGATACCCCAGGCAGACGGAGCAAATAGCTTCATCTTGTATTTCCCCTGCTGTAGCTGCAGCGGCCATGGCAGCTGGGTGAGTATCTGTTCTCTCTGCCCGTGGCTCTACACAGTGTGGGCTTGGGCTGACACTGGGAGGGGCCGCCTGCAAGTATCTGCTAGTCCCAGCCACAGAAGGAGAAGAAGAAAAAGGAGGAGCCAGGAGGGGGAGAAAACAGGAAAGTGAAACTGAAGGAGAGTAAAAGAGGGGGAAAGACAGGGAGAGGGCAGGAGAGAAGGAATGGATGGAGGTGAGGAGAAGGGATGGGAGAACAGGGGGCAATGGAGAGAGGGGGAAGAATATGAACTAATCTGATGTGTATTGCTGGAAGGCTGGAAGGGAGCGCATATCCCCTGCCCCACAGGCAGGAACTGTCTAACCCACCCCAACACTCACTGGGGATTGAAGTGGGGACCTACAGCGCTTAGCACAAGTCTCTACAGCTGGAGCTAAAGAGTCAGTCTGTGAAGTTCAGAGCTGTAAAAACCCACAAAATAAGGTCTGGATGAAGCATGGTCTGAGGATGCTTAACCCCCCTCTCCCCCCACACCCCCCACAGACCAGGGTGAAGCCCTAGCAGTCCGGTTTACTGAGCCCTGCCTCAGCGCATGGGGCTGGATGTGGTGATTTCTCCGGAGCCCTTCCAGCCCCACATTTCTATCCGTGAGCTCTGGCCTGTCTGAGACTCTCCGGGCCTTGGAGCCTGATCCGGTGCCCCTTGCAGTCAATGGTCAGATTCCCACTGGCCGTTGGATCTGGCCCTCGCGCACATCCCATCACCTGTGTATTGCACTCAGGGCCGGTGCAAGGATATTTTGCGCCCTAGGCGAAACTTCCTCCTTGTGCCCCCCCTTCCCCCTCCTTTCCCCTCCCCGCGTACTGCTTCACTGCGGTACAAAGTGGCAAGGACAATATCAATATGACAAATGTCAACAACACACGCATATCGGCACGTAAACATACACACTCAAACACTCAACATACCCACACAATGGACACAACGTATTCGCGAAGTGATGCAGCAGCACTTGCCAGAGTCTGAGATCTGAAACATCTCCACAGACATCGTGAGCCTCAGTCGACAACCTCCGAAAACGAGTCAACGTAGCACGATAACCAGCCTGTCAGAACGGGTGACGGCCACGCGCAATGAGGAAAACGACGTCACACACACACACATGCATTCTGGGTACCCAGAGCGGGAGGTTTCCATGTTTGGTAACTATAATGCCTCATGATGCCCGCTTGTCTCTGCATTGACCAGCTGTGGCTCCAGGTGAGCACTTCCCATAGAAATCCTGAGACGGGTAAACTGCTCCAAGAAATTTAAAAAAGTCTTGGGCCAAATGTAGAATAAGGGGGGCAGGCAGGGGTCTCCGAGGCTGCTCGCTATGGGGAGCTGGGGCACCAGTGGGAAGACTGCGGGGGCACACGGGGAGGCAGCAGCAGGTACCCAGGCACCCTCAGGCTTTGGGCAAGGAATCCCGCTCCATCCCCCTAGCGCCTGCCTTCAGCTCCCATCTGGTCTTGCCACGGCCCTGCTCCATGAACAGTCCCACCTTAGGGGGATGAACCTGTCCCACCTCATGGGCCTGTGGGGGCTGTGCTCTGCCCCAGAGCAGGCCGGGCCCCGTGCTCCCTGCTCCAGAGGGGGCTGGCCTGGCTCCCCCCAGGGCCAGATTAACTTTTTGTGGGCCCGATGCCAAACATATTTGTGGGCCTCCCTGGGGAATGTAGAGGCGAGGGGCAAGAGCACAGCGGGCAGGGTAGATTTGATTTAAATCATGACTTAAATCACAAGTTAGGAAGACTTGATTTAATCATGGGTTTCTACATAAAAGTGCATTCTTGTTGGTTGTTATAACCTTAATACATATTCTTCACAACTCAGAGACAGATGTAGGTTTCATTTTTAGAAGGCACGCACTGTACATTTGTAAACTGTGATTTATTTTGAAAACTTTTCAGATGAGTTTTACAGCTATATCAGAAAATGAATGATTGTTTGGTTATTTCATCTGTCAAAGATAATTGAAGCAGGTATTTATGAAGTCATTGGACGGTGAACTATCTCCAATTCAAGAGGTTAATCATGAATATTTGGAGGATTTTCTTGCCAGGCTGTATTAAGAGGAGAACACTACCAGACAGACATTTAAATTGTTTTATTTAACTAAAACAACAACGTTAAGTATTTTTTTCTTCAACAGCAAACATAATATTTTAATAAAAAAGCATATGTCCATCACTTCTCACATTTACCTCCAGACTTCTTCTCCTTTTCCAGATCTATTCTGCCCTCAACAATCTTCTGTTCATTGAACTTTTTGAAACTTTTCGCTTTTAAAGAGAGGTAAAGGGTTGACCCTGTGTACACAAATTTGCAGAGGGACAATAGAGTTGAGGTCTGTTATTTCTCACCGCTATACATTATTTATTTATTTAAAAACATTTTTGCTGTTAACAAGCATGTTACCTCTGGAGACACAAATCCACAGTTTGAGAACTGCAAAACTAAGCATCTCTGATGGTGTCTTGCAGACTGAGCACTGAGTCCCATTGGGTAGATAGAAAAATTAACTTCAATAATCTATACAGAAGCCCCTGGAACCCCATAAGATTGGGTCCCTAATCCATGAACTATTAGAACTTATTTACAGAACTTTTCTTAAAGATTACAATTATATATTGTCTCATACTATAGAATTAGAATTTATTATCCCTATTCCATGATATAATGTATCTTAATTAAAACTATCTTTAGATCGTTTTTTCCCTCAAAAATCCAAGTTAAATTAAAATCTAATTTTTTTATTTTTTTCTTAAAGTCATTGATTTTTATCCACCCTGACAGCTGGGCATGGTGGGGGGGAAGGATTGGTCCCCAGCTGGAGCGAGGCAGGGGCCAGGGGCAAGATGAGCACAGTGGGTCATGGTGGGAGAATTAGTCCCTGCTGACTGGAGCAAGGCAGGGGCCGGAGGCAAAAGCACAGCGGGGTGGGAGCTAGGGTTGGTCCTTGGAGCAAGGGAGGGGCTGGGAGTAAACTGCAAGTGCAGCAGGGCTGGGGGGGGGGGTAAACAGGATCCCTCCCTCACCCCTGCCCACATAGAGCTGGAACCTACCTTCTCCCTGGTTCTAGCCCATTCTCTTCATCTCTCTCTGCACCGAGCTGACGGTGGGGGTGCAGGGTCTGGGAGGGAGTTAGGGTGCAGGAGCAGGCTGGGGGTTGGGGTTCAGGGTCTGGCCAGCAGCTAGTATGAGGGAGGGGGCTCAGGGCTGGGGCTGGAGGTTGGGGTGTGGAGTGCTTACCTGGGGCAGCTCCCGTTCGGTGTCAGGGGTGCAGGTGGGTATGTGGGGGGCCGGGTTCAGGAGCTCCCATTTGGTGCTCAGGGTGGTGGCGGGGATGTGCAGGAGTCAGGGCATGAGGTGGGGGGGCTGGGTATATGTGGGGGTGCAGGAGTCAGGACTGGGGGCTGTGTGTGTGTGAGGGGGGTTCAGGAGTCAGGGCATGGGGGGTGGGGGGTGCAGGAGTCAGGGCAGAGGGCTGGGGGTGTGTGAGGAGGTGCATGAGTCAGGGATGGGGTCATGGGGGTGTGTGGGGGGTGCAGGGGTTGGGGCTCGGAGGTGTGGGGGGTGCAGGGGTCAGGGATGGGAGGTGTGGGGGGTGCAGGAGTCAGGACAGAGGACTCGGGGGTAGAGGAGTCAGGGCAGAGGGCTGGGGGTGTGGGCTTGGGTCTTGGGGATGCTCCCAGCCCCCTGCCCTGAGAGGCTCATGGCAGGGGCCTGGAGGGGATATGTCCTAATTCCACCCCTTTCCCCAAGGCCCCGCTCCTGCCTCTTCTCCGCTTCCTCCCTCTCCCTCTCGCAGGCAACAGCTGATGGGTGGCAGGGAGGGAGAGGGAGTGAGGGGGGAGGCGGGAACCCAGCATGCTGGGGAAGAGGCGGAGGACGGGGGAGCTTGGCGGCCGGCACAGCCTGCCCTGTTGAAGTAGGACAGAGCCCCGGGAGCTGCAGCACCAAGCTTCTGCCCCAGCAGGGGAGAGCGGGGCACGGAGAAGAGCGGCCACCGGGGCTCCTTCGGAGTGTGGGCCTGGCGCATTAGCTGGCGCCATGGTAAATCTGCTACTGCCCGCGGTGCTGCCCCGCCCGCCGCAGTGAAAGCTGGACCCGCCCCGCCCCTCCCCGCCGGTCCATCCCCCGGCTCCGTGCGCTGCACAGCGGCCAGGCAGCACCCCCGCTCCTTGGAGAGAAGACAAGTTAAAATGTAAAAAAAAATTGGGGGGGGGCACCGCTTTTTGGTACCCCCAAATCTTGGCGCCCTGGGCGATCGCCTAGTTCGCCTAAGGGTTGCACCGGCCCTGAGTGCACTGTGCGTTGTTAGGGGCCTAGCGACCCCCTGGGTTATTGTTACAGGGAGACACTGAGCTGAGCTCACAGAGTTCTGTCTTGGCTGTTAAATCTCCTCCGGGCTTCCGCCATCCTGCCCTGAAAATGAAAATGTCAGAAAGTAACAACAGCCCTGGGGCTGCTCCGAGTGACTCTGCAGAGGCCCTGCGAGTTCTCCTGCTCCCGAGGCTGAAGTGCAAACCCCAGCCCAAGCCAGGTGCCAGATAAGCCTCAGGCTGCAGCTTTCAGGTGAACGTGGCACACCCCAGGTAACTGAAGAGGAAGGAGCAGAGGGAAACTAACAATGTGATTTTATCGGCTATTCTTTCATCTGGCCACATTATTTTTTTTCCAAGAAAATAGGCTCAGTCCAGTGAGAACAAGGGAGAAAAATTGCATGTCCAAATTAGGGGGAAAAGTTATCAAGACACCCTAGTTAATGTCTAGCTCTACCCACCATTCCCAGAGTATTCTAACCACACACTAACCCACAGAAAGCTTCCTACCAACACTACAAAAAGAAGGATTCTGAGTGGACTCCTCCTGAAGGTCGAAACAGCAGACTGGACTTCTACATAGTGTGCTTCTGCCGATGTGACACACCCCTAGAGCCCTGACCAGGGGTATTCTATCTGCTACCCAAAATCCATAATCCTGGGAATCCTGGACGCCCCATCATCTCAGGCACCGGCACCCTGACCGCAGGATTTCTCTGGCTATGTAGACTCCCTCCTCAGGCCCTACGCTACCAACACTCCCAGCTATCTTCGAGACATCACTGACTTCCTGAGGAAACTACAATCCTTTGGTGATCTTCCTGATAACACCATCCTGGCCACGATGGATGTAGAAGCCCTCTACACCAACATTCCACACATAGATGGACTATAAGCCGTCAGGAATAGCATCCCTGATACTATCACGGCAAACCTGGTGGCTGAACTTCATGACTTTGTCCTCACCCACAACTATTTCAGATTTGGGGATAATTTATACCTTCAAGTCAGCAGGATTGCTATGGGTACCCGCATGGCCCCACAATATGCCCACATTTTTATGGCTGACTTAGAACAACGCTTCCTCAGCTTTCGTCCCCTAACGCCCCTACTCCACTTGTGCTACATTGATGACACCTTCATCATCTGGACCCATAGGAAGGAGGCCCTTGAGGAATTCGAACAGGATTTCAACAATTTCCACCCCACCATCAACCTCAGCCTGGACCAGTCCACACAAGAGGTCCACTTCCTGGACACTACAGTGCTAATAAGTGATGGTCACATAAACACCACCCTACTGACTACTATACTTACCTACATGCCTCCAGCTTTCATCCAGACCAAATCACACGATCCATTTTCTACAGCCAAGTTCTAAGATACAACTGCATTTTCTCCAATCCCTCAGACAGAGACAAACGTCTGCAGGATCTCTATCCAGCATTCTTAAAACTACAATACTCACCTTTTGAAATGAAGAAACAGATTGACAGAGCCAGAAGGGTACCCAGAAGTCACCTACTACAAGACAGGCCCAACAAAGAAAGGAACAGAATGCCACTAGCCGTCACCTACAGCCCCCAACTAAAAGCTCTCCAGGACATCATCAATGATCTGCAACCTATCCTGAAGGACAATCCCTCACTCTCACAGACTTTGGGAGACAGGCCAGTCCTCACTTACAGACAGCCCCCCCAGCCTAAAGCAAATACTCACCAGCAGCTACACACCGCACAACAAAAACACTAACCCAGCAACCAAACCCTGCAACAAACCCCGGTGCCAATTCTGTCCACATACATATTCAAGGGACACCACTATAGGACCTAACCACAGCAGCCACACCATCAAGGGCTCTGTCATAAATATAAAGGGAAGGGTAACCACCTTTCTGTATAAAGTGCTATAAAATCCCTCCTGGCTTGAGGCAACATCCTGTTACCTGTAAAGGGTTAAGAAGCTCGGCTAACCTGGCTGGCACCTGACCCAAAGGACCAATAAGGGGACAATATACTTTCAAATCTTGGGGGGCAGGGGGGGCAGGGGAAGGCTTTTGTTTTGTGCTCTTTGTTTACATGTTTGTTCTCTTTTGGGACTGAGAGAGGCCAGACAGAAATCCATCTTCTCCAACCCATCCTAATCCAAGTCTCCAATATTGCAACCAGTATAGGTAAGCCAGGCGAGGCGGATTCATTTATCTTTTGTTTTATGTGAATTTTCCCTGTGTTAAGAGGGAGGTTTATTCGTTTTCTGTAACTTTAAGGTTTTGCCCAGAGGGGGATCCTCTGTGTTTTGAATTTGAATGCCCTGTAAAGTATTTTCCATCCTGATTTTATAGAGATGATTTTTACCTTTCTTTTTTTTTAATAAAATCCTTCTTTTAAGAACCTGACTGATTTTTTTCATTGTTCCAAGATCCAGGGGTTCGGGTCTTTGATGATTTTGTAACCAATTGGTTAGGATATTATTCTCAAGCCTCCCCAGGAAAGGGGTGTGTAGGGCTTGGGAGGATATTTTGGGGGAAGACGTCTCCAAGTGGTCTCTTTCCCTGTTCTTTGTTTAAAACGCTCGGTGGTGGCAGTATACTGTTCAAGGACAAGGCAAAGTTTGTACCTTGGGGAAGTTTTTAACCTAAGCTGGTAAGAATAAGCTTAGGGGGTCTTTCACGCGGGTTCCCACATCTGTACCTGAGAGTTCAGAGTGGGGAAGGAACCCTGACAGGCTCATTCACCTGCACATCTACCAATGTGATCTATGCCATCATGTGCCAGCAATGCCCCTCGGCCATGTACATTGGCCAAACTGGACAGTCTCTATGCAAAAGAATAAATGGACACAAATCTGACATCCGGAATTATAACATTCAAAAACCAGTAGGAGAATACTTCAATCTCCCTGGTCACTCAATAACAGACCTAAAAGTGGCAATTCGTCAACAAAAAAACTTCCAAAACAGACTCCAACGTGAAACTGCAGAACTGGAATTAATTTGCAAACTGGACACCATCACATTAGGCCTGAATAAAGACTGAATTAGGGCTGGTTAAGTCATTAAAAAACCTAAACCTAATTTCCCCCATCCTAATTTCCCCCTACTGTTACTCACACTTTCTTGTTAACTGTTTGAAATAGGCCACTCTCATTAACACTACAAAAGTTATTTTTCCTCCCTTTGTATCCTACTGTTAGTTGAATTGTCTCATTAGACTGACCTCACACTTGGCAGGCAAGTCCCATCTTTTCATGTATTTATACCTGCTCCTGTATTTTCCACTCCGTGCATCTGATGAAGTGGGTTCTAGCCCACGAAAGCTTATGCTCAAATAAATGTGTTAGTCTCTAAGGTGCCACAAGGACTCCTCATTGTTTTTGCTGATACAGACTAACACGGCTACCACTCTGAAACCTCCCCTCCCTCATCGTTCATGATCCTGCTGAGATGACGACCTTTGGTAACAGCAGCAGAAAGGTGCAGGTGGCGAGCAGGGGGTACAAAGGGTAACAGTTTATTGAGCTGCAGAGGGGAGCCTCTGAGGTGAGAGTCTCCTTTTTTATTGCACATCATTGAACTATTATCTGACAGACGGGCCCTGAGTCAGGGCACCAGCGACGCGGAGCCTGTGTGCCCCAGAACACACTGACAGGGAAAAGTCATTAAACACCCCGCTGCCTGTGCTGACCGAGCTCAGGGGATCTGAGACGCTTCAGGTGCGGCTCTGAAGGGAGTTCCAGGGTAAGGTGCATAATTCCCTGCTCCGCTACAGACTCCCTGTGTGGCCTTAGGCAAGTCACCTAGGCCCAGAGTTTCCAAGGTGTTTTAGTGTCTCAAGATGCAGATAGGCGCCTAGTGGAATTTTCAAAGATGCCTGGGCACTTAGCTTCCAATGGGAGTTAGGCACCTAGGTGCTTTTGAAAATCCCACTAGATGCCTAACTACATCTTTAGGTGACTACAGACCTTCTAAAATCTGCCCCTTAGTCTCTGTGCCAGATTTGGAAAGTTATTTAGGCTCCTAAAGATGCAGACAGGAGCCTTGTGGGACATTCACACCTGCCTTGTAAGCCGATTTATATTTTTTAAAATAATGTAAAAGTGGACTGGAAACAGGAAGCGTTTAACAGTTTCCCTCTGTTCTACAATATCACCATCATAAAAAAATGTATTTAACTAAGAATATCAACTTTATTAATACGCTTTTGAATACAGAAACAACCCAGCACTCTTGGATCAATAGCCCTCAAAAGCAAACACTTTCTAAAATTAAAACAAAATGTCGCCCCTTCTTTTGCGATGTTCTTCAGGAGGCAGCAAACACTTTTCGTCGTTGTCCAGTGGGGAATGGGGCTGCCCCTTGCCCAGCCTGGGGCAGGAGTGGTAACTGCGGAGGCGAGGGGGGAGGGCAGGGTGTCACGACACTCACCCAAGCCCCAGGTGCTCAGGTCCAGGAAGCCCCCTCGCCTCCCTTTTGGTGGGTGACAGAAGGTGGTGGGGGGCTGCGGCCACGTGTGCACCTCTTCCCCGCTGCTGCCCCTCACCATAGCATCACTGGGGGTGGGGGATGGGGCATCTCCTTGCCAAGCGTGGGGCAGGAGAGGTGACTGCGGGCGGGGGCACGAGTCCAACACAGACCCATGCCCCAGCCGCGCAGGTCCAGACTCCAGGAAGCCTCCTCGGAGTTGGAGTCGTCTCCCAGTAGGTGCCAGGGGGGCTGCCATCACATGTGCACCTCCTCCTCTCCCCCCTCCGCAGGTGCAGCAGCCACCTCAGCTTGCCGCCCGCGCCGGTCCCTGTGTTGTAGCCAGCAGCGGCCGGTGAGGGAGCACTGCGCGGAGCAGCTGGCGGGGCCGCTCCAGGGGAGGCCCATGGGGGCAGCAGGTGGGGCTGGGGCAGAGACCTGGCCCCAAACATTGGTGGACCCAGGCTCCCAGGCCCTGAATATTGCTGGAGCACGAGCACCAAGGGCCCATGTAACTCGCTGACCCTGCAAGGTGTATTTATGCAAGTTCTCAGTTGCAGAAATTTGTCCTGTATTTATTTACTTCTGAAAAACACCAAAAGTTAGATTCTGACTGTGTGGAGACATCAACTATTACAGAAACCACATTATAATGTTTACTTTGCTTACTATAGTTGGGATTATAATAAAAATGTCATAGGAAAGATCCAAATGAGAACTCTAGCCTGTGTTCTTGCACATAGGTTGTTAAAACCTGGGAATTGCTGAGAGCAGATTTAATGGGGCTCTATCCAGTGTCCCAGAAGCTATACCAGTATGTACTGACAGCTACAGATGATTTTTCAAAATAGGTAGAAGAATTTTACACTTAGAACTATGACCGCACATGATGTGGAGAAGAAGACATGTGAAATTATATATTAACATGGCTGTCCAGAGCAGATACTGGCAGATCTAGGTTCTGAACTGAATAACGAGGTAACAGTTTACATTTGATGTTATTTTCACTATATGGTCAATTGCACAATCATGGCCGTGTGACACAGAGCTTCAGCAGACCATGCCACCTAAAAAGCAGCAGACTGGATAAAAACACAAATGAATCCATCACAAGATAATGTTAGGGTATTTATTTTCAAATAATCAAGGTAAGTTTCGGGCACTCTGCCATGGATGGCGTATTGTGAATAAATCTTCAAAACTGAATGATGACACTGAAAATGTTCATAACGCGTCACGTTTAAAACAAAAAGTGGTCCTAGCAATGCCATGTGATGTGCCTCCCCTCACACTCTGCTCAGCCAGCTCTTCAAGAAATTAGGTTCAATCGCTAACATCAAGGAATTGGACCAATCGGTCACTATTTGTACAGAGCATTCCAGAAGGTGGTGGACAGAACCCAGAGGAATTGTGATGAATTTCCTGGAGCAACTTTCTTTTCTTTGTACTCTAAACCTCACATGACAACAAAAATAGCACCCTTTTGACTGATTTATGGCCGAGAAGAAAGGTCTCCCAATAAAACGTCACCAAATTTCATGTTATGTGTCATTAAGTGCCAGCATCTTTACTACAATTAAGTTAATTTGTGATGATTCAGTAAAGGAATACAACCCCTTCTCTATTTCTTTATCAAACTGCATTTGTTGTGTCCTTAGAACCAAGAACATGGAAAGCCTGGCAGTACTCTGAAATCAACAGTGGACACTGACAGGACATTCCCTGCAAATAATATTTCTAAAGAAAAATAAACCACAAAAATGAGATTGTAGAAGACATTTTTGTATTTCGCAGGGGTAGGCAACCTATGGCACATGTGCCAAAGGCGGCATGCAAGCTGATTTTCAGTGGCACTCACACTGCCCGGGTCCTGGCCAAGGGCCGGGGGGGCTCTGCATTTTAATTTAATTGTAAATGAAGCTTCTTAAACATTTTAAAAACCTTATTTACTTTACATACAACAATAGTTTAGTTATATATTATTGACTTATAGAAAGAGACCTCCTAAAAACGTTAAAATGTATGACTGGCACGCAAAACCTTACATTAGAGTGACTAAATGAAGACTCGGCACACCACTTCTGAACGGTTGCCGACCCCTGGTATCTAAGAATACAGCACTTGAGGTTGGGCACCATGTTTTGTGAGAAAAAGCAAGGAAGGGTCATATCTTGATTACCGATTATATGCAGCTAGAAAGTGAATTAATGCTGACAGAACTCCAAAGAATATTATATAATCTTGTATGAGTGAATTTAAATATATTGCTTCATTAACTCTATCCTTTTTAAGCTATTAATTTTCAAAGGTGCAGTGCAGGAGGTGGGTGTATGTGCCCTGCCTCCCAGAGAGAACCAGTCAAGACAATAAAGGGGGGGTTGGAGGGAGAGAGAGAGAGAGGAGGAGAGGGAGAGAGCAGCTGCACATGTGTGTAGTTGTGATGTTTATGACACACGTACATTGTAATTGAACAACCCCATCTGACAGTTTAATCGTTTATTTTGTGAAGATAAATATTTTGGATTTTCTGAAATTCCACAGTTGAAATACAAATGATGTTATTGAGAAAAGTTAAACTTCAATACAGATTTGAGGGAAGAATAAAAAAAAAAATGTAAATAATTCCATTTCTAAAAATATGTTTAGATGCCTTTTTTTGAAATACTGTGAAATTTAAATTAAAGTATTCTTATATTTACCCCTTGTTACAATACTATTTTCTAAATTAGAATAATCTTTTTTATTTCCTATTTTACATTGAGATTTCACAGGGGTAGAAAATTCTGGCAGGAGTGAATGACGCCATCCCCCACCATCTGGTACCCCGGGGCAGGGGACGGGGCAAGGTGAGGGCTGGGGGTTGCCAGGTGTCCGGTTTTCGACTGGACCCTCCAGTGGAAAAGGGAAACTGGCAGCGTCCGGTCAGCACAAAAACTCCAGTAGCTGCAGTAACCGGCCCCCCCACAGAGGAGCAGCAGCGCTGGGGGGGCCGGTCTGTGCCGCGGGGTCAGTGTCAGGGACCGAGATTCCCCCCGGCCGGAGCCGGGACCGGGCAGAGGATCAGGGGAGCCGCGTTTCTACCCCCAGCGTTGAGACCGGGACGGAAATAAGGGCGGAGCGTCCCGGAGAAGGTGTCAGTGAACGTGAAGAGACGGGACCCGTCAGTCACATTGTAAAACGAGACCTCGCCCGCCTCATAGTCCAGGAAAATCCCCACCCGGCCGGGCCGGACGCTCACGGGGAGGGGGGTTGAGGGGGAGGTGAGGGCCTCGTATCCCCCGTCCCTCAGCCGCACGGCCCAGTATCCATTCCCAGGGGAGAGTGTGACCTTCCCCTTCCTGCTCACAGATTCCCGACAAACCCCCAGAATCCATCTCGTCTTGTCTCCCACCCCCACCTCCCAGTAACGCCTCCCGCCCGCGAACCCCTCAGCGCCCAGGACACAGACACAATAATCAAATCTCTCAGGGTTGTTGGGCAGATCCTGGCGTGTGTCTCCGTCGCTCACACGTTTCCGATCCTCAGACAGGACGAGCCAGGCACTTGCCGTGTCTGGATCCAGAGTCACGTCCACTGGGGAGGTTTCAGAGGAACAGCCGTGTTAGTCTGTATTCGCAAAAAGAAAAGGAGTACTTGTGGCACCTTAGAGACTAACCAATTTATTTGAGCATGAGCTTTCGTGAGCTACAGCTCACTTCAAGTGAGCTGTAGCTCACGAAAGCTCATGCTCAAATAAATTGGTTAGTCTCTAAGGTGCCACAAGTACTCCTTTTCTTTTTGTCCACTGGGGAGAGAGTCACAGAGTCAGGGCCGGGGGCAGGGGCTGGTCACTGGGATCGAAGGGAAATTAACCTGCGTCCCCGTTAATCACTGGGGGGGGGGTTGTTGCCTGAGGGGAGTCAGGGCCCCTCTGCCTGTGAGGAGACAATGGGGGGAAGGGGCAGGAGGAGCGGGGGAGGGGTGGGAAGGTGTCAGTGGGGGAGGGGGGAGGGGAGAGGCTGATGCTGGGAGAGGAAAGGGGAGGGGCAGGTGACAGGAGCAGAGGGGGGAGGGGTAGAGGGGAGGGGCAGGCAGAAGGGCAATGAGGGGACAAGGGAAGGGGCAGGCACCATAAGAACAGAGGGGGGGCGAAGGGCAGGATCCCAGGTGCTGCAGGGGGTGGGGGGGGTGGGCTCCATGGGAGAAGAAGGGGATGGACCCCAGGGGGCTGCGGGGGGCAAGGGAAGGGGCAGGCACCAGGGGGCAGAGGGGTGTGAGGGAATGGGGGAGCTCCAATGGGGCAGGGGAAATCAAGGGGAGGGTGAGCTGCCAGGGGGTGAGATGATGAGGCGTGGGGAGGTGGAACCATGGGGGGGAGCGAATGGGCAGGCACTGGTGCCGGGGGGCAGAATGGGGGGTGAGGGAGCAGGTGAGCCGAAGGGGGCAGAGAGAGGGGTGTGGAGAAGGGCAGGATCTAGGGGGGCAGAGGAGTGTGAAGGGAGGGGTGGGACCCAGAGATTAGGAGAGGGGGAGGGGAGGGGCGGGCCAGTGCTGAGGTGAGGGGAAGGGCAGAGACCAGGGGTCCAAAGGGGGGCGAGGGGAGGGACTTGCACCAGGCGGGCAGAGGGGGCAAAGGAAATGGCAGGCACCAGGGAGGCAGAGGGGGCAAGGGTAGAGCTGGGATTTGGGGCAGAGGAGGAGCTGGCATCAGGGGACTAGAGGGGTGCTGAGGGGTGCAGGTGTCATGGAGCCAGAGGGCGAGGGGAGGGGCAGAGTGAGAAATAAAGAGAAGGTGGCATGGATGATGGTGGCAGAGGGGCGAGAGGAGAGTGGGGTCAGTGGGGCAGAGGGTGGTGAGGGGGGGGCACCAGGGAGGAAGGGGACAAGGGGAGGGTCAGGTTTTTGGGGGGGCAGAGGGAAGGAGGGAAGGGGTCGGCGGGGGGTAAGGGAAAGGGTAGGTGCCAGGGGGATTGAGGGGGTTGAGCAGAAGGGCAGACACAGGGAGGGCAGAGGAGGGGAGGGACAAGCACCAGGGGGCAGAGAGGGGCAAGGAGAGAGGCAGGGGCAGGTGGGTAGAGGGAGGTGTTAGGAGACGGCATTGGGGAGAGGCAGGTGCCGGGGGGTCAGAGTGGGGCTAGAGGAGGGGTGGGCACAGGAGGATGAGGGAAGGGTGCGTGCCAGGGGTCAGAGAGGGTGGGGAGAGAGGCAGGTGCCAGGAGGGCTGAGGGGAGTAAGAAGGGCAGAAGCCAGGACAGCAGAAGAGGGTGAGGGGTGGGACGGCCATCAGGGGGCAGAGGGGGAGAGAGAAGTGGCAGGCACCAGGGAAGCAGATGGGAGAGAGGGAAGGGGCGGGAGACATGGCAGCAGAGGAGGGAAAAGAGAGAGGTGGATGCCAGGACATAGAGGGGGTGTGAAGTGATGGGTGGGCTCCAGGGTGCAGAGGATGTTTGAGGGAGAGGGGAAGGTGCCAGGAGGGCAGGAGGGGAAGGGAGGGGGTTTCCAGTGGGGCAGACGTGGGTGGAAGGCAGGGGCACGTGCCAGGGAGGCAAAGTGGGGGACAGAGCGGCCTGGGGAAGCAGTAAGTGGGTGGGAAGAAGGGGAGGGGCGAGGAGGAGGGGTCAGAATAGACGCAGGGTCCAGGTGGGCACAGGGGTGAGAAAAGGGTAAGGGAGGGGCAGGAGCCAGAGGGGTGAGGGCGAGGCAGGCCCCAGGGAATCTCTCTTGCTTTGGGGTCATGTGTGGTTGGTTTCTCGCTAAGAGCAGGTTGGTGCAGGCCCCACACACACTGGGGGTGCAGCCCTGCCCCAGGGGGCGCAGCTGGGACTCTCCATGCTGGCGGGCCCCACGGGCCCCACCTTCCAGCCAGTCTGCCCCTCAGTCTGCCCCTCCCGCCCCTTCCCTCTCTCCCATCTGCCCCACAGTCTGCCCCTCCCCTCTCCTGGCCCAGCCCGTCCGCCATGGGGCAGTGGTCTGGGTTGGGCTCACTGGGGCGGCCGTGCAGTGGAGGATTCTGGGGTGGGGGATAAATGCGTACTAATAGGCCGTTGCTAATGAGGCCAGGGCAGTGGGGGGGACGGGGGCATTTCCCCGCTTACTGCCCCCTCCATCTGGGAGAAGCTGCACCAGGCACCAGTCCCAGTTCACATCCGCACAGCCAGTCTGCCCTGGGGGTTTGCACCGGTGCAAGGAAACCCCGGCAGACATGGCCAGAGACACTGGTGTGCCAGGGGCCGTAACCCTTCCCGTCACTGGGGTTATGGATCAATAATTACAGGGTGACTGGAGCAGGGGAGCTGGACTCTGGGTCTCCCAGGTCAGGGCCCGACACCCTGGGCTGCAGAGTCACTCTCACTCCCACGCTCTGGCCCAATGCCCAGGGCAGTGTTTAGACACAGGGGGACGTCATCAGACCCCCAGAGCCCAGCAGCTCAAGCCCTCATGGCGTCCCACGGGGGGATGGAACCGGGGGCTCCCCGCTGAGGGCCCAGCCACGGGGCTAAAGGCTGGAAGGGAAGCGGCGGCACCTTTCTGTTCATTGAAACTCGTCAGCAAACTCGACATGAATTTGCGAATAGTTTCTGTCGACCCGAAATATAATTTTGCAGCAAATAAACTATTTGTCCAAAACATTTCACCCAGCTCCATTTCAAACATGTCCCAGCAACTGAGGAGCCCAAATCCCAGTGACTTGCAGTGAGTGACTGTCAACATCCCCAGACACGCAGTTACGGGCAGGTCAGACTCAGGACTTCAGCTATGAAACACTCCAGAGCTGCCATTTAATTTGCCCTGGGTAAAAAAATTCCCCCTGAGCCCCTGATCTCGCCCCCAAAATCAGGCTGAAAATGGAGACCCCCACAAATCAGCCTGAACTCTGCCCAGAGCGATTGTCCCATGGACGATGCTGGTGGCACAGACCCTCTGCAGCTGCACCTGGGCGTCTCCCAGAGCAGACAATGGTCACAGAGACCGTCCCAGAGCCCCAGGGGCCCCGGTGTCTCCATCTAACGACTGCGCCAGCCACCCCCCTCGCTCTCATTAACCAGCCCTGGATCAGACGCGCTGGGAACTTTCAGACTCAGACTCTGGACACACTCTGGGTTCATGTACACAGCCCGCCGCAGCGAGTCTCTGAACGGGGTGGACAGATTCAGGCTTGTGGGGCTCCCTCTTTGGCACTAAAAATAGCCACGTAGACGTTCACGCTCAGGCTAGAGCTCAGGCTCTGAAGCCCAGCGTGGAGCCAGGTCTGCCCCTCACAGCGCAAGCGGGGACATTGTCTGTGTCCACGTCCCCTTCACCCCATTCCTGGGACTGGAACAGCAGCCCCTGGGTCCCCCCCTTCACCCCCAGAGCAGGGGAGCGAGAGTCCTTGGCCTTCTGGGCAGTGGGGCCTCCCAGCACCGATTCCTGGGTCAGTGAGAAAGTGTCTCCACCTGGAGAGCTCTGTGCACCCGGCAAATACACAGATGTGCCCGTGGATCAGGATCCGGGATGGTCCTCTCCCCAGGAATGATGGAAGCTCCCTAAAAGTAGAGGGGCCACTGGTGCCTGAACCATGGCCCCGCTCTCCCGTGTGGGTCCTTCTCCTGGAGCTCCTGCCCCCGCACCACCCCTTCTCCCCGAACCCCTGCCCTCACACAGCCCCTTCTCCCCGAGCCACGGCCCTCACACTGTCTCTTCTCAAGACCCCACCCCCGCACCGCCCCTTCTCCCCAAGACTCAACCCCTGCACCGCCTCTTCCCCCCCAACACCCTGCCCCCATGGTCGCTCCTCTCTGCCCCCTCCCGCCCCCCATCGCTCACCCTTACAGCCGGTAAAAAATGGGAGACCTAGCCCTCCTATCAGTAAAAGTGATGGCGCCATGGTCTCCTGGCCCCTCTCTTCCAGTGCCATTTATTCCCCCCCTTCAACCCCGGGAGGAGAGGGGGCCT
The DNA here is from genome assembly GCF_965140285.1 of Lepidochelys kempii. Classification (NCBI taxonomy): domain Eukaryota; kingdom Metazoa; phylum Chordata; order Testudines; family Cheloniidae; genus Lepidochelys; species Lepidochelys kempii. The sequence goes on along the minus strand of NC_136393.1, from coordinate 43,720,745 downwards.
TGGGGCAGTGTCAGTGAGTTCAGTGCTGGGGGTACAAGTGGGGTTTACACCCCTCCTGCTGGAGCTCTGGGTATCGAGGGTACAAGGACGTCACAGGGGCCGTGTGAGCCCCGCTCTGTCCTGTCAACATGGCTCAGGCCTGACACCTGCTGGAGCCTCTCCCTGGGGAGGAACCGTCCTTGCGGCCCCTTCAGGCCTTGGCCTCCCTGCGGACATGGCCGGTCAGGCTGCCGTTAACAAGAATTACGACATGAGCTCCTGTTCGCTGGGAACTGGACTCTGAGCCTGGGCTGAGATCGGTGACTGGGGAGTGAAAGGTCCCAGCTGCCCTCACTGCCCCCCTGAGCCAGCCCAGCACCCCCAGGCATTCAGAGCGATAATAGCGATGATCACACCTGGTGACACCCCCAGTGCCCGCAGCCGGCAGGGTGAGGGCCTGTCCAAGGAGCAATGGGTGCAAGCTGCAGCAAGGGAGACTGAGGCTGGAGATGAGGAAACACTGTCGAAGTCTCAGGGCAGTGAAGCTCTGGACCTGGTCCAAGGGAGGCTACGGGATCCCCGTCACTGGAAGTTTGTAAGAACAGGACAAACCCGTCAGGGATGGTCTAGGCCCTGCCCCAGCATGGGGGGCTGGACTAGATGACCTCTCGAGGTCCCTTCCAGTCCTGCATTGCTAGGAGTCTAGGTTACAGCTGTTCTGGGGCTGGGCCCAGGGCCCTGGGGGATCTAAGCGTGGTGTATGGCACACGGCAGAGTTAACATGTTCGTGACCCTGGCAGCTGGCAGCTCAGCATCCCTGCCAGGGGCCTAGGCTGGCACATGTCTGGCTGCCTGTATCCAGCTCAGCTGGGTGTTACTGTGCTGTCTGGACAGGACCTAGGGTTGGAACCGGGACAGGTTTCCCAGGATTGTCCCTTTGTTCAGGTCGCTGACCTGGGAAATCTGTGAGTCTGCCCAGGACATTACTAGCCCCAAGTGAGATGGGGAGTGCGGGACCAGTAGGGCCCATTTACACGGTTCAAGTACCGGATGTGGGGGTCACTACTGGGGTGGGAGGGGAGTAGATCTGCACCATGTCCTGCTTGGCGAGGTTGGTGCCTGGCCCAGCCCCAGGAACAAGAGGGACATCCAGGACAGCCAGAGAACATCCAGGGGTGGGATGGGGACACAGTGCCTGGGGTGAGGGGACAGGCGGTGTATGTGGAGCAGGCAGATGTCCTGGTTTTTTTGCACCTCAGAGGTGGCAACCCTGTAACTGGTGTTTGTGTAACTGCCCTGGGTGTCCCCTCCTCCAGCTCTGTGTGGTAGGATACCCCGGAGTGCATGGACCCCTGGGCCAGTGGCTCTGCAATGTGTGTGCATGGCCCCTGGGCTCTCTGATCCCTGCTGGAGCAGCCCCGACTCCCCCAGCAGGCTCCAGGGCACACACACGGTCAGGCTGCAGGCTGGGAGCAAACGCACACACAGCTCAGCCACAGAAAAGCTGCCTCATGGTCTGGGCACTGTTTGTTGTAACTGGGTCAGGGGAGTGTCACAAACTGGTTTTAAAACCTGTCTGCCCTGGCAGTGGGGACAGGGCCTTCCTCCCCCCAGATCCAGGGAGACACTGAACAGCTCCTGTCTGGTCCTGTTACGCTAGAAGGAAATTGTGGCTAAAGCTTGGTGTGAGCGTAGCGATGCTGCTGCTGGGAGGAGAGAGCTGAGCAGGTCTGTTTAATTATGGACAGCTGAGAATGTCCCTCCTGCAGAGCCCAGGTACCGTCCTAGAAAGGTGACACCAGGGGGCAGCATTTCCTCACTAATCAGCCCTTTCCCAAAGGGGGCATGTCCCTGCTGTGCAATAAACCTGGGTTTTGTCTGCCCCTTTCCATCTGCCCCCAGTGACATTGCTGTTTCCAGCCTATTGCTTTTGGTAAGAAAGTGCTGGTGCACTGGGGAAATGAGGAGAGAGCTCTCAGGGGCAGGTGGGATGCTGACGTGAATGAAGTGTCAGTTTTTGGTACAGTACCTGCATATAGCTGGGCTCTTCTCAGCCCTGAAAGCAAACACAGAGAGAGAGAAATGAGAACTCCTCTGAACACAGACACACTGAGCAGGACACAGTGTAGAACACAGATTATATTAAGGGTGTGTATGTGGGGGGCAGGAAATGGAACTTACCAAGCCCAAATTCAGTGAAGAGTTTCCCTAGAAAACAATAAATAAATACAGGTTTCAGAGGAACAGCCGTGTTAGTCTGTATTCGCAAAAAGAAAAGGAGTACTTGTGGCACCTTAGAGACTAACCAATTTATTTGAGCATGAGCTTTCGTGAGCTACAGCCCACTTCATCAGATACATCTGATGTAGTGAGCTGTAGCTCACGAAAGCTCATGCTCAAATAAATTGGTTAGTCTCTAAGGTGCCACAAGTACTCCTTTTCTTTTTGCGAATAAATAAATAGATCTGAATTCATGCTTATAAAAAAGGGATGGGAGCGAAAAACCTAAAAGGAGTTTAACTCGTTAGACAAAAGATGCACCTAGGCATTCACAACAGATCCAGACACTTGCACAGCCCTAAACAAGCAGTCCTGAAGGAGTGTTAAGAATGAAACAGCTGAGCTGCTAGCAAAAATATGCATCTAATTAAAATCATCTACTGATGGAGAGGAAAAGAAGGTAGGAAATGTTGCACCCTATATTTTTTAAAAAGTGCAAGAGTGATAAGGAGAATTACAGCCTAGCTAACTTTAATTCAGATCCCAGTAAATTGGTTGAAATTATAATTAAAAATAGAATCCAAAAGCATGTAGATGAACACATAGGGAGCACCCATGGGAAAAAAATGGTGGGTGCTGAGCACCCATCGGCAGCCAACCCCCCTCCCCTCCCAGTGCCTCCCAACCGCCAGCAGCAGCTCTGATCAGCACCTCCCCCTCTCTCCCAGCACCTCCCACCTGCCACAGAGCAGCTGTTCTGCGGCGTGCAGGAGGCGCTGAGGGGGGAGGGGGAGGAGTGAGGGCTGGGTGCATTCAGGGGAGGGGATGGAACAGGCTGGAAAGAGGCAGGGAAGGGCCTTGGGGGAAGGGGTGGAGCTGGGGATGGAGCCTGGGGCAGAACCAGGGGATCGAGACCCCCCCCCCACACACACACACATTAGAAAGTCAGTGCCTCTACTGGTCACTATCTCCAACAGGACAGAGCAGAAATTGCGGGTGGAGGATTCAGAAAAGGGAGAAGGTGTTAATTATAGCATGGAAAGACTTCAGTGTGGGGAGAGAGAGGTTATTATTAGGACTGTTCAGAGAGGAGACAGCAGAGGACATGGCAGAGGTGCACAGACTAACAAACAGCACGGAGATGGTAAATCGATTATCGGATGGTCCTAGTCACCCGCTCTCAACAGTTTTTTCCCATTTTTTTAAGTTGCTGCCTTTCAATTTCACTGAAATACTTTCCCAAGAAATACACAGTGACTCTTCCCCATCAGGTATCACTCAGACCAAGACCTGAGTAGCATTATACATATCCAGGGAGAGTGAGGACAGTCACAGTATGTTAGATAGAACTGCAAAATTATTGGGGATGTAAAACCTCCCAATTCAGGGCATAAGCTGATCCTGAACTGCCTAGAGCTAGGAAGAAACGTCCCCTCTGGGCAGGGTATTCCATGACTGTCTTATTGGGGTTTCTGGAACCTTTCTCTGAAGCAACAGGGAGACAGGATCCCACAGGAGCTTCTTCCCTGGTCTGATCTGCTATGGCAAATCTGGCAAAGATTCTGTTTACTGAATGTACCAGTCAAGAGTTATTGCACAAAATCACATTACAGTACCTAGGTAATTGTCCCAAATGTCAACTCTAAGTTAATACATTTGTGAAAATGTGCCATGAAATGTTATAAAAATGAATCACAACTTAAATGTCTGAAAGTTTAGCAATTCACAATGATATGTCTAATCCCAGCTCCAACCTTTGTGCAGACAATTTCTCCCTGGCCACCACCTTCCTGATGGGGAATGTCCCTGATGGGGAAGTTAGAAATATTATTACAACTTAACATTTCCCCATCACTAAATATATAGTAAATGACAAAATAATACATTCACCTGCTCCCTTCTGTCAATGACTAGGAAGCAAATCCCCAGGTTATTTCAGTGGCTGGGGCACTGGTAAACATAGCTAGCGTGTGCAGAATGGAAGGGGTTATGGTGGAGCTCTACTTGGCATGCAATATAAAGCAGAGTGTGTTCTGTTTGATAAGAGCCCTCAATAGCTGCTTAGGAAGTATAAGTTATATTCCCTCCTTGCTAACATTAACGAAGAAACATTACCTTTTTCTTCACGATGTTCTTCTACAAATAAATCATAAAGAAGAGGATGCGATTTAACATATGGCACATTTACAGGAGTATTTTCTACTATTATCTATACATACATGGGCTTACAGCTGTTCCCATTGACTACACTGTTGTCAGGCCCTTGTGTAACGTGATTATGCAGTCATTTGCTCAGCTACATTATTTCCAATTTTTTTAAAAATTGCCACATAATTGTGCTCCATAATTGGGGCTTCTGACTTTTGGGTTTAACTGATAAACACTAATACAATAAGTCCCTAATAAAAATAAATACTTCCAAAGAGAACCAGCTGCAACAATACAGCAATGTCTGCCTGACTTTGCAGAGAGCCTGAAACCAGTGATCTGAGAGATACAAACTGCCCCCTTCATCTCAGGTTGTAGACTCCAAAGCCTTATAGTGACAGCATTCAGAGCTATTTCATGGCTGATAATTTGATCAGAACTTCTCAGCAGTGTGCTTCTCCCTCACTGTTTGATGTAGTGACAGAAATTGGGGTAGAGTGCACTGAGGCAGCTACTTGCCATGAAGGCTGCTGGGTTTAGAATAATGAAATCAAGGCCTTTCCCTCCCAAATTTAATGTCACCTCTGCCTGTGGCCAAAGGGGGCAGATGTATCCCCTCCTCAGTCTGAAATGCCACCCAGAGTAGGTCTTCACTGCAGTTAGCCCAGATGATCAGCACCCATTCTGAGCCTCTGGGTTAACCTAACCTGGGTGTGAGCAGCCCCACTGCAAAGCCCTACCCCAGTTACTGTGTCCACACTGGTGCTGCGCACCCCGTGTGAGTCCCTAGGACTGCTGGAAACATATCCCATGGTTCTCGGTGCTGAGTCAGCTAAGCCACACTGATTCTTTCCCAGTGAATTATGGGAGAACTTGTCTGTGCTTCTAGCACACCTGGGGGAATCATGGGACGGCACTGGAGGACTGTCAGCACTGAGTGATTTAGCTTGTGTCCTCACTGTAGAATGGGCAGGTTACCAGCCCAAGTGAAAGTGTTACCTGGGCTCTAACCCTCAGCCCGAGATGGGCCAGCTCCCCTGGACTGAAAGCCCCACTAAACTCAGGTGAGAGCGTTTGTGTGTGGACAGGATGGGGAGAGTTGGAGGCATCACTTCAGTAAGAGCCTGGCTACCTGCAGTAAAGACACAAAATCACCTCCCACACCTGCCCAAACCTCCGGCTCCCCTGCCCCAAACACCTGGGATGCAGTGATATATTTACAATACAAAAATCTCTATTTTTCATGGAAAGCAGCAGTGAAAGAATGCAGCCCATGGGCACTGAGGGTCCCCTTCCTTACATGGCCACTGGCCTGTCAGAAGACAGGGGATCCACAGCGATCCCGAAGCACAGGCCACGTAGGGGCCTCAGCAGCTCTGAAGCACTGCACACCAGATCCCACAGCCACCCATTCTGTGAGATCACAGAGAGGGGCTCAGGGGCAGACCAGAGTCGGAGGCCTGGTCAGTGGGTCTGTGAGCTGAGCAGATTGACTGGGCCCAACCTTACATCCAGAACCGGGTTAGGCTGAGATTTGAATGAAAGCGACACAAGGAACCAGAGAGTGAGCTCTCAGCACAGCCCCTGCTCTGCCCGCTGAGCATGGCCACCAGCGAAGGCCACTGGACATGATCACATCACAGTGAGCAATGGCACAGTGAACGGGGCAATCAGGGCAACACGATGCTCTGTGCACTGAACACACTGCCTCACAAGGCCCTGCTTTGCTTGCACCAATTTTACCCAAGGTGCTTTTCAACTGATTCAGTTAAACTCATGAAAGTTTGTGGGTAGACACAGCCCAAGGGAGTTTAAAGGGGAATCCCCAATGAGATTTCAGAGTCCCCCTTCTGAGAGAGGGAGCCAATCATGCACTGGTCTCAAACGTTTCAAGTTGTTCATTCCTCAATTAAAGTAAAAAATTTTCACAACCCCCTTTTATTTATTATAAAAGTCAGAGTAAAACATATATCAATAACTAAGATAAGCCTGGATAATCCATCACAACCACTAAATTTACTGTATGTGACCTCCCAAACTCGGAAGGTTTTGGCAGCCCCAAAGTTATTCTGGACATTTTCTTTTCTTTTCTTTTCTTTTCTTTTCTTTTCTTTTCTTTTCTTTTCTTTTCTTTACAACTGTTATAATATTTTCAACACCTCACCCCCCCCCCCCACAATAGCCTTCTATGACCCCATTCCAGAGGGTCATGACCTGCGAGTTGATAAACGCTGGTTTAATTAGTACAGCAGGATGCCTGAGGGAATCATGTTTCTGTGAGGATCTCGAGATGTCAGTCAAACTCCCTTTGGTGTAATTGGAAATTACCCATCTACAGAGAATCTTGGTACTTTCTCATCCTCTTCATTGTTTGCAAATAGCTACATAAAAGCTTTAACACGCCCCACTGGCCCAGACACTGACCTTTCTGTCTCTCCAGATCAGATCGCAGCATCTCTAGGGGGAGAAAATGGTGAGAGGTAAGATTTCACCATCATGTTTACAGGCACATCACTACTGTTAACTTAGCACAGTCACACTAGGGTGAGAGAGGCGGACAGACAAAAAATGGACACTCAGACAGATCTGTCCAGGGGCCTTTGCACTCAGTGTCCCTGCTGCCTGGGACTGAGTCATGGTAGCACACAATAGTGGGGACACGATGACGTATCCCCTCCCGTGGCCACTTAAAAGTCTCCCCACAGAAGCCACCCCACTGTCTGCGTCCCAGTCACACCCCTCTCAAATCTGGCTGTTGTGAGGGGGTTGAGAGAAGGTCTCTTTGTATTAGGCCAGGTGTACACACAAAGTTTCACTGGTTTAATTTAGAAGTGTGTACAATAGTAGGATACTTCTCCCCAGCATGGAGGTGCTGCCACGCCTCAGTTTCCCCTCTCAGACAGTAGTTCCCCAGGGGTCTAAAGTCTGCAGCTGCTGGAGGGGTAACTTGTGGTGAAGTAATTTTGGGTTCAGTTCTCTGCACAAAGCTCTGTCGGGGCCCTTCCCCTTTGCAGGATCAACAAAAAGTCCAATGAGTAAAGTAGCTAAACAATCTGCTCCCCTCCCCTGCCCCCACTGGGTCACAGCCATTCTCTGGGCTCAATAATCCTTCTAGACTTCAGACAGCTCATCCCTAGCCCCCTCCCATCTCTCCAACTTTGCAATCCCTTACCCAGGGTTCAGTCAGTCCTCCTACCCTCACCATTGGGGTTTACGTCCATCTCCTCCAGGTGATGCTATGGGAGGCCCTGGGTTCCCCTTCTACTCTCGATTCCAGCCCAGCGACCCTAAATATGCAGGGACTGTTCACTCTGCTCAGTAACCTTGAGTCGCTTTTCCCTGGGCTGCTTCCTACACCGTCTGTCCCTTTCTGGGTTTCTCTGCAGCCTCTCCCAGGCTGCTGCTTCCCCGCTCTCCCAGGCCCTTTTCTGGCTAAACCCCTCTCTGGCTATGTTACCAACCCTCCTGCCACGCTGCTGTGCAGAGACCCATCCCAGGTCCTTCCCTACCCTGGTCACCAGCCTATATTCCAGCCTGGTACCACGGCCTGCCAGGGGTATTAGCTGGAGGCTCCTCCATGCAGCCATGGGCATGGGCAGTGTGAAAGTAGAATGAATTATATTGAAATTATAATTCATTAAAGAAATGCTACTTGAAGGGTTTGTTGAAATATAGTTGTCAGGAAGAGAAACATTAAGGAGTGTGAGACAATGGGTCCTCAAACTAATTAACTTAGAGCTCCTACTGAGCTAGGAGATTGGTAAATGTTAGTATGCAAATAAGATATGTATGTATATTTGTCAGTTTCTGCTTTCTTTTGTCTCTTATGTTAAATTGGCTTTGGCTTAGCTGTATAAATAAGTTATCTTGAGCCTCAGAGAGGGGCTCACATCCGGGTGCATTAGCAAAGCGCTTTGCTAATAAACAGAGTGGTCTGACAAATTATGTGAGTCCTGAATCTGACTTTGCCAATTTGGAGGTTCCACCGAGATGGCAACCGTCTTCACTGGGGCCGTGTGACTCCTGAATGTTCTTAGGACGGTCGTGGCAAGCCGGCACCTGGGCATTTGGCCCAAGCGGTCCTCCGCCAGAACGGAAGGGTGCATGACCACAGTGAAGTCTACGCCATCGAAGCTGTTGGTTCCCACTCTGTTCTGGTAGGGATCCCGGGATCTGACATCAGGAATCTGGTCAGGTAATTATTTCTGTGTTTTGTCCGGACTGAGGACTGTCTTGTCTCTGTGTCTATCCGTCCTCCCTGTGGTGTGTTTGAGTCTGGGCGCCGTCTCCATCTGGGGATCGGCTGACCAAAGGGTTCCTGTCCCCACGGTCTGCGTGAGTGAAATCTGCACAATCGCAGCCGCACCGCGCCTTGGGTAAAACCCTTGGTGTGAAAGCAAGGACGATTGAGGCAGTAGCCTGTGGGCTCCTTTTGTGTGTTGCACCGGGCATCGCTCTGACGAACCCGACTTTCCTTCTTGTGTGATTGGTGTGTAAAGTCCTCCTGCTTGGGTAACCAGACGTCTAAGTCGGGACAGTTCCCTAAAGGAACGCTGGCTCGGTTTATGTATTTTAGGAAGATTCCGGACTCCTGTAAATTTCTGGGAAAATGGTATAGGCTAATGGGGTCAGATAGAGTGGCTACTACCACCACTATGCTTCTGTCCCCAGAAGCCTTTACAGCTATTCTGAGGGAAAATGTGCCCTTTTCCCACAGAAATGGTCTATAAGGGACTGCTGCAGGCAGCAGGCAGAGAGAGAATCTGATCAAAATTGTTTGACTATTGGGTAATGTAATCAAAATCACTAAAGGATGTAAGGGGTTTCTATTGGAACTTAACTTGGCTGCTCCTGGCTGTGTCTAGTTGTACAAGATGGAAGTGTAATCGGGGTTCAGTTGTGTAAAAGAGTAATCACAGTGCAAGGGATGTTAGGCAAAAGAGAATTTTGTGTGTGTGTATAGTGCTAAAATCTGAAGCTGTGTCTCAGCTATTACCTGAGAATAAACTTAAAGCTCGGTACAGTAGAGAAACTATTGCAAACATGGTCTGTTGCACAAGAGGGGAAACTGAGGTACACCACCTCATGAATTTCATAAATGACCAGTGAGTGGGGTAATTCACTAGCCTGACTATAGAACAGCCTGACTATAGAACAAAATAAGTACAGCCTGGAGGTAATTCTTCTGTTTTTCCTGCAATTAGCAAGGAAATTTGTAAAAGAAAGTGGTATTATTATTAAGCAATAATCTGTCCTCACCAGGGGGGTGGAAATTGTTTCTTTTGTTTTTAGACTCTACAAGCAAGCTGGCGCCAGCGGAAGAATAACTCAGAATACCATGAAGAAAAGGAGTACTTGTGGCACCTTAGAGACTAACCAATTTATTTGAGCATGAGCTTTCGTGAGCTACAGCTCACTTCATCAGATGTTTACCGTGGAAACTGCAGCAGACTTTATATACACACATATACACAGAATACCATGGATCTATGTTTTGTGGTGTTTGTCTTGTTGCTAGCATTGTTGTGTTTTAATGAACAGAAAACCTCATGACATGGGTGGGGGATGGCTTCAAAAGGCTGACCTTGGAGGGGATGAGGGGGGGGAAAGATGTGTATGGGAATGCAAAAGGCTAACTCAGGAGAATCCCAAAATTCAGTGGCCACTGTTAGGATCTTGGGACAAAGACCGAGTAGACGTCCTAAAAGACAAACTCGGCCAACCTAAAACTAAATTGGCAAAAGGAGAGGTTGATTGTTTCATGCAGTGGTGGAAAGAGGCAAATCATAGGTGGACAGAATCAAAACTTGCCTCTCTCAAAGATTCTAGCTTCTATCCCACCAGATGCAACTCATTTTACTGTTGTTGATTTGTGCTCTGCTTTCTTTTCTGTCCTGGTTCACCCTGACTCCCAGTTCCTGTTTGCCTTTTCTTACAAGGGGCAACAGTACACATGGACCACACTACCCCAGGGATATACTGAAAGCCCATCCTATTTTTCCCAGGCATTAGCCTGAGACCTTGCTGACCTTGTTTTCCTGTCCAGGTTCACACTAGTCCAATATGTAGATGATCTACTCCTCTGTTCTGCTTCATTGTCTGCCTCTGAAACTGACTCTTTAGTGCTCCTTACTGCCCTAGCAAATAAGGGTCACAAAGCTTCTCGCTCTAAACTACAACTCTGTCAAGCTTCTGTCACATACCTTGGCTTTCTCCTCTCCCAGGGTTCCCAGGCACTTTCTCCCACTCGCGTCCAAGCTATCCTTACCTTTCCCCGACCCCGCTCCCCAAGCCAGGTCCAGAAGTTTTTCGGCATGGCTGGATTTTGCAGACAATGGATTCCCCAATATGCCTCCCTTGCAAAACCTCTCCAGGAACTCACTCGATTCTCTGTGCCTGACCCCATGCTGTGGCCCCCTGAGGCCAATTCTGCCTTTGTTTCCCTCAAACAGGGTTTGGCTTCTGCCCTTGCCTTAGGGCTGCCTGACTATTCTAAGCCTTTTATCCTTTCCTGCCACGAACAATCTGGGTGTGCACTTGGAGTTGTCACTGAGATGCACGGAGAAAAGAACCGCCCAGTGGCTTATTTCTCTGCCGCTTTAGACCCTGTTGCCCAAGGCTTACCCCCCTGCCTGCGTGGTCTAGCTGCTGCAGCGCGCCTAGTCGCAGTGTCTGATTCCCTTGTTCTCTGCTCTCCTCTTACCCTCCTGGTCCCTCACTGACCTCGCCCTGCTCCAAGACTCTGCCCCAGAAACCGAGAAAGAATCCTGGGTTGCCCAAGGTTGCTCTCTACATCCCGATTCTTTTTGGCGCTCGCCTACTGGTGCCTTTGTAGCCCCCTTTTCACTCTACCCGTCTCTGGCCGCCCTGCTACACGGTGTTTCGCATGTCGGAAAGGAGGGGATGGTCTCTGCTGTAACTAAGACAGGATGGTGGGCCCCCCATTTTAGCTCTTTTGCAGCCCGCCACTGTGCAGCCTGTACCATTTGCCAAAGCCATAATATTGGTAAACCTGTAAAAGTGGCCCAGGGGTTCCGGGACCTGCCTCAAGCACCGTTCCTGCACAAATGCCTAAGTGTCAACAATATGAATTGATATTGGTTATGGTATGTTTATTCTCTGGTTGGAGTGAAGCCTTTCCTTGTCGCAAGGCTGACTCACAGTCTGTTGCCAAATGTTTGTTAAATCATATTATGCCTGCCAAGGGAATTCCTGCTACTCTGTCCAGTGATCGGGGTACACATTTTACTGGACAACTTGTTCAACACCTGGACCATTTATTGCATACCAGACACCTGTTGCACTGTCCCTACCACCCAGAGAGTGCAGGTGCAGTTGAAAGACGAAATGGTGTACTTAAGAATAAGCTTGCTAAAATTTGTGACTCTCCAGGATTAAGCTGGCCAGTAGCCTTACCATTAGTCCTTATGGACATGAGATCCACTCCATCCCAAAGGCATAAATTAAGTCCCTTTGAAATTGTTATGGGATGTCCTATGCGAGCTATGACTACCATTACTCCCTTTCCAGATTTGAACTTGACTCACAGAGCGCTCCTTCAGTATGGCAAGGGACTAATGCAAGCTGTAAGTCACTTCCATAAACAGGTTCGAGCTGCCTGGCCCATGGAACCCACCTCCGACGCATGCCACAACCTCGAGCCAGGTGATTGGGTCTACGTACAGCGCCATCATCGAAAGCACGCCTTGGAGCCCCGGTGGAAGGGTCCTCATCAGGTACTGCTTACTACACAGACGGCTGTTAAACTATCTGGCATCGCAGCGTGGATACATGCTTCACAGTGTAAGAAGGCACCATCCCCAGAGAACCAAGCATCACCTCAGGACAACGCAGACTCAATTTTGACTCCAGAAGAAGACGTAGAGGAACAGTCTGCAATACCTTACAATCTACGCTCTTGTAAGGGTTGCCAGAAGCAGACGCTGTTCCTTGGCTGCTAGTATCTTATGGTCTGGGGAGACCATGATGACAATTCTTTTATTCAGCAGCAGGTGTGGATAGCTCAGACCCTTAATATTTCTAATTGCTGGGTCTGCAGCCACATCCCAGCCCACTCTCAAACTGGTGTTCCTGTCCTGGCTATCCCACTCAAGTCCCCAGGCCTCACTGGAGGGCCTCGTCCGTTTAACAAAATATGGAACAGCAATGACACTTGGGAAGCGGAGGGAATAAATGCATCTAAATGGATAAGTGTCGTGGAGGGAAAAGGTCATTGGTTTTGGGTGTGTAATGGGATAGGTCTGGATCTGGGGAAAAGCCATGGCCTTCAGCATATTGTGGCCAATGGTGTATGGGATTATTCAAACAAAACTAAAAAGTGGCGGGCCGGGTATGGAGATATGAATTTTTTCTCAACCTGGGATCAAACAGAGAAATCAATCTCATGTTCCCCCTACAGTAACATTAGTGAAAACAATACAGTCTTTCAATGTCATGAAATAACAACACTCCTCGTAAGGAGAATTACCCTGTACCCTTTGGGGGATACTACTCCTCCTTTGCAAACACCTATATGACAAATGGGTGCAACCGACCCTTCCCGGCCTTAATAGGCCATCACTGGGTGTGTGGGACCAGAGCTTATACCGCACTACCAGCTAATTGGTCAGGAATCTGTTATCCTGCCCGACTCTTCCCACAATTCCGAGTGCTAGGAACCTTCCCTCGAGAACGCTTCCGCAATTTCAGGCGAAAAAGAAGGGACTTAACAGATGCCCAATGGTATATAAATAACATAAGCCCCTTAACCTGGGAAGAGGCCCTTGGCGGTTCCTTCCTACCATTAGGGGGAGTAATACACCATGCAAAAAGGCTCCTAAGGTTACAAGCAGTAGTTGAAATAATGGCAAATGAAACTGGAGAAAGTTTAAGAGCCCTGGCCAAAGAAACAGGGCAATCCGATAGATGGCCCTCCAAAACCGTCAGGCACTGGACATAGTGCTGGCGGCAAAAGGAGGGACTTGTGCTCTCATTGGAAAAGACTGCTGTGTCTGCAGACAACACCAATGAGGTAATAGATCGTGCTAGCCACTTAGAACAAATCGCATATCTTCCCCACGAAGAGCCAAGTTCTTTATGGAAGTGGCTAAGTAACCTTTTCAATTTCTCTGGCATAGGAAACTGGTTGTTTCAGGGAGCCCTAACTCTCCTGTTTGGAATCCTAATAATTTTTGTATGTTTTCAGTTACTTTCCTGTTGTATCCAAAATTGTGTCAGACATGCTACACAGATAGCTGCCCCAAACCAGAGTGCTAATTTGATGATTTTAAATGTCACTGATGAACAAAGAGATAAAGAACGATTGATATGTGGAACCCAGTCATTGTTGGTCATTGCGTAGCTTGACCAAAAGGAGGGATTGTGAAAGCATTGAAATTATAATTCAATAAAGAAATGCTACTTGAAGGGTTTATTGAAATATAGTTGTCAGGAAGAGAAACATTAAGGAGTGTGAGACAATGGGTCCTCAAACTAATTAACTTAGAGCTCCTACTGAGCTAGGAGATTGGTAAACGTTAGTATGCAAATAAGATATGTATGTATATTTGTCAGTTTCTGCTTTCTTTTGTCTCTTATGTTAAATTGGCTTTGGCTTAGCTGTATAAATAAGTTATCTTGCACCTCAGAGAGGGGCTCACATCTGGGTGCATTAGCAAGGCGCTAATTGGGGGCAGAATTGGCCCCCTCTCTTCTCCTACTTTGCTTTCTGTTTTTCCTGCAAGCAGCCAAGTTCCATATGTCGGAGCTCCAAGCCCAGCTCACTGAGCCCCGCATGAGTGTTTCAAACTGAGCCATGCTGGTCCCTATGGAGTAGTTCAGAATCACATTCGACTGGGATCCCTGAGTGAGATCTGACAGGGTGAAACCACTTGACACTTCTCGGTTCACATGTGAAGTCATAATTTATTCAGCTCCCCCTCCACCCTCAGCCTGGCTCCCATTGCCTGAAACTCCTCCAAACATTGAATCATAGCCTCTTAATCCCTGTATTTCTACTTTTCGTTTTGTTTTTAAACCTCTCTCTCACACACACACACACACCAAGTTCCCCCCTCTCATTACTTCACCTTTCGCTCTGTGTTGCCTCCAGAAGCCGTAACTGGCCAAGCCAATGAGAACAGCCAGGATCACACCCAGAGCCACCATCCAGGGATTTACTCTTGGGAAAAACAGCTCTGCAAGAGAAAGGGCCATTGACTTGGGAGCAAACACACACAGAATGAAGGCAGGACACTGTGACAGTGGTGACTCTGTGACTAGTTAAAAGACTCTCACAGGGAAATACACAGTGAGATGTGGCTCCTTTGTGCTTTATTATTAAACCAATGAAAGTCCCAGCCTGGTTACTGAACATGGTTAATTAAACGGGGTGGGGGGGTTGGGTGGACTCTGCTATGCAACACCTACCTGCCACTAGCATAAGTTCAAGCATTCCCTAGGCCGGCGTAGTCAGTAGGTGGACTGCAGGCCAAATATAGACGACCAGATGTTTTGAATGGACCCTGGAATCTTTTAATTTACTTATTATTATCATTGTTTTTTTCATTATTATTATTATTTTCTCTGGTGTCTGGACCTTGACTATACCTTGACCAAGAAATTTGGACCTTGACAAAAAATAATTGACTACCCCTGCCCTAGGCTGTTCTAAGTGATCCCAAGGCTGCATCGAGTGCAGACTGGCCCTCAGAATCAGAGGGTTGTGACCAGCTGCCTGACACCCCTGACTCCCCTGTGTTCACTGGGGCTCAGTTACACAAGACATTCTAGCCCAACATATATTAATGCAGAATTTTAATAAAAACAAAACTTGAGCCTGGAAATTCAGAGTCAAAATTCCTCCAAAGTCCTCTTCCCTGGGCCTTGGAGCAATGGCTGACTAGAGGATCCTTGTCAAGTGGCTGGTGTATTGAAAACTGTGTAAAAATTATGAGCTGACATTTTAAATACAGAAGAGTTTCTTGGTGCTGCTTGCAGGCTAGAGGACTCTGTAGGGAGCGGGCGTCTGGGTCCTCTGAAGTCATTCTGCAAAGAGCCAGCCTAGAGCAAGGCAGGCTGAGTTCTGGTTCTCTGCTTTAGGGAGCAGCCTGCTTTTTCTCTCTCTGTATTTGGCTGTGGCATGTTAGAGCTCTGGATTCTTAGAAATAAAGCAGTTACATTGCAGCCTTACAGGAAGAGTATTTATGTTTTGTTTTCAACTCTCAGTGTGTATGCCGTGAACATAACAGTCAGGTAATACTGGGCATATCATAGACTAACCAGCACTTTGAGACCTCAGATTAACAGTGCTTTACAAATGCAACATTTTTATTATTATGGAGATGAAATTTTCATTCGGTATTAACCAAGTTATTTGGCAGATAATAACACATAAAATCAGGACCTTTTTTCCCTAAAAGTTAAGATACTCTTAGGTAAGATTAGGTAAGATTTTGTTTCTGCATATTTTGGGCCTGAACTTTTACTGCTGGTATTTTCAGATGTAATCTAAATAGCAATGCTCAGACCATACCCAGGGCTCTCTTCTGCTGTTTGGGGAAAATGACTTTTTTAGCCAGATTTTCATAAACACTCAGCACCCAGCAGTCACACTGAGAAGAGAGGAGAATTCCCTCCCCCACCCCTACTGACTGTGACGTTCAAGCACACACAGAGACGTCAGATACAAACATAAATACCCCTGCTGGGAGGTTGCAGCGTAACACGACTTTATTTCTTAGAGTCCAGAACCTTAACACACAAGAACCCCCCCAACGGAGAGAGGGGCTGCTCCCTAAGGCAGCAGGAACAACTCACCTCACCCTGCTTTAACTTGGCTCGTCTATAGGAACAGTTAGTGCGCGGCAGGCTGGGGTGTAAATCTCCCTTGCACTCGCTTGCTGCGCACTAACAGGCTGTGTGGACCCTGCTGCACCGCACGAAAAGTTCCCTGGTGCACTTTGAACTGTTCCCATTTCAAAGCAGGGTAGATCAAAGCGCACTACGGAATTGTTAGTGCACGTAGCAGGGTCCACACAGACAGTGCGCGCCAGGCTAGCGTGAGGGAGATTTACACCCCAGCTTGCCACAAACTAACTGTTCCTGGAGACAAACCCTGATTCTGCTCACTTTGCTGCAGAGCCCTCTAGCCTGCAAACAGGACCTGGAAAACCTGCACTCCAACCCCTGCTCTTAAATTGATAGTGATAGCTTGCAGTTCCAACACAGTCCTCACTACAGCACAAGAACAAAGGAGAATTCCCTCCTCCCCCCGCCCCCACCCCCAATTGAGAAGAACGATGTTTGCTGGGTGCTGAGCTCTTATGAAAATCTGGCCAATGGCATCCCAGCTTGTAAGGCGCTAAACACCTTCAGCTCCTACTGGAGTCAAAGAGACTTGAGAGGTTGCTCAGGACTTTCCAAGTTGTGCTCAGCACGTTGAAGATCCAGGACAATAAATAAGAGACACAATGATAAATACTCTCTGCCCATGTCTGCAGTGTCTCAGTCTATCTATGGAGAGGGGTAACTAGTGGATGGAGAGGGGTAACTAATGGTGTTCCCCAAGGGTCAGTCCTAGGGCCAATCCTATTCAATTTATCCATAAATGATCTGGAGAAAGGGGTAAACAGTGAGGTGGCAAAGTCTGCAGAGGATACTAAACTGCTCTAGATCGTTAAGACCAAAGCAGACTGTGAAGAACTTCAAAAAGATCTCACAAAACTAAGTGATTGGGCAACAAAATGGTAAATGAAATTTAATGTGGATAAATGTAAAGTAATGCACGTTGGAAAAAATAATCCCAACTATACACACAATATGATGGGGGCTAATTTAGCTACAACTAATCAGGAAAAAGATCTTGGAGTCATCGTCGAGAGTTCTCTGAAGACATCCATGCAGTGTGCAGTGGTAGTCAAAAAAGCAAACAGGATGTTAGGAATCATTAAAAAAGGGATAGAGAATAAGACGGAGAATATCTTATTGCCCTTCTATAAATCCATGGTACGCCCACACCTTGAATACTGAGTATAGACGTGGTCTCCTCATCTCAAAAAAGATATATTGGCATTAGAAAAGGTTCAGAGAAGGGCAACTAAAATGATAGGGGTTTGGAATGTGTCCCATATGAGGAGAGATTAAAGAGGCTAGGACTTTTTAGCTTGGAAAAGAGGAGACTAAGGGGGGATATGATAGAGGTATATAAAATCATGAGTGGTGTGGAGAAAGTTATTTACTTGTTCCCATAATATAAGAACTAGGGGCCACCAAATGAAATTAATGGGCCACAGGTTTAAAACAAATAAAAGGAAGTTCTTCTTCACACAGCACACAGTCAACCTGTGGAACTCCTTGCCTCAGGAGGTTGTGAAGGCTAGGACTACAACAGGGTTTAAAAGAGAACTGGATAATTTCATGGAGGTTAAGTCCATTAATGGCTATTAGCCAGGATGGGTAAGGAATGGTGTCCCTAGCCTCTGTTTGTCAGAGGGTGGAGATGGATGGCAGGAGAGAGATCACTTGATCATTACCTGTTAGGTTCACTCCCTCTGGGGCACCTGGCATTGGCCACTGTTGCTAGACAGGATACTCGGCTGGATGGACCTTTGGTCTGACTCAGTACGGCCATTCTTATGTTCTTATCCATGCACAGCACGGACAGGCACTGACCTGCTATGGAAATCGCTGACTCTCTCTCTTGGTTGAGTCGGGTGTTCCTGACATGGCAGGACACTTTCTGGTTGGACTCTTCTGTTATAACAATGGCAATCTCTGTTTGAAACAAGTCATCGGCCTCTTGGGATATTTTTTCAGAAGCCGATGGTAAGAGCTGCCCCTGGAGATCTCTCCACTGAGCCTCGGGCTGTGGGTACCATCCAGCTGATCGACACACCACCCGGATCCCTCCATCCTGATGTCCCTCCACTGAGATGGCAGGAACAGAGCCCAAACCTACAGAAGAAATAAATAAACTTGTGATAATCCTGCAGTGCCCAGTAATGAGCGAAAAGCTTCATTACACTGTTATCAAAAGCCATTTCCTATTAAACTAATAATCAAATGTCAGTCCATAAGTGTGGCTGGTCAGTTAATGTGGTCAGATTCCTATTTGATATACATCATGTAAAGTTAATGTTAATAAACATGTTAATGTTAATAAAGTTAATGTTAATGTCAGGGCTGTTCTATGCACAAACTTGCTCCAGTTTAGTTAAAGTGGTTTGGTTAAACCAGTGAACATCCCTGTGTGGACATTCTTAAATCAAGATGGAATCGACTCAAGCTTAATTAATATAAGCCATTTCCAAACCATTTAAAAGTGTCCATATAGGTTTTTGCACTACTTCATTGTAACCAGTGCATGTGTATGTACAGGCAAACCTTCAATTAATTCACTACCAACAAACTTTGTTACTGGGGAGTTCAGGTTGTCTTGGCTGTGCCTTGTACCCTTCAGAGCACAGAAGTTGGCAGCAGAAAACTGGACTCCTCTGAGAGACAGGAAACACACCCACACGCGCACCCACAATATACAGACATTAGATAACAAAGAAATACAGGGTGAAGGTAATGCCTTCTGCACCAGACCACACTTTTACTGATGAGCTAAACTGAAATAAAATGATCTTAATCTGAAATAAGAGGCTTCAATTTATCCAAAGGTGTGAATTCAAACTGATTTAGTTACTTCGATTGCAGCGGGTGTGCAGAGAAGCCTTACGCTGTTTGGAAGTTTCACACAGAAGATCCTCCACGGAGAGGTGGAGAAGGGATGTATGTCTGGAGCCCTCCCCGCTCAGGAGTCTTTTTCTTTTAAACTTTATTTTTATTGTTTTTATATAAAATGTAAACACACAATGAACAAAACTTATACACACAAATAATGCAAAAACCATGCACGAGATCAGTGGTTCTCAAACTACTGTACT
Source organism: Lepidochelys kempii (assembly GCF_965140285.1). NCBI lineage: Eukaryota > Metazoa > Chordata > Testudines > Cheloniidae > Lepidochelys > Lepidochelys kempii. The sequence continues at coordinate 43,701,468 of NC_136393.1, read as the reverse complement.
TGTGACCCCTTTCACATAGCAAGCCTCTGAGTGCGACCCCCTTATAAATTAAAAACATTTGTTTATATATTTAACACCATTATAAATGCTGGAGGCAAAGTGGGGTTTGGGATGGAGGCTGTCAGCTCGTGACCACCCCATGCAATAACCTCGCAACACCCTGAGGGGTCCCAACCCCCAGTTTAAGAACCCCTGCACTAGATGGAAATAGCATATAAATAACAAAATACTACATTCATTATTTGCAAAACCTGGGGAAAAACAAAGCAAAAACAAACAAAAAACTTGAACCCATAGAGGTCGTACAGCCATCAATTATGAAAGTGACTTGTAGCGAGGGGGCGTGGCCTCCCTCCAGGCCTGACAGGGAGGAACCACCACCCATGCCCTGGTGGGCGGAGCCTGGCAAGACACGCCCACCGTGCCGGAAGCAGAGGGGCCGGACAGGAAGTTTAAAAGGTGGGCGCTGCAGCTCAGTTGGGCTGGAGATGGTGAAGGAGACAGACGCCTCCCACCCACTGCTGGGTCTTGCACCCAAGAGGGACCTCTGCAGCACTGAGGACTTGAAGGAACTGCCAGAGATATCAACAAGGACACGGAAGAGCTGCTGGGACTGCCACTGGCTGCATACCCCGGGGAAAGGGAGGACACCCCACAAGATAAAGGTGCACGACAAGGGGGTCATAAGAAGTAGCCCAAGGACACCAGACAACAGTGTGGTGGTGGTACGAGAGGGCTGATCAGCGTGTTGTGGTGGGATCCTCACTGATCCAGTGGTGGAGCCCTCTGCCACTGCTGGGCCTGGGCTGGGACGCAGTGGAGTAGGGTCCCGGGTCCCTCTACCCCCTGCGGCTGCCCCACCCCTGGGGTGGCCACCTACCCACCTTAGGCCAAGAGGACTGCGTTTGTCTGCCATCTGCCTGAGCCATGTTGCCAGGTGATAGACTGTTTTGTGCTCCTCCCTGCCTGAGTGCCCGAGCTCCCTAGACTGTCTGGTGCTCTGCCCTGCCCAGAGACCCTGAGCCCCAAAACTGTATATTGCTCTGTCCTGCCCAGAAGGCCTGAGCTCCAGCAATGGCTAATTCCCCACTAAGGATTGCCTTTACAGAAATGTGGTAGCAAGGGGGTGTGGCCTCACTCCAAGGCGGATGGGGAGGGATGGCCACAGATGCCTACATGACTAAACAGATAAATAAGTGAGAATATAAGAGTATCGGGCACTAATATATACTAAACTGCATCTTGAGGAACACTGGCCTGTACGGAAAGCTGAAAACAGGGCCTTTTTCGAGACCAGATGATTCCAGTGGGGGATGTTGAAATTCCCATATCCTGGGAGTCCCAGCCTACCCCTTACTGCCATGACTCATGAAATCTTACATGGGAAACCTGGACAGCAGTAAGCAGTGCTTCAACAATAGGGTTAGCTGGGGAGGTGAGCATACATCTGCTCTGACTGAAGCATGATTTGGGACTTCATCATCTCTGTTTGCTCCTCCATCACTTTAATCATTTGCTTCTGTCCCTTTAGAATGTGTTCCTCACTCTTTCTGTCCTTCCTTTTCTTTTTCTCCAATTCCTGCATTCCATGGCCTGCGTTGTGCAGGAGGTCAGACTAGATGATCATAATGGTCCCTTATGACAAAGTCTATGATTCTTTTCTCTCTGAGGATTGGAGAACCTCTTGGTACATGTCCTCCATGCTATGCCTTGGTCGCTTCCTTAGCTGGCGAAGGTGCTCAGCCAGTGTGTAGGGAGTTCCCCTGAAGGCAACATTTGCATTAGCACAAGAAACAATACACAGAAGCATCATTGTTAGTTCACACACAGCATACAATCCTTACGGAAAAATTCACCTCTTATAACATACCAATCACTTTCTCTATGAATCCTGGCAAGCACACATCTCCACAAACACCATAAGCATGATAAGTGAGGCCTGGACGGGTGGTGGGCATTCAAGATGAGACAAGGGGTAGGTTATGTTTTCAGGGGATCCCTGAGGGTGACCATGGACAATAATGAAAATTCTGCCCCCATTTTCCACAGGCGGGGGTCATTGAAGTTGATATCTCATTCCTGAAGGTGAGCAAGGGTGCATCTATTGCACCCATGCGGGTTCAGACCCGGTCCCTATGCTACTCGCCTGTGTGCTGCTTTGGTCCCAGCACAAGTGATTGCTGAGTTGCACGGGAAAGTGTTCTACAATGGCAGAAGGAACAAAGCAGCTCTGACAAGAAACCTTTGGCAGAGGATTGGTGTGTACCTCCTGTAAAGTTTGCTAGAGATCTTTCTGGAGGATTCCTCTGAAATATCGGTGTGCGTTAACACACTGTTCAGCCACACTTCTTAGCTTCAAAGGGAAATGTGGAGCACTTTGAAACACAGCTAGTCTTGCAGATTTGTATCCCTTCACCCACTTCTACAATACACAGACCAAAGGACAGCTGAACCTCATGTAACAGAGCAGCGTCAACTCAAAAAGATAACTTACTGGGCCTCTCCTCTTCTGCATCCTGCACACCCGAGATGGACTGCTGGGACTGGCTAGACCCTCCGGAGTGGAAAAGAGGTCCTGACTTGCCGCACCGCCATCGACCCTGCCGTGTGCGCCAAATCATCCTCCAACTTAACCTCCTCATCCACGACTTTGTCATCAGGGTTGAGTCTGCTGTCCACTGTCTCCAGCCCCACTGAAGTATCCACAGGGCTCCTGGTGGTGGAGGTGGGGTCGCCGCCGAGGATGGCATCCAGCTTCTAATAGAAGTGGCAGGTCTTCGGTGCAGCACCAGAGTGACAGTTTGCCTCCCTTGCCTTCTGGCATGTCTGCCTCATCTCCTTTATCTTTGCCCAGCCCTGCACCATGTTCCGTTCATAGTCACCGAGAGGGCTGGTCTCATTCTGGTATCCTTGAGCTGCAATGCTGCGACGAGCTCCGCACACAGTTCCAGGAAGGTGGCTTTCTGCATCTGTAAGTTCTGCAGCCACTGCTCGTCATCCCAGTCCTGCATAACCATGCAATCCCACCACTGAGTGCTTGTTTCCCGAGCCCGAAAGCGACGGTCCACCGTGTGCAGCTGCTCCGTGAATGCCAGCAGAAATCTGGTGTTGTTTCTATAAATGGCACATAGAAGGTCAGGCAGCTCTGAATCCTGTTCAGATTGGGAGCTCATGAGATACTGCATGACCATCCGCGATGGTTCATAACAGCGACCACAGCGGTAGAGAGCAGTGTGGGGCCATCCTTTCAGGTAGAGATGGCGGATGCACAGCAAACAGGGGCAGTTAAAAATGCAGCGAAATGCAGTCCGAAGCTCATGGAATGCTGGGATGGAAAAATGCATCATGGGATGCTGAACCCACACCCATGATGCACTGCGATCCGCTCCACCGTCCCACAACACTGAGCTGCAGACCGTGGCGAAGAGCGCAGTGGGAGAGCTATCCACAATGACAGATTTCAGAGTTCAGAGTAACAGCCGTGTTAGTCTGTATTCGCAAAAAGAAAAGGAGTACTTGTGGCACCTTAGAGACTAACCAATTTATTTGAGCATGAGCTTGTGAGCTGTAGCTCACGAAAGCTCATGCTCAAATAAATTGGTTAGTCTCTAAGGTGCCACAAGTACTCCTTTTCTTTTTGAGATTTCAGAGTGGCAGCCATATTAGTCTGTATCAGCAAAAACAACGAGGAGTCCTTGTGGCACCTTAGCCCTGGTCTACACTACGAGTTTAGGTCGAATTTAGCAGCGTTAGATCGATTTAACCCTGCACCCGTCCACACAACGAAGTCATTTTTATCGACTTAATGGGCTCTTAAAATCAATTTCTGTACTCCTCCCCGATGAGAGGATTAGCGCTGAAAGCGACATTGCCGAGTCAAATTTGGGGTAGTGTGGACGCAATTCGATGGTATTGGCCTCCGGGAGCTATCCCACAGTGCTCCATTGTGACCGCTCTGGACAGCGCTCTCAACTCGCATGCACTAGCCAGATAGGCAGGAAAAGCCCCGCAAACTTCTGAATTTCGTTTCCTGTTTGACCAGCGTGGCAAGCTGATCAGAACAGGTGACCGTGCAGATCTCATCAGCAGAGGTGACCATGGAGTCCCAGAATTGCAAAAGAGCTCCAGCATGGACCAAACAAGAGGTACTGGATCTGATCGCTGTATGGGGAGATGAATCCGTGCTATCAGAACTCCGTTCCGAAAGATGAAATGCCAAAATATTTGAAAAAATCTCCAAAGGCATGATGGACAAAGGCTATAACAGGGACCCGCAGCAGTGCCGGGTGAAACTTAAGGAGCTCAGGCAAGCCTACCAAAAGACCAAAGAGGCAAATGGCCACTCCGTGTCAGACCCCCAGAAATGCCGGTTCTATGATGAGCTGCATACAATTCTAGGGGGCGCCTCTACAACTACCCCACACCGTACGTGGACTCCTGCAAGGGAGTCTCACGCAACAGGGATGAGGATTTTGGGGACGAGGAAGATGAGGAGGAGGGGGGAGGTTGAAGACAGCGCACACCAGGCAAGTGGAGAAACCGTTCTCTATGACAGCCAGGAACTGTTTATCACCCTGGAGCCAATACCCTCCCCATGATGAGAGGAGGCAAGATGAAATGCTGAGGCTACTGGAGGATCAAACTGATATGCTCCAGAGTATGGTTGAGGTGCAGGAAAGGCACAGATCACCACTGCAGCCCCTGTGTAACCAACCACCTGCCTCCCCAAGTTCCATAGCCTCCTCACCCAGACGCCCAAGAACGTGTAGGGTGGGGGAGGCTCCGGGCACCCAACCACTTCACCCCAGAGGACTGCCCAAGCAACAGAAGGCTGGCATTCAATAAGTTTTGAAGTGCAGTGTGGCCTTATCCTCCCCTCCTTCCCCGGGCTACCTTGCCAGTTATCCCCCTATTTGTGTGATGAATTAATACAGAATGCATGAATTTGAAACAACAATGACTTTATTGCCTCTGCAAGCAGTGATTGAAGGCGGGAGGGGAGGGCAGTTGGCTTACAGGGAAGTAGAGTGAACCAAGGGGGTGGGTTTTCATCAAGGTAAAACAAACAGAACTGTCACACCATATCCTGGCCAGCCATGAAACTGGTTTTCAAAGCTTCTCTGGTGTGCAGCATGCCCTGCTGTGCTCTTCTAACTGCCCTGGTGTCTGGCTGCGCATAATCAGCAGCCAGGCGGTTTGCCTCAACCTCCCACCCCGCCATAAACATCTCCCCCTTACTCTCACAGATATTGTGGAGCACACACCAAGCAGCAATAACAATGGGAATACTGGTTTCACTGAGGTCTGAGCGAGTCAGTAAACTGCGCCAGCGACCCTTTAAACATCCAAATGCACATTCTACCACCATTCTGCACTTGCTCAGCGTATAGTTGAACAGCTCCTGACTACTGTCCAGGCTGCCTGTGTATGGCTTCGTGAGCCATGGCATTAAGGATCCCCAAGGATAACTGTAGGCATTTCAACATCCCCAACGGTTATTTTCTGGTCTGGAAATTAAGTCCCTTGCTGCTGCTGTTCAGATAGACCTGACTTCCTGAAGATGCGAGTGTCATCTACCTTTCCTGGCCATCCCACGTTGATGTTGGTGAAACGCCCCTTGTGATCCACCAGTGCTTGCAGCACCATTGAAAAGTACCCCTTTCGGTTTATGTACTGACTGCATTGATGGTCTGGTCCCAAGATAGGGATATGCGTTCTGTCTATTGCCCCACCACAGTTAGGGAATCCCATTGAAGCAAAGCCATCCACTATGACCTGCACGTTTCCCAGAGTCTCAACCCTTGATAGCAGCAGCTCAGTGATTGCGTTGGCTACTTGGATCACAGCAGCCCACACAGTAGATTTGCCCACTCCAAATTGATTCCTGACTGACCGGTAGCTGTCTGGTGTTGCAAGCTTCCACAGGGCTATCACCACTCGCTTATGAACTGTGAGGGCTCCTCTCATCTTGGTATTCTTGCGCTTCAGGGCAGGGGAAAGCAAGTCACAAATTTCCATGAAAGTGCCCTTATGCATGCGAAAGTTTCACAGCCACTGGGAATCATCCCAGATCTGCAACACTATGCAGTCCCACCAGTCTGTGCTTGTTTCCCGGGCCCAGAATCGGCATTCCATGGCATGAGCCTGCCCCACTGCCACCAGGATGGCCAAATCACCGGGGTCCATGCTTTGAGAGAAGTCTGTGTCCCTGTCCTCATCACTCTCGTCACTGCGCTTCCGTCGCCTCCTCACCTGCTTTTGCAGGTTCTTGTTCTGCACGTACTGCAGGATAATGCGCGAGGTGTTTACAATGCTCATAACTGCCACAGCGATCTGAGTGGGCTCCATGCTTGCCGTGGTATGGCGTCTGCAGGAGAAGAGGAGAGCAGAGTTGCAGGGGAAGCGGAGGTTGGATGACCAGTTTTGCAGACCTACTGCACCGTCTGCTGCCAGGACACAACAGCTGAGCAGGCTGCAAGCTTGCCATGGTATGGCGAGACAAGAGCAGCCGAGCAGAGTTGCAGCGGAAGCGGCCAATGATGACGGTCATATAGAGGACCTGCGAGACTACCAAGAGAGCAGAGTGGCATCGGAAGTGGTGGTCAGAAGGCCAGTTTTTCTGACCTATTGCACCGTCTGCTGCCAGAGCAGGAGAGCAGAGTGGCAGCGGAAGCGGTGGTTCGATGACGACGGTTAGCAGTCCTACTGCATCTTCTTCTGAAAGCAGTATGGCGCCCGCATGGAAAAAAGGCGCAAAACGATTGTCTGCCGTTGCTTTCACGGAGGGAGGGGTGACTGACGACATGTATCCAAAACCACCCATGACAATGTTTTTGCCCCATCAGGCATTGGGAGCTCAACCCAGAATTCCAATGGGCGGCAGAGACTGTGGGAACTGTGGGATAGCTACCCACAGTGCAATGCTCCAAAACGCGACACTAGCCTCCGTACTTTGGACACACTCCACCGACTTAATGCACTTAGTGGGGACACACACAATCAACTGTATAAAATCGCTTTCTAAAAAATCGACTTCTATAAATTCGACCTAATTTCGTAGAGTAGACATAAATTTATGAGTCTCTAATAAGGGTATTTGGGCATAAGTTTTCATGGGGTAAAACCCACTTCATCAGCTGCATGGAGTAGAAAATACAGTAGCGAGGTATAAATACACAACATATCAAAAGATGGGAGTTGCCTTACCAAATCGGGGGTCAGTGCTAACGAGCCAATTGAATTAAGGTGGAAGTGGGCTATTATCAACAGTTGACAAGAAGGGAGGGAAAAAAGTCACTTTTGTAGTGCTAATGAGTTCAGTGTAATCAAGGTGGCCCACTTCAAACAGTTGACAAGAAGGTGTGGGTATCAGTAGTGGGAAATTTAGTTTTTGTAGTGACCCATCCACTCCCAGTCTTCCTTCAGGCCTAATTTGATGGTGTCCAGTTTGCAAATTAATTCCAGTTCTGCAGTTTCTCATTGGAGCCTGTTTTTGAAGTTTTTTTGTTGAAGAATTGCCACTTTTAAGTTTGTTATTGAGTGTCCAGGGAGACTGAAGTGCTCTCCTACTGGTTTTTGAATGTTATAATTCTTGATGTCAGATTTGTGTCCATTTATTTTTTTGCATAAAGACTGTCCGGTTTAGCCAAAGTACATGACCGAGGGGCATTGCTGGCACATGATGGCATACATCACATTGGTAGATGTGCAGGTGAATGAGCCCCTGATGGTGTGGCTGATGTGGTTAGGTCCTATGATGGTGTCCCTTGAATAGATATGTGGACAGATTTGGCACTGGGGTTTGTTGCACGGTTTGGTTCCTGGGTTAGTGTTTTTGTTGTGTGGTGTGTAGTTGCTGGTGAGTATTTGCTTCAGGTTGGGGGGCTGTCTATAAGTGAGGACTGGCCTGTCTCCCAAGGTCTGTGACAGTGAGGGGTTGTCTTTCAGGATAGGTCGTAGACCGCTGATGATGCGCTGGAGAGGTTTTAGCTGATGGCTAGTGGCGTTTTGTTACTTTCTTTGTTGGGCCTGTCCTGTAGTAGGTGACTTCTCGGTACCCTTCTGGCTTACCTACATGCCTCCAGCTTTCATCCAGACCACATCACACGATTCATTGTCTATAGCCAAACTCTATGATACAACCACATTTGCTCCAATCCAATCCAATCCCTTAGACAGATCCCTTAAACACCTACTGGATCTCTATCAAACATTCTTAAAACTACAATACCCACCTGGTGAAGTGAAGAAACAGATTGACAGAGCCAGAAGGGTACCCAGAAGTCACCTACTACAGGACAGTCCTGCCTATAGTAGGGAGGGAAAGAAGGGTTGAGGCCTCCTCAGGTAAGGGGAAGGAGTGGGATGGGAGGGATTTGATATGGTGAGGTGTGGTGTAAAAGTTGTGAGTTTCGGAGCAGGGAGTCCTGTCATCCCCAAATTCTCCCCCTCCCCATGCTGGGATCTGGGGGAGCCCTACCCCTCTGCAGGGCTCTGAACTCCTTTTTTTGCCCCTGTATGCCCTGGGATCTGGGAGACCCTGTCGCTCTTGGGGTGTCTAAGCCCCTCATGTAATCTGTGATCAAGGGGAAGTGGGGTGGGGGGTTGAATGTGATGAAAATGTAAACACCTGAAATGCAGGAAATCAATAGTTAAAATACACATCGCCCCTGGGTGGGGTTTGCCACAGTGTGTGGGGGAGGGGGAGTTGTATTGGGTGGGCCTGCAACATGGCTGGGTAAGTCCGGCTGGACCAGGGCCGGGGGGCTCAGCTCGGCATGGTAGTTGGGGTGAAGAGCCCAGCTCAGTGTGCTGCTCATGTAACCGAGGTAGTGTGTGGCCCACCAGTGAGCTGCTACCTGTGATATGTGCTCCCAGAAATGTAGGGCAGAGGGGAGCTAAATGTTGTGGGGGATGGTGGAGAAGGAAACAGACACACCAGTTTCCTCTCACACGCTTAAATTAGCCGCTGTATAATAAAACTGTCAAGGTGTTGGGGCAGGGACCTGGGATGAGATTTCTCTCACCAGCCCTGTTACAAGCTACACACTGCAAACATTGCACAGCACGACCATTATCCCCACTGCACTATCAGAGTGCACAGCGGGAGGGGCACTGAACAACCACGGGGCAACCCGCCCCAGCTCCGGGCTGAGCAGCTGGCCTCCCCGCCCCTAAAGGCCGCCCTCTCCTCCCCCCCGCCCCACCAGCCAAGCCGGGATGGCTCCAACACTGGGCTGAGCCACTGGCCCCTGAGCCCCAGTGCTGGGCTGAGGCGCTGGACCCCCGAGCGGTAGGCCAAGGCGCTGCCCCCCACCCCAAGACCCCCAGCACCAGGCAGCGCATGACCAAGCTGCCCCACTCCCCCGCCAGATGCCCCCGGCTGGCCACCCTCTGGCTTGCCGTGTCCCTCCTCACTCCCCCTCCCAAGAGGAGGAGGGATGCAGTGAGCAGTGGGGATTTCTGGAGGGGTGGGGGTGGTGTTGTGGCAGGACCACCGCGGCGCAAGCGTCCAGCAGCGGATTGGCGGCAGGGAAGGCTCAGCCTTCCCACGCCTCTTCTACCCACCGCCCGTGACTACAACCGCCTAAATGGCCACTGACTCCTGCAACAAACGTTTCCCTTTCTGTTTAAAAAAACTAGGAAATTCAGTGACAAAACCTTCGTTAGCACAGAGTTCAGGCTGCCTGGTGATATTATCTCCTGCCCTTCCAGAGCACAGTGACAGCTCTGCCCCCCTGCTCCCACTGCTCTCCACTGGTCAGGACAGCTACACTGAACACCGGGAATGCAGCTGCAGTGCAGGCAGACACATGCTGCAATTCAAATCTGTGGAACACAACACAAACAATGGCACCTTCCTGTAACCCTTCCTCATGTCTATTCACTGACAGAAAACTTAGGGTAGGTCTACACTACTGCAGTAAGTCGACCTAAGGTACACAACTCCAGCTACATGAATAATGTAGCTGGAGTCGATGTACTTTAGGTCGAGTTACAGCGGTGTCTACACCGCGCAGGGTTGATGGGAGACAGTCTCCCGTTGACCTACCTTACTCTTCTCGGCAGGGGTAGAGTACATGGGTTGACTGGAGAGCAATCCACGGTCGATTTGGCGCGTCTTCACTAGACCCGCTAAATCGACTGCCGGTGCATCGATCAACACTCCGTCGACCCCGGCTGTAGTGTAGATGTAGCTTTAGTTACCTCTAGGCAACCTTAACTCTGTATTATCTCATGCACTTCCAGAACGCTGAGTTCAGCAATACTCAGGCCTCTAAAACTAGGAAATCCATCAGGAAGGTAAATACCCAAACAACCTTAACTCTGCCCCTTTGGAGCTGGCAATAACCACTGGGAATCGGTTGCATGCACTGAAGTTGCATCCACTGTGCTTGGTGTAGTTGTAATGGCTAGAGGAGGGATTATTTGGAGCATATTGGCAGAGCTATCACAGTGACATCAGGAGTGGTGCAGGTGTACCTTGAGGGATCAATCATGCCTCATTTCAGCACGGAGCAGTGCAGGTTGTGTCAGTTGTAGGGCACAGACTCCTTGCCATGGGGATTGTCAGCAGCCTAGTGCCAGATATGTCAGTGATCACCAAGTCTTGATGAGGGGTAAGTGAAGGCAACGTCCCAGAAGAAATCCACACCCACAGGGCAAGGGTGACAAGGCGATAACATTTTGCAAGTCAGGGGTGGTTTGTGTGCAGCAGGCTTAGTGTTTGAGTGTAGACCCAGGTATTCACTGCACCTGGCCTAAACCTCATCTCCTCGTTACAGAACTAGCTTCATCTCTGCCCCCTTGCTGGTCTCTCTGACAGCACCTTCAGGGGTCAGGCCTCCTGCCTTTGCCTGTCCTGGGAGCAGGAATTCCTCAATTCTCCCACTCTTAGACCAGGCTCTGGGCTACAGGGCCTTGTGTATCAACCACCGTTGCCCTGAAGGGGTCAGACACAAGCCGAGATCAATCCCAGCTGGTGGCATCAGTTTGGGGAGGATCAGAGTCATTGTTCAGCCCCAGGCGTGCACAAAATAACTGTAATAACCACAACACGTTAATGTCACCTGACTGTTCAGGGATGTCAGTGCGTCTCGTTAACCCCTCGCTCTAATGCCCTCAAATTTGGGCCACTAACCCCACCCCAGACTCCAGTGAGTCACAGCAATTTTCAAGACAATCTGAGAATGCGTCCGGGGTTTAGAGAACTTAGAAAAACGGATATTAAACAGCAAACTAGAATCGACCTGATCCAGAGCAGAGCTGCTGACCCACAACAATGAAAAAAATTGTGTCATCTCACAGTGAGCCTTCTGACTCCACTTATTACCCTGCTGAAGACATTAAAACATCAGAACAAGTTACTGACCTGCCACCTGCAGTTCCAACATAGCATCTTCATAAGAGACATCGGACTGAAAAAAACACTTGTACTGGCCATCATCGGAGGGTCGGATATCGCGTATTCTCAAGGAAACTCTCCCACTGGTGATGTCATCTTTCAAGAGCTCAGTTCTTCCTCGATATTCCTGCATCTGCTCTCCATACTGATCCTGCCCATCACGGTACAGGTGCACCGCTGGAGAGAACTGGGATCGGAACCATCTCAGCTCCATGTTCTCAGCGCTCATCCTAGGGGAGAGGTGGCAGGGCAGGATGGCCTCCCCACCTAGGGAGGCAGTGATTGGATGGTCAGGTCCAGTCACTGTGAATTGTGCTGTGAAATGTACGATGAAAAAAGGAAATTAAATTGGTGAAAGGCTGGGGGTGGCATTAATTCAGCAGTAAGACACACAGTAAGAGAGCACCCTGCGTTAGAAGTGAAAGACCATTTAAAGACAAAAGCTTGACGAAGCATAAACCAATAAAAGGTCTGAACACGTTACACTTATCCCAAAAAATTCTCATCTAGCACATGGGACTCTCTGGTAGGTTCCAAAGTCTTTCAAACCTTTCTCTAAGGGTTTGTCCTCTTGGTTAACAGGTCCTGTCACTTTGCAGCCCAAGATCTCGGGCCTCTGGTCAGTTCAAATCCAGTTTTTATACCAAAAATCTTTGTTCTCTTGGTCTTCTGGGACCTGGTCTAACCCAGTTTATGCAATTCTCCCTAGGGGTGGTACTTCTCTGGAGCTGTTACCTGTCCCACAAGTAATTACCCCCCATGATTTGCAAATCCTGAAGGAGATGGGGTAACCCTCCCCCATGGCATAGATTACAATCCCAATCCCACAAAGATACATATAACACGTATAGATACCATTGATAAAGGGGGTACAAAAATAAGCAGAACATTCATAAAGTGAATTTGATAGTCCCCAAAATGCTGCATGTGGCTGCAATATCTGTCACACAGAGTTCACGTGAGACACTGTCCCTATTATCTTTGAATAGGGCTCTAACTTCTCATGGACACCCTGGGGATAATGATGCTGGGGGCCTGGTTCTCGGATACACCAAGGCCTTTTCGTGCTGCTCCAGCACAGGGGCCTCCTCATCCGCAGTAGGGATGGTGTAAAGGCTTACAAGGTGTAAAGAGATGAAAACAGATCATCACTATGCAGGCGATGGCTTGAAAGGTAAAGTCAGAGGTCAGATAATGGAGAGGGGGGAGGAGGCAGATACAAAAGTGCAAGAAACAGAGAACTGGTCACCGTGGAACTGCACAGGATGTGGGGGTCTCGGTGCAAAGACTCAGCATCAGGAGAGACAGAGAGCTGGTTAAATTAACAGGATGGAAATCACAGCATGAGGGAACCTAAATGCCCAAGTAGCTATGGAGCCGTCCCGGGGGTGGAGTGGGTCACTATCAGGGCTTCACTGAGGGCACAGAACGAAGAAGCGGGCAAATATCTTCACATCCTCACTGTGAGATGAGGTCTCGCTCTGAGCCCTAGTCAGATGCGTCTGGGTGCAGCATGAATGACTTGTGGGTTGTTACGTCTAAACTAGAGAGTCTAGGACTCAGGACTCCTTCATGGCTGAAGAGTCTGATTTGTGACGTATACGGTCTGTCAGTGCAGCGTATAGGAATTGGATAGTGCCCTTTTAAATAGTTTGTGAACCCTGTAGTGGTGCTCACTGTGCTCTGTGTTTTAGAAGCTGCCAGAAATCAGCCAGAGCAGTAGGATGAACACAGTGTACAGGCCTGACAAGATGCTGTATAGATAGTAACCATGGTTACTGGGGACCCAGCTGTGCCCTGTGGTTTCTCCAGGTTGCTGGTTGTGGGGAGGTTGAGCAGACGTGGTTTATAAGACAAGGCAGTGATGTGAGATATACGGTGATGACCAGCAACAGTTGCAAACCCAGAGAGGAGGCTGGAGCTCCTACCTGACACCAGCCTGTGGACCTGTAGAGCGAGGCAGAGAGTGACGTAGCCAGGCAGAGCAGAGCTCCCTGTGGAGAGGGGGGAGAATGAGGGAACTTTCCCCGTCATCGTAGCTTGGTCTGGGGAACAGGAGAAATAACAAACCAGACAGTGAGTGTGATGCATTGACAGTGCCACGGCTGTCTGACTTTTACAGCCCTGGTCCATTGATCAGTTATGATTACATTAGCACAATTCCGAATATTCGTACACTAAGGTCAGAGGGGACCATTAGATCATCTAGTCTGATCTGTGCCACAGGCCAAAGACTCTCACCCGTTTACCATTGTACTGAGCCCAAACTGGTGTTTGACTGAAGCATCTTCCAGAAAGTCACCAAGTCTTTATCTGAAGACAGCAAGAGATGGACAATTCATCCCTTCCCTTGGTAGTTTATTCCAGTGATTAATAACCCTCACTGTCACAATTCTGTGCCTTAATTCTAATTTGAATTTGTTCATTTTTAAATTCCAGCCACTGGTTCTTGTTATGCCTTTCTCCACTGTATTAAAGAGAGCTTTAGTACCATGTGGCAGATGGGGAACTTTACTGAAATATTTTTGTGAACTATCGGTAGGACTCAGCAGCGATGCCAAGGGGATCGGTACAGTTTTGGGGGAAAGAATTGCTTCTCTCGCTGGGACATGGCCGAACAGGCTAGGTATCTGAGATGTAGAGCCACTCAGACTGTCTGCGCTGGGATCAACACAGATCAATGGAGGACCTTGAAAAGACAATGGGAAGCCTCAACAACTGAGCATCAACTCCTAGAGCAAGTTTCTTCCCCCACCTCTCTGCAGGGAAGAGGAGCAATAGCCCAGACCTGGAGCACAAAGGGAGAAGGTGTCAGGTGTCTGTGTTAAAGAACTGGGCTGACAGAGACACAGGAACTCACTTGGGATTTAGACACAAAAAAAGGGACAGGGAGCGAGTGAGCCAAGCTGGACCCTGCAGCAACACGGCTTGGCGGAGCCCCAGCTCTGGACCCCTCTCTTAAACTTTGCTTCTCTGGGCTGACCTAAGGACATTCGGATTCCATAGGCCAGGTGACTAACACATTGTTACAGATATTCACTGAGCACACTGAGCCCTGAAAGGGTAGAACAAGTCTCCTGCACAAGTCTGGCTTGGTTGGACTTGCTGCAAGGAGCCACGGAGAAAGCCAGGGATCGCTGGTGCTCCAAGGCCCAGTTTGTGAGTCACTGAAGCCATGGACCTGTCTCTGTGGAATTGTGTGGATCATGGGGTTCAGAACAATAAAGGCGTCACTCCCAAGGGCCTGGCTGAAGGCCAGGGCACAGACCAGACCTTGTGAATCCATGACAGAAAGTCACCTCTCACTCTTCTCTTTGCTAAACTGAACAGATTGATCTCCTTCCATCTCCTACTGTGAGGTGTTTGCTCCAGCCCCCAAATCATGTTTATGACCCTTTTCTGCAGTGTCTGGGATATTTTGGGGTGCAGTCATGACCTGTAAGGGGTTGCATCACTGCCCACCCTGCCCTGCCCTCCCGAGTGCAGCTGCTCAGAGCCCCTGGGGAATCTGTCCACATCACACAGGCACCTGCCTGGGAGCAGTTCAGAGATGAGATCTCTTGGAAACGTGGCCCTCGCCCTCTAGAGGCTGCGTTGCTGTGAAGGGCAGTGGGGGGCTTCCGACAAGGGCTCACACCACATAGCGCCGATGGAAGCTCTGGCTGGGTCTGGACTGTGACAGGATGAAGTGGCTGTTACCTGCCTTAGGCCAGGACAGCAGCAGGGGCCGGCACGGCCCAAAGAGCAGCCACACTGGGGAGGAAGTAGGTGAGAGCAGGGCTGGCAGGTGAGTCACTCACTGAGCACCTGCGTTCGGCGGCGGCTGCTGATAGCAAGCCAGTAAGAGGTAAAGCTCCCCCCTTCCTGCCAGGAACCCCCCCAAGGGAAGCAGCAGCCTCACCTGCCCACCTTTGGGGTGAGCCCCCCCGGAATGCAAAGGGCCTCGAGGGCACAGATAGGTGCAATTTACACTCAGAGGGGGAGATTTTCACAAACACAAAGGGGAGTTAGGATCAATGGGGCTTGTGCTCCTGAATTCCTTAGGAGCTTTAGAAAATCTCCCCCTCCCTGGCTGAAAATATTCATCAATGCAAAATTAGCCAGTGACTATTGGGGGGATAGGGTTTGTTGCTATGCTCTCTAGGTAGCCCAGCCCCACCCTTTGGGCCTCAGCTCCTGCAATGTTGTTCAGACAGCCTGGCTCAGATACTCCTCTCCTGGGCCCCAGCTGCTCTGCTCTTCTCCAAGAAACAGGTGCCAGCAAGCCAGGGAAACAAAAAAGCAAGATGGTGCCTGGCTGCATGCAACAAACCTGCTGAATTCTCTGGGATCTTGGAAAAATGCTAAATTCCATTACCGGGGAATGTTGTGATAATCGGGGTAAAAATGTCCCTGAATTGTGAGTGGAGCTATGAGAAGTGAGCAACATTAATACTCCCTGCCTTAAGCAGGAATAGTGGGGGGTGGCCCTGACCCACCCCTGAGAAGTCTAACTGCATTATTTCCACAGATCATGGACCCTGAGCTGCTCTGGGCCCTAAGCTACTGTTTAGTCTGATTATGCCTAGCATCGTGGATGGGCAGCTTCTCAACTCAGGGGAAGGGAAGGGACCTAGGGGGAGGGGCAGAGTGGGGGTGGGAAGAGTTGGAGTAGGGGGGCGGAGTGGGGGCAGGATCTCAGGGGAGGGGGCGGGGCCGGGGCCGGGATAGGGCACTTGCTGGCAAAACCAAAAGTTAGCACCTATGGCCTCTCCCCATCCCCCACCCAGGCAGGGACTTATCCTGTGTCCTGGCAGGTGGCTGGGGTGGGGTTGAAAGGCACTGCCAGGGGACCTTGTGCATGTCTCTTCCTCGCTGGTGTCTCTATCCCTGGCTGGTCACTTTGCCCATGTGCTGGGAGCTCTGAGCTGCTCCCCATGGAGGGAGAGCAGGAGAAACCAGCCTCTGGTGACTGGGGGTCTGGGCACAGCCGGGCCCTTGCGGGAGAGGCTCAGGGGTCTATGCGCTGGGCTGGAGCCTGTCCGGTGTCACTCTGTGTGTCCGGTCCCTACCCCTGCCCCTCCCCGCAGCTCCTGCTCCCCCGGCCATCCCCTGGGCGGGCTCCAACTGTGGGCTGGGACTCTTGCCAACTTTCGGACAGAACGAAACCGAACACCCTTGCCCCACCCCTTCTCCGAGGTCCCCCCCACTCACTCCATCCTCCCCCCATCGCTCGCTTTCCCCCACCCTCACTCACACGCTAATTTTAACCGGGCTAGGGAGGGTCCCTTTTCGACTGGGTGTTTGGTTGAAAACTGGACACGTGGCAACCGTAAGTGCCAAGGTGCTGCACTCCCCCGACCCCACCCCAGCTGTGTCTGGCTGCAGCCCCCCAGGGGTGGGTGTGGGGTTGGTGTGATCCCTGCCCCGCTGGGAGGGGCTGTGTCTGGGCCCCCGGGGCTTTGGTGGGGTGTGTCAGGGCAGGGCAGAGCAGAGAAGGTGCCTCGGGTCACAGGGCTCCCTGGACGGGGGAGCACCCGGCCTCCCCGCACCTGGCCCCCTGGTCCGGCCCGGCTGTCGGAAGACGCCTGCCCCGTTCATCTCCATGGGCGCTCTGCCTAGGGTGACCATATTTCCTCAAAGGGCAAACGGGACACGCCCTGGGGCTAGCCCGAGGCCCCCCCACCCTATCGCTCAGAGCTGGCCTGAGCCCTGCACTCCCCCAACCCAGGACTGGCGTCAGCCCCTCCCCCACCCCCATGCCTCCCATGCGGGCTGGTCCGACCCGCACCCGGGTCACTCACCGAGGCTGCAGCCCCGGATCCGCACACGGGGTCACGGAGCCGGAGGGTTGGAGACCGGACCCGCCCTCATTATTTGTGTGAATTTGTAGCTGAATTGACGGGGCCGAGCCTCCCCCCGGGCCTCCCCGCGCTTCAAAACTGAAAGTACCAAAGTAGCTGGAAGTGAAAGTCCCGGTCGGTGGCCCGGGCTGGGTGGGGCGGAGCAAATTGCTCTGAAAGTCCCAGCCCCCCCCCAGGGCTCGGAGCTGGCGGGGTTGGGCCTGGCGGGGGCAGTTCGGTGGGGGAGCCAGTGTCGGGGTGTCAATGTCCCCCCCCGCGCTGTTCCTGCCCCCCAGGGATCGCTGGGCTCTCAGTAATTCCCCCGCCCAGCCCCGTCCCCACAGCCCTGTCCGGCGGGGGAAACGAAGCAGCAGCAGCAAAAAGCGCCAGCCAGGTTGCCCCGCCCCCGCCCTGGGTGGAGGCAGAATGAGGAGGGGGGGGATGCTGCGCGGGGGAGGGAGCTGAAATCCGGAGCGACTGAGTGGGGCGGGGTGGGAAGCAACAGCGGATCAAGGGGAGGACTCAGGAACCGCCCGGCTGTAGCTGGCTCGGCTCCTGCAGGCGGCTCAAGTGCTTCTGTATCCTGGTGCCAACTTTTCCCAAGCTAGGGCTAAAGATTTCCCGAATCTGGTGAAAAATTCCCAGCAGAGCTTCTATATCCTGGGAAATGTCCCCAAATCTGGGAATGTTTGAGTAAAATGTTTCAACTTGGGAAATTGGGAATTTTCATTCAAAACATTTTACTCAAACATTCCCAGATTTGGGGACATTTCCCAGGATATCAGAGTAGCAGCCGTGTTCGTCTGTATTCGCAAAAAGAAAAGGAGGAGGTGTGGCACCTTAGAGACGAACCAATTTATTTGAGCATGAAGTGAGCTGTAGCTCAGGAAAGCTCATGCTCAAATAAATTGGTTAGTCTCTAAGGTGCCACACGTCCTCCTTTTCTTTTTCCCAGGATATAGAAACACTGCTCAGGGGAGCAGAGCGGGGGGGGGGGGGGCGGGTCCAGGGCCGGCAGCAGCTCTGGGACTCGCAGACCTCCCGGGAGCAGAGGGGGGGGGCCCTTCATACAGAGCCACTTTCCTGCCCGGCCCCGGCCCTTTCCCCGGGTCTCTCCCCTCCGCTGCAGGCTCCCACTCAGGGGCTGGTGTCGGCAGAGCCCGGGGCTGCCCCAGGGGCTGGTTCCAGCCCCCGACGTGTGTGTCCCCCTCCCCCCCCCCGCGGGAGCGCCATGGCCAAGTCTGAGGGTCGGTGAAAGCTGCGGGGGGCTCAGGGCTGGAGGCTGCGGGAAGCGGCGGGTCCGTCACTGTTACGCTGTCACCAGCAGCCCGGAGGAGGAGGGGGAGTCCCTGGGCGTGGGGCCAAGGGGCTGGATTCTCCTAAATCACAGGAGTTCCCCTCCCCCCAGCCCCGCCCCTTCCCGAACAGGGAACAGGAGCAGAGCCCAGATCTGGGGCTGTGTCCTTGCTGCTCAGTGTACGGGGACTCTTGGCCCCTCACTAACGCTCAGTGGTGGCTGCTTTGGTTGCTAGCTCCCAGCACTAAAAGAAAGGGGAAGGTTCCCTGGGAAATCAGGACCCTGAAACTGACAGTCCTCAGGAACAATGGGGAAGGCCAGTGCTCCAGGTCAGCCTGATTGACAGGGTGGGCAGGCTAATCAGGGAGTCAGGAGGCCAGGGGGGTCCCGTCCTCCCTCCTTCCCGTGAGCTGGATTTGCCTGGGTCAGACAGAGTGGGGCCCAGCTAAGCAGAAAGCCGGGGCCCAAGCTGAGCTGGGGAGCAGAGCGGGGCCAGAAAAGCAGCCCAGGAAGCAGGTCAGAGCTGGGAGCAGAGTCACCGAGACACAGCCCAGGGAGAGCAGACCCTGTGCTGGGAGCAGGGCTGGGGACCCAAAGCCAGAGGGGCCAGAGAAGCAGCTCAGGGGGCTGGAGGCAGAGCGGAGCTAGAACAGTGGAGCTGGGGGCTGGAGCAGTCTGGAGCCGGGTGCAGTGAGCAACTGGGGCCAGCCAAGGGGGGAACCTGGGCAAAGGGCCCGGCGCAGAAAGACACCCCCAGCCAAGGGTCCTTGCAGGCCAGACTGGAAGGGGGATCTTAACCTGTCGGGGGGCTGACTCTGAGTAGAAGGGTCCCACCACCCAAAGCCCAGAGGTGTGTGGCCACCACCAGAGCAAGTGTCCAACCTGCAGCATCCCTGCAGCACAGCCAAGGCTTGAGAAGGTGGCCTGGGACCTACAGGAAACAGACTGTGAACTGTCCTGACGTTCCAGACACACTGTTTGTGATGTTCCCTGCCACAGAGTGGGGTGATGTGTTTTCCTTTAACCTTTCCCATTTTTCCTTATTCTTTTTTAAATTAATTGCTAATTAAATAACCTGTATTTGCTTTAAATTGTATGTAATGATCACTGGGTCAAGGAAGTGCCCAGTGCAGAGAGAGTACCCCGAAGTGAAAACACCCTAGCCCCTGCCCTAGGTGACCACAGCAGGGTTGGGGGTCGAGCCCCCCAGGAATCCTGGGCCCAGCCTTATTGGGGTTACGAGGACTCTGCCAGACAGGAGAGCGGAAGGGGAGTCCTCAAGGGCAGGGAGGCCTCTGGGTAAAGGAAGTGGGAGGGAGGACTCAGATCCTTTCGCTAGCCCACTTCACCGGGGTAGTGCAGAAGCCAGGAAAGTTCCCCACAATAGCAGGACCATTCCCCCGCTTAAGCAGCACAGATGCTCCCAGCCACCAACACTGCCTGCAACCCCCCCCCCCATCTCCCCAGCAGCCTTAGTCACAGCAGCACTCCCTGAGACCAACGTGACGTGTGAAATGGGAGGGTTTCCAGGATCAGGCCCTCGTCAGCTCCCATATATTATTGCTCCATATTTCATACAGGGGAAGCCGGGAGCCAGGAAGGGGGTCGGGGGTGGGGGGTGAGACTTCAGCACTGGAGCCCAGGTGGGGAAAGGGCTGCGATCCAGGAAAAAAAACCTTTTGTAGTGATAATCAAAGTGGACCATTTCTAGCAGTTGACAAGAACGTGTGAGGAACAGTGTTTGTGTGTGTGTGTGTGGGGGGGGGAAATAAACCTGGGGAAATAGTTTTACTTTGTGTAATGACCCATGCACTCCCAGTCTTTATTCAAGCCTAATGTAATGGTGTCCAGTTTGCAAATTAATTCCAATTCAGCAGTCTCTCGTTGGAGTCTGCTTTTGAAATTTTTTTGTTGAAGAATTGCGACTTTTAGGTCTGAGATCGAGTGACCAGAGAGATTGAAGTGTTCTCTGACTGCTTTTTGAATGTTACAATTCTAGACATCTGATTTGTGTCCATTTATTCTTTTGCGTAGAGACTGTCCGGTTTGGCCAATGTACATGGCAGAGGGGCATTGCTGGCACATGATAACTAACACAGCTACTATTCTGAAATTATTAGAGAGCTCTCCTAAGAGGTGTGGGAGACCCCAGTGCAAGTCCTTTCTCTCCCTCACACAGGGGGGCAGTGAACCTGGGTCTCTTCATATTGAGGTGAGTGCTCTAACTATTGGGATGGCACATCCTCCTCTGGCCAGACTTTGTCTGAGACTGGATCTGATGGTCGGCCTCTGAGCAGACCTGCTGGATCAGACCCTGCAGGCGAGCTAAGCGGAGGAGCACCTAGCTTCCCCAGGTTCATGGTTCGTGCTAGGGATTGGGCAGGAGATAGTGTGTGGGAGCCTTGTGGGAGACAACAGTGCACATGACTAGAGGCAGAAACAGGCACGGAGGGGACTGCTACTGCAAACACTGAGGCTCCATCCTCCAAGTGAGTTTCGGTTTTTTTGCTACTGGTAGCAGATTCCGATGGGAAGCAGTTCCTGACACACCGGCCAGCGTCAGCTGCCCGGATTGGGGGTTGCAGGGGGTGCCGGTGGCTGGGAGCATCTGCGCTGAGCGGCAAGGACACGGCCCCAGATCTGGGCTCTGCTCCCCCCCCCCCCCGTTCCCTGTTTGGGAAGGGGCGGGGCTGGGGGGAGGGGAACTCCTGTGATTTAGGAGAATCCAGCCCCTTGGCCCCACGCCCAGGGACTCCCCCTCCTCCTCCCCGGGCTGCTGGTGACAGCGTAACAGTGACGGACCCGCCGCCTCCCGCAGCCTCCAGCCCTGAGCCCCCCGCAGCTTTCACCGACCCTCAGACTTGGCCATGGCGCTCCCGCGGGGGGGACACACGCCGGGGGCTGGAACCAGCCCCTGGGGCAGCCCCGGGCTCTGCCGACACCAGCCCCTGAGCCGGAGCCTGCAGCGGAGAGGAGAGACCCGGGGAAAGGGCCGGGGCCGGGCAGGAAAGTGACTTTGCACCAAGGGCCCCTCCTCGCCCCAGCTCTGCTCCCGGGGGGGGGGGGGCGCTGCGAGTCCCAGAGCTGCTGCTGCCCTCCCTGACCCCCCCGCCCCGGCTCTGCCCCCCTGAGCGCCTGCAGGAGCCGAGCCAGCTGCAGCCGGGAAGTTCCTGAGTCACCCCCCCTCTGCCCCTCCCCATTGATCCGCTCCTGGTTCCCACCCCGGTCCCACTTAGTCACTCCGGATTTCAGCTCCCCTCCCCCCGCAGCATCCTCCCCCCGCCTTCCTCATTCTGCCTCCACTCAGGACGGGGGGGGGTGCTTTTTCGACAGGGCTGTGGGGACGGGGCTGGGCGGGGGAATTACTGAGAACCCAGCGATCCCTGGGGGGCAGGAACAGCAACGGGGGGGCATTGACACCCCGACACTGGCTCCCAACCCGGGGAGCTCTGAGCCCTGGGGTGGGGCTGGTTTTTTCAGAGGAATTTGCTCCGCCCCAACCAGCCCGGGACACAGACCGGGACTTCAACTTTCCCTACTTTGGTACTTTCAAGTTTGAGGCCAGGGGCAGGGGTGGGCACGAAGGGGGCTTGGCCCTGTCGATGGCGGGTCGGGTCTCAAACCCTCCGGCTTCAGGACCCCGTGTGCAGCCTCGGTAAGTGACATGGGGACCAGGGCCGGATTTAGGGGCACGTAACCTGGGCAACTCCCTGGGGTGCCAGGCTGGGGGGCGCCGGGCTCGGGGGCTGTTTTTGTTGTTAGCGATAAAAGGAAAAATCGAAGGTTTGAAGTAAAATGTTTCAGGTTTTCCTTATGTGGCTCATTTGTTACTAACCTCCTGGAACGTTCTAGAGCTTTGTAGAATTTTGTGGAACCTTCCCGACTTTCTGATTAAAAGCTTCTCTCCGGGATTCAGCCGGGAGGGAAGCTCCGGGCCCTGGATCCCCAGCTGCACGGCTCTGTCTAAGATTTCCGGACACACAGCATTGAGGTCCCTTCAGATGGGCCGTTAGCACCGATGGGCCTCACTGAAGGGATTCTCAGGGAGAAACCGGCACCTCCTGATTCTGAATGTCAACCTGGCTGTGGGAATGTCCCTGCAAATTCAGAGATTTCTCTGCATCTGAACACAGACTGGGACGCTGGCACAGAGCTGGGCTTCCTTTGTGACAGGTGTGTGTGTGTGTTTCTCTCCCCCCTCCTCCCCTTTGTTATTGTCACTGAACTGAAGTTCCAGAGGGAGGGGGTGAAAGACAAGAAGAGAAAACCCTTGGTCCAGATTCAGTGAATCCCTCCCAGCCCCACCCCAGTCTGCTTGACCATTGCCCCGAGGGAGGGCAGATGCTGTTACCGCTGCTGCCCATATTACAGGTGTCTGCCAGGGCAGGGGGTGCTTCACCTCCCCCGAGAGCCACACTGGGAGGCCGCGAGTCTGTGCCCTGGAGCCCTGGTCAGGCTCCCTTCCTGGCCAGTGCTGGCTGCTCTGTGGGTAACACGGTGGCCGTCCCAGTCTAGGGGAAGTTACAGGCACAGCCTGGTTCCTGGGAGGACTTGACACCACTGCACACCCTGGCAGGGGCTGCCCAGCTGCTTGAAGCGTGAGCCATGAGTGACACTAACATTTATCTAAAGCTCTCTCTGTCTCTAAGGGAACGTCTACACTGCAGCTGGGACTGAGCTTCCCAATGTGGGTAGATAGACACGTCCTAGCTGTGCTCAAGTTCATACGCTAAAACTAGCAGTGTAGCCGGGGCAGCACGAGCTAGCCACCCGGGTACGTACCCCAGGAGTCCAGGCAGGTTTGTTCTCAGGCAGGAAGCCCGAACTGCCGCCTGGGGTGGGCTACCCCGTTACTCCGCTATTTTTAGCATCCTAGCTCAAGGAGAGCTAGCATGTCTGTCTACGAGCATGGGGAAGCTCACTCCCAGCTGCAGTGTAGACGTACCCTGAGAGTGATTTAAATGGTGCAGACCCCAGGGGTCACAGAGATGTGGTGACCCTGATCAGAATTCCTTTGACATTTGCACCAATGCTGGAGGCAATGAAGGTGGGTCACTGACACATAAAATCACTGGGGTCAGCGACTGATCTGCTCATAGGGAGATCCCCAGAGACCTCTCACCTAGGACAGGTGTGGCTGGGAGATGGGGCCACTTTCCCCCACAGCGATCAGTGGCCATTCATACCCTACTCAAAGGCTTTGCCTGAACTGGCTTGTTTTCCCTAATATGGCCCATTCTATGGTAGCATCTAAATGCCCCAGCCAAGATGGGGCCCCATTGTGCTGGGAGCTGGACACACCAATAGTGAGAGACCCGCCCTGCCCAGGTGTAAAGGACCAGGGCTTAGGCAGTCTTGCCTAGAGGTCACAGCTGGGCTGAGGTCTCCCCACCTGGGATGGGAGTCATTGAGCCAGAGTTAGAGGAATCACAAGGCCAGGGTCTGTAAACAAGAGACCGGGTCAGAGTCAGATACCAGAGGTAGTACCAGGTTAGAATCAAGAGGCAGGATTCAGGGTCAGAGATTAGGAGACAAGGCAAAGCCCAGCACAGTAACAGACAAAGATTTGGGTAGTTGCCGAGACATCTTCCTGGGGCAAGCCCTGGAGTTAAGTAGGGGCACCTGGCCAATCAGAGGCCTGCAGGGTACTGTCACTCTGGGGCTCGTGGGCGGTACTTCCTGCGGAGCCTATTTTCCACACTGCTCCCCAGGTCCTTACACAGTCTAAATAGAGCAGAGAGCTCCGCAGGTCTCAGCCGTGGTATGGACTGGCTTCTGGCAGGTCTGGGTTTTAATCACAACAACATCTAACCCTGCTCAGAGCCAGGGCAGACGAGGACTGTGGGGGAAATCCCTTCCCTTCTGGTGTACGTTAGGCAACAGTGAGACTTGTTACCTCCTCCCCACTGCCCCATGGCACTGTCACTGCATCACACTCACTCACCGTCTGGTTTGTTATTTCTCCTGTTCCCCAGACCAAGCTACGATGACGGGGAAGGTTCCCTCGTTCTCCCCCGGCTCCACAGTGAGCTCCTATCTGTCCGGCTACGTTGCTCTCTGCCTCGCTCTACAGGTTCACCGGCTGGCATCAGGTAGGAGCTCCGGCCTCCTCGCTGGGTTTGCTGCTGTTGCTATTGCTGGTCATCACCGTCCGTCTCGCATCACTGCCTTGTCTTGTAAACAGCGTCTGTTCAACACGCCTGGTGTCTCTTTGCTCTTTACACAACAACCAGCAACCTGGAGAAACCACAGGGCACAGCTGGGTCCCCTGACCATGGTTAAGATCTATACACCAGCTTGTCAGGCCTTGACCGTACATCCACCCTACTGCTCTGGCTGGTTTCTGGCAGCTTCTAGAATACAGATCACAGGAGCACCACGACAGGGCTCACAAACTATTTAAAGGGACACTACCCATTCCTGTACACTGCACTGGCAGTCTGTATAAGTCACAGATCAGACTCTTCGGCCACAAACAAATCATGAATCCCCGACTCTTCAGCTGTGAAGTAACAACCCTCAGATCATTCATGCTGCTCTAGGCACATCTGATCAGGGCTCAGAGCTAAATCTCCTGTCACAAGGAGGGATGTGAAATTTGCCAGCTTCTTCATTCTGTTCCCTCAGGGATAATAGTGACCCACTCCAGCCCTGGGGCTGCCTCCACAGCAACTTGGGCATTTTGGTTCTCTCTTGCTGTGGTTTCCATCCTGCTAATTTAACCTGCTCTCTCTGTCTCTCCTGATGCTGAGTCTCTTCACCAAGACCCCCCTGCAATTCCATAATGGCTGCTTCTCTGCTTCCTGCACTTTTCTATTTGCCTCCTTCTCCCTCTCCATTATCTGGCCTCTGACTTTGCCTGCGTAGTGATGATCTATTTTCATATCTTTTTGTCTTGTATGCGCTTCACCATCCCTGCAGCAGTTGGGGAAGGCCCCATGACGGAGTGGCACAAAAAGTCCTTTGTGTATCAGAGAATCAAGCCCCCAATATCCATTGTGCCCGGGGTGCCCGTGAGAAGTTTTGAGCCCTATTCAGAGATAATAGGGACAATGTATAACCCTGACATGTGTACTCCGTGTGACAGGTATTGCAACCACAAGTGGTATTTTGGGGTTTATTTAATTAATTTTATGAAGGTTCTTTTTGTATCCCCTGTATAAATGGCACCTGTACATGTTATATGTACCTCTGTGGGCTCAGGATTGTAATCTATTCCATTGGGGAGGGTTACCTCATCTCCTCCAGGAGCTACAACCCATGGGGGTAATTACTGCTGGGACAGGTAACAGCTGCAGAGAAGTGCCACCCCTAAGGAGAATTGCACAAACTAGTTCAGACCAGGTCCCAGAAGCCAAAGAGAACAAAGATATTTGGTGAAAACCCCTTGATTTAAACAGACCAGAGGCCTGGGATCTTGGGCTACAAACTGACAGGATCTGTTACTCAAGAGGAAAAACCCTTAGAGAAGGTTTGAAGGACTTTGGAACCTATCAGAGAGTCCCATGTGCCGGATGAGAATCCTTCGGTATAAATGTAACATGTTCAGACCTCTTATTGGTTTATGGTAAGTTTTCTCTGTCAGGCTTTTGTCCTTCAAAGGTCTCTGCTTTGGAAGAGCTGTTTGGTTGCTGGTAACTGCTGGCACATGCTGTTCATAGCCCTGGGAGTGAAAACAAAGCGCAGATGCTGGTCTTTGGTCAGGCCTGCTGGGAAAACCACAGTGAATCGCAGGGAGCTGCAAGCCTTGAAACCCCAGTGTGGAGAGAGCGGGACGTGGGTCCCTGCCCAGGGAGAGGTGATGGCTGGAGGCCTGAGACCTAAGGGGACATTCCTTGAGCAGACCATAGAGGGAGTCAGAGGTGCAGTTACCCAAAGCTTGTGACTCTCTGCACTCAGAGACATGTCTAGGGCATTGCATGGGTATGGGGTGTTTGCTTCTAATGCAGGGTGTTCTCTTACTGTGAGTTTTACTGCTGAATTAAAGCCACCCCCAGCCCTTTACCGATTTAATTTCCATTTTTCATTGTATATTTCACAGCACAGTTCACAGTGACTGGACCTGACCACCCAGTCATTGCCTCCCTAGGTGGGGAGGCCGTCCTGCCCTGCCACCTCTCCCCTAGGATGAGCGCTGAGAACATGGAGGTGAGGTGGTTCCAATCCAAATACTCTGCGGTTGTGCACCTGTATAAGGATGGACAGGATCAGTATGAAGAGCAGATGGCAGAATATCAACAAAGAACTGAGTTCTTGAAAGACGACATCACCAGTGGGAGTGTTTCCCTGAGAATACGCAACATCCAACCCTCTGATGAGGGACCGTACAAGTGTTGTTTTCAGTCCAGTGTCACTTATGAAGAAGCTGTATTAGAATTACAGGTGGCAGGTCAGTAACTTGTTCTAATGCTTTGATGCCTTCAGCAGGGTAATGAGTGGAGTCAGAGGGTTCATTGTCAGAGGACATGTGATTTTTCTCATTATGGTGGGGTAATAGCTCTGCTCTGGTTACAGCTGGTTCTAGTTCACTGTTTAACAGCTGTTTTTTTCGTAGGCCTCTAAAATCCACACGCTTACTCAGACTGTCTTGAAATTGTTGTGACGCACTGCAGTCTGGGGTGGGGTTAGCGGGCTAAATCTGAGGTCATTAGAGCAAGTGGTTAATGAGATGCACAAACATCAATAAAAAGTCTGGCAAGATTAAGTTGTGATGATTACATTTTTGAGCACACCTGGGAACAAATGATGGCTGATCCTCCCCAAACTGATGTCACCAGCTGGGATTGATTTTGGCTCATGTCTGGCACCCACAGGGTAAGAGTAGTTGATGCACTGGGTCCTGTAGCCCAGGGCCTGGTATAAGAGTGGGAGAGTTGAGGAATTAGCCCCCCACCCCAGGACAGGTAAAGGCAGGAGGCCTGACCCCTGAAGGTGCTGCCAGAGAGACCAGCCAGAGGACAGGTGTAGCTAGTTCTGTGACCATGGCAGGAGGTTTAGGTCGGGTGCAGCAAACACCAGACTGCTGACAATCCCCATGGCAAGAAGACACCTCTGTGCCCTTCTACTGACACAGCCTACAGACCTCAGCACTGAAATGAGACATACGTGATTCCCCTCCTCCTATCGCAGTGACAGCTGTGACAGCCTCCTCGAATGAATCCCTCCACCAGTCACTACAGCTACTCTGAACGCAGCGAAGGCCGTGGAAGTGCAGGCAAATAGATGCTGGAATCTAAATCCAAGAAACACAACACAAGCAATGGTACCTTCTCATAGCCCTCCCTCATGGGGATTGCAGCAAAGGAGGTTTAGGTTGGACATTAGGAAAAACTTCCTAACTGTCAGCGTGGTTAAGCACTGGAATGAATTGCCTAGGGAGGTCGTGGAGCCTCCATCATTGGAGATTTTTAAGAGCAGATTAGGAAAAACTTCCTAACTGTCAGCGTGGTTAAGCACTGGAATGAATTGCCTAGGGAGGTCGTGGAGCCTCCATCATTGGAGATTTTTAAGAGCAGATTAGACAAACTCCTGCCAGGGATGGTCTAGATAATACTTAGTCCTGCCATGAGTGCAGGGGACTGGATTAGATGACCTCTCAAGGTCCCTTCCGGTCCGATGATTCTATGTCTGTGTATTATGGTACCGTCCTGCCTGAACCATTCCTAGCATCTATTGCCAGCCCCACGAGGCAGAATTAAGGTTGCATGGCAGGGGTGCTGTGCGCCATTATTTTTTATCTCTTGGGTTTCAGACATTTAAGTTTAGCTGCTCTCTGCATTTTGGGAAGGCACAAGGCACTGCTGGGCATCCTTACTTCTTCTTCAAGTGCTGTTCCTGTGGGTGTTCCACTCCAGGTGACGGTGCGTCCCGGCACCATTGATCGGAGATCTTCGGTAGCAGTGCCTGGTTGGGACACACGCGCTCGGCTGCTGTCTCGCGGCGTTGTTAGGGTCTGCCTGAGCGCACGCGTCCCGCACCCCCTTCAGTTCCTTCTCAACCGTCCTCAGCTGAAGACGGTATTTGGGGCAGTGCTCAACCTCTTCCCTGGTCTCTGAAGGAAATAAGTAGAAAGAAATAGAATTAGTTAGACAAAAATATCCCAGTTCTCTCCCTTCCTTTAGAATAGTTCGTTGGTTTCAAAAAAAGACAGACAAACTTTTTTTTCCTCACGTTTGTCTCCTGTTGAGACTCTCTCCCCGGCCATCATACTTCAATGATGCCGGGGTCCCCAGGCTTTAAGAAATATGATTCCTGTAAGGAATCTATGCTGTGGTCTGATGGACACTCATGGTGTGTGAAGTGCCTCGGCGAGACACACGTTCCTGCCAAGTGAATTCATTGTGTCATAACATGGACTTGCAGCTAAAAATGCTCCTGATGGAGAAATCTCTGCAGCCACCTATGGAGACGGGCAGAAGTAAACCCTCTCCCTCACGCTCCCCTGCGAGGTAGGAACCGATTGGGAACGTGGCTTCACCCTCTCAAGCGAAGAGGCAGGAAACCCCAATGTCTCCGCACAGAGACTTTCAAAAGGGTAAAGGGTCTCGTGCGAGATCTTTACTGTTGGTGCTGACAGCGCCAAAAGGAGGCGATTTCGACTGCCCCAGCACCTCAGCTGCGGCTCACAGGGGCGCAAAAGCAGGGACCCGCCTTCCCACAGTGGGAAGCTCTCCTTGGCACCGGTCCCATTGGCACTGAAGATAGACCCGGTACCGACAAGAACGTTGGCACCAAGCCTGCCCATCACCCCCGCAGCAGACGCGGACCCCGGTCAGGGTGCCTATAAATGGCCCATGGCGCATGCGAATGCAAAACAAAAGTCAATGTGGGCTTCCGCTCACACTTTGCGCTCCGCAGGACCACAGCCCATGGAGCAGCAGCAATTCTTGCACCAAGATGACGTCTGCATGGCCCCTGAGGGAGCGCACCTAGGGGAACACACAACACAGGGCCACTGGTCCCTATCAGAGACGCGTCTACACATACATTTTCTCGAGCTCAGAGCAGTCAGATACGCCTGCCTTCACTTTTCCCCATCGTAAGGAACAAGTCCATTCGGATCCTCACGGACAATATAGCATGTATGTTCTACATCAACAGGCTGGGGGGAGCACGGTCACACTCCCTATGCACAGAAGCCAACCACCCACAGGGACAGCACTCGAAGAAGAAGAGAAGGTTACTCACCTTGCAGTAACTGAGGTTCTTTGAGAGGTGTGACCCTGTGGATGCTCCACTACCCACCCTCCTCCCCTCTACTTTGGAGTACTAATCAGACAACTCTACGGTAGAGAAGGGGGTGCGGGATGTGCACGCTCAGGCAGACCCTAATGAAGCCACAAGACAGCAGCTGAGCACGTGCGTCCCGACCAGGCACTGCTACTGAAGATCTCCGATCAACGGCGCCGGGTGGACTGGAGCACCCACAGGGACACACATTTCGAAGAACCTCGGTTACTGCAAGGTGAGTAACCTTCTCTTCTGCATTAGCAAGTATATTGTGGGTATTAATATGTAACTATAGAGCCCTCATGGCTGAGATGGAGTCTGCTCTGCAGAGCGGCTCTGGCCAAGAACAGGCTCACACTGGAGTACACCGGGGTAACTCCCTTCCAACCTAGAGGCACCTGTTCCAAACTGCTGCGGTGTAAACGCACACACACCAGAATAGTACAATGAATATAGGAAAGGTAAATACATATTTACAGAGCAATGAAGGTAGAAAAACAACAGGGGAGAATACAGGGGGAGCAGTAAAACGGTTAGATGCAACACGAGGCCCCACAAGCCCAGTGGTACCACAATATTACAGGGTAGATGACAAGCACTGTGTCTACACTCAGAGTTCACGAGTCCTGGGCAGAGTTCCAGTCCGGTGGTGAGTCTTCAGTGCTCCTGGTTGTGTTTAGCGCCAGTGAACTTTCCCCAACAAACCTCTCCGGTGCCCTCTTCTGCCACTCTCTGCAAACCCCACAGAGCAACAACCTCCCTACTTAACTGACTACAGCCTCCCTCCTCTTTCCTAATGCAAAGTCATAAGCCCCAGACAGCTCTGGGTGACAGGGATACTGGGTCCACCAGTTGGTCCTTCTCAGGTGATTCCTCCCTGGCATGGTGCTTTTCCTGGCTCCCTCCTGGGATGTCCCCGGTCAGCTGCTCTGTCCCTCATGGGCTTTGGGCTGGTTCTCAGCTGCTGTCATTTGTGAGGGTCACTCCCTGTAACCCTCTTGTTGGGAGATAGAGACATACATTCTACTTAAAACCCTTCCAGCCACTCACTCCCATCCACAGCACAATAACTGTCCGCTGTGGGTAACCTGAGCTGCCAAGACTGGGTATTACACAGAGTTCACTTTATAACCACAACACGGTCATTCCCTTCTGTACCGTACATGTAACCTACCAAACTTTGGTTACACAAGTACCCACCATAATTCCATGTTACTGCAGGAAGAGTGAGCGGGTTCAGTCTGGTTTGACAGCGGAACTCTCATCCGTGGATAACAACACATGAGATAAATATGCACATTTGGACAGTCGTGGACGCCCATAACGTGAATTGCTCCCGTTTGGAATAAAGACACCACAGTGTAGTAAAGCTGCTCAAACTAAAACAATCATTAGGTTCATAAGGGGACAATCTGAGGGTTAACTGAGACTCCTTATAAATCTAAACACAATCTTATCATTACATCAGCACAGCAAATACTTTGCAAACAACAACAACAAAATTAATATCAAACGTACAGATTTCTTCAGTACCAAATGGTTCACAGGCCCCAAACCCTGTGCATTTAAAACATACACTACTGATTTGGCGTTAATGTCCCCACACTGTTCTGAGCTGAACCAGTTCTTGGAAATTGGCTGATACCCTTCTTGTGGTTATCTTCTTGCTGCAGTTAGTAAAATCAGGCCTATGATTATCGGCCTTCAGGCCAAAGATCTTCACCTCCCCTGTGGTGTGGCTGTCGCCCTCTGGGTATGGCTGAACTAAAAGAAGAGTTTGCCACCTTTGTTCCTTATATTGGGAGTGGAATTGGCCCCCACCTTTGGAGATGCCCTACTGAGCATGCTGCAAAGGTTCATGAACTTTTTCCTTTGTTTACCTGCAAGTCCCCATCTAGCTGGAGTCAGTGGACTGTTTAGAAGGAACAGCAACAGAAGCACAGGGGTGTGTGCGGGGGTTGTTACATATAATTTTCACCTTAGGCCTTTTAACCTCAGTTCTTGTCTGTGACTCTTGGGCATTTCCCATGAGTCTGTCAGACCAAAGCCTTGTGAGTCCCACTCCTGCTGGGAGAGATTTCTGTAGTCTGTGCTCTCCTGGTCAAGAATTGTTTCCCTCTCTACGATGGTCTGTGTGAAATTTCCAGATACCCTAAGGTATCTGCACACAAACGGATCCCATAATAAGGAAATCCATTTGAATTCACACCTCTGGTTAAGGTACAAGACTCTTGTTTCAGATTAAGATAATTTTATTTCCGTTTAGCTCATCGGTAATAAAAAACCCCAAGTGTGATCTGCTGTGGGAGGTGTTACCTTAAGCCTGCAACTCCTTGTTATCTAGTGTTTGTGTTTCTGTTTTGCTGAGTGTATTTCCTGGCTTTCACAGGTACCAATTTTTGCTACCCACTTCTGCATTCTGGAAAGGTACAAGGCACTGCCAAGCAACCTGAACTCCCCTATAACAAAGTTTTTTATTAGTGAATTAATTTGAGGCTTGTCTACACATAGATGTGCACTGGTTTTGATGAACTCGTCCAAACCTGTGTGTGAACACTTACACGGGTTTGGAAATGGCTTACATTGATTTAGCTTGAGTCAATTCCTGCCTGCTTTAAGAGTGTCCACATAGGGATTTGCATTTGATTAACTAAATCAGTTTAACTAAACTGGAGCAAGTTTGTCCATAGAAAAGCCCTGACATTAACATTAACTCTACTGTATATCAAATAGGAATCTGGCCAGATTAACTGACCAGCTGCACTTGTGGACTCACATTTGATTATTAGTTTAATAGGAAATGGCTTTTGATAACAGTGTAAAAACTTTTGGCTCATTACTGGGCACTGTAGGATTATCACAAGTTCATTTATTTCTTCTGTAGATTTGGGCTCTGCTCCTGCCATCTCTGTGGAGGGACATCAGGACAGAGGGATCCGGGTTGTGTGTCGATCATCCGGATGGTACCCAGAGCCCAAGGCTCAGTGGAGAGATCTCCAGGGGCAGCTCTTACCATCGGCCTCTGAAAACATATCCCAAGAGGCCGATGGCCTGTTTCAAACCGAGATTGCCATTGTTCTAAGAGAAGAGTCCAACCAGAAAGTGTCCTGCTGTGTCAGGAACCCCCGTCTCGACCAGGAGAGAGAGTCAGCGATTTACGTAACAGGTCAGTGCCCCCCTCCCCCCCAGCCGCACATAGATAGACTGAGATGCTGCAGACGTGGGCGGAGAGTATTTATCATTGTGTCTCCGGTTCATTGGCCTGGACCTTCAAGGTACCGAACCCTTCTTGAAAAGTCCTGAGCAACCTCCGTTCTCTTTGGATGTATCTACCCTGCAGTTAGACACCTGCTCATGGCCTGTGGCTAAGGGCCTCAGGATAAGGGGCTGTTAAATTCTGGTGTAGACATTCGGGCTTGGGCTGCAGTCCAGACTCCAGACCCGTGTGAGGTGGGAGGGTCCCAGAGCTCGGGCTTCAGCCTGAGCCCAAGTATCTACACTGCAATTAAACAGCCCCTTAGCCTGAGCCCCATGAGCCTGAGTCAATGGCACGGGCCAGTTGTGGGTGCTAATTATAGGGTAGATGTACCCTTTGACTCCAGTAGGAGCTGAGGTTGTTTAACACCTTGCAGGCTGGGATGTCATTGGCCAGATTTTCATAACAGCTCAGTACCCAGCAATCATCATTTTTCTCACTGGGGGTGGGGGAGGAAATTCTCCTTTGTTCTTGTGGTATAGTGGGGACTGTGTTGGAATTGCAAGCTATCGCTTTAAGAGTGGGGGGTTTCCAGGTCCTGTTTGCAGGCTAGAGGGCTCTGTAGGAAAGTGTGTGAGCAGAATCAGGGCCTGTCTACAGGAACAGTTAGTTTGTGGCAAGCGGGGGTGTAAATCTGTCTCACACTGGCCTGCTGGGCACTGTCTGTCTGTGTGGACCCTGCTACGTGCACTAACAATTCTGTAGTGCGCTTTGATCTGCCCCGCTTTGAAACCGGAACAGAGCAACGTGCACCAGGAAACTTTAAGTGCATGGCAGCAGCGTCCACACGGCTAGTTAGTGGGCAGCAGGCTAGTGTGAGGTGGATTTACCTGTCCGCACACAGGTTTGCACTAGTTCACAAACTGTTCCTATGAATGAGCCAACATAAAGCAAGGTGGGGTGAGTTGTTCCCAGGGCGTTAGGGAGCAGCCCCCCCTCTGGTTTAGGTTCTTGTGTGTTAAGGTTCTGGATTCTAAGACAAAGTCACGTTACGCTGCAACCTTCCAGCAGGAGTATTTATGTTTGTGTCTAACTTCTCTGTGTGCTGTGACCATTACAGTTCTCAGTGAGGGTGGGGGAGGGAATTCTCCTTTGTTCTCAGTGAGAGTTGCTGGGTGCTGAGCATTTATGAAAATCTGGCTAATGAAGTCATTTTTCCTGAATAGCACAAGAGCCCTGATTATGGTCCGAGCACTAGGTGACATCTGAAAATACCACATCAGTGTGAGAGCTGCACTACGGGCCCTGTCCTGCAGTTCAGACTGTGACAAAACTCCCATTGGCTTAAATAAGCGTTTTGCCGGCGTCAGAACTTGAGGATCAGGTTGTAACTTGTATTTAACTGCACAAAAGGCAGTAAACACAGAGCTCCATGGCTAGCATAATTCTGATCTCCCCTGTGAATATACATTATAGTTTTTCAATTCAGTTACACAATGGGCCTGATCCTGCCTTCCTGCATAACCAAGTCAGTGGGAGCATTGGGAATTCCA
This sequence comes from Lepidochelys kempii, assembly GCF_965140285.1. Taxonomy (NCBI): domain Eukaryota; kingdom Metazoa; phylum Chordata; order Testudines; family Cheloniidae; genus Lepidochelys; species Lepidochelys kempii. The sequence continues at coordinate 43,666,967 of NC_136393.1, read as the reverse complement.
GCAACAAAGGATCAGGCCCAAAATATTCAGAAACAAAATCGTACATAAGAGCAGCTTATAATTTAGAAAAAAAGGTTTATATTTTGTGTATTATTATCGATCAAATAACTGTTAATACAGAATTAATATTTCATCACTGTAATAATAAGAATATTGTATTTGTAAAGTACTAGTAATATGAGATTTCAAAGTGCTGCACTGCTTAATAACCTCTCGGTATGCTTGGAATGACATGATCGTTATAGAATCATAGAATTGTAGGACTGGAAGGGACCTCGAGAGGTCATCTAGTCCAGTCCCCCGCAGTCATGGCAGGATTAAGTATTATCTAGACCATCCCTGACAGGTGGTCGTCTAACCTGCTCTTAAAAATGTCCAATGATGGAGATTCCACAACCTCCCTAGGCAATTTGTTCCAGTGCTTATCCACCCTGACAGTTAGGACCTTTTTCCCAATGTCGAACCTAAACCGCCCTTGCTGCAATTTAAGCCCATTGCTTCTTGTCCTATCCTCACAGGTTAAGAAGAAGAATTTTTCTTCCTCCTCCTTGTAACAACCTTTTATGTCCTTGAAAACTGTTATCATGGCCTCTCTCAGTCTTCTCTTCTCCAGACTAAATAAACCCAGTTTTTTCAACCTTCCCTCATGGGTCATGTCTTCTAGACTTTTAGTCATTTTTGTTGCTCTTCTCTGGACTTTCTCCAATTTGTCCACATCCTTCCTGAAATGTGGCACCCAGAACTGGATACAATACTCCGGCTGAGGCCGTATCAGCACAGAGTAGAACGGAAGAATTACTGCTCATGTCTTGCTTACAATACTCCTGCTAATACATCCCAGAAGAATGTTCACTTTTTTTGCAACAGTTTTACACTGTTGACTCATACAGTAACTCCTCACTTAAAGTCGTCTTGGTTAACGTTGTTTTGTTGTTACGTTGCTGATCAGTTAGGGAACACGCCCGTTTAAAGTTGCGCGATGTCTCTTGTAACGTTGTTTGGCAGCTGCCTGCTTTGTCCACTGCTTGCAGGAAGAGCAGCCCGTTGCAGCTAGCTGGTGGGGGCTTGGAACCAGAGTGGACCAGCAGCCCCAATAAGTTCCCTGTGCAGCAGCCACCCAGCAGGCTATCAGTTCCCAGGCAGTTCAGCTGCCCCTCCCCCAACTGCCCTGTGCTGCTCCTGCCCTCGGCCTTGGAGCTGCTCCTGGGAGCCTCCCGCTTGCTGTGCAAAGGTGGGGGGAAGAGGGGGTGCTAATGTCAGGGTGTCCCCCTCCCCCTGCTCCTGCCCCTCTGGTTCTGTACCTCATCTCCACAGAGTGAGGGGGCACATGACAGGGCTCAGGACGGAGGGAACTTGCTGGCAGCAGCTATTGCCTCAATTTGCTAAACTACTTAAAAAGGCAACGTACTTAGAGTGGGGTCATCGTACTTAAAGGGGCAAATGCGCATCTCTCTCTCACACATGGTGTGTGTCCCTGTCTCTGTCTGCCATGCTGTCTCTCCTCCCTCCATTCGTGCTGCCTTGTAGAGTGTGAGGCTACATTAACAGCAATGTGTTAACCCTTGAGGGCTCAGCCGAGTGCTAGTTCATCATTTAGCAGTAAGGCATTCCCTGGGAAATATCCCTTCCTCCTCCACCCTCTAACTTCACCACCTCAACCAAGCTTCACAATCATCATTGCTGTGTACAGTATTAAATTGTTTGTTTAAAACTTATACTGTGTGTATGTGTGTGTGTGTGTGTGTGTATATATATATATATATATATAGTCTTTTGTCTGGTGAAAAAAATGTCCCTGCAACCTAACCCCCCCACACACTTACATTAATTCTTATGGGGAAATTGGATTTACTTAACATCGTTTCGCTTAAAGTAGCATTTTTCAGGAACACAACTAGAACATTAAGCGAGGAGTTATTGTATTTAGCTTGTGATCCACTATGATCCCTTTCTGCAGTACTCCTTCCTAGGCAGTCATTTGTCATTTTCTATGTGTGCAACTGACTGTTCCTTCCTAAATGGAGTACTTTGCATTTGTTCTTATTGAATTTCATCTTATTTACTTCAGACCATTTCTCCAGCTTGCCCAGATCATTTTGAATTTTAATTTTATCCTGCAAAGTACTTGCAACCCCTCCCAGCTTGGTATCATCCGCAAACTTTATAAGTGTACTCTCTATGACATCATCTAAATCATCAATGAAGATATTGAACAGAACCAGACCCAAAACTGATCCCTGTGGGACCCCACTTGATATGCCCTCCCAGCTTGACTGTGAACCACTAACTACTCTTTGGGAATGTTTTTCCAACCAGTTATACACCCACCTTATAGTAGCTCCATCTAGGTTGTATTTCCCTCTTTTGTTTATGAGAAGGTCATACCAGACAGTATCAAAAGCCTTACTGAAGTCAAGATGTACCACATCTACCGCTTCCCCCCATCCACAAGGCTTGTTTCCCTGTCAAAGAAAGTTATTAGGACAATTTGTTCTTGACAAATCCATGGTTGACTGTTGCTTATCACCTTATTATCATCTAGGTGTTTGCAAATTGATTGTTTAATTATTTGCTCCATTATCTTTCTGGGTACTGAAGTTAAGCTGATTGATCTGTAATTCCCCGGGTTGTCCTTATTTCCCTATTTATAGACTGGCACTATATTTGCCCTTTTCCATTCCTCTAGAATCTCTCCCATCTTCCATGACTTTTCAAAGATAATCACTAATGTCTCAGATATCTCCTCAGTCAGCTCCTTGAGTATTCTAGGACTTATTTCATCAGGCCCTGGTGACTTGAAGACATCTAACTTGTCTAAGTAATTTTTAACTTTTTCTTTCCCTAGCCCCTGATCCTACCTCATTTTCACTGGAATTCACTGTGTTAGATGGCCAATCACTACTAACCTTTTTGGTGAAAGCCGAAACAAAAAAGTAATTTAGCACTTCTGCCATTTCCACATTTTCTGCTATTGTTTTTTCCTGCTCATTGAGTAACGGGCCTACCCTGTCCTTGGTCTTCCTCTTGCTTCTAATGTATTTGTAGAATGTTTTCTTGTTACCCTTTATGTCTCTAGCTAGCTTAATCTCATTTTGTTCCTTGTCCTTTCTAAATTTGTCCCTACATACTTGTGTTATTTGTTTATATTCATCATTTGTAATTTGAAATTACAAATTTTTAATTCAGAGCATACACATGGAGAGTTAGAAACAAAATATAAATACTCTTCCTGAAAGGTTGCAATGAAACACTGCTTTATTTCTAAGACTCCAAAACTCTAACACACCACAGCCAAATACAGAGAGAGACAAAGCAGGCTGCTCCCTAAGGCAGAGAGGCAGAACTGAACCCACCGTGGTGTAGGCTGGTTCTTTGCAGATGGACTGCAGAGGCTCCAGATTGTACACTCCCTGCAGAGCCCTTTAGTCTGCAAGCAACACCAGGAATCACCTCAGGATTTAAAGTGACTCTTGTAATTTGTACCCGGCTTTCAATACACCACTAATTACTTAACAAGGACCCTCTAGTCAGCCATTGCTCCAGGGCCCAAGCAACAGAAATCTGGAGAAATTTGTACTCTGAATTTCCAGGCTTACATTTTGTTTTTATTAAAGTCCTTCATTAGCATATTTTGGGCCAGGTTCTCTCATGTGGCTGAGCCGCACTGAGCATAGGTGAGTCAGAAGTGTCAGGAAGCTGGTCACAATGCTCTGATTCTGAGGGCCAGTCAGCACTGGCTGCAGCCTTGGGATCAGTTAGAGCAGCCTAGGGACTGCTTGAAGTTATGTCAGTGGGGTTTAGCCTTATCTATAGTTATGGGTTCCTTTAACCAACAACCCACCCCAAGGTGACAGTTTAACCTAATTTAATCTGCGAGAGTTCAGCCCCCAAGATCGACTACAGTAGAGAGGTTATCAATAGAAGGGCGACCCCATGGTATACAACAGAGATTACATAGTACTCTCTCTACACTAATTACTTTGATTAGCCAGCCAAACAATACACACGCTGCAGTCTGGCAAAGTAGAGAGAGACCAATATAGAATGCACAGTATTTGCACTACTCACACCAGGCCTTGTGGAAAAACCCAAAGTGTTACTCCTCATCTTCACCATCCTCCTCACCTTCGTCACCACCATCACCAGTGGCCATCACCCTGGCATCTCCCCCCATCAGGGCACACTGGCTGGGGTACAGCTTTTGTAATGTGTTATGCTGATGCCCACTGGGGTTCAAACATATTTATGAAGGTTTTAACCCCTATTCCTTATTTCAACTTCCAGACCTCACTCCTTTTGGGGTGCTCCATTTCTCATAGGTGAACTCATTAGTTCCCCTTATACTCATTAACATTTCCATCACCGTATCAACACAGTAACAGGCAGAAGTCTTTCACCCTAGCTACCAACGGTCATCTTGTGGTGTCTACAGATCTCTCATAGACATTATAATCCCAGATCAGCACTTCTTTTCAAAACATCAGCATATCACAAACAGCCACAAACTCAGCAGGTACATTATTAATATACTTATGCTAACGTGCGCTAAGTCCTGAGGCCTAATTTGGCTAAGTCAGATATTTTACAGGCCTGAGGCCAGTAGGCCTGTGATACAACATTGATTAATATTTATTAGGGTTGTCAAGCGATTAAAAAAATTAATCGCGATTAATCGTGCAATTAATCGCGCTGTTAAACAATAATAGAATATCATTTATTTAAATACTTTTGGATGTTTTCTACATTTTCAAATATTTTTATTTCAGTTACAACACAGAATACAAAGTGTACAGTGCTCACTTGATATTTATTTTTTATTACAAATATTTTCACTGTAAAAACAAAAGAAATAGTATTTTTCAATTCACCTAATACAAGTACTGTAGTGCAATCTCTTTATCATGAAAGTTGAACTTACAAATGTAGAATTATGTACAAAAAAAACTGCATTCAAAAATAAAACAATGTAAAACTTTAGAGTCTACAAGTCCACTCAGTCCTACTTCTTGTCCACTCAGACACACAAGTTTGTTTACATTTGCAGGAAATAATGCTGCCCGCTTCTTGTTTACAATGTCACCTGAAAGTGAAAACAGGCATAGAAGAACATAAATTGTTGGGCAAAAGCCAACATGGTTTCTGTAAAGGGAGATCATGTCTTACTAATCTCTTAGAGTTCTTTGAAGGGGTCAACAAACATGTGGACAAGGGGGATCCAGTGGACATAGTGTACTTAGATTTCCAGGAAGCCTTTGACCAGGTCCCTCACCAAAGGCTCTTACATAAATTAAATTGTCATGGGATAAGAGGAAAGAGCCTTTCATGGATTGAGAACTGGTTAAAAGACAGGGAATAAAGGGAAGGAATAAATGGTAAATTTTCAGAATGGAGAGGGGTGACTGATGGTGTTCCCCAAGGGTCAGTCCTAGGACTAATCCTATTCAACTTATACATAAATGATCTGGAGAAAGGGGTAAACAGTGAGGTGGCAAAGTTTGCAGATGATACTAAACTGCTCAAGATAGTAAAGACCAAAGCAGACTGTGAAGAACTTCAAAAAGATCTCAAAAAATTAAGTGATTGGGCAACAAAATCGCAAATGAAAGTTAATGTGGATAAATGTAAAGTAATGCGCGTTGGAAAAAATAACCCCAACTATACACACAATAATGATGGGGGCTAATTTAGCTAATCAGGAAAAAGATCTTGGAGTCACCGTGGATAGTTCTCTGAAGACATCCATGCAGTGTGCAGGGGTAATCAAAAAAGCAAACAGGATGTTAGGAATCATTAAAAAAGGGATAGAGAATAAGATGGAGAATATCTTATTGCCCTTATATAAATCCATGGTACGCCCACATCTTGAATACTGAGTACAGATGTGGTCTCCTCATCTCAAAAAAGATATACTGGCATTAAAAAAGGTTCAGAGAAGGGCAACTAAAATGATTAGGGGTTTGGAACGGGTCCCATATGAGGAGAGATTAAAGAGGCAAGGACTTTTTAGCTTGGAAAACAGGAGACTAAGGGGGGATATGATAGAGGTACATAAAATCATGAGTGGTGTGGAGAAAGTGAATAAGGAAAAGTTATTTACTTGTTCCCATTATATAAGAACTAGGGGCCACCAAATGAAATTAATGGGCAGCAGGTTTACAACAAATAAAAGAAAGTTCTTCTTCACACAGCGCACAGTCAACCTGTGGAACTCCTTGTCTGAGGAGGTTGTGAAAGCTAGGACTATAACAGGGTTTAAAAGAGAACTGGATAAATTCATAAAGGTTAAGTCCATTAATGGCTATTAGCCAGGATGGGTAAGGAATGGTGTCCCTAGCCTCTGTTTGTCAGAGGGTGGAGATGGATGGCAGGAGAGCGATCACTTGATCATTACTTGTTAGGTTCACTCCCTCTGGGGCACCTGGCATTGGCCACTGTCAGTAGACAGGATACTGGGCTGGATGGACCTTTGGTCAGACCCAGTATGGCCGTTCTTATGTTCATTCACATGGCATTGTTGTAGCCAGCATCGCAAAATATTTACATGCCACATGCGCTAAAGATTCATATGTCCCTTCTTGCTTCAACCACCATGTCCATGCTGATCACAGGTTCTGCTTGATAAGGATCCAAAGCAGCGCGGACTAATGCATGTTCATTTTCATCATCAGAGTCGGATGCCACCAGCAAAGGTTGATTTTCATTTTTGGTGGTTCAGGTTTGGTAGTTTTCGCATCAAAATGTTGCTCTTTTGAACATCTCCACACCTAATCCCTCTCAGATTTTGGAAGATACTTCAGATTCTTAAACCTTGGGTCAAGTGCTGTAGCTATCTTTAGAAATCTCACATTGGTATCTTCTTTGTGTTTTGTCAAATCTGCAGTGAAAGTGTTCTTAAAATGAACAACATGTGCTGTACACTTTGTACTCTGTGTTGTAATTGAAAATGTAGAAAAACATCCAAAAATATTTAATACATTTCAATTTGTATTCTATTGTTTAGCAGTGCGATTAAAATTGCGATTAATTTTTTTGAGTTAATCGTGCGAGTTAACTGCAATTAATTGACAGACCTAATATTTATATTTCACCTCTATATCCTAAATATATCTGATACATTTCAGCATTGGCTACATGAGGATAGCAGTAGCATAGCGGAGCTCCATTCTATTCCCTCCCTACCGCCGACATGCCTCCTCCCATTAATTAACCATGTTCAGTAACCAGGCTAAAGCTTGGAATTTCACTGGCTTAATAATAAAGCACAGAGGAGCCACATCTCACTGTGTATTTCCCTGTGAGACTCTTTTAACTAGTCACAGTGTCACCACTGTCACAGTGTCCTGCCTTCATTCTGCGTGTGTTTGCTCCCAAGTCAATGGCCCTTTCTCTTGCAGAGCTGTTTTTCCCACAAGTCAATCCTTGGATGGTGGCTCTGGGTGTGATCCTGGCTGTTCTCCTTCCCCTGGCCGGTTACTGCTTCTGGAGGCAACACAGAGCAAAAGGTGAAGTAACAAGAGGGGGGAATTTGGTGAGAGAGAGAGAGAGAGAAATTGATTGATTGACCGATTGAAAAACAAAACCAAAAGTAGAGATACTAAGGTTGCCAACTCTGACTGAAGCTATTCCGGGAGATTTGTTTTCCAACATGACATAATGTAATTTTCTTAAAATATCCTATTAAAATTTCCTGGAATGCTTTCAATAGTCACTGGGAAATTGATGCTGATTTCGGGAGACTCCAGGCCAATCCTGGAGGGTTGGCAACCCTAAGAGATGCAGGGATTCAATGTTTGGAGGAGGTGTCAGGCAGTGGGAGCCAGGATGAGGGTGAAGAGGGAGCTGAATAAATTATGACTTTGTCTGAACCAAGAAATGTCAAGTGATTTCAACCCTTCAGATCTCACTCAAGGATCCCAATCGAATGTGATTCTGAACTGTTCCACGGGGATCAGCGTGGCTCAGATTGAAACACCATGTGGGGCTCAGTGAGCTGGGCTTGGAGTGCTGACATATGTAACTTGGCTGCTTGCAGGAAAAACAGAAACAAAGGAGGAGAGAGGGGGATTTCTTAGGGCCAATTCTGCCCCCCGTCGGTTCTTTCAGCCCCCCCCTCCCTCCAGTTTAGCTGAGTAGGAGCTGCAGAAGGGCAAAGCAGTGGCTGTGAAAATGGACAGGTTAGCAATTACGTTATCTACACTAATATTTTTTCAGCCTGAGATCTTGCTGACCTGAGCATCCAGCTAAAGAAAGTCACCTCCACCCCATTCCTCTCCCCCCACCCCACATCTACCAAGACCCTAGGAAGAGCTGTTACCACTTATCATTAGGAGCAGGGGCAAGTACCACCTACAAGGTCAGGAATTGGCCTAGGATTGAACCAACCAAACTCCGTCCCTTATCCAGGTCAATGCTCCATTCCCGTCACTCACTTCCCTCCCCCATCCCCACAGTCAGGAGCTGGGGAGAGCTGGGGCTGTTCAGGGGATGGGCACAGAGGAGAGCAGCCAGATCAGACAGGAGTGTGACAGGGCCCAGGCAGCAGGGATGGCTCCTGGGGGAGACATTTAGAGCAGCCTCTAGAGGTGATAGTCAGTGGGGCCCAGGCAGCAGGGACGCTAAGTGCAGGGATGTTGAGACAGATCTGTCTGTGTGTCCTGTTTGTCAGTCTGTCTGCCTCACTTTCGTAATTACAGAAAAATTACATGAATAGCGGGAACCGCGCCATAAACATGGCAGGGTGAAATCTCGCCTGTTGCCCTTTTCTCTCCCTAGATACCCTTCGACCTGATATGGAGAGCAAGAAAGGTCAATGTCTGGGCCCATTACATTGACCGACGGAAGAGTTATCCCCCTAAACATGACAGGGTGAAATCTCGCCATTATTAATTAACTGTTGCAACAATTTGCCAAGGGTTGTGGTGGATTCGCCAGCACTGGCAGTTTTTGCATCAAGATTGGATGTTTTTCTAAAAGATCCTCTGTAGGAGTTATTGTTGGGAAGCCCATGGGGTTGTGTTATGCAGGGGTCAGACTAAGTAATCACAATGGTCCCTTCTGGCCTTGGAATCTATGAATGGATGATCTTTCACCCTGTTCTCTCTCTAGAGACCCTGCTGTCTGGGCCAGTTACATTAACTAATAGTAGCATTATCCCCACAAACGCTACAGGGTGAAATCTCACGTCTCTCCCTTTTCTCCCTCTAGAGGCTCTGCGATCTGAGATGAAGACACAGAAAGGTCAGTGTCTGGGACCAATGGGATGGGTTGAAGATTTCACGTCATGTCAGTTGAATTAGCTCGTTCAAGGCAACTTAACTCAATTGAAAGCCACTTTTAATGCAGTGGAGTCAGAGTTTAACACTTTTAGCTCAGTTTTAGCAGATGGAGTTACAGCCTGTTTTAATGAGTGATGGGGAACATCTCCATATCGGCACCAGAGCCCCAAGCAGTGAGCTCAGGGGCTGCTCGTGCTGACACAGATGGGCTCTGAAGGGGAAGGGATCACTTGTCCTAATAAACCCCATGGGAATTACAGAAATGGCACCTTGAGCCCAGGGTCATGAATACACCAGCCCAGCTTGGTCAGCCTCATTGATGGAGACTGCAAAAACTCACCCGTGGCTGCGAGTCTCGGAGCCTGGGTCAACTGACTGGGGATCATGCTGCAGGGCTAAATATTAGCAACGTAGACATCCCCGCTCAGGCTGGAGCCCAGGCTCTGAGACCCTCCTCCCTTGCCGGGTTTCAGAGCCCAGGTCCAGCCTGAGTGGGAATGTCTATACGGGTATTTTTCAGCCCCATAGTGTGAGCCCCAGAAGCCTGAGACCGTTGACCCAGGCTCTGAGGGGTTTTTTGCAGTGTAGAGAAACCCGGAGAGACTTTTCCAGTATTTAACAGGATCCTCAGATGGGATTCCTCTTTGTTCTTGCCCTTCCATACCCTTGTGATGTGGGAGGGGGCAGGATTTCACCCTCAGCTCCACCCTGCAGTGACTCTGTACGATAACCATAGGAGGTCTGATCAATGCAGAGCAGTCTGTGAGGTTCTACATTAAATAAAACTGATTTTTAAAGGCACACAATGTTTTTCAACTTTCCCCTCATGATGTTACTACAGGGCAGAGTTAAGGTTATTTAGGTGCCTTAGCTGCACTTCTAGAGCACAGCATATTTGGATTTCTTTTAAATTTAACCTTAGTTCTGTTTCCTGGGTGTATAACACTTTAGAGATAATTACAAGATCCCTGTAGTGTGTTTTGCCCTTAAGTTACAAGTATACGTCCTCTCAATCTTAACTCTATAATAAGAGGAATTGCATTGTGCATTATGACCCAGATCTACAAGGAGATTTAGGCACCTAAACTCCAGACATGGGTGTCTCAATCCCAGTTTTAGCCACCGTCATCCACAACCCCCCACTTGGCTGACACCTAACCCTGTAGGTGGCTAAACTGACTTGCTACATAAATCTCTGCTGTAAAAGTTCTCTCAGTGTCTAAGTTTCTGCCTTGGGCACATGGAGCACACAGCTGCCTCACGCTAGATGTCTGGGGACCTATCTCCCTCCTGTGGCCCAGAGCGACACACAAACTAGGGGAAGATGGGTGGAGGAGCCTCTATCTCACCCATGGGGTCTGATCCAACAGATGTGCTCAGATGCCACCCAACACTACACAGAACAGAGGTGGGAGACAGGGAGGAGGCAACCCTCCCTTATAACCTTTAGCCCAGGAGTTATGGTTCCCAGCTGGGATGTGGGAGACTCTGGTTTAGGTTCCCCCTCTCTGCGAGATGAAGAGAAAGGATTTGAACAGGGATTTCCCACCTCTCAGGAGAATGCTCTAAGCACTGGGCTATGGAACATTCTGATGTGAGTGTCCTTCAGTCTCTTTTGTTCAAGTTGTTACACTTTAATTAAATATTAATTGAGAATCACTTTGTAACCCCTCTGCCCCTCGGCCATCTTGTGTGCAGCATGGCAGGTGCCTTACTCTGTCTCACAAGACACACTGAGGTGCCTAAGCTGCCTGGCTCCAGAAGAGAGGCTCCTGGCTGTGGATTGCTAGCAGAGAGAGGATCCAAACTCCTGAGAGGGGCGGGACTTAGCACATACCCCTCTTGTCGGCATCTCCCATTGGCTGGCTTACATGACTCCTAGCACACTGGGTTTTGTGAATCCCATTCTAAGGCACTTCTCCTCATTCATTGTACAGGGAGATTTGTGATGCTTTCAGGGTTACACGAGGTCTCTGGGGTGAATCGCTACAACCTGCTTACAGCATGTGAGAACCTTGTCTGTCCCCACTGGGGGAACTCTCCCAAAGCTACTGTCTCTCTGCAGGCTAACAATTCACACCCCCACTTTGTTACACTCGAGTGCCCAGTCCCCTGTCTCCTGGACACGGGCAGTCTGCGCCAATCTGCTGCCTCCGTGGAAGCAGTGCACCCCAACTTACTGGCTTCACCTTGGTTCTACACACTCCTTTGCACAAGGCACTTAGACGTGTCTAGAGCAAAACCAAATTGAAGTTTAATTAACGGAGCCTGAGACAGAGTTTCAAATGAAAGTAAGCGTAAGGGCTTGGAAACATAAAGTTACAGGTGAAAGAAACACAAAACACAGTCTATAGCCTATACTTGTTAGCAGGGCCCTATCTTATCTGATAAGGTATTTCTCACCCACTGGTCAGTTCTACTCACAGTGGCTGCGAGAAGGCTGGTGCAGGGAATGGAGTTACGAATTTCAATTTCGAGCCTTTCACACAATGAGGCTGAGGTTTTCGAAGCTCCCTAAGAGATCTGGATGCCCATCCAAATTCCTGTTTGGAACTTTGTTAAAACTTTATTTGTTTTCATACCTTTTGTTACTATAACATTAGTTTATAGGTGACTTTCAGAAAACCCTGAACTTCAAGCTAACAGCTTTTACATGGGGATAGTTATCTAGGTATCTGTAGTGAACAGTCCCTGAGATGTAGTCACTAATGCCCCTAATTCAGCTAAGTACTTAAGTATCCACTTAATTTCTTTGCTGAACTGAGGCCTAAAACAGGAGCTTTAAAGAACACAGGAGTGACCAGCGCAAATCAGAGCAGGGCCCTGCTAGCCTGGATCCTGTCTGTGACAGTGACCTGTACCAGCTGCTTCAAAGGATGATGTGAGAAACCCCGTAGTGGCCTGTGATGGAATAAGCTGCCTGTAGCCAAAGTGTCTTCCTAGCCCCCCTCAGTCAGAGGTTGACTTAAGCTCTGAAGCAGGAGGGTTTGTCTCCTACCCAAAATTATTGGGTTCTTTGTTTCTTTAAAAAATCTTACTCTCCTTGTTCCATTCTGACACTTCCCAGCTAACCAGATGAACTTCCTCTCCCTAACTGATGCCAGCAACCATTTTGCCATCTGGGACTCTCTCCTAACACCCCACCCCACCGCCGCCCCGCCCCACCACCCCATGTCCCTCTGCACAGGATCTCACTGATTTCTTTATAGAGAAAATGCACAAGGTCAAACATGACCTCGCCCCTCCATCCCTTCCAAAAGTTTCGCCTCTTCTCTCCTCCTCCAACCCCTCCACCTGCTCCCACACGCATCCCCTGATCTCCCTTTCTCGCTCGCATCCCTCATGCACCCTTCTCTTTAACTAACCTCCCCCTCTCTTCCGACCCTACCCTTTCCATACCAACATGGCTTAGTGCCAGCCAGGGGCTGTCCCTCCAGCCTGTGCCCTTCGAGCACTCTCCAGACACAGGGTCTCAGTGCCTTTCCCTCACTGCTTTGGTTTTACTTCTAAAAATAAAACTGTTTAACCCAAATACAGCGTATCAGCCACATCCTTTCCCCTGAGCTGGGTTCTTTGGCACAGGCCTAGCCTCTCCCTGCAGGATTGCACCCCACAGGCCATCTGCCTGACTATCAGACATAAACTGGGCTCTTTCCCCTGCCCCAGGGTGTCCTGCATGTGTCTTCCTGCTCCCAGCCGCTCTCCCTTAGCTGATGGACTTGCTGATTCATCAGGCTTTTATGAGGACCAGGAGATCTTCAAACCATCACTTGATCCCTGGCCTCAGCATCAGTTGAATATTCATAGACTGGCCCTGGGCTCAACTCCCCTTAAAGGACCGGCCACCCTGTGACACTTAGTCTCTCCCATCTTAAAACTTTCTATCCCCAACCCCAATTGCCTCTCTACCTACTGCCCCTTCTGCTTCCATCTCTAAGCTCAGTGAACGCTCTGTCTACAGTCACTGTCTGGAGTTCCTCTCCTCCAATTCCATCCTAGACCCACTCCCATCCAGCTCCCACCCCCTTGTACAACACTGAAACCGTTCTCACCAAAGTCTCTAACAACCTCTTCCTGGCCAGATCCTATGGCTTCTGTGTGATCCTCATCCTCCTTGTGCTAGCCTCATGCTCCTCCTTCTGACATCACCTCCTGTCTCCATTAAATCCTTGGCTTTCACAGCTCCCTCCTCTCCCACTTCTCCTCCTGCCTCTCTAATTGCTTCTTTGGTGTCTGTTCTGTTGGGTTGGTCTCTTCCTATCTCCCTCTTTCAGAGAACGTCCCCCAAAGCTCAGTGCTTGGCCCCTTGCTCTCTTCTCTCCACACCCTGCCTCTAGTAGCTCTTATCTACATGCAGGGATTCAGATACCACCTCTACGCCAATGTCTCTCAAGCTCCTTCTTCGCTAAAGACTGTTCCCCCTCCATCCCATCCCACATCTCGGCCTGTCTGACATCTCCTCCTCGTCGATGTCCAGAGGGCAGCTCAACTCAACAGCTGAGTGTTTAATCTCTTCTGCACCCCTCACAGCCCTCCCTACCTTCCTAGTCTCTTCACCCCTTTGAATAACACCGCAAGCCGTCCCAGACGCAGGGGGCTGTGGCTGTTCTCCCTCCCTCCGTACCTCCCATCCCGCACACTGGGCCCACCAGAGCAAGGTACCAGGATCTCTGCCCCTCCTGTGGGCTAGGGATTGTGGCCTGGTGATGGGTTGTGAGGCCTGGACTGGCTGAAGGGAGCCCAGAGCGGAGTGGGAGGCCTGGGGTCTGGCCCTGCTCGAGGTGGCTTCATTCAGGAAGGGTCCAGGGGGTATTTCCCCTGCTCTGGCTGGGAGAACCACGGGGAGAACTGTAGGCCCAGATCGGGGGTTGGGGAGAGCAGAAAAAACTATCCTGTAGTTTTGAAATACAACGTTGGCCACCCTAACAACACCTGGAGGGGTGGGTGGGGAAGAGGGGCAGGTTTCTGAGTAAAGTTAGACATGGGCATAAATATTTTCAGGGTCAGGACCCTAGACTGTAAACTCTTTGGAGTAGGGATTGTGTCACCTTCCAGTCTGGAGTGTGCATGTGTACATGACCTAGCACTGTGGGGCCCAGCCCTGAGTATATGTGTATAGGACCTAGCGCCGTGGGGCCCAGCCCTGAGTGTGTGTATACAGAACCTAGCGCAGTGGGGCCCAGCTCTGAGTGTGTGTGTACAGGACCTAGCACAGTGGGGCCCATCTCTGAGCATAGGCGCCGACTCTGTGGGTGCTCTGGGGCTGGAGCACCCACAGGGAAAAATTGGTGGGTGCTGTGCACCCACCGGCAGCTCCCCACCCTCCTGCCCAGCTCACCTCCACCTCTGCTCTGCCTCCACCTCCTCCCCTGAGTGTGCCGTGTGCCCGCTTTTTCCCCCTAGCTCCCAGCGCTTGTGCCGCGAAACAGCTGTTTCGTGCTGCTGGGAGGGAGGGGGGATGCGGCGTGCTCAGGGGAGGAGGCAGGGCCGGGGCAGGGATTTGGGGAAGAGGTCCAATAGGGGCAGGGAGGGGGCAGAGTTGGGGCGGGGACTTGAGGGAAGGGATTCGAACGGTGGGAGGGAAGGGGCGGGGAAGGAGTAGAGTTGGGGCGGGGCCGGGGGCAGGGGGGTGCGAGCATCCACCGGCACTGGGGAAAGTTGGCACCTACGTCTCTGAGTGCGACCTCTAACTGCTACTGGAATACAAATAATGTGCAGTGGGGCAGGAGACTGGCCCTGGGCTATGGAGTTATGGCAGGGGATGGGGCTTACAGGTGTGTGTGTCCATGCAGGTGATGGGGGATGAAGAGAGGCTGGTGGGTGGGGGGTTGCAGGGATCAGTGTGGGAGAGACAGATGGTAGTGACGTGGAGCCAGGAAGCCCTGCTCTCTGGTCCATGTTGATCTGTGCAGTATCTGAGGTGTATAACAAGTACATGTAACAGCTGGGGCAGGACAGGTTTAGGGTTGCCAGGCGTCTGGTTTTCAACCAGATCACCTGGTTGAAAAGGGACCCTGGCAGCTCTGGTCAGCACCGTCGACTGGGCCATTAAAAGTCTGGTCAGCAGCGCAGTGGGGACCTGCTAAGGCAGGGTCCAGGGTCGGCCGCTAGGTCCCTGAGGCCCATATGCGCATGGGCAGCCAGGGAAGCTCCGTGCACTGCCCCACGCCCTGGGTGCTGGCTGTACAGCTCCCATTGGCCGGGAATTGTGACCTTTGGGAGCTGCAGGGGCAGTGCCTGCAGCCGCGAGGACAGCACACAAAGCCTCCCTGGCCACCCATGCACCTAAGTGCCTCAGGGACCTGGTGACCACTTCCGAGAGCCGTGGTAAGCGCCGCCAGGACCCCGCACCCCTTCCCACACTCCAAACTCCTGCTGAAGTCCGGAGCCCCTCCTGCACCCCAAACCCCTAATCCCTGGACCAATCAGAGCCATAATCCCCCTTCCGCACCCCAAGCCCCTGCCCCAGCCCGGTGACAGTGAGTGAGGGTGGAGGACAACGAGTGAGGGAAAGGGGGGGTGGAGCAAGTGGGGGGCGGGGCCTCGGGGAAGGGGTGGGGTCTCGGGAAAAGGATGTTCGGTTTCGTGCGATTAGAAAGTTGGCAACCCTAGACAGGTTGGTCCCTGCCTCCATAAGAAGTCAGCTCCTGTGCTGTGCTCTGCTTAGCATCTTATGGACAAATCTTGCAAAACATTTGTATCACCAGTGAGGAAGACGTTGCTGTTAGCTTGACTATTGTACATTAAGTTTGGAGACTCAACATTAACTCACGTTGTCTTTTACTTTCCAGCGGAATACGAGGCAGTGAAAGGTAAGTGTGTTTTTACTAGTTTTGATTATGCTTTAAATTGGAAAAGGAATAGTCAGAACTATGTGAGCAAAGAAATGTTCACGTAAAAAACTAATGTGTTACTGGTACAGGTAACGTACACGACAAGGGGGAATCCAGACATTATCCAGAAATAATGGATGGAAAATTTGTGGTATTAAAATATGAATATTAACAGTTTTATTTTTTGCAACATCAACCCTTGGAAATACTCTTAAACACAAACAAACAAACTTCACTCCCTGACACCACAGACACCCTGTAACAAGAACAATAATTATTTTATACCAAAAGGGCCCAGCCCTGTGAGTTCTCCACGCACATGCTCCTGCGCCCATTGGTTTGCTTGGAGCACGATTGGGCCCCCTGAGCCCTGTTGACTTCTACACACAACAGCTGTAGGACCAGGCACATGGGTTGCAGGAGTTGCAGGCGCTCAGCACCTCTTGGGGTCACACCTGCATCATCCACATGATGGAAACACTTATAAAGGAAGAGTTCTTTGAGCTGGAGACCCAGATTTTCTGCTGTGCCAGGATCTGCTTCAAGAGGGGGCAGTGAGGGAGCTGGTTATGGCTCCCTGATTCGCAGGCTGCCCCAGGGGCTGCTCTAATTTGCTCCACCTGGCTGTGGTCCCTGACAAGCCTCCTACACCAGGAAGGGGGCGGGGGTAGCTGGCATAGGAGCAAGCTACGCTGCTTTATCCCATCTGAGCTCTCCCTACGCCAGGGGAATTCTCTGATGTCCAGGGCCTGGTTCCTGCCAGTCTGTGCCATCCCTGCACACAGTGACTGGACCAAGGGAGACAACCTAACCCTTTATCACTGTGGGCCCCATTCTGCCACCCTGACTCACATGAGTGATCCTCACAGGTGCAGTCCCATTGATTTCTGGGGAGAGGGTTTGCAGGATCAGGTGCGATAAAGCAGAAGCCCTAACTACTGATAAGGAGCCTAATCCTGGTGTCCTTACTCAGGCAAAATTCCCACTGAAGCCAATATAATTTTCAGGGCCGGCTCTAGGCACCAGCAAACCAAGCACGTGCTTGGGGCGGCACTTTTCGAGGGGTGGTATGCCGGCCCCCTTTTTTTTTGGTTTGGCAGCATTCCTCTTGGGGCGGCAAAAAACCTAGATCCGGCCCTGGTAATTTGGGTTTAGAACTGGGCACTTATGTAATTGAGAATCTCTTCTATTGATTCATTTATGTTCTTTTTTCCCTTTTCTCCCCTCTCATTCCCATGGACCCTCTGGCAGAACTGGGTAAGCTCCATTTCTGGTTTGTGGAGTTTGTTTTTCACAGTATGTGACTTGTCGAGTCTGTATTTCGATTCTGTAAATTCTCATGTCTGATTATTATTTCAGGACTCACCAGAGCCCGAAGATACGCAGGTAACTAAGGCTGATACTGCTTCAGTCACTCTCAGTCCCATTCCGCTGGGATATCCGGTCCCTGCTCAGTCCTCTTACAGCTCTCACAATAACTAAGGGGTAGGGCAAAATGTCATTGTCGGTGTGAAAGTCTGAGGGTTTGGTTATTCACACCCCCACGAAGGTACCTGCAGTGGTGGGGGGAGCTGGTGCAAACAGACAATTGTTTTACTGCTCTCTGTTGCTATGATATAGCCTCCGGTCAATGGATTGTTTATTTCACTGCTGACCATTTTTGGCAGAAACATCTAGTTGATGAGCTTATCCAGCCCTGCTGGGTGCAATAGCAGAGTGGATGAAGGGCAGGGGGGCAGCTGGTGGCTCTAGAAGGGTCACTGGGGTGAGGAACAAGGAATTTAAACCTCCTCATCCCACACTTAGGGCTTGTCAGCGTGTGGAATTCATGGGGAAGAGCCCAGAGTAGCTAGTGTGGAATATTCTGCACTCGTAGTCTTCCAGTGTGGATTAACACAAACGAGACAAGGGCTCTCTTTGCATGGAATAAGGGTGTCCACACAAGCAGCCAGTGCTGACTAGCTGTTCTGCACTAGCTACTCAGGGCTTTTGCCAAGGGAAAGAGGAGAAGCATCTCCTCAGGTCCCCGCCCGGGGACCACAAGCCCTGACTACCCTTTGCTGTGGCAACACTGTGCCTAGATCTGCTGGTTCCTAGATCAGCACTTTAACCACAAGAGCATCCATTCACTACTCCGATAACGGTCAGGACACTAGACTGGGTGGAGGGGCAGTGACAGGGGAGGGCTCGGGGAGCAGAGCCCCGTAATGCCAGGGGACTCACAGAACTCGAGTCTCATGTGCTGCCATAGGACATGGACCTTGCACATATGCACCGTGCTAGTACCCAGCGCCTGGGTGAGTCAGTGTGAATTAAACCTGCCCAGGAGTGGGGTGGGGGGGCAGTTGGTGCTGGGAAGCCAGGTGAGAGCAGGTTCTGAGGAAGGGAGGAGGAGGAGGCGGTTGGATGACGCTCAGCAGCAGGGAGCTTGTTCCCTTCTCCCACCAGCTCCCACTACTCCTGGAACAAAGGGAAAAAAAGTTCCCTTTTCCCAGCTCGCGGGAGTCACTGGGTGAATGTGTGGGGCAGAATAACCAGGGCTCCCTGCACCCCAGGGTCCCTGTGTGTGATGGGAAAGGCCCCGCACTGTCATGCAGCCCCTAGGGGCTGGGCAGTGAGTGTTATTATTGGTATGGTGCCCACGAGTGAGCCAGGCACTGCGGAGACAGAACAAGGGGCTGCCAGCCCCACAGGGCTCCTGGTCTGAGTGCAGACAAGGCCCAGCAAGGGCAGCAGCAAACACTGGGGGAGGGGGTACAAGGGTCCCGTTGTGGGGACAGCCACTCCCTGAGCCCATCCTGTGCCTGTCTTCTGGGTGTGGTAGACAGTATTGTAGGACCCTGATGGCTCCATGCTGGGCCCTGGGTCACCTCCCCAGGGAACACGACAGGGCAGAGGCAGCCTGAGGACGGGGGGAGCTGAAGGCTGTGGGGGAGCGGGAGCAGCCTGGGAACTGGGACAGGGACACTGGAAGCCAGGTGGGTGGCCCAAAACCACGTCCTGTGTTCGCTCCAGGTTCCCACTCTGTGATGCAGGCTCTGTTGGGGTCAGATGCTGCGGTGAGGGGCCCACCCAGACAGACTGAAGAGAGCAAGGCTCTGTCTGCATGGGGAAGGGGCAGCAGGTCTGTTAAATGGGTTGCAGTTTTATAAACTCATCATGGGGTGGCGCCCTCAGGTGCCACCCTCAACTGTTTCAGGGTGTCTTGGCAAGCATCTTGCCTCAGTTTACCCTGTTCAGCACTCCTTAAATTACGCCTCACAGTCCAAAAGATCTGAGAGAAAAGTCCTCTCCAGGGGTCCACTCTGAGTCCAAGTAAACCCCAAAATAAAATCTTTTCCTTCACTCTGCTCCAGCCTCCAGTTCTCACTCAAGCTCCTCCCTGTCCTCAAGTCAGGAGTCAGTCCTCCTTCCCAGAGCTGGGCTTCAATTAGTTTCCATCCTGGAATCAGATGACTCCAGCCCTCCTTCCCGGAGCTGGGGTCATTTCAGACTGTGCCTTTATTCTCTGCATCCACTTTCTCCAGCCGGGGGCCGCTCTCCAGGGCTCTGTCCTGCTACAGCTGCTGCTGTCATTGTCATTTCTGGCAGCGCCTCCCCCTTAGGGGAGCTCCTCTGTCTAGGGCAGTGGTCCCCAAACATTTCTGGTCATGCCCTCCCTTAGCTAGTTTGCGCCCCCACCCCGGGAGCTGCGGTCGGGAGTTGAGCCAGGAAGGGGGCTGCAATTGAGGCCGGGGGCCATGGCTGGGAGTTGACCTGCAGTTGGGGCCAGGGGCTTAAGCCAGGGGCGGAACCACAGTTGGGGCTGGAGCTGCAGCTGGGGTCACAGGCCGGAGCAGGGCCAGGAGTCGATGGCTGAGGCCGGGGCTGGAGTGGAGCTGGGGGCAGAGCAGAGCTGGGTGGCGTTCCCTTCCCGCCACACATGGAGGCTGGTCCTGGCCTTGCCATGCCCCCGAAATGTTCCTCCACACCCTCAAGGGGAGCACGACCCACAGTCCACTGCTCCAGGAGCACCCCTTCCAGGCTTCTTGCTCTGGTGAGCTCTCCGGAAAGCTCCTCTCCTCAGCAGCTTCCTGTCTTTACGATCCCTTCAGCTGAGCCCTGGTCACCCTTTATCAGGCTCATTAGCTCTTTAGCTGCCAACTAGCCACCTGGGATTTAACTACTTCCAGGTTGGTCTGGGTTCCCTCTCAGCCAGATAGACACCAGATGTGTTCATCACAAAATCCTTTAATGTTCTGCCAACTATGGCTGAGGTCTGCATAAATATGGTATTTTACACCCAGCGCTACCTAGTGGTTGAACAGCAGAATACAGTTGAGCGTTCCATTACATCTCCCCCGTTAAGTTCTACATTTCTACCATTTATAATATTTATATTATCTCACTGTCTTTGAAGTTCAGTGCAGATCAGTCTGGTAGGTGTCTCTGAATGGTACTGGTCTTCTAATTACACGATCCGAACAGGTAACAACTTGATCATCTGTCTGTCCATTAGTTCCAATGACTGACCATGTTTGGTCTGGAATCCTTGAGTCATCTTCTTGTTCTGCATCCACCATCTGTAGAGTTTGCTCGGTTGATTGTTCTTTCTGAGGAACAAAGTGTAGATGTTGACAGTTTCTGATGAACTCTCCTCTCTTGGTCTCGATCACAGACAATCAGTGTGTTGAATTCTTTTTCTTTATAACAGCTGGAATATTCCATTCTTTTTCTCCATCCAGTTTGACACACACATGGTCACCAGGTTCTAGGCCTCGTATTTTTCTGAGTGATGTCTGTTGTAAAAGTGATTGTAAGCTCATTTTGCCTTTTTATTGGATTTGACTACTATATATGTGTCTGGCTACTTTGGAGATGGATTGTTTTCCAAAATTGGGAGGGTAGCTAGGAGTTGTCTTCCCATCAGGAGCTGTGCTGCACTATATCCAGTAGCTGCTATTGGGGTTGATCTATAACTCAGTAGAGCAAAGAATGGATCTTCCTGTTGAAGGATATTCTTGGCTGTCTGTACAGCTCTCAGTCTCTCCATTCGCTTGTGAGTAATATGGGCTTCTAGTAATATGAGGAAGATCATATTTTGTTTGGATAAATTAAATTCTACGTCAGTGAATTATGGTCCATGCTCTGTCACAAGTTCTTCTGGAACCATGAAATGACCAAAAGTCCACTTCAGTTGCTCTATAACACTCTGGTCTGTTATGTCTTTCAAGTACACTCTTTCTACATACCTGGAAAAATAGTCCACGACTACCAGGTAAAGATGTCCCCTGAATTCACATAACTCTGCAGCTAGTCTCTTCTAAGGTCTCTTTCATTCAGACTAGCTCCTTGTTAGTGTCACTAATTACTACTGGCCATATCTTTTTCCCCGCAGCCTTCAGTAAAGAGCTATGGGAGCCCATGGGGAAATGTTTCTACCAAGGGCAAATTTAACAGCAGCTCTGGAGTGTTTCATAGCTGGTGTCCTGAGCCTGGCCTGGCCGTACCTGTGTGTTTCTGGGGATGTTGACAGTCACTCACTGCAAGTCACTGGGATTTGGGCTCCTAAGTTTCTGGGACACGTTTGAAATAGAGCTGGGTGTAATTTTGAGGGCAAATAGTTTATTTGCTGAAAAATTATATTTTGGGTCGACTAAAACTATTCGCGAATCCATGTCGAGTTTGCTGACGAGTTTCAATGAACAGGAAAAGGTGCCGCCACTTCCCTTCCAGCCTTTAGCCCCATGACTGGGCCCTCAGCGGGGAGCCCCCGGTTCCATCCCCCCGTGGGATGTGGGGCAGGAATTGGAATGTGGGAATCCAGGTTAGGGCTGGAACTGCTGGGCTCTGGGTGTCTGATGTGGGGCTCCCACAATCTCTCCTGCTGAAGACGTCCCCCTGTGTCTAAACACTGCCATGGGCACTGGGCCAAAGCGTGGGAGCGAGAATCACTCTGCAGCCCAGTGGGTTGGGCCTTACCTGGGAGCCCAGAGTCCAGCTCCCCTGCTCCAGTGACCCTGTAATTATTGCTCCATAACCCCAGTGAGGGGAGGGGTTCTGGCCCCTGGCACAGCAGTGTCTCAGCCATGTTGGTGCCCCAATGCAAATCCCTAGTGCAGATGCGCCGCCCTTCTCACCCCCTCAGCCCCGCCTGGTACCCTTCCCTCTCCCCACCATCTCTAACCCCTGGCACCTGCCCCTTCCCTCGTCCCCGTGTGCCCACCCCTCCTCTAGCCCCACTCTGACCTTCTGGCTCCTGCCCCTCCTCGATCCCCTCTCCTAACGCTTCCCTCTACTCACCTGCCCTGCTTCTCTGCTTGCCCCTCTCTGCCCCTGGTGCTCGTCCCTCCCCTCCTCTGCCCTCCCTGTGTCTGCCCTTCTGCCCAACCCGCTCAATCCTCCTGGCACTTGACCCTCCCCTTCACCCTTCCTCCCTGGTGCCTATCCCCTCACCACCCTCTGCCCCACTGACTCCACTCTCCTCACATCCCTCTGCCCCCATCACCCATGACTTGCTCCACCCCCTGCTTTTCTAGTGACAATGCCTCATTTCACCCCCCCCCGCACACACTCCTCCCCACCCCCTACCCTCCTTTTGTCTGCCCCCTTCCTTTACCCCCTTCTGTCCCCTGGAGCCTGCCCCTCCCCCATCCTATTGCTGCCTGCCCATCTGCTCTCCCTCCTGTGTCCCCCAGCTTTCATTCCTCCCCTCACCCCTCTAGCCCCTGACACCCACCCCTGATGACCAAACCTTCCCTCACCACCCTCCCACCTTCGCCCCAGTGCCTTCCCCATTTCACGCCCGACTACTGTCGCACAGCCATTTGTCTCTCCCCCACTCTGCCCCCAGTTCCCGCCCCTTCCTTCTCCCACCTGGCCCCCACCTCTCCCCTCAGCACAAGCCCCTTCCCTCACCCCCACCCCCGCACCTGCCCCTTCCCTTGCAACCCCTCCTGTCACCAAGTCCCCGGGCGATGCTCTGGAACTGCTCCCCACGAAGTCAGTCAGGACTCTGGTGAGGTCTCTTCTCTGGGAGCAGCCTGTCCCCAGGGCAAACAGCTCACACGGCTTCCACCTTCCTGGGTCTGCATCCTCTGCCCCTCCCTGCGCTTCCCACAGCGAGTCCGCCCAGGCGGGGTCCTGGGGAAGCCAGAGGGTCCTGCCCCCCAACTCCGCAGTCAGACGCGACTCTCAGCCAGCCAGTACAACAGAAGGTTTGTTAGACGACAGGAACACGGTCTAACACAGAGCATGTAGGTGCAGAGACCAGGACCCCTCAGCCGGGTCCATTTTGGGGGGCAGTGAGCCAGACAACCCCGTCTGCACTTCACTCCATGTCCCAGCCAGCCCCAAACTGAAACTCCCTCCAGCCCCTCCTCCTCTGGGCTTTGTCCCTTTCCCGGGCCAGAAGATCACCAGATTCCTTTGTTCTCCAACCCTTTAGGTCTCACCTGGCAGGGGGGAAGGGCCAGGCCACCAGGTGCCAGGAGACAGGGTGTCGGCCGTTCTCTGTGTCCAGATCCCTGCACACACCTGCCCTCTAGGGCTCTGCACTGATCATACACCCTTATCCCACCACCTAGATACTTAAGAACTGCAGAGGGGAAACTGAGGCACCCCCACACTCTTCAGAGGAAACATTAAGAACAGTCCCACTTCGTCACACCTCCTCCCTGCCACCTTCTCCTTACTTCTTCCCCCTCCCCTCCCCTCGCCCTCTGCCTCCCTGAAACCTGCGCCCCTCACCCCTCCTCTAGTCCCCTGGTGCCAGCCCCTCTGTTCACTCCTCCTCTGCCCCCCTGAGGCCCATCTCTACCATTGCCCCCATCTGCCTCCATGGTGCCTGCCCCTTCCTTTGCCCCCTCTGCCTGGCTGGTGCAAACCCCTTCCCTTGCCTGCCTTTGGGCTCCCTGGTGCCTGCCCCTCCCCTCCCCCTCTCCTAACCTCTGGGTCCCACCCCTCTGCCCCCTAGGCCCCACCCTTCTCCACAACCCACTTTCTGCCCCCCGGTGCCCGCCCCTCTCCTCTCCCCCCCTTTGCATCTACCCCTCTGCTCATCCCCCCCCCATCTCTCCTGGTGACTACCCCTTCCCTTGTCCCACCTCTGTCTTCCTTTCACCCACCCCTCATGCCCCTCTCCCCCTGATAACTGCCCTTTCCCTCATACCACTATTGCCCCCTGGGGTCTGCCCTATCCCTTTCCCCCCCATGTCCCTCTGAAACCTGTCCTACCCCTCCCCCCTCTTTGTCCCCTTGTCACCTGCACCTTCTCCCACCCCCTCCTTTTCCCCTAGTGCCAGCCCCTCCTTCTACTGCCCCTCTGCCTCCCTAGCGCCTGACCCTCTGTTCACCCCTTGTGTCCCCTGGTGCAAGCCCCTTCCCTTCCCCCCCACATCCCCTAGTGCTGCCCGCCCCTTCTCTAGTCCAGACTTTGAACCCCTGGTGCCCACCCCTCCCCTCATCTCTCTCTTTCCCTTGACAACAGTCCTGCCTCTCATGCATACTCTACGCCCTGATGCATGCCCCTCCCCTTAGCCCCCCCCCAATACCTGCCCCTCCTATCACCCCACTCTGCTCCCTGGCACATGCTCCTCTCCTCAGCACCACCACCCGCAGCCCCATAGTACCTGCCCCTCCTCTTGCCCTCCTCCGCCTACTGGTGACACTGCCCCTGCCCTAGCCAGACCCTCTGCCCCCAGGCTCCTGCATCGCTCTGTCCCCCTGGTGCCTGCCCATTCCCTCCCCACCATGGTCCTGGCACCTGCTCCACCCCTCATCCCCCCCACCCCCTGGCACCAGTCCCTCCCCTGATTCCCCCCTGCCTTATTAGAGCCCCCCATTCCCTCACATCCCTCTGTCCCCTGGTGCCCACCCCTTCCCTTGCTTCCCTGTGCCCCCTGGGGTCCATCCCCTTCTTCTGCCCTGGTGCCCACCCCTCCCCTCTGCCCCGGGAACCTGCCCCTCCCTTCACCCCCCTCTGACCTCATGGTGCCCGCTCCCCTTTCCCCCCCTCATTGCCCTTGTGCTTGCCCCTCCCCTCTGCCCTTCCCCGTCTACTCCTGTGACTTGCCCCTCCTCTTTCCTCTCCCAGCATCAGAACCTGCCCATCCCTCCCCCCACCCCCACTGACACTTTCCCACCCTCTCCCCTGCTCCCCCCGCCCCACTCACTGTCCCTGACTCCCCTCAGTCAACAACACCCCCCCACACGTGCACACACACAGGTTAATTTCCCTTTGATCCGAGTGACCAGCCCCTGCCCCCGGCCCTGACTCTGTGATTCTCTCCCCAGTGGACGTGACTCTGGATCCAGACACGGCAAATCCCTGGCTCGTCCTGTCTGAGGATCGGAAATGTGTGAGCGACGGACACACACGCCAGGATCTGCCCAACAATCCTGAGAGATTTGATCCTTGTGTCTGTGTCCTGGGCGCTGAGGGGTTCGCGGGCGGGAGGCGTTACTGGGAGGTGGAGGTGGGAGACAAGCCTGAGTGGGCTCTGGGAGTTTGTAGGGAATCTGTGAACAGGGAGGGGTGGGTCACACACACACCTGAGGATGGATACTGGGCCATGTGGCTGTGGTATGGGGAATACAAGGCCAGCACCGACCCCCCGACCCCCCTCCCTGTGAGGGTCAGGCCCGGCCGGGTGGGGATTTTCCTGGACTATGAGGCGGGCGAGGTCTCATTTTACAATGTGACTGACAGGTCCCATCTCATCACTTTCACTGGCACCTACTCCGGGACACTCCGCCCTTATTTCTGTCCTGGTCCCAACTCCGGGGGTGAAAATGTGGCTCCCCTGATCATCAGCCCAGTGCCAGCTCAAGCTGGAGGGAATCTCGGTCCCTGACAGTGACACCCGCGGCACAGACTGTCCCCTCCCAGCACTGCTGCTCTTCCTGCCCCCAGTTGTGCAAGCCAGATACTGCCGGCAACTGGACATTTTGTGCTGACCGGATGCTGCCAGTTTCCCTTTTCAGTTCGAGGTTCCAGTCGAAAACCGGACACTTGGCAACCCCCAGCCCTCACCTTCTCTCGTCCCCTGCCCCAGAGGTAGCAGATGGTGGTGGTGTTATACCAATAAAATAAAAACCAGCAGGATCTTATTAAAGGGAAAAAGGCAAAATACCACATTTATTGTGAATACAGAAAGAATCATAGTAAGCAGTTAGTTATCTCTATAACATTCCATTCAATCTCATATTTATTCACACATTCATTCATACAAACACCCACACACACAGGTTCTGCAAGGTTGTTATCATAGTTACCAGCCTTAGAGTTGCTCATGCCAAGTCACTGGCCAGGTGGCCTGGACATGAGGAGGGAGCAGGGCCTTGTCAGATGCTCATCTGATGCTCCTGGAAGTTGCTTTGCAGAATCAGACCCCAAAGTTCTCACTTTTTAGAGTCTATTTTTATAGGAATTTCTTCCTATGCCAGTCTGTGGGAATTGCTTCATCATGCTGTTACTGAATCAATCAGCAGATAGCACATTCCTGAGGGCTCCGTGCTCCAAGATGTTATCTTGTTCTTTGGTTCTCCCATTCTTGAGGCTGTTGGGTGGATTCCAGTCTGCCCTCCGGGGGGCGGGGGGTCCTCTGGTTATTTCCACTTGACGCCTTCTTCAGCCGATGGACACTGGATTCTTAGGCTGGCACCTCCCTGATCATTCAGTTATTATCCACACCAAGCAACCATCCACATACATCCTCTATCTCTATTTTAATCACAATTGTTAATACAACAAAAGGGCGGGGAGTCTCTGGGTGCTGTTTCTGTTGTTACAGAGTATTGCTTTGAGTCTCTCTCTCTGTGAATTGCTTTGAGAACAGACTCTGTCTTAGAATGTACTAACACAATTAGCAGCTTGCAAGTTTCACACATAGAGGGAGAGAAACAGCACCAAAAACCAAGAGACCTCTTAATTAGTAATACCCTGGAATTTAAACTCTGGGGAATCAAACTCATTTGTGATTTTAATACAGAACTTCTTTAATATGATCCAACAGTGGATGGGGAAAGGTGAGGGCTAGGGGTTGCCCAGTGTCCAGCAACCCATATACCGTCATTCACTCCTGTCAGAATTTTCTACCCCTGTGAACTCTCAAGATAAAATATGAAAGAAAAAAGATTATTCTAATTTAGAAAACATTATTGTAACAAGGTGTAAATACAAGAATATTTTAATTTACATTTCAACAGTACTTCAAAATCAAGCATCTAAACATGTTTTTAGCAATGGAATTATTTACATTTTTTTTATTCTTCCATCAAATCTATGTTGAAGTTTAACTTCTCTGAATAACGTCATTTGTATTTCAACTGTGGAATTTCAAGAAATCCAAAATATTTATCTAAACAAAATAAACTATTAAATTGTCAGACAGGGTTGTTCAGTTACAAAGTACGTGTGTCATAAACATCACAACTACACACGTGCAGCTGTTCTCTCTCTCTCTCTCTCTTTCTCCTCCCTCTTTATTGTCTTGACTGGTTCTCTCTGGGGGGCAGGGCACATACACCCACCTCCTGCACTACACCTTTGAAAATTAATAGGTGAAAAAACGATAGAATTAATTAAGCAATATATTTAAGTTAACTTACACAAGGTTATGTAATATTCTTTGAACTTCTGTCAGCATTAATTCATGTGATTTTTAACTTTCTAGCTACATGTCATCGGTAATCAAGATATGACCCTTTCTTTCTTTCTCTCACATCAATAAACAAAACATGCTATCTCCCTACAGATAGAAATCTCTTCTACAATCTCCGTTTTTTAGTTTATTTTTCTTTAGAAATATTATTTACAGGCAATGTATTGTCAGTGTCCACTGTTGCTTTCAATGTACTGCTGGGCTCTTCATGTTCTTGGTTCTAAGGACACAACAAATGTAGTTTGATAAAGAAATAGAGAAGGGGTTGTATTCCTTTACTGAATCATCACAAATTAACTTAATTATATTAAAAAGCCTGGCATTTAATGACACATAACATAAAATTTGGTGAAGCTTTATTGGGAAATCTTTCTTCTCAGCCATGAATCAGATGTAAGGGTGCTATTTTTGTTGTCATGTGAGGTTTAGAGTACAAAGAAAAGAAAGTTGCTCCAGGAAATTCATCACAATTCCTCTGGGTTCTGTCCACCACCTTCTGGAATGCTCTGTACAAATAGGTTTCAGAGTAGCAGCCGTGTTAGTCTGTATTCGCAAAAAGAAAAGGAGGACTTGTGGCACCTTAGCGACTAACCAATTTATTTGAGCATAAGCTTTCGTGAGCTGTAAGCTTATGCTCAAATAAATTGGTTAGTCTCTAAGGTGCCACCAGTACTCCTTTTCTTTCTGTAAAAATAGTGACCGATTAATCTAATTCCTTGAAATTAGCGATTGAACCTAATATCTTGAAGAGCTATCGGAGCAGAGTGTGATGGGAGGCACTATGGTGCATCACAACATGGCAGCAGTTACAAGGAGCCCCCTTCCTGCTCCCTGATTCAGACTTTTATACTGCTGCTTTCTTCTCAGCGCTGAGCTAGTGACCTCATTGGGCTCCCTACAGGTGCAAGTGATCCCCTCTACCCTTCCAAACCCAAACTACTCAGTCCCTCCTCCTCTAACTGCACCCGATGCTCTGGGTGCTCTCAGTGACCAGGATGCTGGCTTCCAAAGGGCTCAGTTTGTAGCTGCTAACAGCACCCTGTCACACCACCATGAGTGTGTAATTGACCATGTAATGAAAATAACACCAAATGTAAACTGTTACCTGATTATTCAATTCAGAACCTAGATCTGCCAGTATCTGCTCTAGGCAGCCGTGTTGATATATAATTTTACATGTCTTCTTCTCCATCTCATGTGCTGTCATAGTTCTAAGTGGAAATTCTTCTACCTATTTTGAAAAATCATCTGTAGCTGCCAGTACATACTGGTATCGCTTCTGTGGTACTGGATAGAGCCCGATTAAATCTGCTGTCAGCAATTCCCAGGTTTTAACAACCTATGTGCAAGAACACAGGCTAGAGTTCTCATTTGGATCTTTCCTATGACATTTTTAATATAATCCCATCTATAGTAAGCAAAGTAAATATTATAATGTGGTTTCTGTAATAGTTGATGTCTCCACACAGTCAAATCCAACTTTTGGTGTTTTTCAGAAGTAAATACAGGCCAAACTTCTGCAACTGAAAACTTGCATAAATACGCTCCCTGTGCCAGCACAAGGGGCAATAGAAGTCGTTGCTGCGCTAGGTCATCCATTAGTTCACGTGGGCACTTGTTATAGCTGATTAGAGGCTTTATTGTGCAGCAATAATAAATACAGATAATGATAAACAATTACATTAGCTAATGTTTAAAAACACTTCAGATCTATTTAACATGGGGAAAGATGCAACGTGTTTGATTTAACGGGGAGCCATCCACTCAGGTCCACTTCATTGCAGGGGTTTTAAAGTCAAGTCCAATCCAAGCAGGATATTTGCCTTGCATGAAGAGACAGTTCATGAATAAGAGTCTGTCGGGAACTGGGCAATGAAGAGGCAATGAGATACAGCCACAATGTTAAGCATTTTGTAGTAAGATGTATAAAATATTTTGTCTTTGTTTCATATACATTTTATACCAAGGAAGAATAAGTGCTTATGAGGAAAAGCTGTCAATCTGTGGGGGGGAAATGGAATAGCGAGCCATTTGAGTACTGTCCGCAAATGATGTTAAGCTGGTGCTTAATAAAAAATGATTTCTAACATGCAGAAACAAAAATGAGATCCTGTATGAACTCCTGCAGAGCATATGACAGAGGCACCAGGGTGACCAGAACCTTAAGTAACTACATGGATTCTCTGCTGTCTTTCCAATGAAACCAGAGGGACACAAACCAAGCAGGGGAGACACAAACTGCCTGATGGAACCAGCACATGATAATTGAAAGGGCCTCAAATGCCACAGCTCTGGACAGTTTCTTGCCCCTGAAGAAGTCAAACCTATTTTAATCTACAGCCTGTGCACTAAGGATTTTCTGATTTACCCAGCAGGGCAGAAAGAGAACCCAGGTCTCCTGATTCTTAGTCCAGTGCCATGATCATTAGACCCTTCTGACTCCCATGGAACATGTTTTTTTTACAATCTCCACCATGTGTTTGATGTCTCTGCTTCTCTCACCATATCCCTCTATGCCCCTGGGGCCATCACCCTTCCCACACCACTGACTCCTGTCTTCATGTCTCCACATTCTTATGTGATAGTGTTCTTGGGCAAAGAGGCCATCGCTGCCATTGCTACGCCCTAGGCACGCAGGTGGCTGAATCCCTGCATGCATTGGATTCATAGCTGAAGGCTGCAGGATTATTGCATGGGAAGTGGAGAGGACCTGGGCAGACAAATAACTGCTCTGAAACTGCCTGGCAGCTGTGTCCCTGCTCCCCAGTAAGAATGGGGGCTTCCTGCAATCAGGGAAGGTTTTTGAAGTTCCCCAGCTCCTGCTACTCCTCTACTCTGCCTTCCAGGAAAGACCAGATCTCTCTGCAGTTGAAGTTCCCACCTCCCACATTTCACATCACCATTTCATCCAAGTCTTGGATCCCTAAGGCTTTAGCCTTCTTTGCCAAGCCACCACATGGTCCCAGTCCTCTCCATATTGTCTTCAGAAACCGAGTAGCACTTTCCCCTGTGTGACAGCCAGTCAGTGGGACAGAGTCTGCACCTGGAGTCCCCTGGATGGGGAGACAGGAAGGGACTCCCCATTTGGTTTGTCCAGAAGAGTGTTGGGGCCTGTTTTAACTCAAGCACATTAACTGTGAATTAACACGTTAATAACCACAACTGTAAATGCTGGGCCTTTGCTGCATATGCATTCGCACCTGTTTAACTAACAGTGCCTTTTTAAACCAGTGTGATTAACCGCCTCCACACACACACACACCCCGTGCAGATGGAGTTATACCTTGTGAAAGTAGAATGAATTATATTGAAATTATAATTCATTAAAGAAATGCTACTTGAAGGGTTTGTTGAAATATAGTTGTCAGGAAGAGAAACATTAAGGAGTGTGAGACAATGGATCCTCAAACTAATTAACTTAGAGCTCCTACTGAGCTAGGAGATTGGTAAAAAGTTACTATGCAAATAAGATATGTATGTATATTTGTCAGTTTCTGCTTCCTTTTGTCTCTTATGTTAAATTGGCTTTGGCTTAATTGTATAAATAAGTTAGCATGAGCCTCAGAGAGGGGCTCAAATATCTGGGTGCATTGGCAAAGCGCTTTGCTCATAAACAGAGTGGTCTGACAAATTATGTGAGTCCTGAATCTGACTTTGACAATTTGGAGGTTCCACCGAGATGGCAACCGTCTTCACTGGGGCCGTGTGACTCCTAACTGTTCTTAGGACGACCGTGGCAAGCCAGCACCTGGGCATTTGGCCCGAGCAGTCCTCCGCCGGAACGGAAGGGTGCATGACCACAGTGAAGTCTACGCCATCGAATCTGTTGGTTCCTTCTCTGTTCTGGTAGGGATCCCGGGATCTGACATCAGGAATCTGGTCAGGTGTCCAACTAAGGACTGTCTTTTTCTGTGTCTATCCATCCTCCCTGTGGTGTGTTTGAGTCTGGGCGCCGTCTCCATCCGGGAATCGGCTGACCAAAGGGTTCGTGTCCCCACGGTCTGCATGAGTGAAATCTGCACAATCGCAGCTGCACCGCGCCTTGGGTAAAACCCTTGGTGTGAAAGCAAGCGCAATTGAGGCAGTAGCCTGTGGGCTCCTTCTGTGTGTTACACCGGGCATCGCTCTGACGAACCCGACTTTCCTTCTTGTGTGATTGGTGTTTAAAGTCCTCCTGCATGGGTAACCAGACATCTAAGTCAGGACAGTTCCCTAAAGGAATGCCGGCTTGTTTTATGTATTTTAGGAAGAGTCCGGACTCCTGTAAATTTCTGGAAAAATGGTTTAGGCTAACTCAGGAGAATTCCAAAATTCAGTGGCCACTGTTAGGATCGTGGGACAAAGACCAAGTAGACGTCTTAAAAGACAAACTCGGCCAACCTAAAACTAAATTGGCAAAAGGAGAGGTTGATTGTTTCATGCAGTGGTGGGAAGAGGCAAATCATAGGTGGACAGAATCAAAACTTGCCCCTCTCAAAGATTCTGGCTTCTATCCCACCAGATGCAACTCATTTTACTGTTGTTGATTTGTGCTCTGCTTTCTTTTCTGTCCCGGTTCACCCTGACTCCCAGTTCCTGTTTGCCTTTTCTTACAAGGGGCAACACTACACATGGACCACACTGCCCCAGGGGTATACTGAAAGCCCGTCATATTTTTCCCAAGCATTAGCCCGAGACCTTGCTGACCTTGTTTTCCCGTCCAGGTCCACACTAGTCCAATATGTAGATGATCTACTCCTCTGTTCTGCTTCATTGTCTGCCTCTGAAACTGACTCTTTAGTGCTCCTTACTGCCCTAGCAAATAAGGGTCACAAAGCTTCTCGCTCTAAACTACAACTCTGTCAAGCTTCTGTCACATACCTTGGCTTTCTCCTCTCCCAGGGTTCCCGTGCACTTTCTCCCACTTGCGTCCAAGCTATCCCCAACCCCGCTCCCCAAGCCAGGTCCAGAAGTTTTTCGGCATGGTTGGATTTTGCAGACAGTGGATTCCCCAATATGCCTCCCTTGCAAAACCTCTCCAGGAACTCACTCGATTCTCTGTACTTGACCCCATGCTGTGGCCCCCGAGGCCAAATCTGCCTTTGTTTCCCTCAAACAGGGTTTGGCTTCTGCCCCTGCCTTAGGACTGCCTGACTATTCTAAGCCTTTTACCCTTTTCTGCCACGAACAATCTGGGTGTGCACTTGGGGTTGTCACTCAGATGCACGGAGAAAAGAACCGCCCAGTGGCTTATTTCTCTGCCCTGTTGCCCAAGGCTTACCCCCCTGCCTGCGTGCTGTGGCTGCTGCAGCGTGCCTAGTCGAAATGTCTGATTCCCTTGTTCTCCGCTCTCCTCTTACCCTCCTGGTCCCTCACTGACCTTGCCCTGCTCCAAGACTCTGCCCCAGAAACCGAGAAAGAATCCTGGGTTGCCCAAGGTTGCTCTCTACATCCCAATTCTTTTTGGCACTTGCCTACTGGCGCCTTTGTAGCCCCCTTTTCACTCTACCCGTCTCTGACCGCCCTGCTACACGGTGTTTCGCATGTTGGAAAGGAGGGGATGGTCTCTGCTGTAACTAAGACAGGATGGTGGGCCCCCCATTTTAGTTCTTTTGCAGCCCGCCACTGTGCAGCCTGTATCATTTGCCAAAGCCATAATATTGGTAAACCTGTAAAAGTGGCCCAGGGGTTCCGGGGCCTGCCTCAAGCACCGTTCTTGCATTTGTAAGCAGAGTCAGGATGAGCTCCACCCTGACATCTGGTGGTGAGGTGTGGCAAGTTGTGGAAAAGAACTTCAGGGGCTGATCTCATTTGCATAGGCACACCCACCCCGCCTAGAATGAGGCCATAGCTGCCCAAATGGTCACTTTGGCTGCTGTGGGATCCCCAGTGTCTCTGTTATTGGGGCAGGAAGAATAAATTGTTATTATCCTGATTATGGGAACTGTGCTTGGAACTGTACTTGGCCTTTTGTTATGATGGAGGGACTCACCATCAACTAAGTAGCACTCGCTAGGCAAGGGTCATGGGTTCCAAAACTCTGAGAAGAGACAGAGGGTGGGGACAAGTATTAAGGCTTAGTGGCATGGGCCCCTTGGTGAGGGCCTTACATGCTAATTGCACTTCCTCCTCTCTCCACTGTAGAATATCAGAGCTAATTTTGATTCCATTAGGAGTCTAGTTACAGGCTCCTGAGCTCACTTTAGGCTGACAGTGCACCAGCACAGAGGCTCCCCTACTACAAGCTGAATTCACCAAAGAGCTGAACTGACTAAGAGCTGAAATCACTGAGCGTTGTGTTAAGTAGTGGGGGAGCCTGACGATCTATTGTGGAGCAGTTTGCGGGACGGCTGGAGTGCCTTGTGGACAGGCTGGTGGAGCAGTTCATAGGACGTGGGTGGCTGGTGGAGCGGAGCGGAATGAAGGCCTATGGAGCTGTGGGGCGGTCAGCTTCAGATCATGTAAGGTGCCTTTTACCCCTGCCCCCATCTCCACCCAGGTTGGGAGGTAAAGCTCTGCAGATAAACTTTCGAACTCTGGGGCAGCCCTGACCAGGGACAGAGACTTTTGGGGCATTGAACTTTTGGGACTTTGGGTGATTTGGGGTTGCTGGACTCAAGAACCAAAGGGAAAGGGCATGCCCCAAATTGCTTGGGGTGGGTTTTTTGCTCATGGGTTGTGTTAGGAATCCTGTTGGTGGTGTTTCCCCAACATAATGCCACATTGTTTCTCTCTGTTATTAAAAGGCTTTTTGCTACACTCAGACTAGGTGCTTGCGAGAGAGGAAGTATTGCCTCTTGGAGGCGCCCAGCGGGGGTGGTATATATTTGTCCCAGGTCACTGGGTGGGGGCTCAAGCCGGTTTGCATTGTGTTATTGGAATGGATCCCCTAGATATTGAACCCGGCCCTTGTTGCTGCCAACTCTGACGGGCAGAAGGGTTACACATTGGCAACTTGATTTTGTATAAATGCCTAAGTGTCAACAATATGAATTTATATTGGTTATGGTATGTTTATTCTC
The DNA here is from genome assembly GCF_965140285.1 of Lepidochelys kempii. NCBI lineage: Eukaryota > Metazoa > Chordata > Testudines > Cheloniidae > Lepidochelys > Lepidochelys kempii. The sequence goes on along the minus strand of NC_136393.1, from coordinate 43,632,216 downwards.
TGGTTGGATTGAAGCCTTTCCTTGTCGCAAGGCTGACTCACTGTCTGTTGCCAAATGTTTGTTAAATTATATTATGCCTGCCAAGGGAATGCATAGAATCATAGAATATCAAGGTTGGAAGGGACCTCAGGAGGTCATCTAGTCCAACCCCCTGCTCAAAGCAGGACCAATCCCCGATTTTTGTCCCAGATCCCTAAACAGCCCCCCTCAAGGATTGAACTCACAACGCTGGGTTTAGCAGGCCAGTGCTCAAACCACAGAGAATTCCTGCTACTCTGTCCAGTGATCAGGGTACACATTTTACTGGACAACTTGTTCAACACCTGGACCGTATATTGCATGTTACACTGTCCCTATGACCCACAGAGTGCAGGTGCAGTTGAAAGACGAAATGGTGTACTTAAGAATAAGCTTGCTAAAATTTGTGACTCTACAGGATTAAGCTGGCCAGTAGCCTTAGCATTAGCCCTTATGGACATGAGATCCACTCCATCCCAAAGGCATAAATTAAGTCCCTTTGCAATTGTTATGGGACGCCCTATGTGAGCTATGACTACCATTACTCCCGTTCCAGATTTGAACTTGACCACAGTGTGCTCCTTCAGTATTGCAAGGGACTAATGCAAGCTGTAAGTCACTTCCATTCACAGGTTCGAGCCGCCTGGCCCACGGAACCCACCTCCGACGCATGCCACAACCTCGAGCCAGGTGATTGGGTCTAATTATGGCGCCAACATCGAAAGCAAGCCTTGGAGCCCCGGTGGAAAGGTCCTCATCAGGTACTGCTTACTACACAGACGGCTGTTAAACTATCTGGCATCGCAGCGTGGATACATGCTTCACAGTGTAAGAAGGCACCATCCCCAGAGAACCAATCATCACCTCAGGACAACGCAGAGTCAATTTTGACTCCAGAAGAAGACGCAGAGGAACAATCTGCAATATCTTACAATCTACGCTCTCGTAAGGGTTGCCAGAAGAAGACGCTGTTCCTCAGCTGCTGGTATCTTACGGTCTGGGGAGACCACGATGACAATTCTTTTATCCAGCAGCAGGTGTGGATAGCTCAGACCCTTAATATTTCTAATTGCTAGGTCTGCAGCCACATCCCAGCCCACTCTCAAACTGGTGTTCCTGTCCTGGCTATCCCACTCAAGTCCCCAGACCTCACTGGAGGGCCTCGTCCGTTTAACAAAATATGGAACAGCAATGACACTTTGGAAGCGGTGGGAATAAATGCATCTAAATGGATAAGTGTGGTGGAGGGAAAAGGTCATTGGTGTTGGGTGTGTAATGGGACAGGGCTGGATCTGGGGAAAAGCCGTTGCCTTCAGCATATTGTGGCCAATGGTGTATGGGATTATTCAAACAAAACTAAAAAGTGGCGGGCCGGGTATGGAGATATGAATTTTTTCTCAACCTGGGATCAAACAGAGAAATCAATCTCATATTCCTCCTACAGTCATGCAAATAACACCGCTCCTCGTAAGGAGAATTACCCTGTACCCTTTGGGGGATACTACTCCTCCTTTGCAAACACCTATATGACAAATGGGTGCAACCGACCCTTCCCGGCCTTAATAGGCCATCACTGGGTGTGTGGGACCAGAGTTTATACCGCACTACCAGCTAATTGGTCAGGAATCCGTTATCCCGCCCGACTCTTCCCACAATTCCGAGTGCTAGGAACCTTCCCTCGAGAACGCTTCCGCAATTTCAGGCGAAAAAGAAGGGACTTAACAGATGCCCAATGGTATATAAATAACATAAGCCCCTTAACCTGGGAAGAGGCCGTTGGTGGTTCCTTCATACCATTAGGGGGAGTAATACACCATGCAAAAAGGCTCCTAAGGTTACAAGCAGTAGTTGAAATAATGGCAAATGAAACCGGAGAAAGTTTAAGAGCCCTGGCCAAAGAAACAGGGGCAATCCGACAGATGGCCCTCCAAAACCGTCAGGCATTGGACATAGTGCTGGCGGCAAAAGGAGGGACTTGTGCTCTCATTGGAAAAGACTGTTGTGTGTATATACCAGACAACACCAATGAGGTAATAGATCGTGCTAGCCACTTAGAACAAATCACATATCTTCCCCACAAAGAGCCAAGTTCTTTATGGAAGTGGCTAAGTAACCTTTTCAATTTCTCTGGCATAGGAAACTGGTTGTTTCAGGGAGCCCTAACTCTCCTGTTTGGAATCCTAATAATTTTTGTATGTTTTCAGTTACTTTCCTGTTGTATCCAAAATTGTGTCAGGCATGCTACACAGATAGCTGCCCCAAACCAGAGTGCTAATTTGATGATTTTAAATATCACTGATGAACAAAGAGATAAAGAACGATTGATATGTGGAACCCAGTCATTGTTGGTCATTGCGTAGCTTGATCAAAAGGAGGGATTGTGAAAGTAGAATGAATTATATTGAAATTACAATTCATTAAAGAAATGCTACTTGAAGGGTTTGTTGAAATATAGTTGTCAGGAAGAGAAACATTAAGGCGTGTGAGACAATGGGTCCTCAAACTAATTAACTTAGAGCTCCTACTGAGCTAGGAGATTGGTAAACGTTAGTATGCAAATAAGATATGTATGTATATTTGTCAGTTTCTGCTTCCTTTTGTCTCTTATGTTAAATTGGCTTTGGCTTAGCTGTATAAATAAGTTATCTTGAGCCTCAGAGAGGGGCTCACATCTGGGTGCATTAGCAAGGCGCTTTGCTAATAAACAGAGTGGTCTGACAAATTATGTGAGTCCTGAATCTGACTTTGACAGTTCGATGCTCAGAAGAGCTCAGCTCCCAGCATGCCCCCAGCCCAGCCAGCTGAGCGAATCTGAACCTCACCCATGGGGGCAAATCTTCCTCCCAGCTCCCAACTCCAGAGTCTGGCCCAGGCACTGGGCAGATTCATTGTAGGGACTGTGGGTGCAGGGCGAGAAGGAACAATCTGTTTCCTCCAGGCTGCAGAGAAGCTGCAGAGCTTTGTCATGGAGGCCACTGAAAACCGATGGCTGGAGCAGCCGACACATCCTCCCCATCTGCAGGAGGGAAACAAGATCCATGTAATAGTGAAAATACTGAACCCAATATGGAGAATTTGCCCTTATCAGAGATCTCAGGGGTGGGTCTGCACCACTGTACAAGGGCCAGGAACTGCCCCATCTCCTCCGCCTACGGGAGCTGCTGCGCTGAGATCCCCACTGGAGACACAGCCTGATGCTGCCAGCACCCTGGATGGCAGGTACCATAGGCCGGGGAGGCTGAGCCTCCCCAAACAGGATGCCGCGCCCCTCCCTTTGGAGACATGCTGCAGACCTGCCGCCTTTGGAGTCCTGCCTGCGCTCCGCCCTGTGCCCTCGCTCCCGCTCTTCCCCCGAACCCCGCAGCACCCGCCGCTTGCTGCCCATCAGCTGTGTGGGGGACCCCACCACTTGCTCCTCTCCGCCCCTCCCCCCGTCACTCTTCCTTAAGGCAGGAGGGGGCAGAAAGGAGCAAGTGGCAGGCGAGGGGGCAGGGGGATGGGGTGGGGCATAGGCGCCGACTTCTGCTCTCACCGATGGGTGCTCAACCCCACTCTGTACCCGGCCCTGCCCCGACTCCGCGCCTGCCCCACCCCTCCTGCCCTGCCCCATTTCCAACCCCTTCCCCAAAGTCCCTGCCCCAACTCCGCCCCCTCCCTGCCCCTATTCCGACTCCTTCCACAAATCCCCGCCCTGGCCCCACCTCTTCCCCATCTCCTCCCCTGAGCATGCCGTGTTCCCATTCCTCTCCCCTCCCTTCCGGAGCTTGCTATGCCACCAAACAGCTGTTTTGCGGCAGCAAGCGCTGGGAGGTAGGCGGAGGAGCGGGGACATGGCACACTTAGGGAAGGAGGTGGGGAGGAGAGCTTGGCTGCCGGTGGGTGCAGAGCACCCACTAATTTTTCCCCATGGATGCTCCAGCCCCGGAGCACCCACGGAGTCGGCGCCTATGGGGTGGGGGAAGGACCGAGCTGCAACAGTGAATGGTGAGCAGGGAGCCTCTGGGGAGGGGGCTGAGTGGGAGCCAGGCATGGGGCAGAGCAGGAGTGGAATGTGGAGGGGGGCTTCGGCGAGACGAGGCCAAATGGGGGTGAAGCAGTGGGCAGGGCAATGATCTGGGAACCAGGGAGGTTCCAGCACTCACGCCCGGCCTCCCCAAATGCCGGAGGCTTGCACTGTCCATGGCCAGCACCAAGCCTGTGCAACGGAGCAAACAACTAGAGCAGATTCATAACCTCATTCTGGAGCTTTATGGCCCCGTCATTCCTGGGAATGCTGCAGGGGGAAGGGCTCAAGAAGGAATAAACCCGGACACCCACCTGCCACTCTGTGGATTTCTCCTTCTCTTTTGATGTCAAAGCCAGGGCTTCTTCCAGCTCCTTCCTCAGAGGACCCAGAGTTTTACCTGCAGGGGGATCATGTGTGATAAACAGCCATTAGTCTGCCTGTCCAATGGACAACACTATCCATATTGGCATTTCATACATGAGCAGTAAAATATCCAGGAAGCGAGCAGCAGACTCGTCTCAGCCGGTCCCAAAGGCCTCGTGGGGGAAGAGAGGCCAGTCTCAGAGCGGGGGCTGTGCTTCATGCAGACACTCAGGACTTCTCAAGTCCTGTGTTTTAGCTAAAGTTTCCCATCCCTGAGCACAGGCCAGAGGGGAAATAGCTGGGAAGGTTCTGAACGATCCCTCCTGCCAGTGAGAGTGAAGAGGTTAGGACAGCACCTCGCTCCACTATACCCCAGACCCAGGCCAGGAACAAGACCCCACTGTGCTCTCGTCTGTCCAGGCGCCCACGTGGCCTCCCACGGGCAGCAGCTGAGCACCTGAGCCAGTGCAGTCCCGTTAACTGTGCAGGGTGAAGCTGTGATGTGGCTGGAGGTCAGTGAGGAACAGGGAACACACTCGATCTGGGGGAATGGGACACCCATAATTATAACGGCTCCAGAGCTGTAATAACCCAGGGCTCCCTTCCCCTTTGACAGCGTGTGATTCATTCACACAGCATAGCAACGTGCTCCTGCCCCATCAGCCCCGCTCTGTGCAACACCCCTGGCAGCCCCCCAGAGTCCCCTCCTGAGCCCCTGCCAGAGATCTCCCCATTTCACTCTCTTTTCTCTCCTCCTCCCTGTCCAAGGGCCCAGGCTGCTGCTGAGAGCTCCTGGGGTGCTGTTCAGCTGACACCCCTGCGGTGCTGCTGCAGGGAAGCAGTGAGGGAGGGAGGGAGGGAGGGAGCCAGCAGGGGCTAGTGAGAGACAGGAGGTGGAAAACCAGCTTTTGCATCCAGCAAAACAGCTTCATAACTGAGCAGAGATCAGACTGGGGGAGAGGGGGGCAGGGAAATGTGGCTGGATTCTTTGAAGCTCCACCCACAAAATAAGCTCCGCCCATGTGAGTCACCAAAAGGAGACACCATGATCTGTTCACAGTGGATGGTGCAATGTTCAGAACAGCATGGAGTTGCTGATGGGCTCCAAGGGGCTTCTGGGGCCTGGCTCCCGTCCTGGGGCTAGAATATACCCCTGGGCTCTGCTGGACTCTCTGGGCCGGGTCCTCCTTTACTGGGGGGAACAGAAGAGGTGGCATCTCCCAAACATCACCCACTTGTGGCACCGGAAGGAGGCGTCACTGGCAGTAAATGGTGCCGAGCTGCAATTCTCCCTCTCCGCTCTCACAGGGGAACAAAATAATTAACAGTGTTGATATTTAAATGATCATCCCTGAGCTCACCCCTCACTGAGGCAATGGGGCCGTTCACACCTCTCGGAGCCGCTGTGCCCAGTTCTCTGCATCCCCTACATCTGGGTCACAGTTTTGAGGTTTTCTTCACAACTAAAACAGCTGGAGACTCAGTTTAAAGCAAAGTGAAAGCTGAGATCCCGGAGAACAAGGCAGGTGCTTCGCGGGAGAAGTGCCAGCACTTCCCGGCTGTCTCTGAGCCCTGTCAGTGAGCACAGAGGCTTGGGCCTGATCTTAACGTGACACTTCGGTCGCCCTGGCTTCTTTGCTGCCGGGCTGTAGCTGTGCTGCTGAAGCCCCTGTAGTGTCGATGTGGCCTGCGAGTTTCTGGGCAGAGAAGCAGCTCAATGAAGAAGGGACTTGGAGCAGAAATTTGGGACAGTTCAGGCCAAACTGAGTGTGTCAGTGAGTCTGGTCCCTGTGGGGAGGGAATTCAGGCCATTTCCCTCCCTTCCTTCTGCAACCCTGGGCAGGGCCCTAACATCAGCCCATGTCCTCCCCTCTCTCCCGGGGTGCGGGCAGGGAACCTCAGCAGCGTCTCATCCCCGGCCTCCCACTCTCCAGCCCAGACACAGCCCCAGATGGGTTGGGAGCAATAACATGTTTCTTTAATGTGGTTCCAGAACCGTGTTGTCCACCCACGCTGTCAAAACCCAACCGTGTCAGGACGCAGGTGGCCCCAACTTTGTCAGACAATTGTAATACCCTGGTGTGTACATCCTGGTGTACCTAAGCTGTAAAACCCCCCCTCATCCTCCTAATGTTATCTGGGCTAATGGCCGCAGGAGTTAATATGGGTGGAGCAGGGCTGCTGGATGGGGAAGAGCTGAAGGAGGAGAGAAGAACGAGATATGGCAGAGAAAGAAGAGCAGGACACAGGTACCAGCTGTGGCTTTCAGTGCCACTGACGTGCAGGGATGTGTCAGGGTCCAGATTGTTTCGTGTGCAAGCAGGGTCTGAATGAGCTCTCCCCCCGGCAGCTGACTGGGGAGGGGAAAAGGATTCAGGTGCAGACTGTATTTAAATGAACACACGGACTCTGCCTAGGTATCCAGCAGACAGGGCTGTGTTGCCAAAGTGATCAGCTGTGGCTGGTGCTGGATTACAAATCACTTCAGTATTGAATGTGGGGGTAATGAAAGTGTGTTATCTTTATTGTATGAATAAAGGGCAGCAGAGTAGCATTTAGCCTGTCGTGATTGGGGAGGTCACTCTCCCCTGAACTGAACTCACTACGCGGGGGGCTTGGATGCCAGACCCCTTTGAAGGTTAAGAGGAGGTGGGGACAGGTGTGCTTGCAGGGAAGTGTAGACTTTACCCAAGAGTCCTAGGCATGGTTTAACTTGCTCCTCTCCACTGTTCACAGACAGAACTAATTAAGGCTCTATTCGGAGTCTTTTGTTTTTTAAGTGATCACTAGAGCTGAAATCACTTGATGTGGGACAGCGTTTCTGCCCAGCCTGCTTCAGCAACGAAGTTCCCCCTCTAAGAGTTGAAAATCACTAAGAGCAGCATAGAACCTCAAGAGACGAGGTTTTTGTGCAAAAAGGGGACTTTTTCTGCTTTAAATTGCAAGTGTAGACATGCCCTGATCTGTAGAGGTTATAGCAGAGAAGCAGGTGATGGCTGGCAGGGTGGCCGGTGGAGTGGGCCAGTGGGGTGTGAGGCAGGGTGGTGACACCAGGGCAAGTGCTTGGACACTGGAGCAACCAAGGTGCCTTCTTCCTCCTCCCCCACGCCCCCAGGGTGGGAGGTGAGCTCACACAGATGCATCTCTGAACCCTGAGTCTTCACTGACCAAGGACAGCCACAGTGAGTGGGGTGGGGTGAGGGAGCAGAGAGGGGCACAACAAAGGAACTTTTGGTTATTGAACTCCAGAACATGAGGCAGAAGACACTGACCAACGTACACTGGAGAGGGTGTTTTGCTCACGGTTTTATGTTTATGAATCCTGCGTGTGGCATTTTCCTTAATCAATGCCGGGTGACTTCCCTCCTCTCATTTAAAGTTTCTTTTCTACCATCAGCACCGACTCTGTGGGTGCTCCAGGGCTGGAGCAACCATGGAATAAAAATAGTGGGTGCTCAGGACCTACTGGCAGCCCCACCGATCAGCTCTGCCCCTGCCCCGCAATGCTTCCTGCCCTCTGGCGGCCCGGAGACCAGCTCCTGCCCCATCCTCCCAGCGCCTCCCACCTGCCACAGATCAGCTGTTCAGAAGCTGTTCCCAGAAGGTGGGAATGGGCAACAGGGAATGGATCACTTGATGTTTACCTCTTCTGTTAATTCCTTCTGGGGCACCTGGCACTGGCCACTGTCGGAAGACAGGATACTGGGCTAGATGGACCTTTGGTCCGAAAGGGGATGACTGTTCTTATGGTCTTATGTTCTTGCTGCCCACTCCACCTGGCAGACGGGTTGCAGGTGCACAAAGAGCCGTCAGCCCTGTTCTCTCTGTTAGGTATTGGAACTTGCAGTCTTAGAGCAAAAAAAGTTTGGATCTTTTCCCATTATCCACAACCTCCAGTGCTCATCCCCTCTGAAAACCAGGCCCCTTTCCTTTAGGTGCCTAACTTTAGGCAGCCAGGTGTGAATGTTTGTCCTTGTATTGATGGGGGATAAACCTGGTGTCCTTAAGGGGTTTAATTAAGCAAAGTCAACAGCATTTCCTACCTTGTACTCCTGGGCAGCCTCCTCAGTGGGAACCACAGTGTGAGACTTGTGGTCCCGGGATTTCTCACACACCAAGCAAATAGTTTCTCCATCGTCCTCACAGAAAAGTTTGAGACGTTCCTTATGTCTCTCACACAGATAATCCTTTTGCCCTTTTCCTGGTTTTAAACCCAGGTGTTTGATCTTTTGTACGATGCTGTTCAACTGTGTGTTGGATTTGAACTCCCCTTTCTGGAACTGGGCTCTGCACTGGGGACAGGTCAGGGGTGTCCCCGTTCCCTTCTCCTCACTGTACTGGGAGACGCAGGCTTGGCAGAAGTTGTGCCCACATGTGATAGTCACCGGCACCGTCAGATACCCCATCAGACTATCAGCAGATCTGCTGTTTTCTATTCCTGGCTTTTTGACCATGAGCGAATCTCTTTGCTTCTGTGTGCCTCAGTTTCCACGACTATAAAATAAAGCTACTCAAGGTTCTATTTTTTTCTCTCCTGTTTTTCAAGGCGGGACACTTAGATACATTTGGGGCCTGTCTACGCTACCGGTCTAGAGTGTCTTTGTAAGCTGATGACCCCCACATGTTGTTCAGAAGCTATGGATGACACAAACTCCTAAGGTTGTTCTGTGCTTAGCCCCTAGGGCACAGCCGGGCTGGGCGGCCTTTTCTCGCTGTGCTGTGTGGAGCAGGTTCTGGGCATGAGGGATATGAAGAGGCTCTCAAGGACTAATTCTTCAAAATAAATATCAATGAACTGCAGCCCAAATAAAAAATCACTGCTGCTAACATTGGTGGGTGATAAAATAGTAGCAGAGTGGTAATTAATGATGAGGAGAGGGCAGTGACACAGAGCAATCGGATCCCTTGAGAAGCTGGAGCCATTCAAAGAAAACAAGTTGGAAAAGAACCAAATGAAGGGTCCTATAGCTAGCGACAAAGCATGCAGGCCACACCTACAGAGTGGAGAAGTGTATCCAGGAAAGCACTGAGGCTGAAGAGGATTTAGGGGCCATTCTGGGCAAGCCATTCAACATGAGCACCCAGGGTGATGCTGTGGTGAACAGGGCTAAAGCCATCATTAGATATATGAAAAGAGCAGTGAGGAGCATAGGGAGGTGACACACCATGAGGAAGACTGATCATGGAATCCTGCATCCAGTTTTGGCATCCACCTTTGAAAAAAGATTTGGAAATATTGGAGATGGGGCAGCAAAAAGCAATGAAACATTATGAGGGCTGGAGAAAAATGCCTGCTAGTGAGCTATTGAAAGAGCTCAGCCTGTTTAGATGATAAAAAAGATCGGGAGGTGACATCATTGAAGCGTTGAAGTGACTTCATGGAGAGAAAATATCGGGTAGGAAAGGGCTCATTAATCTAGCAGAGAAAAGAATAACAAGACCCAGTGGCTGGAAATTCAAAAGAGACCAATTCATATTGGAAAGAGGGCACACATATTCAACCGTGAGGATGAATCACCAAAGGAAGAAACTAGAAAGGGAAGTGGTGGGAATTCCCCACCTCTTGATGTCTTCTAATGAAGACTAGATGCCTTTCTGGAAAGTGTGTAGTCAAAAACTAGCTACTATGTTCTACAGAAAGCATGTGGTATGCAGGGGGTGAGATGACACGCTCTAATTGTCTCTTCTGTCCATAAAGTCTGCTAATTTATGAAAAACTGAGCGTAGCATGGGGAGAAGCCTCTGATGTTTTACTGTGTTGGGCTTGAGCCCACAATGAACGCTCATTGAGAGGGGTGATCCAAGGAAAGCGGCTGAAACATCCAATGTGGCTGGACAGGGGCAGGACATCAGCACTGCAGGGGAGGGGTGGGTGTGGCAGTGACATCACAAGGGCCTTTGGCAGGACCTCAGCCTATTGGACAAAGGTGGCGGGGAGGCGATGACCTCACAGAGAGATCTTGACATCAGCCAGGCAGGACAGGGGTGCAGGACAGGGGCAAGCTCGGAGATCCCTGTGGCTTTGCTTCAGCACGTCTCCTTCTCGAGGTCTCTCCTGGAGGACTGAGAGAGCATTCACTTTCACGTTCGTGAGCGCAAGGAGGACCCTCTTCGGAGTTTTCTCCTTTTCTTTTAGTGGTTTTGCTCAAAAACAGACGTCCCTGTATAGAAGGTAAGAGCCTCGGAGAGGTTTGGAACCTGTTCAGTCTGATCCATGAGGTGCCGGCTGACTTTTAGGAAAGGAAAACATTAGATTGTGGGGGCAGCATTTTATTTCCTACCTAGGACTTTGTCCCTTAGAATTACTGGGGACATTGGGGTTTCTCCTTTTTGTTTTCCCTTTTCCTCTGTCCCTCCTACCTTTCTCTTCTTGCTTCCATTTTCCTTTTCCTCTGCTCTCTTCCCACCACCAGGAGCTCTGTGTATGGAGCGGGGGCCAGGGTGGGGGGGTTGTGGGAGGCTCTCACAGAGAGGTGAGACTGGAATAGTGCTCTGAGAGTGATCCCCTCGGTGGTGACCAGGGCCATTCTTTGGGCTATTTGATGAGAACCCTTAGCCTCCCACCCCTCAAAGTCTCAACCTTGATTGGCTGAGGAGGGGGCTATTGACAGGGAGGAAACTCTGGTCTTTGTTGTTCTCTTTTATGACCAAGAAATAAGTCACAACCAGTTATATGTCTGACCAATGTGGATGCTGCTCTCCATTCATTGTCTCGGAGCAGTTCATGATCCTCTCCAACATTCCAATTCTTCTGAAATATTTGCTGAATAATTATTAGGAACAATTGCTGGTCTGTAGCTCATTTGAGAGCAACTCTGCTACTGACTGGCTGTATCAGCTAAGACAAGTCCCTGCTCCTTTCTCAGCCTTCCTTTCTCCTTCTGTCAAGAACGAATAATCTTCTCCCACCTACCTCGCCATGGGTGGATGCTGGGGATCCACTGAAGCGTGTCACTCGGAGCAGTGCAGACTAGGAGGTGTCGGATCACACTGAGCCATAGCAGATTATGACCTATTATTCGATTGGATTTGTATTTTATTCTTTTGAAATTGTGAAGAGCAGCAACTACTTAGCTCAGACTGAAGCATCTCATCTAATTTTCTAGATCATAGTGTCTCCCCTTTGTGTACGATGAGACAGTTGACTGCACTGTGACAAACAGGAGATGCTCTTGTTTTGCAAACAAATATTTTTGCAAAGAATTTTCATCCTATTTGTTACGATTTCAAGAAACAAAGTGGTTTTGTCTGAATGGATTTTCTGACAGAAAACGGTTTCCATGAAAATGTTCACACCTGATTTCCTGGGCTTTATCCCTGCCTCCGGAGGGTTGTTGTCTGTTAGTTAGAACAAAGGTCAGGACTGTTGTCTTCTCTTTCTGGCTCCATCACCGCTTTGCTGTGTGACACCTTGGGTAGGTCCAATGGGAATAGGGTTAATTCTCTAAGTCCAGGCAGCAGGGAGCCTGGGTGAGATAAGGGATGTTAAGGCCATCTGCGAAGGAGAAAGGGATGTTTCCAGGTGTTGAATGTCAAGAATTCTAAACTTTGCTGAAATGGCTAGTCTCGAGAAACAAGAAGTAGTTGGGGCCCAACTTGAACCATTGTCTTTTTTAAAGCCCATTCAGGGATGTGAGTCCCAGAGAGCCATAGAGAGGGGGAGCAACTTGCCCAAAGTCCCACAGATCAATAGGCAGCAATGGAAGCAGGAGTGACACTCCCTCTCAAAGGCAGGGGGACCAGACATTAGGGCCTGGTTGCAATTGCCAGCTGTGGGAGGGAGTGTGCGGCAGTGGTTAGTGAAGGTGTCCATCCATGGCTCTGACACTCAGTGTGACCCTGAGCTGGTAGCTGAGTCCCGTTTGCCGTCAGTAGGGTTGGGGTCCCATCGCTACAGCCCAGTGGGTTTGGGAGGCTCCAGGAAGGTGAGTAAAGTGCTGGGATGTCAGGATCCTGGAGGCGCTGTTACCTCCGTCCTAGGGCCGTGTTCTGCACCCCCCTGCTGCTGGCTGAGTTTCTCCATCCCTCAGCAATAAGACAGACTCTTGTTTTCACAGCCAGTCGATCGCCCGAGTGTCATCACCCTGCCTGCTGGCTGGGCAGGGTAACTCCTGAGGTCACCATCCTCTCCAGCCTGCCTTGGGCTTGGAGAGTGAGGAGGAGGGCGAGGGACGTCTGCTGACCCTGAACATCCGCCATCCATTATCCCATCACTGAGAGCAAGTGAGTGGCATTTGGGTTCCTCGGTGGCTTCCCCTGTCTGTCTGGGGAGAGGCAGAAATGAGGAGAGACTATCTCCAAAGAGGGATTTCATATGCAAACAGCCCCCAAGAGCCCCTCCCTCTTAGGCCAGGCAGGGGCTTCTCCAGAGCCGTTTCCAGTGTGTTTGGAAAGGTTCCAGCAATGGGGCTCCCAGCCCTTCCCTTGTGGGACACTGTTCCCCAGGCTGAGAGTCTCAGAGCTGGGCCAGACCCTGTGAGCTGCTGAGCCTGGAAATCAATGGGGAACAAGGAGGGCCCTGGTCTTCCTGTGCCTAGGGTCTTTGTGACTTTGACGTGGGGAATGGTTTCCCAGAAGTCCGGACTCCTGGCTTCTGTTCCTTCTCTAGCCTGGGTGGGAGAGTGGCCTGGGACGACAGGAGGGGGCTGCTTGTCTAGAGTAACCGATGGTCTTTGGGACTGACCCCATTGCTGGAAAAGGATGAGACTTCCTGGATATTGCAGCAGCAGGGATTACGAGGGGGAATGTTGGGAGCGGATCATGCAATGAACTCCTGCCCGTGTGTGTAGATGGCACTCCCTGCACTCCTGTGGGGGCAGAGGGGGCGGCTGTGGTTGGAGCAGGGAGGAGGAGGGACAGAAAAGGCCCATGAGTGAAAGGCTGCCTTGAGCCCAGATTCACCCCTGCTCCCCGCTCGGTTCCAGGATGGCCAGGCTCCTGCGGATGTTGCGGAGGAAGGCTCTGCAGGTGGCCCCAGAGCCTGAGGGAAGCAGCTGCCATCTTCCCAAGGGGCAGAGCAAGCCCTGTGTCCCCGCTGGCGGGGAAGCAGGTCCCGTCCAGGCCAGATGGCGGAAGTGCCCGGCCTTCTGGAAAAGGACCCCGGCTCACGGTGCAGGCGCCGAGCTGGGAGAGGCCCCGACCAGGCCCCAGTGGAGCTGGCCCAGGCTGCGGTTTGGCAGACAGGACCCAGCCCAGGAGGGGCGCCGGGCAGGGTGGCTCTGGGGCTTGTTCTGTGGGCAGCAGCGGCCCCAGGAGCCCAGCCCTCCTTCCCATCAGGAGGCATCGCCCTGCCCGGTCTCTGAGGCCCTTCCAGCCCCCGCCGGCCAGGAGGGGGAAGGTCCCTGTCCCAGCACCGGCAGCTCAGCAGGGGACAGCGGCAGCACCTGGGCCTCTGGCAGCAGCCAGGCCGATGGAGGCCACTGCTTTGTTCCAGGTGAGGAGCCAGGCTGGGCTCCGGGAGGGGTGAGGACGGGATGTGAACACCCTGGGCCCAGACGCTCTCCCAGAGATATGGGGGGGGGGTCCCCAGCCCAGGTGTCTGGCATGAGCCCCGCGAACCCCACGGACAGCAGCAGCCGTCACACAGCTGCCCCTTCCCCACGGGGACCTGGGGGTGGGGGTGTGAAGAGCTGCTGCCACTTTGGTCCTTGGTGCTCCGGGGCCGGGGGAATCGGCACCTCCCCTGGAGTCCTGGGCAGGGGAGGGGGGCTCTGCTCTGGGCTTCGGCAGCTGTTGGGGGCTGCAGGCATCCCTGAGAGGGAGGTTTGGGGCCCGATCTGCCCTGGGTGCTGAGGTGGGAAGGGGGGTCTTGAATCCTGCTCTGCCCACCACGCCCCTGTCCTTCCCTCCCTGGTGCAGGGACCCCCCTGGATTCGGAGCAGGAGGAAGGGGTGGACATGGCCAAAGATAAAGCTGCTCTCAAGGTCATCCGAGAGCAGCTCCAGTGCAGAGATAAGGTACAAATGTTCCCCACCTGGGCTGGAACCAAGATTGCCCTGTCCCTTCCCAGCATCCCCACCCCCTGCCCAGGGTCTTGTCCCTCCTGATCCACCACCCCTAATGGGGCCCTTTTACATCCATGATGTGGGACCCCCAAGATGGGGGTGTTTGTCCCACAACAGCCCAGGTCCTCTCCCCCCACAGGCACTGTCCCAGTTCCTGATCCTGCTTGTGTAGGAGTCGTGGGGGATTTGGACAATAGGCGGGTCCCCACAATCCCCCATTGAGGCCTGAGCCCTGGAGCTGGTTTGGGTGGGGCAGGAAGGTCCCTCGCTAACAGGTTCTCTCTCGCTATCCCCCACTCCTGGTGGGTCCAGGATGAGGAGCAGCAGCTCCTGTTCCTTCAGGCCATCTACCCCGCATGTCTGGCTGCACGGGAGAGAGGGGAGGACACGCTGGAGCCGCGCTGCTCCAAGGCGGCTGTGGTGAAGAGGATCGTGGTGAGTGAGACACGCCATACGGCAGCTGGAGGGAGGAGGGAGACATGGGATTGGCAGGGGTATGGACAGGCTAATGGGTGGGGGCAGGGTACTGTTGGAGGGGGCAGCAGAGGGCAGGGATTGCTGTCGCTGAAGACTTGGGAGAAGAGAAGGGAGAAATTGTGAGATTGGTCAGTAGTGGGCAGGGGGGGAATTGTGGGGCTGGAGGGCAGCTGAGAGTTGGGAACAAGGAATCACATGGTCCCAGCTCGGTCATCGGGATGGGGCTGAATGGGGGCAGTTTTGACAGGGAGGAGGAGAGAAGGGGATTGGGAGTGAGCTGGGCAGGAATCCGGGAAGGGGGACAAGTCTGATGGGCAGGAAGGAATTGGAGGAGCGGGAGGTGGTGGGGGATCCTGCTGGCAATGTGGAGCACTGGCTGTGTCATCTCTCTGGGAAGTGTCAGTTGGACCTGAATCTCACATGCTCCTTTGTCTCCTTCGCGTCTCACAGGAGCTCATCGAGGATCTTCCCGATGACTCGTCACCCAGCGCCGTCCTCGCTCACTCCCTGGCTGCAGTGGGCTACCTCTGGTACTGAGACAGCCCCACCCCCCCACCCTGCCGGCTCCTCTCACCCCAGTGCTGCTCAGGCCCAAGGCTGGGAGTCACCGTCACTGTCCCTCCCAGGTCACCTCCGAAGAGTGGCGCCTCTGCAGAGATGGTGGGGTGGGGAGGGTCACTCTCTCCTGGCGGGGCTCTTCTTTTCACTCCCATAACATGACAGGGGCCTTGGGGAGGGGCTCACTCCTGGGCTCAGATACAGGAGGGGCAGCAGGCTCCAGGGAACAGGAGCTATTCCTGTCCTGCCACTGTCTGTCTGGGACGCCTTGGCCTTGTCATTCCTGAGCTCAGTGCCTCAGTTTCCATTCTCGCCAGCCTGTGCCTCTATCCCTGTGGCTTGGTGTCCGTGTTGGCCACAGTCCGACCCCCATACTGCACAGTCTAATACCAGCTCCTCTCTCTTGCCAGCACCATGAAACCTGCCCTGGAGCCAGCCCTAGAGACCCACCTCTTGCGAGCTGCCCTTCACTCCGTCTTCACCCTGGGCACAGAGAAGGACGCCACCGGCATCCAGGTACCTCCTCCTCCTCCATCCTCCTCCTCTTCCAGAGTAGTCCTTGGTCCCTGCTCCCTTGATTCGCTGGAGCTCCAGATTTAGGGGTGGGGTAGCGGAGATGGAACAAGCTGCAGGGTTGGATCCTTCCCTCCAGCAGGGAAGAGATTACCCCTCCATGGGGGATTTCTTTCTTTCTTTCTTTCTTTCTTTCTTTCTTTCTTTCTTTCTTTCTTTCTTTCTTTCTTTCTTTCTTTCTTTCTTTCTTTCTTTCTTTCATAAGCCGTCTTTTGCCCAGATGGCAAAAGGTCCAGGGGTCATCAATTCTTGCGAATTGCCTGCAGTGGGATGTGAAGGAGAGAGGCCAGGAGATGTGTTTGGGAGTCTCCCGAGTGCTTCCCAGAGACCCCTCTTCCCATCCTTTGACAGGTATAGGCCTAGGTTCCCTAACTCTGACCCATGATTTGCAGGCTCTGCACAAAGTCATCCCAGAGGTCCTGGATTCCATGCTGGGGAACCTGCTGGCAGAGTCCCCAGACACTGACAGGCTCCACTTCATCTTGGAGGTGAGACCCATTTTACCTGAACTCTTTGGGGGACTGGTAAGGAGAGACTGGAAGATGCATTTTCTACTCTGTCCTCCTAGCTGGGTCCCCAGTGGGCCGTCCTTGGTTGGGGAGGTCAGTGCAATGCAGTGTCAGGTCCTTCCTTCTTGAGGGACAGAGGAAGGAGCTGGGACTTCAAGCCAGAGCTCTGCCTGGTTCTGCTGAGCACTAACCACAGGGCTCCCGACTGTCTTGGGGAGTGAGAGTGCACCTGGCCACTGAGTCTGACCTTCCTCCTTTCCCCACAGCATGTCAACTTCTGGGTCGTGTCCAGGGTGTCCCAGGAGCGAGCCAGGGCCATCAGGAGCAGCACAGCCCTTCTGAGATACACAGTCACCCTCCCTGAGTTTGACGTAAGTGAGCTCCGAGCCCAGCTTGCTGGCTCCAGGCGGAGGCGGGCTGGCTCCAGCGGGCTGCAGGATCTGCTGCTGCTGCCGGGGCTGTGGGTTAGGAGGGTTCTTCATGGGGAGGCAGAGTCAGAGCAGGACTGAGCTAGGCTTATGTCAAGTTCTTCTTGTCCTGGTTCAGTGTTGTCCCTGGGCCTTTAAGGGGACCATGCTCCAGCCCCTGCTTGGCATCCCAAAGCAGCTCCAGGCTCCCTTGGCAGCAGAGCAAATGAAGGGTCGATCTCAAGCTCCTCTCCTCAGCATCTCCTGCAGAGGGGCTAAGAGGAAGGAGCCCTCTGGCCCAGAGGGGACAGGGAGCTGAGAGGAAAATGCTGATGGAGTCCCCTCTCCTCTCCCTTCCATTAGATCTCAGCCGAGTTCCCTCAGATGGGTCGCCATGTGGCCCAGCTGGCTCTATTGGTCAGCGATCCAGACAAGGACATCAGCCGGCAGGCCAGGGAGGGGACTTACCGGCTCTACCAACTGCTGCTCCAACAGAGGGGTAAGGAACCCAGCTGGGACACGGAACCCAATAGGGGACTAAGAGTGACCACAGGTTGATAATGGGACCCCAGACCATTTCTCTCAGACTGACCCCAGCCGGAGGACAAGTCTCTCTCTGCCTCTGTTCTTCTCCACTCCACTGTGCAGCCACCAATGGGATTGGAAGGACACAGAAACTGCAACCAGAATGAGGAGAAAAGTCTCTCTCTCTCTCTCTTCCAGGCCTGACCATACATGAGGCGGAAGATCTCTGGTGCTATGACTGGCACCAGGACAGCAGGCTCTTGGGCTACAAGAACACAGCCAGAGTGGGGGAGGTAAGGGCACTGTGCCAGGGCATGACACAGCTCAGGGAGTGGGGCTGGCTGGGTTCCCTGTAGTGGATGCCTCCTGGAGACAGGAAAAGAGCCCGCTCCTTATTTCCAGCTCAGAGTTCCTCATCCAGCAACCAGTGGGACAGGCTGGTGCTAAAGGTCCCAGATTGGAACCTCACTAGTTGCCGTGATTTGAGTATCTTACATGGCTGCTTTGCTACGTGGCATGAGGAGAATCCCCGGGTGGGTGAGTTAATATAGGATTATGGCTCTGGGCATCTCTCTGCTCCTTGTCCCCCTGGCTGATCCCCAAGTATCTTAGAGGAGAGCACTGGGTCAGTCAGTCACAACTGCTTGATCAGACCCTTGTTTAATTCCCTGCACCCTGTAGAAGCAGAGAAAGGAGGTGGGCTTTGCCCAATTCCATTGCCGGTCAGGAAGCAGAATGCCCCAACCTGGGAACTGGGTAGGGGACATAGTGAGCTCCAGAGCCAATATGGACCACATGGGCCCCCCTCATGTCTCCAGACCTGGCCAGGGAATGGCAGAGTGTCTGGACCTCAGCCACTGTTCCAAAGAAGCACATTGTCACTGAGCCAAGTTGCGGCTACTTGCTGCACAAGTAGAAAATCGAAGACACCCCCGGGCCCCGTCTCACAACTGTGGTGAGAATATCCAAACCTTCGAACACACTGTAACACAGTGCCCCCAGACTGGAGTCAAAGGTGAAATGGGTGATTTCCACAACATCACAGAGGAGGCCTTGGAATGGCTCCTGGATGGACAAGGGCATCTACAGAATGCTGCTCCACAGACGCCCCGTGAGAGAGACTGTGTGAGCTTGTCCCGCCTCCCACAAGCTGAATTGCTGCAGCAGAAGAAAAGTCTCCAAGGAGTGTCTGTGATGGGGACTGAGCCATGAGTCTCCTTGTCCTTGTCAGGCTGCAGGTTGGATTCCCCTTGAAGAAACTAAGGCGCTGCAGAGGCCATAGCCAGCAACTAGAGAAATCACTTAACTGGGGGGAAGAGACCTTTGGTCTGTCAGCTCGAACCCCCTCCCCACCCTGCACACGCACACTCCTCTCGCCACTGAGGTGCAGGAGATCTCTCTGCTAGAAGCAACACAGGGTCCCCTGTCATCTGTGCCCTGCACAGCAGAGTGGGCCTGCTCACACATATTAGAGATCCATTTCCAGCCCATCCTGGCCCCTGCCATGAATTGCCCTCCCGAAAGAGCCACTGGAGGCTTTGGTCCCTAAGCATCTGCGACCATTTAATAAAGGGGCTTCCCTGAGACCCTGAAAGCCTCCTGGGGAATGAAGTGCCTTAGCCACAGCAGCTCTCTTCCCCGCCCTTTGGGGCAGTAGACGCCATTGTATGGCCAGGACTTGGAGGTTGGCTCTGGGTAATCTGCTTGAGCCTCTTGTCCTCTTGGTTCTAGGTCTTTGGAAAATTCTTCTCCGTCGGGCAGAGAAGATCTTTCCTGCAGACAGCAGTGCTGGCGATCCACGACCCACTGCTGCGTGTCAGCCAGGCTGGGCTGGTGCTGGTCTATTCCCTCCTGGGGGAAGCCCAGCAACTGATGGGGGACACGGTAAGCAGCTGCAATCGACTCAGAAGCTTGGGGTGGTGCCCAGGGCCTCCTTCCCATCCTCTCGCCATTCGCTGGCCTGGTAGCAAGGAGCCTAGTGGGGACTTCTGGACTTCATGGACTTCTCTTCTAAGGATGTGGTGCTCTGCTATCACTCCTGGGAAGGACAGGAGAGTCCCCTAAGTACCCTCTGGGAACCTTTCCTGCCCCACAGACCTGCACCCATTTCCCCATAGTCTAGTGTCCATGTAACCTGAGCCACTATCGAGAGTTGCTCCCATCCCTGGCAGCCTGGGTGTCCAAGAACTGACTGGTTATGGCGACCGACCAGGAAGGGCTGAGGCACATGCGCGTGGGAAGCTGGTCTTGCTGCTGGTCGGGCTGGACCTGCTCTTGAGAGATTGGGAGGATTCAGTCAGCAGGGGCTGCTGACCTGCCCCGTTCACCAGGGCTGCCATCCTGTGGCTTCAGTTTTTGTCACTGGGGTGACTTGGGGAAAGGTCTCAACCTCTCCCCATTCCACTTCACTGCTGCCAGAATCCCTCCCGCCCCCCGCCACCCTTCTAGAGCCTCCTCCCTGCCCTACCTGGGTGGGGATGGAGGTGGGGTGGAGGAGAGGGTTCTCCGAACTTGAGTGGTGTCCCCAGGTGGGTTGGAGGTGGAACAGCTGTCAGGGGCACGGATGGGGAGGTGGCAGGAGCTCACCCGACAAGGAGGGGGGTTGGCACTGGAGGTCACTAGAGAGGACAGCAAGCCTCCATCCTGGGGGTCAGCAGGGTGAATCTACCAGTCAGACATGAGCAGCTGCTGGGTGGAAATGATGGTGCTGGTTCCAGGTGCCCTTCATCCTCCCTGATTCCTGGGGAGTGTCTCAGTCTCTGACATGTTCTCGTTCCCCTGCAGCACGAGGATGTCACAGCCAAGGTCATGGGCCAGCTTCACATCATCCGGCACTTGCACCAGATGCCCGAGGCGCTGCAAGGGCTGTGGCTCATCTGATGCTCTTCAAGGTTCCCCTCCCTGTTCAGCAAGTCCCGCTCCCTGCTGCAGGTACTGCTCTGTTTCACTGTAAATGGGGGGCTAGTGGAAGCGGAAATGGAGGCCCCTGGCACTCACAGAAACTCTCTCCCCTCTCTGTGGAGCTGGGTCCTTCCCTCGGCCCCCCAAATTCCTTCATCTGGGGCAGGAGCTCTTTCCCTCGCACCCATATCCCTCCCCTCTTTCCTTGATCTGACCCCCATCCCATTCCCCATGTTCCCAGGCAGAGATCTGCCTTCCCCATATGGCGCAGAAGGACCTTTGTGTCAGGGCTACAGACTGTCTGCCCAACTGAAGCTCAGGAAGCTCCACATTTGAGGAGGTGAGGATGGGACAGAGGCTGAGGGCTAGCTTCATCTCCTGCCCTTTATTCTTCGTTTGGCCCTTCTCTGTGCTCTCAGAGTGTCACATGAATAGGAGCCTCCTCCCGCCGTGTCTTCTAGGCCCTGGGGTGTGTGACAGCCTCCCAGATGGGTGCAGTCAGAAGCTGAACCACCTCAGGGAGCAGTGGGGACAGGTCCCTTGTCCTAGGAAGCCAAGCAGTGGTAGTTCTCAAAGAGGCTGAGAGGGAAGACCCCACTCCCTCATGGAGGTAAGAGCCATTGACTTCTTTGGGCATATGGGTTTCTTGGGGGAGAAATGGGATCCCTGCTGCATAGCCTGGGTGGGAGCTTCCCCCATCCCTGCGACAGAGACATTTCCATCAATGTGCCACCCTTGTGTTTTTCCTAGCAAGAGGCTCCCCAGAGAACTCCTACTCCAACCTGTTCTCCTGGGAGGGTTTCTGGGAGGAGGCTTCCTTCCCTCACTCTCCAACTCCATCATACAGTCTCTTTCACCTAACATCTCCGCTCTCCAGCTCCATTTCCTGCAGCGGGACAAACGGACCTTCAGCTCCTAGAGAACAGACTCTGACCTCCTTCTGATCAGCAATGGGGTTTCACCATCCCCTCAACAAACCTGTCAGCCGGGCTGGACCGGATTGGAAGGAGGAGGGTATCGAACAGGGTGGCTTGGCCTATGGCTGCCTAGCCTGGGGCTAGGCCAAATTGATGACCAAGTGAGCCCCACCTGAGAGGAAACAAGGGAAAACAGCAGCAAAAGTCCAGAAGCAGAGCGAGCTGTTCAGTAGATGGCCTTGGGCCAAACTCTGGAGTCCAGGTTAGGACTGGCTTCTCTCACCGTCCCTAAGGAAGGGTACATAGAAGACCCTAGAAACCCAAAAAGAGCAGGCCGAACCGAAATCAGGCTGAGGAAGAACTCCCCACGAGGGTGGAAGGCCTTGTTTCTGTTCAAGACATTTTTGGACTTTGTTTGCAAGGAGCATGACCCAGGAAGGAGTGGAGTAAAGGACAGTCACCTGGTTGGAGGGCTGAGTTCCCAGCCAACAAACTGCAATAGTGAGTATCAGCGGGGTTGCTAGCCCATCTAGAAAGCGGTGACCCGAGGCCTGGCCAGCATCTAGCGGTGAGTGAACTCTGGTACACACCCAAAGAGGCTGTGTCTGGAGCCCTGTGTAGCCTCTTCTGTGGGAAGTTGCCATGGGTCAGTGGAGCTGGAATCTCTCCTGCTCCTTTGGTCTCTTTGGGCTTCACAGGAGATGTCTGGTGAACTGCCCTTGGACTCTGGGCCCAGCACCGCTCAGAAATTATTCGCTACCTTCAGAGAGACAGGGCACAGCTCAGCCTGTTGGGTAGGCTGGAGACCCACACTTCACTCGAACACACAACACTGAGGTGGTTTGGGAAGCATAGTAACAAAGAAGAGATTTAAGTGATACTAAGCAAGAGAAAGAGAGACATTTCAAAGAGAGAAACAAAACACAACACACTTTGTCGTGACTAAAACTGAATCTTAACAAGTCACAATCTTTGCCTTAGCAGTTTCCACACTAACATCTCAGCTTTCCTAACAGACCTTCTTTGATGTCTCTGTAGGGTAGAAAACTTCTCTGTCGAATCCGCTGATTTGATTGCTTTGTCTTCTGGTTTCAGACCCTCTGTTCTCCTTCTGGGGTGCCTGGACCCTGATTGTAACATCTCTCTGGCCCAGCCTCTTACACAGATGTGTGCTGCAGCCAGCCCAGCGCAGGGAGCAGTGGGGACAGATGATCTCCTCCTGTCAGACCAAGCAACAGGGGTCCCCTTGAGGCTTAGATGGAAGATCCCAGGCATCTCCTGGAGGTAAGAACCGTCCACTCTTCTGGACACTTGGGGCTGTTGCAACAAAGAGGGGACTCCTGTTCCATAGCCTATTTGTCCTCATGACTATGTTTTTTTCTTCTCAGAGGATGCATCTGGGACCCTGGAGACTGTTTCGTGCAGGAGGTTTGAGTGGGGAGAGATCACTCACTGTCCTGACCCATGGGTCATTAACCCGGGTCTGCAGGGTTCATGGGAGCAGCCACACTCCAGCACGCTACCTGGAAGCCTATGAAAAACTGCTTACCTAGGACTGACGAAGTCCAGACCCAGTTTGAGGCTCCATCCCTGAGGCCCATTGGCAGAGTCCCAGAGCAGCTAATCGGCCCCCGGGACCTCCTTAAACCAGCAGCAGGAACAAGAAGCTGTCTGAACACCCGAGCTCCTCGCCCCTTCTGGACCGTGTGTTGGCTGTTCCTGCTCCCACTCCCCAGGCTTGATTTCCTGGCATCCGGACTCGGGGTGACCCATCTGATTTGAGGTTCTGAACCCAATTTGGTCTTTTGCTTCTGCTCTTCCAGTGTCCTCACCCAGCTGACTCTCGACTCCTGTCTTGTGAGTGTGGACTCTGCCTCTGACCACTAGGTCTGGCTGCCCATGACCCAGCCATGACACTTGACTTTTCTACAATTCCTCCAGTGCCCTTTTCTGCTCTCCAGCTCTGCTCTCCCAGCAAGACACATCGATCCCTTGGCTCCCAGAGTCCTGCTTGCCTGCTAGTCAAGGGCTCAGGGGGAGAGCTTGTCTTGCCCCCTCCCGCATCACAGCTGCTTTTCCTCGGGGACTCTCCCTAGCGCAGAGGAGAATCCGCCCTGGCAGCAATTCAGGACGTCACAGAAGGGACGGTCTGCTCAGCTCCCTCTGCAATGCCACTGCCCGAGACCATGAGGAGTGGGTGCCCAGTGACTGCGCCGGCAGCTCCTTGAGAGACTCCTGGGGGCAGGGTAGTCGTGTTTCACTGTGACCGCGGGAAGCTATGCGAAGAGTGCAGCATCGAGGAGACTCTCCTGCTGTCCCAAAGGGTTTTTGTTCTCCTGCACGGTCAGACCGTGGGGCCAGGTTGGAGAATGGGGAAGAGCTGTTTGGTGATGAGTCGGAGGATTCACCATACAGGTGGCAGCAGCTGCAGATCCTGGAGTCCCTGTGGTCGGGTTACCATGAGTCCGGAGTTTCCCGGACATGTCCGGCTTTTGGGGTTTTAAATCGCCCTCCGGGAGGAATTTTTAAAACTCTCCAAAGGTCCGAGATTTCCCTCCCAATGCAGCACTCTGGGGGCGGGCGGGGGGAGCTGCACGCTCTGCGGGGGAGCACGGCACTGTGTCTGGCTCCGCACCCCAGACACACTGCTCTGAGCAGCAGGGTACGGGGGCCAGGGGGCTGGAGAAGGGGCATGGGGTCCGAAGGGACAGTCAGGGGACAGGGAGCAGGAGGGGTTGGATGGGTCAGGGGTTCTGAGGGGAGCCTGTCAGTGGGTGGGCATTTGGAGAGGGGTCGGGGGAGTCAAGGGACAGGGAGCTGGGGAGGGGGTGGATGGGGCGGAGATTCAGGGAGGAAGTCAGAGGCAGGGAGCAAGGGGGGTTAGATGGGTTGGGCGTTATGTGGGGGCAGTCAGGGGACAGGGAGTGGTTGGATGGGTGTGGGATAGCTGGGGGTCTGTCAGGGGGCGGGGGTGCGGATAGGGAGCGGGGCAGTCAGGGGACAGGTAGGGGGTGGAGTTCTTGGGGGGCAGTTAGGGTGGGGGGGTCTAAGGAGGGGGCAGTTGGAGAAAGGGAGAAGGAAGGCTTAGATAGAGAGGAGGGTCCTGGGAGGGGGCGATCAGGGGACAAGGAGCATGGGGGGTTGGATGGGTTGGCAGTTCTGTGGGGGGCAGTCACGGGGCAGGAAGTGGGAGGGAGTAGATAGGGGGCAAGGCTACCACTCCCCCCCCACCCTCGGAGTGTCCTCTTTTTTGAAAGTTCAAATATCGTAACCCTACCCTATGGGCCCAGCCTCCGCTCCTGAGAGTTCAGGCGAACCTCCCCCTGTTCTCAGGGAGTCTTTGGCTTTGGCGGCTGGGCCTGCCTGCCGAGACAGAGGACTCAGTGTTTCCATCCGGCTGCTCAGGTGCCAATGCAGACACCCAAAGACGTGAAGAATGGAAGTGAAAGAGCAAAGCTGGACCCTCCGCTGAGCTCCTGCGATCAAGTGAGCCCAGCCTGGGAGAGAGGAGGGAAAGCTCCAAGGTGGCTGGTGGCTGCAGGGAGCCAGGGGAGGAGAAATAAATAGTTCATGATGAATCCTACAGGCTTTGTCTTGTGTGGTGAAGGGTTTCAAATGGGTCTAGTTACTATCACATTCAACTTTACAATCGCTGTGTCTGATTGAAGGGCAGGTCTGGAAAGGTCAGAGGTCACTCGAGGAGCTTCAAGTCTCCGATTCTGTCCCTATTGCCTGCTTTGACCAGCTGATCTCAACCCAACACCTCCCTCAGGTGGTCGCAGTGATGAGCTACCCCTGACAGACACAAAACAAAGAAGTCAGAATGGAGTTCTCCCCACTCCTTCTTACTCTGACTCAGGGGTACAGTCCTTGCTGAGTGCATTCTCCCCCTGCTCTGATTTGGGGTGCCGTCCCTACTTGGTGCAATCCACTGCCCTTCACTTGCACCATGGCTCATTGCAAAATCCCTTCCTTCCCTCCCTCTCTATCTTCGCGGATCGGGGCTTGCCGTCCCGGTCAGGTCAATTGCCCACTAGTGCCTTGCCTAGAGAGTGGGGCACTCTCACTGCAGGATGCACTTGTTTCATGAAGCCGGGAATCTTGTTGCCAGGCGAACCTCCCGGAGGTGGGGAGATGCTGTATTGCTCGAGGTAACCAGGGTGGAGTGTTGTGGTTTGCTTCCTTCAGTCAGCCGTGGTGATCTCACACTCTTCGTACTGCCCCGGGTATGGTGAGGAAAACACACTGCCCTGTGGGATCTTTCCCAGGAGGCGTGGCTTGGCTGGCTCCTGGCTCAGGTTGTGTGGCTCTCACAGGCTGGGGTTAGCTCACTGTGGCACACGCGGTACAGTGACTGGCGGCTGGTACCCGGTGTAATCCAGGTGGACTGCAGGGCTCAGTCTCGTGTCACTTTGGGTTTTAAAGAGAGGCAAAGCTGGGACTCTGTGTTGCGGGACATGATGTCACGGGGAAGCGATTTGCTGGAGGATACAGGAGACTGGTGCAAAGCTCCTTCATCATGAAAACCTGTCCTGCAGTATCCAGGGTGTGTCGGGCCTTGGGCAAACTCCCAGCACTTTCTGCTCTTTCCTTATTCCCACGCAGTCCGGTCCAGGCATTCGGCCGAGTGAACGACCATTCAGCAGTTAAAGAGAGCTCAGAGGGGAGCCTTCTTTTAGCAGAGCCCATTGAACAACTTCTGAGCTTGGTTCCTGGGGGCAGCGCTCCCAGCATCTTGGTTCAGGAGGCTGCAATCAGAGGCTGCCTCTGGGGTGTGAGCCTGTAGACGGAGTGGGGACAGACAGATGCCATGTGACTTGGTTGATGGTTGAGCAGAGCAGCCTGCACCAGGTGAGAGGGAAGTTTGATTGCTCCATACACAGGGGGAGGGGTTATTTGTTAAGACTCAGCCCTAATCCGTGTCAGGCGGCGGTATCCAGCGTCAGGGAAGGGGTCCCAGCTCAAAGTAACCCTGGAACAAGCATCACACTCAACAATCGCACAAGGCTTTTATCTAACTCAGGCAAGCCAGGAGCAGACCCAGGTCAAGATCTCTAGCCAGGGGCTCACACGCTCCCTCCCCCCGGCATAGCATAGCGCAAAACTGCTCTTCCCTCGCCCCGCCTGGCTAGACACACACAGAGCCTCTGTCCCGCGCCAACGGGGGGGCAGGGAAGGGGAAGGAGCTCTCTCGCCTGCTGCACACTGATGCTGTATGGGATAGGAGCAGGAGGGATGCATTGATTCAGGCTAGGGAGGGTGGCAGTCACTGCAGGGGGCCTTCGCTCCCTCCTCCTCAGCGATTTAAAATTGAGGTTTATTGGCAAGGACCAGCCCACCTCCCAGCAAGCTGTCTTTGGGAGAAACCTAAACCTGTTCACTCCAGGGCAGCTGTCCCAGCATTTCCTGGACAAGGAGCCCTCAGTGCAGGCTCTGTCGGGTCGCATGCATCGGTGGGTGGTTCTCTCTGAGTGCAGCAGCCACTGAAATTCCCTCCTGCCCCACCAGGTCTCCTCTGCACCGGTAACACCTGGGTCTTCTGCACAATGGCAGGGGTGGGGTGATGGTGAGGGAGGTGGGGCATTAAGATTTTGCTCCAACAGAGGGAAGTGAAGGGAAGTCCAGTGCCCACCCTCCTCCAACCCCTCCGTTCCTGCGCTGAGCCCAGGGTGAGTCCGTGAAGTGCATCTGAACTGACGCTGGACCCAGAGGTAGCCCACCAGGGTGTGCAAAAGCCTAACCAGAATAAAGTGATTGTTAAGGTCTGGTGTCTGCTTAGTTAAGGGGGGCTGGGAGGACCATCACTGCACAGGCTGGATTCCCAGGATCCCAAGGGCTGCAGCATTAGGATCCATGGCTGTAAAGTGGAGAGACTGAGTTTACATATGGCCACTGCTCCCTCACTCAGCAGAAATACCAGATGTGAGTCAGACCAATTTGACTGGAAAGTTTCGGATGTCAGAATTGCCCAATTCTCCTGGGCTGCCTGCCAGTTTCAGGCTTAGAACTGCAGCTAAGAACTCAGAGATCATTGGCACGGCTGGATCATAGCCCATCCAAAGTGACAACTCTCTACACAATGTGCATGATAATCAAGTTGGGCCATTTCCTGCACAAATCCAGATTCTCTCACCCCCTCACCCCCCTCCCAAAAACCACACACACAAACTCACTATCCTGCTGGTACAGAAAGAGGGATTCTAGGTGGACTCCTCCTGAAGGTCGAAACAGCAGACTGGACTTCTACATAGAGTGCTTCCGCCGACGTGCACGGGCTGAAATTGTGGAAAAGCAGCATCACTTGCCCCATAACCTCAGCCATGCGGAACGCAATGTCATCCACAGCCTCAGAAACTTGGAGAGTGGTCAGTTTGGATGAGCTATTACCAGCAGGAGAGTGAGTTTGTGTGTGTATGGGGGTGGGGGGGTGAGAAAACCTGGATTTGTGCTGGAAATGGCCCACCTTGATTATCATGCACATTGTAGGGAGAGTGGTCACTTTGGATGAGCTATTGCCAGCGGGATAGTGAGTTTGTGTGTGTGGTTTTTGGGAGGGGCGTGAGGGGGTGAGAGAACCTGGATTTGTGCAGGAAATGGCCCAACTTGATTATCATGCACATTGTGTAGAGAGTTGTCACTTTGGATGGGCTATCACCAGCAGGAGAGTGAATTTGTGTGGGGGGGTGGAGGGTGAGAAAACCTGGATTTGTGCTGGAAATGGCCCAACTTGATGATCACTTTAGATAAGCTATTACCAGCAGGAGAGTGGGGTGGGAGGAGGTATTGTTTCATGGTCTCTGTGTATATAATGTCTTCTGCAGTTTCCACAGTATGCATCCGATGAAGTGAGCTGTAGCTCACGAAAGCTCATGCTCAAATAAATTGGTTAGTCTCTAAGGTGCCACAAGTCCTCCTGTTCTTTTTGCGAATACAGACGAACACGGCTGCTCCCCTGAAACCTGAAGATATATTGCGGAGCAGTTTGTGGGACGGCTGGCAGAGCAGAGGTGCTGGTGGAGCCGAGCAGTCTGTGGGATGCCTGGAGCAGCTTATGGGGGCGGCTGGCAGAGCGGAGTGGAGCCCCATGGAGAGGTGGGGCAATCGGCTTTGGACCACATAAGGTGCCCCTTAACCTCCACCCCCCCACCCCATCTCCACCCAGGTTGGGAGGTAAAACTCTGCAGATAAACTTTCGAACTCTGGGGCTGCCCTGACCAGGGACAGAGACTTTGGGGGTGTTGGACTTTTGGGACTTTGGGTGATTTGGGGTTGCTGGACTCAAGAACCAAAGGGAAAGGGCATGCCCCAATTTGCTTGGGGTGGGTTTTTTGCTCATGGGTTGTGTTAGGAATCCTGTTGGTGGTATTTCCCCAACATAATGCCACATTGTTTCTGTTATTAAAAGGCTTTGCTACACTCAGACTCTGTGCTTGCCAGAGGGGAAGTATTGCCTCTTGGAGGCGCCCAGCGAGGGTGGTATATATTTGTCCCATGCCACTGGGTGGGGGCTCCAGCCAGTTTTGCATTGTGTTATTGGAACGGAACCCCTAGATACTGAACCCGGCCCTTGCTGCTGCCAACTCTGACGGGCAGAAGGATTACATAAATATGAAAGCCTGACACTTTCTCTCTTTCCTCCTTTCCCCATCCAGACACTCTGCCATCTGCACGGGAGACAAAAAGAGGTAGGTTGACGATATTTCCCAAAGGGAAAACGGGACACCATGTGGGGTTAGTCTGAGCCCTCCCCACTCCATCCCAGCAGGGCTGGTGTCGCTGCCCCCCCATGCACTGGCATTGCTGCTAGCTCAAGCCCCACCTTCCTCCCTTCCTGAACTCTGCCTGTCTGGGGCTGGCATCACCACTCGCCCCCCTGCATGTTCCTCTGCACCCCACTTTTGCCAAAAAAGTCGGGATGGCCAGGACAAGGCTTAAATAGGATCGTTCAGACATGGTGAAATTGCGTTTAAATTATGAGACAATTCCAGTGAAAACATCTTCATGAGATTGTAGTTAAAGTTACCAACAAAACCAACCCCAGCCATGACACCCAGCCCTAAAAATAAACCCATTAAACAGTGAGGTGATCAGAAGCTGAAGTCACACGAACAATCCTGACACCAACCTTTGTACTGAATTCATGCTCACGCTGATGATCAGAAACCCTCTCCCTGAAGCATCCAAACACCCTTAACTCTGACCGTGGGGTTTTCATAGACAATAACAAGACTTTTAATATAAAATTGAGAGGAATGAGTAGAGAGTTCCCTCCCCTGAGTGCTGACAGATCCCTCTCCTTCACCCCAGTGCAGGGGGTCTCCCCATCGCTTTTCTCCGACATCCTGCCTTTCCTTTGGGCAGGGCTAGGCTCTCCCTTTGGAACTGCTCACTCTTTCATGGATTGGAGAGATGCTCTCCCTCTGATGCTGGTCCCTCTCCCTTCTCTCTGGGCTGGAGATGGGGCTATCCCACCCAATGCCACCTCCTACGCTCTGGTCTTAATTGGCACTTCCGCAATGCTGCCCCTTCCTCTCTTTTCCCTGGCCTGGGAGTGGAGGCTGCATTAGGGGAGGGAGCTTCCCTCTGGGGTTTAAAGCTGGTATCTGCCTCTTCTGATCCCTCCTCACCAAAAGCTTCTGACACCTTCCTGTCTGGGTCTCTGATGCTGGGAATGGAGCAGCCCCAGCATGGGGAGCTGGGAGCTGAAGCCTCTGCAAACAAATGAGAAACCAGTGAAGTGGTTCCTATTAAATGGTGAGGAACTGCAGTGACATCTCTTCTTAGTCTCAGGTGCCCAGGACAGAGGCAGCTCCCTGGGATCCAGGCCAGGAATGTCCCAGCCAGAATAGAGCTGCTGGGGAATGTAAGAAATGGTCCCAGCCTTCCCTGGGGCTGAGCTCTGCCTCCAATGCTCTGATTCTCTCTCCCCAATGAACGTGACTCTGAATCCAGACATGGCTCATCCCCAACTAGTCCTGTCTGAGGATCGGAAAAGTGTGAGATGGGAAGAAACACGGCAGTATCTGCCTGACAGTCCTGAGAGATTTGACACTGAGCCCTGTGTGCTGGGCTGTGAGGGATTCACCTCGGGGAGACATTGCTTGGAGGTGGAGGTGGGGGGTGAGGGAGGCTGGTTTGTGGGGGTGGCCAGAGAGTCTGTGAGGAGGAAGGGAGATATCAGCCCAGAGGAGGGGATCTAGGCTATGGGGTATATGTTGGATCTATTCTGGGCTCTCACCTCCCCTGCCACCCCCCTGCCCCTGATCCGGGTCCCCAGCAGGATCCGGGTTTGTCTGGACTGTGGCCGGGGGCAGGTGACATTTATCGATGCTGGTGACGAGGCCCCGATCTTCACTTTCCCGCCGGGCTCCGTCCCTGGGGAGAGAATCCGACCCTGGCTCTGGGTGCTGGGGGTAGGATCCTGGCTCCGCCTGTGTCCCTGAGACCACGGTGGGAGGAGGGAGGGAGAGGAATATCCCACTGGGGACTCTGAAATCAGCCTTTCTAGCCTCAGAGAGTGTAGTCTCTATGATCTCCTCCTGTGGACTTTCTATCATGAAGTCTCTGTCCAGTCTCTGGTGTCAAACAACAGAGAGCATTAGGAACGAGGAGTACTTGTGGCATCTGTGACGGGGCAAGGCCAGATGGCTATAGAAAAGTAGTGGGAGATAGATATATTAGCTCCAGGCTAAACAAATCCCTGGTACCAGGATAAGTGAAATGGCAGCTGCTCCAGGTCAATTAAGACACCTGGGGCCAATTAAGAACTTTCGAGAAGGCAGGGAGAAGGCTAGGTTGGTTGGGACACCTCAAGCCAATCAGGGGCTGGCTGAAACTAGTTAAAAGCCTCCCAGCCAGTCAGGTGGGTGTGCATGTCAGGAGCTGTGGGAGGAAGTTGTGCTGTTGGAGAGACTGAGTAGTACACACCTGCTTTGAGCAGGGGGTTGGACTAGATGACCTCCTGAGGTCCCTTCCAACCCTGATATTCCATATCAGGCACAAGGAAGGAGGCCCTGAGGTAAGGGTGAAGTGGAGCTTGAGGAAGTGAGGGCTGCTGTGGGGGAAGTAGCCCAGGAAATTGTACATGTCATGTTTCTAAAAGATCAGCTACCATAGCTGATACTTTTAGGGTCCCTGGGCTGGAGCCTGGAGTAGAAGGGGGGCCCAGGCTCCCCCCCCTTTCCCCCCTGATTAATCACTGAGACTGGGAGACAACAGAGACTGTGCAAGGAAGGATAACTTCTCCTCACCTCCCTTGCTGGCTTATGATGAAAATGGCTCAGTAGACTGTGACCCTTGTCTCTAGAGAAAGAAGGGTTACATGGAAGGTCACAGTGAGCCTCTGAGGATAGCAAAATCTGCCAAGAAACGCGGGACCCACAGAGGCAAGGACAGAGTTTTCTCACACACCTTAGAGACTAACAAATTTAATTGGGCATAAGCTTTCGTGGGCTACAGCTCACTTCATTGGATGAATAGAATGGAACGTACAGTAGGAAGATATATAGATATATACACAGAGAACATGAAAAGGTGGAAGTTGCCATACCAACTCTAAGAGGCTAATTAATGAGCTATTATCAGCAGGAGAAAAAAAAACTTTTGTAGTGATAATCAGGATGGCCGATTTCAGACAGTTGACAAGAAGGTGTGAGTAACAGTAGGGGGATACTTAACATGGAGAAATTAGATTGCAAACATAGTTTCAATTTGTGTAATGACCCAGCCACTCCCAGTCTTTATTCAAGCCTAATGTAATGGTATCCAGTTTGCAAATTAATTCCAGTTATGCAGTTTCTCATTGGAATCTGATTTTGAAGTTTTTTTGTTGAAGAATTGCTACTTTTAAGTCTGTAACTGAGTGACCAGAGAGATTGAAGTGTTCTCCGACTGGTTTTTGAATGTTATAATTCTTGATGTCTGATTTGTGTCCATTTATTCTTTTGCATAGAGACTGTCTGGTTTGGCCAATGTACATGACAGAGGGGCACTGCTGTCACATGATGGCATATATCACACAGAAAGCATTAGGTGAGGTAGAGAAGCCAATCTTGTTATTGCCCCAGGGATTGTGCAGCCTATTTGCTACTGTCCTTTATGATACAGGAGGACTCTGGGGATCCTTCATCAGACAGTGTCACTGACATGGGGGGGAAGAGCCCACTGGGAATGGAAAAATGGGCTTCTCTAGCCACAGTCATCCTAGTCTCTCTGACCTGGAGGATTCCCATCTAACTAGTGCTCTGTCTTATATCTGTGCCCCTGTCTACCCAACCCCTGATATCTCATCTCTATGGCCCCTGAAAGCTCCTCCCCCTCCCTGCAGCACCAACGATGGGAGGGGGTGGCGGAAGAACCCCTGGAGCTGCAGGAGGAGCGGAGGGGCAGATGGGGGGGAGGGGGCTGCAGGTCAGAACTGAGGGAGGGGCTGGGGGCAGAAGTGATGTGGGGGTTAAGGAGTAGAATTAACAGCCAGGCTAGGGACAGGAAGATGTGGGGGTGGTAGGGACACAGAATTAATTAATTAGGATTTGGGGTTTTGGGGAGAAGCTGGAGGCTCCAAAGCAGCAGGGAGCCTGGGAGAGGGCGACCCAGAAACTGGAGAGTGTGACCTACAAGTCACGAGGGAAGGGATGCTATAGTGGGAAGCAGCTAGAGGGTGGGGCGATGTCAGATGGATGAAGGTGTGGAGAGTCAAGTACAGGGTAGGTTTAACCAGAACGGGGGAAAGAAATGAAAGAAAGAAAAATAAAGTAAAACCAGTGTAAAGACAGAAGCTTGGAGAAAGTGGAGGGAAACTCAAATGAAGAGTGAAAGCAAAATTGTCCTGAGAAGGAAAATACTCTGGGGCAGGCAGCAAGAAAGGAAGGGATAAACTCAGGGGAGAGAACTGGGAACCTGGAGTGCAATGATCTGTGATGGGGAATAGAGAAGGGTTAGGGAGATGCAGAGAAATAAACATATGGGAAAGGAGTGCTAGAGAAAATGATGTGTAAAACCCATGAGATTAAAGAAAAGAGAGGAGAGAGAACATGAGGTCGAGATCTATAAAATATTTCTGAAAGTGAGAGACTAACATTAATTCAACCCCATAGCTCAGGGCCAATATTTCCACTTTGGTACCTTTCAGAACCAAAAAACATCAGATTTGTGGATGTTTTTACCATGTATTCTGGTTATAGAAGTTCCTCTCAGCTCCTTTTAACCTGACATTTACTTAAGGTAAATAAACAAGATGCATATTTTCTACGTTTCATTTCTCTTTCATTTTCCAGCTGTGATTTTTTAAGGCAGACATGGGTTGACATAAGCGATTTGGGAGTGGGGTATCCCAATACCAATGAGGACCTCTCTGTATGTCATTATGATGATATCAACATATTACAGTAAGATGCAGGCTATCGAGCCTGCACTCTGGGTCATGTGCTTTATATAAACATGCACATCGGGAATTGTTCAACAGGAGAGAGCAGGTTGGGTCACTTTACTTCTCAATTTCCAAACCTGTCAACGCGTGGCAGATGTTCACAGTTTGGAACCACGGGATTTTATGGCACATCACCCCACAATCAACAGATTATAACACTTTTAACTATCATGTGAATTGAACTATTAAAGAAAACTGAAATATAGATCAAGTAGAACCACTCAATCCCTACTCCCACAGCTGCAGGGTTAATAGCCTGGCCTCTCTGGTCCCCAGCACATGTCCCCACCACTTGAATTTTAGGAGGAATTGCCATTATTTCTGAGGCCAAACACCAGAGTGGGACTTAAGGTGACCAGCTGTCCCAATTTTATAGTGACAGTCCTGATTTTTGGGGCTTTTTCTTATATAGGCTCCTATTACCCCTTAACCCCGTCCTGATTTTTCACACTTGCTATCTGGTCACCCTAGTGGGACTTCACACACACTGTGCCAGCAAGTCCACAAATACTAGACAGATTAGAATATTAGAGATCACAACTCTAGTGCTCTGTTCCTGGCTCCATTGTGCAGTGGTGGGTAGTGACACATAACCAGGTTGTATTTATTTCATGCATTCATCCCAAAAGGCAGTAGAAATGAGTGGCTAGTGCCTGGACTTTCCACATTGGAGACCTGGGTTCTCTTCCCAGTTCCACCTGAAGTGATTTTGTGCAGCTTCCCAATTACCTTGTAAACTGGGGGAGAAAGTGTCTGATACTTCTCTGCTTTCTAGGGCTGGGGGTATGGGGGTTTTATTAATGATAACTTTTGTGATCGGGAGCAGCACTAGGGGGGAATTCCAAGGGCTATAACCACCCCTCCCAGTGCAAAGGTGAAATGCTGAAGCTGTGCCCACTCCCCAGTGCAGGGCCACCCCAGCTAGGCCAGGCTCCAGTGTGTCCCTAGATGGCTGCTTGTGTAGCCAACAGGAGCACAGGGAAGGAGTGAGTGGGTCATGAGGGTGAATGAGCAGGTGCCGATATCAGAGCTCACTTAGTGGGGGTGTGGGAGCTTCTTTGGGCTAGAGGAAGGGACCTGGGTGGGGGGTGATCAGGGAAGGGGAGATGAGAGGTGTGGGAGGGGGCATGGGGAGGGGAGCTGGGTGGGGGGTAAACAGGGCTTTCTTGCAGTCATAAATATAAAGGGAAGGGTAAACACCTTTAAAATCCCTCCTGGCCAGAGGAAAAACCCTTTCACCTGTAAAGGGTTAAGAAGCTAGGATAACCTCGCTGGCACCTGACCACAATGACCAATGAGGAGACAAGATACTTTCAAAGCTGGAGGGGGGAGAAACAAAGGCTCTCTGTCTGTGTGATGCTTTTGCCCGGAACAGAACAGGAATGGAGTCTTAGAACTTAGTAAGTAATCTAGCTAGATATGCATTAGATTCTGTTTTGTTTAAATGGCTGATAAAATAAGCTGTGCTGAATGGAATGTATATTCCTGTTTTGTGTCTTTTTGCAACTTAAGGTTTTGCCTAGAGGGATTCTCTGTGTTTTGAATCTGATTACCCTGTAAGATATTTACCATCCTGATTTTAAAGAGGTGATTCTTTTACTTTTTTTTCTTCAATTAAAATTCTTCTTTTAAGAACCTGATTGTTTTTTTCATTGTTCTTAAGATCCAAGGGTTTGGGTCTGTGTTCACCTATGCAAATTGGTGAGGATTTTTATCAAGCCTTCCCCAGGAAAGGGAGTGTAGGGTTTGGGGAGAATTTTTTGGGGGAAAGACGTTTCCAAGCAGGCTCTTTCCCGGTTATATATCTGTTAGACGCTTGGTAGTGGCAGCAATAAAGTCCAAGGGCAAAAGGTAAAATAGTTTGTACCCTGGGGAAGTTTTAACCTAAGCTGGTAAAAATAAGCTTCGGGGGTTTTCATGCAGGTCCCCACATCTGTACCCGAGAGTTCAGAGTGGGGAAGTAACCTTGATATTGCCTTGACTGAACTCACTCCAAATTCCAAGTCCCTTGTCCAGCAGAGGACCTGCCACTGATGGAGAGTATTATAATTATTCATGCATATTTTATTTTACATTTGTAGTGCTGTATAAAATGACATTTTCATTAGCCATACCACAGTTTTAACAGGTATTTCACACAATTATTCACGATTTTTTTTCTTAATACACGTGTGGGAGTATTTATTATTGGAAAGAGGAATCCAAGATAAGATGGAGAGCTCATGCATACTAAGTATTGTTTTCTTTCAAACTCATACTAAAATAAGCCAGAAACGGCTTGAAAGTTTTTAATATGGTTATATATATATATATATATAACATGATAGGCTGCAAGAGTTCCACGCTCTGTAACAATTTAATCCATAATTAAAACTAGTGCAATAGCTATTTTTATATATCTCACTTTGCGTAGCTTGAAAGGGTGAGTTTATGGAAATATGTATTGTTTCAGCTCCATTGCAGAACAGTGCTGTGATGGTTAAAGGCTCTGTAACAGTCCTATTTTATACATCTCAGCCATTAGGATCTTACCTTTTAGGCATAGCTGTTTGCTCCAGGCTCCATTTTGGGATTAAAGAACCTGAGCCCAAATTATATTTTTGGTACAGGGTTTTTTTTTTTAAAAAAAAGGCTCTCTTGGTTTTTAGGTTTGTAAATGCAAAAACAAAAAATAGATGCATTAATTTCTGTACTCTTCTGTAAAAAAGTTTATTTTTTTTAAAATACGAAGCCTGATTCTCATTTACACAAAGTCCTTTTTTTACACAACTCAATCGGCATAAAGGGGCCTTGATGTGCAAGGAACTGATGTTTATGCCCTCTGCAGAGACACATCTGCTCCTGTACAGCATTTACACAGTCAAAGCTGCGTAAAAGCGCCCTTCATGTAAGTCAGCCTCAGTCCCTAAATGTTTTCAGGTCATTTGACCATCATGTGGACTGGTACACAGGAGTCACTACTTTTT
Organism: Lepidochelys kempii; assembly: GCF_965140285.1. Lineage (NCBI taxonomy): Eukaryota > Metazoa > Chordata > Testudines > Cheloniidae > Lepidochelys > Lepidochelys kempii. The sequence continues at coordinate 43,595,565 of NC_136393.1, read as the reverse complement.
GAAGCAGTATCTTAGTAACAATTTTGGCCCTTGAACACAGATGTGCTCCTCCCTTTGAGTTAAATAGGTGCAACAAGAGTCTATCCACAGTCAGACTTTGACCCTTGATAATAGACCTTTATATACCTATAGTTATTTGCCAAATCCATGGCCCCATGGTGTTCAGGCACCCCTGGCTGGAGACTAATAAAGATACTTATGAAAACTGAATTTACATTTTTATTCCACACCTATGCAGACATACCTAGGTAATGCTAAAGTAAAAACTTCATACATACAGGGGAAAGTATCTTTGAAGGGGAAGGAAGAGGGAATTCACAAGCACATACACTCAAGATGCTCTCACAGTTGGGTATTCGTGCAGCTGTCATTGTGTGTAATCTTCCGTGGGGTGGAGTGCCTGGGGTACTGCTCCAGGCCCGGAAGTTACGTGGAGGCCAGTAAAGGGAGGTCCCGGAATGCAGTTCTCTATGGGCTGCAGGGGGAGGCGAGCACGGATGTGTTCAGCCTGAAGTTCAATCAGAGACCGCAGCATGTCTGTCTGCTCCCGGAGCAACGTGATCATCTCTTGCTGCCCGTTTCGCCTGTCCTCACTATCCCTCTGCATTTTGTCATTGATCATTACCCTCCAAGCCCTCTGCTCGCGCTCCGAAGCACGGGAGGCTCGCAGGACCTCCTGAAACATGTCTTCCCTTGTCCTCTTCTTTCTCCTCCTCACCTGGCCCAGCCGCTCCTCTGGGGTGGACGGAGAGGCCCTCAAGGCCGCATTTGCAGCTGCTAAAGAAACAATGGACAGGTACCATTGCCAGTGCATTTACTCCCCTTGATCGAAACAAGTTACAAGCACAACACGCTCACTTCCCCTTGGGACTCAGAGCAGCCCTACCCATGGCGAGTATGGCCGGGGGGTGGGGTGGGAGTTGGGACAATAAGGAGGCGGTAGCACTGGGGCAGCAGCACAAGCAGATCGGGCTATTGTACTGCATACTAGCCCCGTTTCCACAGGCGGTGGGGACCGTAGGTGATCTCTCGCTCCGGAGAGTAACAGGCTGAAAGGGAAGAGCTCCTGGCTGCAGGCCGGGTCGGCATGCTGCTAGCCTGTGCGCTGCAATGGTGCCTGCGGAAGTAATTGCTGAGTGGCATGGCAAAGCGTCCTACCATAGGGGAAGGAACAAAGCAGCCCTCCCAAGAAACCTTTGGCAGAGGACTGCAGACTACCTCCCAGGAAAGTTTCCTAGAGAGCTCTACCGAGGATTCGCAGGACATCCTGGTGTGAATAAACAAACTATGCTGAAGGGCCCCCTCTGCCGAGTTGTACAGGGGAATGAGCAGATAGCAACTGTACCTCTCTTGGTTATTTCACTTCCTCTTCTAACCTATTCAAAAAAGCTGTATGTGAGCAGATGTGTCTCTGCAGTACTGAAGCAAACTGAGTACTTACCAGAGGTTCCCTCCCCTGCATCAGGCTCACCGGGGCTGGACTGCTGGGACTGGCTAGACTGCTCAGGAGTCAAAAAGAAGTCCTGGCTCGCCACGCCGCCGGACCCCCCTGTCGCCTGTCCCCCATACTCCTCCTCCTCCTCTTCCTCCTCTTCCTTGATCATCACCTCGATCTCAGGGTTCACCCCGGTGCCCTGTGACTCCAGGTCCCCCAAAGTATCCATGGGACGCTTGGCGGTGGAGGTGGAGTCGCCGTCGATGATGGCGTGCAGCTCCTTGTAGAAGCGGCACGTCTGCGGCTCCGCCCCAGAGCGACTATTTGCCTCCTTTGCCTTCTGGTACGCCTGCCGCAGCTCCTTGATTTTTACGCGGCACTGCTGCGGGTCCCTGTCGTAGCCCTTCTCCTCCATTCCCCGAGCAATTTGGCTGTAGATGTCGAAGTTCCTACGGCTGTTTCGGAGCTGTGCCTGCACGTCATCCTGTCCCCACAGGCCCAGGAGATCCACCACCTCTGGCGTACTCCAGGCAGGAGCCCGTCTGCCGCGTGGAGCCGGCATGCTCAGCTGGGTAGTTGCTAGATGAGCTCTCCACACTGAGCAAACAGGAAGAGCAATTTCAAAAATTCCCAGGCTTTAAGAAGGGCGGGGCATGTACCTGGCTGCCAAGAAACAGTTCAAAACAGTGACCAGAGCAGTCACTGTGGGGCATTATGGGACACCTCCCGGAGGCCACTGAAGTTGACATAAGCAATGCAGTGTTTACACTAACAATGTGTCACCCTAAGTGCTATGCCTCTTGGTAAGGTGGATTTATTAGGCTGGCGAAGCAAGCGAGTTAAAGCAGTGGGAAGAACACTGTATTGTAGACATCTCCATAGTGAGGCAGCTTATGTTGACCTAACTCTGTAGCGTACACAAAGCCTCAGAAACTGGGTTCTACCTCCACATCCCATCCAAACACTCCTGTAAAGTCAGGGAGGAAACTCCTGACAGCTAACAGGGTGGGTGGGAAGCCGTGACTGATATTTGCCTTGATGCCACGAAACCTGCTGACTGCAGCCCTGACCTGGGAGGGACGGGGCAGAACTGGGGGCTCTTGCTCACAGCATGTTTTTAGGAGTCGAAGCTTTTTCCTTCACTCACCAGATGGTTTCTCTGTCAGTTTCACGGACTCCTCACCAGTGCGGGTGCCTCTCAGGATCTCCCTTTCCTTGGAGGCCTAGAGATCCCCTGGTTCTTCCCCTCGCTCCAACCTGGTGATCACCTCAGGTTTGGTAATGGGGAATCCTGCACAGGGGATAAAATCAGGCAAGATCAGGGTCCATGGAGTCTTGGTAGAGTATCATTCCCTGAATTTAACCTGACCCTACATGGGACTGTGGTAACTCCGACCCCTTGGGAGCAGCAGATATCTGGGGGCGGAGGGTGTTGTCATGCCCTCACTAGGAGTTCTCAGGGTAGGTGCGCTCTGGGGGGATTTGCTGACACACACACACCCCTCAGATGTTAAACTCCTGCCTATTTCCAAGCATGCAGCACCAAGAACCCTCCCCATGGATGGAGCTAGTCCCAAGATGGCAGGTGAACGGTGTGTGAAGGAGAAACAATACAGGCAGGACAATACCCTGCTTCTGGCCCCTTGAAAGCTGGGGAGATGAAGATGAATTAGCATGGGAGGCAGAAACCTAATGGACCTGTTCCCTTCAAGGGGATATGAAGATGAAAGTGTCTCTCACACTGGAGCTGTGGACTATGCGACCCATTCTCCCCAAATCCAACTGAGTAGGGAAGAACCGGGCCAGATTCAGAAATGCAGACCTCACAGCTTCTAATAGCTGAGGGCACAGGAATCCCTTACCCAGCAAGATTTCAGTCTCATAATTCTCCTGCATGACGTCCCTGTAGAGGGCTCTCTGACTGGAATCCAGCAGAGCCCTCTGCCCCTTGTTGAAATACACAGTCACATCCTTGAAGGTCACCGAACCCTGAAATAACATCAGTTTCTCCCCTCAGTGCCTGCTGCCAACTAATCTTGTCCCAAGCAGGGGACAGGGACAGGAATCTCAAGACCTTCATATTTCATGGTAGCCTCTGGCTAGTGGGAAATATGGTAGCCTCTGGCTAGTGGCTTCAGCACTGAGAATCTGGTCAGTTTTCCCAGCCCTGTCCATGGGGGTGTTTCCTAGGGTTACCATACACCTGGGTTTTCCCCAGACATGACCTTGTTTTTGGCCCTCTGATCTCCATCCGGGCAGATTTTTGAAATATGAATATCCGTGATTTTTCCTTGCTCATCCTTTTTCCAGCACTGAATCTGGATGAACTGCTATTCCTGGCGTGCCCTAACAGCAGCATGCATGTTAACTGGTTTTCTCATCCTTATTTCTGGGCTGCTGCTGGCTGAGCACTGCCTTCAGAGCTAGCAGAGAGCGGCAGCTGCTGGCTGGGCACCCAGCCCTGAAAGCAGTCCCGTCACCAGCAGCAGCCCAGAAATAAGGGTGGCATGATATTGACTGTTGAGTGGCTGAAAGGGATCCTGCTTGTACAGCTCAACTTCAGGTACGCTCTACAGAGACATATGCATGGGCACAACAGGAAGATGCGCAGTAGGAAAGGACTGACTGCATGCAAAGAGGTACACTTAAATTTGATTTACATTTATTTTTGAGGCCATTACGCTTGTTATTTATAAATGTTAGCTATTCAAAGCGGAAAGAAACTGTACAGTCAAAATAGAACTCCCCCCACCCCTCCCCTCTGTTTGGGAACTTGAAATATAGTAACTGTAGTGTTCCCTCTTTCAGAAATGGGGGACTGTTCACTCCCTCCCAATGGGCCTGTTCTGAAAATCAGGCCCAGGTTGAACATGTCCCAGCAGGTTTATCGCACCGTGTCCCCTCCCTGTCTCACCCTGAGTATTTCTTCCCCTCCCCCTTCACAACAACCCGCCCTGCAGATCCCTGAAAATCCCCTACCTGAGCTGGCTCCACCACAGCCACTTCCCTTCCCTGTTTCCTAGGAGGATGGGACCATCGGGAGTGAAACGTGGATATGATTCCTCAGCCTGTCAGGGTGAGAGCGGTGATGGGGGAGGTTTCAGAAGGGGCTTGAGTCCATTTTACACCCCGATTCCCCCCAGGCTCTCTCCCTGCAGACAGACACTCTGGACTCTGCCATGCTGGGAAAACGCTTAGCTTAAAAAACCCTCAGTCACTTTATTACAACACAGACCCGGCCCCTCCCACCAGCACTGAACCCACCGGGACACTTTTAACCCCCTGCCCCCAGGGTCAGAGTCTCTAAGACAAATGCTAGGAAAGAGCAGAATCAAAGGAGGCACTTTGGGGGGGTTCCCCCTGACATTGGCCCTGACGGCAGCACGTACCCTCAGCAGCGCAGGGACTCAGACGGGGCAAAACCTGGCTTTTCCTCTGTCAGCTCCTCCCCTTGTTCCCAGGAGAGTCAGGCTGCCCAGGGGTGATGTAGGGAATGGATCCCAGCGGGTCTGGGAACCTCCCTCCCCATTTATTGCTCCTGCTGCCCCTTTCACTCTCACCATTCCCCTTTCTATCTCCTTCCCTCTCCCTGGGTGACTGTCCCGTTCCCATGGGCGTTTGCTTTCCATTGAGAGAGTGGGTATGGGTCTGAGGGCAGCAGCTCTGGGAGCCGCAGACATAGATTCATAGATTCATAGATATTTAGGTCAGAAGGGACCATTATGATCATCTAGTCCGACCTCCTGCACAACGCAGGCCACAGAATTTCACCCACCACTCCTAAAAAAGACCTCACACCTATATCTGTGCTATTGAAGTCCTCAAATTGTAGTTTGAAGACCTCAAGGAGCAGAGAATCCTCCAGCAAGTGACCCGTGCCCCATGCTACAGAGGAAGGCGAAAAACCTCCAGGGCCTTCCAATCTGCCCTGGAGGAAAATTCCTTCCCGACCCCAAATATGGCGATCAGCTAAACCCTGAGCATATGGGCAAGATTCATCAGCCAGATACTGAGGGCAGCAGCCATATAGGGAGCCCCTCCCACTCTGGTACAAGCTCACCAGCAGAATGTCACTTTCCTGCCTGGCCTCAGCCCTTTCCCTCACGTCTCTCTCCTCACTTGCAGGCTCTGACTCAGGAGCTGATGTTGGCAGAGCCAAGGACGGCCCCAGGGGGCTAGTTCCCGGCACTGGGGAAAGTCCCCACCTGGGCTGGGCACAGAGGGAGCTCTAATGACAGTCTCTCCCTGACACAGACCCTGCTGAGGAAGCAGCAGCTGCTCAGTCTAGGCTCCCAGATCACAAGGGAGGAGGCAGAAGCATCTAGTGTTTTCCCCAGGAATTGAAATTTGAGGGGTGTTCGAATTTACAGGAAGGATGAGCCAAGGAGTGAGTCCATGAGGGCAAAGGTGGGCTGTATGGCATCATACTAAAAACTGATTGTGAAACGTTTTTTTCATTTATTTAGATTTAACTCCTGTTGTAAAAAATCAAAAATTAAAATTGGGTACTCAAGCCTTCTATGAAGTACAATATCTACATCCTTCTTCGTTTCTTGCTATAATTTTGCACAACTCTATTAATGAACTTCTTGAATGCAATGCGTTCATCTTTGGTGACTTCCTGCGTGTACAGAACTTCCAGTCCTTCAAATGATATGCTCATTAGTTCATTCTTATGATCAGGCACAAGGCGACTTCTTTCAGAAGATAAAATTCTATTCTGTCATGAAAAAGAACGCTCAACTGTAGCTGTTGTGACTGGGAGTAGCAAGAGACGAATTCCTACTTCTTTCAGCCCAGGAAACACAGCACAAAGATCAGGTCAAGCCACTAGTGACGATAAAAAAGAAGTTGAAGTGAAATCTTCATTCATTCATCGTATGACATTCCATTCTGTGTTCAAATTCTCTATTCTGTCCTGATCGCATCTCAGCCCCATTTCTGGTAGTACATCACTCCACTCAACTGTCGGTGTTTTATAAGATAGGCATCTGTAAAAGACTGAATGGAATCCAGAAGTCTCTGTTGTAGATTTGTAAGAATCAAGTCTGTGTACTTTTTCAGCTGGCTTAACAAACACGTCTTCTCACCTTCACTTAAGGATTCAACGTAAGTGCCTTCATTAGTCAACTTCTGGACTAAAGTCTTTGCTTCTTCCAGTACGTTTTCAATGCATATCTCTCCGATTGATCCAAGTATAGCTTCTATTGCTGGACAAAGGTCTACTAGTGTTGTAGCAGATGCCTGGATGACATTGTTTAATGATCCAAGTAGTTTTAACAGTAGACTTACAAAAGAGAGAATGGTGATTGTCTTTTCTGAACGTAGTCGCAAAAGTAGTCCACCCGCCTCACTACTTAGATCCATCCCATTGTGGTAGATACTTTCCAAAGTCAGTAATAATGGTTGCAGTAATTTTAAGACAACAGCCAAGGATCACGCATGAGAAAACCAGTGAGATTTCCCAGGTTGGACTAATTTGAACTTCAGTCCCGGAGCATCTTTTAGTTTTTTCAAGACGTTCAGTCTTTTTGGACTCTTGTTGAAAAAGAGAGTACAACAAAGACATTAAATTTATGGCTTTTTAAACGTCTCTTGAAGATTCTGCAGCTCGTACTAGTGCTAGTTGAGTAGATCATAGAATCACCAGTCTGGAAGGAACCTTGAGAGGTCTTCTAGTCCAGTTCCCTGCATTCAAGGCAGGAAGAGAGTATTATCTAAGACTATCCCTGACAGGTGTTTGTCTAACCTGCTCTTAAAAACCTCCAGTGAAGGTGATTCCACAACCTCTCTGGACAATTTATTTCAGTGCTTAACTACCCAGGCAGTTAGGAAGTTTTTCCTGATGTGCAACCTAAACTTCCCTTGCTGCAATTTCAGCCCATTGTTTTTTATGTTATCCTCAGAGATTAGAGAGAACATTTTTTCCTCCCTCCTCCTTGTAACAACCTTTTATTTACTTGAAAACTTATGTCCCCTCTCGGTATTCTCTTTTCCAGACTAAACAAACCCAGGTTTTTCAATCTTCCCTCATAGATCACGTTTTCCAGACTTTTAATAATTTTTTTTGCCTTTCTCTGATCTTTCTCCAATATGTCCACATCTTTCCTGAAATGTGGCGCCTAGAACTGGACACAATACTCCAGTTGAGGCCGTATCAGTAAAAATAGAGCAGAAGAATTACTTCTTGTGTCTTGCTTACAACACTTGTGCTAATACATCCCAGAATATTTGCTTTTTTTGCAACAGTGTTACACTGTTGACTCATATTTAGCTTGTGATCCCTTATGACCCCCAGATCACTTTCCCCAGTACTCCTTCCTAGGCAGTCATTTCCCATTTTGTATGTGTGCAATTGATTATTCCTTCCTAAATGGAGTACTTTGCATTTATACTTATTGAATTTCATCCTATTTACTTCAGACCATTTCTCCAGTTTTTCCAGATCATTTGGAATTTTAATCCTATCCTCCAAAGCACTTGCAACCCTTCCCAGCTTGGTAACGTCCGCAAACTTTATAAATGCACTCTCTATGCCCTTATCTATATCACTGATGAAGATGTTCGAACAGAACCGCACCCAGGAGCAATCCCTGTGGAACCCTGCTCGATATGCCCTTCCAGCTTGACTGCGAACCACTGATGATTACTCTCTGGGAATAGTTTTCCAACCAATTATGTACCCACCTTATAGTAGTTCCATCTAAGTTGTATTTCCTAGTTTGTTTATGAGAAGGTCATGCGAGACACTATCAAAAGCCTTACTAAAGACAAGATATACCAACTACCGCTTCCCCCCTATCCACAGGGCTTGTTATCTTGTCAAAGAAAGCTATTTGGTTGGTCTGACATGCTTTGTTCTTGAAAAATCCATGCTGTTACTTATCAATTTATTATCTCCTAGTTGTTTGCAAATTGATCCCTTAATTATTTGCTCCATTATCTTTCTGGGTACTGCAGATAAGATGGCCTCTGCAGTGTTTATAGGAAATATTAGGGATACACTTTTCTCTGAGCAAAGCTCATACTCCAGGTCTTCCAGGGAAGTTCACAGCTCCATCCAATGCACAAGCAGGCCTCTGTCTGGGGTCCAGTTTACTAGCATTTAACTCTTCTAATACGTGGGTTGTCACAGATGCAGCCAATGTGTCTTCTATAACCTGAACATCTAGAAATGTATCTACTGGCCTACCACAAACATCATGATAATCTAAACAATGACTTAATGCCCATTTGCATGAGTGCATTCATCAGCCATGTAAGCAAATGTTTTAAGATGATGAGAGAGTTCTTCACTTTTTCCAACTGCTGAGTCTTGCACTGCATGCTTCTAACCAGTCAGTTGAGTTTCTTAGAGAAAGATAGTGAGCATTTGCTGGTCTTGTTTGGAACCAGTGTCCAGCTTCCAGATTAACAAATGACAATGCATTTAACATTGGCCTTCAGTTTGTAGTGTGTGGTATCTCTTGCTTAAATACAAAGTATGGTGTGTGACAGCCATGTTTGTTCACATGAACCATGTTGGGTCTCCAGCATTCTTAACAACCTCATTAAGTACTTCTGGCTTTGACAGTGACCAACAAACACTGGGATTTAGGTTGGGGAGACATTGTTTCTTTAGTAGGTAGCTGTATTTGTGCTTCGGACTTGTTTAGATGTTGAAACACCACTTGAACCTTCAGGTGACATGTTGGCATATTCTTGGTATGTTTGTCATCTTGGTTGGTTTGACCACTGAAGGGGGTGATGGCAGAGTTGGGGGTGGCGGGAGGGAGTGCAGGGAAAGCCCTGGAAGCATCTGATCCAGGAAGCTCAACTAACTCTAGGGCTCTAATATGAGCAGAGAGACACACAGACACCAGCCTCCTCTGCCTTAGGGCACGTCTTCGCTGGCAGCGCTTTAACTTGGCTTGTGTAGTCGCGGCACAGCGCTCTAAAAAAACCCACCTCCACGAGGGACATAGCTCCCAACGCTGGTGCACTGTCTACACTGGCACGTTACAGTGCTGAAACTTGCAGCACTCGGAGGGGTGTTTTTTCACACCCCGACCCAGAAAGTTGCAGTGCTGTAAAGTGCCCGTGTAGACAAGCCCTTAGCAATAACCAGCTTTCCCCCTCCCCTCCGCCCCCTTATGACTGAGCCTCCCTGGGTTGGGGTTGTCCTAGCAGCCCCCATGGACAGTTCAACAGCTGCAGTTTTCATTTGCCCACCTGGACTCACACCAGAACAGAACCAGAGAACCAATATGCTTAACTAAACTGGAACCAGACTTAAACCATCATTTTTCCTCTTACTCACTGAATCTGAATCAAACTGGGGGGGAAAAAAAATGGTTGCCAGTTAAAATAAAGTTTCAGCAATTTTTCAGCTCAATAATTGAAATAAAATAAAAGCTACTCTGATCTTACTTTCATTATAAAAAATAAAACAACACACTGGCATGTGATTGCTACCAGAATGGCATGCCTCAGTAGAAGAAGAGAAGGTGGCAGCCAACAGGAGTAGGGAGGGAGATGAGAGAGAAGAAGTGGGGGGCTCCCTGGTCCCAGAAGTTAACAATAACTCTTCAAGCCCAAGTTAAAAGGCTGCTCAACTCTTCTTCCTCTTAGACAGGACTTCTCTCCCCCATCCTCACCCCCTGGTGCAGCTCCTCCCTCCAATTGCCCCATCTGACAAAGGGCCCCATGACCCAAATTCAGTTCCCCACTGAAGCAAGCTGCAGGGGCCCCCCTTCTGGGGCAACTACCAAGTAACCAAACCATTTTGGGGTCTATTGAACCAGGAACCGAACACACCGTCTGCCACTGAACCCGAACCAAACCCCAATTCCACTCCTTGCAGCTCGCGGTGACTCTGGTTTGATCCTGAATCCTGCACCGAAATCAGACCAGCCCCTGTACAGTCCTGTCAACCCAGGAGTCAGACCCCCCCCAATAATGAGATTGTCTTTAAACTGGGAGCAGAGTGTGCAGAGGAGTGGGGGAGGGATTGCGTGTGGCCATTTGCCTTGTAAATGTTCAGCCCTTCCGGGAAGTCTCTTGCTCCCCCCCCCCGGCTTGTTTTTGTTTGACCATTGCTGGGAGGGCAGGGGGAGACTCACTGGTTGCTGGGCGGGGCAGCCCGTCACCCCCTCCTACCCCATGGGGCGGGGGAGCTGCCTTGTGTCTCTCCCCTCCCCTGCCCTGCCAGTCTCCTCTTGCTCTCAGCCTCCCTCCAGCCTCCCCACATCCCCCCTTTCCCTCGCAGTGACCCCCCACATCTTCCCTCCATTGCCGCCTCGCTGCCCCCCAGCCCCGTCATATTCCCCCCCCCGCCCCCGGAGTCGCCCCATCCTCCCTTCAGTGCAACCACCGCCCCCGCCCCCCCCGACCCACACCCCGCCCCTCTTCAGCCCCCCTCCCCCCACGTGTCGCTCCCCCCCCCCCGCCCTGCGCACAATGGCACTCGGGGGCCATCTTCCCGAGATGCACAACCCGGGAATCGCAGCCGGCTCCGCGGGGAGCAGCCCGGGGGTGACGGGGGGGGCGGGTCTCTCTTACCTTCCCTCCGAGCGGGGCCCCCCGGGGCAGGGGCCGGGCCGGGAAGGGGCCCTGGCCGGGCTGGGGGCTCTGCCCTGGGAGAGGCTCCCGGGGAGTAGCGGGCAGGGCCCGGCTGGAGGTTCCCCTCTCCCGGCTGCAGCCCGGGCTCCGGGCGCCCAGCACCAGCCGCCGGGGCGCGGGGATCTCGCCGGGAGCCAGCGGCCGCGATTCACCCCGAGCGCAGCCAAAGCCCAGGCCGGAGCGGGCCTGGCAGGGGGCGGGGAATCCCCGGGCCAGCCATTCCGGAGGCTCCGTGTAGCCAGCTCATCCAAAGAAATACGCGGAGCCTAACCCCGCTGTCTGATTGGCGCGCTCAGCTGCCTATCACAACTCCCAGCTCTCTGATTGGTACGGAAGGGAACGTCCCCCCTTCTCCTTTATTACACTTCAGCCATCTCAGGCGGGTGGGGGGAGGGCTTCCGCCCGGGAAGGATGTTTAAAGGTGCGTTCGGCCCTGGGCGATGATTGGCCCAGTGCGAAGAGCAAAGGGGGCTGTGATTGGAGGAGAGACCAGGTACTTCCCCGCCCTCCTTTATGACGCTGGGCCTGGGCCATGTGGGTGGCTGGGAGCCCTGGAGCTTTACCATATCAGCCCTGGGGGTCGCCTTCAAGCAGGTTGTAGGGACCAGCCCTAGACCAGCAGCATCAGGGCAGTGAGGATGTCAGCTTTGTGCCTTGTGCTGGGAGGGGTGGCTGTAGGGGAGGCCGCTAAGGAAAATTTTGGAGTGGCTACAGCCCCCACAAGCTCCCCTGCCCAGCGCTGCCCTTGTCAGCAAGGCTAAAAACACGTGGGTTGGGGTAAAGGGAAACAAGCTAGAAGCCAGGAGGCCATGAGTATACAGCTCACCTTGACTGAGTGCTGTTTGTATTTGCAGGCACTTCCCAGCCCTTTTTGCTGACCAAGCCAGTGTGTTCCCAGCTCTAGAAGGCAATCCAATATTGTATGTCTTTGCTGCCCATTTTACAAATAATTTCAAAAGAAGTTGCATAAGATCACTGAAATCAAAATGGGGAATAGGACCACAGTCTCCCACAGGGAAGCCCCAGGTCTTAGCTAGTCAGCTCCACTGTCTTTAATCTGAAAGCATCAGATATGTGTTTTGGTTCTCCTGTCGCTATCTTGTAGACTTCACCAGAACCAGCAATAGGAGCTGGGAGTCCTGATTGCAAATGTTCTATAGCTGACTATCAAATACTTGTGTAACCCACTGGCAAGGTGGCAGCTGGTCTACGCACAGCAATTATTCCCATATATGATGCGCTGGGGTGTTCAGTGGGGATCTGCAAAGACATGATTCAAATCCTGTAGCAGAACCATGGAGGGGATCCTTCATCCTGTGCTCAGTGTGGTTTGCATTGGTTTTGTTTTTGTTTCTTGTTTGGGGGGATCTTTAAAAAAATCTTTGTCTGTGGGGATCCAGATGACTGGGTTTGGGTTGCTAGAGGCTGTGGATTTTGCAGGGCTGTGTTGCAGCCCATTTCACACTAGAGGCAGGTAGTGGGGAGGTGCCTCAAACCATCATACTGTTCACCCATCTTGTTTTAAGAGCGTTAGCGATGGGAAACAGATGTACCCAATACTGGGGCTGCAGCTGAGTCCTTGAGATAGTTATAGCTAATTGGAAGTGAGACAGTGATTGGTGGGTCTCTGGAGATTTAATAAATAAATAAAGGGCATAGGTAATTAACTGATCTGGTTCCCCTTTGAAATTAGTGGAAAGATTCCCAATCACTTCAAAGGGCTTTGGCTCAATTCCTAAGTGACTTGGTCAGTCACCCAGAGTGAAATACACTTCACTCCAGCAACCAGGCTCTCTGCAGATAAAGCACAGGGGGGTTAGGAAAGTGAAATCCACCCCCATCCTGAGACCAGGACATAGGACTCCAGCATTAGAAGGCTGAATGCAGCCCTTCTGCATCACTTGGTGGTGCTGGATTCCCCTTCCATGGGGCACTGGGGCTGCTTCCAGGTTTGGGGTTAAGTCAAGATGGGGGTTGCACTGGCTCTCCAGGCTGTGGGTGGGTTTCACCCAGAGGGGCAGAGCAGGATCTAGCACCAGGGGATCCTTCATCCTGTGCTCAGGTCGATACAGCACAGTTCCTCCTGAACAGAGCACAGATTCAGCTTAAGCACAGGCCCAAGGGAGATGGGAGAACTCGTTAGGTACTGTACTGCCTGAATGTGCTAGAAACTCCTCAGTAGTTACAGGCTCCCTGGCAGTTAAAGTCAGTCCAGAAGTTGCCTTTTTAGTGAAGTCTTTCAACTTTTATCCTAAGCTACAAATCATCGCAGCACCCACAGAGTTGGCGGCTAGGCTGGAGCACCCACAGGGAAAAATTAGTGGGTGCTCTGCACCCACCAGCAGCCTAGCTGCCCCCCCACCTCCCCCGAGTGCATAGCGTGCCCGCTCCTCCCCCTCCCAGTGCTTCCTGCTCACTGCCTAACAGCTGTTTGGCGGCCCTTAGTTCGGGGACCGGGAGGGGGAGGAGTGGGGATGTGGCACGCTCAGGGGAGGAGGTGATAAAGAGGCGAGCAGGGGCTGGGACTTGGGGGAAGGTGGTGGAATTGGGGCTGGGTGAGGGTGGTGCAGGGGTGGGGCCGGGGGTCGAGCACCCACGGGGCAGGGGGGAGGTTGGTGCCTATGCTACAAATTGTCTCATCTGAGTGTCCGGGTCCATCTGTCCTCAGTGATTTTACCTCTAATGACTTTAATCAGCAGGTGAATGCCCCCTTTGTACTGCAGCTGTGCGGTGAGTGTGAAAGAGCAAAGACTTTATTCAGAGTTATCCTATGACGATCCTGGTATGAAGGGGAAATATAGGCCTTTGTTATATAAACAGAGTGATAGTCTATCTGGGGTCTCATTGCCGGGAGGATCAGCCTAACCCCCAGCTTAGGGGGAACAGACCCAAGAGTTATTTTATTATGCTGTTCTTCCCAGAGAGTTTCTGCTGCTTTTCTTCATGCCTGTATTCATTTCCCCCTCTCCGCATCCATTATTTTAAGCCAACAGAAGTGACGTCCAGGGGAGGAGACCGGGGAGATGAATTCCTCAGTCTGGGCCATTTGCAGCTCTTGGTGCCAATGTCATGATTCCCAGAATGCTTTGAACAGCAGCAGCATTGGCGGGGAGAGGTCTCTGCACCCATGCACAGAAAAAAGGAAAAACAAGGTTTGGGGCAGATACCGAGCTGGAAAGTCCATCAAAGAAAATGAAAAGGGGCAAAATGGAGGAGGAGCGTTGGGAAGAGTGTGAGAATTGAACCTGCTGACTGCAACTGCCCCCTCCCCACCTGGCCTCAGGTCCCTTTAGACCTGGCTCACTCTGGGGCCTGTTCTTGGCCTGACTACTACTTCTGTTCCCCTACCAGTGTCACCACTTCTAGCAAAGTCCTGGCACTCTGCAGGGGGCAGCCAACATGGGGGCTCCTGCACCCATAAAAGGTCCAGGTTAAACAGAGAACTCCAGTCTGCCAGGCTCTCAGTGTATTTGTCTATTTCAGCTGCAAGAGGGGAATCTGGGGCCAGACTGAGGGGGCCTGGGAGAGCCGCGGGAGCAGCCTCCTGCGCCCAGGAAAAGGAAGTTGCCCATGGTGGGAAGGAAGCACTGACTAGAGATGCTCTTGGGGATGCAGGCAGTTACACTGGCTGCTCTGTAACTGGCCACATCTCCAGGAGTTATCAGTTGGCTGCGATCCACTGAAGTCCATGAAACCGCACTCATTGCAGCTGGGAATCGGGTTCAGTGTTACTGCTGTTGCATCACATTGGCTACCCTGTTGCAGCTATGTAAGATGAACTGGCCACTGAGCTGTAATTTAGCTACTCCAGGCCCTGATGCTCCCTGGCAGCCAGATGCAGGGTCCTAGCTTTTTAAATGAGGAGCAAGAGAAAATAAATCCTCACCTCTTACAGCGGGGGAGGGGGTCAAACATATTCACAGTTTGGACTCCATCTTAGAAAGATTGACCCTTGGAGCAGCTCTCCTCCATTAACACCCCTGTGGCTACCTTAGCAATTGCTGATGGGTGGAAGAAATGCAGACAACGTGTTTCACATACTTTAGTTCCCTTTAAATATAAGTTCCCAACTGGGAAGCAGGAAGATCAGCACCATGTGGCCAGCAGAGCTCCCTAGTCACTGAATTAGTGGGACGTTCACTATTTGCACTAATTTCAGCTGCTTTTTCTGTCATGCTTCAAAAGCAGGCAGCCTTTCATAGACACGTGAGACAGACTCTTCTGCCAGCAAATATCCAGTACCAATGACAAAGTGCAACAAAGTAGGAGCTAGAAACCCATGAGTTCAAATATCACCACAATCCCAACCCGAGTAACTAGAGAAGTATTCGCAAAAAGAAAAGGAGGACTTGTGGCACCTTAGAGACTAACAAATTTATTTGAGCATAAGCTTTCGTGAGCTACAGCTCACTTCACATCCGATGAAGTATTAGACACTTTCTCCTCCAGATTACAAGTTAATTGAGTGGCTGCACAAGGTCACTTCAGGTGGAACTAGGAAGAGAACCCAGGTCTTCAATATGGAAAGTCCAGGCAGGAGCTGTTCATTCCTACTGCCTTTTGGAATGAATGCATACAGTAGATACGATCTAGTTACCTGTCACTACCCACCACTGCATAATGGAGCCAGGAAGAGAACCCTGGAGCTCTGATCTCTAATATTCTAATCTGTCTAGTAAGCATTTGTGTACCTGCTTGCACAGTGTGTGTCAAGTCCCCCTCCGGTGATTGGCCTCAGAAATAATGGCAATTTCTCCTGAAGTTCAAGTAGTGGGGACATGTGCTGGGGACTGAGGAGGCTGTACAACAAATCCTGATGCTGTGTGAGTGGGGATTGTGTGGTTCTATTTGATAGATATTTTAGTTTTCTTTTTTTAATAGTTTATTTAATTACCACAATAGTTAAAACCATTATAATCTGTTGATTGTCAGGTGATCTGCTATAAAATCCGGGTATTCCAGATTGCAAACATCTGTCATGCATTTTGATTGCTGGTGTCACACCAGCACAGCTGAACAATTCCTGACATACATGTTTATATAAAGCACATGGCCCAAAGTACAGGCTGGAGAGCAGCATATTACAGTAAGGTCCAGACTATCATCATAGTGACATACACAGATATCCTCACTGGGGTCAGGTTGACACACACAATTCAGGGGCGGGGTGCGGGGGGAAATCCCATGTCTTCCTTCAAAAGTCACAGCTGGAAAATTAAAGGGAAATAGACAAGAAGCATATTTTTATGTTTCATTTTCCTTAAGTAAATAAGCTGAAAAGGAGCTGATCAGGAACTTTCATAACCAGAACACAGGGTAAAAATTTGAAATGTTTTTCTGAAAGGTACCAAGTGGAAGTACTGTCCATGAACTATGGTGTGGAATTAATGTTACAGTCTCACTTTCAGGAACATTTTATAGATCCCCATCTTCCTCTCATGTTCTCTTTCCTTTGTCCTTTTCTTTCATGTAATCCAGTTTTACCCATTGTTTTCTCCAGCTCTTGTTCTCCATCTCTTTATTTCTCGGAGTCTCCCTAACTCTTCTGTAATCCATGTCACTGATCATACCAACCCACATGCCAAGTTTTCTCTGGTGAATTTATCCCCTCCCTGCTTGGTGGCCCCTGAGCTTTTCCCTTCTCAGGATGGTTTTGCCTTCACTCTTCTCATTTCAGCTTCCCCCACTTTCCCCGGGCTTTTCTCCTTACTCTTGTTTTACTTTATTATCACTTTTTCCCATTTCATTTCTTCTCTCACCTCTGATTAAACCTGCCCTGTATCTGACTCTCTCCTCTGCACAGCCACCTCTTCTTCATCCTGGTGATATATCCCCACCCGCAACTCCTTCCCACAGCAGCATCCCTTCCCTGGTGGCCTGTAGGTCACACTCCCCAGTCCCTGGGTCTCCCTCTCCCAGGATCTCTGCTGTACAGAACCTCCAGCTCCTTCCACCCTCAGGGACACAGTCTGAACTGGGATCCCCATCCCACCCAGAACGAGGGAGAGATTCTCTCCCCACTGAATGAGCCCAGTGGGAAAGTGAAGATCAGGGCATTGTCACCAGCATCAATAAACGTCACCTGCCCCCGGTCACAGTCCAGACAAACCTGGATCCTGCTGGGGACCCGGTGCTGGGGCAGGAGGGTCACAGGGTCGGTGAAAGCCTGGAACTGGCCCACCCACTGCCCCATAGCCCAGATCCCCTTCTCAGGGCTATGGCTGATCTCTCCCTTCCTCCTCACAGACTCTCTGGTGACCCCTGCAGCCCAGGATAGCCCACCTCCACCTCCCAGCAATGTCTCCCTGAGGTGAATCCCTCACAGGCCAGCACACAGCGCTTCTTGTCAAATCTCTCGGGGTTCTTGGGCAGATCCTGCCAGGTTAATCCATATCTCACACTTTTCCCATCCTCAGACAGGACCAAGGTCAGAATGAGCCGTATCTGTGTAAGCAGTGTCAGGATGAGCTGCACCCTGACACCTGGTGGTGAGGTGTGGCAAGTTGTGGAAAAGAACTTCAGGGGCTGATCTCATTTGCATAGGCACACCCACCACGCCTAGAATGAGGCCATAGCTGCCCAAATGGTCACTTTGGCTGCTGTGGGATCCCCAGTGTCTCTGTTATTGGGACAGGAAGAATAAATTATTACCCTGATTATGGGAACTGTGCTTGGAACTGTACTTGGCCTTTTGTTATGATGGAGGGACTCACCATCAACTAAGTAGCACTCGCTAGGCAAGGGTCATGGGTTCCAAAACTGTGTGAATGGAGAGAGGCTGGGGACAAGTATTAATACTTGGTTGTATGGGCCTCTGGGTGAGGGTCTTACATGCTAATTGCACTTCCTCCTGTCTCCACTGTGGAATATCAGAGCTAATTTTGATTCCATTAGGAGTCTAATTACAGGCTGTTGAGCTCACTTTGGGCTAATGGTGCACCAGCCCTGAGGCTCCCCTTCTACAAGCTGAATTCACCAAAGAGCTGAACTGACTAAGAGCTGAAATCACTGAGCGTTGTGTTAAGTAGTGGGGAAGCCTGAAGATCTATTGTGGAGCAGTTTGTGGGATGGCTGGAGTGCCTTGTGGACCGGTTGGTGGAGCAGTTTGTGGGACGGTGGGAGCTGCTTGTGGGCAGTGGAGTGGAGCGAAGCAGTTCGTGGGGCTGCTGGCGGAGTGGAGCGAAGGCCTATGGAGCTGTGGGGTGGTCAGCTTCAGATCACGTAAGGTGCCCCTTACCTCTTCCCCACCCCGCCCCCCAATCTCCACCCAGGTTGGGAGGTAAAGCTCTGCAGATAAACTTTCGAACTCTGGGGCTGCCCTGACCAGGGAAAGAGACTTTTGCGTCATTGGACTTTTGGGACTTTGGGTGATTTGGGGTTGCTGGACTCAGAACCAAAGGGAAAGGACATGCCCCAATTTGCTTGGGGTGGGTTTTTTGCTCATGGGTTGTGTTAGGAATCCTGTTGGTGGTGTTTCCCCAACATAATGCCACATTGTTTCTCTCTGTTATTAAAAGGCTTTTGCTACACTCAGACTATGTGCTTGCCAGAGGGGAAGTATTGCCTCTTGGAGGCGCCCAGCGGGGGTGGTATATATTTGTCCCAGGTCACTGGGTGGGGGCTCGAGCCGGTTTGCATTGTGTTATTGGAATGAATCCCCTAGATATTGAACCCGGCCCTTGTTGCTGCCTACTCTGATGGGCAGAAGGGTTACATCTGGATCCAGAGTCACATTCACTGGGGAGAGAGAATCAGAGCGTGAGGGGCCGAGCTCAGCCCTGGGGGAGGCTGGGACCATTTCTCACACTCCCCAGCAGCCTCATTCTGCCTGGGACAGGCCTGGATCCCAGGGAGCTGCCTCTGTCCTGGGTACCTGAGGCTGAACAGAGATGTCACGGGAGCTTCTCAGTCTATATAATGCGACCCACTTCACTGGTTTCTCATTTGTTTGCAGAGGCTTCAGCCTCCCAGCTTCCTGTTCTGGGGCTGCTCCATTCCCAGCAGCAGAGACACAGCCAGGAAGGTGTCAGAAGCTTTTATTGAGGAGGGAGAAGAGGTGGCAGGTACCAGATTTAACCCCCTGAGAAAACCTCCCTCCCCTAATGCAGCCTCCACTCCCAGGCCAGGGAACAGAGGAAGGTGCAACACTGGGGAAGAGCTACTGAAGACCAAAGAGTAGAAAGTGGCATGCGGTGGGGTAGCCCCATCCCCAGCCCAGAGAGACGAGACCGTGTCAGAGGGAGAGCATCTCCCCAGTCCAGAAAGCAGGGAGCAGCTCCAATGGGAGAGCCCAGCCCTGCCCAAAGGAAAGGCAGGATGTTGGAGAAGAGCAATGGGGAGACCCCCTGCACTGGCATGAAGGGGAGGGAGCTCTCTACTCATTCCTCTCAATTTCATATTAAAAGTCTTGTGATTGCCTATGAAAACCCCAGGGTCGGAGTTAAGGGTGTTTGGATGCTGCTCAGGGAGAGTGTTTCTGTGCATCTGTGTGGACATGAACGCAGCATCAATGTTGGTGTCAGGATTGTTCCTGTGACTTCAGCGTGGGATCTCCTCACTATTCAATGTGCTTATTTTTAGGGCTGTGTGTCATGGCAGGGTGTCGATTTGGTTGGTAACTTAGCTACAATCTCATGAAGATGTTTTCATGGGAATTTTCTCATAATTTAAATCTCTAGCTGCAACCTCATCCTGTCCGAACAATCCCATTAAAGCCCTGTGCTAGCCATCCCGACTTTTCTGGCAGAAGTGGGCTGCAGAAGACCATGCAGGGGGGCGAGCGGCAGGGCTCAGGAGAGAGGCAAGCGGGGCTCAATCTAGCAGCCAGTGTGTGGGGGCAGGCAGTGCTTGGGTGAGCAGCAACTCCAGCCCTGCTAGGGTGAGGGAGGGGAGGGCTAGCCCCACACGGTGTCCTATTATCCCTTTGGGAATTATCGTCACCCTACCTCTTTTTGTCACCAGTGCAGATGGCAGAGTCTGTAGGGGGAAAGGAGAAAAGAGATGAGATTTCAGGCTTTCATATTTATAACAGCGTCCCCACTCTGAACTCCTAGAGCTGTGTTTTCATTTCATCATGACAGCGAAACAGACCGAGAGGCCCAGAGACATGCTCAGGTATTTAATATAAAAAGGTCTGAAACCTTCTATTTCCTCTCTCAGGCATCTCCCAGAAATGGAACCAATATCCATGAAGCCTCACAACCATCCCAGGACAGACGATCTCTAAGAGAGATTTAATTTTCCCTCATCTCCTCCCACCCTTCAGACTCCAGTTGGTTTCTCCCATTCACTTGCGGCCTTTTGTCATAATCTAGACCCAGGTCATGCAAAGACTTTGACATAAAAGTAACTTTACCCACTTTCGTCCCTTTGATGCTAATGGGATGTTGAGAGGTTGTGAAGTCCTGGCTCTAACTGTGAGCTGTGGGGTCTGTTTACTCAGCATCTCTACAGAGAGCAGCAGATGGGGCCCTCATCCTCCAAAGGCAGAAATAGGAATAATAATAAAATCCTTTTATCCATGTGGACATTGAGGCAGGGAGAAGGTTGGTATAAGGGTAATTTCTTATGCAGCAGTTTTGACAGACTGACATAAGAGAAATGTTTCCTTAAGTTGCCGTGTTATTAAGTGATGTGTTCATAAGATCCTATGTGGGACAAGATGTTTTGGTCACACAATGTGCTTAGAGACAACAGACACCCACAACATACTGCCAAGAAGCAGCTCCGGCGGCGCTTTAAAGTGCCCAGGGCTCGCCACAGCAGCTGGAGCCCTGCGGCCGCTCGGGGTAGCAGCAGCAGGGCTCCGGCGGTGATTTAAAGGGCCCGGAGCTCCCCGCAGTGGCCGGTGCACCGGACCCTTTAAATCCCCTCCCGAGCCCAGCTGCCAGAGCTCTGGGGCTCCAGCAGCCGGGCTCCAGTGGTGACTTAAAGGACCAGGGGCTTAGGCCGCTGCTGGGGGTAGCGGCGACAGGGCTCCCGCGGTGGCTAGAGCCCTGGCCCTTTAAATCACCGCCGGGGAAGCCAGTCCGGCACAGCATACTGGCTCTTGCTGGTACACCGTACCAGCTTACTTTCACCTCTGGCTACAGCAAATCTTTTAGAAAGGCTCTGCTCCTTATTTAAACACTTTAGACTCATAGACTTTAAGGACAGGAGGGACCATCATGATCATCTAGTCTGACCTCCTGCACATTGCAGGCCACAGAACCTCGCCCACCCACTCCTGCAATTCACCCCTAAACTCTGGCTGAGTTACTGAAGTCCTCAAATCATGATTTAAAGACTTCAACTTACAGAGAATCCACAATTTACTCTAGTTTAAATCTGCAAGTGATCTGTTCCCCATACCATAGAGGAAGGCAGAAAAACCCCAGGCTCTCTGCCAGTCTGACATGGGGGAAATTCCTTCAAGATCCCAAATATGGTAGTCAGTTGGACGCTGGGCATTTTGGCAAGACCCAACAGCCAGACACTCAGCAAATAATTCTCTATAACTCAGAGCTTCCCCGTCTAGTGCTCCATCACCAACCATCAGGATATTTGATACTTGCCATTGCATATAGAAAGAAATGCTGGCCAGTTCCCTTCTCCTGGGTCATAGGCGGGTCGTGGGGGATTTCTCCTATGAAGCTCTTATTACCCCCTTACAATGTCTGACATATTATACACATCCAAATCACATATTTATTAATTCTTTTCCAGTCACCTTTGAGTGTTGTTTAATATTTTTATCTTCTATAACTCATACAATTCACAGGCATGAACTTTTTTTATTGTCAGGGCTTTTGCTGTCCAAGATATTTTTCATGCTGTTTTCCTTTCTGATTGGTTTGTGTGACGGGATGTACGCCTGTGTTCTCCCCTTTTACAAGATTATGATAAAAGTTATGCAAAGTCTGCCCTGTGAGATATCATTTGAAATGAAGGTCTGGTCTACACCCCAGAGTTAGGTCAACACAAGGCAGCTCCAGGTGCTCAGTTGTCTCTGCTGAATTTATCCCCTACCCTCTCGGTGCCCATTGAATGTTTCCCTTCTCAGGATGGTTTTGCTTTCACTCTTTAGATTTCAGCTTCCCCACTTTCCCCAGGCTTCTCTCCTTATTCTTATATTACTTTATTTTCACCTTTTCCCATTTCATTTCTTCTCTCCCTTCTGGTTAAATCTGCCCAGTCCCTGACTCTCCCCTCCACACAGCCACCTCTTCTTCATCCAGGTGACATCTCCCCACCCTCAACTCTTTCCCACAGCAACATCCCTTCCCTGGTGGCCTGTAGGTCACACTCCCTAGTCCCTGGGTCTCCTGCTCCCAGCTGGTGTGGAACCTCCAGCTTCTCCCCAAATCCCAACTAATTAATTCTGTGTCCCTGCTACACCCACCTCTGACTGTCCCCAGCCTGGCTATTAGTTCTACCCCCTAACCAGCCCCCACCTCTGCCCCTCAGAGCCCCTCTGCTCCTCCTAGAGCTCCAGGGGTTCTTCCCCACCACCACCTCCCATCACTAGTGCTGCAGGGAGGGAGAGTGAGGAGCTTCCAGGGGCCATATAGATGAGGTATTGGGGGGTGGGTAGACAGGGGTCCTCCAGGGGCATAGAGATGAACCAGAATGCTGAGTAGAAGGGGATCCTCCCGGTCATACCAATTAGGATCACTGTGCCTAGAGAAGCACATTTTTTCATTCCCGAGGGCTGTTCCCCCCCCCACACATCTCAGTGACACCATCTCTCCCTAAGGTTGCCAACCCTCCAGGATTGTCCTGGAGTCTCCCGGAATTAAGGATTAATCTTTAATTAAAGATTATGTCATATGACGAAACCTCCAGGAATACGTCCAACGAGAATTTGCAACCCGATCTGACTCAGGATCCCCAGAGTCCTCCTGGATCATAGAGAACAGTGGCAAATAGGCTGCACAATCCCTGGGCAGGCCTGCCAACAGCAATTTGGGGCCCCAGGGCAGGGCAGTCAGTGGGCCCCCTTGAAAGGGATGGCCCGGTGTGGCATTGCCACATGCACGAAGAGCTGGACCACGTGTGGCGGCTGGGCATGGACGCAGTCCGCCTGACATTTGGCGGTGCTGGGCGTGCTCTTCCGGTCAGGGCTAGATTAATCTCATTTGAAACCCCAGATATGTAAGTGGATCAGGAAACGTCTAGGAAGACGCGATTAGATTTATCCCTTTTATTTCTTTATGGATTGTGGATTCTTCTGTGCTAACCCCAGGTGCTTTTGTTTTGCTTGTAACCTTTAAACTGGACCTCAAGAAAGCTATTCTTGGTGCTTAATCCTCATAGTTGCTCTTTTAAAAGCTAGCAATAGCCTGAGTTCCCAGATGTATTTTCTTTCTTTTTTTTTTAATTAATAAAATTTACCTTTTTTAAGAACAGGGTTGGATTTTTGGTGTCCTAGGAGGTTTGTGCACATGGTGTTTAATTAGCTGGTGGCAACAGCTGATTTCCCTTTTTCTTTTCTTTTTTTTTCTTACTTAGCTCTTCTCCGGAGTGGGGTGAAAGGGCTTGAGGGTACCCCACAGGAAGGAATTCCCAAGTGTACCTTCCTGGGCTCTCAAAGGGGTTCTGCACTTGGGTGGTGGCAGCATCTACCCATCCAAGGTCAGAGAAAAGCTGTAACCTTGGGAGTCTAATATAAGCCTGGAGTGGCCAGTATTAATTTTTAGAATACTTGCAGGTCCCCACCTTCTGCACTCGAATTGCCAGAGTGGGGAATCAGCCTTGACAACAACTAATTTTGATTTACTTGTGATTATTCCCCACTTAACCAATTTCTGCTTTTCACCCCAACTGATTGAGATAAAACTAAGGCTCTGTCTACACTGCCAAACTTTAATTAAACTGCTGTTGCATGTCCACACTAGCTCCTTGCGTCGCTGGAGCATCCACACTAGCAGCTCTTGGATCGACACAGAGAGCAGGGCACTGTGGTAACTATCTCACCGTACAACTGGCCGCAGGATACTTTGGGAAGGATTTGCAATGCCTCATGGGGCAGGTACAGCATCACATGGTGCAGGTTTCTCAATCCCATTGTTCCATGAGCATCCTACTAGATTGCCAGCCGCTTTTCAACTGAAGTGTTGTGGGGGCGAGGGTGTGACAGGAAGCATGTGTGTATCGGGGGGGGAGAGGGGTGAGAGACAGTGTGTGTTGGGAGAGGTGACTGTGTGGGCACGCTATCTCTTAAGTTCAGACAGCCACTGGAAGCAACCTGTCCTGATGTATGGGGAGGAGGAAACTCCGGCATCAGCCCTCGCCTCCCTCCCTGGCTCTGTGCAGAACAGAGTGTGTCTCTCTCTCTCACACACATACGGACATCCACCCTGCCTGCCTGCCTCTATGTTCCTATTGACAGGTTTCAGAGTAACAGCCGTGTTAGTCTGAATTCGCAAAAAGAAAAGGAGGACTTGTGGCACCTTAGAGACTAACCAATTTATCTGAGCATGAGCTTTCGTGAGCTACAGCTCACTTCATCGGATGCATACTGTGGAAAATACAGAAAATCTTTTTATACACACAAACCATGAAAAAATGGGTGTTTACCACTACAAAAGGTTTTCTCTCCCCCCACCCCACTCTCCTGCTGGTAATAGCTTATCTACAGTGATCACGCTCCTTACAATAAGAAAAGGAGGACTTGTGGCACCTTAGAGACTAACCAATTAAATTGGTTAGTCTCTTAAGGTGCCACAAGTCCTCCTTTTCTTTTTGCGAATACAGACTAACCCGGCTGTTACTCTGAAACCTCTCCTTACAATGTGTATGATAATCAAGTTGGGCCATTTCCAGCACAAATCCGGGGTTTCTTCCCCCCCCCCCCATTACCAGCAGGAGAGTGGGGTGGGGGGGGGGAGAAAACCTTTTGTAGTGGTAAACACCCATTTTTTCATGGTTTGTGTGTATAAAAACAGCCTCACTGTATTTTCCACAGTATGCATCCGATGAAGTGAGCTGTAGCTCACAAAAGCTTATGTTCAAATAAATTGGTTAGTCTCTAAGGTGCCACAAGTCCTCCTTTTCTTTTTATGTTCCTATTGTGGGACACAGCAGGAGCATTCCACGTTAATGATTTGGTCTTTTGTTTCCCAGCTTTGAAAGGAGAGGGGCACATGCCTGCAGGGCTGCTGAGTTCAAAACAGTGAGCAAAGCGGTCACTGCAGGCCTTCTGGGACACCTCTGGAGGCCGATTACAATGTATTTACACTGGCACTTTGGCAATAAAACCTTTGTGCAAAAAGCCTTATTCTTCTCGTGGAGGTGGTTTTCTTACAGCGCTGCAACTGAGGCGTTTCGTGGCAGAAAGTGACTTTCCAGTGTGTGCTCCTCTGCTGTGTCAGCACCAACAGCTGGCTAGTGGCGGAAAAACTTGGCAGTTTAGACCAGCCATAAATGGAAAAACACCTCCCTGAGCGACAAAAGTTTTAGTGCTGAAAAGCCCCAGTATACACAGCGTTTATCACCGGTGTTGTAGGAACAGCCGTGATCTGTGTGCTCTGTATGACTATGCTCAAAAGGTCTGTGACACTTTCCCCCCCATTTTGTCTCTTCTCCCTCCTTGAATACCTGTGAAGTGGCTTTCCCCCTTCTGGAATGGTTGTGGGATGAATGGACTGATTAAACAGCTAGAAGATCAGAAGAGCTCCCCGGTAGACAAGGTGTCTGGGACTCTAATTAGGCAGTGATCACAATCACCCCCGCAATGCGTGGACACTGGCTGAGGTGGAGTGTGACTAACCAGACGCAGCCACGTCATCTCTAGTTGCAGGCTATGAAGAGCAGGTCCTTAAAAGGGGAAGGGGTCATGTGTTCAGGAGTGCACTCACAAGCTTGTACCTCCCTTGAAGGCCCTTCACCTGGCCAGTGGTTCGCTGCGTTGCAGTCCATCGTGCTTTGGGAAGACTGACCTTCATACACTTACCCTGAAGAATCCTGACCTCTCCAGTGCTGTGCCTGTCCTGGGAGCATGAGTATGCGAGTGTGACCACCCCCACCCACCTTCTTTTGAGCTTAGCTATCAGTATAATAAACATGCTGCTTTCCGCCAAACTCTGGTGGGTCATTAGTCCTCCCTAAGCTTACTAGCTGGCGCAATTTCGGGTAACAACCAGGAGCCGCGATCCCGGTGACAAAGCTACCACCCCTCATTTGGGGTGGTTATTTTTCACCGCCAGGAGAGCTCTCCCCTGGCGATAAAGCGTGACCACACTGACCATGTCACAGCACTGCCATGGCAGGGGGCAGAGGTGGGGCTCAGGAGGGAGGTGCAGGGGGTAGGAGTGAAGGGGACACAGTGCAGGGGTTTGGGGCACAGGAGGGGAGTGCAGGGGTTAGGGGTGCAGGAGAGAGGTGCAGGGATTAGGGTGAAGGGGGCACAGTGCATGGCTTGGGGGAAGGGAGGGAGGGTGGGGAGCCCATGAGGGGCCAGGGGCAAAGTGGGGCACCAAATACAAGTTAGCCAGTGTGCCATTTTCCCTAAAACCGGCCCTGACTGGGGAGGCCATACTATAAACCCTGCTGCTGTGGGAGTGGGGATTGAGTGGTTCCATTTGACATACATTTTAGTTTTCGTTTTTCAATAGTTGATTTTATTATAATGGTTTTAATTATTGTGATAATCTGTTGATTGTCAAGCGATGTGCCATAAAATCCAGGTATTCCAAATTTCAAACATCTGTCACACAGTTGGATGGCTGCTGTCACACATGGGCAGGTTTGGAAGGTGAGAAGTAAAGTGACCCAACCAGCTCTCTCCCGAGCACAGCTGGACAATTCCTGACATATATGTTTATATAAAGCACATGGCCCAAAGTGCAGGCTGGAGAGCAACATACTACAGTAGGGTCCAGGCTACCATCCTAGTCAGATACATAGATATCCCCACTGGTGCTGGATTGACACAGCCAATTTAGGGGGAAATATCCTATGTCTACCTTCAAAAATCACAGCTGGGAAATTAAAGGGAAATAGACAAGAAGAATGTTTTATATGTTTAATTTACCTTTAGTAAATGTCAGGCTTAAAAGGAGCTGAGAGGGAACTTTCATCACCAGAACACAGGGTAAAAACATCCACAAATGTGAAGTGTTATTCTGAAGTGGAATTACTGTCCATGAACTTTGGGGTGGAATTAATGTTACGGTCTCACTTTCAGAAGCATTTTGTACATCTCCATCCCCCTCTCTCTTCCCCTTTCCCCTTTCTCTCATTTCATCCAGTCTTACCCATCATTTTCTCTAGCACTCCTTCTCCAGTTGTTTATTTCCCTGAGTCTCCCTAAGACTACGTCTACAGTGCACACCTCACAATGGCGTGGCTGTGCTGTGTAGCCGCTCTGGGTTGCCGGGGGAGAGCTCTCCTGGCGACAAAATAAAACCCCTCGTTAGAGTTGGCGGCAGCTTCGTCACCGGGATCGTGGCTCTCGCCGACGTAGCGCTGTCCACACCGGCTCTTTTTATCGTTATAACTTTTGTCGTTCAGGGGAGTGTTTTTTCACACCCCTGAGTGACAAGAGTTATAACGATGAAAGTGCCAGTGTAGACGTGGCCTAACTCACCGTTTCTCAAATGCGGCCACCAGGGGGTTTCCTGCCGCCACGACAGCTTCCTGGGTGGTGATGGGGGCGGTGGCAAAGCATTGGCCCCTCCTCCTCCCTCCCGAATGCTCCTGGATGCACCACTCTGCACATCTCCGGAGACAGGTGGAGCACAATGCTGAAGGAGCAAGGTGAGTTCTCTACCTTGGGAGGGCTCGGGGGGGCTTAGTGGGGCTTGGACTTCAGCCCTGGGGTTGGGGGTGGGAGAGGGACTTAGGGAGCCTGGCTGCAGACTAGGGCTCCAGCTCTGGGGCTTCAGACTCCAACCTCTGGCCGCGAGGCAGCAGGCTCCGATCTCTGGCTCTGGCTGCATGGTGCCGACCCCCAATCCTGCCAGCAGCTGCTGGCCCCAGGTGCTGACCCCGTGCGCTCTGACCCCCATCCCTAGTCACTGACCCCAGGTGCCAACCCTGAACTCCAGCGGCTGCCGGCCCTGGGTGTAGATCCCCAGCTCTGGCCTTGGGCTCCAGCGGGTGCTGGCTCTGAATGCCAGCCCCTAGCTCTGGCCATGCAGCAGCAGGTGCAGGCCTCAAGCGCCAGCCCCAAACCCCGGTGGCAGCCAACTGCTGGCCGTGCGCTCCGACCCCCAGCCCTGGCCGCTGACCCTGGGCACAGCTCCTAGGTGTTGATCGTGGGTTCCAGCAGGTGCTGGCCATGGGCGCTGATCCCCAGCCCCAGTCGCCAGCCTCAGGCGCAGATCCCCAGCCCTGGGAATGCAGCAGTGGGCACCAACCCCAGGCTCCAGCAGGTGCTGGCCCAGGACACTGGCTCCTAGCTCCAGCTGTACGGCAGCAGGTGCGGACCACAAGCGCTAACCCTGGGTGTCAACCCGCAGCCCCAGTCGCACAGCAGTTGGTGCTGGCTCTGGGGTGCTGACCCCTGGCTGCATAGCAGTGGGTGCTGATCCCCGGCCTTGCCACACAACTGCGAGCACTGACCCTGGGCTCCAGTGGGTGCTGGTCCAGGGCGCCAACCCACAGCCCCAGGCTGCAGCCCACATCTCCAGTGCAGATGGCAGAGTGTCTAGAGGGGGAAAGAAGAAAAGAGACAGGATATCAGGCTTTCATATTTATAACAGCATGACCACTCTGAACTCCTAGAACTGTGTTTTCATCATTACAGAGAAACAGAACGAGAGGCCCAGAGACACCCTCAGGTATTTAATATAAACTAATCTGAAACTTTCTCTTTCCTGTCTCATTCAGGCATCTCACAGAAATGGAAGTCTCACCACCATCCCAGGACATATAATCTCTAAAAGATTTAATTTTCCCTCATCATCCCCTCCCACCCTTCAGACTCCAGTTGGTTTCTCTCATTCATTTATTGCATTTTGTTGTAACCTAGACCCAGATCATGCAAACACTTTGGCATAAAAGTAACTTTACCCACTTTGGTCAATGCTAAAGGATGTTGAGAGTTTGCGAAGTCCTGGCTCTAACTGTGAGCTGTGGGGTCTGTTTACTCAGCGTCTCTACAGCGAGCAGCATGACGGGGCCCTCATCCTCCATAGGCAAAAATAGGAATAATAATAAAATCATTTTATGCATGTGGAAATTGAGGCAGGGGAAGGTTGACTCCATGGGCCAGATTCACCCCTGTACCAGCAAAAGGAGAGAGGGGAGGGGCCATTTGTGACTCCGCTATTCAGTGGCTGCAGGGGCCGGTGCAGACCTTGGCCCAGGCTGAGGAAGTTCTGAAGCCAGCCAGAGCTACCTCCCTAGGACAGTGGCCCCTGTGTGTCTTGCCCAGCGTGCAGAGTGCCAGAGGCACACGTCCCACGTCCTTCTGTCCCTGCTCCACTCCCCTGCCTCTTCCACCCGCCCTCACCACCCCCACCCCCTTCCCAGCCCTCTCAGGAACCCGCCTTCTGCCTGCAGCTGCTGTGGAGGAGACACAAGAGGCTCCTGTGCTGGAGGGATCCCTCACCGTGGGGCTTTCTCCTTCCCCACAGCCCATGTGCCCAGACTAGCTGCTGTACTTGACCAGAGCCCAGTGATGGGCTGGGTCCAGCTTTAACAAGTGGCCTTTAATTTACAATCCTGACTTATAGGCCCCTGGGGCCTGGTTCTCAGAGGGGTTGGGCACCTGCAGCTCCCATTGACTCCACCTGCAGATGTGGAGGCTGCACGGCTCTGGAGCACCTGCCCTGCAGCTCTCTAGTGGGGAGAGAGAAACGGAGGTGCCCCAAATTAGGCCATTTCCCCTAAATTTTGGCCTTATGGTTGTAAACTTTAGTAAGTCATGAATAAATGGGAGGCATCCTGATGTCTGGGCCCCTGCTATATCTGCTCCATTTGTCTGCTTTCCACTAGTTATGTTCAGTATTGAGAACTGGTACAAGGGTCATTTCTTATACAGCAGTTTGGACAGACGGAGATTGTGCGTTTGTACTGACTGACTTGGCTTTGGCCTGGTGAGCCATTTGCTTGACATAAGGGAAATGTTGCCTTAAAAGACCTTGTTATTAAGTGACATGTTCTTAAGTCGCTATGTGGGACAAAGAGATGTTTTCACCACACAATGTGTTAAAGACAGCAGACATCCAAAATGTAGTGCCAAGGAGCAGTTATCAAAGTCCTAATATCCCTATGCGGAGACAAGGGTCAAAGTGAGCTATGCATAATCAGTGGTAAGAGTCCAATCAGAAAAGAGAACAATAAGATGAAAATAGCTTGGATAGCAAAAGCCCTGCCAATTAGAAAGTTTATGTATGTGTATTTTATGAGTTATATAAGATACTTAATAACACTCAAAGATTTTTGGAAAAGAACTAATAAATATATAATCTGAATGTGTATTATATGTCAGACAACATAAGGGGTAGTCGGAGCTTTGTAGGAAAAATCGCTGTCACCCGCCTTTGCCCCAGCTCTGGGGATAAAAGGGGAATGGAGTCTCCATGGACAATTCTCTCCATGGCCTTCATGCTCTGATGGACATAAAGTTCCCATTTTAAGTGCTGTAGAAATCTGTCCACTAGGAACCAGACTGAGACACCAACTCCCCCATTCTCAGCTCATTCCACACAGGTCTCCAAACAGTCCTCTGGTGGGAAAGACTCTTGATCACTGCTGCCCTGGGCGAATGGTACCTAATGTCCCAACAGTGAAAGGCCCATATTCCATCCCTGCAAACCTGAGGCAGCCAGTCCCCCAGAAATGTGACATCCCCTGGCTGTGGGGAAAGAGAAAGCTAGTCTTAGGTCAGTCTTTCCCACTGAATGGGAAATTCCAGAGTCTTCTGTACAAGGGTGCGAACCTCAGCATGAAGTTATCAGAGAGATTTGTATGCAAAATGTGACCTTCCCCACACATTTTGCTGTAGAGCCCTGGGGAGATGTGGTGCTAACATCATCTCCAAGCTCTTTCCCAGCTTTGCGAAGTGTGAGGGGGAGTGAGAGAGCCACATACCTGCTCAAGGTGCTTCTGACATCCTAGAGGAGAGAAATAGAGAATTTCAGTCCCACCTGACATACATTTTAATTCCAAAGAAGGGATTTAGCAAGTATGGGGAAAAGAGGCCCTGCTGTGGCTTGAGGGCCATGGACTCCCTGAGCTAATGGGGTTTTTCCATCTCTAATAAAAATGTGTCCATGAGGCTGCAAAGAACAATAGTCATTCGCATTTCAGGAATATACACACTGAGTTACACTGTGATCTCTGACTGATGCACTCCCCTGCCCATGTTTTAGAAGCAGTCCTGTCCCTATGGTGGGATCTGGAGTATTTCTAACTCACTCTCACCTGCAGGAAGTCATTTGCTGGCTTCTGATACTTCCCTTCCATCTCACTGATCAGCTCACTGATGGGAAATCTCCTCCAAGAGTTTGGTGATATTTTCTTTTTGTATCTTCACTATCTCCTCGTCCAGCTTCTCCAGCTGGGCCAGCAGGAGTCGCTCTTATTCCTCCAGGAACCGCCGCAGTTGCTGAAATTCAGACACAATCTTCTGTCTCTTGGCTTGTGTATTTCGCTGTAAAAAAATGAGGGAAAGGGGTGGTCAGGGACATGCATGGAGCCTATGGCTCTTTCATAGAGAGCTGAGTGTGCAGGAGGGAGAATTTATTTGTAAATTCTAAGTCATCTGACACTGAACAATATCCTGTGGTTACTAGAGAGAGGATTTTCTCATACCTTTCCATTTGGCTCCAGAATCTCGTAAAGGGATGTTCTCACGTCTGGCATGGTTCTGTTAGTGCGTTATCGATGGCCTCAGAGATGCAGATCCAAAGCAGCAGGAGGTAGGACTCAGTACTAGGTGGCATTTTGAGCACAAAAATTTTTTTCCAGGGAAAATGCAGCTTTGTCAATACTGAAACATTTCATGAATTCCTGGTAACATCACCCATTTGTTTTGTTACAAAAAGAAGTAAATGAAAAATCAAAAGATTTTCTTGTTATAATTTTTTTTCCAGCATTTTAAATTTCAAATTATTTTTTGTTTGAAAAATTCCTTCTTTTTATATAATTATATATATTTTTAAGGAGATGGTTAAAATTGAAACAAAACATTTTGATTTTGTCAAAATGAAACATTTCGTTTGACCAAGAAAAGGTCAATTTTGTGATTTGCTGAAAATGTTATAAAAATAATTTTTGGTTCAGGCCATTTTTTTTTTTTTTTTTATATCTAGCCAGAGAAAAAGATCTGGTATTTGCCCAGCTCTGCTCAGAACCACATTGACAGAGACGGGTGGGAAGAACAAAAAGAATGAAACTATGACACAAAAAACTGCAGACTCAGACAGAGAGCTCTGCATTGGATACATTCAGTTCACATTGGAAAGATTTTAATCACAGCCACAAAAACTAGAAATTCATTAATTGAAAATTTAGAATGTGAAGAGGAACATATTGCCCTTTTCTAGGGAGAGGATTTTTCGGGCCCTCTGTAGGGATGCACGCACGCACGCACAAAATCCCAGGATCATGAAGCTACAAAGCAGTCGTTCACAAGAGTGAAAAGTGAAGGACATAAGCTGTAATAAAAGATAAACTGTAATTAAAGAGAAACTGACTTAAGAAATAAGCAGGGTGTGAGCTGTAGTGACAATAAGAAAATAGTAAGGACTGTAAAACAACATCTCTGGACAGCACCCTCAGGCATGCAAGGGGAATGACAGGAATGGAGAAATTGTCAGAGTACAAAGACAGGTTTCAGAGTAGCAGCCGTGTTAGTCTGTATTCGCAAAAAGAAAAGGAGGACGTGTGGCACCTTAGAGACTAACAAATTTATTTGAGCATGAGCTTCATGAGCTACAGCTCACTTCATCGGATGCATGAATGCATTTTCCACTGAATGCATCCGATGAAGTGAGCTGTAGCTCACGAAAGCTTATGCTCAAATAAATTTGTTAGTCTCTAAGGTGCCACAAGTACTCCTTTTCTTTTTTCAGAGTACAAAGGGACTGTAAACCAGAGGAGCAGAGGGATAATTGTTCAGTCAAGAAACCAAGATATCACACTGAGGAATATGTGGCTTTATTGAAGCTGGAGCTCAAAACAGTAAACAAAGATTACATAAAAGGATTCCTCAAGATATAACTAAACATCCTCCAAACTCTGGGCTGACAGAGGCTGAAAACTGTGAAACTGCAGAGTGAACGTGTATCAGTCAGAGTTTGTTCTAGTGTACTGGATTTTCTAATTCAAAATTCTGTTAGTTCATAGATATAAGCTGTTACCTATAAAGTGAGTTTAATTAAGCTAATAGTAGTTAATACATAGGAGACAAGAATAATAGTTTATGGCAGTGGTTTTCAGGGTCCACACCGGGCCAATCAGAGGGGAGGCCAGGAGGGCCATTTGGCCTGGGCCTCAAGCTCAAAGGGGGCCTCAAATTTAGACACTTGTTAATTTTTTGGCATTTGATAAATTTTGCAACTTGTTTTTATGCACATCCCTATCGGACCAAACTGTGACACTCTCTCAGCTTAGAGCTGCAAACTTAAGCAAATAAGAGGTGTGATTTGGTAAAAGACATCATTTTTTTTGTTAACATGATGAACGTGTCCTCTCAGATCAGCTGATTATATAAACAAACCACTACTAGTGACTGGTGCTGGATCAATTGCATGTTGAAAGGTAGAGAATTGTTACATTTTAGTGTCTTTATAGTTTTACGTCTAGTTGACTAAGGAATTATTTATGTGTGAGAATTCCTCATTATTATCTTCCTATGGTAGCTAAAAGAGGTGACTGGTTGGTTGGTTGAGCCCTAGCTTGGTAGCTTGGCCATCATCATAGTCTTTCGTAGTATATAAGCCCAGATTCAAGGTGAAAATTTGTGAGGACAATCTTGTAGAGAGTTTCATGAGGACACACATTTGAAATTTTTGGACATTATCCCTCTGTCTGTATCCGTGTCTGTGTTTATGATATATATGCCATCCCTTTGTCTTCAGCTCAGCCTGTTATATTATACTTTGTGTGCTTAGGTTATTATCCTTATCACTGAATCAAAACTCATCTGACTGTTTCATTTTGTGTTCTTAATTACTATTCCTTCGTTGAGTATTTACTCTTGACTGAATGCTCTACAGAAGCTAATAACTGGAAAAAACTTCTTAAGCGGATCCTGAATGTCATCCTTTTTCTTTCTGAGCAGGGATTGGCGTTCTTTGGTTCTAGTCAACGTATTGGTGATCATGCAAATGGAAACTTTCTAGGCATAGCTGAGCTCCTCAGCAAATATGACCCACTTTTATCAGAGCATGTTAAACGTGTTTGAGAATCGCAAGAGAGTCAAAAACACATGCAAGCCCATTATCTCTCCACACGCATACAAAATGAGTTTATTGAGCTATGTGGATCATTCGTACAAACAACAATTCTTGATGAGATTCGAAATGCCAAGTGTTTTTCAATCATTGTTGATGCCACTCCAGATTGTTCTCACAAGGAACAGATTATTATGGTTATTCGATATGTTAAGTTTGTAGACAGCTCAACATTTTCAATTGAAGAAAGGTTTATTTTGTTTGATAATTTCATGAGAAAAACTGGAAAAGAAATTGCTCCTCGAGTACTAGCAATTCTAGAAGGTTTTAAGTTAGATTTTCAAGTCGGCATTGGTCAAGCCTATGACAATGGATCTTATATGGCTGGGAAGTACAAAGGTGTACAAAAACAACGAGGAATCCGGTGGCACCTTAAAGACTAACAGATTTATTTGCCCATGCATCTGAAGAATTGCGGTTTTTACCCACGAAAGCTTATGCCCAAATAAATCTGTGAGTCTCTAAGGTTCCAGCAGACTCATCGTTGTTTTTGTGGATACAGACTAACATGGCTACCCCCTGATACTTGACACCATGAAAGGTGTACAAGCAGTTCTGTTTGAGCATAATTCAAACTGTATTTTCTCCAGCTGTGGAAACCACACACTAAACCTTGTAGGTGTTGACTGTGCTGAATCATGCAAGGAAGCAATTACTTACTTTGGAACTGTTCAGCAAATGTACAGTCTCTTCAGTAGGAGTCCACAAAGGTGGGAAATTCTGAAGCAATATCTTCCTGTTTCACTGCATGGGATGTCCAATACTAGATGGTCTGCATGGATTGCTGGTGTTTAACCAGTTGCGCAGCATTTGAATTCAGTAAGAAAGGCTTTATACGAGCTTGAATCTCTCAATCTCACTGCACAGGCTCGACTTGAACTTCAGTCTATTCAGAAGCCCATGTCCAAATTTGAATGCATTCTGATGTCATGTTGTATAACCGCCTGCCCTCCTTGCCAAGTTCCATATCCTCCTCACCCAGATGCCCAAGAACGCGGCGGGGAGGAGGCTCCAGGCACCATGCCACTCAACTCCAGGGGATGACCCAAGCAACAGAAGGCTGTCATTCAAACAGTTTTGATTTGTAGTGTGGCTAAATAAGCAGTGTGGCCTTGTCCTTCCTCCCCCACCTCACTCCGTTATCAAACCCTTTGTTACACCCAGGCAACCTTTTACTAGTCAGCATTGTCAGTGATCTCAAGTGTTTTTTAATAAATAAAGAATGAATGGATTCAGAACAATAGGGACTTTATTTTCTGAGCCAGCTGGGGTCGAAGGGCAAGAGAGGGATTGTCTTACAGGGATGTACATTCACCAAAGGGGGTTGTTTTGCATCAAGAACAAACACACACAACTGTCACACTGTAGCCTGGTCAGTCATGAAACTGCTTTTCAAAGCCTCTCTGATGCGCAGCACACCTCGGTGCTCTTCTAATTGCCCTGGTTTCTGGCTGTTCAAAATTGGCCACCAGGCGATTTGCCTCAACCTCCCACCCCGCCATAAACGTCTCACCCTTTCTCTCTCAGATATTATGGAGGACACAGCAAGCAGCAATAACAACAGGAATATTGGTTGCGCTGAGGTCTAACCTACTCAGCCAACTGCGCAAGGACCCTTTTAAATGCCCAAAGGCACATTCTACCACTATTCCACACTTGCTCAGCCTATAGTTGAACTGCTCCTTACTGCTGTCCAGGCTGCCTGTGTACACCTTCATGAGCCATGGGAGCAAGGGCTAGACTGGGTCCTCAAGGATAACTATTGGCATTTCAACATCCCCAATGGTAATTTTCTGGTCTGGGAAGAAAGTCCCTTCTTGCAGCTTTCCAAACAGCCTGGAGTGCCAAAAGATGAAAGCATCATGCACCTTTCCCAAACATCCCATGTTAATGTCAGTGAAACGACCCTTGTGATCCACCAGTGCTTGCAACACCATTCAAAAGTACCCCTTGTGGTTTATGTACTCTTTGGCAAGGTGGTCCAGTGCCAAGATAGGGATATGCGTTCTGTCTATTGCCCCACCACAGTTAGGGAACCCCACTGAAGCAAAGCCATCCACTATGACCTGTACATTTCCCAGAGTCACTACCCTTCTTAGCACTTACCCTTCTTGATTGCTCTGGCTACTTGGATCACAGCAGCCCCCACGGTAGATTTGTCCACTCCGAATTGATTCCCGACTGACTGGTAGCAGTCAGGCGTTGCAAGCTTCCACAGGGCTATCGCCACTTGCTTCTCAACTGTCAGGAATCTTGGTATTCCTGCACTTCAGGGCAGGGCAAAGCAACTCACAAATCTCCATGAAAGTGGCCTTACGCATGCGAAAGTTTCACGGCCACTGGGAATCATCCCATACCTGCAACACTATGCGGTCCCACCAGTCTGTGCTTGTTTGCCAGGCCCAGAATTGGCGTTCCTCTGTATCAACATGCCCCAATGCCGCCATGATATCCCAATTGCCACATTCCATGCTTTCAGAAACGTTGGTGTCCATGTCCTCATCACAATCTTCCTCATGCTGGCGGCTCCTAGCTAGGCTTTGCACATACTTCAAGATAATGTGCGAGGTTTTACAATGCTCACAACAGCAGTGCGCAGCTGAATGGACTCCATGCTTGCCGTGCTATGGCTATGGCTATGCACGATTGACTGTATAAAAATCACTTATTAAAGATCGACGTCTATAAAATCGACCTAATTTCGTAGTGTAGACATGCCCTAATTTGTACCCTTTTGGGTTTCTTTGGCAGTTCAACAGACTGAATAATGAAGATCTACTTTCTGCAGCTGAACTATTTCAGCAACAGGACAACAAAGAAATCTCAAAAGATCTCAGTGACGAGGTTATCTTCCTCAAATGAATATATTCCACGAACTTTAAACCGGATTGCAAGCCAAAGGAATTGCTTCAAGAAATACTCGAACTTTGACTCTTTGGGGTGTTTCCTAATATTATGATTGCATTGCGTATTTTTGTCAGTTTGCCTGCATCAGTGGTTTCAGGTGAGTGCATCTTCAACATGTTGAAGCAGGTAAAGAACTATCACTGTTCAACTAAAGGACAAGAGCGTTTGAATGGGCTCGCCATGCTTAATATCAACTGTGACATTGCACGAAAGCTAGAAAGATTTTTCCTCACTAATTAGTGCATTTGCACAGAAAAAGGCTAGAAAAGCATTTGTTAAATAAAGAAATATTCAAATTATGTCTCACTTTTTTTTTTTTTGGTGCCTTATTTTGTTTTCATGTGCGTCATTTTTTATTTTTATTATGGCTAGGAGCTTCAAAAGCTGGAAGTGGCCTGGGCCTCTCTGGAGCTCTGAGAGGGCCTGGGTCCACAGACAATGTCTAAGGGGTCTGCAAAAGACTAAGACTGAAAACTGTGCTAGAATGTGCTAGAAACTCCTCAGTAGTTACAAAAAGAAAAGGAGTACTTGTGGCGCCTTAGAGACTAACCAATTTATTTGAGCATGAGCTTTCGTGAGCTACAGCTCACTTCATCGGATGCGTCCGATGAAGTGAGCTGTAGCTCACGAAAGCTCATGCTCAAATAAATTGGTTAGTCTCTAAGGTGCCACAAGTACTCCTTTTCTTTTTGCAAAGACAGACTAACATGGCTGTTACTCTGAAACCTGTCAGTAGTTACAGGCTCCCTAGGAGACAAAGTCGGTCCAGAAGTTAGTGAAGTCTTTCAACTTTTACCCGAAGCAATAAATTGTCTCATCTGAGTGTCCAGGTCCATCTGTGCTCAGGATTTTACCTCTAATGACTTTAATCAGCAGGTGAATGCCCCCTTTGTACTGCAGCTGGTGTGGTGAGTGTGAAACTGCAAAGATTGTATTCAGCATTATCATATGATGGTCCTGGTAGGAAGGGGAAATACCAGCCTTTGTTATAGAAACACTAATTTGTGGATGTTTTTACCATATGTTCTGGTTACGAATTTACAGCTGCACTGCGGGACAGGCAGATGTGGGGTGACAGGGATGCAGAATAAATTAATTAGTGTTTGGGGAGAAGGTGGAGGCCCCCACGTCTCCCCTCAGGGCCCCGCCCCTACTCCTGCGGCTCCAGGGGTTCTTCCTCCCCTCCCCTTCCCCCACCCGGTGCTGCAAGGAGGAAGGGGGGATAGGCTTCCAGAGGTCATAGAGCTCAATGGTTGGGTGGACAGGAGTTGTCCCAAGTCATAGAGATGAGCCAGAAGGCTGGGTAGATAGGAGTGCTCCACGCCATAGGAGCTAGGAGGACTGTGGCTGGAGAAGCCCATTTCTTCAAACCCAGTGGGCTGTTCCCCCCATGTCTGAGTGACAGAGTCTGACCCAGGATCCCCAGAGTCCTCCTGGATCATACAGGACAGTGGCAAACAGGCTGCACAATGCCTGGGGCAATGAGATCAGTTTCTCTACCTCGCTCACTGAATGCTCTCTATGGTTTGACAGTGCAGAGGTTTCACAGAGTTGAGACCCAAAGCAATTTCCAGGGTCATAGAGACGGTGCTGTCTGAGGCTGGAGAAGCTGATCTCAGGGTCCACAGTGGAATATTCCCCACCCCACACCCCACCTCAGGGACAGAGGCTGAGCCGGGTGTCTGTGTCCCAGACCTGGAGCCAGGGTTGGATTTTCTCCCCAGGGA
This sequence comes from Lepidochelys kempii, assembly GCF_965140285.1. NCBI lineage: Eukaryota > Metazoa > Chordata > Testudines > Cheloniidae > Lepidochelys > Lepidochelys kempii. The sequence goes on along the minus strand of NC_136393.1, from coordinate 43,556,509 downwards.
CGGAGCGGTGGGTTGGTCCTTGCCAATGAAACTCAATTTTGAGTAGTTGAGGAGGGAGCGAAAGCCCCCTGCAGTGACTGCCACCCTCCCTAGCCTGAATCAATGCGTCCCTCCTGCTCCTATCACATACAGCATCAGGGTCCTGTGTGCAGCTGGTGAGAGAGCTCCTTCCCCTTCCCGTTCCCTGGCCCACCTCCCTGTGAGTGAGGGCCTGTGCTCTGAGCCAACCCAGCCGTGCCAATGATCTCTGAGTTCTTGGCTGCAGTTCTAAGCCTGAAACTGGCAGGCAGCCCAGGAGAATTGGGCAATTCTGACATCCGAAACTTTCCAATCAAATTGGTCTGACTCACATCTGATATTTCTGCTGAGTGAGGGAGCAGTGGCCATATGTAAACTCAGTCTCTCCACTTTACAGCCATGGATCCTAATGCTGCAGCCCTTGGGATCCTGGGAATCCAGCCTGTGCAGTGATGGTCCTCCCAGCCCCCCTTAACTAAGCAGACACCAGACCTTAACAATCACTTTATTCTGGTTAGGCTTTTGCACACCCTGGTGGGCTACCTCTGGGTCCAGCGTCAGTTCAGATGCACTTCACGGACTCACCCTGGGCTCAGCGCAGGAACGGAGGGGTTGGAGGAGGGTGGGCACTGGACTTCCCTTCACTTCCCTCTGTTGGAGCAAAATCTTAATGCCCCACCTCCCTCACCATCACCCCACCCCTGCCATTGTGCAGAAGACCCAGGTGTTACCGGTGCAGAGGAGACCTGGTGGGGCAGGAGGGAATTTCAGTGGCTGCTGCACTCAGAGAGAACCACCCACCGATGCATGCGACCCGACAGAGCCTGCACTGAGGGCTCCTTGTCCAGGAAATGCTGGGACAGCTGCCCTGGAGTGAACAGGTTTAGGTTCCTCCCAAAGACAGCTTGCTGGGAGGTGGGCTGGTCCTTGCCAATAAACCTCAATTTTAAATCGCTGAGGAGGAGGGAGCGAAGGCCCCCTGCAGTGACTGCCACCCTCCCTAGCCTGAATCAATGCATCCCTCCTGCTCCTATCCCATACAGCATCAGTGTGCAGCAGGCGAGAGAGCTCCTTCCCCTTCCCTGCCCCCCCGTTGGCGCGGGACAGAGGCTCTGTGTGTGTCTAGCCAGGCGGGGCGAGGGAAGAGCAGTTTTGCGCTATGCTATGCCGGGGGGAGGGAGCGTGTGAGCCCCTGGCTAGAGATCTTGACCTGGGTCTGCTCCTGGCTTGCCTGAGTTAGATAAAAGCCTTGTGCGATTGTTGAGTGTGATGCTTGTTCCAGGGTTACTTTGAGCTGGGACCCCTTCCCTGACGCTGGATACCGCCGCCTGACACGGATTAGGGCTGAGTCTTAACAAATAACCCCTCCCCCTGTGTATGGAGCAATCAAACTTCCCTCTCACCTGGTGCAGGCTGCTCTGCTCAACCATCAACCAAGTCACATGGCATCTGTCTGTCCCCACTCCGTCTACAGGCTCACACCCCAGAGGCAGCCTCTGATTGCAGCCTCCTGAACCAAGATGCTGGGAGCGCTGCCCCCAGGAACCAAGCTCAGAAGTTGTTCAATGGGCTCTGCTAAAAGAAGGCTCCCCTCTGAGCTCTCTTTAACTGCTGAATGGTCGTTCACTCGGCCGAATGCCTGGAACGGACTGCGTGGGAATAAGGAAAGAGCAGAAAGTGCTGGGAGTTTGCCCAAGGCCCGACACACACCCTGGATACTGCAGGACAGGTTTTCATGATGAAGGAGCTTTGCACCAGTCTCCTGTATCCTCCAGCAAATCGCTTCCCCGTGACATCATGTCCCGCAACACAGAGTCCCAGCTTTGCCTCTCTTTAAAACCCAAAGTGACACGAGACTGAGCCCTGCAGTCCACCTGGATTACACCGGGTACCAGCCGCCAGTCACTGTACCGCGTGTGCCACAGTGAGCTAACCCCAGCCTGTGAGAGCCACACAACCTGAGCCAGGAGCCAGCCAAGCCACGCCTCCTGGGAAATATCCCACAGGGCAGTGTGTTTTCCTCACCATACCCGGGGCAGTACGAGGAGTGTGAGATCACCACGGCTGACTGAAGGAAGCAAACCACAACACTCCACCCTGGCTACCTCGAGCAATACAGCATCTCCCCACCTCCGGGAGGTTCGCCTGGCAACAAGATTCCCGGCTTCATGAAACAAGTGCATCCTGCAGTGACAGTGCCCCACTCTCTAGGCAAGGCACTAGTGGGCAATTGACCTGACCGGGACGGCAAGCCCCGATCCGCGAAGATAGAGAGGGAGGGAAGGAAGGGATTTTGCAATGAGCCATGGTGCAAGTGAAGGGCAGTGGATTGCACCAAGTAGGGACGGCACCCCAAATCAGAGCAGGGGGAGAATGCACTCAGCAAGGACTGTACCCCTGAGTCAGAGCAAGAAGGAGTGGGGAGAACTCCATTCTGACTTCTTTGTTTTGTTTCTGTCAGGGGTAGCTCATCACTGCGACCACCTGAGGGAGGTGTTGGGTTGAGATCAGCTGGTCAAAGCAGGCAATAGGGACAGAATCGGAGACTTGAAGCTCCTCGAGTGACCTCTGACCTTTCCAGACCTGCCCTTCAATCACACACAGCGATTGTAAAGTTGAATGTGGTAGTAACTAGACCCATTTGAAACCCTTTACCACACAAGACAAAGCCTGTAGGATTCATCATGAAGTATTTATTTCTCCTCCCCTGGATCCCTGCAGCTACCAGCCACCTTGGAGCTTTCCCTCCTCTCTCCCAAGCTGGGCTCACTTGATCACAGGAGCTCAGCGGAGGGTCCAGCTTTGCTCTTTCGCTTCCATTCTTCACGTCTTTGGACGGCTGCATTGGCAACTGAGCAGCCTGATGGAAACACTGAGTCCTCTGTCTCGGCAGGCAGGCCCAGCCGCCAAAGCCAAAGACTCCCTGAGAACAGGGGGAGGTTCGCCTGAACTCTCAGGAGTGGCGGCTGGGCCCATAGGGTAGGGTTACCATATTTGAACTTTCAAAAAAGAGGACACTCCGAGGGTGGGGGGGGAGTGGTAGCCTTGCCCCCTATCTACTCCCTCCCACTTCCTGCCCCCTGACTGCCCCCCACAGAACTGCCAACCCATCCAACCCCCCCTGCTCCTTGTCCCCTGATCGCCCCCTCCCAGGACCCTCCCCTCTATCTAAGCCTTCCTTCTCCCTTTCTCCAACTGCCCCCTCCTTAGACCCCCCACCCTAACTGCCCCCCTAGAACTCCACCCCCTACCTGTCGCCTGACTGCTCCGCCCCCTATCCGCACCCCCGCCCCCTGACACACCCCCAGCTCTCCCACACCTATCCAACCACTCCCTGTCCCCTGACTGCCCCCACATAACGCCCAACCCATCTAACCCCCCTTGCTCCCCGCCTCTGACTTCCTCCCTGAACCTCCGCCCCATCCACCCCCTCCCCCGCTCCCTGTCCCTTGACTCCCCCGACCCCTCTCCAAATGCCCACCCACTGACAGGCTCCCCCCAGAACCCCTGACCCATCCAACCCCTCCTGCTCCCTGTCCCCTGACTGTCCCTTCGGACCCCATGCCCCTTCTCCAGCCCCCCCTGCCCCCGCACCCTGCTGCTCAGAGCAGTGTGTCTGGGGTGCGGAGCCAGACACAGTGCCGTGCTCCCCCGCAGAGCATGCAGCTCCCCCTCCACCCCCAGAGTGCTGCATTGGGAGGGAAATCTCGGACCTTTGGAGAGTTTTAAAAATTCCTCCCGGAGGGCGATTGAAAACCCAAAAAGCCGGACATGTCCGGGAAACTCTGGACGCATGGTAACCCGACCATAGGGACTCCAGGATCTGCAGCTGCTGCCACCTATATGGTGAATCCTCCGACTCATCACCAACCAGCTCTTCCCCATTCTCCAACCTGGCCCCACGGTCTGACCGTGCAGGAGAACAAAAACCCTTTGGGACAGCAGGAGAGTCTCCTCAATGCCGCAGTCTTCGCATGGCTTCCTGCGGTCACAGTGAAACACGACTACCCTGCCCCCAGGAGTCTCTCAAGGAGCTGCCGGCTCAGTCACTGGGCACTCACTCGTAATGGTCTCGGGCAGTGGCATTGCAGAGGGAGCTGAGCAGACCGTCCCTTCTGTGACTTCCTGAATTGTTGCCAGGACGGATTCTCCTCTGCGCTAGGGAGAGTCCCCGAGGACAAGCAGCTGTGGTGCAGGAGGGGGCAAGACAAGCACTCCCTCTGAGCCCTTGACTAGCAGGCAAGCAGGACTCTGGGAGCCAAGGGATCGATGTGTCTTGCTGGGAGAGCAGAGCTGGAGAGCAGAAAAGGGCACTGGAGGAATTGTAGAAAAGTCAAGTGTCATGGCTGGGTCATGGGCAGCCAGACCTAGTGGTCAGAGGCAGAGTCCACACTCACAAGACAGGAGTCGAGAGTCAGCTGGGTGAGGACACCGGAAGAGCAGAAGCAAAAGACCAAATTGGGTTCAGAACCTCAAATCAGATGGGTCACCCCGAGTCAGGATGCCAGGAAATCAAGCCTGGGGAGTGGGAGCAGGAACAGCCAACACACGGTCCAGAAGGGGCGAGGAGCTCGGGTGTTCAGACAGCTTCTTGTTCCTGCTGCTGGTTTAAGGAGGTCCCGGGGGCCGATTAGCTGCTCTGGGACTCTGCCAATGGGCCTTAGGGATGGAGCCTCAAACTGGGTCTGGACTTCGTAAGTCCTAGGTAAGCAGTTTTTCATAGGCTTCCAGGTAGCGTGCTGGAGGGTGGCTGCTCCCATGAACCCTGCAGACCGGGGTTAATGACCCATGGGTCAGGACAGTGAGTGATCTCTCCCCGCTCAAACCTCCTGCACGAAACAGTCTCCAGGGTCCCAGATGCATCCTCTGAGAAGAAAAAAACATAGTCATGAGGACAAATAGACTGTGTAACAGGAGCCCCCTCTTTGTTGCAACAGCCCCAAGTGTCCAGAAGAGTGGACGGTTCTTACCTCCAGGAGATGCCTGGGATCTTCCATCTAAGCCTCAAGGGGACCCCTGTTGCTTGGTCTGACAGGAGGAGATCATCTGTCCCCACTGCTCCCTGCGCTGGGCTGGCTGCAGCACACATCTGTGTAAGAGGCTGGGCCAGAGAGATGTTACAATCAGGGTCTAGGCACCCCAGAAGGAGAACAGAGGGTCTGAAAGCAGAAGACGAAGCAATCAAATCAGTGGATTCGACAGAGAAGTTTTCTACCCAACAGGGACATCAAAGAAGGTCTCTTAGGAAAGCTGAGATGTTAGTCTGGAAACTGCTAAGGCAAAGATTGTGACTTGTTAAGATTCAGTTTTAGTCATGACAAAGTGTGTTGTGTTTTGTTTCTCTCTTTGAAATATGTCTCTTTCTCTTGCTTAGTGTCACTTAAATCTCTTCTTTGTTACTATGCTTCCCAAAGCACCTCAGTGTTGTGTGTTCGGGTGAAGTGTGAGTCTCCAGCCTACCCAACAGGCTGAGCTGTGCCCTGTCTCTCTGAAGGTAGCGAATAATTTCTGAGCGGTGCTGGGCCCAGAGTTCAAGGGCAGTTCACCAGACATCTCCTGTGAAGCCCAAAGAGACCAAAGGAGCAGGAGAGATTCCGGCCCCACTGACCCATGGCAACTTCCCACAGAAGAGGCTACACAGGGCTCCAGACACAGCCTCTTTGGGTGTGTACCAGAGTTCACTCACCGCTAGATGCTGGCCAGGCCTCGTGTCACCGCTTTCTAGCTGGGCTAGCAACCCCGCTGATACTCACTCTTGCAGTTTGTTGGCTGGGAACTCAGTCCTCCAACCAGGTGACTGTCCTTTACTCCACTCCTTCCTGGGTCGTGCTCCTTGCAAACAAAGTCCAAAAATGTCTTAAACAGAAACAAGGCCTTCCACCCTCGTGGGGAGTTCTTCCTCAGCCTGATTTCGGTTTGGCCTGCCCTTCTTGGGTTTCTGGGGTCTTCTATGTCCCCTTCCTTAGGGACGGTGAGAGAAGCCAGTCCTACCCTGGACTCCAGAGTTTGGCCCAAGGCCATCTACTGAACAGCTCGCTCTGCTTCTGGAGTTTTGCTGCTGTTATCCCTTGTTTCCTCTCAGGTGGGGCTCACTTGGTCATCAATTTGGCCTAGCCCCAGGCTAGGCAGCCATAGGCCAAGCCACCCTGTTAGATACCCTCCTCCTTCAAATCCGGTCCAGCCCGGCTGACAGGTTTGCTGAGGGGATGGTGAAACCCCATTGCTGATCAGAAGGAGGTCAGAGTCTGTTCTCTAGGAGCTGAAGGTCCGTTTGTCCCGCTGTGGGAAATGGAGCTGGAGAGCGGAGATGTTAGGTGAAAGAGACTGTATGATGGAGTTGGAGAGTGAGGGAAGGAAGCCTCCTCCCAGAAACCCTCCCAGGAGAACAGGTTTGAGGAGGATTTCTCTGGGGAGCCTCTTGCTTGGAAAAAAACAAGGGTGGCACATTGATGGAGATGTCTCTGTCGCAGGGATGGGGGAAGCTCCCAGCCAGGCTATGCAGCAGGGATCCCATTTCTCCCCCAAGAAACCCATATGCCCAAAGAAGTCAATGGCTCTTACTTCCATGAGGGAGTGGGGTCTTCCCTCTCAGCCTCTTTGAGAACTACCACTGCTTGGTTTCCTAGGACAAGGGACCTGTCCCCACTGCTCCCTGAGGTGGTTCAGCTTCTGACTGCACCCATCTGGGAGGCTGTCACACACCCCAGGGCCTAGAAGACACGGGGGGAGGAGGCTCCTATTCATGTGACACTCTGAGAGCACAGAGAAGGGCCAAAGGAAGAATAAAGGGCAGGAGATGAAGCTAGCCCTCAGCCTCTGTCCCATCCTCACCTCCTCAAATGTGGAGCTTCCTGAGCTTCAGTTGGGCAGACAGTCTGTAGCCCTAACACAAAGGTCCTTCTGCGCCATATGGGGAAGGCAGATCTCTGCCTGGGAACATGGGGAATGGGATGGGGGTGAGATCAAGGAAAGAGGGGAGGGATATGGGTGTGAGGGAAAGAGCTCCTGCCCCAGATGAAGGAATTCGGGGGGGCCGAGGGAAGGACCCAGCTCCACAGAGAGGGGAGAGAGTTCCTGTGAGTGCCAGGGGCCTCCATTTCCGCTTCCACTAGCCCCCCATTTATAGTGAGACAGAGCAGTACCTGCAGCAGGGAGCAGGACTTGCTGAACAGGGAGGGGAACCTTGAAGAGCATCAGATGAGCCACAGCCCTTGCAGCGCCTCGGGCATCTGGTGCAAGTGCCGGATGATGTGAAGCTGGCCCATGACCTTGGCTGTGACATCCTCGTGCTGCAGGGGAACGAGAACATGTCAGAGACTGAGACACTCCCCAGGAATCAGGGAGGATGAAGGGCACCTGGAACCAGCACCATCATTTCCACCCAGCAGCTGCTCATGTCTGAGTGGTGGATTCACCCTCCTGACCCCCAGGATGGAGGCTTGCTGTCCTCTCTAGTGACCTCCAGTGCCAACCCCCCTCTTTGTAGGGTAAGCTCCTGCCACCTCCCCATCCGTGCCCCTGACAGCTGTTCTACCTCCAACCCACCTAGGGACACCGCTCAAGTTCGTAGAACCCTCTCCTCCACCCCCACCTCCATCCCCACCCAGGTAGGGCAGGGAGGGGGCTCTAGAAGGGTGGCGGGGGGCGGGAGGGATTCTGGCAGCAGTGAAGTGGAATAGGGAGAGGTTGAGACCTTTCCCCAAGTCACCCCAGTGACAAAACCTGAAGCCACAGGATGGCAGCCCTGGTGAACGGGGCAGGTCAGCAGCCCCTGCTGACTGAATCCTCCCAATCTCTCAAGAGCAGGTCCAGCCCGACCAGCAGCAAGACCAGCTTCCCATGCGCATGTGCCTCAGCCCTTCCTGGTCGGTCGCCATACAGTCAGTTCTTGGACTCCCAGGCTGCCAGGGATGGGAGCAACTCTCGATAGTGGCTCGGGTTACATGGACACTAGACTATGGGGAAATGGGTGCAGGTCTGTGGGGCAGGAAAGGTTCCCAGAGGGTACTTAGGGGACTCTCCTGTCCTTCCCAGGAGTGATAGCAGAGCACCACATCCTTAGAAGAGAAGTCCATGAAGTCCAGAAGTCCCCACTAGGCTCCTTGCTACCAGGCCAGCGAATGGCGAGAGGATGGGAAGGAGGCCCTGGGCGCCACCCCAAGCTTCTGAGTCGATTGCAGCTGCTTACTGTGTCCCCCATCAGTTGCTGGGCTTCCCCCAGGAGGGAGTAGACCAGCACCAGCCCAGCCTGGCTGACACGCAGCAGGGGGTCGTGGATGGCCAGCAATGCTGTCTGTACGAAGGATCTTCTCTGCCCGACGGAGAAGAATTTTCCAAAGACCTAGAACCAAGAGGACAAGAGGCTCAAGCAGATTGCCCAGAGCCAGCCTCCAAGTCCTGGCCATACAATGGCGTCTAGTGCCCCAAAGGGCGGGGAAGAGAGCTGCTGTGGCTAAGGCACTTCATTCCCCAGGAGGCTTTCAGGGTCTCAGGGCTCAGGGAAGCCTCTTTATTAAATGGTTGCAGATGCTTAGGGACCAAAGCCTCCAGTGGTTCTTTCGGGAGGGCAATTCATGGCAGGGGCCAGGATGGGCTGGAAATGGATCTCTAATATGTGTGAGCAGGCCCACTCTGCTGTGCAAGGCACAGAGATGACAGGGGACCCTGTGTTGCTTCTAGCAGAGAGATCTCCTGCACCTCAGTGGCGAGAGGAGTGTGCGTGTGCAGGGTGGGGAGGGGGTTCGAGCTGACAGACCAAAGGTCTCTTCCCCCCAGTTAAGTGATTTCTCTAGTTGCTGGCTATGGCCTCTGCAGCTCCTTGGTTTCTTCAAGGGGAATCCAACCTGCAGCCTGACAAGGACAAGGAGACTCATGGCTCAGTCCCCATCACAGACACTCCTTGGAGACTTTTCTTCTGCTGCAGCAATTCAGCTTGTGGGAGGCGGGACAAGCTCACACAGTCTCTCTCACGGGGCGTCTGTGGAGCAGCATTCTGTAGATGCCCTTGTCCATCCAGGAGCCATTCCAAGGCCTCCTCTGTGATGTTGTGGAAATCACCCATTTCACCTTTGACTCCAGTTTGGGGGCACTGTGTTACGGTGTGTTCGAAGGTTTGGATATTCTCACCACAGTTGTGAGACGGGGGCGGGGCAGGGGTGTCTTTGATTTTCTACTTGTGCAGCAAGTAGCCGCAACTTGGCTCAGTGACAATGTGCTTCTTTGGAACGTGGCTGAGGTCCAGATACTCTGCCATTCCCTGGTCAGGGCTGGAGACATGAGGGGGGCCCATGTGGTCCATATTGGCTCTGGAGCTCACTATGTCCCCTACCCAGTTCCCAGGTTGGGGAACTTCTGCTTCCTGACCGGCAATGGAACTAGGCAAAGCCCACCTCCTTTTTCTGCTTCTACAGGGTGCAGGAAATTCAACAAGGGTCTGATCAAGCAATTGTGACTGACTGACCCAGTGCTCTCCTCTAAGATACTTGGGGATCAGCCAGGGGGACAAGAGCAGAGAGATGCCCAGAGCCATAATCCTATATTAACTCACCCACCCGGGGATTCTCCTCATGCCACGTAGCAATGCAGCCATGTAAGACACTCAAATCACGGCAACTAGGGAGGTTCCAATCTGGGACCTTTAGCACCAGCCTGTCCCACTGGTTGCTGGATGAGGAACTCTGAGCTGGAAATAAGGAGTGGGCTCTTTTCCTGTCTCCAGGAGGCATCCACTGCAGGGAACCCAGCCAGCCCCACTCCCTGAGCAGTGTCATGCCCTGGCACAGTGCCCTTACCTCCCCCACTCTGGCTGTATTCTTGTAGCCCAAGAGCCTGTTGTCCTGGTGCCAGTCATAGCACCAGAGATCTTCCGCCTCATGTATGGTCAGGCCTGGAAGAGAGAGAGAGAGAGAGAGAGAGAGAGAGAGAGAGAGACTTTTCTCCTCATTCTGGTTGCAGTTTCTGTGTCCTTCCAATCCCATTGGTGGCTGCACAGTGGAGTGGAGAAGAACAGAGGCAGAGAGAGACTTGTCCTCCGGCTGGGGTCAGTCTGAGAGAAATGGTCTAAGGTCCAATTATCAACCTGTGGTCACTCTCAGTCCCCTGTTGGGTTCCGTGTCCCAGCTGGGTTCCTTACCCCTCTGTTGGAGCAGCAGTTGGTAGAGCCGGTAAGTCCCCTCCCTGGCCTGCCGGCTGATGTCCTTGTCTGGCTCGCTGACCAATAGAGCCAGCTGGGCCACATGGCGACCCATCTGAGGGAACTCGGCTGAGATCTAATGGAAGGGAGAGCAGAGGGGAGTCCATCAGCATTTTCTTCTCAGCTCCCTGTCCCCTCTGGGCCAGAGGGCTCCTTCCTCCTTCCCCTCTGCAGGAGATGCTGAGGAGAGGAGCTTGAGATCGACCCTTCATTTGCTCTGCTGCCAAGGGAGCCTGGAGCTGCTTTGGGATGCCAAGCAGGGGCTGGAGCATGGTCCCCTTAAAGGCCCAGGGAAAACACTGAACCAAGGACAAGAAGAACTTGACATAAGCCTAGCTCAGTCCTGCTCTGACTCTGCCTCCCCATGAAGAACCCTCCTAACCCACAGCCCTGGCAGCAGCAGCAGATCCTGCAGCCCGCTGGAGCCAGCCCGCCTCCACCTGGAGCCAGCAAGCTGGGCTCAGAGCTCACTTACGTCAAACTCAGGGAGGCTGACTGTGTATCTCAGAAGGGCTGTGCTGCTCCTGATAGCCCTGGCTCGCTCCTGCGACACCCTGGACACGACCCAGAAGTTGACATGCTGTGGGGAAAGGAGGAAGGTCAGACTCAGTGGCCAGGTGCACTCTCACTCCCCAAGACAGTCGGGAGCCCTGTGGTTAGTGCTCAGCAGAACCAGGCAGAGCTCTGGCTTGAAGTCCCAGCTCCTTCCTCTGTCCCTCAAGAAGGAAGGACCTGACGCTGCATTGCACTGACCTCCCCAACCAAGGACGGCCCACTGGGGACCCAGCTAGGAGGACAGAGTAGAAAATGGATCTTCCAGTCTCTCCTTACCAGTCCCCCAAAGAGTTCAGGTAAAATGGGTCTCACCTCCAAGATGAAGTGGAGCCTGTCAGTGTCTGGGGACTCTGCCAGCAGGTTCCCCAGCATGGCATCCAGGACCTCTGGGATGACTTTGTGCAGAGCCTGCAAAGCATGGGTCAGAGTTAGGGAACCTGGGCCTATACCTGTCAAAGGATGGGAAGAGGGGTCTCTGGGAAGCACTCGGGAGACTCCCAAACACATCTCCTGGCCTCTCTCCTTCACATCCCACTGCAGGCAATTTGCAAGAATTGATGACCCCTGGACCTTTTGCCGTCTGGGCAAAAGACAGCTTATGAAAGAAAGAAAGAAAGAAAGAAAGAAAGAAAGAAAGAAAGAAAGAAAGAAATCCCCCAGGGAGGGGTAATCTCTTCCCTGCTGGAGGGAAGGATCCAACCCTGCAGCTTGTTCCATCTCCGCTACCCCACCCCGAAATCTGGAGCTCCAGCGAATCAAGGGAGCAGGGACCAAGGACTGCTCTGGAAGAGGAGGAGGATGGAGGAGGAGGAGGTACCTGGATGCCGGTGGCGTCCTTCTCCGTGCCCAGGGTGAAGACGGAGTGAAGGGCAGCTCGCAAGAGGTGGGTCTCTAGGGCTGGCTCCAGGGCAGGTTTCATGGTGCTGGCAAGAGAGAGGAGCTGGTATTAGACTGTGCAGTATGGGGGTGGGACTGTCGCCAACACGGACACCAAGCCACAGGGATAGAGGCACAGGCTGGCGAGAACGGAAACTGAGGCACTTAGCTAGGGAATGACAAGGCCAAGGCGTCCCAGACAGACAGTGGCAGGACAGGAATAGCTCCTGTTCTCTGGAGCCTGTTGCCCCTCCTGTATCTGAGCCCGGGAGTGAGCCCCTCCCCAAGGCCCCTGTCATGGAGAGAGTGACCCTTCCCACCCCACCATCTCTGCCAGAGGCGCCACTCTGGGGAGGTGACCTGGGAGGGACAGTGACGGTGACTCCCAGCCTTGGGCCTGATCAGCACTGGGGTGAGGGGAGCCGGCGGGGTGGGGGGGGTGGGGCTGTCTCGGTACCAGAGGTAGCCCACTGCAGCCAGGGAGTGGGCGAGGACGGCGCTGGGTGACGAGTCATCGGGAAGATCCTCGATGAGCTCCTGTGAGACGCGAAGGAGAGAAAGGACCGTGTGAGATTCAGGTCCAACTGACACTTCCCAGAGAGATGACACAGCCAGTGCCCCACATGGCCAGCAGGATCCCCCACCGCCTCCCACTCCCTTCCTGCCCATCCGACTTGTCCCCCTTCCCGGATTCCTGCCCAGCTCACTCCCAATCCCCTTCTCTCCTCCTCCCTGTCAAAACTGCCCCCATTCAGCCCCATCCCGACGACCGAGCTGGGACCCTGTGATTCCTTGTTCCCAACTCTCAGCTGCCCTCCAGCCCCACAATTCCCCCCCTGCCCACTACTGACCAATCTCACAATTTCTCCCTTCTCTTCTCCCAAGTCTTCAGCCCCAGCAATCCTTGTCCTCTGCTGCCCCCTCCAACACCACCCAGCCCCCACCCATTAGCCCGGCCATACCCCTGCCAATCCCATGTCTCCCTCCTCCCTCCAGCTGCCGTATGGCGTGTCTCACTCACCACGATCCTCTTCACCACAGCCGCCTTGGAGCAGCGTGGCTCCAGCGTGTCCTCCCCTCTCTCCCATGCAGCCAGACATGCGGGGTAGACGGCCTGAAGGAACAGGAGCTGCTGCCCCTCATCCTGGACCCACCGGGAGTGGGGTATAGTGAGAGAGAACCTGTTAGCTCGGGACCTTCCTGCCCCACCCAAACCAGCTCCAGGGCTCAGGCCTCAATGGGGGATTGTGGGGACCCGCCTATTGTCCAAATCCCTCACCACCCCTACACAAGCAGGATCAGGAACTGGGACAGTGCCTGTGGGGGGAGATGACTTCGGCTGTTGTGGGACAAACACCCCCATCTTGGGGGTCCCACATCATGGATGTAAAAGGACCCCATTAGGGGTGGTGGATCAGGAGGGACAAGACCCTCGGCAGGGGGTGGGGATTCTGGGAAGGGACAGGGCAATCTTGGTTCCAGCCCAGGTGGGGAACATTTGTACCTTATCTCTGCACTGGAGCTGCTCTCGGATGACCTTGAGAGCAGCTTCATCTTTGGCCATGTCCACCCCTTCCTCCTGCTCCGAATCCAGGGGGGTCCCTGCACCAGGGAGGGAAGGACAGGGGCGTGGTGGGCAGAGCAGGATTCAAGACCCCCCTTCCCACCTCAGCACCCAGGGCAGATCAGGTCCCAAACCTCCCTCTCAGGGATGCCTTCAGCCCCCAACAGCTGCAGAAGCCCAGAGCAGAGCCCCCCTCCACTGGCCAGGACTCCAGGGGAGGTGCCGATTCCCCCGGCCCCGGAGCAGCAAGGACCAAAGTGGCAGCAGCTCTTCACGCCCCCACCCCCAGGTCCCCGTGCGGAAGGGGCAGCTGTGTGATGGCTCCTGCTCTCAGTGGGGTTCGCGGGGCTCAGGCCAGACTCCTGGGCTGGGGACCCCCCCCCGTATCCCTGGGAGAGCGTCTGGGCCCAGGGTGTTCACATCCCGTCCTCACCCCTCCCTCAGCCCAGCCTGGCTCCTCACCTGGCACAAAGCAGTGGCCTCCATCGGCCTGGCTGCTGCCAGAGGCCCAGGTGCTGCCGCTGTCCCAGGCTGAGCTGCCGGTGCTGGGACAGGGACCTTCCACCTCCTGGCCGGCGGGGGCTGGAAGGTCCTCAGAGACCGGGCAGGGCGATGCCTCCTGATGGGAATGAGGGCTGGGCTCCTGGGGCCGCTGCTGCCCACACAACCAGCCCCAGAGCCACCCTGCCCGGCGCCCCTCCTGGGCTGGGTCCTGTCTGCAAAACCGCAGCCTGAGCCAGCTCCACTGGGGCCTGGTCGGGGCCTCTCCCAGCTCGGCGCCTGCGCCGGGAGCCGGGGTCCTTTTCCAGAAGGCCGGGCACTTCCGCCGTCTGGCCTGGACGGGACCTGCTTCCCCGCCAGCGGGGACGCAGGGCTTGCTCTGCCCCTTGGGAAGATGGCAGCTGCTTCCCTCAGGCTCTGGGGCCACCTGCAGAGCCTTCCTCTGCAACATCCGCAGGAGCCTGGCCATCCTGGAACCGAGCGGGGAGCAGGTGTGAGTCTGGGCTCAAGGCAGCCTTTCACTCATGGGCCTTTTCCGTCCCTCCTCCTCCCTGCTCCAACCACAGCAGCCCCCTCTGCCCCTACAGGAGTGCAGGGAGTGCCATCTACACACACAAGCAGGAGTTCATTGCATGATCTGCTCCCAACGTTCCCCCTCGTAATCCCTGCTGCTGCAATATCCAGGAAGTCTCATCCTTTTCCAGCAATGGGGTCAGTCCCAAAGACCATCGGTTACTCTGGACAAGCAGCCCCCTCCTGTCGTCCCAGGCCACTCTACTGCCCAGGCTAGAGAAGGAACAGAAGCCAGGAGTCCGGACTTCTCCTGGGAAACCATTCCCCACGTCAAAGTCACAAAGACACTAGGCACAGGAAGACCAGGGCCCTCCTTGTTCCCCATTGATTTCCAGGCTTAGCAGCTCACAGGGTCTGGCCCAGCTCCGAGACTCTCAGCCTGGGGAACAGTGTCCCACAAGGGAAGGGCTGGGAGCCCCATTGCTGGAACCTTTCCAAACACACTGGAGACGGCTCTGGAGAAGCCCCTGCCTGGCCTAAGAGGGAGGGGCTCTTGGGGGCTGTTTGCATATGAAATCCCTCTTTGGAGATAGTCTCTCCCCGTTTCTGCCTCTCCCCAGACAGACAGGGGAAGCCACCGAGGAACTCGAATGCCACTCACTTGCTCTCAGTGATGGGATAATGGATGGCGGATGTTCAGGGTCAGCAGACGTCCCTCGCCCTCCTCCTCACTCTCCAAGCCCAAGGCAGGCTGGAGAGGGTGGTGACCTCAGGAGTTACCCTGCCCAGCCAGCAGGCAGGGTGATGACACGAGGGCGATCAACTGGCTGTGAAAACAAGAGTCTGTCTTATTGCTGAGGGACGGAGAAACTCAGCCAGCAGCAGGGGGGTGCAGAACACGGCCCTAGGGCGAAGGTGACAGCGCCTCCAGGATCCTGACATCCCAGCACTTTACTCACCTTCCTGGAGCCTCCCAAACCCACTGGGCTGTAGCGATGGGAACCCAACCCTACTGACGGCAAACGGGCCTCAGCTACCAGCTCAGGGTCACACTGAGTGTCAGAGCCATGGATGGACACCTTCACTAACCGCTGCTGCAAACTCCCTCCCACAGCTGGCAATTGCAACCAGGCCCTAATGTCTGGTCCCCCTGCCTTTGAGAGGGAGTGTCACTCCTGCTTCCATTGCTGCCTATTGATCTGTGGGACTTTGGGCAAGTTGCTCCCCCTCTCTATGGCTCTCTGGGACTCACATCCCTGAATGGACTTTAAAAAAGACAATGGTTCAAGTTGGGCCCCAACTAGTTCTTGTTTCTCGAGACTAGCCATTTTAGCAAAGTTTCGAATTCTTGACATTCAACACCTGGAAACATAACTTTCTCCTTCGCAGACGGCCTTAACATCCCTTATCTCACCCAGGATCCCTGCTGCCTGGAGTTTGAGAATTGACCCTGTTCCCATTGGACCTACCCACGGTGTCACACAGCAAAGCGGTGACGGAGCCAGAAAGAGAAGACAACAGTCCTGACTCCTGTTCTAACTAACAAACAACCCCCCGGAGGCAGGGATAAAACCCAGGAAATCAGGTGTGAACATTTTCATGGAAACCGTTTTCTGTCAGAAAATCCATTCAGACAAAACCACTTTGTTTCTTGAAATCGTAACAAATAGGATGAAAATTCTTTGCAAAAATATTTGTTTGCAAAACAAGAGCATCTCCTGTCCATCACAGTGCAGTCAACTGTCTCGTCGTACACAAAGGGGAGACACTATGATCTAGAAAATTAGATGAGATGCTTCAGTCTGAGCTAAGTAGTTGCTGCTCTTCACAATTTCAAAAGAATAAAATGCAAATCAAATCGAATATTAGGTCATAATCGGATATGGCTCAGTGTGATAGGACACCTCCTAGTCTGCACTGCTCCGAGTGACACGCTTCAGTGGATCCCCAGCATCCACCCATGGCGAGGTAGGTGGGAGAAGATTATTCGTTCTTGACAGAAGGAGAAACGAAGGCTGAGAAAGGAGCAAGGACTTGTCTTAGCTGATGCAGCCAGTCAGTAGCAGAGTTGCTCTCAAATGAGCTACGGACCAACAATTGTTCCTAATAATTATTCAGCAAATATTTCAGAAGAATTGGAATGTTGGAGAGGATTATGAACTGCTCCGAGACAATGAATGGAGAGCAGCATCCACATTGGTCAGACATATAACTGGTTGTGACTTATTTCTTGGCCATAAAAGAGAACAACAAAGACCAGAGTTTCCTCCCTGTCAATAGCCCCCTCCTCAGCCGATCAAGGTTGAGACTTTGAGGGGTGGGAGGCTAAGGGTTCTCATCAAATAGCCCAAAGAATGGCCCTGGTCACCACCGAGGGGATCACTCTCAGAGCACTATTCCAGTCTCACCTTTCTGTGAGGGCCTCCCACAACCCCCCCGGACCCCGCTCCACACACAGAGCTCCTGGTGGTGGGAGGAGAGCAGAGGAAAAGGACAAAGGAAGCAAGAAGAGAAAGGTAGGAGGGACAGAGGAAAAGGGAAAACAAAAAGGAGAAACCCCAATGTCCCCAGTAATTCTAAGGGACAAAGCCCTAGGTCAGAAATAAAATACTGCCCCCACAATCTAATGTTTTCCTTTCCTAAAAATCAGCCGGCACCTAATGGATCAGACTGAACAGGTTCCAAACCTCTCCGAGGCTCTTACCTTCTATACAGGGACGTCTGTTTTCGAGCAAATCCACTAAAAGAAAAGGAGAAAACTCCGAAGAGGGTCCTCCTTGTGCTCACGAACGTGAAAGTGAATGCTCTCTCAGTCCTCCAGGAGAGACCTCGAGAAGGAGACGTGCTGAAGCAAAGCCACAGGGATCTCCGAGCTTGCCCCTGTCCTGCACCCCTGTCCTGCCTGGCTGATGTCAAGATTTCTCTGTGAGATCATCGCCTCTCCGCCACCTTTGTCCAATAGGCTGAGGTCCTGCCAAAGGCCTTTGTGATGTCACTGCCACACCCACCCCTCCCCTGCAGTGCTGATGTCCTGCCCCTGTCCAGCCACACTGGATGTTTGAGCTGCTTCCCCTGGATCATCCCACTCAATGACTCTTCCTTGTGGGGTGACACCGACTACACAGTAGAACACAGAGGTTCTTCCCCAGGCCGCAATTAGGTTTTCACAAGTTAGTCGACTTTATGAACCATTCGAGCATTTAATCTTATCCCCTGCGTATCCTAAGGCCTCCTGTATGTCAGAAGAGCTGGGCTTTTCTTTTACTCAAACATTTTCCAGAAAGGCATCTAGTCTTTATTTAAACAGATCAAGAGATGGAGAAGCCATCATATCTCTTGGTAATTTGTGCCAATGACGAACCACCCTCTTACAAATCCGGGTCTTATTGTCATTATACTTTTTCTGATTTCTGCTTCCATCCATGGGGTCTTGTCATGCCTTTCTCTGCGACATAAAAGAGCCCTTTTATACTCAATATTTTCTCTCCATGAAGTCAAGCAACTCACTTCTCATTCTTCTCTTGTATATACTAAGCAGATTGAGCTTTTTCAATGTCTCATTATAGGGCATCATCCCCATCACTCAGTTATGAATTTTTTCTGCACCCTCTCCAATTGTTTTAACATAATATTCAAAATGTGGACACAGGAACTGGATTCAATATTCCAACATCAGTCTCACCAATGCTCTTTCACTTCCCTTTCCATCCTCACTACTCTATCCAGCCAAGAATGGCTTTAACCTTTTTTAACACAGTTTCACATTGACAGTTCATGTTGAACAGCTTGTCCACTATGGCCCCAAAATCCTTTTCAGGGTCACTGCTTTCCAGCGGATTGTCCCCAATTCTGTAGGGTGCCGCCTGACTCCTTTGTTACTGGAGGTATGGGGTTGCATTTGGCTTTATTAAAACCTAATTCTTTAGTAAGTATTTTAGAAGAACTAGCCCATTAGAGAGAGAATCGTGAATTACTCAAAGACAATGAATGGAGAAAAGCGGCAAGAGCAATCAAATACATGTTTGGTTACGGCCTATTTCCTTGGTCTTAAAAGAGGGTCACAAGGACCTGAGCCTCCTCCCTCACAATAGCCCCAAGCTCCTCCAATCAGCATTGAGACTCTGAGAAGCAGAAAGCTGAGAGTTCTCACCAGATGTCCCAGGTCACCACCGGAGGGAGTCACTCTTAGAGCACTATTCCAGCCACATGTCTTTGGGAGGGCCTCCCGCAATGAGAGTTGGAGTGCAACCCCTCGCCCCCTCCGTCCCCAACTCCACACGCACAGACAGGTCCTGGTGGTGAAAGGAAAGCAGGGGAAAAGGACAAAGATGCAAGAGAAGACGAGAAAGGAGGGAGAGACAGGAAAAGGGAAAACAAAAAGGAGAAACCCCAGTGTCCCCCGTAATTCTAAGGGACAAAGTCCTAGGTCGGAAATAAAATGCTGCCCCCACAATCTAGTGTTTTCCATTGCTAAAAATCAGCCGGCACCTGATGGATCAGACTGAACAGGTTCCAAACCTCTTCGAGGCTCTTACCTTCTATACAGGGACGTCTGTTTTCAAGCAAAACCACTAAAAGAAAAGGAGAAAACTCCGAAGAGGGTCCTCCTTGCGCTCACGTACGTGCAAGTGAATGCTCTCTCAGTCCTCCAGGAGAGACCTCGAGAAGGAGACGTGCTGAAGCAAAGCCACAGGGATCTCCGAGGTTGCCCCTGTCCTGCACCCCTGTCCTGCCTGGCTGATGTCAAGATCTCTCTGTGAGATCATCGCCTCCCCACCACCTTTGTCCAATAGGCTGAGGTCCTGCCAAAGGCCTTTGTGATGTCACTGCCACACCCACCCCTCCCCTGCAGTGCTGATGTCCTGCCCCTGTCCAGCCACATTGGATGTTTGAGCTGCTTCCCCTGGATCACCCCACGCAATGAGCGTTCATTGTGGGCTCAAGCCCAACACAGTAAAACATCAGAGGCTTCTCCCCATGCTACGCTCAGTTTTTCATAAATTAGCAGACTTTATGGACAGAAGAGACAATTAGAGCATGTCATCTCACCCCCTGCATATCACATGCTTTCTGTAGAGCATAGGAGCTAGTTTTTGACTACACACGTTCCAGAAAGGCATCTAGTCTTCATTAGAAGACATCAAGAGGTGGGGAATTCCCACCACTTCCCTTTCTAGTTTCTTCCTTTGGTGATTCATCCTCACTGTTGAATATGTGTGCCCTCTTTCGAATACGAATTGGTCTCTTTTGAGTTTCCAGCCACTGGGTCTTGTTATGCTTTTCTCTGATAGATTAATGAGCCCTTTAATACCCAATGTTTTCTCTCCGTGAAGTCACTTCAACACTTCAATGATGTCACCTCCCGATCTTTTTTATAATCTAAACAGGCTGAGCTTTTTCAATAGCTCACTAGCATCTGCCAGGAAGGGAGTCCCCATAGAGGGACACCATAATCTCCCAGGGAGGGAAAAGGCTCTCACTGCCATTTCTTAACCTCATGGGGTGTTCTCCTGCTCTGCCAACCCCACCCCTATTTCAGCATCTCCAGGTGCCTGAGGGAGCAGGCACCACAGGCCATCCTGCAGCTGGGACAGAGATGGAGGTTGATGACCTACCTGCCCGTGGTGACCATGGTGCAGGACAGCCCTCAGGACATGCGAATGCAGCTCCAGATCTGAATGCAGCTTCCCTTTGCTGGCACGAGACCTTGCAGGTTGCAGGGGGTGAGACAGGCACTAACTTTTGGAAACCCTCAGTGGGATCAGAGTGTAATGGTTTGTAGAAAGTGGTGTTGGAGAGCTTTACAAAAACTAGACAAGAACGGTGCATGTTCCAGGGGAGCTCCAGCCCCGGTGCTGTCAGTGAGACGTGTCCTCGCAGCCCTGCCTGACGGGTCTTTCTGTTTCAGACCCTCCTTGGAACTGCAAGAAAAGTCCAACCTGTGGAGTTGTGGTTGCAGTGATAGTTGTATCGTCTGCGTTGATCGCTGCCATCATTGCTCTGGCAGGTGAGTTCCCAGCTTCCGCCCGGCTCCCTTCCCCTCCAGCTACGATCTCCGCGCATCCCATTCCCCCGTGACCTACCACACTCACTCTCTCCTCCCGGCCTGTCCGGCTTCTGCCCCTGGGACAGAGGATTCCTGGGAGATCTTCCTCCATGACCCTCCTCCTGCTCCCTCCCAGACCCCTGCACCTGGGCACTCTCTGTGTCGGGACGATCTGACTGACATTAGCCCCCACAGCCCATCTCTGAGCACTTTGGACCCAAGTCACCTTTGCCACGCGCCGTGAAGCAGTCCCTGACCAGGGTGTCCAGTGGGACAGGGTGCAGAGCATCCCTGAGCCCTTTGCCTTCCCTGTGTTGCTCTGAGGTTACCAGCCTGGCCTTCCTGGAGCTTCAGGTCACGCCTGTGGCTGGGCGGCAGGTGCTGCCGTGTTACTGAAATGAGCTGTAGAACTCAGTCTAGACCCCTATACCAGCGCAGTGTGGAAACCCGCCAATCACTGAGCTTGGCCAGGAAGGGTCCCTTAGCACCATTCACTCCCCCGGGCTGCACAGACAGCGTGTGCTCGTGCAGAGGGTGTCTGTTTGCGGTGAACATGAACCCTGCTGTATCCCCCCGTCGTCTGGGGCAGGGCGTGCTGGGGACTGTCGGGGGTGGGATTTCTCTATTGCCCTGGATCCGATTACTGGGCCCCAGGAGGGTTTAGCAGCTGGCAGAGGGGATTGAATCCAGCTCCGTCTGCATTAGGAATCCTCTGTGCCGATGTCATGACATCCGTGCAGTTGAATTGGTGCAAACCGCTAAAGGAGACGCACCGCACTGGTGCACAAAGGAGCTTGCCTTGGTGCAGTTCGCTGCAGGAAGTTACCAGAGCGAGCCGCACTGCTCCAGCGCATCTCCAGGAGGTGTTTGCCCGGATGTCACTGTGATTATACTGGCGCAGATTGCTCTGATACAGATGGGCCCTGAATCCCAGCTCCCTGCTGTAATGGCAGGCTGTTGCAATGGGCAGCATTGGCTCTCGCTGTGGAAGGTGGGAATCTGTGAGCTTAGGGTTGGTTACACACCTGCAGGTGCAGGGAGCTCTGCAGAACATGTGGCATCTGACCTGGAGATGGATGGTGGAGACAGCCTGCGCCATCAACTGTTAGTCACTGACTTCTCCGCTCAGTTCAGTAGGGGAGGGGTGTGGGCTACCGTGCACTGCACAGTGAAATCTACAGGGTCAGACATGCCTTGTGCGTGAGTGAACACATGCTCGTTTTCTGATCACCGCTGCCACGTTTCCTAACTCTTCCCGACTTAGAGTGTCTGTTCCTCGCTGAGCACCAGCCACATGGGAAGGCTTAAAAACCAGCTACCGAGTTACTGTGGTGCAAACAAAAGTGATGTGCTCAAAAATGTCTGGAGGGGTTTGAGTCCGACTCCTCTCAACTAGACAGGCCTTTCAAATCCTCTTTGGTGTCACTTATGGGTGACCCCACTGCTGCTCTTTCGTGGCTCTGAAAGGGTTACACTGCCGTGAGGGCTTCCAGAAAGTGCCTTTCTTGCTGTTGTGTTTGGGGAGAGAAAAGTCTGCAGGTAGGAGGTGAATTAAGTTCCATCATTCCTGGCCCACAGTGCAACAGGTCACTTCCCGTGGCTGTGGTTTCTGGCGCCCCCTTGTGGCTTTCATGTCCCTGAGTGAAAGTTCCCAAGTTCTTCTCAGTTGTTCACCTGCTGTTTGTTGCTAGGTTGAACGTCCAGCTGTTGATCTTGTGCCTGGGGTGAAATGCTCTGAGCTGTGTCAGTCCCTCCCAGGCTGGGAGTGCCCCTGGAATCCTTGCCAGGCAAATTTACTGTGACTAAAGTCTCCGTCCCCCTGCGTCTGATTGCCATGGACCAGCCCCAGCTGGGGGTCCCAATAGGCTTGGCAAGCCGGTCAATTGACTGCCTGTTTGGCCGCAGTCAAATGCTCCAGCGAGAGCCCTGGGGGTAGGAGGCAGCCTGCCTTTCAGATTGCGTCTTGGAGCCTCACTGGTGTTTTCCAGAACTTGGTTTCATTGTTTTGCCTTTTTTTTCTGAGCTAAAATAACTCAGTGAAGTACATTTTTTAAAAAATTAGGTAGATCCGTATTTATTGAAAGCTAAACCTACTGGAGACAATGACGTCTTGCTCTTTTTTCTTCCTGGCGGGATGTAACCAATTCTGATAAATTGGTATTTTAAAATATCTGACCACTCTTTGACAGATTTGACTGGTCAGTTGACCAATTTTTGTACCAGTCAAATGCCCAATTCTCGATGCAACTCTTACCCTCCATGTGACTGTCTCATTCTCAGTGCTGACCCCTCAGCTTTCATCAGCTGATCTGTGCCCCCCTGCTAGCCCCTCGTGCCCGGACGGCTGGATGGGATACCGAGGGAAATGCTACTATTTCTCAGAGAGGGAAGGGAGCTGGACCGACAGCCGGAGCCGCTGCTCTGCCCCGGGTGCCTCCCTGGCTGGGATCAACAGTGAGCAGGAAATGGTGAGAGACTCCCGAGTTGCCAGACACTGATCTTGGCACAGGGGTGGCTGCTGCAGCAGGACCTGGGCTCTGCCCCATGGGGTGAGGAGCAGCTCTGCCCCCTCCCGTGCTGGCAGGCCGGAGTGAATGAACTTCCAGCTGCTGAACGCCAGCCCTGGCTGGGCCCAGGGCCCTACTGTCTGTGTGTGATCACAGGGATTGCCCATTCTCCGCTGCCCCCCTCCCCAAATAGGGAGACAGCTTCTGTCTAGGGCAGGGCTGGCTCAGGCATCTCCTGGCCTGCTGGCTGCTGGAGTGGGACTGAGAACCCAGCCAGTGCTCCTGTTGTGGGGATGGGAAAGGAGCAGCCAGCTGAGGAGGCGGGGGAGGAGGGGATCCTCTCACATTGACCGCTCCCACTTCAGCTTGCCTTGCTCCCTCCTCCTGCCGTGCTGGGGTGAGCGGGGGCTGCTCTGTGAGAAGAGATGTCTCTGCAGAGAGCTCAGACCCAGCAGCTGCCCCCAGCCCAGGGGGACTTGGGGTGCGGGTGACTGGGAGCACCGGGGCCGGGCTGCTGTGTGCGGTGGGAGCATTAAGACTGCCCGGGTGATCTTGTGCTTTGCAAGAGGGTGGGGAAAATCCCCCCCCCCCCGAAAATAAACTGAGCGCCCTTCAATATGTGACTGGGATTCTCTGCAGCACAGAGCCCTGGAGGGGCGGTGGGGGGAGCATGGGAGCTGGGGCTGATACCTGCTGTCCCTCGGCTTTCTTTAAGGCGTTCCTGCTGCGCCATAAGGGTGTCTATGACCATTGGATCGGCCTCCGGAGGGAGCAGGGTCAGCCCTGGACATGGGCCAACGGCACCAAATTCAAGGACCGGTGAGTCTCTCTCGACCCTCTGGACTAATTCCCTGGGCTTGGGGGTTCTGGTGTCTGAGCGGTTTGAGCTCAGGTCGATCCACCATTCAGTGCTAGTGAAGCCACCAGACACGGCCCTGGTCCGTTCGCGTCCTGCGTGTATCGGAGACCGATGGGAGCCGGCGTGTCCCTGAACTCTCGGCTCCTCCCCGCAGCACGGTGCTGGGCCGGAGACAGAGCCCGCCGTAGCCAGAGGTGCCCTCGCAGCGCGCTGGGATTTCAGCTGGGACACTCGCTGTTCTCCCCCAGCCCTCTTCAGCAAGGTCCCTGGGGTGTCTGACCCCCCCGGGGAAAGGAGGCAGCAGGGAGCTCAGGTTAACAGTGGCCGCTAGAGAGGGCAGCATGCCGAGCGCTGCATGGCAGGTGCAGGTCCCGCTGGGGATTGCAGCCGGCAGGTTTGAGTGACTTGGCTGGTGAGGCCTCTGAATCCGCAGCAAGGCACCGACGTTAAAGGAGCCTGCAGTTCACAGGAGCTGGACGCCTGGGGCTCCCACGGGAACGGGGTACAGTAGTGATGGCTGCCCAGCCAACACCCCGCAATGGGTTTCAGTGGGCTCCAAGCGTGATCACAAAACCAGCGCTGCTTGAGCCCGGAGCAGGGTTTGAACCCCGGAATTCAGCACTAGAAGCATGAGCCTCTGCCATAGTAGTGAAAGAATCCACTTCTTTAACTGAACCCCCTTCCCCCCCGATTGATAAAGCTCTTATGCAGGCCAGCCATTAGAGGGGGATGGAGACCCCCCACTTCCCTGGTCTGGGTTACTTCAGTACTTTGAAAAGTCAGGCTCTTATGGCGCTGGGTCAGGGCTCCCCAATGGACAGTCCCCATTCTGCTGTATTGGACCCAACCTTTGGATCCCACCTGCTTCCAGCCTCACTGGGTCTGAATAGCCACCAGACACTGTCCCAAGTTTGGGCCTCTGTGGCCCTCTCCTGGGGTACAGACTCCATGTCCTGAGCTCTGCTCCTGAGGGGCTGGGAGAGTAGCTGCTCCGCACTCAGGCATGCGCTGTGGAGAACGGCTCCCCTGGCTGGGACTGGTGTGAAATGCCCGGCCTCTGCCTGACTGCAGCTCCCTGGCTTCTGTGTTGCAGGTTTCAGATAAGAGGAGGAGGTGACTGCGCGTATCTGAACGACGAGAAAGGGGTCAGCAGCTCACGGTGCTACATGGGAAGACGGTGGATCTGTAGCAAACCTGAGGTGTATATGATGGGAAAAGAGACTGCATTGGAAGGGGGCTCGAAATGGGACTCCTAGACGTGACACTGATCCAACTCACACCTACTTGAACGAGCCAAGTCCCCGTTCGTCAGCCTGGCCAGGATCTCAAAATCAGGCAGCGGGGCCCTCAAGCAATAAGTGTGTCTCATTTAAACTGTGGATTCTTCGTATGTGCCTTCTGCTTTTGAACCTTTAAACTCAGGGTCACATTGTCAAGCTTTTCTCTGCAGCTGAGAGGGAGTGATCTCATGAGAAGGAGTCTCAGCCACACACTGGGGAAATGAGGTAAGGGAAAGCCTTGTTCGTTTAGGCTCCAGAACAGCGTATCTCAAATGCAGCCACCAGCTGATTGTTTTGCAGCCACAAGGGCCTCCAAAGTGCCCCAACAATCGCTGAGGTGTTAAGTATTAAAGGTGCCTTCTAAATGCCATAAATCCTAATGCGCACTCCCTTTTAAATAGTACCATGCCGGCAGAGCTGAGCTACATAGGTGTGGTTTTCTTTCAAGTCACAAAGTGTATTCTTTGGCTAAGAACATAAGAACGGCCAGACTGGGTCAGAGCAAAGGTCCATCCAGCCCAGTATCCTGTCTGCCGACAACGGCCAACACCAGGTGCCCCAGAGGGAGTGAACCTAACAGGCAATTATCAAGCGATCTCTCTCCCGCCATCCATCTCCACCATCTGACAAACAGAGGCTAGGGACACCATTCCTTACCCATCCTGGCTAACAGGCATTAATGGACTTAACTTCCATGAATTTATCCAGTTCTCTTTTAAACCCTGTTATAGTCCTAGCCTTCACAACCTCCTCAGGGAAGGGGTTCCAGAGGTTGACTGTGCGCTGTGTGAAGAACTTCCTTTTATTTGTTTTAAACCTGGTGCCCATTAATTTCCTTTGGTGGCCCCTAGTTCTTGTGTTATGGGAACAAGTAAATAGCTTTTCCTTAGTCACTTTCTCCACACTACTCATGATTTTATAGACCTCTAACCACTGTGTTTACATCTCAAGTTACCGTGGCTCTATAAGTGGCTATGGGCCATCTCACTGTGTGGTGTTTGGGTAGGTTGCGATTGTTCATGCGGGGGTGGGGGGGTGGGGAGGGGGGAGGTGAAAGAGTTAAAAATGTGACTGGGTATCAGAAAGTATTTCAGATAATCTAGTGCCAGAAAATGACCTTGAATGTGACAGCAGGTGGCTCCTCTGGGACCTTCTGCTAAGAAAAGCAAAACAGAGAAAAATGAACACTTCAGCACCAAGGGGAAAGGCAGTTTTCTGTGTTTCGGAAGCCATCCGCTTCCGTTTCTGAGCAAGTTGCAGTGTGAGAGAGAAATTCATCAAATTGAAATTTATGTCATGCAACATCCCTACAGCACTCGTGCAAGGGAAGTTGAACAAAATTACCACGGTGAGCTTCAGAGGAGCAAGCTGTTAAATGATGCAAAAACCAAGCTGAAAAGACAACAGCAACGGCTCAGATTTTGTTGTTACTATTATCATTATTATTACTGGGCGAGGTTGATTGGTTTTTTTTGTCTGTGAAAGAAATATTGGACATATTGGCAGATACATTCTTTCATTATTAGTCATTATTCTTTCTATTATGTAAAGCATTTTTAAATTTAGTTCAGAATTGTTGTACAACCATCCACCTTTGACCAAAAAAGCAAAAGGACAACAAAAAAGACAAGACTGTGCAAAGCACTGGTTTGTTCTGTGTTTAGGTCCAGTAAAGATAAGACACAACTGTACCTTATATTTGTTAGTGAGTCTGCAAAAAATCCCTATGTAAATATGCACATGTAATTTATTTATTTGTTTTTCCTACAGTTAGTTAAGTATTGTCAGAGCCGCATTCTGAGGCTGCCAAATATTTGTGAGAACCCCGGCTCTAGAAAGTGTTAGGATTTTGTTTTCTATGTAACCATTACTTTCCAGTGTTTGCAAAAAGAAAAGGAGGACTTCTGGCTCCTTAGAGACTAACCAATTTATTTGAGCATAAGCTTTCGTGAGCTACAGCTCACTTCATCGGATGCATTCAGTGGAAAATACAGTGGGGAGATTTATATACATAGAGAACGTGAAACAATGGGTGTTACCAGTATTTATTCACTTTTGCTTGCATCTCTGTTCTTTGATAATAAACTCATTCTTGTTTTCTGTATATCTAAGTGCTGTGTTCTCAATAGAGTAGTTGGCCTGAACTGAATCTTACAAGCTGCTGTGGACCGCGCCGGTGGGATTAGAGTCACCGTTCTGCATGTGCTCAGTGGAACGGGCTGAGCACTCCCGAGGGACGCTCAGAGGCTTTGGGAGTGTCTATCGCTAAGCTGTACACAGAGAGCGAGGCCTGCAGGGGGCTGGAAGATCGGGCTTCCGCTGCCAGGGGTGGTGGTTTGAGAGAGCTGACCCATGGCAGGCCTGGACAAGGCTCCCCAAAGGTGCCTCGTATGCCTGCTATGAATCATTCAAACAGGCACACGTCCCCGGCTCATTCCACCCCTGCACCCCCCAGGTACAACCCGCCCAAGGCATTCGACCAGGGTGAGGAGAACACCTGCAATGCCCTGTCACCTGACGTCCTGAATTTGCCTCTGAGCCCATTTTCCCTGCCAGCTTGGGACTCCAGAACCCTGCCTTGTTGAGCCAGACATGCTTGCCAACTGCAAACACAGACCCAGGTCTGGGTCACACCCCCAACGCTGCAGACTTTAACCCAAAACTGCTCAGCAGGTCACCTGTCTCCAGCACCCAGCTCCCAATGGGATCCAAACCCCAAATAAATCCGTTTTACTCTGTATAAAGTTTATATAGGGTAAACTCAAATTGTCCACCCTCTATAACACTGATAGGGAGAGATGTCCAGCTGTTTGCTCCCCCAGGTATTAATCACTTACTCTGGGTTAATTAATAAACAAAAGTGATTTCATTAAATATAAAAAGTAGGATTTAAATGGTTTCAAGTAATAACAGACAGAACAAATAAGTTACCAAGCAAAATAAAACAAAACACACAAGTCTAAGCCTAATACATTAAGAAAGGGAATACAGGTAAATCTCACCCGGAGAGATGTTCCAATAAGCTTCTTTCCCAGACTGGACTCCCTCCAGGCTGGGCCCAATCCTTTCCCCTGGTACAGCCTTGTTCCAGCTCAGGTGGTAACTCGCGGATTTCTCATGACTGGCAGCCCCCTTTGTTCTGTTCCACCCCCTTTTATATCTTTGGCACAAGGCGGGAATCCTCTCGCTCTCTCTCTGGGTTCCCACCCCTCCTTCTAAATGGAAAAGCACCAGGTTAAAGATGGATTCAAGTATCATGTGACATGTTCACATGTCCTGTGAGCCCCCCTCCATTCTTTCAGGACTGGCCCGCACATATGCAGTGAAGGCTTGCAGGTGAACGGAGCCACCTACAGTCAGTTGTCCTAGCTAATGGGAGCCATCAAGATTCTAAACCACCATTAATGGCCCACACTTTGCATAACTACAGTAGGACCTCAGAGTGATATCTCATATTCCTAATCTCAGATACAAGAATGACACATTCATACAAATAGGATGAACACACTCAGTAGATTTGTAAGGTCTCATTACAAAGCTTATAGAGACCTTTTGCATAAAGCATATTCCAGTTACATCATATTCACACTTAAACATTTTTATAAGGCTTATGAAGTGCAATGTCACAAGGTCAATACCCTCAGAGGATGCCTGCAGATAGAGGCTTCCCTGGCTGGTGGAAAGGCCTCAACTGCCCTGCTTCCCATGGCCAGAATGCATTGTAGTACAGCTATTCTCAGCTTACCCGGGCCTATGTGGAGCGGAATGTATATTAGAGCAGCCCCAAGGCTGCTCTGACTTAGACCTGGTCAGCACAAAGCCTGACGATCATTTGTCTACTCTCTGATCAGCACGGGCTGCCAGTGAGTTGGCCACCCAGGAAGCCTAGCCCCTGGCACTTCCCCTTGTGCCTGAGGTCCCGCCACTCCCCTTCTGTCCCCCTCCCTCCCCTTCTACCTGCCTCTCCCTGGCAGGAGCCCAAAGCACCCTCACCACAGCCCACAGCCCCAGCACTGGACGGCAGAGGTCGGGGGGCGAGACCCTAGCCCCGGGGCACTGCAACCTCAGTGCCCACAGCCCCATGATACCTGCTGCCCATGCTGATCACGCTGTCTGGATTGAAGAGATTTGATGCACGTTACCCTACTGTACCGTATCATGTCCGAATCCCAGAGCTGTTGGCATGATGACACCACTGGAAACGGAACATTCATTCATCCCTAAATCTGCTCAAAGTTTGTAAGTGCAAAGAAGAAAGGAATAATAAAATATATTACTGACCCCTGCAGGTGACCAGCTGAAGCAAGAGACTTGGGACCATAAGACATATACCAGACAAGACCCTCAAGGTTGCTCAGTCCACCCCCATCCCACAAGCAACCCTCTCATACAGTCACACTCAAATGTGTCTCTTAGTCACACTCAAATGCTCTCTTAAAACTAATAAAGTTTGCCCCTATCGGGAGGCTGTTCCAGAACCTCCCTCCTCAGATGGTTAGAAACTTTCTACTCTCCAGCCTGAACTTGTTCTTGGCCACTTGATCCTCCTTTGTTCTTGGGCCTACATTGTCCTTTAGCTAGAACAGCTCTCCACCCTCCCTGGTGTTTACCCCGATGTATTTATGGAGAGCCATCAGATCCCCTCTCAGCCTTTGTTTTGCTAGACTGAACCAGCCCAGCTCTCCCAGCCTTCTCTCATAAGACAGGCCCTCCATTCCCTGATCATCCTGAGAACTCTTCTCTGCACCTGTTTCACTCTGAATTCATCTTTCTTGAATGACCAGAATCGTACACAGGATTCTAGAGGAGGGCTCTCCAGTGTCATGTACTTTTGTACTTCTCTGTCTCGACTGGAAGTGCCTCAGCTGATGCATCCTAGCACCACATTTGCCTTTTTCATGGCCACATCACATGGGTGGCTCAGTCACCCTATAATCGACCAACACATCAAGGTCTCGCCCCTCCTCTGTCGCCTCCAACTGATGAGCCCCCAGCATCAAGAAGAAATTCTTCTTATTAGACCCTAAGTGCAGGATCTTGCACCTGGTACCATTAAATGTCATCCTTCTACTGGTACTCCAGTCTTCAAGGTCATCCAGATCTTCCCGTATAATATTCTACCCCCTCTGTACAGACCATGTTTCCCAGCTTTTTAATCATCAGTAAGTTTTGTTATCCCTCTCCTACTTTTTGGGTTAACACCATTAATAAAGAGATTAATGAAGATGGGTCCCAAGACAGATCCTTGAGGAACTCCATTAGGAACCTCCCTCCGATCCCATAGTTCAGCTTCCAGCCTTCTCCCCTTTAGTTGGTTCCTCACCCACCTTACAATTCTTGTACTGATCCCCATCTTCTCTAATTTAACTAAGAATTTCCCACGTGATACCGTATCAAATGCATTACTGAAGTCCAAGTATATTAGATCTGCTGCATTTCCCTTATCTAAACAACCAGTTCTCAGCTCAAAGAAAGAGCTCAGGTTAGTCTGGCCCCATCTACCTTTGGTTACATCCCCTTTTCCATTTACCTCCATGAATTTAATTCTCCTCCCCTCACAGTGTTCTACAGCGCCTTGCCTACTCCTGAGGTCACTTACAGAAAAGCAAGAGGGAGCGAAAAAGTGTGATGTGGCCACTAGATGGGGACAAAGAGCTGCATCCGCTGGCCAAGAGCAGCTGGGGGAAGCCTGGGAGCAGCTGGGGGAAGCCTGGGATCAAGAGGTATCTGAATAAGCAAGTCAATCTCAGACCATGGCCTAGTTTCCAGACATCTCTGGGCCAATTCTTGGAGGACGCAGCTCCTGGCAAAGCCACCCCCCAGAGACAGGCCCTCAATGGTTCTCCCAGCGCAGTGGGCCCTGAGTGCAGCGATGGTGCAGAGATTGGTGTGAAATAGGAAACCCTGCAAGATGCTCGCTCTACCTGTGGTCCCTGACCCCCCCAGGTGTTATACCAATAAAATAAAAACCAGCAGGATCTTATTAAAAGGGACAAGGCAAAATGCCACATTTATTGTAAATATAATAAAAAGAAATATAAAACTCACACTGTCGCATTGTTACTTATTCCTTACTTAACTATATATATATATATATTCATTCATTCATACCAGTTCTGCATAGGGGTTCTAGTTACCAGCCTAGAAGTTGCTGGTGACAGAGCACTGGCCAGGTGACCTGTACACGAGAGTGGAGCCGAGTCTGTGTCAGAGGCGCATCCGATGCTCCTGAAGGGTAGTGGCAGAACTGGAGACTCAAAGTTCTCAGTCCTTAGTGTCCATTTTTATAGGAATTTCTTCCTGTGCCAGTCCGTGGAATTTGCTTTGTCATATTGTTAGTCATGACGGCTCCAGGACGGCTGTCAGGTGCTCATCAGCTTTCTTCATCCTTTGAATTGGTCGGGTGGATCCCAGTTTGCCCTCCGGTGGGGTTCTCTGGTTGTCTCCACCTGGCGTCTTCTTCGGCCAATTGATGTTAAATTCCTAGGCTGGCACTTCCCTGATTATTCAAAACCCACCATTCATTCACATACATTCCTTACTTTAATAAAAACACATTTCTCATTTCACCGAGTATTGTTATTTTATTTGAGACTCCCTGTCTCTTAACAGTCCTTCAGTACTGACTTTCTTTTATCATACAAAGGTGTTATTTATTTGAGACTCCCCGTTTTTTAACATTCCTGATCCAAACTATAGAGGGTAGGAGTCTCTATGTGACATTTCTATGAGCACCGCTCCAATTTGCCGCTCTTTGTGGTCGTTACAAAAAAGCATGTCAATCTCCATCACAAAGTATCCGTTTGCAAAGTAGAGCCAATTGAACATAACCATTTGAGAAAGTCACGTTAATTGATTGGTTCACATTTATAAGCATCAATCTCAATTACAATCAAGGGAAAGCGTCAATACAGAGAAAGCAGAATCAACTGAGCGGTTTAGTTTTACAAGCGTCAATCTTAATAACAAGTGAGAGAAAGTATCACTTCAGAGAAAGCAGAGCCAACTGAGCGGGTTGCAAGGTACGGTTTGCAAGCTTTAATACAGAATTGTAAATCAATATTGCAGATTTACAATTATGTCAAATGGAAGAATTATAAATGTTATAAATGCAGATTTACAAATATTATAAATCAATATTGCAGGTTTACAATTTATTATGAACAGAATCACAAATATTAAGAATATGCCTACACAAGGAGACAGGGAAAGGGGAGGGGCAGCAAATTGTGATGGGTCAGAGAAGACACTAGCTGTGTCAGGATTGCCCTGTGCTGAGAGCTATCTGTCACAGTGGACTGGGCTGGGTAAAACATATGTGGGGAGAGGAGCGCTGCCTGGGAGCGGGTCCCATTAACCCAGCCTGGGCCCATCACTCACACAGCCCTGGGGGCTGGGCTCTCACTCCCCTTCCCCTGGCCCAGCTACTGAATCCCCTTCCCCAGCTCACCCCTCCCTCCATCGCTGGGACCAGCTTCCCCACATGGCTGAGTCTGCGGCATAGAGCAAGCCGTACAGCAGGACCCTGGTGCTCTCACTCCTGCCCCCGTGGTGCACCCTTGTGGCCATTTTAGTCCCCTCCCTGGGCAGAGACTCCCGCAAGGCAGGAAATGCCCCACTCACTTACTGGCCCCCTCGCACTCACTGGGCTCCTCTCCTCCTCTCTGTTATTTGTTAATGCGCCTGAGGAAAGGCTCTGAGCTGCCTGAACATCAGTGAAGCTGCTGCCCTCACCCAGCTCTCAGCTCTGGTCAGGATCTGCCCTGGGGGAGCTACAGGGAGACCCAGGGAAGGGGAAGACTGGAGGAAGCTGCCCAGGGAAAGCAGTTCTCTGTCAGAAGGGATCGGAGAAGGTAGCAGGCAGGAAATACCTGGCAAGGCCCTGAGGCAGGAAGCAGGAGGGGATTTAAATAAACGGTCCCGGATTGCGTCACTCAGGCTCCCTGGGCTGGGACCCAGAGGAGAGGGTGGGCCTGGGTCCCCCTACCACCCATGGATGAAGAGTGCTGAGAACCCTGATAAGGGGTGGCAACAGGAACAGGAATACGGGACCTCCTTTACATCTCATTAATAATTGAACATTGATGTTAAATCTCCTCCGGTTTTGCTCTTTCCCATGTAATTATCAGTTACTGGTGGAAAATCCGCTCAGATTTGGATTTTTTCCCCCTCACATACTTTATTTGCAGCAACTTCTCCTTTTTTGGAGGGAAACTGTTGCCCTGAGTCATTCTTCATGTTAGGGGCTTGCAGGGGGAGGGGGTTAAACCCCCCAGTGACCAACTTTCCCCCTCACGTCTCACAATCAAATTCTGTTCCCCTTTAGACCTGTTAAAATTGACATGTTGCTGAAGAAGGTGACTCGCCCCGTGGTTAATGAACATCAGAGCCAGGAGCCCGTTTAGGGAACAGCGTCGCCCAGCTCCTAATAGCAGAGCTGGCCAGACCCTGACAGACTGTTTTACTGCCCCAGATTGGGCCGAGAAGGGGTTGTTAGGGGGTCACCCCCACCACAAAGCTGCTCTCTGCTTCACTACCCCTGTTTCCCTGGGCAGGACCCTTAGTGGCCACAGACTCCTGTCCCATCCCCTCGCGTACCCCTCCCCACTGTCACCACAAACTCAGGACCCCCGAATAACACTTGTGTTATGTACCATCTAGAGCCATGGCTCTCAACCTTTCCAGTCTACTGTGCCCCCTTCAGGAGTCTGATTTGTCTGCTGTACCCTTAAGTTATACCTCACTGAAGAACGACTTGCTTCCACAATCAGACATGAAAATACAAGTGTCTCAGCCACTATTACTGAAAAAGTGCTGACTTTCTCATTGTTACCATACAATTGGGAAATAAATAGATTGTAATATAAATATTGTACTTATATTTCAGTGTATAGTATATAGAGCAGTATAAACAAGTCATTGTATGAAATTTTAGTTTGTACTGACTTCGCTAGTGCTTCTCATGTAGCCTGCTGTAAAACTAGGTAACTATCTAGGTGAGTTGATGTATCCCCTGGAAGACCTCTGCTTACCCCCAGGGGTACACGTAGCCCTGGTTGAGAACTACTGATCTAAAGGCCCCACTTCTGACTCTGAGCGCCACTGCGCTGGGTCCTGCCCATCCACCTAACTATACAAGAGTTCCTGCCCTAGGTACTCCACGGCCCCATACAAGGATTGGCATTATTAGACATGGTGGAGGTAGAGCCTCCTACAATTATGGTACTTATCAATTGTTCCTCCATTGTTTATAACCTTTCTGTTCTCTGACTGGATGACTAAATCCACCCCAGGTGACTTAGATGACCAATCACATTACACAATGTGAATAATGACTATTCAAAGCCATTTGCTCCATGCCTGTCACTTGGGGGTTAGAGACTTTTGCAGTTCTTTCTAACCGTATGATTAACATTGTTTGTTACAGTCCTTGATGCCCCTTTGTCTGAGTGGTATCTGGAAGCTGGGGGCTGGTCAGGGGGCTCCGTTCAGATAAGAAATGGTGGACATGGAGTCAGGATTATTCCCGGTGTCACCCATTGATTTACAGAAATACACACAAAGTCCTGTTTCCTTGAACAGCCATGGGGATTTGCAGTACACTGGCTTCTGCAGAAATCCCAAGCTCCACACTCCAGTCCTGTGCCCAAAAAGCAGCTCCCTCTGCCTCTGCTTCCTTACAGTATCACCCTACCCCTATGTCTTTTGCTGTAAGGCATTTTCTTCAGAACCTCAGATCATTTGTGGGGATCTTTTCTGCAGCCTCTCCAATGATCAACATCCTTTTTAGACTGTTGGCACCAGAACTGTATCTAATATCAGTTCCACCAAGCCCATATACAGAAGTAAAATCACCTCCCTGCTCCTACTCGCTGCTCCCGTTTATACATCCAAGGATCACATTAGGAATGGGAGTTCACGTTCAGTTGTTTGTCCTCTGTGATGCACAAATCCTTTTTCACAGTCACTGCTTTCCAGGATACAGTTCCCTATGCTCTAGCTATGGACACCAGTCTTTGTTCCTAGATATAGGGCCTTGCTTTTGATAGTACTAATGCATTTGTTTTACTAATCCCAGTATACCAAATGATCCAGGCTGCTCTGTATGACTGCCCCATCATTAGCATTATTTACCACTCCTCCCAGCTGTGTTAGCCACAGACTTTATCAGCCGTGATTTTATAAAAAGAACAGGAGGACTTGTGGCACCTTAGAGACTAACAAATTTATTTGAGCATAAGCTTTCATGGGCTACAGCCCACTTCATCGGATGCATAGAATGGAACATATAGTAACAAGATTATATATATACACACATACAGAGAACATGAAAAGGTGGAGTAAGAGGCTAATTAATTAAGATGAGCTATTATCAGCAGGAGAAAAAAACTTCTTAGTGATAATCAAGATGGCCCATTTAGACAGTTGACAAGAAGGTGTGAGGATACTATTTCCCCATGTTAAGTATCCTCACACCTTCTTGTCAACTGTCTAAATGGGCCATCTTGATTATCACTACAATAGCATTTCAATACCTCTTCATATAATCTTCCAATAAAATGTTGACACATTGCATTTAAAAAAATATATTATTTGCATCATTCTGTCAATACATCAGATTTTTTTCTATTGCGCTAATTCTTTAGTGCTAGTCCACCAGCATTACAGTGTGCTTAAATAAGTTAAACTGTTTTTAATAAAGTGCATGTGGCAAGTTTTCCAATTCTGTAAGCTTATGTTTGTGTTGCTACGAGCAAGTCAGGCATAGGGGCACCAGTTTAATAATCCCGCCTAGGGTACCATAAATCCTCAGGACGGCCCTGGCTAAACAGACCCTTTGCACACCTGTGGAGTTATTGTGATGACTCAATAATATCCCTCTAGCCCCTCAGCACCGGGCACGTCTAGGAAAGACCCCACAGACATGGCTCCTGCCCTGGGGGGCTCCCACTCTGCACAGACCAGGGAGAGTGACCCATGTTTAAATATTCCCTGGCACAGAGGGGCTTTGAAAAGGCCTTGGGAGCAGGTCCCAGGCAGACAAGCAGGGTGTGGCAGGGGAACCATGCTCTGAAGTGTCCCTAGCCTGTTTGCCAGAAGCTGGTGTAAGCAGAGACAGGGTGGGCTCCACCCTGACATCTGGTGGTGAGGTGTGGCAAGTTGTGGAAAAGAACTTCAGGGGCTGATCTCATTTGCATAGGCACACCCACCCCGCCTAGAATGAGGCCATAACTGCCCAAATCGTCACTTTGGCTGCTGTGGGATCCCCAGTGTCTCTGTTATTGGGGCGGGAAGAATAAATTGTTAGTACCCTGATTATGGGAACTGTGCTTGGAACTGTACTTGGCCTTTTTGTTATGATGGAGGACTCACCATCAACTGAGTAGCACTCACTAGGCAAGGGACATGGGTTCCAAAACTCTGTGAATTGATTTCAGAGTAACAGCCCTGTTAGTCTGTATTCGCAAAAAGAAAAGGAGGACTTGTGGCACCTTAGAGACTAACCAATTTATTAGAGCATAAGCTTTCGTGAGCTACAGCTCACTTCCTCAGATGCATATCGTGGAAACTGCAGCAGGCTTTATATATACACAGAGAATATGAAACAATACCTATTCCCACCCCACTGTCCTGCTGGTAATAGCTTATCTAAAGTGATTTCCAGCACAAATCCAGGTTTTCTCACCCTCCACCCCCCCACACAAATTCACTCTCCTGCTGGTGATAGCCCATCCAAAGTGACAACTCTTTACACAATGTGCATGACAATCAAGCTGGGCTATTTCCTGCATAAATCCAGGTTCTCACATCCCCCCCACCCCCATACACACACAAACTCACTCTCCTGCTGGTAATAGCTCATCCAAACTGACCACTCTTCAAGTTAAAATCCAAGTTAAACCAGAACATCTGGGGGGGGGGTAGGAAAAAACAAGAGGAAACAGGCTACCTTGCATAATGACTTAGCCACTCCAAGTCTCTATTTAAGCCTAAATTAATAGTATCCAATTTGCAAATGAATTCCAATTCAGCAGTTTCTCGCTGGAGTCTGGATTTGTAGTTTTTTTGTTTTAAGATAGCGACCTTCATGTCTGTGATTGCGTGACCAGAGAGATTGAAGTGTTCTCCGACTGGTTTATGAATGTTATAATTCTTGACATCTGATTTGTGTCCATTTATTCTTTTACGTAGAGACTGTCCAGTTTGACCAATGTACATGGCAGAGGGGCATTGCTGGCACATGATGGCATATATCACATTGGTGGATGTGCAGGTGAACGAGCCTCTGATAGTGTGGCTGATGTTATTAGGCCCTGTGATGGTGTCCCCTGAATAGATATGTGGGCACAGTTGGCAACGGGCTTTGTTGCAAGGATAAGTTCCTGGGTTAGTGGTTCTGTTGTGTGGTATGTGGTTGTTGGTGAGTATTTGCTTCAGGTTGCGGGGCTGTCTGTAGGCAAGGACTGGCCTGTCTCCCAAGATTTGTGAGAGTGTTGGGTCATCCTTTAGGATAGGTTGTAGATCCTTAATAATGCGTTGGAGGGGTTTTAGTTGGGGGCTGAAGGTGACGGCTAGTGGCGTTCTGTTATTTTCTTTGTTAGGCCTGTCCTGTAGTAGGTAACTTCTGGGAACTCTTCTGGCTCTATCAATCTGTTTCTTTACTTCTGCAGGTGGGTATTGTAGTTGTAAGAAAGCTTGACAGAGATCTTGTAGGTGTTTGTCTCTGTCTGAGGGGTTGGAGCAAATGCGGTTGTATCGCAGAGCTTGGCTGTAGACGATGGATCGTGTGGTGTGGTCAGGGTGAAAGCTGGAGGCATGCAGGTAGGAATAGCGGTCAGTAGGTTTCCGGTATAGGGTGGTGTTTATGTGACCATTGTTTATTAGCACTGTAGTGTCCAGGAAGTGGATCTCTTGTGTGGACTGGACCAGGCTGAGGTTGGTGGTGGGATGGAAATTGTTGAAATCATGGTGGAATTCCTCAAGGGCTTCTTTTCCATGGGTCCAGATGATGAAGATGTCATCAATATAGCGCAAGTAGAGTAGGGGCTTTAGGGGACGAGAGCTGAGGAAGCGTTGTTCTAAATCAGCCATAAAAATGTTGGCATACTGTGGGGCCATGCGGGTACCCATAGCAGTGCCGCTGATCTGAAGGTATACATTGTCCCCAAATGTGAAGTAGTTATGGGTAAGGACAAAGTCACAAAGTTCAGCCACCAGGTTAGCCGTGACATTATCGGGGATAGTGTTCTTGACGGCTTGTAGTCCATCTTTGTGTGGAATGTTGGTGTAGAGGGCTTCTACATCCATAGTGGCCAGGATGGTGTTATCAGGAAGATCACCGATGGATTGTAGTTTCCTCAGGAAGTCAGTGGTGTCTCGAAGGTAGCTGGGAGTGCTGGTAGCGTAGGGCCTGAGGAGGGAGTCTACATAGCCAGACAATCCTGCTGTCAGGGTGCCAATGCCTGAGATGATGGGGCGCCCAGGATTTCCAGGTTTATGGATCTTGGGTAGTAGATAGAATATCCCAGGTCGGGGTTCCAGGGGTGTGTCTGTGCGGATTTGATCTTGTGCTTTTTCAGGAAGTTTCTTGAGCAAATGCTGTAGTTGCTTTTGGTAACTCTCAGTGGGATCAGAGGGTAATGGCTTGTAGAAACTCGTGTTGGAGAGCTGCCGAGCAGCCTCTTGTTCATATTCCGACCTATTCATGACGACAACAGCACCTCCTTTGTCAGCCTTTTTGATTATGATGTCAGAGTTGTTTCTGAGGCTGTGGATGGCATTGCGTTCCGCATGGCTGAGGTTATGGGGCAAGTGATGCTGCTTTTCCACAATTTCAGCCCGTGCACGTCGGCGGAAGCACTCTATGTAGAAGTCCAGTCTGCTGTGGACTTCTACATAGAAGAAGAGGCTGCTCGGCAGCTCTCCAACACGAGTTTCTACAAGCCATTACCCTCTGATCCCACTGAGAGTTACCAAAAGCAACTACAGCATTTGCTCAAGAAACTTCCTGAAAAAGCACAAGATCAAATCCGCACAGACACACCCCTGGAACCCCGACCTGGGATATTCTATCTACTACCCAAGATCCATAAACCTGGAAATCCTGGGCGCCCCATCATCTCAGGCATTGGCACCCTGACAGCAGGATTGTCTGGCTATGTAGACTCCCTCCTCAGGCCCTACGCTACCAGCACTCCCAGCTACCTTCGAGACACCACTGACTTCCTGAGGAAACTACAATCCATCGGTGATCTTCCTGATAACACCATCCTGGCCACTATGGATGTAGAAGCCCTCTACACCAACATTCCACACAAAGATGGACTACAAGCCGTCAAGAACACTATCCCCGATAATGTCACGGCTAACCTGGTGGCTGAACTTTGTGACTTTGTCCTTACCCATAACTACTTCACATTTGGGGACAATGTATACCTTCAGATCAGCGGCACTGCTATGGGTACCCGCATGGCCCCACAGTATGCCAACATTTTTATGGCTGATTTAGAACAACGCTTCCTCAGCTCTCGTCCCCTAAAGCCCCTACTCTACTTGCGCTATATTGATGACATCTTCATCATCTGGACCCATGGAAAAGAAGCCCTTGAGGAATTCCACCATGATTTCAACAATTTCCATCCCACCACCAACCTCAGCCTGGTCCAGTCCACACAAGAGATCCACTTCCTGGACACTACAGTGCTAATAAACAATGGTCACATAAACACCACCCTATACCGGAAACCTACTGACCGCTATTCCTACCTGCATGCCTCCAGCTTTCACCCTGACCACACCACACGATCCATCGTCTACAGCCAAGCTCTGCGATACAACCGCATTTGCTCCAACCCCTCAGACAGAGACAAACACCTACAAGATCTCTGTCAAGCTTTCTTACAACTACAATACCCACCTGCAGAAGTAAAGAAACAGATTGATAGAGCCAGAAGAGTTCCCAGAAGTTACCTACTACAGGACAGGCCTAACAAAGAAAATAACAGAACGCCACTAGCCGTCACCTTCAGCCCCCAACTAAAACCCCTCCAACGCATTATTAAGGATCTACAACCTATCCTAAAGGATGACCCAACACTCTCACAAATCTTGGGAGACAGGCCAGTCCTTGCCTACAGACAGCCCCGCAACCTGAAGCAAATACTCACCAACAACCACATACCACACAACAGAACCACTAACCCAGGAACTTATCCTTGCAACAAAGCCCGTTGCCAACTGTGCCCACATATCTATTCAGGGGACACCATCACAGGGCCTAATAACATCAGCCACACTATCAGAGGCTCGTTCACCTGCACATCCACCAATGTGATATATGCCATCATGTGCCAGCAATGCCCCTCTGCCATGTACATTGGTCAAACTGGACAGTCTCTACGTAAAAGAATAAATGGACACAAATCAGATGTCAAGAATTATAACATTCATAAACCAGTCGGAGAACACTTCAATCTCTCTGGTCACGCAATCACAGACATGAAGGTCGCTATCTTAAAACAAAAAAACTACAAATCCAGACTCCAGCGAGAAACTGCTGAATTGGAATTCATTTGCAAATTGGATACTATTAATTTAGGCTTAAATAGAGACTTGGAGTGGCTAAGTCATTATGCAAGGTAGCCTGTTTCCTCTTGTTTTTTCTTAACCCCCCCCCCCCAGATGTTCTGGTTTAACTTGGATTTTAACTTGAAGAGTGGTCAGTTTGGATGAGCTATTACCAGCAGGAGAGTGAGTTTGTGTGTGTATGGGGGTGGGGGGGATGTGAGAACCTGGATTTATGCAGGAAATAGCCCAGCTTGATTGTCATGCACATTGTGTAAAGAGTTGTCACTTTGGATGGGCTATCACCAGCAGGAGAGTGAATTTGTGTGGGGGGGTGGAGGGTGAGAAAACCTGGATTTGTGCTGGAAATCACTTTAGATAAGCTATTACCAGCAGGACAGTGGGGTGGGAATAGGTATTGTTTCATATTCTCTGTGTATATATAAAGCCTGCTGCAGTTTCCACGATATGCATCTGAGGAAGTGAGCTGTAGCTCACGAAAGCTTATGCTCTAATAAATTGGTTAGTCTCTAAGGTGCCACAAGTCCTCCTTTTCTTTCTGTGAATTGAGAGAGACTTGAGACAGGTATTAGTGCCTGGTGGTGTAGGCCCCTTTGTGAGGGCCTGAAGCACCAATTGCACCTCTGTCTCTCTCCACTGTGGAATGTCAGAGCTAATTTTGGGTCTATTAAGAGTTTTGTTACAGGTATTGTGCTGAATTCACTTCAGCCTTATAGTGCACCAGCACTAAGGCTCCCACTACTATGAGCTGAAATCAGTGAGAGCTGAAATCACTGAGCACTGTGTCAAGTAGTGGGGAGCCGGAAGTTCTAGTGTGCAGTGGAGCCGGTCGTGAGACAGCGGTGTGTTTGTGAGACGGCGAGCTGAGCTGAGCGGAGCCGGTCGTGAGACAGCGGTGTGTTCGTGAGACGGCGAGCTGAGCGGAGCCGGTCGTGAGACAGCGGTGTGTTCGTGAGACGGCGAGCTGAGTGGAGCCGGTCGTGAGACAGCGGTGTGTTCGTGAGACGGCGAGCTGAGTGGAGCCGGTCGTGAGACAGCGGTGTGTTCGTGAGACGGCGAGCTGTCCGGAGCCGGTCGTGAGACGGCGAGCTGTCCGGAGCCGGTCGTGAGACAGCGGTGTGTTCGTGAGACGGCGAGCTGAGTGGAGCCGGTCGTGAGACAGCGGTGTGTTCGTGAGACGGCGAGCTGTCCGGAGCCGGTCGTGAGACAGCGGTGTGTTCGTGAGACGGCGAGCTGTCCGGAGCCGGTCGTGAGACAGCGGTGTGTTTGTGAGACGGCGAGCTGAGCGGAGCCGGTCGTGAGACGGTGAGCTGTGCAGAGCGGAGCCGGTCGTGGTGGAGCGGAGCAGAGCCCTGTGGGGCAGTCAGCTTCAGGACACGTAAGGTGCCCCTTACCTCTTTCCCCCACACCCAGGCACATTTTAGCCAGATTGGGGAGTAACACTCTGCAGGTGAACTTTTGAACTCCGGGGCTGGACTTTTTTTGGACTTTGGGCGATTTGTGGATTGCTGGACTCAAGAGACGTTTGGGTTCTGGGACTCAAGAGCCTGAGGGAAAGGATGTGGCCCAAATTTTCTGGGGTGGGTCAGTGTTCATGGTTTGGTTAATGAACACTAGTTGTGGTGTTTCCCCAATTTAATGCTGATGTTGTTTGCCTCATGTTATTAAAGATTCTCTACTACACCAAGACTCTGTGCTTGGGAGAGGGGAAGTATTGCCTCCTTGAGGCGCCCAGGGGGTGTGTAAGATTTTCCCAGGTCACTGGGTGGGGGCTCGAGCCAGTTTTGCATTTGCTTTA
Organism: Lepidochelys kempii; assembly: GCF_965140285.1. NCBI lineage: Eukaryota > Metazoa > Chordata > Testudines > Cheloniidae > Lepidochelys > Lepidochelys kempii. The sequence goes on along the minus strand of NC_136393.1, from coordinate 43,514,215 downwards.
ATGAGAGGGAACCCCTGTGTACTGAACCCGGCCCTTGCTGCTATCAACTTGGCCTGGCAGAAGGGTTACACTGGCAATGGGCGACCGGGGATGGGTCACTGGACGACCGTCTGCTCTGTTCCTTCCCTCTGGGGCTCCTGGCGCCGGCCACCGGCAGACGGCAGGACGCTGGGCTGGACGGACCTTTGGTCGGACCCAGTCTGGCCGCTCTTATGAGCGCCTGGGGAGAGGAGGAGGGGGAGGAGGGGGAGGGGGAGAAAAGCTGCCCCGGCTCCTTCCCCCGAGCAGGCCCCATCCACCCAGCCTGGGCCCGTCCTCACACAGCCCTGGGGCTGGGCTCTCCGCCCTCTCCCCTGCCCCCAGCCCCCGCCCCAGCTCGCCCCACCCCTCCCTCGCGCCGGGGCCAGGGGCCAGGCTGGGACACGCCGCATGGGGCCGGGGGGGGGGAGGGGGCTTGTGGCCACGGTGGGGCAAACACGGGGCCAGACTCCCCGGGGCCAGGCAACGCCGGGACGTGGCCCTCGCCCTCACCGGGCGCCGGGGCCCGGCTGTTCCCTGGGCGACCGACAACGCCCCGAGCCCCGCCCCCGCGACAGGCGCTCGCTGACGCTCCGCCTGACCGCCGAGGGGCCGGCGTCACTTCCGCCGCACAAAAACTACATCACCCAAAATCCCCTACGCCGGGCACGGGGGGGGCATCCGCCCGTGACTGACAGAGCGGTCGGGAGGCGGGGTCGGCCTGGCGGAGCAGCCAATGGCAGGGCGGGGCGGGGGGAGAGTCGAAGGGGCGCGCGGGTCTCTCCGGCAGGCGCGAGGAAGCCCAGCCTGGCTGCGGCGAGCCCGGGCTGGGCAGCTCCCTGCGCGCGGCGCCGTGGCGGGGAGTCTGGGCCGGGGGAGGCGCTGCGGTCCCGGCAGCTGAAGGGCCCCGGCGCCGCTGGGCAGCCCGGCCGGGGCGGTGCAGGCAGCTGCTCGGTGCGGGCGCGCGCCGCCGGTTGCAGTCTCTGGTCTGCCGGGGCGCAGGGCGCTGCCCCCGCTGCAGCGAGCTCCTTTGCTGCCTTCTCCTGTTGGGCCAAAACGTGGCCGTGGGGTGGCCGCATAAAGTCGTCGGCTTCCAAACGAGCCTGCCTGGGGTACGGTCTGTGTCCATCACCTCTTCGGAGCGTGAGGGCATTTAAAGATCAGTTATTTCGCAGCGCCACTTACTGTGCAAACTATGTAGCAGCCTGACCTTGAGACTTCTGCCCAAGGGACCTGTGGGTTGGATTCATTGTAGTGGGACATGTGGAGGATAATTTAAACTCTTCATTTCCTTCAGTATACTTGCAGGCTGGTACAATCTCTCACCATTGCAGTACATCAGCTCAGCAGGAGGCAATGCGCTTGTCCTGTTGCCTTGACTGAGAAAGGCTCTGATCAAAGAGAGCCTATGCTCAAATAAATTGGTTCGTCTCTAAGGTGCCACCAGTCCTCCTTTTCTTTTTGCGAATACAGACTAACACGGCTGCTACGCTGAAACCCTAAGAAATGAGCGTATCCCAGAGTAACAGGCAAATCTGGTAACTCCAGAAACAAACCCGGCTTTAGGGAGTATAGAGAAATGTGTCCCAGAGGAGAGCCCAGAGAAGGGGCAGGGAATCTCAGAAACCGTTGAAGTGGGTGAGGATTCCTGTGACTCTGTAACACAGGGAAGCCGGGTGCTTCCAAGTATGGGAGGGGCTTAGACTAGCTCCTTTCCAGCAGAAGGCATCATGCCCTTAGGCGCAGGGGCAGGAGAGGTGTTGTCAGTGATTAAGGAAACTGTCCCAGTTGTTAGCTGGCGGAGCTTTGCAGATGAACAAGAGACAGAACCCTTCCTTGGGAGCACAGAGAAATGTGTCTTAGAAGGATGCCCAGAGGAATAAACTGGGAAAGCAATAGCGGGAGTACAGGAATGTCTCCTCACTAGTCACTTGGGGCAGGATGCCCAGGACACTAGGAGGATGGCTTCCACATCAAATCACACACAAATCACAAGGGTGTTATTACAAACTCTCCTAATTTCATCTGGATTCTTTCAATGTCTGTTGCTTTTCTTAAAGCCCCAGCTCCAGGAATCCAGTGAATATAGGAGAATCTCTTTTTTTAATTCATATAAAGTTTCTTGCTAGAAAAGCTTGAAAGTCTGAAGAGTTACTTTCTCTTGTGGTTGAGTAGAAAAACTTGAGAATGTGACCAGAGTGAAACCTCATCGCTCAGAAACAAAAATGTGATTGGTTTTAGAAAAGATCTCATGATTCCTCCAGCCAATCTCATGAATTTTGAACATTTGTGTGCTGTCAGTACTGCAAGGCCATTGATCAGTTTATGTTTCCAGGCCTGTTTTCTCTAGGTGAGACGCTAAGCCTCAGGTTTTCAAAAGTATTTAGGAATCTAATGCCTGCTGCTGCCAGTGGGAGTTAGGAGCCTATGCACCTTGGAGGATCTGGGCCTAAGGACCTAAATATTAAAATGAACATTCGCCTTTATCTTTTCATTTCACCCCTAGTTCAGGGGGATGGTGCCCACAGCCCGGCTCTGTGCACAGCCCCATAGCTTGCCCGCTCTGTCTGTTTCCCTTTCTGTTGATTGTGCTGTTTTAGATAAATGATGACGCTGCTTTAGGGAGCTTTCCCTGGGTAACGGATTGAGATTTAATTCCTGAATTCTCGCTGGCACAGCATAGGCACTGACTCCCTGGGTGCTCCGGGGCTGGAGCCTCACGGAAAGAAAATAGTGGGTGCTCAGCACCCACCAGCCACCACTGTTCGGCGCCACCACCAAACAGCTATTTGGTGGCTTGGGGTCGGTGAGGGGTTGTGGGAGGGCGGAGAGCAGCGAGTGGTGGGATTGGTCCTGCTTTGAGCAGGGGGTGGGACTAGATGACCTCCTGAGGTCCCTTCCAACCCTGAGATTCTATGATTCTATGGGCGGGTGGAGGCGTCAGGGAGGGGGTGGAGTGGGGGCAGGAAGGGGTAGAGCAAGGGGTGTGCCAGATGTGGGGGAGTGAGGGCAGGGCCTTGGGGAAAGGGGCAGAGTGGGGGGCGGGGACTTGGGGTGGCGCGGGGGTGGAGCACCTCCAGGGAAAACTAGAAGTCAGCACCTGTGTGGCACAGTATTGCCAACCCCAGGCATTTACAAAGCACAAGTCAGGCTCCTCAAAATCATGAAATGTAATAATAATAAATGTTTGATCGTTTCTATTTACCTTTTGGTTGCTCAGACCCTTAGGCGGCATTTCAGTGACTTTTTCCAGATTTTCTCTGCAACCGAGAGGGCTAGAAACTGCCATTGCTTAGAAAATGAAAGCCGAAAGTCTCACCTCATCACATGCTTCCAGGAACTGGGGCTTTAACAAACACACCAAATATAATGAGACTGGGATTCTGTTGGGTGGTGGAGGGTCAGTACGAGGCTCTCACTTCCCCTGGGACTCCCCCTGCCCCAGAGCCGGGCCTCCAGCAGGATCCGGGTTTGTCTGGACTGTGGCCGGGGGCAGGTGACGTTTATCGAGGCTGGTGACGAGGCCCCGATCTTCACTTTCCCGCCGGGCCCCATCCCTGGGGAGAGAATCCGCCCCTGGCTCCGCCTGTGTCCCTGAGACCCGGGGAGTGGGGGGAAATAGCCCACTGGGGACCCTGAGATCAGCCTCTCTAGCCTCACAAGCCGTCTGTATGTCCCTGGAGGTTGCTTCTTCTCTAGCCACAGTCATCCTAGCACCTATGACCTGGAGGACTCCTGTCTACCCAACCCTCTGGCCTCTTAGACCCCTGGAAGCTCCTCCCCACTACCTCCCTGCAGCACGGGGATGTAAGGGCTGCTGGGGCAGAATTAACAGCTGGGCTGGGGACAGGCAAATGTAGGGGTAGCAGGGAAACAGAATTAATCAACTGGGATTTGGGGGTTTGGGGAGAAGCTAGAGGCTCCACGCCAGCAGGGAGCCTGGGAGAGGGAGAGCCAGGGACTGGGGAGTACGCATTCATCCCAATATCCAGTAGAAATGAGTGGCTAGGGTAGACTCTTCCTACATCTATAGAAGGGTTTTTTCTATCAGTGCAGTTAATCCATCTCTGGGCAAGACAGTAGTTAGGGTGACAAAGAATTCTTCCCTTGACCTATCTGCATCTACATCAGGGGTTAGATCGACCTAACTACGTCACAGAGGGTGTGAAAGTTTTCACAGCTCTGAGCAATGTAGCTTGGCCAACCTAAGTTGTAGGTGTAGACCAGGCCTCAGGAAGAATAAGGGTACGTCTACACGACAGTCACCATGGCAGCAGAGCTACAGAGCTTGGTGTGCATGAGGCAGAAAGCCAAGAGAAGCAGTCGTGAGTTTGATCCCTGCAGGACATGGAGAGACAGAGCTTGCTTCAGGCATACGGTTCCCTGGAAAGGCAGATGTGCATTTCTGAGTAAGGAAACTGCCGGCTGCTGTTTGTTTGTACTGTGTTCAGGGCACACGAATGTGTGGAAATTCTTTGTAAATAATAAAGATTGCATTAAAGAAATACCTGACTCCTATAATCAATTTCTCCTGCCAATGGAAGAACCTAGCAAGGCCCCAAACACTGGCTGACTGCTCATGTCAAAGGAGCAATGGTACAACCCGAGTCAGAATCTAGATCTATGGCAGCAAATGCGTTGGTTGGAAACATTTGCAGGGAGCTCCAGCAGCAAAGAGCCTGTGCAGCGGGGCAGATTGCTGCTCATTGTGGGCTTGAGCATGTCCAGCTCTGTGTGCTGAACAGGCCCCATTGTCCCATCTCTCCGGCCTGACACTCCTCTGCCCAGAGTCAGACAAAACCCAGACTAGGATCTGTGGCTCGTATTTTCCCCCTGCAGAAGCAGTCCACATAGTGATTATCGGGTCAGAATTGGGCCAAGGAGAAAGGCCACATCAAGGACTGGTGACATCACCATTATCACCTGACTCTGCACAGGCTGGCCTAGTTCCTGTGGGGAGGGTCAGTGAGATGATTATCAGACAAACCCTGTGTCTGTGCGTGTCCATCCGTCTCCTTATCCTCTTCTCCCAGGTTCCGGCTGCAGAGGAAAAAGTTTGCCCAGTAGCGAAGGTGCTAAGTTACCCTGAGCAGACCCAGGTTCGTTTCCCTGATCTGTGTGAAGTCAGGGAAGTCACTTATTGTGTCTGGGCCTGAATTTCCCCTCTTCTAAAATGCGGGAAACAGCCCCTCCCCATCTCACAGCCGCAGGGCACTGTGTTGGGGGGGGGCAGGGGGGCACATGGGTGTCCCCCAGATTTGCTGCTTGGCTTGCAGTGACCATGCTCTCACAGACCGAACATGCTCAGTAACATCAGCTGAAGGTGCTGCCCTCACTCTGCGCACCCTCCCCACCCTGCCGTCAACAGGTATGGGTCATCTGTGCACAGCAGTATGGTGAGGCTAAGTTCACTGGCGTTTGTGAGGTGCTCAGACAGTGCAGTGATGGGGGCCAGGTAAGGACCTGCAATCGCTAGAGGTGCAGCTGTTTTCTGTCCACATCAAATCACAAAAACATCACACTGGGGTTGTCAGAAACTTTCCTCATTTCACATTAACTCTTTCACTAGCTGGTGTTTCTCATAACACCCCAGCTCCTGGAATCCTGTGGTTATGTGACAATCTCAGCTCTCACTTTAACAAAGATCAGTTTCTTGCTCTCAGGGCGGAGCAGAAAAGGTTGAGAACGTGACCAGAGTGAATCATGAACGCTCAGAAACAAACGAAAACGCCAGAATGTAATTTTTTAGAAGAAAAACCTTCCAGTTTCCTTCAGCCAATCTCAAGATTTTTGATGACGTGGTGCTGGCTGTACTGCATTGGCAGTGATCAGTTTGTGTTTTCAGGCCTGGCGTTTCAGGCCAGGCAGTGATTAGTTCATGTTCTCCAGCAAAGGTTCTAAGGACCTAAACATAAAAATGAACATTGTAATTTATCTCTTTACTTCACCCTTACTCCAGAGGGCCTAGGCTCATTTGCTGCTTGGGCCTACAGCCCGGCTCCATGCGCATTCCCACACCTTGCCCTCTCCGTTTCCCTTTCTGTTGACTGTGCTGTTTTACATAAATGATCACATTAAATTAGGGGGCTTTCCATGGGTAGTGAATACAGAGTTAAGGCCTGAATTCTCACAGTATTGCCAACTCCAAACTTTTAAAACTCATTAGTCAGAACCTCTGAAATGATGAGATCACCTTAAAAACCATGAGACTTAAAAATAATAGTTAATAATAAATGTTGGGTTCTTTCTATTTGCCATCTGGCTTCTCAGACCTTTAGGCTGCACTTGGATCACATTGTTACATTTTTCTCTGCTATCAACGAAGCAAAACCTTCCTTTGTTTAGGAAACAAAAGCCAAGAGTCTCACCTCATCACATGCTTCCAGGAGCTGGGGCTTTAACAAACCCACCAAATAACAGGCAAAACCATTCTCTGAAGTGTCCATAGCCTCTGTTTGCTAGAAGCTGGGAATGGGTGACAGGGGCTGGATCACTGGATGATTACCAGTTCTGTTCATTCCCTCTGAAGCAGCTGGCATTGGCCACTGTCAGAAGACAGGATACTGGGCTAGATGGACTACCGGTCTGACCCAGTCTGGCCGTTCTTATGTTCACGAGACTCATTATAAAATCATGAATGTTGGCAACACTTTTGACACTGTGTCTCCTTTACACTGATGCCAAGCTGCCTTAGCGTATGTCAGAATCAGGCCTTTGAAACATTGATTCCAGCTTAACCAAGTTTTTGGCTTGCGAATTGAATATCCCTCGACTTGGAAGGATTAGATTTTATCGGTAGATGTCAGTAAATGTTGATTTCACTGTACACACAAACCATGGAGAAAAATTTCCATTGATGATAACTGAAATTTACAAATAGGCACAGTAAAGAAAATGCTGCTTGAGAACTTACACTTTTTAACTTTTTGAATCTCCGTGTCCACTGTCATAAAATAATTATTGTCTGACTAAAATATTGTCTGACCCCCCCCCCCATTCCCCACAACTGTGAACAATAATATTGATAAAAAAATTAAACTAAAAGTTTAATTAGATAAATACAAATTCTTACAAATAAATATTAATCTTATCTGTCAAAATTACATATAAAACCAAAAAGAAAAGGAGTACTTGTGGCACCTTAGAGACTAACCAATTTATTTGAGCATAAGCTTTCGACAAGTACTCCTTTTCTTTTTGCGAATACAGACTAACACGGCTGTTACTCTGAAACATATTAAACCAAATGAATTCTGCCAAGCCTAAATATCACTCCTTAGACACGCAGTTCTGTGAGCTCATCAGGACAGGGGGATGCTGATGTCCATGTGAAGCCCCAGTGACCACCCCCCCACACACACACACCAGCAGAGGGGGCTTGTTGCAGGATCGGAGCTTTTTGGGGACATTTCTCACCAAAGCTTCCAAGGCTGGAATGTTCCCAGTGATCTGGCTCCAGCTCAGCAAACAGCCTGAGTCAGTTCCAGGAAGGAAAACACCCAGCTGCTGCTGCTGGAGGCGGGGCATATTTCTGAGCTCAGGAAAGTGAAACTACCCCTGTTCCACTGCCTGGAGGGAGCCATGGCTGCAGACAACCCCGCAGAAAGTCTCCAGGAGGAAGCGACATGTCCCATCTGTCTGGAGTATTTCACAGAACCTGTCACTCTGGAGTGTGGGCACAATTTCTGCCACGTCTGCGTCAGCCAGTACTGGGAGGGATCCAGTACAGACACCTCCTGCCCTCAGTGCAGAGAAACTGCGCAACAGAGAAACCTCAGGCCCAACCGGCAGCTGGGAAACATGGTAGAAATCGCCAAGCGGCTGAGTTTCCAGGCAGCGAAGGGAGCAGGAGCGGGCGGGGTGTGTGGGGAACACCAGGAGACTCTGAAACTGTTCTGTGAAGAGGATCAAACCCCCATCTGTGTGGTTTGCCATCTTTCCCGGGCTCACAGAGCTCACACGGTGGTTCCCATAGAGGAGGCTGCCCAGGAGTACAAGGTAGGGAATTGCTGTCAAGTTTGATGGGTAATAACTTTGGATTTTCATTACAGGCTGATTTCACTGGACGTTGCCTGTCACAGGTGTGACGCATCACTCAGCTCTGTAAAGCCTTCATTGTATGGGAGATGCTGAAACAAAATGAATGATCTGGCAGTGTGGCAGCAGAATCAGAATATCAAGTCTTAAAAGATATCTGCTGTGGGAAACTTTTCTCTGAGATTCTGAATGCTTTTCAAACCCAGCTTCCACTGCTGAAAGAAGGGGACTTTTTACACAACGGACAGTGTTAACAATCAGTGAGATTTAAATCACAAGAGCTGCAGGCCAGTCTATGTGAGTGTGTTACCTTCAGACTGGAGAACTGATCACCCCCCCGCCCCCAGCCCCAGTTCTGATCCCTGCTCATTTATGAAGCTGTTTTGCTGGATGCAAAGGCTGCTTTTCTGCCTCCTGTCTCTCACTAGCCCCTGTTGGCTCCCTCCCTCGCTGCTTCCCTGCAGCAGCACCCCAGGGGTGTCAGCTGAACAGCACCCCAGGAGCTCTCAGCAGCAGCTGCAGCCTGGGCCCTTGTCAGGGAGGAGGAGAGAACTCGAGGACTCAGAGAAAAGAGAGAGAGTGAAATGGGGAGATCTCTGGCGGGGGCTCAGGAGGGAACTCTGGGGAGCTGCCATGGGTGTTGCACAGAGCGGGGCTGACGTGGCAGGAGCACGTTGCTGTGCTGTGTGAATGAATCACACCCTGTCAAAGGGGAAGAGAGCGCTGGGTTATTACAGCTCTGGAGCCGTTATAATTATGGGTGGCCCATTCCCCCAGACCGAGTGTGTTCCCTGTTCCTCACTGACCTCCAGCCACATCACAGCTTCACTCTGCACAGTTAACGGGACTGCACTGGTTCAGGTGCTCAGCTGCTGCCTGAGGGAGGCCACATGGGCGCCTGGACAGACAAGAGCACAGTGGGGTCTTGTTCCTGGCCTGGGTCTGGGGTACAGTGGAGCGAGGTGCTGTCCCAACCTCTTCACTCTCACTGGCAGGAGGGATCGTTCAGAACTTTCCCAGCTATTTCCCCTCTGGCCTGTGCTCAGGGATGGAAAACTTCAGCTAAAACACAGGACTTGAGAAGTCCTGAGTGTCTGCACGAAGCAGATCCCCCGCTCTGAGACTGGCGTCTTGGCTCCCATGAGGCCTTTGGGGCCAGCAGAGCCAAGTCAGCTGCTCGCTTCCAGGGTATTTTACTGCTCCTGTATGAAATGCCAATATGGATAGGACTGTCCACCCATCGGACAGGCAGACTAATGGCTGTTCATTGCACACGATGCCCCTGCAGGTGAAACTCCAGGGAGCCCTGGGCCCTCTGAGGAAGAAGCTGGAAGAGGCTCTGGCTCTGACCTCTGAAGAGGAGGAGAAAACCACAGAGTGGCAGGTGGGTGTCCAGGTTTATTCCACCCTGAGCCCTTCTGCCTGCAGCGTTCCCAGGAATGCCGGGGCCCTAAAGCTCCAGGATGAGGTTATGAACCTGCTCTGGTTGTTTGCTCCGTGGCACAGGCTTGGTGCCAGCCATGGGGGGTGCATGCCTCCAGCGTCTGGGGAGCCCTGGCATGAGTGCTGGAAATTCCCCAGTGCCTGGATCATCACCCTGCCCACTGCTCCAGACCCATTTGGCCTCCTTTCCCCATGGCCCCACCCAGGTTCCACTCCTGCTCTGCCCCATGCCCTGCTCCCGCTCAGCCCCCTTCCCAGAGGCTCCCAGCTCATGATTCACTGTTGCAGCTTGCTCCTCTCCCCCACCCCCTCCTGCAAGGCCCCCTCACCTGCTACTTGCTCCTTTCTGCCCCCTCCTGCCTTAAGGGTGAGTGACAGGGGAGGGGCGGAGAGGAGCAAGTGGCGGGGTCCCCCACACAGCTGATGGGCGGCAAGCGGCGGGTGCTGCGGGGTTCGGGGGAAGAGCGGGAGCAAGGGCACAGGGCGGAGCGCAGGCAGGATTCCACAGGCGGCAGGTCTGCAGCCTGCCTCCAAAGGGAGGGGCGCTGCATCCTGTTTGGGGAGGCTCAGCCTCCCCTGGCCTGTGGTACCTGCCATCCAGGGTGCTGGCAGCATCAGGCTGTGTCTCTGGTGGGGATCTCAGCGCAGCAGCTCCTGTAGGAGGAGGAGGAGGGGCAGTTCCTGGCCCTTGTACAGTGGTGCAGACCCACCCCTGAGATCTCTGATGGGGCAAATTCTCCATACTGGGTGCAGTGTTTTCACTATTCCATGGATCCTGTTTCCCTCCTGCAGATGGGGAGGGTGTGTCGGCTGCTCCAGCCATCAGTTTTCAGTGGCCTCCATGACAAAGCTCTGCAGCTTCTCTGCAGCCTGGAGGAAACAGATTGTTCCTTCTCTCCCTGCACCCACAGTCCCTGCAATGAATTTGCCCAGTGCCTGGGCCAGACACTGGAGCTGGGAGCTGGGAGGAGGATTTGCCCCCATGGGTGAGGTTCAGATTCGCTCAGCTGGCTGGGCTGGGGGCATGCTGGGAGCTGAGCTCTTCTGAACATCAAACGCAGTGGCGGGTGTGGAGCTCTGTGGAAAATCTGCCCCCAGGGGCGTCTACATGGCCCCAGCAGCTAGCTGCAGGCTAGTCCCTGAGTGACACCCAGGGGTCTGGTTGGGTGTGAACAGCCCGTGCTGCTGCGGCTTCATAGCTACCAGTACCCGAGCTCGCTAGATCAAAGCTAACTGGGGTGTGTCTACATACGGTGCTGTCAGACCTTCACTGCAGTGTGGACACCCCCTGAGTGAGCAGAGCCAGGGGCAGGTCAGTGTAAAGCCAGGCAGCGCTCGGCCACCTCACAGCCTGTCTTGCCATCACGTGGCCACTTCATCCCAGGCACCTGCTACTGTTACTGTGACTTTACCTGTGCTTGTCTGTAGCAGGTGATGAACCCATGGGACAAAATGTCTGTTCTGGTTCGCCTGCCTTTTCCAGTGAAATCCCTGCAGAGTGCGTGGGGGGCGTGAGGAAGACGCCAGCAGCAGGGAGGAGAGGAGAAGCCGGTGTTCCACTATTCAGATGAAAATGGCTATTTACAAGAGCTGAAATGCTCAGAGCTGGGTGCCCCTGGTTCTGCATCTGAAGCCGTGTTTAGAGCCCGGCGGAAGTGGGCTGGTTTCCAGAGGACAGAACCACAGCAGCTCCCATTGCCCGCACCGGAAGCAGTTGGTGCTCAGTTCCTCAGACAATAGGGATTTAGGTGCATAACAATTAACAGCCGTCTTGAATGTGTCCGGCAAAGTTCCCAGCTGGCGCCATGGAGGCGGCTGCACCTTGGGACAGTCACTGGGGTGGTTCTGAAACCCTTGATTATCGCCCAGAGAGAGCGAGTTACGTCCCACAGCACCAGAGGTCACAGCCCAATGATCAGTGTCACTCGGTGCAGAGTAACTGCAGCCCCAGCGACTGTGAGATGAGGCCCAGCAGGGGCGTCCAGTCCTGCACTGAGAGGGGCCGTCATGGGCCTGAGCCAGGTGGGGAGTATTCCCATGGGCGGGAGCAGGGCCCGGGAGGTGACAGGCCCCCATGAAGGATGCACTGTCCGTGTCTGATGGGGGGAGATGTTAGGGGATATGGTAACGCTGCACCACTCGAATTAGCTGTAACTCAACAGCTCCCAGGGGGCAGGAGGGGAAGGAGGCTGCAGGCCCACGGCCCTTTGCAGGGTCCAGGCCACATGCACAAAGCCTCGGGCAGGTGCCCACAGGGTCTCCTGAGGGGGCTGGGGCTTGTCAGGGCTGTACCCGAGTTGTCTGAGTGCCCTGTGGCTGCCGCGCTCCCAAGGGCGGGGTGGGGGTTAGTCTGGGGGATTGGTCGGTGTCCAAAGCCCATTGGCAGATGGGCCCAGGGGTGCTGGAGGGCTGCGCTGGGGGCTCGGGTTAGCCGGGGCAGAGATACGAGGTGGACGTTACAGCGCTCAAGCAGCTGCCTCTTCAGACACTGAGCACGGCCCGCCCCCACCACACAGGTGAGCCGGACAGACAGACGGGTTAGAGCCCTGCACAGGGAAGGGGAGGGGGGTCAGCACAGGGCACAGGCTGGTGGGGGGAAGGGCTGGGGGCTCACACACTGGGGTTTCAGGGAGGAGGGCTCTGGGGACAGGGGCTGGGGAAGCTGCTGAAGCCCCTGGCCCTTTTGGCATCTCAGGGAGAGTAAGAGGGACTTTTCCCAACATCACTGTGGCCCGAGTCACACTGGAGGGCAGGCTCACCCCAGGGTCACCCAGCAGCTCTGGGCTGAGTTGCAGGGGAGCTAGAGAGGCCAGTGCAGAGCAGCCAGCCCGTCCCCCTACCAGGATCAGCACCGGCTCAGCATCGTTCCCACGGCTCCTTTCAGAGAGCAGGTGGGGACACAGCTGGCATCAGCAACCCGCTGCTCTGTGATCCTGGAGGGCTTCCTAAAGGCTGCGATCCCAGGGGCACTGGGCCCATGTGTATGGGGCACTCGGCCAGGCTGGGTGAGGCCAAAGCCAGCCCTGACAATATCCTGGGCGCCCAACAGCCATGTGAGCCCCAGGATGGCACCCAAAGAACTATTAGCACCAGCCCTAAGTCCTGAATGTTGCAGCCCTGGGAGCTGATTGTCAAAGAAGGAGCATCACCCACATCCTGCTGTGACGGGTCCCCCGGGTGTCTGAGTGCCCAGCACTTGGCACCCAAATCCCTCCACAGACGCCCTGTGCAGCCCCCTGTAAATCTTTACTGTCCCCTCGATTTCTCCCCACTCCACTGTGTCCATCCCGTGCCACCTGCAATAACGTACTGCGTCTTTACAAAGCACCGTAGACAACCCCGCTATGGAACTGGTCATATTAAGTCAATACCCTTAAAAACTGATACTGATCTAATATCCCCTGTTTCATGGACAGAGGCCCAGTCCATGTAATACAACGTCTGGCTCACGTTTTCTCTCTGCCTTTCCTATTTTTCTATCTCAAGGGGAAAGTGAAGAATAAGAGAGAGATGATTGCAGGTGAATTTAACAAACTGCACACACTGCTGAGAGAGGAGGAGCAGATGCTTCTGCGGAGCCTGAAGGAGGAGGAGAGGGAGACTCTGCAGAGACTGCAGGAAAATGTCACCAAACTCTCCCGGCAAAGCTCCTCTCTGCAGCAGCTGATCACAGAGATAGAGGAGAAATGTCAACAACCGGTTGCGGAGCTGCTGAAGGTGAGACGGCATCAAAATTCTCCACCCATCCAGAATTATAACTCAGCTCCATGGGTCTGGATTCCAACAATTAGAGTCAATGTGTTCTGTGGTTTACTGACAAACAGAACATGAGGCTAAGGGCTCCATCAGTTCCCAAATATCGCAGTTCATGATACAGGGGAATTCTCCTCATGGAGACCCAGTGAGGCCATGGGAGATTAAATGGATAATACAAAAATGATACTGAGCTAAACCCATCCCTGCTCTGACCCCAGAACACTGGACCCAACAGTCAATAAACACAGATACTGGTGTGTTGTGTCCCTAGAAGGGAGAACCCTTGAGCTAAATTCCTGTCTCCCCTATATGTATGAAACAAGTGTTCAAAACAGTGAAGCCTGGGAGGGTTGATCTATTTTCTACAAGAAAGTTTGATGCCCAGAGTGAAACTCACTCAGTTCTATGCACATTGTGTTAATACAGGACATTGATTCTCTTTTTCCTTTCAGGATGTGACAAGCACATTGAGCAGGTGTGTTTCCTATGTTCATTGCTCTTATATTCTTGGTGGTGGTTCTGGAATGTTGTGTGTACAGAGCAGCTGAGTGATGATGGGACGTTATCTTCATAGGAGCGAGAATGTGAAACTCCAGAAACCAGAAGCTATTTCTACTGACCTGAAGAACGTATATAAAATTTCCCTTGACATGAGGGAAGCGCTGAAGAGATTTGGAGGTGAGTGGCATCTACTGGGACATTCAGCTGTATTGTGCCTGGGGATCTGGACAGAGCCTGGGACCCCAGGACACGCTTGCACCCAGCTGACAGGCTTGGAGCTATGTGAGAGCTGGAGGCTGATGCGCTGAGTGCTGGGCAGTTTGCCCGCTACTTACAGCCACCTGCTGGTACTTGCCCAGGTGTCTAACCAGGCCTCATCACTGTGACATCCTGACCCCTCCGTGGCTGAGTTAATGGGTGTCCCTGAGCTAGGTGCTGTGAGGCCTGGACTGGGCCCACTGTGCTGGGAGCTGCACAGACTGGTAACGGATGATGTGTCTGTGCCTCTCTCCTGGGATACGTGAGGGCTGCGTTGTGTGGCCACCGCTCAGCACTGCCCCAGCCCCCTTTAGCCAAGGCTGGCCGAGCTTTCTGAGCTGGAGGAGAGGCCGCTCTGGCTGCTGCGGTCTGACCTGGGCCGTGTGTTACTGGGTAACAAGCTGAACCCTACGGGCCCCTCGTCTGTTCTGAGCACAGCCCAGTGTGAAGCTGGGTCAGTGGTTTGCTGCTCAGTGAGGTGAGACTCACTCACAAGAGTGTGACCCTGTCACAGTGTCTGAGCGTGGGCTGCCCCCATCCAAACCCCACCCCACAACTCCAGCGCGGAGACCGGGTAGAAAGGCACAAACCTGACGGCGAGGAGGGACAGAGAAGAAACTAAGGCCGAGGAGAGGGGGAGTGGGAAGGTTCAGTGAGCTCGGTCTCTGAAAGTTGAACTGGCCCTTTCATCCTACCCCCGCCCTCCTCTCTTCCCACCCCCCACCCCCAGCAGGGGGCAGTCGAAGGGGCCAAGCTGGGTGCGTCTGTCCCGGCCGATGGAGGCTGCGCAGTGGGTGCCGGCTGCAGGGCCAGGATCTCAGGGCTCCGGGGAGCAGGAACCCCAGGCTGTGGGGGAAGCAGCTTCCTCTCTGTGGCTGGCTGGAGCCAGCACATCCCTGCTCCCCTCCCCCATCGCTGCCCCCAGCCCAGCCCAGTCTGGGCCCACCGGACCCTGAACACGGCTGGGCTCTGGGCCATTCCACAGCCCTGGCCCCTGAGCCTGTCGGGATCCTGAGCCAGTCACCTCCGTGCCTCCTTCTAGGGGATCAGCAGCCGCTGGGGAGCCTCCTGTCACCCCCCGGAAACCCCGTCCTGGGCAGGGCCCCAGGCCCTGAGTCACTCGCTGGCTGCTCCCGGCTGGCCAGGCCCAGGGTCTCCAGCAGGGCCCTTGGTGCCGGCCCCGTGCTGGCTGCCAGAGCTCCCAGCCCCTGGCCCAGCCCGGCCTGTTGTCCCAGCGCCGACCCCTCCCCTGCGGGTGGGGGGGACCCTGCTGCTCTCAATGGCTGAGCCCCCCCCTCCCCCCCCCCCCGCGGCCTCTGGTGCTGCGCTCGCAGGCTCAGCCCGTGCCAGGGCCAATGCGGCGCTGCTGGGGCTGCTCCTCCCCCGGCCCCTGGGTTCTCTGGGTCTGGGCGAGTGGCCGGGCGAGTGGGCAGGGACCTGCTCAGAGACACGCGCCCTGTGCTGCCCCCGGAGGGCAGAGACCAGCCAGGGCCAGGCAGCAAAGCGCCACCGCGCTGGGATTAACCCTTTCCTGCCACCCCCCCCAGCAGCCCCAGCCGGTCAGTGCCACTCGACTGCCCGCGCTCTGACCCCAGGGACCCGGGTCCGGCAGCCGAGGGAGTCGCTGGGTGAATGTGTGGGGCAGAGTAACCAGGGATCCCTGCACCCCAGGGTCCCCGTGTGCAATGGGGAAGGCCCCGCGCTGTCATGCAGCCCTTAGGGGCTGGGCAGTGAGTGTTGTTATTGGTATAGTGCCCACGAGTGAGCCAGGCACTGGAGACAGAACACGGGGCTGCCAGCCCCACAGGGCTCCTGGTCTGAGTGCAGACGAGGCCCAGCAAGGGCAGCAGCAAACATTGGAGGTGGGGACACGGGCGTCCCATTGTGAGGCCAGCCACTCCCTGAGCCCACCCTGTGCCTGTCTTCTGGGTGTGGTAGACAGTATTCTAGGACCCTGATGGCTCCATGCTGGACCCTGGGTCACCGCCCAGGGAACAGGACATGGCAGAGGCAGCCTGAGGTCGGGGGGAGCTGGAGGCTGTGGGGGAGTGGGAGCATCCTGGGAGCTGGGACAGGGACACTGGATGCCAGGTGGGTGGCCCAAAACCCTGTGCTGTGTTCGCTCCAAATTTCCACTCTGTGCTGCAGGCTCTGTTGGGGTCAGATGCTGTGGTGAGGGGCCCGCCCAGACAGACTGAAGAGAGCAAGGCTCTGTCTGCATGGGGAAGGGGCAGCAGTTCTGTTAAATTGGTTCTAGTTTTGTAGACTCATCGTGCGGTGGCGCCCTCACGTACCACCCTCAGTCATTTCAGGGTGTCTTGGCAAGCATCTTGCCTCAGTTTACCCTCTTCAGCACTTCTTAAATTACTCCTCACAGTCCAAAAGACCTGAGAGAAATGTCCCCTCCTGGGGTCCGCTCTGAGTCCAAGTAAACCCCAAAATAAAATCTTTTCCTTCACTCTGCTCCAGCCCCTCACTGTTTTCAAGTCAGGAGTCCTCAGTCCTCCTTCCCAGAGCTGGGGTCATTTCAGACTGTGCCTTTATTCTCTGCATCCACTTTCTCCAGCCGGGGGCAGCTCTCCAGGGCTCTGTCCTTCTACAGCTCCTGCTGTCATCTTTGGCAGCGCCTCCCCGTTAGGGGAGCTCCTCTGTCTAGGACAGTGGTTCCCAAACGTTTTTGGTTATGCCCTCTGTCAAGGTTCCTTCCCCACTCTGAACGCTAGGGTACAGATGTGGGGACCTGCATGAAAAACCTCCTAAGCGTCTCTTTACCAGCTTAGGTCAAAACTTCCCCAAGGTACAAAATATTCCACCCTTTGTCCTTGGATTGGCCGCTACCACCACCAAACAAATACTGGTTACTGGGGAAGAGCTGTTTGGACACGTCTTTCCCCCCAAAATACTTCCCAAAACCTTGCACCCCACTTTCTGGACAAGGTTTGGTAAAAAGCCTCACCAATTTGCCTAGGTGACTACAGACCCAAACCCTTGGATCTGAGAACAATGAAAAAGCATTCAGTTTTCGTACAAGAAGACTTTTAATAGAAATAGAAGTAAATAGAAATCACCTCTGTAAAATCAGGATGGTAGATATCTTACAGGGTAATTAGATTCAAAACATAGAGAACCCCTCTAGGCAAAACCTTAAGTTACAAAAAAGATACACAGACAGAAATAGATATTCTATTCAGCACACTTCTTTTCTCAGCCATTTAAAGAAATCATAATCTAACACATACCTAGCTAGATTACTTACTAAAAGTTCTAAGACTCCATTCCTGGTCTATCCCCAGCAGAAACAGCATACAGACAGACACACAGACCCTTTGTTTCTCTCCCTCCTCCCAGCTTTTGAAAGTATCTTGTCTCCTCATTGGTCATTTTGGTCAGGTGCCAGTGAGGTTACCTTTAGCTTCTTAACCCTTTACTGGTGAAAGGATTTTTTTTTTCTGGCCAGGAGGGATTTTAAAGGGGTTTACCCTTCCCTTTATATTTATGACACCCTCCCTTACCTGGTTTGTGCCCCAACCCCAGGAGCTGCGGTCGGGAGCTGGGCCAGGAACAGGGCTGCAACTGGGGCTAGGAGCTGGGGGCCGTGTCTGGAAGTGGACCCACTGTTAGGGCCGGGAGCCGCAGGCTTCAGCTAGGAGCGAAGCCGCTGGTGCAGCCTGAGCTGAAACTGGGGCTGCAGTTGGGGCCAGGAGCTGGGGGCTTTGGCCCGGAGTGGACCCACGGTTGGGGCTGGAGCTGCAGCTGGGGTCACAGCCTGGAGCAGGGCCAGGAGTCGGTGGCTGAGGCTGGGGCTGCAGCTGGGGCTTAGGGTGGGGCCAGAGTGGAGGTGGCGGCAGAGTAAGGCTGGTCGGCGTTCCCTTCCCGCCACCCATAGGGGCTGGTCCATGCCCTGCCATGCCCCCAAATGTTCCTCCACACCCTCTAGGGGGGCACAACCCACAGTTTGGGGACCACTGCTCTGGAAGCACCCCTTCCAGGCTCCTTGCTCTGGAGAGCTCTCCTGGGAGCTCCTCTTCTCGGCAGCTTCCTGTCCCTAGGATTCCTTCGGCTGAGCCCCGGTAACCCTTTTTCAGGCTCATTAATTATTTAGCTGCCAACTAGTCACATAGGGATTTAATTACTTCCAGGTCGGTCTGGGTTGTCCCATTCTCCCTTACAGGAGCCTGTCACAGGTAGTCTGGTCCCTAACTCCCATAAAAGGGCCAGCCCTCTTCATACATTTCCCCCCACCCCCAGAGCCAACCTATATTCCAAGGTAGGCTTGACCATGGCTGATACTTGGTTATGTTCTGCAGCTGGGGTGGGGTGGGAGGTACTTCCTGCCCTGCTGCCACAAGGAAATCTGCAAGGCCCTTGGCAATAATTTTATTCTCGTCACCGAAGCGTGAAGTTTGATTCCCCAACTTTCTGTGTAGCTCATGTCATGGGTAAAATCCCCCATAGTCTTCAGCATGTCATAGTTCAGAACAACTCTTTGGCCATAGCAGAGATAGTCAATAACACTGGGCTTTCGTCATTGGTGTGATGGTCCTGTCGCAGATATGGGCTGGCTACGGAGCTTCCCTCTCAGCCAGATACACACCAGATGTGTTCATCACAAAATCCTTGAATTTTCCGCCAAGTATGACTGAGGTCAGCTTAAATATGGTATTTTACACCCAGCGCTATCTAGTGGTTGAACAGCAGAATACAGTTTAGCGTTCCATTACATCTCCCCCTTTAAGTTCTACATTTCTACCATTTATAATATTTACATTATCTCACTGTCTGTGAACTTCAGTGCAGATCAGTCTGTTAGGTGTCTCTGGAAGGTGCTGGTCTTTTAATTACACAACCCGAACAGGTAACAGCTTTGTCATCTGGCTGTTTATTAGTTCCAATGACTGACTGTGGTCAGTCTGAAATCCTTGAGTCATCTTCTTTTTCTGCATCCATCATCTGCAGAGTTTGCTCAGTTGATTGTTCTTTCTGAGGAACAAATTGTAGATGTTGACAGTTTCTGTTGAACTCTCCTCTCTCGGTCTTGATCACATACAGCCTGGGTGTTGAATTCTTTTTCTTTACAACACCTGGAATGTTCCATTCTTTTTCTACATCCAGTTTGACACAAACATGGTCATGGTTCTAGGCCTGGTAGTTTTCTGAGTGATGTCTGTTGTAAAAGTGTTTGCAAGCTCTTTTTGCCTTTTTATTCAATTTGACTACTTTTTCCATGTCTGACAACTTTGGAGGTAGATTCTTTTCCAAAGTTGGGAGGGTAGTTCTGAGTCGTCTTCCCATCAGGAGTTGTGCTGCACTATATCCAGTAGCTGCTATTGGGGTGATCTATAACTCAGTAGAGCAAAGAATGGATCTTCCTGCTGAAGGATATTCTTCACTGTCTGTGCAGCTCTCGCAGCCTCTCCATTCGCTTGTCAATAATATGGGCTTCTCGTAATATGAGGAAGATCATATTTTGTTTGGATAAATTAAATTCTACGTCAGTGAATTATGGTCCATGCTCTGTCACAAGTTCTTCTGGAACCCTGAAATGCCCAAAAGTGCACTTCACTTGCTCTATAACACTCTGGTATGTTATGTCTTTCAAGTACACTCTTTCTATGTACCTGGAAAAATAGTCCACGACTACCAGGTAAAGATGTCCCCTGAATTCACATAACTCTGCAGCTAGTCTCTTCCAAGGCCTCTTTCATTCAGACTAGCTCCTTGTTAGTGTCACTAATTACTACTGGCCATATCTTTTTCCCCGCAGCCTTCAGTAAAGAGCTATGGGAGCCCATGGGGAAATATTTCTACCCAGGGCAAATTTAACAGGAGCTCTGGAGTGTTTCATAGCTGATGTCCTGAGCCTGCCCTGCCCGTAACTGTGCATTTCTGGCGATGTTGACAGTCACTCACTGCAAGTCACTGGGATTTGGGCTCCTAAGTTGCTGGGACACGTTTGAAATAGAGCTGGGTGTAATTTGGGGGGCAAATAGTTTATTTGCTGAAAAATTATATTTTGGGTTGACAAACTATTCCTGAATCCATGTCGAGTTTGCTGAATAGTTTCAATGAACAGAGAAAGGTGCCAACGCTTCCCTTCCAGCCTTTAGCCCTGTGGCTGGGCCCTCAGCGGGGAGCCCCCGGTTCCATCCGACCATAGGATGTGGGGCAGGAATTGGAATGTGGGAATCCAGGTTAGGGCTGGAACTGCTGGGCTCTGGGTGTCTGATGTGGGGCTCCCACAATCTCTCCTGCTGAAGACGCCCCCCTGTGTCTAAACACTGCCATGGGCATGGGCCAAAGCGTGGGAGTGAGACTGACTCTGCAGCCCAGTGGGTCGGGCTACACCTGGCAGCCCAGACTCCAGCTCCCCTGGTCTAGTGACCCTGTAAATACTGATCCATAACCCCAGTGAGGGGAGGGGTTCTGGCCCCTGGCACAGCAGTGTCTCAGCCATGTCGGTGCCCCACTGCAAACCCCGAGTGCAGATGCACTGCACGGGTGTGAACTGGGCCTAGCCCCTGGTGCAGCTTCTCCCAGATGGAGTGGGCAGCAAGTGGGGAAATGCCCCCTCCCCCACCCACTGCCCCAGCCTCATTAGCAATGGCCCCTAATCCCCCCAGCACCCCCTCAACTCCTATCTCCCTCTACCCTGACCCCTTCCGGCAAGCCCAGACACCCTGCCCGTGCCCTAGCATGGAGAGTCCCAGCTACGCCCCGTGGGTCAGGGCTGCACCCCCAGTGTGTGTAGGGATGGCACCAACCTGCTCTTAGCAACAAACCAGCCACACACGGCCCCAAAGCAATAGAGATTCCCTGGGGCCTGCCCCCTTCACCTCCCTCTATCCCCCTGGCACCTGCCCCTCCCTTACTCTTCCCTCAATTCCTGTGGCCACCTGACCCCTGCCTCTATCCTGTCCCCTCACCCTCACCCCAAACTCCTGCTTCGCCCCTGGGACCCTGCCCCTCTCCCCACCTTTGTCTCCCTGGCATGTGCCCCTGCCCTCCACCCACCTCTGTCCCTTGGCACCTGCCAATCTCCTCATGCCCCTGTGCCCACCTGGCCCCTGCCTCTATCCTCACCCCTCCCCTTCTTCTCACCCCCTTTCTTCTCCCCTGGGCCCCTGCCCCTCTGCCCGCACTTTGCCTCCCTGGCATGTGCCCCTGCCCTCCACCTCTGCCCCCCTGGAACTCACCCCTCCCTTCTCCCCCTGCCGTCCTGTCACCTGCCCCTCTCCCCGAAACATCCTTTGCACCCTGGAGCCCACCCACTTCACCCCCTACTACCTTCTGGAATGAACCTCTCCCCTTTCCCCCTCTGCAGCTATTTCTCCCCCCATCCTCTCGCCCCCCCCACACCCCTGGTGCCTGTCCCTGCCCTCACCCCCTCTGCCCTTTCATGCCCCCCACCCATCACCCTTCTCTGCTGTCTTGGCTCCTGCCCTTCTCACCCCCCTCAGCCCCGCCTGTTACCCGTCCCTCTCCCCACCCTCTCTGACCCCCGGCACCCTTCCCTTCCTTCGTCCCCCTGTGCCCACCCCTCCTCTAGCCCCACTCTGACTTTCCGGATCCTGCCCCTCCCCATTCCCCTCTCCTAACACCTCCCTCTACCCACCTGCCCTGCCTCTCTCCTCGCCCCTCTCTGGCCCCTCGTGCACACCCCTCCAATCGTCCCCCTCTCTACCTCCTGGTGCCTATCCCTCCCTCCTCTGCCCTCCCTGTGTCTGCCCTTCTGCTCAACCCCCTGGCACCTGTCCTTTCCCTGCCCCCCCCCGCACTCTCCTGGTGCCGACCCCTTCCCTCACTCACCCTGCCCCCCGGTACCTGCCCCTCCTCTTGCCCCCTTCCTCCCTGATGACCACCCCCCTCACTCCCTCTGCCCCCTGACTCCACTCTCCTCATGCCCCTCTTCCCCCATGACCCATGACTTGCCCCACCCTCTGCCTTTCTCGTGACCACCCCTCCTTTCACTCCCCATCTCCTGGCACCCACTCCTCCCCACCCCCTTCCCTCCTTTTTGTCTGCCCCCTTCCTTTACCCACTTCTGTCCCCTGGCACCTGCCCCTTCCCCTCTGGCACCCACCTCTTCCCTTGCCCCCCTCTGCCCCCAATACTGCCTCTTGCCCCTTGTTGTCCCTGGTGCCTGCCCCATTCCATGCCTCACCACTGTCCCCCTGGCACCTTCCCCTCCCACTGTCCCATTGCTGCCTGCCCATCTGCTCTCCCTCCTGTGCCCCCTGGCTTTCACCCCTCCCCTTGTACCCCTCTAGTCTCCCTGCACCCACCCCTTCCCTTGCCCTCCTACCCACGGATGACCACACCTTCCCTCACCGCCCTGCCCATTAGCCCCTGGTGCCTTCCCCATCCCATGTCCCACCACTGTCCCCCAACCCCCCAGCATTTGTCTCTGCCCCTGGTTCCTGCCCCTTCCTTCTCCCTCCCTGGCCCCCACTTCTCCCCTCAGTACAAGCCACTTCCCTCGCCCCCACCCCCTGTTGCCTGCCCCTTCCCTTGCACCCCCTCCCCTGCCACCTTCCCCTTAGTTCTTCCCCCTTCCTTTCCCTCACTCTCTGCCTCCCTAAAACTGGCACCCCTCACCTCCCTCTAGTCCCCTGGTGTCAGCCCCTCTGTTCACTCCTCCTCTGCCCCCCTGAGGCCCATATCTACCATTGAAAATGTAACCCTTCTGCCTGTCAGAGTTGGCAGCAACAAGGGCCGGGTTCAGTATCTAGGGGTTCCACTCCAATAACACAATGCAAAACCGGCTCGAGCCCCCACCCCGTGACCTGGGACAAATACATACTACCCCCGCTGGGCGCCTCCAAGAGGCAATACTTCCCCTCTCGTAAGCACAGAGTCTGAGTGTAACAAAAAGCCTTTTAATAACAGAGAGAAACAATGTGGCATTATGTTGGGGAAACACCACCAACAGGATTCATAACACAACCCACGAGCAAAAAACCCATCCCAAATTGGGGCATGCCCCTTTCCCTTTGGTTCTTGAGTCCAGCAACCCAAAGTCACCAAAAGTCCCAAAAGTCCAATGACCCAAAAGTCTCTGTCCCTGGTCAGGGCAGCCCCAGAGTCCAAAAGTTTATCTGCAGAGTTTTACTCCCCAGTCTGGGTAAAAATGTGCCTGTGGGGGCGGGGGGGGGAGAGAGAAGAGGTAAGGGGCACCTTACATGACCTGAAGCTGACTACCCCACAGTCCGCTGGCCATCCTGCAAATTGCTCTGCTCGACCAGCCGCTCTGCTCGCTGTCCCACCATATATTTTCAGGCTCCCCCACTACTTAACACAACACTCAGTGATGTCAGCTCTTAGTAAGTTTAGCTCTTTTGTGATTTCAGCTTGTAGTAGGGGGCCTCAGTGTTAGTGCACCGTTAGCCCAAAGTGAATTCAGCTCAGCAGCCTGTAACTAGACTCCCAATAAAATCAAAAGTAGCTCTGATATTCCACAGTGGAAAGAGAAAGAAGTGCAATTAGCATGTATAGCCCTCACCAGGGAAACCCAAAACACCAAGTATTAATACCTGTTCCCAACCCCTCTCAATTCACAGAGTTTTGGAACCCATGTCCCTTGCCTAGTGAGTACTACTTAGTTGATGGCGAGTCCCTCCATCATAACAAAAGGCCAAGTACAGTTCCACTGTCCTTGATTCCCATAATCAGAGTAATAATAATTTATTCTTCCTGCCCCAATAACAGAGACACTGGGGATCCCACAGCATCCAAAGTGACCACTTGGGCAGCTATGGCCTCATTCTAGGCCGGGTGGGTGTGCCTATGCAAATGAGATCAGCCCTTGAAGTTCTTTTCCACAACTTGCCACACCTCACCACCAGGTGTCAGGGTAGAGCCCATCCTGACCCTGCTTACACTACCATCTGCCTCCAGGGTGCCTGCCCCTTCCTTTGCCCCCTCTGCCTGCCTGGTGCAAACCCCTTCCCCTGCCCACCTTTGGGCCCTCTGGTGTCTGCCCCTCCCCTCCCCATCTCTCTTCCCCCCTCATGCCCACATCTCCACACCCCTCTGCCCATAGGGCACGCCCTTTTCCACACCCCACTTTCTGCCCCCCAGTGCCCGCCCCTCTCCTCTCTCCATTCCTTGTATCTACCCCTCTGCTCATCCCCCCCATCCCTCCTGGTGACTACCCCTTACCTCCTCCCACCTCTGTCTTCCTGTCACCCACCCCTCAGGCCCCTCTCCCCCTTTATGACTGCCCTTTCCCTCGCTCCACTGCTGCCCCCTGGGGTCTGCCCCACCGCTTGCCCCGGCATGTCCCTCTGAAACCTGTCTTACCCCCACCCCTCTTTGTCCCCTTTTCACCTGCGCCTTCTTCCACCCCCTCCTCTTCCCCTGGTGCCAGCCCCTCCTTCTACTCCCCCTCTGCCTCCCTAGCGCCTGACCCTCTGTTCACCCCTTGTGTCCCCTGGTGCAAGCCCCTTCCCTTCCCCCCCCATCCCCCAGTGCCGCCCACCCCTTCTCTATCCCACCTTTTGGACCCCTGGTGCTCAGCCCTCCCCTCATCTTTCTCTTTCCCTTGGCACCAGTCCTGCCTCTCTACGCCCTGATGCATGTCCCTCCCCTTCTCCCTTAGCCCCTGCCAGTGCCTGTGCCTTCCATCATCCCATTCTGCCCCCTGGCACATGCTCCTCTGCTCACCCTCCCCCTGAAGCCCCCTGGCACCTGCCCCTCCTCTTGCCCTCCTCCACCCACTGCTGACTGTCCTTGCCCTAGCCAGACCCTCTGCCCCCAGGCTCCTGCATCACTCTGTCCCCCTGGTGCCTGCCCATTCCCTCCCCACCATGGTCCTGGAACCTGCCCCACTCCTCATCCCCCCCACCCCCTGGCATCAGTCCCTCCCCTTGATTCCCCCTGCCGCAATGGAGCCCTCCCATTCCCTCACATCCCTCTCCCCCTGGTGCCTGCCCCTTCCCTTGCTTGCCTGTGACCCCTGGGGTCCATCCCCTTCTTCTGCCCTGGTGCCCACCTGTCCCCTCACCCCCTGCAGCCCCTGGGAACCTGCCCCTCCCTTCACCCCGCTCTGTCCTCCTGGTGCCCGCTCCTCTTACCCCCCAGTGCCCTTGTGCCTGTCCCTCCCCTCTGCCCCTCCAACCTCTACTCTTGTCATCTGCCCCTCCCCTGTCCTCTCCCAGCATCAGCCTGTCCCCTCCCCCACTGACACCTTCCCACCCCTCCCCCGCTCCTCCTGCCCTTTCCCCCACAATTTCCTTCTCCCCGAACATGCCCAGACAGGAGCTGTTCAGTGGCCCCCTGGATCTGGGGGGAGGAAGGCCCTGTCCCCACTGCCAGGGCAGACAGGTTTTAAAACCAGCCCGTGACACTCCCCTGACCCAGTTACAACCAATTGTGCCCCCGTGGCAGCTTTTCTGCCTCACAGCCGGGGCTGAGCTGTGTGTGTGTTTGCTCCCAGCCTCCTGCCTGACCCTGTGTGTGCCCTGGAGCCTGATGGGGGAGTCGGGGCCGCTCCAGCAGGGATCAGAGAGCCCAGGGGCCATGCACACACATTGCAGAGCCACTGGCCCAGGGTCCATGCACTCCGGGGTATCCTACCACACAGAGCTGGGAGGGAGGGGGGCATCCAGGGCAGTTACACAAACACCGCTGGGGGTCCTGTTCGGGTTGCCACCTCTGAGGTCCAACAAAACAGGAAATCTGCCTGCTTCATGGACATCACCTGTCCCCTCACCCGGGCACCGTCTCCCCATCCGAATCCCGGGAGAGGGCACCAGCCACCACAGGCTCCAGCTCCTGGACTGCCCCAAGTACCAACCTCACCGAGCAGGACATGGCTCCAGATCTACCCCGCTGCCCCCGGCAGTGACCCCCGCAGCTGGTACCTGCACAGGGGTGACT
Source organism: Lepidochelys kempii (assembly GCF_965140285.1). Lineage (NCBI taxonomy): Eukaryota > Metazoa > Chordata > Testudines > Cheloniidae > Lepidochelys > Lepidochelys kempii. The sequence goes on along the minus strand of NC_136393.1, from coordinate 43,488,325 downwards.
GGGCCCTGCTGGCCCTGAGCTCCCGATCTCACTCACTGCTCCGAGCTGCCCCGTCTCTGCAGCTCCCAGGCACTCTGGACCCAGAGCTCCCTTTGCGTAGGCACGGTCACCCCGCAGCTCCCCCATTACAGCCATTGACACACCTGGGACTTGTCACGTCCTGGGCAGACTCACAGATTTCCCAGGAGAGTGACGTGGACAAAGGGACAATCCTGGGAAAACCTGGACAGGTCGGGTGCCAACTTTCTAATCTCACAAAACCGAACACCCCTGTCCCGCCCCTGCCCTGAGGCTCTGCCCTTCCCCCTCTCCGGGGCCCCACCCTCGCTCACTCCTTCCCCCCTCCCTCCCTCGCTCACTCTCCCCCACCCTCACTCACATTCACTGAGCTGGGGCAAGGGTTTGGGGTGTGGGAGGGGGATGAGGGCTCTGGCTGGTGGTGCGGACTCTGGGGTGGAGCCAGGGATGAGGGGTTTGGGGTACAGGAGAGGGCTCCAGGATGGGGCAGGGAATTGGGGTGCAGGGGGGATGGGCTCTGGGCTGGGGGTGTGGGCTCCAGGTAGGGCCAGAAATGAGGGGTTCAGGGTGTGGGAGAGGGCTCCGGGCTGGGGCAGGGGGTTGGGTGCAGGGGTGGTGAGGACTCCAGCTGGGGGTGCGGACTCTGGGGTGCGGCTGGGGATGAGGGGTTTGGGTTGCAGAAAGGGGCTCCGGGCTGGGGCCAAGGGCTTCAGAGTGAGGGAGGGGTGCGGGCTCTGGGGTGGGGCAGGGGATGAGGGGTTTGTGGTGAAGACAGACGCCTGGCAACCTTGTGGACAGGTATCAACCCTAGGTCCTGTCCACACGCCCCAGTAACACCCTGCTGAGCTGGGTACAGGCAGCCACATGCCAGCCCAGGCCCCTGGCAGGGACGCTGAGCTGCTATGGTCACTAACAGTGTTAACTCTGCCACGTGCCCCACACCACACCCCAGGAACAGCTGTAACCTAGACTCGTGGCAATGCAGGGCTGGAAGGGACCTGGAGAGGTCACCTAGCCCAGCCCCCGGTGCTGGGGCAGGGCCTAGACCATCTCTGGCAGGGGTTTGTCCAATCTGTTCTTACAAACCTCCAGTGACGGGGATCCCGCAGCCTCCCTTGGACCAGGTCCAGAGCTTCATTGCCCTGAGACTTAGAAAGTGTTTCCTCATCTCCAGCCTCAGTCTCCCTTGCTGCAGCTTGCACCCATTGTTCCTTGGACAGGCCCTCGCCCTGCCCACTGCGGGCACTGGGGGTGTCACCAGGTGTGAGCATCGCTGTTATCGCACTAAATGGCTGGGGGCGCTGGGCTGGCTCAGGGGGGCAGTGAGGGAGCTGGGGCCTTTCACTCCCCAGTCACCGATCTCAGCCCAGGCTCAGAGTCCGGCTCCCAGTGAACAGGAGCTCACGTCATAATTCTTGTCAACGGCAGCCTGACCGGCCACCTCCGCAGGGAGGCCAAGGCCTGAAGGGGCCACAGGGACGGTTCCACCCCAGGGAGAGGCTCCAGCAGGTGTCAGGGCTGAGCCACGTTGGCAGGAGAGTGCGGGGCTCACATGGCTGCTGTGACACCCTCGTACCCTCGATACCCAGAGCTCCAGCAAGAGGGGTGTAAACCCCACTTGTACCCCCAGCACTGAACTCACTGACACTGCCCCAAGGCCCCCTCTCCTCCCGGGGTTGGGGGGGTGAATAAATGGCACTGGAAGAGAGGGGCCAGGAGACCATGGCCCCATCACTTTTACTGATAGGAGGGCTAGGTCTCCCACTTTTTACCGGCTGTAAGGGCTAGCGATGGGGGGCGGGAGGGGGCAGAGAGGAGCGACCTTGGGGGCAGAGTGTTGGGGGGAAGAGGCGGTGCGGGGGGTGGAGTCTTGGGGAGAATGGGCGGTGCGGGGGCGGGGTCTTAAGAAGGAGCTCCCGGAGAAGGACCCACATGGGAGGGCGGGGCCATGGTACAGGCACCGGTGGCCCCTCTACTTTTAGGGAGTTTCCATCACTCCTGGGGAGAGGACCATCCCGGATCCTGATCCACGGGCACATCTGTGTATTTGCCGGGTGCACAGAGCTCTCCAGGTGGAGACACTTTCTCACTGACCCAGGAATCGGTGCTGGGAGGCCCCACTGCCCAGGAGGCCAAGGGCTCTCGTTCCCCTGCCCTGGGGATGAAGGGAGGGGCCCTGGGGCTGCTGTTCCCTGTCCCAGGAATGGGGTGAAGGGGACATGGACACAGACAATCTGCCCCCTTGCGCTGTGAGGGGCAGACCTGGCTCCACGCTGGGCTTCAGAGCCTGAGCTCCAGCCTGAGCGTGAACGTCTATGAGGCTATTTTTAGTGCCAAAGAGGGAGCCCCACAAGCCTGAATCTGTCCACCCCGTTCGGAGACTCGCTGCCGCGGGCTGTGTACATGAACCCAGAGTGTGTCCAGAGTCTGGGTCTGAAAGTTCCCAGCGCGTCTGATCCAGGGCTGGTTAATGAGAGGAAGGCGGGTGGCTGGCGCAGTCGTTAGATGGAGACACCGGGGCCCCTGGGGCTCTGGGACGGTCTCTGTGACCATTGTCTGCTCTGGGAGACGCCCAGGTGCAGCTGCAGAGGGTCTGTGCCGCCAGCATCATCCATGGGACAATCGCTCTGGGCAGAGTTCAGGCTGATTTGTGGGGGTCTCCATTTTCAGCCTGATTTTGGGGGCGAGATCAGGGGCTCGGGGAATTTTTTTACCCAGGTCAAATTAAATAGCAGCTCTGGAGTGTTTCACAGCTGATGTCCTGAGTCTGACCTGCCTGTAACTTTGCGTGTCTGGGGATGTTGACAGTCACTCACTGCAAGTCACTGGGATTTGGGCTCCTCAGTTGCTGGGACACGTTTGAAATGGAGCTGGGTGTAATTTTGGGAGCAAATAGTTTATTTGCTGCAAAATTATATTTCGGGTTGACAGAAACTATTCGCGAATCCATGTCGACTTTGCTGACGATTAACAGAAAGGTGCCGCCGCTTCCCTTCCAGCCTTTAGCCCCGTGGCTGGGCCCTCAGCGGGGAGCCCCCGGTTCAATCCCCCCGTGGGACGCCATGAGGGCTTGAGCTGCTGGCTCTGGGGGTCTGATGACGTCCCCCTGTGTCTAAACACTGCTCTGGGAACTGGCCAGAGCGTGGGAGTGAGACTGACTCTGCAGCCCAGGGTGTCGGGCCCTGACCTGGGAGACCCAGAGTCCAGCTCCCCTGCTCCAGTCCCCCTGTAATTATTGATCCATAACCCCAGTGACGGGAAGGGTTACGGCCCCTGGCACACCAGTGTCTCAGGCCATGTCTGCCGGGGTTTCCTTGCACCGGTGCAAACCCCCAGGGCAGACTTGCTGTGCGGATGTGAACTGGGACTGACGCCTGGTGCAGCTTCCCCCAGAGGGAGGGGGCAGTAAGTGGGGAAATGCCCCCGTCCCCCCCACTGCCCTGGCCTCATTAGCAACAGCCTATTAGTATGTATTTACCCCCCGCCCCAGAATCCTCCACTGCATGGCCGCCCCAGTGAGCCCAACCCAGAGCACTGCCCCATGGCGGACGGACTGGGCCAGGAGAGGGGAGGGGCTGGCTGTGGGGTTTGCCTGGGTGGAAGGTGGTGCCCTTGGCGCCCGCCGGCATGGAGAGTCCCAGCTGTGCCCCTTGGTGCAGGGCTGCACCCCCAGTGTGTGTGGGGCCAGCACCAACCTGCTCTTAGCGAGAAACCAACCACACATGACCCCAAAGCAAGAGAGATTCCCTGGGGCCTCCCTCTCCCTCAGCCCTCTGCCTCCTGCCCCTCCCTTACCCTTTTCTCACCCCTGTGCCCACCTGGACCCTGCGTCTATTCTGACCCCTCCTTCTCCCCCCTCCCCTTCTTCCCACCCACTTTCCGCTTCCCCAGGCCGCTCTGTCCCCCACTTTGCCTCCCTGGCATGTGCCCCTGCCTTCCACCCACCTCTGCCCCACCGGAAAACCCCCTCCTTCCCCCCCTCCCTCCTGGCACCTTCCCCTCTCCCCCAAACATCCTCTGCACCCTGGAGCCCACCCATCACCTCACATCCCCGCTATGTCCTGGCATCCACCTCTCCCTTTTCCCTCCTCTGCTGCCATGTCTCCCACCCCTTCCCTCACTCCCATCTGCTTCCCTGGTGCCTGCCACTTCCCTCACCCCCTCTGCCCCCTGATGGTCGTCCCACCCCTCACCCTCTTCTGCTGTCCTGGCTTCTGCCCTTCTAACTCCCCTCAGCCTTCCTGGCACCTGCCTCTCTCCCCACCCTCTCTGACCCCTGGCACGCACCCCTTCCCTCACCCCCCTGTGCCCACCCCTCCTCTAGCCCCACTCTGACCCCCCGGCACCTGCCTCTCCCCAATGCCGTCTCCTAACACCTCCCTCTACCCACCTGCCCCTGCCTCTCTCCTTGCCTCTCTCTGCCCCCTGGTGCTTGTCCCTCCCCTCCTCTGCCCTCCCTGTGTCTGCCCTTCTGCTCAACCCCCTCAATCCCCCTGGTACCTACCCTTTCCCTTACCCCCTGCACCCTTCCCTCCTTCCCCCTGCCCCCCCAAAAACCTGACCCTCCCCTTGTCCCCTTCCTCCCTGGTGCCTACCCCCTTACCTCCCTCTGCCCCACTGACCCCACTCTCCTCTCGCCCCTCTGCCACCATCATCCATGCCACCTTCTCTTTGTTTCTCACTCTGCCCCTCCCCTCGCCCTCTGGCTCCATGACACCTGCACCCCTCACTACCCCTCTAGTCCCCTGATGCCAGCTCCTCCTCTGCCCCAAGTCCCAGCTCTACCCTTGCCCCCTCTGCCCGCCTGGTGCCTGCCATTTCCTTTGCCCCCTCTGCCCGCCTGGTGCAAGTCCCTCCCCTCGCCCCCCTTTGGACCCCTGGTCTCTGCCCTTCCCCTCACCTCAGCACTGCCCCGCCCCTCCCCCTCTCCTAATCTCTGGGTCCCACCCCTCCCTTCATCCTCCCTCTGCCCCCCTGGTGCCCACATCTCCCCTCACACTCCTCTGCCCCCCTAGATCCTGCCCTTCTCCACACCCCTCTCTCTGCCCCCCTTCTGCTCACCTGCTCCCTCACCCCCCATTCTGCCCCCCGGCACCAGTGCCTGCCCATTCGCTCCCCCCATGGTTCCACCTCCCCACTCCTCATCATCTCACCCCCCGGCAGCTCACCCTCCCCTTGATTTCCCCTGCCCCATTGGAGCTCCCCCATTCCCTCACACCCCTCTGCCCCCTGGTGCCTGCCCCTTCCCTTGCCCCCTGCAGCCCCCTGGGGTCCGTCCCCTTCTTCTCCCATGGAGCCCACGCCTCCCCCCATCCCCTGCAGCCCCCAGGATCCTGCCCTTCGCCCCCCCTCTGTTCTTATGGTGCCTGCCCCTTCCCTTGTCCCCACATTGCCCTTCTCCCTGCCCCTCCCCTCTACCCCTCCCCCCTCTGCTCCTGTCACCTGCCCCTCCCCTCTACCCCTCCCCCCTCTACCCCTCCCCCCTACTCCTGTAACCTGCCCCTCCCCTCTACCCCTCCCCCCTCTGCTCCTGTCACCTGCCCCTCCCCCCTCCCCCTCCCCCCTCTGCTCCTGTCACCTGCCCCTCCCCTTTCCTCTCCCAGCATCAGCCTCTCTCCTCCCCACTGACACCTTCGCACCCCTCCCCCGCTCCTCCTGCCCCTTCCCCCCATTGTCTCCTCACAGACAAAGGGACCCTGACTCCCCTTAAGCAACACCCCCCCACACCCAATGATTAACAGGGTTGCAGGTTAATTTCGCTTCGATCCCAGTGACCAGCCCCTGCCCCCAGCCCTGACTCTGTGATTCTCTCCCCAGTGGACATGACTCTGGATCCAGACACGGCAAATCCCCACCTCGTCCTGTCTGAGGATCGGAAATGTGTGAGCGATGGAGACAGACGCCAGGATCTGCCCGACAACCCTGAGAGATTTGATCCTTGTGCCTGTGTCCTGGGCGCTGAGTGGTTCGCGGGCGGGAGGTGTTACTGGGAGGTGGGGGTGGGAGACAAGACTGAGTGGGACCTGGGGGTTTGCATGGAATCTGTGCGCAGGAAGGGGGAGGTCACACTCACACCTGAGGATGGATACTGGGTCGTGCGGCTGGAGGACGGGAAATACGAGGCCTTCACCTCCCCCTCGACCCCCCTCCCCGTGAACGTCCGGCCCGGCCGGGTGGGGATTTTCCTGGACTATGGGGCGGGCAAGGTCTCGTTTTACAATGTGACTGACGGGTCCCATCTCTTCACGTTCACTGGCACCTTCTTCGGGATGCTCCGCCCTTACTTCCATCCTGGTCTCCATGCTGAGGGTGAAAACGCGGCTCCCCTGATCCTCTGCCCGGTCGAGGGGAATCTCGGTCCCTGACAGTCACAAAATAAAATATTAAATTGTCAGATGGGGTTGTTCCGTTACAATGTACGTGTGTCATAAACATCACAACTACACACATGTGCAGCTGCTCTCTCCCTCTCCTCCTCTCGCTCTCTCTCCCTCCAACCCCCCCTTTATTGTCTTGACTGGTTCTCTCTGGGAGGCAGGGCACATACACCCACCTCCTGCACTGCACCTTTGAAAATTAATAGCTTAAAAATGATAGAATTAATGAAGCAATATATTTAAATTCACTCATACAAGATTATATAATATTCTTTGAAGTTCTGTCAGCATTAATTCACTTTCTAGCTGCATATAATCGGTAATCAAGATTTGACCCTTCCTTGCTTTTCCTCACAAAACATGGTCCCCAACCTCAAGTGCTGTATTCTTAGATACCAGGGGTCGGCAACCGTTCAGAAGTGGTGTGCCGAGTCTTCATTTAGTCACTCTAATGTAAGGTTTTGTGTGCCAGTCATACATTTTAACGTTTTTAGGAGGTCTCTTTCTATAAGTCAATAATATATAACTAAACTATTGTTGTATGTAAAGTAAATAAGGTTTTTAAAATGTTTAAGAAGCTTCATTTACAATTAAATTAAAATACAGAGCCCCCCCCGGCCCTTGGCCAGGACCCGGGCAGTGTGAGTACCACTGAAAATCAGCTTGCATGCCGCTTTTGGCACACGTGCCATAGGTTGCCTACCCCTGTGAAATACAAAAACGTCTTCTATAATCTCATCTTTGTGGTTTATTTTTCTTTAGAAATATTATTTGCAGGGAATGTCCTGTCAGTGTCCACTGTTGATTTCAGAGTACTGCCAGGCTTTCCATGTTCTTGGGTCTAAGGACACAACAAATACAGTTTGATAAAGAAATAGAGAAGGGGTTGTATTCCTTTACTCAATCATCACAAATTAACTTAATTGTAGTAAAGATGCTGGCACTTAATGACACATAACATGAAATTTGGTGACGTTTTATTGGAAGACCTTTCTTCTCGGCCATAAATCAGTCGAAAGGGTGCTATTTTTGTTGTCATGTGAGGTTTAGAGTACAAAGAAAAGAAAGTTGCTCCAGGAAATTCATCACAATTCTTCTGGGTTCTGTCCACCACCTTCTGGAATGCTCTGTAAAAATAGTGACCGATTGGTCCAATTCCTTGATGTTAGCGATTGAACCTAATTTCTGGAAGAGCTGGCTGAGCAGAGTGTGAGGGGAGGCACATCACATGGCATTACTAGGACCACTTTTTGTTTTAAACGTGATGTGTTATGAACATTTTCAATGTAATAATTCAGTTTTGAAGATTTATTCACAGTATGCCATCCATGGCAGAGTGCCCTAAATGTACGTTGATTATTTGAAAATAAATACCCTAACATTATCTTGTGATGGATTCATTTGTGGCTTTATTCAGTCTGCTGCTGTCTTGATGGCATGGTCTGCTGAAGCTCTGTGTCACCCGGCCATGATTCTGTATTTGACCATCTAGTGAAAATAACACCAAATGTAAACTGTTATCTCGTTATTCAATTCCGAACCTAGATCTGCCAGTATCTGCTCTGGACAGCCATGTTAATATATCATTTCACATGTCTTCTTCTCCACCTCATGTGCTTTCATAGTTCTAAGTGGAAATTCTTCTACCCATTTTGAAAAATCATCTGTAGCTCTCAGTACATACTGGTATCGCTTCTGGGGTACTAGATATCGCCCGATTAAATCTGCTCTCAGCAATTTTAACAACCTATGTGCAAGAACACAGGCTAGAGTTCTCATTTGGATCTTTCCTATGACATTTTTATTATAATCCCATCTATAGTAAGCAAAGTAAACATTATAATGTGGTTTCTATAACAGTTGATGTCTCCACACAGTGAGAATCTAACTTTTGGTGTTTTTCAGAAGTAAATAAATACAGGACAAATTTCTGCAACTGAGAACGTGCATAAATACACCTTGGAGGGTCGGCGAGTTATATGGGCCCGTGGTGCTCGTGCTCCAGCAATATTCAGGGCCTGGGAGCCTGGGTCCACCAATATTTGGGGCCAGGTCTCTGCCCCAGCCCCACCTGCTGCCCCCATGGGCCTCCCCTGGAGCGCCCCCGGCCCCGCCAGCTGCTCCGCGCAGTGCTCCCTCACCGGCCGCTGCTGGCTACAACACAGGGACTGGCGCGGGCGGCAGGCTGAGGTGGCCGCTGCGGCTGCGGAGGGGGGAGAGGAGGAGGTGCACATGTGATGGCAGTCCCCCCCCCCACCCAGCACCTACTGGGAGACGACTCCAACTCCGAGGAGGCTTCCTGGAGTCTGGACCTGAGCAGCTTGGGCATGGGTCTGTGTTGGACTCGTGCCCCCGCCCGCAGTCACCTCTCCTGCCCCATGCTTGGCAAGGAGATGCCCCATCCCCCACCCCCAGTGATGCTACGGTGAGGGGCAGCAGCAGGGGAGGAGATGCACACGTGACCACAGCCCCCCCCCTCCCCCCCGCCTTCTGTCACCCACCACAAGGGAGGCGAGGGGGTTCCTGGACCTGAGCACCTGGGGCTTGGGTGAGTGTCGTCACACCCTGGCCTCCCCCTCCCCCCTCCGCAGTTACCACTCCTGCCCCAGGCTGGGCAAGGGGCAGCCCCATCCCCCACTGGACAACAACGAAAAGTGTTTGCTGCTTCCTGAAGAACGTCACAGAAGAAGGGGCGACGTTTTGTTTTAATTTTAGAAAGTCTTTGCTTTTGAGAGCTATTGATCCAAGAGTGCTGGGTTGTTTCTCTATTCAAAAGAGTATGAATAAAGTTGATATTCTTAGTTAAATACATATTTCTTATGACAGTGATATTGTGGAATAGAGGGAAACTGTTAAAGGCTTCCTGTTTCCAGTTCACTTTTACATTATTTTAAAAAAATATATATCAGCTTACAAGGCAGGTGTGAACGTCCCATCGGCTCCACTCTGCATCTTTAGGAGCCTAAATAACTTTGCAAATGTGGCACAGAGACTAAGGAGCAGATTTTAGAAGGTCTGTAGACACCTAAAGATGTAGCTTGGCATCTAGTGGGATTTTCAAAAGCACTTAGGTTCCTAATTCCCATTGGAAGCGAGGTGCCCAGGCACCTTTGAAATTTCCCCCAGAATCACTCGGCCAGCTCACCACAGGCTGCTTCCCCCACACAGGGTCCCACCTGGGCACTTACAATTTTTGGCCTCAACTTTTTTTTATTATTGTGTCAAATTCAGAAAATTGCAGAATGTTCTAGGGGAGGAGACCTAAGTCCCCTCATTTTAAAGCCTCCCCCACAGCCTCTCAGAGAAGCCCAGTGGGGTCGGCTCCAGGCCTGGCTTGGGGGGATTCCCAGGTCCCCTCAGGACCGATAACTGCATGGTCTGACTCCCAAAGACAAGCCGAGCCCAGGATCCCAGTGAGTGCGATGGGGCCAGTGAGCAACAGGGAATGTCCCGGCATTTACTGCCCGAGGGACTCATTGCCCATGGCGAGGAGTGAAACAGCCACAGGGGCCAAGAGTGAGAGCGCCAGGCCCTGCTGTACGGGCTGCTTTGTGCTGCCAACTTAGCTGTGTCAGAGAAACTGGTCCCAGCGCGATGGAGGGAGGGGTGGGAACGGGGAGTAGGGAGAGCTGGGGAAGGGAAGTCGGTAGCTGGGCCAGGGGAATGGGAGGGAGAGCCCAGCCCCAGGGTTGTGTGAGCGAGGGGCCCAGGATGGGCAAATGGGACCTGGGAGCCCAGGAAGCTCTTCAACCCTCTCCCCACCTCAGCCTCTCACCTAGCCTATACCCCACCCTATATGCTTTTAACTTTGCACCTGCCTCCATGCCTGGACGCCCACCCTGACCTATTGCCCTGGGCCTGCAGACTTCTCCTTCCATACACCCATTAGTGAGCCCCTGAGCCCAGCCCTGCTTGGAAGCACCCAGGGCAGGGACCATACAACATGCCCAGGGCACTGAGGGGGCTACAGAAATAATACAGAATAATAGTAACACCAGTAATTCTTCACGCAGAGCAAAGGCATAAATAAAAGGCAAGAGACCAAGACCGGGTGAGGCAGCGGCCAGGGGAGGACAGAAAGGCTGAAAGCAGAGCTGGGGAAATCATGTGCAGAATGTGACGTGTCCAGTGAGCTCAGCTTCTGTTCCCCTTTGTCAGCTGCCCACAAACTGATCACAATTTTCTCACATTTATTTGTTCAAATACATTTGTCAAATACATTGATTTCTGTGGAGTCAGTTATGATTGGACACACAGGTCACATGGGATTGTTTCTGTTTCTTGATTGGCTGAATATAACTCTTAGAAACAAGGTTTTGGTGCAAATATTTGGGATTCATGCTTTGGTGGGGTTCCTTGCCTGCTGAAAGTTATACACATACTTAAGGACCTTGTTGCGTCAGGGCCTAAATGTTCAGACATTGCTTCCCAGGAATATTTTATAACATTTAGTAGAAATCCTTTGTTTGCATGGACATTCCTGCCAGCAAGCGCCGTCGATGGAATATGCATGCGATGAATGCAGAAGGGGCAGGAGCTAAAGGGAATTCATGGGGAGTCAGGCACCTAACTCATGCAGGCACTTTTGAAAGTCCCACTAGGCTACAGTCTGCATCTTTAGGAGCCTAAATAGCTTTGCAAATCTGGCACAGAGACTAAGGGGCAAAGTTTGGAATGTCTGTAGTCACCTAAAGATGTAGTTGGCATCTAGTGGGATTTTCAAAAGCACCTAGGTGCCTAACTCCCATTGGAAGCTAAGTGCCCAGGCATCTTTGAAAATTCCACTAGGCGCCTATCTGCATCTTGAGACACTAAAACACCTTGGAAACTCTGGGCCTAAGTGACTTGCCTAAGGCCACACAGGGAGTCTGTAGCGGAGCAGGGAATTATGCACCTTATCCTGGAACTCCCTTCAGAGCCGCATCTGAAGCGTCTCAGATCCCCTGAGCTCGGTCAGCACAGGCAGCGGGGTGTTTAATGACTGTTCCCTGTCAGTGTGTTTTGGAGCACACAGGCTCCACGTCGCTGGTGCCCTGGCTCAGGGCCCGTCTGTCAGATAATAGTTCAATGATGTGGAAAATAGAGGAGCAGGTATAAATACAGGAAAAGTTGGGAGTTGCCTTCCCAGTGTGAGGTCAGTCTAACGAGACAATTCAACTAACAGTAGGATACAAAAGGAGGAAACATCACTTTTGTTGTGTTAATGAGAGTGGCCCATTTCAAACAGTTGACAAGAAAGTGTGAGTAACAGTAGGGGGAAACTAGTATGAGGAAAATTATGTTTAGGTTTTGTAAGGACCCAACCAGCCCTAATTCAGTCTTTATTCTGGGGTAATGTGATGGTGCCCAGTTTGCAAATTAATTCCAGTTATACAGTTTCATGTTGGAGTCTGTTTTGGAAGTTTTTTTGTTGAAAAATTGCCACTTTTAGGTCTGTTATTGAGTGACCAGAGAGATTGAAGTGTTCTCTGACTGGTTTTTGAATGTTATAATTCCTGATGTCAGATTTGTGTCCATTTATTCTTTTGCATAGAGGCTGTCCGGTTTGGCCAATGTACATAGAATCATAGAATATCAGGGTTGGAAGGGACCTCAGGAGGTCATCTAGTCCAACCCCCTGCTCAATGCAGGACCAATCCCCAAATTTTGCCCCAGATCCCTAAATGGCCCCCTCAAGGATTGAACTCACAAGCCTAGGTTTAGCAGGCCAATGCTCAAACCACTGAGCTATCCCTCCCGCCCATGGCTGAGGGGCATTGCTGACACATGATGGCATATATCACATTGGTAGATGTGCAGGTGAACAAGCCCTTGATGGTGTGGCTGCTGTGGTTAGGTCCTATAATGGTGTCCCTTGAATAGATATGTGGACAGAGTTGGCACCGGGGTGCGTTGCAGGGTTTGGTTCCTGGATTAGTGTTTTTGTTGTGTGGTGTGTAGTTGCTGGTGAGTATTTGCTTTAGGCTGAGGGGGCTGTTTGTAAGTGAGGACTGGCCTGTCTCCCAAAGTCTGTGAGAGTGAGGGATCGTCCTTCAGGATATGTTGCAGATCGTTGATGATGTGCTGGAGAGCTTTTAGTTGGGGGCTGTAGGTGATGGCTAGTGGCGTTCTGTTCCTTTCTTTGTTGGGCCTGTCTTGTAGTCGGTGACTTCTGGGTACCCTTCTGGCTCTGTCAATCTGTTTCTTCGCTTCAATAGGTGAGTATTATAGATTTAAGAATGCTGGATAGAGATCCTGTAAGTGTTTGTCACTGTCTGAGGGATTGTAGAAAATGCGGTTGTATCTTAGAACTTGGCTGTAAAATATGGATCGTGTGAATTGGTCTGGATGAAAGCTGGAGGCATGTAGGTAAGTCGAGCAGTCAGTAAGGTGGTGTTTATGTGACCATCACTTATTAGCACTGTAGTGTCTAGGAAGTGGACCTCTTGTGTGGACTGGTCCAGGCTGAGGTTGACGGTGGGATGGAAATTGTTGAAATCCTGGTGGAATTCCTCAAGGGCCTCTTTCCATGGGTCCAGATGATGAAGATGTCATCAATGTAGCACAAGTGGAGTTGGGGAGTTAGGGGACGAAAGCTGAGGAAACGTTGTTCTAAGTCAGCCATAAAAATGTGGGCATACTGTGGGGCCATGCAGGTACCCATAGCAATCCCGCTGACTTGAAGGTATAAATTGTCCCCAAATCTGAAATAGTTGTGGGTGAGGACAAAGTCACAAAGTTCAGCCACCAGGTTTGCTGTGATAGTATCGGGGATGCTATTCCTGACAGCTTATAGTCCATCTATGTGTGGAATGTTGGTGTAGAGGGCTTCTACATCCATCGTGGCTAGGATGGTGTTTTCAGGAAGATCACCAAAGGATTGTAGTTTCCTCAGGAAGTCAGTGGTGTCTGGAAGATAGCTGGGAGTGTTGGTAGCGTAGGGCCTGAGGAGAGAGACTACATAGCCAGACAATCCTGCTGTCAGGGTACCAATGCCTGAGATGATGGGACATCCAGGATTTCCAGAATTATGGATTTTGGGTAGCAGATAGAATACCCCTGGTCAGGGCTCTAGGGGTGTGTCAGTGTAGATTTGTTCCTGTGCTTCTTTAGGTAGTTTTTTGAGCAGATGGTGTAGTTTCTTTTGGTAATCCTCAGTGGGGTCAGAGGGTAATGGCCTGTAGAATGTGGTGTCAGAGATTTGTCTAGCAGCCTCTTGTTCATATGCTGACCTATTCATGATGACGACAGCACCTCCTTTGTCAGCCTTTTTGATTATAATGTCAGAGTTGTTCCTGAGACTGTTGATGGCGTTGTGTTCTGCACGGCTGAGGTTATGGGCCAAGTGATGCTGCTTTTCCACAATTTCAGCCCATGCATGGCAGTGGAAGCACTCTATGTAGAAGTCCAGTCTGCTGTTTCGACCTTCAGGAGGAGTCCACGCAGAATCCTTCTTTTCGTAGTGTTGGTAGGAAGCTTTCTGTGGGTTAGTGTGTGGTTAGAATACTCTGGGAATGGTGGGTAGAGCTAGACATTAACTAGGGTGTCTTGATAACTTTTCCCCTTAATTTTGAAATGCTATTTTTCTCCCTTGTTCTCACTGGACTGAGCCTATTTTCTTGAAAAAGAATAATGTGGCCAGATGAAAGAATAGCCGATAAAATCACATTGTTAGTTTCCCTCTGCTCCTTCCTCTTCAGTTACCTGGGGTGTGCCATGTTCACCTGAAAGCTGCAGCCTGAGGCTTATCTGGCACCTGGCTTGGGCTGGGGTTTGCACTTCAGCCTCGGGAGCAGGAGAACTCGCAGGGCCTCTGCAGAGTCACTCGGAGCAGCCCCAGGGCTGTTGTTACTTTCTGACATTTTCATTTTCAGGGCAGGATGGCGGAAGCCCGGAGGAGATTTAACAGCCAAGACAGAACTCTGTGAGCTCAGCTCAGTGTCTCCCTGTAACAATAACCCAGAGGGTCGCTAGGCCCCTAACAACGCACAGTGCACTCAGGGCCGGTGCAACCCTTAGGCGAACTGGGCGATCGCCCAGGGCGCCAAGATTTGGGGGCGCCAAAAAGCGGGGCCCCCAATTTTTTTTTTACATTTTAACTTGTCTTCTCTCCGAGGAGCAGGGGTGCTGCCTGGCCGCTGTGCAGCGCACGGAGCCGGGGGATGGACCGGCGGGGAGGGACGGGGCGGGTCCAGCTTTCACTGCGGCGGGCGGGGCAGCACCGCGGGCAGTAGCAGATTTACCATGGCGCCAGCTAATGCGCCAAGCCCAAACTCTGAAGGAGCCCCGGTGGCCGCTCTTCTCCGTCCCCTGCTCTCCCCTGCTGGGGCAGAAGCTTGGTGCTGCGGCTCCCGGGGCTCTGTCCTACTTCAACAGGGCAGGCTGTGCCGGCCACCAAGCTCCCCCGTCCCCCACCTCTTCCCCAGCATGCTGGGTTCCCGCCTCCCCCCTCACTCCCTCTCCCTCCCTGCCACCCATCAGCTGTTGCCTGCGAGAGGGAGAGGGAGGAAGCGGAGAAGAGGCAGGAGCGGGGCCTTGGGGAAAGGGGTGGAATTGGGACATATCCCCTCCAGGCCCCTGCCATGAGCCTCTCAGGGCAGGGGGCTGGGAGCATCCCCAAGACCCAAGCCCACACCCCCAGCCCTCTGCCCTGACTCCTCTACCCCCGAGTCCTCTGTCCTGACTCCTGCACCCCCCACACCTCCCATCCCTGACCCCTGCACCCTCCACACCTCCAAGCCCCAACCCCTGCACCCCCCACACACCCCCATGACCCCATCCCTGACTCATGCACCTCCTCACACACCCCCAGCCCTCTGCCCTGACTCCTGCACCCCCCACCCCCCATGCCCTGACTCCTGAACCCCCCTCACACACACACAGCCCCCAGTCCTGACTCCTGCACCCCCACATGTACCCAGCCCCCCCACCTCATGCCCTCACTCCTGCACATCCCCGCCACCACCCTGAGCACCAAATGGGAGCTCCTGAACCCGGCCCCCCACATACCCACCTGCACCCCTCGCACCGAACGGGAGCTGCCCCAGGTAAGCACTCCACACACCAACCTCCAGCCCCAGCCCTGAGCCCCCTCCCTCATTCTAGCTGCTGGCCAGACCCTGAACCCCAACCCCCAGCCTGCTCCTGCACCCTAACTCCCTCCCAGACCCTGCACCCCCACCGTCAGCTCGGTGCAGAGAGAGATGAAGAGAATGGGCTAGAACCAGGGAGAAGGTAGGTTCCAGCTCTATGTGGGCAGGGGTGAGGGAGGGATCCTGTTTACCCCCCCCCCCCAGCCCTGCTGCACTTGCAGTTTACTCCCAGCCCCTCCCTTGCTCCAAGGACCAACCCTAGCTCCCACCCCGCTGTGCTTTTGCCTCCGGCCCCTGCCTTGCTCCAGTCAGCAGGGACTAATTCTCCCACCATGACCCACTGTGCTCATCTTGCCCCTGGCCCCTGCCTCGCTCCAGCTGGGGACCAATTCTTCCCCCCCACCATGCCCAGCTGTCAGGGTGGATAAAAATCAATGACTTTAAGAAAAAATAAAAAAATTAGATTTTAATTTAACTTGGATTTTTGAGGGAAAAAACGATCTAAAGACAGTTTTAATTAAGATACATTATATCATGGAATAGGGATAATAAATTCTAATTCTATAGTATGAGACAATATATAATTGTAATCTTTAAGAAAAGTTTTGTAAATAAGTTCTAATAGTTCATGGATTAGGGACCCAATCTTATGGGGTTCCAGGGGCTTCTGTATAGATTATTGAAGTTAATTTTTCTATCTACCCAATGGGACTCAGTGCTCAGTCTGGAAGATACCATCAGAGATGCTTAGTTTTGCAGTTCTCAAACTGTGGATTTGTGTCTCCAGAGGTAACATGCCTGTTAACAGCAAAAATGTTTTTAAATAAATAAATATTGTATAGCGGTGAGAAATAACAGACCTCAACTCTATTGTCCCTCTGCAAATTTGTGTACACAGGGTCAACCCCTTACCTCTCTTTAAAAGTGAAAAGTTTCAAAAAGTTCAATGAACAGAAGATTGTTGGGGGCAGAATAGATCTGGAAAAGGAGAAGAAGTCTGGAGATAAATGTGAGAAGTGATGGACATATGCTTTTTTATTAAAATATTATGTTTGCTGTTGAAGAAAAAAATACTTAACGTTGTTGTTTTAGTTAAATAAAACAATTTAAATGTCTGTCTGGTAGTGTTCTCCTCTTAATACAGCCTGGCAAGAAAATCCTCCAAATATTCATGATTAACCTCTTGAATTGGAGATAGTTCACCTTCCAATGACTTCATAAATATCTGCTTCAATTATCTTTGACAAATGAAATAACCAAACAATCATTCATTTTCTGATACAGCCGTAAAACTCATCTGAAAAGTTTTCAAAATAAATCACGGTTTACAAATGTATAGTGAGTGCCTTCTAGAAATGAAACCTACATCTGTCTCTGAGTTGTGAAGAATATGTATTAAGGTTATAACAACCAACAAGAATGCACTTTTATGTAGAAACCCATGATTAAATCAAGTCTTCCTAACTAGTGATTTAAGTCATGATTTAAATCAAATCTACCCTGCCCGCTGTGCTCTTGCCCCTGGCCTCTTCATTCCCCAGGGGGGCCCACAAATATGTTTGGCACCGGGCCCACAAAAAGTTAATTCGGCCCTGGGAGGAGCCAGGCCATCCCCCTCCGGGGCAGAGAGCACGGGGCCCAGTCTGCTCTGGGGCAGAGCACAGCCCCCACGGGCCCATGAGGTGGGACAGGCTCGTCCCCCTATGGTGGGACTGTTCATGGAGCAGGGCTGTGGTGAGACCAGATGGGAGCTGAAGGCAGGTGCTAGGAGGATGGAGCAGGACTCCTGGCCCAAAGCCTGAGGGTACCTGGGTACCTGCCACTGCCTCCCCGTGTGCCCCCCGCAGCCTTCCCGCTGGTGCCCCAGCTCCCCATAGTGAGCAGCCTCGGAGACCCCTGCCTGCCCCCCTCATTCTACATTTGGCCCAGGACATTTTTAAATTTCTTGGGACAGTTTACCCGTCTCAGGATTTCTATGGGAAGTGCTCACCTGGAGCCACAGCTGGTCAATGCAGAGACAAGCGGGCACCATGAGGCATTATAGTTACCAAACATGGAAACCTCCCGCTCTGTGTGTGTGTGTTCATGTGTGTTCGTGTGTGTGCGTGTGACGTCGTTTTCCTCATTGCGCACGGCCGTCACCCGTTCTGACAGGCTGGTTATCGTGCTACGTTGACTCGTTTTCGGAGGTTGTCGACTGAGGCTCACGATGTCTGTGGAGTTGTTTCAGATCTCAGACTCTGGCAAGTGCTGCTGCATCACTTCGCGAATATGTTGTGTCCATTGTGTGGGTATGCTCAGTATTTGAGTGTGTCTGTTTACGTGCCGATATGCGTGTGTTGTTGAAATTTGTCATATTGATATTGTCCTTGCCACTTTGTACCATAGTGAAGCAGTACGCGGGGAGGGAAAAGGAGGGGGAGGGGGGGCACAAGGTGGAAGTTTCGCCTAGGGTGCAAAATATCCTTGCGCTGGTCCTGAGTGCAATACACAGGTGATGGGATGTGCGCGAGGGCCAGATCCAACGGCCAATGGGAATCTGACCATTGACTGCAAGGGGCACCGGATCAGGCTCCAAGGCCCGGAGAGTCTCAGACAGGCCAAAGCTCACGGATAGAAATGTGGGGCTGGAAGGGTCCGGAGAAATCACCACATCCAGCTGAGGCAGGGCCCAGTAAACCGGACTGCTAGGGCTTCACCCTGGTCTTGGGGGAGGGGGGGGGAGGGGAGGGAAGCATCCTCAGACCATGCTTCATCCAGACCCTATTTTGTGGGTTTTTACAGCTCTGAACTTCACAGACTGACTCTTTAGCTCCAGCTATAGAGACTTGTGCTAAGCGCTGTAGGTCCCCACTTCAATCCCCAGGGAGTGTTGGGGTGGGTTAGACAGTTCCTGCCTGTGGGGCAGGGGATATGCTCTCCCTTCTACCCTTACAGCAATACACATCAGATTGGTTCATATTCTTCCCCCTCTCTCCATTGCCCCTTGTTCTCCCATCCCTTCTCCCCACCTCCATTCATTCCTTCTCTCCTGCCCTCTCCCTGTCCTTCCCCCTCTTTTACTCTCCTTCAGTTTCACTTTCCTGTTTTCTCCCCCTCCTGGCTCCTCCTTTTTCTTCTTCTCCTTCTGTGGCTGGGACTAGCAGATACTTGCAGGCAGCCCCTCCCAGTGTCAGCACAAGCCCACACTGCACAGCGAAGGGCAGAGAGAACAGATGCTCACCCAGCTGCCATGGCCGCTGCAGCTACAGCAGGGGAAATACAAGATGAAGCTATTTGCTCCATCTGCCTGGAATATCTGACGGAGCCGGTGACTATCGCGTGTGGGCACAACTTCTGCCGAGCCTGCCTCACCCAGTATAGTGAGGAGAAGGGAACGGGGACACCCCTGACCTGTCCCCAGTGCGAGAGCCCAGTTCCAGAAAAGGGAGTTGCAAATTAACACACAGTTGAACAACATCATACAAAAGATCAAACAACTGGGGTTAAAACCAGGAAAAGAGCAAAAGGAGGATCTGTGTGAGAGACACGAGGAACATCTCAAACACTTCTGTGAGGATGATGGAGAAACTATTTGCTGGGTGCGTGAGAAATCCCGGGACCACAAGTCTCACACTGTGGTTCTCATTGAGGAGGCTGCCCAGGGATGCAAGGTAAGAAATGCTGTTGACTTTGCTTAATTAAACCCTTTAAGGACACCAGGTTTATCCCCCATCAATACAAGGACAAACATTCACACCTGGCTGCCTAAAGATAGGCACCTAAACGAAAAGGGCCTGGTTTTCAGAGGGGATGAGCACTGTGGGTTGTGGATAATTGGAAAAGATCCGAACTTTTTTTGCTCCAAAACTGCAAGTTCCAACATGTAATAGAGAGAACATGGCTGACGGCTCTTTGTGCACCTGCAACCCGTCTGCCAGGTGGAGTGGGCAGCAAGACCTTAAGACTGTAAGAACAGCCATCCCCTGTGGGAGCAAAGGTCCATCTAGCCCAGTATCCTGTCTTCCGACAGTGGCCAATGCCAGGTGCCCCAGAGGGAATGAACAGAGGAGGTAAACATCAAGAGATCCATCCCCTGTCACCCATTCCCAGCTTCTGGGAACAGCTTCTGAACAGCTGATCTGTGGCAGGTGGGAGGCGCTGGGAGGATGGGGCAGAAGCTGGTCTCCGGGCCGCCAGCGGGCAGGAAGCATTGCGGGGCAGGGGCAGAGCTGATCGGTGGGGCTGCCAGTAGGTCCTGAGCACCCACTATTTTTATTCCATGGTTGCTCCAGCCCTGGAGCACCCACAGAGTTGGTGCCGATGGTAGAAAAGAAACTCTAAATGAGAGGAGGGAAGTCACCGGCATTGACAAAGGAAAATGCCACACGCAGGATTCATAAACATAAAACCGTGAGCAAAACACCCTCTCCAGTGTACGTTGGTCAGTGTCTTCTGCCTCATGTTCTGGAGTTCAATAACCAAAAGTTCCTTTGCTGTGCCCCTCTCTGCTCCCTCACCCCACCCCACTCACAGTGGCTGTCCTTGGTCAGTGAAGACTCAGGGTTCAGGGATGCATCTGTGTGAGCTCAGCTCCCACCCTGGGGGGGTGCAGGGGGAGGAAGAAGGCACCTTGGTTGCTCCGCTGTCCAAGCACTTGCTCTGGTGTCACCACCCTGCCGCACACCCCACTGGCCCACTCCACCGGCCGCCCTGCCAGCCATCACCTGCTTCTCTGCTATAACCTGTGCAGATCAGTCTCCTGAGGTTCTACGCTGCTCTTAGTGATTTTCAACTCCTAGGGCTTGGCTACACTTGCAAGTTAGAGAGCATTAAAGCAGCCCCGGGCGCCCTAACTCCTGAGGTGTCCACACTGGCAAGGCACGTAAAGCACCTGGATTCTGCAGCTGGAGCACCCCTGGTAATCCACCTCCACGAGAAGCATAACGCTCGCTGCGCCCCGGCTGAAACGCCCGGGTGTCAGTGTGAACTAGGTGTTGCATTACTGCGCTGTGATTGGCCTCCGGAAATATCCCATAATCCCCTGAAATCAAATGGCCACTCTTGTCACTGTTTTGAAATCGGCTGCAGGCAAGTGGATATCTCCTTTCAAAGCTCCGTTTCTGACAGCCGGCTGCCTCTCTGCTCTGGGGCAAAGCAAACCATGAGTGTGGAATGCTGCTGCTATGAGTGTGTGAGAGAGAGAGGCGGGGGGCGGGGGTCTGCTGCTGTCTGAACTGAGAAGACAGCCTGCTGACAAGCTCTCAGCCCCCCAAAACACACTGTCTCTCCCCCCACATACACACAACACACTCCCTGTCACACTCCACCCCTCCCCATTTGAAAAGCAGGCTGCAGCCACTTGCACACTGCGATTGCTCCCACAATGCACTGCTCTCTGTGGTGTTGCACGAGCTGCTAATGTGGCCAGGCCAGTGCGCTTGCAGCCGACAGTGTGAACACTCGGCAGCGTTTCCCTGCTGCGCTCTCCGAAGGCTGGTTTCACTCCCAGCGCTCTACATCTGCCAGTGTAGCCAAGCCCGTAGTGGGGGAACTTCCTTGCTGAAGCAGGCTGGGCCGAAACACTGACCCACAACAAGTGATTTCAGCTCTACTGATCACTTAACAAAACAAAAGACTCCAGTTGGAGCCTTAGTTAGTTCTGTCTTTGAACAGTGGAGAGGAGCAAGTTAAACCGTGCCTAGGAGCTTGGCTACACTTGCAGATGAAGAGCACTTTGGGTTAAACCAGCCTTCGGAGAGTGCACGAGGGAACACGCCGCAGTCTGTCCACACTGACAGCTGACAGCGCACTGGCGTGGCCGCATTTGCGGCACTCGCAGCTGCATTGGGAGCGGTGCATTATGGGCAGCTTTCCCAGCATTCAAGTGGCTGCAACGTGCTTTTCAAATGCGGGGGTGGGGTGGCGTGTGACAGGGAGTGTGTTGTGTGTACGTTGGGGAGAGAGAATGGGTTTTGGGGTGCTGAGAGTGCGTCAACATGCTGTCTGGTCAGTTCAGACCCCCCTCCCCTCTCTGCCTCTCTCTCACTCACTCATAGCAAATAGTAAATGTTCGCTTTGTCTCGGGGCAGAGAAGCAGCTGGTTGACAGAAACGGAGCTTTGAAAGGGCACATCCGCATTCCTACAGCTGATTGCACAACAATGACAAGATTGGCCACTTGCCTTAAGGGGATTATGGGACGTTCCCGGAGGTCAATCAGAGCGCAGTAATGCAACACCTCGTTCAAACTGACACTGGAGCTTCTCACCCAAGACGCATCAGACGTTATCCCTCTTGCCAAGGTGGAGTACCAGGAGCGCTCTAGCCAGGGCTCAGAGCACTCGACGTGACTTGTCAGTGTGGACGGGGAGTGAGGTAGAGCGCACTGGGCGGCTTTATTGCGGTATAACGTACAAGTGTAGCCAAGCCCTAAGACTCTTGGGTAAAGTCCACACTGCCCAGCAAGCACACCTGTGCCCACCCCCTCTTCACCTTCACTGGGGTCTGGCATTGAAGCCCCCTGCTTAGCAAGTTCAGTTCAGGGGAGGGTGACCCCCTCAATCAGGACAGGCTAAGTGCTACTCTGCTGTCCTTTACTCATACAAGAAAGATAACACAATTTCATTACCCCCACATTCAATACTGAAGTGATTTGTAATCCAGCACCAACCACAGTTGATCACTTTGGCAACACGGCCCTGTCTGCTGGCTACCTAGGCAGAGTCGGTGTGTTCATGTAAATACAGTCTGCACCTGAAGGCTTCTCCTCCCCAGCCAGCTGCCGGGGGGAGAGCTCATTCAGACCCTGCTTGCACCCAAAACAATCTGGACCCTGACGCATCCCGGTACATCACTGGCACCGAAAGCCACTGCTCATACCTGTGTCCTGCTTTTCTTTCTCTCCCCATAATCTGTTCTTCTCTCCTCCTTCAGCTCTTCCCCGTCCAGCAGCCCTGCTCCACCCACATTAACTCCCGCGGCCATTAGCCCAGATAACATGAGGAGGATGTGGGGTGGCCTTATAGCTGACATACGCCTGGTATTGTGCACCAGGATGTACACGCCAGGGTATTATAATTGTCGGAAATGCTCAGAGCTGGGTGCCCCTGGTTCTGCATCTGATGCTGTATTTAGAGCCCGGAGGAAGTGGGCTGGTTTCCAGAGGACAGAACCGCAGCAGCTCCCATGGCCCGCACCGAAAGCAGTTGGTGCTCAATTCCTCAGACCTTAGGGACTTAGGTTCATAACAATTAACAGCCAGGTTTGAATATGTTGGAGAAAGTGCCCAGCCAGCGCTATGGAGACAGCTGCACCTTGGGACAGTCACTGGGTGGTTCTGAAACCCTTGATTATCGCCCAGTGAGAGCGAGTTAAACCCTAGAGCACCAGAGGTCACGGCCCAATGATCAGTGTCATTTGGTGCAGAGTAACTGCAGCCCCAGCAACTGAGAGACAAGCCCCAGCAGGGGCGGCCAGTCACCCCCTGAGAGGGGCTGTCATGGGCCTGAGCCAGGTGGGGAGTATCCCCACGGGTGGGAGCAGGGCCAGGGAGGAGACAGGCCCCCATGAAGGATGCGCTGTCCATGTCTGGTGAGGGGAGATGTTAGGAGATACAATAACGCTGCACCACTCGAATTAGCTGTAACTCAACACCTCCCAGCAGGAGGTGGGGAAGGAGGCTGCAGGCCCACGGCCCTTTGCAGGGTGCGGGGCATTCCGAGTCCTGTCCCAATGCCCTGTGATGCATCACTTTGCATCCCAGCAATCCCTGTGCTTCCATCCACATTTGGTGCCATCTTTCAATGTTTTTTGTATTGTGCGCTCTGTCTTCCCTTTCCGTCTGCGGGAATGGATCCCGAAGTGCTGAGGAACATGCTGACGAGTCTCACCAGCACTTTACATTTGGCATTCGAGTTACTCCTTAAGCTATAAACTGACAGTGAGGATTCCGACGATGATGTTGACTCGCAGAACGCATACGACATGAGATGGCTTGTGGCATTCACGGACATGCTCACCGCAGTGGTAAACAGCTTTTGGGTTTGGGAAACAAGCACTGAGTGGCGGGATCACATTGTCATGCAAGGCTGGGATGACGAGCAGTGACTACAGAACTTTCAGATGAGAAAAGCCACTTTCCTGGGACTGTGTGATGAGCTTGTCCCCACTCTGTGGCGCAAGGACATGAGATTGAGAGCTGCCCTGACAGAGGAGAAGTGAGTGGCTATTGCAATCTGGAAGCTGGCAACTCCAGAGAGCTACCGATCAGTCGCTAACCAGTTTGGAGTGGGAAAGTCGACCGTTGAAATCGTGTTGATGCAAGTTTGCGGGGCCATTAATTGCATCCTGCTCAGAAAAACCATGACTCTGGGTAACGTGCATGACATTGTGGCTGGCTTTGAAGAAATGGATTTCCCTAACTGCAGAGGGGCGATCGATGGGATGCATCTACCAATTCTGGCACCAGACCACCAAGCCACCGAGTACGTTAATCGGAAGGGTTATTTCTCTGTGGTTCTCCAGGCGCTTTTGAATTACCGTGGGGCTTTCATTGACATTAACACAGGCTGGCCCAGAAGGGTGCATGACACACACATCTTTTGGAACAGTGGCCTGTTCAGGAAACTGCAAGCCGGGACTTCCTTCCCAGACCAGAAGATCACCGTAGGGGAAGTCAAAATGCCCACTGTGACCCTTGGAGACCCCGCTTACCCTTTAATGCTGTGTCTCATGAAACCCTACACAGGGAGCCTTGACAGAAGCAAGGAGCGGTTCAACAACAGGCTGAGTCGGTGCAGAATGACTGTGGAGTGTGCTTTTGGCCGTTTAAAGGGCCACTGGTGCTCTCTGTATGGGAAACTGGACCTGGCTGATGACAACATCCCTGCGGTTATATCAGCATGCTGTACCCTCCAGAACATTTGTGAAGGGAAGGCTAAAAGATTTATTCAGGCATGGACCTCGGAGGTACAACACCTGGAGGCTGAATCTGAACAGCCAAAGAGCAGGGCTATTAGAGGGGCCCAGTGTGGGGCTGCAAGGATTAGGGATGCCTTGAGGGAGCAATTTGAGGCTGAAAGCCACCAGTAATGTCTGGTGCCCTGCATGGGAGTGAAGTGCAGTGTTTCCAATGTTAGTAGGAATCTGTGTTTGCTACACTGACTTGCAGTGCCTGTTGCTTTTCCGGGCTAAGGTATCTTTTCCTTAATACAATAATAAAGAATGGTTTCAAAGGCAAAAAAGCCATTTATTGAAAAGAAACACAACTGCTTGGGAAACAGAAAGGGCAAAGGTTGGGGTGGGGAATGGTACAATCACAGATTTGGGCATGTCTTATTCTCATACTCGGCCTTCATGTCTGGAGTGCTGTGCAATGAGTGCTGCCCTTCAGGCTGGCTAAAATGCATGGTGATGGGGGTTGAGTGCAGTGGATAAGGGTCACAGGGCTGGGTGGTGAAGCTACAGGTGTTGGAGGCAGCTGGTGGCGAAAAGAACCCAGATGTTGGCATGATACAAAAATGATCCTGAGCAAAACCCATCCCTGCTCTGACTCCAGAAAACTGGACCTAACCCAGTCGATAAACACAGACTCTGATGGGTTGGGTCCGGAGAAGGGAGAACCCTTTAGCTAAATACCTGTCTCGCCTCCACAAATGAAACAAGTGTTAATGCAACATAGAGTGTGAGATTTTACCACAAAACAGTGAAGCCTGAGAGGGTTGATCTCTTTTCTGGATGAAACTTTGATGCCCAGAGTGAGACTCACTCAGTTTTATGCACATTGTGTTAATACAGAACATTGATTCTCTTTTTCCTTTCAGGATGTGAAAAGCACATTGAGCAGGTGTGTTTCCTATGTTCATTGGTCTGATATTCTTGGTGGTGGTTCTGGGATGAGTACACAGCAGCTGAGTGATGATGGGATGTTTTCTTTGTAGGACTGAGAATGTGAAACTCCAGGAACCAGAAGCCATTTCTACTGACCTGAAGAATGTGTATAAAATTTCCCCTGATATGAGGGAAGCGCCGAAAAAATTCGGAGGTGAGTGGCATCTACTGGGACATTCAACTGTACTGTGCTGGGGATCTGGACAGAGCCTGGGACCCCAGGACACTCTTGCACCCAGTTGACAAGCTTGGAGCTGTGTGATAGCTGGAGGCTGATGCGCTGAGTGCTGGGCAGTTTCCCTGCTACTTAGAGCCACCTGCTGGTACTTGCCCAGGTGTCTGACCAGGCCCCATCACTGTGACATCCTGACCCCTCCATGGCTGCGTTTATGGGTGTCCCTGAGCCAGGTGCTGTGGGCCTGGACTGGTCTGTTCGTGCTGGGAGCTGCA
Source organism: Lepidochelys kempii (assembly GCF_965140285.1). Taxonomy (NCBI): domain Eukaryota; kingdom Metazoa; phylum Chordata; order Testudines; family Cheloniidae; genus Lepidochelys; species Lepidochelys kempii. The sequence continues at coordinate 43,462,540 of NC_136393.1, read as the reverse complement.
CAGACTGGTAACGGATGATGTGTCTGTGCCTCTGTCCTGGGACATGTGAGGGCTGCGTTATGTGGCCACCACTCAGCACTGCCCCATCCTCCATTAGCCAAGGCTTGGCTGAGCTTTCTGAGCTGGAGGAGAGGCCGGTCTGGCTGCTGCGGTCTGACCTGGGCTGCATGTTACTGGGTAACAAGCTGAATCCTACGGGCCCCTCGACTGCTCTGAGCACAGCCCAGTGTGAGGTTGGGTCAGTGGTTTGCTGCTCAGTGAGTAAGACTCACACGCAAGAGTGTGATCCTGTCACAGTGTCTGAGCGTGGGCTGCCCCCATCCAAACCCCTCCATCATAAATATAAAGGGAAGGGTAAACCCCTTTAAAATCCCTCCTGGCCAGAAGAAAAATCCTCTTACCTGTAAAGGGTTAAGAAGCTAAAGGTAACCTCGCTGGCACCTGACCAAAATGAGCAATGAGGAGACAAGATACTTTCTAAAGCTGGGAGGAGGGAGAAAAAACAAAGGGTCTGTGTCTGTCTGGGTGATGCTTTTGCTGGGGACAGAACAGGAATGGAGTCTTAGAACTTAGTAAGTAATCTACCTAGAGATGCGTTAGATTATGATTTCTTTAAATGGCTGAGAAAATAGCTGTGCTGAATAGAATGAATATTCCTGTCTGTGTGTCTTTTTTGTAACTTAAGGTTTTGCCTCGAGGGATTCTCTATGTTTTGAATCTAATTACCCTATAAGGTATTTACCATCCTGATTTTACAGAGATGATTCTTTTTTTAACTTCTATTAAAAGTCTTCTTGTAAGGAAACTGAATGCTTTTTCACTGTTCTAAGATCCAAAGTTTGGGCCTGTGGTCACCTATGCAAATTGGTGAGGATTTTTACCAAACCTTCCCCAGGAAGTGGGGTGCAAGGGTTGGGGGGATTTTGGGGGGAAAGACATGTCCAAACTACGTTTTTCTCAGGAACCCAGATAAAGTTTGGTGGTGGCAGTGGAAATCCAAAGGTAAAATAATTTGTACCTTGGGGAAGTTTTAAGCTAAGCTGGTAAAAGTAAGCTTAGGAGGTTTTCATGCAGGTCCCCACATCTGTACCCTAGAGTTCAGAGTGGGGAAGGAACCTTGACACCCTCCCCACAATCCCAGCACAGAGACTGGGGCAAAGGCAGAAACCTGACAGCGAGGAGGGACAGAGAAGAAACTAAGGCCGAGGAGAGGGGGAGTGGGAAGGTTCAGTGAGCTCGGTCTGTGATTGCTGAACTGGCCCTTTCATCCTACCCCCGCCCTCCTCTCTTCCCACCCCCCACCCCCAGCAGGGGGCAGTCGAAGGGGCCAAGCTGGGTGTGTCTGTCCCGGCCGATGGAGGCTGCGCAGTGGGTGCCGGCTGCAGGGCCAGGATCTCAGGGCTCCGGGGAGCAGGAACCCCAGGCTGTGGGGGAAGCAGCTTCCTCTCTGTGGCTGGCTGGAGCCAGCACATCCCTGCTCCCCTCCCCCCTCGCTGCCCCCAGCCCAGCCCAGTCTGTGCCCACCGGACCCTGAACACGGCTGGGCTCTGGGCCATTCCACAGCCCTGGCCCCTGAGCCTGTCGGGATCCTGAGCCAGTCACCTCCGTGCCTCCTTCTAGGGGATCAGCAGCCCCTGGGGAGCCTCCTGTCACCCCCCGGAAACCCCGTCCTGGGCAGGGCCCCAGGCCCTGAGTCACTCGCTGGCTGCTCCCGGCTGGCCAGGCCCAGGGTCTCCAGCAGGGCCCTTGGTGCCGGCCCCGTGCTGGCTGCCAGAGCTCCCAGCCCCTGGCCCAGCCCGGCCTGTTGTCCCAGCACCGACCCCTCCCCTGCGGGTGGGAGGGGACCCTGTTGCTCTCAATGGCTGAGCCCCCCCCCCCACGCCGCAGCCTCTGGTGCTGCGCTCGCAGGCTCAGCCCGTGCCAGGGCCAATGCGGCGCTGCTGGGGCTGCTCCTCCCCCGGCACCTGGGTTCTCTGGGTCTGGGGCAACTCTTTCCTGCCACCCACCCCAGCAGCCCCGGCCGGTCAGTGCCACTCGACTGCCCGCGCTCTGACCCCAGGGACCTGGGTCTGGCAGCTCGGGGGAGTCGCTGGGTGAATGTGTGGGGCAGAGTAACCAGGGCTCCCTGCGCCCCAGGGTCCCCGTGTGCAATGGGGAAGGCCCCGCGCTGTCATGTAGCCCTTCGGGGCTGGGCAGTGAGTGTTTTCATTCGTATAGTGCTCACGAGTGAGCCAGGCACTGCAGAGACAGAACACGGGGCTGCCAGCCCCACAGGGCTCCTGGTCTGAGTGGAGACAAGGCCCAGCAAGGGCAGCAGCAAACATTGGGGGTGGGGACACGGGGGTCCCATTGTGGGGCCAGCCACTCCCTGAGCCCACCCTGTGCCTGTCTTCTGGGTGTGGTAGACAGTATTGTAGTGACCCTGATGGCTACATGCTGGACCCTGGGTCACCCCCCCAGGGAACAGGACAGGGCAGAGGCAGCCTGAGGACGGGGGGAGCTGGAAGTTGTGGGGAAGCGGGAGCAGCCTGGGAGCTGGGACAGGTGTGGAAGTTCAGTGTGGAAGCCAGGGGGGTGGCCCAAAACCCTGTGCTGTGTTCTCTCCAGGTTCCCACTCTGTGATGCAGGATCTGTTGGGGTCAGACCCTGGGGTGAGGGGCCCACCCAGACAGACTGAAGATAGCGAGGCTCTGTCTGCATGGGGAAGGGGCAGCAGTTTCGTTAAATGGCTTCCAGTTTTGTATAATGACAGGTTTCAGAGTAACAGCCGTGTTAGCCTGTATTCGCAAAAAGAAAAGGAGTACTTGTGGCACCTTAGAGACTAACCAATTTATTAGAGCATAAGCTTTGAGCTGTAGCTCACGAAAGCTTATGCTTTAATAAATTGGTTAGTCTCTAAGGTGCCACAAGTACTCCTTTTCTTTTTCCAATTTTGTAGACTCATCATGGGGACGCGCCCTCAGGTATCACCCTCAGCTGTTTCAGGGTGTCTTGGCAAGCATCTTGCCTCAGTTTACCATCTTCAGCACTCCTTAAATTAAGTCTTACAGTCAAAAAGATCTGAGAGAAATATCCCCTCCTGGGGCCTGCTCTGAGTCCAAGTAAACCCCAAAATAAAATCTTTTCCTTCACTCTGCTCCAGCCTCCAGCTCTCACTCAAGCTCCTCACTGTCCTCAAGACAGGAGTCCTCAGCCCTCCTTCCCAGAGCTGGGGTGATTTCAGACTGTGCCTTTATTCTCTGCGTCCACTTTCTCCAGCCAGGGGCAGCTCTCCAGGGCTCTGTCCTGCTACAGCTGCTGCTGTCATTGTCATCTCTGGCAGCTCCTCCCCCGTAAGGGAGCTCCTCTGTCTAGGACAGTGGTCCCCAGACTTTTTTGGTCATGCCCTCCCTTACCTGGTTTGTGCCCCCACCCCAGGAGCTGCGGTCAGGAGCTGCGGTCAGGAGTTGGGCCAGGAACGGGGCTGCAACTGGGGCCAGGAGCCGCGGGCCATGGCTGGGAGTGGAACGGCATTTGGGTCCAGAAGCCGTGGGCTTCAGCTGGGAGTGGAAGCACGGTTGGGGCTGGAGCTGCAGCTGGGGTTTAGGATGGGGCCAGAGTAGAACTGGGGGCAGAGCAGGGCTGGGTGGCGTTCCCTTCCCACCACCCATGGGGGCTGGTCCAGGCCCTGCCATGCCCCCCAAATGTTCCTCCATACCCTCTGGGGGGCACAACCCACAGTTTAGGGACCACTGCTCTAGGATCACCCCTTCCAGGCTCCTTGCTCTGGTGAACTCTCCTGGGAGCTCCTCTCCTCGGCAGCTTCCTATCCCTCGGATCCCTTCAGCTGAGCCCTGGTAACCCTTTATCAGGCTCATTAGCTATTTAGCTGCCAACTAGCCACCTAGGGATTTAATTACTTCCAGGTTGGTCTGGGTTGGCTGGTTCTCCCTTACAGGAGCCTATCACAGGTAGCCTCTCCCTAACTCCTGTAAAAGGGCCAGCCCTCTTGACACATTCCCACTCTTCCCCCCGAGAGCCAACCTGTATTCAAAGGTCGGCTTGATCATTGCTGATACTTGGTTATGTTCTGCAGCTGGGGTGAGGTGGGGGGTACTTCCTGCCCTGCTGCCACGAGGAAATCTGCAAGGCCCTTGGCAATAATTTTATTCTCGTCACTGAAATATGAAGAAACCAGGAGTTTGATTCCCCAAGTCTCTATGTAGCACATGTCATGGGTAAAATCCCCCATAGTCTTCAGCATGTCATAGTTCAGAAGAACTCGTTGGCCATAGCAGAGGTAGTCGATAGCACTGGGCTTTCATCATTGGTGTGGTGGTCCTGTAGCAGATATGGGCTGGCTACAGTGCTTCCCTCTCAGCCAGATACACACCAGAAGTGTTCATCACAAAATCCTTTAATTTTCTACCAACCATGGCTAAGGTCAGCTTAAATATCGTATTTTTACCCAGCGCTACCTAGTGGTTGAACAGCAGAATACAGTTTAGCGTTCCATTACATCTCCCCCTTTAAGTTCTACATTTCTACCATTTATAATGTTTACATTATCGCACTGTCTTTGAAGTTCAGTGTGGATCAGTCTGGTAGGTGTCTCTGAATGGTACTGGCCTTCTAATTACATCACCCAAACAGGTAACAGCTTGGTCATCTGGCTGTCCATTAGTTCCACTGACTGACTGTGGTCAGTCTGGAATCCTTGAGTCATCTTCTTGTTCTGCATCCACCATCTGCAGAGTTTGCTCAGTTGATTGTTCTTTCTGAGGAACAAACTGTAGATGTTGACAGTTTCTGTTGAACTCTCCTCTCTCGGTCTTGATCACATACAACCAGTGTGTTGAATTCTTTTTCTTTACAACAGCTGGAGTATTCCATTCTTTTTCTCCATCCAGTTTGACACAAACATGGTCACCAGGTTCTAGGCCTGGTAGTTTTCGAAGTGATATCTGTTGTAAAAGTGTTTGTAAACTTTTTTTCCCCTTTTTATTCGATTTGGCTATTCTCTACGTGTCTGACAACTTTGGAGATAGATTCTTTTCCAAAGTTGGGAGGATAGTTCTGAGTCGTCTTCCCATCAGGAGTTGTGCTGCACTATATCCAGTAGCTGCTGTTGGGGTTGATCTATAACTCAGTAGAGCAAAGAATGGATCTTCCTGCTGAAGGATATTCTTGGCTGTCTGTACAGCTCTCAGCATCTCCATTTGCTTGTGAGTAATATGGGCTTCTAGTAATATGAGGAAGATCATATTTTGTTTGGATAAATTAAATTCTACGTCAGTAAATTATGTTCCATGCTCTGTCACAAGGTCTTCTGGAACCCCGAAATGCCCAAAAGTGCACTTCACTTGCTCTGTAACACTTTGGTCTGTTATGTCTTTCAAGTACACTCTTTCTACCTACCTGGAAAAATACTCCACGACTACCAGGTAAAGATGTCCCCTGAATTCACATAACTCTGCAGCTAGTCTCTTCCAAGGTCTCTTTCATTCAGACTAGTTCCTTGTTAGCGTCAGTAATTACAACTGTCTGTATCTTTTTTCTCGCAGCCTTCAGTAAAAGAGCTATGGGAGCCCGTGGGGAAATGTTTCTACCCAAGGCAAATTTAACAGCAGTTCTGGAGTGTTTCATAGCTGATGTCCTGAGCCTGCCCTGCCCGTAACTGTGCATTTCTGGAGGTGTTGACAGTAACTCACTGCAAGTCATTGGGATTTCGGCTCTTAAGTTGAAGTCAAGCTGCATGTAATTTGGGGGGTAAATAGTTTATTTGCTGCAAAATTATATTTCGGGTCGACAGAAACGATTCGTGAATCCATGTCGAGTTTGCTGACAAGTTTCAATGAACAGAAAGGTGCCGCCGCTTCCCTTCCAGCCTTTAGCTCTGTGGCTGGGCCCTCAGCGGGGAGCCCCTGGTTCCATCCCCCCGTGGGATGTGGGGCAGGAACTGGAATATGGGTGCCCCCCCGAGGTTAGGGCTGGAACCACTGGGCTCCAGGTGTCTGGTGTGGGGCTCCCTCAATCTCTCTTGCTGAAGACACCCTGAATGTCTAAACACTGCCATGGGCATGGGCCAGAGCGTGGGAGTGAAACTGACTCTGCAACCCAGTGGCTTGGGCCCCTGCTGGGAGCCCAGAGTCCAGCTCCCCTGCTCCAGTGACCCTGTAATTATTGCTCCATAACCCCAGTGAGGGGAGGGGCTCTGGTCCGTGGCACAGCAGTGTCTCAGCCATGTTGGTGCCCCACTGCAAACCCTGAGTGCAGACGCACTGCACGGGTGTGAACTGGGCCTGGCCCCTGGCGCAGCTTCTCCCAGATGGAGTGGGCAGCAAGTGGAGAAATGCCCCCTCCCCTCCTCACTGCCCCAGCCTCATTAGCAATGGCCCCTAATCCCTCCAGCACCCCTCAACTGCCATCCCCCCACTACCCTGCCCATGCCCTAACATGGTGAGTCCCAGCTGCGCCCTGTGGGTCAGGGCTGATGGGACTCTCCACTGTGGACTGTTGATCTCAATGTATTGCCAGGCTCTTCATGGTTTTGGTTATAAGGATCTCATTATCTCATTCCCGCTGCTCTGAGTGGTGCCCATGTGCGCACGACCCAGCTCAGCTCTTCCTGTATCCCAGGAACGTCTTCATCTTCTGGGATCCTCATGGCAGCAGTGGGATGATTTAATGGAGCCCCTTAGCCATGGGGCCTTTCTCTCACTTTTGTTTCAGAGCCAGCGTCCTGGAATCGTCTCCTGGTGCGTGGAGTGGTGGCAGTGGTGGGGGTGATAATCTCACTGTACCGATGTGGGTTTTGGAAAGGTAGAGGGAAAGTGTTTGCCTACTCGCAACTCATCTTCAGGAAGCTGCTGACTCATCCCTCCCCGCAGCCTGGAAGTCGGCAGGATTCCCAGGAATCTGAGCTCCCCGCAGTGTGTGACAGGGACGGGGACCAGGCCCAGGGAACCAGAAACAGGAATCGAGATCCAGCCCTGAAGAATGGGGAAGGAGACCTGATTGCGAATTCGTATCTGGTCTGCTGAATTGTTCATGTCCAGACCCTCCCCACAGTTCTTAAAAAGTCGAAGCATTTCATTTAGACGCTTTCCAAACAAACCATTTTGATTTTTCAGTTTGAAAAACTTTTGTGTTTAAAAATGTCCTTCAATTTTATTTTAAAAATTCAAAAAGTTACAACCCTTGAAATGTTCCTGGGTCTCTTTGTTTTTTTTTAAAACTTTTTGGTTCATCAAAAATTTGGAAAAATGTTAGTTTTGTTCAACCTGAAACCGTTTTTTTCCATCTTTTTTTTGGAATTGCCAGGAACCAAAATATTCTGTTTGCCCAGCTCGAGAGGCAGGTGAGGATTTTGGCTGTTATATTGTGGGTCTCTAAGTCTCCTTGTTGCTCAAAGTTTTCTTACTGCAATAAATTAATTTGGGATGAGGGCAGGATGGGCAAAAGCTTCCTAAAAGTTGTGGGGGGCTGCTGGCACCCAAACTGTGGCCCAGCCCCTGTGCCACACCTTCTCCTCGAGGTCCTGCCCCCTCAAACCGCTCCTTTCCCTGAGGCCCCCCCTCACACCGCCTTTCTCCCTGAGCTCCCACTTCACGCCACCCCTTGCCCCCAAAACAGTGCCCCCCCACTCCCTTCTCTGGGTGTTTCTCTGCGTAATGTGACCTCACTGCTCCTGATGAGAGCCGTTGTTTGTAAATGTTTCAGTAGCAGACATATTTATCATTCATGGACAGACAGACATTTATTCACAATTAGAACTGGTCAAAAATAGCGAGGGTGGAGAGGTTCATGAAAATTGAAGAAGAAACCACTCCCCACCCCCATAGTCTTCAAACTTATTTGGAAATGTTTTTAATTATCAAATTTTTCTTTCGTTTTGGTGGGAAAAACTCCATGTTCTCTCTCAAGTGGGCAGAGAAATCCAAAATGTTTTTTTTAAAGAGGGAACTTTTTTCAAATGATCAATGTAATCCAAAGTGGCATTTTTAGTTAAAAGGTTGCATTGTCAGTGTAAAACACTTTTGAACCAGCTCTGTGACTGTATAACAAGATGAGTTTATTTTTCGTGATGCATTGTTTGGGCCAGGTTCCAAGTGGCATTTCAGTTTTTGCACAGCTCTTCTCTTCTTGCGTCTGCACCTCTCCTAAGCTGTGGCCTTAATCTTGGCCCTGGAAACACTTACGTGCATGTTTCACTTTAATTACTGCTGTGAATAATTCCATTTCAATGGGACAACTCTGAGGTCGGGTTTATGCTACGGCCCTATATCGATGTAACTATGTCATTTCTTTAATTTTCTTTCTTTTATATGTGAAAGTTCTTGAGAGGTTAAAGCATGTAAAATACATGAACAGGTTCGGACAGTCCGAGTTTGTCAGTGCAAAGTGACAGCAGAGATGTGGGATCTGCTAATTTTCCATAAGTCTCTCAGGGTTACCCAGGATAACTTTGGGGATCTCTGTCTTGCATCAGGAATGTTCCTTGAAAGTGTCCAAACAGCTCAGAAATACAGAACCATTCCCTGGATCCATTCTTATAGCTGTCTTCCCCGGAAAGCAGTCTGGCAAGTGTTCCTGTCAGCTCATTGCTAAGTTATCTGTCAAAACACTAGAGTTTTCAGGTGCCTAAGTAGCCCCTGGAATCAGGGTGAAATTATCCTCCCCACCACCACCAAAATTGGAAATGGTGCCCTGGAGTGCACGGTACCCTACCGTGCTTCCCCCATAGGAACTGCATGAACAGGCAACTCTGCAAGTTATCTGCATACCTCTGCAAATGACCCCCATGCCTCTCCATTTCGTTGGCCACATGTATCCTGTCCCCATGCTGGCGGCTAATCCAGAAAAAGAGGGAAAGAGCTCACCACTGCGACCACCTGAGGGAGGTGTTGGGTTGAGATCAGCTGGTCAAAGCAGGCAATAGGGACAGAATCTGAGACTTGAAGCTCCTCAAATGACCTCTGACCTTTCTAGACCTGCCCTTCAATGAGACACAGCGATTGTAAAGTTGAATGTGATAGTAACTAGACCCATTTGAAACCCTTCACCACACAAGACAAAGCCTGTAGGATTCATCATGAACTATTTATTTCTCCTCCCCTGGCTCCCTGCAGCCACCAGCCACCTTGGAGCTTTCCCTCCTCTCTCCCTGGCTGGGCTCACTTGATTGCAGGAGCTCAGCGGAGGGTCCAGCTTTGCTCTTTCGCTTCCATTCTTCACGTCTTTGGGTGTCTGCATTGGCACCTGAGCAGCCTGATGGAAACACTGAGTCCTCTGTCTCAGCAGGCAGGCCCAGCCGCCAAAGCCAAAGACTCCCTGAGAACAGGGGGAGGTTCGCCTGAACTCTCAGGAGTGGCGGCTGGGCCAATAGGGTAGGGTTACCATATTTGAACTTTCAAAAAAGAGGTCACTCCGAGGGTGGGGGGGGGAGTGGTAGCCCTGCCCCCTATCTACTCCCTCCCACTTCCTGCCCCCTGACTGCCCCCCACAGAACCGCCAACCCATCCAACCCCCCCTGCTCCTTGTCCCCTGATCACCCCCTCCCAGGACCCTGCCCTCTATCTAAGCCTTCCTTCTCCCTGTCTCCAACTGCCCCCTCCTTAGACCCCTCCACCCTAACTGCCCCCCTAGAACTCTACCCTCTACCTATCCCCTGACTGCCCTGCCCCCTATCCGCACCCCCGCCCCCTGACAGACCCCCAGCTCTCCCACACCCATCCAACCACTCCCTGTCCCCTGACTACCCCCGCAGAACCCCCAACCCATCTAATCCCCCCTGTTCCCTGCCCCTGATTCCCCCCCCCGAACCTCCGCCCCATCCAACCCCCCCGCTCTCTGTTCCTTGACTCCCCCGACACCTCTTCATATGCCCACCCCCTGACAGACTCCCCACAGAACCCCTCACCCATCCAACCCCTCCTGCTCCCTGTCTCCTGACTGCCCCTTGGGACCCCATGCCCCTTCTCCAGCCCCCCCGGCCCACGTACCCTGCTGCTCAGAGCAGTGTGTCTGGGGTGCGGAGCCAGACACAGTGCCGTGCTCCCCCGCAGAGCGTGCAGCTCCCCCCCACCCGCCCCCAGAGTGCTGCATTGGGAGGGAAATCCTGGACCTTTTCAGAGTTTTACAAATTCCTCCCGAAGGGCGATTTAGAACCCAAAAAGCCGGACATGTCCGGGAAACTCTGGACGCATGGTAACCCGACCACAGGGACTCCAGGATCTGCAGCTGCTGCCACCTGTATGGTGAATCCTCCGACTCATCACCAACCAGCTCTTCCCCATTCTCCAACCTGGCCCCACGGTCTGACCGTGCAGGAGAACAGAAACCCTTTGGGACAACAGGAGAGTCTCCTCAATGCCGCACTCTTCGCATGGCTTCCCGTAGTCACAGTGAAACACGACTACCCTGCCCCCAGGAGTCTCTCAAGGAGCTGCCGGCGCAGTCACTGGGCACCCACTCGTAATGGTCTCGGGCAGTGGCATTGCAGAGGGAGCTGAGCAGACCGTCCCTTCTGTGACTTCCTGAATTGCTGCCAGGACGGATTCTCCTCTGCGCTAGGGAGAGTCCCCGAGGACAAGCAGCTGTGGTTGGGGAGGGGGCAAGACAAGCACTCCCCCTGAGCCCTTGACTAGCAGGCAAGCAGCACTCTGGGAGACAAGGCATCGGTGTGTCTTGCTAGGAGAGCAGAGCTGGAGAGCAGAAAAGGGCATTGGAGGAATTGTAGAAAAGTCATTGTCATGGCCGGGTCATGGGCAGCCAGACCTAGTGGTCAGAGGCAGAGTCCACACTCACAAGACAGGAGTCGAGAGTCAGCTGGGTCAGGACACTGGAAGAGCAGAAGCAAAAGACCAAATTGTGTTCAGAACCTCAAGTCAGGTGAGTCACCCTGAGTCCGGATGCCAGGAAATCAAGCCTGGGGAGTGGGAGCAGGAACAGCCAACACACGGTCCAGAGCCGGGGAGGAGCTCGGCTGTTCAGACAGCTTCTTCTTCCTGCTGCTGGTTTAAGGAGGTCCCGGGGGCCGATTAGCTGCTCTGGGACTCTGCCAATAGGAGCCTCAAACTGGGTCTGGACTTCGTCAGTCCTAGGTAAGCAGTTTTTCGTAGGCTTGCAGGTGGCGTGCTGGAGGGTGGCTGCTCCCAGGAACCCTGCAGACCGGGGTTAATGACCCATGGGCCAGGACAGTGACTGATCTCTCCCCGCTCAAACCTCCTGCACGAAACAGTCTCCAGGGTCCCGGATGCATCCTCTGAGAAGAAAAAAACACAGTCATGAGGACAAATAGGCTATGGAACAGGAGCCCCCTCTTTGTTGCAACAGCCCCAAGTGTCCAGAAGAGTGGACGGTTCTTACCTCCAGGAGATGCCTGGGATCTTCCATCTAAGCCTCAAGGGGACCCCTGTTGCTTGGTCTGACAGGAGGAGATCATCTGTCCCCACTGCTCCCTGCGCTGGGCTGGCTGCAGCACACATCTGTGTAAGAGGCTGGGCCAGAGAGATGTTACAATCAGGGTCCCCAGAAGGAGAACAGAGGCTCTGAAACCAGAAGACGAAGCAATCAAATCAGCGGATTCGACAGAGAAGTTTTCTACCCTACAGGGACATCAAAGAAGGTCTGTTAGGAAAGCTGAGATGTTAGTCTGGAAACTGCTAAGATAAACATTGTGACTTATTAAGATTCAATTTTAGTCACTACAAAGTGTGTTGTGTTTTGTGTGTCTCTTTGAAATGTGTCTCTTTCTCTTGCTTAGTATCACTTAAATCTCTTCTTTGTTACTATGCTTCCCAAACCACCTCAGTGTTGTGTGTTCCAGTGAAGTGTGAGTCTCCAGCCTACCCAACAGGCTGAGCTGTGCCCTGTCTCTCTGAAGGTAATGAATAATTTCTGAGCGGTGCTGGGCCCAGAGTCCAAGGGCAGTTCACCAGACATCTCGTGGGAAGCCCAAAGAGACCAAAGGAGCAGGAGAGATTCCGGCCCCACTGACCCATGGGAACTTGCCACAGAAGAGCCTACACAGGGCTCCAGACACAGCCACTTTGGGTGTGTACCAGAGTTCACTCACCGCTAGATGCTGGCCAGGCCTTGTGTCATTGCTTTCTCGCTGGGCTAGCAACCCCGCTGATACTCACTCTTGCAGTTTGTCGGCTGGGAACTCAGCCCTCCAACCAGGTGACTGTTCTTTACTCCACTCCTTCCTGGGTCGTGCTCCTTGCAAACAAAGTCCCAAAATGTCTTGAACAGAAACAAGGCCTTCCACCCTCGTGCGGAGTTCTTCCTCAGCCTGATTTCGATTCGGCCTGCCCTTCTTGGGTTTCTATGGTCTTCTATATGGCCTTCCTTAGGGACGGTGAGAGAAGCCAGTCCTACCCTGGACTCCAGGGTTTGGCCCAAAGCCGTCTACTGAACAGCTCGCTTTGCTTCTGTACTTCTGCTGCTGTTTTCCCTTCTTTCCTCTCCGGTGGGGCTCACTTGGTCATCATTTGGCTTAGCCCCAGGCTAGGCAGCCATAGGCCAAGCCACCCTGTTAGATACCCTCCTCCTTCCAATCCGCTCCAGCCCGGCTGACAGGTTTGCTGAGGGGATGGTGAAACCCCATTGCTGATCAGAAGGAGGTCAGAGTCTGTTCTCTAGGAGCTGAAGGTCCATTTGTCCTGCTGCGGGAAGTGGACCTGGAGAGCGGAGATGTTAGGTGAAAGAGACTGCATGATGGAGTTGGAGACTGAGGGACGGGAGCCTCCTCCCAGAAACGCTCCCAGGAGAACAGGTTTGAGGAGGAGTTCTCTAGGGAGCCTCTTCCTTGGAAAAAAACAAGGGTGGCACACTGATGAAGATGTCTCTGTCCCAGGGATGGGGGAAGCTCCCACCCAGGCTATGCAGCAGGGATCCCATTTCTCCCCCAAGAAACCCATTTTGCCCAAAGAAGTCAATGGCTCTTACCTCCAAGAGGGAGCGGGCTCTTCCCTCTCAGCCTCTTTGAGAACTACCACTGCTTGGCTTCCTAGGATAAGGGACCTGTCCCCACTGCTCCCTGAGGTGCTTCAGCTTCTGACTGCACCCATCTGGGAGGCTGTCACATATGCCAGGGCCTAGAAGACATGTGGGGAGGAGGCTCCTCTTCATGTCAGACTCTGAGAGCCCAGAGAAGGGCCAAAGGAAAAATAAAGGGCAGGAGATGAAGCGAGCCCGGAGCCTCTGTCCCATCCTCACCTCCTCAAATGTGGAGCTTCCTGAGCTTCAGTTGGGCAGACAGTCTGTAGCCCTGACACAAAGGTCCTTCTGCGCCATATGGGGCAGGAAGATCTCTGCCTGGGAGCACGGGGAATGGGATGGGGGTGAGATCAAGGAAAGAGGGGAGGGGTATGGGTGTGAGGGAAAGAGCTCCTGCCCCAGATGAAGGAATTTGGGGGGCCGAGGGAAGGACCCAGCTCCACAGAGAGGAGAGAGAGTTTCTGTGAGTGCCAGGGGCCTCCATTTGTGCTTCCACTCGCCCCCCATTTATAGTGAGACAGAGCAGTACCTGCAGCAGGGAGCGGGACTTGCTGAACAGGGAGGGGAACCTTGAAGAGCATCAGATGAACCACAGCCCTTGCAGCGCCTCGGGCATCCGGTGCAAGTGCTGGATGATGTGAAGCTGGCCCATGACCTTGGCTGTGACATCCTCATGCTGCAGGGGAACGAGAACATGTCAGAGACTGAGACACTCCCCAGGAATCAGGGAGGATGAAGGGCACCTGGAACCAGCGCCATCATTTCCACCCAGCAGCTGCTCATGTCTGAGTGGTGGATTCACCCTCCTGACCCCCAGGATGGAGGCTTGCTGTCCTCTCTAGTGACCTCCAGTGCCAACCCCCCTCCTTGTCGGGTGAGCTCCTGCCACTTCCCCATCAGTGCCCCTGACAGCTGTTCCACCTCTAACCCACCTGGGGACACCGCTCAAGTTCGGAGAACCCTCTCTTCCACCCCTACCTCCATCCCCACCCAGGTAGGGCAGGGAGGGGGCTCTAGAAGGGTGGCGGGGGGAGGGAGGGATTCTGGCAGCAGTGAAGTGGGATGGGGAGAGCTTGAGACCTTTCCCCAAGACACCCCAGTGCCAAAACCTGAAACCACAGGATGGCAGCCCTGGGGAACCGGACAGGTCAGCAGCCCCTGACGACTGAATCCTCCCAATCTCTTGAGAGTGGGTCCAGCCCTACCAGCAGCAAGACCCGCTTCCCACGCCCATGTGCCTCAGTCAGTCACCATCACCAGTCAGTCCTTGGCCTCCCAGGATGCCAGGGATGGGAGCAACTCTCGATGGTGGCTCAGGTGACATGGACACTAGGCCATGGGGAAATGGGTGCAGCTCTGTGGGGCAGGAAAGGTTCCCAGAGGGCACTTAGGGGACTCAACTGTCCTTCCCAGGAGTGATAGCAGAGCACCACATCCGAAGAACAGAAGTCCATGAAGGCCAGAAGTCCCCACTAGGCTCCTTGCTACCAGGCCAGCGAATGGCGAGAGGATGGGAAGGAGGCTCTGGGCCCCACCCCAAGCTTCTGAGTCGAATGTAGCTGCTTACCGTGTCCCCCATCAGTTGCTGGGCTTCCCCCAGGAGGGAGTAGACCAGCATCAGCCCAGCCTGGCTGACACGCAGCAGGGGGTCGTGGATGGCCAGCAATGCTGTCTGTACGAAGGATCTTCTCTGCCCGACGGAGAAGAATTTTCCAAAGACCTAAAACCAAGAGGACATGAGGCTCGAGCAGATTGCCCAGAGCCAGCCTCCAAGTCCTGGCGGTACAATGGCATCTCGTGCCCCAAAGGGTGGGGAAGAGAGCTGCTGTGGCCAAGGCACTTCATTCCCTAGGAGGCTTTCAGGGTCCCAGGGCTCAGGGAAGCCCCTTTATTAAAAGGTGGCAGATGCTGAGGGACCAAAGCCTCCAGCGGCTCTTTCGGGAAGGCAATTTATGGCAGGGGCCAGGATGGGCTGGAAATGGATCTCTAATGTGTGTGAGCAGGCCCACTCTGCTGTGCAGGGCACAGAGACAACAGGGGACCCTGTCTTGCTTCCAGCAGAGAGATCTCCTGCACCTCAGCGGCTAGAGGAGTGTGCGTGTGTTGTTATGGGGGGAGGGGGTTGGAGCTGACAGACCAAAGGTCTCTTCCCCCAGCTAAGTGATTTCTCTAGTTGCTGGCTATGGCCTCTGCAGCTCCCTGGTTTCTTCAAGGGGAATCCAACCTGCAGCCTGACAAGAACAAAGAGACTCCTGGCCCAGTCCCAGTGTGGGACCTTTAGCACCAGCATGTCCCACTGGTTGCTGGATGAGGAACTCTGAGCTGGAAATAAGGAGCGGGCTCTTTTCCTGTCTCCAGGAGGCATCCACTGCAGGGAGCCCAGCCAGCCCCACTCCCTGAGCTGTGTCATGCCCTGGCACAGTGCCCTTACCTCCCCCACTCTGGCTGTGTTCTTGTAGCCCAACAGCCTGCTGTCCTGGTGCCAGTCATAGCACCAGAGATCTTCCGCCTCATGTATGGTCAGGCCTGGAAGAGAGAGAGAGAGAGAGAGAGAGAGAGAGAGAGAGAGAGAGACTTTTCTCCTCATTCTGGTTGCAGTTTCTGTGTCCTTCCAATCCCAATTGGTGGCTGCACAGTGGAGTGGAGAAGAACAGAGGCAGAGAGAGACTTGTCCTCCGGCTGGGGTCAGTCTGAGAGAAATGGTCTGGGGTCCCATTATCCACCTGTGGTCACTCTCAGTCCCCTATTGGGTTCCGTGTCCCAGCTGGGTTCCTTACCCCTCTGTTGGAGCAGCAGCTGGTAGAGCCGGTAAGTCCCCTCCCTGGCCTGCCGGCTGATGTCCTTGTCTGGATCGCTGACAAACAGAGCCAGCTGGGCCACATGGCGACCCATCTGAGGGAACTCGGCTGAGATCTAATGGAAGGGAGAGCAGAGGGGACTCCATCAGCATTTTCCTCTCAGCTCCCTGTCCTCCTTGGGCCAGACGGCTCCTTTCTCTTAGCCCCTCTGCAGGAGATGCTGGGGGAGAGGAGCTTGAGATCGAGCCTTCATTTGCTCTGCTGCCAAGGGAGCCCGCAGCTGCTTTGGGATGCCAAGCAGGGGCTGGAGCATGGTCCCCTTAAAGGCCCAGGGACAACACTGAACCAGGACAAGAAGAACTTGACTCAAGCCTAGCTCAGTCCTGCTCTGACCCTGCCTCCCCATGAAGAACCCTCCTAACCCACAGCCCCGGTGGCAGCAGCAGATCCTGCAGCCCACTGGAGCCAGTCTGCCTCCGCCTGGAGCCAGCAAGCTGGGCTCGGAGCCCACTTACATCAAACTCAGGGAGGGTGACTGTGTATCTCAGCAGGGCTGTGCTGCTCCTGATGGCCCTGGCTCGCTCCTGCGACACCCTGGACACGACCCAGAGGTTGACATGCTGTGGGGAAAGGAGGCAGGTCAGACTCAGTGGCCAGCTGCTCCTGCTTTGCAAATGAGCCCCATGCCCCCAGCCCCAGGGGCCTGAGACATTCTGCGCAGGGGGGAATAGCTGAGTCCTTGATGGCAGAGCTTTAGAAGGGGATTCTTTCCCCCAGGACGCAGCTTGTACCCTTCAGGTCACAACTTCTCAGCGTCTCTCTAGACTGGGACAATGTTCGCGGTCGGGGCTGGTCCCATCCTCCCAGAACTCCTGATTCCTGAACAGTTCACCAGAAAGAAGATTGAACCCTTGGCCCTTCCTTGCTATGCAAATCCTTGGGGGGATGTAGGGAGTGACTGAGAGCACAATCCCCCCAGGAATTTCAGAGCACATCAGAGGGAAGGGCTGATTCCCTGGGCTCCTCCTCTTTCTCTAGGAAGGAGCATGTGCCTCTTCTCTGAGAACCATCTCCCCAATCTCATGGGCTCTGTGTGTTGGAGGGGTGGGGGAAGGGTGGGTTTTCAGACTCTCACTCCCCAAGACAGCCAGGAGCCCAGTGCTTAGTGCTCAGCAGAACCAGGCAGAGCTCTGGCTTGGAGTCCCAGCTCCTTCCTCTGTCCCTCAAGAAGGAAGGACCTGACACTGCATTGCACTGACCTCCCCAACCAAGGACGGCCCACTGGGGACCCAGCTAGGAGGACAGAGTAGAAAATGGATCTTCCAGTCTCTCCTTACCAGTCCCCCAAAGAGTTACGGTCAAATGGGGCTCACCTCCAAGATGAAGTGGAGCCTGTCTGTGTCTGGGGACTCTGCCAGCAGGTTCCCCAGCATGGCATCCAGGACCTCTGGGATGACTTTGTGCAGCGCCTGCAAAGCATGGGTCAGAGTTAGGGAACCTGGGCCTACACGTGCCACAGGATGGGAAGAGGGGTCTCTGGGAAGCACTGGGGAGACTCCCAAACACATCTCCTGGCCTTTCTCCTTCACATCCCACTGCAGGCAATTTGCAAGAATTGATGACCCCTGGACCTTTAATCCATGAGCTTAGCAGGTCTCTGCAGAGGGCCTTGTAGGCAGAAGAGTATGAAACAGCCAAGTTGCTATGGATGGAACCTGGGCTTCTGGGCCAAACACGGCTTAAGAAAGAAAGAAAGAAAGAAAGAAAGAAAGAAAGAAAGAAAGAAAGAAAGAAAGAAATCCCCCAGGGAGGGGTAATCTCTTCCCTGCTGGAGGGAAGGATCCAACCCTGCAGCTTGTTCCATCTCCGCTACCCCACCCCGAAATCTGGAGCTCCAGCGAATCAAGGGAGCAGGGACCAAGGACTGCTCTGGAAGAGGAGGAGGATGGAGGAGGAGGAGGTACCTGGATGCCGGTGGCGTCCTTCTCCGTGCCCAGGGTGAAGACGGAGTGAAGGGCAGCTCGCAAGAGGTGGGTCTCTAGGGCTGGCTCCAGGGCAGGTTTCATGGTGCTGGCAAGAGAGAGGAGCTGGTATTAGACTGTGCAGTATGGGGGTGGGACTGTCGCCAACACGGACACCAAGCCACAGGGATAGAGGCACAGGCTGGCGAGAATGGAAATCGAGGCACTGAGCTCGGGAATGACAAGGCCAAGGTGTCCCAGACAGACAGTGGCAGGACAGGAATAGCTCCTGTTCCCTGGAGCCTGCTGCCCCTCCTGTATCTGAGCCCGGGAGTGAGCCCCTCCCCAAGGCCCCTGTCATGTGATGGGAGTGAAAAGAAGAGCCCCGCCAGGAGAGAGTGACCCTCCCCACCCCACCATCTCTGCCAGAGGCGCCACTCTTGGGAGGTGACCTGGGAGGGACAGTGACGGTGACTCCCAGCCTTGGGCCTGAGCAGCACTGGGGTGAGGGGAGCTGGCGGGGTGGGGGGGTGGGGCTGTCTCGGTACCAGAGGTAGCCCACTGCAGCCAGGGAGTGGGCGAGGACGGCGCTGGGTGACGAGTCATCGGGAAGCTCCTCGATGAGCTCCTGTGAGACGCGAAGGAGACAAAGGAGCATGTGAGATTCAGGCCCAGCTGACACCTCCCAGTGAGGAGATGACACAGCCAGTGCCCCACATGGCCAGCAGGATCCCCCACCGCCTCCCGCTCCCCCGATTCCTTCCTGCCCATCCGACTTGTCCCCCTTCCCGGATTCCTGCCCAGCTCGCTCCCAATCCCCTTCTCTCCTCCTCCCTGTCAAAACTGCCCCCATTCAGCCCCATCCCGACGACCGAGCTGGGACCCTGAGATTCCTTGTCCCACACTCTCAGCTGCCCCCCAGCCCCACAATTCTCCCCCTCCCTCCAGCTGCCGTATGGCGTGTCTCACTCACCACGATCCTCTTCACCACAGCCGCCTTGCAGCAGCGCGGCTCCAGCGTGTCCTCCCCTCTCTCCCATGCAGCCAGACATGCGGGGTAGATGGCCTGAAGGAACAGGAGCTGCTGCCCCTCATCCTGGACCCACCGGGAGTGGGGTATAGCGAGAGAGAACCTGTTAGTTCGGGACCTTCCTACCCCACCCACACCAGCTCCAGGGCTCAGGCCTCAATGGGGGATTGTGGGGACCCGCCTATTGTCCAAATCCCCCCCCACTCCTACACAAGCAGGATCAGGAACTGGGACAGTGCCTGTGGGGGGAGAGGACCTGGGCTGTTGTGGGACAAACACCCCCATCTTGGGGGTCCCACATCATGGATGTAAAAGGACCCCATTAGGGGTGGTGGATCAGGAGGCACAAGACCCTGGGCAGGGGGTGGGGATGCTGGGAAGGGACAGGGCAATCTTGGTTCCAGCCCAGATGGGGAACATTTGTACCTTATCTCTGCACTGGAGCTGCTCTCGGATGACTTTGAGAGCAGCTTCATCTTTGGCCACGTCCACCCCTTCCTCCTGCTCCGAATCCAGGGGGGTCCCTGCACCAGGGAGGGAAGGACAGGGGCGTGGTGGGCAGAGCAGGATTCAAGACCCCCCTTCCCACCTCAGGCACCCAGGGCAGATTGGGCCCCAAACCTCCCTCTCAGGGATGCCTTCAGCCCCCAACAGCTTCAGAAGCCCAGAGCAGAGCCCCCCTCCACTGCCCAGGACTCCAGGGGAGGTGCCGATTCCCCCGGCCCCGGAGCAGCAAGGACCAAAGTGGCAGCAGCTCTTCACACCCCCACCCCCAGGTCCCCGTGCGGAAGGGGCAGCTGTGTGACGGCTGCTGCTCTCAGTGGGGTTCGCGTGGCTCAGGCCAGACTCCTGGGCTGGGGACCCCCCCCCATATCACTGGGAGAGCGCCTGGGCCCAGGGTGTTCACATCCCGTCCTCACCCCTCCTGGAGCCCAGCCTGGCTCCTCACCTGGAACAAAGCAGTGGCCTCCATCGGCCTGGCTGCTGCCAGAGGCACAGGTGCTGCCGCTGTCCCAGGCTGAGCTGCCGGTGCTGGGACAGGGACCTTCCACCTCCTGGCCGGCGGGGGCTGGAAGGTCCTCAGAGAGCGGGCAGGGCGATGCCTCCTGATGGGAACGAGGGCTGGGCTCCTGGGGCCGCTGCTGCCCACACAACAAGCCCCAGAGCCACCCTGCCCGGCGCCCCTCCTGGGTTGGGTCCTGTCTGCCAAACCGCAGCCTGGGCCAGCTCCACTGGGGCCTGGTCGGGGCCTCTCCCAGCTCGGCGCCTGCGCCGGGAGCCGGGGTCCTTTTCCAGAAGGCCGGGCACTTCCGCCATCTGGCCTGGACGGGACCTGCTTCCCCGCCAGCGGGGACACAGGGCTTGCTCTGCCCCTTGGGAAGATGGCAGCTGCTTCCCTCAGGCTCTGGGGCCACCTGCAGAGCCTTCCTCCTGAACATCCGCAGGAGCCTGGCCATCCTGGAACCGAGCGGGGAGCAGGGGTGAGTCTGGGCTCAAGGCAGCCTTTCACTCATGGGCCTTTTCTGTCCCTCCTCCTCCCTGCTCCAACCACAGCCGCCCCCTCTGCCCCCACAGGAGTGCAGGGAGTGCCATCTACACACACGGGCAGGAGTTCATTTCATGATCTGCTCCCAACGTTCCCCCTCCTAATCCCTGCTGCTGCAATATCCAGGAAGTCTCATCTTTTTCCAGCAATGAGGTCAGTCCCAAAGACCATCGGTTACTCTGGACAAGCAGCCCCCTCCTGTCGTCCCAGGCCACTCTCCCGCCCAGGCTAGAGAAGGAACAGAACTCAGGCGTCCGGACTTCTCCTGGGAAAAGACCCTCGGCACAGGAAGCACAGGGCCCTCCTCATTCCCCATTGATTTCCAGACTCAGCAGCTCACAGGGTCTGGCCCAGTTCAGAGACTCTCAGCCTGGGGAACAGTGTCCCACAAGGGAAGGGCTGGGAGCCCCACTGCTGGAACCTTTCCAAACACACTGGAGACGGCTCTGGAGAAGCCCCTGCCTGGCATAAGAAGGAGGGGCTCTTGGGGGCTGTTTGCAAAGGAAATTCCCCTTTGGAGATAATCTCTCCCCGTTTCTGCCTCTCCCCAGACAGACAGGGGAAGCCACCGAGGAACCCGAATGCCACTCACTTGCTCTCAGTGATGGGATAATGGATGGCGGATGTTCAGGGTCAGCAGACGTCCCTCGCCCTCCTCCTCACTCTCCAAGCCCAAGGCAGGCTGGAGAGGGTGGTGACCTCAGGAGTTACCCTGCCCAGCCAGCAGGCAGGGTGATGACACGAGGGCGATCGACTGGCTGTGAAAACAAGAGTCTGTCTGATTGCCAAGGGACGGAGAAACTCAGCCAGCAGCAGGGGGGTGCAGAACACGGCCCTAGGGCGGAGGTGACAGCGCCTCCGGGATCCTGACATCCCAGCACTTTACACACCTTCCTGCAGCCTCCCAAACCCACTGGGCTGTAGTGATGGGACCCCAACCCTACTGACGGCAAACGGACTCAGCTACCAGCTCAGGGTTACACCGAGTGTCAGAGCCATGGATGGACCCCTTCACTAACCACGGCCGCACACTCCCTCCCACAGCTGGCAATTGCAACCAGGCCCTAATGTCTGGTCCCCCTGCCTTTGAGAGGGAGTGTCACTCCTGCTTCCATTGCTGCCTATTGATCTGTGGGACTTTGGGCAAGTTGCTCCCCCTCTCTATGGCTCTCTGGGACTCACATCCCTGAATGGACTTTAAAAAAGACAATGGTTAAAGTTTGGCCCCAACTAGTTCTTGTTTCTCAAGACTAGCCATTTTAGCAAAGTTTAGAATTCTTGACATTCAACACCTGGAAACATCCCTTTCTCCTTCGCAGACGGCCTTAACATCCCTTATCTCACCCAGGCTCCCTGCTGCCTGGAGTTAGAGAATTGACCCTGTTCCCATTGGACCTACCCAAGGTGTCACACAGCAAAGCGGTGACGGAGCCAGAAAGAGAAGACAACGGTCCTGATTCCTGTTCTGACTAACAGACAACAACCCCCCAGAGGCAGGATAAAGCCCAGGAAATCAGGTGTGAACATTTTCAGGGAAACCGTTTTCTGTCAGAAAATCCATTCAGACAAAACCACTTTGTTTCTTGAAATCATAAGAAGTAGGATGAAAATTCTTTACAAAAATATTTGTTTCCAAAACAAGAGCATCTCCTGTTTGTCACAGTGCAGTCAACTGTTTCGTCGTACACAAAGGGGAGACACTATGATCTAGCAAAAAGAAAAGGAGAACTTGTGGCACCTTAGAGACTAACGAATTTATTTGAGCAGAAGCTTTCGTGAGCTCCAGCTCACTTCATCGGATGCATCTGTAGCTCACGACAGCTGTAGCTCACGAAAGCTTATGCTCAGGTAAATTGTCCTCCTATTCTTTTTGCAAATACAGACTAACACGGCTGCTACTCTGAAACCAACTATGATCTAGAAAATTAGATGAGATGCTTCAGTCTGAGCTAAGTAGTTGCTGCTCTTCACAATTTCAAAAGAATAAAATACAAAGAAAAGAGAATATTAGGTCATAATCGGATATGGCTCAGTGTGATAGGACACCCCTAGTCTGCACTGCTCCGAGTGACACTCTTCAGTGGATCCCCAGCATCCACCCATGGCGAGGTAGGTGGGAGAGGATTGTTATTCGTACTTGACAGAAGGAGAAACGAAGTCTGAGAAAGGAGCAGGGACTTGTCTTAGCTGATGCAGCCAGTCAGTAGCAGAATTGCTCTCAAATGAGCTACAGACCAGCAATTGTTCCTAGTAATTATGCAGCAATTATTTGAGAAGAATTGGAATGTTCGAGAGGATCATGAACTGCTCCGAGACAATGAATGGAGAGCAGCATCCACATTGGTCAGACATATAACTGGTTGTGACTTATTTGCTTGGTCATAAAAGAGAACAACAAAGACCAGATTTTCCTCCCTGTCAATAGCCCCCTCCTCAGCTGATCAAGGTTGAGACTTTGAAGGGTGGGAGGCTAAGGGTTCTCATCAAATAGCCCAAAGAATGGCCCTGATCACCACCGAGGCAATCACTCTCGGAGCCCTATTCCAGTCTCCTCTCTGTGAGGGCCTCCCAGAACCCACCTGGCCCCCGCTCCACACACAGAGCACCTGGTGGTGGGAGGAGAGCAGAGGAAAAGGACAACGAAAGCAAGAAGAGAAAGGTAGGAGGGACAGAGGAAAAGGGAAAACAAAAAGGAGAAACCCCAATGTCCCCAGTGATTCTAAGGGACAAAGTCCTAGGTCGGAAATAAAATACTGCCCCCACAATCTAGTGTTTTCCTTTCCTAAAAATCAGCCGGCACCTGATGGATCAGACTGAACAGGTTCCAAACCTCTCCGAGGCTTTTACCTTCTATACAGGGACGTCTGTTTTTGAGCAAAACCACTACAAGAAAAGGAGAAAACTCCAAAGAGGGTCCTCCTTGCGCTCACGAACGTGAAAGTGAATGCTCTCTCAGTCCTCCAGGAGAGACCTCGAGAAGGAGACGTGCTGAAGCAAAGCCACAGGGATCTCCGAGGTGGCCCCTGTCCTGCACCCCTGTCCTGCCTG
Source organism: Lepidochelys kempii (assembly GCF_965140285.1). Taxonomy (NCBI): domain Eukaryota; kingdom Metazoa; phylum Chordata; order Testudines; family Cheloniidae; genus Lepidochelys; species Lepidochelys kempii. Next base: position 43,439,173 of record NC_136393.1, on the reverse strand, counting down.
GCTGATGTCAAGATCTCTCTGTGAGGTCATCGCCTCCCCACCACCTTTGTCCAATAGGCTGAGGTCCTGCCAAAGGCCCTTGTGATGTCACTGCCACACCCACCCCTCCCCTGCAGTGCTGATGTCCTGCCCCTGTCCAGCCACACTGGATGTTTCAGCCGCTTCCCCGGGATCACCCCACGCAATGTCACTTCCTTGTGGGGATGACACTGACTACACAGTAGAACACAGAGATTCTTCCCCAGGCCGCAATTAGGTTTTCACAAGTTAGTTGACTTTATGGCCAGAAGCAACCGTTAGAGCATTTAATCTGATCCCCTGCGTATCCTAAGGCCTCCTGTATATCAGAAGAGCTGGGCTTTTCTTTTACTCAAATGTTTTCCAGAAAGGCATCTAGTCTTTATTCGAAGAGATCAAGAGATGGAGAATCCATCATTTCTCTTGATAGTTTGTGCCAATGACGAATCACCCTCTTACAAATCCGGGTCTTATTGTCATTATACTTTTTCTGATTTCTGCTTCCATCCATGGGGTCTTGTCATGCCTTTCTCTGCTACATAAAAGAGCCCTTTTATACTCAACATTTTCTCTCCATGAAGTCAAGCAACTCACCTCTCATTTGTCTTTTGTGTATACTAAACAGATTGAGCTTTTTCAATGTCTCATTAGAAGGCATCATCCCCATCACTCAATTACGAATCTTTTCTGTACCCTCTCCAATTGTTTTAACATAATATTCAAAATGTGGACACAAGAACTGGATTCAACATTCCAGCATCAGTCTCACCAATGCTCTTTCACTTCCCTTTCCATTCTCACTACTCTATCCAGCCAAGAATGGCTTTAACCTTTTTTACCACAGTTTCATATTGACAGACCATGCTGAGCAGCTCGTCCACTATGGCCCCGAAATCCTTTTCAGGGTCAATGCTTTCCAGCGGATCGTCCCCCATTCTGTAGGGTGCCACCTGACTCCTTTGTTACTGAAGCTATGGGGTTGCATTTGGCTTTATTAAAACCTAATTATTTAGTAAGTATTTTAGAAGAACTAGCCCATTAGAGAGAGAATCGTGAATTACTCAAAGACAATGAATGGAGAACAGCGGCAAGAGCAATCAAATACATGTTTGGTTATGGCTTATTTCCTTGGTCTTAAAAGAGAGTAACGAGGACCTGAGTCTCCTCCCTCACAATAGCCCCAAACTCCCCCAATCAGCACTGAGACTCTGAGAAGCACAAAGCTGAGAGTCCTCACCAGATGTCCCAGGCCACCACCGGAGGGAGTCACTCTTAGAGCACCATTCCAGCCACATGTCTTTGGGAGGGCCTCCCGCAATGAGAGTTGGAGTGCAACCCCCCATCCCCAACTCTACAGGCACAGACAGGTCCTGGTGGTGAAAGGAAAGCAGGGGAAAAGGACAAAGATGCAAGAGAAGACAAGAAAGGAGGGAGAGGCAGGAAAAGGGAAAACAAAAAGGAGAAACCCCAATGTCCCCAGTAATTCTAAGGGACAAAGTCCTAGGTCGGAAATAAAATGCTGCCCCGACAATCTAATGTTTTCCTTTCCTAAAAATCAGCTGGCACCTGATGGATCAGACTGGTCAGGTTCCAAACCTCTCTGAGGCTCTTACCTTCTATACAGGGACGTCTGTTTTTGAGCAAAACCACTACAAGAAAAGGAGAAAACTCCAAAGAGGGTCCTCCTTGCGCTCACGAATGTGAAAGGGAATGCTCTCTCAGTCCTCCAGGAGAGACCTCGAGAAGGAGACGTGCTGAAGCAAAGCCACAGGGATCTCCGAGGTGGCCCCTGTCCTGCACCCCTGTCCTGCCTGGCTGATGTCAAGATCTCTCTGTGAGGTCATCGCCTCCCCACCACCTTTGTCCAATAAGCTGAGGTCCTGCCAAAGGCCCTTGTGATGTCACTGCCACACCCACCCCTCCCTTGCAGTGCTGATGTCCTGCCCCTGTCCAGCCACATTGGATGTTTCAGCTGCTTCCCCTGGATCACCCCACGCAATGAGCGTTCATTGTGGGCTCAAGCCCAACACAGTAAAACGTCAGAGGCTTCTCCCCATGCTACGCTCAGTTTTTCATAAACTAGCAGACTTTATGGACAGAAGAGACAGTTAGAGCATGTCATCTCACCCCCTGCCTATCACATGCTTTCTGTAGAGCATAGTAGCTAGTTTTTGACTACACACGTTCCAGAAAGCCATCTAGTCTTCATTAGAAGACATCAAGAGGTGGGGAATTCCCACCACTTCCCTTTCTAGTTTCTTCCTTTGGTGATTCATCCTCACGGTTGAATATGTGTGCCCTCTTTCTAATATGAATTGGTCTCTTTTGAGTTTCCAGCCACTGGGTCTTGTTATTCTTTTCTCTGCTAGATTAATGAGCCCTTTCATACCCGATATTTTCTCTCCATGAAGTCACTTCAACGACGTCACCTCGTGATCTTTTTTATCATCGAAACAGGCTGAGCTCTTTCAATAGCTCACTCGCAGGCATTTTTCTCCAGCCCACAAAACGTTTCATTGCTTTTTGCTGCCCCATCTCCAATATTTCCAAATCTTTTTTCAAAGGTGGACGCCAAAACTGGATGCAGGATTCCATGATCAGTCTTCCTCATGGTGTGTCACCTCCCTATGCTCCTCACTGCTCTTTTCATACATCTAATGATGGCTTAGCCCTGTTCACCACAGCATCACCTTGGGTGCTCATGTTCAATGGCTTGCCTAGCATAGCCCTAAATCCTCTTCACACTCAGTGCTTTCCTGGATACACTTCCCCACTCTGTAGGTGTGGCCTACATGCTTTGTCGCTAGCTATAGGACCCTTCATTTGGTTCTTTTCCAACTTGTTTTCTTTGAATGGCTCCAGCTTACCAAGGGATCCGATTGCTCTGTGTCGCTGCCCTTTCCTCATCATTAATTACCACTCTGCTACTATTTTATCACCCACCAATGTTAGCAGAAGTGAAATTTTATTTGGGTTGCGGTTCATTGATATTTATTTTCAAGAAATAGTCCTTGAGAGCCTCTTCATATCCCTCGTGCCCATAACCTGCTCCACACAGCACAGTGAGAAAAGGCCGCCCAGCCCAGCTCTGCCCTAGGGGCTAAGCACAGAACAAACGTAGGAGCTTGTGTCATCCATAGCTTCAGAACAACATGTGGGGGTCATCAGCTTACAAAGACACTCTAGACCGGTAGCGTAGACAGGCCCCAAATGTATCTAAGTGTCCCGCCTTGCAAAACAGGAGAGAAAAAAACATAACCTTGAGTAGCTTTATTTTATAGTCGTGGAAACTGAGGCACACAGAAGCAAAGAGATTTGCTCATGGTCAAAAAGTCAGGAATAGAAAATGGCCCATCTGCTGATAGTCAGTCCTGGGCCCTAGCCGTGTTTGTCCTGGCTTCTCTGCTTCAGCTCCAGTAACAACCCGAGTTGAGGTTTTCTTCCTCTCTGTGTCCTTTAACTTCACGTCACTGGAGAAGAAAGATTGTTTCTGACCAGCTGGGTCTAATGCTTAAAAACCTTAATTTTTTTCTTTCGCTAGGATAACGCTGGGCATTTTCTCTCATTCACTTTCCTTTGGAATAATTTCAATCCAGTCCAAAGGATTTCCTCTTCCATTGTGTCTTCAGCACCTTTCCTAGCAAACAGTTACTGTTCAAGCCCAGGTTTCCAGTTTCAGGCTGTCCCAGGGTGAGATGGCCATGGAAGGGGTAGTAGCTCAACTGAACCTATCCCCAGGTCAAGGGAATAAGTGCAGGGGTCACATGAGAAGGAGCAGGATGTATCTAGGATCCAGGCCTGTTGGGCGATATAAGAACAGCCTGTGCTCAGCCAGGAGAGAGACCCGCAATGGGGGCAGGCCTGGGAGGGGCTTGGATAGTCCTTTCAAGTCAGTTTCGGTACACATTAGGGGATGGAACAGCCAAGCTGCTAGGGTTGGGAGCTGGGCCTCCTGGCAGTGTCCAGGAACGAAAGCACAGCACCTGCCAGGAGGGGAGTCCCCACAGAGGGACACCGTCATCTCCCAGGAAGGGAAAAGGCTCTCACTGCCATTTCTTAACCTCATGGGGTGTTCTCCTGCTCCGCCAACCCCACCCCTATTTCAGCATCTCCAGGTGCCTGAGGGAGCAGGAACCAGAGGCCATCCTGCAGCTGGGACAGAGATGGAGGTTGATGACCTACCTGCCCGTGGTGACCATGGTGCAGGACAGCCCTCAGGACATGCAAATGCAGCTCCAGATCTACAGAATGCAGCTTCCCTTTGCTGGCACGAGACCTTGCAGGTTGCGGGGGGTGAGACAGGCACTAACTTTTGGTAACCCTCAGTGGGATCAGAGGGTAATGGTTTGTAGAAAGTGGTGTTGGAGAGCGTTACAAAAACTAGGCAAGCCATTTACAACACACACTTTGTTTCTCTACAAAAGAAAAAGGACACTAAACTCTCTAAACTACTACATGCCACAAGGGGCTACCACAGTGGTTCTCTTAACGCACCCACCAATATTGTTAATGTATCCACCCATACTTTTAGCCCAGCAGAAGAATCTGTCCTATCTCGGGTCCTCTCCTTCTGCCCCTCCACCCCCATGAATATGATACCGTTCTGTGGTGACCTAGAATCCTATTTTCGACGTCTCCGACTCAAGGAATATTTCTAACACACCTCTGAGCAACATACTAACCCACAGAGACCTTCCTACCAAGACGACAAAAAGAAGGATTCTGGGTGGACTCCTCCTGAAGGTCGAAACAACAGACTGGACTTCTACAGAGAGTGCTTCCACCGACGTGCACGGGCTGAAATTGTGGAAAAGCAGCATCACTTGGCCCATAACCTCAGCCGTGCAGAACACAACGCCATCCACAGCCTCAGAAACAGCTCAGACATGATAATCAAGAAGGCTGAAAAAGGAGGTGCTGTCGCCATCATGAATAGGTCAGAATATAAAAAAGAGGCTGCTAGGCAGGTCTCCAGCACCACTTTCTACAAGCCATTACCCTCTGATCCCACTGCGGGTTACCAAAAGAAACTACACCATCTGCTCAAGAAACTCCCTGAAAAAGCACAAGAACAAATCTGCACAGACACACCCCTAGAACCCCGACCTGGGATATTCTATCTGTGACCCAAGATCCATAAACCTGGAAATCCTGGATGCCCCATCATCTCAGGCTTTGGCACCCTGACTGCAGGATTGTCTGGCTATGTAGACTCTCTCCTCAGGCCCTACGCTACCAGCACTCCCAGCTATCTTCGAGACACCACTGACTTCCTGAGGAAACTACAATCCATCGGTGATCTTCCTGAAAACACCATCCTGGCCACTGTGGACGTAGAAGCCCTCTACACCAACATTCCACACAAAGATGGACTACAGGCCCTCAGGAACAGTATCCCCGATAATGTCACGGCAAACCTGGTGGCTGAATTTTGTGACTTTGTCCTCACCCATAACTATTTCACATTTGGGGACAATGTATATCTTCAAACCAGCGGCACTGCTTTGGGTACCTGCATGGCCCAACAGTATGCCAACATTTTTATGGCTGACTTAGAATAACGCTTCCTCAGCTCTCGTCCCCTAATGCCCCTACTCTACTTGTGCTACATTGATGACACCTTCATCATCTGGACCCATGGAAAAGAAGCCCTTGAGGAATTCCACCATGATTTCAACAATTTCTATCCCACCATCAACCTCAGCCTGGACCAGTCCACACAAGAGATCCACTTCCTGGACACTATGGTGCTCATAAGCGATGGTCACATAAACACCACCCTATACTGGAAACCTATTGACCACTCTACTTACCTACATGCCTCCAGCTTCCATCCAGGACACACCACACGATCCATTGTCTACAGCCAAACTCTACGATACAACCGCATTTGCTTCAACCCCTCAGGCAGAGACAAACACCTACAAGATCTCTATCAAGCATTCTTACAACTACAATACACACCTGCTGAAGTGAAGAAACAGATTGACAGAGCCAGAAGAGTACCCAGAAGTTACCTACTACAGGACAGGCCCAACAAAGAAAAAACAGAATGCCACTAGACATCACCTTCAGCCCCCAACTAAAACCTCTCCAACGCATCATCAAGGATCTACAACCTATCCTGAAGGACACCCAATCACTCTCACAGATCTTGGGAGACAGGCCAGTCCTTGCGTACAGACAGCCCCGCAACCTGAAGCAAATACTCACCAGCAACCACACACCACACAACAGAACCACTAACCCAGGATCCTATCCTTGCAACAAAGCCCGTTGCCAACTGTGTCCACATATCTATTCAGGGGACACCATCATAGGGCCTAATCACATCAGCCACACTATCAGAGGCTCGTTCACCTGCACATCTACCAATGTGATATATGCCATCATGTGCCAGCAATGCCCCTCTGCCATGTACATTGGTCAAACTGGACAGTCTCTACGTAAAAGAATAAATGGACAAAATCAGACGTCAAGTATTATAACATTCAAAAACCAGTCGGAGAACACTTCAATCTCTCTGGTCACGCAATTACAGACATGAAGGTCGCTATCTTACAACAAAAAAACTTCAAATCCAGACTCCAGCGAGAAACTGCTGAATTGGAATTCATTTGCAAATTGGATACAATTAATTTAGGCTTAAATAGAGACTGGGAGTGGCTAAGTCATTATGCAAGGTAGCCTATTTCCCCTTGTTTTTTCCTACCCCCCCCCGCCCCCAGACGTTCTGGTTAAACTTGGATTTATATTGGAAATGGCCCACCTTGATTTTCATACACATTGTAAGGAGAGTGGTCACTTTGGATAAACTATTACCAGCAGGAGAGTGAGTTTGTGTGTGTGGTTTTTGGAGGGGGGTGGGTGAGAAAACCTGGATTTGTGCTGGAAATGGCTCACCTTGATGATCAATCACATTGTAAAGAGAAAAGGAGTACTTGTGGCACCTTAGAGACTAACAAAATAAATTGATTAGTCTCTAAGGTGCCACAAGTCCTCCTTTTCTTTTTGCGAATACAGACTAACACGGCTGTTACTCTGAAAATTGTAAAGAGAGTGGTCACTTTGGATGGGCTATTACCAGCAGAAGAGTGAATTTGTGTGTGGGGAGTGGAGGGTAAGAAAACCTGGATTTGTGCTGGAAATGGCCCAACTTGATTATCATACACATTGTAAGGAGAGTGATCACTTTAGATAAGCTATTACCAGCAGGAGAGTGGGGTGGGAGGAGGTATTGTTTCATGGTCTCTGTGTATATAATGTCTTCTGCAGTTTCCACAGTATGCATCCGATGAAGTGAGCTGTAGCTCACGAAAGCTCATGCTCAAATAAATTGGTTAGTCTCTAAGGTGCCACAAGTCCTCCTTTTCAGTTTGAGAACTGCAAAACTAAGCATCTCTGATGGTATCTTCTAGACTGAGCACTGAATCCCATTGGGTAGATAGAAAGATTAACCTCCATAATCTATACAGAAGCCTGTGGAACCCCATAAGATTGGGTCCTTAATCCATGAAGTATTGGAACTCATTTACAGAACTTTTCTTAAACGTTACATGAATATATTGTCTCGTACTATAGAATTAGAATTTCTCATCCCTATTCCATGATGAGAGATCTTTGAGCTATAATGTATCTTAATTAAAACTATCTTTAGATAGCTTTCTGAGGGGCAAAAAACATTTTATCAAACAAATCCAATTTTTTTTTTTTAAATCATTGATTTTTATCCACCCTGGTTGCAAGTGAATAGCAAAGCTGGTCCCAGCAGGGAGCCAGAGTGTCCCAAATCCTTAGCGGGTGGGAGAGCCTCTCTGTGAGCCTCTGTAAAGCATCTCACTTCAACAGTGACTGGTTGAACGATTTATTGTAAGGGACGCCCTTTCTCAGACCCTTTCCCTTTATTGTCTCCCAACCCTCCACGTCAGTCCCTGACCCAGGATTGCCAAGCCAAACTCAAATACTACTTGTTTGAAATCTCACAGCTCGCCAAGATTACCTAATTGTCCAGGTGGCTGAGCCCGAAGGCAGCTCTGTGAACACCTCCATACCGAATGCCAGCTCCATTTCAGAGACGTCTTTCTTCGTGCAGAAATAGAACACCTCCACCTCTTCGTGGGAAGATGTCGTTTACTCCTCTGATGGGGGCTCCCAAACAGTCCTCAGTTCCGTCAAGGAGACACTCTCCTTTTCCAGTGGATACTTCAAGATGGAGAATGTGAGCAAAGGGGCTGAAGGAGTTTACAGGATTCAAGATGAAATGTACAGGAAGTGTGTGGCTGTCGTAAACTTTACCGTGGTGGGTAAGTTGTGCACTCAGTGACCCCAGAAAAAACTCTGCTCCCCTTGCACTTCTCAGGCCATGTAAAGCCTGTGGAAACATCCTATAAACTCACAGAATATGGAAGACCCCAGCAGATATTGAGCTGGGAGAGCCATCTCCTCTGCAGCCCCAGCCCAAGGGGTGTGTCACGTGGGAATGCGTGAGGAGAGGGACTAGCCAGACCACAATGCACTCTGGCTCTTCTCAGTGGAAGGACGGTCCCTGAGGGCCCCCTGCCAGCCGGCACACACTAGAGCAGCCCCCAAGCTGCTATAACCAATGACGGGACTGGCATTAGAGCTAGGGCAGAGAACCAGGAAGGTGTAAATCCTGTTGTGCCAGAGCAAGAGTCTTCTCTACACTAGGCCCACCGATGTTCCGACCACTGACTCTAGTAACAATGAACATTTTTTGCAAACATGGTCAGCTAGTGACCCAGCTGCCCCGGGGAGGCTAGTCCCTGGCCCCACCCCTCCCTTTCTGCCCCCTTGCCCCTGCAAGAGCCCAAAGCACCCCCACCGTGGCCCCCGGCCCCAGTGCCGGGCAGCTGTCAGGGAGAGGCCCCAGGCCAGCACGGTTGCTGTGTCCTCAGGCCTGGCAGGGCAGAGCGCTGGGAACAGCAAGAGGGGGCCTGGCCTGTGGCGGAGCGTGGGCAGAGCCATGGTAGGCTGTCTGGCAAGTCACAGGCTCCCCCTGCCTACGATACCTGCTGCCCATATTTGCAAAGTTTCTGCAGTGCAGGCAAGGTTTCAAGCACCCCAAGGGCTCACAGGGAAAGTGGCATGTGTTGTATAGGCCATGGGGTAACTTTTATTTTTATGGTGCCTAGCAAGCCTTTTGTTCATCAGGCTGCTCGTTAACATACCCCTGGCTCTGTCTGACTGCGGGATCAGGAGCAAACATTCATGAAGGGTCTGCGCTGAAATCCCTGGGAAATACGTAGTATGCCGTGACCTGTTTTATCTCTGGCCACTGTCACCCTAGTCTCTGAGGCCCAGATCTTCAAAGATCAATGGGAATCGGATACCTAAATACCTTGTAGGATCTGGGCCTAAGGGCCAGATTGTCAAAGGTATTTAGGCACCTAAAGCTGCAAATAGGCACGTAGGGGAATTTTCAAAAGCATGCAGCTGCCTAACTCTCACTGAAGACGGTAGTTAGTCACTTTTGAAAATCCCATTAGTGACCTACCTGCATCTTCAGGAATGCAAATACCTTTGAGTAGCTGGCCCTAGATAATCAAAGGGCTCCAGGGCAGAGGCTGGAATTGAACCAGGCACTTATGGCTCCTAGATCAGCACCTCCCCCTTAGGCCAACCTTCTGCAGTGCAGGCAAGAAGAGGAGAATCAGGCATGTGGTATACGGAGTCCTCACCAACACTTTCCTCCTTCTTTTCTCGTTCCAGAGCCCAGCTCATTCCCACCTACTGTGTCTGGGACCTCCGGTGCTGAGGAGGAAGCTCGTGATGAGACCAAAGGGGATGGGAAGTAGCTTGTGATGGGAGATTTCCTTCCCCAGTAGCCTCTCTCCTCCCAGCCTGAATTTCACACGCCCGTCCCAGGTCCCACTGACATCAGGGTGAGCTTGAGGGCAGTGTCCAGTTGTTCCAGATCTTCTCAGGTGGCCTGAGGGCTTGGGCCACAATTGGCCAAAAATGGACCACGGGGAGCTGGCACAGCAGAGTTGGCTATGGCCAAGGACAAGCCCTTGGCTGATTGAGGAGCCGTGTTTGGGGCCTCTCAACGCGAGTGCAGAGTGTCAATTAAGGGGATGAGTTCAGGGGCAGAAAACTGTGATCCCCAAAACCCAGCATGCTCTGGGGGGGAGCCACCTATGCTAGCCAATGGGAGATGTTGATGAGAGGGGTGTGTCCTAAGCCCTGCCCCTCTCTGTGTTCGATGCTTGTTGTGGCTTGTGATCCTGAGAAAACCCCTCTCTTGCAGTCAGGTGATTTAGATGCTGCTTAAGTCATATCTTGCAGGAATAAGTTAGGTACCTGCCTTGCTCCATGCAAAATGGCAGAGGGGCCATCCTAACCCAGTCCTGTTGTCAGAGCACTCAGCTGGGAGAGTCCCGTTCAATTCTCCATCATTAAAAAAAGAAGTCAGTCCATTCTTCTGAATGCTCTCAGACAGGCAACTCCTGTTTGTCTGGGTTCGGTGAGGGAGTTGCTTAGTCACAGTCAAATAATTTACTTAACAGTCCAATTCATCTAAGTATTATATTTAACGGGTTTCTGGAATTTGTAACCGCTTTAGCAAGGTCATTGCATGACAGGCTGGTGCACCGTTAAAAGAAACAGGTGCTAGGCGGAAGTAAGCAGCAGCATCTTAAAAGCATTTGTCAACCATTCAGCTTTCTTCAAGTTGCAAGGAGAGAGGCTTGTAGATGGCCTAGAGAAGAAATCGCTTTGCATGAGGATTCTGTCGGTGTTTAAACCGAAGGGGTGTTTTCTGCAAAGGGAGTAGGTGGGAAGGAACCTGCTTTATGGCTCAGGCTCTGTCTGCACTTAAAACACGATAGCTGCTGCAGCCCTTCAGTACAGACACTTCCCACAGCAACGGGACTCCAAGTCCAGCGCTCTAGGCCTCGCTGCCTCCATTAGACAGCTGCAGCGGCACAGGAGCTAGCAAACAGAGCTGTAAACAGGGGAGTTTGAGTGGGAGTTCTGTTGGAGGAGAAGGTATTTGTGTGTGTTTGGTTTTGTATTGGTAATATCTGTATGTGTAGAGGCTTGTAGGGGCTTTGTGCTGGGAGAGAAGCTGAGCCCTGATTAGGGGGCGGGGCTTCACTGACTAGGGGTCCTATAAAGGTAGCAGCCAGTCAGGCAGCGGCACAGGAGCTAGCAAACAGAGCTGTAAACAGGGGAGTTTGTCTTGTGGTGCTTGTGTGGGGTTTGGTTTTGCTGTGGGTGGTGGTGTTTTGGTGTGGTTTGTGTTTCCCAGATTAACAGGATTTAGGTGGGAAGGCTATGACAGATTCAGAGGTGGCAGTGGGAGTGACCCATGTAGCAGATGACACAATGAAGATGACTGGATGTGGAAGCTGTGGTATGTACATGATCCTGGAGGGGGCACCTGGTAAGAGTTTTGTCTGCATGAAATGCCGTCTGATAGAGCTGATGGAGGAAAAGATCAGCGGTTTGGAGATGCAGGTGGAAAGTCTGGTAGAGTTTAGGAAGGGGTTTGAGCAGATTATGGAGCAAAGACATGAGGTATCTGAAGGGAAAAGCTCAGACTTGCAGATGGAAGCAGGACTAGGGAATTCTGAGGGGAGACTGGGTGAGGAAAGTGGTCAGTGGAAGCATGTGACTAAAAGAACTAGGCAGAGGAAAAGACGGGCTAGTGAAGGAGAAATAGAGCTTCAGAATAGGTTTGCAGAGTTGGAAAATGAAGAAGGGGCTCAGCAGGTAGTCACTGAAGGTGACAGGGCAAGGAAGAAGAGAAGAGCGGTTAGTCCTATAGGAAAAGGGGAAGAGTTAATGGAGATTACACCAAATATGAGCCCCAGGAGGATACAGGATGGGTTAAAAAGGATTACAAGGGAGAATGGGAATGGAAAGAACTTGCAGCCAGAGGGAACAGGGGATAGACTGGAGAATAGCACCGTCACTAGGAAAAGGCAGGTCTATGTGATTGGGGACTCTTTACTGAGAAGAATAGATAGGCCTGTAACCAGAGCTGATCCAGAAAATAGGAGGGTGTGCTGTCTTCCAGGTGCTAAGATACGGGATGTAGACCTGAGGTTGAAAAGGATTCTAAAGGGAGCGGGAAAGAATCCCCTAATTATCCTTCATGTGGGAACAAATGATACGGCTAGATTCTCGCTGGAAAGTATTAAGGGAGACTATGCTAGGCCGGGGAGGACGCTTAAGGAAATTGAGGCTCAGGTGATCTTTAGTGGGATTCTGCCTGTTCCTAGAGAAGGGCAACAAAGGTGTGACAAGATTATGACTATCAATAGATGGCTTAGGCAGTGGTGCTATAAGGAGGGCTTTGGGATGTATGGCCATTGGGAGGCATTCATGGATAGAGGACAGTTCTCTCGGGATGGACTTCATCTGAGTAGGGAAGGAAATAGACTTCTAGGATGGAGGCTGGCACAACTGATTAAGAGAGCTTTAAACTAGGAATTTGGGGGAGATGGTTGGGAGATGTCCAGGTAATCTCCACGCCAGAATTTAGCATAGAGTGGAAAGAAAATGAAGTAAGAGTGGATACAGCTGTAGGTAGGAGGAAGGGCAGTGTAGATACAAGTCTAATAGGTTATACTGGTAGTAAAATAACCGTGCCTAATAGGGTACAGAATGTGAGTGAGGCCAAACAGCAAAAATGAAGATGTTTGTACACTAATGCAAGGAGCCTAGGTAACAAAATGGAGGAACTAGAGTTACTGGTGCAGGAAGTGAAACCAGATATTATAGGTATAACAGAGACCTGGTGGAATAGTAGTCATGACTGGGCTACAGGTATTGAAGGGTATGTGCTGTTTAGGAAAGACCGAAATAAAGGTAAAGGTGGTGGAGTAGCACTGTATATCAATGATGAGATAGAATGTAAAGAAATAAGAAGCGATGAAATGGATATGACTGAGTCTGTCTGGGCAACAATTAAATTGGGGAAGAAAACTATTAGAGCCTCCCCTGGGATAGTGCTTGGGGTGTGCTATAGACCGCCGGGATCTAATTTGGATATGGATAGAGCCCTTTTTAATGTTTTTAATAAAATAAATATTAATGGAAACTGTGTGATCATGGGAGACTTTAACTTCCCAGATATAGACTGGAGGACGAGTGCTAGTAATAATAATAGGGCTCAGATTTTCCTAGATGCGATAGCTGATGGATTCCTTCAGCAAGTAGTTGCTGAACCGACTAGAGGGGATGCCATTTTAGATTTGGTCTTGGTGAGTAATGAGGACCTCATAGAGGAAATGGTTGTAGGGGATAATCTTGGCTCAAGTGATCATGAGCTAATTCAGTTCAAACTGAATGGAAGGATTAACAAAAATAAATCTGCAACTAGGGTTTTTGATTTCAAAAGGGCTGACTTTCAAAAATTAAGGAAATTAGTTAGGGAAGTGGATTGGACTGAAGAATTTATGGGTTTAAAGGTAGAGGAGGCCTGGGATTATTTTAAATTAAAGCTGCAGAAGCTATCGGAAGCCTGCATCCCAAGAAAGGGGAAAAAATTCATAGGCAGGAGTTGTAGACCAAGCTGGATGAGCAAGCATCTTAGAGAGGTAATTAAGAAAAAGCAGAAAGCATATAGGGAGTGGAAGAAGGGAGGGATCAGTAAGGAAAACTACCTTATTGAGGTCAGAATATGTAGGGATAAAGTGAGACAGGCTAAAAGTCAAGTAGAGTTGGACCTTGCAAAGGGAATTAAAACCAATAGTAAAAGGTTCTATAGTCATATAAATAGGAAGAAAACAAAGAAAGAAGAAGTGGGACCGCTAAAAACTGAGGATGGAGTGGAGGTCAAGGATAATCTAGGCGTGGCCCAATATCTAAACAAATACTTTGCCTCAGTCTTTAATAAGACTAAAGAGGATCTTAGGGATAATGGTAGCATGATAAATGGGAATGAGGATATGGAGGTAGACATCACCATATCTGAGGTAGAAGCGAAACTCAAACAGCTTAATGGGACTAAATCGGGGGGCCCAGATAATCTTCATCCAAGAATATTAAAAGAATTGGCACAGGAAATTGCAAGCCCATTAGCAAGAATTTTTAATGAATCTGTAAACTCAGGGGTTGTACCGTATGATTGGAGAATTGCTAACATGGTTCCTATTTTTAAGAAAGGGAAAAAAAGTGATCCAAGTAATTATAGGCCTGTTAGTTTGACATCTGTAGTATGCAAGGTCTTGGAAAAAATTTTGAAGGAGAAGGTAGTTAAGGACATTGAAGTCAATGGTAAATGGGACAAAATACAACATGGTTTTACAAAAGGTAGATCGTGCCAAACCAACCTGATCTCCTTCTTTGAGAGAGTAACAGATTTTTTAGATAAAGGAAACGCAGTGGATCTAATTTACTTAGATTTTAGTAAGGCGTTTGATACTGTGCCACATGGGGAATTATTAGTTAAATTGGATAAGATGGGCATCAATAGGAAAATTGAAAGGTGGATAGGGAATTGGTTAAAGGGGAGACTACAACGGGTCCTACTGAAAGGTGAACTGTCAAGTTGGAGGGAGGTTACCAGTGGAGTTCCTCAAGGATCAGTTTTGGGACCAATCTTATTTAATCTTTTTATTACTGACCTGGGCACAAAAAGTGGGAGTGTGCTAATAAAGTTTGCAGATGATACAAAGCTGGGAGGTATTGCTAATTTAGAGAAGGACAGGGATACCCTACAGGAGGATCTGGATGATCTTGTAAACTGGAGTAATAGGAATAGGATGAAATTTAATAGTGAGAAGTGTAAGGTCATGCATTTAGGGATTAATAACAAGAATTTTAGTTATAAGCTAGGGACGCATCAACTAGAAGTAACGGAGGAGGAAAAGGACCTTGGAGTATTGGTTGATCATAGGATGACTATGAGCTGCCAATGTGATATGGCTGTGAAAAAAGCTAATGTCGTCTTGGGATGCATCAGGAGAGGTATTTCCAGTAGGGATAAGGAGGTTTTAGTACCGTTATATAAGGCACTGGTGAGACCTCACCTGGAATACTGTGTGCAGTTCTGGTCTCCCATGTTTAAGAAGGATGAATTTAAACTGGAACAGGTACAGAGAAGGGCTACTAGGATGATCCGAGGAATGGAAAACTTGTCTTATGAAAGGAGACTCAGGGAGCTTGGCTTGTTTAGCCTAACTAAAAGAAGGTTGAGGGGAGATATGATTGCTCTCTATAAATATATCAGAGGGATAAATACCAGAGAGGGAGAGGAATTATTTAAACTCAGTACCAATGTGGACACAAGAACAAATGGATATAAACTGGCCACTAGGAAATTTAGATTAGAAATTAGACGAAGGTTTCTAACCATCAGAGGAGTGAAGTTTTGGAATAGCCTTCCGAGGGAAGTAGTGGGGGCAAAAGATCTATCTTGCTTTAAGATTAAACTCGATAAGTTTATGGAGGAGATGGTATGATGGGATAACATGGTTTTGGTAATTAAATATTCATGGTAAATAGGCCCAATGGCCTGTGATGGGTTTTTAGATGGGGTAAGATCCAAGTTACCCGGGAAAGAATTTTCTGTAGTATCTGGCTGATGAATCTTGCCCATATGCTCAGGGTTTAGCTGATCGCCATATTTGGGGTCGGGAAGGAATTTTCCTCCAGGGCAGATTGGAAGGCCCTGGAGGTTTTTCGCCTTCCTCTGTAGCATGGGGCACGGGTCACTTGCTGGAGGATTCTCTGCTCCTTGAGGTCTTCAAACTACAATTTGAGGACTTCAATAGCACAGATATAGGTGTGAGGTCTTTTTTAGGAGTGGTGGGTGAAATTCTGTGGCCTGCATTGTGCAGGAGGTCAGACTAGATGATCATAATGGTCCCTTCTGGCCTAAATATCTATGAATCTATGAATCTATAAGTACAGAAAAGGATGAGAAAAATGATGAGGGACGTGGAGCAGCTTCTGTATGAGGAGAGATTAATAAGACTGGGACTTTTCACCTTGGAAAAGAGATGACTAATGGGGGATACGATAGAGGTGTATAAAATCATGACTGATGTGGAGAAAGTAAATCAGGAAGTGTTGTTTACTCTTTCTCATAAGACAAGAACCAGGGGTCACCCAATGAAATTAATAGGCAGCAGGTTTAAAAGAAACAAAAGGAAGTATTTCTACACACAATGGAGAGTCAACCTGTGGAACTCCTTGCCAGAGGATGTTGTGAAGGCCAAGACTATAACAGGGTTCAAAAAAGAACTAGATAAGTTCATGGAGGACAGGTCCCCCAACTGCTATTGGCTAGCATGGGCAGGGATGGTTTCCCTAGTCTATATTTTCAAGAAGCTGGGAATGGGTGACAGGGGATGGATCACTTGATTACCAGAGCTCCTCTGATTCTGGGTTGTTTTTTTTTTTAAATCTCTCCACAATTTTGGTTGCAACTGAAACTTCTAGTTAAAGCGATCAGTGGAGGGGGGGGGCGGGGTCTGGACGCTCTGTCGCCTTGCGCTTTGTTTGTGTCACCTTTACACTGATGCAAAGTGAGCAAGAAATACCAAAAGAACTGCAGGCACTAGTGTAAATGACACACACCAGGATCAGGGTAAGGCTGGATTGGGGCCCAGAACTCTTCCCTCACCCACCCATCACGGCACAAGGAGTTTGATCCTGGGCCTCATGCCAACTGCCCATAAGGGGCAGCTTAGAAATTCTTCGGTTGTACAAAGCTGGTGTGTCTCCCTATGTCACCTGCCTCCTTCCAATCTTTAGTCTGGGGACGTGGTGTGGTAGCAAAGAGAGTGTGGTGCAAAATGCTGGCTCAGAACTGCTGCCACGACAGCCAGTGTAACTTAGAGCAGCCTCAACAGTGCTCTAAGTTTTATGTCAGGTGCTATTTCAGGCACCAGCCAGCCGAATCTTGGGGGAACAAAAGGGTGACTTCAAGCCCCCTTTTCCCATCCCTCTCTGCTGAGCCAAGTGAAAACTTGGCACTGCTGAGAATTCAGACCCAGGCATAAGGCAATGGAGAACCCCAATCTTTCTTCTGCTGTGGAGAGTTGGTAAAACTCAAAGCCCAGATGGCACCGTTATTAAGCCCATTATTTTTTTCTCTTTGCTATTTAAAAATAATGAGATGCAAAACCAATATGAGTGCAGCAGTAATGTTGTATGGTTCGGACACACAAGTTAAATTTCCTGTGACAACACGAACTTGATCAATTTGCATGTGTAGAGCATATTTCTCCTCTTCCTGTTTTTCTTGATGTATTTCAAAATTTACCACCCAGGGTTCTTTGTGGCATGTAATGCGGCTTGTATTAAACACGCCACAAACCCAAACTTACAGGAATGGGCCAGAACTTGACAGCTTACAGGAGTGGCCGCTAGAGGGATCGGGGCTGAATTTAGAGGGCACAATTTTCAAAAGCATCAAAGTGACTTAAGTGCACTGGGAAATTTTACCTCTAGTCTTCCTTATGAATTAATTTTTTATTTTATTTTTTTTTAAAGGGAGCTGTAGCCTGTTTTCCACAGAGTCAGTCTGAGTTCAAGCCAATGCCGTAGGGCATTTCAGGCTGCTGTCCTGTCTGATCCAGCCCAGGGGACAATATCTGATGCTTCCAGGAAAAGCAAGAACCCGCTGTAACATACATGGCTAGTTTTAACATGCTGTAAATGCAGGTGGGGAATTAATTACTGACCTCGGTGGCATTCAGACTATGTCCTGAAGCATGGGATTGGGCCAGAGGGACAGCTAGCGCTGGCCACAGTGTCTAGGGTCTCGGAGTGGGAAGTTCCATGGAGAATTCCACTGGGTGGGAGACTCAGCTGTGAAGGGAGGGGGCGGGCAGGAGCATCTCATAAACCCAAGATTGGAATAACTGAAGTAATGTTCCTTTTACACAGAGCCTCAGCTCCCTGGAACCTCTGCAAATGCTTTAGCCACGTGTTTAACTCCATCCGTAGGAGTAGCCTTGGATCGCAGTGGGAGGGCTCAGGTGCGTAAGTGTTTGCAGGATGGGCGCTCAGGGCAGTCCCTGAGGCCAGGGCAAAGTGGATGTGACGTGCCACTGTCTGGATTTGGGAGCCTGCCTGCACACCAAACTCACTAGGCACTGGGTGCATGACTTCAAGGTGCTGGGCCGGGGAAAATCAGCCCCGGGTGGTTATTTCGAGTAGAAAACCAGAGCCACTTCTGGGGTCTTTCAGCTTCTAATGCCCTTTCCCTTCTGCAGCTGGATTTCATCCTATGATAAAATCCCTCTCAATGCCAAGTCAGTGCCATAAATCACTGGCCTGGGTGCAGGAATCAGTAGGCGACGTTCTCTGGCCTGGGTTATGCCAGGGCTCAGACTAAATTATTCTTCCCAAAACTTTTAAAAGCTGAGCCCCCTCCTCAAGGTAAAGAAACCAATCGTGCCCCTCACCCGTCAGCAATGTGTTAGCGACCCCACCCCCCATTTTCATGGATACGTCTTCAAACCCCACCCTTCCCACCATGGCTAGCCCTTCCCCACGCTTCAGGAGATGCTGAAGGAGATGATCCTAACCATCCCCTCTAACCTTAAGACTTGAGGGATCCCATCATGGAGCATCTTAAAAATCACAGTTTCCAGACTCTGGAACAGGGGCTGCTTTGCCGGGCTCACCTTTCTCCCTGCGTCAGGTTGGCCGATGGGGATAATGAGCCTGGAGATCTCATTCCCGCTGCTCTGAGTGGTGCCCATGTGCACATGACTCAGCTCAGCTCATCCTGTATCCCAGGAACGTCTTCATCTTCTGGGATCCTCATGGCAGCAGTGGGATGATTTAACGGACTCCCTTAGCCATGGGGCCTTTCTCTCGCTTTTGTTTCAGAGCCAGCGTCCTGGAATCGTCTCATGGTGCGTGGAGTGGTGGCAGTGGTGGGGGTGATAGTCTTACTATACCTATGTGGGTTTTGGAAAGGTAGAGGGAAAGTGTTTGCCTACTCGCAACTCGTCTTCAGGAAGCTGCTGACTCATCCCTCCCCGCAGCCTGGAAGTCGGCAGGATTCCCAGGAATCTGAGCTCCCCGCAGTGTGTGACAGGGACGGGGACCAGGCCCAGGGAACCAGAAACAGGAATCGAGACCCAGCCCTGGAGAATGGGGAAGGAGACCTGATTGCGAATTCGTATCCGGTCTGCTGAATTGCTCACGTCCAGACCCTCCCCACAGTTCTTAAAAAGTCAAAGCATTTCGTTTAGACGCTTTCCAAACAAACCATTTTGATTTTTCAGTTTGAAACAATTTTTTGTTTAAAAATGTCCTTCAATTTTATTTTAAAAATTCAAAAAGTTACAACCCTTGAAATGTTCCTGGGTCTTTTTTTTTAAAAAAAGCTTTTTGGTTCATCAAAAATTTGGAAAAATGTTAATTTTGTTCAACCTGAAACCGGTTTTTTTCCATCTCTTTTTTGGAATTGCCAGGGACCAAAAAATTCTGTTTGCCCAGCTCGAGGGGCAGGTGAGGATTTTGGCAGTTATATTGTGGGTCTCTAAGTCTCCTTGTTGCTCAAAGTTTTCTTACTGCAAGGATGAGGGCAGGATGGGCAAAAGCTTCCTAAAAGTGGGGGGGGGCTGCTGGCACCCAAACTGTGGCCCAGCCCCTGTGCCACCCCTTCTCCTCGAGGTCCTGCCCCCTCAAACTACCCCTTTCCCTGAGGCCCCCCTTCACACCGCCTTTCTCCCTGAGCTCCCACTTCATGCCGCCCCTTGCCCCCAAAACACTGCCCCCCGCCCCTCCCTTCTCTCCCCCATCATCCAGTCGCTCACACTTATGGCCAGTAAAAAGTGGTGGGCCCTGGTCTCCCCTGTTCCGGCACCCCTGGATGAGAGTGGGAGAGGATGAAGAACTCATTTCAAATATAACTCCCCCCGCCCCTCAAAACAGCACAATTTGACAGAAACAGCAAAACATGCACCTAACCAACCCGGGCCAGTCACGCTGTGTTGTGTGTGACATTCCCGTCCTGGGGCGGTTTATGTCTTGGAGAATGTGAACCCTGCAGGCCTGGGTGTTTCTCTACGTAATGTGACCTCACTGCTCCTGATGAGAGCCATTGTTTGTAAATGTTTCAGGAGCAGACATATTTATCATTCATGGACAGACAGACATTTATTCATAATTAGAACTGGTGAAAAATGGCGGGGGTGGGGAGGGTCATGAAAATTGAAGAAGAAACCACTTCCTTCCCCCTTCCCCCCATATTCTTCAAACTTATTTGGAAATGTTTTTCATTATCAAATTTTTGTTTCGTTTTGGTGGGAAAAACTCCATGTTCTCTCTCAAGTGGGCAGAGAAATCCAAAATGTTTTTTTTAAAGAGGGAACTTATTTCAAATGATCAATGTAATCCAAAGTGGCATTTTTAGTTATAAGGTTGCATTGTCAGTGTAAAACCCTTTTGAACCAGCTCTGTTATTGTATAACAAGATGAGTTTACTTTTCGTGATGCATTGTTTGGGCCAGGTTTCCTTGGTCCTGGAAACATTTACATGCATGTTTAACTTTAATTACTGCTGTGAATAATTCCATTTCAATGGGACAACTCTGAGGTCGGGTTTACGCTACGGCCGTATATCGGTGTAACAATGTCTTTTCTTTCTTTTATATGTAAAAGTTCTTGAGAGGTTAAAGCAGGTAAAATACATGAACAGGTTCGGACAGTCCGAGTTTGTCCGTGCAAAGTGACAGCAGAGATGTGGGATCTGCTAGTTTTCCATAAGTCTCTCAGGGTTACCCAGGATAACTTTGGGGATCTCTGTCTCGCATCGGGAATGTTCCCTGAAAGTGTCCAAACAGCTCAGAGATACAGAACCATTCCCTGGATCCATTCTTATAGCTGTCTTCCCCGGAAAGCAGTCTGGCAAGTGTTCCTGTCAGCTCATTGCTAAGTTATCTGTCAAAACACTAGAGTTTTCAGGTGCCTAAGTAGCCCCTGGAATCAGGGTGAAATTATCCTCCCCACCACTATCAAAATTGGAAATGGTGCCCCGGAGTGCACGGTACCCTACCGTAGTTCCCCCGTAGGAACTGCATGAACAGGCAACTCTGCAAGTTATCTGCATGCCTCTGCACGTGACCCCCATGCCTCTCCATTTCCTTGGCCACATGTATCCTGTCCCCATGCTGGCGGCGAATCCAGAAAAAGAGGGAAAGAGCTCACCACTGCGACCACCTGAGGGAGGTGTTGGGTTGAGATCAGCTGGTCAAAGCAGGCAATAGGGACAGAATCTGAGACTTGAAGCTCCTCGAATGACCTCTGACCTTTCTAGACCTGCCCTTCAATGAGACACAGCGATTGTAAAGTTGAATGTGATCGTAACTAGACCCATTTGAAACCCTTCACCACACAAGACAAAGCCCGTAGGATTCATTATGAATTATTTATTTCTCCTCCCCTGGATTCCTGCAGCCACCAGCCACCTTGGAGCTTTCCCTCCTCTCTCCCAGGCTGGGCTCACTTGATGGCAGGAGCTCAGCGCAGGGTCCAGCTTTGCTCTTTCGCTTCCATTCTTCACGTCTTTGGGTGGCTGCATTGGCACCTGAGCAGCCGGATGGAAACACTGAGTCCTCTGTCTCGGCAGGCAGGCCCAGCCGCCAAAGCCAAAGACTCCCTGAGAACAGGGGGAGGTTCGCCTGAACTCTCAGGAGTGGCGGCTGGGCCCATAGGGTAGGGTTACCATATTTGAACTTTCAAAAAAGAGGACACTCCGAGGGTGGGGGGGGAGTTGTAGCCCTGCCCCCTATCTACTCCCTCCCACTTCCTGCCCCCTGACTGCCCCCCACAGAACCGCCAACCCATCCAACACCCTCTGCTCCTTGTCCCCTGATCGCCCCCTCCCAGGACCCTGCCCTCTATCTAAGCCTTCCGTCTCCCTGTCTCCAGCTGCCCCCTCCTTAGACCCCTCCACCCTAACTGCCCCCCTAGAACTCCACCCCCTACCTGTCCCCTGACTGCCCTGCCCCCTATCCGCACCCCCGCCCCCTGACAGACCTCCGGCTCTCCCACACCCAACCAACCACTCCCTGTCCCCTGACTGCCCCCACAGAACCCCCAACCCATCTATTCCCCCCTGCTCCCTGCCCCTGACTGCCCCCCCGAACCTCTGCACTGTCCACCCCGCCCCCGCTCCCTGTCCCTTGACTCCCCCGACCCCTCTTCATATGCTCACCCTCTGACAGGCTCCCCCCAGAACCCCTCACCCATCCAACCCCTCCTGCTCCCTGTCCCCTGACTGTCCCTTGGGACCCCATGCCCCTTCTCCAGCCCCCCCAGCCCCCGTACCCTGCTGCTCAAGGCAGTGTGTCTGGGGTGCGGAGCCAGACACAGTGCCGTGCTCCCCCGCAGAGCGTGCAGCTCCCCCTCCGCCCCCAGAGTGCGGCATTGGGAGGGAAATCCTGGACCTTTTCAGAATTTTACAAATTCCTCCCGGAGGGCGATTTAGAACCCCAAAAGCCGGACATGTCCGGGAAACTCCGGACGCATGCTAACCCGACCACAGGGACTCCAGGATCTGCAGCTGCTGCCACCTGTATGGTGAATCCTCCGACTCATCACCAACCAGCTCTTCCCCATTCTCCAACCTGGCCCCACGGTCTGACCGTGCAGGAGAACAGAAACCCTTTGGGACAGCAGGAGAGTCTCCTCAATGCCGCCCTCTTCGCATGGCATCCTGCGGTCACCGTGAAACACGACTACCCTGCCCCCAGGAGTCTCTCAAGGAGCTGCCGGCGCAGTCACTGGGCACCCACTCGTAATGGTCTCGGGCAGTGGCATTGCAGAGGGAGCTGAGCAGACCGTCCCTTCTGTGACTTCCTGAATTGCTGCCAGGACGGATTCTCCTCTGCGCTAGGGAGAGTCCCCGAGGACAAGCAGCTGTGATGCGGGAGGGGGCAAGACAAGCACTCCCCCTGAGCCCTTGACTAGCAGGCAAGCAGGACTCTGGGAGCCAAGGGATCGATGTGTCTTGCTGGGAGAGCAGAGCTGGAGAGCAGAAAAGGGCATTGGAGGAATTGAAGAAAAATCAGTGTCATGGCCGGGTCATGGGCAGCCAGACCTCGTGGTCAGAGGCAGAGTCCACACTCACAAGACAGGAGTCGAGAGTCAGCTGGGTCAGGACACTGGAAGAGCAGAAGCAAAAGACCAAATTGTGTTCAGAACCTCAAGTCAGGTGAGTCACCCTGAGTCCGGATGCCAGGAAATCAAGCCTGGGGAGTGGGAGCAGGAACAGCCAACACACGGTCCAGAGCCGGGGAGGAGCTCGGCTGTTCAGACAGCTTCTTCTTCCTGCTGCTGGTTTAAGGAGGTCCTGGGGGCCGATTAGCTGCTCTGGGACTCTGCCAATAGGAGCCTCAAACTGGGTCTGGACTTCGTCAGTCCTAGGTAAGCAGTTTTTCGTAGGCTTGCAGGTGGCGTGCTGGAGGGTGGCTGCTCCCAGGAACCCTGCAGACCGGGGTTAATGACCCATGGGTCAGGACAGTGAGTGATCTCTCCCCGCTCAAACCTCCTGCACGAAACAGTCTCCAGGGTCCCGGATGCATCCTCTGAGAAGAAAAAAACACAGTCATGAGGACAAATAGGCTATGGAACAGGAGCCCCCTCTTTGTTGCAACAGCCCCAAGTGTCCAGAAGAGTGGACGGTTCTTACCTCCAGGAGATGCCTGGGATCTTCCATCTAAGCCTCAAGGGGACCCCTGTTGCTTGGTCTGACAGGAGGAGATCATCTGTCCCCACTGCTCCCTGCGCTGGGCTGGCTGCAGCACACATCTGTGTAAGAGGCTGGGCCAGAGAGATGTTACAATCAGGGTCCAGGCACCCCAGAAGGAGAACAGAGGCTCTGAAACCAGAAGACGAAGCAATCAAATCAGCGGATTCGACAGAGAAGTTTTCTACCCTACAGGGACATCAAAGAAGGTCTGTTAGGAAAGCTGAGATGTTAGTCTGGAAACTGCTAAGATAAACATTGTGACTTATTAAGATTCAATTTTAGTCACTACAAAGTGTGTTGTGTTTTGTGTGTCTCTTTGAAATGTGTCTCTTTCTCTTGCTTAGTATCACTTAAATCTCTTCTTTGTTACTATGCTTCCCAAACCACCTCAGTGTTGTGTGTTCCAGTGAAGTGTGAGTCTCCAGCCTACCCAACAGGCTGAGCTGTGCCCTGTCTCTCTGAAGGTAATGAATAATTTCTGAGCGGTGCTGGGCCCAGAGTCCAAGGGCAGTTCACCAGACATCTCGTGGGAAGCCCAAAGAGACCAAAGGAGCAGGAGAGATTCCGGCCCCACTGACCCATGGGAACTTGCCACAGAAGAGCCTACACAGGGCTCCAGACACAGCCACTTTGGGTGTGTACCAGAGTTCACTCACCGCTAGATGCTGGCCAGGCCTCGTGTCATTGCTTTCTCGCTGGGCTAGCAACCCCGCTGATACTCACTCTTGCAGTTTGTCGGCTGGGAAGTCAGCCGACCAACCAGGTGACTGTTCTTTACTCCACTCCTTCCTGGGTCGTGCTCCTTGCAAACAAAGTCCCAAAATGTCTTGAACAGAAACAAGGCCTTCCACCCTCGTGGGGAGTTCTTCCTCAGCCTGATTTCGATTCGGCCTGCCCTTCTTGGGTTTCTATGGTCTTCTATGTCCCCTTCCTTAGGGATGGTGAGAGAAGCCAGTCCTACCCTGGACTCCAGGGTTTGGCCCAAAGCCGTCTACTGAACAGCTCGCTCTGCTTCTGGACTTTTGCTGCTGTTTTCCCTTCTTTCCTCTCCGTTGGGGCTCACTTGGTCATCATTTGGCTTAGCCCCAGGCTAGGCAGCCATAGGCCAAGCCACCCTGTTAGATACCCTCCTCCTTCCAATCCTCTCCAGCCCGGCTGACAGGTTTGCTGAGGGGATGGTGAAACCCCATTGCTGATCAGAAGGAGGTCAGAGTCTGTTCTCTAGGAGCTGAAGGTCCATTTGTCCTGCTGCGGGAAGTGGAGCTGGAGAGCGGAGATGTTAGGTGAAAGAGACTGCATGATGGAGTTGGAGACTGAGGGACGGGAGCCTCCTCCCAGAAACGCTCCCAGGAGAACAGGTTTGAGGAGGAGTTCTCTAGGGAGCCTCTTGCTTGGAAAAAAACAAGGGTGGCACATTGATGAAGATGTCTCTGTCCCAGGGATGGGGGAAGCTCCCAGCCAGGCTATGCAGCAGGGATCCCATTTCTCCCCCAAGAAACCCATTTTGCCCAAAGAAGTCAATGGCTCTTACCTCCAAGAGGGAGCGGGCTCTTCCCTCTCAGCCTCTTTGAGAACTACCACTGCTTGGCTTTTTTAGGATAAGGGACCTGTCCCCACTGCTCCCTGAGGTGCTTCAGCTTCTGACTGCACCCATCTGGGAGGCTGTCACATATGCCAGGGCCTAGAAGACATGCAGGGAGGAGGCTCCTCTTCATGTCAGACTCTGAGAGCCCAGAGAAGGGCCAAAGGAAGAAAAAAGGGCAGGAGATGAAGCTTGCCCGGAGCCTCTGTCCCATCCTCACCTCCTCAAATGTGGAGCTTCCTGAGCTTCAGTTGGGCAGACAGTCTGTAGCCCTGACACAAAGGTCCTTCTGCGCCATATGGGGCAGGAAGATCTCTGCCTGGGAGCACCGGAAATGGGATGGGGGTGAGATCAAGGAAAGAGGGGAGGGATATGGGTGTGAGGGAAAGAGCTCCTGCCCCAGATGAAGGAATTTGGGGGGCCGAGGGAAGGACACAGCTCCACAGAGAGGAGAGAGAGTTCCTGTGAGTGCCAGGGGCCTCCATTTGTGCTTCCACTAGCCCCCCATTTACAGTGAGACAGAGCAGTACCTGCAGCAGGGAGCGGAACTTGCTGAACAGGGAGGGGAACCTTGAAGAGCATCAGATGAACCACAGCCCTTGCAGCGCCTCGGGCATCTGGTGCAAGTGCCGGATGATGTGAAGCTGGCCCATGACCTTGGCTGTGACATCCTCATGCTGCAGGGGAACGAGAACATGTCAGAGACTGAGACACTCCCCAGGAATCAGGGAGGATGAAGGGCACCTGGAACCAGTGCCATCATTTCCACCCAGCAGCTGCTCATGTCTGAGTGTTGGATTCACCCTCCTGACCCCCAGGATGGAGGCTTGCTGTCCTCTCTAGTGACCTCCAGTGCCAACCCCCCTCCTTGTCGGGTGAGCTCCTGCCACTTCCCCATCAGTGCCCCGACAGCTGTTCCACCTCCAACCCACCTGGGGACACCGCTCAAGTTCGGAGAACCCTCTCCTCCACCCCCACCTCCATCCCCACCCAGGTAGGGCAGGGAGGGGGCTCTAGAAGGGTGGCGGGGGGAGGGAGGGATTCTGGCAGCAGTGAAGTGGGATGGGGAGAGCTTGAGACCTTTCCCCAAGACTCCCCAGTGCCAAAACCTGAAACCACAGGATGGCAGCCCTGGGGAACGGGACAGGTCAGGAGCCCCTGACGACTGAATCCTCCCAATCTCTCAAGAGTGGGTCCAGCCCTACCAGCAGCAAGACCCGCTTCCCACGCCCATGTGCCTCAGTCAGTCACCATCACCAGTCAGTCCTTGGCCTCCCAGGATGCCAGGGATGGGAGCAACTCTCGATGGTGGCTCGGGTGACATGGACACTAGGCCGTGGGGAAATGGGTGCAGCTCTGTGGGGCAGGAAAGGTTCCCAGAGGGCACTTAGGGGACTCAACTGTCCTTCCCAGGAGTGATAGCAGAGCACCACATCCGAAGAACAGAAGTCCATGAAGGCCAGAAGTCCCCACTAGGCTCCTTGCTACCAGGCCAGCGAATGGCGAGAGGATGGGAAGGAGGCCCTGGGCCCCACCCCAAGCTTCTGAGTCGAATGCAGCTGCTTACCGTGACCCCCATCAGTTGCTGGGCTTCCCCCAGGAGGGAGTAGACCAGCACCAGCCCAGCCTGGCTGACACGCAGCAGGGGGTCGTGGATGGCCAGCAATGCTGTCTGTACGAAGGATCTTCTCTGCCCGAAGGAGAAGAATTTTCCAAAGACCTAAAACCAAGAGGACATGAGGCTCGAGCAGATTGCCCAGAGCCAGCCTCCAAGTCCTGGCGGTACAATGGCATCTCGTGCCCCAAAGGGTGGGGAAGAGAGCTGCTGTGGCCAAGGCACTTCATTCCCTAGGAGGCTTTCAGGGTCCCAGGGCTCAGGGAAGCCCCTTTATTAAAAGGTGGCAGATGCTGAGGGACCAAAGCCTCCAGTGGCTCTTTCGGGAAGGCAATTTATGGCAGGGGCCAGGATGGGCTGGAAATGGATCTCTAATGTGTGTGAGCAGGCCCACTCTGCTGTGCAGGGCACAGAGACGACAGGGGACCCTGTCTTGCTTCCAGCAGAGAGATCTCCTGCACCTCAGCGGCTAGAGGAGTGTGCGTGTGTTGTTACGGGGGGAGGGGGTTGGAGCTGACAGACCAAAGGTCTCTTCCCCCAGCTAAGTGATTTCTCTAGTTGCTGGCTATGGCCTCTGCAGCTCCTTGGTTTCTTCAAGGGGAATCCAACCTGCAGCCTGACAAGAACACGGAGACTCCTGGCCCAGTCCCAGTGTGGGACCTTTAGCACCAGCGTGTCCCACTGGTTGCTGGATGAGGAACTCTGAGCTGGAAATAAGGAGCGGGCTCTTTTCCTGTCTCCAGGAGGCATCCACTGCAGGGAACCCAGCCAGCCCCACTCCCTGAGCTGTGTCATGCCCTGGCACAGTGCCCTTACCTCCCCCACTCTGGCTGTGTTCTTGTAGCCCAAGAGCCGGCTGTCCTGGTGCCAGTCATAGCACCAGAGATCTTCCGCCTCATGTATGGTCAGGCCTGGAAGAGAGAGAGAGAGAGACTTTTCTCCTCATTCTGGTTGCAGTTTCTGTGTCCTTCCAAGCCCATTGGTGGCTGCACAGTGGAGTGGAGAAGAACAGAGGCAGAGAGAGATTTGTCCTCCGGCTGGGGTCAGTCTGAGAGAAATGGTCTGAGGTCCCATTATCCACCTGTGGTCACTCTCAGTCCCGTATTGGGTTCCGTGTCCCAGCTGGGTTCCTTACCCCTCTGTTGGAGCAGCAGTTGGTAGAGCCGGTAAGTCCCCTCCCTGGCCTGCCTGCTGATGTCCTTGTCTGGCTCACTGACAAACAGAGCCAGCTGGGCCACATGGTGACCCATCCGAGGGAACTCGGCTGAGATCTAATGGAAGGGAGAGCAGAGGGGACTCCATCAGCATTTTCCTCTCAGCTCCCTGTCCTCCCTGGGCCAGAGGGCTCCTTTCTCTTAGCCCCTCTGCAGGAGATGCTGGGGGAGAGGAGCTTGAGATCGACCCTTCATTTGCTCTGCTGCCAAGGGAGCCCGCAGCTGCTTTGGGATGCCAAGCAGGGGCTGGAGCATGGGCCCCTTAAAGGCCCAGGGACAACACTGAACCAGGACAAGAAGAACTTGACTCAAGCCTAGCTCAGTCCTGCTCTGACCCTGCCTCCCTATGAAGAACCCTCCTAAGCCACAGCCCCGGCAGCAGCAGCAGATCCTGCAGCCCACTGGAGCCAGCCCGCCTCCGCCTGGAGCCAGCAAGCTGGGCTCGGAGCCCACTTACATCAAACTCAGGGAGGGTGACTGTGTATCTCAGCAGGGCTGTGCTGCTCCTGATAGCCCTGGCTCGCTCCTGCGACACCCTGGACACGACCCAGAGGTTGACATGCTGTGGGGAAAGGAGGCAGGTCAGACTCAGTGGCCAGCTGCTCCTGCTTTGCAAATGAGCCCCATGCCCCCAGCCCCAGGGGCCTGAGACATTCTGCGCAGGGGGCAATAGCTGAGTCCTTGATGGCAGAGCTTTAGAAGGGGATTCTTTCCCCCAGGACGCAGCTTGTACCCTTCAGGTCACAACTTCTCAGAGTCTCTCTAGACTGGGACAATGTTCGCGGTCGGGGCTGGTCCCATCCTCCCAGAACTCCTGATTCCTGAACAGTTCACCAGAAAGAAGATTGAACCCTTGGCCCTTCCTTGCTATGCAAATCCTTGGGGGGATGTAGGGAGTGACTGAGAGCACAATCCCCCCAGGAATTTCAGAGCACATCAGAGGGAAGGGCTGATTCCCTGGGCTCCTCCTCTTTCTCTAGGAAGGAGCATGTGCCTCTTCTCTGAGAACCATCTCCCCAATCTCATGGGCTCTGTGTGTTGGAGGGGTGGGGGAAGGGTGGGTTTTCAGACTCTCACTCCCCAAGACAGCCAGGAGCCCTGTGCTTAGTGCTCAGCAGAACCAGGCAGAGCTCTGGCTTGGAGTCCCAGCTCCTTCCTCTGTCCCTCAAGAAGGAAGGACCTGACACTACATTGCACTGACCTCCCCAACCAAGGACGGCCCACTGGGGACCCAGCTAGGAGGACAGAGTAGAAAATGCATCTTCCAGTCTCTCCTTACCAGTCCCCCAGAGAGTTACGGTCAAATGGGGCTCACCTCCAAGATGAAGTGGAGCCTGTCTGTGTCTGGGGACTCTGCCAGCAGGTTCCCCAGCATGGCATCCAGGACCTCTGGGATGACTTTCTGCAGAGTCTGCAAAGCATGGGTCAGAGTTAGGGAACCTGGGCCTACACGTGCCACAGGATGGGAAGAGGAGTCTCTGGGAAGCACTGGGGAGACTCCCAAACACATCTCCCGGCCTCTCTCCTTCACATCCCACTGCAGGCAATTTGCAAGAATTGATGACCCCTGGACCTTTAATCCATGAGCTTAGCAGGTCTCTGCAGAGGGCCTTGTAGGCAGAAGAGTATGAAACAGCCAAGTTGCTATGGATGGAACCTGGGCTTCTGGGCCAAACACGGCTTAAGAAAGAAAGAAAGAAAGAAAGAAAGAAAGAAAGAAAGAAAGAAAGAAAGAAAGAAAGAAAGAAAGAAAGAAAGAAAGAAAGAAATCCCCCAGGGAGGGGTAATCTCTTCCCTGCTGGAGGGAAGGATCCAACCCTGCAGCTTGTTCCATCTCTGCTACCCCACCCCGAAATCTGGAGCTCCAGCGAATCAAGGGAGCAGGGACCAAGGACTACTCTGCAAGAGGAGGAGGATGGAGGAGGAGGAGGTACCTGGATGCCGGTGGTGTCCTTCTCCGTGCCCAGGGTGAAGACGGAGTGAAGGGCAGCTCGCAAGAGGTGGGTCTCTAGGGCTGGCTCCAGGGCAGGTTTCATGGTGCTGGCAAGAGAGAGGAGCTGGTATTAGACTGTGCAGTATGGGGGTGGGACTGTCGCCAACACGGACACCAAGCCACAGGGATAGAGGCACAGGCTGGCAAGAACGGAAACTGAGGCACTTAGCTAGGGAATGACAAGGCCAAGGTGTCCCAGACAGACAGTGGCAGGACAGGAATAGCTCCTGTTCACTGGAGCCTGCTGCCCCTCCTGTATCTGAGCCCAGGAGTGAGCCCCTCCCCAAGGCCCCTGTCATGTGATGGGAGTGAAAAGAAGAGCCCCGCCAGGAGAGAGTGACCCTCCCCACCCCACCATCTCTGCCAGAGGCACCACTCTTGGGAGGTGACTTGGGAGGGGCAGTGACGGTGACTCCCAGCCTTGGGCCTGATCAGCACTGGGGTGAGGGGAGTCGGCGGGGTGGGGGGTGGGGCTGTCTCGGTACCAGAGGTAGCCCACTGCAGCCAGGGAGTGGGCGAGGACGGCGCTGGGTGACGAGTCATCGGGAAGCTCCTCGATGAGCTCCTGTGAGACGCGAAGGAGACAAAGAAGCATGTGAGATTCAGGCCCAACTGACACCTCCCAGTGAGGAGATGACACAGCCAGTGCCCCACATGGCCAGCAGGATCCCCCACCGCCTCCCACTCCCTTCCTGCCCATCCGACTTGTCCCCCTTCCCGGATTCCTGCCCAGCTCGCTCCCAATCCCCTTCTCTCCTCCTCCCTGTCAAAACTGCCCCCATTCAGCCCCATCCCGACGACCGAGCTGGGACCCTGAGATTCCTTGTCCCACACTCTGAGCTGCCCCCCAGCCCCACAATTCTCCCCCTCCCTCCAGCTGCCGTATGGCGTGTCTCACTCACCACGATCCTCTTCACCACAGCCGCCTTGCAGCAGCGCGGCTCCAGCGTGTCCTCCCCTCTCTCCCATGCAGCCAGACATGCGGGGTAGACGGCCTGAAGGAACAGGAGCTGCTGCCCCTCATCCTGGACCCACCAGGAGTGGGGTATAGTGAGAGAGAACCTGTTAGCTAGGGACCTTCCTGCCCCACCCACACCATCTCCAGGGCTCAGGCCTCAATGGGGGATTGTGGGGACCCGCCTATTCTCCAAATCCCCCACCACTCCTACGCAAGCAGGATCAGGAACTGGGACAGTGCCTGTGGGGGGAGAGGACCTCGGCTGTTGTGGGACAAACACCCCCATCTTGGGGGTCCCACATCATGGATGTAAAAGGGCCCCATTAGGGGTGGTGGATCAGGAGGGACAAGACCCTCGGCAGGGGGTGGGGATGCTGGGAAGGGACAGGGCAATCTTGGTTCCAGCCCAGATGGGGAGCATTTGTACCTTATCTCTGCACTGGAGCTGCTCTCGGATGACTTTGAGAGCAGCTTCATCTTTGGCCACGTCCACCCCTTCCTCCTGCTCCGAATCCAGGGGGGTCCCTGCACCAGGGAGGGAAGGACAGGGGCGTGGTGGGCAGAGCAGGATTCAAGACCCCCCTTCCCACCTCAGGCACCCAGGGCAGATCGGGCCCCAAACCTCCCTCTCAGGGATGTCTTCAGCCCCCAACAGCTGCAGAAGCCCAGAGCAGAGCCCCCCTCCCCTGCCCAGGACTCCAGGGGAGGTGCCGATTCCCCCGGCCCCGGAGCAGCAAGGACCAAAGTGGCAGCAGCTCTTCACACCCCCACCCCCAGGTCCCCGTGCGGAAGGGGCAGCTGTGTGACGGCTGCTGCTCTCAGTGGGGTTCGCGTGGCTCAGGCCAGACTCCTGGGCTGGGGACCCCCCCGCATATCACTGGGAGAGCGTCTGGGCCCAGGGTGTTCACATCCCGTCCTCACCCCTCCCGGAGCCCAGCCTGGCTCCTCACCTGGAACAAAGCAGTGGCCTCCATCGGCCTGGCTGCTGCCAGAGGCACAGGTGCTGCCGCTGTCCCAGGCTGAGCTGCCGGTGCTGGGACAGGGACCTTCCACCTCCTGGCCGGCGGGGGCTGGAAGGTCCTCAGAGACCGGGCAGGGCGATGCCTCCTGATGGGAATGAGGGCTGGGCTCCTGGGGCCGCTGCTGCCCACACAACAAGCCCCAGAGCCACCCTGCCCGGCGCCCCTCCTGGGCTGGGTCCTGTCTGCAAAACCGCAGCCTGGGCCAGCTCCACTGGGGCCTGGTCGGGGCCTCTCCCAGCTCGGCGCCTGCGCCGGGAGCCGGGGTCCTTTTCCAGAAGGCCGGGCACTTCCGCCGTCTGGCCTGGACGGGACCTGCTTCCCCGCCAGCGGGGACGCAGGGCTTGCTCTGCCCCTTGGGAAGATGGCAGCTGCTTCCCTCAGGCTCTGGGGCCACCTGCAGAGCCTTCCTCCTGAACATCCGCAGGAGCCTGGCCATCCTGGAACCGAGCGGGGAGCAGGTGTGAGTCTGGGCTCAAGGCAGCCTTTCATTCCTGGGCCTTTTCTGTCCCTCCTCCTCCCTGCTCCAACCACAGCCGCCCCCTCTGCCCCCACAGGAGTGCAGGGAGTGCCATCTACACACACGGGCAGGAGTTCATTGCATGATCTGCTCCCAACGTTCCCCCTCATAATCCCTGCTGCTGCAATATCCAGGAACTCTCATCCTTTTCCAGCAATGAGGTCAGTCCCAAAGACCATCGGTTACTCTGGACAAGCAGCCCCCTCCTGTCGTCCCAGGCCACTCTCCCGCCCAGGCTAGAGAAGGAACAGAACTCAGGCGTCCGGACTTCTCCTGGGAAAAGACCCTCGGCACAGGAAGCACAGGGCCCTCCTCATTCCCCATTGATTTCCAGACTCAGCAGCTCACAGGGTCTGGCCCAGTTCAGAGACTCTCAGCCTGGGGAACAGTGTCCCACAAGGGAAGGGCTGGGAGCCCCACTGCTGGAACCTTTCCAAACACACTGGAGACGGCTCTGGAGAAGCCCCTGCCTGGCATAAGAAGGAGGGGCTCTTGGGGGCTGTTTGCAAAGGAAATCCCCCTTTGGAGATAGTCTCTCCCCGTTTCTGCCTCTCCCCAGACAGACAGGGGAAGCCACCGAGGAACCCGAATGCCACTCACTTGCTCTCAGTGATGGGATAATGGATGGCGGATGTTCAGGGTCAGCAGACGTCCCTCGCCCTCCTCCTCACTCTCCAAGCCCAAGGCAGGCTGGAGAGGGTGGTGACCTCAGGAGTTACCCTGCCCAGCCAGCAGGCAGGGTGATGACACGAGGGCGATCGACTGGCTGTGAAAACAAGAGTCTGTCTGATTGCCAAGGGACGGAGAAACTCAGCCAGCAGCAGGGGGGTGCAGAACACGGCCCTAGGGCAGAGGTGACAGCGCCTCCGGGATCCTGACATCCCAGCACTTTACACACCTTCCTGCAGCCTCCCAAACCCACTGGGCTGTAGCGATGGGACCCCAAACCTACTGACGGCAAACGGACTCAGCTACCAGCTCAGGGTCACACCGAGTGTCAGAGCCATGGATGGATCCCTTCACTAACCACGGCCGCACACTCCCTCCCACAGCTGGCAATTGCAACCAGGCCCTAATGTCTGGTCCCCCTGCCTTTGAGAGGGAGTGTCACTCCTGCTTCCATTGCTGCCTATTGATCTGTGGGACTTTGGGCAAGTTGCTCCCCCTCTCTATGGCTCTCTGGGACTCACATCCCTGAATGGACTTTAAAAAAGACAATGGTTAAAGTTTGGCCCCAACTAGTTCTTGTTTCTCAAGACTAGCCATTTTAGCAAAGTTTAGAATTCTTGACATTCAACACCTGGAAACTTCCCTTTCTCCTTCGCAGATGGCCTTAACATCCCTTATCTCACCCAGGCTCCCTGCTGCCTGGAGTTAGAGAATTGACCCTGTTCCCATTGGACCTACCCAAGGTGTCACACAGCAAAGCGGTGACGGAGCCAGAAAGAGAAGACAACAGTCCTGATTCCTGTTCTGACTAACAGACAACAACCCGCCAGAGGCAGGATAAAGCCCAGGAAATCAGATGTGAACATTTTCATGGAAACCGTTTTCTGTCAGAAAATCCATTCAGACAAAACCACTTTGTTTCTTGAAATCATAAGAAGTAGGATGAAAATTCTTTGCAAAAATATTTGTTTCCAAAACAAGAGCATCTCCTGTTTGTCACAGTGCAGTCAACTGTTTCGTCGTACACAAAGGGGACACACTATGATCTAGCAAAAAGAAAAGGAGTACTTGTGGCACCTTAGAGACTAATGAATTTATTTGAGCATAAGCTTTCGTGAGCTCCAGCTCACTTCATCGGATGCATCTGTAGCTCACGACAGCTGTAGCTCACGAAAGCTTATGCTCAGGTAAATTGTCCTCCTATTCTTTTTGCAAATACAGACTAACACGGCTGCTACTCTGAAACCAACTATGATCTAGAAAATTAGATGAGATGCTTCAGTCTGAGCTAAGTAGTTGCTGCTCTTCACAATTTCAAAAGAATAAAATACAAATAAAAGAGAATATTAGGTCATAATCAGATATGGCTCAGTGTGATCGGACACCGCCTAGTCTGCACTGCTCCGAGTGACACTCTTCAGTGGATCCCCAGCATCCACCCATGGCGAGGTAGGTGGGAGAGGATTGTTATTCGTACTTGACAGAAGGAGAAACGAAGGCTGAGAAAGGAGCAGGGACTTGTCTTAGCTGATGCAGCCAGTCAGTAGCAGAATTGCTCTCAAATGAGCTACAGACCAGCAATTGTTCCTAGTAATTATGCAGCAATTATTTGAGAAGAATTGGAATGTTCAAGAGGATCATGAACTGCTCCGAGACAATGAATGGAGAGCAGCATCCACATTGGTCAGACATATAACTGGTTGTGGCTTATTTGCTTGGTCATAAAAGAGAACAACAAAGACCAGATTTTCCTCCCTGTCAATAGCCCCCTCCTCAGCTGATCAAGGTTGAGACTTTGAAGGGTGGGAGGCTAAGGGTTCTCATCAAATAGCCCAAAGAATGGCCCTGATCACCACCGAGGCAATCACTCTCGGAGCCCTATTCCAGTCTCCTCTCTGTGAGGGCCTCCCAGAACCCACCCGGCCCCCGCTCCACACACAGAACACCTGGTGGTGGGAGGAGAGCAGAGGAAAAGGACAACGAAAGCAAGAAGAGAAAGGTAGGAGGGACAGAGGAAAGAGAAAACAAAAAGGAGAAACCCCAATGTCCCCAGTGATTCTAAGGGACAAAGTCCTAGGTCGGAAATAAAATACTGCCCCCACAATCTAATGTTTTCCTTTCCTAAAAATCAGCCGGCACCTGATGGATCAGACTGAACAGGTTCCAAACCTCTCCGAGGCTCTTACCTTCTATACAGGGACGTCTGTTTTTGAGCAAAACCACTACAAGAAAAGGAGAAAACTCCAAAGAGGGTCCTCCTTGCGCTCACGAACGTGAAAGTGAATGCTCTCTCAGTCCTCCAGGAGAGACCTCGAGAAGGAGACGTGCTGAAGCAAAGCCACAGGGATCTCCGAGGTTGCCCCTGTCCTGCACCCCTGTCCTGCCTGGCTGATGTCAAGATCTCTCTGTGAGATCATCGCCTCCCCGCCACCTTTGTCCAATAGGCTGAGGTCCTGCCAAAGGCCCTTGTGATGTCACTGCCACACCCACCCCTCCCCTGCAGTGCTGATGTCCTGCCCCTGTCCAGCCACACTGGATGTTTCAGCCGCTTCCCCGGGATCACCCCACGCAATGTCACTTCCTTGTGGGGTGACACTGACTACACAGTAGAACACAGAGGTTCTTCCCCAGGCCGCAATTAGGTTTTCACAAGTTAGTTGACTTTATGGCCAGAAGCAACCGTTAGAGCATTTAATCTGATCCCCTGCGTATCCTAAGGCCTCCTGTATATCAGAAGAGCTGGGCTTTTCTTTTACTCAAATGTTTTCCAGAAAGGCATCTAGTCTTTATTCGAAGAGATCAAGAGATGGAGAATCCATCATTTCTCTTGATAGTTTGTGCCAATGACAAATCACCCTCTTACAAATCCGGGTCTTATTGTCATTATACTTTTTCTGATTTCTGCTTCCATCCATGGGGTCTTGTCATGCCTTTCTCTGCTACATAAAAGAGCCCTTTTATACTCAACATTTTCTCTCCATGAAGTCAAGCAACTCACCTCTCATTTGTCTTTTGTGTATACTAAACAGATTGAGCTTTTTCAATGTCTCATTAGAAGGCATCATCCCCATCACTCAATTACGAATCTTTTCTGTACCCTCTCCAATTGTTTTAACATAATATTCAAAATGTGGACACAAGAACTGGATTCAACATTCCAGCATCAGTCTCACCAATGCTCTTTCACTTCCCTTTCCATTCTCACTACTCTATCCAGCCAAGAATGGCTTTAACCTTTTTTACCACAGTTTCATATTGACAGACCATGCTGAGCAGCTCGTCCACTATGGCCCCGAAATCCTTTTCAGGGTCAATGCTTTCCAACGGATCGTCCCCCATTCTGTAGGGTGCCACCTGACTCCTTTGTTACTGAAGCTATGGGGTTGCATTTGGCTTTATTAAAACCTAATTATTTAGTAAGTATTTTAGAAGAACTAGCCCATTAGAGAGAGAATCGTGAATTACTCAAAGACAATGAATGGAGAACAGCGGCAAGAGCAATCAAATACATGTTTGGTTATGGCTTATTTCCTTGGTCTTAAAAGAGAGTAACGAGGACCTGAGTCTCCTCCCTCACAATAGCCCCAAACTCCCCCAATCAGCACTGAGACTCTGAGAAGCACAAAGCTGAGAGTCCTCACCAGATGTCCCAGGCCACCACCGGAGGGAGTCACTCTTAGAGCACCATTCCAGCCACATGTCTTTGGGAGGGCCTCCCGCAATGAGAGTTGGAGTGCAACCCCCCATCCCCAACTCTACAGGCACAGACAGGTCCTGGTGGTGAAAGGAAAGCAGGGGAAAAGGACAAAGATGCAAGAGAAGACAAGAAAGGAGGGAGAGGCAGGAAAAGGGAAAACAAAAAGGAGAAACCCCAATGTCCCCAGTAATTCTAAGGGACAAAGTCCTAGGTCGGAAATAAAATGCTGCCCCGACAATCTAATGTTTTCCTTTCCTAAAAATCAGCTGGCACCTGATGGATCAGACTGGTCAGGTTCCAAACCTCTCTGAGGCTCTTACCTTCTATACAGGGACGTCTGTTTTTGAGCAAAACCACTACAAGAAAAGGAGAAAACTCCAAAGAGGGTCCTCCTTGCGCTCACGAATGTGAAAGGGAATGCTCTCTCAGTCCTCCAGGAGAGACCTCGAGAAGGAGACGTGCTGAAGCAAAGCCACAGGGATCTCCGAGGTGGCCCCTGTCCTGCACCCCTGTCCTGCCTGGCTGATGTCAAGATCTCTCTGTGAGGTCATCGCCTCCCCACCACCTTTGTCCAATAAGCTGAGGTCCTGCCAAAGGCCCTTGTGATGTCACTGCCACACCCACCCCTCCCTTGCAGTGCTGATGTCCTGCCCCTGTCCAGCCACATTGGATGTTTCAGCTGCTTCCCCTGGATCACCCCACGCAATGAGCGTTCATTGTGGGCTCAAGCCCAACACAGTAAAACGTCAGAGGCTTCTCCCCATGCTACGCTCAGTTTTTCATAAACTAGCAGACTTTATGGACAGAAGAGACAGTTAGAGCATGTCATCTCACCCCCTGCCTATCACATGCTTTCTGTAGAGCATAGTAGCTAGTTTTTGACTACACACGTTCCAGAAAGCCATCTAGTCTTCATTAGAAGACATCAAGAGGTGGGGAATTCCCACCACTTCCCTTTCTAGTTTCTTCCTTTGGTGATTCATCCTCACGGTTGAATATGTGTGCCCTCTTTCTAATATGAATTGGTCTCTTTTGAGTTTCCAGCCACTGGGTCTTGTTATTCTTTTCTCTGCTAGATTAATGAGCCCTTTCATACCCGATATTTTCTCTCCATGAAGTCACTTCAACGACGTCACCTCCTGATCTTTTTTATCATCGAAACAGGCTGAGCTCTTTCAATAGCTCACTCGCAGGCATTTTTCTCCAGCCCACAAAACGTTTCATTGCTTTTTGCTGCCCCATCTCCAATATTTCCAAATCTTTTTTCAAAGGTGGACGCCAAAACTGGATGCAGGATTCCATGATCAGTCTTCCTCATGGTGTGTCACCTCCCTATGCTCCTCACTGCTCTTTTCATACATCTAATGATGGCTTAGCCCTGTTCACCACAGCATCACCTTGGGTGCTCATGTTCAATGGCTTGCCTAGCATAGCCCTAAATCCTCTTCACACTCAGTGCTTTCCTGGATACACTTCCCCACTCTGTAGGTGTGGCCTACATGCTTTGTCGCTAGCTATAGGACCCTTCATTTGGTTCTTTTCCAACTTGTTTTCTTTGAATGGCTCCAGCTTACCAAGGGATCCGATTGCTCTGTGTCGCTGCCCTTTCCTCATCATTAATTACCACTCTGCTACTATTTTATCACCCACCAATGTTAGCAGAAGTGAAATTTTATTTGGGTTGCGGTTCATTGATATTTATTTTCAAGAAATAGTCCTTGAGAGCCTCTTCATATCCCTCGTGCCCAT
The DNA here is from genome assembly GCF_965140285.1 of Lepidochelys kempii. Lineage (NCBI taxonomy): Eukaryota > Metazoa > Chordata > Testudines > Cheloniidae > Lepidochelys > Lepidochelys kempii. The sequence continues at coordinate 43,400,450 of NC_136393.1, read as the reverse complement.
AACCTGCTCCACACAGCACAGTGAGAAAAGGCCGCCCAGCCCAGCTCTGCCCTAGGGGCTAAGCACAGAACAAACGTAGGAGCTTGTGTCATCCATAGCTTCAGAACAACATGTGGGGGTCATCAGCTTACAAAGACACTCTAGACCGGTAGCGTAGACAGGCCCCAAATGTATCTAAGTGTCCCGCCTTGCAAAACAGGAGAGAAAAAAACATAACCTTGAGTAGCTTTATTTTATAGTCGTGGAAACTGAGGCACACAGAAGCAAAGAGATTTGCTCATGGTCAAAAAGTCAGGAATAGAAAATGGCCCATCTGCTGATAGTCAGTCCTGGGCCCTAGCCGTGTTTGTCCTGGCTTCTCTGCTTCAGCTCCAGTAACAACCCGAGTTGAGGTTTTCTTCCTCTCTGTGTCCTTTAACTTCACGTCACTGGAGAAGAAAGATTGTTTCTGACCAGCTGGGTCTAATGCTTAAAAACCTTAATTTTTTTCTTTCGCTAGGATAACGCTGGGCATTTTCTCTCATTCACTTTCCTTTGGAATAATTTCAATCCAGTCCAAAGGATTTCCTCTTCCATTGTGTCTTCAGCACCTTTCCTAGCAAACAGTTACTGTTCAAGCCCAGGTTTCCAGTTTCAGGCTGTCCCAGGGTGAGATGGCCATGAAAGGGGTAGTAGCTCAACTGAACCTATCCCCAGGTGAAGGGAATAAGTGCAGGGGTCACATGAGAAGGAGCAGGATGTATCTAGGGTCCAGGCCTGTTGGGCGATATAAGAACAGCCTGTGCTCAGCCAGGAGAGAGACCCGCAATGGGGGCAGGCCTGGGAGGGGCTTGGATAGTCCTTTCAAGTCAGTTTCGGTACACATTAGGGGATGGAACAGCCAAGCTGCTAGGGTTGGGAGCTGGGCCTCCTGGCAGTGTCCAGGAACGAAAGCACAGCACCTGCCAGGAGGGGAGTCCCCACAGAGGGACACCGTCATCTCCCAGGAAGGGAAAAGGCTCTCACTGCCATTTCTTAACCTCATGGGGTGTTCTCCTGCTCCGCCAACCCCACCCCTATTTCAGCATCTCCAGGTGCCTGAGGGAGCAGGAACCAGAGGCCATCCTGCAGCTGGGACAGAGATGGAGGTTGATGACCTACCTGCCCGTGGTGACCATGGTGCAGGACAGCCCTCAGGACATGCAAATGCAGCTCCAGATCTACAGAATGCAGCTTCCCTTTGCTGGCACGAGACCTTGCAGGTTGCGGGGGGTGAGACAGGCACTAACTTTTGGTAACCCTCAGTGGGATCAGAGGGTAATGGTTTGTAGAAAGTGGTGTTGGAGAGCGTTACAAAAACTAGGCAAGCCATTTACAACACACACTTTGTTTCTCTACAAAAGAAAAAGGACACTAAACTCTCTAAACTACTACATGCCACAAGGGGCTACAACAGTGGTTCTCTTAACGCACCCACCAATATTGTTAATGTATCCACCCATACTTTTAGCCCAGCAGAAGAATCTGTCCTATCTCGGGTCCTCTCCTTCTGCCCCTCCACCCCCATGAATATGATACCGTTCTGTGGTGACCTAGAATCCTATTTTCGACGTCTCCGACTCAAGGAATATTTCTAACACACCTCTGAGCAACATACTAACCCACAGAGACCTTCCTACCAAGACGACAAAAAGAAGGATTCTGGGTGGACTCCTCCTGAAGGTCGAAACAACAGACTGGACTTCTACAGAGAGTGCTTCCACCGACGTGCACGGGCTGAAATTGTGGAAAAGCAGCATCACTTGGCCCATAACCTCAGCCGTGCAGAACACAACGCCATCCACAGCCTCAGAAACAGCTCAGACATGATAATCAAGAAGGCTGAAAAAGGAGGTGCTGTCGCCATCATGAATAGGTCAGAATATAAAAAAGAGGCTGCTAGGCAGGTCTCCAGCACCACTTTCTACAAGCCATTACCCTCTGATCCCACTGCGGGTTACCAAAAGAAACTACACCATCTGCTCAAGAAACTCCCTGAAAAAGCACAAGAACAAATCTGCACAGACACACCCCTAGAACCCCGACCTGGGATATTCTATCTGTGACCCAAGATCCATAAACCTGGAAATCCTGGATGCCCCATCATCTCAGGCTTTGGCACCCTGACTGCAGGATTGTCTGGCTATGTAGACTCTCTCCTCAGGCCCTACGCTACCAGCACTCCCAGCTATCTTCGAGACACCACTGACTTCCTGAGGAAACTACAATCCATCGGTGATCTTCCTGAAAACACCATCCTGGCCACTGTGGACGTAGAAGCCCTCTACACCAACATTCCACACAAAGATGGACTACAGGCCCTCAGGAACAGTATCCCCGATAATGTCACGGCAAACCTGGTGGCTGAATTTTGTGACTTTGTCCTCACCCATAACTATTTCACATTTGGGGACAATGTATATCTTCAAACCAGCGGCACTGCTTTGGGTACCTGCATGGCCCAACAGTATGCCAACATTTTTATGGCTGACTTAGAATAACGCTTCCTCAGCTCTCGTCCCCTAATGCCCCTACTCTACTTGTGCTACATTGATGACACCTTCATCATCTGGACCCATGGAAAAGAAGCCCTTGAGGAATTCCACCATGATTTCAACAATTTCTATCCCACCATCAACCTCAGCCTGGACCAGTCCACACAAGAGATCCACTTCCTGGACACTATGGTGCTCATAAGCGATGGTCACATAAACACCACCCTATACTGGAAACCTATTGACCACTCTACTTACCTACATGCCTCCAGCTTCCATCCAGGACACACCACACGATCCATTGTCTACAGCCAAACTCTACGATACAACCGCATTTGCTTCAACCCCTCAGGCAGAGACAAACACCTACAAGATCTCTATCAAGCATTCTTACAACTACAATACACACCTGCTGAAGTGAAGAAACAGATTGACAGAGCCAGAAGAGTACCCAGAAGTTACCTACTACAGGACAGGCCCAACAAAGAAAAAACAGAATGCCACTAGACATCACCTTCAGCCCCCAACTAAAACCTCTCCAACGCATCATCAAGGATCTACAACCTATCCTGAAGGACACCCAATCACTCTCACAGATCTTGGGAGACAGGCCAGTCCTTGCGTACAGACAGCCCCGCAACCTGAAGCAAATACTCACCAGCAACCACACACCACACAACAGAACCACTAACCCAGGATCCTATCCTTGCAACAAAGCCCGTTGCCAACTGTGTCCACATATCTATTCAGGGGACACCATCATAGGGCCTAATCACATCAGCCACACTATCAGAGGCTCGTTCACCTGCACATCTACCAATGTGATATATGCCATCATGTGCCAGCAATGCCCCTCTGCCATGTACATTGGTCAAACTGGACAGTCTCTACGTAAAAGAATAAATGGACAAAATCAGACGTCAAGTATTATAACATTCAAAAACCAGTCGGAGAACACTTCAATCTCTCTGGTCACGCAATTACAGACATGAAGGTCGCTATCTTACAACAAAAAAACTTCAAATCCAGACTCCAGCGAGAAACTGCTGAATTGGAATTCATTTGCAAATTGGATACTATTAATTTAGGCTTAAATAGAGACTGGGAGTGGCTAAGTCATTATGCAAGGTAGCCTATTTCCCCTTGTTTTTTCCTACCCCCCCCCCGCCCCCAGACGTTCTGGTTAAACTTGGATTTATATTGGAAATGGCCCACCTTGATTTTCATACACATTGTAAGGAGAGTGGTCACTTTGGATAAACTATTACCAGCAGGAGAGTGAGTTTGTGTGTGTGGTTTTTGGAGGGGGGTGGGTGAGAAAACCTGGATTTGTGCTGGAAATGGCTCACCTTGATGATCAATCACATTGTAAAGAGAAAAGGAGTACTTGTGGCACCTTAGAGACTAACAAAATAAATTGATTAGTCTCTAAGGTGCCACAAGTCCTCCTTTTCTTTTTGCGAATACAGACTAACACGGCTGTTACTCTGAAAATTGTAAAGAGAGTGGTCACTTTGGATGGGCTATTACCAGCAGAAGAGTGAATTTGTGTGTGGGGAGTGGAGGGTAAGAAAACCTGGATTTGTGCTGGAAATGGCCCAACTTGATTATCATACACATTGTAAGGAGAGTGATCACTTTAGATAAGCTATTACCAGCAGGAGAGTGGGGTGGGAGGAGGTATTGTTTCATGGTCTCTGTGTATATAATGTCTTCTGCAGTTTCCACAGTATGCATCCGATGAAGTGAGCTGTAGCTCACGAAAGCTCATGCTCAAATAAATTGGTTAGTCTCTAAGGTGCCACAAGTCCTCCTTTTCAGTTTGAGAACTGCAAAACTAAGCATCTCTGATGGTATCTTCTAGACTGAGCACTGAATCCCATTGGGTAGATAGAAAGATTAACCTCCATAATCTATACAGAAGCCTGTGGAACCCCATAAGATTGGGTCCTTAATCCATGAAGTATTGGAACTCATTTACAGAACTTTTCTTAAACGTTACATGAATATATTGTCTCGTACTATAGAATTAGAATTTCTCATCCCTATTCCATGATGAGAGATCTTTGAGCTATAATGTATCTTAATTAAAACTATCTTTAGATAGCTTTCTGAGGGGCAAAAAACATTTTATCAAACAAATCCAATTTTTTTTTTTAAATCATTGATTTTTATCCACCCTGGTTGCAAGTGAATAGCAAAGCTGGTCCCAGCAGGGAGCCAGAGTGTCCCAAATCCTTAGCGGGTGGGAGAGCCTCTCTGTGAGCCTCTGTAAAGCATCTCACTTCAACAGTGACTGGTTGAACGATTTATTGTAAGGGACGCCCTTTCTCAGACCCTTTCCCTTTATTGTCTCCCAACCCTCCACGTCAGTCCCTGACCCAGGATTGCCAAGCCAAACTCAAATACTACTTGTTTGAAATCTCACAGCTCGCCAAGATTACCTAATTGTCCAGGTGGCTGAGCCCGAAGGCAGCTCTGTGAACACCTCCATACCGAATGCCAGCTCCATTTCAGAGACGTCTTTCTTCGTGCAGAAATAGAACACCTCCACCTCTTCGTGGGAAGATGTCGTTTACTCCTCTGATGGGGGCTCCCAAACAGTCCTCAGTTCCGTCAAGGAGACACTCTCCTTTTCCAGTGGATACTTCAAGATGGAGAATGTGAGCAAAGGGGCTGAAGGAGTTTACAGGATTCAAGATGAAATGTACAGGAAGTGTGTGGCTGTCGTAAACTTTACCGTGGTGGGTAAGTTGTGCACTCAGTGACCCCAGAAAAAACTCTGCTCCCCTTGCACTTCTCAGGCCATGTAAAGCCTGTGGAAACATCCTATAAACTCACAGAATATGGAAGACCCCAGCAGATATTGAGCTGGGAGAGCCATCTCCTCTGCAGCCCCAGCCCAAGGGGTGTGTCACGTGGGAATGCGTGAGGAGAGGGACTAGCCAGACCACAATGCACTCTGGCTCTTCTCAGTGGAAGGACGGTCCCTGAGGGCCCCCTGCCAGCCGGCACACACTAGAGCAGCCCCCAAGCTGCTATAACCAATGACGGGACTGGCATTAGAGCTAGGGCAGAGAACCAGGAAGGTGTAAATCCTGTTGTGCCAGAGCAAGAGTCTTCTCTACACTAGGCCCACCGATGTTCCGACCACTGACTCTAGTAACAATGAACATTTTTTGCAAACATGGTCAGCTAGTGACCCAGCTGCCCCGGGGAGGCTAGTCCCTGGCCCCACCCCTCCCTTTCTGCCCCCTTGCCCCTGCAAGAGCCCAAAGCACCCCCACCGTGGCCCCCGGCCCCAGTGCCGGGCAGCTGTCAGGGAGAGGCCCCAGGCCAGCACGGTTGCTGTGTCCTCAGGCCTGGCAGGGCAGAGCGCTGGGAACAGCAAGAGGGGGCCTGGCCTGTGGCGGAGCGTGGGCAGAGCCATGGTAGGCTGTCTGGCAAGTCACAGGCTCCCCCTGCCTACGATACCTGCTGCCCATATTTGCAAAGTTTCTGCAGTGCAGGCAAGGTTTCAAGCACCCCAAGGGCTCACAGGGAAAGTGGCATGTGTTGTATAGGCCATGGGGTAACTTTTATTTTTATGGTGCCTAGCAAGCCTTTTGTTCATCAGGCTGCTCGTTAACATACCCCTGGCTCTGTCTGACTGCGGGATCAGGAGCAAACATTCATGAAGGGTCTGCGCTGAAATCCCTGGGAAATACGTAGTATGCCGTGACCTGTTTTATCTCTGGCCACTGTCACCCTAGTCTCTGAGGCCCAGATCTTCAAAGATCAATGGGAATCGGATACCTAAATACCTTGTAGGATCTGGGCCTAAGGGCCAGATTGTCAAAGGTATTTAGGCACCTAAAGCTGCAAATAGGCACGTAGGGGAATTTTCAAAAGCATGCAGCTGCCTAACTCTCACTGAAGACGGTAGTTAGTCACTTTTGAAAATCCCATTAGTGACCTACCTGCATCTTCAGGAATGCAAATACCTTTGAGTAGCTGGCCCTAGATAATCAAAGGGCTCCAGGGCAGAGGCTGGAATTGAACCAGGCACTTATGGCTCCTAGATCAGCACCTCCCCCTTAGGCCAACCTTCTGCAGTGCAGGCAAGAAGAGGAGAATCAGGCATGTGGTATACGGAGTCCTCACCAACACTTTCCTCCTTCTTTTCTCGTTCCAGAGCCCAGCTCATTCCCACCTACTGTGTCTGGGACCTCCGGTGCTGAGGAGGAAGCTCGTGATGAGACCAAAGGGGATGGGAAGTAGCTTGTGATGGGAGATTTCCTTCCCCAGTAGCCTCTCTCCTCCCAGCCTGAATTTCACACGCCCGTCCCAGGTCCCACTGACATCAGGGTGAGCTTGAGGGCAGTGTCCAGTTGTTCCAGATCTTCTCAGGTGGCCTGAGGGCTTGGGCCACAATTGGCCAAAAATGGACCACGGGGAGCTGGCACAGCAGAGTTGGCTATGGCCAAGGACAAGCCCTTGGCTGATTGAGGAGCCGTGTTTGGGGCCTCTCAACGCGAGTGCAGAGTGTCAATTAAGGGGATGAGTTCAGGGGCAGAAAACTGTGATCCCCAAAACCCAGCATGCTCTGGGGGGGAGCCACCTATGCTAGCCAATGGGAGATGTTGATGAGAGGGGTGTGTCCTAAGCCCTGCCCCTCTCTGTGTTCGATGCTTGTTGTGGCTTGTGATCCTGAGAAAACCCCTCTCTTGCAGTCAGGTGATTTAGATGCTGCTTAAGTCATATCTTGCAGGAATAAGTTAGGTACCTGCCTTGCTCCATGCAAAATGGCAGAGGGGCCATCCTAACCCAGCCCTGTTGTCAGAGCACTCAGCTGGGAGAGTCCCGTTCAATTCTCCATCATTAAAAAAAGAAGTCAGTCCATTCTTCTGAATGCTCTCAGACAGGCAACTCCTGTTTGTCTGGGTTCGGTGAGGGAGTTGCTTAGTCACAGTCAAATAATTTACTTAACAGTCCAATTCATCTAAGTATTATATTTAACGGGTTTCTGGAATTTGTAACCGCTTTAGCAAGGTCATTGCATGACAGGCTGGTGCACCGTTAAAAGAAACAGGTGCTAGGCGGAAGTAAGCAGCAGCATCTTAAAAGCATTTGTCAACCATTCAGCTTTCTTCAAGTTGCAAGGAGAGAGGCTTGTAGATGGCCTAGAGAAGAAATCGCTTTGCATGAGGATTCTGTCGGTGTTTAAACCGAAGGGGTGTTTTCTGCAAAGGGAGTAGGTGGGAAGGAACCTGCTTTATGGCTCAGGCTCTGTCTGCACTTAAAACACGATAGCTGCTGCAGCCCTTCAGTACAGACACTTCCCACAGCAACGGGACTCCGAGTCCAGCGCTCTAGGCCTCGCTGCCTCCATTCGACAGCTGCAGCGGCACAGGAGCTAGCAAACAGAACTGTAAACAGGGGAGTTTGAGTGGGAGTTCTGTTGGAGGAGAAGGTATTTGTGTGTGTTTGGTTTTGTATTGGTAATATCTGTATGTGTAGAGGCTTGTAGGGGCTTTGTGCTGGGAGAGAAGCTGAGCCCTGATTAGGGGGCGGGGCTTCACTGACTAGGGGTCCTATAAAGGTAGCAGCCAGTCAGGCAGCGGCACAGGAGCTAGCAAACAGAGCTGTAAACAGGGGAGTTTGTCTTGTGGTGCTTGTGTGGGGTTTGGTTTTGCTGTGGGTGGTGGTGTTTTGGTGTGGTTTGTGTTTCCCAGATTAACAGGATTTAGGTGGGAAGGCTATGACAGATTCAGAGGTGGCAGTGGGAGTGACCCATGTAGCAGATGACACAATGAAGATGACTGGATGTGGAAGCTGTGGTATGTACATGATCCTGGAGGGGGCACCTGGTAAGAGTTTTGTCTGCATGAAATGCCGTCTGATAGAGCTGATGGAGGAAAAGATCAGAGGTTTGGAGATGCAGGTGGAAAGTCTGGTAGAGTTTAGGAAGGGGTTTGAGCAGATTATGGAGCAAAGACATGAGGTATCTGAAGGGAAAAGCTCAGACTTGCAGATGGAAGCAGGACTAGGGAATTCTGAGGTGAGACTGGGTGAGGAAAGTGGTCAGTGGAAGCATGTGACTAAAAGAACTAGGCAGAGGAAAAGACGGGCTAGTGAAGGAGAAATAGAGCTTCAGAATAGGTTTGCAGAGTTGGAAAATGAAGAAGGGGCTCAGCAGGTAGTCACTGAAGGTGACAGGGCAAGGAAGAAGAGAAGAGCGGTTAGTCCTATAGGAAAAGGGGAAGAGTTAATGGAGATTACACCAAATATGAGCCCCAGGAGGATACAGGATGGGTTAAAAAGGATTACAAGGGAGAATGGGAATGGAAAGAACTTGCAGCCAGAGGGAACAGGGGATAGACTGGAGAATAGCACCGTCACTAGGAAAAGGCAGGTCTATGTGATTGGGGACTCTTTACTGAGAAGAATAGATAGGCCTGTAACCAGAGCTGATCCAGAAAATAGGAGGGTGTGCTGTCTTCCAGGTGCTAAGATACGGGATGTAGACCTGAGGTTGAAAAGGATTCTAAAGGGAGCGGGAAAGAATCCCCTAATTATCCTTCATGTGGGAACAAATGATACGGCTAGATTCTCGCTGGAAAGTATTAAGGGAGACTATGCTAGGCTGGGGAGGACGCTTAAGGAAATTGAGGCTCAGGTGATCTTTAGTGGGATTCTGCCTGTTCCTAGAGAAGGGCAACAAAGGTGTGACAAGATTATGACTATCAATAGATGGCTTAGGCAGTGGTGCTATAAGGAGGGCTTTGGGATGTATGGCCATTGGGAGGCATTCATGGATAGAGGACAGTTCTCTCGGGATGGACTTCATCTGAGTAGGGAAGGAAATAGACTTCTAGGATGGAGGCTGGCACAACTGATTAAGAGAGCTTTAAACTAGGAATTTGGGGGAGATGGTTGGGAGATGTCCAGGTAATCTCCACGCCAGAATTTAGCATAGAGTGGAAAGAAAATGAAGTAAGAGTGGATACAGCTGTAGGTAGGAGGAAGGGCAGTGTAGATACAAGTCTAATAGGTTATACTGGTAGTAAAATAACCGTGCCTAATAGGGTACAGAATGTGAGTGAGGCCAAACAGCAAAAATTAAGATGTTTGTACACTAATGCAAGGAGCCTAGGTAACAAAATGGAGGAACTAGAGTTACTGGTGCAGGAAGTGAAACCAGATATTATAGGTATAACAGAGACCTGGTGGAATAGTAGTCATGACTGGGCTACAGGTATTGAAGGGTATGTGCTGTTTAGGAAAGACCGAAATAAAGGTAAAGGTGGTGGAGTAGCACTGTATATCAATGATGAGATAGAATGTAAAGAAATAAGAAGCGATGAAATGGATATGACTGAGTCTGTCTGGGCAACAATTAAATTGGGGAAGAAAACTATTAGAGCCTCCCCTGGGATAGTGCTTGGGGTGTGCTATAGACCGCCGGGATCTAATTTGGATATGGATAGAGCCCTTTTTAATGTTTTTAATAAAATAAATATTAATGGAAACTGTGTGATCATGGGAGACTTTAACTTCCCAGATATAGACTGGAGGACGAGTGCTAGTAATAATAATAGGGCTCAGATTTTCCTAGATGCGATAGCTGATGGATTCCTTCAGCAAGTAGTTGCTGAACCGACTAGAGGGGATGCCATTTTAGATTTGGTCTTGGTGAGTAATGAGGACCTCATAGAGGAAATGGTTGTAGGGGATAATCTTGGCTCAAGTGATCATGAGCTAATTCAGTTCAAACTGAATGGAAGGATTAACAAAAATAAATCTGCAACTAGGGTTTTTGATTTCAAAAGGGCTGACTTTCAAAAATTAAGGAAATTAGTTAGGGAAGTGGATTGGACTGAAGAATTTATGGGTTTAAAGGTAGAGGAGGCCTGGGATTATTTTAAATTAAAGCTGCAGAAGCTATCGGAAGCCTGCATCCCAAGAAAGGGGAAAAAATTCATAGGCAGGAGTTGTAGACCAAGCTGGATGAGCAAGCATCTTAGAGAGGTAATTAAGAAAAAGCAGAAAGCATATAGGGAGTGGAAGAAGGGAGGGATCAGTAAGGAAAACTACCTTATTGAGGTCAGAATATGTAGGGATAAAGTGAGACAGGCTAAAAGTCAAGTAGAGTTGGACCTTGCAAAGGGAATTAAAACCAATAGTAAAAGGTTCTATAGTCATATAAATAGGAAGAAAACAAAGAAAGAAGAAGTGGGACCGCTAAAAACTGAGGATGGAGTGGAGGTCAAGGATAATCTAGGCATGGCCCAATATCTAAACAAATACTTTGCCTCAGTCTTTAATAAGACTAAAGAGGATCTTAGGGATAATGGTAGCATGATAAATGGGAATGAGGATATGGAGGTAGACATCACCATATCTGAGGTAGAAGCGAAACTCAAACAGCTTAATGGGACTAAATCGGGGGGCCCAGATAATCTTCATCCAAGAATATTAAAAGAATTGGCACAGGAAATTGCAAGCCCATTAGCAAGAATTTTTAATGAATCTGTAAACTCAGGGGTTGTACCGTATGATTGGAGAATTGCTAACATGGTTCCTATTTTTAAGAAAGGGAAAAAAAGTGATCCAAGTAATTATAGGCCTGTTAGTTTGACATCTGTAGTATGCAAGGTCTTGGAAAAAATTTTGAAGGAGAAGGTAGTTAAGGACATTGAAGTCAATGGTAAATGGGACAAAATACAACATGGTTTTACAAAAGGTAGATCGTGCCAAACCAACCTGATCTCCTTCTTTGAGAGAGTAACAGATTTTTTAGATAAAGGAAACGCAGTGGATCTAATTTACTTAGATTTTAGTAAGGCGTTTGATACTGTGCCACATGGGGAATTATTAGTTAAATTGGATAAGATGGGCATCAATAGGAAAATTGAAAGGTGGATAGGGAATTGGTTAAAGGGGAGACTACAACGGGTCCTACTGAAAGGTGAACTGTCAAGTTGGAGGGAGGTTACCAGTGGAGTTCCTCAAGGATCAGTTTTGGGACCAATCTTATTTAATCTTTTTATTACTGACCTGGGCACAAAAAGTGGGAGTGTGCTAATAAAGTTTGCAGATGATACAAAGCTGGGAGGTATTGCTAATTTAGAGAAGGACAGGGATACCCTACAGGAGGATCTGGATGATCTTGTAAACTGGAGTAATAGGAATAGGATGAAATTTAATAGTGAGAAGTGTAAGGTCATGCATTTAGGGATTAATAACAAGAATTTTAGTTATAAGCTAGGGACGCATCAACTAGAAGTAACGGAGGAGGAAAAGGACCTTGGAGTATTGGTTGATCATAGGATGACTATGAGCTGCCAATGTGATATGGCTGTGAAAAAAGCTAATGTCGTCTTGGGATGCATCAGGAGAGGTATTTCCAGTAGGGATAAGGAGGTTTTAGTACCGTTATATAAGGCACTGGTGAGACCTCACCTGGAATACTGTGTGCAGTTCTGGTCTCCCATGTTTAAGAAGGATGAATTTAAACTGGAACAGGTACAGAGAAGGGCTACTAGGATGATCCGAGGAATGGAAAACTTGTCTTATGAAAGGAGACTCAGGGAGCTTGGCTTGTTTAGCCTAACTAAAAGAAGGTTGAGGGGAGATATGATTGCTCTCTATAAATATATCAGAGGGATAAATACCAGAGAGGGAGAGGAATTATTTAAACTCAGTACCAATGTGGACACAAGAACAAATGGATATAAACTGGCCACTAGGAAATTTAGATTAGAAATTAGACGAAGGTTTCTAACCATCAGAGGAGTGAAGTTTTGGAATAGCCTTCCGAGGGAAGTAGTGGGGGCAAAAGATCTATCTTGCTTTAAGATTAAACTCGATAAGTTTATGGAGGAGATGGTATGATGGGATAACATGGTTTTGGTAATTAAATATTCATGGTAAATAGGCCCAATGGCCTGTGATGGGTTTTTAGATGGGGTAAGATCCAAGTTACCCGGGAAAGAATTTTCTGTAGTATCTGGCTGATGAATCTTGCCCATATGCTCAGGGTTTAGCTGATCGCCATATTTGGGGTCGGGAAGGAATTTTCCTCCAGGGCAGATTGGAAGGCCCTGGAGGTTTTTCGCCTTCCTCTGTAGCATGGGGCACGGGTCACTTGCTGGAGGATTCTCTGCTCCTTGAGGTCTTCAAACTACAATTTGAGGACTTCAATAGCACAGATATAGGTGTGAGGTCTTTTTTAGGAGTGGTGGGTGAAATTCTGTGGCCTGCATTGTGCAGGAGGTCAGACTAGATGATCATAATGGTCCCTTCTGGCCTAAATATCTATGAATCTATAAGTACAGAAAAGGATGAGAAAAATGATGAGGGACGTGGAGCAGCTTCTGTATGAGGAGAGATTAATAAGACTGGGACTTTTCACCTTGGAAAAGAGATGACTAATGGGGGATACGATAGAGGTGTATAAAATCATGACTGATGTGGAGAAAGTAAATCAGGAAGTGTTGTTTACTCTTTCTCATAAGACAAGAACCAGGGGTCACCCAATGAAATTAATAGGCAGCAGGTTTAAAAGAAACAAAAGGAAGTATTTCTACACACAATGGAGAGTCAACCTGTGGAACTCCTTGCCAGAGGATGTTGTGAAGGCCAAGACTATAACAGGGTTCAAAAAAGAACTAGATAAGTTCATGGAGGACAGGTCCCCCAACTGCTATTGGCTAGCATGGGCAGGGATGGTTTCCCTAGTCTATATTTTCAAGAAGCTGGGAATGGGTGACAGGGGATGGATCACTTGATTACCAGAGCTCCTCTGATTCTGGGTTGTTTTTTTTTTTAAATCTCTCCACAATTTTGGTTGCAACTGAAACTTCTAGTTAAAGCGATCAGTGGAGGGGGGGGGCGGGGTCTGGACGCTCTGTCGCCTTGCGCTTTGTTTGTGTCACCTTTACACTGATGCAAAGTGAGCAAGAAATACCAAAAGAACTGCAGGCACTAGTGTAAATGACACACACCAGGATCAGGGTAAGGCTGGATTGGGGCCCAGAACTCTTCCCTCACCCACCCATCACGGCACAAGGAGTTTGATCCTGGGCCTCATGCCAACTGCCCATAAGGGGCAGCTTAGAAATTCTTCGGTTGTACAAAGCTGGTGTGTCTCCCTATGTCACCTGCCTCCTTCCAATCTTTAGTCTGGGGACGTGGTGTGGTAGCAAAGAGAGTGTGGTGCAAAATGCTGGCTCAGAACTGCTGCCACGACAGCCAGTGTAACTTAGAGCAGCCTCAACAGTGCTCTAAGTTTTATGTCAGGTGCTATTTCAGGCACCAGCCAGCCGAATCTTGGGGGAACAAAAGGGTGACTTCAAGCCCCCTTTTCCCATCCCTCTCTGCTGAGCCAAGTGAAAACTTGGCACTGCTGAGAATTCAGACCCAGGCATAAGGCAATGGAGAACCCCAATCTTTCTTCTGCTGTGGAGAGTTGGTAAAACTCAAAGCCCAGATGGCACCGTTATTAAGCCCATTATTTTTTTCTCTTTGCTATTTAAAAATAATGAGATGCAAAACCAATATGAGTGCAGCAGTAATGTTGTATGGTTCGGACACACAAGTTAAATTTCCTGTGACAACACGAACTTGATCAACTTGCATGTGTAGAGCATATTTCTCCTCTTCCTGTTTTTCTTGATGTATTTCAAAATTTACCACCCAGGGTTCTTTGTGGCATGTAATGCGGCTTGTATTAAACACGCCACAAACCCAAACTTACAGGAATGGGCCAGAACTTGACAGCTTACAGGAGTGGCCGCTAGAGGGATCGGGGCTGAATTTAGAGGGCACAATTTTCAAAAGCATCAAAGTGACTTAAGTGCACTGGGAAATTTTACCTCTAGTCTTCCTTATGAATTAATTTTTTATTTTATTTTTTTTTAAAGGGAGCTGTAGCCTGTTTTCCACAGAGTCAGTCTGAGTTCAAGCCAATGCCGTAGGGCATTTCAGGCTGCTGTCCTGTCTGATCCAGCCCAGGGGACAATATCTGATGCTTCCAGGAAAAGCAAGAACCCGCTGTAACATACATGGCTAGTTTTAACATGCTGTAAATGCAGGTGGGGAATTAATTACTGACCTCGGTGGCATTCAGACTATGTCCTGAAGCATGGGATTGGGCCAGAGGGACAGCTAGCGCTGGCCACAGTGTCTAGGGTCTCGGAGTGGGAAGTTCCATGGAGAATTCCACTGGGTGGGAGACTCAGCTGTGAAGGGAGGGGGCGGGCAGGAGCATCTCATCAACCCAAGATTGGAATAACTGAAGTAATGTTCCTTTTACACAGAGCCTCAGCTCCCTGGAACCTCTGCAAATGCTTTAGCCACGTGTTTAACTCCATCCGTAGGAGTAGCCTTGGATCGCAGTGGGAGGGCTCAGGTGCGTAAGTGTTTGCAGGATGGGCGCTCAGGGCAGTCCCTGAGGCCAGGGCAAAGTGGATGTGACGTGCCACTGTCTGGATTTGGGAGCCTGCCTGCACACCAAACTCACTAGGCACTGGGTGCATGACTTCAAGGTGCTGGGCCGGGGAAAATCAGCCCCGGGTGGTTATTTCGAGTAGAAAACCAGAGCCACTTCTGGGGTCTTTCAGCTTCTAATGCCCTTTCCCTTCTGCAGCTGGATTTCATCCTATGATAAAATCCCTCTCAATGCCAAGTCAGTGCCATAAATCACTGGCCTGGGTGCAGGAATCAGTAGGCGACGTTCTCTGGCCTGGGTTATGCCAGGGCTCAGACTAAATTATTCTTCCCAAAACTTTTAAAAGCTGAGCCCCCTCCTCAAGGTAAAGAAACCAATCGTGCCCCTCACCCGTCAGCAATGTGTTAGCGACCCCACCCCCCATTTTCATGGATACGTCTTCAAACCCCACCCTTCCCACCATGGCTAGCCCTTCCCCACGCTTCAGGAGATGCTGAAGGAGATGATCCTAACCATCCCCTCTAACCTTAAGACTTGAGGGATCCCATCATGGAGCATCTTAAAAATCACAGTTTCCAGACTCTGGAACAGGGGCTGCTTTGCCGGGCTCACCTTTCTCCCTGCGTCAGGTTGGCCGATGGGGATAATGAGCCTGGAGATCTCATTCCCGCTGCTCTGAGTGGTGCCCATGTGCACATGACTCAGCTCAGCTCATCCTGTATCCCAGGAACGTCTTCATCTTCTGGGATCCTCATGGCAGCAGTGGGATGATTTAACGGACTCCCTTAGCCATGGGGCCTTTCTCTCGCTTTTGTTTCAGAGCCAGCGTCCTGGAATCGTCTCATGGTGCGTGGAGTGGTGGCAGTGGTGGGGGTGATAGTCTTACTATACCTATGTGGGTTTTGGAAAGGTAGAGGGAAAGTGTTTGCCTACTCGCAACTCGTCTTCAGGAAGCTGCTGACTCATCCCTCCCCGCAGCCTGGAAGTCGGCAGGATTCCCAGGAATCTAAGCTCCCCGCAGTGTGTGACGGGGACGGGGACCAGGCCCAGGGAACCAGAAACAGGAATCGAGACCCAGCCCTGGAGAATGGGGAAGGAGACCTGATTGCGAATTCGTATCCGGTCTGCTGAATTGCTCACGTCCAGACCCTCCCCACAGTTCTTAAAAAGTCAAAGCATTTCGTTTAGACGCTTTCCAAACAAACCATTTTGATTTTTCAGTTTGAAACAATTTTTTGTTTAAAAATGTCCTTCAATTTTATTTTAAAAATTCAAAAAGTTACAACCCTTGAAATGTTCCTGGGTCTTTTTTTTTAAAAAAAGCTTTTTGGTTCATCAAAAATTTGGAAAAATGTTAATTTTGTTCAACCTGAAACCGGTTTTTTTCCATCTCTTTTTTGGAATTGCCAGGGACCAAAAAATTCTGTTTGCCCAGCTCGAGGGGCAGGTGAGGATTTTGGCAGTTATATTGTGGGTCTCTAAGTCTCCTTGTTGCTCAAAGTTTTCTTACTGCAAGGATGAGGGCAGGATGGGCAAAAGCTTCCTAAAAGTGGGGGGGGCTGCTGGCACCCAAACTGTGGCCCAGCCCCTGTGCCACCCCTTCTCCTCGAGGTCCTGCCCCCTCAAACTACCCCTTTCCCTGAGGCCCCCCTTCACACCGCCTTTCTCCCTGAGCTCCCACTTCATGCCGCCCCTTGCCCCCAAAACACTGCCCCCCGCCCCTCCCTTCTCTCCCCCATCATCCAGTCGCTCACACTTATGGCCAGTAAAAAGTGGTGGGCCCTGGTCTCCCCTGTTCCGGCACCCCTGGATGAGAGTGGGAGAGGATGAAGAACTCATTTCAAATATAACTCCCCCCGCCCCTCAAAACAGCACAATTTGACAGAAACAGCAAAACATGCACCTAACCAACCCGGGCCAGTCACGCTGTGTTGTGTGTGACATTCCCGTCCTGGGGCGGTTTATGTCTTGGAGAATGTGAACCCTGCAGGCCTGGGTGTTTCTCTACGTAATGTGACCTCACTGCTCCTGATGAGAGCCATTGTTTGTAAATGTTTCAGGAGCAGACATATTTATCATTCATGGACAGACAGACATTTATTCATAATTAGAACTGGTGAAAAATGGCGGGGGTGGGGAGGGTCATGAAAATTGAAGAAGAAACCACTTCCTTCCCCCTTCCCCCCATATTCTTCAAACTTATTTGGAAATGTTTTTCATTATCAAATTTTTGTTTCGTTTTGGTGGGAAAAACTCCATGTTCTCTCTCAAGTGGGCAGAGAAATCCAAAATGTTTTTTTTAAAGAGGGAACTTATTTCAAATGATCAATGTAATCCAAAGTGGCATTTTTAGTTATAAGGTTGCATTGTCAGTGTAAAACCCTTTTGAACCAGCTCTGTTATTGTATAACAAGATGAGTTTACTTTTCGTGATGCATTGTTTGGGCCAGGTTTCCTTGGTCCTGGAAACACTTACATGCATGTTTAACTTTAATTACTGCTGTGAATAATTCCATTTCAATGGGACAACTCTGAGGTCGGGTTTACGCTACGGCCGTATATCGGTGTAACAATGTCTTTTCTTTCTTTTATATGTAAAAGTTCTTGAGAGGTTAAAGCAGGTAAAATACATGAACAGGTTCGGACAGTCCGAGTTTGTCCGTGCAAAGTGACAGCAGAGATGTGGGATCTGCTAGTTTTCCATAAGTCTCTCAGGGTTACCCAGGATAACTTTGGGGATCTCTGTCTCGCATCGGGAATGTTCCCTGAAAGTGTCCAAACAGCTCAGAGATACAGAACCATTCCCTGGATCCATTCTTATAGCTGTCTTCCCCGGAAAGCAGTCTGGCAAGTGTTCCTGTCAGCTCATTGCTAAGTTATCTGTCAAAACACTAGAGTTTTCAGGTGC
Source organism: Lepidochelys kempii (assembly GCF_965140285.1). NCBI lineage: Eukaryota > Metazoa > Chordata > Testudines > Cheloniidae > Lepidochelys > Lepidochelys kempii. The sequence continues at coordinate 43,382,596 of NC_136393.1, read as the reverse complement.
CTAAGTAGCCCCTGGAATCAGGGTGAAATTATCCTCCCCACCACTATCAAAATTGGAAATGGTGCCCCGGAGTGCACGGTACCCTACCGTAGTTCCCCCGTAGGAACTGCATGAACAGGCAACTCTGCAAGTTATCTGCATGCCTCTGCACGTGACCCCCATGCCTCTCCATTTCCTTGGCCACATGTATCCTGTCCCCATGCTGGCGGCGAATCCAGAAAAAGAGGGAAAGAGCTCACCACTGCGACCACCTGAGGGAGGTGTTGGGTTGAGATCAGCTGGTCAAAGCAGGCAATAGGGACAGAATCTGAGACTTGAAGCTCCTCGAATGACCTCTGACCTTTCTAGACCTGCCCTTCAATGAGACACAGCGATTGTAAAGTTGAATGTGATCGTAACTAGACCCATTTGAAACCCTTCACCACACAAGACAAAGCCCGTAGGATTCATTATGAATTATTTATTTCTCCTCCCCTGGATTCCTGCAGCCACCAGCCACCTTGGAGCTTTCCCTCCTCTCTCCCAGGCTGGGCTCACTTGATGGCAGGAGCTCAGCGCAGGGTCCAGCTTTGCTCTTTCGCTTCCATTCTTCACGTCTTTGGGTGGCTGCATTGGCACCTGAGCAGCCGGATGGAAACACTGAGTCCTCTGTCTCGGCAGGCAGGCCCAGCCGCCAAAGCCAAAGACTCCCTGAGAACAGGGGGAGGTTCGCCTGAACTCTCAGGAGTGGCGGCTGGGCCCATAGGGTAGGGTTACCATATTTGAACTTTCAAAAAAGAGGACACTCCGAGGGTGGGGGGGGAGTTGTAGCCCTGCCCCCTATCTACTCCCTCCCACTTCCTGCCCCCTGACTGCCCCCCACAGAACCGCCAACCCATCCAACACCCTCTGCTCCTTGTCCCCTGATCGCCCCCTCCCAGGACCCTGCCCTCTATCTAAGCCTTCCGTCTCCCTGTCTCCAGCTGCCCCCTCCTTAGACCCCTCCACCCTAACTGCCCCCCTAGAACTCCACCCCCTACCTGTCCCCTGACTGCCCTGCCCCCTATCCGCACCCCCGCCCCCTGACAGACCTCCGGCTCTCCCACACCCAACCAACCACTCCCTGTCCCCTGACTGCCCCCACAGAACCCCCAACCCATCTATTCCCCCCTGCTCCCTGCCCCTGACTGCCCCCCCGAACCTCTGCACTGTCCACCCCGCCCCCGCTCCCTGTCCCTTGACTCCCCCGACCCCTCTTCATATGCTCACCCTCTGACAGGCTCCCCCCAGAACCCCTCACCCATCCAACCCCTCCTGCTCCCTGTCCCCTGACTGTCCCTTGGGACCCCATGCCCCTTCTCCAGCCCCCCCAGCCCCCGTACCCTGCTGCTCAGAGCAGTGTGTCTGGGGTGCGGAGCCAGACACAGTGCCGTGCTCCCCCGCAGAGCGTGCAGCTCCCCCTCCGCCCCCAGAGTGCTGCATTGGGAGGGAAATCCTGGACCTTTTCAGAATTTTACAAATTCCTCCCGGAGGGCAATTTAGAACCCCAAAAGCCGGACATGTCCGGGAAACTCCGGACGCATGGTAACCCGACCACAGGGACTCCAGGATCTGCAGCTGCTGCCACCTGTATGGTGAATCCTCCGACTCATCACCAACCAGCTCTTCCCCATTCTCCAACCTGGCCCCACGGTCTGACCGTGCAGGAGAACAAAAACCCTTTGGGACAGCAGGAGAGTCTCCTCAATGCCGCCCTCTTCGCATGGCATCCCGCGGTCACCGTGAAACACGACTACCCTGCCCCCAGGAGTCTCTCAAGGAGCTGCCGGCGCAGTCACTGGGCACCCACTCGTAATGGTCTCGGGCAGTGGCATTGCAGAGGGAGCTGAGCAGACCGTCCCTTCTGTGACTTCCTGAATTGCTGCCAGGACGGATTCTCCTCTGCGCTAGGGAGAGTCCCCGAGGACAAGCAGCTGTGATGCGGGAGGGGGCAAGACAAGCACTCCCCCTGAGCCCTTGACTAGCAGGCAAGCAGGACTCTGGGAGCCAAGGGATCGATGTGTCTTGCTGGGAGAGCAGAGCTGGAGAGCAGAAAAGGGCATTGGAGGAATTGAAGAAAAATCAGTGTCATGGCCGGGTCATGGGCAGCCAGACCTCGTGGTCAGAGGCAGAGTCCACACTCACAAGACAGGAGTCGAGAGTCAGCTGGGTCAGGACACTGGAAGAGCAGAAGCAAAAGACCAAATTGTGTTCAGAACCTCAAGTCAGGTGAGTCACCCTGAGTCCGGATGCCAGGAAATCAAGCCTGGGGAGTGGGAGCAGGAACAGCCAACACACGGTCCAGAGCCGGGGAGGAGCTCGGCTGTTCAGACAGCTTCTTCTTCCTGCTGTTGGTTTAAGGAGGTCCTGGGGGCCGATTAGCTGCTCTGGGACTCTGCCAATAGGAGCCTCAAACTGGGTCTGGACTTCGTCAGTCCTAGGTAAGCAGTTTTTCGTAGGCTTGCAGGTGGCGTGCTGGAGGGTGGCTGCTCCCAGGAACCCTGCAGACCGGGGTTAATGACCCATGGGTCAGGACAGTGAGTGATCTCTCCCCGCTCAAACCTCCTGCACGAAACAGTCTCCAGGGTCCCGGATGCACCCTCTGAGAAGAAAAAAACACAGTCATGAGGACAAATAGGCTATGGAACAGGAGCCCCCTCTTTGTTGCAACAGCCCCAAGTGTCCAGAAGAGTGGACGGTTCTTACCTCCAGGAGATGCCTGGGATCTTCCATCTAAGCCTCAAGGGGACCCCTGTTGCTTGGTCTGACAGGAGGAGATCATCTGTCCCCACTGCTCCCTGCGCTGGGCTGGCTGCAGCACACATCTGTGTAAGAGGCTGGGCTAGAGAGATGTTACAATCAGGGTCCAGGCACCCCAGAAGGAGAACAGAGGCTCTGAAACCAGAAGACGAAGCAATCAAATCAGCGGATTCGACAGAGAAGTTTTCTACCCTACAGGGACATCAAAGAAGGTCTGTTAGGAAAGCTGAGATGTTAGTCTGGAAACTGCTAAGATAAACATTGTGACTTATTAAGATTCAATTTTAGTCACTACAAAGTGTGTTGTGTTTTGTGTGTCTCTTTGAAATGTGTCTCTTTCTCTTGCTTAGTATCACTTAAATCTCTTCTTTGTTACTATGCTTCCCAAACCACCTCAGTGTTGTGTGTTCCAGTGAAGTGTGAGTCTCCAGCCTACCCAACAGGCTGAGCTGTGCCCTGTCTCTCTGAAGGTAATGAATAATTTCTGAGCGGTGCTGGGCCCAGAGTCCAAGGGCAGTTCACCAGACATCTCGTGGGAAGCCCAAAGAGACCAAAGGAGCAGGAGAGATTCCGGCCCCACTGACCCATGGGAAATTCCCACAGAAGAGCCTACACAGGGCTCCAGACACAGCCACTTTGGGTGTGTACCAGAGTTCACTCACCGCTAGATGCTGGCCAGGCCTCGTGTCATTGCTTTCTCGCTGGGCTAGCAACCCCGCTGATACTCACTCTTGCAGTTTGTCGGCTGGGAACTCAGCCGACCAACCAGGTGACTGTTCTTTACTCCACTCCTTCCTGGGTCGTGCTCCTTGCAAACAAAGTCCCAAAATGTCTTGAACAGAAACAAGGCCTTCCACCCTCGTGGGGAGTTCTTCCTCAGCCTGATTTCGATTCGGCCTGCCCTTCTTGGGTTTCTATGGTCTTCTATGTCCCCTTCCTTAGGGATGGTGAGAGAAGCCAGTCCTACCCTGGACTCCAGGGTTTGGCCCAAAGCCGTCTACTGAACAGCTCGCTCTGCTTCTGGACTTTTGCTGCTGTTTTCCCTTCTTTCCTCTCCGTTGGGGCTCACTTGGTCATCATTTGGCTTAGCCCCAGGCTAGGCAGCCATAGGCCAAGCCACCCTGTTAGATACCCTCCTCCTTCCAATCCGCTCCAGCCCGGCTGACAGGTTTGCTGAGGGGATGGTGAAACCCCATTGCTGATCAGAAGGAGGTCAGAGTCTGTTCTCTAGGAGCTGAAGGTCCATTTGTCCTGCTGCGGGAAGTGGAGCTGGAGAGCGGAGATGTTAGGTGAAAGAGACTGCATGATGGAGTTGGAGACTGAGGGACGGGAGCCTCCTCCCAGAAACGCTCCCAGGAGAACAGGTTTGAGGAGGAGTTCTCTAGGGAGCCTCTTGCTTGGAAAAAAACAAGGGTGGCACATTGATGAAGATGTCTCTGTCCCAGGGATGGGGGAAGCTCCCAGCCAGGCTATGCAGCAGGGATCCCATTTCTCCCCCAAGAAACCCATTTTGCCCAAAGAAGTCAATGGCTCTTACCTCCAAGAGGGAGCGGGCTCTTCCCTCTCAGCCTCTTTGAGAACTACCACTGCTTGGCTTTTTTAGGATAAGGGACCTGTCCCCACTGCTCCCTGAGGTGCTTCAGCTTCTGACTGCACCCATCTGGGAGGCTGTCACATATGCCAGGGCCTAGAAGACATGCAGGGAGGAGGCTCCTCTTCATGTCAGACTCTGAGAGCCCAGAGAAGGGCCAAAGGAAGAAAAAAGGGCAGGAGATGAAGCTTGCCCGGAGCCTCTGTCCCATCCTCACCTCCTCAAATGTGGAGCTTCCTGAGCTTCAGTTGGGCAGACAGTCTGTAGCCCTGACACAAAGGTCCTTCTGCGCCATATGGGGCAGGAAGATCTCTGCCTGGGAGCACCGGAAATGGGATGGGGGTGAGATCAAGGAAAGAGGGGAGGGATATGGGTGTGAGGGAAAGAGCTCCTGCCCCAGATGAAGGAATTTGGGGGGCCGAGGGAAGGACACAGCTCCACAGAGAGGAGAGAGAGTTCCTGTGAGTGCCAGGGGCCTCCATTTGTGCTTCCACTAGCCCCCCATTTACAGTGAGACAGAGCAGTACCTGCAGCAGGGAGCGGGACTTGCTGAACAGGGAGGGGAACCTTGAAGAGCATCAGATGAACCACAGCCCTTGCAGCGCCTCGGGCATCTGGTGCAAGTGCCGGATGATGTGAAGCTGGCCCATGACCTTGGCTGTGACATCCTCATGCTGCAGGGGAACGAGAACATGTCAGAGACTGAGACACTCCCCAGGAATCAGGGAGGATGAAGGGCACCTGGAACCAGTGCCATCATTTCCACCCAGCAGCTGCTCATGTCTGAGTGGTGGATTCACCCTCCTGACCCCCAGGATGGAGGCTTGCTGTCCTCTCTAGTGACCTCCAGTGCCAACCCCCCTCCTTGTCGGGTGAGCTCCTGCCACTTCCCCATCAGTGCCCCGACAGCTGTTCCACCTCCAACCCACCTGGGGACACCGCTCAAGTTCGGAGAACCCTCTCCTCCACCCCCACCTCCATCCCCACCCAGGTAGGGCAGGGAGGGGGCTCTAGAAGGGTGGCGGGGGGAGGGAGGGATTCTGGCAGCAGTGAAGTGGGATGGGGAGAGCTTGAGACCTTTCCCCAAGACACCCCAGTGCCAAAACCTGAAACCACAGGATGGCAGCCCTGGGGAACGGGACAGGTCAGGAGCCCCTGACGACTGAATCCTCCCAATCTCTCAAGAGTGGGTCCAGCCCTACCAGCAGCAAGACCCGCTTCCCACGCCCATGTGCCTCAGTCAGTCACCATCACCAGTCAGTCCTTGGCCTCCCAGGATGCCAGGGATGGGAGCAACTCTCGATGGTGGCTCGGGTGACATGGACACTAGGCCGTGGGGAAATGGGTGCAGCTCTGTGGGGCAGGAAAGGTTCCCAGAGGGCACTTAGGGGACTCAACTGTCCTTCCCAGGAGTGATAGCAGAGCACCACATCCGAAGAACAGAAGTCCATGAAGGCCAGAAGTCCCCACTAGGCTCCTTGCTACCAGGCCAGCGAATGGCGAGAGGATGGGAAGGAGGCCCTGGGCCCCACCCCAAGCTTCTGAGTCGAATGCAGCTGCTTACCGTGACCCCCATCAGTTGCTGGGCTTCCCCCAGGAGGGAGTAGACCAGCACCAGCCCAGCCTGGCTGACACGCAGCAGGGGGTCGTGGATGGCCAGCAATGCTGTCTTTACGAAGGATCTTCTCTGCCCGACGGAGAAGAATTTTCCAAAGACCTAAAACCAAGAGGACATGAGGCTCGAGCAGATTGCCCAGAGCCAGCCTCCAAGTCCTGGCGGTACAATGGCATCTCGTGCCCCAAAGGGTGGGGAAGAGAGCTGCTGTGGCCAAGGCACTTCATTCCCTAGGAGGCTTTCAGGGTCCCAGGGCTCAGGGAAGCCCCTTTATTAAAAGGTGGCAGATGCTGAGGGACCAAAGCCTCCAGTGGCTCTTTCGGGAAGGCAATTTATGGCAGGGGCCAGGATGGGCTGGAAATGGATCTCTAATGTGTGTGAGCAGGCCCACTCTGCTGTGCAGGGCACAGAGACGACAGGGGACCCTGTCTTGCTTCCAGCAGAGAGATCTCCTGCACCTCAGCGGCTAGAGGAGTGTGCGTGTGTTGTTACGGGGGGAGGGGGTTGGAGCTGACAGACCAAAGGTCTCTTCCCCCAGCTAAGTGATTTCTCTAGTTGCTGGCTATGGCCTCTGCAGCTCCTTGGTTTCTTCAAGGGGAATCCAACCTGCAGCCTGACAAGAACACGGAGACTCCTGGCCCAGTCCCAGTGTGGGACCTTTAGCACCAGCGTGTCCCACTGGTTGCTGGATGAGGAACTCTGAGCTGGAAATAAGGAGCGGGCTCTTTTCCTGTCTCCAGGAGGCATCCACTGCAGGGAACCCAGCCAGCCCCACTCCCTGAGCTGTGTCATGCCCTGGCACAGTGCCCTTACCTCCCCCACTCTGGCTGTGTTCTTGTAGCCCAAGAGCCGGCTGTCCTGGTGCCAGTCATAGCACCAGAGATCTTCCGCCTCATGTATGGTCAGGCCTGGAAGAGAGAGAGAGAGAGACTTTTCTCCTCATTCTGGTTGCAGTTTCTGTGTCCTTCCAAGCCCATTGGTGGCTGCACAGTGGAGTGGAGAAGAACAGAGGCAGAGAGAGATTTGTCCTCCGGCTGGGGTCAGTCTGAGAGAAATGGTCTGAGGTCCCATTATCAACCTGTGGTCACTCTCAGTCCCGTATTGGGTTCCGTGTCCCAGCTGGGTTCCTTACCCCTCTGTTGGAACAGCAGTTGGTAGAGCCGGTAAGTCCCCTCCCTGGCCTGCCGGCTGATGTCCTTCTCTGGCTCACTGACAAACAGAGCCAGCTGGGCCACATGGTGACCCATCCGAGGGAACTCGGCTGAGATCTAATGGAAGGGAGAGCAGAGGGGACTCCATCAGCATTTTCCTCTCAGCTCCCTGTCCTCCCTGGGCCAGAGGGCTCCTTTCTCTTAGCCCCTCTGCAGGAGATGCTGGGGGAGAGGAGCTTGAGATCGACCCTTCATTTGCTCTGCTGCCAAGGGAGCCCGCAGCTGCTTTGGGATGCCAAGCAGGGGCTGGAGCATGGGCCCCTTAAAGGCCCAGGGACAACACTGAACCAGGACAAGAAGAACTTGACTCAAGCCTAGCTCAGTCCTGCTCTGACCCTGCCTCCCTATGAAGAACCCTCCTAAGCCACAGCCCCGGCAGCAGCAGCAGATCCTGCAGCCCACTGGAGCCAGCCCGCCTCCGCCTGGAGCCAGCAAGCTGGGCTCGGAGCCCACTTACATCAAACTCAGGGAGGGTGACTGTGTATCTCAGCAGGGCTGTGCTGCTCCTGATAGCCCTGGCTCGCTCCTGCGACACCCTGGACACGACCCAGAGGTTGACATGCTGTGGGGAAAGGAGGCAGGTCAGACTCAGTGGCCAGCTGCTCCTGCTTTGCAAATGAGCCCCATGCCCCCAGCCCCAGGGGCCTGAGACATTCTGCGCAGGGGGCAATAGCTGAGTCCTTGATGGCAGAGCTTTAGAAGGGGATTCTTTCCCCCAGGACGCAGCTTGTACCCTTCAGGTCACAACTTCTCAGAGTCTCTCTAGACTGGGACAATGTTCGCGGTCGGGGCTGGTCCCATCCTCCCAGAACTCCTGATTCCTGAACAGTTCACCAGAAAGAAGATTGAACCCTTGGCCCTTCCTTGCTATGCAAATCCTTGGGGGGATGTAGGGAGTGACTGAGAGCACAATCCCCCCAGGAATTTCAGAGCACTTCAGAGGGAAGGGCTGATTCCCTGGGCTCCTCCTCTTTCTCTAGGAAGGAGCATGTGCCTCTTCTCTGAGAACCATCTCCCCAATCTCATGGGCTCTGTGTGTTGGAGGGGTGGGGGAAGGGTGGGTTTTCAGACTCTCACTCCCCAAGACAGCCAGGAGCCCTGTGCTTAGTGCTCAGCAGAACCAGGCAGAGCTCTGGCTTGGAGTCCCAGCTCCTTCCTCTGTCCCTCAAGAAGGAAGGACCTGACACTACATTGCACTGACCTCCCCAACCAAGGACGGCCCACTGGGGACCCAGCTAGGAGGACAGAGTAGAAAATGCATCTTCCAGTCTCTCCTTACCAGTCCCCCAGAGAGTTACGGTCAAATGGGGCTCACCTCCAAGATGAAGTGGAGCCTGTCTGTGTCTGGGGACTCTGCCAGCAGGTTCCCCAGCATGGCATCCAGGACCTCTGGGATGACTTTCTGCAGAGTCTGCAAAGCATGGGTCAGAGTTAGGGAACCTGGGCCTACACGTGCCACAGGATGGGAAGAGGAGTCTCTGGGAAGCACTGGGGAGACTCCCAAACACATCTCCCGGCCTCTCTCCTTCACATCCCACTGCAGGCAATTTGCAAGAATTGATGACCCCTGGACCTTTAATCCATGAGCTTAGCAGGTCTCTGCAGAGGGCCTTGTAGGCAGAAGAGTATGAAACAGCCAAGTTGCTATGGATGGAACCTGGGCTTCTGGGCCAAACACGGCTTAAGAAAGAAAGAAAGAAAGAAAGAAAGAAAGAAAGAAAGAAAGAAAGAAAGAAAGAAAGAAAGAAAGAAAGAAAGAAATCCCCCAGGGAGGGGTAATCTCTTCCCTGCTGGAGGGAAGGATCCAACCCTGCAGCTTGTTCCATCTCTGCTACCCCACCCCGAAATCTGGAGCTCCAGCGAATCAAGGGAGCAGGGACCAAGGACTACTCTGCAAGAGGAGGAGGATGGAGGAGGAGGAGGTACCTGGATGCCGGTGGTGTCCTTCTCCGTGCCCAGGGTGAAGACGGAGTGAAGGGCAGCTCGCAAGAGGTGGGTCTCTAGGGCTGGCTCCAGGGCAGGTTTCATGGTGCTGGCAAGAGAGAGGAGCTGGTATTAGACTGCGCAGTATGGGGGTGGGACTGTCGCCAACACGGACACCAAGCCACAGGGATAGAGGCACAGGCTGGCGAGAACGGAAACTGAGGCACTTAGCTAGGGAATGACAAGGCCAAGGTGTCCCAGACAGACAGTGGCAGGACAGGAAAGCTCCTGTTCACTGGAGCCTGCTGCCCCTCCTGTATCTGAGCCCAGGAGTGAGCCCCTCCCCAAGGCCCCTGTCATGTGATGGGAGTGAAAAGAAGAGCCCCGCCAGGAGAAAGTGAATCTTCCCACCCCACCATCTCTGCCAGAGGCGCCACTCTTGGGAGGTGACTTGGGAGGGGCAGTGAGGGTGACTCCCAGCCTTGGGCCTGATCAGCAGTGGGGTTAGGGGAGTCGGCGGGGTGGGGGGTGGGGCTGTCTCAGTACCAGAGGTAGCCCACTGCAGCCAGGGAGTGGGCGAGGACGGCGCTGGGTGACGAGTCATCGGGAAGCTCCTCGATGAGCTCCTGTGAGACGCGAAGGAGACAAAGGAGCATGTGAGATTCAGGCCCAACTGACACCTCCCAGTGAGGAGATGACACAGCCAGTGCCCCACATGGCCAGCAGGATCCCCCACCGCCTCCCACTCCCTTCCTGCCCATCCGACTTGTCCCCCTTCCCGGATTCCTGCCCAGCTCGCTCCCAATCCCCTTCTCTCCTCCTCCCTGTCAAAACTGCCCCCATTCAGCCCCATCCCGACGACCGAGCTGGGACCCTGAGATTCTTTGTCCCACACTCTGAGCTGCCCCCCAGCCCCACAATTCTCCCCCTCCCTCCAGCTGCCGTATGGCGTGTCTCACTCACCACGATCCTCTTCACCACAGCCGCCTTGCAGCAGCGCGGCTCCAGCGTGTCCTCCCCTCTCTCCCATGCAGCCAGACATGCGGGGTAGACGGCCTGAAGGAACAGGAGCTGCTGCCCCTCATCCTGGACCCACCAGGAGTGGGGTATAGTGAGAGAGAACCTGTTAGCTAGGGACCTTCCTGCCCCACCCACACCATCTCCAGGGCTCAGGCCTCAATGGGGGATTGTGGGGACCCGCCTATTCTCCAAATCCCCCACCACTCCTACGCAAGCAGGATCAGGAACTGGGACAGTGCCTGTGGGGGGAGAGGACCTCGGCTGTTGTGGGACAAACACCCCCATCTTGGGGGTCCCACATCATGGATGTAAAAGGGCCCCATTAGGGGTGGTGGATCAGGAGGGACAAGACCCTCGGCAGGGGGTGGGGATGCTGGGAAGGGACAGGGCAATCTTGGTTCCAGCCCAGATGGGGAGCATTTGTACCTTATCTCTGCACTGGAGCTGCTCTCGGATGACTTTGAGAGCAGCTTCATCTTTGGCCACGTCCACCCCTTCCTCCTGCTCCGAATCCAGGGGGGTCCCTGCACCAGGGAGGGAAGGACAGGGGCGTGGTGGGCAGAGCAGGATTCAAGACCCCCCTTCCCACCTCAGGCACCCAGGGCAGATCGGGCCCCAAACCTCCCTCTCAGGGATGTCTTCAGCCCCCAACAGGTGCCGTAGCCCAGAGCAGAGCCCCCCTCCCCTGCCCAGGACTCCAGGGGAGGTGCCGATTCCCCCGGCCCCGGAGCAGCAAGGACCAAAGTGGCAGCAGCTCTTCACACCCCCACCCCCAGGTCCCCGTGCGGAAGGGGCAGCTGTGTGACGGCCGCTGCTCTCAGTGGGGTTCGCGTGGCTCAGGCCAGACTCCTGGGCTGGGGACCCCCCCGCATATCACTGGGAGAGCGTCTGGGCCCAGGGTGTTCACATCCCGTCCTCACCCCTCCCTCAGCCCAGCCCGGCTCCTCACCTGGAACAAAGCAGTGGCCTCCATCGGCCTGGCTGCTGCCAGAGGCCCAGGTGCTGCCGCTGTCCCAGGCTGAGCTGCCGGTGCTGGGACAGGGACCTTCCACCTCCTGGCCGGCGGGGGCTGGAAGGTCCTCAGAGACCGGGCAGGGCGATGCCTCCTGATGGGAACGAGGGCTGGGCTCCTGGGGCCGCTGCTGCCCACACAACAAGCCCCAGAGCCACCCTGCCCGGCGCCCCTCCTGGGCTGGGTCCTGTCTGCCAAACCGCAGCCTGGGCCAGCTCCACTGGGGCCTGGTCGGGGCCTCTCCCAGCTCGGCGCCTGCGCCGGGAGCCGGGGTCCTTTTCCAGAAGGCCGGGCACTTCCGCCGTCTGGCCTGGACGGGACCTGCTTCCCCGCCAGCGGGGACGCAGGGCTTGCTCTGCCCCTTGGGAAGATGGCAGCTGCTTCCCTCAGGCTCTGGGGCCACCTGCAGAGCCTTCCTCCGCAACATCCGCAGGAGCCTGGCCATCCTGGAACCGAGCGGGGAGCAGGTGTGAGTCTGGGCTCAAGGCAGCCTTTCATTCCTGGGCCTTTTCTGTCCCTCCTCCTCCCTGCTCCAACCACAGCCGCCCCCTCTGCCCCCACAGGAGTGCAGGGAGTGCCATCTACACACACGGGCAGGAGTTCATTGCATGATCTGCTCCCAACGTTCCCCCTCATAATCCCTGCTGCTGCAATATCCAGGAAGTCTCATCCTTTTCCAGCAATGAGGTCAGTCCCAAAGACCATCGGTTACTCTGGACAAGCAGCCCCCTCCTGTCGTCCCAGGCCACTCTCCCGCCCAGGCTAGAGAAGGAACAGAACTCAGGCGTCCGGACTTCTCCTGGGAAAAGACCCTCGGCACAGGAAGCACAGGGCCCTCCTCATTCCCCATTGATTTCCAGACTCAGCAGCTCACAGGGTCTGGCCCAGTTCAGAGACTCAGCCTGGGGAACAGTGTCCCACAAGGGAAGGGCTGGGAGCCCCACTGCTGGAACCTTTCCAAACACACTGGAGACGGCTCTGGAGAAGCCCCTGCCTGGCATAAGAAGGAGGGGCTCTTGGGGGCTGTTTGCAAAGGAAATCCCCCTTTGGAGATAGTCTCTCCCCGTTTCTGCCTCTCCCCAGACAGACAGGGGAAGCCACCGAGGAACCCGAATGCCACTCACTTGCTCTCAGTGATGGGATAATGGATGGCGGATGTTCAGGGTCAGCAGACGTCCCTCGCCCTCCTCCTCACTCTCCAAGCCCAAGGCAGGCTGGAGAGGGTGGTGACCTCAGGAGTTACCCTGCCCAGCCAGCAGGCAGGGTGATGACACGAGGGCGATCGACTGGCTGTGAAAACAAGAGTCTGTCTGATTGCCAAGGGACGGAGAAACTCAGCCAGCAGCAGGGGGGTGCAGAACACGGCCCTAGGGCAGAGGTGACAGCGCCTCCGGGATCCTGACATCCCAGCACTTTACACACCTTCCTGCAGCCTCCCAAACCCACTGGGCTGTAGCGATGGGACCCCAAACCTACTGACGGCAAACGGACTCAGCTACCAGCTCAGGGTCACACCGAGTGTCAGAGCCATGGATGGATCCCTTCACTAACCACGGCCGCACACTCCCTCCCACAGCTGGCAATTGCAACCAGGCCCTAATGTCTGGTCCCCCTGCCTTTGAGAGGGAGTGTCACTCCTGCTTCCATTGCTGCCTATTGATCTGTGGGACTTTGGGCAAGTTGCTCCCCCTCTCTATGGCTCTCTGGGACTCACATCCCTGAATGGACTTTAAAAAAGACAATGGTTAAAGTTTGGCCCCAACTAGTTCTTGTTTCTCAAGACTAGCCATTTTAGCAAAGTTTAGAATTCTTGACATTCAACACCTGGAAACATCCCTTTCTCCTTCGCAGATGGCCTTAACATCCCTTATCTCACCCAGGCTCCCTGCTGCCTGGAGTTAGAGAATTGACCCTGTTCCCATTGGACCTACCCAAGGTGTCACACAGCAAAGCGGTGACGGAGCCAGAAAGAGAAGACAACAGTCCTGATTCCTGTTCTGACTAACAGACAACAACCCGCCAGAGGCAGGATAAAGCCCAGGAAATCAGATGTGAACATTTTCATGGAAACCGTTTTCTGTCAGAAAATCCATTCAGACAAAACCACTTTGTTTCTTGAAATCATAAGAAGTAGGATGAAAATTCTTTGCAAAAATATTTGTTTCCAAAACAAGAGCATCTCCTGTTTGTCACAGTGCAGTCAACTGTTTCGTCGTACACAAAGGGGACACACTATGATCTAGCAAAAAGAAAAGGAGTACTTGTGGCACCTTAGAGACTAATGAATTTATTTGAGCATAAGCTTTCGTGAGCTCCAGCTCACTTCATCGGATGCATCTGTAGCTCACGACAGCTGTAGCTCACGAAAGCTTATGCTCAGGTAAATTGTCCTCCTATTCTTTTTGCAAATACAGACTAACACGGCTGCTACTCTGAAACCAACTATGATCTAGAAAATTAGATGAGATGCTTCAGTCTGAGCTAAGTAGTTGCTGCTCTTCACAATTTCAAAAGAATAAAATACAAATAAAAGAGAATATTAGGTCATAATCAGATATGGCTCAGTGTGATCGGACACCGCCTAGTCTGCACTGCTCCGAGTGACACTCTTCAGTGGATCCCCAGCATCCACCCATGGCGAGGTAGGTGGGAGAGGATTGTTATTCGTACTTGACAGAAGGAGAAACGAAGGCTGAGAAAGGAGCAGGGACTTGTCTTAGCTGATGCAGCCAGTCAGTAGCAGAATTGCTCTCAAATGAGCTACAGACCAGCAATTGTTCCTAGTAATTATGCAGCAATTATTTGAGAAGAATTGGAATGTTCAAGAGGATCATGAACTGCTCCGAGACAATGAATGGAGAGCAGCATCCACATTGGTCAGACATATAACTGGTTGTGGCTTATTTGCTTGGTCATAAAAGAGAACAACAAAGACCAGATTTTCCTCCCTGTCAATAGCCCCCTCCTCAGCTGATCAAGGTTGAGACTTTGAAGGGTGGGAGGCTAAGGGTTCTCATCAAATAGCCCAAAGAATGGCCCTGATCACCACCGAGGCAATCACTCTCGGAGCCCTATTCCAGTCTCCTCTCTGTGAGGGCCTCCCAGAACCCACCCGGCCCCCGCTCCACACACAGAACACCTGGTGGTGGGAGGAGAGCAGAGGAAAAGGACAACGAAAGCAAGAAGAGAAAGGTAGGAGGGACAGAGGAAAGGGAAAACAAAAAGGAGAAACCCCAATGTCCCCAGTGATTCTAAGGGACAAAGTCCTAGGTCGGAAATAAAATACTGCCCCCACAATCTAATGTTTTCCTTTCCTAAAAATCAGCCGGCACCTGATGGATCAGACTGAACAGGTTCCAAACCTCTCCGAGGCTCTTACCTTCTATACAGGGACGTCTGTTTTTGAGCAAAACCACTACAAGAAAAGGAGAAAACTCCAAAGAGGGTCCTCCTTGCGCTCACGACCGTGAAAGTGAATGCTCTCTCAGTCCTCCAGGAGAGACCTCGAGAAGGAGACGTGCTGAAGCAAAGCCACAGGGATCTCCGAGGTTGCCCCTGTCCTGCACCCCTGTCCTGCCTGGCTGATGTCAAGATCTCTCTGTGAGATCATCGCCTCCCCGCCACCTTTGTCCAATAGGCTGAGGTCCTGCCAAAGGCCCTTGTGATGTCACTGCCACACCCACCCCTCCCCTGCAGTGCTGATGTCCTGCCCCTGTCCAGCCACACTGGATGTTTCAGCCGCTTCCCCGGGATCACCCCACGCAATGTCACTTCCTTGTGGGGTGACACTGACTACACAGTAGAACACAGAGGTTCTTCCCCAGGCCGCAATTAGGTTTTCACAAGTTAGTTGACTTTATGGCCAGAAGCAACCGTTAGAGCATTTAATCTGATCCCCTGCGTATCCTAAGGCCTCCTGTATATCAGAAGAGCTGGGCTTTTCTTTTACTCAAATGTTTTCCAGAAAGGCATCTAGTCTTTATTCGAAGAGATCAAGAGATGGAGAATCCATCATTTCTCTTGATAGTTTGTGCCAATGACGAATCACCCTCTTACAAATCCGGGTCTTATTGTCATTATACTTTTTCTGATTTCTGCTTCCATCCATGGGGTCTTGTCATGCCTTTCTCTGCTACATAAAAGAGCCCTTTTATACTCAACATTTTCTCTCCATGAAGTCAAGCAACTCACCTCTCATTTGTCTTTTGTGTATACTAAACAGATTGAGCTTTTTCAATGTCTCATTAGAAGGCATCATCCCCATCACTCAATTACGAATCTTTTCTGTACCCTCTCCAATTGTTTTAACATAATATTCAAAATGTGGACACAAGAACTGGATTCAACATTCCAGCATCAGTCTCACCAATGCTCTTTCACTTCCCTTTCCATTCTCACTACTCTATCCAGCCAAGAATGGCTTTAACCTTTTTTACCACAGTTTCATATTGACAGACCATGCTGAGCAGCTCGTCCACTATGGCCCCGAAATCCTTTTCAGGGTCAATGCTTTCCAGCGGATCGTCCCCCATTCTGTAGGGTGCCACCTGACTCCTTTGTTACTGAAGCTATGGGGTTGCATTTGGCTTTATTAAAACCTAATTATTTAGTAAGTATTTTAGAAGAACTAGCCCATTAGAGAGAGAATCGTGAATTACTCAAAGACAATGAATGGAGAACAGCGGCAAGAGCAATCAAATACATGTTTGGTTATGGCTTATTTCCTTGGTCTTAAAAGAGAGTAACGAGGACCTGAGTCTCCTCCCTCACAATAGCCCCAAACTCCCCCAATCAGCACTGAGACTCTGAGAAGCACAAAGCTGAGAGTCCTCACCAGATGTCCCAGGCCACCACCGGAGGGAGTCACTCTTAGAGCACCATTCCAGCCACATGTCTTTGGGAGGGCCTCCCGCAATGAGAGTTGGAGTGCAACCCCCCATCCCCAACTCTACAGGCACAGACAGGTCCTGGTGGTGAAAGGAAAGCAGGGGAAAAGGACAAAGATGCAAGAGAAGACAAGAAAGGAGGGAGAGGCAGGAAAAGGGAAAACAAAAAGGAGAAACCCCAATGTCCCCAGTAATTCTAAGGGACAAAGTCCTAGGTCGGAAATAAAATGCTGCCCCGACAATCTAATGTTTTCCTTTCCTAAAAATCAGCTGGCACCTGATGGATCAGACTGGTCAGGTTCCAAACCTCTCTGAGGCTCTTACCTTCTATACAGGGACGTCTGTTTTTGAGCAAAACCACTACAAGAAAAGGAGAAAACTCCAAAGAGGGTCCTCCTTGCGCTCACGAATGTGAAAGGGAATGCTCTCTCAGTCCTCCAGGAGAGACCTCGAGAAGGAGACGTGCTGAAGCAAAGCCACAGGGATCTCCGAGGTGGCCCCTGTCCTGCACCCCTGTCCTGCCTGGCTGATGTCAAGATCTCTCTGTGAGGTCATCGCCTCCCCACCACCTTTGTCCAATAAGCTGAGGTCCTGCCAAAGGCCCTTGTGATGTCACTGCCACACCCACCCCTCCCTTGCAGTGCTGATGTCCTGCCCCTGTCCAGCCACATTGGATGTTTCAGCTGCTTCCCCTGGATCACCCCACGCAATGAGCGTTCATTGTGGGCTCAAGCCCAACACAGTAAAACGTCAGAGGCTTCTCCCCATGCTACGCTCAGTTTTTCATAAACTAGCAGACTTTATGGACAGAAGAGACAGTTAGAGCATGTCATCTCACCCCCTGCCTATCACATGCTTTCTGTAGAGCATAGTAGCTAGTTTTTGACTACACACGTTCCAGAAAGCCATCTAGTCTTCATTAGAAGACATCAAGAGGTGGGGAATTCCCACCACTTCCCTTTCTAGTTTCTTCCTTTGGTGATTCATCCTCACGGTTGAATATGTGTGCCCTCTTTCTAATATGAATTGGTCTCTTTTGAGTTTCCAGCCACTGGGTCTTGTTATTCTTTTCTCTGCTAGATTAATGAGCCCTTTCATACCCGATATTTTCTCTCCATGAAGTCACTTCAACGACGTCACCTCCTGATCTTTTTTATCATCGAAACAGGCTGAGCTCTTTCAATAGCTCACTCGCAGGCATTTTTCTCCAGCCCACAAAACGTTTCATTGCTTTTTGCTGCCCCATCTCCAATATTTCCAAATCTTTTTTCAAAGGTGGATGCCAAAACTGGATGCAGGATTCCATGATCAGTCTTCCTCATGGTGTGTCACCTCCCTATGCTCCTCACTGCTCTTTTCATACATCTAATGATGGCTTAGCCCTGTTCACCACAGCATCACCTTGGGTGCTCATGTTCAATGGCTTGCCTAGCATAGCCCTAAATCCTCTTCACACTCAGTGCTTTCCTGGATACACTTCCCCACTCTGTAGGTGTGGCCTACATGCTTTGTCACTAGCTATAGGACCCTTCATTTGGTTCTTTTCCAACTTGTTTTCTTTGAATGGCTCCAGCTTACCAAGGGATCCGATTGCTCTGTGTCGCTGCCCTTTCCTCATCATTAATTACCACTCTGCTACTATTTTATCACCCACCAATGTTAGCAGAAGTGAAATTTTATTTGGGTTGCGGTTCATTGATATTTATTTTCAAGAAATAGTCCTTGAGAGCCTCTTCATATCCCTCGTGCCCATAACCTGCTCCACACAGCACAGTGAGAAAAGGCCGCCCAGCCCAGCTCTGCCCTAGGGGCTAAGCACAGAACAAACGTAGGAGCTTGTGTCATCCATAGCTTCAGAACAACATGTGGGGGTCATCAGCTTACAAAGACACTCTAGACCGGTAGCGTAGACAGGCCCCAAATGTATCTAAGTGTCCCGCCTTGCAAAACAGGAGAGAAAAAAACATAACCTTGAGTAGCTTTATTTTATAGTCGTGGAAACTGAGGCACACAGAAGCAAAGAGATTTGCTCATGGTCAAAAAGTCAGGAATAGAAAATGGCCCATCTGCTGATAGTCAGTCCTGGGCCCTAGCCGTGTTTGTCCTGGCTTCTCTGCTTCAGCTCCAGTAACAACCCGAGTTGAGGTTTTCTTCCTCTCTGTGTCCTTTAACTTCACGTCACTGGAGAAGAAAGATTGTTTCTGACCAGCTGGGTCTAATGCTTAAAAACCTTAATTTTTTTCTTTCGCTAGGATAACGCTGGGCATTTTCTCTCATTCACTTTCCTTCGGAATAATTTCAATCCAGTCCAAAGGATTTCCTCTTCCATTGTGTCTTCAGCACCTTTCCTAGCAAACAGTTACTGTTCAAGCCCAGGTTTCCAGTTTCAGGCTGTCCCAGGGTGAGATGGCCATGAAAGGGGTAGTAGCTCAACTGAACCTATCCCCAGGTGAAGGGAATAAGTGCAGGGGTCACATGAGAAGGAGCAGGATGTATCTAGGATCCAGGCCTGTTGGGCGATATAAGAACAGCCTGTGCTCAGCCAGGAGAGAGACCCGCAATGGGGGCAGGCCTGGGAGGGGCTTGGATAGTCCTTTCAAGTCAGTTTCGGTACACATTAGGGGATGGAACAGCCAAGCTGCTAGGGTTGGGAGCTGGGCCTCCTGGCAGTGTCCAGGAACGAAAGCACAGCACCTGCCAGGAGGGGAGTCCCCACAGAGGGACACCGTCATCTCCCAGGAAGGGAAAAGGCTCTCACTGCCATTTCTTAACCTCATGGGGTGTTCTCCTGCTCCGCCAACCCCACCCCTATTTCAGCATCTCCAGGTGCCTGAGGGAGCAGGAACCAGAGGCCATCCTGCAGCTGGGACAGAGATGGAGGTTGATGACCTACCTGCCCGTGGTGACCATGGTGCAGGACAGCCCTCAGGACATGCAAATGCAGCTCCAGATCTACAGAATGCAGCTTCCCTTTGCTGGCACGAGACCTTGCAGGTTGCGGGGGGTGAGACAGGCACTAACTTTTGGTAACCCTCAGTGGGATCAGAGGGTAATGGTTTGTAGAAAGTGGTGTTGGAGAGCGTTACAAAAACTAGGCAAGCCATTTACAACACACACTTTGTTTCTCTACAAAAGAAAAAGGACACTAAACTCTCTAAACTACTACATGCCACAAGGGGCTACAACAGTGGTTCTCTTAACGCACCCACCAATATTGTTAATGTATCCACCCATACTTTTAGCCCAGCAGAAGAATCTGTCCTATCTCGGGTCCTCTCCTTCTGCCCCTCCACCCCCATGAATATGATACCGTTCTGTGGTGACCTAGAATCCTATTTTCGACGTCTCCGACTCAAGGAATATTTCTAACACACCTCTGAGCAACATACTAACCCACAGAGACCTTCCTACCAAGACGACAAAAAGAAGGATTCTGGGTGGACTCCTCCTGAAGGTCGAAACAACAGACTGGACTTCTACAGAGAGTGCTTCCACCGACGTGCACGGGCTGAAATTGTGGAAAAGCAGCATCACTTGGCCCATAACCTCAGCCGTGCAGAACACAACGCCATCCACAGCCTCAGAAACAGCTCAGACATGATAATCAAGAAGGCTGAAAAAGGAGGTGCTGTCGCCATCATGAATAGGTCAGAATATAAAAAAGAGGCTGCTAGGCAGGTCTCCAGCACCACTTTCTACAAGCCATTACCCTCTGATCCCACTGCGGGTTACCAAAAGAAACTACACCATCTGCTCAAGAAACTCCCTGAAAAAGCACAAGAACAAATCTGCACAGACACACCCCTAGAACCCCGACCTGGGATATTCTATCTGTGACCCAAGATCCATAAACCTGGAAATCCTGGATGCCCCATCATCTCAGGCTTTGGCACCCTGACTGCAGGATTGTCTGGCTATGTAGACTCTCTCCTCAGGCCCTACGCTACCAGCACTCCCAGCTATCTTCGAGACACCACTGACTTCCTGAGGAAACTACAATCCATCGGTGATCTTCCTGAAAACACCATCCTGGCCACTGTGGACGTAGAAGCCCTCTACACCAACATTCCACACAAAGATGGACTACAGGCCCTCAGGAACAGTATCCCCGATAATGTCACGGCAAACCTGGTGGCTGAATTTTGTGACTTTGTCCTCACCCATAACTATTTCACATTTGGGGACAATGTATATCTTCAAACCAGCGGCACTGCTTTGGGTACCTGCATGGCCCAACAGTATGCCAACATTTTTATGGCTGACTTAGAATAACGCTTCCTCAGCTCTCGTCCCCTAATGCCCCTACTCTACTTGTGCTACATTGATGACACCTTCATCATCTGGACCCATGGAAAAGAAGCCCTTGAGGAATTCCACCATGATTTCAACAATTTCTATCCCACCATCAACCTCAGCCTGGACCAGTCCACACAAGAGATCCACTTCCTGGACACTATGGTGCTCATAAGCGATGGTCACATAAACACCACCCTATACTGGAAACCTATTGACCACTCTACTTACCTACATGCCTCCAGCTTCCATCCAGGACACACCACACGATCCATTGTCTACAGCCAAACTCTACGATACAACCGCATTTGCTTCAACCCCTCAGGCAGAGACAAACACCTACAAGATCTCTATCAAGCATTCTTACAACTACAATACACACCTGCTGAAGTGAAGAAACAGATTGACAGAGCCAGAAGAGTACCCAGAAGTTACCTACTACAGGACAGGCCCAACAAAGAAAAAACAGAATGCCACTAGACATCACCTTCAGCCCCCAACTAAAACCTCTCCAACGCATCATCAAGGATCTACAACCTATCCTGAAGGACACCCCATCACTCTCACAGATCTTGGGAGACAGGCCAGTCCTTGCGTACAGACAGCCCCCCAACCTGAAGCAAATACTCACCAGCAACCACACACCACACAACAGAACCACTAACCCAGGATCCTATCCTTGCAACAAAGCCCGTTGCCAACTGTGTCCACATATCTATTCAGGGGACACCATCATAGGGCCTAATCACATCAGCCACACTATCAGAGGCTCGTTCACCTGCACATCTACCAATGTGATATATGCCATCATGTGCCAGCAATGCCCCTCTGCCATGTACATTGGTCAAACTGGACAGTCTCTACGTAAAAGAATAAATGGACAAAATCAGACGTCAAGTATTATAACATTCAAAAACCAGTCGGAGAACACTTCAATCTCTCTGGTCACGCAATTACAGACATGAAGGTCGCTATCTTACAACAAAAAAACTTCAAATCCAGACTCCAGCGAGAAACTGCTGAATTGGAATTCATTTGCAAATTGGATACTATTAATTTAGGCTTAAATAGAGACTGGGAGTGGCTAAGTCATTATGCAAGGTAGCCTATTTCCCCTTGTTTTTTCCTACCCCGCCCCCAGACGTTCTGGTTAAACTTGGATTTATATTGGAAATGGCCCACCTTGATTTTCATACACATTGTAAGGAGAGTGGTCACTTTGGATAAACTATTACCAGCAGGAGAGTGAGTTTGTGTGTGTGGTTTTTGGAGGGGGGTGGGTGAGAAAACCTGGATTTGTGCTGGAAATGGCTCACCTTGATGATCAATCACATTGTAAAGAGAAAAGGAGTACTTGTGGCACCTTAGAGACTAACAAAATAAATTGATTAGTCTCTAAGGTGCCACAAGTCCTCCTTTTCTTTTTGCGAATACAGACTAACACGGCTGTTACTCTGAAAATTGTAAAGAGAGTGGTCACTTTGGATGGGCTATTACCAGCAGAAGAGTGAATTTGTGTGTGGGGAGTGGAGGGTAAGAAAACCTGGATTTGTGCTGGAAATGGCCCAACTTGATTATCATACACATTGTAAGGAGAGTGATCACTTTAGATAAGCTATTACCAGCAGGAGAGTGGGGTGGGAGGAGGTATTGTTTCATGGTCTCTGTGTATATAATGTCTTCTGCAGTTTCCACAGTATGCATCCGATGAAGTGAGCTGTAGCTCACGAAAGCTCATGCTCAAATAAATTGGTTAGTCTCTAAGGTGCCACAAGTCCTCCTTTTCAGTTTGAGAACTGCAAAACTAAGCATCTCTGATGGTATCTTCTAGACTGAGCACTGAATCCCATTGGGTAGATAGAAAGATTAACCTCCATAATCTATACAGAAGCCTGTGGAACCCCATAAGATTGGGTCCTTAATCCATGAAGTATTGGAACTCATTTACAGAACTTTTCTTAAACGTTACATGAATATATTGTCTCGTACTATAGAATTAGAATTTCTCATCCCTATTCCATGATGAGAGATCTTTGAGCTATAATGTATCTTAATTAAAACTATCTTTAGATAGCTTTCTGAGGGGCAAAAAACATTTTATCAAACAAATCCAATTTTTTTTTTTTAAATCATTGATTTTTATCCACCCTGGTTGCAAGTGAATAGCAAAGCTGGTCCCAGCAGGGAGCCAGAGTGTCCCAAATCCTTAGCGGGTGGGAGAGCCTCTCTGTGAGCCTCTGTAAAGCATCTCACTTCAACAGTGACTGGTTGAACGATTTATTGTAAGGGACGCCCTTTCTCAGACCCTTTCCCTTTATTGTCTCCCAACCCTCCACGTCAGTCCCTGACCCAGGATTGCCAAGCCAAACTCAAATACTACTTGTTTGAAATCTCACAGCTCGCCAAGATTACCTAATTGTCCAGGTGGCTGAGCCCGAAGGCAGCTCTGTGAACACCTCCATACCGAATGCCAGCTCCATTTCAGAGACGTCTTTCTTCGTGCAGAAATAGAACACCTCCACCTCTTCGTGGGAAGATGTCGTTTACTCCTCTGATGGGGGCTCCCAAACAGTCCTCAGTTCCGTCAAGGAGACACTCTCCTTTTCCAGTGGATACTTCAAGATGGAGAATGTGAGCAAAGGGGCTGAAGGAGTTTACAGGATTCAAGATGAAATGTACAGGAAGTGTGTGGCTGTCGTAAACTTTACCGTGGTGGGTAAGTTGTGCACTCAGTGACCCCAGAAAAAACTCTGCTCCCCTTGCACTTCTCAGGCCATGTAAAGGCTGTGGAAACATCCTATAAACTCACAGAATATGGAAGACCCCAGCAGATATTGAGCTGGGAGAGCCATCTCCTCTGCAGCCCCAGCCCAAGGGGTGTGTCACGTGGGAATGCGTGAGGAGAGGGACTAGCCAGACCACAATGCACTCTGGCTCTTCTCAGTGGAAGGACGGTCCCTGAGGGCCCCCTGCCAGCCGGCACACACTAGAGCAGCCCCCAAGCTGCTATAACCAATGACGGGACTGGCATTAGAGCTAGGGCAGAGAACCAGGAAGGTGTAAATCCTGTTGTGCCAGAGCAAGAGTCTTCTCTACACTAGGCCCACCGATGTTCCGACCACTGACTCTAGTAACAATGAACATTTTTTGCAAACATGGTCAGCTAGTGACCCAGCTGCCCCGGGGAGGCTAGTCCCTGGCCCCACCCCTCCCTTTCTGCCCCCTTGCCCCTGCAAGAGCCCAAAGCACCCCCACCGTGGCCCCCGGCCCCAGTGCCGGGCAGCTGTCAGGGAGAGGCCCCAGGCCAGCACGGTTGCTGTGTCCTCAGGCCTGGCAGGGCAGAGCGCTGGGAACAGCAAGAGGGGTCCTGGCCTGTGGCGGAGCGTGGGCAGAGCCATGGTAGGCTGTCTGGCAAGTCACAGGCTCCCCCTGCCTACGATACCTGCTGCCCATATTTGCAAAGTTTCTGCAGTGCAGGCAAGGTTTCAAGCACCCCAAGGGCTCACAGGGAAAGTGGCATGTGTTGTATAGGCCATGGGGTAACTTTTATTTTTATGGTGCCTAGCAAGCCTTTTGTTCATCAGGCTGCTCGTTAACATACCCCTGGCTCTGTCTGACTGCGGGATCAGGAGCAAACATTCATGAAGGGTCTGCGCTGAAATCCCTGGGAAATACGTAGTATGCCGTGACCTGTTTTATCTCTGGCCACTGTCACCCTAGTCTCTGAGGCCCAGATCTTCAAAGATCAATGGGAATCGGATACCTAAATACCTTGTAGGATCTGGGCCTAAGGGCCAGATTGTCAAAGGTATTTAGGCACCTAAAGCTGCAAATAGGCACGTAGGGGAATTTTCAAAAGCATGCAGCTGCCTAACTCTCACTGAAGACGGTAGTTAGTCACTTTTGAAAATCCCATTAGTGACCTACCTGCATCTTCAGGAATGCAAATACCTTTGAGTAGCTGGCCCTAGATAATCAAAGGGCTCCAGGGCAGAGGCTGGAATTGAACCAGGCACTTATGGCTCCTAGATCAGCACCTCCCCCTTAGGCCAACCTTCTGCAGTGCAGGCAAGAAGAGGAGAATCAGGCATGTGGTATACGGAGTCCTCACCAACACTTTCCTCCTTCTTTTCTCGTTCCAGAGCCCAGCTCATTCCCACCTACTGTGTCTGGGACCTCCGGTGCTGAGGAGGAAGCTCGTGATGAGACCAAAGGGGATGGGAAGTAGCTTGTGATGGGAGATTTCCTTCCCCAGTAGCCTCTCTCCTCCCAGCCTGAATTTCACACGCCCGTCCCAGGTCCCACTGACATCAGGGTGAGCTTGAGGGCAGTGTCCAGTTGTTCCAGATCTTCTCAGGTGGCCTGAGGGCTTGGGCCACAATTGGCCAAAAATGGACCACGGGGAGCTGGCACAGCAGAGTTGGCTATGGCCAAGGACAAGCCCTTGGCTGATTGAGGAGCCGTGTTTGGGGCCTCTCAACGCAAGTGCAGAGTGTCAATTAAGGGGATGAGTTCAGGGGCAGAAAACTGTGATCCCCAAAACCCAGCATGCTCTGGGGGGGAGCCACCTATGCTAGCCAATGGGAGATGTTGATGAGAGGGGTGTGTCCTAAGCCCTGCCCCTCTCTGTGTTCGATGCTTGTTGTGGCTTGTGATCCTGAGAAAACCCCTCTCTTGCAGTCAGGTGATTTAGATGCTGCTTAAGTCATATCTTGCAGGAATAAGTTAGGTACCTGCCTTGCTCCATGCAAAATGGCAGAGGGGCCATCCTAACCCAGCCCTGTTGTCAGAGCACTCAGCTGGGAGAGTCCCGTTCAATTCTCCATCATTAAAAAAAGAAGTCAGTCCATTCTTCTGAATGCTCTCAGACAGGCAACTCCTGTTTGTCTGGGTTCGGTGAGGGAGTTGCTTAGTCACAGTCAAATAATTTACTTAACAGTCCAATTCATCTAAGTATTATATTTAACGGGTTTCTGGAATTTGTAACCGCTTTAGCAAGGTCATTGCATGACAGGCTGGTGCACCGTTAAAAGAAACAGGTGCTAGGCGGAAGTAAGCAGCAGCATCTTAAAAGCATTTGTCAACCATTCAGCTTTCTTCAAGTTGCAAGGAGAGAGGCTTGTAGATGGCCTAGAGAAGAAATCGCTTTGCATGAGGATTCTGTCGGTGTTTAAACCGAAGGGGTGTTTTCTGCAAAGGGAGTAGGTGGGAAGGAACCTGCTTTATGGCTCAGGCTCTGTCTGCACTTAAAACACGATAGCTGCTGCAGCCCTTCAGTACAGACACTTCCCACAGCAACGGGACTCCGAGTCCAGCGCTCTAGGCCTCGCTGCCTCCATTCGACAGCTGCAGCGGCACAGGAGCTAGCAAACAGAACTGTAAACAGGGGAGTTTGAGTGGGAGTTCTGTTGGAGGAGAAGGTATTTGTGTGTGTTTGGTTTTGTATTGGTAATATCTGTATGTGTAGAGGCTTGTAGGGGCTTTGTGCTGGGAGAGAAGCTGAGCCCTGATTAGGGGGCGGGGCTTCACTGACTAGGGGTCCTATAAAGGTAGCAGCCAGTCAGGCAGCGGCACAGGAGCTAGCAAACAGAGCTGTAAACAGGGGAGTTTGTCTTGTGGTGCTTGTGTGGGGTTTGGTTTTGCTGTGGGTGGTGGTGTTTTGGTGTGGTTTGTGTTTCCCAGATTAACAGGATTTAGGTGGGAAGGCTATGACAGATTCAGAGGTGGCAGTGGGAGTGACCCATGTAGCAGATGACACAATGAAGATGACTGGATGTGGAAGCTGTGGTATGTACATGATCCTGGAGGGGGCACCTGGTAAGAGTTTTGTCTGCATGAAATGCCGTCTGATAGAGCTGATGGAGGAAAAGATCAGAGGTTTGGAGATGCAGGTGGAAAGTCTGGTAGAGTTTAGGAAGGGGTTTGAGCAGATTATGGAGCAAAGACATGAGGTATCTGAAGGGAAAAGCTCAGACTTGCAGATGGAAGCAGGACTAGGGAATTCTGAGGTGAGACTGGGTGAGGAAAGTGGTCAGTGGAAGCATGTGACTAAAAGAACTAGGCAGAGGAAAAGACGGGCTAGTGAAGGAGAAATAGAGCTTCAGAATAGGTTTGCAGAGTTGGAAAATGAAGAAGGGGCTCAGCAGGTAGTCACTGAAGGTGACAGGGCAAGGAAGAAGAGAAGAGCGGTTAGTCCTATAGGAAAAGGGGAAGAGTTAATGGAGATTACACCAAATATGAGCCCCAGGAGGATACAGGATGGGTTAAAAAGGATTACAAGGGAGAATGGGAATGGAAAGAACTTGCAGCCAGAGGGAACAGGGGATAGACTGGAGAATAGCACCGTCACTAGGAAAAGGCAGGTCTATGTGATTGGGGACTCTTTACTGAGAAGAATAGATAGGCCTGTAACCAGAGCTGATCCAGAAAATAGGAGGGTGTGCTGTCTTCCAGGTGCTAAGATACGGGATGTAGACCTGAGGTTGAAAAGGATTCTAAAGGGAGCGGGAAAGAATCCCCTAATTATCCTTCATGTGGGAACAAATGATACGGCTAGATTCTCGCTGGAAAGTATTAAGGGAGACTATGCTAGGCTGGGGAGGACGCTTAAGGAAATTGAGGCTCAGGTGATCTTTAGTGGGATTCTGCCTGTTCCTAGAGAAGGGCAACAAAGGTGTGACAAGATTATGACTATCAATAGATGGCTTAGGCAGTGGTGCTATAAGGAGGGCTTTGGGATGTATGGCCATTGGGAGGCATTCATGGATAGAGGACAGTTCTCTCGGGATGGACTTCATCTGAGTAGGGAAGGAAATAGACTTCTAGGATGGAGGCTGGCACAACTGATTAAGAGAGCTTTAAACTAGGAATTTGGGGGAGATGGTTGGGAGATGTCCAGGTAATCTCCACGCCAGAATTTAGCATAGAGTGGAAAGAAAATGAAGTAAGAGTGGATACAGCTGTAGGTAGGAGGAAGGGCAGTGTAGATACAAGTCTAATAGGTTATACTGGTAGTAAAATAACCGTGCCTAATAGGGTACAGAATGTGAGTGAGGCCAAACAGCAAAAATTAAGATGTTTGTACACTAATGCAAGGAGCCTAGGTAACAAAATGGAGGAACTAGAGTTACTGGTGCAGGAAGTGAAACCAGATATTATAGGTATAACAGAGACCTGGTGGAATAGTAGTCATGACTGGGCTACAGGTATTGAAGGGTATGTGCTGTTTAGGAAAGACCGAAATAAAGGTAAAGGTGGTGGAGTAGCACTGTATATCAATGATGAGATAGAATGTAAAGAAATAAGAAGCGATGAAATGGATATGACTGAGTCTGTCTGGGCAACAATTAAATTGGGGAAGAAAACTATTAGAGCCTCCCCTGGGATAGTGCTTGGGGTGTGCTATAGACCGCCGGGATCTAATTTGGATATGGATAGAGCCCTTTTTAATGTTTTTAATAAAATAAATATTAATGGAAACTGTGTGATCATGGGAGACTTTAACTTCCCAGATATAGACTGGAGGACGAGTGCTAGTAATAATAATAGGGCTCAGATTTTCCTAGATGCGATAGCTGATGGATTCCTTCAGCAAGTAGTTGCTGAACCGACTAGAGGGGATGCCATTTTAGATTTGGTCTTGGTGAGTAATGAGGACCTCATAGAGGAAATGGTTGTAGGGGATAATCTTGGCTCAAGTGATCATGAGCTAATTCAGTTCAAACTGAATGGAAGGATTAACAAAAATAAATCTGCAACTAGGGTTTTTGATTTCAAAAGGGCTGACTTTCAAAAATTAAGGAAATTAGTTAGGGAAGTGGATTGGACTGAAGAATTTATGGGTTTAAAGGTAGAGGAGGCCTGGGATTATTTTAAATTAAAGCTGCAGAAGCTATCGGAAGCCTGCATCCCAAGAAAGGGGAAAAAATTCATAGGCAGGAGTTGTAGACCAAGCTGGATGAGCAAGCATCTTAGAGAGGTAATTAAGAAAAAGCAGAAAGCATATAGGGAGTGGAAGAAGGGAGGGATCAGTAAGGAAAACTACCTTATTGAGGTCAGAATATGTAGGGATAAAGTGAGACAGGCTAAAAGTCAAGTAGAGTTGGACCTTGCAAAGGGAATTAAAACCAATAGTAAAAGGTTCTATAGTCATATAAATAGGAAGAAAACAAAGAAAGAAGAAGTGGGACCGCTAAAAACTGAGGATGGAGTGGAGGTCAAGGATAATCTAGGCATGGCCCAATATCTAAACAAATACTTTGCCTCAGTCTTTAATAAGACTAAAGAGGATCTTAGGGATAATGGTAGCATGATAAATGGGAATGAGGATATGGAGGTAGACATCACCATATCTGAGGTAGAAGCGAAACTCAAACAGCTTAATGGGACTAAATCGGGGGGCCCAGATAATCTTCATCCAAGAATATTAAAAGAATTGGCACAGGAAATTGCAAGCCCATTAGCAAGAATTTTTAATGAATCTGTAAACTCAGGGGTTGTACCGTATGATTGGAGAATTGCTAACATGGTTCCTATTTTTAAGAAAGGGAAAAAAAGTGATCCAAGTAATTATAGGCCTGTTAGTTTGACATCTGTAGTATGCAAGGTCTTGGAAAAAATTTTGAAGGAGAAGGTAGTTAAGGACATTGAAGTCAATGGTAAATGGGACAAAATACAACATGGTTTTACAAAAGGTAGATCGTGCCAAACCAACCTGATCTCCTTCTTTGAGAGAGTAACAGATTTTTTAGATAAAGGAAACGCAGTGGATCTAATTTACTTAGATTTTAGTAAGGCGTTTGATACTGTGCCACATGGGGAATTATTAGTTAAATTGGATAAGATGGGCATCAATAGGAAAATTGAAAGGTGGATAGGGAATTGGTTAAAGGGGAGACTACAACGGGTCCTACTGAAAGGTGAACTGTCAAGTTGGAGGGAGGTTACCAGTGGAGTTCCTCAAGGATCAGTTTTGGGACCAATCTTATTTAATCTTTTTATTACTGACCTGGGCACAAAAAGTGGGAGTGTGCTAATAAAGTTTGCAGATGATACAAAGCTGGGAGGTATTGCTAATTTAGAGAAGGACAGGGATACCCTACAGGAGGATCTGGATGATCTTGTAAACTGGAGTAATAGGAATAGGATGAAATTTAATAGTGAGAAGTGTAAGGTCATGCATTTAGGGATTAATAACAAGAATTTTAGTTATAAGCTAGGGACGCATCAACTAGAAGTAACGGAGGAGGAAAAGGACCTTGGAGTATTGGTTGATCATAGGATGACTATGAGCTGCCAATGTGATATGGCTGTGAAAAAAGCTAATGTCGTCTTGGGATGCATCAGGAGAGGTATTTCCAGTAGGGATAAGGAGGTTTTAGTACCGTTATATAAGGCACTGGTGAGACCTCACCTGGAATACTGTGTGCAGTTCTGGTCTCCCATGTTTAAGAAGGATGAATTTAAACTGGAACAGGTACAGAGAAGGGCTACTAGGATGATCCGAGGAATGGAAAACTTGTCTTATGAAAGGAGACTCAGGGAGCTTGGCTTGTTTAGCCTAACTAAAAGAAGGTTGAGGGGAGATATGATTGCTCTCTATAAATATATCAGAGGGATAAATACCAGAGAGGGAGAGGAATTATTTAAACTCAGTACCAATGTGGACACAAGAACAAATGGATATAAACTGGCCACTAGGAAATTTAGATTAGAAATTAGACGAAGGTTTCTAACCATCAGAGGAGTGAAGTTTTGGAATAGCCTTCCGAGGGAAGTAGTGGGGGCAAAAGATCTATCTTGCTTTAAGATTAAACTCGATAAGTTTATGGAGGAGATGGTATGATGGGATAACATGGTTTTGGTAATTAAATATTCATGGTAAATAGGCCCAATGGCCTGTGATGGGTTTTTAGATGGGGTAAGATCCAAGTTACCCGGGAAAGAATTTTCTGTAGTATCTGGCTGATGAATCTTGCCCATATGCTCAGGGTTTAGCTGATCGCCATATTTGGGGTCGGGAAGGAATTTTCCTCCAGGGCAGATTGGAAGGCCCTGGAGGTTTTTCGCCTTCCTCTGTAGCATGGGGCACGGGTCACTTGCTGGAGGATTCTCTGCTCCTTGAGGTCTTCAAACTACAATTTGAGGACTTCAATAGCACAGATATAGGTGTGAGGTCTTTTTTAGGAGTGGTGGGTGAAATTCTGTGGCCTGCATTGTGCAGGAGGTCAGACTAGATGATCATAATGGTCCCTTCTGGCCTAAATATCTATGAATCTATGAATCTATAAGTACAGAAAAGGATGAGAAAAATGATGAGGGACGTGGAGCAGCTTCTGTATGAGGAGAGATTAATAAGACTGGGACTTTTCACCTTGGAAAAGAGATGACTAATGGGGGATACGATAGAGGTGTATAAAATCATGACTGATGTGGAGAAAGTAAATCAGGAAGTGTTGTTTACTCTTTCTCATAAGACAAGAACCAGGGGTCACCCAATGAAATTAATAGGCAGCAGGTTTAAAAGAAACAAAAGGAAGTATTTCTACACACAATGGAGAGTCAACCTGTGGAACTCCTTGCCAGAGGATGTTGTGAAGGCCAAGACTATAACAGGGTTCAAAAAAGAACTAGATAAGTTCATGGAGGACAGGTCCCCCAACTGCTATTGGCTAGCATGGGCAGGGATGGTTTCCCTAGTCTATATTTTCAAGAAGCTGGGAATGGGTGACAGGGGATGGATCACTTGATTACCAGAGCTCCTCTGATTCTGGGTTTTTTTTTTTTTTTAAATCTCTCCACAATTTTGGTTGCAACTGAAACTTCTAGTTAAAGCGATCAGTGGAGGGGGGGGGCGGGGTCTGGACGCTCTGTCGCCTTGCGCTTTGTTTGTGTCACCTTTACACTGATGCAAAGTGAGCAAGAAATACCAAAAGAACTGCAGGCACTAGTGTAAATGACACACACCAGGATCAGGGTAAGGCTGGATTGGGGCCCAGAACTCTTCCCTCACCCACCCATCACGGCACAAGGAGTTTGATCCTGGGCCTCATGCCAACTGCCCATAAGGGGCAGCTTAGAAATTCTTCGGTTGTACAAAGCTGGTGTGTCTCCCTATGTCACCTGCCTCCTTCCAATCTTTAGTCTGGGGACGTGGTGTGGTAGCAAAGAGAGTGTGGTGCAAAATGCTGGCTCAGAACTGCTGCCACGACAGCCAGTGTAACTTAGAGCAGCCTCAACAGTGCTCTAAGTTTTATGTCAGGTGCTATTTCAGGCACCAGCCAGCCGAATCTTGGGGGAACAAAAGGGTGACTTCAAGCCCCCTTTTCCCATCCCTCTCTGCTGAGCCAAGTGAAAACTTGGCACTGCTGAGAATTCAGACCCAGGCATAAGGCAATGGAGAACCCCAATCTTTCTTCTGCTGTGGAGAGTTGGTAAAACTCAAAGCCCAGATGGCACCGTTATTAAGCCCATTATTTTTTTCTCTTTGCTATTTAAAAATAATGAGATGCAAAACCAATATGAGTGCAGCAGTAATGTTGTATGGTTCGGACACACAAGTTAAATTTCCTGTGACAACACGAACTTGATCAACTTGCATGTGTAGAGCATATTTCTCCTCTTCCTGTTTTTCTTGATGTATTTCAAAATTTACCACCCAGGGTTCTTTGTGGCATGTAATGCGGCTTGTATTAAACACGCCACAAACCCAAACTTACAGGAATGGGCCAGAACTTGACAGCTTACAGGAGTGGCCGCTAGAGGGATCGGGGCTGAATTTAGAGGGCACAATTTTCAAAAGCATCAAAGTGACTTAAGTGCACTGGGAAATTTTACCTCTAGTCTTCCTTATGAATTAATTTTTTATTTTATTTTTTTTTAAAGGGAGCTGTAGCCTGTTTTCCACAGAGTCAGTCTGAGTTCAAGCCAATGCCGTAGGGCATTTCAGGCTGCTGTCCTGTCTGATCCAGCCCAGGGGACAATATCTGATGCTTCCAGGAAAAGCAAGAACCCGCTGTAACATACATGGCTAGTTTTAACATGCTGTAAATGCAGGTGGGGAATTAATTACTGACCTCGGTGGCATTCAGACTATGTCCTGAAGCATGGGATTGGGCCAGAGGGACAGCTAGCGCTGGCCACAGTGTCTAGGGTCTCGGAGTGGGAAGTTCCATGGAGAATTCCACTGGGTGGGAGACTCAGCTGTGAAGGGAGGGGGCGGGCAGGAGCATCTCATAAACCCAAGATTGGAATAACTGAAGTAATGTTCCTTTTACACAGAGCCTCAGCTCCCTGGAACCTCTGCAAATGCTTTAGCCACGTGTTTAACTCCATCCGTAGGAGTAGCCTTGGATCGCAGTGGGAGGGCTCAGGTGCGTAAGTGTTTGCAGGATGGGCGCTCAGGGCAGTCCCTGAGGCCAGGGCAAAGTGGATGTGACGTGCCACTGTCTGGATTTGGGAGCCTGCCTGCACACCAAACTCACTAGGCACTGGGTGCATGACTTCAAGGTGCTGGGCCGGGGAAAATCAGCCCCGGGTGGTTATTTCGAGTAGAAAACCAGAGCCACTTCTGGGGTCTTTCAGCTTCTAATGCCCTTTCCCTTCTGCAGCTGGATTTCATCCTATGATAAAATCCCTCTCAATGCCAAGTCAGTGCCATAAATCACTGGCCTGGGTGCAGGAATCAGTAGGCGACGTTCTCTGGCCTGGGTTATGCCAGGGCTCAGACTAAATTATTCTTCCCAAAACTTTTAAAAGCTGAGCCCCCTCCTCAAGGTAAAGAAACCAATCGTGCCCCTCACCCGTCAGCAATGTGTTAGCGACCCCACCCCCCATTTTCATGGATACGTCTTCAAACCCCACCCTTCCCACCATGGCTAGCCCTTCCCCACGCTTCAGGAGATGCTGAAGGAGATGATCCTAACCATCCCCTCTAACCTTAAGACTTGAGGGATCCCATCATGGAGCATCTTAAAAATCACAGTTTCCAGACTCTGGAACAGGGGCTGCTTTGCCGGGCTCACCTTTCTCCCTGCGTCAGGTTGGCCGATGGGGATAATGAGCCTGGAGATCTCATTCCCGCTGCTCTGAGTGGTGCCCATGTGCACATGACTCAGCTCAGCTCATCCTGTATCCCAGGAACGTCTTCATCTTCTGGGATCCTCATGGCAGCAGTGGGATGATTTAACGGACTCCCTTAGCCATGGGGCCTTTCTCTCGCTTTTGTTTCAGAGCCAGCGTCCTGGAATCGTCTCATGGTGCGTGGAGTGGTGGCAGTGGTGGGGGTGATAGTCTTACTATACCTATGTGGGTTTTGGAAAGGTAGAGGGAAAGTGTTTGCCTACTCGCAACTCGTCTTCAGGAAGCTGCTGACTCATCCCTCCCCGCAGCCTGGAAGTCGGCAGGATTCCCAGGAATCTGAGCTCCCCGCAGTGTGTGACAGGGACGGGGACCAGGCCCAGGGAACCAGAAACAGGAATCGAGACCCAGCCCTGGAGAATGGGGAAGGAGACCTGATTGCGAATTCGTATCCGGTCTGCTGAATTGCTCACGTCCAGACCCTCCCCACAGTTCTTAAAAAGTCAAAGCATTTCGTTTAGACGCTTTCCAAACAAACCATTTTGATTTTTCAGTTTGAAACAATTTTTTGTTTAAAAATGTCCTTCAATTTTATTTTAAAAATTCAAAAAGTTACAACCCTTGAAATGTTCCTGGGTCTTTTTTTTTTTAAAAGCTTTTTGGTTCATCAAAAATTTGGAAAAATGTTAATTTTGTTCAACCTGAAACCGGTTTTTTTCCATCTCTTTTTTGGAATTGCCAGGGACCAAAAAATTCTGTTTGCCCAGCTCGAGGGGCAGGTGAGGATTTTGGCAGTTATATTGTGGGTCTCTAAGTCTCCTTGTTGCTCAAAGTTTTCTTACTGCAAGGATGAGGGCAGGATGGGCAAAAGCTTCCTAAAAGTGGGGGGGGGGCTGCTGGCACCCAAACTGTGGCCCAGCCCCTGTGCCACCCCTTCTCCTCGAGGTCCTGCCCCCTCAAACTACCCCTTTCCCTGAGGCCCCCCTTCACACCGCCTTTCTCCCTGAGCTCCCACTTCATGCCGCCCCTTGCCCCCAAAACACTGCCCCCCGCCCCTCCCTTCTCTCCCCCATCATCCAGTCGCTCACACTTATGGCCAGTAAAAAGTGGTGGGCCCTGGTCTCCCCTGTTCCGGCACCCCTGGATGAGAGTGGGAGAGGATGAAGAACTCATTTCAAATATAACTCCCCCCGCCCCTCAAAACAGCACAATTTGACAGAAACAGCAAAACATGCACCTAACCAACCCGGGCCAGTCACGCTGTGTTGTGTGTGACATTCCCGTCCTGGGGCGGTTTATGTCTTGGAGAATGTGAACCCTGCAGGCCTGGGTGTTTCTCTACGTAATGTGACCTCACTGCTCCTGATGAGAGCCATTGTTTGTAAATGTTTCAGGAGCAGACATATTTATCATTCATGGACAGACAGACATTTATTCATAATTAGAACTGGTGAAAAATGGCGGGGGTGGGGAGGGTCATGAAAATTGAAGAAGAAACCACTTCCTTCCCCCTTCCCCCCATATTCTTCAAACTTATTTGGAAATGTTTTTCATTATCAAATTTTTGTTTCGTTTTGGTGGGAAAAACTCCATGTTCTCTCTCAAGTGGGCAGAGAAATCCAAAATGTTTTTTTTAAAGAGGGAACTTATTTCAAATGATCAATGTAATCCAAAGTGGCATTTTTAGTTATAAGGTTGCATTGTCAGTGTAAAACCCTTTTGAACCAGCTCTGTTATTGTATAACAAGATGAGTTTACTTTTCGTGATGCATTGTTTGGGCCAGGTTTCCTTGGTCCTGGAAACACTTACATGCATGTTTAACTTTAATTACTGCTGTGAATAATTCCATTTCAATGGGACAACTCTGAGGTCGGGTTTACGCTACGGCCGTATATCGGTGTAACAATGTCTTTTCTTTCTTTTATATGTAAAAGTTCTTGAGAGGTTAAAGCAGGTAAAATACATGAACAGGTTCGGACAGTCCGAGTTTGTCCGTGCAAAGTGACAGCAGAGATGTGGGATCTGCTAGTTTTCCATAAGTCTCTCAGGGTTACCCAGGATAACTTTGGGGATCTCTGTCTCGCATCGGGAATGTTCCCTGAAAGTGTCCAAACAGCTCAGAGATACAGAACCATTCCCTGGATCCATTCTTATAGCTGTCTTCCCCGGAAAGCAGTCTGGCAAGTGTTCCTGTCAGCTCATTGCTAAGTTATCTGTCAAAACACTAGAGTTTTCAGGTGCCTAAGTAGCCCCTGGAATCAGGGTGAAATTATCCTCCCCACCACTATCAAAATTGGAAATGGTGCCCCGGAGTGCACGGTACCCTACCGTAGTTCCCCCGTAGGAACTGCATGAACAGGCAACTCTGCAAGTTATCTGCATGCCTCTGCACGTGACCCCCATGCCTCTCCATTTCCTTGGCCACATGTATCCTGTCCCCATGCTGGCGGCGAATCCAGAAAAAGAGGGAAAGAGCTCACCACTGCGACCACCTGAGGGAGGTGTTGGGTTGAGATCAGCTGGTCAAAGCAGGCAATAGGGACAGAATCTGAGACTTGAAGCTCCTCGAATGACCTCTGACCTTTCTAGACCTGCCCTTCAATGAGACACAGCGATTGTAAAGTTGAATGTGATCGTAACTAGACCCATTTGAAACCCTTCACCACACAAGACAAAGCCCGTAGGATTCATTATGAATTATTTATTTCTCCTCCCCTGGATTCCTGCAGCCACCAGCCACCTTGGAGCTTTCCCTCCTCTCTCCCAGGCTGGGCTCACTTGATGGCAGGAGCTCAGCGCAGGGTCCAGCTTTGCTCTTTCGCTTCCATTCTTCACGTCTTTGGGTGGCTGCATTGGCACCTGAGCAGTCGGATGGAAACACTGAGTCCTCTGTCTCGGCAGGCAGGCCCAGCCGCCAAAGCCAAAGACTCCCTGAGAACAGGGGGAGGTTCGCCTGAACTCTCAGGAGTGGCGGCTGGGCCCATAGGGTAGGGTTACCATATTTGAACTTTCAAAAAAGAGGACACTCCGAGGGTGGGGGGGGAGTTGTAGCCCTGCCCCCTATCTACTCCCTCCCACTTCCTGCCCCCTGACTGCCCCCCACAGAACCGCCAACCCATCCAACACCCTCTGCTCCTTGTCCCCTGATCGCCCCCTCCCAGGACCCTGCCCTCTATCTAAGCCTTCCGTCTCCCTGTCTCCAGCTGCCCCCTCCTTAGACCCCTCCACCCTAACTGCCCCCCTAGAACTCCACCCCCTACCTGTCCCCTGACTGCCCTGCCCCCTATCCGCACCCCCGCCCCCTGACAGACCTCCGGCTCTCCCACACCCAACCAACCACTCCCTGTCCCCTGACTGCCCCCACAGAACCCCCAACCCATCTATTCCCCCCTGCTCCCTGCCCCTGACTGCCCCCCCGAACCTCTGCACTGTCCACCCCGCCCCCGCTCCCTGTCCCTTGACTCCCCCGACCCCTCTTCATATGCTCACCCTCTGACAGGCTCCCCCCAGAACCCCTCACCCATCCAACCCCTCCTGCTCCCTGTCCCCTGACTGTCCCTTGGGACCCCATGCCCCTTCTCCAGCCCCCCCAGCCCCCGTACCCTGCTGCTCAGAGCAGTGTGTCTGGGGTGCGGAGCCAGACACAGTGCCGTGCTCCCCCGCAGAGCGTGCAGCTCCCCCTCCGCCCCCAGAGTGCTGCATTGGGAGGGAAATCCTGGACCTTTTCAGAATTTTACAAATTCCTCCCGGAGGGCAATTTAGAACCCCAAAAGCCGGACATGTCCGGGAAACTCCGGACGCATGGTAACCCGACCACAGGGACTCCAGGATCTGCAGCTGCTGCCACCTGTATGGTGAATCCTCCGACTCATCACCAACCAGCTCTTCCCCATTCTCCAACCTGGCCCCACGGTCTGACCGTGCAGGAGAACAGAAACCCTTTGGGACAGCAGGAGAGTCTCCTCAATGCCGCCCTCTTCGCATGGCATCCCGCGGTCACCGTGAAACACGACTACCCTGCCCCCAGGAGTCTCTCAAGGAGCTGCCGGCGCAGTCACTGGGCACCCACTCGTAATGGTCTCGGGCAGTGGCATTGCAGAGGGAGCTGAGCAGACCGTCCCTTCTGTGACTTCCTGAATTGCTGCCAGGACGGATTCTCCTCTGCGCTAGGGAGAGTCCCCGAGGACAAGCAGCTGTGATGCGGGAGGGGGCAAGACAAGCACTCCCCCTGAGCCCTTGACTAGCAGGCAAGCAGGACTCTGGGAGCCAAGGGATCGATGTGTCTTGCTGGGAGAGCAGAGCTGGAGAGCAGAAAAGGGCATTGGAGGAATTGAAGAAAAATCAGTGTCATGGCCGGGTCATGGGCAGCCAGACCTCGTGGTCAGAGGCAGAGTCCACACTCACAAGACAGGAGTCGAGAGTCAGCTGGGTCAGGACACTGGAAGAGCAGAAGCAAAAGACCAAATTGTGTTCAGAACCTCAAGTCAGGTGAGTCACCCTGAGTCCGGATGCCAGGAAATCAAGCCTGGGGAGTGGGAGCAGGAACAGCCAACACACGGTCCAGAGCCGGGGAGGAGCTCGGCTGTTCAGACAGCTTCTTCTTCCTGCTGCTGGTTTAAGGAGGTCCTGGGGGCCTATTAGCTGCTCTGGGACTCTGCCAATAGGAGCCTCAAACTGGGTCTGGACTTCGTCAGTCCTAGGTAAGCAGTTTTTCGTAGGCTTGCAGGTGGCGTGCTGGAGGGTGGCTGCTCCCAGGAACCCTGCAGACCGGGGTTAATGACCCATGGGTCAGGACAGTGAGTGATCTCTCCCCGCTCAAACCTCCTGCACGAAACAGTCTCCAGGGTCCCGGATGCATCCTCTGAGAAGAAAAAAACACAGTCATGAGGACAAATAGGCTATGGAACAGGAGCCCCCTCTTTGTTGCAACAGCCCCAAGTGTCCAGAAGAGTGGACGGTTCTTACCTCCAGGAGATGCCTGGGATCTTCCATCTAAGCCTCAAGGGGACCCCTGTTGCTTGGTCTGACAGGAGGAGATCATCTGTCCCCACTGCTCCCTGCGCTGGGCTGGCTGCAGCACACATCTGTGTAAGAGGCTGGGCCAGAGAGATGTTACAATCAGGGTCCAGGCACCCCAGAAGGAGAACAGAGGGTCTGAAACCAGAAGACGAAGCAATCAAATCAGCGGATTCGACAGAGAAGTTTTCTACCCTACAGGGACATCAAAGAAGGTCTGTTAGGAAAGCTGAGATGTTAGTCTGGAAACTGCTAAGATAAACATTGTGACTTATTAAGATTCAATTTTAGTCACTACAAAGTGTGTTGTGTTTTGTGTGTCTCTTTGAAATGTGTCTCTTTCTCTTGCTTAGTATCACTTAAATCTCTTCTTTGTTACTATGCTTCCCAAACCACCTCAGTGTTGTGTGTTCCAGTGAAGTGTGAGTCTCCAGCCTACCCAACAGGCTGAGCTGTGCCCTGTCTCTCTGAAGGTAATGAATAATTTCTGAGCGGTGCTGGGCCCAGAGTCCAAGGGCAGTT
Organism: Lepidochelys kempii; assembly: GCF_965140285.1. Taxonomy (NCBI): domain Eukaryota; kingdom Metazoa; phylum Chordata; order Testudines; family Cheloniidae; genus Lepidochelys; species Lepidochelys kempii. The sequence goes on along the minus strand of NC_136393.1, from coordinate 43,343,651 downwards.
CACCAGACATCTCGTGGGAAGCCCAAAGAGACCAAAGGAGCAGGAGAGATTCCGGCCCCACTGACCCATGGGAACTTGCCACAGAAGAGCCTACACAGGGCTCCAGACACAGCCACTTTGGGTGTGTACCAGAGTTCACTCACCGCTAGATGCTGGCCAGGCCTCGTGTCATTGCTTTCTCGCTGGGCTAGCAACCCCGCTGATACTCACTCTTGCAGTTTGTCGGCTGGGAACTCAGCCGACCAACCAGGTGACTGTTCTTTACTCCACTCCTTCCTGGGTCGTGCTCCTTGCAAACAAAGTCCCAAAATGTCTTGAACAGAAACAAGGCCTTCCACCCTCGTGGGGAGTTCTTCCTCAGCCTGATTTCGATTCGGCCTGCCCTTCTTGGGTTTCTATGGTCTTCTATGTCCCCTTCCTTAGGGATGGTGAGAGAAGCCAGTCCTACCCTGGACTCCAGGGTTTGGCCCAAAGCCGTCTACTGAACAGCTCGCTCTGCTTCTGGACTTTTGCTGCTGTTTTCCCTTCTTTCCTCTCCGTTGGGGCTCACTTGGTCATCATTTGGCTTAGCCCCAGGCTAGGCAGCCATAGGCCAAGCCACCCTGTTAGATACCCTCCTCCTTCCAATCCTCTCCAGCCCGGCTGACAGGTTTGCTGAGGGGATGGTGAAACCCCATTGCTGATCAGAAGGAGGTCAGAGTCTGTTCTCTAGGAGCTGAAGGTCCATTTGTCCTGCTGCGGGAAGTGGAGCTGGAGAGCGGAGATGTTAGGTGAAAGAGACTGCATGATGGAGTTGGAGACTGAGGGACGGGAGCCTCCTCCCAGAAACGCTCCCAGGAGAACAGGTTTGAGGAGGAGTTCTCTAGGGAGCCTCTTGCTTGGAAAAAAACAAGGGTGGCACATTGATGAAGATGTCTCTGTCCCAGGGATGGGGGAAGCTCCCAGCCAGGCTATGCAGCAGGGATCCCATTTCTCCCCCAAGAAACCCATTTTGCCCAAAGAAGTCAATGGCTCTTACCTCCAAGAGGGAGCGGGCTCTTCCCTCTCAGCCTCTTTGAGAACTACCACTGCTTGGCTTTTTTAGGATAAGGGACCTGTCCCCACTGCTCCCTGAGGTGCTTCAGCTTCTGACTGCACCCATCTGGGAGGCTGTCACATATGCCAGGGCCTAGAAGACATGCAGGGAGGAGGCTCCTCTTCATGTCAGACTCTGAGAGCCCAGAGAAGGGCCAAAGGAAGAAAAAAGGGCAGGAGATGAAGCTTGCCCGGAGCCTCTGTCCCATCCTCACCTCCTCAAATGTGGAGCTTCCTGAGCTTCAGTTGGGCAGACAGTCTGTAGCCCTGACACAAAGGTCCTTCTGCGCCATATGGGGCAGGAAGATCTCTGCCTGGGAGCACCGGAAATGGGATGGGGGTGAGATCAAGGAAAGAGGGGAGGGATATGGGTGTGAGGGAAAGAGCTCCTGCCCCAGATGAAGGAATTTGGGGGGCCGAGGGAAGGACACAGCTCCACAGAGAGGAGAGAGAGTTCCTGTGAGTGCCAGGGGCCTCCATTTGTGCTTCCACTAGCCCCCCATTTACAGTGAGACAGAGCAGTACCTGCAGCAGGGAGCGGGACTTGCTGAACAGGGAGGGGAACCTTGAAGAGCATCAGATGAACCACAGCCCTTGCAGCGCCTCGGGCATCTGGTGCAAGTGCCGGATGATGTGAAGCTGGCCCATGACCTTGGCTGTGACATCCTCATGCTGCAGGGGAACGAGAACATGTCAGAGACTGAGACACTCCCCAGGAATCAGGGAGGATGAAGGGCACCTGGAACCAGTGCCATCATTTCCACCCAGCAGCTGCTCATGTCTGAGTGGTGGATTCACCCTCCTGACCCCCAGGATGGAGGCTTGCTGTCCTCTCTAGTGACCTCCAGTGCCAACCCCCCTCCTTGTCGGGTGAGCTCCTGCCACTTCCCCATCAGTGCCCCGACAGCTGTTCCACCTCCAACCCACCTGGGGACACCGCTCAAGTTCGGAGAACCCTCTCCTCCACCCCCACCTCCATCCCCACCCAGGTAGGGCAGGGAGGGGGCTCTAGAAGGGTGGCGGGGGGAGGGAGGGATTCTGGCAGCAGTGAAGTGGGATGGGGAGAGCTTGAGACCTTTCCCCAAGACACCCCAGTGCCAAAACCTGAAACCACAGGATGGCAGCCCTGGGGAACGGGACAGGTCAGGAGCCCCTGACGACTGAATCCTCCCAATCTCTCAAGAGTGGGTCCAGCCCTACCAGCAGCAAGACCCGCTTCCCACGCCCATGTGCCTCAGTCAGTCACCATCACCAGTCAGTCCTTGGCCTCCCAGGATGCCAGGGATGGGAGCAACTCTCGATGGTGGCTCGGGTGACATGGACACTAGGCCGTGGGGAAATGGGTGCAGCTCTGTGGGGCAGGAAAGGTTCCCAGAGGGCACTTAGGGGACTCAACTGTCCTTCCCAGGAGTGATAGCAGAGCACCACATCCGAAGAACAGAAGTCCATGAAGGCCAGAAGTCCCCACTAGGCTCCTTGCTACCAGGCCAGCGAATGGCGAGAGGATGGGAAGGAGGCCCTGGGCCCCACCCCAAGCTTCTGAGTCGAATGCAGCTGCTTACCGTGACCCCCATCAGTTGCTGGGCTTCCCCCAGGAGGGAGTAGACCAGCACCAGCCCAGCCTGGCTGACACGCAGCAGGGGGTCGTGGATGGCCAGCAATGCTGTCTGTACGAAGGATCTTCTCTGCCCGACGGAGAAGAATTTTCCAAAGACCTAAAACCAAGAGAACATGAGGCTCGAGCAGATTGCCCAGAGCCAGCCTCCAAGTCCTGGCGGTACAATGGCATCTCGTGCCCCAAAGGGTGGGGAAGAGAGCTGCTGTGGCCAAGGCACTTCATTCCCTAGGAGGCTTTCAGGGTCCCAGGGCTCAGGGAAGCCCCTTTATTAAAAGGTGGCAGATGCTGAGGGACCAAAGCCTCCAGTGGCTCTTTCGGGAAGGCAATTTATGGCAGGGGCCAGGATGGGCTGGAAATGGATCTCTAATGTGTGTGAGCAGGCCCACTCTGCTGTGCAGGGCACAGAGACGACAGGGGACCCTGTCTTGCTTCCAGCAGAGAGATCTCCTGCACCTCAGCGGCTAGAGGAGTGTGCGTGTGTTGTTACGGGGGGAGGGGGTTGGAGCTGACAGACCAAAGGTCTCTTCCCCCAGCTAAGTGATTTCTCTAGTTGCTGGCTATGGCCTCTGCAGCTCCTTGGTTTCTTCAAGGGGAATCCAACCTGCAGCCTGACAAGAACACGGAGACTCCTGGCCCAGTCCCAGTGTGGGACCTTTAGCACCAGCGTGTCCCACTGGTTGCTGGATGAGGAACTCTGAGCTGGAAATAAGGAGCGGGCTCTTTTCCTGTCTCCAGGAGGCATCCACTGCAGGGAACCCAGCCAGCCCCACTCCCTGAGCTGTGTCATGCCCTGGCACAGTGCCCTTACCTCCCCCACTCTGGCTGTGTTCTTGTAGCCCAAGAGCCGGCTGTCCTGGTGCCAGTCATAGCACCAGAGATCTTCCGCCTCATGTATGGTCAGGCCTGGAAGAGAGAGAGAGAGAGACTTTTCTCCTCATTCTGGTTGCAGTTTCTGTGTCCTTCCAAGCCCATTGGTGGCTGCACAGTGGAGTGGAGAAGAACAGAGGCAGAGAGAGATTTGTCCTCCGGCTGGGGTCAGTCTGAGAGAAATGGTCTGAGGTCCCATTATCAACCTGTGGTCACTCTCAGTCCCGTATTGGGTTCCGTGTCCCAGCTGGGTTCCTTACCCCTCTGTTGGAGCAGCAGTTGGTAGAGCCGGTAAGTCCCCTCCCTGGCCTGCCGGCTGATGTCCTTGTCTGGCTCACTGACAAACAGAGCCAGCTGGGCCACATGGTGACCCATCCGAGGGAACTCGGCTGAGATCTAATGGAAGGGAGAGCAGAGGGGACTCCATCAGCATTTTCCTCTCAGCTCCCTGTCCTCCCTGGGCCAGAGGGCTCCTTTCTCTTAGCCCCTCTGCAGGAGATGCTGGGGGAGAGGAGCTTGAGATCGACCCTTCATTTGCTCTGCTGCCAAGGGAGCCCGCAGCTGCTTTGGGATGCCAAGCAGGGGCTGGAGCATGGGCCCCTTAAAGGCCCAGGGACAACACTGAACCAGGACAAGAAGAACTTGACTCAAGCCTAGCTCAGTCCTGCTCTGACCCTGCCTCCCTATGAAGAACCCTCCTAAGCCACAGCCCCGGCAGCAGCAGCAGATCCTGCAGCCCACTGGAGCCAGCCCGCCTCCGCCTGGAGCCAGCAAGCTGGGCTCGGAGCCCACTTACATCAAACTCAGGGAGGGTGACTGTGTATCTCAGCAGGGCTGTGCTGCTCCTGATAGCCCTGGCTCGCTCCTGCGACACCCTGGACACGACCCAGAGGTTGACATGCTGTGGGGAAAGGAGGCAGGTCAGACTCAGTGGCCAGCTGCTCCTGCTTTGCAAATGAGCCCCATGCCCCCAGCCCCAGGGGCCTGAGACATTCTGCGCAGGGGGCAATAGCTGAGTCCTTGATGGCAGAGCTTTAGAAGGGGATTCTTTCCCCCAGGACGCAGCTTGTACCCTTCAGGTCACAACTTCTCAGAGTCTCTCTAGACTGGGACAATGTTCGCGGTCGGGGCTGGTCCCATCCTCCCAGAACTCCTGATTCCTGAACAGTTCACCAGAAAGAAGATTGAACCCTTGGCCCTTCCTTGCTATGCAAATCCTTGGGGGGATGTAGGGAGTGACTGAGAGCACAATCCCCCCAGGAATTTCAGAGCACATCAGAGGGAAGGGCTGATTCCCTGGGCTCCTCCTCTTTCTCTAGGAAGGAGCATGTGCCTCTTCTCTGAGAACCATCTCCCCAATCTCATGGGCTCTGTGTGTTGGAGGGGTGGGGGAAGGGTGGGTTTTCAGACTCTCACTCCCCAAGACAGCCAGGAGCCCTGTGCTTAGTGCTCAGCAGAACCAGGCAGAGCTCTGGCTTGGAGTCCCAGCTCCTTCCTCTGTCCCTCAAGAAGGAAGGACCTGACACTACATTGCACTGACCTCCCCAACCAAGGACGGCCCACTGGGGACCCAGCTAGGAGGACAGAGTAGAAAATGCATCTTCCAGTCTCTCCTTACCAGTCCCCCAGAGAGTTACGGTCAAATGGGGCTCACCTCCAAGATGAAGTGGAGCCTGTCTGTGTCTGGGGACTCTGCCAGCAGGTTCCCCAGCATGGCATCCAGGACCTCTGGGATGACTTTCTGCAGAGTCTGCAAAGCATGGGTCAGAGTTAGGGAACCTGGGCCTACACGTGCCACAGGATGGGAAGAGGAGTCTCTGGGAAGCACTGGGGAGACTCCCAAACACATCTCCCGGCCTCTCTCCTTCACATCCCACTGCAGGCAATTTGCAAGAATTGATGACCCCTGGACCTTTAATCCATGAGCTTAGCAGGTCTCTGCAGAGGGCCTTGTAGGCAGAAGAGTATGAAACAGCCAAGTTGCTATGGATGGAACCTGGGCTTCTGGGCCAAACACGGCTTAAGAAAGAAAGAAAGAAAGAAAGAAAGAAAGAAAGAAAGAAAGAAAGAAAGAAAGAAAGAAAGAAAGAAAGAAAGAAAGAAAGAAAGAAATCCCCCAGGGAGGGGTAATCTCTTCCCTGCTGGAGGGAAGGATCCAACCCTGCAGCTTGTTCCATCTCTGCTACCCCACCCCGAAATCTGGAGCTCCAGCGAATCAAGGGAGCAGGGACCAAGGACTACTCTGCAAGAGGAGGAGGATGGAGGAGGAGGAGGTACCTGGATGCCGGTGGTGTCCTTCTCCGTGCCCAGGGTGAAGACGGAGTGAAGGGCAGCTCGCAAGAGGTGGGTCTCTAGGGCTGGCTCCAGGGCAGGTTTCATGGTGCTGGCAAGAGAGAGGAGCTGGTATTAGACTGTGCAGTATGGGGGTGGGACTGTCGCCAACACGGACACCAAGCCACAGGGATAGAGGCACAGGCTGGCGAGAACGGAAACTGAGGCACTTAGCTAGGGAATGACAAGGCCAAGGCGTCCCAGACAGACAGTGGCAGGACAGGAATAGCTCCTGTTCCCTGGAGCCTGCTGCCCCTCCTGTATCTGAGCCCGGGAGTGAGCCCCTCCCCAAGGCCCCTGTCATGTGATGGGAGTGAAAAGAAGAGCCCCGCCAGGAGAGAGTGACCCTCCCCACCCCACCATCTCTGCCAGAGGCACCACTCTTGGGAGGTGACTTGGGAGGGGCAGTGACGGTGACTCCCAGCCTTGGGCCTGATCAGCACTGGGGTGAGGGGAGTCGGCGGGGTGGGGGGTGGGGCTGTCTCGGTACCAGAGGTAGCCCACTGCAGCCAGGGAGTGGGCGAGGACGGCGCTGGGTGACGAGTCATCGGGAAGCTCCTCGATGAGCTCCTGTGAGACGCGAAGGAGACAAAGGAGCATGTGAGATTCAGGCCCAACTGACACCTCCCAGTGAGGAGATGACACAGCCAGTGCCCCACATGGCCAGCAGGATCCCCCACCACCTCCCACTCCCTTCCTGCCCATCCGACTTGTCCCCCTTCCCGGATTCCTGCCCAGCTCGCTCCCAATCCCCTTCTCTCCTCCTCCCTGTCAAAACTGCCCCCATTCAGCCCCATCCCGACGACCGAGCTGGGACCCTGAGATTCCTTGTCCCACACTCTGAGCTGCCCCCCAGCCCCACAATTCTCCCCCTCCCTCCAGCTGCCGTATGGCGTGTCTCACTCACCACGATCCTCTTCACCACAGCCGCCTTGCAGCAGCGCGGCTCCAGCGTGTCCTCCCCTCTCTCCCATGCAGCCAGACATGCGGGGTAGACGGCCTGAAGGAACAGGAGCTGCTGCCCCTCATCCTGGACCCACCAGGAGTGGGGTATAGTGAGAGAGAACCTGTTAGCTAGGGACCTTCCTGCCCCACCCACACCATCTCCAGGGCTCAGGCCTCAATGGGGGATTGTGGGGACCCGCCTATTCTCCAAATCCCCCACCACTCCTACGCAAGCAGGATCAGGAACTGGGACAGTGCCTGTGGGGGGAGAGGACCTGGGCTGTTGTGGGACAAACACCCCCATCTTGGGGGTCCCACATCATGGATGTAAAAGGGCCCCATTAGGGGTGGTGGATCAGGAGGGACAAGACCCTCGGCAGGGGGTGGGGATGCTGGGAAGGGACAGGGCAATCTTGGTTCCAGCCCAGATGGGGAGCATTTGTACCTTATCTCTGCACTGGAGCTGCTCTCGGATGACTTTGAGAGCAGCTTCATCTTTGGCCACGTCCACCCCTTCCTCCTGCTCCGAATCCAGGGGGGTCCCTGCACCAGGGAGGGAAGGACAGGGGCGTGGTGGGCAGAGCAGGATTCAAGACCCCCCTTCCCACCTCAGGCACCCAGGGCAGATCGGGCCCCAAACCTCCCTCTCAGGGATGTCTTCAGCCCCCAACAGGTGCCGTAGCCCAGAGCAGAGCCCCCCTCCCCTGCCCAGGACTCCAGGGGAGGTGCCGATTCCCCCGGCCCCGGAGCAGCAAGGACCAAAGTGGCAGCAGCTCTTCACACCCCCACCCCCAGGTCCCCGTGCGGAAGGGGCAGCTGTGTGACGGCCGCTGCTCTCAGTGGGGTTCGCGTGGCTCAGGCCAGACTCCTGGGCTGGGGACCCCCCCGCATATCACTGGGAGAGCGTCTGGGCCCAGGGTGTTCACATCCCGTCCTCACCCCTCCCGGAGCCCAGCCTGGCTCCTCACCTGGAACAAAGCAGTGGCCTCCATCGGCCTGGCTGCTGCCAGAGGCCCAGGTGCTGCCGCTGTCCCAGGCTGAGCTGCCGGTGCTGGGACAGGGACCTTCCACCTCCTGGCCGGCGGGGGCTGGAAGGTCCTCAGAGACCGGGCAGGGCGATGCCTCCTGATGGGAATGAGGGCTGGGCTCCTGGGGCCGCTGCTGCCCACACAACAAGCCCCAGAGCCACCCTGCCCGGCGCCCCTCCTGGGCTGGGTCCTGTCTGCCAAACCGCAGCCTGGGCCAGCTCCACTGGGGCCTGGTCGGGGCCTCTCCCAGCTCGGCGCCTGCGCCGGGAGCCGGGGTCCTTTTCCAGAAGGCCGGGCACTTCCGCCGTCTGGCCTGGACGGGACCTGCTTCCCCGCCAGCGGGGACGCAGGGCTTGCTCTGCCCCTTGGGAAGATGGCAGCTGCTTCCCTCAGGCTCTGGGGCCACCTGCAGAGCCTTCCTCCGCAACATCCGCAGGAGCCTGGCCATCCTGTAACCGAGCGGGGAGCAGGTGTGAGTCTGGGCTCAAGGCAGCCTTTCATTCCTGGGCCTTTTCTGTCCCTCCTCCTCCCTGCTCCAACCACAGCCGCCCCCTCTGCCCCCACAGGAGTGCAGGGAGTGCCATCTACACACACGGGCAGGAGTTCATTGCATGATCTGCGCCCAACGTTCCCCCTCATAATCCCTGCTGCTGCAATATCCAGGAAGTCTCATCCTTTTCCAGCAATGAGGTCAGTCCCAAAGACCATCGGTTACTCTGGACAAGCAGCCCCCTCCTGTCGTCCCAGGCCACTCTCCCGCCCAGGCTAGAGAAGGAACAGAACTCAGGCGTCCGGACTTCTCCTGGGAAAAGACCCTCGGCACAGGAAGCACAGGGCCCTCCTCATTCCCCATTGATTTCCAGACTCAGCAGCTCACAGGGTCTGGCCCAGTTCAGAGACTCTCAGCCTGGGGAACAGTGTCCCACAAGGGAAGGGCTGGGAGCCCCACTGCTGGAACCTTTCCAAACACACTGGAGACGGCTCTGGAGAAGCCCCTGCCTGGCATAAGAAGGAGGGGCTCTTGGGGGCTGTTTGCAAAGGAAATCCCCCTTTGGAGATAGTCTCTCCCCGTTTCTGCCTCTCCCCAGACAGACAGGGGAAGCCACCGAGGAACCCGAATGCCACTCACTTGCTCTCAGTGATGGGATAATGGATGGCGGATGTTCAGGGTCAGCAGACGTCCCTCGCCCTCCTCCTCACTCTCCAAGCCCAAGGCAGGCTGGAGAGGGTGGTGACCTCAGGAGTTACCCTGCCCAGCCAGCAGGCAGGGTGATGACACGAGGGCGATCGACTGGCTGTGAAAACAAGAGTCTGTCTGATTGCCAAGGGACGGAGAAACTCAGCCAGCAGCAGGGGGGTGCAGAACACGGCCCTAGGGCAGAGGTGATAGCGCCTCCGGGATCCTGACATCCCAGCACTTTACACACCTTCCTGCAGCCTCCCAAACCCACTGGGCTGTAGCGATGGGACCCCAAACCTACTGACGGCAAACGGACTCAGCTACCAGCTCAGGGTCACACCGAGTGTCAGAGCCATGGATGGATCCCTTCACTAACCACGGCCGCACACTCCCTCCCACAGCTGGCAATTGCAACCAGGCCCTAATGTCTGGTCCCCCTGCCTTTGAGAGGGAGTGTCACTCCTGCTTCCATTGCTGCCTATTGATCTGTGGGACTTCGGGCAAGTTGCTCCCCCTCTCTATGGCTCTCTGGGACTCACATCCCTGAATGGACTTTAAAAAAGACAATGGTTAAAGTTTGGCCCCAACTAGTTCTTGTTTCTCAAGACTAGCCATTTTAGCAAAGTTTAGAATTCTTGACATTCAACACCTGGAAACATCCCTTTCTCCTTCGCAGATGGCCTTAACATCCCTTATCTCACCCAGGCTCCCTGCTGCCTGGAGTTAGAGAATTGACCCTGTTCCCATTGGACCTACCCAAGGTGTCACACAGCAAAGCGGTGACGGAGCCAGAAAGAGAAGACAACAGTCCTGATTCCTGTTCTGACTAACAGACAACAACCCGCCAGAGGCAGGATAAAGCCCAGGAAATCAGATGTGAACATTTTCATGGAAACCGTTTTCTGTCAGAAAATCCATTCAGACAAAACCACTTTGTTTCTTGAAATCATAAGAAGTAGGATGAAAATTCTTTGCAAAAATATTTGTTTCCAAAACAAGAGCATCTCCTGTTTGTCACAGTGCAGTCAACTGTTTCGTCGTACACAAAGGGGACACACTATGATCTAGCAAAAAGAAAAGGAGTACTTGTGGCACCTTAGAGACTAATGAATTTATTTGAGCATAAGCTTTCGTGAGCTCCAGCTCACTTCATCGGATGCATCTGTAGCTCACGACAGCTGTAGCTCACGAAAGCTTATGCTCAGGTAAATTGTCCTCCTATTCTTTTTGCAAATACAGACTAACACGGCTGCTACTCTGAAACCAACTATGATCTAGAAAATTAGATGAGATGCTTCAGTCTGAGCTAAGTAGTTGCTGCTCTTCACAATTTCAAAAGAATAAAATACAAATAAAAGAGAATATTAGGTCATAATCAGATATGGCTCAGTGTGATCGGACACCGCCTAGTCTGCACTGCTCCGAGTGACACTCTTCAGTGGATCCCCAGCATCCACCCATGGCGAGGTAGGTGGGAGAGGATTGTTATTCGTACTTGACAGAAGGAGAAACGAAGGCTGAGAAAGGAGCAGGGACTTGTCTTAGCTGATGCAGCCAGCCAGTAGCAGAATTGCTCTCAAATGAGCTACAGACCAGCAATTGTTCCTAGTAATTATGCAGCAATTATTTGAGAAGAATTGGAATGTTCAAGAGGATCATGAACTGCTCCGAGACAATGAATGGAGAGCAGCATCCACATTGGTCAGACATATAACTGGTTGTGGCTTATTTGCTTGGTCATAAAAGAGAACAACAAAGACCAGATTTTCCTCCCTGTCAATAGCCCCCTCCTCAGCTGATCAAGGTTGAGACTTTGAAGGGTGGGAGGCTAAGGGTTCTCATCAAATAGCCCAAAGAATGGCCCTGATCACCACCGAGGCAATCACTCTCGGAGCCCTATTCCAGTCTCCTCTCTGTGAGGGCCTCCCAGAACCCACCCGGCCCCCGCTCCACACACAGAACACCTGGTGGTGGGAGGAGAGCAGAGGAAAAGGACAACGAAAGCAAGAAGAGAAAGGTAGGAGGGACAGAGGAAAGGGAAAACAAAAAGGAGAAACCCCAATGTCCCCAGTGATTCTAAGGGACAAAGTCCTAGGTCGGAAATAAAATACTGCCCCCACAATCTAATGTTTTCCTTTCCTAAAAATCAGCCGGCACCTGATGGATCAGACTGAACAGGTTCCAAACCTCTCCGAGGCTCTTACCTTCTATACAGGGACGTCTGTTTTTGAGCAAAACCACTACAAGAAAAGGAGAAAACTCCAAAGAGGGTCCTCCTTGCGCTCACGACCGTGAAAGTGAATGCTCTCTCAGTCCTCCAGGAGAGACCTCGAGAAGGAGACGTGCTGAAGCAAAGCCACAGGGATCTCCGAGGTTGCCCCTGTCCTGCACCCCTGTCCTGCCTGGCTGATGTCAAGATCTCTCTGTGAGATCATCGCCTCCCCGCCACCTTTGTCCAATAGGCTGAGGTCCTGCCAAAGGCCCTTGTGATGTCACTGCCACACCCACCCCTCCCCTGCAGTGCTGATGTCCTGCCCCTGTCCAGCCACACTGGATGTTTCAGCTGCTTCCCCGGGATCACCCCACGCAATGTCACTTCCTTGTGGGGTGACACTGACTACACAGTAGAACACAGAGGTTCTTCCCCAGGCCGCAATTAGGTTTTCACAAGTTAGTTGACTTTATGGCCAGAAGCAACCGTTAGAGCATTTAATCTGATCCCCTGCGTATCCTAAGGCCTCCTGTATATCAGAAGAGCTGGGCTTTTCTTTTACTCAAATGTTTTCCAGAAAGGCATCTAGTCTTTATTCGAAGAGATCAAGAGATGGAGAATCCATCATTTCTCTTGATAGTTTGTGCCAATGACAAATCACCCTCTTACAAATCCGGGTCTTATTGTCATTATACTTTTTCTGATTTCTGCTTCCATCCATGGGGTCTTGTCATGCCTTTCTCTGCTACATAAAAGAGCCCTTTTATACTCAACATTTTCTCTCCATGAAGTCAAGCAACTCACCTCTCATTTGTCTTTTGTGTATACTAAACAGATTGAGCTTTTTCAATGTCTCATTAGAAGGCATCATCCCCATCACTCAATTACGAATCTTTTCTGTACCCTCTCCAATTGTTTTAACATAATATTCAAAATGTGGACACAAGAACTGGATTCAACATTCCAGCATCAGTCTCACCAATGCTCTTTCACTTCCCTTTCCATTCTCACTACTCTATCCATCCAAGAATGGCTTTAACCTTTTTTACCACAGTTTCATATTGACAGACCATGCTGAGCAGCTCGTCCACTATGGCCCCGAAATCCTTTTCAGGGTCAATGCTTTCCAGCGGATCGTCCCCCATTCTGTAGGGTGCCACCTGACTCCTTTGTTACTGAAGCTATGGGGTTGCATTTGGCTTTATTAAAACCTAATTATTTAGTAAGTATTTTAGAAGAACTAGCCCATTAGAGAGAGAATCGTGAATTACTCAAAGACAATGAATGGAGAACAGCGGCAAGAGCAATCAAATACATGTTTGGTTATGGCTTATTTCCTTGGTCTTAAAAGAGAGTAACGAGGACCTGAGTCTCCTCCCTCACAATAGCCCCAAATTCCCCCAATCAGCACTGAGACTCTGAGAAGCACAAAGCTGAGAGTCCTCACCAGATGTCCCAGGCCACCACCGGAGGGAGTCACTCTTAGAGCACCATTCCAGCCACATGTCTTTGGGAGGGCCTCCCGCAATGAGAGTTGGAGTGCAACCCCCCATCCCCAACTCTACAGGCACAGACAGGTCCTGGTGGTGAAAGGAAAGCAGGGGAAAAGGACAAAGATGCAAGAGAAGACAAGAAAGGAGGGAGAGGCAGGAAAAGGGAAAACAAAAAGGAGAAACCCCAATGTCCCCAGTAATTCTAAGGGACAAAGTCCTAGGTCGGAAATAAAATGCTGCCCCGACAATCTAATGTTTTCCTTTCCTAAAAATCAGCTGGCACCTGATGGATCAGACTGGTCAGGTTCCAAACCTCTCTGAGGCTCTTACCTTCTATACAGGGACGTCTGTTTTTGAGCAAAACCACTACAAGAAAAGGAGAAAACTCCAAAGAGGGTCCTCCTTGCGCTCACGAATGTGAAAGGGAATGCTCTCTCAGTCCTCCAGGAGAGACCTCGAGAAGGAGACGTGCTGAAGCAAAGCCACAGGGATCTCCGAGGTGGCCCCTGTCCTGCACCCCTGTCCTGCCTGGCTGATGTCAAGATCTCTCTGTGAGGTCATCGCCTCCCCACCACCTTTGTCCAATAAGCTGAGGTCCTGCCAAAGGCCCTTGTGATGTCACTGCCACACCCACCCCTCCCTTGCAGTGCTGATGTCCTGCCCCTGTCCAGCCACATTGGATGTTTCAGCTGCTTCCCCTGGATCACCCCACGCAATGAGCGTTCATTGTGGGCTCAAGCCCAACACAGTAAAACGTCAGAGGCTTCTCCCCATGCTACGCTCAGTTTTTCATAAACTAGCAGACTTTATGGACAGAAGAGACAGTTAGAGCATGTCATCTCACCCCCTGCCTATCACATGCTTTCTGTAGAGCATAGTAGCTAGTTTTTGACTACACACATTCCAGAAAGCCATCTCGTCTTCATTAGAAGACATCAAGAGGTGGGGAATTCCCACCACTTCCCTTTCTAGTTTCTTCCTTTGGTGATTCATCCTCACGGTTGAATATGTGTGCCCTCTTTCTAATATGAATTGGTCTCTTTTGAGTTTCCAGCCACTGGGTCTTGTTATTCTTTTCTCTGCTAGATTAATGAGCCCTTTCATACCCGATATTTTCTCTCCATGAAGTCACTTCAACGACGTCACCTCCTGATCTTTTTTATCATCGAAACAGGCTGAGCTCTTTCAATAGCTCACTCGCAGGCATTTTTCTCCAGCCCACAAAACGTTTCATTGCTTTTTGCTGCCCCATCTCCAATATTTCCAAATCTTTTTTCAAAGGTGGACGCCAAAACTGGATGCAGGATTCCATGATCAGTCTTCCTCATGGTGTGTCACCTCCCTATGCTCCTCACTGCTCTTTTCATACATCTAATGATGGCTTAGCCCTGTTCACCACAGCATCACCTTGGGTGCTCATGTTCAATGGCTTGCCTAGCATAGCCCTAAATCCTCTTCACACTCAGTGCTTTCCTGGATACACTTCCCCACTCTGTAGGTGTGGCCTACATGCTTTGTCGCTAGCTATAGGACCCTTCATTTGGTTCTTTTCCAACTTGTTTTCTTTGAATGGCTCCAGCTTACCAAGGGATCCGATTGCTCTGTGTCGCTGCCCTTTCCTCATCATTAATTACCACTCTGCTACTATTTTATCACCCACCAATGTTAGCAGAAGTGAAATTTTATTTGGGTTGCGGTTCATTGATATTTATTTTCAAGAAATAGTCCTTGAGAGCCTCTTCATATCCCTCGTGCCCATAACCTGCTCCACACAGCACAGTGAGAAAAGGCCGCCCAGCCCAGCTCTGCCCTAGGGGCTAAGCACAGAACAAACGTAGGAGCTTGTGTCATCCATAGCTTCAGAACAACATGTGGGGGTCATCAGCTTACAAAGACACTCTAGACCGGTAGCGTAGACAGGCCCCAAATGTATCTAAGTGTCCCGCCTTGCAAAACAGGAGAGAAAAAAACATAACCTTGAGTAGCTTTATTTTATAGTCGTGGAAACTGAGGCACACAGAAGCAAAGAGATTTGCTCATGGTCAAAAAGTCAGGAATAGAAAATGGCCCATCTGCTGATAGTCAGTCCTGGGCCCTAGCCGTGTTTGTCCTGGCTTCTCTGCTTCAGCTCCAGTAACAACCCGAGTTGAGGTTTTCTTCCTCTCTGTGTCCTTTAACTTCACGTCACTGGAGAAGAAAGATTGTTTCTGACCAGCTGGGTCTAATGCTTAAAAACCTTAATTTTTTTCTTTCATAGATTCATAGATAGATTCATAGATATTTAGGTCAGAAGGGACCATTATGATCATCTAGTCTGACCTCCTGCACAATGCAGGCCACAGAATTTCACCCACCACTCCTAAAAAAGACCTCACACCTATATCTGTGCTATTGAAGTCCTCAAATTGTAGTTTGAAGACCTCAAGGAGCAGAGAATCCTCCAGCAAGTGACCCGTGCCCCATGCTACAGAGGAAGGCGAAAAACCTCCAGGGCCTTCCAATCTGCCCTGGAGGAAAATTCCTTCCCGACCCCAAATATGGCGATCAGCTAAACCCTGAGCATATGGGCAAGATTCATCAGCCAGATACTACAGAAAATTCTTTCCCGGGTAACTTGGATCTTACCCCATCTAAAAACCCATCACAGGCCATTGGGCCTATTTACCATGAATATTTAATTACCAAAACCATGTTATCCCATCATACCATCTCCTCCATAAACTTATCGAGTTTAATCTTAAAGCAAGATAGATCTTTTGCCCCCACTACTTCCCTCGGAAGGCTATTCCAAAACTTCACTCCTCTGATGGTTAGAAACCTTCGTCTAATTTCTAATCTAAATTTCCTAGTGGCCAGTTTATATCCATTTGTTCTTGTGTCCACATTGGTATTGAGTTTAAATAATTCCTCTCCCTCTCTGGTATTTATCCCTCTGATATATTTATAGAGAGCAATCATATCTCCCCTCAACCTTCTTTTAGTTAGGCTAAACAAGCCAAGCTCCCTGAGTCTCCTTTCATAAGACAAGTTTTCCATTCCTCGGATCATCCTAGTAGCCCTTCTCTGTACCTGTTCCAGTTTGAATTCATCTTTCTTAAACATGGGAGACCAGAACTGCACACAGTATTCCAGGTGAGGTCTCACCAGTGCCTTATATAACGGTACTAAAACCTCCTTATCCCTACTGGAAATACCTCTCCTGATGCATCCCAAGACGACATTAGCTTTTTTCACAGCCATATCACACTGGCAGCTCATAGTCAACCTATGATCAACCAATACTCCAAGGTCCTTTTCCTCCTCCGTTACTTCTAGTTGATGCGTCCCTAGCTTATAACTAAAATTCTTGTTATTAATCCCTAAATGCATGACCTTACACTTCTCACTATTAAATTTCATCCTATTCCTATTACTCCAGTTTACAAGGTCATCCAGATCCTCCTGTAGGGTATCCCTGTCCTTCTCTAAATTAGCAATACCTCCCAGCTTTGTATCATCTGCAAACTTTATTAGCACACTCCCACTTTTTGTGCCCAGGTCAGTAATAAAAAGATTAAATAAGATTGGTCCCAAAACTGATCCTTGAGGAACTCCACTGGTAACCTCCCTCCAACTTGACAGTTCACCTTTCAGTAGGACCCGTTGTAGTCTCCCCTTTAACCAATTCCCTATCCACCTTTCAATTTTCCTATTGATGCCCATCTTATCCAATTTAACTAATAATTCCCCATGTGGCACAGTATCAAACGCCTTACTAAAATCTAAATAAATTAGATCCACTGCGTTTCCTTTATCTAAAAAATCTGTTACTCTCTCAAAGAAGGAAATCAGGTTGGTTTGGCACGATCTACCTTTTGTAAAACCATGTTGTATTTTGTCCCATTTACCATTGACTTCAATGTCCTTAACTACCTTCTCCTTCAAAATTTTTTCCAAGACCTTGCATACTACAGATGTCAAACTAACAGGCCTATAATTACTTGGATCACTTTTTTTCCCTTTCTTAAAAATAGGAACTATGTTAGCAATTCTCCAATCATATGGTACAACCCCTGAATTTACAGATTCATTAAAAATTCTTGCTAATGGGCTTGCAATTTCGTGTGCCAATTCTTTTAATATTCTTGGATGAAGATTATCTGGGCCCCCCGATTTAGCCCCATTAAGCTGTTTGAGTTTCGCTTCTACCTCAGATATGGTGATGTCTACCTCCATATCCTCATTCCCATTTATCATGCTACCATTATCCCTAAGATCCTCTTTAGTCTTATTAAAGACTGAGGCAAAGTATTTGTTTAGATATTGGGCCATGCCTAGATTATCCTTGACCTCCACTCCATCCTCAGTTTTTAGCGGTCCCACTTCTTCTTTCTTTGTTTTTTTCCTATTTATATGACTATAGAACCTTTTACTATTGGTTTTAATTCCCTTTGCAAGGTCCAACTCTACTTGACTTTTAGCCTGTCTCACTTTATCCCTACATATTCTGACCTCAATAAGGTAGCTTTCCTTACTGATCCCTCCCTTCTTCCACTCCCTATATGCTTTCTGCTTTTTCTTAATTACCTCTCTAAGATGCTTGCTCATCCAGCTTGGTCTACAACTCCTGCCTATGAATTTTTTCCCCTTTCTTGGGATGCAGGCTTCCGATAGCTTCTGCAGCTTTAATTTAAAATAATCCCAGGCCTCCTCTACCTTTAAACCCATAAATTCTTCATTCCAATCCACTTCCCTAACTAATTTCCTTAATTTTTGAAAGTCAGCCCTTTTGAAATCAAAAACCCTAGTTGCAGATTTATTTTTGTTAATCCTTCCATTCAGTTTGAACTGAATTAGCTCATGATCACTTGAGCCAAGATTATCCCCTACAACCATTTCCTCTATGAGATCCTCATTACTCGCCAAGACCAGATCTAAAATGGCATCCCCTCTAGTCGGTTCAGCAACTACTTGTTGAAGGAATCCATCAGCTATCGCATCTAGGAAAATCTGAGCCCTATTATTATTACTAGCACTCATCCTCCAGTCTATATCTGGGAAGTTAAAGTCTCCCATGATCACACAGTTTCCATTAGTATTTACTTTATTAAAAACATTAAAAAGGGCTCTATCCATATCCAAATTAGATCCCGGTGGTCTATAGCACACCCCAAGCACTATCCTAGGGGAGGCTCTAATAGTTTTCTTCCCCAATTTAATTATTGCCCAGACAGACTCAGTCATATCCATTTCATCGCTTCTTATTTCTTTACATTCTATCTCATCATTGATATACAGTGCTACTCCACCACCTTTACCTTTATTTCGGTCTTTCCTAAACAGCACATACCCTTCAATACCTGTAGCCCAGTCATGACTACTATTCCACCAGGTCTCTGTTATACCTATAATATCTGGTTTCACTTCCTGCACCAGTAACTCTAGTTCCTCCATTTTGTTACCTAGGCTCCTTGCATTAGTGTACAAACATCTTAATTTTTGCTGTTTGGCCTCACTCACATTCTGTACCCTATTAGGCACGGTTATTTTACTACCAGTATAACCTATTAGACTTGTATCTACACTGCCCTTCCTCCTACCTACAGCTGTATCCACTCTTACTTCATTTTCTTTCCACTCTATGCTAAATTCTGGCGTGGAGATTACCTGGACATCTCCCAACCATCTCCCCCAAATTCCTAGTTTAAAGCTCTCTTAATCAGTTGTGCCAGCCTCCATCCTAGAAGTCTATTTCCTTCCCTACTCAGATGAAGTCCATCCCGAGAGAACTGTCCTCTATCCATGAATGCCTCCCAATGGCCATACATCCCAAAGCCCTCCTTATAGCACCACTGCCTAAGCCATCTATTGATAGTCATAATCTTGTCACACCTTTGTTGCCCTTCTCTAGGAACAGGCAAAATCCCACTAAAGATCACCTGAGCCTCAATTTCCTTAAGCGTCCTCCCCAGCCTAACATAGTCTCCCTTAATACTGTCCAGTGAGAATCTAGCCGTATCATTTGTTCCCACATGAAGGATAATTATGGGCATTCGCTAGGATAACGCTGGGCATTTTCTCTCATTCACTTTCCTTCGGAATAATTTCAATCCAGTCCAAAGGATTTCCTCTTCCATTGTGTCTTCAGCACCTTTCCTAGCAAACAGTTACTGTTCAAGCCCAGGTTTCCAGTTTCAGGCTGTCCCAGGGTGAGATGGCCATGAAAGGGGTAGTAGCTCAACTGAACCTATCCCCAGGTGAAGGGAATAAGTGCAGGGGTCACATGAGAAGGAGCAGGATGTATCTAGGATCCAGGCCTGTTGGGCGATATAAGAACAGCCTGTGCTCAGCCAGGAGAGAGACCCGCAATGGGGGCAGGCCTGGGAGGGGCTTGGATAGTCCTTTCAAGTCAGTTTCGGTACACATTAGGGGATGGAACAGCCAAGCTGCTAGGGTTGGGAGCTGGGCCTCCTGGCAGTGTCCAGGAACGAAAGCACAGCACCTGCCAGGAGGGGAGTCCCCACAGAGGGACACCGTCATCTCCCAGGAAGGGAAAAGGCTCTCACTGCCATTTCTTAACCTCATGGGGTGTTCTCCTGCTCCGCCAACCCCACCCCTATTTCAGCATCTCCAGGTGCCTGAGGGAGCAGGAACCAGAGGCCATCCTGCAGCTGGGACAGAGATGGAGGTTGATGACCTACCTGCCCGTGGTGACCATGGTGCAGGACAGCCCTCAGGACATGCAAATGCAGCTCCAGATCTACAGAATGCAGCTTCCCTTTGCTGGCACGAGACCTTGCAGGTTGCGGGGGGTGAGACAGGCACTAACTTTTGGTAACCCTCAGTGGGATCAGAGGGTAATGGTTTGTAGAAAGTGGTGTTGGAGAGCGTTACAAAAACTAGGCAAGCCATTTACAACACACACTTTGTTTCTCTACAAAAGAAAAAGGACACTAAACTCTCTAAACTACTACATGCCACAAGGGGCTACAACAGTGGTTCTCTTAACGCACCCACCAATATTGTTAATGTATCCACCCATACTTTTAGCCCAGCAGAAGAATCTGTCCTATCTCGGGTCCTCTCCTTCTGCCCCTCCACCCCCATGAATATGATACCGTTCTGTGGTGACCTAGAATCCTATTTTCGACGTCTCCGACTCAAGGAATATTTCTAACACACCTCTGAGCAACATACTAACCCACAGAGACCTTCCTACCAAGACGACAAAAAGAAGGATTCTGGGTGGACTCCTCCTGAAGGTCGAAACAACAGACTGGACTTCTACAGAGAGTGCTTCCACCGACGTGCACGGGCTGAAATTGTGGAAAAGCAGCATCACTTGGCCCATAACCTCAGCCGTGCAGAACACAACGCCATCCACAGCCTCAGAAACAGCTCAGACATGATAATCAAGAAGGCTGAAAAAGGAGGTGCTGTCGCCATCATGAATAGGTCAGAATATAAAAAAGAGGCTGCTAGGCAGGTCTCCAGCACCACTTTCTACAAGCCATTACCCTCTGATCCCACTGCGGGTTACCAAAAGAAACTACACCATCTGCTCAAGAAACTCCCTGAAAAAGCACAAGAACAAATCTGCACAGACACACCCCTAGAACCCCGACCTGGGATATTCTATCTGTGACCCAAGATCCATAAACCTGGAAATCCTGGATGCCCCATCATCTCAGGCTTTGGCACCCTGACTGCAGGATTGTCTGGCTATGTAGACTCTCTCCTCAGGCCCTACGCTACCAGCACTCCCAGCTATCTTCGAGACACCACTGACTTCCTGAGGAAACTACAATCCATCGGTGATCTTCCTGAAAACACCATCCTGGCCACTGTGGACGTAGAAGCCCTCTACACCAACATTCCACACAAAGATGGACTACAGGCCCTCAGGAACAGTATCCCCGATAATGTCACGGCAAACCTGGTGGCTGAATTTTGTGACTTTGTCCTCACCCATAACTATTTCACATTTGGGGACAATGTATATCTTCAAACCAGCGGCACTGCTTTGGGTACCTGCATGGCCCAACAGTATGCCAACATTTTTATGGCTGACTTAGAATAACGCTTCCTCAGCTCTCGTCCCCTAATGCCCCTACTCTACTTGTGCTACATTGATGACACCTTCATCATCTGGACCCATGGAAAAGAAGCCCTTGAGGAATTCCACCATGATTTCAACAATTTCTATCCCACCATCAACCTCAGCCTGGACCAGTCCACACAAGAGATCCACTTCCTGGACACTATGGTGCTCATAAGCGATGGTCACATAAACACCACCCTATACTGGAAACCTATTGACCACTCTACTTACCTACATGCCTCCAGCTTCCATCCAGGACACACCACACGATCCATTGTCTACAGCCAAACTCTACGATACAACCGCATTTGCTTCAACCCCTCAGGCAGAGACAAACACCTACAAGATCTCTATCAAGCATTCTTACAACTACAATACACACCTGCTGAAGTGAAGAAACAGATTGACAGAGCCAGAAGAGTACCCAGAAGTTACCTACTACAGGACAGGCCCAACAAAGAAAAAACAGAATGCCACTAGACATCACCTTCAGCCCCCAACTAAAACCTCTCCAACGCATCATCAAGGATCTACAACCTATCCTGAAGGACACCCCATCACTCTCACAGATCTTGGGAGACAGGCCAGTCCTTGCGTACAGACAGCCCCCCAACCTGAAGCAAATACTCACCAGCAACCACACACCACACAACAGAACCACTAACCCAGGATCCTATCCTTGCAACAAAGCCCGTTGCCAACTGTGTCCACATATCTATTCAGGGGACACCATCATAGGGCCTAATCACATCAGCCACACTATCAGAGGCTCGTTCACCTGCACATCTACCAATGTGATATATGCCATCATGTGCCAGCAATGCCCCTCTGCCATGTACATTGGTCAAACTGGACAGTCTCTACGTAAAAGAATAAATGGACAAAATCAGACGTCAAGTATTATAACATTCAAAAACCAGTCGGAGAACACTTCAATCTCTCTGGTCACGCAATTACAGACATGAAGGTCGCTATCTTACAACAAAAAAACTTCAAATCCAGACTCCAGCGAGAAACTGCTGAATTGGAATTCATTTGCAAATTGGATACTATTAATTTAGGCTTAAATAGAGACTGGGAGTGGCTAAGTCATTATGCAAGGTAGCCTATTTCCCCTTGTTTTTTCCTACCCCGCCCCCAGACGTTCTGGTTAAACTTGGATTTATATTGGAAATGGCCCACCTTGATTTTCATACACATTGTAAGGAGAGTGGTCACTTTGGATAAACTATTACCAGCAGGAGAGTGAGTTTGTGTGTGTGGTTTTTGGAGGGGGGTGGGTGAGAAAACCTGGATTTCTGCTGGAAATGGCTCACCTTGATGATCAATCACATTGTAAAGAGAAAAGGAGTACTTGTGGCACCTTAGAGACTAACAAAATAAATTGATTAGTCTCTAAGGTGCCACAAGTCCTCCTTTTCTTTTTGCGAATACAGACTAACACGGCTGTTACTCTGAAAATTGTAAAGAGAGTGGTCACTTTGGATGGGCTATTACCAGCAGAAGAGTGAATTTGTGTGTGGGGAGTGGAGGGTAAGAAAACCTGGATTTGTGCTGGAAATGGCCCAACTTGATTATCATACACATTGTAAGGAGAGTGATCACTTTAGATAAGCTATTACCAGCAGGAGAGTGGGGTGGGAGGAGGTATTGTTTCATGGTCTCTGTGTATATAATGTCTTCTGCAGTTTCCACAGTATGCATCCGATGAAGTGAGCTGTAGCTCACGAAAGCTCATGCTCAAATAAATTGGTTAGTCTCTAAGGTGCCACAAGTCCTCCTTTTCAGTTTGAGAACTGCAAAACTAAGCATCTCTGATGGTATCTTCTAGACTGAGCACTGAATCCCATTGGGTAGATAGAAAGATTAACCTCCATAATCTATACAGAAGCCTGTGGAACCCCATAAGATTGGGTCCTTAATCCATGAAGTATTGGAACTCATTTACAGAACTTTTCTTAAACGTTACATGAATATATTGTCTCGTACTATAGAATTAGAATTTCTCATCCCTATTCCATGATGAGAGATCTTTGAGCTATAATGTATCTTAATTAAAACTATCTTTAGATAGCTTTCTGAGGGGCAAAAAACATTTTATCAAACAAATCCAATTTTTTTTTTTTTAAATCATTGATTTTTATCCACCCTGGTTGCAAGTGAATAGCAAAGCTGGTCCCAGCAGGGAGCCAGAGTGTCCCAAATCCTTAGCGGGTGGGAGAGCCTCTCTGTGAGCCTCTGTAAAGCATCTCACTTCAACAGTGACTGGTTGAACGATTTATTGTAAGGGACGCCCTTTCTCAGACCCTTTCCCTTTATTGTCTCCCAACCCTCCACGTCAGTCCCTGACCCAGGATTGCCAAGCCAAACTCAAATACTACTTGTTTGAAATCTCACAGCTCGCCAAGATTACCTAATTGTCCAGGTGGCTGAGCCCGAAGGCAGCTCTGTGAACACCTCCATACCGAATGCCAGCTCCATTTCAGAGACGTCTTTCTTCGTGCAGAAATAGAACACCTCCACCTCTTCGTGGGAAGATGTCGTTTACTCCTCTGATGGGGGCTCCCAAACAGTCCTCAGTTCCGTCAAGGAGACACTCTCCTTTTCCAGTGGATACTTCAAGATGGAGAATGTGAGCAAAGGGGCTGAAGGAGTTTACAGGATTCAAGATGAAATGTACAGGAAGTGTGTGGCTGTCGTAAACTTTACCGTGGTGGGTAAGTTGTGCACTCAGTGACCCCAGAAAAAACTCTGCTCCCCTTGCACTTCTCAGGCCATGTAAAGCCTGTGGAAACATCCTATAAACTCACAGAATATGGAAGACCCCAGCAGATATTGAGCTGGGAGAGCCATCTCCTCTGCAGCCCCAGCCCAAGGGGTGTGTCACGTGGGAATGCGTGAGGAGAGGGACTAGCCAGACCACAATGCACTCTGGCTCTTCTCAGTGGAAGGACGGTCCCTGAGGGCCCCCTGCCAGCCGGCACACACTAGAGCAGCCCCCAAGCTGCTATAACCAATGACGGGACTGGCATTAGAGCTAGGGCAGAGAACCAGGAAGGTGTAAATCCTGTTGTGCCAGAGCAAGAGTCTTCTCTACACTAGGCCCACCGATGTTCCGACCACTGACTCTAGTAACAATGAACATTTTTTGCAAACATGGTCAGCTAGTGACCCAGCTGCCCCGGGGAGGCTAGTCCCTGGCCCCACCCCTCCCTTTCTGCCCCCTTGCCCCTGCAAGAGCCCAAAGCACCCCCACCGTGGCCCCCGGCCCCAGTGCCGGGCAGCTGTCAGGGAGAGGCCCCAGGCCAGCACGGTTGCTGTGTCCTCAGGCCTGGCAGGGCAGAGCGCTGGGAACAGCAAGAGGGGTCCTGGCCTGTGGCGGAGCGTGGGCAGAGCCATGGTAGGCTGTCTGGCAAGTCACAGGCTCCCCCTGCCTACGATACCTGCTGCCCATATTTGCAAAGTTTCTGCAGTGCAGGCAAGGTTTCAAGCACCCCAAGGGCTCACAGGGAAAGTGGCATGTGTTGTATAGGCCATGGGGTAACTTTTATTTTTATGGTGCCTAGCAAGCCTTTTGTTCATCAGGCTGCTCGTTAACATACCCCTGGCTCTGTCTGACTGCGGGATCAGGAGCAAACATTCATGAAGGGTCTGCGCTGAAATCCCTGGGAAATACGTAGTATGCCGTGACCTGTTTTATCTCTGGCCACTGTCACCCTAGTCTCTGAGGCCCAGATCTTCAAAGATCAATGGGAATCGGATACCTAAATACCTTGTAGGATCTGGGCCTAAGGGCCAGATTGTCAAAGGTATTTAGGCACCTAAAGCTGCAAATAGGCACGTAGGGGAATTTTCAAAAGCATGCAGCTGCCTAACTCTCACTGAAGACGGTAGTTAGTCACTTTTGAAAATCCCATTAGTGACCTACCTGCATCTTCAGGAATGCAAATACCTTTGAGTAGCTGGCCCTAGATAATCAAAGGGCTCCAGGGCAGAGGCTGGAATTGAACCAGGCACTTATGGCTCCTAGATCAGCACCTCCCCCTTAGGCCAACCTTCTGCAGTGCAGGCAAGAAGAGGAGAATCAGGCATGTGGTATACGGAGTCCTCACCAACACTTTCCTCCTTCTTTTCTCGTTCCAGAGCCCAGCTCATTCCCACCTACTGTGTCTGGGACCTCCGGTGCTGAGGAGGAAGCTCGTGATGAGACCAAAGGGGATGGGAAGTAGCTTGTGATGGGAGATTTCCTTCCCCAGTAGCCTCTCTCCTCCCAGCCTGAATTTCACACGCCCGTCCCAGGTCCCACTGACATCAGGGTGAGCTTGAGGGCAGTGTCCAGTTGTTCCAGATCTTCTCAGGTGGCCTGAGGGCTTGGGCCACAATTGGCCAAAAATGGACCACGGGGAGCTGGCACAGCAGAGTTGGCTATGGCCAAGGACAAGCCCTTGGCTGATTGAGGAGCCGTGTTTGGGGCCTCTCAACGCGAGTGCAGAGTGTCAATTAAGGGGATGAGTTCAGGGGCAGAAAACTGTGATCCCCAAAACCCAGCATGCTCTGGGGGGGAGCCACCTATGCTAGCCAATGGGAGATGTTGATGAGAGGGGTGTGTCCTAAGCCCTGCCCCTCTCTGTGTTCGATGCTTGTTGTGGCTTGTGATCCTGAGAAAACCCCTCTCTTGCAGTCAGGTGATTTAGATGCTGCTTAAGTCATATCTTGCAGGAATAAGTTAGGTACCTGCCTTGCTCCATGCAAAATGGCAGAGGGGCCATCCTAACCCAGCCCTGTTGTCAGAGCACTCAGCTGGGAGAGTCCCGTTCAATTCTCCATCATTAAAAAAAGAAGTCAGTCCATTCTTCTGAATGCTCTCAGACAGGCAACTCCTGTTTGTCTGGGTTCGGTGAGGGAGTTGCTTAGTCACAGTCAAATAATTTACTTAACAGTCCAATTCATCTAAGTATTATATTTAACGGGTTTCTGGAATTTGTAACCGCTTTAGCAAGGTCATTGCATGACAGGCTGGTGCACCGTTAAAAGAAACAGGTGCTAGGCGGAAGTAAGCAGCAGCATCTTAAAAGCATTTGTCAACCATTCAGCTTTCTTCAAGTTGCAAGGAGAGAGGCTTGTAGATGGCCTAGAGAAGAAATCGCTTTGCATGAGGATTCTGTCGGTGTTTAAACCGAAGGGGTGTTTTCTGCAAAGGGAGTAGGTGGGAAGGAACCTGCTTTATGGCTCAGGCTCTGTCTGCACTTAAAACACGATAGCTGCTGCAGCCCTTCAGTACAGACACTTCCCACAGCAACGGGACTCCGAGTCCAGCGCTCTAGGCCTCGCTGCCTCCATTCGACAGCTGCAGCGGCACAGGAGCTAGCAAACAGAACTGTAAACAGGGGAGTTTGAGTGGGAGTTCTGTTGGAGGAGAAGGTATTTGTGTGTGTTTGGTTTTGTATTGGTAATATCTGTATGTGTAGAGGCTTGTAGGGGCTTTGTGCTGGGAGAGAAGCTGAGCCCTGATTAGGGGGCGGGGCTTCACTGACTAGGGGTCCTATAAAGGTAGCAGCCAGTCAGGCAGCGGCACAGGAGCTAGCAAACAGAGCTGTAAACAGGGGAGTTTGTCTTGTGGTGCTTGTGTGGGGTTTGGTTTTGCTGTGGGTGGTGGTGTTTTGGTGTGGTTTGTGTTTCCCAGATTAACAGGATTTAGGTGGGAAGGCTATGACAGATTCAGAGGTGGCAGTGGGAGTGACCCATGTAGCAGATGACACAATGAAGATGACTGGATGTGGAAGCTGTGGTATGTACATGATCCTGGAGGGGGCACCTGGTAAGAGTTTTGTCTGCATGAAATGCCGTCTGATAGAGCTGATGGAGGAAAAGATCAGAGGTTTGGAGATGCAGGTGGAAAGTCTGGTAGAGTTTAGGAAGGGGTTTGAGCAGATTATGGAGCAAAGACATGAGGTATCTGAAGGGAAAAGCTCAGACTTGCAGATGGAAGCAGGACTAGGGAATTCTGAGGTGAGACTGGGTGAGGAAAGTGGTCAGTGGAAGCATGTGACTAAAAGAACTAGGCAGAGGAAAAGACGGGCTAGTGAAGGAGAAATAGAGCTTCAGAATAGGTTTGCAGAGTTGGAAAATGAAGAAGGGGCTCAGCAGGTAGTCACTGAAGGTGACAGGGCAAGGAAGAAGAGAAGAGCGGTTAGTCCTATAGGAAAAGGGGAAGAGTTAATGGAGATTACACCAAATATGAGCCCCAGGAGGATACAGGATGGGTTAAAAAGGATTACAAGGGAGAATGGGAATGGAAAGAACTTGCAGCCAGAGGGAACAGGGGATAGACTGGAGAATAGCACCGTCACTAGGAAAAGGCAGGTCTATGTGATTGGGGACTCTTTACTGAGAAGAATAGATAGGCCTGTAACCAGAGCTGATCCAGAAAATAGGAGGGTGTGCTGTCTTCCAGGTGCTAAGATACGGGATGTAGACCTGAGGTTGAAAAGGATTCTAAAGGGAGCGGGAAAGAATCCCCTAATTATCCTTCATGTGGGAACAAATGATACGGCTAGATTCTCGCTGGAAAGTATTAAGGGAGACTATGCTAGGCTGGGGAGGACGCTTAAGGAAATTGAGGCTCAGGTGATCTTTAGTGGGATTCTGCCTGTTCCTAGAGAAGGGCAACAAAGGTGTGACAAGATTATGACTATCAATAGATGGCTTAGGCAGTGGTGCTATAAGGAGGGCTTTGGGATGTATGGCCATTGGGAGGCATTCATGGATAGAGGACAGTTCTCTCGGGATGGACTTCATCTGAGTAGGGAAGGAAATAGACTTCTAGGATGGAGGCTGGCACAACTGATTAAGAGAGCTTTAAACTAGGAATTTGGGGGAGATGGTTGGGAGATGTCCAGGTAATCTCCACGCCAGAATTTAGCATAGAGTGGAAAGAAAATGAAGTAAGAGTGGATACAGCTGTAGGTAGGAGGAAGGGCAGTGTAGATACAAGTCTAATAGGTTATACTGGTAGTAAAATAACCGTGCCTAATAGGGTACAGAATGTGAGTGAGGCCAAACAGCAAAAATTAAGATGTTTGTACACTAATGCAAGGAGCCTAGGTAACAAAATGGAGGAACTAGAGTTACTGGTGCAGGAAGTGAAACCAGATATTATAGGTATAACAGAGACCTGGTGGAATAGTAGTCATGACTGGGCTACAGGTATTGAAGGGTATGTGCTGTTTAGGAAAGACCGAAATAAAGGTAAAGGTGGTGGAGTAGCACTGTATATCAATGATGAGATAGAATGTAAAGAAATAAGAAGCGATGAAATGGATATGACTGAGTCTGTCTGGGCAACAATTAAATTGGGGAAGAAAACTATTAGAGCCTCCCGTGGGATAGTGCTTGGGGTGTGCTATAGACCGCCGGGATCTAATTTGGATATGGATAGAGCCCTTTTTAATGTTTTTAATAAAATAAATATTAATGGAAACTGTGTGATCATGGGAGACTTTAACTTCCCAGATATAGACTGGAGGACGAGTGCTAGTAATAATAATAGGGCTCAGATTTTCCTAGATGCGATAGCTGATGGATTCCTTCAGCAAGTAGTTGCTGAACCGACTAGAGGGGATGCCATTTTAGATTTGGTCTTGGTGAGTAATGAGGACCTCATAGAGGAAATGGTTGTAGGGGATAATCTTGGCTCAAGTGATCATGAGCTAATTCAGTTCAAACTGAATGGAAGGATTAACAAAAATAAATCTGCAACTAGGGTTTTTGATTTCAAAAGGGCTGACTTTCAAAAATTAAGGAAATTAGTTAGGGAAGTGGATTGGACTGAAGAATTTATGGGTTTAAAGGTAGAGGAGGCCTGGGATTATTTTAAATTAAAGCTGCAGAAGCTATCGGAAGCCTGCATCCCAAGAAAGGGGAAAAAATTCATAGGCAGGAGTTGTAGACCAAGCTGGATGAGCAAGCATCTTAGAGAGGTAATTAAGAAAAAGCAGAAAGCATATAGGGAGTGGAAGAAGGGAGGGATCAGTAAGGAAAACTACCTTATTGAGGTCAGAATATGTAGGGATAAAGTGAGACAGGCTAAAAGTCAAGTAGAGTTGGACCTTGCAAAGGGAATTAAAACCAATAGTAAAAGGTTCTATAGTCATATAAATAGGAAGAAAACAAAGAAAGAAGAAGTGGGACCGCTAAAAACTGAGGATGGAGTGGAGGTCAAGGATAATCTAGGCATGGCCCAATATCTAAACAAATACTTTGCCTCAGTCTTTAATAAGACTAAAGAGGATCTTAGGGATAATGGTAGCATGATAAATGGGAATGAGGATATGGAGGTAGACATCACCATATCTGAGGTAGAAGCGAAACTCAAACAGCTTAATGGGACTAAATCGGGGGGCCCAGATAATCTTCATCCAAGAATATTAAAAGAATTGGCACAGGAAATTGCAAGCCCATTAGCAAGAATTTTTAATGAATCTGTAAACTCAGGGGTTGTACCGTATGATTGGAGAATTGCTAACATGGTTCCTATTTTTAAGAAAGGGAAAAAAAGTGATCCAAGTAATTATAGGCCTGTTAGTTTGACATCTGTAGTATGCAAGGTCTTGGAAAAAATTTTGAAGGAGAAGGTAGTTAAGGACATTGAAGTCAATGGTAAATGGGACAAAATACAACATGGTTTTACAAAAGGTAGATCGTGCCAAACCAACCTGATCTCCTTCTTTGAGAGAGTAACAGATTTTTTAGATAAAGGAAACGCAGTGGATCTAATTTACTTAGATTTTAGTAAGGCGTTTGATACTGTGCCACATGGGGAATTATTAGTTAAATTGGATAAGATGGGCATCAATAGGAAAATTGAAAGGTGGATAGGGAATTGGTTAAAGGGGAGACTACAACGGGTCCTACTGAAAGGTGAACTGTCAAGTTGGAGGGAGGTTACCAGTGGAGTTCCTCAAGGATCAGTTTTGGGACCAATCTTATTTAATCTTTTTATTACTGACCTGGGCACAAAAAGTGGGAGTGTGCTAATAAAGTTTGCAGATGATACAAAGCTGGGAGGTATTGCTAATTTAGAGAAGGACAGGGATACCCTACAGGAGGATCTGGATGATCTTGTAAACTGGAGTAATAGGAATAGGATGAAATTTAATAGTGAGAAGTGTAAGGTCATGCATTTAGGGATTAATAACAAGAATTTTAGTTATAAGCTAGGGACGCATCAACTAGAAGTAACGGAGGAGGAAAAGGACCTTGGAGTATTGGTTGATCATAGGATGACTATGAGCTGCCAATGTGATATGGCTGTGAAAAAAGCTAATGTCGTCTTGGGATGCATCAGGAGAGGTATTTCCAGTAGGGATAAGGAGGTTTTAGTACCGTTATATAAGGCACTGGTGAGACCTCACCTGGAATACTGTGTGCAGTTCTGGTCTCCCATGTTTAAGAAGGATGAATTTAAACTGGAACAGGTACAGAGAAGGGCTACTAGGATGATCCGAGGAATGGAAAACTTGTCTTATGAAAGGAGACTCAGGGAGCTTGGCTTGTTTAGCCTAACTAAAAGAAGGTTGAGGGGAGATATGATTGCTCTCTATAAATATATCAGAGGGATAAATACCAGAGAGGGAGAGGAATTATTTAAACTCAGTACCAATGTGGACACAAGAACAAATGGATATAAACTGGCCACTAGGAAATTTAGATTAGAAATTAGACGAAGGTTTCTAACCATCAGAGGAGTGAAGTTTTGGAATAGCCTTCCGAGGGAAGTAGTGGGGGCAAAAGATCTATCTTGCTTTAAGATTAAACTCGATAAGTTTATGGAGGAGATGGTATGATGGGATAACATGGTTTTGGTAATTAAATATTCATGGTAAATAGGCCCAATGGCCTGTGATGGGTTTTTAGATGGGGTAAGATCCAAGTTACCCGGGAAAGAATTTTCTGTAGTATCTGGCTGATGAATCTTGCCCATATGCTCAGGGTTTAGCTGATCGCCATATTTGGGGTCGGGAAGGAATTTTCCTCCAGGGCAGATTGGAAGGCCCTGGAGGTTTTTCGCCTTCCTCTGTAGCATGGGGCACGGGTCACTTGCTGGAGGATTCTCTGCTCCTTGAGGTCTTCAAACTACAATTTGAGGACTTCAATAGCACAGATATAGGTGTGAGGTCTTTTTTAGGAGTGGTGGGTGAAATTCTGTGGCCTGCATTGTGCAGGAGGTCAGACTAGATGATCATAATGGTCCCTTCTGGCCTAAATATCTATGAATCTATGAATCTATAAGTACAGAAAAGGATGAGAAAAATGATGAGGGACGTGGAGCAGCTTCTGTATGAGGAGAGATTAATAAGACTGGGACTTTTCACCTTGGAAAAGAGATGACTAATGGGGGATACGATAGAGGTGTATAAAATCATGACTGATGTGGAGAAAGTAAATCAGGAAGTGTTGTTTACTCTTTCTCATAAGACAAGAACCAGGGGTCACCCAATGAAATTAATAGGCAGCAGGTTTAAAAGAAACAAAAGGAAGTATTTCTACACACAATGGAGAGTCAACCTGTGGAACTCCTTGCCAGAGGATGTTGTGAAGGCCAAGACTATAACAGGGTTCAAAAAAGAACTAGATAAGTTCATGGAGGACAGGTCCCCCAACTGCTATTGGCTAGCATGGGCAGGGATGGTTTCCCTAGTCTATATTTTCAAGAAGCTGGGAATGGGTGACAGGGGATGGATCACTTGATTACCAGAGCTCCTCTGATTCTGGGTTGTTTTTTTTTTTAAATCTCTCCACAATTTTGGTTGCAACTGAAACTTCTAGTTAAAGCGATCAGTGGAGGGGGGGGGCGGGGTCTGGACGCTCTGTCGCCTTGCGCTTTGTTTGTGTCACCTTTACACTGATGCAAAGTGAGCAAGAAATACCAAAAGAACTGCAGGCACTAGTGTAAATGACACACACCAGGATCAGGGTAAGGCTGGATTGGGGCCCAGAACTCTTCCCTCACCCACCCATCACGGCACAAGGAGTTTGATCCTGGGCCTCATGCCAACTGCCCATAAGGGGCAGCTTAGAAATTCTTCGGTTGTACAAAGCTGGTGTGTCTCCCTATGTCACCTGCCTCCTTCCAATCTTTAGTCTGGGGACGTGGTGTGGTAGCAAAGAGAGTGTGGTGCAAAATGCTGGCTCAGAACTGCTGCCACGACAGCCAGTGTAACTTAGAGCAGCCTCAACAGTGCTCTAAGTTTTATGTCAGGTGCTATTTCAGGCACCAGCCAGCCGAATCTTGGGGGAACAAAAGGGTGACTTCAAGCCCCCTTTTCCCATCCCTCTCTGCTGAGCCAAGTGAAAACTTGGCACTGCTGAGAATTCAGACCCAGGCATAAGGCAATGGAGAACCCCAATCTTTCTTCTGCTGTGGAGAGTTGGTAAAACTCAAAGCCCAGATGGCACCGTTATTAAGCCCATTATTTTTTTCTCTTTGCTATTTAAAAATAATGAGATGCAAAACCAATATGAGTGCAGCAGTAATGTTGTATGGTTCGGACACACAAGTTAAATTTCCTGTGACAACACGAACTTGATCAACTTGCATGTGTAGAGCATATTTCTCCTCTTCCTGTTTTTCTTGATGTATTTCAAAATTTACCACCCAGGGTTCTTTGTGGCATGTAATGCGGCTTGTATTAAACACGCCACAAACCCAAACTTACAGGAATGGGCCAGAACTTGACAGCTTACAGGAGTGGCCGCTAGAGGGATCGGGGCTGAATTTAGAGGGCACAATTTTCAAAAGCATCAAAGTGACTTAAGTGCACTGGGAAATTTTACCTCTAGTCTTCCTTATGAATTAATTTTTTATTTTATTTTTTTTTAAAGGGAGCTGTAGCCTGTTTTCCACAGAGTCAGTCTGAGTTCAAGCCAATGCCGTAGGGCATTTCAGGCTGCTGTCCTGTCTGATCCAGCCCAGGGACAATATCTGATGCTTCCAGGAAAAGCAAGAACCCGCTGTAACATACATGGCTAGTTTTAACATGCTGTAAATGCAGGTGGGGAATTAATTACTGACCTCGGTGGCATTCAGACTATGTCCTGAAGCATGGGATTGGGCCAGAGGGACAGCTAGCGCTGGCCACAGTGTCTAGGGTCTCGGAGTGGGAAGTTCCATGGAGAATTCCACTGGGTGGGAGACTCAGCTGTGAAGGGAGGGGGCGGGCAGGAGCATCTCATAAACCCAAGATTGGAATAACTGAAGTAATGTTCCTTTTACACAGAGCCTCAGCTCCCTGGAACCTCTGCAAATGCTTTAGCCACGTGTTTAACTCCATCCGTAGGAGTAGCCTTGGATCGCAGTGGGAGGGCTCAGGTGCGTAAGTGTTTGCAGGATGGGCGCTCAGGGCAGTCCCTGAGGCCAGGGCAAAGTGGATGTGACGTGCCACTGTCTGGATTTGGGAGCCTGCCTGCACACCAAACTCACTAGGCACTGGGTGCATGACTTCAAGGTGCTGGGCCGGGGAAAATCAGCCCCGGGTGGTTATTTCGAGTAGAAAACCAGAGCCACTTCTGGGGTCTTTCAGCTTCTAATGCCCTTTCCCTTCTGCAGCTGGATTTCATCCTATGATAAAATCCCTCTCAATGCCAAGTCAGTGCCATAAATCACTGGCCTGGGTGCAGGAATCAGTAGGCGACGTTCTCTGGCCTGGGTTATGCCAGGGCTCAGACTAAATTATTCTTCCCAAAACTTTTAAAAGCTGAGCCCCCTCCTCAAGGTAAAGAAACCAATCGTGCCCCTCACCCGTCAGCAATGTGTTAGCGACCCCACCCCCCATTTTCATGGATACGTCTTCAAACCCCACCCTTCCCACCATGGCTAGCCCTTCCCCACGCTTCAGGAGATGCTGAAGGAGATGATCCTAACCATCCCCTCTAACCTTAAGACTTGAGGGATCCCATCATGGAGCATCTTAAAAATCACAGTTTCCAGACTCTGGAACAGGGGCTGCTTTGCCGGGCTCACCTTTCTCCCTGCGTCAGGTTGGCCGATGGGGATAATGAGCCTGGAGATCTCATTCCCGCTGCTCTGAGTGGTGCCCATGTGCACATGACTCAGCTCAGCTCATCCTGTATCCCAGGAACGTCTTCATCTTCTGGGATCCTCATGGCAGCAGTGGGATGATTTAACGGACTCCCTTAGCCATGGGGCCTTTCTCTCGCTTTTGTTTCAGAGCCAGCGTCCTGGAATCGTCTCATGGTGCGTGGAGTGGTGGCAGTGGTGGGGGTGCTAGTCTTACTATACCTATGTGGGTTTTGGAAAGGTAGAGGGAAAGTGTTTGCCTACTCGCAACTCGTCTTCAGGAAGCTGCTGACTCATCCCTCCCCGCAGCCTGGAAGTCGGCAGGATTCCCAGGAATCTGAGCTCCCCGCAGTGTGTGACAGGGACGGGGACCAGGCCCAGGGAACCAGAAACAGGAATCGAGACCCAGCCCTGGAGAATGGGGAAGGAGACCTGATTGCGAATTCGTATCCGGTCTGCTGAATTGCTCACGTCCAGACCCTCCCCACAGTTCTTAAAAAGTCAAAGCATTTCGTTTAGACGCTTTCCAAACAAACCATTTTGATTTTTCAGTTTGAAACAATTTTTTGTTTAAAAATGTCCTTCAATTTTATTTTAAAAATTCAA
This sequence comes from Lepidochelys kempii, assembly GCF_965140285.1. Classification (NCBI taxonomy): domain Eukaryota; kingdom Metazoa; phylum Chordata; order Testudines; family Cheloniidae; genus Lepidochelys; species Lepidochelys kempii. The sequence continues at coordinate 43,309,139 of NC_136393.1, read as the reverse complement.
AAAGTTACAACCCTTGAAATGTTCCTGGGTCTTTTTTTTTAAAAAAAGCTTTTTGGTTCATCAAAAATTTGGAAAAATGTTAATTTTGTTCAACCTGAAACCGGTTTTTTTCCATCTCTTCTTTGGAATTGCCAGGGACCAAAAAATTCTGTTTGCCCAGCTCGAGGGGCAGGTGAGGATTTTGGCAGTTATATTGTGGGTCTCTAAGTCTCCTTGTTGCTCAAAGTTTTCTTACTGCAAGGATGAGGGCAGGATGGGCAAAAGCTTCCTAAAAGTGTGGGGGGGGCTGCTGGCACCCAAACTGTGGCCCAGCCCCTGTGCCACCCCTTCTCCTCGAGGTCCTGCCCCCTCAAACTACCCCTTTCCCTGAGGCCCCCCTTCACACCGCCTTTCTCCCTGAGCTCCCACTTCATGCCGCCCCTTGCCCCCAAAACACTGCCCCCCGCCCCTCCCTTCTCTCCCCCATCATCCAGTCGCTCACACTTATGGCCAGTAAAAAGTGGTGGGCCCTGGTCTCCCCTGTTCCGGCACCCCTGGATGAGAGTGGGAGAGGATGAAGAACTCATTTCAAATATAACTCCCCCCGCCCCTCAAAACAGCACAATTTGACAGAAACAGCAAAACATGTGTGTGTGACATTCCCGTCCTGGGGCGGTTTATGTCTTGGAGAATGTGAACCCTGCAGGCCTGGGTGTTTCTCTACGTAATGTGACCTCACTGCTCCTGATGAGAGCCATTGTTTGTAAATGTTTCAGGAGCAGACATATTTATCATTCATGGACAGACAGACATTTATTCATAATTAGAACTGGTGAAAAATGGCGGGGGTGGGGAGGGTCATGAAAATTGAAGAAGAAACCACTTCCTTCCCCCTTCCCCCCATATTCTTCAAACTTATTTGGAAATGTTTTTCATTATCAAATTTTTGTTTCGTTTTGGTGGGAAAAACTCCATGTTCTCTCTCAAGTGGGCAGAGAAATCCAAAATGTTTTTTTTAAAGAGGGAACTTATTTCAAATGATCAATGTAATCCAAAGTGGCATTTTTAGTTATAAGGTTGCATTGTCAGTGTAAAACCCTTTTGAACCAGCTCTGTTATTGTATAACAAGATGAGTTTACTTTTCGTGATGCATTGTTTGGGCCAGGTTTCCTTGGTCCTGGAAACACTTACATGCATGTTTAACTTTAATTACTGCTGTGAATAATTCCATTTCAATGGGACAACTCTGAGGTCGGGTTTACGCTACGGCCGTATATCGGTGTAACAATGTCTTTTCTTTCTTTTATATGTAAAAGTTCTTGAGAGGTTAAAGCAGGTAAAATACATGAACAGGTTCGGACAGTCCGAGTTTGTCCGTGCAAAGTGACAGCAGAGATGTGGGATCTGCTAGTTTTCCATAAGTCTCTCAGGGTTACCCAGGATAACTTTGGGGATCTCTGTCTCGCATCGGGAATGTTCCCTGAAAGTGTCCAAACAGCTCAGAGATACAGAACCATTCCCTGGATCCATTCTTATAGCTGTCTTCCCCGGAAAGCAGTCTGGCAAGTGTTCCTGTCAGCTCATTGCTAAGTTATCTGTCAAAACACTAGAGTTTTCAGGTGCCTAAGTAGCCCCTGGAATCAGGGTGAAATTATCCTCCCCACCACTATCAAAATTGGAAATGGTGCCCCGGAGTGCACGGTACCCTACCGTAGTTCCCCCGTAGGAACTGCATGAACAGGCAACTCTGCAAGTTATCTGCATGCCTCTGCACGTGACCCCCATGCCTCTCCATTTCCTTGGCCACATGTATCCTGTCCCCATGCTGGCGGCGAATCCAGAAAAAGAGGGAAAGAGCTCACCACTGCGACCACCTGAGGGAGGTGTTGGGTTGAGATCAGCTGGTCAAAGCAGGCAATAGGGACAGAATCTGAGACTTGAAGCTCCTCGAATGACCTCTGACCTTTCTAGACCTGCCCTTCAATGAGACACAGCGATTGTAAAGTTGAATGTGATCGTAACTAGACCCATTTGAAACCCTTCACCACACAAGACAAAGCCCGTAGGATTCATTATGAATTATTTATTTCTCCTCCCCTGGATTCCTGCAGCCACCAGCCACCTTGGAGCTTTCCCTCCTCTCTCCCAGGCTGGGCTCACTTGATGGCAGGAGCTCAGCGCAGGGTCCAGCTTTGCTCTTTCGCTTCCATTCTTCACGTCTTTGGGTGGCTGCATTGGCACCTGAGCAGTCGGATGGAAACACTGAGTCCTCTGTCTCGGCAGGCAGGCCCAGCCGCCAAAGCCAAAGACTCCCTGAGAACAGGGGGAGGTTCGCCTGAACTCTCAGGAGTGGCGGCTGGGCCCATAGGGTAGGGTTACCATATTTGAACTTTCAAAAAAGAGGACACTCCGAGGGTGGGGGGGGAGTTGTAGCCCTGCCCCCTATCTACTCCCTCCCACTTCCTGCCCCCTGACTGCCCCCCACAGAACCGCCAACCCATCCAACACCCTCTGCTCCTTGTCCCCTGATCGCCCCCTCCCAGGACCCTGCCCTCTATCTAAGCCTTCCGTCTCCCTGTCTCCAGCTGCCCCCTCCTTAGACCCCTCCACCCTAACTGCCCCCCTAGAACTCCACCCCCTACCTGTCCCCTGACTGCCCTGCCCCCTATCCGCACCCCCGCCCCCTGACAGACCTCCGGCTCTCCCACACCCAACCAACCACTCCCTGTCCCCTGACTGCCCCCACAGAACCCCCAACCCATCTATTCCCCCCTGCTCCCTGCCCCTGACTGCCCCCCCGAACCTCTGCACTGTCCACCCCGCCCCCGCTCCCTGTCCCTTGACTCCCCCGACCCCTCTTCATATGCTCACCCTCTGACAGGCTCCCCCCAGAACCCCTCACCCATCCAACCCCTCCTGCTCCCTGTCCCCTGACTGTCCCTTGGGACCCCATGCCCCTTCTCCAGCCCCCCCAGCCCCCGTACCCTGCTGCTCAGAGCAGTGTGTCTGGGGTGCGGAGCCAGACACAGTGCCGTGCTCCCCCGCAGAGCGTGCAGCTCCCCCTCCGCCCCCAGAGTGCTGCATTGGGAGGGAAATCCTGGACCTTTTCAGAATTTTACAAATTCCTCCCGGAGGGCAATTTAGAACCCCAAAAGCCGGACATGTCCGGGAAACTCCGGACGCATGGTAACCCGACCACAGGGACTCCAGGATCTGCAGCTGCTGCCACCTGTATGGTGAATCCTCCGACTCATCACCAACCAGCTCTTCCCCATTCTCCAACCTGGCCCCACGGTCTGACCGTGCAGGAGAACAGAAACCCTTTGGGACAGCAGGAGAGTCTCCTCAATGCCGCCCTCTTCGCATGGCATCCCGCGGTCACCGTGAAACACGACTACCCTGCCCCCAGGAGTCTCTCAAGGAGCTGCCGGCGCAGTCACTGGGCACCCACTCGTAATGGTCTCGGGCAGTGGCATTGCAGAGGGAGCTGAGCAGACCGTCCCTTCTGTGACTTCCTGAATTGCTGCCAGGACGGATTCTCCTCTGCGCTAGGGAGAGTCCCCGAGGACAAGCAGCTGTGATGCGGGAGGGGGCAAGACAAGCACTCCCCCTGAGCCCTTGACTAGCAGGCAAGCAGGACTCTGGGAGCCAAGGGATCGATGTGTCTTGCTGGGAGAGCAGAGCTGGAGAGCAGAAAAGGGCATTGGAGGAATTGAAGAAAAATCAGTGTCATGGCCGGGTCATGGGCAGCCAGACCTCGTGGTCTGAGGCAGAGTCCACACTCACAAGACAGGAGTCGAGAGTCAGCTGGGTCAGGACACTGGAAGAGCAGAAGCAAAAGACCAAATTGTGTTCAGAACCTCAAGTCAGGTGAGTCACCCTGAGTCCGGATGCCAGGAAATCAAGCCTGGGGAGTGGGAGCAGGAACAGCCAACACACGGTCCAGAGCCGGGGAGGAGCTCGGCTGTTCAGACAGCTTCTTCTTCCTGCTGCTGGTTTAAGGAGGTCCTGGGGGCCTATTAGCTGCTCTGGGACTCTGCCAATAGGAGCCTCAAACTGGGTCTGGACTTCGTCAGTCCTAGGTAAGCAGTTTTTCGTAGGCTTGCAGGTGGCGTGCTGGAGGGTGGCTGCTCCCAGGAACCCTGCAGACCGGGGTTAATGACCCATGGGTCAGGACAGTGAGTGATCTCTCCCCGCTCAAACCTCCTGCACGAAACAGTCTCCAGGGTCCCGGATGCATCCTCTGAGAAGAAAAAAACACAGTCATGAGGACAAATAGGCTATGGAACAGGAGCCCCCTCTTTGTTGCAACAGCCCCAAGTGTCCAGAAGAGTGGACGGTTCTTACCTCCAGGAGATGCCTGGGATCTTCCATCTAAGCCTCAAGGGGACCCCTGTTGCTTGGTCTGACAGGAGGAGATCATCTGTCCCCACTGCTCCCTGCGCTGGGCTGGCTGCAGCACACATCTGTGTAAGAGGCTGGGCCAGAGAGATGTTACAATCAGGGTCCAGGCACCCCAGAAGGAGAACAGAGGGTCTGAAACCAGAAGACGAAGCAATCAAATCAGCGGATTCGACAGAGAAGTTTTCTACCCTACAGGGACATCAAAGAAGGTCTGTTAGGAAAGCTGAGATGTTAGTCTGGAAACTGCTAAGATAAACATTGTGACTTATTAAGATTCAATTTTAGTCACTACAAAGTGTGTTGTGTTTTGTGTGTCTCTTTGAAATGTGTCTCTTTCTCTTGCTTAGTATCACTTAAATCTCTTCTTTGTTACTATGCTTCCCAAACCACCTCAGTGTTGTGTGTTCCAGTGAAGTGTGAGTCTCCAGCCTACCCAACAGGCTGAGCTGTGCCCTGTCTCTCTGAAGGTAATGAATAATTTCTGAGCGGTGCTGGGCCCAGAGTCCAAGGGCAGTTCACCAGACATCTCGTGGGAAGCCCAAAGAGACCAAAGGAGCAGGAGAGATTCCGGCCCCACTGACCCATGGGAACTTGCCACAGAAGAGCCTACACAGGGCTCCAGACACAGCCACTTTGGGTGTGTACCAGAGTTCACTCACCGCTAGATGCTGGCCAGGCCTCGTGTCATTGCTTTCTCGCTGGGCTAGCAACCCCGCTGATACTCACTCTTGCAGTTTGTCGGCTGGGAACTCAGCCGACCAACCAGGTGACTGTTCTTTACTCCACTCCTTCCTGGGTCGTGCTCCTTGCAAACAAAGTCCCAAAATGTCTTGAACAGAAACAAGGCCTTCCACCCTCGTGGGGAGTTCTTCCTCAGCCTGATTTCGATTCGGCCTGCCCTTCTTGGGTTTCTATGGTCTTCTATGTCCCCTTCCTTAGGGATGGTGAGAGAAGCCAGTCCTACCCTGGACTCCAGGGTTTGGCCCAAAGCCGTCTACTGAACAGCTCGCTCTGCTTCTGGACTTTTGCTGCTGTTTTCCCTTCTTTCCTCTCCGTTGGGGCTCACTTGGTCATCATTTGGCTTAGCCCCAGGCTAGGCAGCCATAGGCCAAGCCACCCTGTTAGATACCCTCCTCCTTCCAATCCTCTCCAGCCCGGCTGACAGGTTTGCTGAGGGGATGGTGAAACCCCATTGCTGATCAGAAGGAGGTCAGAGTCTGTTCTCTAGGAGCTGAAGGTCCATTTGTCCTGCTGCGGGAAGTGGAGCTGGAGAGCGGAGATGTTAGGTGAAAGAGACTGCATGATGGAGTTGGAGACTGAGGGACGGGAGCCTCCTCCCAGAAACGCTCCCAGGAGAACAGGTTTGAGGAGGAGTTCTCTAGGGAGCCTCTTGCTTGGAAAAAAACAAGGGTGGCACATTGATGAAGATGTCTCTGTCCCAGGGATGGGGGAAGCTCCCAGCCAGGCTATGCAGCAGGGATCCCATTTCTCCCCCAAGAAACCCATTTTGCCCAAAGAAGTCAATGGCTCTTACCTCCAAGAGGGAGCGGGCTCTTCCCTCTCAGCCTCTTTGAGAACTACCACTGCTTGGCTTTTTTAGGATAAGGGACCTGTCCCCACTGCTCCCTGAGGTGCTTCAGCTTCTGACTGCACCCATCTGGGAGGCTGTCACATATGCCAGGGCCTAGAAGACATGCAGGGAGGAGGCTCCTCTTCATGTCAGACTCTGAGAGCCCAGAGAAGGGCCAAAGGAAGAAAAAAGGGCAGGAGATGAAGCTTGCCCGGAGCCTCTGTCCCATCCTCACCTCCTCAAATGTGGAGCTTCCTGAGCTTCAGTTGGGCAGACAGTCTGTAGCCCTGACACAAAGGTCCTTCTGCGCCATATGGGGCAGGAAGATCTCTGCCTGGGAGCACCGGAAATGGGATGGGGGTGAGATCAAGGAAAGAGGGGAGGGATATGGGTGTGAGGGAAAGAGCTCCTGCCCCAGATGAAGGAATTTGGGGGGCCGAGGGAAGGACACAGCTCCACAGAGAGGAGAGAGAGTTCCTGTGAGTGCCAGGGGCCTCCATTTGTGCTTCCACTAGCCCCCCATTTACAGTGAGACAGAGCAGTACCTGCAGCAGGGAGCGGGACTTGCTGAACAGGGAGGGGAACCTTGAAGAGCATCAGATGAACCACAGCCCTTGCAGCGCCTCGGGCATCTGGTGCAAGTGCCGGATGATGTGAAGCTGGCCCATGACCTTGGCTGTGACATCCTCATGCTGCAGGGGAACGAGAACATGTCAGAGACTGAGACACTCCCCAGGAATCAGGGAGGATGAAGGGCACCTGGAACCAGTGCCATCATTTCCACCCAGCAGCTGCTCATGTCTGAGTGGTGGATTCACCCTCCTGACCCCCAGGATGGAGGCTTGCTGTCCTCTCTAGTGACCTCCAGTGCCAACCCCCCTCCTTGTCGGGTGAGCTCCTGCCACTTCCCCATCAGTGCCCCGACAGCTGTTCCACCTCCAACCCACCTGGGGACACCGCTCAAGTTCGGAGAACCCTCTCCTCCACCCCCACCTCCATCCCCACCCAGGTAGGGCAGGGAGGGGGCTCTAGAAGGGTGGCGGGGGGAGGGAGGGATTCTGGCAGCAGTGAAGTGGGATGGGGAGAGCTTGAGACCTTTCCCCAAGACACCCCAGTGCCAAAACCTGAAACCACAGGATGGCAGCCCTGGGGAACGGGACAGGTCAGGAGCCCCTGACGACTGAATCCTCCCAATCTCTCAAGAGTGGGTCCAGCCCTACCAGCAGCAAGACCCGCTTCCCACGCCCATGTGCCTCAGTCAGTCACCATCACCAGTCAGTCCTTGGCCTCCCAGGATGCCAGGGATGGGAGCAACTCTCGATGGTGGCTCGGGTGACATGGACACTAGGCCGTGGGGAAATGGGTGCAGCTCTGTGGGGCAGGAAAGGTTCCCAGAGGGCACTTAGGGGACTCAACTGTCCTTCCCAGGAGTGATAGCAGAGCACCACATCCGAAGAACAGAAGTCCATGAAGGCCAGAAGTCCCCACTAGGCTCCTTGCTACCAGGCCAGCGAATGGCGAGAGGATGGGAAGGAGGCCCTGGGCCCCACCCCAAGCTTCTGAGTCGAATGCAGCTGCTTACCGTGACCCCCATCAGTTGCTGGGCTTCCCCCAGGAGGGAGTAGACCAGCACCAGCCCAGCCTGGCTGACACGCAGCAGGGGGTCGTGGATGGCCAGCAATGCTGTCTGTACGAAGGATCTTCTCTGCCCGACGGAGAAGAATTTTCCAAAGACCTAAAACCAAGAGAACATGAGGCTCGAGCAGATTGCCCAGAGCCAGCCTCCAAGTCCTGGCGGTACAATGGCATCTCGTGCCCCAAAGGGTGGGGAAGAGAGCTGCTGTGGCCAAGGCACTTCATTCCCTAGGAGGCTTTCAGGGTCCCAGGGCTCAGGGAAGCCCCTTTATTAAAAGGTGGCAGATGCTGAGGGACCAAAGCCTCCAGTGGCTCTTTCGGGAAGGCAATTTATGGCAGGGGCCAGGATGGGCTGGAAATGGATCTCTAATGTGTGTGAGCAGGCCCACTCTGCTGTGCAGGGCACAGAGACGACAGGGGACCCTGTCTTGCTTCCAGCAGAGAGATCTCCTGCACCTCAGCGGCTAGAGGAGTGTGCGTGTGTTGTTACGGGGGGAGGGGGTTGGAGCTGACAGACCAAAGGTCTCTTCCCCCAGCTAAGTGATTTCTCTAGTTGCTGGCTATGGCCTCTGCAGCTCCTTGGTTTCTTCAAGGGGAATCCAACCTGCAGCCTGACAAGAACACGGAGACTCCTGGCCCAGTCCCAGTGTGGGACCTTTAGCACCAGCGTGTCCCACTGGTTGCTGGATGAGGAACTCTGAGCTGGAAATAAGGAGCGGGCTCTTTTCCTGTCTCCAGGAGGCATCCACTGCAGGGAACCCAGCCAGCCCCACTCCCTGAGCTGTGTCATGCCCTGGCACAGTGCCCTTACCTCCCCCACTCTGGCTGTGTTCTTGTAGCCCAAGAGCCGGCTGTCCTGGTGCCAGTCATAGCACCAGAGATCTTCCGCCTCATGTATGGTCAGGCCTGGAAGAGAGAGAGAGAGAGACTTTTCTCCTCATTCTGGTTGCAGTTTCTGTGTCCTTCCAAGCCCATTGGTGGCTGCACAGTGGAGTGGAGAAGAACAGAGGCAGAGAGAGATTTGTCCTCCGGCTGGGGTCAGTCTGAGAGAAATGGTCTGAGGTCCCATTATCAACCTGTGGTCACTCTCAGTCCCGTATTGGGTTCCGTGTCCCAGCTGGGTTCCTTACCCCTCTGTTGGAGCAGCAGTTGGTAGAGCCGGTAAGTCCCCTCCCTGGCCTGCCGGCTGATGTCCTTGTCTGGCTCACTGACAAACAGAGCCAGCTGGGCCACATGGTGACCCATCCGAGGGAACTCGGCTGAGATCTAATGGAAGGGAGAGCAGAGGGGACTCCATCAGCATTTTCCTCTCAGCTCCCTGTCCTCCCTGGGCCAGAGGGCTCCTTTCTCTTAGCCCCTCTGCAGGAGATGCTGGGGGAGAGGAGCTTGAGATCGACCCTTCATTTGCTCTGCTGCCAAGGGAGCCCGCAGCTGCTTTGGGATGCCAAGCAGGGGCTGGAGCATGGGCCCCTTAAAGGCCCAGGGACAACACTGAACCAGGACAAGAAGAACTTGACTCAAGCCTAGCTCAGTCCTGCTCTGACCCTGCCTCCCTATGAAGAACCCTCCTAAGCCACAGCCCCGGCAGCAGCAGCAGATCCTGCAGCCCACTGGAGCCAGCCCGCCTCCGCCTGGAGCCAGCAAGCTGGGCTCGGAGCCCACTTACATCAAACTCAGGGAGGGTGACTGTGTATCTCAGCAGGGCTGTGCTGCTCCTGATAGCCCTGGCTCGCTCCTGCGACACCCTGGACACGACCCAGAGGTTGACATGCTGTGGGGAAAGGAGGCAGGTCAGACTCAGTGGCCAGCTGCTCCTGCTTTGCAAATGAGCCCCATGCCCCCAGCCCCAGGGGCCTGAGACATTCTGCGCAGGGGGCAATAGCTGAGTCCTTGATGGCAGAGCTTTAGAAGGGGATTCTTTCCCCCAGGACGCAGCTTGTACCCTTCAGGTCACAACTTCTCAGAGTCTCTCTAGACTGGGACAATGTTCGCGGTCGGGGCTGGTCCCATCCTCCCAGAACTCCTGATTCCTGAACAGTTCACCAGAAAGAAGATTGAACCCTTGGCCCTTCCTTGCTATGCAAATCCTTGGGGGGATGTAGGGAGTGACTGAGAGCACAATCCCCCCAGGAATTTCAGAGCACATCAGAGGGAAGGGCTGATTCCCTGGGCTCCTCCTCTTTCTCTAGGAAGGAGCATGTGCCTCTTCTCTGAGAACCATCTCCCCAATCTCATGGGCTCTGTGTGTTGGAGGGGTGGGGGAAGGGTGGGTTTTCAGACTCTCACTCCCCAAGACAGCCAGGAGCCCTGTGCTTAGTGCTCAGCAGAACCAGGCAGAGCTCTGGCTTGGAGTCCCAGCTCCTTCCTCTGTCCCTCAAGAAGGAAGGACCTGACACTACATTGCACTGACCTCCCCAACCAAGGACGGCCCACTGGGGACCCAGCTAGGAGGACAGAGTAGAAAATGCATCTTCCAGTCTCTCCTTACCAGTCCCCCAGAGAGTTACGGTCAAATGGGGCTCACCTCCAAGATGAAGTGGAGCCTGTCTGTGTCTGGGGACTCTGCCAGCAGGTTCCCCAGCATGGCATCCAGGACCTCTGGGATGACTTTCTGCAGAGTCTGCAAAGCATGGGTCAGAGTTAGGGAACCTGGGCCTACACGTGCCACAGGATGGGAAGAGGAGTCTCTGGGAAGCACTGGGGAGACTCCCAAACACATCTCCCGGCCTCTCTCCTTCACATCCCACTGCAGGCAATTTGCAAGAATTGATGACCCCTGGACCTTTAATCCATGAGCTTAGCAGGTCTCTGCAGAGGGCCTTGTAGGCAGAAGAGTATGAAACAGCCAAGTTGCTATGGATGGAACCTGGGCTTCTGGGCCAAACACGGCTTAAGAAAGAAAGAAAGAAAGAAAGAAAGAAAGAAAGAAAGAAAGAAAGAAAGAAAGAAAGAAAGAAAGAATCCCCCAGGGAGGGGTAATCTCTTCCCTGCTGGAGGGAAGGATCCAACCCTGCAGCTTGTTCCATCTCTGCTACCCCACCCCGAAATCTGGAGCTCCAGCGAATCAAGGGAGCAGGGACCAAGGACTGCTCTGGAAGAGGAGGAGGATGGAGGAGGAGGAGGTACCTGGATGCCGGTGGTGTCCTTCTCCGTGCCCAGGGTGAAGACGGAGTGAAGGGCAGCTCGCAAGAGGTGGGTCTCTAGGGCTGGCTCCAGGGCAGGTTTCATGGTGCTGGCAAGAGAGAGGAGCTGGTATTAGACTGTGCAGTATGGGGGTGGGACTGTCGCCAACACGGACACCAAGCCACAGGGATAGAGGCACAGGCTGGCGAGAACGGAAACTGAGGCACTTAGCTAGGGAATGACAAGGCCAAGGCGTCCCAGACAGACAGTGGCAGGACAGGAATAGCTCCTGTTCCCTGGAGCCTGCTGCCCCTCCTGTATCTGAGCCCGGGAGTGAGCCCCTCCCCAAGGCCCCTGTCATGTGATGGGAGTGAAAAGAAGAGCCCCGCCAGGAGAGAGTGACCCTCCCCACCCCACCATCTCTGCCAGAGGCACCACTCTTGGGAGGTGACTTGGGAGGGGCAGTGACGGTGACTCCCAGCCTTGGGCCTGATCAGCACTGGGGTGAGGGGAGTCGGCGGGGTGGGGGGTGGGGCTGTCTCGGTACCAGAGGTAGCCCACTGCAGCCAGGGAGTGGGCGAGGACGGCGCTGGGTGACGAGTCATCGGGAAGCTCCTCGATGAGCTCCTGTGAGACGCGAAGGAGACAAAGGAGCATGTGAGATTCAGGCCCAACTGACACCTCCCAGTGAGGAGATGACACAGCCAGTGCCCCACATGGCCAGCAGGATCCCCCACCGCCTCCCACTCCCTTCCTGCCCATCCGACTTGTCCCCCTTCCCGGATTCCTGCCCAGCTCGCTCCCAATCCCCTTCTCTCCTCCTCCCTGTCAAAACTGCCCCCATTCAGCCCCATCCCGACGACCGAGCTGGGACCCTGAGATTCCTTGTCCCACACTCTGAGCTGCCCCCCAGCCCCACAATTCTCCCCCTCCCTCCAGCTGCCGTATGGCGTGTCTCACTCACCACGATCCTCTTCACCACAGCCGCCTTGCAGCAGCGCGGCTCCAGCGTGTCCTCCCCTCTCTCCCATGCAGCCAGACATGCGGGGTAGACGGCCTGAAGGAACAGGAGCTGCTGCCCCTCATCCTGGACCCACCAGGAGTGGGGTATAGTGAGAGAGAACCTGTTAGCTAGGGACCTTCCTGCCCCACCCACACCATCTCCAGGGCTCAGGCCTCAATGGGGGATTGTGGGGACCCGCCTATTCTCCAAATCCCCCACCACTCCTACGCAAGCAGGATCAGGAACTGGGACAGTGCCTGTGGGGGGAGAGGACCTCGGCTGTTGTGGGACAAACACCCCCATCTTGGGGGTCCCACATCATGGATGTAAAAGGGCCCCATTAGGGGTGGTGGATCAGGAGGGACAAGACCCTCGGCAGGGGGTGGGGATGCTGGGAAGGGACAGGGCAATCTTGGTTCCAGCCCAGATGGGGAGCATTTGTACCTTATCTCTGCACTGGAGCTGCTCTCGGATGACTTTGAGAGCAGCTTCATCTTTGGCCACGTCCACCCCTTCCTCCTGCTCTGAATCCAGGGGGGTCCCTGCACCAGGGAGGGAAGGACAGGGGCGTGGTGGGCAGAGCAGGATTCAAGACCCCCCTTCCCACCTCAGGCACCCAGGGCAGATCGGGCCCCAAACCTCCCTCTCAGGGATGTCTTCAGCCCCCAACAGGTGCCGTAGCCCAGAGCAGAGCCCCCCTCCCCTGCCCAGGACTCCAGGGGAGGTGCCGATTCCCCCGGCCCCGGAGCAGCAAGGACCAAAGTGGCAGCAGCTCTTCACACCCCCACCCCCAGGTCCCCGTGCGGAAGGGGCAGCTGTGTGACGGCCGCTGCTCTCAGTGGGGTTCGCGTGGCTCAGGCCAGACTCCTGGGCTGGGGACCCCCCCGCATATCACTGGGAGAGCGTCTGGGCCCAGGGTGTTCACATCCCGTCCTCACCCCTCCCGGAGCCCAGCCTGGCTCCTCACCTGGAACAAAGCAGTGGCCTCCATCGGCCTGGCTGCTGCCAGAGGCCCAGGTGCTGCCGCTGTCCCAGGCTGAGCTGCCGGTGCTGGGACAGGGACCTTCCACCTCCTGGCCGGCGGGGGCTGGAAGGTCCTCAGAGACCGGGCAGGGCGATGCCTCCTGATGGGAACGAGGGCTGGGCTCCTGGGGCCGCTGCTGCCCACACAACAAGCCCCAGAGCCACCCTGCCCGGCGCCCCTCCTGGGCTGGGTCCTGTCTGCCAAACCGCAGCCTGGGCCAGCTCCACTGGGGCCTGGTCGGGGCCTCTCCCAGCTCGGCGCCTGCGCCGGGAGCCGGGGTCCTTTTCCAGAAGGCCGGGCACTTCCGCCGTCTGGCCTGGACGGGACCTGCTTCCCCGCCAGCGGGGACGCAGGGCTTGCTCTGCCCCTTGGGAAGATGGCAGCTGCTTCCCTCAGGCTCTGGGGCCACCTGCAGAGCCTTCCTCCGCAACATCCGCAGGAGCCTGGCCATCCTGGAACCGAGCGGGGAGCAGGTGTGAGTCTGGGCTCAAGGCAGCCTTTCATTCCTGGGCCTTTTCTGTCCCTCCTCCTCCCTGCTCCAACCACAGCCGCCCCCTCTGCCCCCACAGGAGTGCAGGGAGTGCCATCTACACACACGGGCAGGAGTTCATTGCATGATCTGCTCCCAACGTTCCCCCTCATAATCCCTGCTGCTGCAATATCCAGGAAGTCTCATCCTTTTCCAGCAATGAGGTCAGTCCCAAAGACCATCGGTTACTCTGGACAAGCAGCCCCCTCCTGTCGTCCCAGGCCACTCTCCCGCCCAGGCTAGAGAAGGAACAGAACTCAGGCGTCCGGACTTCTCCTGGGAAAAGACCCTCGGCACAGGAAGCACAGGGCCCTCCTCATTCCCCATTGATTTCCAGACTCAGCAGCTCACAGGGTCTGGCCCAGTTCAGAGACTCTCAGCCTGGGGAACAGTGTCCCACAAGGGAAGGGCTGGGAGCCCCACTGCTGGAACCTTTCCAAACACACTGGAGACGGCTCTGGAGAAGCCCCTGCCTGGCATAAGAAGGAGGGGCTCTTGGGGGCTGTTTGCAAAGGAAATCCCCCTTTGGAGATAGTCTCTCCCCGTTTCTGCCTCTCCCCAGACAGACAGGGGAAGCCACCGAGGAACCCGAATGCCACTCACTTGCTCTCAGTGATGGGATAATGGATGGCGGATGTTCAGGGTCAGCAGACGTCCCTCGCCCTCCTCCTCACTCTCCAAGCCCAAGGCAGGCTGGAGAGGGTGGTGACCTCAGGAGTTACCCTGCCCAGCCAGCAGGCAGGGTGATGACACGAGGGCGATCGACTGGCTGTGAAAACAAGAGTCTGTCTGATTGCCAAGGGACGGAGAAACTCAGCCAGCAGCAGGGGGGTGCAGAACACGGCCCTAGGGCAGAGGTGACAGCGCCTCCGGGATCCTGACATCCCAGCACTTTACACACCTTCCTGCAGCCTCCCAAACCCACTGGGCTGTAGCGATGGGACCCCAAACCTACTGACGGCAAACGGACTCAGCTACCAGCTCAGGGTCACACCGAGTGTCAGAGCCATGGATGGATCCCTTCACTAACCACGGCCGCACACTCCCTCCCACAGCTGGCAATTGCAACCAGGCCCTAATGTCTGGTCCCCCTGCCTTTGAGAGGGAGTGTCACTCCTGCTTCCATTGCTGCCTATTGATCTGTGGGACTTTGGGCAAGTTGCTCCCCCTCTCTATGGCTCTCTGGGACTCACATCCCTGAATGGACTTTAAAAAAGACAATGGTTAAAGTTTGGCCCCAACTAGTTCTTGTTTCTCAAGACTAGCCATTTTAGCAAAGTTTAGAATTCTTGACATTCAACACCTGGAAACATCCCTTTCTCCTTCGCAGATGGCCTTAACATCCCTTATCTCACCCAGGCTCCCTGCTGCCTGGAGTTAGAGAATTGACCCTGTTCCCATTGGACCTACCCAAGGTGTCACACAGCAAAGCGGTGACGGAGCCAGAAAGAGAAGACAACAGTCCTGATTCCTGTTCTGACTAACAGACAACAACCCGCCAGAGGCAGGATAAAGCCCAGGAAATCAGATGTGAACATTTTCATGGAAACCGTTTTCTGTCAGAAAATCCATTCAGACAAAACCACTTTGTTTCTTGAAATCATAAGAAGTAGGATGAAAATTCTTTGCAAAAATATTTGTTTCCAAAACAAGAGCATCTCCTGTTTGTCACAGTGCAGTCAACTGTTTCGTCGTACACAAAGGGGACACACTATGATCTAGCAAAAAGAAAAGGAGTACTTGTGGCACCTTAGAGACTAATGAATTTATTTGAGCATAAGCTTTCGTGAGCTCCAGCTCACTTCATCGGATGCATCTGTAGCTCACGACAGCTGTAGCTCACGAAAGCTTATGCTCAGGTAAATTGTCCTCCTATTCTTTTTGCAAATACAGACTAACACGGCTGCTACTCTGAAACCAACTATGATCTAGAAAATTAGATGAGATGCTTCAGTCTGAGCTAAGTAGTTGCTGCTCTTCACAATTTCAAAAGAATAAAATACAAATAAAAGAGAATATTAGGTCATAATCAGATATGGCTCAGTGTGATCGGACACCGCCTAGTCTGCACTGCTCCGAGTGACACTCTTCAGTGGATCCCCAGCATCCACCCATGGCGAGGTAGGTGGGAGAGGATTGTTATTCGTACTTGACAGAAGGAGAAACGAAGGCTGAGAAAGGAGCAGGGACTTGTCTTAGCTGATGCAGCCAGCCAGTAGCAGAATTGCTCTCAAATGAGCTACAGACCAGCAATTGTTCCTAGTAATTATGCAGCAATTATTTGAGAAGAATTGGAATGTTCAAGAGGATCATGAACTGCTCCGAGACAATGAATGGAGAGCAGCATCCACATTGGTCAGACATATAACTGGTTGTGGCTTATTTGCTTGGTCATAAAAGAGAACAACAAAGACCAGATTTTCCTCCCTGTCAATAGCCCCCTCCTCAGCTGATCAAGGTTGAGACTTTGAAGGGTGGGAGGCTAAGGGTTCTCATCAAATAGCCCAAAGAATGGCCCTGATCACCACCGAGGCAATCACTCTCGGAGCCCTATTCCAGTCTCCTCTCTGTGAGGGCCTCCCAGAACCCACCCGGCCCCCGCTCCACACACAGAACACCTGGTGGTGGGAGGAGAGCAGAGGAAAAGGACAACGAAAGCAAGAAGAGAAAGGTAGGAGGGACAGAGGAAAGGGAAAACAAAAAGGAGAAACCCCAATGTCCCCAGTGATTCTAAGGGACAAAGTCCTAGGTCGGAAATAAAATACTGCCCCCACAATCTAATGTTTTCCTTTCCTAAAAATCAGCCGGCACCTGATGGATCAGACTGAACAGGTTCCAAACCTCTCCGAGGCTCTTACCTTCTATACAGGGACGTCTGTTTTTGAGCAAAACCACTACAAGAAAAGGAGAAAACTCCAAAGAGGGTCCTCCTTGCGCTCACGACCGTGAAAGTGAATGCTCTCTCAGTCCTCCAGGAGAGACCTCGAGAAGGAGACGTGCTGAAGCAAAGCCACAGGGATCTCCGAGGTTGCCCCTGTCCTGCACCCCTGTCCTGCCTGGCTGATGTCAAGATCTCTCTGTGAGATCATCGCCTCCCCGCCACCTTTGTCCAATAGGCTGAGGTCCTGCCAAAGGCCCTTGTGATGTCACTGCCACACCCACCCCTCCCCTGCAGTGCTGATGTCCTGCCCCTGTCCAGCCACACTGGATGTTTCAGCTGCTTCCCCGGGATCACCCCACGCAATGTCACTTCCTTGTGGGGTGACACTGACTACACAGTAGAACACAGAGGTTCTTCCCCAGGCCGCAATTAGGTTTTCACAAGTTAGTTGACTTTATGGCCAGAAGCAACCGTTAGAGCATTTAATCTGATCCCCTGCGTATCCTAAGGCCTCCTGTATATCAGAAGAGCTGGGCTTTTCTTTTACTCAAATGTTTTCCAGAAAGGCATCTAGTCTTTATTCGAAGAGATCAAGAGATGGAGAATCCATCATTTCTCTTGATAGTTTGTGCCAATGACAAATCACCCTCTTACAAATCCGGGTCTTATTGTCATTATACTTTTTCTGATTTCTGCTTCCATCCATGGGGTCTTGTCATGCCTTTCTCTGCTACATAAAAGAGCCCTTTTATACTCAACATTTTCTCTCCATGAAGTCAAGCAACTCACCTCTCATTTGTCTTTTGTGTATACTAAACAGATTGAGCTTTTTCAATGTCTCATTAGAAGGCATCATCCCCATCACTCAATTACGAATCTTTTCTGTACCCTCTCCAATTGTTTTAACATAATATTCAAAATGTGGACACAAGAACTGGATTCAACATTCCAGCATCAGTCTCACCAATGCTCTTTCACTTCCCTTTCCATTCTCACTACTCTATCCATCCAAGAATGGCTTTAACCTTTTTTACCACAGTTTCATATTGACAGACCATGCTGAGCAGCTCGTCCACTATGGCCCCGAAATCCTTTTCAGGGTCAATGCTTTCCAGCGGATCGTCCCCCATTCTGTAGGGTGCCACCTGACTCCTTTGTTACTGAAGCTATGGGGTTGCATTTGGCTTTATTAAAACCTAATTATTTAGTAAGTATTTTAGAAGAACTAGCCCATTAGAGAGAGAATCGTGAATTACTCAAAGACAATGAATGGAGAACAGCGGCAAGAGCAATCAAATACATGTTTGGTTATGGCTTATTTCCTTGGTCTTAAAAGAGAGTAACGAGGACCTGAGTCTCCTCCCTCACAATAGCCCCAAATTCCCCCAATCAGCACTGAGACTCTGAGAAGCACAAAGCTGAGAGTCCTCACCAGATGTCCCAGGCCACCACCGGAGGGAGTCACTCTTAGAGCACCATTCCAGCCACATGTCTTTGGGAGGGCCTCCCGCAATGAGAGTTGGAGTGCAACCCCCCATCCCCAACTCTACAGGCACAGACAGGTCCTGGTGGTGAAAGGAAAGCAGGGGAAAAGGACAAAGATGCAAGAGAAGACAAGAAAGGAGGGAGAGGCAGGAAAAGGGAAAACAAAAAGGAGAAACCCCAATGTCCCCAGTAATTCTAAGGGACAAAGTCCTAGGTCGGAAATAAAATGCTGCCCCGACAATCTAATGTTTTCCTTTCCTAAAAATCAGCTGGCACCTGATGGATCAGACTGGTCAGGTTCCAAACCTCTCTGAGGCTCTTACCTTCTATACAGGGACGTCTGTTTTTGAGCAAAACCACTACAAGAAAAGGAGAAAACTCCAAAGAGGGTCCTCCTTGCGCTCACGAATGTGAAAGGGAATGCTCTCTCAGTCCTCCAGGAGAGACCTCGAGAAGGAGACGTGCTGAAGCAAAGCCACAGGGATCTCCGAGGTGGCCCCTGTCCTGCACCCCTGTCCTGCCTGGCTGATGTCAAGATCTCTCTGTGAGGTCATCGCCTCCCCACCACCTTTGTCCAATAAGCTGAGGTCCTGCCAAAGGCCCTTGTGATGTCACTGCCACACCCACCCCTCCCTTGCAGTGCTGATGTCCTGCCCCTGTCCAGCCACATTGGATGTTTCAGCTGCTTCCCCTGGATCACCCCACGCAATGAGCGTTCATTGTGGGCTCAAGCCCAACACAGTAAAACGTCAGAGGCTTCTCCCCATGCTACGCTCAGTTTTTCATAAACTAGCAGACTTTATGGACAGAAGAGACAGTTAGAGCATGTCATCTCACCCCCTGCCTATCACATGCTTTCTGTAGAGCATAGTAGCTAGTTTTTGACTACACACATTCCAGAAAGCCATCTCGTCTTCATTAGAAGACATCAAGAGGTGGGGAATTCCCACCACTTCCCTTTCTAGTTTCTTCCTTTGGTGATTCATCCTCACGGTTGAATATGTGTGCCCTCTTTCTAATATGAATTGGTCTCTTTTGAGTTTCCAGCCACTGGGTCTTGTTATTCTTTTCTCTGCTAGATTAATGAGCCCTTTCATACCCGATATTTTCTCTCCATGAAGTCACTTCAACGACGTCACCTCCTGATCTTTTTTATCATCGAAACAGGCTGAGCTCTTTCAATAGCTCACTCGCAGGCATTTTTCTCCAGCCCACAAAACGTTTCATTGCTTTTTGCTGCCCCATCTCCAATATTTCCAAATCTTTTTTCAAAGGTGGACGCCAAAACTGGATGCAGGATTCCATGATCAGTCTTCCTCATGGTGTGTCACCTCCCTATGCTCCTCACTGCTCTTTTCATACATCTAATGATGGCTTAGCCCTGTTCACCACAGCATCACCTTGGGTGCTCATGTTCAATGGCTTGCCTAGCATAGCCCTAAATCCTCTTCACACTCAGTGCTTTCCTGGATACACTTCCCCACTCTGTAGGTGTGGCCTACATGCTTTGTCGCTAGCTATAGGACCCTTCATTTGGTTCTTTTCCAACTTGTTTTCTTTGAATGGCTCCAGCTTACCAAGGGATCCGATTGCTCTGTGTCGCTGCCCTTTCCTCATCATTAATTACCACTCTGCTACTATTTTATCACCCACCAATGTTAGCAGAAGTGAAATTTTATTTGGGTTGCGGTTCATTGATATTTATTTTCAAGAAATAGTCCTTGAGAGCCTCTTCATATCCCTCGTGCCCATAACCTGCTCCACACAGCACAGTGAGAAAAGGCCGCCCAGCCCAGCTCTGCCCTAGGGGCTAAGCACAGAACAAACGTAGGAGCTTGTGTCATCCATAGCTTCAGAACAACATGTGGGGGTCATCAGCTTACAAAGACACTCTAGACCGGTAGCGTAGACAGGCCCCAAATGTATCTAAGTGTCCCGCCTTGCAAAACAGGAGAGAAAAAAACATAACCTTGAGTAGCTTTATTTTATAGTCGTGGAAACTGAGGCACACAGAAGCAAAGAGATTTGCTCATGGTCAAAAAGTCAGGAATAGAAAATGGCCCATCTGCTGATAGTCAGTCCTGGGCCCTAGCCGTGTTTGTCCTGGCTTCTCTGCTTCAGCTCCAGTAACAACCCGAGTTGAGGTTTTCTTCCTCTCTGTGTCCTTTAACTTCACGTCACTGGAGAAGAAAGATTGTTTCTGACCAGCTGGGTCTAATGCTTAAAAACCTTAATTTTTTTCTTTCATAGATTCATAGATAGATTCATAGATATTTAGGTCAGAAGGGACCATTATGATCATCTAGTCTGACCTCCTGCACAATGCAGGCCACAGAATTTCACCCACCACTCCTAAAAAAGACCTCACACCTATATCTGTGCTATTGAAGTCCTCAAATTGTAGTTTGAAGACCTCAAGGAGCAGAGAATCCTCCAGCAAGTGACCCGTGCCCCATGCTACAGAGGAAGGCGAAAAACCTCCAGGGCCTTCCAATCTGCCCTGGAGGAAAATTCCTTCCCGACCCCAAATATGGCGATCAGCTAAACCCTGAGCATATGGGCAAGATTCATCAGCCAGATACTACAGAAAATTCTTTCCCGGGTAACTTGGATCTTACCCCATCTAAAAACCCATCACAGGCCATTGGGCCTATTTACCATGAATATTTAATTACCAAAACCATGTTATCCCATCATACCATCTCCTCCATAAACTTATCGAGTTTAATCTTAAAGCAAGATAGATCTTTTGCCCCCACTACTTCCCTCGGAAGGCTATTCCAAAACTTCACTCCTCTGATGGTTAGAAACCTTCGTCTAATTTCTAATCTAAATTTCCTAGTGGCCAGTTTATATCCATTTGTTCTTGTGTCCACATTGGTATTGAGTTTAAATAATTCCTCTCCCTCTCTGGTATTTATCCCTCTGATATATTTATAGAGAGCAATCATATCTCCCCTCAACCTTCTTTTAGTTAGGCTAAACAAGCCAAGCTCCCTGAGTCTCCTTTCATAAGACAAGTTTTCCATTCCTCGGATCATCCTAGTAGCCCTTCTCTGTACCTGTTCCAGTTTGAATTCATCTTTCTTAAACATGGGAGACCAGAACTGCACACAGTATTCCAGGTGAGGTCTCACCAGTGCCTTATATAACGGTACTAAAACCTCCTTATCCCTACTGGAAATACCTCTCCTGATGCATCCCAAGACGACATTAGCTTTTTTCACAGCCATATCACACTGGCAGCTCATAGTCAACCTATGATCAACCAATACTCCAAGGTCCTTTTCCTCCTCCGTTACTTCTAGTTGATGCGTCCCTAGCTTATAACTAAAATTCTTGTTATTAATCCCTAAATGCATGACCTTACACTTCTCACTATTAAATTTCATCCTATTCCTATTACTCCAGTTTACAAGGTCATCCAGATCCTCCTGTAGGGTATCCCTGTCCTTCTCTAAATTAGCAATACCTCCCAGCTTTGTATCATCTGCAAACTTTATTAGCACACTCCCACTTTTTGTGCCCAGGTCAGTAATAAAAAGATTAAATAAGATTGGTCCCAAAACTGATCCTTGAGGAACTCCACTGGTAACCTCCCTCCAACTTGACAGTTCACCTTTCAGTAGGACCCGTTGTAGTCTCCCCTTTAACCAATTCCCTATCCACCTTTCAATTTTCCTATTGATGCCCATCTTATCCAATTTAACTAATAATTCCCCATGTGGCACAGTATCAAACGCCTTACTAAAATCTAAATAAATTAGATCCACTGCGTTTCCTTTATCTAAAAAATCTGTTACTCTCTCAAAGAAGGAAATCAGGTTGGTTTGGCACGATCTACCTTTTGTAAAACCATGTTGTATTTTGTCCCATTTACCATTGACTTCAATGTCCTTAACTACCTTCTCCTTCAAAATTTTTTCCAAGACCTTGCATACTACAGATGTCAAACTAACAGGCCTATAATTACTTGGATCACTTTTTTTCCCTTTCTTAAAAATAGGAACTATGTTAGCAATTCTCCAATCATATGGTACAACCCCTGAATTTACAGATTCATTAAAAATTCTTGCTAATGGGCTTGCAATTTCGTGTGCCAATTCTTTTAATATTCTTGGATGAAGATTATCTGGGCCCCCCGATTTAGCCCCATTAAGCTGTTTGAGTTTCGCTTCTACCTCAGATATGGTGATGTCTACCTCCATATCCTCATTCCCATTTATCATGCTACCATTATCCCTAAGATCCTCTTTAGTCTTATTAAAGACTGAGGCAAAGTATTTGTTTAGATATTGGGCCATGCCTAGATTATCCTTGACCTCCACTCCATCCTCAGTTTTTAGCGGTCCCACTTCTTCTTTCTTTGTTTTTTTCCTATTTATATGACTATAGAACCTTTTACTATTGGTTTTAATTCCCTTTGCAAGGTCCAACTCTACTTGACTTTTAGCCTGTCTCACTTTATCCCTACATATTCTGACCTCAATAAGGTAGCTTTCCTTACTGATCCCTCCCTTCTTCCACTCCCTATATGCTTTCTGCTTTTTCTTAATTACCTCTCTAAGATGCTTGCTCATCCAGCTTGGTCTACAACTCCTGCCTATGAATTTTTTCCCCTTTCTTGGGATGCAGGCTTCCGATAGCTTCTGCAGCTTTAATTTAAAATAATCCCAGGCCTCCTCTACCTTTAAACCCATAAATTCTTCATTCCAATCCACTTCCCTAACTAATTTCCTTAATTTTTGAAAGTCAGCCCTTTTGAAATCAAAAACCCTAGTTGCAGATTTATTTTTGTTAATCCTTCCATTCAGTTTGAACTGAATTAGCTCATGATCACTTGAGCCAAGATTATCCCCTACAACCATTTCCTCTATGAGATCCTCATTACTCGCCAAGACCAGATCTAAAATGGCATCCCCTCTAGTCGGTTCAGCAACTACTTGTTGAAGGAATCCATCAGCTATCGCATCTAGGAAAATCTGAGCCCTATTATTATTACTAGCACTCATCCTCCAGTCTATATCTGGGAAGTTAAAGTCTCCCATGATCACACAGTTTCCATTAGTATTTACTTTATTAAAAACATTAAAAAGGGCTCTATCCATATCCAAATTAGATCCCGGTGGTCTATAGCACACCCCAAGCACTATCCTAGGGGAGGCTCTAATAGTTTTCTTCCCCAATTTAATTATTGCCCAGACAGACTCAGTCATATCCATTTCATCGCTTCTTATTTCTTTACATTCTATCTCATCATTGATATACAGTGCTACTCCACCACCTTTACCTTTATTTCGGTCTTTCCTAAACAGCACATACCCTTCAATACCTGTAGCCCAGTCATGACTACTATTCCACCAGGTCTCTGTTATACCTATAATATCTGGTTTCACTTCCTGCACCAGTAACTCTAGTTCCTCCATTTTGTTACCTAGGCTCCTTGCATTAGTGTACAAACATCTTAATTTTTGCTGTTTGGCCTCACTCACATTCTGTACCCTATTAGGCACGGTTATTTTACTACCAGTATAACCTATTAGACTTGTATCTACACTGCCCTTCCTCCTACCTACAGCTGTATCCACTCTTACTTCATTTTCTTTCCACTCTATGCTAAATTCTGGCGTGGAGATTACCTGGACATCTCCCAACCATCTCCCCCAAATTCCTAGTTTAAAGCTCTCTTAATCAGTTGTGCCAGCCTCCATCCTAGAAGTCTATTTCCTTCCCTACTCAGATGAAGTCCATCCCGAGAGAACTGTCCTCTATCCATGAATGCCTCCCAATGGCCATACATCCCAAAGCCCTCCTTATAGCACCACTGCCTAAGCCATCTATTGATAGTCATAATCTTGTCACACCTTTGTTGCCCTTCTCTAGGAACAGGCAAAATCCCACTAAAGATCACCTGAGCCTCAATTTCCTTAAGCGTCCTCCCCAGCCTAACATAGTCTCCCTTAATACTGTCCAGTGAGAATCTAGCCGTATCATTTGTTCCCACATGAAGGATAATTATGGGCATTCGCTAGGATAACGCTGGGCATTTTCTCTCATTCACTTTCCTTCGGAATAATTTCAATCCAGTCCAAAGGATTTCCTCTTCCATTGTGTCTTCAGCACCTTTCCTAGCAAACAGTTACTGTTCAAGCCCAGGTTTCCAGTTTCAGGCTGTCCCAGGGTGAGATGGCCATGAAAGGGGTAGTAGCTCAACTGAACCTATCCCCAGGTGAAGGGAATAAGTGCAGGGGTCACATGAGAAGGAGCAGGATGTATCTAGGATCCAGGCCTGTTGGGCGATATAAGAACAGCCTGTGCTCAGCCAGGAGAGAGACCCGCAATGGGGGCAGGCCTGGGAGGGGCTTGGATAGTCCTTTCAAGTCAGTTTCGGTACACATTAGGGGATGGAACAGCCAAGCTGCTAGGGTTGGGAGCTGGGCCTCCTGGCAGTGTCCAGGAACGAAAGCACAGCACCTGCCAGGAGGGGAGTCCCCACAGAGGGACACCGTCATCTCCCAGGAAGGGAAAAGGCTCTCACTGCCATTTCTTAACCTCATGGGGTGTTCTCCTGCTCCGCCAACCCCACCCCTATTTCAGCATCTCCAGGTGCCTGAGGGAGCAGGAACCAGAGGCCATCCTGCAGCTGGGACAGAGATGGAGGTTGATGACCTACCTGCCCGTGGTGACCATGGTGCAGGACAGCCCTCAGGACATGCAAATGCAGCTCCAGATCTACAGAATGCAGCTTCCCTTTGCTGGCACGAGACCTTGCAGGTTGCGGGGGGTGAGACAGGCACTAACTTTTGGTAACCCTCAGTGGGATCAGAGGGTAATGGTTTGTAGAAAGTGGTGTTGGAGAGCGTTACAAAAACTAGGCAAGCCATTTACAACACACACTTTGTTTCTCTACAAAAGAAAAAGGACACTAAACTCTCTAAACTACTACATGCCACAAGGGGCTACAACAGTGGTTCTCTTAACGCACCCACCAATATTGTTAATGTATCCACCCATACTTTTAGCCCAGCAGAAGAATCTGTCCTATCTCGGGTCCTCTCCTTCTGCCCCTCCACCCCCATGAATATGATACCGTTCTGTGGTGACCTAGAATCCTATTTTCGACGTCTCCGACTCAAGGAATATTTCTAACACACCTCTGAGCAACATACTAACCCACAGAGACCTTCCTACCAAGACGACAAAAAGAAGGATTCTGGGTGGACTCCTCCTGAAGGTCGAAACAACAGACTGGACTTCTACAGAGAGTGCTTCCACCGACGTGCACGGGCTGAAATTGTGGAAAAGCAGCATCACTTGGCCCATAACCTCAGCCGTGCAGAACACAACGCCATCCACAGCCTCAGAAACAGCTCAGACATGATAATCAAGAAGGCTGAAAAAGGAGGTGCTGTCGCCATCATGAATAGGTCAGAATATAAAAAAGAGGCTGCTAGGCAGGTCTCCAGCACCACTTTCTACAAGCCATTACCCTCTGATCCCACTGCGGGTTACCAAAAGAAACTACACCATCTGCTCAAGAAACTCCCTGAAAAAGCACAAGAACAAATCTGCACAGACACACCCCTAGAACCCCGACCTGGGATATTCTATCTGTGACCCAAGATCCATAAACCTGGAAATCCTGGATGCCCCATCATCTCAGGCTTTGGCACCCTGACTGCAGGATTGTCTGGCTATGTAGACTCTCTCCTCAGGCCCTACGCTACCAGCACTCCCAGCTATCTTCGAGACACCACTGACTTCCTGAGGAAACTACAATCCATCGGTGATCTTCCTGAAAACACCATCCTGGCCACTGTGGACGTAGAAGCCCTCTACACCAACATTCCACACAAAGATGGACTACAGGCCCTCAGGAACAGTATCCCCGATAATGTCACGGCAAACCTGGTGGCTGAATTTTGTGACTTTGTCCTCACCCATAACTATTTCACATTTGGGGACAATGTATATCTTCAAACCAGCGGCACTGCTTTGGGTACCTGCATGGCCCAACAGTATGCCAACATTTTTATGGCTGACTTAGAATAACGCTTCCTCAGCTCTCGTCCCCTAATGCCCCTACTCTACTTGTGCTACATTGATGACACCTTCATCATCTGGACCCATGGAAAAGAAGCCCTTGAGGAATTCCACCATGATTTCAACAATTTCTATCCCACCATCAACCTCAGCCTGGACCAGTCCACACAAGAGATCCACTTCCTGGACACTATGGTGCTCATAAGCGATGGTCACATAAACACCACCCTATACTGGAAACCTATTGACCACTCTACTTACCTACATGCCTCCAGCTTCCATCCAGGACACACCACACGATCCATTGTCTACAGCCAAACTCTACGATACAACCGCATTTGCTTCAACCCCTCAGGCAGAGACAAACACCTACAAGATCTCTATCAAGCATTCTTACAACTACAATACACACCTGCTGAAGTGAAGAAACAGATTGACAGAGCCAGAAGAGTACCCAGAAGTTACCTACTACAGGACAGGCCCAACAAAGAAAAAACAGAATGCCACTAGACATCACCTTCAGCCCCCAACTAAAACCTCTCCAACGCATCATCAAGGATCTACAACCTATCCTGAAGGACACCCCATCACTCTCACAGATCTTGGGAGACAGGCCAGTCCTTGCGTACAGACAGCCCCCCAACCTGAAGCAAATACTCACCAGCAACCACACACCACACAACAGAACCACTAACCCAGGATCCTATCCTTGCAACAAAGCCCGTTGCCAACTGTGTCCACATATCTATTCAGGGGACACCATCATAGGGCCTAATCACATCAGCCACACTATCAGAGGCTCGTTCACCTGCACATCTACCAATGTGATATATGCCATCATGTGCCAGCAATGCCCCTCTGCCATGTACATTGGTCAAACTGGACAGTCTCTACGTAAAAGAATAAATGGACAAAATCAGACGTCAAGTATTATAACATTCAAAAACCAGTCGGAGAACACTTCAATCTCTCTGGTCACGCAATTACAGACATGAAGGTCGCTATCTTACAACAAAAAAACTTCAAATCCAGACTCCAGCGAGAAACTGCTGAATTGGAATTCATTTGCAAATTGGATACTATTAATTTAGGCTTAAATAGAGACTGGGAGTGGCTAAGTCATTATGCAAGGTAGCCTATTTCCCCTTGTTTTTTCCTACCCCGCCCCCAGACGTTCTGGTTAAACTTGGATTTATATTGGAAATGGCCCACCTTGATTTTCATACACATTGTAAGGAGAGTGGTCACTTTGGATAAACTATTACCAGCAGGAGAGTGAGTTTGTGTGTGTGGTTTTTGGAGGGGGGTGGGTGAGAAAACCTGGATTTCTGCTGGAAATGGCTCACCTTGATGATCAATCACATTGTAAAGAGAAAAGGAGTACTTGTGGCACCTTAGAGACTAACAAAATAAATTGATTAGTCTCTAAGGTGCCACAAGTCCTCCTTTTCTTTTTGCGAATACAGACTAACACGGCTGTTACTCTGAAAATTGTAAAGAGAGTGGTCACTTTGGATGGGCTATTACCAGCAGAAGAGTGAATTTGTGTGTGGGGAGTGGAGGGTAAGAAAACCTGGATTTGTGCTGGAAATGGCCCAACTTGATTATCATACACATTGTAAGGAGAGTGATCACTTTAGATAAGCTATTACCAGCAGGAGAGTGGGGTGGGAGGAGGTATTGTTTCATGGTCTCTGTGTATATAATGTCTTCTGCAGTTTCCACAGTATGCATCCGATGAAGTGAGCTGTAGCTCACGAAAGCTCATGCTCAAATAAATTGGTTAGTCTCTAAGGTGCCACAAGTCCTCCTTTTCAGTTTGAGAACTGCAAAACTAAGCATCTCTGATGGTATCTTCTAGACTGAGCACTGAATCCCATTGGGTAGATAGAAAGATTAACCTCCATAATCTATACAGAAGCCTGTGGAACCCCATAAGATTGG
Source organism: Lepidochelys kempii (assembly GCF_965140285.1). Lineage (NCBI taxonomy): Eukaryota > Metazoa > Chordata > Testudines > Cheloniidae > Lepidochelys > Lepidochelys kempii. The sequence goes on along the minus strand of NC_136393.1, from coordinate 43,281,518 downwards.
GTCCTTAATCCATGAAGTATTGGAACTCATTTACAGAACTTTTCTTAAACGTTACATGAATATATTGTCTCGTACTATAGAATTAGAATTTCTCATCCCTATTCCATGATGAGAGATCTTTGAGCTATAATGTATCTTAATTAAAACTATCTTTAGATAGCTTTCTGAGGGGCAAAAAACATTTTATCAAACAAATCCAATTTTTTTTTTTTTAAATCATTGATTTTTATCCACCCTGGTTGCAAGTGAATAGCAAAGCTGGTCCCAGCAGGGAGCCAGAGTGTCCCAAATCCTTAGCGGGTGGGAGAGCCTCTCTGTGAGCCTCTGTAAAGCATCTCACTTCAACAGTGACTGGTTGAACGATTTATTGTAAGGGACGCCCTTTCTCAGACCCTTTCCCTTTATTGTCTCCCAACCCTCCACGTCAGTCCCTGACCCAGGATTGCCAAGCCAAACTCAAATACTACTTGTTTGAAATCTCACAGCTCGCCAAGATTACCTAATTGTCCAGGTGGCTGAGCCCGAAGGCAGCTCTGTGAACACCTCCATACCGAATGCCAGCTCCATTTCAGAGACGTCTTTCTTCGTGCAGAAATAGAACACCTCCACCTCTTCGTGGGAAGATGTCGTTTACTCCTCTGATGGGGGCTCCCAAACAGTCCTCAGTTCCGTCAAGGAGACACTCTCCTTTTCCAGTGGATACTTCAAGATGGAGAATGTGAGCAAAGGGGCTGAAGGAGTTTACAGGATTCAAGATGAAATGTACAGGAAGTGTGTGGCTGTCGTAAACTTTACCGTGGTGGGTAAGTTGTGCACTCAGTGACCCCAGAAAAAACTCTGCTCCCCTTGCACTTCTCAGGCCATGTAAAGCCTGTGGAAACATCCTATAAACTCACAGAATATGGAAGACCCCAGCAGATATTGAGCTGGGAGAGCCATCTCCTCTGCAGCCCCAGCCCAAGGGGTGTGTCACGTGGGAATGCGTGAGGAGAGGGACTAGCCAGACCACAATGCACTCTGGCTCTTCTCAGTGGAAGGACGGTCCCTGAGGGCCCCCTGCCAGCCGGCACACACTAGAGCAGCCCCCAAGCTGCTATAACCAATGACGGGACTGGCATTAGAGCTAGGGCAGAGAACCAGGAAGGTGTAAATCCTGTTGTGCCAGAGCAAGAGTCTTCTCTACACTAGGCCCACCGATGTTCCGACCACTGACTCTAGTAACAATGAACATTTTTTGCAAACATGGTCAGCTAGTGACCCAGCTGCCCCGGGGAGGCTAGTCCCTGGCCCCACCCCTCCCTTTCTGCCCCCTTGCCCCTGCAAGAGCCCAAAGCACCCCCACCGTGGCCCCCGGCCCCAGTGCCGGGCAGCTGTCAGGGAGAGGCCCCAGGCCAGCACGGTTGCTGTGTCCTCAGGCCTGGCAGGGCAGAGCGCTGGGAACAGCAAGAGGGGTCCTGGCCTGTGGCGGAGCGTGGGCAGAGCCATGGTAGGCTGTCTGGCAAGTCACAGGCTCCCCCTGCCTACGATACCTGCTGCCCATATTTGCAAAGTTTCTGCAGTGCAGGCAAGGTTTCAAGCACCCCAAGGGCTCACAGGGAAAGTGGCATGTGTTGTATAGGCCATGGGGTAACTTTTATTTTTATGGTGCCTAGCAAGCCTTTTGTTCATCAGGCTGCTCGTTAACATACCCCTGGCTCTGTCTGACTGCGGGATCAGGAGCAAACATTCATGAAGGGTCTGCGCTGAAATCCCTGGGAAATACGTAGTATGCCGTGACCTGTTTTATCTCTGGCCACTGTCACCCTAGTCTCTGAGGCCCAGATCTTCAAAGATCAATGGGAATCGGATACCTAAATACCTTGTAGGATCTGGGCCTAAGGGCCAGATTGTCAAAGGTATTTAGGCACCTAAAGCTGCAAATAGGCACGTAGGGGAATTTTCAAAAGCATGCAGCTGCCTAACTCTCACTGAAGACGGTAGTTAGTCACTTTTGAAAATCCCATTAGTGACCTACCTGCATCTTCAGGAATGCAAATACCTTTGAGTAGCTGGCCCTAGATAATCAAAGGGCTCCAGGGCAGAGGCTGGAATTGAACCAGGCACTTATGGCTCCTAGATCAGCACCTCCCCCTTAGGCCAACCTTCTGCAGTGCAGGCAAGAAGAGGAGAATCAGGCATGTGGTATACGGAGTCCTCACCAACACTTTCCTCCTTCTTTTCTCGTTCCAGAGCCCAGCTCATTCCCACCTACTGTGTCTGGGACCTCCGGTGCTGAGGAGGAAGCTCGTGATGAGACCAAAGGGGATGGGAAGTAGCTTGTGATGGGAGATTTCCTTCCCCAGTAGCCTCTCTCCTCCCAGCCTGAATTTCACACGCCCGTCCCAGGTCCCACTGACATCAGGGTGAGCTTGAGGGCAGTGTCCAGTTGTTCCAGATCTTCTCAGGTGGCCTGAGGGCTTGGGCCACAATTGGCCAAAAATGGACCACGGGGAGCTGGCACAGCAGAGTTGGCTATGGCCAAGGACAAGCCCTTGGCTGATTGAGGAGCCGTGTTTGGGGCCTCTCAACGCGAGTGCAGAGTGTCAATTAAGGGGATGAGTTCAGGGGCAGAAAACTGTGATCCCCAAAACCCAGCATGCTCTGGGGGGGAGCCACCTATGCTAGCCAATGGGAGATGTTGATGAGAGGGGTGTGTCCTAAGCCCTGCCCCTCTCTGTGTTCGATGCTTGTTGTGGCTTGTGATCCTGAGAAAACCCCTCTCTTGCAGTCAGGTGATTTAGATGCTGCTTAAGTCATATCTTGCAGGAATAAGTTAGGTACCTGCCTTGCTCCATGCAAAATGGCAGAGGGGCCATCCTAACCCAGCCCTGTTGTCAGAGCACTCAGCTGGGAGAGTCCCGTTCAATTCTCCATCATTAAAAAAAGAAGTCAGTCCATTCTTCTGAATGCTCTCAGACAGGCAACTCCTGTTTGTCTGGGTTCGGTGAGGGAGTTGCTTAGTCACAGTCAAATAATTTACTTAACAGTCCAATTCATCTAAGTATTATATTTAACGGGTTTCTGGAATTTGTAACCGCTTTAGCAAGGTCATTGCATGACAGGCTGGTGCACCGTTAAAAGAAACAGGTGCTAGGCGGAAGTAAGCAGCAGCATCTTAAAAGCATTTGTCAACCATTCAGCTTTCTTCAAGTTGCAAGGAGAGAGGCTTGTAGATGGCCTAGAGAAGAAATCGCTTTGCATGAGGATTCTGTCGGTGTTTAAACCGAAGGGGTGTTTTCTGCAAAGGGAGTAGGTGGGAAGGAACCTGCTTTATGGCTCAGGCTCTGTCTGCACTTAAAACACGATAGCTGCTGCAGCCCTTCAGTACAGACACTTCCCACAGCAACGGGACTCCGAGTCCAGCGCTCTAGGCCTCGCTGCCTCCATTCGACAGCTGCAGCGGCACAGGAGCTAGCAAACAGAACTGTAAACAGGGGAGTTTGAGTGGGAGTTCTGTTGGAGGAGAAGGTATTTGTGTGTGTTTGGTTTTGTATTGGTAATATCTGTATGTGTAGAGGCTTGTAGGGGCTTTGTGCTGGGAGAGAAGCTGAGCCCTGATTAGGGGGCGGGGCTTCACTGACTAGGGGTCCTATAAAGGTAGCAGCCAGTCAGGCAGCGGCACAGGAGCTAGCAAACAGAGCTGTAAACAGGGGAGTTTGTCTTGTGGTGCTTGTGTGGGGTTTGGTTTTGCTGTGGGTGGTGGTGTTTTGGTGTGGTTTGTGTTTCCCAGATTAACAGGATTTAGGTGGGAAGGCTATGACAGATTCAGAGGTGGCAGTGGGAGTGACCCATGTAGCAGATGACACAATGAAGATGACTGGATGTGGAAGCTGTGGTATGTACATGATCCTGGAGGGGGCACCTGGTAAGAGTTTTGTCTGCATGAAATGCCGTCTGATAGAGCTGATGGAGGAAAAGATCAGAGGTTTGGAGATGCAGGTGGAAAGTCTGGTAGAGTTTAGGAAGGGGTTTGAGCAGATTATGGAGCAAAGACATGAGGTATCTGAAGGGAAAAGCTCAGACTTGCAGATGGAAGCAGGACTAGGGAATTCTGAGGTGAGACTGGGTGAGGAAAGTGGTCAGTGGAAGCATGTGACTAAAAGAACTAGGCAGAGGAAAAGACGGGCTAGTGAAGGAGAAATAGAGCTTCAGAATAGGTTTGCAGAGTTGGAAAATGAAGAAGGGGCTCAGCAGGTAGTCACTGAAGGTGACAGGGCAAGGAAGAAGAGAAGAGCGGTTAGTCCTATAGGAAAAGGGGAAGAGTTAATGGAGATTACACCAAATATGAGCCCCAGGAGGATACAGGATGGGTTAAAAAGGATTACAAGGGAGAATGGGAATGGAAAGAACTTGCAGCCAGAGGGAACAGGGGATAGACTGGAGAATAGCACCGTCACTAGGAAAAGGCAGGTCTATGTGATTGGGGACTCTTTACTGAGAAGAATAGATAGGCCTGTAACCAGAGCTGATCCAGAAAATAGGAGGGTGTGCTGTCTTCCAGGTGCTAAGATACGGGATGTAGACCTGAGGTTGAAAAGGATTCTAAAGGGAGCGGGAAAGAATCCCCTAATTATCCTTCATGTGGGAACAAATGATACGGCTAGATTCTCGCTGGAAAGTATTAAGGGAGACTATGCTAGGCTGGGGAGGACGCTTAAGGAAATTGAGGCTCAGGTGATCTTTAGTGGGATTCTGCCTGTTCCTAGAGAAGGGCAACAAAGGTGTGACAAGATTATGACTATCAATAGATGGCTTAGGCAGTGGTGCTATAAGGAGGGCTTTGGGATGTATGGCCATTGGGAGGCATTCATGGATAGAGGACAGTTCTCTCGGGATGGACTTCATCTGAGTAGGGAAGGAAATAGACTTCTAGGATGGAGGCTGGCACAACTGATTAAGAGAGCTTTAAACTAGGAATTTGGGGGAGATGGTTGGGAGATGTCCAGGTAATCTCCACGCCAGAATTTAGCATAGAGTGGAAAGAAAATGAAGTAAGAGTGGATACAGCTGTAGGTAGGAGGAAGGGCAGTGTAGATACAAGTCTAATAGGTTATACTGGTAGTAAAATAACCGTGCCTAATAGGGTACAGAATGTGAGTGAGGCCAAACAGCAAAAATTAAGATGTTTGTACACTAATGCAAGGAGCCTAGGTAACAAAATGGAGGAACTAGAGTTACTGGTGCAGGAAGTGAAACCAGATATTATAGGTATAACAGAGACCTGGTGGAATAGTAGTCATGACTGGGCTACAGGTATTGAAGGGTATGTGCTGTTTAGGAAAGACCGAAATAAAGGTAAAGGTGGTGGAGTAGCACTGTATATCAATGATGAGATAGAATGTAAAGAAATAAGAAGCGATGAAATGGATATGACTGAGTCTGTCTGGGCAACAATTAAATTGGGGAAGAAAACTATTAGAGCCTCCCGTGGGATAGTGCTTGGGGTGTGCTATAGACCGCCGGGATCTAATTTGGATATGGATAGAGCCCTTTTTAATGTTTTTAATAAAATAAATATTAATGGAAACTGTGTGATCATGGGAGACTTTAACTTCCCAGATATAGACTGGAGGACGAGTGCTAGTAATAATAATAGGGCTCAGATTTTCCTAGATGCGATAGCTGATGGATTCCTTCAGCAAGTAGTTGCTGAACCGACTAGAGGGGATGCCATTTTAGATTTGGTCTTGGTGAGTAATGAGGACCTCATAGAGGAAATGGTTGTAGGGGATAATCTTGGCTCAAGTGATCATGAGCTAATTCAGTTCAAACTGAATGGAAGGATTAACAAAAATAAATCTGCAACTAGGGTTTTTGATTTCAAAAGGGCTGACTTTCAAAAATTAAGGAAATTAGTTAGGGAAGTGGATTGGACTGAAGAATTTATGGGTTTAAAGGTAGAGGAGGCCTGGGATTATTTTAAATTAAAGCTGCAGAAGCTATCGGAAGCCTGCATCCCAAGAAAGGGGAAAAAATTCATAGGCAGGAGTTGTAGACCAAGCTGGATGAGCAAGCATCTTAGAGAGGTAATTAAGAAAAAGCAGAAAGCATATAGGGAGTGGAAGAAGGGAGGGATCAGTAAGGAAAACTACCTTATTGAGGTCAGAATATGTAGGGATAAAGTGAGACAGGCTAAAAGTCAAGTAGAGTTGGACCTTGCAAAGGGAATTAAAACCAATAGTAAAAGGTTCTATAGTCATATAAATAGGAAGAAAACAAAGAAAGAAGAAGTGGGACCGCTAAAAACTGAGGATGGAGTGGAGGTCAAGGATAATCTAGGCATGGCCCAATATCTAAACAAATACTTTGCCTCAGTCTTTAATAAGACTAAAGAGGATCTTAGGGATAATGGTAGCATGATAAATGGGAATGAGGATATGGAGGTAGACATCACCATATCTGAGGTAGAAGCGAAACTCAAACAGCTTAATGGGACTAAATCGGGGGGCCCAGATAATCTTCATCCAAGAATATTAAAAGAATTGGCACAGGAAATTGCAAGCCCATTAGCAAGAATTTTTAATGAATCTGTAAACTCAGGGGTTGTACCGTATGATTGGAGAATTGCTAACATGGTTCCTATTTTTAAGAAAGGGAAAAAAAGTGATCCAAGTAATTATAGGCCTGTTAGTTTGACATCTGTAGTATGCAAGGTCTTGGAAAAAATTTTGAAGGAGAAGGTAGTTAAGGACATTGAAGTCAATGGTAAATGGGACAAAATACAACATGGTTTTACAAAAGGTAGATCGTGCCAAACCAACCTGATCTCCTTCTTTGAGAGAGTAACAGATTTTTTAGATAAAGGAAACGCAGTGGATCTAATTTACTTAGATTTTAGTAAGGCGTTTGATACTGTGCCACATGGGGAATTATTAGTTAAATTGGATAAGATGGGCATCAATAGGAAAATTGAAAGGTGGATAGGGAATTGGTTAAAGGGGAGACTACAACGGGTCCTACTGAAAGGTGAACTGTCAAGTTGGAGGGAGGTTACCAGTGGAGTTCCTCAAGGATCAGTTTTGGGACCAATCTTATTTAATCTTTTTATTACTGACCTGGGCACAAAAAGTGGGAGTGTGCTAATAAAGTTTGCAGATGATACAAAGCTGGGAGGTATTGCTAATTTAGAGAAGGACAGGGATACCCTACAGGAGGATCTGGATGATCTTGTAAACTGGAGTAATAGGAATAGGATGAAATTTAATAGTGAGAAGTGTAAGGTCATGCATTTAGGGATTAATAACAAGAATTTTAGTTATAAGCTAGGGACGCATCAACTAGAAGTAACGGAGGAGGAAAAGGACCTTGGAGTATTGGTTGATCATAGGATGACTATGAGCTGCCAATGTGATATGGCTGTGAAAAAAGCTAATGTCGTCTTGGGATGCATCAGGAGAGGTATTTCCAGTAGGGATAAGGAGGTTTTAGTACCGTTATATAAGGCACTGGTGAGACCTCACCTGGAATACTGTGTGCAGTTCTGGTCTCCCATGTTTAAGAAGGATGAATTTAAACTGGAACAGGTACAGAGAAGGGCTACTAGGATGATCCGAGGAATGGAAAACTTGTCTTATGAAAGGAGACTCAGGGAGCTTGGCTTGTTTAGCCTAACTAAAAGAAGGTTGAGGGGAGATATGATTGCTCTCTATAAATATATCAGAGGGATAAATACCAGAGAGGGAGAGGAATTATTTAAACTCAGTACCAATGTGGACACAAGAACAAATGGATATAAACTGGCCACTAGGAAATTTAGATTAGAAATTAGACGAAGGTTTCTAACCATCAGAGGAGTGAAGTTTTGGAATAGCCTTCCGAGGGAAGTAGTGGGGGCAAAAGATCTATCTTGCTTTAAGATTAAACTCGATAAGTTTATGGAGGAGATGGTATGATGGGATAACATGGTTTTGGTAATTAAATATTCATGGTAAATAGGCCCAATGGCCTGTGATGGGTTTTTAGATGGGGTAAGATCCAAGTTACCCGGGAAAGAATTTTCTGTAGTATCTGGCTGATGAATCTTGCCCATATGCTCAGGGTTTAGCTGATCGCCATATTTGGGGTCGGGAAGGAATTTTCCTCCAGGGCAGATTGGAAGGCCCTGGAGGTTTTTCGCCTTCCTCTGTAGCATGGGGCACGGGTCACTTGCTGGAGGATTCTCTGCTCCTTGAGGTCTTCAAACTACAATTTGAGGACTTCAATAGCACAGATATAGGTGTGAGGTCTTTTTTAGGAGTGGTGGGTGAAATTCTGTGGCCTGCATTGTGCAGGAGGTCAGACTAGATGATCATAATGGTCCCTTCTGGCCTAAATATCTATGAATCTATGAATCTATAAGTACAGAAAAGGATGAGAAAAATGATGAGGGACGTGGAGCAGCTTCTGTATGAGGAGAGATTAATAAGACTGGGACTTTTCACCTTGGAAAAGAGATGACTAATGGGGGATACGATAGAGGTGTATAAAATCATGACTGATGTGGAGAAAGTAAATCAGGAAGTGTTGTTTACTCTTTCTCATAAGACAAGAACCAGGGGTCACCCAATGAAATTAATAGGCAGCAGGTTTAAAAGAAACAAAAGGAAGTATTTCTACACACAATGGAGAGTCAACCTGTGGAACTCCTTGCCAGAGGATGTTGTGAAGGCCAAGACTATAACAGGGTTCAAAAAAGAACTAGATAAGTTCATGGAGGACAGGTCCCCCAACTGCTATTGGCTAGCATGGGCAGGGATGGTTTCCCTAGTCTATATTTTCAAGAAGCTGGGAATGGGTGACAGGGGATGGATCACTTGATTACCAGAGCTCCTCTGATTCTGGGTTGTTTTTTTTTTTAAATCTCTCCACAATTTTGGTTGCAACTGAAACTTCTAGTTAAAGCGATCAGTGGAGGGGGGGGGCGGGGTCTGGACGCTCTGTCGCCTTGCGCTTTGTTTGTGTCACCTTTACACTGATGCAAAGTGAGCAAGAAATACCAAAAGAACTGCAGGCACTAGTGTAAATGACACACACCAGGATCAGGGTAAGGCTGGATTGGGGCCCAGAACTCTTCCCTCACCCACCCATCACGGCACAAGGAGTTTGATCCTGGGCCTCATGCCAACTGCCCATAAGGGGCAGCTTAGAAATTCTTCGGTTGTACAAAGCTGGTGTGTCTCCCTATGTCACCTGCCTCCTTCCAATCTTTAGTCTGGGGACGTGGTGTGGTAGCAAAGAGAGTGTGGTGCAAAATGCTGGCTCAGAACTGCTGCCACGACAGCCAGTGTAACTTAGAGCAGCCTCAACAGTGCTCTAAGTTTTATGTCAGGTGCTATTTCAGGCACCAGCCAGCCGAATCTTGGGGGAACAAAAGGGTGACTTCAAGCCCCCTTTTCCCATCCCTCTCTGCTGAGCCAAGTGAAAACTTGGCACTGCTGAGAATTCAGACCCAGGCATAAGGCAATGGAGAACCCCAATCTTTCTTCTGCTGTGGAGAGTTGGTAAAACTCAAAGCCCAGATGGCACCGTTATTAAGCCCATTATTTTTTTCTCTTTGCTATTTAAAAATAATGAGATGCAAAACCAATATGAGTGCAGCAGTAATGTTGTATGGTTCGGACACACAAGTTAAATTTCCTGTGACAACACGAACTTGATCAACTTGCATGTGTAGAGCATATTTCTCCTCTTCCTGTTTTTCTTGATGTATTTCAAAATTTACCACCCAGGGTTCTTTGTGGCATGTAATGCGGCTTGTATTAAACACGCCACAAACCCAAACTTACAGGAATGGGCCAGAACTTGACAGCTTACAGGAGTGGCCGCTAGAGGGATCGGGGCTGAATTTAGAGGGCACAATTTTCAAAAGCATCAAAGTGACTTAAGTGCACTGGGAAATTTTACCTCTAGTCTTCCTTATGAATTAATTTTTTATTTTATTTTTTTTTAAAGGGAGCTGTAGCCTGTTTTCCACAGAGTCAGTCTGAGTTCAAGCCAATGCCGTAGGGCATTTCAGGCTGCTGTCCTGTCTGATCCAGCCCAGGGACAATATCTGATGCTTCCAGGAAAAGCAAGAACCCGCTGTAACATACATGGCTAGTTTTAACATGCTGTAAATGCAGGTGGGGAATTAATTACTGACCTCGGTGGCATTCAGACTATGTCCTGAAGCATGGGATTGGGCCAGAGGGACAGCTAGCGCTGGCCACAGTGTCTAGGGTCTCGGAGTGGGAAGTTCCATGGAGAATTCCACTGGGTGGGAGACTCAGCTGTGAAGGGAGGGGGCGGGCAGGAGCATCTCATAAACCCAAGATTGGAATAACTGAAGTAATGTTCCTTTTACACAGAGCCTCAGCTCCCTGGAACCTCTGCAAATGCTTTAGCCACGTGTTTAACTCCATCCGTAGGAGTAGCCTTGGATCGCAGTGGGAGGGCTCAGGTGCGTAAGTGTTTGCAGGATGGGCGCTCAGGGCAGTCCCTGAGGCCAGGGCAAAGTGGATGTGACGTGCCACTGTCTGGATTTGGGAGCCTGCCTGCACACCAAACTCACTAGGCACTGGGTGCATGACTTCAAGGTGCTGGGCCGGGGAAAATCAGCCCCGGGTGGTTATTTCGAGTAGAAAACCAGAGCCACTTCTGGGGTCTTTCAGCTTCTAATGCCCTTTCCCTTCTGCAGCTGGATTTCATCCTATGATAAAATCCCTCTCAATGCCAAGTCAGTGCCATAAATCACTGGCCTGGGTGCAGGAATCAGTAGGCGACGTTCTCTGGCCTGGGTTATGCCAGGGCTCAGACTAAATTATTCTTCCCAAAACTTTTAAAAGCTGAGCCCCCTCCTCAAGGTAAAGAAACCAATCGTGCCCCTCACCCGTCAGCAATGTGTTAGCGACCCCACCCCCCATTTTCATGGATACGTCTTCAAACCCCACCCTTCCCACCATGGCTAGCCCTTCCCCACGCTTCAGGAGATGCTGAAGGAGATGATCCTAACCATCCCCTCTAACCTTAAGACTTGAGGGATCCCATCATGGAGCATCTTAAAAATCACAGTTTCCAGACTCTGGAACAGGGGCTGCTTTGCCGGGCTCACCTTTCTCCCTGCGTCAGGTTGGCCGATGGGGATAATGAGCCTGGAGATCTCATTCCCGCTGCTCTGAGTGGTGCCCATGTGCACATGACTCAGCTCAGCTCATCCTGTATCCCAGGAACGTCTTCATCTTCTGGGATCCTCATGGCAGCAGTGGGATGATTTAACGGACTCCCTTAGCCATGGGGCCTTTCTCTCGCTTTTGTTTCAGAGCCAGCGTCCTGGAATCGTCTCATGGTGCGTGGAGTGGTGGCAGTGGTGGGGGTGCTAGTCTTACTATACCTATGTGGGTTTTGGAAAGGTAGAGGGAAAGTGTTTGCCTACTCGCAACTCGTCTTCAGGAAGCTGCTGACTCATCCCTCCCCGCAGCCTGGAAGTCGGCAGGATTCCCAGGAATCTGAGCTCCCCGCAGTGTGTGACAGGGACGGGGACCAGGCCCAGGGAACCAGAAACAGGAATCGAGACCCAGCCCTGGAGAATGGGGAAGGAGACCTGATTGCGAATTCGTATCCGGTCTGCTGAATTGCTCACGTCCAGACCCTCCCCACAGTTCTTAAAAAGTCAAAGCATTTCGTTTAGACGCTTTCCAAACAAACCATTTTGATTTTTCAGTTTGAAACAATTTTTTGTTTAAAAATGTCCTTCAATTTTATTTTAAAAATTCAAAAAGTTACAACCCTTGAAATGTTCCTGGGTCTTTTTTTTTAAAAAAAGCTTTTTGGTTCATCAAAAATTTGGAAAAATGTTAATTTTGTTCAACCTGAAACCGGTTTTTTTCCATCTCTTCTTTGGAATTGCCAGGGACCAAAAAATTCTGTTTGCCCAGCTCGAGGGGCAGGTGAGGATTTTGGCAGTTATATTGTGGGTCTCTAAGTCTCCTTGTTGCTCAAAGTTTTCTTACTGCAAGGATGAGGGCAGGATGGGCAAAAGCTTCCTAAAAGTGTGGGGGGGGCTGCTGGCACCCAAACTGTGGCCCAGCCCCTGTGCCACCCCTTCTCCTCGAGGTCCTGCCCCCTCAAACTACCCCTTTCCCTGAGGCCCCCCTTCACACCGCCTTTCTCCCTGAGCTCCCACTTCATGCCGCCCCTTGCCCCCAAAACACTGCCCCCCGCCCCTCCCTTCTCTCCCCCATCATCCAGTCGCTCACACTTATGGCCAGTAAAAAGTGGTGGGCCCTGGTCTCCCCTGTTCCGGCACCCCTGGATGAGAGTGGGAGAGGATGAAGAACTCATTTCAAATATAACTCCCCCCGCCCCTCAAAACAGCACAATTTGACAGAAACAGCAAAACATGTGTGTGTGACATTCCCGTCCTGGGGCGGTTTATGTCTTGGAGAATGTGAACCCTGCAGGCCTGGGTGTTTCTCTACGTAATGTGACCTCACTGCTCCTGATGAGAGCCATTGTTTGTAAATGTTTCAGGAGCAGACATATTTATCATTCATGGACAGACAGACATTTATTCATAATTAGAACTGGTGAAAAATGGCGGGGGTGGGGAGGGTCATGAAAATTGAAGAAGAAACCACTTCCTTCCCCCTTCCCCCCATATTCTTCAAACTTATTTGGAAATGTTTTTCATTATCAAATTTTTGTTTCGTTTTGGTGGGAAAAACTCCATGTTCTCTCTCAAGTGGGCAGAGAAATCCAAAATGTTTTTTTTAAAGAGGGAACTTATTTCAAATGATCAATGTAATCCAAAGTGGCATTTTTAGTTATAAGGTTGCATTGTCAGTGTAAAACCCTTTTGAACCAGCTCTGTTATTGTATAACAAGATGAGTTTACTTTTCGTGATGCATTGTTTGGGCCAGGTTTCCTTGGTCCTGGAAACACTTACATGCATGTTTAACTTTAATTACTGCTGTGAATAATTCCATTTCAATGGGACAACTCTGAGGTCGGGTTTACGCTACGGCCGTATATCGGTGTAACAATGTCTTTTCTTTCTTTTATATGTAAAAGTTCTTGAGAGGTTAAAGCAGGTAAAATACATGAACAGGTTCGGACAGTCCGAGTTTGTCCGTGCAAAGTGACAGCAGAGATGTGGGATCTGCTAGTTTTCCATAAGTCTCTCAGGGTTACCCAGGATAACTTTGGGGATCTCTGTCTCGCATCGGGAATGTTCCCTGAAAGTGTCCAAACAGCTCAGAGATACAGAACCATTCCCTGGATCCATTCTTATAGCTGTCTTCCCCGGAAAGCAGTCTGGCAAGTGTTCCTGTCAGCTCATTGCTAAGTTATCTGTCAAAACACTAGAGTTTTCAGGTGCCTAAGTAGCCCCTGGAATCAGGGTGAAATTATCCTCCCCACCACTATCAAAATTGGAAATGGTGCCCCGGAGTGCACGGTACCCTACCGTAGTTCCCCCGTAGGAACTGCATGAACAGGCAACTCTGCAAGTTATCTGCATGCCTCTGCACGTGACCCCCATGCCTCTCCATTTCCTTGGCCACATGTATCCTGTCCCCATGCTGGCGGCGAATCCAGAAAAAGAGGGAAAGAGCTCACCACTGCGACCACCTGAGGGAGGTGTTGGGTTGAGATCAGCTGGTCAAAGCAGGCAATAGGGACAGAATCTGAGACTTGAAGCTCCTCGAATGACCTCTGACCTTTCTAGACCTGCCCTTCAATGAGACACAGCGATTGTAAAGTTGAATGTGATCGTAACTAGACCCATTTGAAACCCTTCACCACACAAGACAAAGCCCGTAGGATTCATTATGAATTATTTATTTCTCCTCCCCTGGATTCCTGCAGCCACCAGCCACCTTGGAGCTTTCCCTCCTCTCTCCCAGGCTGGGCTCACTTGATGGCAGGAGCTCAGCGCAGGGTCCAGCTTTGCTCTTTCGCTTCCATTCTTCACGTCTTTGGGTGGCTGCATTGGCACCTGAGCAGTCGGATGGAAACACTGAGTCCTCTGTCTCGGCAGGCAGGCCCAGCCGCCAAAGCCAAAGACTCCCTGAGAACAGGGGGAGGTTCGCCTGAACTCTCAGGAGTGGCGGCTGGGCCCATAGGGTAGGGTTACCATATTTGAACTTTCAAAAAAGAGGACACTCCGAGGGTGGGGGGGGAGTTGTAGCCCTGCCCCCTATCTACTCCCTCCCACTTCCTGCCCCCTGACTGCCCCCCACAGAACCGCCAACCCATCCAACACCCTCTGCTCCTTGTCCCCTGATCGCCCCCTCCCAGGACCCTGCCCTCTATCTAAGCCTTCCGTCTCCCTGTCTCCAGCTGCCCCCTCCTTAGACCCCTCCACCCTAACTGCCCCCCTAGAACTCCACCCCCTACCTGTCCCCTGACTGCCCTGCCCCCTATCCGCACCCCCGCCCCCTGACAGACCTCCGGCTCTCCCACACCCAACCAACCACTCCCTGTCCCCTGACTGCCCCCACAGAACCCCCAACCCATCTATTCCCCCCTGCTCCCTGCCCCTGACTGCCCCCCCGAACCTCTGCACTGTCCACCCCGCCCCCGCTCCCTGTCCCTTGACTCCCCCGACCCCTCTTCATATGCTCACCCTCTGACAGGCTCCCCCCAGAACCCCTCACCCATCCAACCCCTCCTGCTCCCTGTCCCCTGACTGTCCCTTGGGACCCCATGCCCCTTCTCCAGCCCCCCCAGCCCCCGTACCCTGCTGCTCAGAGCAGTGTGTCTGGGGTGCGGAGCCAGACACAGTGCCGTGCTCCCCCGCAGAGCGTGCAGCTCCCCCTCCGCCCCCAGAGTGCTGCATTGGGAGGGAAATCCTGGACCTTTTCAGAATTTTACAAATTCCTCCCGGAGGGCAATTTAGAACCCCAAAAGCCGGACATGTCCGGGAAACTCCGGACGCATGGTAACCCGACCACAGGGACTCCAGGATCTGCAGCTGCTGCCACCTGTATGGTGAATCCTCCGACTCATCACCAACCAGCTCTTCCCCATTCTCCAACCTGGCCCCACGGTCTGACCGTGCAGGAGAACAGAAACCCTTTGGGACAGCAGGAGAGTCTCCTCAATGCCGCCCTCTTCGCATGGCATCCCGCGGTCACCGTGAAACACGACTACCCTGCCCCCAGGAGTCTCTCAAGGAGCTGCCGGCGCAGTCACTGGGCACCCACTCGTAATGGTCTCGGGCAGTGGCATTGCAGAGGGAGCTGAGCAGACCGTCCCTTCTGTGACTTCCTGAATTGCTGCCAGGACGGATTCTCCTCTGCGCTAGGGAGAGTCCCCGAGGACAAGCAGCTGTGATGCGGGAGGGGGCAAGACAAGCACTCCCCCTGAGCCCTTGACTAGCAGGCAAGCAGGACTCTGGGAGCCAAGGGATCGATGTGTCTTGCTGGGAGAGCAGAGCTGGAGAGCAGAAAAGGGCATTGGAGGAATTGAAGAAAAATCAGTGTCATGGCCGGGTCATGGGCAGCCAGACCTCGTGGTCTGAGGCAGAGTCCACACTCACAAGACAGGAGTCGAGAGTCAGCTGGGTCAGGACACTGGAAGAGCAGAAGCAAAAGACCAAATTGTGTTCAGAACCTCAAGTCAGGTGAGTCACCCTGAGTCCGGATGCCAGGAAATCAAGCCTGGGGAGTGGGAGCAGGAACAGCCAACACACGGTCCAGAGCCGGGGAGGAGCTCGGCTGTTCAGACAGCTTCTTCTTCCTGCTGCTGGTTTAAGGAGGTCCTGGGGGCCTATTAGCTGCTCTGGGACTCTGCCAATAGGAGCCTCAAACTGGGTCTGGACTTCGTCAGTCCTAGGTAAGCAGTTTTTCGTAGGCTTGCAGGTGGCGTGCTGGAGGGTGGCTGCTCCCAGGAACCCTGCAGACCGGGGTTAATGACCCATGGGTCAGGACAGTGAGTGATCTCTCCCCGCTCAAACCTCCTGCACGAAACAGTCTCCAGGGTCCCGGATGCATCCTCTGAGAAGAAAAAAACACAGTCATGAGGACAAATAGGCTATGGAACAGGAGCCCCCTCTTTGTTGCAACAGCCCCAAGTGTCCAGAAGAGTGGACGGTTCTTACCTCCAGGAGATGCCTGGGATCTTCCATCTAAGCCTCAAGGGGACCCCTGTTGCTTGGTCTGACAGGAGGAGATCATCTGTCCCCACTGCTCCCTGCGCTGGGCTGGCTGCAGCACACATCTGTGTAAGAGGCTGGGCCAGAGAGATGTTACAATCAGGGTCCAGGCACCCCAGAAGGAGAACAGAGGGTCTGAAACCAGAAGACGAAGCAATCAAATCAGCGGATTCGACAGAGAAGTTTTCTACCCTACAGGGACATCAAAGAAGGTCTGTTAGGAAAGCTGAGATGTTAGTCTGGAAACTGCTAAGATAAACATTGTGACTTATTAAGATTCAATTTTAGTCACTACAAAGTGTGTTGTGTTTTGTGTGTCTCTTTGAAATGTGTCTCTTTCTCTTGCTTAGTATCACTTAAATCTCTTCTTTGTTACTATGCTTCCCAAACCACCTCAGTGTTGTGTGTTCCAGTGAAGTGTGAGTCTCCAGCCTACCCAACAGGCTGAGCTGTGCCCTGTCTCTCTGAAGGTAATGAATAATTTCTGAGCGGTGCTGGGCCCAGAGTCCAAGGGCAGTTCACCAGACATCTCGTGGGAAGCCCAAAGAGACCAAAGGAGCAGGAGAGATTCCGGCCCCACTGACCCATGGGAACTTGCCACAGAAGAGCCTACACAGGGCTCCAGACACAGCCACTTTGGGTGTGTACCAGAGTTCACTCACCGCTAGATGCTGGCCAGGCCTCGTGTCATTGCTTTCTCGCTGGGCTAGCAACCCCGCTGATACTCACTCTTGCAGTTTGTCGGCTGGGAACTCAGCCGACCAACCAGGTGACTGTTCTTTACTCCACTCCTTCCTGGGTCGTGCTCCTTGCAAACAAAGTCCCAAAATGTCTTGAACAGAAACAAGGCCTTCCACCCTCGTGGGGAGTTCTTCCTCAGCCTGATTTCGATTCGGCCTGCCCTTCTTGGGTTTCTATGGTCTTCTATGTCCCCTTCCTTAGGGATGGTGAGAGAAGCCAGTCCTACCCTGGACTCCAGGGTTTGGCCCAAAGCCGTCTACTGAACAGCTCGCTCTGCTTCTGGACTTTTGCTGCTGTTTTCCCTTCTTTCCTCTCCGTTGGGGCTCACTTGGTCATCATTTGGCTTAGCCCCAGGCTAGGCAGCCATAGGCCAAGCCACCCTGTTAGATACCCTCCTCCTTCCAATCCTCTCCAGCCCGGCTGACAGGTTTGCTGAGGGGATGGTGAAACCCCATTGCTGATCAGAAGGAGGTCAGAGTCTGTTCTCTAGGAGCTGAAGGTCCATTTGTCCTGCTGCGGGAAGTGGAGCTGGAGAGCGGAGATGTTAGGTGAAAGAGACTGCATGATGGAGTTGGAGACTGAGGGACGGGAGCCTCCTCCCAGAAACGCTCCCAGGAGAACAGGTTTGAGGAGGAGTTCTCTAGGGAGCCTCTTGCTTGGAAAAAAACAAGGGTGGCACATTGATGAAGATGTCTCTGTCCCAGGGATGGGGGAAGCTCCCAGCCAGGCTATGCAGCAGGGATCCCATTTCTCCCCCAAGAAACCCATTTTGCCCAAAGAAGTCAATGGCTCTTACCTCCAAGAGGGAGCGGGCTCTTCCCTCTCAGCCTCTTTGAGAACTACCACTGCTTGGCTTTTTTAGGATAAGGGACCTGTCCCCACTGCTCCCTGAGGTGCTTCAGCTTCTGACTGCACCCATCTGGGAGGCTGTCACATATGCCAGGGCCTAGAAGACATGCAGGGAGGAGGCTCCTCTTCATGTCAGACTCTGAGAGCCCAGAGAAGGGCCAAAGGAAGAAAAAAGGGCAGGAGATGAAGCTTGCCCGGAGCCTCTGTCCCATCCTCACCTCCTCAAATGTGGAGCTTCCTGAGCTTCAGTTGGGCAGACAGTCTGTAGCCCTGACACAAAGGTCCTTCTGCGCCATATGGGGCAGGAAGATCTCTGCCTGGGAGCACCGGAAATGGGATGGGGGTGAGATCAAGGAAAGAGGGGAGGGATATGGGTGTGAGGGAAAGAGCTCCTGCCCCAGATGAAGGAATTTGGGGGGCCGAGGGAAGGACACAGCTCCACAGAGAGGAGAGAGAGTTCCTGTGAGTGCCAGGGGCCTCCATTTGTGCTTCCACTAGCCCCCCATTTACAGTGAGACAGAGCAGTACCTGCAGCAGGGAGCGGGACTTGCTGAACAGGGAGGGGAACCTTGAAGAGCATCAGATGAACCACAGCCCTTGCAGCGCCTCGGGCATCTGGTGCAAGTGCCGGATGATGTGAAGCTGGCCCATGACCTTGGCTGTGACATCCTCATGCTGCAGGGGAACGAGAACATGTCAGAGACTGAGACACTCCCCAGGAATCAGGGAGGATGAAGGGCACCTGGAACCAGTGCCATCATTTCCACCCAGCAGCTGCTCATGTCTGAGTGGTGGATTCACCCTCCTGACCCCCAGGATGGAGGCTTGCTGTCCTCTCTAGTGACCTCCAGTGCCAACCCCCCTCCTTGTCGGGTGAGCTCCTGCCACTTCCCCATCAGTGCCCCGACAGCTGTTCCACCTCCAACCCACCTGGGGACACCGCTCAAGTTCGGAGAACCCTCTCCTCCACCCCCACCTCCATCCCCACCCAGGTAGGGCAGGGAGGGGGCTCTAGAAGGGTGGCGGGGGGAGGGAGGGATTCTGGCAGCAGTGAAGTGGGATGGGGAGAGCTTGAGACCTTTCCCCAAGACACCCCAGTGCCAAAACCTGAAACCACAGGATGGCAGCCCTGGGGAACGGGACAGGTCAGGAGCCCCTGACGACTGAATCCTCCCAATCTCTCAAGAGTGGGTCCAGCCCTACCAGCAGCAAGACCCGCTTCCCACGCCCATGTGCCTCAGTCAGTCACCATCACCAGTCAGTCCTTGGCCTCCCAGGATGCCAGGGATGGGAGCAACTCTCGATGGTGGCTCGGGTGACATGGACACTAGGCCGTGGGGAAATGGGTGCAGCTCTGTGGGGCAGGAAAGGTTCCCAGAGGGCACTTAGGGGACTCAACTGTCCTTCCCAGGAGTGATAGCAGAGCACCACATCCGAAGAACAGAAGTCCATGAAGGCCAGAAGTCCCCACTAGGCTCCTTGCTACCAGGCCAGCGAATGGCGAGAGGATGGGAAGGAGGCCCTGGGCCCCACCCCAAGCTTCTGAGTCGAATGCAGCTGCTTACCGTGACCCCCATCAGTTGCTGGGCTTCCCCCAGGAGGGAGTAGACCAGCACCAGCCCAGCCTGGCTGACACGCAGCAGGGGGTCGTGGATGGCCAGCAATGCTGTCTGTACGAAGGATCTTCTCTGCCCGACGGAGAAGAATTTTCCAAAGACCTAAAACCAAGAGAACATGAGGCTCGAGCAGATTGCCCAGAGCCAGCCTCCAAGTCCTGGCGGTACAATGGCATCTCGTGCCCCAAAGGGTGGGGAAGAGAGCTGCTGTGGCCAAGGCACTTCATTCCCTAGGAGGCTTTCAGGGTCCCAGGGCTCAGGGAAGCCCCTTTATTAAAAGGTGGCAGATGCTGAGGGACCAAAGCCTCCAGTGGCTCTTTCGGGAAGGCAATTTATGGCAGGGGCCAGGATGGGCTGGAAATGGATCTCTAATGTGTGTGAGCAGGCCCACTCTGCTGTGCAGGGCACAGAGACGACAGGGGACCCTGTCTTGCTTCCAGCAGAGAGATCTCCTGCACCTCAGCGGCTAGAGGAGTGTGCGTGTGTTGTTACGGGGGGAGGGGGTTGGAGCTGACAGACCAAAGGTCTCTTCCCCCAGCTAAGTGATTTCTCTAGTTGCTGGCTATGGCCTCTGCAGCTCCTTGGTTTCTTCAAGGGGAATCCAACCTGCAGCCTGACAAGAACACGGAGACTCCTGGCCCAGTCCCAGTGTGGGACCTTTAGCACCAGCGTGTCCCACTGGTTGCTGGATGAGGAACTCTGAGCTGGAAATAAGGAGCGGGCTCTTTTCCTGTCTCCAGGAGGCATCCACTGCAGGGAACCCAGCCAGCCCCACTCCCTGAGCTGTGTCATGCCCTGGCACAGTGCCCTTACCTCCCCCACTCTGGCTGTGTTCTTGTAGCCCAAGAGCCGGCTGTCCTGGTGCCAGTCATAGCACCAGAGATCTTCCGCCTCATGTATGGTCAGGCCTGGAAGAGAGAGAGAGAGAGACTTTTCTCCTCATTCTGGTTGCAGTTTCTGTGTCCTTCCAAGCCCATTGGTGGCTGCACAGTGGAGTGGAGAAGAACAGAGGCAGAGAGAGATTTGTCCTCCGGCTGGGGTCAGTCTGAGAGAAATGGTCTGAGGTCCCATTATCAACCTGTGGTCACTCTCAGTCCCGTATTGGGTTCCGTGTCCCAGCTGGGTTCCTTACCCCTCTGTTGGAGCAGCAGTTGGTAGAGCCGGTAAGTCCCCTCCCTGGCCTGCCGGCTGATGTCCTTGTCTGGCTCACTGACAAACAGAGCCAGCTGGGCCACATGGTGACCCATCCGAGGGAACTCGGCTGAGATCTAATGGAAGGGAGAGCAGAGGGGACTCCATCAGCATTTTCCTCTCAGCTCCCTGTCCTCCCTGGGCCAGAGGGCTCCTTTCTCTTAGCCCCTCTGCAGGAGATGCTGGGGGAGAGGAGCTTGAGATCGACCCTTCATTTGCTCTGCTGCCAAGGGAGCCCGCAGCTGCTTTGGGATGCCAAGCAGGGGCTGGAGCATGGGCCCCTTAAAGGCCCAGGGACAACACTGAACCAGGACAAGAAGAACTTGACTCAAGCCTAGCTCAGTCCTGCTCTGACCCTGCCTCCCTATGAAGAACCCTCCTAAGCCACAGCCCCGGCAGCAGCAGCAGATCCTGCAGCCCACTGGAGCCAGCCCGCCTCCGCCTGGAGCCAGCAAGCTGGGCTCGGAGCCCACTTACATCAAACTCAGGGAGGGTGACTGTGTATCTCAGCAGGGCTGTGCTGCTCCTGATAGCCCTGGCTCGCTCCTGCGACACCCTGGACACGACCCAGAGGTTGACATGCTGTGGGGAAAGGAGGCAGGTCAGACTCAGTGGCCAGCTGCTCCTGCTTTGCAAATGAGCCCCATGCCCCCAGCCCCAGGGGCCTGAGACATTCTGCGCAGGGGGCAATAGCTGAGTCCTTGATGGCAGAGCTTTAGAAGGGGATTCTTTCCCCCAGGACGCAGCTTGTACCCTTCAGGTCACAACTTCTCAGAGTCTCTCTAGACTGGGACAATGTTCGCGGTCGGGGCTGGTCCCATCCTCCCAGAACTCCTGATTCCTGAACAGTTCACCAGAAAGAAGATTGAACCCTTGGCCCTTCCTTGCTATGCAAATCCTTGGGGGGATGTAGGGAGTGACTGAGAGCACAATCCCCCCAGGAATTTCAGAGCACATCAGAGGGAAGGGCTGATTCCCTGGGCTCCTCCTCTTTCTCTAGGAAGGAGCATGTGCCTCTTCTCTGAGAACCATCTCCCCAATCTCATGGGCTCTGTGTGTTGGAGGGGTGGGGGAAGGGTGGGTTTTCAGACTCTCACTCCCCAAGACAGCCAGGAGCCCTGTGCTTAGTGCTCAGCAGAACCAGGCAGAGCTCTGGCTTGGAGTCCCAGCTCCTTCCTCTGTCCCTCAAGAAGGAAGGACCTGACACTACATTGCACTGACCTCCCCAACCAAGGACGGCCCACTGGGGACCCAGCTAGGAGGACAGAGTAGAAAATGCATCTTCCAGTCTCTCCTTACCAGTCCCCCAGAGAGTTACGGTCAAATGGGGCTCACCTCCAAGATGAAGTGGAGCCTGTCTGTGTCTGGGGACTCTGCCAGCAGGTTCCCCAGCATGGCATCCAGGACCTCTGGGATGACTTTCTGCAGAGTCTGCAAAGCATGGGTCAGAGTTAGGGAACCTGGGCCTACACGTGCCACAGGATGGGAAGAGGAGTCTCTGGGAAGCACTGGGGAGACTCCCAAACACATCTCCCGGCCTCTCTCCTTCACATCCCACTGCAGGCAATTTGCAAGAATTGATGACCCCTGGACCTTTAATCCATGAGCTTAGCAGGTCTCTGCAGAGGGCCTTGTAGGCAGAAGAGTATGAAACAGCCAAGTTGCTATGGATGGAACCTGGGCTTCTGGGCCAAACACGGCTTAAGAAAGAAAGAAAGAAAGAAAGAAAGAAAGAAAGAAAGAAAGAAAGAAAGAAAGAAAGAAAGAAAGAAAGAAAGAAAGAAATCCCCCAGGGAGGGGTAATCTCTTCCCTGCTGGAGGGAAGGATCCAACCCTGCAGCTTGTTCCATCTCTGCTACCCCACCCCGAAATCTGGAGCTCCAGCGAATCAAGGGAGCAGGGACCAAGGACTGCTCTGGAAGAGGAGGAGGATGGAGGAGGAGGAGGTACCTGGATGCCGGTGGTGTCCTTCTCCGTGCCCAGGGTGAAGACGGAGTGAAGGGCAGCTCGCAAGAGGTGGGTCTCTAGGGCTGGCTCCAGGGCAGGTTTCATGGTGCTGGCAAGAGAGAGGAGCTGGTATTAGACTGTGCAGTATGGGGGTGGGACTGTCGCCAACACGGACACCAAGCCACAGGGATAGAGGCACAGGCTGGCGAGAACGGAAACTGAGGCACTTAGCTAGGGAATGACAAGGCCAAGGCGTCCCAGACAGACAGTGGCAGGACAGGAATAGCTCCTGTTCCCTGGAGCCTGCTGCCCCTCCTGTATCTGAGCCCGGGAGTGAGCCCCTCCCCAAGGCCCCTGTCATGTGATGGGAGTGAAAAGAAGAGCCCCGCCAGGAGAGAGTGACCCTCCCCACCCCACCATCTCTGCCAGAGGCACCACTCTTGGGAGGTGACTTGGGAGGGGCAGTGACGGTGACTCCCAGCCTTGGGCCTGATCAGCACTGGGGTGAGGGGAGTCGGCGGGGTGGGGGGTGGGGCTGTCTCGGTACCAGAGGTAGCCCACTGCAGCCAGGGAGTGGGCGAGGACGGCGCTGGGTGACGAGTCATCGGGAAGCTCCTCGATGAGCTCCTGTGAGACGCGAAGGAGACAAAGGAGCATGTGAGATTCAGGCCCAACTGACACCTCCCAGTGAGGAGATGACACAGCCAGTGCCCCACATGGCCAGCAGGATCCCCCACCGCCTCCCACTCCCTTCCTGCCCATCCGACTTGTCCCCCTTCCCGGATTCCTGCCCAGCTCGCTCCCAATCCCCTTCTCTCCTCCTCCCTGTCAAAACTGCCCCCATTCAGCCCCATCCCGACGACCGAGCTGGGACCCTGAGATTCCTTGTCCCACACTCTGAGCTGCCCCCCAGCCCCACAATTCTCCCCCTCCCTCCAGCTGCCGTATGGCGTGTCTCACTCACCACGATCCTCTTCACCACAGCCGCCTTGCAGCAGCGCGGCTCCAGCGTGTCCTCCCCTCTCTCCCATGCAGCCAGACATGCGGGGTAGACGGCCTGAAGGAACAGGAGCTGCTGCCCCTCATCCTGGACCCACCAGGAGTGGGGTATAGTGAGAGAGAACCTGTTAGCTAGGGACCTTCCTGCCCCACCCACACCATCTCCAGGGCTCAGGCCTCAATGGGGGATTGTGGGGACCCGCCTATTCTCCAAATCCCCCACCACTCCTACGCAAGCAGGATCAGGAACTGGGACAGTGCCTGTGGGGGGAGAGGACCTCGGCTGTTGTGGGACAAACACCCCCATCTTGGGGGTCCCACATCATGGATGTAAAAGGGCCCCATTAGGGGTGGTGGATCAGGAGGGACAAGACCCTCGGCAGGGGGTGGGGATGCTGGGAAGGGACAGGGCAATCTTGGTTCCAGCCCAGATGGGGAGCATTTGTACCTTATCTCTGCACTGGAGCTGCTCTCGGATGACTTTGAGAGCAGCTTCATCTTTGGCCACGTCCACCCCTTCCTCCTGCTCTGAATCCAGGGGGGTCCCTGCACCAGGGAGGGAAGGACAGGGGCGTGGTGGGCAGAGCAGGATTCAAGACCCCCCTTCCCACCTCAGGCACCCAGGGCAGATCGGGCCCCAAACCTCCCTCTCAGGGATGTCTTCAGCCCCCAACAGGTGCCGTAGCCCAGAGCAGAGCCCCCCTCCCCTGCCCAGGACTCCAGGGGAGGTGCCGATTCCCCCGGCCCCGGAGCAGCAAGGACCAAAGTGGCAGCAGCTCTTCACACCCCCACCCCCAGGTCCCCGTGCGGAAGGGGCAGCTGTGTGACGGCCGCTGCTCTCAGTGGGGTTCGCGTGGCTCAGGCCAGACTCCTGGGCTGGGGACCCCCCCGCATATCACTGGGAGAGCGTCTGGGCCCAGGGTGTTCACATCCCGTCCTCACCCCTCCCGGAGCCCAGCCTGGCTCCTCACCTGGAACAAAGCAGTGGCCTCCATCGGCCTGGCTGCTGCCAGAGGCCCAGGTGCTGCCGCTGTCCCAGGCTGAGCTGCCGGTGCTGGGACAGGGACCTTCCACCTCCTGGCCGGCGGGGGCTGGAAGGTCCTCAGAGACCGGGCAGGGCGATGCCTCCTGATGGGAACGAGGGCTGGGCTCCTGGGGCCGCTGCTGCCCACACAACAAGCCCCAGAGCCACCCTGCCCGGCGCCCCTCCTGGGCTGGGTCCTGTCTGCCAAACCGCAGCCTGGGCCAGCTCCACTGGGGCCTGGTCGGGGCCTCTCCCAGCTCGGCGCCTGCGCCGGGAGCCGGGGTCCTTTTCCAGAAGGCCGGGCACTTCCGCCGTCTGGCCTGGACGGGACCTGCTTCCCCGCCAGCGGGGACGCAGGGCTTGCTCTGCCCCTTGGGAAGATGGCAGCTGCTTCCCTCAGGCTCTGGGGCCACCTGCAGAGCCTTCCTCCGCAACATCCGCAGGAGCCTGGCCATCCTGGAACCGAGCGGGGAGCAGGTGTGAGTCTGGGCTCAAGGCAGCCTTTCATTCCTGGGCCTTTTCTGTCCCTCCTCCTCCCTGCTCCAACCACAGCCGCCCCCTCTGCCCCCACAGGAGTGCAGGGAGTGCCATCTACACACACGGGCAGGAGTTCATTGCATGATCTGCTCCCAACGTTCCCCCTCATAATCCCTGCTGCTGCAATATCCAGGAAGTCTCATCCTTTTCCAGCAATGAGGTCAGTCCCAAAGACCATCGGTTACTCTGGACAAGCAGCCCCCTCCTGTCGTCCCAGGCCACTCTCCCGCCCAGGCTAGAGAAGGAACAGAACTCAGGCGTCCGGACTTCTCCTGGGAAAAGACCCTCGGCACAGGAAGCACAGGGCCCTCCTCATTCCCCATTGATTTCCAGACTCAGCAGCTCACAGGGTCTGGCCCAGTTCAGAGACTCTCAGCCTGGGGAACAGTGTCCCACAAGGGAAGGGCTGGGAGCCCCACTGCTGGAACCTTTCCAAACACACTGGAGACGGCTCTGGAGAAGCCCCTGCCTGGCATAAGAAGGAGGGGCTCTTGGGGGCTGTTTGCAAAGGAAATCCCCCTTTGGAGATAGTCTCTCCCCGTTTCTGCCTCTCCCCAGACAGACAGGGGAAGCCACCGAGGAACCCGAATGCCACTCACTTGCTCTCAGTGATGGGATAATGGATGGCGGATGTTCAGGGTCAGCAGACGTCCCTCGCCCTCCTCCTCACTCTCCAAGCCCAAGGCAGGCTGGAGAGGGTGGTGACCTCAGGAGTTACCCTGCCCAGCCAGCAGGCAGGGTGATGACACGAGGGCGATCGACTGGCTGTGAAAACAAGAGTCTGTCTGATTGCCAAGGGACGGAGAAACTCAGCCAGCAGCAGGGGGGTGCAGAACACGGCCCTAGGGCAGAGGTGACAGCGCCTCCGGGATCCTGACATCCCAGCACTTTACACACCTTCCTGCAGCCTCCCAAACCCACTGGGCTGTAGCGATGGGACCCCAAACCTACTGACGGCAAACGGACTCAGCTACCAGCTCAGGGTCACACCGAGTGTCAGAGCCATGGATGGATCCCTTCACTAACCACGGCCGCACACTCCCTCCCACAGCTGGCAATTGCAACCAGGCCCTAATGTCTGGTCCCCCTGCCTTTGAGAGGGAGTGTCACTCCTGCTTCCATTGCTGCCTATTGATCTGTGGGACTTTGGGCAAGTTGCTCCCCCTCTCTATGGCTCTCTGGGACTCACATCCCTGAATGGACTTTAAAAAAGACAATGGTTAAAGTTTGGCCCCAACTAGTTCTTGTTTCTCAAGACTAGCCATTTTAGCAAAGTTTAGAATTCTTGACATTCAACACCTGGAAACATCCCTTTCTCCTTCGCAGATGGCCTTAACATCCCTTATCTCACCCAGGCTCCCTGCTGCCTGGAGTTAGAGAATTGACCCTGTTCCCATTGGACCTACCCAAGGTGTCACACAGCAAAGCGGTGACGGAGCCAGAAAGAGAAGACAACAGTCCTGATTCCTGTTCTGACTAACAGACAACAACCCGCCAGAGGCAGGATAAAGCCCAGGAAATCAGATGTGAACATTTTCATGGAAACCGTTTTCTGTCAGAAAATCCATTCAGACAAAACCACTTTGTTTCTTGAAATCATAAGAAGTAGGATGAAAATTCTTTGCAAAAATATTTGTTTCCAAAACAAGAGCATCTCCTGTTTGTCACAGTGCAGTCAACTGTTTCGTCGTACACAAAGGGGACACACTATGATCTAGCAAAAAGAAAAGGAGTACTTGTGGCACCTTAGAGACTAATGAATTTATTTGAGCATAAGCTTTCGTGAGCTCCAGCTCACTTCATCGGATGCATCTGTAGCTCACGACAGCTGTAGCTCACGAAAGCTTATGCTCAGGTAAATTGTCCTCCTATTCTTTTTGCAAATACAGACTAACACGGCTGCTACTCTGAAACCAACTATGATCTAGAAAATTAGATGAGATGCTTCAGTCTGAGCTAAGTAGTTGCTGCTCTTCACAATTTCAAAAGAATAAAATACAAATAAAAGAGAATATTAGGTCATAATCAGATATGGCTCAGTGTGATCGGACACCGCCTAGTCTGCACTGCTCCGAGTGACACTCTTCAGTGGATCCCCAGCATCCACCCATGGCGAGGTAGGTGGGAGAGGATTGTTATTCGTACTTGACAGAAGGAGAAACGAAGGCTGAGAAAGGAGCAGGGACTTGTCTTAGCTGATGCAGCCAGTCAGTAGCAGAATTGCTCTCAAATGAGCTACAGACCAGCAATTGTTCCTAGTAATTATGCAGCAATTATTTGAGAAGAATTGGAATGTTCAAGAGGATCATGAACTGCTCCGAGACAATGAATGGAGAGCAGCATCCACATTGGTCAGACATATAACTGGTTGTGGCTTATTTGCTTGGTCATAAAAGAGAACAACAAAGACCAGATTTTCCTCCCTGTCAATAGCCCCCTCCTCAGCTGATCAAGGTTGAGACTTTGAAGGGTGGGAGGCTAAGGGTTCTCATCAAATAGCCCAAAGAATGGCCCTGATCACCACCGAGGCAATCACTCTCGGAGCCCTATTCCAGTCTCCTCTCTGTGAGGGCCTCCCAGAACCCACCCGGCCCCCGCTCCACACACAGAACACCTGGTGGTGGGAGGAGAGCAGAGGAAAAGGACAACGAAAGCAAGAAGAGAAAGGTAGGAGGGACAGAGGAAAGGGAAAACAAAAAGGAGAAACCCCAATGTCCCCAGTGATTCTAAGGGACAAAGTCCTAGGTCGGAAATAAAATACTGCCCCCACAATCTAATGTTTTCCTTTCCTAAAAATCAGCCGGCACCTGATGGATCAGACTGAACAGGTTCCAAACCTCTCCGAGGCTCTTACCTTCTATACAGGGACGTCTGTTTTTGAGCAAAACCACTACAAGAAAAGGAGAAAACTCCAAAGAGGGTCCTCCTTGCGCTCACGAACGTGAAAGTGAATGCTCTCTCAGTCCTCCAGGAGAGACCTCGAGAAGGAGACGTGCTGAAGCAAAGCCACAGGGATCTCCGAGGTTGCCCCTGTCCTGCACCCCTGTCCTGCCTGGCTGATGTCAAGATCTCTCTGTGAGATCATCGCCTCCCCGCCACCTTTGTCCAATAGGCTGAGGTCCTGCCAAAGGCCCTTGTGATGTCACTGCCACACCCACCCCTCCCCTGCAGTGCTGATGTCCTGCCCCTGTCCAGCCACACTGGATGTTTCAGCCGCTTCCCCGGGATCACCCCACGCAATGTCACTTCCTTGTGGGGTGACACTGACTACACAGTAGAACACAGAGGTTCTTCCCCAGGCCGCAATTAGGTTTTCACAAGTTAGTTGACTTTATGGCCAGAAGCAACCGTTAGAGCATTTAATCTGATCCCCTGCGTATCCTAAGGCCTCCTGTATATCAGAAGAGCTGGGCTTTTCTTTTACTCAAATGTTTTCCAGAAAGGCATCTAGTCTTTATTCGAAGAGATCAAGAGATGGAGAATCCATCATTTCTCTTGATAGTTTGTGCCAATGACAAATCACCCTCTTACAAATCCGGGTCTTATTGTCATTATACTTTTTCTGATTTCTGCTTCCATCCATGGGGTCTTGTCATGCCTTTCTCTGCTACATAAAAGAGCCCTTTTATACTCAACATTTTCTCTCCATGAAGTCAAGCAACTCACCTCTCATTTGTCTTTTGTGTATACTAAACAGATTGAGCTTTTTCAATGTCTCATTAGAAGGCATCATCCCCATCACTCAATTACGAATCTTTTCTGTACCCTCTCCAATTGTTTTAACATAATATTCAAAATGTGGACACAAGAACTGGATTCAACATTCCAGCATCAGTCTCACCAATGCTCTTTCACTTCCCTTTCCATTCTCACTACTCTATCCAGCCAAGAATGGCTTTAACCTTTTTTACCACAGTTTCATATTGACAGACCATGCTGAGCAGCTCGTCCACTATGGCCCCGAAATCCTTTTCAGGGTCAATGCTTTCCAGCGGATCGTCCCCCATTCTGTAGGGTGCCACCTGACTCCTTTGTTACTGAAGCTATGGGGTTGCATTTGGCTTTATTAAAACCTAATTATTTAGTAAGTATTTTAGAAGAACTAGCCCATTAGAGAGAGAATCGTGAATTACTCAAAGACAATGAATGGAGAACAGCGGCAAGAGCAATCAAATACATGTTTGGTTATGGCTTATTTCCTTGGTCTTAAAAGAGAGTAACGAGGACCTGAGTCTCCTCCCTCACAATAGCCCCAAACTCCCCCAATCAGCACTGAGACTCTGAGAAGCACAAAGCTGAGAGTCCTCACCAGATGTCCCAGGCCACCACCGGAGGGAGTCACTCTTAGAGCACCATTCCAGCCACATGTCTTTGGGAGGGCCTCCCGCAATGAGAGTTGGAGTGCAACCCCCCATCCCCAACTCTACAGGCACAGACAGGTCCTGGTGGTGAAAGGAAAGCAGGGGAAAAGGACAAAGATGCAAGAGAAGACAAGAAAGGAGGGAGAGGCAGGAAAAGGGAAAACAAAAAGGGGAAACCCCAATGTCCCCAGTAATTCTAAGGGACAAAGTCCTAGGTCGGAAATAAAATGCTGCCCCGACAATCTAATGTTTTCCTTTCCTAAAAATCAGCTGGCACCTGATGGATCAGACTGGTCAGGTTCCAAACCTCTCTGAGGCTCTTACCTTCTATACAGGGACGTCTGTTTTTGAGCAAAACCACTACAAGAAAAGGAGAAAACTCCAAAGAGGGTCCTCCTTGCGCTCACGAATGTGAAAGGGAATGCTCTCTCAGTCCTCCAGGAGAGACCTCGAGAAGGAGACGTGCTGAAGCAAAGCCACAGGGATCTCCGAGGTGGCCCCTGTCCTGCACCCCTGTCCTGCCTGGCTGATGTCAAGATCTCTCTGTGAGGTCATCGCCTCCCCACCACCTTTGTCCAATAAGCTGAGGTCCTGCCAAAGGCCCTTGTGATGTCACTGCCACACCCACCCCTCCCTTGCAGTGCTGATGTCCTGTCCCTGTCCAGCCACATTGGATGTTTCAGCTGCTTCCCCTGGATCACCCCACGCAATGAGCGTTCATTGTGGGCTCAAGCCCAACACAGTAAAACGTCAGAGGCTTCTCCCCATGCTACGCTCAGTTTTTCATAAACTAGCAGACTTTATGGACAGAAGAGACAGTTAGAGCATGTCATCTCACCCCCTGCCTATCACATGCTTTCTGTAGAGCATAGTAGCTAGTTTTTGACTACACACGTTCCAGAAAGCCATCTAGTCTTCATTAGAAGACATCAAGAGGTGGGGAATTCCCACCACTTCCCTTTCTAGTTTCTTCCTTTGGTGATTCATCCTCACGGTTGAATATGTGTGCCCTCTTTCTAATATGAATTGGTCTCTTTTGAGTTTCCAGCCACTGGGTCTTGTTATTCTTTTCTCTGCTAGATTAATGAGCCCTTTCATACCCGATATTTTCTCTCCATGAAGTCACTTCAACGACGTCACCTCCTGATCTTTTTGATCATCGAAACAGGCTGAGCTCTTTCAATAGCTCACTCGCAGGCATTTTTCTCCAGCCCACAAAACGTTTCATTGCTTTTTGCTGCCCCATCTCCAATATTTCCAAATCTTTTTTCAAAGGTGGACGCCAAAACTGGATGCAGGATTCCATGATCAGTCTTCCTCATGGTGTGTCACCTCCCTATGCTCCTCACTGCTCTTTTCATACATCTAATGATGGCTTAGCCCTGTTCACCACAGCATCACCTTGGGTGCTCATGTTCAATGGCTTGCCTAGCATAGCCCTAAATCCTCTTCACACTCAGTGCTTTCCTGGATACACTTCCCCACTCTGTAGGTGTGGCCTACATGCTTTGTCGCTAGCTATAGGACCCTTCATTTGGTTCTTTTCCAACTTGTTTTCTTTGAATGGCTCCAGCTTACCAAGGGATCCGATTGCTCTGTGTCGCTGCCCTTTCCTCATCATTAATTACCACTCTGCTACTATTTTATCACCCACCAATGTTAGCAGAAGTGAAATTTTATTTGGGTTGCGGTTCATTGATATTTATTTTCAAGAAATAGTCCTTGAGAGCCTCTTCATATCCCTCGTGCCCATAACCTGCTCCACACAGCACAGTGAGAAAAGGCCGCCCAGCCCAGCTCTGCCCTAGGGGCTAAGCACAGAACAAACGTAGGAGCTTGTGTCATCCATAGCTTCAGAACAACATGTGGGGGTCATCAGCTTACAAAGACACTCTAGACCGGTAGCGTAGACAGGCCCCAAATGTATCTAAGTGTCCCGCCTTGCAAAACAGGAGAGAAAAAAACATAACCTTGAGTAGCTTTATTTTATAGTCGTGGAAACTGAGGCACACAGAAGCAAAGAGATTTGCTCATGGTCAAAAAGTCAGGAATAGAAAATGGCCCATCTGCTGATAGTCAGTCCTGGGCCCTAGCCGTGTTTGTCCTGGCTTCTCTGCTTCAGCTCCAGTAACAACCCGAGTTGAGGTTTTCTTCCTCTCTGTGTCCTTTAACTTCACGTCACTGGAGAAGAAAGATTGTTTCTGACCAGCTGGGTCTAATGCTTAAAAACCTTAATTTTTTTCTTTCGCTAGGATAACGCTGGGCATTTTCTCTCATTCACTTTCCTTTGGAATAATTTCAATCCAGTCCAAAGGATTTCCTCTTCCATTGTGTCTTCAGCACCTTTCCTAGCAAACAGTTACTGTTCAAGCCCAGGTTTCCAGTTTCAGGCTGTCCCAGGGTGAGATGGCCATGAAAGGGGTAGTAGCTCAACTGAACCTATCCCCAGGTGAAGGGAATAAGTGCAGGGGTCACATGAGAAGGAG
Source organism: Lepidochelys kempii (assembly GCF_965140285.1). Lineage (NCBI taxonomy): Eukaryota > Metazoa > Chordata > Testudines > Cheloniidae > Lepidochelys > Lepidochelys kempii. The sequence continues at coordinate 43,249,616 of NC_136393.1, read as the reverse complement.
CAGGATGTATCTAGGATCCAGGCCTGTTGGGCGATATAAGAACAGCCTGTGCTCAGCCAGGAGAGAGACCCGCAATGGGGGCAGGCCTGGGAGGGGCTTGGATAGTCCTTTCAAGTCAGTTTCGGTACACATTAGGGGATGGAACAGCCAAGCTGCTAGGGTTGGGAGCTGGGCCTCCTGGCAGTGTCCAGGAACGAAAGCACAGCACCTGCCAGGAGGGGAGTCCCCACAGAGGGACACCGTCATCTCCCAGGAAGGGAAAAGGCTCTCACTGCCATTTCTTAACCTCATGGGGTGTTCTCCTGCTCCGCCAACCCCACCCCTATTTCAGCATCTCCAGGTGCCTGAGGGAGCAGGAACCAGAGGCCATCCTGCAGCTGGGACAGAGATGGAGGTTGATGACCTACCTGCCCGTGGTGACCATGGTGCAGGACAGCCCTCAGGACATGCAAATGCAGCTCCAGATCTACAGAATGCAGCTTCCCTTTGCTGGCACGAGACCTTGCAGGTTGCGGGGGGTGAGACAGGCACTAACTTTTGGTAACCCTCAGTGGGATCAGAGGGTAATGGTTTGTAGAAAGTGGTGTTGGAGAGCGTTACAAAAACTAGGCAAGCCATTTACAACACACACTTTGTTTCTCTACAAAAGAAAAAGGACACTAAACTCTCTAAACTACTACATGCCACAAGGGGCTACAACAGTGGTTCTCTTAACGCACCCACCAATATTGTTAATGTATCCACCCATACTTTTAGCCCAGCAGAAGAATCTGTCCTATCTCGGGTCCTCTCCTTCTGCCCCTCCACCCCCATGAATATGATACCGTTCTGTGGTGACCTAGAATCCTATTTTCGACGTCTCCGACTCAAGGAATATTTCTAACACACCTCTGAGCAACATACTAACCCACAGAGACCTTCCTACCAAGACGACAAAAAGAAGGATTCTGGGTGGACTCCTCCTGAAGGTCGAAACAACAGACTGGACTTCTACAGAGAGTGCTTCCACCGACGTGCACGGGCTGAAATTGTGGAAAAGCAGCATCACTTGGCCCATAACCTCAGCCGTGCAGAACACAACGCCATCCACAGCCTCAGAAACAGCTCAGACATGATAATCAAGAAGGCTGAAAAAGGAGGTGCTGTCGCCATCATGAATAGGTCAGAATATAAAAAAGAGGCTGCTAGGCAGGTCTCCAGCACCACTTTCTACAAGCCATTACCCTCTGATCCCACTGCGGGTTACCAAAAGAAACTACACCATCTGCTCAAGAAACTCCCTGAAAAAGCACAAGAACAAATCTGCACAGACACACCCCTAGAACCCCGACCTGGGATATTCTATCTGTGACCCAAGATCCATAAACCTGGAAATCCTGGATGCCCCATCATCTCAGGCTTTGGCACCCTGACTGCAGGATTGTCTGGCTATGTAGACTCTCTCCTCAGGCCCTACGCTACCAGCACTCCCAGCTATCTTCGAGACACCACTGACTTCCTGAGGAAACTACAATCCATCGGTGATCTTCCTGAAAACACCATCCTGGCCACTGTGGACGTAGAAGCCCTCTACACCAACATTCCACACAAAGATGGACTACAGGCCCTCAGGAACAGTATCCCCGATAATGTCACGGCAAACCTGGTGGCTGAATTTTGTGACTTTGTCCTCACCCATAACTATTTCACATTTGGGGACAATGTATATCTTCAAACCAGCGGCACTGCTTTGGGTACCTGCATGGCCCAACAGTATGCCAACATTTTTATGGCTGACTTAGAATAACGCTTCCTCAGCTCTCGTCCCCTAATGCCCCTACTCTACTTGTGCTACATTGATGACACCTTCATCATCTGGACCCATGGAAAAGAAGCCCTTGAGGAATTCCACCATGATTTCAACAATTTCTATCCCACCATCAACCTCAGCCTGGACCAGTCCACACAAGAGATCCACTTCCTGGACACTATGGTGCTCATAAGCGATGGTCACATAAACACCACCCTATACTGGAAACCTATTGACCACTCTACTTACCTACATGCCTCCAGCTTCCATCCAGGACACACCACACGATCCATTGTCTACAGCCAAACTCTACGATACAACCGCATTTGCTTCAACCCCTCAGGCAGAGACAAACACCTACAAGATCTCTATCAAGCATTCTTACAACTACAATACACACCTGCTGAAGTGAAGAAACAGATTGACAGAGCCAGAAGAGTACCCAGAAGTTACCTACTACAGGACAGGCCCAACAAAGAAAAAACAGAATGCCACTAGACATCACCTTCAGCCCCCAACTAAAACCTCTCCAACGCATCATCAAGGATCTACAACCTATCCTGAAGGACACCCCATCACTCTCACAGATCTTGGGAGACAGGCCAGTCCTTGCGTACAGACAGCCCCGCAACCTGAAGCAAATACTCACCAGCAACCACACACCACACAACAGAACCACTAACCCAGGATCCTATCCTTGCAACAAAGCCCGTTGCCAACTGTGTCCACATATCTATTCAGGGGACACCATCATAGGGCCTAATCACATCAGCCACACTATCAGAGGCTCGTTCACCTGCACATCTACCAATGTGATATATGCCATCATGTGCCAGCAATGCCCCTCTGCCATGTACATTGGTCAAACTGGACAGTCTCTACGTAAAAGAATAAATGGACAAAATCAGACGTCAAGTATTATAACATTCAAAAACCAGTCGGAGAACACTTCAATCTCTCTGGTCACGCAATTACAGACATGAAGGTCGCTATCTTACAACAAAAAAACTTCAAATCCAGACTCCAGCGAGAAACTGCTGAATTGGAATTCATTTGCAAATTGGATACAATTAATTTAGGCTTAAATAGAGACTGGGAGTGGCTAAGTCATTATGCAAGGTAGCCTATTTCCCCTTGTTTTTTCCTATCCCCCCCCCGCCCCCAGACGTTCTGGTTAAACTTGGATTTATATTGGAAATGGCCCACCTTGATTTTCATACACATTGTAAGGAGAGTGGTCACTTTGGATAAACTATTACCAGCAGGAGAGTGAGTTTGTGTGTGTGGTTTTTGGAGGGGGGTGGGTGAGAAAACCTGGATTTCTGCTGGAAATGGCTCACCTTGATGATCAATCACATTGTAAAGAGAAAAGGAGTACTTGTGGCACCTTAGAGACTAACAAAATAAATTGATTAGTCTCTAAGGTGCCACAAGTCCTCCTTTTCTTTTTGCGAATACAGACTAACACGGCTGTTACTCTGAAAATTGTAAAGAGAGTGGTCACTTTGGATGGGCTATTACCAGCAGAAGAGTGAATTTGTGTGTGGGGAGTGGAGGGTAAGAAAACCTGGATTTGTGCTGGAAATGGCCCAACTTGATTATCATACACATTGTAAGGAGAGTGATCACTTTAGATAAGCTATTACCAGCAGGAGAGTGGGGTGGGAGGAGGTATTGTTTCATGGTCTCTGTGTATATAATGTCTTCTGCAGTTTCCACAGTATGCATCCGATGAAGTGAGCTGTAGCTCACGAAAGCTCATGCTCAAATAAATTGGTTAGTCTCTAAGGTGCCACAAGTCCTCCTTTTCAGTTTGAGAACTGCAAAACTAAGCATCTCTGATGGTATCTTCTAGACTGAGCACTGAATCCCATTGGGTAGATAGAAAGATTAACCTCCATAATCTATACAGAAGCCTGTGGAACCCCATAAGATTGGGTCCTTAATCCATGAAGTATTGGAACTCATTTACAGAACTTTTCTTAAACGTTACATGAATATATTGTCTCGTACTATAGAATTAGAATTTCTCATCCCTATTCCATGATGAGAGATCTTTGAGCTATAATGTATCTTAATTAAAACTATCTTTAGATAGCTTTCTGAGGGGCAAAAAACATTTTATCAAACAAATCCAATTTTTTTTTTTAAATCATTGATTTTTATCCACCCTGGTTGCAAGTGAATAGCAAAGCTGGTCCCAGCAGGGAGCCAGAGTGTCCCAAATCCTTAGCGGGTGGGAGAGCCTCTCTGTGAGCCTCTGTAAAGCATCTCACTTCAACAGTGACTGGTTGAACGATTTATTGTAAGGGACGCCCTTTCTCAGACCCTTTCCCTTTATTGTCTCCCAACCCTCCACGTCAGTCCCTGACCCAGGATTGCCAAGCCAAACTCAAATACTACTTGTTTGAAATCTCACAGCTCGCCAAGATTACCTAATTGTCCAGGTGGCTGAGCCCGAAGGCAGCTCTGTGAACACCTCCATACCGAATGCCAGCTCCATTTCAGAGACGTCTTTCTTCGTGCAGAAATAGAACACCTCCACCTCTTCGTGGGAAGATGTCGTTTACTCCTCTGATGGGGGCTCCCAAACAGTCCTCAGTTCCGTCAAGGAGACACTCTCCTTTTCCAGTGGATACTTCAAGATGGAGAATGTGAGCAAAGGGGCTGAAGGAGTTTACAGGATTCAAGATGAAATGTACAGGAAGTGTGTGGCTGTCGTAAACTTTACCGTGGTGGGTAAGTTGTGCACTCAGTGACCCCAGAAAAAACTCTGCTCCCCTTGCACTTCTCAGGCCATGTAAAGCCTGTGGAAACATCCTATAAACTCACAGAATATGGAAGACCCCAGCAGATATTGAGCTGGGAGAGCCATCTCCTCTGCAGCCCCAGCCCAAGGGGTGTGTCACGTGGGAATGCGTGAGGAGAGGGACTAGCCAGACCACAATGCACTCTGGCTCTTCTCAGTGGAAGGACGGTCCCTGAGGGCCCCCTGCCAGCCGGCACACACTAGAGCAGCCCCCAAGCTGCTATAACCAATGACGGGACTGGCATTAGAGCTAGGGCAGAGAACCAGGAAGGTGTAAATCCTGTTGTGCCAGAGCAAGAGTCTTCTCTACACTAGGCCCACCGATGTTCCGACCACTGACTCTAGTAACAATGAACATTTTTTGCAAACATGGTCAGCTAGTGACCCAGCTGCCCCGGGGAGGCTAGTCCCTGGCCCCATCCCTCCCTTTCTGCCCCCTTGCCCCTGCAAGAGCCCAAAGCACCCCCACCGTGGCCCCCGGCCCCAGTGCCGGGCAGCTGTCAGGGAGAGGCCCCAGGCCAGCACGGTTGCTGTGTCCTCAGGCCTGGCAGGGCAGAGCGCTGGGAACAGCAAGAGGGGTCCTGGCCTGTGGCGGAGCGTGGGCAGAGCCATGGTAGGCTGTCTGGCAAGTCACAGGCTCCCCCTGCCTACGATACCTGCTGCCCATATTTGCAAAGTTTCTGCAGTGCAGGCAAGGTTTCAAGCACCCCAAGGGCTCACAGGGAAAGTGGCATGTGTTGTATAGGCCATGGGGTAACTTTTATTTTTATGGTGCCTAGCAAGCCTTTTGTTCATCAGGCTGCTCGTTAACATACCCCTGGCTCTGTCTGACTGCGGGATCAGGAGCAAACATTCATGAAGGGTCTGCGCTGAAATCCCTGGGAAATACGTAGTATGCCGTGACCTGTTTTATCTCTGGCCACTGTCACCCTAGTCTCTGAGGCCCAGATCTTCAAAGATCAATGGGAATCGGATACCTAAATACCTTGTAGGATCTGGGCCTAAGGGCCAGATTGTCAAAGGTATTTAGGCACCTAAAGCTGCAAATAGGCACGTAGGGGAATTTTCAAAAGCATGCAGCTGCCTAACTCTCACTGAAGACGGTAGTTAGTCACTTTTGAAAATCCCATTAGTGACCTACCTGCATCTTCAGGAATGCAAATACCTTTGAGTAGCTGGCCCTAGATAATCAAAGGGCTCCAGGGCAGAGGCTGGAATTGAACCAGGCACTTATGGCTCCTAGATCAGCACCTCCCCCTTAGGCCAACCTTCTGCAGTGCAGGCAAGAAGAGGAGAATCAGGCATGTGGTATACGGAGTCCTCACCAACACTTTCCTCCTTCTTTTCTCGTTCCAGAGCCCAGCTCATTCCCACCTACTGTGTCTGGGACCTCCGGTGCTGAGGAGGAAGCTCGTGATGAGACCAAAGGGGATGGGAAGTAGCTTGTGATGGGAGATTTCCTTCCCCAGTAGCCTCTCTCCTCCCAGCCTGAATTTCACACGCCCGTCCCAGGTCCCACTGACATCAGGGTGAGCTTGAGGGCAGTGTCCAGTTGTTCCAGATCTTCTCAGGTGGCCTGAGGGCTTGGGCCACAATTGGCCAAAAATGGACCACGGGGAGCTGGCACAGCAGAGTTGGCTATGGCCAAGGACAAGCCCTTGGCTGATTGAGGAGCCGTGTTTGGGGCCTCTCAACGCGAGTGCAGAGTGTCAATTAAGGGGATGAGTTCAGGGGCAGAAAACTGTGATCCCCAAAACCCAGCATGCTCTGGGGGGGAGCCACCTATGCTAGCCAATGGGAGATGTTGATGAGAGGGGTGTGTCCTAAGCCCTGCCCCTCTCTGTGTTCGATGCTTGTTGTGGCTTGTGATCCTGAGAAAACCCCTCTCTTGCAGTCAGGTGATTTAGATGCTGCTTAAGTCATATCTTGCAGGAATAAGTTAGGTACCTGCCTTGCTCCATGCAAAATGGCAGAGGGGCCATCCTAACCCAGCCCTGTTGTCAGAGCACTCAGCTGGGAGAGTCCCGTTCAATTCTCCATCATTAAAAAAAGAAGTCAGTCCATTCTTCTGAATGCTCTCAGACAGGCAACTCCTGTTTGTCTGGGTTCGGTGAGGGAGTTGCTTAGTCACAGTCAAATAATTTACTTAACAGTCCAATTCATCTAAGTATTATATTTAACGGGTTTCTGGAATTTGTAACCGCTTTAGCAAGGTCATTGCATGACAGGCTGGTGCACCGTTAAAAGAAACAGGTGCTAGGCGGAAGTAAGCAGCAGCATCTTAAAAGCATTTGTCAACCATTCAGCTTTCTTCAAGTTGCAAGGAGAGAGGCTTGTAGATGGCCTAGAGAAGAAATCGCTTTGCATGAGGATTCTGTCGGTGTTTAAACCGAAGGGGTGTTTTCTGCAAAGGGAGTAGGTGGGAAGGAACCTGCTTTATGGCTCAGGCTCTGTCTGCACTTAAAACACGATAGCTGCTGCAGCCCTTCAGTACAGACACTTCCCACAGCAACGGGACTCCGAGTCCAGCGCTCTAGGCCTCGCTGCCTCCATTCGACAGCTGCAGCGGCACAGGAGCTAGCAAACAGAACTGTAAACAGGGGAGTTTGAGTGGGAGTTCTGTTGGAGGAGAAGGTATTTGTGTGTGTTTGGTTTTGTATTGGTAATATCTGTATGTGTAGAGGCTTGTAGGGGCTTTGTGCTGGGAGAGAAGCTGAGCCCTGATTAGGGGGCGGGGCTTCACTGACTAGGGGTCCTATAAAGGTAGCAGCCAGTCAGGCAGCGGCACAGGAGCTAGCAAACAGAGCTGTAAACAGGGGAGTTTGTCTTGTGGTGCTTGTGTGGGGTTTGGTTTTGCTGTGGGTGGTGGTGTTTTGGTGTGGTTTGTGTTTCCCAGATTAACAGGATTTAGGTGGGAAGGCTATGACAGATTCAGAGGTGGCAGTGGGAGTGACCCATGTAGCAGATGACACAATGAAGATGACTGGATGTGGAAGCTGTGGTATGTACATGATCCTGGAGGGGGCACCTGGTAAGAGTTTTGTCTGCATGAAATGCCGTCTGATAGAGCTGATGGAGGAAAAGATCAGAGGTTTGGAGATGCAGGTGGAAAGTCTGGTAGAGTTTAGGAAGGGGTTTGAGCAGATTATGGAGCAAAGACATGAGGTATCTGAAGGGAAAAGCTCAGACTTGCAGATGGAAGCAGGACTAGGGAATTCTGAGGTGAGACTGGGTGAGGAAAGTGGTCAGTGGAAGCATGTGACTAAAAGAACTAGGCAGAGGAAAAGACGGGCTAGTGAAGGAGAAATAGAGCTTCAGAATAGGTTTGCAGAGTTGGAAAATGAAGAAGGGGCTCAGCAGGTAGTCACTGAAGGTGACAGGGCAAGGAAGAAGAGAAGAGCGGTTAGTCCTATAGGAAAAGGGGAAGAGTTAATGGAGATTACACCAAATATGAGCCCCAGGAGGATACAGGATGGGTTAAAAAGGATTACAAGGGAGAATGGGAATGGAAAGAACTTGCAGCCAGAGGGAACAGGGGATAGACTGGAGAATAGCACCGTCACTAGGAAAAGGCAGGTCTATGTGATTGGGGACTCTTTACTGAGAAGAATAGATAGGCCTGTAACCAGAGCTGATCCAGAAAATAGGAGGGTGTGCTGTCTTCCAGGTGCTAAGATACGGGATGTAGACCTGAGGTTGAAAAGGATTCTAAAGGGAGCGGGAAAGAATCCCCTAATTATCCTTCATGTGGGAACAAATGATACGGCTAGATTCTCGCTGGAAAGTATTAAGGGAGACTATGCTAGGCTGGGGAGGACGCTTAAGGAAATTGAGGCTCAGGTGATCTTTAGTGGGATTCTGCCTGTTCCTAGAGAAGGGCAACAAAGGTGTGACAAGATTATGACTATCAATAGATGGCTTAGGCAGTGGTGCTATAAGGAGGGCTTTGGGATGTATGGCCATTGGGAGGCATTCATGGATAGAGGACAGTTCTCTCGGGATGGACTTCATCTGAGTAGGGAAGGAAATAGACTTCTAGGATGGAGGCTGGCACAACTGATTAAGAGAGCTTTAAACTAGGAATTTGGGGGAGATGGTTGGGAGATGTCCAGGTAATCTCCACGCCAGAATTTAGCATAGAGTGGAAAGAAAATGAAGTAAGAGTGGATACAGCTGTAGGTAGGAGGAAGGGCAGTGTAGATACAAGTCTAATAGGTTATACTGGTAGTAAAATAACCGTGCCTAATAGGGTACAGAATGTGAGTGAGGCCAAACAGCAAAAATTAAGATGTTTGTACACTAATGCAAGGAGCCTAGGTAACAAAATGGAGGAACTAGAGTTACTGGTGCAGGAAGTGAAACCAGATATTATAGGTATAACAGAGACCTGGTGGAATAGTAGTCATGACTGGGCTACAGGTATTGAAGGGTATGTGCTGTTTAGGAAAGACCGAAATAAAGGTAAAGGTGGTGGAGTAGCACTGTATATCAATGATGAGATAGAATGTAAAGAAATAAGAAGCGATGAAATGGATATGACTGAGTCTGTCTGGGCAACAATTAAATTGGGGAAGAAAACTATTAGAGCCTCCCGTGGGATAGTGCTTGGGGTGTGCTATAGACCGCCGGGATCTAATTTGGATATGGATAGAGCCCTTTTTAATGTTTTTAATAAAATAAATATTAATGGAAACTGTGTGATCATGGGAGACTTTAACTTCCCAGATATAGACTGGAGGACGAGTGCTAGTAATAATAATAGGGCTCAGATTTTCCTAGATGCGATAGCTGATGGATTCCTTCAGCAAGTAGTTGCTGAACCGACTAGAGGGGATGCCATTTTAGATTTGGTCTTGGTGAGTAATGAGGACCTCATAGAGGAAATGGTTGTAGGGGATAATCTTGGCTCAAGTGATCATGAGCTAATTCAGTTCAAACTGAATGGAAGGATTAACAAAAATAAATCTGCAACTAGGGTTTTTGATTTCAAAAGGGCTGACTTTCAAAAATTAAGGAAATTAGTTAGGGAAGTGGATTGGACTGAAGAATTTATGGGTTTAAAGGTAGAGGAGGCCTGGGATTATTTTAAATTAAAGCTGCAGAAGCTATCGGAAGCCTGCATCCCAAGAAAGGGGAAAAAATTCATAGGCAGGAGTTGTAGACCAAGCTGGATGAGCAAGCATCTTAGAGAGGTAATTAAGAAAAAGCAGAAAGCATATAGGGAGTGGAAGAAGGGAGGGATCAGTAAGGAAAACTACCTTATTGAGGTCAGAATATGTAGGGATAAAGTGAGACAGGCTAAAAGTCAAGTAGAGTTGGACCTTGCAAAGGGAATTAAAACCAATAGTAAAAGGTTCTATAGTCATATAAATAGGAAGAAAACAAAGAAAGAAGAAGTGGGACCGCTAAAAACTGAGGATGGAGTGGAGGTCAAGGATAATCTAGGCATGGCCCAATATCTAAACAAATACTTTGCCTCAGTCTTTAATAAGACTAAAGAGGATCTTAGGGATAATGGTAGCATGATAAATGGGAATGAGGATATGGAGGTAGACATCACCATATCTGAGGTAGAAGCGAAACTCAAACAGCTTAATGGGACTAAATCGGGGGGCCCAGATAATCTTCATCCAAGAATATTAAAAGAATTGGCACAGGAAATTGCAAGCCCATTAGCAAGAATTTTTAATGAATCTGTAAACTCAGGGGTTGTACCGTATGATTGGAGAATTGCTAACATGGTTCCTATTTTTAAGAAAGGGAAAAAAAGTGATCCAAGTAATTATAGGCCTGTTAGTTTGACATCTGTAGTATGCAAGGTCTTGGAAAAAATTTTGAAGGAGAAGGTAGTTAAGGACATTGAAGTCAATGGTAAATGGGACAAAATACAACATGGTTTTACAAAAGGTAGATCGTGCCAAACCAACCTGATCTCCTTCTTTGAGAGAGTAACAGATTTTTTAGATAAAGGAAACGCAGTGGATCTAATTTACTTAGATTTTAGTAAGGCGTTTGATACTGTGCCACATGGGGAATTATTAGTTAAATTGGATAAGATGGGCATCAATAGGAAAATTGAAAGGTGGATAGGGAATTGGTTAAAGGGGAGACTACAACGGGTCCTACTGAAAGGTGAACTGTCAAGTTGGAGGGAGGTTACCAGTGGAGTTCCTCAAGGATCAGTTTTGGGACCAATCTTATTTAATCTTTTTATTACTGACCTGGGCACAAAAAGTGGGAGTGTGCTAATAAAGTTTGCAGATGATACAAAGCTGGGAGGTATTGCTAATTTAGAGAAGGACAGGGATACCCTACAGGAGGATCTGGATGATCTTGTAAACTGGAGTAATAGGAATAGGATGAAATTTAATAGTGAGAAGTGTAAGGTCATGCATTTAGGGATTAATAACAAGAATTTTAGTTATAAGCTAGGGACGCATCAACTAGAAGTAACGGAGGAGGAAAAGGACCTTGGAGTATTGGTTGATCATAGGATGACTATGAGCTGCCAATGTGATATGGCTGTGAAAAAAGCTAATGTCATCTTGGGATGCATCAGGAGAGGTATTTCCAGTAGGGATAAGGAGGTTTTAGTACCGTTATATAAGGCACTGGTGAGACCTCACCTGGAATACTGTGTGCAGTTCTGGTCTCCCATGTTTAAGAAGGATGAATTTAAACTGGAACAGGTACAGAGAAGGGCTACTAGGATGATCCGAGGAATGGAAAACTTGTCTTATGAAAGGAGACTCAGGGAGCTTGGCTTGTTTAGCCTAACTAAAAGAAGGTTGAGGGGAGATATGATTGCTCTCTATAAATATATCAGAGGGATAAATACCAGAGAGGGAGAGGAATTATTTAAACTCAGTACCAATGTGGACACAAGAACAAATGGATATAAACTGGCCACTAGGAAATTTAGATTAGAAATTAGACGAAGGTTTCTAACCATCAGAGGAGTGAAGTTTTGGAATAGCCTTCCGAGGGAAGTAGTGGGGGCAAAAGATCTATCTTGCTTTAAGATTAAACTCGATAAGTTTATGGAGGAGATGGTATGATGGGATAACATGGTTTTGGTAATTAAATATTCATGGTAAATAGGCCCAATGGCCTGTGATGGGTTTTTAGATGGGGTAAGATCCAAGTTACCCGGGAAAGAATTTTCTGTAGTATCTGGCTGATGAATCTTGCCCATATGCTCAGGGTTTAGCTGATCGCCATATTTGGGGTCGGGAAGGAATTTTCCTCCAGGGCAGATTGGAAGGCCCTGGAGGTTTTTCGCCTTCCTCTGTAGCATGGGGCACGGGTCACTTGCTGGAGGATTCTCTGCTCCTTGAGGTCTTCAAACTACAATTTGAGGACTTCAATAGCACAGATATAGGTGTGAGGTCTTTTTTAGGAGTGGTGGGTGAAATTCTGTGGCCTGCATTGTGCAGGAGGTCAGACTAGATGATCATAATGGTCCCTTCTGGCCTAAATATCTATGAATCTATGAATCTATAAGTACAGAAAAGGATGAGAAAAATGATGAGGGACGTGGAGCAGCTTCTGTATGAGGAGAGATTAATAAGACTGGGACTTTTCACCTTGGAAAAGAGATGACTAATGGGGGATACGATAGAGGTGTATAAAATCATGACTGATGTGGAGAAAGTAAATCAGGAAGTGTTGTTTACTCTTTCTCATAAGACAAGAACCAGGGGTCACCCAATGAAATTAATAGGCAGCAGGTTTAAAAGAAACAAAAGGAAGTATTTCTACACACAATGGAGAGTCAACCTGTGGAACTCCTTGCCAGAGGATGTTGTGAAGGCCAAGACTATAACAGGGTTCAAAAAAGAACTAGATAAGTTCATGGAGGACAGGTCCCCCAACTGCTATTGGCTAGCATGGGCAGGGATGGTTTCCCTAGTCTATATTTTCAAGAAGCTGGGAATGGGTGACAGGGGATGGATCACTTGATTACCAGAGCTCCTCTGATTCTGGGTTGTTTTTTTTTTTAAATCTCTCCACAATTTTGGTTGCAACTGAAACTTCTAGTTAAAGCGATCAGTGGAGGGGGGGGGCGGGGTCTGGACGCTCTGTCGCCTTGCGCTTTGTTTGTGTCACCTTTACACTGATGCAAAGTGAGCAAGAAATACCAAAAGAACTGCAGGCACTAGTGTAAATGACACACACCAGGATCAGGGTAAGGCTGGATTGGGGCCCAGAACTCTTCCCTCACCCACCCATCACGGCACAAGGAGTTTGATCCTGGGCCTCATGCCAACTGCCCATAAGGGGCAGCTTAGAAATTCTTCGGTTGTACAAAGCTGGTGTGTCTCCCTATGTCACCTGCCTCCTTCCAATCTTTAGTCTGGGGACGTGGTGTGGTAGCAAAGAGAGTGTGGTGCAAAATGCTGGCTCAGAACTGCTGCCACGACAGCCAGTGTAACTTAGAGCAGCCTCAACAGTGCTCTAAGTTTTATGTCAGGTGCTATTTCAGGCACCAGCCAGCCGAATCTTGGGGGAACAAAAGGGTGACTTCAAGCCCCCTTTTCCCATCCCTCTCTGCTGAGCCAAGTGAAAACTTGGCACTGCTGAGAATTCAGACCCAGGCATAAGGCAATGGAGAACCCCAATCTTTCTTCTGCTGTGGAGAGTTGGTAAAACTCAAAGCCCAGATGGCACCGTTATTAAGCCCATTATTTTTTTCTCTTTGCTATTTAAAAATAATGAGATGCAAAACCAATATGAGTGCAGCAGTAATGTTGTATGGTTCGGACACACAAGTTAAATTTCCTGTGACAACACGAACTTGATCAACTTGCATGTGTAGAGCATATTTCTCCTCTTCCTGTTTTTCTTGATGTATTTCAAAATTTACCACCCAGGGTTCTTTGTGGCATGTAATGCGGCTTGTATTAAACACGCCACAAACCCAAACTTACAGGAATGGGCCAGAACTTGACAGCTTACAGGAGTGGCCGCTAGAGGGATCGGGGCTGAATTTAGAGGGCACAATTTTCAAAAGCATCAAAGTGACTTAAGTGCACTGGGAAATTTTACCTCTAGTCTTCCTTATGAATTAATTTTTTATTTTATTTTTTTTTAAAGGGAGCTGTAGCCTGTTTTCCACAGAGTCAGTCTGAGTTCAAGCCAATGCCGTAGGGCATTTCAGGCTGCTGTCCTGTCTGATCCAGCCCAGGGACAATATCTGATGCTTCCAGGAAAAGCAAGAACCCGCTGTAACATACATGGCTAGTTTTAACATGCTGTAAATGCAGGTGGGGAATTAATTACTGACCTCGGTGGCATTCAGACTATGTCCTGAAGCATGGGATTGGGCCAGAGGGACAGCTAGCGCTGGCCACAGTGTCTAGGGTCTCGGAGTGGGAAGTTCCATGGAGAATTCCACTGGGTGGGAGACTCAGCTGTGAAGGGAGGGGGCGGGCAGGAGCATCTCATAAACCCAAGATTGGAATAACTGAAGTAATGTTCCTTTTACACAGAGCCTCAGCTCCCTGGAACCTCTGCAAATGCTTTAGCCACGTGTTTAACTCCATCCGTAGGAGTAGCCTTGGATCGCAGTGGGAGGGCTCAGGTGCGTAAGTGTTTGCAGGATGGGCGCTCAGGGCAGTCCCTGAGGCCAGGGCAAAGTGGATGTGACGTGCCACTGTCTGGATTTGGGAGCCTGCCTGCACACCAAACTCACTAGGCACTGGGTGCATGACTTCAAGGTGCTGGGCCGGGGAAAATCAGCCCCGGGTGGTTATTTCGAGTAGAAAACCAGAGCCACTTCTGGGGTCTTTCAGCTTCTAATGCCCTTTCCCTTCTGCAGCTGGATTTCATCCTATGATAAAATCCCTCTCAATGCCAAGTCAGTGCCATAAATCACTGGCCTGGGTGCAGGAATCAGTAGGCGACGTTCTCTGGCCTGGGTTATGCCAGGGCTCAGACTAAATTATTCTTCCCAAAACTTTTAAAAGCTGAGCCCCCTCCTCAAGGTAAAGAAACCAATCGTGCCCCTCACCCGTCAGCAATGTGTTAGCGACCCCACCCCCCATTTTCATGGATACGTCTTCAAACCCCACCCTTCCCACCATGGCTAGCCCTTCCCCACGCTTCAGGAGATGCTGAAGGAGATGATCCTAACCATCCCCTCTAACCTTAAGACTTGAGGGATCCCATCATGGAGCATCTTAAAAATCACAGTTTCCAGACTCTGGAACAGGGGCTGCTTTGCCGGGCTCACCTTTCTCCCTGCGTCAGGTTGGCCGATGGGGATAATGAGCCTGGAGATCTCATTCCCGCTGCTCTGAGTGGTGCCCATGTGCACATGACTCAGCTCAGCTCATCCTGTATCCCAGGAACGTCTTCATCTTCTGGGATCCTCATGGCAGCAGTGGGATGATTTAACGGACTCCCTTAGCCATGGGGCCTTTCTCTCGCTTTTGTTTCAGAGCCAGCGTCCTGGAATCGTCTCATGGTGCGTGGAGTGGTGGCAGTGGTGGGGGTGCTAGTCTTACTATACCTATGTGGGTTTTGGAAAGGTAGAGGGAAAGTGTTTGCCTACTCGCAACTCGTCTTCAGGAAGCTGCTGACTCATCCCTCCCCGCAGCCTGGAAGTCGGCAGGATTCCCAGGAATCTGAGCTCCCCGCAGTGTGTGACAGGGACGGGGACCAGGCCCAGGGAACCAGAAACAGGAATCGAGACCCAGCCCTGGAGAATGGGGAAGGAGACCTGATTGCGAATTCGTATCCGGTCTGCTGAATTGCTCACGTCCAGACCCTCCCCACAGTTCTTAAAAAGTCAAAGCATTTCGTTTAGACGCTTTCCAAACAAACCATTTTGATTTTTCAGTTTGAAACAATTTTTTGTTTAAAAATGTCCTTCAATTTTATTTTAAAAATTCAAAAAGTTACAACCCTTGAAATGTTCCTGGGTCTTTTTTTTTAAAAAAAGCTTTTTGGTTCATCAAAAATTTGGAAAAATGTTAATTTTGTTCAACCTGAAACCGGTTTTTTTCCATCTCTTCTTTGGAATTGCCAGGGACCAAAAAATTCTGTTTGCCCAGCTCGAGGGGCAGGTGAGGATTTTGGCAGTTATATTGTGGGTCTCTAAGTCTCCTTGTTGCTCAAAGTTTTCTTACTGCAAGGATGAGGGCAGGATGGGCAAAAGCTTCCTAAAAGTGTGGGGGGGGCTGCTGGCACCCAAACTGTGGCCCAGCCCCTGTGCCACCCCTTCTCCTCGAGGTCCTGCCCCCTCAAACTACCCCTTTCCCTGAGGCCCCCCTTCACACCGCCTTTCTCCCTGAGCTCCCACTTCATGCCGCCCCTTGCCCCCAAAACACTGCCCCCCGCCCCTCCCTTCTCTCCCCCATCATCCAGTCGCTCACACTTATGGCCAGTAAAAAGTGGTGGGCCCTGGTCTCCCCTGTTCCGGCACCCCTGGATGAGAGTGGGAGAGGATGAAGAACTCATTTCAAATATAACTCCCCCCGCCCCTCAAAACAGCACAATTTGACAGAAACAGCAAAACATGTGTGTGTGACATTCCCGTCCTGGGGCGGTTTATGTCTTGGAGAATGTGAACCCTGCAGGCCTGGGTGTTTCTCTACGTAATGTGACCTCACTGCTCCTGATGAGAGCCATTGTTTGTAAATGTTTCAGGAGCAGACATATTTATCATTCATGGACAGACAGACATTTATTCATAATTAGAACTGGTGAAAAATGGCGGGGGTGGGGAGGGTCATGAAAATTGAAGAAGAAACCACTTCCTTCCCCCTTCCCCCCATATTCTTCAAACTTATTTGGAAATGTTTTTCATTATCAAATTTTTGTTTCGTTTTGGTGGGAAAAACTCCATGTTCTCTCTCAAGTGGGCAGAGAAATCCAAAATGTTTTTTTTAAAGAGGGAACTTATTTCAAATGATCAATGTAATCCAAAGTGGCATTTTTAGTTATAAGGTTGCATTGTCAGTGTAAAACCCTTTTGAACCAGCTCTGTTATTGTATAACAAGATGAGTTTACTTTTCGTGATGCATTGTTTGGGCCAGGTTTCCTTGGTCCTGGAAACACTTACATGCATGTTTAACTTTAATTACTGCTGTGAATAATTCCATTTCAATGGGACAACTCTGAGGTCGGGTTTACGCTACGGCCGTATATCGGTGTAACAATGTCTTTTCTTTCTTTTATATGTAAAAGTTCTTGAGAGGTTAAAGCAGGTAAAATACATGAACAGGTTCGGACAGTCCGAGTTTGTCCGTGCAAAGTGACAGCAGAGATGTGGGATCTGCTAGTTTTCCATAAGTCTCTCAGGGTTACCCAGGATAACTTTGGGGATCTCTGTCTCGCATCGGGAATGTTCCCTGAAAGTGTCCAAACAGCTCAGAGATACAGAACCATTCCCTGGATCCATTCTTATAGCTGTCTTCCCCGGAAAGCAGTCTGGCAAGTGTTCCTGTCAGCTCATTGCTAAGTTATCTGTCAAAACACTAGAGTTTTCAGGTGCCTAAGTAGCCCCTGGAATCAGGGTGAAATTATCCTCCCCACCACTATCAAAATTGGAAATGGTGCCCCGGAGTGCACGGTACCCTACCGTAGTTCCCCCGTAGGAACTGCATGAACAGGCAACTCTGCAAGTTATCTGCATGCCTCTGCACGTGACCCCCATGCCTCTCCATTTCCTTGGCCACATGTATCCTGTCCCCATGCTGGCGGCGAATCCAGAAAAAGAGGGAAAGAGCTCACCACTGCGACCACCTGAGGGAGGTGTTGGGTTGAGATCAGCTGGTCAAAGCAGGCAATAGGGACAGAATCTGAGACTTGAAGCTCCTCGAATGACCTCTGACCTTTCTAGACCTGCCCTTCAATGAGACACAGCGATTGTAAAGTTGAATGTGATCGTAACTAGACCCATTTGAAACCCTTCACCACACAAGACAAAGCCCGTAGGATTCATTATGAATTATTTATTTCTCCTCCCCTGGATTCCTGCAGCCACCAGCCACCTTGGAGCTTTCCCTCCTCTCTCCCAGGCTGGGCTCACTTGATGGCAGGAGCTCAGCGCAGGGTCCAGCTTTGCTCTTTCGCTTCCATTCTTCACGTCTTTGGGTGGCTGCATTGGCACCTGAGCAGTCGGATGGAAACACTGAGTCCTCTGTCTCGGCAGGCAGGCCCAGCCGCCAAAGCCAAAGACTCCCTGAGAACAGGGGGAGGTTCGCCTGAACTCTCAGGAGTGGCGGCTGGGCCCATAGGGTAGGGTTACCATATTTGAACTTTCAAAAAAGAGGACACTCCGAGGGTGGGGGGGGAGTTGTAGCCCTGCCCCCTATCTACTCCCTCCCACTTCCTGCCCCCTGACTGCCCCCCACAGAACCGCCAACCCATCCAACACCCTCTGCTCCTTGTCCCCTGATCGCCCCCTCCCAGGACCCTGCCCTCTATCTAAGCCTTCCGTCTCCCTGTCTCCAGCTGCCCCCTCCTTAGACCCCTCCACCCTAACTGCCCCCCTAGAACTCCACCCCCTACCTGTCCCCTGACTGCCCTGCCCCCTATCCGCACCCCCGCCCCCTGACAGACCTCCGGCTCTCCCACACCCAACCAACCACTCCCTGTCCCCTGACTGCCCCCACAGAACCCCCAACCCATCTATTCCCCCCTGCTCCCTGCCCCTGACTGCCCCCCCGAACCTCTGCACTGTCCACCCCGCCCCCGCTCCCTGTCCCTTGACTCCCCCGACCCCTCTTCATATGCTCACCCTCTGACAGGCTCCCCCCAGAACCCCTCACCCATCCAACCCCTCCTGCTCCCTGTCCCCTGACTGTCCCTTGGGACCCCATGCCCCTTCTCCAGCCCCCCCAGCCCCCGTACCCTGCTGCTCAGAGCAGTGTGTCTGGGGTGCGGAGCCAGACACAGTGCCGTGCTCCCCCGCAGAGCGTGCAGCTCCCCCTCCGCCCCCAGAGTGCTGCATTGGGAGGGAAATCCTGGACCTTTTCAGAATTTTACAAATTCCTCCCGGAGGGCAATTTAGAACCCCAAAAGCCGGACATGTCCGGGAAACTCCGGACGCATGGTAACCCGACCACAGGGACTCCAGGATCTGCAGCTGCTGCCACCTGTATGGTGAATCCTCCGACTCATCACCAACCAGCTCTTCCCCATTCTCCAACCTGGCCCCACGGTCTGACCGTGCAGGAGAACAGAAACCCTTTGGGACAGCAGGAGAGTCTCCTCAATGCCGCCCTCTTCGCATGGCATCCCGCGGTCACCGTGAAACACGACTACCCTGCCCCCAGGAGTCTCTCAAGGAGCTGCCGGCGCAGTCACTGGGCACCCACTCGTAATGGTCTCGGGCAGTGGCATTGCAGAGGGAGCTGAGCAGACCGTCCCTTCTGTGACTTCCTGAATTGCTGCCAGGACGGATTCTCCTCTGCGCTAGGGAGAGTCCCCGAGGACAAGCAGCTGTGATGCGGGAGGGGGCAAGACAAGCACTCCCCCTGAGCCCTTGACTAGCAGGCAAGCAGGACTCTGGGAGCCAAGGGATCGATGTGTCTTGCTGGGAGAGCAGAGCTGGAGAGCAGAAAAGGGCATTGGAGGAATTGAAGAAAAATCAGTGTCATGGCCGGGTCATGGGCAGCCAGACCTCGTGGTCTGAGGCAGAGTCCACACTCACAAGACAGGAGTCGAGAGTCAGCTGGGTCAGGACACTGGAAGAGCAGAAGCAAAAGACCAAATTGTGTTCAGAACCTCAAGTCAGGTGAGTCACCCTGAGTCCGGATGCCAGGAAATCAAGCCTGGGGAGTGGGAGCAGGAACAGCCAACACACGGTCCAGAGCCGGGGAGGAGCTCGGCTGTTCAGACAGCTTCTTCTTCCTGCTGCTGGTTTAAGGAGGTCCTGGGGGCCTATTAGCTGCTCTGGGACTCTGCCAATAGGAGCCTCAAACTGGGTCTGGACTTCGTCAGTCCTAGGTAAGCAGTTTTTCGTAGGCTTGCAGGTGGCGTGCTGGAGGGTGGCTGCTCCCAGGAACCCTGCAGACCGGGGTTAATGACCCATGGGTCAGGACAGTGAGTGATCTCTCCCCGCTCAAACCTCCTGCACGAAACAGTCTCCAGGGTCCCGGATGCATCCTCTGAGAAGAAAAAAACACAGTCATGAGGACAAATAGGCTATGGAACAGGAGCCCCCTCTTTGTTGCAACAGCCCCAAGTGTCCAGAAGAGTGGACGGTTCTTACCTCCAGGAGATGCCTGGGATCTTCCATCTAAGCCTCAAGGGGACCCCTGTTGCTTGGTCTGACAGGAGGAGATCATCTGTCCCCACTGCTCCCTGCGCTGGGCTGGCTGCAGCACACATCTGTGTAAGAGGCTGGGCCAGAGAGATGTTACAATCAGGGTCCAGGCACCCCAGAAGGAGAACAGAGGGTCTGAAACCAGAAGACGAAGCAATCAAATCAGCGGATTCGACAGAGAAGTTTTCTACCCTACAGGGACATCAAAGAAGGTCTGTTAGGAAAGCTGAGATGTTAGTCTGGAAACTGCTAAGATAAACATTGTGACTTATTAAGATTCAATTTTAGTCACTACAAAGTGTGTTGTGTTTTGTGTGTCTCTTTGAAATGTGTCTCTTTCTCTTGCTTAGTATCACTTAAATCTCTTCTTTGTTACTATGCTTCCCAAACCACCTCAGTGTTGTGTGTTCCAGTGAAGTGTGAGTCTCCAGCCTACCCAACAGGCTGAGCTGTGCCCTGTCTCTCTGAAGGTAATGAATAATTTCTGAGCGGTGCTGGGCCCAGAGTCCAAGGGCAGTTCACCAGACATCTCGTGGGAAGCCCAAAGAGACCAAAGGAGCAGGAGAGATTCCGGCCCCACTGACCCATGGGAACTTGCCACAGAAGAGCCTACACAGGGCTCCAGACACAGCCACTTTGGGTGTGTACCAGAGTTCACTCACCGCTAGATGCTGGCCAGGCCTCGTGTCATTGCTTTCTCGCTGGGCTAGCAACCCCGCTGATACTCACTCTTGCAGTTTGTCGGCTGGGAACTCAGCCGACCAACCAGGTGACTGTTCTTTACTCCACTCCTTCCTGGGTCGTGCTCCTTGCAAACAAAGTCCCAAAATGTCTTGAACAGAAACAAGGCCTTCCACCCTCGTGGGGAGTTCTTCCTCAGCCTGATTTCGATTCGGCCTGCCCTTCTTGGGTTTCTATGGTCTTCTATGTCCCCTTCCTTAGGGATGGTGAGAGAAGCCAGTCCTACCCTGGACTCCAGGGTTTGGCCCAAAGCCGTCTACTGAACAGCTCGCTCTGCTTCTGGACTTTTGCTGCTGTTTTCCCTTCTTTCCTCTCCGTTGGGGCTCACTTGGTCATCATTTGGCTTAGCCCCAGGCTAGGCAGCCATAGGCCAAGCCACCCTGTTAGATACCCTCCTCCTTCCAATCCTCTCCAGCCCGGCTGACAGGTTTGCTGAGGGGATGGTGAAACCCCATTGCTGATCAGAAGGAGGTCAGAGTCTGTTCTCTAGGAGCTGAAGGTCCATTTGTCCTGCTGCGGGAAGTGGAGCTGGAGAGCGGAGATGTTAGGTGAAAGAGACTGCATGATGGAGTTGGAGACTGAGGGACGGGAGCCTCCTCCCAGAAACGCTCCCAGGAGAACAGGTTTGAGGAGGAGTTCTCTAGGGAGCCTCTTGCTTGGAAAAAAACAAGGGTGGCACATTGATGAAGATGTCTCTGTCCCAGGGATGGGGGAAGCTCCCAGCCAGGCTATGCAGCAGGGATCCCATTTCTCCCCCAAGAAACCCATTTTGCCCAAAGAAGTCAATGGCTCTTACCTCCAAGAGGGAGCGGGCTCTTCCCTCTCAGCCTCTTTGAGAACTACCACTGCTTGGCTTTTTTAGGATAAGGGACCTGTCCCCACTGCTCCCTGAGGTGCTTCAGCTTCTGACTGCACCCATCTGGGAGGCTGTCACATATGCCAGGGCCTAGAAGACATGCAGGGAGGAGGCTCCTCTTCATGTCAGACTCTGAGAGCCCAGAGAAGGGCCAAAGGAAGAAAAAAGGGCAGGAGATGAAGCTTGCCCGGAGCCTCTGTCCCATCCTCACCTCCTCAAATGTGGAGCTTCCTGAGCTTCAGTTGGGCAGACAGTCTGTAGCCCTGACACAAAGGTCCTTCTGCGCCATATGGGGCAGGAAGATCTCTGCCTGGGAGCACCGGAAATGGGATGGGGGTGAGATCAAGGAAAGAGGGGAGGGATATGGGTGTGAGGGAAAGAGCTCCTGCCCCAGATGAAGGAATTTGGGGGGCCGAGGGAAGGACACAGCTCCACAGAGAGGAGAGAGAGTTCCTGTGAGTGCCAGGGGCCTCCATTTGTGCTTCCACTAGCCCCCCATTTACAGTGAGACAGAGCAGTACCTGCAGCAGGGAGCGGGACTTGCTGAACAGGGAGGGGAACCTTGAAGAGCATCAGATGAACCACAGCCCTTGCAGCGCCTCGGGCATCTGGTGCAAGTGCCGGATGATGTGAAGCTGGCCCATGACCTTGGCTGTGACATC
The DNA here is from genome assembly GCF_965140285.1 of Lepidochelys kempii. Lineage (NCBI taxonomy): Eukaryota > Metazoa > Chordata > Testudines > Cheloniidae > Lepidochelys > Lepidochelys kempii. The sequence goes on along the minus strand of NC_136393.1, from coordinate 43,227,481 downwards.
CTCATGCTGCAGGGGAACGAGAACATGTCAGAGACTGAGACACTCCCCAGGAATCAGGGAGGATGAAGGGCACCTGGAACCAGTGCCATCATTTCCACCCAGCAGCTGCTCATGTCTGAGTGGTGGATTCACCCTCCTGACCCCCAGGATGGAGGCTTGCTGTCCTCTCTAGTGACCTCCAGTGCCAACCCCCCTCCTTGTCGGGTGAGCTCCTGCCACTTCCCCATCAGTGCCCCGACAGCTGTTCCACCTCCAACCCACCTGGGGACACCGCTCAAGTTCGGAGAACCCTCTCCTCCACCCCCACCTCCATCCCCACCCAGGTAGGGCAGGGAGGGGGCTCTAGAAGGGTGGCGGGGGGAGGGAGGGATTCTGGCAGCAGTGAAGTGGGATGGGGAGAGCTTGAGACCTTTCCCCAAGACACCCCAGTGCCAAAACCTGAAACCACAGGATGGCAGCCCTGGGGAACGGGACAGGTCAGGAGCCCCTGACGACTGAATCCTCCCAATCTCTCAAGAGTGGGTCCAGCCCTACCAGCAGCAAGACCCGCTTCCCACGCCCATGTGCCTCAGTCAGTCACCATCACCAGTCAGTCCTTGGCCTCCCAGGATGCCAGGGATGGGAGCAACTCTCGATGGTGGCTCGGGTGACATGGACACTAGGCCGTGGGGAAATGGGTGCAGCTCTGTGGGGCAGGAAAGGTTCCCAGAGGGCACTTAGGGGACTCAACTGTCCTTCCCAGGAGTGATAGCAGAGCACCACATCCGAAGAACAGAAGTCCATGAAGGCCAGAAGTCCCCACTAGGCTCCTTGCTACCAGGCCAGCGAATGGCGAGAGGATGGGAAGGAGGCCCTGGGCCCCACCCCAAGCTTCTGAGTCGAATGCAGCTGCTTACCGTGACCCCCATCAGTTGCTGGGCTTCCCCCAGGAGGGAGTAGACCAGCACCAGCCCAGCCTGGCTGACACGCAGCAGGGGGTCGTGGATGGCCAGCAATGCTGTCTGTACGAAGGATCTTCTCTGCCCGACGGAGAAGAATTTTCCAAAGACCTAAAACCAAGAGAACATGAGGCTCGAGCAGATTGCCCAGAGCCAGCCTCCAAGTCCTGGCGGTACAATGGCATCTCGTGCCCCAAAGGGTGGGGAAGAGAGCTGCTGTGGCCAAGGCACTTCATTCCCTAGGAGGCTTTCAGGGTCCCAGGGCTCAGGGAAGCCCCTTTATTAAAAGGTGGCAGATGCTGAGGGACCAAAGCCTCCAGTGGCTCTTTCGGGAAGGCAATTTATGGCAGGGGCCAGGATGGGCTGGAAATGGATCTCTAATGTGTGTGAGCAGGCCCACTCTGCTGTGCAGGGCACAGAGACGACAGGGGACCCTGTCTTGCTTCCAGCAGAGAGATCTCCTGCACCTCAGCGGCTAGAGGAGTGTGCGTGTGTTGTTACGGGGGGAGGGGGTTGGAGCTGACAGACCAAAGGTCTCTTCCCCCAGCTAAGTGATTTCTCTAGTTGCTGGCTATGGCCTCTGCAGCTCCTTGGTTTCTTCAAGGGGAATCCAACCTGCAGCCTGACAAGAACACGGAGACTCCTGGCCCAGTCCCAGTGTGGGACCTTTAGCACCAGCGTGTCCCACTGGTTGCTGGATGAGGAACTCTGAGCTGGAAATAAGGAGCGGGCTCTTTTCCTGTCTCCAGGAGGCATCCACTGCAGGGAACCCAGCCAGCCCCACTCCCTGAGCTGTGTCATGCCCTGGCACAGTGCCCTTACCTCCCCCACTCTGGCTGTGTTCTTGTAGCCCAAGAGCCGGCTGTCCTGGTGCCAGTCATAGCACCAGAGATCTTCCGCCTCATGTATGGTCAGGCCTGGAAGAGAGAGAGAGAGAGACTTTTCTCCTCATTCTGGTTGCAGTTTCTGTGTCCTTCCAAGCCCATTGGTGGCTGCACAGTGGAGTGGAGAAGAACAGAGGCAGAGAGAGATTTGTCCTCCGGCTGGGGTCAGTCTGAGAGAAATGGTCTGAGGTCCCATTATCAACCTGTGGTCACTCTCAGTCCCGTATTGGGTTCCGTGTCCCAGCTGGGTTCCTTACCCCTCTGTTGGAGCAGCAGTTGGTAGAGCCGGTAAGTCCCCTCCCTGGCCTGCCGGCTGATGTCCTTGTCTGGCTCACTGACAAACAGAGCCAGCTGGGCCACATGGTGACCCATCCGAGGGAACTCGGCTGAGATCTAATGGAAGGGAGAGCAGAGGGGACTCCATCAGCATTTTCCTCTCAGCTCCCTGTCCTCCCTGGGCCAGAGGGCTCCTTTCTCTTAGCCCCTCTGCAGGAGATGCTGGGGGAGAGGAGCTTGAGATCGACCCTTCATTTGCTCTGCTGCCAAGGGAGCCCGCAGCTGCTTTGGGATGCCAAGCAGGGGCTGGAGCATGGGCCCCTTAAAGGCCCAGGGACAACACTGAACCAGGACAAGAAGAACTTGACTCAAGCCTAGCTCAGTCCTGCTCTGACCCTGCCTCCCTATGAAGAACCCTCCTAAGCCACAGCCCCGGCAGCAGCAGCAGATCCTGCAGCCCACTGGAGCCAGCCCGCCTCCGCCTGGAGCCAGCAAGCTGGGCTCGGAGCCCACTTACATCAAACTCAGGGAGGGTGACTGTGTATCTCAGCAGGGCTGTGCTGCTCCTGATAGCCCTGGCTCGCTCCTGCGACACCCTGGACACGACCCAGAGGTTGACATGCTGTGGGGAAAGGAGGCAGGTCAGACTCAGTGGCCAGCTGCTCCTGCTTTGCAAATGAGCCCCATGCCCCCAGCCCCAGGGGCCTGAGACATTCTGCGCAGGGGGCAATAGCTGAGTCCTTGATGGCAGAGCTTTAGAAGGGGATTCTTTCCCCCAGGACGCAGCTTGTACCCTTCAGGTCACAACTTCTCAGAGTCTCTCTAGACTGGGACAATGTTCGCGGTCGGGGCTGGTCCCATCCTCCCAGAACTCCTGATTCCTGAACAGTTCACCAGAAAGAAGATTGAACCCTTGGCCCTTCCTTGCTATGCAAATCCTTGGGGGGATGTAGGGAGTGACTGAGAGCACAATCCCCCCAGGAATTTCAGAGCAGATCAGAGGGAAGGGCTGATTCCCTGGGCTCCTCCTCTTTCTCTAGGAAGGAGCATGTGCCTCTTCTCTGAGAACCATCTCCCCAATCTCATGGGCTCTGTGTGTTGGAGGGGTGGGGGAAGGGTGGGTTTTCAGACTCTCACTCCCCAAGACAGCCAGGAGCCCTGTGCTTAGTGCTCAGCAGAACCAGGCAGAGCTCTGGCTTGGAGTCCCAGCTCCTTCCTCTGTCCCTCAAGAAGGAAGGACCTGACACTACATTGCACTGACCTCCCCAACCAAGGACGGCCCACTGGGGACCCAGCTAGGAGGACAGAGTAGAAAATGCATCTTCCAGTCTCTCCTTACCAGTCCCCCAGAGAGTTACGGTCAAATGGGGCTCACCTCCAAGATGAAGTGGAGCCTGTCTGTGTCTGGGGACTCTGCCAGCAGGTTCCCCAGCATGGCATCCAGGACCTCTGGGATGACTTTCTGCAGAGTCTGCAAAGCATGGGTCAGAGTTAGGGAACCTGGGCCTACACGTGCCACAGGATGGGAAGAGGAGTCTCTGGGAAGCACTGGGGAGACTCCCAAACACATCTCCCGGCCTCTCTCCTTCACATCCCACTGCAGGCAATTTGCAAGAATTGATGACCCCTGGACCTTTAATCCATGAGCTTAGCAGGTCTCTGCAGAGGGCCTTGTAGGCAGAAGAGTATGAAACAGCCAAGTTGCTATGGATGGAACCTGGGCTTCTGGGCCAAACACGGCTTAAGAAAGAAAGAAAGAAAGAAAGAAAGAAAGAAAGAAAGAAAGAAAGAAAGAAAGAAAGAAAGAAAGAAAGAAAGAAAGAAAGAAAGAAAGAAATCCCCCAGGGAGGGGTAATCTCTTCCCTGCTGGAGGGAAGGATCCAACCCTGCAGCTTGTTCCATCTCTGCTACCCCACCCCGAAATCTGGAGCTCCAGCGAATCAAGGGAGCAGGGACCAAGGACTGCTCTGGAAGAGGAGGAGGATGGAGGAGGAGGAGGTACCTGGATGCCGGTGGTGTCCTTCTCCGTGCCCAGGGTGAAGACGGAGTGAAGGGCAGCTCGCAAGAGGTGGGTCTCTAGGGCTGGCTCCAGGGCAGGTTTCATGGTGCTGGCAAGAGAGAGGAGCTGGTATTAGACTGTGCAGTATGGGGGTGGGACTGTCGCCAACACGGACACCAAGCCACAGGGATAGAGGCACAGGCTGGCGAGAACGGAAACTGAGGCACTTAGCTAGGGAATGACAAGGCCAAGGCGTCCCAGACAGACAGTGGCAGGACAGGAATAGCTCCTGTTCCCTGGAGCCTGCTGCCCCTCCTGTATCTGAGCCCGGGAGTGAGCCCCTCCCCAAGGCCCCTGTCATGTGATGGGAGTGAAAAGAAGAGCCCCGCCAGGAGAGAGTGACCCTCCCCACCCCACCATCTCTGCCAGAGGCACCACTCTTGGGAGGTGACTTGGGAGGGGCAGTGACGGTGACTCCCAGCCTTGGGCCTGATCAGCACTGGGGTGAGGGGAGTCGGCGGGGTGGGGGGTGGGGCTGTCTCGGTACCAGAGGTAGCCCACTGCAGCCAGGGAGTGGGCGAGGACGGCGCTGGGTGACGAGTCATCGGGAAGCTCCTCGATGAGCTCCTGTGAGACGCGAAGGAGACAAAGGAGCATGTGAGATTCAGGCCCAACTGACACCTCCCAGTGAGGAGATGACACAGCCAGTGCCCCACATGGCCAGCAGGATCCCCCACCGCCTCCCACTCCCTTCCTGCCCATCCGACTTGTCCCCCTTCCCGGATTCCTGCCCAGCTCGCTCCCAATCCCCTTCTCTCCTCCTCCCTGTCAAAACTGCCCCCATTCAGCCCCATCCCGACGACCGAGCTGGGACCCTGAGATTCCTTGTCCCACACTCTGAGCTGCCCCCCAGCCCCACAATTCTCCCCCTCCCTCCAGCTGCCGTATGGCGTGTCTCACTCACCACGATCCTCTTCACCACAGCCGCCTTGCAGCAGCGCGGCTCCAGCGTGTCCTCCCCTCTCTCCCATGCAGCCAGACATGCGGGGTAGACGGCCTGAAGGAACAGGAGCTGCTGCCCCTCATCCTGGACCCACCAGGAGTGGGGTATAGTGAGAGAGAACCTGTTAGCTAGGGACCTTCCTGCCCCACCCACACCATCTCCAGGGCTCAGGCCTCAATGGGGGATTGTGGGGACCCGCCTATTCTCCAAATCCCCCACCACTCCTACGCAAGCAGGATCAGGAACTGGGACAGTGCCTGTGGGGGGAGAGGACCTCGGCTGTTGTGGGACAAACACCCCCATCTTGGGGGTCCCACATCATGGATGTAAAAGGGCCCCATTAGGGGTGGTGGATCAGGAGGGACAAGACCCTCGGCAGGGGGTGGGGATGCTGGGAAGGGACAGGGCAATCTTGGTTCCAGCCCAGATGGGGAGCATTTGTACCTTATCTCTGCACTGGAGCTGCTCTCGGATGACTTTGAGAGCAGCTTCATCTTTGGCCACGTCCACCCCTTCCTCCTGCTCTGAATCCAGGGGGGTCCCTGCACCAGGGAGGGAAGGACAGGGGCGTGGTGGGCAGAGCAGGATTCAAGACCCCCCTTCCCACCTCAGGCACCCAGGGCAGATCGGGCCCCAAACCTCCCTCTCAGGGATGTCTTCAGCCCCCAACAGGTGCCGTAGCCCAGAGCAGAGCCCCCCTCCCCTGCCCAGGACTCCAGGGGAGGTGCCGATTCCCCCGGCCCCGGAGCAGCAAGGACCAAAGTGGCAGCAGCTCTTCACACCCCCACCCCCAGGTCCCCGTGCGGAAGGGGCAGCTGTGTGACGGCCGCTGCTCTCAGTGGGGTTCGCGTGGCTCAGGCCAGACTCCTGGGCTGGGGACCCCCCCGCATATCACTGGGAGAGCGTCTGGGCCCAGGGTGTTCACATCCCGTCCTCACCCCTCCCGGAGCCCAGCCTGGCTCCTCACCTGGAACAAAGCAGTGGCCTCCATCGGCCTGGCTGCTGCCAGAGGCCCAGGTGCTGCCGCTGTCCCAGGCTGAGCTGCCGGTGCTGGGACAGGGACCTTCCACCTCCTGGCCGGCGGGGGCTGGAAGGTCCTCAGAGACCGGGCAGGGCGATGCCTCCTGATGGGAACGAGGGCTGGGCTCCTGGGGCCGCTGCTGCCCACACAACAAGCCCCAGAGCCACCCTGCCCGGCGCCCCTCCTGGGCTGGGTCCTGTCTGCAAAACCGCAGCCTGGGCCAGCTCCACTGGGGCCTGGTCGGGGCCTCTCCCAGCTCGGCGCCTGCGCCGGGAGCCGGGGTCCTTTTCCAGAAGGCCGGGCACTTCCGCCGTCTGGCCTGGACGGGACCTGCTTCCCCGCCAGCGGGGACGCAGGGCTTGCTCTGCCCCTTGGGAAGATGGCAGCTGCTTCCCTCAGGCTCTGGGGCCACCTGCAGAGCCTTCCTCCTGAACATCCGCAGGAGCCTGGCCATCCTGGAACCGAGCGGGGAGCAGGTGTGAGTCTGGGCTCAAGGCAGCCTTTCATTCCTGGGCCTTTTCTGTCCCTCCTCCTCCCTGCTCCAACCACAGCCGCCCCCTCTGCCCCCACAGGAGTTCAGGGAGTGCCATCTACACACAAGGGCAGGAGTTCATTGCATGATCTGCTCCCAACGTTCCCCCTCATAATCCCTGCTGCTGCAATATCCAGGAAGTCTCATCCTTTTCCAGCAATGAGGTCAGTCCCAAAGACCATCGGTTACTCTGGACAAGCAGCCCCCTCCTGTCGTCCCAGGCCACTCTCCCGCCCAGGCTAGAGAAGGAACAGAACTCAGGCGTCCGGACTTCTCCTGGGAAAAGACCCTCGGCACAGGAAGCACAGGGCCCTCCTCATTCCCCATTGATTTCCAGACTCAGCAGCTCACAGGGTCTGGCCCAGTTCAGAGACTCTCAGCCTGGGGAACAGTGTCCCACAAGGGAAGGGCTGGGAGCCCCACTGCTGGAACCTTTCCAAACACACTGGAGACGGCTCTGGAGAAGCCCCTGCCTGGCATAAGAAGGAGGGGCTCTTGGGGGCTGTTTGCAAAGGAAATCCCCCTTTGGAGATAGTCTCTCCCCGTTTCTGCCTCTCCCCAGACAGACAGGGGAAGCCACCGAGGAACCCGAATGCCACTCACTTGCTCTCAGTGATGGGATAATGGATGGCGGATGTTCAGGGTCAGCAGACGTCCCTCGCCCTCCTCCTCACTCTCCAAGCCCAAGGCAGGCTGGAGAGGGTGGTGACCTCAGGAGTTACCCTGCCCAGCCAGCAGGCAGGGTGATGACACGAGGGCGATCGACTGGCTGTGAAAACAAGAGTCTGTCTGATTGCCAAGGGACGGAGAAACTCAGCCAGCAGCAGGGGGGTGCAGAACACGGCCCTAGGGCAGAGGTGATAGCGCCTCCGGGATCCTGACATCCCAGCACTTTACACACCTTCCTGCAGCCTCCCAAACCCACTGGGCTGTAGCGATGGGACCCCAAACCTACTGACGGCAAACGGACTCAGCTACCAGCTCAGGGTCACACCGAGTGTCAGAGCCATGGATGGATCCCTTCACTAACCACGGCCGCACACTCCCTCCCACAGCTGGCAATTGCAACCAGGCCCTAATGTCTGGTCCCCCTGCCTTTGAGAGGGAGTGTCACTCCTGCTTCCATTGCTGCCTATTGATCTGTGGGACTTTGGGCAAGTTGCTCCCCCTCTCTATGGCTCTCTGGGACTCACATCCCTGAATGGACTTTAAAAAAGACAATGGTTAAAGTTTGGCCCCAACTAGTTCTTGTTTCTCAAGACTAGCCATTTTAGCAAAGTTTAGAATTCTTGACATTCAACACCTGGAAACATCCCTTTCTCCTTCGCAGATGGCCTTAACATCCCTTATCTCACCCAGGCTCCCTGCTGCCTGGAGTTAGAGAATTGACCCTGTTCCCATTGGACCTACCCAAGGTGTCACACAGCAAAGCGGTGACGGAGCCAGAAAGAGAAGACAACAGTCCTGATTCCTGTTCTGACTAACAGACAACAACCCGCCAGAGGCAGGATAAAGCCCAGGAAATCAGATGTGAACATTTTCATGGAAACCGTTTTCTGTCAGAAAATCCATTCAGACAAAACCACTTTGTTTCTTGAAATCATAAGAAGTAGGATGAAAATTCTTTGCAAAAATATTTGTTTCCAAAACAAGAGCATCTCCTGTTTGTCACAGTGCAGTCAACTGTTTCGTCGTACACAAAGGGGACACACTATGATCTAGCAAAAAGAAAAGGAGTACTTGTGGCACCTTAGAGACTAATGAATTTATTTGAGCATAAGCTTTCGTGAGCTCCAGCTCACTTCATCGGATGCATCTGTAGCTCACGACAGCTGTAGCTCACGAAAGCTTATGCTCAGGTAAATTGTCCTCCTATTCTTTTTGCAAATACAGACTAACACGGCTGCTACTCTGAAACCAACTATGATCTAGAAAATTAGATGAGATGCTTCAGTCTGAGCTAAGTAGTTGCTGCTCTTCACAATTTCAAAAGAATAAAATACAAATAAAAGAGAATATTAGGTCATAATCAGATATGGCTCAGTGTGATCGGACACCGCCTAGTCTGCACTGCTCCGAGTGACACTCTTCAGTGGATCCCCAGCATCCACCCATGGCGAGGTAGGTGGGAGAGGATTGTTATTCGTACTTGACAGAAGGAGAAACGAAGGCTGAGAAAGGAGCAGGGACTTGTCTTAGCTGATGCAGCCAGTCAGTAGCAGAATTGCTCTCAAATGAGCTACAGACCAGCAATTGTTCCTAGTAATTATGCAGCAATTATTTGAGAAGAATTGGAATGTTCAAGAGGATCATGAACTGCTCCGAGACAATGAATGGAGAGCAGCATCCACATTGGTCAGACATATAACTGGTTGTGGCTTATTTGCTTGGTCATAAAAGAGAACAACAAAGACCAGATTTTCCTCCCTGTCAATAGCCCCCTCCTCAGCTGATCAAGGTTGAGACTTTGAAGGGTGGGAGGCTAAGGGTTCTCATCAAATAGCCCAAAGAATGGCCCTGATCACCACCGAGGCAATCACTCTCGGAGCCCTATTCCAGTCTCCTCTCTGTGAGGGCCTCCCAGAACCCACCCGGCCCCCGCTCCACACACAGAACACCTGGTGGTGGGAGGAGAGCAGAGGAAAAGGACAACGAAAGCAAGAAGAGAAAGGTAGGAGGGACAGAGGAAAGGGAAAACAAAAAGGAGAAACCCCAATGTCCCCAGTGATTCTAAGGGACAAAGTCCTAGGTCGGAAATAAAATACTGCCCCCACAATCTAATGTTTTCCTTTCCTAAAAATCAGCCGGCACCTGATGGATCAGACTGAACAGGTTCCAAACCTCTCCGAGGCTCTTACCTTCTATACAGGGACGTCTGTTTTTGAGCAAAACCACTACAAGAAAAGGAGAAAACTCCAAAGAGGGTCCTCCTTGCGCTCACGAACGTGAAAGTGAATGCTCTCTCAGTCCTCCAGGAGAGACCTCGAGAAGGAGACGTGCTGAAGCAAAGCCACAGGGATCTCCGAGGTTGCCCCTGTCCTGCACCCCTGTCCTGCCTGGCTGATGTCAAGATCTCTCTGTGAGATCATCGCCTCCCCGCCACCTTTGTCCAATAGGCTGAGGTCCTGCCAAAGGCCCTTGTGATGTCACTGCCACACCCACCCCTCCCCTGCAGTGCTGATGTCCTGCCCCTGTCCAGCCACACTGGATGTTTCAGCCGCTTCCCCGGGATCACCCCACGCAATGTCACTTCCTTGTGGGGTGACACTGACTACACAGTAGAACACAGAGGTTCTTCCCCAGGCCGCAATTAGGTTTTCACAAGTTAGTTGACTTTATGGCCAGAAGCAACCGTTAGAGCATTTAATCTGATCCCCTGCGTATCCTAAGGCCTCCTGTATATCAGAAGAGCTGGGCTTTTCTTTTACTCAAATGTTTTCCAGAAAGGCATCTAGTCTTTATTCGAAGAGATCAAGAGATGGAGAATCCATCATTTCTCTTGATAGTTTGTGCCAATGACAAATCACCCTCTTACAAATCCGGGTCTTATTGTCATTATACTTTTTCTGATTTCTGCTTCCATCCATGGGGTCTTGTCATGCCTTTCTCTGCTACATAAAAGAGCCCTTTTATACTCAACATTTTCTCTCCATGAAGTCAAGCAACTCACCTCTCATTTGTCTTTTGTGTATACTAAACAGATTGAGCTTTTTCAATGTCTCATTAGAAGGCATCATCCCCATCACTCAATTACGAATCTTTTCTGTACCCTCTCCAATTGTTTTAACATAATATTCAAAATGTGGACACAAGAACTGGATTCAACATTCCAGCATCAGTCTCACCAATGCTCTTTCACTTCCCTTTCCATTCTCACTACTCTATCCATCCAAGAATGGCTTTAACCTTTTTTACCACAGTTTCATATTGACAGACCATGCTGAGCAGCTCGTCCACTATGGCCCCGAAATCCTTTTCAGGGTCAATGCTTTCCAGCGGATCGTCCCCCATTCTGTAGGGTGCCACCTGACTCCTTTGTTACTGAAGCTATGGGGTTGCATTTGGCTTTATTAAAACCTAATTATTTAGTAAGTATTTTAGAAGAACTAGCCCATTAGAGAGAGAATCGTGAATTACTCAAAGACAATGAATGGAGAACAGCGGCAAGAGCAATCAAATACATGTTTGGTTATGGCTTATTTCCTTGGTCTTAAAAGAGAGTAACGAGGACCTGAGTCTCCTCCCTCACAATAGCCCCAAACTCCCCCAATCAGCACTGAGACTCTGAGAAGCACAAAGCTGAGAGTCCTCACCAGATGTCCCAGGCCACCACCGGAGGGAGTCACTCTTAGAGCACCATTCCAGCCACATGTCTTTGGGAGGGCCTCCCGCAATGAGAGTTGGAGTGCAACCCCCCATCCCCAACTCTACAGGCACAGACAGGTCCTGGTGGTGAAAGGAAAGCAGGGGAAAAGGACAAAGATGCAAGAGAAGACAAGAAAGGAGGGAGAGGCAGGAAAAGGGAAAACAAAAAGGAGAAACCCCAATGTCCCCAGTAATTCTAAGGGACAAAGTCCTAGGTCGGAAATAAAATGCTGCCCCGACAATCTAATGTTTTCCTTTCCTAAAAATCAGCTGGCACCTGATGGATCAGACTGGTCAGGTTCCAAACCTCTCTGAGGCTCTTACCTTCTATACAGGGACGTCTGTTTTTGAGCAAAACCACTACAAGAAAAGGAGAAAACTCCAAAGAGGGTCCTCCTTGCGCTCACGAATGTGAAAGGGAATGCTCTCTCAGTCCTCCAGGAGAGACCTCGAGAAGGAGACGTGCTGAAGCAAAGCCACAGGGATCTCCGAGGTGGCCCCTGTCCTGCACCCCTGTCCTGCCTGGCTGATGTCAAGATCTCTCTGTGAGGTCATCGCCTCCCCACCACCTTTGTCCAATAAGCTGAGGTCCTGCCAAAGGCCCTTGTGATGTCACTGCCACACCCACCCCTCCCTTGCAGTGCTGATGTCCTGCCCCTGTCCAGCCACATTGGATGTTTCAGCTGCTTCCCCTGGATCACCCCACGCAATGAGCGTTCATTGTGGGCTCAAGCCCAACACAGTAAAACGTCAGAGGCTTCTCCCCATGCTACGCTCAGTTTTTCATAAACTAGCAGACTTTATGGACAGAAGAGACAGTTAGAGCATGTCATCTCACCCCCTGCCTATCACATGCTTTCTGTAGAGCATAGTAGCTAGTTTTTGACTACACACGTTCCAGAAAGCCATCTAGTCTTCATTAGAAGACATCAAGAGGTGGGGAATTCCCACCACTTCCCTTTCTAGTTTCTTCCTTTGGTGATTCATCCTCACGGTTGAATATGTGTGCCCTCTTTCTAATATGAATTGGTCTCTTTTGAGTTTCCAGCCACTGGGTCTTGTTATTCTTTTCTCTGCTAGATTAATGAGCCCTTTCATACCCGATATTTTCTCTCCATGAAGTCACTTCAACGACGTCACCTCCTGATCTTTTTTATCATCGAAACAGGCTGAGCTCTTTCAATAGCTCACTCGCAGGCATTTTTCTCCAGCCCACAAAACGTTTCATTGCTTTTTGCTGCCCCATCTCCAATATTTCCAAATCTTTTTTCAAAGGTGGACGCCAAAACTGGATGCAGGATTCCATGATCAGTCTTCCTCATGGTGTGTCACCTCCCTATGCTCCTCACTGCTCTTTTCATACATCTAATGATGGCTTAGCCCTGTTCACCACAGCATCACCTTGGGTGCTCATGTTCAATGGCTTGCCTAGCATAGCCCTAAATCCTCTTCACACTCAGTGCTTTCCTGGATACACTTCCCCACTCTGTAGGTGTGGCCTACATGCTTTGTCGCTAGCTATAGGACCCTTCATTTGGTTCTTTTCCAACTTGTTTTCTTTGAATGGCTCCAGCTTACCAAGGGATCCGATTGCTCTGTGTCGCTGCCCTTTCCTCATCATTAATTACCACTCTGCTACTATTTTATCACCCACCAATGTTAGCAGAAGTGAAATTTTATTTGGGTTGCGGTTCATTGATATTTATTTTCAAGAAATAGTCCTTGAGAGCCTCTTCATATCCCTCGTGCCCATAACCTGCTCCACACAGCACAGTGAGAAAAGGCCGCCCAGCCCAGCTCTGCCCTAGGGGCTAAGCACAGAACAAACGTAGGAGCTTGTGTCATCCATAGCTTCAGAACAACATGTGGGGGTCATCAGCTTACAAAGACACTCTAGACCGGTAGCGTAGACAGGCCCCAAATGTATCTAAGTGTCCCGCCTTGCAAAACAGGAGAGAAAAAAACATAACCTTGAGTAGCTTTATTTTATAGTCGTGGAAACTGAGGCACACAGAAGCAAAGAGATTTGCTCATGGTCAAAAAGTCAGGAATAGAAAATGGCCCATCTGCTGATAGTCAGTCCTGGGCCCTAGCCGTGTTTGTCCTGGCTTCTCTGCTTCAGCTCCAGTAACAACCCGAGTTGAGGTTTTCTTCCTCTCTGTGTCCTTTAACTTCACGTCACTGGAGAAGAAAGATTGTTTCTGACCAGCTGGGTCTAATGCTTAAAAACCTTAATTTTTTTCTTTCGCTAGGATAACGCTGGGCATTTTCTCTCATTCACTTTCCTTTGGAATAATTTCAATCCAGTCCAAAGGATTTCCTCTTCCATTGTGTCTTCAGCACCTTTCCTAGCAAACAGTTACTGTTCAAGCCCAGGTTTCCAGTTTCAGGCTGTCCCAGGGTGAGATGGCCATGAAAGGGGTAGTAGCTCAACTGAACCTATCCCCAGGTGAAGGGAATAAGTGCAGGGGTCACATGAGAAGGAGCAGGATGTATCTAGGGTCCAGGCCTGTTGGGCGATATAAGAACAGCCTGTGCTCAGCCAGGAGAGAGACCCGCAATGGGGGCAGGCCTGGGAGGGGCTTGGATAGTCCTTTCAAGTCAGTTTCGGTACACATTAGGGGATGGAACAGCCAAGCTGCTAGGGTTGGGAGCTGGGCCTCCTGGCAGTGTCCAGGAACGAAAGCACAGCACCTGCCAGGAGGGGAGTCCCCACAGAGGGACACCGTCATCTCCCAGGAAGGGAAAAGGCTCTCACTGCCATTTCTTAACCTCATGGGGTGTTCTCCTGCTCCGCCAACCCCACCCCTATTTCAGCATCTCCAGGTGCCTGAGGGAGCAGGAACCAGAGGCCATCCTGCAGCTGGGACAGAGATGGAGGTTGATGACCTACCTGCCCGTGGTGACCATGGTGCAGGACAGCCCTCAGGACATGCAAATGCAGCTCCAGATCTACAGAATGCAGCTTCCCTTTGCTGGCACGAGACCTTGCAGGTTGCGGGGGGTGAGACAGGCACTAACTTTTGGTAACCCTCAGTGGGATCAGAGGGTAATGGTTTGTAGAAAGTGGTGTTGGAGAGCGTTACAAAAACTAGGCAAGCCATTTACAACACACACTTTGTTTCTCTACAAAAGAAAAAGGACACTAAACTCTCTAAACTACTACATGCCACAAGGGGCTACAACAGTGGTTCTCTTAACGCACCCACCAATATTGTTAATGTATCCACCCATACTTTTAGCCCAGCAGAAGAATCTGTCCTATCTCGGGTCCTCTCCTTCTGCCCCTCCACCCCCATGAATATGATACCGTTCTGTGGTGACCTAGAATCCTATTTTCGACGTCTCCGACTCAAGGAATATTTCTAACATACCTCTGAGCAACATACTAACCCACAGAGACCTTCCTACCAAGACGACAAAAAGAAGGATTCTGGGTGGACTCCTCCTGAAGGTCGAAACAACAGACTGGACTTCTACAGAGAGTGCTTCCACCGACGTGCACGGGCTGAAATTGTGGAAAAGCAGCATCACTTGGCCCATAACCTCAGCCGTGCAGAACACAACGCCATCCACAGCCTCAGAAACAGCTCAGACATGATAATCAAGAAGGCTGAAAAAGGAGGTGCTGTCGCCATCATGAATAGGTCAGAATATAAAAAAGAGGCTGCTAGGCAGGTCTCCAGCACCACTTTCTACAAGCCATTACCCTCTGATCCCACTGCGGGTTACCAAAAGAAACTACACCATCTGCTCAAGAAACTCCCTGAAAAAGCACAAGAACAAATCTGCACAGACACACCCCTAGAACCCCGACCTGGGATATTCTATCTGTGACCCAAGATCCATAAACCTGGAAATCCTGGATGCCCCATCATCTCAGGCTTTGGCACCCTGACTGCAGGATTGTCTGGCTATGTAGACTCTCTCCTCAGGCCCTACGCTACCAGCACTCCCAGCTATCTTCGAGACACCACTGACTTCCTGAGGAAACTACAATCCATCGGTGATCTTCCTGAAAACACCATCCTGGCCACTGTGGACGTAGAAGCCCTCTACACCAACATTCCACACAAAGATGGACTACAGGCCCTCAGGAACAGTATCCCCGATAATGTCACGGCAAACCTGGTGGCTGAATTTTGTGACTTTGTCCTCACCCATAACTATTTCACATTTGGGGACAATGTATATCTTCAAACCAGCGGCACTGCTTTGGGTACCTGCATGGCCCAACAGTATGCCAACATTTTTATGGCTGACTTAGAATAACGCTTCCTCAGCTCTCGTCCCCTAATGCCCCTACTCTACTTGTGCTACATTGATGACACCTTCATCATCTGGACCCATGGAAAAGAAGCCCTTGAGGAATTCCACCATGATTTCAACAATTTCTATCCCACCATCAACCTCAGCCTGGACCAGTCCACACAAGAGATCCACTTCCTGGACACTATGGTGCTCATAAGCGATGGTCACATAAACACCACCCTATACTGGAAACCTATTGACCACTCTACTTACCTACATGCCTCCAGCTTCCATCCAGGACACACCACACGATCCATTGTCTACAGCCAAACTCTACGATACAACCGCATTTGCTTCAACCCCTCAGGCAGAGACAAACACCTACAAGATCTCTATCAAGCATTCTTACAACTACAATACACACCTGCTGAAGTGAAGAAACAGATTGACAGAGCCAGAAGAGTACCCAGAAGTTACCTACTACAGGACAGGCCCAACAAAGAAAAAACAGAATGCCACTAGACATCACCTTCAGCCCCCAACTAAAACCTCTCCAACGCATCATCAAGGATCTACAACCTATCCTGAAGGACACCCAATCACTCTCACAGATCTTGGGAGACAGGCCAGTCCTTGCGTACAGACAGCCCCGCAACCTGAAGCAAATACTCACCAGCAACCACACACCACACAACAGAACCACTAACCCAGGATCCTATCCTTGCAACAAAGCCCGTTGCCAACTGTGTCCACATATCTATTCAGGGGACACCATCATAGGGCCTAATCACATCAGCCACACTATCAGAGGCTCGTTCACCTGCACATCTACCAATGTGATATATGCCATCATGTGCCAGCAATGCCCCTCTGCCATGTACATTGGTCAAACTGGACAGTCTCTACGTAAAAGAATAAATGGACAAAATCAGACGTCAAGTATTATAACATTCAAAAACCAGTCGGAGAACACTTCAATCTCTCTGGTCACGCAATTACAGACATGAAGGTCGCTATCTTACAACAAAAAAACTTCAAATCCAGACTCCAGCGAGAAACTGCTGAATTGGAATTCATTTGCAAATTGGATACTATTAATTTAGGCTTAAATAGAGACTGGGAGTGGCTAAGTCATTATGCAAGGTAGCCTATTTCCCCTTGTTTTTTCCTACCCCGCCCCCAGACGTTCTGGTTAAACTTGGATTTATATTGGAAATGGCCCACCTTGATTTTCATACACATTGTAAGGAGAGTGGTCACTTTGGATAAACTATTACCAGCAGGAGAGTGAGTTTGTGTGTGTGGTTTTTGGAGGGGGGTGGGTGAGAAAACCTGGATTTCTGCTGGAAATGGCTCACCTTGATGATCAATCACATTGTAAAGAGAAAAGGAGTACTTGTGGCACCTTAGAGACTAACAAAATAAATTGATTAGTCTCTAAGGTGCCACAAGTCCTCCTTTTCTTTTTGCGAATACAGACTAACACGGCTGTTACTCTGAAAATTGTAAAGAGAGTGGTCACTTTGGATGGGCTATTACCAGCAGAAGAGTGAATTTGTGTGTGGGGAGTGGAGGGTAAGAAAACCTGGATTTGTGCTGGAAATGGCCCAACTTGATTATCATACACATTGTAAGGAGAGTGATCACTTTAGATAAGCTATTACCAGCAGGAGAGTGGGGTGGGAGGAGGTATTGTTTCATGGTCTCTGTGTATATAATGTCTTCTGCAGTTTCCACAGTATGCATCCGATGAAGTGAGCTGTAGCTCACGAAAGCTCATGCTCAAATAAATTGGTTAGTCTCTAAGGTGCCACAAGTCCTCCTTTTCAGTTTGAGAACTGCAAAACTAAGCATCTCTGATGGTATCTTCTAGACTGAGCACTGAATCCCATTGGGTAGATAGAAAGATTAACCTCCATAATCTATACAGAAGCCTGTGGAACCCCATAAGATTGGGTCCTTAATCCATGAAGTATTGGAACTCATTTACAGAACTTTTCTTAAACGTTACATGAATATATTGTCTCGTACTATAGAATTAGAATTTCTCATCCCTATTCCATGATGAGAGATCTTTGAGCTATAATGTATCTTAATTAAAACTATCTTTAGATAGCTTTCTGAGGGGCAAAAAACATTTTATCAAACAAATCCAATTTTTTTTTTTTAAATCATTGATTTTTATCCACCCTGGTTGCAAGTGAATAGCAAAGCTGGTCCCAGCAGGGAGCCAGAGTGTCCCAAATCCTTAGCGGGTGGGAGAGCCTCTCTGTGAGCCTCTGTAAAGCATCTCACTTCAACAGTGACTGGTTGAACGATTTATTGTAAGGGACGCCCTTTCTCAGACCCTTTCCCTTTATTGTCTCCCAACCCTCCACGTCAGTCCCTGACCCAGGATTGCCAAGCCAAACTCAAATACTACTTGTTTGAAATCTCACAGCTCGCCAAGATTACCTAATTGTCCAGGTGGCTGAGCCCGAAGGCAGCTCTGTGAACACCTCCATACCGAATGCCAGCTCCATTTCAGAGACGTCTTTCTTCGTGCAGAAATAGAACACCTCCACCTCTTCGTGGGAAGATGTCGTTTACTCCTCTGATGGGGGCTCCCAAACAGTCCTCAGTTCCGTCAAGGAGACACTCTCCTTTTCCAGTGGATACTTCAAGATGGAGAATGTGAGCAAAGGGGCTGAAGGAGTTTACAGGATTCAAGATGAAATGTACAGGAAGTGTGTGGCTGTCGTAAACTTTACCGTGGTGGGTAAGTTGTGCACTCAGTGACCCCAGAAAAAACTCTGCTCCCCTTGCACTTCTCAGGCCATGTAAAGCCTGTGGAAACATCCTATAAACTCACAGAATATGGAAGACCCCAGCAGATATTGAGCTGGGAGAGCCATCTCCTCTGCAGCCCCAGCCCAAGGGGTGTGTCACGTGGGAATGCGTGAGGAGAGGGACTAGCCAGACCACAATGCACTCTGGCTCTTCTCAGTGGAAGGACGGTCCCTGAGGGCCCCCTGCCAGCCGGCACACACTAGAGCAGCCCCCAAGCTGCTATAACCAATGACGGGACTGGCATTAGAGCTAGGGCAGAGAACCAGGAAGGTGTAAATCCTGTTGTGCCAGAGCAAGAGTCTTCTCTACACTAGGCCCACCGATGTTCCGACCACTGACTCTAGTAACAATGAACATTTTTTGCAAACATGGTCAGCTAGTGACCCAGCTGCCCCGGGGAGGCTAGTCCCTGGCCCCACCCCTCCCTTTCTGCCCCCTTGCCCCTGCAAGAGCCCAAAGCACCCCCACCGTGGCCCCCGGCCCCAGTGCCGGGCAGCTGTCAGGGAGAGGCCCCAGGCCAGCACGGTTGCTGTGTCCTCAGGCCTGGCAGGGCAGAGCGCTGGGAACAGCAAGAGGGGTCCTGGCCTGTGGCGGAGCGTGGGCAGAGCCATGGTAGGCTGTCTGGCAAGTCACAGGCTCCCCCTGCCTACGATACCTGCTGCCCATATTTGCAAAGTTTCTGCAGTGCAGGCAAGGTTTCAAGCACCCCAAGGGCTCACAGGGAAAGTGGCATGTGTTGTATAGGCCATGGGGTAACTTTTATTTTTATGGTGCCTAGCAAGCCTTTTGTTCATCAGGCTGCTCGTTAACATACCCCTGGCTCTGTCTGACTGCGGGATCAGGAGCAAACATTCATGAAGGGTCTGCGCTGAAATCCCTGGGAAATACGTAGTATGCCGTGACCTGTTTTATCTCTGGCCACTGTCACCCTAGTCTCTGAGGCCCAGATCTTCAAAGATCAATGGGAATCGGATACCTAAATACCTTGTAGGATCTGGGCCTAAGGGCCAGATTGTCAAAGGTATTTAGGCACCTAAAGCTGCAAATAGGCACGTAGGGGAATTTTCAAAAGCATGCAGCTGCCTAACTCTCACTGAAGACGGTAGTTAGT
This sequence comes from Lepidochelys kempii, assembly GCF_965140285.1. Classification (NCBI taxonomy): domain Eukaryota; kingdom Metazoa; phylum Chordata; order Testudines; family Cheloniidae; genus Lepidochelys; species Lepidochelys kempii. The sequence continues at coordinate 43,208,272 of NC_136393.1, read as the reverse complement.
CACTTTTGAAAATCCCATTAGTGACCTACCTGCATCTTCAGGAATGCAAATACCTTTGAGTAGCTGGCCCTAGATAATCAAAGGGCTCCAGGGCAGAGGCTGGAATTGAACCAGGCACTTATGGCTCCTAGATCAGCACCTCCCCCTTAGGCCAACCTTCTGCAGTGCAGGCAAGAAGAGGAGAATCAGGCATGTGGTATACGGAGTCCTCACCAACACTTTCCTCCTTCTTTTCTCGTTCCAGAGCCCAGCTCATTCCCACCTACTGTGTCTGGGACCTCCGGTGCTGAGGAGGAAGCTCGTGATGAGACCAAAGGGGATGGGAAGTAGCTTGTGATGGGAGATTTCCTTCCCCAGTAGCCTCTCTCCTCCCAGCCTGAATTTCACACGCCCGTCCCAGGTCCCACTGACATCAGGGTGAGCTTGAGGGCAGTGTCCAGTTGTTCCAGATCTTCTCAGGTGGCCTGAGGGCTTGGGCCACAATTGGCCAAAAATGGACCACGGGGAGCTGGCACAGCAGAGTTGGCTATGGCCAAGGACAAGCCCTTGGCTGATTGAGGAGCCGTGTTTGGGGCCTCTCAACGCGAGTGCAGAGTGTCAATTAAGGGGATGAGTTCAGGGGCAGAAAACTGTGATCCCCAAAACCCAGCATGCTCTGGGGGGGAGCCACCTATGCTAGCCAATGGGAGATGTTGATGAGAGGGGTGTGTCCTAAGCCCTGCCCCTCTCTGTGTTCGATGCTTGTTGTGGCTTGTGATCCTGAGAAAACCCCTCTCTTGCAGTCAGGTGATTTAGATGCTGCTTAAGTCATATCTTGCAGGAATAAGTTAGGTACCTGCCTTGCTCCATGCAAAATGGCAGAGGGGCCATCCTAACCCAGCCCTGTTGTCAGAGCACTCAGCTGGGAGAGTCCCGTTCAATTCTCCATCATTAAAAAAAGAAGTCAGTCCATTCTTCTGAATGCTCTCAGACAGGCAACTCCTGTTTGTCTGGGTTCGGTGAGGGAGTTGCTTAGTCACAGTCAAATAATTTACTTAACAGTCCAATTCATCTAAGTATTATATTTAACGGGTTTCTGGAATTTGTAACCGCTTTAGCAAGGTCATTGCATGACAGGCTGGTGCACCGTTAAAAGAAACAGGTGCTAGGCGGAAGTAAGCAGCAGCATCTTAAAAGCATTTGTCAACCATTCAGCTTTCTTCAAGTTGCAAGGAGAGAGGCTTGTAGATGGCCTAGAGAAGAAATCGCTTTGCATGAGGATTCTGTCGGTGTTTAAACCGAAGGGGTGTTTTCTGCAAAGGGAGTAGGTGGGAAGGAACCTGCTTTATGGCTCAGGCTCTGTCTGCACTTAAAACACGATAGCTGCTGCAGCCCTTCAGTACAGACACTTCCCACAGCAACGGGACTCCGAGTCCAGCGCTCTAGGCCTCGCTGCCTCCATTCGACAGCTGCAGCGGCACAGGAGCTAGCAAACAGAACTGTAAACAGGGGAGTTTGAGTGGGAGTTCTGTTGGAGGAGAAGGTATTTGTGTGTGTTTGGTTTTGTATTGGTAATATCTGTATGTGTAGAGGCTTGTAGGGGCTTTGTGCTGGGAGAGAAGCTGAGCCCTGATTAGGGGGCGGGGCTTCACTGACTAGGGGTCCTATAAAGGTAGCAGCCAGTCAGGCAGCGGCACAGGAGCTAGCAAACAGAGCTGTAAACAGGGGAGTTTGTCTTGTGGTGCTTGTGTGGGGTTTGGTTTTGCTGTGGGTGGTGGTGTTTTGGTGTGGTTTGTGTTTCCCAGATTAACAGGATTTAGGTGGGAAGGCTATGACAGATTCAGAGGTGGCAGTGGGAGTGACCCATGTAGCAGATGACACAATGAAGATGACTGGATGTGGAAGCTGTGGTATGTACATGATCCTGGAGGGGGCACCTGGTAAGAGTTTTGTCTGCATGAAATGCCGTCTGATAGAGCTGATGGAGGAAAAGATCAGAGGTTTGGAGATGCAGGTGGAAAGTCTGGTAGAGTTTAGGAAGGGGTTTGAGCAGATTATGGAGCAAAGACATGAGGTATCTGAAGGGAAAAGCTCAGACTTGCAGATGGAAGCAGGACTAGGGAATTCTGAGGTGAGACTGGGTGAGGAAAGTGGTCAGTGGAAGCATGTGACTAAAAGAACTAGGCAGAGGAAAAGACGGGCTAGTGAAGGAGAAATAGAGCTTCAGAATAGGTTTGCAGAGTTGGAAAATGAAGAAGGGGCTCAGCAGGTAGTCACTGAAGGTGACAGGGCAAGGAAGAAGAGAAGAGCGGTTAGTCCTATAGGAAAAGGGGAAGAGTTAATGGAGATTACACCAAATATGAGCCCCAGGAGGATACAGGATGGGTTAAAAAGGATTACAAGGGAGAATGGGAATGGAAAGAACTTGCAGCCAGAGGGAACAGGGGATAGACTGGAGAATAGCACCGTCACTAGGAAAAGGCAGGTCTATGTGATTGGGGACTCTTTACTGAGAAGAATAGATAGGCCTGTAACCAGAGCTGATCCAGAAAATAGGAGGGTGTGCTGTCTTCCAGGTGCTAAGATACGGGATGTAGACCTGAGGTTGAAAAGGATTCTAAAGGGAGCGGGAAAGAATCCCCTAATTATCCTTCATGTGGGAACAAATGATACGGCTAGATTCTCGCTGGAAAGTATTAAGGGAGACTATGCTAGGCTGGGGAGGACGCTTAAGGAAATTGAGGCTCAGGTGATCTTTAGTGGGATTCTGCCTGTTCCTAGAGAAGGGCAACAAAGGTGTGACAAGATTATGACTATCAATAGATGGCTTAGGCAGTGGTGCTATAAGGAGGGCTTTGGGATGTATGGCCATTGGGAGGCATTCATGGATAGAGGACAGTTCTCTCGGGATGGACTTCATCTGAGTAGGGAAGGAAATAGACTTCTAGGATGGAGGCTGGCACAACTGATTAAGAGAGCTTTAAACTAGGAATTTGGGGGAGATGGTTGGGAGATGTCCAGGTAATCTCCACGCCAGAATTTAGCATAGAGTGGAAAGAAAATGAAGTAAGAGTGGATACAGCTGTAGGTAGGAGGAAGGGCAGTGTAGATACAAGTCTAATAGGTTATACTGGTAGTAAAATAACCGTGCCTAATAGGGTACAGAATGTGAGTGAGGCCAAACAGCAAAAATTAAGATGTTTGTACACTAATGCAAGGAGCCTAGGTAACAAAATGGAGGAACTAGAGTTACTGGTGCAGGAAGTGAAACCAGATATTATAGGTATAACAGAGACCTGGTGGAATAGTAGTCATGACTGGGCTACAGGTATTGAAGGGTATGTGCTGTTTAGGAAAGACCGAAATAAAGGTAAAGGTGGTGGAGTAGCACTGTATATCAATGATGAGATAGAATGTAAAGAAATAAGAAGCGATGAAATGGATATGACTGAGTCTGTCTGGGCAACAATTAAATTGGGGAAGAAAACTATTAGAGCCTCCCCTGGGATAGTGCTTGGGGTGTGCTATAGACCGCCGGGATCTAATTTGGATATGGATAGAGCCCTTTTTAATGTTTTTAATAAAATAAATATTAATGGAAACTGTGTGATCATGGGAGACTTTAACTTCCCAGATATAGACTGGAGGACGAGTGCTAGTAATAATAATAGGGCTCAGATTTTCCTAGATGCGATAGCTGATGGATTCCTTCAGCAAGTAGTTGCTGAACCGACTAGAGGGGATGCCATTTTAGATTTGGTCTTGGTGAGTAATGAGGACCTCATAGAGGAAATGGTTGTAGGGGATAATCTTGGCTCAAGTGATCATGAGCTAATTCAGTTCAAACTGAATGGAAGGATTAACAAAAATAAATCTGCAACTAGGGTTTTTGATTTCAAAAGGGCTGACTTTCAAAAATTAAGGAAATTAGTTAGGGAAGTGGATTGGACTGAAGAATTTATGGGTTTAAAGGTAGAGGAGGCCTGGGATTATTTTAAATTAAAGCTGCAGAAGCTATCGGAAGCCTGCATCCCAAGAAAGGGGAAAAAATTCATAGGCAGGAGTTGTAGACCAAGCTGGATGAGCAAGCATCTTAGAGAGGTAATTAAGAAAAAGCAGAAAGCATATAGGGAGTGGAAGAAGGGAGGGATCAGTAAGGAAAACTACCTTATTGAGGTCAGAATATGTAGGGATAAAGTGAGACAGGCTAAAAGTCAAGTAGAGTTGGACCTTGCAAAGGGAATTAAAACCAATAGTAAAAGGTTCTATAGTCATATAAATAGGAAGAAAACAAAGAAAGAAGAAGTGGGACCGCTAAAAACTGAGGATGGAGTGGAGGTCAAGGATAATCTAGGCATGGCCCAATATCTAAACAAATACTTTGCCTCAGTCTTTAATAAGACTAAAGAGGATCTTAGGGATAATGGTAGCATGATAAATGGGAATGAGGATATGGAGGTAGACATCACCATATCTGAGGTAGAAGCGAAACTCAAACAGCTTAATGGGACTAAATCGGGGGGCCCAGATAATCTTCATCCAAGAATATTAAAAGAATTGGCACAGGAAATTGCAAGCCCATTAGCAAGAATTTTTAATGAATCTGTAAACTCAGGGGTTGTACCGTATGATTGGAGAATTGCTAACATGGTTCCTATTTTTAAGAAAGGGAAAAAAAGTGATCCAAGTAATTATAGGCCTGTTAGTTTGACATCTGTAGTATGCAAGGTCTTGGAAAAAATTTTGAAGGAGAAGGTAGTTAAGGACATTGAAGTCAATGGTAAATGGGACAAAATACAACATGGTTTTACAAAAGGTAGATCGTGCCAAACCAACCTGATCTCCTTCTTTGAGAGAGTAACAGATTTTTTAGATAAAGGAAACGCAGTGGATCTAATTTACTTAGATTTTAGTAAGGCGTTTGATACTGTGCCACATGGGGAATTATTAGTTAAATTGGATAAGATGGGCATCAATAGGAAAATTGAAAGGTGGATAGGGAATTGGTTAAAGGGGAGACTACAACGGGTCCTACTGAAAGGTGAACTGTCAAGTTGGAGGGAGGTTACCAGTGGAGTTCCTCAAGGATCAGTTTTGGGACCAATCTTATTTAATCTTTTTATTACTGACCTGGGCACAAAAAGTGGGAGTGTGCTAATAAAGTTTGCAGATGATACAAAGCTGGGAGGTATTGCTAATTTAGAGAAGGACAGGGATACCCTACAGGAGGATCTGGATGATCTTGTAAACTGGAGTAATAGGAATAGGATGAAATTTAATAGTGAGAAGTGTAAGGTCATGCATTTAGGGATTAATAACAAGAATTTTAGTTATAAGCTAGGGACGCATCAACTAGAAGTAACGGAGGAGGAAAAGGACCTTGGAGTATTGGTTGATCATAGGATGACTATGAGCTGCCAATGTGATATGGCTGTGAAAAAAGCTAATGTCGTCTTGGGATGCATCAGGAGAGGTATTTCCAGTAGGGATAAGGAGGTTTTAGTACCGTTATATAAGGCACTGGTGAGACCTCACCTGGAATACTGTGTGCAGTTCTGGTCTCCCATGTTTAAGAAGGATGAATTTAAACTGGAACAGGTACAGAGAAGGGCTACTAGGATGATCCGAGGAATGGAAAACTTGTCTTATGAAAGGAGACTCAGGGAGCTTGGCTTGTTTAGCCTAACTAAAAGAAGGTTGAGGGGAGATATGATTGCTCTCTATAAATATATCAGAGGGATAAATACCAGAGAGGGAGAGGAATTATTTAAACTCAGTACCAATGTGGACACAAGAACAAATGGATATAAACTGGCCACTAGGAAATTTAGATTAGAAATTAGACGAAGGTTTCTAACCATCAGAGGAGTGAAGTTTTGGAATAGCCTTCCGAGGGAAGTAGTGGGGGCAAAAGATCTATCTTGCTTTAAGATTAAACTCGATAAGTTTATGGAGGAGATGGTATGATGGGATAACATGGTTTTGGTAATTAAATATTCATGGTAAATAGGCCCAATGGCCTGTGATGGGTTTTTAGATGGGGTAAGATCCAAGTTACCCGGGAAAGAATTTTCTGTAGTATCTGGCTGATGAATCTTGCCCATATGCTCAGGGTTTAGCTGATCGCCATATTTGGGGTCGGGAAGGAATTTTCCTCCAGGGCAGATTGGAAGGCCCTGGAGGTTTTTCGCCTTCCTCTGTAGCATGGGGCACGGGTCACTTGCTGGAGGATTCTCTGCTCCTTGAGGTCTTCAAACTACAATTTGAGGACTTCAATAGCACAGATATAGGTGTGAGGTCTTTTTTAGGAGTGGTGGGTGAAATTCTGTGGCCTGCATTGTGCAGGAGGTCAGACTAGATGATCATAATGGTCCCTTCTGGCCTAAATATCTATGAATCTATGAATCTATAAGTACAGAAAAGGATGAGAAAAATGATGAGGGACGTGGAGCAGCTTCTGTATGAGGAGAGATTAATAAGACTGGGACTTTTCACCTTGGAAAAGAGATGACTAATGGGGGATACGATAGAGGTGTATAAAATCATGACTGATGTGGAGAAAGTAAATCAGGAAGTGTTGTTTACTCTTTCTCATAAGACAAGAACCAGGGGTCACCCAATGAAATTAATAGGCAGCAGGTTTAAAAGAAACAAAAGGAAGTATTTCTACACACAATGGAGAGTCAACCTGTGGAACTCCTTGCCAGAGGATGTTGTGAAGGCCAAGACTATAACAGGGTTCAAAAAAGAACTAGATAAGTTCATGGAGGACAGGTCCCCCAACTGCTATTGGCTAGCATGGGCAGGGATGGTTTCCCTAGTCTATATTTTCAAGAAGCTGGGAATGGGTGACAGGGGATGGATCACTTGATTACCAGAGCTCCTCTGATTCTGGGTTTTTTTTTTTTTTAAATCTCTCCACAATTTTGGTTGCAACTGAAACTTCTAGTTAAAGCGATCAGTGGAGGGGGGGGGCGGGGTCTGGACGCTCTGTCGCCTTGCGCTTTGTTTGTGTCACCTTTACACTGATGCAAAGTGAGCAAGAAATACCAAAAGAACTGCAGGCACTAGTGTAAATGACACACACCAGGATCAGGGTAAGGCTGGATTGGGGCCCAGAACTCTTCCCTCACCCACCCATCATGGCACAAGGAGTTTGATCCTGGGCCTCATGCCAACTGCCCATAAGGGGCAGCTTAGAAATTCTTCGGTTGTACAAAGCTGGTGTGTCTCCCTATGTCACCTGCCTCCTTCCAATCTTTAGTCTGTGGACGTGGTGTGGTAGCAAAGAGAGTGTGGTGCAAAATGCTGGCTCAGAACTGCTGCCACGACAGCCAGTGTAACTTAGAGCAGCCTCAACAGTGCTCTAAGTTTTATGTCAGGTGCTATTTCAGGCACCAGCCAGCCGAATCTTGGGGGAACAAAAGGGTGACTTCAAGCCCCCTTTTCCCATCCCTCTCTGCTGAGCCAAGTGAAAACTTGGCACTGCTGAGAATTCAGACCCAGGCATAAGGCAATGGAGAACCCCAATCTTTCTTCTGCTGTGGAGAGTTGGTAAAACTCAAAGCCCAGATGGCACCGTTATTAAGCCCATTATTTTTTTCTCTTTGCTATTTAAAAATAATGAGATGCAAAACCAATATGAGTGCAGCAGTAATGTTGTATGGTTCGGACACACAAGTTAAATTTCCTGTGACAACACGAACTTGATCAACTTGCATGTGTAGAGCATATTTCTCCTCTTCCTGTTTTTCTTGATGTATTTCAAAATTTACCACCCAGGGTTCTTTGTGGCATGTAATGCGGTTTGTATTAAACACGCCACAAACCCAAACTTACAGGAATGGGCCAGAACTTGACAGCTTACAGGAGTGGCCGCTAGAGGGATCGGGGCTGAATTTAGAGGGCACAATTTTCAAAAGCATCAAAGTGACTTAAGTGCACTGGGAAATTTTACCTCTAGTCTTCCTTATGAATTAATTTTTTATTTTATTTTTTTTTAAAGGGAGCTGTAGCCTGTTTTCCACAGAGTCAGTCTGAGTTCAAGCCAATGCCGTAGGGCATTTCAGGCTGCTGTCCTGTCTGATCCAGCCCAGGGGACAATATCTGATGCTTCCAGGAAAAGCAAGAACCCGCTGTAACATACATGGCTAGTTTTAACATGCTGTAAATGCAGGTGGGGAATTAATTACTGACCTCGGTGGCATTCAGACTATGTCCTGAAGCATGGGATTGGGCCAGAGGGACAGCTAGCGCTGGCCACAGTGTCTAGGGTCTCGGAGTGGGAAGTTCCATGGAGAATTCCACTGGGTGGGAGACTCAGCTGTGAAGGGAGGGGGCGGGCAGGAGCATCTCATAAACCCAAGATTGGAATAACTGAAGTAATGTTCCTTTTACACAGAGCCTCAGCTCCCTGGAACCTCTGCAAATGCTTTAGCCACGTGTTTAACTCCATCCGTAGGAGTAGCCTTGGATCGCAGTGGGAGGGCTCAGGTGCGTAAGTGTTTGCAGGATGGGCGCTCAGGGCAGTCCCTGAGGCCAGGGCAAAGTGGATGTGACGTGCCACTGTCTGGATTTGGGAGCCTGCCTGCACACCAAACTCACTAGGCACTGGGTGCATGACTTCAAGGTGCTGGGCCGGGGAAAATCAGCCCCGGGTGGTTATTTCGAGTAGAAAACCAGAGCCACTTCTGGGGTCTTTCAGCTTCTAATGCCCTTTCCCTTCTGCAGCTGGATTTCATCCTATGATAAAATCCCTCTCAATGCCAAGTCAGTGCCATAAATCACTGGCCTGGGTGCAGGAATCAGTAGGCGACGTTCTCTGGCCTGGGTTATGCCAGGGCTCAGACTAAATTATTCTTCCCAAAACTTTTAAAAGCTGAGCCCCCTCCTCAAGGTAAAGAAACCAATCGTGCCCCTCACCCGTCAGCAATGTGTTAGCGACCCCACCCCCCATTTTCATGGATACGTCTTCAAACCCCACCCTTCCCACCATGGCTAGCCCTTCCCCACGCTTCAGGAGATGCTGAAGGAGATGATCCTAACCATCCCCTCTAACCTTAAGACTTGAGGGATCCCATCATGGAGCATCTTAAAAATCACAGTTTCCAGACTCTGGAACAGGGGCTGCTTTGCCGGGCTCACCTTTCTCCCTGCGTCAGGTTGGCCGATGGGGATAATGAGCCTGGAGATCTCATTCCCGCTGCTCTGAGTGGTGCCCATGTGCACATGACTCAGCTCAGCTCATCCTGTATCCCAGGAACGTCTTCATCTTCTGGGATCCTCATGGCAGCAGGGGGATGATTTAACGGACTCCCTTAGCCATGGGGCCTTTCTCTCGCTTTTGTTTCAGAGCCAGCGTCCTGGAATCGTCTCATGGTGCGTGGAGTGGTGGCAGTGGTGGGGGTGATAGTCTTACTATACCTATGTGGGTTTTGGAAAGGTAGAGGGAAAGTGTTTGCCTACTCGCAACTCGTCTTCAGGAAGCTGCTGACTCATCCCTCCCCGCAGCCTGGAAGTCGGCAGGATTCCCAGGAATCTGAGCTCCCCGCAGTGTGTGACGGGGACGGGGACCAGGCCCAGGGAACCAGAAACAGGAATCGAGACCCAGCCCTGGAGAATGGGGAAGGAGACCTGATTGCGAATTCGTATCCGGTCTGCTGAATTGCTCACGTCCAGACCCTCCCCACAGTTCTTAAAAAGTCAAAGCATTTCGTTTAGACGCTTTCCAAACAAACCATTTTGATTTTTCAGTTTGAAACAATTTTTTGTTTAAAAATGTCCTTCAATTTTATTTTAAAAATTCAAAAAGTTACAACCCTTGAAATGTTCCTGGGTCTTTTTTTTTTTAAAAGCTTTTTGGTTCATCAAAAATTTGGAAAAATGTTAATTTTGTTCAACCTGAAACCGGTTTTTTTCCATCTCTTTTTTGGAATTGCCAGGGACCAAAAAATTCTGTTTGCCCAGCTCGAGGGGCAGGTGAGGATTTTGGCAGTTATATTGTGGGTCTCTAAGTCTCCTTGTTGCTCAAAGTTTTCTTACTGCAAGGATGAGGGCAGGATGGGCAAAAGCTTCCTAAAAGTGGGGGGGGGGCTGCTGGCACCCAAACTGTGGCCCAGCCCCTGTGCCACCCCTTCTCCTCGAGGTCCTGCCCCCTCAAACTACCCCTTTCCCTGAGGCCCCCCTTCACACCGCCTTTCTCCCTGAGCTCCCACTTCATGCCGCCCCTTGCCCCCAAAACACTGCCCCCCGCCCCTCCCTTCTCTCCCCCATCATCCAGTCGCTCACACTTATGGCCAGTAAAAAGTGGTGGGCCCTGGTCTCCCCTGTTCCGGCACCCCTGGATGAGAGTGGGAGAGGATGAAGAACTCATTTCAAATATAACTCCCCCCGCCCCTCAAAACAGCACAATTTGACAGAAACAGCAAAACATGCACCTAACCAACCCGGGCCAGTCACGCTGTGTTGTGTGTGACATTCCCGTCCTGGGGCGGTTTATGTCTTGGAGAATGTGAACCCTGCAGGCCTGGGTGTTTCTCTACGTAATGTGACCTCACTGCTCCTGATGAGAGCCATTGTTTGTAAATGTTTCAGGAGCAGACATATTTATCATTCATGGACAGACAGACATTTATTCATAATTAGAACTGGTGAAAAATGGCGGGGGTGGGGAGGGTCATGAAAATTGAAGAAGAAACCACTTCCTTCCCCCTTCCCCCCATATTCTTCAAACTTATTTGGAAATGTTTTTCATTATCAAATTTTTGTTTCGTTTTGGTGGGAAAAACTCCATGTTCTCTCTCAAGTGGGCAGAGAAATCCAAAATGTTTTTTTTAAAGAGGGAACTTATTTCAAATGATCAATGTAATCCAAAGTGGCATTTTTAGTTATAAGGTTGCATTGTCAGTGTAAAACCCTTTTGAACCAGCTCTGTTATTGTATAACAAGATGAGTTTACTTTTCGTGATGCATTGTTTGGGCCAGGTTTCCTTGGTCCTGGAAACACTTACATGCATGTTTAACTTTAATTACTGCTGTGAATAATTCCATTTCAATGGGACAACTCTGAGGTCGGGTTTACGCTACGGCCGTATATCGGTGTAACAATGTCTTTTCTTTCTTTTATATGTAAAAGTTCTTGAGAGGTTAAAGCAGGTAAAATACATGAACAGGTTCGGACAGTCCGAGTTTGTCCGTGCAAAGTGACAGCAGAGATGTGGGATCTGCTAGTTTTCCATAAGTCTCTCAGGGTTACCCAGGATAACTTTGGGGATCTCTGTCTCGCATCGGGAATGTTCCCTGAAAGTGTCCAAACAGCTCAGAGATACAGAACCATTCCCTGGATCCATTCTTATAGCTGTCTTCCCCGGAAAGCAGTCTGGCAAGTGTTCCTGTCAGCTCATTGCTAAGTTATCTGTCAAAACACTAGAGTTTTCAGGTGCCTAAGTAGCCCCTGGAATCAGGGTGAAATTATCCTCCCCACCACTATCAAAATTGGAAATGGTGCCCCGGAGTGCACGGTACCCTACCGTAGTTCCCCCGTAGGAACTGCATGAACAGGCAACTCTGCAAGTTATCTGCATGCCTCTGCACGTGACCCCCATGCCTCTCCATTTCCTTGGCCACATGTATCCTGTCCCCATGCTGGCGGCGAATCCAGAAAAAGAGGGAAAGAGCTCACCACTGCGACCACCTGAGGGAGGTGTTGGGTTGAGATCAGCTGGTCAAAGCAGGCAATAGGGACAGAATCTGAGACTTGAAGCTCCTCGAATGACCTCTGACCTTTCTAGACCTGCCCTTCAATGAGACACAGCGATTGTAAAGTTGAATGTGATCGTAACTAGACCCATTTGAAACCCTTCACCACACAAGACAAAGCCCGTAGGATTCATTATGAATTATTTATTTCTCCTCCCCTGGATTCCTGCAGCCACCAGCCACCTTGGAGCTTTCCCTCCTCTCTCCCAGGCTGGGCTCACTTGATGGCAGGAGCTCAGCGCAGGGTCCAGCTTTGCTCTTTCGCTTCCATTCTTCACGTCTTTGGGTGGCTGCATTGGCACCTGAGCAGTCGGATGGAAACACTGAGTCCTCTGTCTCGGCAGGCAGGCCCAGCCGCCAAAGCCAAAGACTCCCTGAGAACAGGGGGAGGTTCGCCTGAACTCTCAGGAGTGGCGGCTGGGCCCATAGGGTAGGGTTACCATATTTGAACTTTCAAAAAAGAGGACACTCCGAGGGTGGGGGGGGAGTTGTAGCCCTGCCCCCTATCTACTCCCTCCCACTTCCTGCACCCTGACTGCCCCCCACAGAACCGCCAACCCATCCAACACCCTCTGCTCCTTGTCCCCTGATCGCCCCCTCCCAGGACCCTGCCCTCTATCTAAGCCTTCCGTCTCCCTGTCTCCAGCTGCCCCCTCCTTAGACCCCTCCACCCTAACTGCCCCCCTAGAACTCCACCCCCTACCTGTCCCCTGACTGCCCTGCCCCCTATCCGCACCCCCGCCCCCTGACAGACCTCCGGCTCTCCCACACCCAACCAACCACTCCCTGTCCCCTGACTGCCCCCACAGAACCCCCAACCCATCTATTCCCCCCTGCTCCCTGCCCCTGACTGCCCCCCCGAACCTCTGCACTGTCCACCCCGCCCCCGCTCCCTGTCCCTTGACTCCCCCGACCCCTCTTCATATGCTCACCCTCTGACAGGCTCCCCCCAGAACCCCTCACCCATCCAACCCCTCCTGCTCCCTGTCCCCTGACTGTCCCTTGGGACCCCATGCCCCTTCTCCAGCCCCCCCAGCCCCCGTACCCTGCTGCTCAGAGCAGTGTGTCTGGGGTGCGGAGCCAGACACAGTGCCGTGCTCCCCCGCAGAGCGTGCAGCTCCCCCTCCGCCCCCAGAGTGCTGCATTGGGAGGGAAATCCTGGACCTTTTCAGAATTTTACAAATTCCTCCCGGAGGGCAATTTAGAACCCCAAAAGCCGGACATGTCCGGGAAACTCCGGACGCATGGTAACCCGACCACAGGGACTCCAGGATCTGCAGCTGCTGCCACCTGTATGGTGAATCCTCCGACTCATCACCAACCAGCTCTTCCCCATTCTCCAACCTGGCCCCACGGTCTGACCGTGCAGGAGAACAGAAACCCTTTGGGACAGCAGGAGAGTCTCCTCAATGCCGCCCTCTTCGCATGGCATCCCGCGGTCACCGTGAAACACGACTACCCTGCCCCCAGGAGTCTCTCAAGGAGCTGCCGGCGCAGTCACTGGGCACCCACTCGTAATGGTCTCGGGCAGTGGCATTGCAGAGGGAGCTGAGCAGACCGTCCCTTCTGTGACTTCCTGAATTGCTGCCAGGACGGATTCTCCTCTGCGCTAGGGAGAGTCCCCGAGGACAAGCAGCTGTGATGCGGGAGGGGGCAAGACAAGCACTCCCCCTGAGCCCTTGACTAGCAGGCAAGCAGGACTCTGGGAGCCAAGGGATCGATGTGTCTTGCTGGGAGAGCAGAGCTGGAGAGCAGAAAAGAGCATTGGAGGAATTGAAGAAAAATCAGTGTCATGGCCGGGTCATGGGCAGCCAGACCTCGTGGTCAGAGGCAGAGTCCACACTCACAAGACAGGAGTCGAGAGTCAGCTGGGTCAGGACACTGGAAGAGCAGAAGCAAAAGACCAAATTGTGTTCAGAACCTCAAGTCAGGTGAGTCACCCTGAGTCCGGATGCCAGGAAATCAAGCCTGGGGAGTGGGAGCAGGAACAGCCAACACACGGTCCAGAGCCGGGGAGGAGCTCGGCTGTTCAGACAGCTTCTTCTTCCTGCTGCTGGTTTAAGGAGGTCCTGGGGGCCTATTAGCTGCTCTGGGACTCTGCCAATAGGAGCCTCAAACTGGGTCTGGACTTCGTCAGTCCTAGGTAAGCAGTTTTTCGTAGGCTTGCAGGTGGCGTGCTGGAGGGTGGCTGCTCCCAGGAACCCTGCAGACCGGGGTTAATGACCCATGGGTCAGGACAGTGAGTGATCTCTCCCCGCTCAAACCTCCTGCACGAAACAGTCTCCAGGGTCCCGGATGCATCCTCTGAGAAGAAAAAAACACAGTCATGAGGACAAATAGGCTATGGAACAGGAGCCCCCTCTTTGTTGCAACAGCCCCAAGTGTCCAGAAGAGTGGACGGTTCTTACCTCCAGGAGATGCCTGGGATCTTCCATCTAAGCCTCAAGGGGACCCCTGTTGCTTGGTCTGACAGGAGGAGATCATCTGTCCCCACTGCTCCCTGCGCTGGGCTGGCTGCAGCACACATCTGTGTAAGAGGCTGGGCCAGAGAGATGTTACAATCAGGGTCCAGGCACCCCAGAAGGAGAACAGAGGGTCTGAAACCAGAAGACGAAGCAATCAAATCAGCGGATTCGACAGAGAAGTTTTCTACCCTACAGGGACATCAAAGAAGGTCTGTTAGGAAAGCTGAGATGTTAGTCTGGAAACTGCTAAGATAAACATTGTGACTTATTAAGATTCAATTTTAGTCACTACAAAGTGTGTTGTGTTTTGTGTGTCTCTTTGAAATGTGTCTCTTTCTCTTGCTTAGTATCACTTAAATCTCTTCTTTGTTACTATGCTTCCCAAACCACCTCAGTGTTGTGTGTTCCAGTGAAGTGTGAGTCTCCAGCCTACCCAACAGGCTGAGCTGTGCCCTGTCTCTCTGAAGGTAATGAATAATTTCTGAGCGGTGCTGGGCCCAGAGTCCAAGGGCAGTTCACCAGACATCTCGTGGGAAGCCCAAAGAGACCAAAGGAGCAGGAGAGATTCCGGCCCCACTGACCCATGGGAACTTGCCACAGAAGAGCCTACACAGGGCTCCAGACACAGCCACTTTGGGTGTGTACCAGAGTTCACTCACCGCTAGATGCTGGCCAGGCCTCGTGTCATTGCTTTCTCGCTGGGCTAGCAACCCCGCTGATACTCACTCTTGCAGTTTGTCGGCTGGGAACTCAGCCGACCAACCAGGTGACTGTTCTTTACTCCACTCCTTCCTGGGTCGTGCTCCTTGCAAACAAAGTCCCAAAATGTCTTGAACAGAAACAAGGCCTTCCACCCTCGTGGGGAGTTCTTCCTCAGCCTGATTTCGATTCGGCCTGCCCTTCTTGGGTTTCTATGGTCTTCTATGTCCCCTTCCTTAGGGATGGTGAGAGAAGCCAGTCCTACCCTGGACTCCAGGGTTTGGCCCAAAGCCGTCTACTGAACAGCTCGCTCTGCTTCTGGACTTTTGCTGCTGTTTTCCCTTCTTTCCTCTCCGTTGGGGCTCACTTGGTCATCATTTGGCTTAGCCCCAGGCTAGGCAGCCATAGGCCAAGCCACCCTGTTAGATACCCTCCTCCTTCCAATCCTCTCCAGCCCGGCTGACAGGTTTGCTGAGGGGATGGTGAAACCCCATTGCTGATCAGAAGGAGGTCAGAGTCTGTTCTCTAGGAGCTGAAGGTCCATTTGTCCTGCTGCGGGAAGTGGAGCTGGAGAGCGGAGATGTTAGGTGAAAGAGACTGCATGATGGAGTTGGAGACTGAGGGACGGGAGCCTCCTCCCAGAAACGCTCCCAGGAGAACAGGTTTGAGGAGGAGTTCTCTAGGGAGCCTCTTGCTTGGAAAAAAACAAGGGTGGCACATTGATGAAGATGTCTCTGTCCCAGGGATGGGGGAAGCTCCCAGCCAGGCTATGCAGCAGGGATCCCATTTCTCCCCCAAGAAACCCATTTTGCCCAAAGAAGTCAATGGCTCTTACCTCCAAGAGGGAGCGGGCTCTTCCCTCTCAGCCTCTTTGAGAACTACCACTGCTTGGCTTTTTTAGGATAAGGGACCTGTCCCCACTGCTCCCTGAGGTGCTTCAGCTTCTGACTGCACCCATCTGGGAGGCTGTCACATATGCCAGGGCCTAGAAGACATGCAGGGAGGAGGCTCCTCTTCATGTCAGACTCTGAGAGCCCAGAGAAGGGCCAAAGGAAGAAAAAAGGGCAGGAGATGAAGCTTGCCCGGAGCCTCTGTCCCATCCTCACCTCCTCAAATGTGGAGCTTCCTGAGCTTCAGTTGGGCAGACA
The DNA here is from genome assembly GCF_965140285.1 of Lepidochelys kempii. NCBI lineage: Eukaryota > Metazoa > Chordata > Testudines > Cheloniidae > Lepidochelys > Lepidochelys kempii. The sequence goes on along the minus strand of NC_136393.1, from coordinate 43,192,224 downwards.
GTCTGTAGCCCTGACACAAAGGTCCTTCTGCGCCATATGGGGCAGGAAGATCTCTGCCTGGGAGCACCGGAAATGGGATGGGGGTGAGATCAAGGAAAGAGGGGAGGGATATGGGTGTGAGGGAAAGAGCTCCTGCCCCAGATGAAGGAATTTGGGGGGCCGAGGGAAGGACACAGCTCCACAGAGAGGAGAGAGAGTTCCTGTGAGTGCCAGGGGCCTCCATTTGTGCTTCCACTAGCCCCCCATTTACAGTGAGACAGAGCAGTACCTGCAGCAGGGAGCGGGACTTGCTGAACAGGGAGGGGAACCTTGAAGAGCATCAGATGAACCACAGCCCTTGCAGCGCCTCGGGCATCTGGTGCAAGTGCCGGATGATGTGAAGCTGGCCCATGACCTTGGCTGTGACATCCTCATGCTGCAGGGGAACGAGAACATGTCAGAGACTGAGACACTCCCCAGGAATCAGGGAGGATGAAGGGCACCTGGAACCAGTGCCATCATTTCCACCCAGCAGCTGCTCATGTCTGAGTGGTGGATTCACCCTCCTGACCCCCAGGATGGAGGCTTGCTGTCCTCTCTAGTGACCTCCAGTGCCAACCCCCCTCCTTGTCGGGTGAGCTCCTGCCACTTCCCCATCAGTGCCCCGACAGCTGTTCCACCTCCAACCCACCTGGGGACACCGCTCAAGTTCGGAGAACCCTCTCCTCCACCCCCACCTCCATCCCCACCCAGGTAGGGCAGGGAGGGGGCTCTAGAAGGGTGGCGGGGGGAGGGAGGGATTCTGGCAGCAGTGAAGTGGGATGGGGAGAGCTTGAGACCTTTCCCCAAGACACCCCAGTGCCAAAACCTGAAACCACAGGATGGCAGCCCTGGGGAACGGGACAGGTCAGGAGCCCCTGACGACTGAATCCTCCCAATCTCTCAAGAGTGGGTCCAGCCCTACCAGCAGCAAGACCCGCTTCCCACGCCCATGTGCCTCAGTCAGTCACCATCACCAGTCAGTCCTTGGCCTCCCAGGATGCCAGGGATGGGAGCAACTCTCGATGGTGGCTCGGGTGACATGGACACTAGGCCGTGGGGAAATGGGTGCAGCTCTGTGGGGCAGGAAAGGTTCCCAGAGGGCACTTAGGGGACTCAACTGTCCTTCCCAGGAGTGATAGCAGAGCACCACATCCGAAGAACAGAAGTCCATGAAGGCCAGAAGTCCCCACTAGGCTCCTTGCTACCAGGCCAGCGAATGGCGAGAGGATGGGAAGGAGGCCCTGGGCCCCACCCCAAGCTTCTGAGTCGAATGCAGCTGCTTACCGTGACCCCCATCAGTTGCTGGGCTTCCCCCAGGAGGGAGTAGACCAGCACCAGCCCAGCCTGGCTGACACGCAGCAGGGGGTCGTGGATGGCCAGCAATGCTGTCTGTACGAAGGATCTTCTCTGCCCGACGGAGAAGAATTTTCCAAAGACCTAAAACCAAGAGAACATGAGGCTCGAGCAGATTGCCCAGAGCCAGCCTCCAAGTCCTGGCGGTACAATGGCATCTCGTGCCCCAAAGGGTGGGGAAGAGAGCTGCTGTGGCCAAGGCACTTCATTCCCTAGGAGGCTTTCAGGGTCCCAGGGCTCAGGGAAGCCCCTTTATTAAAAGGTGGCAGATGCTGAGGGACCAAAGCCTCCAGTGGCTCTTTCGGGAAGGCAATTTATGGCAGGGGCCAGGATGGGCTGGAAATGGATCTCTAATGTGTGTGAGCAGGCCCACTCTGCTGTGCAGGGCACAGAGACGACAGGGGACCCTGTCTTGCTTCCAGCAGAGAGATCTCCTGCACCTCAGCGGCTAGAGGAGTGTGCGTGTGTTGTTACGGGGGGAGGGGGTTGGAGCTGACAGACCAAAGGTCTCTTCCCCCAGCTAAGTGATTTCTCTAGTTGCTGGCTATGGCCTCTGCAGCTCCTTGGTTTCTTCAAGGGGAATCCAACCTGCAGCCTGACAAGAACACGGAGACTCCTGGCCCAGTCCCAGTGTGGGACCTTTAGCACCAGCGTGTCCCACTGGTTGCTGGATGAGGAACTCTGAGCTGGAAATAAGGAGCGGGCTCTTTTCCTGTCTCCAGGAGGCATCCACTGCAGGGAACCCAGCCAGCCCCACTCCCTGAGCTGTGTCATGCCCTGGCACAGTGCCCTTACCTCCCCCACTCTGGCTGTGTTCTTGTAGCCCAAGAGCCGGCTGTCCTGGTGCCAGTCATAGCACCAGAGATCTTCCGCCTCATGTATGGTCAGGCCTGGAAGAGAGAGAGAGAGAGACTTTTCTCCTCATTCTGGTTGCAGTTTCTGTGTCCTTCCAAGCCCATTGGTGGCTGCACAGTGGAGTGGAGAAGAACAGAGGCAGAGAGAGATTTGTCCTCCGGCTGGGGTCAGTCTGAGAGAAATGGTCTGAGGTCCCATTATCAACCTGTGGTCACTCTCAGTCCCGTATTGGGTTCCGTGTCCCAGCTGGGTTCCTTACCCCTCTGTTGGAGCAGCAGTTGGTAGAGCCGGTAAGTCCCCTCCCTGGCCTGCCGGCTGATGTCCTTGTCTGGCTCACTGACAAACAGAGCCAGCTGGGCCACATGGTGACCCATCCGAGGGAACTCGGCTGAGATCTAATGGAAGGGAGAGCAGAGGGGACTCCATCAGCATTTTCCTCTCAGCTCCCTGTCCTCCCTGGGCCAGAGGGCTCCTTTCTCTTAGCCCCTCTGCAGGAGATGCTGGGGGAGAGGAGCTTGAGATCGACCCTTCATTTGCTCTGCTGCCAAGGGAGCCCGCAGCTGCTTTGGGATGCCAAGCAGGGGCTGGAGCATGGGCCCCTTAAAGGCCCAGGGACAACACTGAACCAGGACAAGAAGAACTTGACTCAAGCCTAGCTCAGTCCTGCTCTGACCCTGCCTCCCTATGAAGAACCCTCCTAAGCCACAGCCCCGGCAGCAGCAGCAGATCCTGCAGCCCACTGGAGCCAGCCCGCCTCCGCCTGGAGCCAGCAAGCTGGGCTCGGAGCCCACTTACATCAAACTCAGGGAGGGTGACTGTGTATCTCAGCAGGGCTGTGCTGCTCCTGATAGCCCTGGCTCGCTCCTGCGACACCCTGGACACGACCCAGAGGTTGACATGCTGTGGGGAAAGGAGGCAGGTCAGACTCAGTGGCCAGCTGCTCCTGCTTTGCAAATGAGCCCCATGCCCCCAGCCCCAGGGGCCTGAGACATTCTGCGCAGGGGGCAATAGCTGAGTCCTTGATGGCAGAGCTTTAGAAGGGGATTCTTTCCCCCAGGACGCAGCTTGTACCCTTCAGGTCACAACTTCTCAGAGTCTCTCTAGACTGGGACAATGTTCGCGGTCGGGGCTGGTCCCATCCTCCCAGAACTCCTGATTCCTGAACAGTTCACCAGAAAGAAGATTGAACCCTTGGCCCTTCCTTGCTATGCAAATCCTTGGGGGGATGTAGGGAGTGACTGAGAGCACAATCCCCCCAGGAATTTCAGAGCAGATCAGAGGGAAGGGCTGATTCCCTGGGCTCCTCCTCTTTCTCTAGGAAGGAGCATGTGCCTCTTCTCTGAGAACCATCTCCCCAATCTCATGGGCTCTGTGTGTTGGAGGGGTGGGGGAAGGGTGGGTTTTCAGACTCTCACTCCCCAAGACAGCCAGGAGCCCTGTGCTTAGTGCTCAGCAGAACCAGGCAGAGCTCTGGCTTGGAGTCCCAGCTCCTTCCTCTGTCCCTCAAGAAGGAAGGACCTGACACTACATTGCACTGACCTCCCCAACCAAGGACGGCCCACTGGGGACCCAGCTAGGAGGACAGAGTAGAAAATGCATCTTCCAGTCTCTCCTTACCAGTCCCCCAGAGAGTTACGGTCAAATGGGGCTCACCTCCAAGATGAAGTGGAGCCTGTCTGTGTCTGGGGACTCTGCCAGCAGGTTCCCCAGCATGGCATCCAGGACCTCTGGGATGACTTTCTGCAGAGTCTGCAAAGCATGGGTCAGAGTTAGGGAACCTGGGCCTACACGTGCCACAGGATGGGAAGAGGAGTCTCTGGGAAGCACTGGGGAGACTCCCAAACACATCTCCCGGCCTCTCTCCTTCACATCCCACTGCAGGCAATTTGCAAGAATTGATGACCCCTGGACCTTTAATCCATGAGCTTAGCAGGTCTCTGCAGAGGGCCTTGTAGGCAGAAGAGTATGAAACAGCCAAGTTGCTATGGATGGAACCTGGGCTTCTGGGCCAAACACGGCTTAAGAAAGAAAGAAAGAAAGAAAGAAAGAAAGAAAGAAAGAAAGAAAGAAAGAAAGAAAGAAAGAAAGAAAGAAAGAAAGAAATCCCCCAGGGAGGGGTAATCTCTTCCCTGCTGGAGGGAAGGATCCAACCCTGCAGCTTGTTCCATCTCTGCTACCCCACCCCGAAATCTGGAGCTCCAGCGAATCAAGGGAGCAGGGACCAAGGACTGCTCTGGAAGAGGAGGAGGATGGAGGAGGAGGAGGTACCTGGATGCCGGTGGTGTCCTTCTCCGTGCCCAGGGTGAAGACGGAGTGAAGGGCAGCTCGCAAGAGGTGGGTCTCTAGGGCTGGCTCCAGGGCAGGTTTCATGGTGCTGGCAAGAGAGAGGAGCTGGTATTAGACTGTGCAGTATGGGGGTGGGACTGTCGCCAACACGGACACCAAGCCACAGGGATAGAGGCACAGGCTGGCGAGAACGGAAACTGAGGCACTTAGCTAGGGAATGACAAGGCCAAGGCGTCCCAGACAGACAGTGGCAGGACAGGAATAGCTCCTGTTCCCTGGAGCCTGCTGCCCCTCCTGTATCTGAGCCCGGGAGTGAGCCCCTCCCCAAGGCCCCTGTCATGTGATGGGAGTGAAAAGAAGAGCCCCGCCAGGAGAGAGTGACCCTCCCCACCCCACCATCTCTGCCAGAGGCACCACTCTTGGGAGGTGACTTGGGAGGGGCAGTGACGGTGACTCCCAGCCTTGGGCCTGATCAGCACTGGGGTGAGGGGAGTCGGCGGGGTGGGGGGTGGGGCTGTCTCGGTACCAGAGGTAGCCCACTGCAGCCAGGGAGTGGGCGAGGACGGCGCTGGGTGACGAGTCATCGGGAAGCTCCTCGATGAGCTCCTGTGAGACGCGAAGGAGACAAAGGAGCATGTGAGATTCAGGCCCAACTGACACCTCCCAGTGAGGAGATGACACAGCCAGTGCCCCACATGGCCAGCAGGATCCCCCACCACCTCCCACTCCCTTCCTGCCCATCCGACTTGTCCCCCTTCCCGGATTCCTGCCCAGCTCGCTCCCAATCCCCTTCTCTCCTCCTCCCTGTCAAAACTGCCCCCATTCAGCCCCATCCCGACGACCGAGCTGGGACCCTGAGATTCCTTGTCCCACACTCTGAGCTGCCCCCCAGCCCCACAATTCTCCCCCTCCCTCCAGCTGCCGTATGGCGTGTCTCACTCACCACGATCCTCTTCACCACAGCCGCCTTGCAGCAGCGCGGCTCCAGCGTGTCCTCCCCTCTCTCCCATGCAGCCAGACATGCGGGGTAGACGGCCTGAAGGAACAGGAGCTGCTGCCCCTCATCCTGGACCCACCAGGAGTGGGGTATAGTGAGAGAGAACCTGTTAGCTAGGGACCTTCCTGCCCCACCCACACCATCTCCAGGGCTCAGGCCTCAATGGGGGATTGTGGGGACCCGCCTATTCTCCAAATCCCCCACCACTCCTACGCAAGCAGGATCAGGAACTGGGACAGTGCCTGTGGGGGGAGAGGACCTCGGCTGTTGTGGGACAAACACCCCCATCTTGGGGGTCCCACATCATGGATGTAAAAGGGCCCCATTAGGGGTGGTGGATCAGGAGGGACAAGACCCTCGGCAGGGGGTGGGGATGCTGGGAAGGGACAGGGCAATCTTGGTTCCAGCCCAGATGGGGAGCATTTGTACCTTATCTCTGCACTGGAGCTGCTCTCGGATGACTTTGAGAGCAGCTTCATCTTTGGCCACGTCCACCCCTTCCTCCTGCTCCGAATCCAGGGGGGTCCCTGCACCAGGGAGGGAAGGACAGGGGCGTGGTGGGCAGAGCAGGATTCAAGACCCCCCTTCCCACCTCAGGCACCCAGGGCAGATCGGGCCCCAAACCTCCCTCTCAGGGATGTCTTCAGCCCCCAACAGGTGCCGTAGCCCAGAGCAGAGCCCCCCTCCCCTGCCCAGGACTCCAGGGGAGGTGCCGATTCCCCCGGCCCCGGAGCAGCAAGGACCAAAGTGGCAGCAGCTCTTCACACCCCCACCCCCAGGTCCCCGTGCGGAAGGGGCAGCTGTGTGACGGCCGCTGCTCTCAGTGGGGTTCGCGTGGCTCAGGCCAGACTCCTGGGCTGGGGACCCCCCCGCATATCACTGGGAGAGCGTCTGGGCCCAGGGTGTTCACATCCCGTCCTCACCCCTCCCGGAGCCCAGCCTGGCTCCTCACCTGGAACAAAGCAGTGGCCTCCATCGGCCTGGCTGCTGCCAGAGGCCCAGGTGCTGCCGCTGTCCCAGGCTGAGCTGCCGGTGCTGGGACAGGGACCTTCCACCTCCTGGCCGGCGGGGGCTGGAAGGTCCTCAGAGACCGGGCAGGGCGATGCCTCCTGATGGGAATGAGGGCTGGGCTCCTGGGGCCGCTGCTGCCCACACAACAAGCCCCAGAGCCACCCTGCCCGGCGCCCCTCCTGGGCTGGGTCCTGTCTGCCAAACCGCAGCCTGGGCCAGCTCCACTGGGGCCTGGTCGGGGCCTCTCCCAGCTCGGCGCCTGCGCCGGGAGCCGGGGTCCTTTTCCAGAAGGCCGGGCACTTCCGCCGTCTGGGCTGGACGGGAGCTGCTTCCCCGCCAGCGGGGACGCAGGGCTTGCTCTGCCCCTTGGGAAGATGGCAGCTGCTTCCCTCAGGCTCTGGGGCCACCTGCAGAGCCTTCCTCCGCAACATCCGCAGGAGCCTGGCCATCCTGTAACCGAGCGGGGAGCAGGTGTGAGTCTGGGCTCAAGGCAGCCTTTCATTCCTGGGCCTTTTCTGTCCCTCCTCCTCCCTGCTCCAACCACAGCCGCCCCCTCTGCCCCCACAGGAGTGCAGGGAGTGCCATCTACACACACGGGCAGGAGTTCATTGCATGATCTGCGCCCAACGTTCCCCCTCATAATCCCTGCTGCTGCAATATCCAGGAAGTCTCATCCTTTTCCAGCAATGAGGTCAGTCCCAAAGACCATCGGTTACTCTGGACAAGCAGCCCCCTCCTGTCGTCCCAGGCCACTCTCCCGCCCAGGCTAGAGAAGGAACAGAACTCAGGCGTCCGGACTTCTCCTGGGAAAAGACCCTCGGCACAGGAAGCACAGGGCCCTCCTCATTCCCCATTGATTTCCAGACTCAGCAGCTCACAGGGTCTGGCCCAGTTCAGAGACTCTCAGCCTGGGGAACAGTGTCCCACAAGGGAAGGGCTGGGAGCCCCACTGCTGGAACCTTTCCAAACACACTGGAGACGGCTCTGGAGAAGCCCCTGCCTGGCATAAGAAGGAGGGGCTCTTGGGGGCTGTTTGCAAAGGAAATCCCCCTTTGGAGATAGTCTCTCCCCGTTTCTGCCTCTCCCCAGACAGACAGGGGAAGCCACCGAGGAACCCGAATGCCACTCACTTGCTCTCAGTGATGGGATAATGGATGGCGGATGTTCAGGGTCAGCAGACGTCCCTCGCCCTCCTCCTCACTCTCCAAGCCCAAGGCAGGCTGGAGAGGGTGGTGACCTCAGGAGTTACCCTGCCCAGCCAGCAGGCAGGGTGATGACACGAGGGCGATCGACTGGCTGTGAAAACAAGAGTCTGTCTGATTGCCAAGGGACGGAGAAACTCAGCCAGCAGCAGGGGGGTGCAGAACACGGCCCTAGGGCAGAGGTGATAGCGCCTCCGGGATCCTGACATCCCAGCACTTTACACACCTTCCTGCAGCCTCCCAAACCCACTGGGCTGTAGCGATGGGACCCCAAACCTACTGACGGCAAACGGACTCAGCTACCAGCTCAGGGTCACACCGAGTGTCAGAGCCATGGATGGATCCCTTCACTAACCACGGCCGCACACTCCCTCCCACAGCTGGCAATTGCAACCAGGCCCTAATGTCTGGTCCCCCTGCCTTTGAGAGGGAGTGTCACTCCTGCTTCCATTGCTGCCTATTGATCTGTGGGACTTTGGGCAAGTTGCTCCCCCTCTCTATGGCTCTCTGGGACTCACATCCCTGAATGGACTTTAAAAAAGACAATGGTTAAAGTTTGGCCCCAACTAGTTCTTGTTTCTCAAGACTAGCCATTTTAGCAAAGTTTAGAATTCTTGACATTCAACACCTGGAAACATCCCTTTCTCCTTCGCAGATGGCCTTAACATCCCTTATCTCACCCAGGCTCCCTGCTGCCTGGAGTTAGAGAATTGACCCTGTTCCCATTGGACCTACCGAAGGTGTCACACAGCAAAGCGGTGACGGAGCCAGAAAGAGAAGACAACAGTCCTGATTCCTGTTCTGACTAACAGACAACAACCCGCCAGAGGCAGGATAAAGCCCAGGAAATCAGATGTGAACATTTTCATGGAAACCGTTTTCTGTCAGAAAATCCATTCAGACAAAACCACTTTGTTTCTTGAAATCATAAGAAGTAGGATGAAAATTCTTTGCAAAAATATTTGTTTCCAAAACAAGAGCATCTCCTGTTTGTCACAGTGCAGTCAACTGTTTCGTCGTACACAAAGGGGACACACTATGATCTAGCAAAAAGAAAAGGAGTACTTGTGGCACCTTAGAGACTAATGAATTTATTTGAGCATAAGCTTTCGTGAGCTCCAGCTCACTTCATCGGATGCATCTGTAGCTCACGACAGCTGTAGCTCACGAAAGCTTATGCTCAGGTAAATTGTCCTCCTATTCTTTTTGCAAATACAGACTAACACGGCTGCTACTCTGAAACCAACTATGATCTAGAAAATTAGATGAGATGCTTCAGTCTGAGCTAAGTAGTTGCTGCTCTTCACAATTTCAAAAGAATAAAATACAAATAAAAGAGAATATTAGGTCATAATCAGATATGGCTCAGTGTGATCGGACACCGCCTAGTCTGCACTGCTCCGAGTGACACTCTTCAGTGGATCCCCAGCATCCACCCATGGCGAGGTAGGTGGGAGAGGATTGTTATTCGTACTTGACAGAAGGAGAAACGAAGGCTGAGAAAGGAGCAGGGACTTGTCTTAGCTGATGCAGCCAGCCAGTAGCAGAATTGCTCTCAAATGAGCTACAGACCAGCAATTGTTCCTAGTAATTATGCAGCAATTATTTGAGAAGAATTGGAATGTTCAAGAGGATCATGAACTGCTCCGAGACAATGAATGGAGAGCAGCATCCACATTGGTCAGACATATAACTGGTTGTGGCTTATTTGCTTGGTCATAAAAGAGAACAACAAAGACCAGATTTTCCTCCCTGTCAATAGCCCCCTCCTCAGCTGATCAAGGTTGAGACTTTGAAGGGTGGGAGGCTAAGGGTTCTCATCAAATAGCCCAAAGAATGGCCCTGATCACCACCGAGGCAATCACTCTCGGAGCCCTATTCCAGTCTCCTCTCTGTGAGGGCCTCCCAGAACCCACCCGGCCCCCGCTCCACACACAGAACACCTGGTGGTGGGAGGAGAGCAGAGGAAAAGGACAACGAAAGCAAGAAGAGAAAGGTAGGAGGGACAGAGGAAAGGGAAAACAAAAAGGAGAAACCCCAATGTCCCCAGTGATTCTAAGGGACAAAGTCCTAGGTCGGAAATAAAATACTGCCCCCACAATCTAATGTTTTCCTTTCCTAAAAATCAGCCGGCACCTGATGGATCAGACTGAACAGGTTCCAAACCTCTCCGAGGCTCTTACCTTCTATACAGGGACGTCTGTTTTTGAGCAAAACCACTACAAGAAAAGGAGAAAACTCCAAAGAGGGTCCTCCTTGCGCTCACGACCGTGAAAGTGAATGCTCTCTCAGTCCTCCAGGAGAGACCTCGAGAAGGAGACGTGCTGAAGCAAAGCCACAGGGATCTCCGAGGTTGCCCCTGTCCTGCACCCCTGTCCTGCCTGGCTGATGTCAAGATCTCTCTGTGAGATCATCGCCTCCCCGCCACCTTTGTCCAATAGGCTGAGGTCCTGCCAAAGGCCCTTGTGATGTCACTGCCACACCCACCCCTCCCCTGCAGTGCTGATGTCCTGCCCCTGTCCAGCCACACTGGATGTTTCAGCTGCTTCCCCGGGATCACCCCACGCAATGTCACTTCCTTGTGGGGTGACACTGACTACACAGTAGAACACAGAGGTTCTTCCCCAGGCCGCAATTAGGTTTTCACAAGTTAGTTGACTTTATGGCCAGAAGCAACCGTTAGAGCATTTAATCTGATCCCCTGCGTATCCTAAGGCCTCCTGTATATCAGAAGAGCTGGGCTTTTCTTTTACTCAAATGTTTTCCAGAAAGGCATCTAGTCTTTATTCGAAGAGATCAAGAGATGGAGAATCCATCATTTCTCTTGATAGTTTGTGCCAATGACAAATCACCCTCTTACAAATCCGGGTCTTATTGTCATTATACTTTTTCTGATTTCTGCTTCCATCCATGGGGTCTTGTCATGCCTTTCTCTGCTACATAAAAGAGCCCTTTTATACTCAACATTTTCTCTCCATGAAGTCAAGCAACTCACCTCTCATTTGTCTTTTGTGTATACTAAACAGATTGAGCTTTTTCAATGTCTCATTAGAAGGCATCATCCCCATCACTCAATTACGAATCTTTTCTGTACCCTCTCCAATTGTTTTAACATAATATTCAAAATGTGGACACAAGAACTGGATTCAACATTCCAGCATCAGTCTCACCAATGCTCTTTCACTTCCCTTTCCATTCTCACTACTCTATCCATCCAAGAATGGCTTTAACCTTTTTTACCACAGTTTCATATTGACAGACCATGCTGAGCAGCTCGTCCACTATGGCCCCGAAATCCTTTTCAGGGTCAATGCTTTCCAGCGGATCGTCCCCCATTCTGTAGGGTGCCACCTGACTCCTTTGTTACTGAAGCTATGGGGTTGCATTTGGCTTTATTAAAACCTAATTATTTAGTAAGTATTTTAGAAGAACTAGCCCATTAGAGAGAGAATCGTGAATTACTCAAAGACAATGAATGGAGAACAGCGGCAAGAGCAATCAAATACATGTTTGGTTATGGCTTATTTCCTTGGTCTTAAAAGAGAGTAACGAGGACCTGAGTCTCCTCCCTCACAATAGCCCCAAACTCCCCCAATCAGCACTGAGACTCTGAGAAGCACAAAGCTGAGAGTCCTCACCAGATGTCCCAGGCCACCACCGGAGGGAGTCACTCTTAGAGCACCATTCCAGCCACATGTCTTTGGGAGGGCCTCCCGCAATGAGAGTTGGAGTGCAACCCCCCATCCCCAACTCTACAGGCACAGACAGGTCCTGGTGGTGAAAGGAAAGCAGGGGAAAAGGACAAAGATGCAAGAGAAGACAAGAAAGGAGGGAGAGGCAGGAAAAGGGAAAACAAAAAGGAGAAACCCCAATGTCCCCAGTAATTCTAAGGGACAAAGTCCTAGGTCGGAAATAAAATGCTGCCCCGACAATCTAATGTTTTCCTTTCCTAAAAATCAGCTGGCACCTGATGGATCAGACTGGTCAGGTTCCAAACCTCTCTGAGGCTCTTACCTTCTATACAGGGACGTCTGTTTTTGAGCAAAACCACTACAAGAAAAGGAGAAAACTCCAAAGAGGGTCCTCCTTGCGCTCACGAATGTGAAAGGGAATGCTCTCTCAGTCCTCCAGGAGAGACCTCGAGAAGGAGACGTGCTGAAGCAAAGCCACAGGGATCTCCGAGGTGGCCCCTGTCCTGCACCCCTGTCCTGCCTGGCTGATGTCAAGATCTCTCTGTGAGGTCATCGCCTCCCCACCACCTTTGTCCAATAAGCTGAGGTCCTGCCAAAGGCCCTTGTGATGTCACTGCCACACCCACCCCTCCCTTGCAGTGCTGATGTCCTGCCCCTGTCCAGCCACATTGGATGTTTCAGCTGCTTCCCCTGGATCACCCCACGCAATGAGCGTTCATTGTGGGCTCAAGCCCAACACAGTAAAACGTCAGAGGCTTCTCCCCATGCTACGCTCAGTTTTTCATAAACTAGCAGACTTTATGGACAGAAGAGACAGTTAGAGCATGTCATCTCACCCCCTGCCTATCACATGCTTTCTGTAGAGCATAGTAGCTAGTTTTTGACTACACACATTCCAGAAAGCCATCTCGTCTTCATTAGAAGACATCAAGAGGTGGGGAATTCCCACCACTTCCCTTTCTAGTTTCTTCCTTTGGTGATTCATCCTCACGGTTGAATATGTGTGCCCTCTTTCTAATATGAATTGGTCTCTTTTGAGTTTCCAGCCACTGGGTCTTGTTATTCTTTTCTCTGCTAGATTAATGAGCCCTTTCATACCCGATATTTTCTCTCCATGAAGTCACTTCAACGACGTCACCTCCTGATCTTTTTTATCATCGAAACAGGCTGAGCTCTTTCAATAGCTCACTCGCAGGCATTTTTCTCCAGCCCACAAAACGTTTCATTGCTTTTTGCTGCCCCATCTCCAATATTTCCAAATCTTTTTTCAAAGGTGGACGCCAAAACTGGATGCAGGATTCCATGATCAGTCTTCCTCATGGTGTGTCACCTCCCTATGCTCCTCACTGCTCTTTTCATACATCTAATGATGGCTTAGCCCTGTTCACCACAGCATCACCTTGGGTGCTCATGTTCAATGGCTTGCCTAGCATAGCCCTAAATCCTCTTCACACTCAGTGCTTTCCTGGATACACTTCCCCACTCTGTAGGTGTGGCCTACATGCTTTGTCGCTAGCTATAGGACCCTTCATTTGGTTCTTTTCCAACTTGTTTTCTTTGAATGGCTCCAGCTTACCAAGGGATCCGATTGCTCTGTGTCGCTGCCCTTTCCTCATCATTAATTACCACTCTGCTACTATTTTATCACCCACCAATGTTAGCAGAAGTGAAATTTTATTTGGGTTGCGGTTCATTGATATTTATTTTCAAGAAATAGTCCTTGAGAGCCTCTTCATATCCCTCGTGCCCATAACCTGCTCCACACAGCACAGTGAGAAAAGGCCGCCCAGCCCAGCTCTGCCCTAGGGGCTAAGCACAGAACAAACGTAGGAGCTTGTGTCATCCATAGCTTCAGAACAACATGTGGGGGTCATCAGCTTACAAAGACACTCTAGACCGGTAGCGTAGACAGGCCCCAAATGTATCTAAGTGTCCCGCCTTGCAAAACAGGAGAGAAAAAAACATAACCTTGAGTAGCTTTATTTTATAGTCGTGGAAACTGAGGCACACAGAAGCAAAGAGATTTGCTCATGGTCAAAAAGTCAGGAATAGAAAATGGCCCATCTGCTGATAGTCAGTCCTGGGCCCTAGCCGTGTTTGTCCTGGCTTCTCTGCTTCAGCTCCAGTAACAACCCGAGTTGAGGTTTTCTTCCTCTCTGTGTCCTTTAACTTCACGTCACTGGAGAAGAAAGATTGTTTCTGACCAGCTGGGTCTAATGCTTAAAAACCTTAATTTTTTTCTTTCGCTAGGATAACGCTGGGCATTTTCTCTCATTCACTTTCCTTTGGAATAATTTCAATCCAGTCCAAAGGATTTCCTCTTCCATTGTGTCTTCAGCACCTTTCCTAGCAAACAGTTACTGTTCAAGCCCAGGTTTCCAGTTTCAGGCTGTCCCAGGGTGAGATGGCCATGAAAGGGGTAGTAGCTCAACTGAACCTATCCCCAGGTGAAGGGAATAAGTGCAGGGGTCACATGAGAAGGAGCAGGATGTATCTAGGGTCCAGGCCTGTTGGGCGATATAAGAACAGCCTGTGCTCAGCCAGGAGAGAGACCCGCAATGGGGGCAGGCCTGGGAGGGGCTTGGATAGTCCTTTCAAGTCAGTTTCGGTACACATTAGGGGATGGAACAGCCAAGCTGCTAGGGTTGGGAGCTGGGCCTCCTGGCAGTGTCCAGGAACGAAAGCACAGCACCTGCCAGGAGGGGAGTCCCCACAGAGGGACACCGTCATCTCCCAGGAAGGGAAAAGGCTCTCACTGCCATTTCTTAACCTCATGGGGTGTTCTCCTGCTCCGCCAACCCCACCCCTATTTCAGCATCTCCAGGTGCCTGAGGGAGCAGGAACCAGAGGCCATCCTGCAGCTGGGACAGAGATGGAGGTTGATGACCTACCTGCCCGTGGTGACCATGGTGCAGGACAGCCCTCAGGACATGCAAATGCAGCTCCAGATCTACAGAATGCAGCTTCCCTTTGCTGGCACGAGACCTTGCAGGTTGCGGGGGGTGAGACAGGCACTAACTTTTGGTAACCCTCAGTGGGATCAGAGGGTAATGGTTTGTAGAAAGTGGTGTTGGAGAGCGTTACAAAAACTAGGCAAGCCATTTACAACACACACTTTGTTTCTCTACAAAAGAAAAAGGACACTAAACTCTCTAAACTACTACATGCCACAAGGGGCTACAACAGTGGTTCTCTTAACGCACCCACCAATATTGTTAATGTATCCACCCATACTTTTAGCCCAGCAGAAGAATCTGTCCTATCTCGGGTCCTCTCCTTCTGCCCCTCCACCCCCATGAATATGATACCGTTCTGTGGTGACCTAGAATCCTATTTTCGACGTCTCCGACTCAAGGAATATTTCTAACATACCTCTGAGCAACATACTAACCCACAGAGACCTTCCTACCAAGACGACAAAAAGAAGGATTCTGGGTGGACTCCTCCTGAAGGTCGAAACAACAGACTGGACTTCTACAGAGAGTGCTTCCACCGACGTGCACGGGCTGAAATTGTGGAAAAGCAGCATCACTTGGCCCATAACCTCAGCCGTGCAGAACACAACGCCATCCACAGCCTCAGAAACAGCTCAGACATGATAATCAAGAAGGCTGAAAAAGGAGGTGCTGTCGCCATCATGAATAGGTCAGAATATAAAAAAGAGGCTGCTAGGCAGGTCTCCAGCACCACTTTCTACAAGCCATTACCCTCTGATCCCACTGCGGGTTACCAAAAGAAACTACACCATCTGCTCAAGAAACTCCCTGAAAAAGCACAAGAACAAATCTGCACAGACACACCCCTAGAACCCCGACCTGGGATATTCTATCTGTGACCCAAGATCCATAAACCTGGAAATCCTGGATGCCCCATCATCTCAGGCTTTGGCACCCTGACTGCAGGATTGTCTGGCTATGTAGACTCTCTCCTCAGGCCCTACGCTACCAGCACTCCCAGCTATCTTCGAGACACCACTGACTTCCTGAGGAAACTACAATCCATCGGTGATCTTCCTGAAAACACCATCCTGGCCACTGTGGACGTAGAAGCCCTCTACACCAACATTCCACACAAAGATGGACTACAGGCCCTCAGGAACAGTATCCCCGATAATGTCACGGCAAACCTGGTGGCTGAATTTTGTGACTTTGTCCTCACCCATAACTATTTCACATTTGGGGACAATGTATATCTTCAAACCAGCGGCACTGCTTTGGGTACCTGCATGGCCCAACAGTATGCCAACATTTTTATGGCTGACTTAGAATAACGCTTCCTCAGCTCTCGTCCCCTAATGCCCCTACTCTACTTGTGCTACATTGATGACACCTTCATCATCTGGACCCATGGAAAAGAAGCCCTTGAGGAATTCCACCATGATTTCAACAATTTCTATCCCACCATCAACCTCAGCCTGGACCAGTCCACACAAGAGATCCACTTCCTGGACACTATGGTGCTCATAAGCGATGGTCACATAAACACCACCCTATACTGGAAACCTATTGACCACTCTACTTACCTACATGCCTCCAGCTTCCATCCAGGACACACCACACGATCCATTGTCTACAGCCAAACTCTACGATACAACCGCATTTGCTTCAACCCCTCAGGCAGAGACAAACACCTACAAGATCTCTATCAAGCATTCTTACAACTACAATACACACCTGCTGAAGTGAAGAAACAGATTGACAGAGCCAGAAGAGTACCCAGAAGTTACCTACTACAGGACAGGCCCAACAAAGAAAAAACAGAATGCCACTAGACATCACCTTCAGCCCCCAACTAAAACCTCTCCAACGCATCATCAAGGATCTACAACCTATCCTGAAGGACACCCCATCACTCTCACAGATCTTGGGAGACAGGCCAGTCCTTGCGTACAGACAGCCCCCCAACCTGAAGCAAATACTCACCAGCAACCACACACCACACAACAGAACCACTAACCCAGGATCCTATCCTTGCAACAAAGCCCGTTGCCAACTGTGTCCACATATCTATTCAGGGGACACCATCATAGGGCCTAATCACATCAGCCACACTATCAGAGGCTCGTTCACCTGCACATCTACCAATGTGATATATGCCATCATGTGCCAGCAATGCCCCTCTGCCATGTACATTGGTCAAACTGGACAGTCTCTACGTAAAAGAATAAATGGACAAAATCAGACGTCAAGTATTATAACATTCAAAAACCAGTCGGAGAACACTTCAATCTCTCTGGTCACGCAATTACAGACATGAAGGTCGCTATCTTACAACAAAAAAACTTCAAATCCAGACTCCAGCGAGAAACTGCTGAATTGGAATTCATTTGCAAATTGGATACTATTAATTTAGGCTTAAATAGAGACTGGGAGTGGCTAAGTCATTATGCAAGGTAGCCTATTTCCCCTTGTTTTTTCCTACCCCGCCCCCAGACGTTCTGGTTAAACTTGGATTTATATTGGAAATGGCCCACCTTGATTTTCATACACATTGTAAGGAGAGTGGTCACTTTGGATAAACTATTACCAGCAGGAGAGTGAGTTTGTGTGTGTGGTTTTTGGAGGGGGGTGGGTGAGAAAACCTGGATTTCTGCTGGAAATGGCTCACCTTGATGATCAATCACATTGTAAAGAGAAAAGGAGTACTTGTGGCACCTTAGAGACTAACAAAATAAATTGATTAGTCTCTAAGGTGCCACAAGTCCTCCTTTTCTTTTTGCGAATACAGACTAACACGGCTGTTACTCTGAAAATTGTAAAGAGAGTGGTCACTTTGGATGGGCTATTACCAGCAGAAGAGTGAATTTGTGTGTGGGGAGTGGAGGGTAAGAAAACCTGGATTTGTGCTGGAAATGGCCCAACTTGATTATCATACACATTGTAAGGAGAGTGATCACTTTAGATAAGCTATTACCAGCAGGAGAGTGGGGTGGGAGGAGGTATTGTTTCATGGTCTCTGTGTATATAATGTCTTCTGCAGTTTCCACAGTATGCATCCGATGAAGTGAGCTGTAGCTCACGAAAGCTCATGCTCAAATAAATTGGTTAGTCTCTAAGGTGCCACAAGTCCTCCTTTTCAGTTTGAGAACTGCAAAACTAAGCATCTCTGATGGTATCTTCTAGACTGAGCACTGAATCCCATTGGGTAGATAGAAAGATTAACCTCCATAATCTATACAGAAGCCTGTGGAACCCCATAAGATTGGGTCCTTAATCCATGAAGTATTGGAACTCATTTACAGAACTTTTCTTAAACGTTACATGAATATATTGTCTCGTACTATAGAATTAGAATTTCTCATCCCTATTCCATGATGAGAGATCTTTGAGCTATAATGTATCTTAATTAAAACTATCTTTAGATAGCTTTCTGAGGGGCAAAAAACATTTTATCAAACAAATCCAATTTTTTTTTTTAAATCATTGATTTTTATCCACCCTGGTTGCAAGTGAATAGCAAAGCTGGTCCCAGCAGGGAGCCAGAGTGTCCCAAATCCTTAGCGGGTGGGAGAGCCTCTCTGTGAGCCTCTGTAAAGCATCTCACTTCAACAGTGACTGGTTGAACGATTTATTGTAAGGGACGCCCTTTCTCAGACCCTTTCCCTTTATTGTCTCCCAACCCTCCACGTCAGTCCCTGACCCAGGATTGCCAAGCCAAACTCAAATACTACTTGTTTGAAATCTCACAGCTCGCCAAGATTACCTAATTGTCCAGGTGGCTGAGCCCGAAGGCAGCTCTGTGAACACCTCCATACCGAATGCCAGCTCCATTTCAGAGACGTCTTTCTTCGTGCAGAAATAGAACACCTCCACCTCTTCGTGGGAAGATGTCGTTTACTCCTCTGATGGGGGCTCCCAAACAGTCCTCAGTTCCGTCAAGGAGACACTCTCCTTTTCCAGTGGATACTTCAAGATGGAGAATGTGAGCAAAGGGGCTGAAGGAGTTTACAGGATTCAAGATGAAATGTACAGGAAGTGTGTGGCTGTCGTAAACTTTACCGTGGTGGGTAAGTTGTGCACTCAGTGACCCCAGAAAAAACTCTGCTCCCCTTGCACTTCTCAGGCCATGTAAAGCCTGTGGAAACATCCTATAAACTCACAGAATATGGAAGACCCCAGCAGATATTGAGCTGGGAGAGCCATCTCCTCTGCAGCCCCAGCCCAAGGGGTGTGTCACGTGGGAATGCGTGAGGAGAGGGACTAGCCAGACCACAATGCACTCTGGCTCTTCTCAGTGGAAGGACGGTCCCTGAGGGCCCCCTGCCAGCCGGCACACACTAGAGCAGCCCCCAAGCTGCTATAACCAATGACGGGACTGGCATTAGAGCTAGGGCAGAGAACCAGGAAGGTGTAAATCCTGTTGTGCCAGAGCAAGAGTCTTCTCTACACTAGGCCCACCGATGTTCCGACCACTGACTCTAGTAACAATGAACATTTTTTGCAAACATGGTCAGCTAGTGACCCAGCTGCCCCGGGGAGGCTAGTCCCTGGCCCCACCCCTCCCTTTCTGCCCCCTTGCCCCTGCAAGAGCCCAAAGCACCCCCACCGTGGCCCCCGGCCCCAGTGCCGGGCAGCTGTCAGGGAGAGGCCCCAGGCCAGCACGGTTGCTGTGTCCTCAGGCCTGGCAGGGCAGAGCGCTGGGAACAGCAAGAGGGGTCCTGGCCTGTGGCGGAGCGTGGGCAGAGCCATGGTAGGCTGTCTGGCAAGTCACAGGCTCCCCCTGCCTACGATACCTGCTGCCCATATTTGCAAAGTTTCTGCAGTGCAGGCAAGGTTTCAAGCACCCCAAGGGCTCACAGGGAAAGTGGCATGTGTTGTATAGGCCATGGGGTAACTTTTATTTTTATGGTGCCTAGCAAGCCTTTTGTTCATCAGGCTGCTCGTTAACATACCCCTGGCTCTGTCTGACTGCGGGATCAGGAGCAAACATTCATGAAGGGTCTGCGCTGAAATCCCTGGGAAATACGTAGTATGCCGTGACCTGTTTTATCTCTGGCCACTGTCACCCTAGTCTCTGAGGCCCAGATCTTCAAAGATCAATGGGAATCGGATACCTAAATACCTTGTAGGATCTGGGCCTAAGGGCCAGATTGTCAAAGGTATTTAGGCACCTAAAGCTGCAAATAGGCACGTAGGGGAATTTTCAAAAGCATGCAGCTGCCTAACTCTCACTGAAGACGGTAGTTAGTCACTTTTGAAAATCCCATTAGTGACCTACCTGCATCTTCAGGAATGCAAATACCTTTGAGTAGCTGGCCCTAGATAATCAAAGGGCTCCAGGGCAGAGGCTGGAATTGAACCAGGCACTTATGGCTCCTAGATCAGCACCTCCCCCTTAGGCCAACCTTCTGCAGTGCAGGCAAGAAGAGGAGAATCAGGCATGTGGTATACGGAGTCCTCACCAACACTTTCCTCCTTCTTTTCTCGTTCCAGAGCCCAGCTCATTCCCACCTACTGTGTCTGGGACCTCCGGTGCTGAGGAGGAAGCTCGTGATGAGACCAAAGGGGATGGGAAGTAGCTTGTGATGGGAGATTTCCTTCCCCAGTAGCCTCTCTCCTCCCAGCCTGAATTTCACACGCCCGTCCCAGGTCCCACTGACATCAGGGTGAGCTTGAGGGCAGTGTCCAGTTGTTCCAGATCTTCTCAGGTGGCCTGAGGGCTTGGGCCACAATTGGCCAAAAATGGACCACGGGGAGCTGGCACAGCAGAGTTGGCTATGGCCAAGGACAAGCCCTTGGCTGATTGAGGAGCCGTGTTTGGGGCCTCTCAACGCGAGTGCAGAGTGTCAATTAAGGGGATGAGTTCAGGGGCAGAAAACTGTGATCCCCAAAACCCAGCATGCTCTGGGGGGGAGCCACCTATGCTAGCCAATGGGAGATGTTGATGAGAGGGGTGTGTCCTAAGCCCTGCCCCTCTCTGTGTTCGATGCTTGTTGTGGCTTGTGATCCTGAGAAAACCCCTCTCTTGCAGTCAGGTGATTTAGATGCTGCTTAAGTCATATCTTGCAGGAATAAGTTAGGTACCTGCCTTGCTCCATGCAAAATGGCAGAGGGGCCATCCTAACCCAGCCCTGTTGTCAGAGCACTCAGCTGGGAGAGTCCCGTTCAATTCTCCATCATTAAAAAAAGAAGTCAGTCCATTCTTCTGAATGCTCTCAGACAGGCAACTCCTGTTTGTCTGGGTTCGGTGAGGGAGTTGCTTAGTCACAGTCAAATAATTTACTTAACAGTCCAATTCATCTAAGTATTATATTTAACGGGTTTCTGGAATTTGTAACCGCTTTAGCAAGGTCATTGCATGACAGGCTGGTGCACCGTTAAAAGAAACAGGTGCTAGGCGGAAGTAAGCAGCAGCATCTTAAAAGCATTTGTCAACCATTCAGCTTTCTTCAAGTTGCAAGGAGAGAGGCTTGTAGATGGCCTAGAGAAGAAATCGCTTTGCATGAGGATTCTGTCGGTGTTTAAACCGAAGGGGTGTTTTCTGCAAAGGGAGTAGGTGGGAAGGAACCTGCTTTATGGCTCAGGCTCTGTCTGCACTTAAAACACGATAGCTGCTGCAGCCCTTCAGTACAGACACTTCCCACAGCAACGGGACTCCGAGTCCAGCGCTCTAGGCCTCGCTGCCTCCATTCGACAGCTGCAGCGGCACAGGAGCTAGCAAACAGAACTGTAAACAGGGGAGTTTGAGTGGGAGTTCTGTTGGAGGAGAAGGTATTTGTGTGTGTTTGGTTTTGTATTGGTAATATCTGTATGTGTAGAGGCTTGTAGGGGCTTTGTGCTGGGAGAGAAGCTGAGCCCTGATTAGGGGGCGGGGCTTCACTGACTAGGGGTCCTATAAAGGTAGCAGCCAGTCAGGCAGCGGCACAGGAGCTAGCAAACAGAGCTGTAAACAGGGGAGTTTGTCTTGTGGTGCTTGTGTGGGGTTTGGTTTTGCTGTGGGTGGTGGTGTTTTGGTGTGGTTTGTGTTTCCCAGATTAACAGGATTTAGGTGGGAAGGCTATGACAGATTCAGAGGTGGCAGTGGGAGTGACCCATGTAGCAGATGACACAATGAAGATGACTGGATGTGGAAGCTGTGGTATGTACATGATCCTGGAGGGGGCACCTGGTAAGAGTTTTGTCTGCATGAAATGCCGTCTGATAGAGCTGATGGAGGAAAAGATCAGAGGTTTGGAGATGCAGGTGGAAAGTCTGGTAGAGTTTAGGAAGGGGTTTGAGCAGATTATGGAGCAAAGACATGAGGTATCTGAAGGGAAAAGCTCAGACTTGCAGATGGAAGCAGGACTAGGGAATTCTGAGGTGAGACTGGGTGAGGAAAGTGGTCAGTGGAAGCATGTGACTAAAAGAACTAGGCAGAGGAAAAGACGGGCTAGTGAAGGAGAAATAGAGCTTCAGAATAGGTTTGCAGAGTTGGAAAATGAAGAAGGGGCTCAGCAGGTAGTCACTGAAGGTGACAGGGCAAGGAAGAAGAGAAGAGCGGTTAGTCCTATAGGAAAAGGGGAAGAGTTAATGGAGATTACACCAAATATGAGCCCCAGGAGGATACAGGATGGGTTAAAAAGGATTACAAGGGAGAATGGGAATGGAAAGAACTTGCAGCCAGAGGGAACAGGGGATAGACTGGAGAATAGCACCGTCACTAGGAAAAGGCAGGTCTATGTGATTGGGGACTCTTTACTGAGAAGAATAGATAGGCCTGTAACCAGAGCTGATCCAGAAAATAGGAGGGTGTGCTGTCTTCCAGGTGCTAAGATACGGGATGTAGACCTGAGGTTGAAAAGGATTCTAAAGGGAGCGGGAAAGAATCCCCTAATTATCCTTCATGTGGGAACAAATGATACGGCTAGATTCTCGCTGGAAAGTATTAAGGGAGACTATGCTAGGCTGGGGAGGACGCTTAAGGAAATTGAGGCTCAGGTGATCTTTAGTGGGATTCTGCCTGTTCCTAGAGAAGGGCAACAAAGGTGTGACAAGATTATGACTATCAATAGATGGCTTAGGCAGTGGTGCTATAAGGAGGGCTTTGGGATGTATGGCCATTGGGAGGCATTCATGGATAGAGGACAGTTCTCTCGGGATGGACTTCATCTGAGTAGGGAAGGAAATAGACTTCTAGGATGGAGGCTGGCACAACTGATTAAGAGAGCTTTAAACTAGGAATTTGGGGGAGATGGTTGGGAGATGTCCAGGTAATCTCCACGCCAGAATTTAGCATAGAGTGGAAAGAAAATGAAGTAAGAGTGGATACAGCTGTAGGTAGGAGGAAGGGCAGTGTAGATACAAGTCTAATAGGTTATACTGGTAGTAAAATAACCGTGCCTAATAGGGTACAGAATGTGAGTGAGGCCAAACAGCAAAAATTAAGATGTTTGTACACTAATGCAAGGAGCCTAGGTAACAAAATGGAGGAACTAGAGTTACTGGTGCAGGAAGTGAAACCAGATATTATAGGTATAACAGAGACCTGGTGGAATAGTAGTCATGACTGGGCTACAGGTATTGAAGGGTATGTGCTGTTTAGGAAAGACCGAAATAAAGGTAAAGGTGGTGGAGTAGCACTGTATATCAATGATGAGATAGAATGTAAAGAAATAAGAAGCGATGAAATGGATATGACTGAGTCTGTCTGGGCAACAATTAAATTGGGGAAGAAAACTATTAGAGCCTCCCCTGGGATAGTGCTTGGGGTGTGCTATAGACCGCTGGGATCTAATCTGGATATGGATAGAGCCCTTTTTAATGTTTTTAATAAAATAAATATTAATGGAAACTGTGTGATCATGGGAGACTTTAACTTCCCAGATATAGACTGGAGGACGAGTGCTAGTAATAATAATAGGGCTCAGATTTTCCTAGATGCGATAGCTGATGGATTCCTTCAGCAAGTAGTTGCTGAACCGACTAGAGGGGATGCCATTTTAGATTTGGTCTTGGTGAGTAATGAGGACCTCATAGAGGAAATGGTTGTAGGGGATAATCTTGGCTCAAGTGATCATGAGCTAATTCAGTTCAAACTGAATGGAAGGATTAACAAAAATAAATCTGCAACTAGGGTTTTTGATTTCAAAAGGGCTGACTTTCAAAAATTAAGGAAATTAGTTAGGGAAGTGGATTGGACTGAAGAATTTATGGGTTTAAAGGTAGAGGAGGCCTGGGATTATTTTAAATTAAAGCTGCAGAAGCTATCGGAAGCCTGCATCCCAAGAAAGGGGAAAAAATTCATAGGCAGGAGTTGTAGACCAAGCTGGATGAGCAAGCATCTTAGAGAGGTAATTAAGAAAAAGCAGAAAGCATATAGGGAGTGGAAGAAGGGAGGGATCAGTAAGGAAAACTACCTTATTGAGGTCAGAATATGTAGGGATAAAGTGAGACAGGCTAAAAGTCAAGTAGAGTTGGACCTTGCAAAGGGAATTAAAACCAATAGTAAAAGGTTCTATAGTCATATAAATAGGAAGAAAACAAAGAAAGAAGAAGTGGGACCGCTAAAAACTGAGGATGGAGTGGAGGTCAAGGATAATCTAGGCATGGCCCAATATCTAAACAAATACTTTGCCTCAGTCTTTAATAAGACTAAAGAGGATCTTAGGGATAATGGTAGCATGATAAATGGGAATGAGGATATGGAGGTAGACATCACCATATCTGAGGTAGAAGCGAAACTCAAACAGCTTAATGGGACTAAATCGGGGGGCCCAGATAATCTTCATCCAAGAATATTAAAAGAATTGGCACAAGAAATTGCAAGCCCATTAGCAAGAATTTTTAATGAATCTGTAAACTCAGGGGTTGTACCGTATGATTGGAGAATTGCTAACATGGTTCCTATTTTTAAGAAAGGGAAAAAAAGTGATCCAAGTAATTATAGGCCTGTTAGTTTGACATCTGTAGTATGCAAGGTCTTGGAAAAAATTTTGAAGGAGAAGGTAGTTAAGGACATTGAAGTCAATGGTAAATGGGACAAAATACAACATGGTTTTACAAAAGGTAGATCGTGCCAAACCAACCTGATCTCCTTCTTTGAGAGAGTAACAGATTTTTTAGATAAAGGAAACGCAGTGGATCTAATTTACTTAGATTTTAGTAAGGCGTTTGATACTGTGCCACATGGGGAATTATTAGTTAAATTGGATAAGATGGGCATCAATAGGAAAATTGAAAGGTGGATAGGGAATTGGTTAAAGGGGAGACTACAACGGGTCCTACTGAAAGGTGAACTGTCAAGTTGGAGGGAGGTTACCAGTGGAGTTCCTCAAGGATCAGTTTTGGGACCAATCTTATTTAATCTTTTTATTACTGACCTGGGCACAAAAAGTGGGAGTGTGCTAATAAAGTTTGCAGATGATACAAAGCTGGGAGGTATTGCTAATTTAGAGAAGGACAGGGATACCCTACAGGAGGATCTGGATGATCTTGTAAACTGGAGTAATAGGAATAGGATGAAATTTAATAGTGAGAAGTGTAAGGTCATGCATTTAGGGATTAATAACAAGAATTTTAGTTATAAGCTAGGGACGCATCAACTAGAAGTAACGGAGGAGGAAAAGGACCTTGGAGTATTGGTTGATCATAGGATGACTATGAGCTGCCAATGTGATATGGCTGTGAAAAAAGCTAATGTCGTCTTGGGATGCATCAGGAGAGGTATTTCCAGTAGGGATAAGGAGGTTTTAGTACCGTTATATAAGGCACTGGTGAGACCTCACCTGGAATACTGTGTGCAGTTCTGGTCTCCCATGTTTAAGAAGGATGAATTTAAACTGGAACAGGTACAGAGAAGGGCTACTAGGATGATCCGAGGAATGGAAAACTTGTCTTATGAAAGGAGACTCAGGGAGCTTGGCTTGTTTAGCCTAACTAAAAGAAGGTTGAGGGGAGATATGATTGCTCTCTATAAATATATCAGAGGGATAAATACCAGAGAGGGAGAGGAATTATTTAAACTCAGTACCAATGTGGACACAAGAACAAATGGATATAAACTGGCCACTAGGAAATTTAGATTAGAAATTAGACGAAGGTTTCTAACCATCAGAGGAGTGAAGTTTTGGAATAGCCTTCCGAGGGAAGTAGTGGGGGCAAAAGATCTATCTTGCTTTAAGATTAAACTCGATAAGTTTATGGAGGAGATGGTATGATGGGATAACATGGTTTTGGTAATTAAATATTCATGGTAAATAGGCCCAATGGCCTGTGATGGGTTTTTAGATGGGGTAAGATCCAAGTTACCCGGGAAAGAATTTTCTGTAGTATCTGGCTGATGAATCTTGCCCATATGCTCAGGGTTTAGCTGATCGCCATATTTGGGGTCGGGAAGGAATTTTCCTCCAGGGCAGATTGGAAGGCCCTGGAGGTTTTTCGCCTTCCTCTGTAGCATGGGGCACGGGTCACTTGCTGGAGGATTCTCTGCTCCTTGAGGTCTTCAAACTACAATTTGAGGACTTCAATAGCACAGATATAGGTGTGAGGTCTTTTTTAGGAGTGGTGGGTGAAATTCTGTGGCCTGCATTGTGCAGGAGGTCAGACTAGATGATCATAATGGTCCCTTCTGGCCTAAATATCTATGAATCTATGAATCTATAAGTACAGAAAAGGATGAGAAAAATGATGAGGGACGTGGAGCAGCTTCTGTATGAGGAGAGATTAATAAGACTGGGACTTTTCACCTTGGAAAAGAGATGACTAATGGGGGATACGATAGAGGTGTATAAAATCATGACTGATGTGGAGAAAGTAAATCAGGAAGTGTTGTTTACTCTTTCTCATAAGACAAGAACCAGGGGTCACCCAATGAAATTAATAGGCAGCAGGTTTAAAAGAAACAAAAGGAAGTATTTCTACACACAATGGAGAGTCAACCTGTGGAACTCCTTGCCAGAGGATGTTGTGAAGGCCAAGACTATAACAGGGTTCAAAAAAGAACTAGATAAGTTCATGGAGGACAGGTCCCCCAACTGCTATTGGCTAGCATGGGCAGGGATGGTTTCCCTAGTCTATATTTTCAAGAAGCTGGGAATGGGTGACAGGGGATGGATCACTTGATTACCAGAGCTCCTCTGATTCTGGGTTTTTTTTTTTTTTTAAATCTCTCCACAATTTTGGTTGCAACTGAAACTTCTAGTTAAAGCGATCAGTGGAGGGGGGGGGCGGGGTCTGGACGCTCTGTCGCCTTGCGCTTTGTTTGTGTCACCTTTACACTGATGCAAAGTGAGCAAGAAATACCAAAAGAACTGCAGGCACTAGTGTAAATGACACACACCAGGATCAGGGTAAGGCTGGATTGGGGCCCAGAACTCTTCCCTCACCCACCCATCACGGCACAAGGAGTTTGATCCTGGGCCTCATGCCAACTGCCCATAAGGGGCAGCTTAGAAATTCTTCGGTTGTACAAAGCTGGTGTGTCTCCCTATGTCACCTGCCTCCTTCCAATCTTTAGTCTGGGGACGTGGTGTGGTAGCAAAGAGAGTGTGGTGCAAAATGCTGGCTCAGAACTGCTGCCACGACAGCCAGTGTAACTTAGAGCAGCCTCAACAGTGCTCTAAGTTTTATGTCAGGTGCTATTTCAGGCACCAGCCAGCCGAATCTTGGGGGAACAAAAGGGTGACTTCAAGCCCCCTTTTCCCATCCCTCTCTGCTGAGCCAAGTGAAAACTTGGCACTGCTGAGAATTCAGACCCAGGCATAAGGCAATGGAGAACCCCAATCTTTCTTCTGCTGTGGAGAGTTGGTAAAACTCAAAGCCCAGATGGCACCGTTATTAAGCCCATTATTTTTTTCTCTTTGCTATTTAAAAATAATGAGATGCAAAACCAATATGAGTGCAGCAGTAATGTTGTATGGTTCGGACACACAAGTTAAATTTCCTGTGACAACACGAACTTGATCAACTTGCATGTGTAGAGCATATTTCTCCTCTTCCTGGTTTTCTTGATGTATTTCAAAATTTACCACCCAGGGTTCTTTGTGGCATGTAATGCGGCTTGTATTAAACACGCCACAAACCCAAACTTACAGGAATGGGCCAGAACTTGACAGCTTACAGGAGTGGCCGCTAGAGGGATCGGGGCTGAATTTAGAGGGCACAATTTTCAAAAGCATCAAAGTGACTTAAGTGCACTGGGAAATTTTACCTCTAGTCTTCCTTATGAATTAATTTTTTATTTTATTTTTTTTTAAAGGGAGCTGTAGCCTGTTTTCCACAGAGTCAGTCTGAGTTCAAGCCAATGCCGTAGGGCATTTCAGGCTGCTGTCCTGTCTGATCCAGCCCAGGGGACAATATCTGATGCTTCCAGGAAAAGCAAGAACCCGCTGTAACATACATGGCTAGTTTTAACATGCTGTAAATGCAGGTGGGGAATTAATTACTGACCTCGGTGGCATTCAGACTATGTCCTGAAGCATGGGATTGGGCCAGAGGGACAGCTAGCGCTGGCCACAGTGTCTAGGGTCTCGGAGTGGGAAGTTCCATGGAGAATTCCACTGGGTGGGAGACTCAGCTGTGAAGGGAGGGGGCGGGCAGGAGCATCTCATCAACCCAAGATTGGAATAACTGAAGTAATGTTCCTTTTACACAGAGCCTCAGCTCCCTGGAACCTCTGCAAATGCTTTAGCCACGTGTTTAACTCCATCCGTAGGAGTAGCCTTGGATCGCAGTGGGAGGGCTCAGGTGCGTAAGTGTTTGCAGGATGGGCGCTCAGGGCAGTCCCTGAGGCCAGGGCAAAGTGGATGTGACGTGCCACTGTCTGGATTTGGGAGCCTGCCTGCACACCAAACTCACTAGGCACTGGGTGCATGACTTCAAGGTGCTGGGCCGGGGAAAATCAGCCCCGGGTGGTTATTTCGAGTAGAAAACCAGAGCCACTTCTGGGGTCTTTCAGCTTCTAATGCCCTTTCCCTTCTGCAGCTGGATTTCATCCTATGATAAAATCCCTCTCAATGCCAAGTCAGTGCCATAAATCACTGGCCTGGGTGCAGGAATCAGTAGGCGACGTTCTCTGGCCTGGGTTATGCCAGGGCTCAGACTAAATTATTCTTCCCAAAACTTTTAAAAGCTGAGCCCCCTCCTCAAGGTAAAGAAACCAATCGTGCCCCTCACCCGTCAGCAATGTGTTAGCGACCCCACCCCCCATTTTCATGGATACGTCTTCAAACCCCACCCTTCCCACCATGGCTAGCCCTTCCCCACGCTTCAGGAGATGCTGAAGGAGATGATCCTAACCATCCCCTCTAACCTTAAGACTTGAGGGATCCCATCATGGAGCATCTTAAAAATCACAGTTTCCAGACTCTGGAACAGGGGCTGCTTTGCCGGGCTCACCTTTCTCCCTGCGTCAGGTTGGCCGATGGGGATAATGAGCCTGGAGATCTCATTCCCGCTGCTCTGAGTGGTGCCCATGTGCACATGACTCAGCTCAGCTCATCCTGTATCCCAGGAACGTCTTCATCTTCTGGGATCCTCATGGCAGCAGTGGGATGATTTAACGGACTCCCTTAGCCATGGGGCCTTTCTCTCGCTTTTGTTTCAGAGCCAGCGTCCTGGAATCGTCTCATGGTGCGTGGAGTGGTGGCAGTGGTGGGGGTGATAGTCTTACTGTACCGATGTGGGTTTTGGAAAGGTAGAGGAAAAGTGTTTGCCGACTCGCAACTCGTCTTCAGGAAGCTGCTGACTCATCCCTCCCCGCAGGATTCCCAGGAATCTAAGCTCCCCGCAGTGTGTGACAGGGACGGGGACCAGGCCCAGGGAACCAGAAACAGGAATCGAGACCCAGCCCTGGAGAATGGGGAAGGAGACCTGATTGCGAATTCGTATCCGGTCTGCTGAATTGCTCACGTCCAGACCCTCCCCACAGTTCTTAAAAAGTCAAAGCATTTCGTTTAGACGCTTTCCAAACAAACCATTTTGATTTTTCAGTTTGAAACAATTTTTTGTTTAAAAATGTCCTTCAATTTTATTTTAAAAATTCAAAAAGTTACAACCCTTGAAATGTTCCTGGGTCTTTTTTTTTAAAAAAAGCTTTTTGGTTCATCAAAAATTTGGAAAAATGTTAATTTTGTTCAACCTGAAACCGGTTTTTTTCCATCTCTTTTTTGGAATTGCCAGGGACCAAAAAATTCTGTTTGCCCAGCTCGAGGGGCAGGTGAGGATTTTGGCAGTTATATTGTGGGTCTCTAAGTCTCCTTGTTGCTCAAAGTTTTCTTACTGCAAGGATGAGGGCAGGATGGGCAAAAGCTTCCTAAAAGTGGGGGGGGCTGCTGGCACCCAAACTGTGGCCCAGCCCCTGTGCCACCCCTTCTCCTCGAGGTCCTGCCCCCTCAAACTACCCCTTTCCCTGAGGCCCCCCTTCACACCGCCTTTCTCCCTGAGCTCCCACTTCATGCCGCCCCTTGCCCCCAAAACACTGCCCCCCGCCCCTCCCTTCTCTCCCCCATCATCCAGTCGCTCACACTTATGGCCAGTAAAAAGTGGTGGGCCCTGGTCTCCCCTGTTCCGGCACCCCTGGATGAGAGTGGGAGAGGATGAAGAACTCATTTCAAATATAACTCCCCCCGCCCCTCAAAACAGCACAATTTGACAGAAACAGCAAAACATGCACCTAACCAACCCGGGCCAGTCACGCTGTGTTGTGTGTGACATTCCCGTCCTGGGGCGGTTTATGTCTTGGAGAATGTGAACCCTGCAGGCCTGGGTGTTTCTCTACGTAATGTGACCTCACTGCTCCTGATGAGAGCCATTGTTTGTAAATGTTTCAGGAGCAGACATATTTATCATTCATGGACAGACAGACATTTATTCATAATTAGAACTGGTGAAAAATGGCGGGGGTGGGGAGGGTCATGAAAATTGAAGAAGAAACCACTTCCTTCCCCCTTCCCCCCATATTCTTCAAACTTATTTGGAAATGTTTTTCATTATCAAATTTTTGTTTCGTTTTGGTGGGAAAAACTCCATGTTCTCTCTCAAGTGGGCAGAGAAATCCAAAATGTTTTTTTTAAAGAGGGAACTTATTTCAAATGATCAATGTAATCCAAAGTGGCATTTTTAGTTATAAGGTTGCATTGTCAGTGTAAAACCCTTTTGAACCAGCTCTGTTATTGTATAACAAGATGAGTTTACTTTTCGTGATGCATTGTTTGGGCCAGGTTTCCTTGGTCCTGGAAACACTTACATGCATGTTTAACTTTAATTACTGCTGTGAATAATTCCATTTCAATGGGACAACTCTGAGGTCGGGTTTACGCTACGGCCGTATATCGGTGTAACAATGTCTTTTCTTTCTTTTATATGTAAAAGTTCTTGAGAGGTTAAAGCAGGTAAAATACATGAACAGGTTCGGACAGTCCGAGTTTGTCCGTGCAAAGTGACAGCAGAGATGTGGGATCTGCTAGTTTTCCATAAGTCTCTCAGGGTTACCCAGGATAACTTTGGGGATCTCTGTCTCGCATCGGGAATGTTCCCTGAAAGTGTCCAAACAGCTCAGAGATACAGAACCATTCCCTGGATCCATTCTTATAGCTGTCTTCCCCGGAAAGCAGTCTGGCAAGTGTTCCTGTCAGCTCATTGCTAAGTTATCTGTCAAAACACTAGAGTTTTCAGGTGCCTAAGTAGCCCCTGGAATCAGGGTGAAATTATCCTCCCCACCACTATCAAAATTGGAAATGGTGCCCCGGAGTGCACGGTACCCTACCGTAGTTCCCCCGTAGGAACTGCATGAACAGGCAACTCTGCAAGTTATCTGCATGCCTCTGCATGTGACCCCCATGCCTCTCCATTTCCTTGGCCACATGTATCCTGTCCCCATGCTGGCGGCGAATCCAGAAAAAGAGGGAAAGAGCTCACCACTGCGACCACCTGAGGGAGGTGTTGGGTTGAGATCAGCTGGTCAAAGCAGGCAATAGGGACAGAATCTGAGACTTGAAGCTCCTCGAATGACCTCTGACCTTTCTAGACCTGCCCTTCAATGAGACACAGCGATTGTAAAGTTGAATGTGATCGTAACTAGACCCATTTGAAACCCTTCACCACACAAGACAAAGCCCGTAGGATTCATTATGAATTATTTATTTCTCCTCCCCTGGATTCCTGCAGCCACCAGCCACCTTGGAGCTTTCCCTCCTCTCTCCCAGGCTGGGCTCACTTGATGGCAGGAGCTCAGCGCAGGGTCCAGCTTTGCTCTTTCGCTTCCATTCTTCACGTCTTTGGGTGGCTGCATTGGCACCTGAGCAGTCGGATGGAAACACTGAGTCCTCTGTCTCGGCAGGCAGGCCCAGCCGCCAAAGCCAAAGACTCCCTGAGAACAGGGGGAGGTTCGCCTGAACTCTCAGGAGTGGCGGCTGGGCCCATAGGGTAGGGTTACCATATTTGAACTTTCAAAAAAGAGGACACTCCGAGGGTGGGGGGGGAGTTGTAGCCCTGCCCCCTATCTACTCCCTCCCACTTCCTGCCCCCTGACTGCCCCCCACAGAACCGCCAACCCATCCAACACCCTCTGCTCCTTGTCCCCTGATCGCCCCCTCCCAGGACCCTGCCCTCTATCTAAGCCTTCCGTCTCCCTGTCTCCAGCTGCCCCCTCCTTAGACCCCTCCACCCTAACTGCCCCCCTAGAACTCCACCCCCTACCTGTCCCCTGACTGCCCTGCCCCCTATCCGCACCCCCGCCCCCTGACAGACCTCCGGCTCTCCCACACCCAACCAACCACTCCCTGTCCCCTGACTGCCCCCACAGAACCCCCAACCCATCTATTCCCCCCTGCTCCCTGCCCCTGACTGCCCCCCCGAACCTCTGCACTGTCCACCCCGCCCCCGCTCCCTGTCCCTTGACTCCCCCGACCCCTCTTCATATGCTCACCCTCTGACAGGCTCCCCCCAGAACCCCTCACCCATCCAACCCCTCCTGCTCCCTGTCCCCTGACTGTCCCTTGGGACCCCATGCCCCTTCTCCAGCCCCCCCAGCCCCCGTACCCTGCTGCTCAGAGCAGTGTGTCTGGGGTGCGGAGCCAGACACAGTGCCGTGCTCCCCCGCAGAGCGTGCAGCTCCCCCTCCGCCCCCAGAGTGCTGCATTGGGAGGGAAATCCTGGACCTTTTCAGAATTTTACAAATTCCTCCCGGAGGGCAATTTAGAACCCCAAAAGCCGGACATGTCCGGGAAACTCCGGACGCATGGTAACCCGACCACAGGGACTCCAGGATCTGCAGCTGCTGCCACCTGTATGGTGAATCCTCCGACTCATCACCAACCAGCTCTTCCCCATTCTCCAACCTGGCCCCACGGTCTGACCGTGCAGGAGAACAGAAACCCTTTGGGACAGCAGGAGAGTCTCCTCAATGCCGCCCTCTTCGCATGGCATCCCGCGGTCACCGTGAAACACGACTACCCTGCCCCCAGGAGTCTCTCAAGGAGCTGCCGGCGCAGTCACTGGGCACCCACTCGTAATGGTCTCGGGCAGTGGCATTGCAGAGGGAGCTGAGCAGACCGTCCCTTCTGTGACTTCCTGAATTGCTGCCAGGACGGATTCTCCTCTGCGCTAGGGAGAGTCCCCGAGGACAAGCAGCTGTGATGCGGGAGGGGGCAAGACAAGCACTCCCCCTGAGCCCTTGACTAGCAGGCAAGCAGGACTCTGGGAGCCAAGGGATCGATGTGTCTTGCTGGGAGAGCAGAGCTGGAGAGCAGAAAAGGGCATTGGAGGAATTGAAGAAAAATCAGTGTCATGGCCGGGTCATGGGCAGCCAGACCTCGTGGTCAGAGGCAGAGTCCACACTCACAAGACAGGAGTCGAGAGTCAGCTGGGTCAGGACACTGGAAGAGCAGAAGCAAAAGACCAAATTGTGTTCAGAACCTCAAGTCAGGTGAGTCACCCTGAGTCCGGATGCCAGGAAATCAAGCCTGGGGAGTGGGAGCAGGAACAGCCAACACACGGTCCAGAGCCGGGGAGGAGCTCGGCTGTTCAGACAGCTTCTTCTTCCTGCTGCTGGTTTAAGGAGGTCCTGGGGGCCGATTAGCTGCTCTGGGACTCTGCCAATAGGAGCCTCAAACTGGGTCTGGACTTCGTCAGTCCTAGGTAAGCAGTTTTTCGTAGGCTTGCAGGTGGCGTGCTGGAGGGTGGCTGCTCCCAGGAACCCTGCAGACCGGGGTTAATGACCCATGGGTCAGGACAGTGAGTGATCTCTCCCCGCTCAAACCTCCTGCACGAAACAGTCTCCAGGGTCCCGGATGCATCCTCTGAGAAGAAAAAAACACAGTCATGAGGACAAATAGGCTATGGAACAGGAGCCCCCTCTTTGTTGCAACAGCCCCAAGTGTCCAGAAGAGTGGACGGTTCTTACCTCCAGGAGATGCCTGGGATCTTCCATCTAAGCCTCAAGGGGACCCCTGTTGCTTGGTCTGACAGGAGGAGATCATCTGTCCCCACTGCTCCCTGCGCTGGGCTGGCTGCAGCACACATCTGTGTAAGAGGCTGGGCCAGAGAGATGTTACAATCAGGGTCCAGGCACCCCAGAAGGAGAACAGAGGCTCTGAAACCAGAAGACGAAGCAATCAAATCAGCGGATTCGACAGAGAAGTTTTCTACCCTACAGGGACATCAAAGAAGGTCTGTTAGGAAAGCTGAGATGTTAGTCTGGAAACTGCTAAGATAAACATTGTGACTTATTAAGATTCAATTTTAGTCACTACAAAGTGTGTTGTGTTTTGTGTGTCTCTTTGAAATGTGTCTCTTTCTCTTGCTTAGTATCACTTAAATCTCTTCTTTGTTACTATGCTTCCCAAACCACCTCAGTGTTGTGTGTTCCAGTGAAGTGTGAGTCTCCAGCCTACCCAACAGGCTGAGCTGTGCCCTGTCTCTCTGAAGGTAATGAATAATTTCTGAGCGGTGCTGGGCCCAGAGTCCAAGGGCAGTTCACCAGACATCTCGTGGGAAGCCCAAAGAGACCAAAGGAGCAGGAGAGATTCCGGCCCCACTGACCCATGGGAACTTGCCACAGAAGAGCCTACACAGGGCTCCAGACACAGCCACTTTGGGTGTGTACCAGAGTTCACTCACCGCTAGATGCTGGCCAGGCCTCGTGTCATTGCTTTCTCGCTGGGCTAGCAACCCCGCTGATACTCACTCTTGCAGTTTGTCGGCTGGGAACTCAGCCGACCAACCAGGTGACTGTTCTTTACTCCACTCCTTCCTGGGTCGTGCTCCTTGCAAACAAAGTCCCAAAATGTCTTGAACAGAAACAAGGCCTTCCACCCTCGTGGGGAGTTCTTCCTCAGCCTGATTTCGATTCGGCCTGCCCTTCTTGGGTTTCTATGGTCTTCTATGTCCCCTTCCTTAGGGATGGTGAGAGAAGCCAGTCCTACCCTGGACTCCAGGGTTTGGCCCAAAGCCGTCTACTGAACAGCTCGCTCTGCTTCTGGACTTTTGCTGCTGTTTTCCCTTCTTTCCTCTCCGTTGGGGCTCACTTGGTCATCATTTGGCTTAGCCCCAGGCTAGGCAGCCATAGGCCAAGCCACCCTGTTAGATACCCTCCTCCTTCCAATCCGCTCCAGCCCGGCTGACAGGTTTGCTGAGGGGATGGTGAAACCCCATTGCTGATCAGAAGGAGGTCAGAGTCTGTTCTCTAGGAGCTGAAGGTCCATTTGTCCTGCTGCGGGAAGTGGAGCTGGAGAGCGGAGATGTTAGGTGAAAGAGACTGCATGATGGAGTTGGAGACTGAGGGACGGGAGCCTCCTCCCAGAAACGCTCCCAGGAGAACAGGTTTGAGGAGGAGTTCTCTAGGGAGCCTCTTGCTTGGAAAAAAACAAGGGTGGCACATTGATGAAGATGTCTCTGTCCCAGGGATGGGGGAAGCTCCCAGCCAGGCTATGCAGCAGGGATCCCATTTCTCCCCCAAGAAACCCATTTTGCCCAAAGAAGTCAATGGCTCTTACCTCCAAGAGGGAGCGGGCTCTTCCCTCTCAGCCTCTTTGAGAACTACCACTGCTTGGCTTTTTTAGGATAAGGGACCTGTCCCCACTGCTCCCTGAGGTGCTTCAGCTTCTGACTGCACCCATCTGGGAGGCTGTCACATATGCCAGGGCCTAGAAGACATGCAGGGAGGAGGCTCCTCTTCATGTCAGACTCTGAGAGCCCAGAGAAGGGCCAAAGGAAGAAAAAAGGGCAGGAGATGAAGCTTGCCCGGAGCCTCTGTCCCATCCTCACCTCCTCAAATGTGGAGCTTCCTGAGCTTCAGTTGGGCAGACAGTCTGTAGCCCTGACACAAAGGTCCTTCTGCGCCATATGGGGCAGGAAGATCTCTGCCTGGGAGCACCGGAAATGGGATGGGGGTGAGATCAAGGAAAGAGGGGAGGGATATGGGTGTGAGGGAAAGAGCTCCTGCCCCAGATGAAGGAATTTGGGGGGCCGAGGGAAGGACACAGCTCCACAGAGAGGAGAGAGAGTTCCTGTGAGTGCCAGGGGCCTCCATTTGTGCTTCCACTAGCCCCCCATTTACAGTGAGACAGAGCAGTACCTGCAGCAGGGAGCGGGACTTGCTGAACAGGGAGGGGAACCTTGAAGAGCATCAGATGAACCACAGCCCTTGCAGCGCCTCGGGCATCTGGTGCAAGTGCCGGATGATGTGAAGCTGGCCCATGACCTTGGCTGTGACATCCTCATGCTGCAGGGGAACGAGAACATGTCAGAGACTGAGACACTCCCCAGGAATCAGGGAGGATGAAGGGCACCTGGAACCAGTGCCATCATTTCCACCCAGCAGCTGCTCATGTCTGAGTGGTGGATTCACCCTCCTGACCCCCAGGATGGAGGCTTGCTGTCCTCTCTAGTGACCTCCAGTGCCAACCCCCCTCCTTGTCGGGTGAGCTCCTGCCACTTCCCCATCAGTGCCCCGACAGCTGTTCCACCTCCAACCCACCTGGGGACACCGCTCAAGTTCGGAGAACCCTCTCCTCCACCCCCACCTCCATCCCCACCCAGGTAGGGCAGGGAGGGGGCTCTAGAAGGGTGGCGGGGGGAGGGAGGGATTCTGGCAGCAGTGAAGTGGGATGGGGAGAGCTTGAGACCTTTCCCCAAGACACCCCAGTGCCAAAACCTGAAACCACAGGATGGCAGCCCTGGGGAACGGGACAGGTCAGGAGCCCCTGACGACTGAATCCTCCCAATCTCTCAAGAGTGGGTCCAGCCCTACCAGCAGCAAGACCCGCTTCCCACGCCCATGTGCCTCAGTCAGTCACCATCACCAGTCAGTCCTTGGCCTCCCAGGATGCCAGGGATGGGAGCAACTCTCGATGGTGGCTCGGGTGACATGGACACTAGGCCGTGGGGAAATGGGTGCAGCTCTGTGGGGCAGGAAAGGTTCCCAGAGGGCACTTAGGGGACTCAACTGTCCTTCCCAGGAGTGATAGCAGAGCACCACATCCGAAGAACAGAAGTCCATGAAGGCCAGAAGTCCCCACTAGGCTCCTTGCTACCAGGCCAGCGAATGGCGAGAGGATGGGAAGGAGGCCCTGGGCCCCACCCCAAGCTTCTGAGTCGAATGCAGCTGCTTACCGTGACCCCCATCAGTTGCTGGGCTTCCCCCAGGAGGGAGTAGACCAGCACCAGCCCAGCCTGGCTGACACGCAGCAGGGGGTCGTGGATGGCCAGCAATGCTGTCTGTACGAAGGATCTTCTCTGCCCGACGGAGAAGAATTTTCCAAAGACCTAAAACCAAGAGGACATGAGGCTCGAGCAGATTGCCCAGAGCCAGCCTCCAAGTCCTGGCGGTACAATGGCATCTCGTGCCCCAAAGGGTGGGGAAGAGAGCTGCTGTGGCCAAGGCACTTCATTCCCTAGGAGGCTTTCAGGGTCCCAGGGCTCAGGGAAGCCCCTTTATTAAAAGGTGGCAGATGCTGAGGGACCAAAGCCTCCAGTGGCTCTTTCGGGAAGGCAATTTATGGCAGGGGCCAGGATGGGCTGGAAATGGATCTCTAATGTGTGTGAGCAGGCCCACTCTGCTGTGCAGGGCACAGAGACGACAGGGGACCCTGTCTTGCTTCCAGCAGAGAGATCTCCTGCACCTCAGCGGCTAGAGGAGTGTGCGTGTGTTGTTACGGGGGGAGGGGGTTGGAGCTGACAGACCAAAGGTCTCTTCCCCCAGCTAAGTGATTTCTCTAGTTGCTGGCTATGGCCTCTGCAGCTCCTTGGTTTCTTCAAGGGGAATCCAACCTGCAGCCTGACAAGAACACGGAGACTCCTGGCCCAGTCCCAGTGTGGGACCTTTAGCACCAGCGTGTCCCACTGGTTGCTGGATGAGGAACTCTGAGCTGGAAATAAGGAGCGGGCTCTTTTCCTGTCTCCAGGAGGCATCCACTGCAGGGAACCCAGCCAGCCCCACTCCCTGAGCTGTGTCATGCCCTGGCACAGTGCCCTTACCTCCCCCACTCTGGCTGTGTTCTTGTAGCCCAAGAGCCGGCTGTCCTGGTGCCAGTCATAGCACCAGAGATCTTCCGCCTCATGTATGGTCAGGCCTGGAAGAGAGAGAGAGAGAGACTTTTCTCCTCATTCTGGTTGCAGTTTCTGTGTCCTTCCAAGCCCATTGGTGGCTGCACAGTGGAGTGGAGAAGAACAGAGGCAGAGAGAGATTTGTCCTCCGGCTGGGGTCAGTCTGAGAGAAATGGTCTGAGGTCCCATTATCAACCTGTGGTCACTCTCAGTCCCGTATTGGGTTCCGTGTCCCAGCTGGGTTCCTTACCCCTCTGTTGGAGCAGCAGTTGGTAGAGCCGGTAAGTCCCCTCCCTGGCCTGCCGGCTGATGTCCTTGTCTGGCTCACTGACAAACAGAGCCAGCTGGGCCACATGGTGACCCATCCGAGGGAACTCGGCTGAGATCTAATGGAAGGGAGAGCAGAGGGGACTCCATCAGCATTTTCCTCTCAGCTCCCTGTCCTCCCTGGGCCAGAGGGCTCCTTTCTCTTAGCCCCTCTGCAGGAGATGCTGGGGGAGAGGAGCTTGAGATCGACCCTTCATTTGCTCTGCTGCCAAGGGAGCCCGCAGCTGCTTTGGGATGCCAAGCAGGGGCTGGAGCATGGGCCCCTTAAAGGCCCAGGGACAACACTGAACCAGGACAAGAAGAACTTGACTCAAGCCTAGCTCAGTCCTGCTCTGACCCTGCCTCCCTATGAAGAACCCTCCTAAGCCACAGCCCCGGCAGCAGCAGCAGATCCTGCAGCCCACTGGAGCCAGCCCGCCTCCGCCTGGAGCCAGCAAGCTGGGCTCGGAGCCCACTTACATCAAACTCAGGGAGGGTGACTGTGTATCTCAGCAGGGCTGTGCTGCTCCTGATAGCCCTGGCTCGCTCCTGCGACACCCTGGACACGACCCAGAGGTTGACATGCTGTGGGGAAAGGAGGCAGGTCAGACTCAGTGGCCAGCTGCTCCTGCTTTGCAAATGAGCCCCATGCCCCCAGCCCCAGGGGCCTGAGACATTCTGCGCAGGGGGCAATAGCTGAGTCCTTGATGGCAGAGCTTTAGAAGGGGATTCTTTCCCCCAGGACGCAGCTTGTACCCTTCAGGTCACAACTTCTCAGAGTCTCTCTAGACTGGGACAATGTTCGCGGTCGGGGCTGGTCCCATCCTCCCAGAACTCCTGATTCCTGAACAGTTCACCAGAAAGAAGATTGAACCCTTGGCCCTTCCTTGCTATGCAAATCCTTGGGGGGATGTAGGGAGTGACTGAGAGCACAATCCCCCCAGGAATTTCAGAGCACATCAGAGGGAAGGGCTGATTCCCTGGGCTCCTCCTCTTTCTCTAGGAAGGAGCATGTGCCTCTTCTCTGAGAACCATCTCCCCAATCTCATGGGCTCTGTGTGTTGGAGGGGTGGGGGAAGGGTGGGTTTTCAGACTCTCACTCCCCAAGACAGCCAGGAGCCCTGTGCTTAGTGCTCAGCAGAACCAGGCAGAGCTCTGGCTTGGAGTCCCAGCTCCTTCCTCTGTCCCTCAAGAAGGAAGGACCTGACACTACATTGCACTGACCTCCCCAACCAAGGACGGCCCACTGGGGACCCAGCTAGGAGGACAGAGTAGAAAATGCATCTTCCAGTCTCTCCTTACCAGTCCCCCAGAGAGTTACGGTCAAATGGGGCTCACCTCCAAGATGAAGTGGAGCCTGTTTGTGTCTGGGGACTCTGCCAGCAGGTTCCCCAGCATGGCATCCAGGACCTCTGGGATGACTTTCTGCAGAGTCTGCAAAGCATGGGTCAGAGTTAGGGAACCTGGGCCTACACGTGCCACAGGATGGGAAGAGGAGTCTCTGGGAAGCACTGGGGAGACTCCCAAACACATCTCCCGGCCTCTCTCCTTCACATCCCACTGCAGGCAATTTGCAAGAATTGATGACCCCTGGACCTTTAATCCATGAGCTTAGCAGGTCTCTGCAGAGGGCCTTGTAGGCAGAAGAGTATGAAACAGCCAAGTTGCTATGGATGGAACCTGGGCTTCTGGGCCAAACACGGCTTAAGAAAGAAAGAAAGAAAGAAAGAAAGAAAGAAAGAAAGAAAGAAAGAAAGAAAGAAAGAAAGAAAGAAAGAAAGAAAGAAATCCCCCAGGGAGGGGTAATCTCTTCCCTGCTGGAGGGAAGGATCCAACCCTGCAGCTTGTTCCATCTCTGCTACCCCACCCCGAAATCTGGAGCTCCAGCGAATCAAGGGAGCAGGGACCAAGGACTACTCTGGAAGAGGAGGAGGATGGAGGAGGAGGAGGTACCTGGATGCCGGTGGTGTCCTTCTCCGTGCCCAGGGTGAAGACGGAGTGAAGGGCAGCTCGCAAGAGGTGGGTCTCTAGGGCTGGCTCCAGGGCAGGTTTCATGGTGCTGGCAAGAGAGAGGAGCTGGTATTAGACTGTGCAGTATGGGGGTGGGACTGTCGCCAACACGGACACCAAGCCACAGGGATAGAGGCACAGGCTGGCGAGAACGGAAACTGAGGCACTTAGCTAGGGAATGACAAGGCCAAGGCGTCCCAGACAGACAGTGGCAGGACAGGAATAGCTCCTGTTCCCTGGAGCCTGCTGCCCCTCCTGTATCTGAGCCCGGGAGTGAGCCCCTCCCCAAGGCCCCTGTCATGTGATGGGAGTGAAAAGAAGAGCCCCGCCAGGAGAAAGTGAATCTTCCCACCCCACCATCTCTGCCAGAGGCGCCACTCTTGGG
This sequence comes from Lepidochelys kempii, assembly GCF_965140285.1. Classification (NCBI taxonomy): domain Eukaryota; kingdom Metazoa; phylum Chordata; order Testudines; family Cheloniidae; genus Lepidochelys; species Lepidochelys kempii. The sequence goes on along the minus strand of NC_136393.1, from coordinate 43,151,647 downwards.
AGGTGACTTGGGAGGGGCAGTGACGGTGACTCCCAGCCTTGGGCCTGAGCAGCACTGGGGTGAGGGGAGTCGGCGGGGTGGGGGGTGGGGCTGTCTCGGTACCAGAGGTAGCCCACTGCAGCCAGGGAGTGGGCGAGGACGGCGCTGGGTGACGAGTCATCGGGAAGCTCCTCGATGAGCTCCTGTGAGACGCGAAGGAGACAAAGGAGCATGTGAGATTCAGGCCCAACTGACACCTCCCAGTGAGGAGATGACACAGCCAGTGCCCCACATGGCCAGCAGGATCCCCCACCGCCTCCCACTCCCTTCCTGCCCATCCGACTTGTCCCCCTTCCCGGATTCCTGCCCAGCTCGCTCCCAATCCCCTTCTCTCCTCCTCCCTGTCAAAACTGCCCCCATTCAGCCCCATCCCGACGACCGAGCTGGGACCCTGAGATTCCTTGTCCCACACTCTGAGCTGCCCCCCAGCCCCACAATTCTCCCCCTCCCTCCAGCTGCCGTATGGCGTGTCTCACTCACCACGATCCTCTTCACCACAGCCGCCTTGCAGCAGCGCGGCTCCAGCGTGTCCTCCCCTCTCTCCCATGCAGCCAGACATGCGGGGTAGACGGCCTGAAGGAACAGGAGCTGCTGCCCCTCATCCTGGACCCACCAGGAGTGGGGTATAGTGAGAGAGAACCTGTTAGCTAGGGACCTTCCTGCCCCACCCACACCATCTCCAGGGCTCAGGCCTCAATGGGGGATTGTGGGGACCCGCCTATTCTCCAAATCCCCCACCACTCCTACGCAAGCAGGATCAGGAACTGGGACAGTGCCTGTGGGGGGAGAGGACCTGGGCTGTTGTGGGACAAACACCCCCATCTTGGGGGTCCCACATCATGGATGTAAAAGGGCCCCATTAGGGGTGGTGGATCAGGAGGGACAAGACCCTCGGCAGGGGGTGGGGATGCTGGGAAGGGACAGGGCAATCTTGGTTCCAGCCCAGATGGGGAGCATTTGTACCTTATCTCTGCACTGGAGCTGCTCTCGGATGACTTTGAGAGCAGCTTCATCTTTGGCCACGTCCACCCCTTCCTCCTGCTCCGAATCCAGGGGGGTCCCTGCACCAGGGAGGGAAGGACAGGGGCGTGGTGGGCAGAGCAGGATTCAAGACTCCCCTTCCCACCTCAGGCACCCAGGGCAGATCGGGCCCCAAACCTCCCTCTCAGGGATGTCTTCAGCCCCCAACAGGTGCCGTAGCCCAGAGCAGAGCCCCCCTCCCCTGCCCAGGACTCCAGGGGAGGTGCCGATTCCCCCGGCCCCGGAGCAGCAAGGACCAAAGTGGCAGCAGCTCTTCACACCCCCACCCCCAGGTCCCCGTGCGGAAGGGGCAGCTGTGTGACGGCCGCTGCTCTCAGTGGGGTTCGCGTGGCTCAGGCCAGACTCCTGGGCTGGGGACCCCCCCGCATATCACTGGGAGAGCGTCTGGGCCCAGGGTGTTCACATCCCGTCCTCACCCCTCCCGGAGCCCAGCCTGGCTCCTCACCTGGAACAAAGCAGTGGCCTCCATCGGCCTGGCTGCTGCCAGAGGCACAGGTGCTGCCGCTGTCCCAGGCTGAGCTGCCGGTGCTGGGACAGGGACCTTCCACCTCCTGGCCGGCGGGGGCTGGAAGGTCCTCAGAGACCGGGCAGGGCGATGCCTCCTGATGGGAATGAGGGCTGGGCTCCTGGGGCCGCTGCTGCCCACACAACAAGCCCCAGAGCCACCCTGCCCGGCGCCCCTCCTGGGCTGGGTCCTGTCTGCCAAACCGCAGCCTGGGCCAGCTCCACTGGGGCCTGGTCGGGGCCTCTCCCAGCTCGGCGCCTGCGCCGGGAGCCGGGGTCCTTTTCCAGAAGGCCGGGCACTTCCGCCGTCTGGCCTGGACGGGACCTGCTTCCCCGCCAGCGGGGACGCAGGGCTTGCTCTGCCCCTTGGGAAGATGGCAGCTGCTTCCCTCAGGCTCTGGGGCCACCTGCAGAGCCTTCCTCCTGAACATCCGCAGGAGCCTGGCCATCCTGGAACCGAGCGGGGAGCAGGTGTGAGTCTGGGCTCAAGGCAGCCTTTCATTCCTGGGCCTTTTCTGTCCCTCCTCCTCCCTGCTCCAACCACAGCCGCCCCCTCTGCCCCCACAGGAGTGCAGGGAGTGCCATCTACACACACGGGCAGGAGTTCATTGCATGATCTGCTCCCAACGTTCCCCCTCATAATCCCTGCTGCTGCAATATCCAGGAAGTCTCATCCTTTTCCAGCAATGAGGTCAGTCCCAAAGACCATCGGTTACTCTGGACAAGCAGCCCCCTCCTGTCGTCCCAGGCCACTCTCCCGCCCAGGCTAGAGAAGGAACAGAACTCAGGCGTCCGGACTTCTCCTGGGAAAAGACCCTCGGCACAGGAAGCACAGGGCCCTCCTCATTCCCCATTGATTTCCAGACTCAGCAGCTCACAGGGTCTGGCCCAGTTCAGAGACTCTCAGCCTGGGGAACAGTGTCCCACAAGGGAAGGGCTGGGAGCCCCACTGCTGGAACCTTTCCAAACACACTGGAGACGGCTCTGGAGAAGCCCCTGCCTGGCATAAGAAGGAGGGGCTCTTGGGGGCTGTTTGCAAAGGAAATCCCCCTTTGGAGATAGTCTCTCCCCGTTTCTGCCTCTCCCCAGACAGACAGGGGAAGCCACCGAGGAACCCGAATGCCACTCACTTGCTCTCAGTGATGGGATAATGGATGGCGGATGTTCAGGGTCAGCAGACGTCCCTCGCCCTCCTCCTCACTCTCCAAGCCCAAGGCAGGCTGGAGAGGGTGGTGACCTCAGGAGTTACCCTGCCCAGCCAGCAGGCAGGGTGATGACACGAGGGCGATCGACTGGCTGTGAAAACAAGAGTCTGTCTGATTGCCAAGGGACGGAGAAACTCAGCCAGCAGCAGGGGGGTGCAGAACACGGCCCTAGGGCAGAGGTGACAGCGCCTCCGGGATCCTGACATCCCAGCACTTTACACACCTTCCTGCAGCCTCCCAAACCCACTGGGCTGTAGCGATGGGACCCCAAACCTACTGACGGCAAACGGACTCAGCTACCAGCTCAGGGTCACACCGAGTGTCAGAGCCATGGATGGATCCCTTCACTAACCACGGCCGCACACTCCCTCCCACAGCTGGCAATTGCAACCAGGCCCTAATGTCTGGTCCCCCTGCCTTTGAGAGGGAGTGTCACTCCTGCTTCCATTGCTGCCTATTGATCTGTGGGACTTTGGGCAAGTTGCTCCCCCTCTCTATGGCTGTCTGGGACTCACATCCCTGAATGGACTTTAAAAAAGACAATGGTTAAAGTTTGGCCCCAACTAGTTCTTGTTTCTCAAGACTAGCCATTTTAGCAAAGTTTAGAATTCTTGACATTCAACACCTGGAAACATCCCTTTCTCCTTCGCAGATGGCCTTAACATCCCTTATCTCACCCAGGCTCCCTGCTGCCTGGAGTTAGAGAATTGACCCTGTTCCCATTGGACCTACCCAAGGTGTCACACAGCAAAGCGGTGACGGAGCCAGAAAGAGAAGACAACAGTCCTGATTCCTGTTCTGACTAACAGACAACAACCCGCCAGAGGCAGGATAAAGCCCAGGAAATCAGATGTGAACATTTTCATGGAAACCGTTTTCTGTCAGAAAATCCATTCAGACAAAACCACTTTGTTTCTTGAAATCATAAGAAGTAGGATGAAAATTCTTTGCAAAAATATTTGTTTCCAAAACAAGAGCATCTCCTGTTTGTCACAGTGCAGTCAACTGTTTCGTCGTACACAAAGGGGACACACTATGATCTAGCAAAAAGAAAAGGAGTACTTGTGGCACCTTAGAGACTAATGAATTTATTTGAGCATAAGCTTTCGTGAGCTCCAGCTCACTTCATCGGATGCATCTGTAGCTCACGACAGCTGTAGCTCACGAAAGCTTATGCTCAGGTAAATTGTCCTCCTATTCTTTTTGCAAATACAGACTAACACGGCTGCTACTCTGAAACCAACTATGATCTAGAAAATTAGATGAGATGCTTCAGTCTGAGCTAAGTAGTTGCTGCTCTTCACAATTTCAAAAGAATAAAATACAAATAAAAGAGAATATTAGGTCATAATCAGATATGGCTCAGTGTGATCGGACACCGCCTAGTCTGCACTGCTCCGAGTGACACTCTTCAGTGGATCCCCAGCATCCACCCATGGCGAGGTAGGTGGGAGAGGATTGTTATTCGTACTTGACAGAAGGAGAAACGAAGGCTGAGAAAGGAGCAGGGACTTGTCTTAGCTGATGCAGCCAGCCAGTAGCAGAATTGCTCTCAAATGAGCTACAGACCAGCAATTGTTCCTAGTAATTATGCAGCAATTATTTGAGAAGAATTGGAATGTTCAAGAGGATCATGAACTGCTCCGAGACAATGAATGGAGAGCAGCATCCACATTGGTCAGACATATAACTGGTTGTGGCTTATTTGCTTGGTCATAAAAGAGAACAACAAAGACCAGATTTTCCTCCCTGTCAATAGCCCCCTCCTCAGCTGATCAAGGTTGAGACTTTGAAGGGTGGGAGGCTAAGGGTTCTCATCAAATAGCCCAAAGAATGGCCCTGATCACCACCGAGGCAATCACTCTCGGAGCCCTATTCCAGTCTCCTCTCTGTGAGGGCCTCCCAGAACCCACCCGGCCCCCGCTCCACACACAGAACACCTGGTGGTGGGAGGAGAGCAGAGGAAAAGGACAACGAAAGCAAGAAGAGAAAGGTAGGAGGGACAGAGGAAAGGGAAAACAAAAAGGAGAAACCCCAATGTCCCCAGTGATTCTAAGGGACAAAGTCCTAGGTCGGAAATAAAATACTGCCCCCACAATCTAATGTTTTCCTTTCCTAAAAATCAGCCGGCACCTGATGGATCAGACTGAACAGGTTCCAAACCTCTCCGAGGCTCTTACCTTCTATACAGGGACGTCTGTTTTTGAGCAAAACCACTACAAGAAAAGGAGAAAACTCCAAAGAGGGTCCTCCTTGCGCTCACGAACGTGAAAGTGAATGCTCTCTCAGTCCTCCAGGAGAGACCTCGAGAAGGAGACGTGCTGAAGCAAAGCCACAGGGATCTCCGAGGTTGCCCCTGTCCTGCACCCCTGTCCTGCCTGGCTGATGTCAAGATCTCTCTGTGAGATCATCGCCTCCCCGCCACCTTTGTCCAATAGGCTGAGGTCCTGCCAAAGGCCCTTGTGATGTCACTGCCACACCCACCCCTCCCCTGCAGTGCTGATGTCCTGCCCCTGTCCAGCCACACTGGATGTTTCAGCCGCTTCCCCGGGATCACCCCACGCAATGTCACTTCCTTGTGGGGTGACACTGACTACACAGTAGAACACAGAGGTTCTTCCCCAGGCCGCAATTAGGTTTTCACAAGTTAGTTGACTTTATGGCCAGAAGCAACCGTTAGAGCATTTAATCTGATCCCCTGCGTATCCTAAGGCCTCCTGTATATCAGAAGAGCTGGGCTTTTCTTTTACTCAAATGTTTTCCAGAAAGGCATCTAGTCTTTATTCGAAGAGATCAAGAGATGGAGAATCCATCATTTCTCTTGATAGTTTGTGCCAATGACAAATCACCCTCTTACAAATCCGGGTCTTATTGTCATTATACTTTTTCTGATTTCTGCTTCCATCCATGGGGTCTTGTCATGCCTTTCTCTGCTACATAAAAGAGCCCTTTTATACTCAACATTTTCTCTCCATGAAGTCAAGCAACTCACCTCTCATTTGTCTTTTGTGTATACTAAACAGATTGAGCTTTTTCAATGTCTCATTAGAAGGCATCATCCCCATCACTCAATTACGAATCTTTTCTGTACCCTCTCCAATTGTTTTAACATAATATTCAAAATGTGGACACAAGAACTGGATTCAACATTCCAGCATCAGTCTCACCAATGCTCTTTCACTTCCCTTTCCATTCTCACTACTCTATCCAGCCAAGAATGGCTTTAACCTTTTTTACCACAGTTTCATATTGACAGACCATGCTGAGCAGCTCGTCCACTATGGCCCCGAAATCCTTTTCAGGGTCAATGCTTTCCAGCGGATCGTCCCCCATTCTGTAGGGTGCCACCTGACTCCTTTGTTACTGAAGCTATGGGGTTGCATTTGGCTTTATTAAAACCTAATTATTTAGTAAGTATTTTAGAAGAACTAGCCCATTAGAGAGAGAATCGTGAATTACTCAAAGACAATGAATGGAGAACAGCGGCAAGAGCAATCAAATACATGTTTGGTTATGGCTTATTTCCTTGGTCTTAAAAGAGAGTAACGAGGACCTGAGTCTCCTCCCTCACAATAGCCCCAAACTCCCCCAATCAGCACTGAGACTCTGAGAAGCACAAAGCTGAGAGTCCTCACCAGATGTCCCAGGCCACCACCGGAGGGAGTCACTCTTAGAGCACCATTCCAGCCACATGTCTTTGGGAGGGCCTCCCGCAATGAGAGTTGGAGTGCAACCCCCCATCCCCAACTCTACAGGCACAGACAGGTCCTGGTGGTGAAAGGAAAGCAGGGGAAAAGGACAAAGATGCAAGAGAAGACAAGAAAGGAGGGAGAGGCAGGAAAAGGGAAAACAAAAAGGGGAAACCCCAATGTCCCCAGTAATTCTAAGGGACAAAGTCCTAGGTCGGAAATAAAATGCTGCCCCGACAATCTAATGTTTTCCTTTCCTAAAAATCAGCTGGCACCTGATGGATCAGACTGGTCAGGTTCCAAACCTCTCTGAGGCTCTTACCTTCTATACAGGGACGTCTGTTTTTGAGCAAAACCACTACAAGAAAAGGAGAAAACTCCAAAGAGGGTCCTCCTTGCGCTCACGAATGTGAAAGGGAATGCTCTCTCAGTCCTCCAGGAGAGACCTCGAGAAGGAGACGTGCTGAAGCAAAGCCACAGGGATCTCCGAGGTGGCCCCTGTCCTGCACCCCTGTCCTGCCTGGCTGATGTCAAGATCTCTCTGTGAGGTCATCGCCTCCCCACCACCTTTGTCCAATAAGCTGAGGTCCTGCCAAAGGCCCTTGTGATGTCACTGCCACACCCACCCCTCCCTTGCAGTGCTGATGTCCTGCCCCTGTCCAGCCACATTGGATGTTTCAGCTGCTTCCCCTGGATCACCCCACGCAATGAGCGTTCATTGTGGGCTCAAGCCCAACACAGTAAAACGTCAGAGGCTTCTCCCCATGCTACGCTCAGTTTTTCATAAACTAGCAGACTTTATGGACAGAAGAGACAGTTAGAGCATGTCATCTCACCCCCTGCCTATCACATGCTTTCTGTAGAGCATAGTAGCTAGTTTTTGACTACACACGTTCCAGAAAGCCATCTAGTCTTCATTAGAAGACATCAAGAGGTGGGGAATTCCCACCACTTCCCTTTCTAGTTTCTTCCTTTGGTGATTCATCCTCACGGTTGAATATGTGTGCCCTCTTTCTAATATGAATTGGTCTCTTTTGAGTTTCCAGCCACTGGGTCTTGTTATTCTTTTCTCTGCTAGATTAATGAGCCCTTTCATACCCGATATTTTCTCTCCATGAAGTCACTTCAACGACGTCACCTCCTGATCTTTTTTATCATCGAAACAGGCTGAGCTCTTTCAATAGCTCACTCGCAGGCATTTTTCTCCAGCCCACAAAACGTTTCATTGCTTTTTGCTGCCCCATCTCCAATATTTCCAAATCTTTTTTCAAAGGTGGACGCCAAAACTGGATGCAGGATTCCATGATCAGTCTTCCTCATGGTGTGTCACCTCCCTATGCTCCTCACTGCTCTTTTCATACATCTAATGATGGCTTAGCCCTGTTCACCACAGCATCACCTTGGGTGCTCATGTTCAATGGCTTGCCTAGCATAGCCCTAAATCCTCTTCACACTCAGTGCTTTCCTGGATACACTTCCCCACTCTGTAGGTGTGGCCTACATGCTTTGTCGCTAGCTATAGGACCCTTCATTTGGTTCTTTTCCAACTTGTTTTCTTTGAATGGCTCCAGCTTACCAAGGGATCCGATTGCTCTGTGTCGCTGCCCTTTCCTCATCATTAATTACCACTCTGCTACTATTTTATCACCCACCAATGTTAGCAGAAGTGAAATTTTATTTGGGTTGCGGTTCATTGATATTTATTTTCAAGAAATAGTCCTTGAGAGCCTCTTCATATCCCTCGTGCCCATAACCTGCTCCACACAGCACAGTGAGAAAAGGCCGCCCAGCCCAGCTCTGCCCTAGGGGCTAAGCACAGAACAAACGTAGGAGCTTGTGTCATCCATAGCTTCAGAACAACATGTGGGGGTCATCAGCTTACAAAGACACTCTAGACCGGTAGCGTAGACAGGCCCCAAATGTATCTAAGTGTCCCGCCTTGCAAAACAGGAGAGAAAAAAACATAACCTTGAGTAGCTTTATTTTATAGTCGTGGAAACTGAGGCACACAGAAGCAAAGAGATTTGCTCATGGTCAAAAAGTCAGGAATAGAAAATGGCCCATCTGCTGATAGTCAGTCCTGGGCCCTAGCCGTGTTTGTCCTGGCTTCTCTGCTTCAGCTCCAGTAACAACCCGAGTTGAGGTTTTCTTCCTCTCTGTGTCCTTTAACTTCACGTCACTGGAGAAGAAAGATTGTTTCTGACCAGCTGGGTCTAATGCTTAAAAACCTTAATTTTTTTCTTTCGCTAGGATAACGCTGGGCATTTTCTCTCATTCACTTTCCTTCGGAATAATTTCAATCCAGTCCAAAGGATTTCCTCTTCCATTGTGTCTTCAGCACCTTTCCTAGCAAACAGTTACTGTTCAAGCCCAGGTTTCCAGTTTCAGGCTGTCCCAGGGTGAGATGGCCATGAAAGGGGTAGTAGCTCAACTGAACCTATCCCCAGGTGAAGGGAATAAGTGCAGGGGTCACATGAGAAGGAGCAGGATGTATCTAGGGTCCAGGCCTGTTGGGCGATATAAGAACAGCCTGTGCTCAGCCAGGAGAGAGACCCGCAATGGGGGCAGGCCTGGGAGGGGCTTGGATAGTCCTTTCAAGTCAGTTTCGGTACACATTAGGGGATGGAACAGCCAAGCTGCTAGGGTTGGGAGCTGGGCCTCCTGGCAGTGTCCAGGAACGAAAGCACAGCACCTGCCAGGAGGGGAGTCCCCACAGAGGGACACCGTCATCTCCCAGGAAGGGAAAAGGCTCTCACTGCCATTTCTTAACCTCATGGGGTGTTCTCCTGCTCCGCCAACCCCACCCCTATTTCAGCATCTCCAGGTGCCTGAGGGAGCAGGAACCAGAGGCCATCCTGCAGCTGGGACAGAGATGGAGGTTGATGACCTACCTGCCCGTGGTGACCATGGTGCAGGACAGCCCTCAGGACATGCAAATGCAGCTCCAGATCTACAGAATGCAGCTTCCCTTTGCTGGCACGAGACCTTGCAGGTTGCGGGGGGTGAGACAGGCACTAACTTTTGGTAACCCTCAGTGGGATCAGAGGGTAATGGTTTGTAGAAAGTGGTGTTGGAGAGCGTTACAAAAACTAGGCAAGCCATTTACAACACACACTTTGTTTCTCTACAAAAGAAAAAGGACACTAAACTCTCTAAACTACTACATGCCACAAGGGGCTACAACAGTGGTTCTCTTAACGCACCCACCAATATTGTTAATGTATCCACCCATACTTTTAGCCCAGCAGAAGAATCTGTCCTATCTCGGGTCCTCTCCTTCTGCCCCTCCACCCCCATGAATATGATACCGTTCTGTGGTGACCTAGAATCCTATTTTCGACGTCTCCGACTCAAGGAATATTTCTAACACACCTCTGAGCAACATACTAACCCACAGAGACCTTCCTACCAAGACGACAAAAAGAAGGATTCTGGGTGGACTCCTCCTGAAGGTCGAAACAACAGACTGGACTTCTACAGAGAGTGCTTCCACCGACGTGCACGGGCTGAAATTGTGGAAAAGCAGCATCACTTGGCCCATAACCTCAGCCGTGCAGAACACAACGCCATCCACAGCCTCAGAAACAGCTCAGACATGATAATCAAGAAGGCTGAAAAAGGAGGTGCTGTCGCCATCATGAATAGGTCAGAATATAAAAAAGAGGCTGCTAGGCAGGTCTCCAGCACCACTTTCTACAAGCCATTACCCTCTGATCCCACTGCGGGTTACCAAAAGAAACTACACCATCTGCTCAAGAAACTCCCTGAAAAAGCACAAGAACAAATCTGCACAGACACACCCCTAGAACCCCGACCTGGGATATTCTATCTGTGACCCAAGATCCATAAACCTGGAAATCCTGGATGCCCCATCATCTCAGGCTTTGGCACCCTGACTGCAGGATTGTCTGGCTATGTAGACTCTCTCCTCAGGCCCTACGCTACCAGCACTCCCAGCTATCTTCGAGACACCACTGACTTCCTGAGGAAACTACAATCCATCGGTGATCTTCCTGAAAACACCATCCTGGCCACTGTGGACGTAGAAGCCCTCTACACCAACATTCCACACAAAGATGGACTACAGGCCCTCAGGAACAGTATCCCCGATAATGTCACGGCAAACCTGGTGGCTGAATTTTGTGACTTTGTCCTCACCCATAACTATTTCACATTTGGGGACAATGTATATCTTCAAACCAGCGGCACTGCTTTGGGTACCTGCATGGCCCAACAGTATGCCAACATTTTTATGGCTGACTTAGAATAACGCTTCCTCAGCTCTCGTCCCCTAATGCCCCTACTCTACTTGTGCTACATTGATGACACCTTCATCATCTGGACCCATGGAAAAGAAGCCCTTGAGGAATTCCACCATGATTTCAACAATTTCTATCCCACCATCAACCTCAGCCTGGACCAGTCCACACAAGAGATCCACTTCCTGGACACTATGGTGCTCATAAGCGATGGTCACATAAACACCACCCTATACTGGAAACCTATTGACCACTCTACTTACCTACATGCCTCCAGCTTCCATCCAGGACACACCACACGATCCATTGTCTACAGCCAAACTCTACGATACAACCGCATTTGCTTCAACCCCTCAGGCAGAGACAAACACCTACAAGATCTCTATCAAGCATTCTTACAACTACAATACACACCTGCTGAAGTGAAGAAACAGATTGACAGAGCCAGAAGAGTACCCAGAAGTTACCTACTACAGGACAGGCCCAACAAAGAAAAAACAGAATGCCACTAGACATCACCTTCAGCCCCCAACTAAAACCTCTCCAACGCATCATCAAGGATCTACAACCTATCCTGAAGGACACCCCATCACTCTCACAGATCTTGGGAGACAGGCCAGTCCTTGCGTACAGACAGCCCCGCAACCTGAAGCAAATACTCACCAGCAACCACACACCACACAACAGAACCACTAACCCAGGATCCTATCCTTGCAACAAAGCCCGTTGCCAACTGTGTCCACATATCTATTCAGGGGACACCATCATAGGGCCTAATCACATCAGCCACACTATCAGAGGCTCGTTCACCTGCACATCTACCAATGTGATATATGCCATCATGTGCCAGCAATGCCCCTCTGCCATGTACATTGGTCAAACTGGACAGTCTCTACGTAAAAGAATAAATGGACAAAATCAGACGTCAAGTATTATAACATTCAAAAACCAGTCGGAGAACACTTCAATCTCTCTGGTCACGCAATTACAGACATGAAGGTCGCTATCTTACAACAAAAAAACTTCAAATCCAGACTCCAGCGAGAAACTGCTGAATTGGAATTCATTTGCAAATTGGATACAATTAATTTAGGCTTAAATAGAGACTGGGAGTGGCTAAGTCATTATGCAAGGTAGCCTATTTCCCCTTGTTTTTTCCTACCCCCCCCCCCCCCCGCCCCCAGACGTTCTGGTTAAACTTGGATTTATATTGGAAATGGCCCACCTTGATTTTCATACACATTGTAAGGAGAGTGGTCACTTTGGATAAACTATTACCAGCAGGAGAGTGAGTTTGTGTGTGTGGTTTTTGGAGGGGGGTGGGTGAGAAAACCTGGATTTCTGCTGGAAATGGCTCACCTTGATGATCAATCACATTGTAAAGAGAAAAGGAGTACTTGTGGCACCTTAGAGACTAACAAAATAAATTGATTAGTCTCTAAGGTGCCACAAGTCCTCCTTTTCTTTTTGCGAATACAGACTAACACGGCTGTTACTCTGAAAATTGTAAAGAGAGTGGTCACTTTGGATGGGCTATTACCAGCAGAAGAGTGAATTTGTGTGTGGGGAGTGGAGGGTAAGAAAACCTGGATTTGTGCTGGAAATGGCCCAACTTGATTATCATACACATTGTAAGGAGAGTGATCACTTTAGATAAGCTATTACCAGCAGGAGAGTGGGGTGGGAGGAGGTATTGTTTCATGGTCTCTGTGTATATAATGTCTTCTGCAGTTTCCACAGTATGCATCCGATGAAGTGAGCTGTAGCTCACGAAAGCTCATGCTCAAATAAATTGGTTAGTCTCTAAGGTGCCACAAGTCCTCCTTTTCAGTTTGAGAACTGCAAAACTAAGCATCTCTGATGGTATCTTCTAGACTGAGCACTGAATCCCATTGGGTAGATAGAAAGATTAACCTCCATAATCTATACAGAAGCCTGTGGAACCCCATAAGATTGGGTCCTTAATCCATGAAGTATTGGAACTCATTTACAGAACTTTTCTTAAACGTTACATGAATATATTGTCTCGTACTATAGAATTAGAATTTCTCATCCCTATTCCATGATGAGAGATCTTTGAGCTATAATGTATCTTAATTAAAACTATCTTTAGATAGCTTTCTGAGGGGCAAAAAACATTTTATCAAACAAATCCAATTTTTTTTTTTTAAATCATTGATTTTTATCCACCCTGGTTGCAAGTGAATAGCAAAGCTGGTCCCAGCAGGGAGCCAGAGTGTCCCAAATCCTTAGCGGGTGGGAGAGCCTCTCTGTGAGCCTCTGTAAAGCATCTCACTTCAACAGTGACTGGTTGAACGATTTATTGTAAGGGACGCCCTTTCTCAGACCCTTTCCCTTTATTGTCTCCCAACCCTCCACGTCAGTCCCTGACCCAGGATTGCCAAGCCAAACTCAAATACTACTTGTTTGAAATCTCACAGCTCGCCAAGATTACCTAATTGTCCAGGTGGCTAAGCCCGAAGGCAGCTCTGTGAACACCTCCATACCGAATGCCAGCTCCATTTCAGAGACGTCTTTCTTCGTGCATAATAGAACACCTCCACCTCTTCGTGGGAAGATGTCGTTTACTCCTCTGATGGGGGCTCCCAAACAGTCCTCAGTTCCGTCAAGGAGACACTCTCCTTTTCCAGTGGATACTTCAAGATGGAGAATGTGAGCAAAGGGGCTGAAGGAGTTTACAGGATTCAAGATGAAATGTACAGGAAGTGTGTGGCTGTCGTAAACTTTACCGTGGTGGGTAAGTTGTGCACTCAGTGACCCCAGAAAAAACTCTGCTCCCCTTGCACTTCTCAGGCCATGTAAAGCCTGTGGAAACATCCTATAAACTCACAGAATATGGAAGACCCCAGCAGATATTGAGCTGGGAGAGCCATCTCCTCTGCAGCCCCAGCCCAAGGGGTGTGTCACGTGGGAATGCGTGAGGAGAGGGACTAGCCAGACCACAATGCACTCTGGCTCTTCTCAGTGGAAGGACGGTCCCTGAGGGCCCCCTGCCAGCCGGCACACACTAGAGCAGCCCCCAAGCTGCTATAACCAATGACGGGACTGGCATTAGAGCTAGGGCAGAGAACCAGGAAGGTGTAAATCCTGTTGTGCCAGAGCAAGAGTCTTCTCTACACTAGGCCCACCGATGTTCCGACCACTGACTCTAGTAACAATGAACATTTTTTGCAAACATGGTCAGCTAGTGACCCAGCTGCCCCGGGGAGGCTAGTCCCTGGCCCCACCCCTCCCTTTCTGCCCCCTTGCCCCTGCAAGAGCCCAAAGCACCCCCACCGTGGCCCCCGGCCCCAGTGCCGGGCAGCTGTCAGGGAGAGGCCCCAGGCCAGCACGGTTGCTGTGTCCTCAGGCCTGGCAGGGCAGAGCGCTGGGAACAGCAAGAGGGGGCCTGGCCTGTGGCGGAGCGTGGGCAGAGCCATGGTAGGCTGTCTGGCAAGTCACAGGCTCCCCCTGCCTACGATACCTGCTGCCCATATTTGCAAAGTTTCTGCAGTGCAGGCAAGGTTTCAAGCACCCCAAGGGCTCACAGGGAAAGTGGCATGTGTTGTATAGGCCATGGGGTAACTTTTATTTTTATGGTGCCTAGCAAGCCTTTTGTTCATCAGGCTGCTCGTTAACATACCCCTGGCTCTGTCTGACTGCGGGATCAGGAGCAAACATTCATGAAGGGTCTGCGCTGAAATCCCTGGGAAATACGTAGTATGCCGTGACCTGTTTTATCTCTGGCCACTGTCACCCTAGTCTCTGAGGCCCAGATCTTCAAAGATCAATGGGAATCGGATACCTAAATACCTTGTAGGATCTGGGCCTAAGGGCCAGATTGTCAAAGGTATTTAGGCACCTAAAGCTGCAAATAGGCACGTAGGGGAATTTTCAAAAGCATGCAGCTGCCTAACTCTCACTGAAGACGGTAGTTAGTCACTTTTGAAAATCCCATTAGTGACCTACCTGCATCTTCAGGAATGCAAATACCTTTGAGTAGCTGGCCCTAGATAATCAAAGGGCTCCAGGGCAGAGGCTGGAATTGAACCAGGCACTTATGGCTCCTAGATCAGCACCTCCCCCTTAGGCCAACCTTCTGCAGTGCAGGCAAGAAGAGGAGAATCAGGCATGTGGTATACGGAGTCCTCACCAACACTTTCCTCCTTCTTTTCTCGTTCCAGAGCCCAGCTCATTCCCACCTACTGTGTCTGGGACCTCCGGTGCTGAGGAGGAAGCTCGTGATGAGACCAAAGGGGATGGGAAGTAGCTTGTGATGGGAGATTTCCTTCCCCAGTAGCCTCTCTCCTCCCAGCCTGAATTTCACACGCCCGTCCCAGGTCCCACTGACATCAGGGTGAGCTTGAGGGCAGTGTCCAGTTGTTCCAGATCTTCTCAGGTGGCCTGAGGGCTTGGGCCACAATTGGCCAAAAATGGACCACGGGGAGCTGGCACAGCAGAGTTGGCTATGGCCAAGGACAAGCCCTTGGCTGATTGAGGAGCCGTGTTTGGGGCCTCTCAACGCGAGTGCAGAGTGTCAATTAAGGGGATGAGTTCAGGGGCAGAAAACTGTGATCCCCAAAACCCAGCATGCTCTGGGGGGGAGCCACCTATGCTAGCCAATGGGAGATGTTGATGAGAGGGGTGTGTCCTAAGCCCTGCCCCTCTCTGTGTTCGATGCTTGTTGTGGCTTGTGATCCTGAGAAAACCCCTCTCTTGCAGTCAGGTGATTTAGATGCTGCTTAAGTCATATCTTGCAGGAATAAGTTAGGTACCTGCCTTGCTCCATGCAAAATGGCAGAGGGGCCATCCTAACCCAGCCCTGTTGTCAGAGCACTCAGCTGGGAGAGTCCCGTTCAATTCTCCATCATTAAAAAAAGAAGTCAGTCCATTCTTCTGAATGCTCTCAGACAGGCAACTCCTGTTTGTCTGGGTTCGGTGAGGGAGTTGCTTAGTCACAGTCAAATAATTTACTTAACAGTCCAATTCATCTAAGTATTATATTTAACGGGTTTCTGGAATTTGTAACCGCTTTAGCAAGGTCATTGCATGACAGGCTGGTGCACCGTTAAAAGAAACAGGTGCTAGGCGGAAGTAAGCAGCAGCATCTTAAAAGCATTTGTCAACCATTCAGCTTTCTTCAAGTTGCAAGGAGAGAGGCTTGTAGATGGCCTAGAGAAGAAATCGCTTTGCATGAGGATTCTGTCGGTGTTTAAACCGAAGGGGTGTTTTCTGCAAAGGGAGTAGGTGGGAAGGAACCTGCTTTATGGCTCAGGCTCTGTCTGCACTTAAAACACGATAGCTGCTGCAGCCCTTCAGTACAGACACTTCCCACAGCAACGGGACTCCGAGTCCAGCGCTCTAGGCCTCGCTGCCTCCATTCGACAGCTGCAGCGGCACAGGAGCTAGCAAACAGAGCTGTAAACAGGGGAGTTTGAGTGGGAGTTCTGTTGGAGGAGAAGGTATTTGTGTGTGTTTGGTTTTGTATTGGTAATATCTGTATGTGTAGAGGCTTGTAGGGGCTTTGTGCTGGGAGAGAAGCTGAGCCCTGATTAGGGGGCGGGGCTTCACTGACTAGGGGTCCTATAAAGGTAGCAGCCAGTCAGGCAGCGGCACAGGAGCTAGCAAACAGAGCTGTAAACAGGGGAGTTTGTCTTGTGGTGCTTGTGTGGGGTTTGGTTTTGCTGTGGGTGGTGGTGTTTTGGTGTGGTTTGTGTTTCCCAGATTAACAGGATTTAGGTGGGAAGGCTATGACAGATTCAGAGGTGGCAGTGGGAGTGACCCATGTAGCAGATGACACAATGAAGATGACTGGATGTGGAAGCTGTGGTATGTACATGATCCTGGAGGGGGCACCTGGTAAGAGTTTTGTCTGCATGAAATGCCGTCTGATAGAGCTGATGGAGGAAAAGATCAGAGGTTTGGAGATGCAGGTGGAAAGTCTGGTAGAGTTTAGGAAGGGGTTTGAGCAGATTATGGAGCAAAGACATGAGGTATCTGAAGGGAAAAGCTCAGACTTGCAGATGGAAGCAGGACTAGGGAATTCTGAGGTGAGACTGGGTGAGGAAAGTGGTCAGTGGAAGCATGTGACTAAAAGAACTAGGCAGAGGAAAAGACGGGCTAGTGAAGGAGAAATAGAGCTTCAGAATAGGTTTGCAGAGTTGGAAAATGAAGAAGGGGCTCAGCAGGTAGTCACTGAAGGTGACAGGGCAAGGAAGAAGAGAAGAGCGGTTAGTCCTATAGGAAAAGGGGAAGAGTTAATGGAGATTACACCAAATATGAGCCCCAGGAGGATACAGGATGGGTTAAAAAGGATTACAAGGGAGAATGGGAATGGAAAGAACTTGCAGCCAGAGGGAACAGGGGATAGACTGGAGAATAGCACCGTCACTAGGAAAAGGCAGGTCTATGTGATTGGGGACTCTTTACTGAGAAGAATAGATAGGCCTGTAACCAGAGCTGATCCAGAAAATAGGAGGGTGTGCTGTCTTCCAGGTGCTAAGATACGGGATGTAGACCTGAGGTTGAAAAGGATTCTAAAGGGAGCGGGAAAGAATCCCCTAATTATCCTTCATGTGGGAACAAATGATACGGCTAGATTCTCGCTGGAAAGTATTAAGGGAGACTATGCTAGGCTGGGGAGGACGCTTAAGGAAATTGAGGCTCAGGTGATCTTTAGTGGGATTCTGCCTGTTCCTAGAGAAGGGCAACAAAGGTGTGACAAGATTATGACTATCAATAGATGGCTTAGGCAGTGGTGCTATAAGGAGGGCTTTGGGATGTATGGCCATTGGGAGGCATTCATGGATAGAGGACAGTTCTCTCGGGATGGACTTCATCTGAGTAGGGAAGGAAATAGACTTCTAGGATGGAGGCTGGCACAACTGATTAAGAGAGCTTTAAACTAGGAATTTGGGGGAGATGGTTGGGAGATGTCCAGGTAATCTCCACGCCAGAATTTAGCATAGAGTGGAAAGAAAATGAAGTAAGAGTGGATACAGCTGTAGGTAGGAGGAAGGGCAGTGTAGATACAAGTCTAATAGGTTATACTGGTAGTAAAATAACCGTGCCTAATAGGGTACAGAATGTGAGTGAGGCCAAACAGCAAAAATGAAGATGTTTGTACACTAATGCAAGGAGCCTAGGTAACAAAATGGAGGAACTAGAGTTACTGGTGCAGGAAGTGAAACCAGATATTATAGGTATAACAGAGACCTGGTGGAATAGTAGTCATGACTGGGCTACAGGTATTGAAGGGTATGTGCTGTTTAGGAAAGACCGAAATAAAGGTAAAGGTGGTGGAGTAGCACTGTATATCAATGATGAGATAGAATGTAAAGAAATAAGAAGCGATGAAATGGATATGACTGAGTCTGTCTGGGCAACAATTAAATTGGGGAAGAAAACTATTAGAGCCTCCCCTGGGATAGTGCTTGGGGTGTGCTATAGACCGCCGGGATCTAATTTGGATATGGATAGAGCCCTTTTTAATGTTTTTAATAAAATAAATATTAATGGAAACTGTGTGATCATGGGAGACTTTAACTTCCCAGATATAGACTGGAGGACGAGTGCTAGTAATAATAATAGGGCTCAGATTTTCCTAGATGCGATAGCTGATGGATTCCTTCAGCAAGTAGTTGCTGAACCGACTAGAGGGGATGCCATTTTAGATTTGGTCTTGGTGAGTAATGAGGACCTCATAGAGGAAATGGTTGTAGGGGATAATCTTGGCTCAAGTGATCATGAGCTAATTCAGTTCAAACTGAATGGAAGGATTAACAAAAATAAATCTGCAACTAGGGTTTTTGATTTCAAAAGGGCTGACTTTCAAAAATTAAGGAAATTAGTTAGGGAAGTGGATTGGACTGAAGAATTTATGGGTTTAAAGGTAGAGGAGGCCTGGGATTATTTTAAATTAAAGCTGCAGAAGCTATCGGAAGCCTGCATCCCAAGAAAGGGGAAAAAATTCATAGGCAGGAGTTGTAGACCAAGCTGGATGAGCAAGCATCTTAGAGAGGTA
Source organism: Lepidochelys kempii (assembly GCF_965140285.1). Classification (NCBI taxonomy): domain Eukaryota; kingdom Metazoa; phylum Chordata; order Testudines; family Cheloniidae; genus Lepidochelys; species Lepidochelys kempii. Next base: position 43,132,887 of record NC_136393.1, on the reverse strand, counting down.
ATTAAGAAAAAGCAGAAAGCATATAGGGAGTGGAAGAAGGGAGGGATCAGTAAGGAAAACTACCTTATTGAGGTCAGAATATGTAGGGATAAAGTGAGACAGGCTAAAAGTCAAGTAGAGTTGGACCTTGCAAAGGGAATTAAAACCAATAGTAAAAGGTTCTATAGTCATATAAATAGGAAGAAAACAAAGAAAGAAGAAGTGGGACCGCTAAAAACTGAGGATGGAGTGGAGGTCAAGGATAATCTAGGCATGGCCCAATATCTAAACAAATACTTTGCCTCAGTCTTTAATAAGACTAAAGAGGATCTTAGGGATAATGGTAGCATGATAAATGGGAATGAGGATATGGAGGTAGACATCACCATATCTGAGGTAGAAGCGAAACTCAAACAGCTTAATGGGACTAAATCGGGGGGCCCAGATAATCTTCATCCAAGAATATTAAAAGAATTGGCACAAGAAATTGCAAGCCCATTAGCAAGAATTTTTAATGAATCTGTAAACTCAGGGGTTGTACCGTATGATTGGAGAATTGCTAACATGGTTCCTATTTTTAAGAAAGGGAAAAAAAGTGATCCAAGTAATTATAGGCCTGTTAGTTTGACATCTGTAGTATGCAAGGTCTTGGAAAAAATTTTGAAGGAGAAGGTAGTTAAGGACATTGAAGTCAATGGTAAATGGGACAAAATACAACATGGTTTTACAAAAGGTAGATCGTGCCAAACCAACCTGATCTCCTTCTTTGAGAGAGTAACAGATTTTTTAGATAAAGGAAACGCAGTGGATCTAATTTACTTAGATTTTAGTAAGGCGTTTGATACTGTGCCACATGGGGAATTATTAGTTAAATTGGATAAGATGGGCATCAATAGGAAAATTGAAAGGTGGATAGGGAATTGGTTAAAGGGGAGACTACAACGGGTCCTACTGAAAGGTGAACTGTCAAGTTGGAGGGAGGTTACCAGTGGAGTTCCTCAAGGATCAGTTTTGGGACCAATCTTATTTAATCTTTTTATTACTGACCTGGGCACAAAAAGTGGGAGTGTGCTAATAAAGTTTGCAGATGATACAAAGCTGGGAGGTATTGCTAATTTAGAGAAGGACAGGGATACCCTACAGGAGGATCTGGATGATCTTGTAAACTGGAGTAATAGGAATAGGATGAAATTTAATAGTGAGAAGTGTAAGGTCATGCATTTAGGGATTAATAACAAGAATTTTAGTTATAAGCTAGGGACGCATCAACTAGAAGTAACGGAGGAGGAAAAGGACCTTGGAGTATTGGTTGATCATAGGATGACTATGAGCTGCCAATGTGATATGGCTGTGAAAAAAGCTAATGTCGTCTTGGGATGCATCAGGAGAGGTATTTCCAGTAGGGATAAGGAGGTTTTAGTACCGTTATATAAGGCACTGGTGAGACCTCACCTGGAATACTGTGTGCAGTTCTGGTCTCCCATGTTTAAGAAGGATGAATTTAAACTGGAACAGGTACAGAGAAGGGCTACTAGGATGATCCGAGGAATGGAAAACTTGTCTTATGAAAGGAGACTCAGGGAGCTTGGCTTGTTTAGCCTAACTAAAAGAAGGTTGAGGGGAGATATGATTGCTCTCTATAAATATATCAGAGGGATAAATACCAGAGAGGGAGAGGAATTATTTAAACTCAGTACCAATGTGGACACAAGAACAAATGGATATAAACTGGCCACTAGGAAATTTAGATTAGAAATTAGACGAAGGTTTCTAACCATCAGAGGAGTGAAGTTTTGGAATAGCCTTCCGAGGGAAGTAGTGGGGGCAAAAGATCTATCTTGCTTTAAGATTAAACTCGATAAGTTTATGGAGGAGATGGTATGATGGGATAACATGGTTTTGGTAATTAAATATTCATGGTAAATAGGCCCAATGGCCTGTGATGGGTTTTTAGATGGGGTAAGATCCAAGTTACCCGGGAAAGAATTTTCTGTAGTATCTGGCTGATGAATCTTGCCCATATGCTCAGGGTTTAGCTGATCGCCATATTTGGGGTCGGGAAGGAATTTTCCTCCAGGGCAGATTGGAAGGCCCTGGAGGTTTTTCGCCTTCCTCTGTAGCATGGGGCACGGGTCACTTGCTGGAGGATTCTCTGCTCCTTGAGGTCTTCAAACTACAATTTGAGGACTTCAATAGCACAGATATAGGTGTGAGGTCTTTTTTAGGAGTGGTGGGTGAAATTCTGTGGCCTGCATTGTGCAGGAGGTCAGACTAGATGATCATAATGGTCCCTTCTGGCCTAAATATCTATGAATCTATGAATCTATAAGTACAGAAAAGGATGAGAAAAATGATGAGGGACGTGGAGCAGCTTCTGTATGAGGAGAGATTAATAAGACTGGGACTTTTCACCTTGGAAAAGAGATGACTAATGGGGGATACGATAGAGGTGTATAAAATCATGACTGATGTGGAGAAAGTAAATCAGGAAGTGTTGTTTACTCTTTCTCATAAGACAAGAACCAGGGGTCACCCAATGAAATTAATAGGCAGCAGGTTTAAAAGAAACAAAAGGAAGTATTTCTACGCACAATGGAGAGTCAACCTGTGGAACTCCTTGCCAGAGGATGTTGTGAAGGCCAAGACTATAACAGGGTTCAAAAAAGAACTAGATAAGTTCATGGAGGACAGGTCCCCCAACTGCTATTGGCTAGCATGGGCAGGGATGGTTTCCCTAGTCTATATTTTCAAGAAGCTGGGAATGGGTGACAGGGGATGGATCACTTGATTACCAGAGCTCCTCTGATTCTGGGTTTTGTTTTTTTTTAAATCTCTCCACAATTTTGGTTGCAACTGAAACTTCTAGTTAAAGCGATCAGTGGAGGGGGAGGGGCGGGGTCTGGACGCTCTGTCGCCTTGCGCTTTGTTTGTGTCACCTTTACACTGATGCAAAGTGAGCAAGAAATACCAAAAGAACTGCAGGCACTAGTGTAAATGACACACACCAGGATCAGGGTAAGGCTGGATTGGGGCCCAGAACTCTTCCCTCACCCACCCATCACGGCACAAGGAGTTTGATCCTGGGCCTCATGCCAACTGCCCATAAGGGGCAGCTTAGAAATTCTTCGGTTGTACAAAGCTGGTGTGTCTCCCTATGTCACCTGCCTCCTTCCAATCTTTAGTCTGGGGACGTGGTGTGGTAGCAAAGAGAGTGTGGTGCAAAATGCTGGCTCAGAACTGCTGCCACGACAGCCAGTGTAACTTAGAGCAGCCTCAACAGTGCTCTAAGTTTTATGTCAGGTGCTATTTCAGGCACCAGCCAGCCGAATCTTGGGGGAACAAAAGGGTGACTTCAAGCCCCCTTTTCCCATCCCTCTCTGCTGAGCCAAGTGAAAACTTGGCACTGCTGAGAATTCAGACCCAGGCATAAGGCAATGGAGAACCCCAATCTTTCTTCTGCTGTGGAGAGTTGGTAAAACTCAAAGCCCAGATGGCACCGTTATTAAGCCCATTATTTTTTTCTCTTTGCTATTTAAAAATAATGAGATGCAAAACCAATATGAGTGCAGCAGTAATGTTGTATGGTTCGGACACACAAGTTAAATTTCCTGTGACAACACGAACTTGATCAACTTGCATGTGTAGAGCATATTTCTCCTCTTCCTGTTTTTCTTGATGTATTTCAAAATTTACCACCCAGGGTTCTTTGTGGCATGTAATGCGGCTTGTATTAAACACGCCACAAACCCAAACTTACAGGAATGGGCCAGAACTTGACAGCTTACAGGAGTGGCCGCTAGAGGGATCGGGGCTGAATTTAGAGGGCACAATTTTCAAAAGCATCAAAGTGACTTAAGTGCACTGGGAAATTTTACCTCTAGTCTTCCTTATGAATTAATTTTTTATTTTATTTTTTTTTAAAGGGAGCTGTAGCCTGTTTTCCACAGAGTCAGTCTGAGTTCAAGCCAATGCCGTAGGGCATTTCAGGCTGCTGTCCTGTCTGATCCAGCCCAGGGGACAATATCTGATGCTTCCAGGAAAAGCAAGAACCCGCTGTAACATACATGGCTAGTTTTAACATGCTGTAAATGCAGGTGGGGAATTAATTACTGACCTCGGTGGCATTCAGACTATGTCCTGAAGCATGGGATTGGGCCAGAGGGACAGCTAGCGCTGGCCACAGTGTCTAGGGTCTCGGAGTGGGAAGTTCCATGGAGAATTCCACTGGGTGGGAGACTCAGCTGTGAAGGGAGGGGGCGGGCAGGAGCATCTCATAAACCCAAGATTGGAATAACTGAAGTAATGTTCCTTTTACACAGAGCCTCAGCTCCCTGGAACCTCTGCAAATGCTTTAGCCACGTGTTTAACTCCATCCGTAGGAGTAGCCTTGGATCGCAGTGGGAGGGCTCAGGTGCGTAAGTGTTTGCAGGATGGGCGCTCAGGGCAGTCCCTGAGGCCAGGGCAAAGTGGATGTGACGTGCCACTGTCTGGATTTGGGAGCCTGCCTGCACACCAAACTCACTAGGCACTGGGTGCATGACTTCAAGGTGCTGGGCCGGGGAAAATCAGCCCCGGGTGGTTATTTCGAGTAGAAAACCAGAGCCACTTCTGGGGTCTTTCAGCTTCTAATGCCCTTTCCCTTCTGCAGCTGGATTTCATCCTATGATAAAATCCCTCTCAATGCCAAGTCAGTGCCATAAATCACTGGCCTGGGTGCAGGAATCAGTAGGCGACGTTCTCTGGCCTGGGTTATGCCAGGGCTCAGACTAAATTATTCTTCCCAAAACTTTTAAAAGCTGAGCCCCCTCCTCAAGGTAAAGAAACCAATCGTGCCCCTCACCCGTCAGCAATGTGTTAGCGACCCCACCCCCCATTTTCATGGATACGTCTTCAAACCCCACCCTTCCCACCATGGCTAGCCCTTCCCCACGCTTCAGGAGATGCTGAAGGAGATGATCCTAACCATCCCCTCTAACCTTAAGACTTGAGGGATCCCATCATGGAGCATCTTAAAAATCACAGTTTCCAGACTCTGGAACAGGGGCTGCTTTGCCGGGCTCACCTTTCTCCCTGCGTCAGGTTGGCCGATGGGGATAATGAGCCTGGAGATCTCATTCCCGCTGCTCTGAGTGGTGCCCATGTGCACATGACTCAGCTCAGCTCATCCTGTATCCCAGGAACGTCTTCATCTTCTGGGATCCTCATGGCAGCAGTGGGATGATTTAACGGACTCCCTTAGCCATGGGGCCTTTCTCTCGCTTTTGTTTCAGAGCCAGCGTCCTGGAATCGTCTCATGGTGCGTGGAGTGGTGGCAGTGGTGGGGGTGCTAGTCTTACTATACCTATGTGGGTTTTGGAAAGGTAGAGGGAAAGTGTTTGCCTACTCGCAACTCGTCTTCAGGAAGCTGCTGACTCATCCCTCCCCGCAGCCTGGAAGTCGGCAGGATTCCCAGGAATCTGAGCTCCCCGCAGTGTGTGACAGGGACGGGGACCAGGCCCAGGGAACCAGAAACAGGAATCGAGACCCAGCCCTGGAGAATGGGGAAGGAGACCTGATTGCGAATTCGTATCCGGTCTGCTGAATTGCTCACGTCCAGACCCTCCCCACAGTTCTTAAAAAGTCAAAGCATTTCGTTTAGACGCTTTCCAAACAAACCATTTTGATTTTTCAGTTTGAAACAATTTTTTGTTTAAAAATGTCCTTCAATTTTATTTTAAAAATTCAAAAAGTTACAACCCTTGAAATGTTCCTGGGTCTTTTTTTTTAAAAAAAGCTTTTTGGTTCATCAAAAATTTGGAAAAATGTTAATTTTGTTCAACCTGAAACCGGTTTTTTTCCATCTCTTTTTTGGAATTGCCAGGGACCAAAAAATTCTGTTTGCCCAGCTCGAGGGGCAGGTGAGGATTTTGGCAGTTATATTGTGGGTCTCTAAGTCTCCTTGTTGCTCAAAGTTTTCTTACTGCAAGGATGAGGGCAGGATGGGCAAAAGCTTCCTAAAAGTGGGGGGGGCTGCTGGCACCCAAACTGTGGCCCAGCCCCTGTGCCACCCCTTCTCCTCGAGGTCCTGCCCCCTCAAACTACCCCTTTCCCTGAGGCCCCCCTTCACACCGCCTTTCTCCCTGAGCTCCCACTTCATGCCGCCCCTTGCCCCCAAAACACTGCCCCCCGCCCCTCCCTTCTCTCCCCCATCATCCAGTCGCTCACACTTATGGCCAGTAAAAAGTGGTGGGCCCTGGTCTCCCCTGTTCCGGCACCCCTGGATGAGAGTGGGAGAGGATGAAGAACTCATTTCAAATATAACTCCCCCCGCCCCTCAAAACAGCACAATTTGACAGAAACAGCAAAACATGCACCTAACCAACCCGGGCCAGTCACGCTGTGTTGTGTGTGACATTCCCGTCCTGGGGCGGTTTATGTCTTGGAGAATGTGAACCCTGCAGGCCTGGGTGTTTCTCTATGTAATGTGACCTCACTGCTCCTGATGAGAGCCATTGTTTGTAAATGTTTCAGGAGCAGACATATTTATCATTCATGGACAGACAGACATTTATTCATAATTAGAACTGGTGAAAAATGGCGGGGGTGGGGAGGGTCATGAAAATTGAAGAAGAAACCACTTCCTTCCCCCTTCCCCCCATATTCTTCAAACTTATTTGGAAATGTTTTTCATTATCAAATTTTTGTTTCGTTTTGGTGGGAAAAACTCCATGTTCTCTCTCAAGTGGGCAGAGAAATCCAAAATGTTTTTTTTAAAGAGGGAACTTATTTCAAATGATCAATGTAATCCAAAGTGGCATTTTTAGTTATAAGGTTGCATTGTCAGTGTAAAACCCTTTTGAACCAGCTCTGTTATTGTATAACAAGATGAGTTTACTTTTCGTGATGCATTGTTTGGGCCAGGTTTCCTTGGTCCTGGAAACACTTACATGCATGTTTAACTTTAATTACTGCTGTGAATAATTCCATTTCAATGGGACAACTCTGAGGTCGGGTTTACGCTACGGCCGTATATCGGTGTAACAATGTCTTTTCTTTCTTTTATATGTAAAAGTTCTTGAGAGGTTAAAGCAGGTAAAATACATGAACAGGTTCGGACAGTCCGAGTTTGTCCGTGCAAAGTGACAGCAGAGATGTGGGATCTGCTAGTTTTCCATAAGTCTCTCAGGGTTACCCAGGATAACTTTGGGGATCTCTGTCTCGCATCGGGAATGTTCCCTGAAAGTGTCCAAACAGCTCAGAGATACAGAACCATTCCCTGGATCCATTCTTATAGCTGTCTTCCCCGGAAAGCAGTCTGGCAAGTGTTCCTGTCAGCTCATTGCTAAGTTATCTGTCAAAACACTAGAGTTTTCAGGTGCCTAAGTAGCCCCTGGAATCAGGGTGAAATTATCCTCCCCACCACTATCAAAATTGGAAATGGTGCCCCGGAGTGCACGGTACCCTACCGTAGTTTCCCCGTAGGAACTGCATGAACAGGCAACTCTGCAAGTTATCTGCATGCCTCTGCACGTGACCCCCATGCCTCTCCATTTCCTTGGCCACATGTATCCTGTCCCCATGCTGGCGGCGAATCCAGAAAAAGAGGGAAAGAGCTCACCACTGCGACCACCTGAGGGAGGTGTTGGGTTGAGATCAGCTGGTCAAAGCAGGCAATAGGGACAGAATCTGAGACTTGAAGCTCCTCGAATGACCTCTGACCTTTCTAGACCTGCCCTTCAATGAGACACAGCGATTGTAAAGTTGAATGTGATCGTAACTAGACCCATTTGAAACCCTTCACCACACAAGACAAAGCCCGTAGGATTCATTATGAATTATTTATTTCTCCTCCCCTGGATTCCTGCAGCCACCAGCCACCTTGGAGCTTTCCCTCCTCTCTCCCAGGCTGGGCTCACTTGATGGCAGGAGCTCAGCGCAGGGTCCAGCTTTGCTCTTTCGCTTCCATTCTTCACGTCTTTGGGTGGCTGCATTGGCACCTGAGCAGCCGGATGGAAACACTGAGTCCTCTGTCTCGGCAGGCAGGCCCAGCCGCCAAAGCCAAAGACTCCCTGAGAACAGGGGGAGGTTCGCCTGAACTCTCAGGAGTGGCGGCTGGGCCCATAGGGTAGGGTTACCATATTTGAACTTTCAAAAAAGAGGACACTCCGAGGGTGGGGGGGGAGTTGTAGCCCTGCCCCCTATCTACTCCCTCCCACTTCCTGCCCCCTGACTGCCCCCCACAGAACCGCCAACCCATCCAACACCCTCTGCTCCTTGTCCCCTGATCGCCCCCTCCCAGGACCCTGCCCTCTATCTAAGCCTTCCGTCTCCCTGTCTCCAGCTGCCCCCTCCTTAGACCCCTCCACCCTAACTGCCCCCTAGAACTCCACCCCCTACCTGTCCCCTGACTGCCCTGCCCCCTATCCGCACCCCCGCCCCCTGACAGACCTCCGGCTCTCCCACACCCAACCAACCACTCCCTGTCCCCTGACTGCCCCCACAGAACCCCCAACCCATCTATTCCCCCCTGCTCCCTGCCCCTGACTGCCCCCCCGAACCTCTGCACTGTCCACCCCGCCCCCGCTCCCTGTCCCTTGACTCCCCCGACCCCTCTTCATATGCTCACCCTCTGACAGGCTCCCCCCAGAACCCCTCACCCATCCAACCCCTCCTGCTCCCTGTCCCCTGACTGTCCCTTGGGACCCCATGCCCCTTCTCCAGCCCCCCCAGCCCCCGTACCCTGCTGCTCAGAGCAGTGTGTCTGGGGTGCGGAGCCAGACACAGTGCCGTGCTCCCCCGCAGAGCGTGCAGCTCCCCCTCCGCCCCCAGAGTGCGGCATTGGGAGGGAAATCCTGGACCTTTTCAGAATTTTACAAATTCCTCCCGGAGGGCGATTTAGAACCCCAAAAGCCGGACATGTCCGGGAAACTCCGGACGCATGGTAACCCGACCACAGGGACTCCAGGATCTGCAGCTGCTGCCACCTGTATGGTGAATCCTCCGACTCATCACCAACCAGCTCTTCCCCATTCTCCAACCTGGCCCCACGGTCTGACCGTGCAGGAGAACAGAAACCCTTTGGGACAGCAGGAGAGTCTCCTCAATGCCGCCCTCTTCGCATGGCATCCTGCGGTCACCGTGAAACACGACTACCCTGCCCCCAGGAGTCTCTCAAGGAGCTGCCGGCGCAGTCACTGGGCACCCACTCGTAATGGTCTCGGGCAGTGGCATTGCAGAGGGAGCTGAGCAGACCGTCCCTTCTGTGACTTCCTGAATTGCTGCCAGGACGGATTCTCCTCTGCGCTAGGGAGAGTCCCCGAGGACAAGCAGCTGTGATGCGGGAGGGGGCAAGACAAGCACTCCCCCTGAGCCCTTGACTAGCAGGCAAGCAGGACTCTGGGAGCCAAGGGATCGATGTGTCTTGCTGGGAGAGCAGAGCTGGAGAGCAGAAAAGGGCATTGGAGGAATTGAAGAAAAATCAGTGTCATGGCCGGGTCATGGGCAGCCAGACCTCGTGGTCAGAGGCAGAGTCCACACTCACAAGACAGGAGTCGAGAGTCAGCTGGGTCAGGACACTGGAAGAGCAGAAGCAAAAGACCAAATTGTGTTCAGAACCTCAAGTCAGGTGAGTCACCCTGAGTCCGGATGCCAGGAAATCAAGCCTGGGGAGTGGGAGCAGGAACAGCCAACACACGGTCCAGAGCCGGGGAGGAGCTCGGCTGTTCAGACAGCTTCTTCTTCCTGCTGCTGGTTTAAGGAGGTCCTGGGGGCCGATTAGCTGCTCTGGGACTCTGCCAATAGGAGCCTCAAACTGGGTCTGGACTTCGTCAGTCCTAGGTAAGCAGTTTTTCGTAGGCTTGCAGGTGGCGTGCTGGAGGGTGGCTGCTCCCAGGAACCCTGCAGACCGGGGTTAATGACCCATGGGTCAGGACAGTGAGTGATCTCTCCCCGCTCAAACCTCCTGCACGAAACAGTCTCCAGGGTCCCGGATGCATCCTCTGAGAAGAAAAAAACACAGTCATGAGGACAAATAGGCTATGGAACAGGAGCCCCCTCTTTGTTGCAACAGCCCCAAGTGTCCAGAAGAGTGGACGGTTCTTACCTCCAGGAGATGCCTGGGATCTTCCATCTAAGCCTCAAGGGGACCCCTGTTGCTTGGTCTGACAGGAGGAGATCATCTGTCCCCACTGCTCCCTGCGCTGGGCTGGCTGCAGCACACATCTGTGTAAGAGGCTGGGCCAGAGAGATGTTACAATCAGGGTCCAGGCACCCCAGAAGGAGAACAGAGGCTCTGAAACCAGAAGACGAAGCAATCAAATCAGCGGATTCGACAGAGAAGTTTTCTACCCTACAGGGACATCAAAGAAGGTCTGTTAGGAAAGCTGAGATGTTAGTCTGGAAACTGCTAAGATAAACATTGTGACTTATTAAGATTCAATTTTAGTCACTACAAAGTGTGTTGTGTTTTGTGTGTCTCTTTGAAATGTGTCTCTTTCTCTTGCTTAGTATCACTTAAATCTCTTCTTTGTTACTATGCTTCCCAAACCACCTCAGTGTTGTGTGTTCCAGTGAAGTGTGAGTCTCCAGCCTACCCAACAGGCTGAGCTGTGCCCTGTCTCTCTGAAGGTAATGAATAATTTCTGAGCGGTGCTGGGCCCAGAGTCCAAGGGCAGTTCACCAGACATCTCGTGGGAAGCCCAAAGAGACCAAAGGAGCAGGAGAGATTCCGGCCCCACTGACCCATGGGAACTTGCCACAGAAGAGCCTACACAGGGCTCCAGACACAGCCACTTTGGGTGTGTACCAGAGTTCACTCACCGCTAGATGCTGGCCAGGCCTCGTGTCATTGCTTTCTCGCTGGGCTAGCAACCCCGCTGATACTCACTCTTGCAGTTTGTCGGCTGGGAACTCAGCCGACCAACCAGGTGACTGTTCTTTACTCCACTCCTTCCTGGGTCGTGCTCCTTGCAAACAAAGTCCCAAAATGTCTTGAACAGAAACAAGGCCTTCCACCCTCGTGGGGAGTTCTTCCTCAGCCTGATTTCGATTCGGCCTGCCCTTCTTGGGTTTCTATGGTCTTCTATGTCCCCTTCCTTAGGGATGGTGAGAGAAGCCAGTCCTACCCTGGACTCCAGGGTTTGGCCCAAAGCCGTCTACTGAACAGCTCGCTCTGCTTCTGGACTTTTGCTGCTGTTTTCCCTTCTTTCCTCTCCGTTGGGGCTCACTTGGTCATCATTTGGCTTAGCCCCAGGCTAGGCAGCCATAGGCCAAGCCACCCTGTTAGATACCCTCCTCCTTCCAATCCTCTCCAGCCCGGCTGACAGGTTTGCTGAGGGGATGGTGAAACCCCATTGCTGATCAGAAGGAGGTCAGAGTCTGTTCTCTAGGAGCTGAAGGTCCATTTGTCCTGCTGCGGGAAGTGGAGCTGGAGAGCGGAGATGTTAGGTGAAAGAGACTGCATGATGGAGTTGGAGACTGAGGGACGGGAGCCTCCTCCCAGAAACGCTCCCAGGAGAACAGGTTTGAGGAGGAGTTCTCTAGGGAGCCTCTTGCTTGGAAAAAAACAAGGGTGGCACATTGATGAAGATGTCTCTGTCCCAGGGATGGGGGAAGCTCCCAGCCAGGCTATGCAGCAGGGATCCCATTTCTCCCCCAAGAAACCCATTTTGCCCAAAGAAGTCAATGGCTCTTACCTCCAAGAGGGAGCGGGCTCTTCCCTCTCAGCCTCTTTGAGAACTACCACTGCTTGGCTTTTTTAGGATAAGGGACCTGTCCCCACTGCTCCCTGAGGTGCTTCAGCTTCTGACTGCACCCATCTGGGAGGCTGTCACATATGCCAGGGCCTAGAAGACATGCAGGGAGGAGGCTCCTCTTCATGTCAGACTCTGAGAGCCCAGAGAAGGGCCAAAGGAAGAAAAAAGGGCAGGAGATGAAGCTTGCCCGGAGCCTCTGTCCCATCCTCACCTCCTCAAATGTGGAGCTTCCTGAGCTTCAGTTGGGCAGACAGTCTGTAGCCCTGACACAAAGGTCCTTCTGCGCCATATGGGGCAGGAAGATCTCTGCCTGGGAGCACCGGAAATGGGATGGGGGTGAGATCAAGGAAAGAGGGGAGGGATATGGGTGTGAGGGAAAGAGCTCCTGCCCCAGATGAAGGAATTTGGGGGGCCGAGGGAAGGACACAGCTCCACAGAGAGGAGAGAGAGTTCCTGTGAGTGCCAGGGGCCTCCATTTGTGCTTCCACTAGCCCCCCATTTACAGTGAGACAGAGCAGTACCTGCAGCAGGGAGCGGAACTTGCTGAACAGGGAGGGGAACCTTGAAGAGCATCAGATGAACCACAGCCCTTGCAGCGCCTCGGGCATCTGGTGCAAGTGCCGGATGATGTGAAGCTGGCCCATGACCTTGGCTGTGACATCCTCATGCTGCAGGGGAACGAGAACATGTCAGAGACTGAGACACTCCCCAGGAATCAGGGAGGATGAAGGGCACCTGGAACCAGTGCCATCATTTCCACCCAGCAGCTGCTCATGTCTGAGTGTTGGATTCACCCTCCTGACCCCCAGGATGGAGGCTTGCTGTCCTCTCTAGTGACCTCCAGTGCCAACCCCCCTCCTTGTCGGGTGAGCTCCTGCCACTTCCCCATCAGTGCCCCGACAGCTGTTCCACCTCCAACCCACCTGGGGACACCGCTCAAGTTCGGAGAACCCTCTCCTCCACCCCCACCTCCATCCCCACCCAGGTAGGGCAGGGAGGGGGCTCTAGAAGGGTGGCGGGGGGAGGGAGGGATTCTGGCAGCAGTGAAGTGGGATGGGGAGAGCTTGAGACCTTTCCCCAAGACACCCCAGTGCCAAAACCTGAAACCACAGGATGGCAGCCCTGGGGAACGGGACAGGTCAGGAGCCCCTGACGACTGAATCCTCCCAATCTCTCAAGAGTGGGTCCAGCCCTACCAGCAGCAAGACCCGCTTCCCACGCCCATGTGCCTCAGTCAGTCACCATCACCAGTCAGTCCTTGGCCTCCCAGGATGCCAGGGATGGGAGCAACTCTCGATGGTGGCTCGGGTGACATGGACACTAGGCCGTGGGGAAATGGGTGCAGCTCTGTGGGGCAGGAAAGGTTCCCAGAGGGCACTTAGGGGACTCAACTGTCCTTCCCAGGAGTGATAGCAGAGCACCACATCCGAAGAACAGAAGTCCATGAAGGCCAGAAGTCCCCACTAGGCTCCTTGCTACCAGGCCAGCGAATGGCGAGAGGATGGGAAGGAGGCCCTGGGCCCCACCCCAAGCTTCTGAGTCGAATGCAGCTGCTTACCGTGACCCCCATCAGTTGCTGGGCTTCCCCCAGGAGGGAGTAGACCAGCACCAGCCCAGCCTGGCTGACACGCAGCAGGGGGTCGTGGATGGCCAGCAATGCTGTCTGTACGAAGGATCTTCTCTGCCCGAAGGAGAAGAATTTTCCAAAGACCTAAAACCAAGAGGACATGAGGCTCGAGCAGATTGCCCAGAGCCAGCCTCCAAGTCCTGGCGGTACAATGGCATCTCGTGCCCCAAAGGGTGGGGAAGAGAGCTGCTGTGGCCAAGGCACTTCATTCCCTAGGAGGCTTTCAGGGTCCCAGGGCTCAGGGAAGCCCCTTTATTAAAAGGTGGCAGATGCTGAGGGACCAAAGCCTCCAGTGGCTCTTTCGGGAAGGCAATTTATGGCAGGGGCCAGGATGGGCTGGAAATGGATCTCTAATGTGTGTGAGCAGGCCCACTCTGCTGTGCAGGGCACAGAGACGACAGGGGACCCTGTCTTGCTTCCAGCAGAGAGATCTCCTGCACCTCAGCGGCTAGAGGAGTGTGCGTGTGTTGTTACGGGGGGAGGGGGTTGGAGCTGACAGACCAAAGGTCTCTTCCCCCAGCTAAGTGATTTCTCTAGTTGCTGGCTATGGCCTCTGCAGCTCCTTGGTTTCTTCAAGGGGAATCCAACCTGCAGCCTGACAAGAACACGGAGACTCCTGGCCCAGTCCCAGTGTGGGACCTTTAGCACCAGCGTGTCCCACTGGTTGCTGGATGAGGAACTCTGAGCTGGAAATAAGGAGCGGGCTCTTTTCCTGTCTCCAGGAGGCATCCACTGCAGGGAACCCAGCCAACCCCACTCCCTGAGCTGTGTCATGCCCTGGCACAGTGCCCTTACCTCCCCCACTCTGGCTGTGTTCTTGTAGCCCAAGAGCCGGCTGTCCTGGTGCCAGTCATAGCACCAGAGATCTTCCGCCTCATGTATGGTCAGGCCTGGAAGAGAGAGAGAGAGAGACTTTTCTCCTCATTCTGGTTGCAGTTTCTGTGTCCTTCCAAGCCCATTGGTGGCTGCACAGTGGAGTGGAGAAGAACAGAGGCAGAGAGAGATTTGTCCTCCGGCTGGGGTCAGTCTGAGAGAAATGGTCTGAGGTCCCATTATCCACCTGTGGTCACTCTCAGTCCCGTATTGGGTTCCGTGTCCCAGCTGGGTTCCTTACCCCTCTGTTGGAGCAGCAGTTGGTAGAGCCGGTAAGTCCCCTCCCTGGCCTGCCTGCTGATGTCCTTGTCTGGCTCACTGACAAACAGAGCCAGCTGGGCCACATGGTGACCCATCCGAGGGAACTCGGCTGAGATCTAATGGAAGGGAGAGCAGAGGGGACTCCATCAGCATTTTCCTCTCAGCTCCCTGTCCTCCCTGGGCCAGAGGGCTCCTTTCTCTTAGCCCCTCTGCAGGAGATGCTGGGGGAGAGGAGCTTGAGATCGACCCTTCATTTGCTCTGCTGCCAAGGGAGCCCGCAGCTGCTTTGGGATGCCAAGCAGGGGCTGGAGCATGGGCCCCTTAAAGGCCCAGGGACAACACTGAACCAGGACAAGAAGAACTTGACTCAAGCCTAGCTCAGTCCTGCTCTGACCCTGCCTCCCTATGAAGAACCCTCCTAAGCCACAGCCCCGGCAGCAGCAGCAGATCCTGCAGCCCACTGGAGCCAGCCCGCCTCCGCCTGGAGCCAGTAAGCTGGGCTCGGAGCCCACTTACATCAAACTCAGGGAGGGTGACTGTGTATCTCAGCAGGGCTGTGCTGCTCCTGATAGCCCTGGCTCGCTCCTGCGACACCCTGGACACGACCCAGAGGTTGACATGCTGTGGGGAAAGGAGGCAGGTCAGACTCAGTGGCCAGCTGCTCCTGCTTTGCAAATGAGCCCCATGCCCCCAGCCCCAGGGGCCTGAGACATTCTGCGCAGGGGGCAATAGCTGAGTCCTTGATGGCAGAGCTTTAGAAGGGGATTCTTTCCCCCAGGACGCAGCTTGTACCCTTCAGGTCACAACTTCTCAGAGTCTCTCTAGACTGGGACAATGTTCGCGGTCGGGGCTGGTCCCATCCTCCCAGAACTCCTGATTCCTGAACAGTTCACCAGAAAGAAGATTGAACCCTTGGCCCTTCCTTGCTATGCAAATCCTTGGGGGGATGTAGGGAGTGACTGAGAGCACAATCCCCCCAGGAATTTCAGAGCACATCAGAGGGAAGGGCTGATTCCCTGGGCTCCTCCTCTTTCTCTAGGAAGGAGCATGTGCCTCTTCTCTGAGAACCATCTCCCCAATCTCATGGGCTCTGTGTGTTGGAGGGGTGGGGGAAGGGTGGGTTTTCAGACTCTCACTCCCCAAGACAGCCAGGAGCCCTGTGCTTAGTGCTCAGCAGAACCAGGCAGAGCTCTGGCTTGGAGTCCCAGCTCCTTCCTCTGTCCCTCAAGAAGGAAGGACCTGACACTACATTGCAC
This sequence comes from Lepidochelys kempii, assembly GCF_965140285.1. NCBI lineage: Eukaryota > Metazoa > Chordata > Testudines > Cheloniidae > Lepidochelys > Lepidochelys kempii. The sequence continues at coordinate 43,117,159 of NC_136393.1, read as the reverse complement.
TGACCTCCCCAACCAAGGACGGCCCACTGGGGACCCAGCTAGGAGGACAGAGTAGAAAATGCATCTTCCAGTCTCTCCTTACCAGTCCCCCAGAGAGTTACGGTCAAATGGGGCTCACCTCCAAGATGAAGTGGAGCCTGTCTGTGTCTGGGGACTCTGCCAGCAGGTTCCCCAGCATGGCATCCAGGACCTCTGGGATGACTTTCTGCAGAGTCTGCAAAGCATGGGTCAGAGTTAGGGAACCTGGGCCTACACGTGCCACAGGATGGGAAGAGGAGTCTCTGGGAAGCACTGGGGAGACTCCCAAACACATCTCCCGGCCTCTCTCCTTCACATCCCACTGCAGGCAATTTGCAAGAATTGATGACCCCTGGACCTTTAATCCATGAGCTTAGCAGGTCTCTGCAGAGGGCCTTGTAGGCAGAAGAGTATGAAACAGCCAAGTTGCTATGGATGGAACCTGGGCTTCTGGGCCAAACACGGCTTAAGAAAGAAAGAAAGAAAGAAAGAAAGAAAGAAAGAAAGAAAGAAAGAAAGAAAGAAAGAAAGAAAGAAAGAAAGAAAGAAAGAAAGAAAGAAATCCCCCAGGGAGGGGTAATCTCTTCCCTGCTGGAGGGAAGGATCCAACCCTGCAGCTTGTTCCATCTCTGCTACCCCACCCCGAAATCTGGAGCTCCAGCGAATCAAGGGAGCAGGGACCAAGGACTACTCTGCAAGAGGAGGAGGATGGAGGAGGAGGAGGTACCTGGATGCCGGTGGTGTCCTTCTCCGTGCCCAGGGTGAAGACGGAGTGAAGGGCAGCTCGCAAGAGGTGGGTCTCTAGGGCTGGCTCCAGGGCAGGTTTCATGGTGCTGGCAAGAGAGAGGAGCTGGTATTAGACTGTGCAGTATGGGGGTGGGACTGTCGCCAACACGGACACCAAGCCACAGGGATAGAGGCACAGGCTGGCAAGAACGGAAACTGAGGCACTTAGCTAGGGAATGACAAGGCCAAGGTGTCCCAGACAGACAGTGGCAGGACAGGAATAGCTCCTGTTCACTGGAGCCTGCTGCCCCTCCTGTATCTGAGCCCAGGAGTGAGCCCCTCCCCAAGGCCCCTGTCATGTGATGGGAGTGAAAAGAAGAGCCCCGCCAGGAGAGAGTGACCCTCCCCACCCCACCATCTCTGCCAGAGGCACCACTCTTGGGAGGTGACTTGGGAGGGGCAGTGACGGTGACTCCCAGCCTTGGGCCTGATCAGCAGTGGGGTGAGGGGAGTCGGCGGGGTGGGGGGTGGGGCTGTCTCGGTACCAGAGGTAGCCCACTGCAGCCAGGGAGTGGGCGAGGACGGCGCTGGGTGACGAGTCATCGGGAAGCTCCTCGATGAGCTCCTGTGAGACGCGAAGGAGACAAAGAAGCATGTGAGATTCAGGCCCAACTGACACCTCCCAGTGAGGAGATGACACAGCCAGTGCCCCACATGGCCAGCAGGATCCCCCACCGCCTCCCACTCCCTTCCTGCCCATCCGACTTGTCCCCCTTCCCGGATTCCTGCCCAGCTCGCTCCCAATCCCCTTCTCTCCTCCTCCCTGTCAAAACTGCCCCCTTTCAGCCCCATCCCGACGACCGAGCTGGGACCCTGAGATTCCTTGTCCCACACTCTGAGCTGCCCCCCAGCCCCACAATTCTCCCCCTCCCTCCAGCTGCCGTATGGCGTGTCTCACTCACCACGATCCTCTTCACCACAGCCGCCTTGCAGCAGCGCGGCTCCAGCGTGTCCTCCCCTCTCTCCCATGCAGCCAGACATGCGGGGTAGACGGCCTGAAGGAACAGGAGCTGCTGCCCCTCATCCTGGACCCACCAGGAGTGGGGTATAGTGAGAGAGAACCTGTTAGCTAGGGACCTTCCTGCCCCACCCACACCATCTCCAGGGCTCAGGCCTCAATGGGGGATTGTGGGGACCCGCCTATTCTCCAAATCCCCCACCACTCCTACGCAAGCAGGATCAGGAACTGGGACAGTGCCTGTGGGGGGAGAGGACCTCGGCTGTTGTGGGACAAACACCCCCATCTTGGGGGTCCCACATCATGGATGTAAAAGGGCCCCATTAGGGGTGGTGGATCAGGAGGGACAAGACCCTCGGCAGGGGGTGGGGATGCTGGGAAGGGACAGGGCAATCTTGGTTCCAGCCCAGATGGGGAGCATTTGTACCTTATCTCTGCACTGGAGCTGCTCTCGGATGACTTTGAGAGCAGCTTCATCTTTGGCCACGTCCACCCCTTCCTCCTGCTCCGAATCCAGGGGGGTCCCTGCACCAGGGAGGGAAGGACAGGGGCGTGGTGGGCAGAGCAGGATTCAAGACCCCCCTTCCCACCTCAGGCACCCAGGGCAGATCGGGCCCCAAACCTCCCTCTCAGGGATGTCTTCAGCCCCCAACAGGTGCCGTAGCCCAGAGCAGAGCCCCCCTCCCCTGCCCAGGACTCCAGGGGAGGTGCCGATTCCCCCGGCCCCGGAGCAGCAAGGACCAAAGTGGCAGCAGCTCTTCACCCCCCCACCCCCAGGTCCCCGTGCGGAAGGGGCAGCTGTGTGACGGCTGCTGCTCTCAGTGGGGTTCGCGTGGCTCAGGCCAGACTCCTGGGCTGGGGACCCCCCCGCATATCACTGGGAGAGCGTCTGGGCCCAGGGTGTTCACATCCCGTCCTCACCCCTCCCGGAGCCCAGCCCGGCTCCTCACCTGGAACAAAGCAGTGGCCTCCATCGGCCTGGCTGCTGCCAGAGGCCCAGGTGCTGCCGCTGTCCCAGGCTGAGCTGCCGGTGCTGGGACAGGGACCTTCCACCTCCTGGCCGGCAGGGGCTGGAAGGTCCTCAGAGACCGGGCAGGGCGAGGCCTCCTGATGGGAATGGGGGCTGGGCTCCTGGGGCCGCTGCTGCCCACACAACAAGCCCCAGAGCCACCCTGCCCGGCGCCCCTCCTGCGCTGGGTCCTGTCTGCCAAACCGCAGCCTGGGCCAGCTCCACTGGGGCCTGGTCGGGGCCTCTCCCAGCTCGGCGCCTGCGCCGGGAGCCGGGGTCCTTTTCCAGAAGGCCGGGCACTTCCGCCGTCTGGCCTGGACGGGAGCTGCTTCCCCGCCAGCGGGGACGCAGGGCTTGCTCTGCCCCTTGGGAAGATGGCAGCTGCTTCCCTCAGGCTCTGGGGCCACCTGCAGAGCCTTCCTCCGCAACATCCGCAGGAGCCTGGCCATCCTGGAACCGAGCGGGGAGCAGGTGTGAGTCTGGGCTCAAGGCAGCCTTTCATTCCTGGGCCTTTTCTGTCCCTCCTCCTCCCTGCTCCAACCACAGCCGCCCCCTCTGCCCCCACAGGAGTGCAGGGAGTGCCATCTACACACACGGGCAGGAGTTCATTGCATGATCTGCTCCCAACGTTCCCCCTCATAATCCCTGCTGCTGCAATATCCAGGAAGTCTCATCCTTTTCCAGCAATGAGGTCAGTCCCAAAGACCATCGGTTACTCTGGACAAGCAGCCCCCTCCTGTCGTCCCAGGCCACTCTCCCGCCCAGGCTAGAGAAGGAACAGAACTCAGGCGTCCGGACTTCTCCTGGGAAAAGACCCTCGGCACAGGAAGCACAGGGCCCTCCTCATTCCCCATTGATTTCCAGACTCAGCAGCTCACAGGGTCTGGCCCAGTTCAGAGACTCTCAGCCTGGGGAACAGTGTCCCACAAGGGAAGGGCTGGGAGCCCCACTGCTGGAACCTTTCCAAACACACTGGAGACGGCTCTGGAGAAGCCCCTGCCTGGCATAAGAAGGAGGGGCTCTTGGGGGCTGTTTGCAAAGGAAATCCCCCTTTGGAGATAGTCTCTCCCCGTTTCTGCCTCTCCCCAGACAGACAGGGGAAGCCACCGAGGAACCCGAATGCCACTCACTTGCTCTCAGTGATGGGATAATGGATGGCGGATGTTCAGGGTCAGCAGACGTCCCTCGCCCTCCTCCTCACTCTCCAAGCCCAAGGCAGGCTGGAGAGGGTGGTGACCTCAGGAGTTACCCTGCCCAGCCAGCAGGCAGGGTGATGACACGAGGGCGATCGACTGGCTGTGAAAACAAGAGTCTGTCTGATTGCCAAGGGACGGAGAAACTCAGCCAGCAGCAGGGGGGTGCAGAACACGGCCCTAGGGCAGAGGTGACAGCGCCTCCGGGATCCTGACATCCCAGCACTTTACACACCTTCCTGCAGCCTCCCAAACCCACTGGGCTGTAGCGATGGGACCCCAAACCTACTGACGGCAAACGGACTCAGCTACCAGCTCAGGGTCACACCGAGTGTCAGAGCCATGGATGGATCCCTTCACTAACCACGGCCGCACACTCCCTCCCACAGCTGGCAATTGCAACCAGGCCCTAATGTCTGGTCCCCCTGCCTTTGAGAGGGAGTGTCACTCCTGCTTCCATTGCTGCCTATTGATCTGTGGGACTTTGGGCAAGTTGCTCCCCCTCTCTATGGCTCTCTGGGACTCACATCCCTGAATGGACTTTAAAAAAGACAATGGTTAAAGTTTGGCCCCAACTAGTTCTTGTTTCTCAAGACTAGCCATTTTAGCAAAGTTTAGAATTCTTGACATTCAACACCTGGAAACATCCCTTTCTCCTTCGCAGATGGCCTTAACATCCCTTATCTCACCCAGGCTCCCTGCTGCCTGGAGTTAGAGAATTGACCCTGTTCCCATTGGACCTACCCAAGGTGTCACACAGCAAAGCGGTGACGGAGCCAGAAAGAGAAGACAACAGTCCTGATTCCTGTTCTGACTAACAGACAACAACCCGCCAGAGGCAGGATAAAGCCCAGGAAATCAGATGTGAACATTTTCATGGAAACCGTTTTCTGTCAGAAAATCCATTCAGACAAAACCACTTTGTTTCTTGAAATCATAAGAAGTAGGATGAAAATTCTTTGCAAAAATATTTGTTTCCAAAACAAGAGCATCTCCTGTTTGTCACAGTGCAGTCAACTGTTTCGTCGTACACAAAGGGGACACACTATGATCTAGCAAAAAGAAAAGGAGTACTTGTGGCACCTTAGAGACTAATGAATTTATTTGAGCATAAGCTTTCGTGAGCTCCAGCTCACTTCATCGGATGCATCTGTAGCTCACGACAGCTGTAGCTCACGAAAGCTTATGCTCAGGTAAATTGTCCTCCTATTCTTTTTGCAAATACAGACTAACACGGCTGCTACTCTGAAACCAACTATGATCTAGAAAATTAGATGAGATGCTTCAGTCTGAGCTAAGTAGTTGCTGCTCTTCACAATTTCAAAAGAATAAAATACAAATAAAAGAGAATATTAGGTCATAATCAGATATGGCTCAGTGTGATCGGACACCGCCTAGTCTGCACTGCTCCGAGTGACACTCTTCAGTGGATCCCCAGCATCCACCCATGGCGAGGTAGGTGGGAGAGGATTGTTATTCGTACTTGACAGAAGGAGAAACGAAGGCTGAGAAAGGAGCAGGGACTTGTCTTAGCTGATGCAGCCAGTCAGTAGCAGAATTGCTCTCAAATGAGCTACAGACCAGCAATTGTTCCTAGTAATTATGCAGCAATTATTTGAGAAGAATTGGAATGTTCAAGAGGATCATGAACTGCTCCGAGACAATGAATGGAGAGCAGCATCCACATTGGTCAGACATATAACTGGTTGTGGCTTATTTGCTTGGTCATAAAAGAGAACAACAAAGACCAGATTTTCCTCCCTGTCAATAGCCCCCTCCTCAGCTGATCAAGGTTGAGACTTTGAAGGGTGGGAGGCTAAGGGTTCTCATCAAATAGCCCAAAGAATGGCCCTGATCACCACCGAGGCAATCACTCTCGGAGCCCTATTCCAGTCTCCTCTCTGTGAGGGCCTCCCAGAACCCACCCGGCCCCCGCTCCACACACAGAACACCTGGTGGTGGGAGGAGAGCAGAGGAAAAGGACAACGAAAGCAAGAAGAGAAAGGTAGGAGGGACAGAGGAAAGGGAAAACAAAAAGGAGAAACCCCAATGTCCCCAGTGATTCTAAGGGACAAAGTCCTAGGTCGGAAATAAAATACTGCCCCCACAATCTAATGTTTTCCTTTCCTAAAAATCAGCCGGCACCTGATGGATCAGACTGAACAGGTTCCAAACCTCTCCGAGGCTCTTACCTTCTATACAGGGACGTCTGTTTTTGAGCAAAACCACTACAAGAAAAGGAGAAAACTCCAAAGAGGGTCCTCCTTGCGCTCACGAACGTGAAAGTGAATGCTCTCTCAGTCCTCCAGGAGAGACCTCGAGAAGGAGACGTGCTGAAGCAAAGCCACAGGGATCTCCGAGGTTGCCCCTGTCCTGCACCCCTGTCCTGCCTGGCTGATGTCAAGATCTCTCTGTGAGATCATCGCCTCCCCGCCACCTTTGTCCAATAGGCTGAGGTCCTGCCAAAGGCCCTTGTGATGTCACTGCCACACCCACCCCTCCCCTGCAGTGCTGATGTCCTGCCCCTGTCCAGCCACACTGGATGTTTCAGCCGCTTCCCCGGGATCACCCCACGCAATGTCACTTCCTTGTGGGGTGACACTGACTACACAGTAGAACACAGAGGTTCTTCCCCAGGCCGCAATTAGGTTTTCACAAGTTAGTTGACTTTATGGCCAGAAGCAACCGTTAGAGCATTTAATCTGATCCCCTGCGTATCCTAAGGCCTCCTGTATATCAGAAGAGCTGGGCTTTTCTTTTACTCAAATGTTTTCCAGAAAGGCATCTAGTCTTTATTCGAAGAGATCAAGAGATGGAGAATCCATCATTTCTCTTGATAGTTTGTGCCAATGACAAATCACCCTCTTACAAATCCGGGTCTTATTGTCATTATACTTTTTCTGATTTCTGCTTCCATCCATGGGGTCTTGTCATGCCTTTCTCTGCTACATAAAAGAGCCCTTTTATACTCAACATTTTCTCTCCATGAAGTCAAGCAACTCACCTCTCATTTGTCTTTTGTGTATACTAAACAGATTGAGCTTTTTCAATGTCTCATTAGAAGGCATCATCCCGAATCTTTTCTGTACCCTCTCCAATTGTTTTAACATAATATTCAAAATGTGGACACAAGAACTGGATTCAACATTCCAGCATCAGTCTCACCAATGCTCTTTCACTTCCCTTTCCATTCTCACTACTCTATCCAGCCAAGAATGGCTTTAACCTTTTTTACCACAGTTTCATATTGACAGACCATGCTGAGCAGCTCGTCCACTATGGCCCCGAAATCCTTTTCAGGGTCAATGCTTTCCAGCGGATCGTCCCCCATTCTGTAGGGTGCCACCTGACTCCTTTGTTACTGAAGCTATGGGGTTGCATTTGGCTTTATTAAAACCTAATTATTTAGTAAGTATTTTAGAAGAACTAGCCCATTAGAGAGAGAATCGTGAATTACTCAAAGACAATGAATGGAGAACAGCGGCAAGAGCAATCAAATACATGTTTGGTTATGGCTTATTTCCTTGGTCTTAAAAGAGAGTAACGAGGACCTGAGTCTCCTCCCTCACAATAGCCCCAAACTCCCCCAATCAGCACTGAGACTCTGAGAAGCACAAAGCTGAGAGTCCTCACCAGATGTCCCAGGCCACCACCGGAGGGAGTCACTCTTAGAGCACCATTCCAGCCACATGTCTTTGGGAGGGCCTCCCGCAATGAGAGTTGGAGTGCAACCCCCCATCCCCAACTCTACAGGCACAGACAGGTCCTGGTGGTGAAAGGAAAGCAGGGGAAAAGGACAAAGATGCAAGAGAAGACAAGAAAGGAGGGAGAGGCAGGAAAAGGGAAAACAAAAAGGAGAAACCCCAATGTCCCCAGTAATTCTAAGGGACAAAGTCCTAGGTCGGAAATAAAATGCTGCCCCGACAATCTAATGTTTTCCTTTCCTAAAAATCAGCTGGCACCTGATGGATCAGACTGGTCAGGTTCCAAACCTCTCTGAGGCTCTTACCTTCTATACAGGGACGTCTGTTTTTGAGCAAAACCACTACAAGAAAAGGAGAAAACTCCAAAGAGGGTCCTCCTTGCGCTCACGAATGTGAAAGGGAATGCTCTCTCAGTCCTCCAGGAGAGACCTCGAGAAGGAGACGTGCTGAAGCAAAGCCACAGGGATCTCCGAGGTGGCCCCTGTCCTGCACCCCTGTCCTGCCTGGCTGATGTCAAGATCTCTCTGTGAGGTCATCGCCTCCCCGCCACCTTTGTCCAATAAGCTGAGGTCCTGCCAAAGGCCCTTGTGATGTCACTGCCACACCCACCCCTCCCTTGCAGTGCTGATGTCCTGCCCCTGTCCAGCCACATTGGATGTTTCAGCTGCTTCCCCTGGATCACCCCACGCAATGAGCGTTCATTGTGGGCTCAAGCCCAACACAGTAAAACGTCAGAGGCTTCTCCCCATGCTACGCTCAGTTTTTCATAAACTAGCAGACTTTATGGACAGAAGAGACAGTTAGAGCATGTCATCTCACCCCCTGCCTATCACATGCTTTCTGTAGAGCATAGGAGCTAGTTTTTGACTACACACGTTCCAGAAAGCCATCTAGTCTTCATTAGAAGACATCAAGAGGTGGGGAATTCCCACCACTTCCCTTTCTAGTTTCTTCCTTTGGTGATTCATCCTCACGGTTGAATATGTGTGCCCTCTTTCTAATATGAATTGGTCTCTTTTGAGTTTCCAGCCACTGGGTCTTGTTATTCTTTTCTCTGCTAGATTAATGAGCCCTTTCATACCCGATATTTTCTCTCCATGAAGTCACTTCAACGACGTCACCTCCTGATCTTTTTTATCATCGAAACAGGCTGAGCTCTTTCAATAGCTCACTCGCAGGCATTTTTCTCCAGCCCACAAAACGTTTCATTGCTTTTTGCTGCCCCATCTCCAATATTTCCAAATCTTTTTTCAAAGGTGGACGCCAAAACTGGATGCAGGATTCCATGATCAGTCTTCCTCATGGTGTGTCACCTCCCTATGCTCCTCACTGCTCTTTTCATACATCTAATGATGGCTTAGCCCTGTTCACCACAGCATCACCTTGGGTGCTCATGTTGAATGGCTTGCCTAGCATAGCCCTAAATCCTCTTCACACTCAGTGCTTTCCTGGATACACTTCCCCACTCTGTAGGTGTGGCCTACATGCTTTGTCGCTAGCTATAGGACCCTTCATTTGGTTCTTTTCCAACTTGTTTTCTTTGAATGGCTCCAGCTTACCAAGGGATCCGATTGCTCTGTGTCGCTGCCCTTTCCTCATCATTAATTACCACTCTGCTACTATTTTATCACCCACCAATGTTAGCAGAAGTGAAATTTTATTTGGGTTGCGGTTCATTGATATTTATTTTCAAGAAATAGTCCTTGAGAGCCTCTTCATATCCCTCGTGCCCATAACCTGCTCCACACAGCACAGTGAGAAAAGGCCGCCCAGCCCAGCTCTGCCCTAGGGGCTAAGCACAGAACAAACGTAGGAGCTTGTGTCATCCATAGCTTCAGAACAACATGTGGGGGTCATCAGCTTACAAAGACACTCTAGACCGGTAGCGTAGACAGGCCCCAAATGTATCTAAGTGTCCCGCCTTGCAAAACAGGAGAGAAAAAAACATAACCTTGAGTAGCTTTATTTTATAGTCGTGGAAACTGAGGCACACAGAAGCAAAGAGATTTGCTCATGGTCAAAAAGTCAGGAATAGAAAATGGCCCATCTGCTGATAGTCAGTCCTGGGCCCTAGCCGTGTTTGTCCTGGCTTCTCTGCTTCAGCTCCAGTAACAACCCGAGTTGAGGTTTTCTTCCTCTCTGTGTCCTTTAACTTCACGTCACTGGAGAAGAAAGATTGTTTCTGACCAGCTGGGTCTAATGCTTAAAAACCTTAATTTTTTTCTTTCGCTAGGATAACGCTGGGCATTTTCTCTCATTCACTTTCCTTCGGAATAATTTCAATCCAGTCCAAAGGATTTCCTCTTCCATTGTGTCTTCAGCACCTTTCCTAGCAAACAGTTACTGTTCAAGCCCAGGTTTCCAGTTTCAGGCTGTCCCAGGGTGAGATGGCCATGAAAGGGGTAGTAGCTCAACTGAACCTATCCCCAGGTGAAGGGAATAAGTGCAGGGGTCACATGAGAAGGAGCAGGATGTATCTAGGATCCAGGCCTGTTGGGCGATATAAGAACAGCCTGTGCTCAGCCAGGAGAGAGACCCGCAATGGGGGCAGGCCTGGGAGGGGCTTGGATAGTCCTTTCAAGTCAGTTTCGGTACACATTAGGGGATGGAACAGCCAAGCTGCTAGGGTTGGGAGCTGGGCCTCCTGGCAGTGTCCAGGAACGAAAGCACAGCACCTGCCAGGAGGGGAGTCCCCACAGAGGGACACCGTCATCTCCCAGGAAGGGAAAAGGCTCTCACTGCCATTTCTTAACCTCATGGGGTGTTCTCCTGCTCCGCCAACCCCACCCCTATTTCAGCATCTCCAGGTGCCTGAGGGAGCAGGAACCAGAGGCCATCCTGCAGCTGGGACAGAGATGGAGGTTGATGACCTACCTGCCCGTGGTGACCATGGTGCAGGACAGCCCTCAGGACATGCAAATGCAGCTCCAGATCTACAGAATGCAGCTTCCCTTTGCTGGCACGAGACCTTGCAGGTTGCGGGGGGTGAGACAGGCACTAACTTTTGGTAACCCTCAGTGGGATCAGAGGGTAATGGTTTGTAGAAAGTGGTGTTGGAGAGCGTTACAAAAACTAGGCAAGCCATTTACAACACACACTTTGTTTCTCTACAAAAGAAAAAGGACACTAAACTCTCTAAACTACTACATGCCACAAGGGGCTACAACAGTGGTTCTCTTAACGCACCCACCAATATTGTTAATGTATCCACCCATACTTTTAGCCCAGCAGAAGAATCTGTCCTATCTCGGGTCCTCTCCTTCTGCCCCTCCACCCCCATGAATATGATACCGTTCTGTGGTGACCTAGAATCCTATTTTCGACGTCTCCGACTCAAGGAATATTTCTAACACACCTCTGAGCAACATACTAACCCACAGAGACCTTCCTACCAAGACGACAAAAAGAAGGATTCTGGGTGGACTCCTCCTGAAGGTCGAAACAACAGACTGGACTTCTACAGAGAGTGCTTCCACCGACGTGCACGGGCTGAAATTGTGGAAAAGCAGCATCACTTGGCCCATAACCTCAGCCGTGCAGAACACAACGCCATCCACAGCCTCAGAAACAGCTCAGACATGATAATCAAGAAGGCTGAAAAAGGAGGTGCTGTCGCCATCATGAATAGGTCAGAATATAAAAAAGAGGCTGCTAGGCAGGTCTCCAGCACCACTTTCTACAAGCCATTACCCTCTGATCCCACTGCGGGTTACCAAAAGAAACTACACCATCTGCTCAAGAAACTCCCTGAAAAAGCACAAGAACAAATCTGCACAGACACACCCCTAGAACCCCGACCTGGGATATTCTATCTGTGACCCAAGATCCATAAACCTGGAAATCCTGGATGCCCCATCATCTCAGGCTTTGGCACCCTGACTGCAGGATTGTCTGGCTATGTAGACTCTCTCCTCAGGCCCTACGCTACCAGCACTCCCAGCTATCTTCGAGACACCACTGACTTCCTGAGGAAACTACAATCCATCGGTGATCTTCCTGAAAACACCATCCTGGCCACTGTGGACGTAGAAGCCCTCTACACCAACATTCCACACAAAGATGGACTACAGGCCCTCAGGAACAGTATCCCCGATAATGTCACGGCAAACCTGGTGGCTGAATTTTGTGACTTTGTCCTCACCCATAACTATTTCACATTTGGGGACAATGTATATCTTCAAACCAGCGGCACTGCTTTGGGTACCTGCATGGCCCAACAGTATGCCAACATTTTTATGGCTGACTTAGAATAACGCTTCCTCAGCTCTCGTCCCCTAATGCCCCTACTCTACTTGTGCTACATTGATGACACCTTCATCATCTGGACCCATGGAAAAGAAGCCCTTGAGGAATTCCACCATGATTTCAACAATTTCTATCCCACCATCAACCTCAGCCTGGACCAGTCCACACAAGAGATCCACTTCCTGGACACTATGGTGCTCATAAGCGATGGTCACATAAACACCACCCTATACTGGAAACCTATTGACCACTCTACTTACCTACATGCCTCCAGCTTCCATCCAGGACACACCACACAATCCATTGTCTACAGCCAAACTCTACGATACAACCGCATTTGCTTCAACCCCTCAGGCAGAGACAAACACCTACAAGATCTCTATCAAGCATTCTTACAACTACAATACACACCTGCTGAAGTGAAGAAACAGATTGACAGAGCCAGAAGAGTACCCAGAAGTTACCTACTACAGGACAGGCCCAACAAAGAAAAAACAGAATGCCACTAGACATCACCTTCAGCCCCCAACTAAAACCTCTCCAACGCATCATCAAGGATCTACAACCTATCCTGAAGGACACCCAATCACTCTCACAGATCTTGGGAGACAGGCCAGTCCTTGCGTACAGACAGCCCCGCAACCTGAAGCAAATACTCACCAGCAACCACACACCACACAACAGAACCACTAACCCAGGATCCTATCCTTGCAACAAAGCCCGTTGCCAACTGTGTCCACATATCTATTCAGGGGACACCATCATAGGGCCTAATCACATCAGCCACACTATCAGAGGCTCGTTCACCTGCACATCTACCAATGTGATATATGCCATCATGTGCCAGCAATGCCCCTCTGCCATGTACATTGGTCAAACTGGACAGTCTCTACGTAAAAGAATAAATGGACAAAATCAGACGTCAAGTATTATAACATTCAAAAACCAGTCGGAGAACACTTCAATCTCTCTGGTCACGCAATTACAGACATGAAGGTCGCTATCTTACAACAAAAAAACTTCAAATCCAGACTCCAGCGAGAAACTGCTGAATTGGAATTCATTTGCAAATTGGATACTATTAATTTAGGCTTAAATAGAGACTGGGAGTGGCTAAGTCATTATGCAAGGTAGCCTATTTCCCCTTGTTTTTTCCTACCCCCCCCCCGCCCCCAGACGTTCTGGTTAAACTTGGATTTATATTGGAAATGGCCCACCTTGATTTTCATACACATTGTAAGGAGAGTGGTCACTTTGGATAAACTATTACCAGCAGGAGAGTGAGTTTGTGTGTGTGGTTTTTGGAGGGGGGTGGGTGAGAAAACCTGGATTTGTGCTGGAAATGGCTCACCTTGATGATCAATCACATTGTAAAGAGAAAAGGAGTACTTGTGGCACCTTAGAGACTAACAAAATAAATTGATTAGTCTCTAAGGTGCCACAAGTCCTCCTTTTCTTTTTGCGAATACAGACTAACACGGCTGTTACTCTGAAAATTGTAAAGAGAGTGGTCACTTTGGATGGGCTATTACCAGCAGAAGAGTGAATTTGTGTGTGGGGAGTGGAGGGTAAGAAAACCTGGATTTGTGCTGGAAATGGCCCAACTTGATTATCATACACATTGTAAGGAGAGTGATCACTTTAGATAAGCTATTACCAGCAGGAGAGTGGGGTGGGAGGAGGTATTGTTTCATGGTCTCTGTGTATATAATGTCTTCTGCAGTTTCCACAGTATGCATCCGATGAAGTGAGCTGTAGCTCACGAAAGCTCATGCTCAAATAAATTGGTTAGTCTCTAAGGTGCCACAAGTCCTCCTTTTCAGTTTGAGAACTGCAAAACTAAGCATCTCTGATGGTATCTTCTAGACTGAGCACTGAATCCCATTGGGTAGATAGAAAGATTAACCTCCATAATCTATACAGAAGCCTGTGGAACCCCATAAGATTGGGTCCTTAATCCATGAAGTATTGGAACTCATTTACAGAACTTTTCTTAAACGTTACATGAATATATTGTCTCGTACTATAGAATTAGAATTTCTCATCCCTATTCCATGATGAGAGATCTTTGAGCTATAATGTATCTTAATTAAAACTATCTTTAGATAGCTTTCTGAGGGGCAAAAAACATTTTATCAAACAAATCCAATTTTTTTTTTTAAATCATTGATTTTTATCCACCCTGGTTGCAAGTGAATAGCAAAGCTGGTCCCAGCAGGGAGCCAGAGTGTCCCAAATCCTTAGCGGGTGGGAGAGCCTCTCTGTGAGCCTCTGTAAAGCATCTCACTTCAACAGTGACTGGTTGAACGATTTATTGTAAGGGACGCCCTTTCTCAGACCCTTTCCCTTTATTGTCTCCCAACCCTCCACGTCAGTCCCTGACCCAGGATTGCCAAGCCAAACTCAAATACTACTTGTTTGAAATCTCACAGCTCGCCAAGATTACCTAATTGTCCAGGTGGCTGAGCCCGAAGGCAGCTCTGTGAACACCTCCATACCGAATGCCAGCTCCATTTCAGAGACGTCTTTCTTCGTGCAGAAATAGAACACCTCCACCTCTTCGTGGGAAGATGTCGTTTACTCCTCTGATGGGGGCTCCCAAACAGTCCTCAGTTCCGTCAAGGAGACACTCTCCTTTTCCAGTGGATACTTCAAGATGGAGAATGTGAGCAAAGGGGCTGAAGGAGTTTACAGGATTCAAGATGAAATGTACAGGAAGTGTGTGGCTGTCGTAAACTTTACCGTGGTGGGTAAGTTGTGCACTCAGTGACCCCAGAAAAAACTCTGCTCCCCTTGCACTTCTCAGGCCATGTAAAGCCTGTGGAAACATCCTATAAACTCACAGAATATGGAAGACCCCAGCAGATATTGAGCTGGGAGAGCCATCTCCTCTGCAGCCCCAGCCCAAGGGGTGTGTCACGTGGGAATGCGTGAGGAGAGGGACTAGCCAGACCACAATGCACTCTGGCTCTTCTCAGTGGAAGGACGGTCCCTGAGGGCCCCCTGCCAGCCGGCACACACTAGAGCAGCCCCCAAGCTGCTATAACCAATGACGGGACTGGCATTAGAGCTAGGGCAGAGAACCAGGAAGGTGTAAATCCTGTTGTGCCAGAGCAAGAGTCTTCTCTACACTAGGCCCACCGATGTTCCGACCACTGACTCTAGTAACAATGAACATTTTTTGCAAACATGGTCAGCTAGTGACCCAGCTGCCCCGGGGAGGCTAGTCCCTGGCCCCACCCCTCCCTTTCTGCCCCCTTGCCCCTGCAAGAGCCCAAAGCACCCCCACCGTGGCCCCCGGCCCCAGTGCCGGGCAGCTGTCAGGGAGAGGCCCCAGGCCAGCACGGTTGCTGTGTCCTCAGGCCTGGCAGGGCAGAGCGCTGGGAACAGCAAGAGGGGGCCTGGCCTGTGGCGGAGCGTGGGCAGAGCCATGGTAGGCTGTCTGGCAAGTCACAGGCTCCCCCTGCCTACGATACCTGCTGCCCATATTTGCAAAGTTTCTGCAGTGCAGGCAAGGTTTCAAGCACCCCAAGGGCTCACAGGGAAAGTGGCATGTGTTGTATAGGCCATGGGGTAACTTTTATTTTTATGGTGCCTAGCAAGCCTTTTGTTCATCAGGCTGCTCGTTAACATACCCCTGGCTCTGTCTGACTGCGGGATCAGGAGCAAACATTCATGAAGGGTCTGCGCTGAAATCCCTGGGAAATACGTAGTATGCCGTGACCTGTTTTATCTCTGGCCACTGTCACCCTAGTCTCTGAGGCCCAGATCTTCAAAGATCAATGGGAATCGGATACCTAAATACCTTGTAGGATCTGGGCCTAAGGGCCAGATTGTCAAAGGTATTTAGGCACCTAAAGCTGCAAATAGGCACGTAGGGGAATTTTCAAAAGCATGCAGCTGCCTAACTCTCACTGAAGACGGTAGTTAGTCACTTTTGAAAATCCCATTAGTGACCTACCTGCATCTTCAGGAATGCAAATACCTTTGAGTAGCTGGCCCTAGATAATCAAAGGGCTCCAGGGCAGAGGCTGGAATTGAACCAGGCACTTATGGCTCCTAGATCAGCACCTCCCCCTTAGGCCAACCTTCTGCAGTGCAGGCAAGAAGAGGAGAATCAGGCATGTGGTATACGGAGTCCTCACCAACACTTTCCTCCTTCTTTTCTCGTTCCAGAGCCCAGCTCATTCCCACCTACTGTGTCTGGGACCTCCGGTGCTGAGGAGGAAGCTCGTGATGAGACCAAAGGGGATGGGAAGTAGCTTGTGATGGGAGATTTCCTTCCCCAGTAGCCTCTCTCCTCCCAGCCTGAATTTCACACGCCCGTCCCAGGTCCCACTGACATCAGGGTGAGCTTGAGGGCAGTGTCCAGTTGTTCCAGATCTTCTCAGGTGGCCTGAGGGCTTGGGCCACAATTGGCCAAAAATGGACCACGGGGAGCTGGCACAGCAGAGTTGGCTATGGCCAAGGACAAGCCCTTGGCTGATTGAGGAGCCGTGTTTGGGGCCTCTCAACGCGAGTGCAGAGTGTCAATTAAGGGGATGAGTTCAGGGGCAGAAAACTGTGATCCCCAAAACCCAGCATGCTCTGGGGGGGAGCCACCTATGCTAGCCAATGGGAGATGTTGATGAGAGGGGTGTGTCCTAAGCCCTGCCCCTCTCTGTGTTCGATGCTTGTTGTGGCTTGTGATCCTGAGAAAACCCCTCTCTTGCAGTCAGGTGATTTAGATGCTGCTTAAGTCATATCTTGCAGGAATAAGTTAGGTACCTGCCTTGCTCCATGCAAAATGGCAGAGGGGCCATCCTAACCCAGCCCTGTTGTCAGAGCACTCAGCTGGGAGAGTCCCGTTCAATTCTCCATCATTAAAAAAAGAAGTCAGTCCATTCTTCTGAATGCTCTCAGACAGGCAACTCCTGTTTGTCTGGGTTCGGTGAGGGAGTTGCTTAGTCACAGTCAAATAATTTACTTAACAGTCCAATTCATCTAAGTATTATATTTAACGGGTTTCTGGAATTTGTAACCGCTTTAGCAAGGTCATTGCATGACAGGCTGGTGCACCGTTAAAAGAAACAGGTGCTAGGCGGAAGTAAGCAGCAGCATCTTAAAAGCATTTGTCAACCATTCAGCTTTCTTCAAGTTGCAAGGAGAGAGGCTTGTAGATGGCCTAGAGAAGAAATCGCTTTGCATGAGGATTCTGTCGGTGTTTAAACCGAAGGGGTGTTTTCTGCAAAGGGAGTAGGTGGGAAGGAACCTGCTTTATGGCTCAGGCTCTGTCTGCACTTAAAACACGATAGCTGCTGCAGCCCTTCAGTACAGACACTTCCCACAGCAACGGGACTCCGAGTCCAGCGCTCTAGGCCTCGCTGCCTCCATTCGACAGCTGCAGCGGCACAGGAGCTAGCAAACAGAACTGTAAACAGGGGAGTTTGAGTGGGAGTTCTGTTGGAGGAGAAGGTATTTGTGTGTGTTTGGTTTTGTATTGGTAATATCTGTATGTGTAGAGGCTTGTAGGGGCTTTGTGCTGGGAGAGAAGCTGAGCCCTGATTAGGGGGCGGGGCTTCACTGACTAGGGGTCCTATAAAGGTAGCAGCCAGTCAGGCAGCGGCACAGGAGCTAGCAAACAGAGCTGTAAACAGGGGAGTTTGTCTTGTGGTGCTTGTGTGGGGTTTGGTTTTGCTGTGGGTGGTGGTGTTTTGGTGTGGTTTGTGTTTCCCAGATTAACAGGATTTAGGTGGGAAGGCTATGACAGATTCAGAGGTGGCAGTGGGAGTGACCCATGTAGCAGATGACACAATGAAGATGACTGGATGTGGAAGCTGTGGTATGTACATGATCCTGGAGGGGGCACCTGGTAAGAGTTTTGTCTGCATGAAATGCCGTCTGATAGAGCTGATGGAGGAAAAGATCAGAGGTTTGGAGATGCAGGTGGAAAGTCTGGTAGAGTTTAGGAAGGGGTTTGAGCAGATTATGGAGCAAAGACATGAGGTATCTGAAGGGAAAAGCTCAGACTTGCAGATGGAAGCAGGACTAGGGAATTCTGAGGTGAGACTGGGTGAGGAAAGTGGTCAGTGG
Source organism: Lepidochelys kempii (assembly GCF_965140285.1). NCBI lineage: Eukaryota > Metazoa > Chordata > Testudines > Cheloniidae > Lepidochelys > Lepidochelys kempii. The sequence goes on along the minus strand of NC_136393.1, from coordinate 43,099,174 downwards.
AAGCATGTGACTAAAAGAACTAGGCAGAGGAAAAGACGGGCTAGTGAAGGAGAAATAGAGCTTCAGAATAGGTTTGCAGAGTTGGAAAATGAAGAAGGGGCTCAGCAGGTAGTCACTGAAGGTGACAGGGCAAGGAAGAAGAGAAGAGCGGTTAGTCCTATAGGAAAAGGGGAAGAGTTAATGGAGATTACACCAAATATGAGCCCCAGGAGGATACAGGATGGGTTAAAAAGGATTACAAGGGAGAATGGGAATGGAAAGAACTTGCAGCCAGAGGGAACAGGGGATAGACTGGAGAATAGCACCGTCACTAGGAAAAGGCAGGTCTATGTGATTGGGGACTCTTTACTGAGAAGAATAGATAGGCCTGTAACCAGAGCTGATCCAGAAAATAGGAGGGTGTGCTGTCTTCCAGGTGCTAAGATACGGGATGTAGACCTGAGGTTGAAAAGGATTCTAAAGGGAGCGGGAAAGAATCCCCTAATTATCCTTCATGTGGGAACAAATGATACGGCTAGATTCTCGCTGGAAAGTATTAAGGGAGACTATGCTAGGCTGGGGAGGACGCTTAAGGAAATTGAGGCTCAGGTGATCTTTAGTGGGATTCTGCCTGTTCCTAGAGAAGGGCAACAAAGGTGTGACAAGATTATGACTATCAATAGATGGCTTAGGCAGTGGTGCTATAAGGAGGGCTTTGGGATGTATGGCCATTGGGAGGCATTCATGGATAGAGGACAGTTCTCTCGGGATGGACTTCATCTGAGTAGGGAAGGAAATAGACTTCTAGGATGGAGGCTGGCACAACTGATTAAGAGAGCTTTAAACTAGGAATTTGGGGGAGATGGTTGGGAGATGTCCAGGTAATCTCCACGCCAGAATTTAGCATAGAGTGGAAAGAAAATGAAGTAAGAGTGGATACAGCTGTAGGTAGGAGGAAGGGCAGTGTAGATACAAGTCTAATAGGTTATACTGGTAGTAAAATAACCGTGCCTAATAGGGTACAGAATGTGAGTGAGGCCAAACAGCAAAAATTAAGATGTTTGTACACTAATGCAAGGAGCCTAGGTAACAAAATGGAGGAACTAGAGTTACTGGTGCAGGAAGTGAAACCAGATATTATAGGTATAACAGAGACCTGGTGGAATAGTAGTCATGACTGGGCTACAGGTATTGAAGGGTCTGTGCTGTTTAGGAAAGACCGAAATAAAGGTAAAGGTGGTGGAGTAGCACTGTATATCAATGATGAGATAGAATGTAAAGAAATAAGAAGCGATGAAATGGATATGACTGAGTCTGTCTGGGCAACAATTAAATTGGGGAAGAAAACTATTAGAGCCTCCCCTGGGATAGTGCTTGGGGTGTGCTATAGACCGCCGGGATCTAATCTGGATATGGATAGAGCCCTTTTTAATGTTTTTAATAAAATAAATATTAATGGAAACTGTGTGATCATGGGAGACTTTAACTTCCCAGATATAGACTGGAGGACGAGTGCTAGTAATAATAATAGGGCTCAGATTTTCCTAGATGCGATAGCTGATGGATTCCTTCAGCAAGTAGTTGCTGAACCGACTAGAGGGGATGCCATTTTAGATTTGGTCTTGGTGAGTAATGAGGACCTCATAGAGGAAATGGTTGTAGGGGATAATCTTGGCTCAAGTGATCATGAGCTAATTCAGTTCAAACTGAATGGAAGGATTAACAAAAATAAATCTGCAACTAGGGTTTTTGATTTCAAAAGGGCTGACTTTCAAAAATTAAGGAAATTAGTTAGGGAAGTGGATTGGACTGAAGAATTTATGGGTTTAAAGGTAGAGGAGGCCTGGGATTATTTTAAATTAAAGCTGCAGAAGCTATCGGAAGCCTGCATCCCAAGAAAGGGGAAAAAATTCATAGGCAGGAGTTGTAGACCAAGCTGGATGAGCAAGCATCTTAGAGAGGTAATTAAGAAAAAGCAGAAAGCATATAGGGAGTGGAAGAAGGGAGGGATCAGTAAGGAAAACTACCTTATTGAGGTCAGAATATGTAGGGATAAAGTGAGACAGGCTAAAAGTCAAGTAGAGTTGGACCTTGCAAAGGGAATTAAAACCAATAGTAAAAGGTTCTATAGTCATATAAATAGGAAGAAAACAAAGAAAGAAGAAGTGGGACCGCTAAAAACTGAGGATGGAGTGGAGGTCAAGGATAATCTAGGCATGGCCCAATATCTAAACAAATACTTTGCCTCAGTCTTTAATAAGACTAAAGAGGATCTTAGGGATAATGGTAGCATGATAAATGGGAATGAGGATATGGAGGTAGACATCACCATATCTGAGGTAGAAGCGAAACTCAAACAGCTTAATGGGACTAAATCGGGGGGCCCAGATAATCTTCATCCAAGAATATTAAAAGAATTGGCACAGGAAATTGCAAGCCCATTAGCAAGAATTTTTAATGAATCTGTAAACTCAGGGGTTGTACCGTATGATTGGAGAATTGCTAACATGGTTCCTATTTTTAAGAAAGGGAAAAAAAGTGATCCAAGTAATTATAGGCCTGTTAGTTTGACATCTGTAGTATGCAAGGTCTTGGAAAAAATTTTGAAGGAGAAGGTAGTTAAGGACATTGAAGTCAATGGTAAATGGGACAAAATACAACATGGTTTTACAAAAGGTAGATCGTGCCAAACCAACCTGATCTCCTTCTTTGAGAGAGTAACAGATTTTTTAGATAAAGGAAACGCAGTGGATCTAATTTACTTAGATTTTAGTAAGGCGTTTGATACTGTGCCACATGGGGAATTATTAGTTAAATTGGATAAGATGGGCATCAATAGGAAAATTGAAAGGTGGATAGGGAATTGGTTAAAGGGGAGACTACAACGGGTCCTACTGAAAGGTGAACTGTCAAGTTGGAGGGAGGTTACCAGTGGAGTTCCTCAAGGATCAGTTTTGGGACCAATCTTATTTAATCTTTTTATTACTGACCTGGGCACAAAAAGTGGGAGTGTGCTAATAAAGTTTGCAGATGATACAAAGCTGGGAGGTATTGCTAATTTAGAGAAGGACAGGGATACCCTACAGGAGGATCTGGATGATCTTGTAAACTGGAGTAATAGGAATAGGATGAAATTTAATAGTGAGAAGTGTAAGGTCATGCATTTAGGGATTAATAACAAGAATTTTAGTTATAAGCTAGGGACGCATCAACTAGAAGTAACGGAGGAGGAAAAGGACCTTGGAGTATTGGTTGATCATAGGATGACTATGAGCTGCCAATGTGATATGGCTGTGAAAAAAGCTAATGTCGTCTTGGGATGCATCAGGAGAGGTATTTCCAGTAGGGATAAGGAGGTTTTAGTACCGTTATATAAGGCACTGGTGAGACCTCACCTGGAATACTGTGTGCAGTTCTGGTCTCCCATGTTTAAGAAGGATGAATTTAAACTGGAACAGGTACAGAGAAGGGCTACTAGGATGATCCGAGGAATGGAAAACTTGTCTTATGAAAGGAGACTCAGGGAGCTTGGCTTGTTTAGCCTAACTAAAAGAAGGTTGAGGGGAGATATGATTGCTCTCTATAAATATATCAGAGGGATAAATACCAGAGAGGGAGAGGAATTATTTAAACTCAGTACCAATGTGGACACAAGAACAAATGGATATAAACTGGCCACTAGGAAATTTAGATTAGAAATTAGACGAAGGTTTCTAACCATCAGAGGAGTGAAGTTTTGGAATAGCCTTCCGAGGGAAGTAGTGGGGGCAAAAGATCTATCTTGCTTTAAGATTAAACTCGATAAGTTTATGGAGGAGATGGTATGATGGGATAACATGGTTTTGGTAATTAAATATTCATGGTAAATAGGCCCAATGGCCTGTGATGGGTTTTTAGATGGGGTAAGATCCAAGTTACCCGGGAAAGAATTTTCTGTAGTATCTGGCTGATGAATCTTGCCCATATGCTCAGGGTTTAGCTGATCGCCATATTTGGGGTCGGGAAGGAATTTTCCTCCAGGGCAGATTGGAAGGCCCTGGAGGTTTTTCGCCTTCCTCTGTAGCATGGGGCACGGGTCACTTGCTGGAGGATTCTCTGCTCCTTGAGGTCTTCAAACTACAATTTGAGGACTTCAATAGCACAGATATAGGTGTGAGGTCTTTTTTAGGAGTGGTGGGTGAAATTCTGTGGCCTGCATTGTGCAGGAGGTCAGACTAGATGATCATAATGGTCCCTTCTGGCCTAAATATCTATGAATCTATAAGTACAGAAAAGGATGAGAAAAATGATGAGGGACGTGGAGCAGCTTCTGTATGAGGAGAGATTAATAAGACTGGGACTTTTCACCTTGGAAAAGAGATGACTAATGGGGGATACGATAGAGGTGTATAAAATCATGACTGATGTGGAGAAAGTAAATCAGGAAGTGTTGTTTACTCTTTCTCATAAGACAAGAACCAGGGGTCACCCAATGAAATTAATAGGCAGCAGGTTTAAAAGAAACAAAAGGAAGTATTTCTACACACAATGGAGAGTCAACCTGTGGAACTCCTTGCCAGAGGATGTTGTGAAGGCCAAGACTATAACAGGGTTCAAAAAAGAACTAGATAAGTTCATGGAGGACAGGTCCCCCAACTGCTATTGGCTAGCATGGGCAGGGATGGTTTCCCTAGTCTATATTTTCAAGAAGCTGGGAATGGGTGACAGGGGATGGATCACTTGATTACCAGAGCTCCTCTGATTCTGGGTTTTTTTTTTTTTTAAATCTCTCCACAATTTTGGTTGCAACTGAAACTTCTAGTTAAAGCGATCAGTGGAGGGGGGGGGGGGCGGGGTCTGGACGCTCTGTCGCCTTGCGCTTTGTTTGTGTCACCTTTACACTGATGCAAAGTGAGCAAGAAATACCAAAAGAACTGCAGGCACTAGTGTAAATGACACACACCAGGATCAGGGTAAGGCTGGATTGGGGCCCAGAACTCTTCCCTCACCCACCCATCACGGCACAAGGAGTTTGATCCTGGGCCTCATGCCAACTGCCCATAAGGGGCAGCTTAGAAATTCTTCGGTTGTACAAAGCTGGTGTGTCTCCCTATGTCACCTGCCTCCTTCCAATCTTTAGTCTGGGGACGTGGTGTGGTAGCAAAGAGAGTGTGGTGCAAAATGCTGGCTCAGAACTGCTGCCACGACAGCCAGTGTAACTTAGAGCAGCCTCAACAGTGCTCTAAGTTTTATGTCAGGTGCTATTTCAGGCACCAGCCAGCCGAATCTTGGGGGAACAAAAGGGTGACTTCAAGCCCCCTTTTCCCATCCCTCTCTGCTGAGCCAAGTGAAAACTTGGCACTGCTGAGAATTCAGACCCAGGCATAAGGCAATGGAGAACCCCAATCTTTCTTCTGCTGTGGAGAGTTGGTAAAACTCAAAGCCCAGATGGCACCGTTATTAAGCCCATTATTTTTTTCTCTTTGCTATTTAAAAATAATGAGATGCAAAACCAATATGAGTGCAGCAGTAATGTTGTATGGTTCGGACACACAAGTTAAATTTCCTGTGACAACACGAACTTGATCAACTTGCATGTGTAGAGCATATTTCTCCTCTTCCTGGTTTTCTTGATGTATTTCAAAATTTACCACCCAGGGTTCTTTGTGGCATGTAATGCGGCTTGTATTAAACACGCCACAAACCCAAACTTACAGGAATGGGCCAGAACTTGACAGCTTACAGGAGTGGCCGCTAGAGGGATCGGGGCTGAATTTAGAGGGCACAATTTTCAAAAGCATCAAAGTGACTTAAGTGCACTGGGAAATTTTACCTCTAGTCTTCCTTATGAATTAATTTTTTATTTTATTTTTTTTTAAAGGGAGCTGTAGCCTGTTTTCCACAGAGTCAGTCTGAGTTCAAGCCAATGCCGTAGGGCATTTCAGGCTGCTGTCCTGTCTGATCCAGCCCAGGGGACAATATCTGATGCTTCCAGGAAAAGCAAGAACCCGCTGTAACATACATGGCTAGTTTTAACATGCTGTAAATGCAGGTGGGGAATTAATTACTGACCTCGGTGGCATTCAGACTATGTCCTGAAGCATGGGATTGGGCCAGAGGGACAGCTAGCGCTGGCCACAGTGTCTAGGGTCTCGGAGTGGGAAGTTCCATGGAGAATTCCACTGGGTGGGAGACTCAGCTGTGAAGGGAGGGGGCGGGCAGGAGCATCTCATCAACCCAAGATTGGAATAACTGAAGTAATGTTCCTTTTACACAGAGCCTCAGCTCCCTGGAACCTCTGCAAATGCTTTAGCCACGTGTTTAACTCCATCCGTAGGAGTAGCCTTGGATCGCAGTGGGAGGGCTCAGGTGCGTAAGTGTTTGCAGGATGGGCGCTCAGGGCAGTCCCTGAGGCCAGGGCAAAGTGGATGTGACGTGCCACTGTCTGGATTTGGGAGCCTGCCTGCACACCAAACTCACTAGGCACTGGGTGCATGACTTCAAGGTGCTGGGCCGGGGAAAATCAGCCCCGGGTGGTTATTTCGAGTAGAAAACCAGAGCCACTTCTGGGGTCTTTCAGCTTCTAATGCCCTTTCCCTTCTGCAGCTGGATTTCATCCTATGATAAAATCCCTCTCAATGCCAAGTCAGTGCCATAAATCACTGGCCTGGGTGCAGGAATCAGTAGGCGACGTTCTCTGGCCTGGGTTATGCCAGGGCTCAGACTAAATTATTCTTCCCAAAACTTTTAAAAGCTGAGCCCCCTCCTCAAGGTAAAGAAACCAATCGTGCCCCTCACCCGTCAGCAATGTGTTAGCGACCCCACCCCCCATTTTCATGGATACGTCTTCAAACCCCACCCTTCCCACCATGGCTAGCCCTTCCCCACGCTTCAGGAGATGCTGAAGGAGATGATCCTAACCATCCCCTCTAACCTTAAGACTTGAGGGATCCCATCATGGAGCATCTTAAAAATCACAGTTTCCAGACTCTGGAACAGGGGCTGCTTTGCCGGGCTCACCTTTCTCCCTGCGTCAGGTTGGCCGATGGGGATAATGAGCCTGGAGATCTCATTCCCGCTGCTCTGAGTGGTGCCCATGTGCACATGACTCAGCTCAGCTCATCCTGTATCCCAGGAACGTCTTCATCTTCTGGGATCCTCATGGCAGCAGTGGGATGATTTAACGGACTCCCTTAGCCATGGGGCCTTTCTCTCGCTTTTGTTTCAGAGCCAGCGTCCTGGAATCGTCTCATGGTGCGTGGAGTGGTGGCAGTGGTGGGGGTGATAGTCTTACTATACCTATGTGGGTTTTGGAAAGGTAGAGGGAAAGTGTTTGCCGACTCGCAACTCGTCTTCAGGAAGCTGCTGACTCATCCCTCCCCGCAGCCTGGAAGTCGGCAGGATTCCCAGGAATCTGAGCTCCCCGCAGTGTGTGACAGGGACGGGGACCAGGCCCAGGGAACCAGAAACAGGAATCGAGACCCAGCCCTGGAGAATGGGGAAGGAGACCTGATTGCGAATTCGTATCTGGTCTGCTGAATTGCTCACGTCCAGACCCTCCCCACAGTTCTTAAAAAGTCAAAGCATTTCGTTTAGACGCTTTCCAAACAAACCATTTTGATTTTTCAGTTTGAAACAATTTTTTGTTTAAAAATGTCCTTCAATTTTATTTTAAAAATTCAAAAAGTTACAACCCTTGAAATGTTCCTGGGTCTTTTTTTTTAAAAAAAGCTTTTTGGTTCATCAAAAATTTGGAAAAATGTTAATTTTGTTCAACCTGAAACCGGTTTTTTTCCATCTCTTTTTTGGAATTGCCAGGGACCAAAAAATTCTGTTTGCCCAGCTCGAGGGGCAGGTGAGGATTTTGGCAGTTATATTGTGGGTCTCTAAGTCTCCTTGTTGCTCAAAGTTTTCTTACTGCAAGGATGAGGGCAGGATGGGCAAAAGCTTCCTAAAAGTGGGGGGGGCTGCTGGCACCCAAACTGTGGCCCAGCCCCTGTGCCACCCCTTCTCCTCGAGGTCCTGCCCCCTCAAACTACCCCTTTCCCTGAGGCCCCCCTTCACACCGCCTTTCTCCCTGAGCTCCCACTTCATGCCGCCCCTTGCCCCCAAAACACTGCCCCCCGCCCCTCCCTTCTCTCCCCCATCATCCAGTCGCTCACACTTATGGCCAGTAAAAAGTGGTGGGCCCTGGTCTCCCCTGTTCCGGCACCCCTGGATGAGAGTGGGAGAGGATGAAGAACTCATTTCAAATATAACTCCCCCCGCCCCTCAAAACAGCACAATTTGACAGAAACAGCAAAACATGCACCTAACCAACCCGGGCCAGTCACGCTGTGTTGTGTGTGACATTCCCGTCCTGGGGCGGTTTATGTCTTGGAGAATGTGAACCCTGCAGGCCTGGGTGTTTCTCTACGTAATGTGACCTCACTGCTCCTGATGAGAGCCATTGTTTGTAAATGTTTCAGGAGCAGACATATTTATCATTCATGGACAGACAGACATTTATTCATAATTAGAACTGGTGAAAAATGGCGGGGGTGGGGAGGGTCATGAAAATTGAAGAAGAAACCACTTCCTTCCCCCTTCCCCCCATATTCTTCAAACTTATTTGGAAATGTTTTTCATTATCAAATTTTTGTTTCGTTTTGGTGGGAAAAACTCCATGTTCTCTCTCAAGTGGGCAGAGAAATCCAAAATGTTTTTTTTAAAGAGGGAACTTATTTCAAATGATCAATGTAATCCAAAGTGGCATTTTTAGTTATAAGGTTGCATTGTCAGTGTAAAACCCTTTTGAACCAGCTCTGTTATTGTATAACAAGATGAGTTTACTTTTCGTGATGCATTGTTTGGGCCAGGTTTCCTTGGTCCTGGAAACACTTACATGCATGTTTAACTTTAATTACTGCTGTGAATAATTCCATTTCAATGGGACAACTCTGAGGTCGGGTTTACGCTACGGCCGTATATCGGTGTAACAATGTCTTTTCTTTCTTTTATATGTAAAAGTTCTTGAGAGGTTAAAGCAGGTAAAATACATGAACAGGTTCGGACAGTCCGAGTTTGTCCGTGCAAAGTGACAGCAGAGATGTGGGATCTGCTAGTTTTCCATAAGTCTCTCAGGGTTACCCAGGATAACTTTGGGGATCTCTGTCTCGCATCGGGAATGTTCCCTGAAAGTGTCCAAACAGCTCAGAGATACAGAACCATTCCCTGGATCCATTCTTATAGCTGTCTTCCCCGGAAAGCAGTCTGGCAAGTGTTCCTGTCAGCTCATTGCTAAGTTATCTGTCAAAACACTAGAGTTTTCAGGTGCCTAAGTAGCCCCTGGAATCAGGGTGAAATTATCCTCCCCACCACTATCAAAATTGGAAATGGTGCCCCGGAGTGCACGGTACCCTACCGTAGTTCCCCCGTAGGAACTGCATGAACAGGCAACTCTGCAAGTTATCTGCATGCCTCTGCACGTGACCCCCATGCCTCTCCATTTCCTTGGCCACATGTATCCTGTCCCCATGCTGGCGGCGAATCCAGAAAAAGAGGGAAAGAGCTCACCACTGCGACCACCTGAGGGAGGTGTTGGGTTGAGATCAGCTGGTCAAAGCAGGCAATAGGGACAGAATCTGAGACTTGAAGCTCCTCGAATGACCTCTGACCTTTCTAGACCTGCCCTTCAATGAGACACAGCGATTGTAAAGTTGAATGTGATCGTAACTAGACCCATTTGAAACCCTTCACCACACAAGACAAAGCCCGTAGGATTCATTATGAATTATTTATTTCTCCTCCCCTGGATTCCTGCAGCCACCAGCCACCTTGGAGCTTTCCCTCCTCTCTCCCAGGCTGGGCTCACTTGATGGCAGGAGCTCAGCGCAGGGTCCAGCTTTGCTCTTTCGCTTCCATTCTTCACGTCTTTGGGTGGCTGCATTGGCACCTGAGCAGCCGGATGGAAACACTGAGTCCTCTGTCTCGGCAGGCAGGCCCAGCCGCCAAAGCCAAAGACTCCCTGAGAACAGGGGGAGGTTCGCCTGAACTCTCAGGAGTGGCGGCTGGGCCCATAGGGTAGGGTTACCATATTTGAACTTTCAAAAAAGAGGACACTCCGAGGGTGGGGGGGGAGTTGTAGCCCTGCCCCCATCTACTCCCTCCCACTTCCTGCCCCCTGACTGCCCCCCACAGAACCGCCAACCCATCCAACACCCTCTGCTCCTTGTCCCCTGATCGCCCCCTCCCAGGACCCTGCCCTCTATCTAAGCCTTCCGTCTCCCTGTCTCCAGCTGCCCCCTCCTTAGACCCCTCCACCCTAACTGCCCCCCTAGAACTCCACCCCCTACCTGTCCCCTGACTGCCCTGCCCCCTATCCGCACCCCCGCCCCCTGACAGACCTCCGGCTCTCCCACACCCAACCAACCACTCCCTGTCCCCTGACTGCCCCCACAGAACCCCCAACCCATCTATTCCCCCCTGCTCCCTGCCCCTGACTGCCCCCCCGAACCTCTGCACTGTCCACCCTGCCCCCGCTCCCTGTCCCTTGACTCCCCCGACCCCTCTTCATATGCTCACCCTCTGACAGGCTCCCCCCAGAACCCCTCACCCATCCAACCCCTCCTGCTCCCTGTCCCCTGACTGTCCCTTGGGACCCCATGCCCCTTCTCCAGCCCCCCCAGCCCCCGTACCCTGCTGCTCAGAGCAGTGTGTCTGGGGTGCGGAGCCAGACACAGTGCCGTGCTCCCCCGCAGAGCGTGCAGCTCCCCCTCCGCCCCCAGAGTGCTGCATTGGGAGGGAAATCCTGGACCTTTTCAGAATTTTACAAATTCCTCCCGGAGGGCAATTTAGAACCCCAAAAGCCGGACATGTCCGGGAAACTCCGGACGCATGGTAACCCGACCACAGGGACTCCAGGATCTGCAGCTGCTGCCACCTGTATGGTGAATCCTCCGACTCATCACCAACCAGCTCTTCCCCATTCTCCAACCTGGCCCCACGGTCTGACCGTGCAGGAGAACAGAAACCCTTTGGGACAGCAGGAGAGTCTCCTCAATGCCGCCCTCTTCGCATGGCATCCCGCGGTCACCGTGAAACACGACTACCCTGCCCCCAGGAGTCTCTCAAGGAGCTGCCGGCGCAGTCACTGGGCACCCACTCGTAATGGTCTCGGGCAGTGGCATTGCAGAGGGAGCTGAGCAGACCGTCCCTTCTGTGACTTCCTGAATTGCTGCCAGGACGGATTCTCCTCTGCGCTAGGGAGAGTCCCCGAGGACAAGCAGCTGTGATGCGGGAGGGGGCAAGACAAGCACTCCCCCTGAGCCCTTGACTAGCAGGCAAGCAGGACTCTGGGAGCCAAGGGATCGATGTGTCTTGCTGGGAGAGCAGAGCTGGAGAGCAGAAAAGGGCATTGGAGGAATTGAAGAAAAATCAGTGTCATGGCCGGGTCATGGGCAGCCAGACCTCGTGGTCAGAGGCAGAGTCCACACTCACAAGACAGGAGTCGAGAGTCAGCTGGGTCAGGACACTGGAAGAGCAGAAGCAAAAGACCAAATTGTGTTCAGAACCTCAAGTCAGGTGAGTCACCCTGAGTCCGGATGCCAGGAAATCAAGCCTGGGGAGTGGGAGCAGGAACAGCCAACACACAGTCCAGAGCCGGGGAGGAGCTCGGCTGTTCAGACAGCTTCTTCTTCCTGCTGCTGGTTTAAGGAGGTCCTGGGGGCCGATTAGCTGCTCTGGGACTCTGCCAATAGGAGCCTCAAACTGGGTCTGGACTTCGTCAGTCCTAGGTAAGCAGTTTTTCGTAGGCTTGCAGGTGGCGTGCTGGAGGGTGGCTGCTCCCAGGAACCCTGCAGACCGGGGTTAATGACCCATGGGTCAGGACAGTGAGTGATCTCTCCCCGCTCAAACCTCCTGCACGAAACAGTCTCCAGGGTCCCGGATGCATCCTCTGAGAAGAAAAAAACACAGTCATGAGGACAAATAGGCTATGGAACAGGAGCCCCCTCTTTGTTGCAACAGCCCCAAGTGTCCAGAAGAGTGGACGGTTCTTACCTCCAGGAGATGCCTGGGATCTTCCATCTAAGCCTCAAGGGGACCCCTGTTGCTTGGTCTGACAGGAGGAGATCATCTGTCCCCACTGCTCCCTGCGCTGGGCTGGCTGCAGCACACATCTGTGTAAGAGGCTGGGCCAGAGAGATGTTACAATCAGGGTCCAGGCACCCCAGAAGGAGAACAGAGGCTCTGAAACCAGAAGACGAAGCAATCAAATCAGCGGATTCGACAGAGAAGTTTTCTACCCTACAGGGACATCAAAGAAGGTCTGTTAGGAAAGCTGAGATGTTAGTCTGGAAACTGCTAAGATAAACATTGTGACTTATTAAGATTCAATTTTAGTCACTACAAAGTGTGTTGTGTTTTGTGTGTCTCTTTGAAATGTGTCTCTTTCTCTTGCTTAGTATCACTTAAATCTCTTCTTTGTTACTATGCTTCCCAAACCACCTCAGTGTTGTGTGTTCCAGTGAAGTGTGAGTCTCCAGCCTACCCAACAGGCTGAGCTGTGCCCTGTCTCTCTGAAGGTAATGAATAATTTCTGAGCGGTGCTGGGCCCAGAGTCCAAGGGCAGTTCACCAGACATCTCGTGGGAAGCCCAAAGAGACCAAAGGAGCAGGAGAGATTCCGGCCCCACTGACCCATGGGAACTTGCCACAGAAGAGCCTACACAGGGCTCCAGACACAGCCACTTTGGGTGTGTACCAGAGTTCACTCACCGCTAGATGCTGGCCAGGCCTCGTGTCATTGCTTTCTCGCTGGGCTAGCAACCCCGCTGATACTCACTCTTGCAGTTTGTCGGCTGGGAACTCAGCCGACCAACCAGGTGACTGTTCTTTACTCCACTCCTTCCTGGGTCGTGCTCCTTGCAAACAAAGTCCCAAAATGTCTTGAACAGAAACAAGGCCTTCCACCCTCGTGGGGAGTTCTTCCTCAGCCTGATTTCGATTCGGCCTGCCCTTCTTGGGTTTCTATGGTCTTCTATGTCCCCTTCCTTAGGGATGGTGAGAGAAGCCAGTCCTACCCTGGACTCCAGGGTTTGGCCCAAAGCCGTCTACTGAACAGCTCGCTCTGCTTCTGGACTTTTGCTGCTGTTTTCCCTTCTTTCCTCTCCGTTGGGGCTCACTTGGTCATCATTTGGCTTAGCCCCAGGCTAGGCAGCCATAGGCCAAGCCACCCTGTTAGATACCCTCCTCCTTCCAATCCGCTCCAGCCCGGCTGACAGGTTTGCTGAGGGGATGGTGAAACCCCATTGCTGATCAGAAGGAGGTCAGAGTCTGTTCTCTAGGAGCTGAAGGTCCATTTGTCCTGCTGCGGGAAGTGGAGCTGGAGAGCGGAGATGTTAGGTGAAAGAGACTGCATGATGGAGTTGGAGACTGAGGGACGGGAGCCTCCTCCCAGAAACGCTCCCAGGAGAACAGGTTTGAGGAGGAGTTCTCTAGGGAGCCTCTTGCTTGGAAAAAAACAAGGGTGGCACATTGATGAAGATGTCTCTGTCCCAGGGATGGGGGAAGCTCCCAGCCAGGCTGTGCAGCAGGGATCCCATTTCTCCCCCAAGAAACCCATTTTGCCCAAAGAAGTCAATGGCTCTTACCTCCAAGAGGGAGCGGGCTCTTCCCTCTCAGCCTCTTTGAGAACTACCACTGCTTGGCTTTTTTAGGATAAGGGACCTGTCCCCACTGCTCCCTGAGGTGCTTCAGCTTCTGACTGCACCCATCTGGGAGGCTGTCACATATGCCAGGGCCTAGAAGACATGCAGGGAGGAGGCTCCTCTTCATGTCAGACTCTGAGAGCCCAGAGAAGGGCCAAAGGAAGAAAAAAGGGCAGGAGATGAAGCTTGCCCGGAGCCTCTGTCCCATCCTCACCTCCTCAAATGTGGAGCTTCCTGAGCTTCAGTTGGGCAGACAGTCTGTAGCCCTGACACAAAGGTCCTTCTGCGCCATATGGGGCAGGAAGATCTCTGCCTGGGAGCACCGGAAATGGGATGGGGGTGAGATCAAGGAAAGAGGGGAGGGATATGGGTGTGAGGGAAAGAGCTCCTGCCCCAGATGAAGGAATTTGGGGGGCCGAGGGAAGGACACAGCTCCACAGAGAGGAGAGAGAGTTCCTGTGAGTGCCAGGGGCCTCCATTTGTGCTTCCACTAGCCCCCCATTTACAGTGAGACAGAGCAGTACCTGCAGCAGGGAGCGGGACTTGCTGAACAGGGAGGGGAACCTTGAAGAGCATCAGATGAACCACAGCCCTTGCAGCGCCTCGGGCATCTGGTGCAAGTGCCGGATGATGTGAAGCTGGCCCATGACCTTGGCTGTGACATCCTCATGCTGCAGGGGAACGAGAACATGTCAGAGACTGAGACACTCCCCAGGAATCAGGGAGGATGAAGGGCACCTGGAACCAGTGCCATCATTTCCACCCAGCAGCTGCTCATGTCTGAGTGGTGGATTCACCCTCCTGACCCCCAGGATGGAGGCTTGCTGTCCTCTCTAGTGACCTCCAGTGCCAACCCCCCTCCTTGTCGGGTGAGCTCCTGCCACTTCCCCATCAGTGCCCCGACAGCTGTTCCACCTCCAACCCACCTGGGGACACCGCTCAAGTTCGGAGAACCCTCTCCTCCACCCCCACCTCCATCCCCACCCAGGTAGGGCAGGGAGGGGGCTCTAGAAGGGTGGCGGGGGGAGGGAGGGATTCTGGCAGCAGTGAAGTGGGATGGGGAGAGCTTGAGACCTTTCCCCAAGACACCCCAGTGCCAAAACCTGAAACCACAGGATGGCAGCCCTGGGGAACGGGACAGGTCAGGAGCCCCTGACGACTGAATCCTCCCAATCTCTCAAGAGTGGGTCCAGCCCTACCAGCAGCAAGACCCGCTTCCCACGCCCATGTGCCTCAGTCAGTCACCATCACCAGTCAGTCCTTGGCCTCCCAGGATGCCAGGGATGGGAGCAACTCTCGATGGTGGCTCGGGTGACATGGACACTAGGCCGTGGGGAAATGGGTGCAGCTCTGTGGGGCAGGAAAGGTTCCCAGAGGGCACTTAGGGGACTCAACTGTCCTTCCCAGGAGTGATAGCAGAGCACCACATCCGAAGAACAGAAGTCCATGAAGGCCAGAAGTCCCCACTAGGCTCCTTGCTACCAGGCCAGCGAATGGCGAGAGGATGGGAAGGAGGCCCTGGGCCCCACCCCAAGCTTCTGAGTCGAATGCAGCTGCTTACCGTGACCCCCATCAGTTGCTGGGCTTCCCCCAGGAGGGAGTAGACCAGCACCAGCCCAGCCTGGCTGACACGCAGCAGGGGGTCGTGGATGGCCAGCAATGCTGTCTGTACGAAGGATCTTCTCTGCCCGACGGAGAAGAATTTTCCAAAGACCTAAGACCAAGAGGACATGAGGCTCGAGCAGATTGCCCAGAGCCAGCCTCCAAGTCCTGGCGGTACAATGGCATCTCGTGCCCCAAAGGGTGGGGAAGAGAGCTGCTGTGGCCAAGGCACTTCATTCCCTAGGAGGCTTTCAGGGTCCCAGGGCTCAGGGAAGCCCCTTTATTAAAAGGTGGCAGATGCTGAGGGACCAAAGCCTCCAGTGGCTCTTTCGGGAAGGCAATTTATGGCAGGGGCCAGGATGGGCTGGAAATGGATCTCTAATGTGTGTGAGCAGGCCCACTCTGCTGTGCAGGGCACAGAGACGACAGGGGACCCTGTCTTGCTTCCAGCAGAGAGATCTCCTGCACCTCAGCGGCTAGAGGAGTGTGCGTGTGTTGTTACGGGGGGAGGGGGTTGGAGCTGACAGACCAAAGGTCTCTTCCCCCAGCTAAGTGATTTCTCTAGTTGCTGGCTATGGCCTCTGCAGCTCCTTGGTTTCTTCAAGGGGAATCCAACCTGCAGCCTGACAAGAACACGGAGACTCCTGGCCCAGTCCCAGTGTGGGACCTTTAGCACCAGCGTGTCCCACTGGTTGCTGGATGAGGAACTCTGAGCTGGAAATAAGGAGCGGGCTCTTTTCCTGTCTCCAGGAGGCATCCACTGCAGGGAACCCAGCCAGCCCCACTCCCTGAGCTGTGTCATGCCCTGGCACAGTGCCCTTACCTCCCCCACTCTGGCTGTGTTCTTGTAGCCCAAGAGCCGGCTGTCCTGGTGCCAGTCATAGCACCAGAGATCTTCCGCCTCATGTATGGTCAGGCCTGGAAGAGAGAGAGAGAGAGACTTTTCTCCTCATTCTGGTTGCAGTTTCTGTGTCCTTCCAAGCCCATTGGTGGCTGCACAGTGGAGTGGAGAAGAACAGAGGCAGAGAGAGATTTGTCCTCCGGCTGGGGTCAGTCTGAGAGAAATGGTCTGAGGTCCCATTATCAACCTGTGGTCACTCTCAGTCCCGTATTGGGTTCCGTGTCCCAGCTGGGTTCCTTACCCCTCTGTTGGAGCAGCAGTTGGTAGAGCCGGTAAGTCCCCTCCCTGGCCTGCCGGCTGATGTCCTTGTCTGGCTCACTGACAAACAGAGCCAGCTGGGCCACATGGTGACCCATCCGAGGGAACTCGGCTGAGATCTAATGGAAGGGAGAGCAGAGGGGACTCCATCAGCATTTTCCTCTCAGCTCCCTGTCCTCCCTGGGCCAGAGGGCTCCTTTCTCTTAGCCCCTCTGCAGGAGATGCTGGGGGAGAGGAGCTTGAGATCGACCCTTCATTTGCTCTGCTGCCAAGGGAGCCCGCAGCTGCTTTGGGATGCCAAGCAGGGGCTGGAGCATGGGCCCCTTAAAGGCCCAGGGACAACACTGAACCAGGACAAGAAGAACTTGACTCAAGCCTAGCTCAGTCCTGCTCTGACCCTGCCTCCCTATGAAGAACCCTCCTAAGCCACAGCCCCGGCAGCAGCAGCAGATCCTGCAGCCCACTGGAGCCAGCCCGCCTCCGCCTGGAGCCAGCAAGCTGGGCTCGGAGCCCACTTACATCAAACTCAGGGAGGGTGACTGTGTATCTCAGCAGGGCTGTGCTGCTCCTGATAGCCCTGGCTCGCTCCTGCGACACCCTGGACACGACCCAGAGGTTGACATGCTGTGGGGAAAGGAGGCAGGTCAGACTCAGTGGCCAGCTGCTCCTGCTTTGCAAATGAGCCCCATGCCCCCAGCCCCAGGGGCCTGAGACATTCTGCGCAGGGGGCAATAGCTGAGTCCTTGATGGCAGAGCTTTAGAAGGGGATTCTTTCCCCCAGGACGCAGCTTGTACCCTTCAGGTCACAACTTCTCAGAGTCTCTCTAGACTGGGACAATGTTCGCGGTCGGGGCTGGTCCCATCCTCCCAGAACTCCTGATTCCTGAACAGTTCACCAGAAAGAAGATTGAACCCTTGGCCCTTCCTTGCTATGCAAATCCTTGGGGGGATGTAGGGAGTGACTGAGAGCACAATCCCCCCAGGAATTTCAGAGCACATCAGAGGGAAGGGCTGATTCCCTGGGCTCCTCCTCTTTCTCTAGGAAGGAGCATGTGCCTCTTCTCTGAGAACCATCTCCCCAATCTCATGGGCTCTGTGTGTTGGAGGGGTGGGGGAAGGGTGGGTTTTCAGACTCTCACTCCCCAAGACAGCCAGGAGCCCTGTGCTTAGTGCTCAGCAGAACCAGGCAGAGCTCTGGCTTGGAGTCCCAGCTCCTTCCTCTGTCCCTCAAGAAGGAAGGACCTGACACTACATTGCACTGACCTCCCCAACCAAGGACGGCCCACTGGGGACCCAGCTAGGAGGACAGAGTAGAAAATGCATCTTCCAGTCTCTCCTTACCAGTCCCCCAGAGAGTTACGGTCAAATGGGGCTCACCTCCAAGATGAAGTGGAGCCTGTCTGTGTCTGGGGACTCTGCCAGCAGGTTCCCCAGCATGGCATCCAGGACCTCTGGGATGACTTTCTGCAGAGTCTGCAAAGCATGGGTCAGAGTTAGGGAACCTGGGCCTACACGTGCCACAGGATGGGAAGAGGAGTCTCTGGGAAGCACTGGGGAGACTCCCAAACACATCTCCCGGCCTCTCTCCTTCACATCCCACTGCAGGCAATTTGCAAGAATTGATGACCCCTGGACCTTTAATCCATGAGCTTAGCAGGTCTCTGCAGAGGGCCTTGTAGGCAGAAGAGTATGAAACAGCCAAGTTGCTATGGATGGAACCTGGGCTTCTGGGCCAAACACGGCTTAAGAAAGAAAGAAAGAAAGAAAGAAAGAAAGAAAGAAAGAAAGAAAGAAAGAAAGAAAGAAAGAAAGAAAGAAAGAAAGAAATCCCCCAGGGAGGGGTAATCTCTTCCCTGCTGGAGGGAAGGATCCAACCCTGCAGCTTGTTCCATCTCTGCTACCCCACCCCGAAATCTGGAGCTCCAGCGAATCAAGGGAGCAGGGACCAAGGACTACTCTGCAAGAGGAGGAGGATGGAGGAGGAGGAGGTACCTGGATGCCGGTGGTGTCCTTCTCCGTGCCCAGGGTGAAGACGGAGTGAAGGGCAGCTCGCAAGAGGTGGGTCTCTAGGGCTGGCTCCAGGGCAGGTTTCATGGTGCTGGCAAGAGAGAGGAGCTGGTATTAGACTGTGCAGTATGGGGGTGGGACTGTCGCCAACACGGACACCAAGCCACAGGGATAGAGGCACAGGCTGGCAAGAACGGAAACTGAGGCACTTAGCTAGGGAATGACAAGGCCAAGGTGTCCCAGACAGACAGTGGCAGGACAGGAATAGCTCCTGTTCACTGGAGCCTGCTGCCCCTCCTGTATCTGAGCCCAGGAGTGAGCCCCTCCCCAAGGCCCCTGTCATGTGATGGGAGTGAAAAGAAGAGCCCCGCCAGGAGAGAGTGACCCTCCCCACCCCACCATCTCTGCCAGAGGCACCACTCTTGGGAGGTGACTTGGGAGGGGCAGTGACGGTGACTCCCAGCCTTGGGCCTGATCAGCAGTGGGGTGAGGGGAGTCGGCGGGGTGGGGGGTGGGGCTGTCTCGGTACCAGAGGTAGCCCACTGCAGCCAGGGAGTGGGCGAGGACGGCGCTGGGTGACGAGTCATCGGGAAGCTCCTCGATGAGCTCCTGTGAGACGCGAAGGAGACAAAGAAGCATGTGAGATTCAGGCCCAACTGACACCTCCCAGTGAGGAGATGACACAGCCAGTGCCCCACATGGCCAGCAGGATCCCCCACCGCCTCCCACTCCCTTCCTGCCCATCCGACTTGTCCCCCTTCCCGGATTCCTGCCCAGCTCGCTCCCAATCCCCTTCTCTCCTCCTCCCTGTCAAAACTGCCCCCTTTCAGCCCCATCCCGACGACCGAGCTGGGACCCTGAGATTCCTTGTCCCACACTCTGAGCTGCCCCCCAGCCCCACAATTCTCCCCCTCCCTCCAGCTGCCGTATGGCGTGTCTCACTCACCACGATCCTCTTCACCACAGCCGCCTTGCAGCAGCGCGGCTCCAGCGTGTCCTCCCCTCTCTCCCATGCAGCCAGACATGCGGGGTAGACGGCCTGAAGGAACAGGAGCTGCTGCCCCTCATCCTGGACCCACCAGGAGTGGGGTATAGTGAGAGAGAACCTGTTAGCTAGGGACCTTCCTGCCCCACCCACACCATCTCCAGGGCTCAGGCCTCAATGGGGGATTGTGGGGACCCGCCTATTCTCCAAATCCCCCACCACTCCTACGCAAGCAGGATCAGGAACTGGGACAGTGCCTGTGGGGGGAGAGGACCTCGGCTGTTGTGGGACAAACACCCCCATCTTGGGGGTCCCACATCATGGATGTAAAAGGGCCCCATTAGGGGTGGTGGATCAGGAGGGACAAGACCCTCGGCAGGGGGTGGGGATGCTGGGAAGGGACAGGGCAATCTTGGTTCCAGCCCAGATGGGGAGCATTTGTACCTTATCTCTGCACTGGAGCTGCTCTCGGATGACTTTGAGAGCAGCTTCATCTTTGGCCACGTCCACCCCTTCCTCCTGCTCCGAATCCAGGGGGGTCCCTGCACCAGGGAGGGAAGGACAGGGGCGTGGTGGGCAGAGCAGGATTCAAGACCCCCCTTCCCACCTCAGGCACCCAGGGCAGATCGGGCCCCAAACCTCCCTCTCAGGGATGTCTTCAGCCCCCAACAGGTGCCGTAGCCCAGAGCAGAGCCCCCCTCCCCTGCCCAGGACTCCAGGGGAGGTGCCGATTCCCCCGGCCCCGGAGCAGCAAGGACCAAAGTGGCAGCAGCTCTTCACCCCCCCACCCCCAGGTCCCCGTGCGGAAGGGGCAGCTGTGTGACGGCTGCTGCTCTCAGTGGGGTTCGCGTGGCTCAGGCCAGACTCCTGGGCTGGGGACCCCCCCGCATATCACTGGGAGAGCGTCTGGGCCCAGGGTGTTCACATCCCGTCCTCACCCCTCCCGGAGCCCAGCCCGGCTCCTCACCTGGAACAAAGCAGTGGCCTCCATCGGCCTGGCTGCTGCCAGAGGCCCAGGTGCTGCCGCTGTCCCAGGCTGAGCTGCCGGTGCTGGGACAGGGACCTTCCACCTCCTGGCCGGCGGGGGCTGGAAGGTCCTCAGAGACCGGGCAGGGCGAGGCCTCCTGATGGGAATGGGGGCTGGGCTCCTGGGGCCGCTGCTGCCCACACAACAAGCCCCAGAGCCACCCTGCCCGGCGCCCCTCCTGCGCTGGGTCCTGTCTGCCAAACCGCAGCCTGGGCCAGCTCCACTGGGGCCTGGTCGGGGCCTCTCCCAGCTCGGCGCCTGCGCCGGGAGCCGGGGTCCTTTTCCAGAAGGCCGGGCACTTCCGCCGTCTGGCCTGGACGGGACCTGCTTCCCCGCCAGCGGGGACGCAGGGCTTGCTCTGCCCCTTGGGAAGATGGCAGCTGCTTCCCTCAGGCTCTGGGGCCACCTGCAGAGCCTTCCTCCGCAACATCCGCAGGAGCCTGGCCATCCTGGAACCGAGCGGGGAGCAGGTGTGAGTCTGGGCTCAAGGCAGCCTTTCATTCCTGGGCCTTTTCTGTCCCTCCTCCTCCCTGCTCCAACCACAGCCGCCCCCTCTGCCCCCACAGGAGTGCAGGGAGTGCCATCTACACACACGGGCAGGAGTTCATTGCATGATCTGCTCCCAACGTTCCCCCTCATAATCCCTGCTGCTGCAATATCCAGGAAGTCTCATCCTTTTCCAGCAATGAGGTCAGTCCCAAAGACCATCGGTTACTCTGGACAAGCAGCCCCCTCCTGTCGTCCCAGGCCACTCTCCCGCCCAGGCTAGAGAAGGAACAGAACTCAGGCGTCCGGACTTCTCCTGGGAAAAGACCCTCGGCACAGGAAGCACAGGGCCCTCCTCATTCCCCATTGATTTCCAGACTCAGCAGCTCACAGGGTCTGGCCCAGTTCAGAGACTCTCAGCCTGGGGAACAGTGTCCCACAAGGGAAGGGCTGGGAGCCCCACTGCTGGAACCTTTCCAAACACACTGGAGACGGCTCTGGAGAAGCCCCTGCCTGGCATAAGAAGGAGGGGCTCTTGGGGGCTGTTTGCAAAGGAAATCCCCCTTTGGAGATAGTCTCTCCCCGTTTCTGCCTCTCCCCAGACAGACAGGGGAAGCCACCGAGGAACCCGAATGCCACTCACTTGCTCTCAGTGATGGGATAATGGATGGCGGATGTTCAGGGTCAGCAGACGTCCCTCGCCCTCCTCCTCACTCTCCAAGCCCAAGGCAGGCTGGAGAGGGTGGTGACCTCAGGAGTTACCCTGCCCAGCCAGCAGGCAGGGTGATGACACGAGGGCGATCGACTGGCTGTGAAAACAAGAGTCTGTCTGATTGCCAAGGGACGGAGAAACTCAGCCAGCAGCAGGGGGGTGCAGAACACGGCCCTAGGGCAGAGGTGACAGCGCCTCCGGGATCCTGACATCCCAGCACTTTACACACCTTCCTGCAGCCTCCCAAACCCACTGGGCTGTAGCGATGGGACCCCAAACCTACTGACGGCAAACGGACTCAGCTACCAGCTCAGGGTCACACCGAGTGTCAGAGCCATGGATGGATCCCTTCACTAACCACGGCCGCACACTCCCTCCCACAGCTGGCAATTGCAACCAGGCCCTAATGTCTGGTCCCCCTGCCTTTGAGAGGGAGTGTCACTCCTGCTTCCATTGCTGCCTATTGATCTGTGGGACTTTGGGCAAGTTGCTCCCCCTCTCTATGGCTCTCTGGGACTCACATCCCTGAATGGACTTTAAAAAAGACAATGGTTAAAGTTTGGCCCCAACTAGTTCTTGTTTCTCAAGACTAGCCATTTTAGCAAAGTTTAGAATTCTTGACATTCAACACCTGGAAACATCCCTTTCTCCTTCGCAGATGGCCTTAACATCCCTTATCTCACCCAGGCTCCCTGCTGCCTGGAGTTAGAGAATTGACCCTGTTCCCATTGGACCTACCCAAGGTGTCACACAGCAAAGCGGTGACGGAGCCAGAAAGAGAAGACAACAGTCCTGATTCCTGTTCTGACTAACAGACAACAACCCGCCAGAGGCAGGATAAAGCCCAGGAAATCAGATGTGAACATTTTCATGGAAACCGTTTTCTGTCAGAAAATCCATTCAGACAAAACCACTTTGTTTCTTGAAATCATAAGAAGTAGGATGAAAATTCTTTGCAAAAATATTTGTTTCCAAAACAAGAGCATCTCCTGTTTGTCACAGTGCAGTCAACTGTTTCGTCGTACACAAAGGGGACACACTATGATCTAGCAAAAAGAAAAGGAGTACTTGTGGCACCTTAGAGACTAATGAATTTATTTGAGCATAAGCTTTCGTGAGCTCCAGCTCACTTCATCGGATGCATCTGTAGCTCACGACAGCTGTAGCTCACGAAAGCTTATGCTCAGGTAAATTGTCCTCCTATTCTTTTTGCAAATACAGACTAACACGGCTGCTACTCTGAAACCAACTATGATCTAGAAAATTAGATGAGATGCTTCAGTCTGAGCTAAGTAGTTGCTGCTCTTCACAATTTCAAAAGAATAAAATACAAATAAAAGAGAATATTAGGTCATAATCAGATATGGCTCAGTGTGATCGGACACCGCCTAGTCTGCACTGCTCCGAGTGACACTCTTCAGTGGATCCCCAGCATCCACCCATGGCGAGGTAGGTGGGAGAGGATTGTTATTCGTACTTGACAGAAGGAGAAACGAAGGCTGAGAAAGGAGCAGGGACTTGTCTTAGCTGATGCAGCCAGTCAGTAGCAGAATTGCTCTCAAATGAGCTACAGACCAGCAATTGTTCCTAGTAATTATGCAGCAATTATTTGAGAAGAATTGGAATGTTCAAGAGGATCATGAACTGCTCCGAGACAATGAATGGAGA
Source organism: Lepidochelys kempii (assembly GCF_965140285.1). Lineage (NCBI taxonomy): Eukaryota > Metazoa > Chordata > Testudines > Cheloniidae > Lepidochelys > Lepidochelys kempii. Next base: position 43,075,883 of record NC_136393.1, on the reverse strand, counting down.
GCAGCATCCACATTGGTCAGACATATAACTGGTTGTGGCTTATTTGCTTGGTCATAAAAGAGAACAACAAAGACCAGATTTTCCTCCCTGTCAATAGCCCCCTCCTCAGCTGATCAAGGTTGAGACTTTGAAGGGTGGGAGGCTAAGGGTTCTCATCAAATAGCCCAAAGAATGGCCCTGATCACCACCGAGGCAATCACTCTCGGAGCCCTATTCCAGTCTCCTCTCTGTGAGGGCCTCCCAGAACCCACCCGGCCCCCGCTCCACACACAGAACACCTGGTGGTGGGAGGAGAGCAGAGGAAAAGGACAACGAAAGCAAGAAGAGAAAGGTAGGAGGGACAGAGGAAAGGGAAAACAAAAAGGAGAAACCCCAATGTCCCCAGTGATTCTAAGGGACAAAGTCCTAGGTCGGAAATAAAATACTGCCCCCACAATCTAATGTTTTCCTTTCCTAAAAATCAGCCGGCACCTGATGGATCAGACTGAACAGGTTCCAAACCTCTCCGAGGCTCTTACCTTCTATACAGGGACGTCTGTTTTTGAGCAAAACCACTACAAGAAAAGGAGAAAACTCCAAAGAGGGTCCTCCTTGCGCTCACGAACGTGAAAGTGAATGCTCTCTCAGTCCTCCAGGAGAGACCTCGAGAAGGAGACGTGCTGAAGCAAAGCCACAGGGATCTCCGAGGTTGCCCCTGTCCTGCACCCCTGTCCTGCCTGGCTGATGTCAAGATCTCTCTGTGAGATCATCGCCTCCCCGCCACCTTTGTCCAATAGGCTGAGGTCCTGCCAAAGGCCCTTGTGATGTCACTGCCACACCCACCCCTCCCCTGCAGTGCTGATGTCCTGCCCCTGTCCAGCCACACTGGATGTTTCAGCCGCTTCCCCGGGATCACCCCACGCAATGTCACTTCCTTGTGGGGTGACACTGACTACACAGTAGAACACAGAGGTTCTTCCCCAGGCCGCAATTAGGTTTTCACAAGTTAGTTGACTTTATGGCCAGAAGCAACCGTTAGAGCATTTAATCTGATCCCCTGCGTATCCTAAGGCCTCCTGTATATCAGAAGAGCTGGGCTTTTCTTTTACTCAAATGTTTTCCAGAAAGGCATCTAGTCTTTATTCGAAGAGATCAAGAGATGGAGAATCCATCATTTCTCTTGATAGTTTGTGCCAATGACAAATCACCCTCTTACAAATCCGGGTCTTATTGTCATTATACTTTTTCTGATTTCTGCTTCCATCCATGGGGTCTTGTCATGCCTTTCTCTGCTACATAAAAGAGCCCTTTTATACTCAACATTTTCTCTCCATGAAGTCAAGCAACTCACCTCTCATTTGTCTTTTGTGTATACTAAACAGATTGAGCTTTTTCAATGTCTCATTAGAAGGCATCATCCCGAATCTTTTCTGTACCCTCTCCAATTGTTTTAACATAATATTCAAAATGTGGACACAAGAACTGGATTCAACATTCCAGCATCAGTCTCACCAATGCTCTTTCACTTCCCTTTCCATTCTCACTACTCTATCCAGCCAAGAATGGCTTTAACCTTTTTTACCACAGTTTCATATTGACAGACCATGCTGAGCAGCTCGTCCACTATGGCCCCGAAATCCTTTTCAGGGTCAATGCTTTCCAACGGATCGTCCCCCATTCTGTAGGGTGCCACCTGACTCCTTTGTTACTGAAGCTATGGGGTTGCATTTGGCTTTATTAAAACCTAATTATTTAGTAAGTATTTTAGAAGAACTAGCCCATTAGAGAGAGAATCGTGAATTACTCAAAGACAATGAATGGAGAACAGCGGCAAGAGCAATCAAATACATGTTTGGTTATGGCTTATTTCCTTGGTCTTAAAAGAGAGTAACGAGGACCTGAGTCTCCTCCCTCACAATAGCCCCAAACTCCCCCAATCAGCACTGAGACTCTGAGAAGCACAAAGCTGAGAGTCCTCACCAGATGTCCCAGGCCACCACCGGAGGGAGTCACTCTTAGAGCACCATTCCAGCCACATGTCTTTGGGAGGGCCTCCCGCAATGAGAGTTGGAGTGCAACCCCCCATCCCCAACTCTACAGGCACAGACAGGTCCTGGTGGTGAAAGGAAAGCAGGGGAAAAGGACAAAGATGCAAGAGAAGACAAGAAAGGAGGGAGAGGCAGGAAAAGGGAAAACAAAAAGGAGAAACCCCAATGTCCCCAGTAATTCTAAGGGACAAAGTCCTAGGTCGGAAATAAAATGCTGCCCCGACAATCTAATGTTTTCCTTTCCTAAAAATCAGCTGGCACCTGATGGATCAGACTGGTCAGGTTCCAAACCTCTCTGAGGCTCTTACCTTCTATACAGGGACGTCTGTTTTTGAGCAAAACCACTACAAGAAAAGGAGAAAACTCCAAAGAGGGTCCTCCTTGCGCTCACGAATGTGAAAGGGAATGCTCTCTCAGTCCTCCAGGAGAGACCTCGAGAAGGAGACGTGCTGAAGCAAAGCCACAGGGATCTCCGAGGTGGCCCCTGTCCTGCACCCCTGTCCTGCCTGGCTGATGTCAAGATCTCTCTGTGAGGTCATCGCCTCCCCGCCACCTTTGTCCAATAAGCTGAGGTCCTGCCAAAGGCCCTTGTGATGTCACTGCCACACCCACCCCTCCCTTGCAGTGCTGATGTCCTGCCCCTGTCCAGCCACATTGGATGTTTCAGCTGCTTCCCCTGGATCACCCCACGCAATGAGCGTTCATTGTGGGCTCAAGCCCAACACAGTAAAACGTCAGAGGCTTCTCCCCATGCTACGCTCAGTTTTTCATAAACTAGCAGACTTTATGGACAGAAGAGACAGTTAGAGCATGTCATCTCACCCCCTGCCTATCACATGCTTTCTGTAGAGCATAGGAGCTAGTTTTTGACTACACACGTTCCAGAAAGCCATCTAGTCTTCATTAGAAGACATCAAGAGGTGGGGAATTCCCACCACTTCCCTTTCTAGTTTCTTCCTTTGGTGATTCATCCTCACGGTTGAATATGTGTGCCCTCTTTCTAATATGAATTGGTCTCTTTTGAGTTTCCAGCCACTGGGTCTTGTTATTCTTTTCTCTGCTAGATTAATGAGCCCTTTCATACCCGATATTTTCTCTCCATGAAGTCACTTCAACGACGTCACCTCCTGATCTTTTTTATCATCGAAACAGGCTGAGCTCTTTCAATAGCTCACTCGCAGGCATTTTTCTCCAGCCCACAAAACGTTTCATTGCTTTTTGCTGCCCCATCTCCAATATTTCCAAATCTTTTTTCAAAGGTGGACGCCAAAACTGGATGCAGGATTCCATGATCAGTCTTCCTCATGGTGTGTCACCTCCCTATGCTCCTCACTGCTCTTTTCATACATCTAATGATGGCTTAGCCCTGTTCACCACAGCATCACCTTGGGTGCTCATGTTCAATGGCTTGCCTAGCATAGCCCTAAATCCTCTTCACACTCAGTGCTTTCCTGGATACACTTCCCCACTCTGTAGGTGTGGCCTACATGCTTTGTCGCTAGCTATAGGACCCTTCATTTGGTTCTTTTCCAACTTGTTTTCTTTGAATGGCTCCAGCTTACCAAGGGATCCGATTGCTCTGTGTCGCTGCCCTTTCCTCATCATTAATTACCACTCTGCTACTATTTTATCACCCACCAATGTTAGCAGAAGTGAAATTTTATTTGGGTTGCGGTTCATTGATATTTATTTTCAAGAAATAGTCCTTGAGAGCCTCTTCATATCCCTCGTGCCCATAACCTGCTCCACACAGCACAGTGAGAAAAGGCCGCCCAGCCCAGCTCTGCCCTAGGGGCTAAGCACAGAACAAACGTAGGAGCTTGTGTCATCCATAGCTTCAGAACAACATGTGGGGGTCATCAGCTTACAAAGACACTCTAGACCGGTAGCGTAGACAGGCCCCAAATGTATCTAAGTGTCCCGCCTTGCAAAACAGGAGAGAAAAAAACATAACCTTGAGTAGCTTTATTTTATAGTCGTGGAAACTGAGGCACACAGAAGCAAAGAGATTTGCTCATGGTCAAAAAGTCAGGAATAGAAAATGGCCCATCTGCTGATAGTCAGTCCTGGGCCCTAGCCGTGTTTGTCCTGGCTTCTCTGCTTCAGCTCCAGTAACAACCCGAGTTGAGGTTTTCTTCCTCTCTGTGTCCTTTAACTTCACGTCACTGGAGAAGAAAGATTGTTTCTGACCAGCTGGGTCTAATGCTTAAAAACCTTAATTTTTTTCTTTCGCTAGGATAACGCTGGGCATTTTCTCTCATTCACTTTCCTTCGGAATAATTTCAATCCAGTCCAAAGGATTTCCTCTTCCATTGTGTCTTCAGCACCTTTCCTAGCAAACAGTTACTGTTCAAGCCCAGGTTTCCAGTTTCAGGCTGTCCCAGGGTGAGATGGCCATGAAAGGGGTAGTAGCTCAACTGAACCTATCCCCAGGTGAAGGGAATAAGTGCAGGGGTCACATGAGAAGGAGCAGGATGTATCTAGGGTCCAGGCCTGTTGGGCGATATAAGAACAGCCTGTGCTCAGCCAGGAGAGAGACCCGCAATGGGGGCAGGCCTGGGAGGGGCTTGGATAGTCCTTTCAAGTCAGTTTCGGTACACATTAGGGGATGGAACAGCCAAGCTGCTAGGGTTGGGAGCTGGGCCTCCTGGCAGTGTCCAGGAACGAAAGCACAGCACCTGCCAGGAGGGGAGTCCCCACAGAGGGACACCGTCATCTCCCAGGAAGGGAAAAGGCTCTCACTGCCATTTCTTAACCTCATGGGGTGTTCTCCTGCTCCGCCAACCCCACCCCTATTTCAGCATCTCCAGGTGCCTGAGGGAGCAGGAACCAGAGGCCATCCTGCAGCTGGGACAGAGATGGAGGTTGATGACCTACCTGCCCGTGGTGACCATGGTGCAGGACAGCCCTCAGGACATGCAAATGCAGCTCCAGATCTACAGAATGCAGCTTCCCTTTGCTGGCACGAGACCTTGCAGGTTGCGGGGGGTGAGACAGGCACTAACTTTTGGTAACCCTCAGTGGGATCAGAGGGTAATGGTTTGTAGAAAGTGGTGTTGGAGAGCGTTACAAAAACTAGGCAAGCCATTTACAACACACACTTTGTTTCTCTACAAAAGAAAAAGGACACTAAACTCTCTAAACTACTACATGCCACAAGGGGCTACAACAGTGGTTCTCTTAACGCACCCACCAATATTGTTAATGTATCCACCCATACTTTTAGCCCAGCAGAAGAATCTGTCCTATCTCGGGTCCTCTCCTTCTGCCCCTCCACCCCCATGAATATGATACCGTTCTGTGGTGACCTAGAATCCTATTTTCGACGTCTCCGACTCAAGGAATATTTCTAACACACCTCTGAGCAACATACTAACCCACAGAGACCTTCCTACCAAGACGACAAAAAGAAGGATTCTGGGTGGACTCCTCCTGAAGGTCGAAACAACAGACTGGACTTCTACAGAGAGTGCTTCCACCGACGTGCACGGGCTGAAATTGTGGAAAAGCAGCATCACTTGGCCCATAACCTCAGCCGTGCAGAACACAACGCCATCCACAGCCTCAGAAACAGCTCAGACATGATAATCAAGAAGGCTGAAAAAGGAGGTGCTGTCGCCATCATGAATAGGTCAGAATATAAAAAAGAGGCTGCTAGGCAGGTCTCCAGCACCACTTTCTACAAGCCATTACCCTCTGATCCCACTGCGGGTTACCAAAAGAAACTACACCATCTGCTCAAGAAACTCCCTGAAAAAGCACAAGAACAAATCTGCACAGACACACCCCTAGAACCCCGACCTGGGATATTCTATCTGTGACCCAAGATCCATAAACCTGGAAATCCTGGATGCCCCATCATCTCAGGCTTTGGCACCCTGACTGCAGGATTGTCTGGCTATGTAGACTCTCTCCTCAGGCCCTACGCTACCAGCACTCCCAGCTATCTTCGAGACACCACTGACTTCCTGAGGAAACTACAATCCATCGGTGATCTTCCTGAAAACACCATCCTGGCCACTGTGGACGTAGAAGCCCTCTACACCAACATTCCACACAAAGATGGACTACAGGCCCTCAGGAACAGTATCCCCGATAATGTCACGGCAAACCTGGTGGCTGAATTTTGTGACTTTGTCCTCACCCATAACTATTTCACATTTGGGGACAATGTATATCTTCAAACCAGCGGCACTGCTTTGGGTACCTGCATGGCCCAACAGTATGCCAACATTTTTATGGCTGACTTAGAATAACGCTTCCTCAGCTCTCGTCCCCTAATGCCCCTACTCTACTTGTGCTACATTGATGACACCTTCATCATCTGGACCCATGGAAAAGAAGCCCTTGAGGAATTCCACCATGATTTCAACAATTTCTATCCCACCATCAACCTCAGCCTGGACCAGTCCACACAAGAGATCCACTTCCTGGACACTATGGTGCTCATAAGCGATGGTCACATAAACACCACCCTATACTGGAAACCTATTGACCACTCTACTTACCTACATGCCTCCAGCTTCCATCCAGGACACACCACACGATCCATTGTCTACAGCCAAACTCTACGATACAACCGCATTTGCTTCAACCCCTCAGGCAGAGACAAACACCTACAAGATCTCTATCAAGCATTCTTACAACTACAATACACACCTGCTGAAGTGAAGAAACAGATTGACAGAGCCAGAAGAGTACCCAGAAGTTACCTACTACAGGACAGGCCCAACAAAGAAAAAACAGAATGCCACTAGACATCACCTTCAGCCCCCAACTAAAACCTCTCCAACGCATCATCAAGGATCTACAACCTATCCTGAAGGACACCCAATCACTCTCACAGATCTTGGGAGACAGGCCAGTCCTTGCGTACAGACAGCCCCGCAACCTGAAGCAAATACTCACCAGCAACCACACACCACACAACAGAACCACTAACCCAGGATCCTATCCTTGCAACAAAGCCCGTTGCCAACTGTGTCCACATATCTATTCAGGGGACACCATCATAGGGCCTAATCACATCAGCCACACTATCAGAGGCTCGTTCACCTGCACATCTACCAATGTGATATATGCCATCATGTGCCAGCAATGCCCCTCTGCCATGTACATTGGTCAAACTGGACAGTCTCTACGTAAAAGAATAAATGGACAAAATCAGACGTCAAGTATTATAACATTCAAAAACCAGTCGGAGAACACTTCAATCTCTCTGGTCACGCAATTACAGACATGAAGGTCGCTATCTTACAACAAAAAAACTTCAAATCCAGACTCCAGCGAGAAACTGCTGAATTGGAATTCATTTGCAAATTGGATACTATTAATTTAGGCTTAAATAGAGACTGGGAGTGGCTAAGTCATTATGCAAGGTAGCCTATTTCCCCTTGTTTTTTCCTACCCCCCCCCGCCCCCAGACGTTCTGGTTAAACTTGGATTTATATTGGAAATGGCCCACCTTGATTTTCATACACATTGTAAGGAGAGTGGTCACTTTGGATAAACTATTACCAGCAGGAGAGTGAGTTTGTGTGTGTGGTTTTTGGAGGGGGGTGGGTGAGAAAACCTGGATTTGTGCTGGAAATGGCTCACCTTGATGATCAATCACATTGTAAAGAGAAAAGGAGTACTTGTGGCACCTTAGAGACTAACAAAATAAATTGATTAGTCTCTAAGGTGCCACAAGTCCTCCTTTTCTTTTTGCGAATACAGACTAACACGGCTGTTACTCTGAAAATTGTAAAGAGAGTGGTCACTTTGGATGGGCTATTACCAGCAGAAGAGTGAATTTGTGTGTGGGGAGTGGAGGGTAAGAAAACCTGGATTTGTGCTGGAAATGGCCCAACTTGATTATCATACACATTGTAAGGAGAGTGATCACTTTAGATAAGCTATTACCAGCAGGAGAGTGGGGTGGGAGGAGGTATTGTTTCATGGTCTCTGTGTATATAATGTCTTCTGCAGTTTCCACAGTATGCATCCGATGAAGTGAGCTGTAGCTCACGAAAGCTCATGCTCAAATAAATTGGTTAGTCTCTAAGGTGCCACAAGTCCTCCTTTTCAGTTTGAGAACTGCAAAACTAAGCATCTCTGATGGTATCTTCTAGACTGAGCACTGAATCCCATTGGGTAGATAGAAAGATTAACCTCCATAATCTATACAGAAGCCTGTGGAACCCCATAAGATTGGGTCCTTAATCCATGAAGTATTGGAACTCATTTACAGAACTTTTCTTAAACGTTACATGAATATATTGTCTCGTACTATAGAATTAGAATTTCTCATCCCTATTCCATGATGAGAGATCTTTGAGCTATAATGTATCTTAATTAAAACTATCTTTAGATAGCTTTCTGAGGGGCAAAAAACATTTTATCAAACAAATCCAATTTTTTTTTTTAAATCATTGATTTTTATCCACCCTGGTTGCAAGTGAATAGCAAAGCTGGTCCCAGCAGGGAGCCAGAGTGTCCCAAATCCTTAGCGGGTGGGAGAGCCTCTCTGTGAGCCTCTGTAAAGCATCTCACTTCAACAGTGACTGGTTGAACGATTTATTGTAAGGGACGCCCTTTCTCAGACCCTTTCCCTTTATTGTCTCCCAACCCTCCACGTCAGTCCCTGACCCAGGATTGCCAAGCCAAACTCAAATACTACTTGTTTGAAATCTCACAGCTCGCCAAGATTACCTAATTGTCCAGGTGGCTGAGCCCGAAGGCAGCTCTGTGAACACCTCCATACCGAATGCCAGCTCCATTTCAGAGACGTCTTTCTTCGTGCAGAAATAGAACACCTCCACCTCTTCGTGGGAAGATGTCGTTTACTCCTCTGATGGGGGCTCCCAAACAGTCCTCAGTTCCGTCAAGGAGACACTCTCCTTTTCCAGTGGATACTTCAAGATGGAGAATGTGAGCAAAGGGGCTGAAGGAGTTTACAGGATTCAAGATGAAATGTACAGGAAGTGTGTGGCTGTCGTAAACTTTACCGTGGTGGGTAAGTTGTGCACTCAGTGACCCCAGAAAAAACTCTGCTCCCCTTGCACTTCTCAGGCCATGTAAAGCCTGTGGAAACATCCTATAAACTCACAGAATATGGAAGACCCCAGCAGATATTGAGCTGGGAGAGCCATCTCCTCTGCAGCCCCAGCCCAAGGGGTGTGTCACGTGGGAATGCGTGAGGAGAGGGACTAGCCAGACCACAATGCACTCTGGCTCTTCTCAGTGGAAGGACGGTCCCTGAGGGCCCCCTGCCAGCCGGCACACACTAGAGCAGCCCCCAAGCTGCTATAACCAATGACGGGACTGGCATTAGAGCTAGGGCAGAGAACCAGGAAGGTGTAAATCCTGTTGTGCCAGAGCAAGAGTCTTCTCTACACTAGGCCCACCGATGTTCCGACCACTGACTCTAGTAACAATGAACATTTTTTGCAAACATGGTCAGCTAGTGACCCAGCTGCCCCGGGGAGGCTAGTCCCTGGCCCCACCCCTCCCTTTCTGCCCCCTTGCCCCTGCAAGAGCCCAAAGCACCCCCACCGTGGCCCCCGGCCCCAGTGCCGGGCAGCTGTCAGGGAGAGGCCCCAGGCCAGCACGGTTGCTGTGTCCTCAGGCCTGGCAGGGCAGAGCGCTGGGAACAGCAAGAGGGGGCCTGGCCTGTGGCGGAGCGTGGGCAGAGCCATGGTAGGCTGTCTGGCAAGTCACAGGCTCCCCCTGCCTACGATACCTGCTGCCCATATTTGCAAAGTTTCTGCAGTGCAGGCAAGGTTTCAAGCACCCCAAGGGCTCACAGGGAAAGTGGCATGTGTTGTATAGGCCATGGGGTAACTTTTATTTTTATGGTGCCTAGCAAGCCTTTTGTTCATCAGGCTGCTCGTTAACATACCCCTGGCTCTGTCTGACTGCGGGATCAGGAGCAAACATTCATGAAGGGTCTGCGCTGAAATCCCTGGGAAATACGTAGTATGCCGTGACCTGTTTTATCTCTGGCCACTGTCACCCTAGTCTCTGAGGCCCAGATCTTCAAAGATCAATGGGAATCGGATACCTAAATACCTTGTAGGATCTGGGCCTAAGGGCCAGATTGTCAAAGGTATTTAGGCACCTAAAGCTGCAAATAGGCACGTAGGGGAATTTTCAAAAGCATGCAGCTGCCTAACTCTCACTGAAGACGGTAGTTAGTCACTTTTGAAAATCCCATTAGTGACCTACCTGCATCTTCAGGAATGCAAATACCTTTGAGTAGCTGGCCCTAGATAATCAAAGGGCTCCAGGGCAGAGGCTGGAATTGAACCAGGCACTTATGGCTCCTAGATCAGCACCTCCCCCTTAGGCCAACCTTCTGCAGTGCAGGCAAGAAGAGGAGAATCAGGCATGTGGTATACGGAGTCCTCACCAACACTTTCCTCCTTCTTTTCTCGTTCCAGAGCCCAGCTCATTCCCACCTACTGTGTCTGGGACCTCCGGTGCTGAGGAGGAAGCTCGTGATGAGACCAAAGGGGATGGGAAGTAGCTTGTGATGGGAGATTTCCTTCCCCAGTAGCCTCTCTCCTCCCAGCCTGAATTTCACACGCCCGTCCCAGGTCCCACTGACATCAGGGTGAGCTTGAGGGCAGTGTCCAGTTGTTCCAGATCTTCTCAGGTGGCCTGAGGGCTTGGGCCACAATTGGCCAAAAATGGACCACGGGGAGCTGGCACAGCAGAGTTGGCTATGGCCAAGGACAAGCCCTTGGCTGATTGAGGAGCCGTGTTTGGGGCCTCTCAACGCGAGTGCAGAGTGTCAATTAAGGGGATGAGTTCAGGGGCAGAAAACTGTGATCCCCAAAACCCAGCATGCTCTGGGGGGGAGCCACCTATGCTAGCCAATGGGAGATGTTGATGAGAGGGGTGTGTCCTAAGCCCTGCCCCTCTCTGTGTTCGATGCTTGTTGTGGCTTGTGATCCTGAGAAAACCCCTCTCTTGCAGTCAGGTGATTTAGATGCTGCTTAAGTCATATCTTGCAGGAATAAGTTAGGTACCTGCCTTGCTCCATGCAAAATGGCAGAGGGGCCATCCTAACCCAGCCCTGTTGTCAGAGCACTCAGCTGGGAGAGTCCCGTTCAATTCTCCATCATTAAAAAAAGAAGTCAGTCCATTCTTCTGAATGCTCTCAGACAGGCAACTCCTGTTTGTCTGGGTTCGGTGAGGGAGTTGCTTAGTCACAGTCAAATAATTTACTTAACAGTCCAATTCATCTAAGTATTATATTTAACGGGTTTCTGGAATTTGTAACCGCTTTAGCAAGGTCATTGCATGACAGGCTGGTGCACCGTTAAAAGAAACAGGTGCTAGGCGGAAGTAAGCAGCAGCATCTTAAAAGCATTTGTCAACCATTCAGCTTTCTTCAAGTTGCAAGGAGAGAGGCTTGTAGATGGCCTAGAGAAGAAATCGCTTTGCATGAGGATTCTGTCGGTGTTTAAACCGAAGGGGTGTTTTCTGCAAAGGGAGTAGGTGGGAAGGAACCTGCTTTATGGCTCAGGCTCTGTCTGCACTTAAAACACGATAGCTGCTGCAGCCCTTCAGTACAGACACTTCCCACAGCAACGGGACTCCGAGTCCAGCGCTCTAGGCCTCGCTGCCTCCATTCGACAGCTGCAGCGGCACAGGAGCTAGCAAACAGAACTGTAAACAGGGGAGTTTGAGTGGGAGTTCTGTTGGAGGAGAAGGTATTTGTGTGTGTTTGGTTTTGTATTGGTAATATCTGTATGTGTAGAGGCTTGTAGGGGCTTTGTGCTGGGAGAGAAGCTGAGCCCTGATTAGGGGGCGGGGCTTCACTGACTAGGGGTCCTATAAAGGTAGCAGCCAGTCAGGCAGCGGCACAGGAGCTAGCAAACAGAGCTGTAAACAGGGGAGTTTGTCTTGTGGTGCTTGTGTGGGGTTTGGTTTTGCTGTGGGTGGTGGTGTTTTGGTGTGGTTTGTGTTTCCCAGATTAACAGGATTTAGGTGGGAAGGCTATGACAGATTCAGAGGTGGCAGTGGGAGTGACCCATGTAGCAGATGACACAATGAAGATGACTGGATGTGGAAGCTGTGGTATGTACATGATCCTGGAGGGGGCACCTGGTAAGAGTTTTGTCTGCATGAAATGCCGTCTGATAGAGCTGATGGAGGAAAAGATCAGAGGTTTGGAGATGCAGGTGGAAAGTCTGGTAGAGTTTAGGAAGGGGTTTGAGCAGATTATGGAGCAAAGACATGAGGTATCTGAAGGGAAAAGCTCAGACTTGCAGATGGAAGCAGGACTAGGGAATTCTGAGGTGAGACTGGGTGAGGAAAGTGGTCAGTGGAAGCATGTGACTAAAAGAACTAGGCAGAGGAAAAGACGGGCTAGTGAAGGAGAAATAGAGCTTCAGAATAGGTTTGCAGAGTTGGAAAATGAAGAAGGGGCTCAGCAGGTAGTCACTGAAGGTGACAGGGCAAGGAAGAAGAGAAGAGCGGTTAGTCCTATAGGAAAAGGGGAAGAGTTAATGGAGATTACACCAAATATGAGCCCCAGGAGGATACAGGATGGGTTAAAAAGGATTACAAGGGAGAATGGGAATGGAAAGAACTTGCAGCCAGAGGGAACAGGGGATAGACTGGAGAATAGCACCGTCACTAGGAAAAGGCAGGTCTATGTGATTGGGGACTCTTTACTGAGAAGAATAGATAGGCCTGTAACCAGAGCTGATCCAGAAAATAGGAGGGTGTGCTGTCTTCCAGGTGCTAAGATACGGGATGTAGACCTGAGGTTGAAAAGGATTCTAAAGGGAGCGGGAAAGAATCCCCTAATTATCCTTCATGTGGGAACAAATGATACGGCTAGATTCTCGCTGGAAAGTATTAAGGGAGACTATGCTAGGCTGGGGAGGACGCTTAAGGAAATTGAGGCTCAGGTGATCTTTAGTGGGATTCTGCCTGTTCCTAGAGAAGGGCAACAAAGGTGTGACAAGATTATGACTATCAATAGATGGCTTAGGCAGTGGTGCTATAAGGAGGGCTTTGGGATGTATGGCCATTGGGAGGCATTCATGGATAGAGGACAGTTCTCTCGGGATGGACTTCATCTGAGTAGGGAAGGAAATAGACTTCTAGGATGGAGGCTGGCACAACTGATTAAGAGAGCTTTAAACTAGGAATTTGGGGGAGATGGTTGGGAGATGTCCAGGTAATCTCCACGCCAGAATTTAGCATAGAGTGGAAAGAAAATGAAGTAAGAGTGGATACAGCTGTAGGTAGGAGGAAGGGCAGTGTAGATACAAGTCTAATAGGTTATACTGGTAGTAAAATAACCGTGCCTAATAGGGTACAGAATGTGAGTGAGGCCAAACAGCAAAAATTAAGATGTTTGTACACTAATGCAAGGAGCCTAGGTAACAAAATGGAGGAACTAGAGTTACTGGTGCAGGAAGTGAAACCAGATATTATAGGTATAACAGAGACCTGGTGGAATAGTAGTCATGACTGGGCTACAGGTATTGAAGGGTCTGTGCTGTTTAGGAAAGACCGAAATAAAGGTAAAGGTGGTGGAGTAGCACTGTATATCAATGATGAGATAGAATGTAAAGAAATAAGAAGCGATGAAATGGATATGACTGAGTCTGTCTGGGCAACAATTAAATTGGGGAAGAAAACTATTAGAGCCTCCCCTGGGATAGTGCTTGGGGTGTGCTATAGACCGCCGGGATCTAATCTGGATATGGATAGAGCCCTTTTTAATGTTTTTAATAAAATAAATATTAATGGAAACTGTGTGATCATGGGAGACTTTAACTTCCCAGATATAGACTGGAGGACGAGTGCTAGTAATAATAATAGGGCTCAGATTTTCCTAGATGCGATAGCTGATGGATTCCTTCAGCAAGTAGTTGCTGAACCGACTAGAGGGGATGCCATTTTAGATTTGGTCTTGGTGAGTAATGAGGACCTCATAGAGGAAATGGTTGTAGGGGATAATCTTGGCTCAAGTGATCATGAGCTAATTCAGTTCAAACTGAATGGAAGGATTAACAAAAATAAATCTGCAACTAGGGTTTTTGATTTCAAAAGGGCTGACTTTCAAAAATTAAGGAAATTAGTTAGGGAAGTGGATTGGACTGAAGAATTTATGGGTTTAAAGGTAGAGGAGGCCTGGGATTATTTTAAATTAAAGCTGCAGAAGCTATCGGAAGCCTGCATCCCAAGAAAGGGGAAAAAATTCATAGGCAGGAGTTGTAGACCAAGCTGGATGAGCAAGCATCTTAGAGAGGTAATTAAGAAAAAGCAGAAAGCATATAGGGAGTGGAAGAAGGGAGGGATCAGTAAGGAAAACTACCTTATTGAGGTCAGAATATGTAGGGATAAAGTGAGACAGGCTAAAAGTCAAGTAGAGTTGGACCTTGCAAAGGGAATTAAAACCAATAGTAAAAGGTTCTATAGTCATATAAATAGGAAGAAAACAAAGAAAGAAGAAGTGGGACCGCTAAAAACTGAGGATGGAGTGGAGGTCAAGGATAATCTAGGCATGGCCCAATATCTAAACAAATACTTTGCCTCAGTCTTTAATAAGACTAAAGAGGATCTTAGGGATAATGGTAGCATGATAAATGGGAATGAGGATATGGAGGTAGACATCACCATATCTGAGGTAGAAGCGAAACTCAAACAGCTTAATGGGACTAAATCGGGGGGCCCAGATAATCTTCATCCAAGAATATTAAAAGAATTGGCACAGGAAATTGCAAGCCCATTAGCAAGAATTTTTAATGAATCTGTAAACTCAGGGGTTGTACCGTATGATTGGAGAATTGCTAACATGGTTCCTATTTTTAAGAAAGGGAAAAAAAGTGATCCAAGTAATTATAGGCCTGTTAGTTTGACATCTGTAGTATGCAAGGTCTTGGAAAAAATTTTGAAGGAGAAGGTAGTTAAGGACATTGAAGTCAATGGTAAATGGGACAAAATACAACATGGTTTTACAAAAGGTAGATCGTGCCAAACCAACCTGATCTCCTTCTTTGAGAGAGTAACAGATTTTTTAGATAAAGGAAACGCAGTGGATCTAATTTACTTAGATTTTAGTAAGGCGTTTGATACTGTGCCACATGGGGAATTATTAGTTAAATTGGATAAGATGGGCATCAATAGGAAAATTGAAAGGTGGATAGGGAATTGGTTAAAGGGGAGACTACAACGGGTCCTACTGAAAGGTGAACTGTCAAGTTGGAGGGAGGTTACCAGTGGAGTTCCTCAAGGATCAGTTTTGGGACCAATCTTATTTAATCTTTTTATTACTGACCTGGGCACAAAAAGTGGGAGTGTGCTAATAAAGTTTGCAGATGATACAAAGCTGGGAGGTATTGCTAATTTAGAGAAGGACAGGGATACCCTACAGGAGGATCTGGATGATCTTGTAAACTGGAGTAATAGGAATAGGATGAAATTTAATAGTGAGAAGTGTAAGGTCATGCATTTAGGGATTAATAACAAGAATTTTAGTTATAAGCTAGGGACGCATCAACTAGAAGTAACGGAGGAGGAAAAGGACCTTGGAGTATTGGTTGATCATAGGATGACTATGAGCTGCCAATGTGATATGGCTGTGAAAAAAGCTAATGTCGTCTTGGGATGCATCAGGAGAGGTATTTCCAGTAGGGATAAGGAGGTTTTAGTACCGTTATATAAGGCACTGGTGAGACCTCACCTGGAATACTGTGTGCAGTTCTGGTCTCCCATGTTTAAGAAGGATGAATTTAAACTGGAACAGGTACAGAGAAGGGCTACTAGGATGATCCGAGGAATGGAAAACTTGTCTTATGAAAGGAGACTCAGGGAGCTTGGCTTGTTTAGCCTAACTAAAAGAAGGTTGAGGGGAGATATGATTGCTCTCTATAAATATATCAGAGGGATAAATACCAGAGAGGGAGAGGAATTATTTAAACTCAGTACCAATGTGGACACAAGAACAAATGGATATAAACTGGCCACTAGGAAATTTAGATTAGAAATTAGACGAAGGTTTCTAACCATCAGAGGAGTGAAGTTTTGGAATAGCCTTCCGAGGGAAGTAGTGGGGGCAAAAGATCTATCTTGCTTTAAGATTAAACTCGATAAGTTTATGGAGGAGATGGTATGATGGGATAACATGGTTTTGGTAATTAAATATTCATGGTAAATAGGCCCAATGGCCTGTGATGGGTTTTTAGATGGGGTAAGATCCAAGTTACCCGGGAAAGAATTTTCTGTAGTATCTGGCTGATGAATCTTGCCCATATGCTCAGGGTTTAGCTGATCGCCATATTTGGGGTCGGGAAGGAATTTTCCTCCAGGGCAGATTGGAAGGCCCTGGAGGTTTTTCGCCTTCCTCTGTAGCATGGGGCACGGGTCACTTGCTGGAGGATTCTCTGCTCCTTGAGGTCTTCAAACTACAATTTGAGGACTTCAATAGCACAGATATAGGTGTGAGGTCTTTTTTAGGAGTGGTGGGTGAAATTCTGTGGCCTGCATTGTGCAGGAGGTCAGACTAGATGATCATAATGGTCCCTTCTGGCCTAAATATCTATGAATCTATAAGTACAGAAAAGGATGAGAAAAATGATGAGGGACGTGGAGCAGCTTCTGTATGAGGAGAGATTAATAAGACTGGGACTTTTCACCTTGGAAAAGAGATGACTAATGGGGGATACGATAGAGGTGTATAAAATCATGACTGATGTGGAGAAAGTAAATCAGGAAGTGTTGTTTACTCTTTCTCATAAGACAAGAACCAGGGGTCACCCAATGAAATTAATAGGCAGCAGGTTTAAAAGAAACAAAAGGAAGTATTTCTACACACAATGGAGAGTCAACCTGTGGAACTCCTTGCCAGAGGATGTTGTGAAGGCCAAGACTATAACAGGGTTCAAAAAAGAACTAGATAAGTTCATGGAGGACAGGTCCCCCAACTGCTATTGGCTAGCATGGGCAGGGATGGTTTCCCTAGTCTATATTTTCAAGAAGCTGGGAAT
Source organism: Lepidochelys kempii (assembly GCF_965140285.1). Taxonomy (NCBI): domain Eukaryota; kingdom Metazoa; phylum Chordata; order Testudines; family Cheloniidae; genus Lepidochelys; species Lepidochelys kempii. The sequence continues at coordinate 43,058,860 of NC_136393.1, read as the reverse complement.
GGGTGACAGGGGATGGATCACTTGATTACCAGAGCTCCTCTGATTCTGGGTTTTTTTTTTTTTTAAATCTCTCCACAATTTTGGTTGCAACTGAAACTTCTAGTTAAAGCGATCAGTGGAGGGGGGGGGGGGCGGGGTCTGGACGCTCTGTCGCCTTGCGCTTTGTTTGTGTCACCTTTACACTGATGCAAAGTGAGCAAGAAATACCAAAAGAACTGCAGGCACTAGTGTAAATGACACACACCAGGATCAGGGTAAGGCTGGATTGGGGCCCAGAACTCTTCCCTCACCCACCCATCACGGCACAAGGAGTTTGATCCTGGGCCTCATGCCAACTGCCCATAAGGGGCAGCTTAGAAATTCTTCGGTTGTACAAAGCTGGTGTGTCTCCCTATGTCACCTGCCTCCTTCCAATCTTTAGTCTGGGGACGTGGTGTGGTAGCAAAGAGAGTGTGGTGCAAAATGCTGGCTCAGAACTGCTGCCACGACAGCCAGTGTAACTTAGAGCAGCCTCAACAGTGCTCTAAGTTTTATGTCAGGTGCTATTTCAGGCACCAGCCAGCCGAATCTTGGGGGAACAAAAGGGTGACTTCAAGCCCCCTTTTCCCATCCCTCTCTGCTGAGCCAAGTGAAAACTTGGCACTGCTGAGAATTCAGACCCAGGCATAAGGCAATGGAGAACCCCAATCTTTCTTCTGCTGTGGAGAGTTGGTAAAACTCAAAGCCCAGATGGCACCGTTATTAAGCCCATTATTTTTTTCTCTTTGCTATTTAAAAATAATGAGATGCAAAACCAATATGAGTGCAGCAGTAATGTTGTATGGTTCGGACACACAAGTTAAATTTCCTGTGACAACACGAACTTGATCAACTTGCATGTGTAGAGCATATTTCTCCTCTTCCTGGTTTTCTTGATGTATTTCAAAATTTACCACCCAGGGTTCTTTGTGGCATGTAATGCGGCTTGTATTAAACACGCCACAAACCCAAACTTACAGGAATGGGCCAGAACTTGACAGCTTACAGGAGTGGCCGCTAGAGGGATCGGGGCTGAATTTAGAGGGCACAATTTTCAAAAGCATCAAAGTGACTTAAGTGCACTGGGAAATTTTACCTCTAGTCTTCCTTATGAATTAATTTTTTATTTTATTTTTTTTTAAAGGGAGCTGTAGCCTGTTTTCCACAGAGTCAGTCTGAGTTCAAGCCAATGCCGTAGGGCATTTCAGGCTGCTGTCCTGTCTGATCCAGCCCAGGGGACAATATCTGATGCTTCCAGGAAAAGCAAGAACCCGCTGTAACATACATGGCTAGTTTTAACATGCTGTAAATGCAGGTGGGGAATTAATTACTGACCTCGGTGGCATTCAGACTATGTCCTGAAGCATGGGATTGGGCCAGAGGGACAGCTAGCGCTGGCCACAGTGTCTAGGGTCTCGGAGTGGGAAGTTCCATGGAGAATTCCACTGGGTGGGAGACTCAGCTGTGAAGGGAGGGGGCGGGCAGGAGCATCTCATCAACCCAAGATTGGAATAACTGAAGTAATGTTCCTTTTACACAGAGCCTCAGCTCCCTGGAACCTCTGCAAATGCTTTAGCCACGTGTTTAACTCCATCCGTAGGAGTAGCCTTGGATCGCAGTGGGAGGGCTCAGGTGCGTAAGTGTTTGCAGGATGGGCGCTCAGGGCAGTCCCTGAGGCCAGGGCAAAGTGGATGTGACGTGCCACTGTCTGGATTTGGGAGCCTGCCTGCACACCAAACTCACTAGGCACTGGGTGCATGACTTCAAGGTGCTGGGCCGGGGAAAATCAGCCCCGGGTGGTTATTTCGAGTAGAAAACCAGAGCCACTTCTGGGGTCTTTCAGCTTCTAATGCCCTTTCCCTTCTGCAGCTGGATTTCATCCTATGATAAAATCCCTCTCAATGCCAAGTCAGTGCCATAAATCACTGGCCTGGGTGCAGGAATCAGTAGGCGACGTTCTCTGGCCTGGGTTATGCCAGGGCTCAGACTAAATTATTCTTCCCAAAACTTTTAAAAGCTGAGCCCCCTCCTCAAGGTAAAGAAACCAATCGTGCCCCTCACCCGTCAGCAATGTGTTAGCGACCCCACCCCCCATTTTCATGGATACGTCTTCAAACCCCACCCTTCCCACCATGGCTAGCCCTTCCCCACGCTTCAGGAGATGCTGAAGGAGATGATCCTAACCATCCCCTCTAACCTTAAGACTTGAGGGATCCCATCATGGAGCATCTTAAAAATCACAGTTTCCAGACTCTGGAACAGGGGCTGCTTTGCCGGGCTCACCTTTCTCCCTGCGTCAGGTTGGCCGATGGGGATAATGAGCCTGGAGATCTCATTCCCGCTGCTCTGAGTGGTGCCCATGTGCACATGACTCAGCTCAGCTCATCCTGTATCCCAGGAACGTCTTCATCTTCTGGGATCCTCATGGCAGCAGTGGGATGATTTAACGGACTCCCTTAGCCATGGGGCCTTTCTCTCGCTTTTGTTTCAGAGCCAGCGTCCTGGAATCGTCTCATGGTGCGTGGAGTGGTGGCAGTGGTGGGGGTGATAGTCTTACTATACCTATGTGGGTTTTGGAAAGGTAGAGGGAAAGTGTTTGCCGACTCGCAACTCGTCTTCAGGAAGCTGCTGACTCATCCCTCCCCGCAGCCTGGAAGTCGGCAGGATTCCCAGGAATCTGAGCTCCCCGCAGTGTGTGACAGGGACGGGGACCAGGCCCAGGGAACCAGAAACAGGAATCGAGACCCAGCCCTGGAGAATGGGGAAGGAGACCTGATTGCGAATTCGTATCTGGTCTGCTGAATTGCTCACGTCCAGACCCTCCCCACAGTTCTTAAAAAGTCAAAGCATTTCGTTTAGACGCTTTCCAAACAAACCATTTTGATTTTTCAGTTTGAAACAATTTTTTGTTTAAAAATGTCCTTCAATTTTATTTTAAAAATTCAAAAAGTTACAACCCTTGAAATGTTCCTGGGTCTTTTTTTTTAAAAAAAGCTTTTTGGTTCATCAAAAATTTGGAAAAATGTTAATTTTGTTCAACCTGAAACCGGTTTTTTTCCATCTCTTTTTTGGAATTGCCAGGGACCAAAAAATTCTGTTTGCCCAGCTCGAGGGGCAGGTGAGGATTTTGGCAGTTATATTGTGGGTCTCTAAGTCTCCTTGTTGCTCAAAGTTTTCTTACTGCAAGGATGAGGGCAGGATGGGCAAAAGCTTCCTAAAAGTGGGGGGGGCTGCTGGCACCCAAACTGTGGCCCAGCCCCTGTGCCACCCCTTCTCCTCGAGGTCCTGCCCCCTCAAACTACCCCTTTCCCTGAGGCCCCCCTTCACACCGCCTTTCTCCCTGAGCTCCCACTTCATGCCGCCCCTTGCCCCCAAAACACTGCCCCCCGCCCCTCCCTTCTCTCCCCCATCATCCAGTCGCTCACACTTATGGCCAGTAAAAAGTGGTGGGCCCTGGTCTCCCCTGTTCCGGCACCCCTGGATGAGAGTGGGAGAGGATGAAGAACTCATTTCAAATATAACTCCCCCCGCCCCTCAAAACAGCACAATTTGACAGAAACAGCAAAACATGCACCTAACCAACCCGGGCCAGTCACGCTGTGTTGTGTGTGACATTCCCGTCCTGGGGCGGTTTATGTCTTGGAGAATGTGAACCCTGCAGGCCTGGGTGTTTCTCTACGTAATGTGACCTCACTGCTCCTGATGAGAGCCATTGTTTGTAAATGTTTCAGGAGCAGACATATTTATCATTCATGGACAGACAGACATTTATTCATAATTAGAACTGGTGAAAAATGGCGGGGGTGGGGAGGGTCATGAAAATTGAAGAAGAAACCACTTCCTTCCCCCTTCCCCCCATATTCTTCAAACTTATTTGGAAATGTTTTTCATTATCAAATTTTTGTTTCGTTTTGGTGGGAAAAACTCCATGTTCTCTCTCAAGTGGGCAGAGAAATCCAAAATGTTTTTTTTAAAGAGGGAACTTATTTCAAATGATCAATGTAATCCAAAGTGGCATTTTTAGTTATAAGGTTGCATTGTCAGTGTAAAACCCTTTTGAACCAGCTCTGTTATTGTATAACAAGATGAGTTTACTTTTCGTGATGCATTGTTTGGGCCAGGTTTCCTTGGTCCTGGAAACACTTACATGCATGTTTAACTTTAATTACTGCTGTGAATAATTCCATTTCAATGGGACAACTCTGAGGTCGGGTTTACGCTACGGCCGTATATCGGTGTAACAATGTCTTTTCTTTCTTTTATATGTAAAAGTTCTTGAGAGGTTAAAGCAGGTAAAATACATGAACAGGTTCGGACAGTCCGAGTTTGTCCGTGCAAAGTGACAGCAGAGATGTGGGATCTGCTAGTTTTCCATAAGTCTCTCAGGGTTACCCAGGATAACTTTGGGGATCTCTGTCTCGCATCGGGAATGTTCCCTGAAAGTGTCCAAACAGCTCAGAGATACAGAACCATTCCCTGGATCCATTCTTATAGCTGTCTTCCCCGGAAAGCAGTCTGGCAAGTGTTCCTGTCAGCTCATTGCTAAGTTATCTGTCAAAACACTAGAGTTTTCAGGTGCCTAAGTAGCCCCTGGAATCAGGGTGAAATTATCCTCCCCACCACTATCAAAATTGGAAATGGTGCCCCGGAGTGCACGGTACCCTACCGTAGTTCCCCCGTAGGAACTGCATGAACAGGCAACTCTGCAAGTTATCTGCATGCCTCTGCACGTGACCCCCATGCCTCTCCATTTCCTTGGCCACATGTATCCTGTCCCCATGCTGGCGGCGAATCCAGAAAAAGAGGGAAAGAGCTCACCACTGCGACCACCTGAGGGAGGTGTTGGGTTGAGATCAGCTGGTCAAAGCAGGCAATAGGGACAGAATCTGAGACTTGAAGCTCCTCGAATGACCTCTGACCTTTCTAGACCTGCCCTTCAATGAGACACAGCGATTGTAAAGTTGAATGTGATCGTAACTAGACCCATTTGAAACCCTTCACCACACAAGACAAAGCCCGTAGGATTCATTATGAATTATTTATTTCTCCTCCCCTGGATTCCTGCAGCCACCAGCCACCTTGGAGCTTTCCCTCCTCTCTCCCAGGCTGGGCTCACTTGATGGCAGGAGCTCAGCGCAGGGTCCAGCTTTGCTCTTTCGCTTCCATTCTTCACGTCTTTGGGTGGCTGCATTGGCACCTGAGCAGCCGGATGGAAACACTGAGTCCTCTGTCTCGGCAGGCAGGCCCAGCCGCCAAAGCCAAAGACTCCCTGAGAACAGGGGGAGGTTCGCCTGAACTCTCAGGAGTGGCGGCTGGGCCCATAGGGTAGGGTTACCATATTTGAACTTTCAAAAAAGAGGACACTCCGAGGGTGGGGGGGGAGTTGTAGCCCTGCCCCCATCTACTCCCTCCCACTTCCTGCCCCCTGACTGCCCCCCACAGAACCGCCAACCCATCCAACACCCTCTGCTCCTTGTCCCCTGATCGCCCCCTCCCAGGACCCTGCCCTCTATCTAAGCCTTCCGTCTCCCTGTCTCCAGCTGCCCCCTCCTTAGACCCCTCCACCCTAACTGCCCCCCTAGAACTCCACCCCCTACCTGTCCCCTGACTGCCCTGCCCCCTATCCGCACCCCCGCCCCCTGACAGACCTCCGGCTCTCCCACACCCAACCAACCACTCCCTGTCCCCTGACTGCCCCCACAGAACCCCCAACCCATCTATTCCCCCCTGCTCCCTGCCCCTGACTGCCCCCCCGAACCTCTGCACTGTCCACCCTGCCCCCGCTCCCTGTCCCTTGACTCCCCCGACCCCTCTTCATATGCTCACCCTCTGACAGGCTCCCCCCAGAACCCCTCACCCATCCAACCCCTCCTGCTCCCTGTCCCCTGACTGTCCCTTGGGACCCCATGCCCCTTCTCCAGCCCCCCCAGCCCCCGTACCCTGCTGCTCAGAGCAGTGTGTCTGGGGTGCGGAGCCAGACACAGTGCCGTGCTCCCCCGCAGAGCGTGCAGCTCCCCCTCCGCCCCCAGAGTGCTGCATTGGGAGGGAAATCCTGGACCTTTTCAGAATTTTACAAATTCCTCCCGGAGGGCAATTTAGAACCCCAAAAGCCGGACATGTCCGGGAAACTCCGGACGCATGGTAACCCGACCACAGGGACTCCAGGATCTGCAGCTGCTGCCACCTGTATGGTGAATCCTCCGACTCATCACCAACCAGCTCTTCCCCATTCTCCAACCTGGCCCCACGGTCTGACCGTGCAGGAGAACAGAAACCCTTTGGGACAGCAGGAGAGTCTCCTCAATGCCGCCCTCTTCGCATGGCATCCCGCGGTCACCGTGAAACACGACTACCCTGCCCCCAGGAGTCTCTCAAGGAGCTGCCGGCGCAGTCACTGGGCACCCACTCGTAATGGTCTCGGGCAGTGGCATTGCAGAGGGAGCTGAGCAGACCGTCCCTTCTGTGACTTCCTGAATTGCTGCCAGGACGGATTCTCCTCTGCGCTAGGGAGAGTCCCCGAGGACAAGCAGCTGTGATGCGGGAGGGGGCAAGACAAGCACTCCCCCTGAGCCCTTGACTAGCAGGCAAGCAGGACTCTGGGAGCCAAGGGATCGATGTGTCTTGCTGGGAGAGCAGAGCTGGAGAGCAGAAAAGGGCATTGGAGGAATTGAAGAAAAATCAGTGTCATGGCCGGGTCATGGGCAGCCAGACCTCGTGGTCAGAGGCAGAGTCCACACTCACAAGACAGGAGTCGAGAGTCAGCTGGGTCAGGACACTGGAAGAGCAGAAGCAAAAGACCAAATTGTGTTCAGAACCTCAAGTCAGGTGAGTCACCCTGAGTCCGGATGCCAGGAAATCAAGCCTGGGGAGTGGGAGCAGGAACAGCCAACACACAGTCCAGAGCCGGGGAGGAGCTCGGCTGTTCAGACAGCTTCTTCTTCCTGCTGCTGGTTTAAGGAGGTCCTGGGGGCCGATTAGCTGCTCTGGGACTCTGCCAATAGGAGCCTCAAACTGGGTCTGGACTTCGTCAGTCCTAGGTAAGCAGTTTTTCGTAGGCTTGCAGGTGGCGTGCTGGAGGGTGGCTGCTCCCAGGAACCCTGCAGACCGGGGTTAATGACCCATGGGTCAGGACAGTGAGTGATCTCTCCCCGCTCAAACCTCCTGCACGAAACAGTCTCCAGGGTCCCGGATGCATCCTCTGAGAAGAAAAAAACACAGTCATGAGGACAAATAGGCTATGGAACAGGAGCCCCCTCTTTGTTGCAACAGCCCCAAGTGTCCAGAAGAGTGGACGGTTCTTACCTCCAGGAGATGCCTGGGATCTTCCATCTAAGCCTCAAGGGGACCCCTGTTGCTTGGTCTGACAGGAGGAGATCATCTGTCCCCACTGCTCCCTGCGCTGGGCTGGCTGCAGCACACATCTGTGTAAGAGGCTGGGCCAGAGAGATGTTACAATCAGGGTCCAGGCACCCCAGAAGGAGAACAGAGGCTCTGAAACCAGAAGACGAAGCAATCAAATCAGCGGATTCGACAGAGAAGTTTTCTACCCTACAGGGACATCAAAGAAGGTCTGTTAGGAAAGCTGAGATGTTAGTCTGGAAACTGCTAAGATAAACATTGTGACTTATTAAGATTCAATTTTAGTCACTACAAAGTGTGTTGTGTTTTGTGTGTCTCTTTGAAATGTGTCTCTTTCTCTTGCTTAGTATCACTTAAATCTCTTCTTTGTTACTATGCTTCCCAAACCACCTCAGTGTTGTGTGTTCCAGTGAAGTGTGAGTCTCCAGCCTACCCAACAGGCTGAGCTGTGCCCTGTCTCTCTGAAGGTAATGAATAATTTCTGAGCGGTGCTGGGCCCAGAGTCCAAGGGCAGTTCACCAGACATCTCGTGGGAAGCCCAAAGAGACCAAAGGAGCAGGAGAGATTCCGGCCCCACTGACCCATGGGAACTTGCCACAGAAGAGCCTACACAGGGCTCCAGACACAGCCACTTTGGGTGTGTACCAGAGTTCACTCACCGCTAGATGCTGGCCAGGCCTCGTGTCATTGCTTTCTCGCTGGGCTAGCAACCCCGCTGATACTCACTCTTGCAGTTTGTCGGCTGGGAACTCAGCCGACCAACCAGGTGACTGTTCTTTACTCCACTCCTTCCTGGGTCGTGCTCCTTGCAAACAAAGTCCCAAAATGTCTTGAACAGAAACAAGGCCTTCCACCCTCGTGGGGAGTTCTTCCTCAGCCTGATTTCGATTCGGCCTGCCCTTCTTGGGTTTCTATGGTCTTCTATGTCCCCTTCCTTAGGGATGGTGAGAGAAGCCAGTCCTACCCTGGACTCCAGGGTTTGGCCCAAAGCCGTCTACTGAACAGCTCGCTCTGCTTCTGGACTTTTGCTGCTGTTTTCCCTTCTTTCCTCTCCGTTGGGGCTCACTTGGTCATCATTTGGCTTAGCCCCAGGCTAGGCAGCCATAGGCCAAGCCACCCTGTTAGATACCCTCCTCCTTCCAATCCGCTCCAGCCCGGCTGACAGGTTTGCTGAGGGGATGGTGAAACCCCATTGCTGATCAGAAGGAGGTCAGAGTCTGTTCTCTAGGAGCTGAAGGTCCATTTGTCCTGCTGCGGGAAGTGGAGCTGGAGAGCGGAGATGTTAGGTGAAAGAGACTGCATGATGGAGTTGGAGACTGAGGGACGGGAGCCTCCTCCCAGAAACGCTCCCAGGAGAACAGGTTTGAGGAGGAGTTCTCTAGGGAGCCTCTTGCTTGGAAAAAAACAAGGGTGGCACATTGATGAAGATGTCTCTGTCCCAGGGATGGGGGAAGCTCCCAGCCAGGCTGTGCAGCAGGGATCCCATTTCTCCCCCAAGAAACCCATTTTGCCCAAAGAAGTCAATGGCTCTTACCTCCAAGAGGGAGCGGGCTCTTCCCTCTCAGCCTCTTTGAGAACTACCACTGCTTGGCTTTTTTAGGATAAGGGACCTGTCCCCACTGCTCCCTGAGGTGCTTCAGCTTCTGACTGCACCCATCTGGGAGGCTGTCACATATGCCAGGGCCTAGAAGACATGCAGGGAGGAGGCTCCTCTTCATGTCAGACTCTGAGAGCCCAGAGAAGGGCCAAAGGAAGAAAAAAGGGCAGGAGATGAAGCTTGCCCGGAGCCTCTGTCCCATCCTCACCTCCTCAAATGTGGAGCTTCCTGAGCTTCAGTTGGGCAGACAGTCTGTAGCCCTGACACAAAGGTCCTTCTGCGCCATATGGGGCAGGAAGATCTCTGCCTGGGAGCACCGGAAATGGGATGGGGGTGAGATCAAGGAAAGAGGGGAGGGATATGGGTGTGAGGGAAAGAGCTCCTGCCCCAGATGAAGGAATTTGGGGGGCCGAGGGAAGGACACAGCTCCACAGAGAGGAGAGAGAGTTCCTGTGAGTGCCAGGGGCCTCCATTTGTGCTTCCACTAGCCCCCCATTTACAGTGAGACAGAGCAGTACCTGCAGCAGGGAGCGGGACTTGCTGAACAGGGAGGGGAACCTTGAAGAGCATCAGATGAACCACAGCCCTTGCAGCGCCTCGGGCATCTGGTGCAAGTGCCGGATGATGTGAAGCTGGCCCATGACCTTGGCTGTGACATCCTCATGCTGCAGGGGAACGAGAACATGTCAGAGACTGAGACACTCCCCAGGAATCAGGGAGGATGAAGGGCACCTGGAACCAGTGCCATCATTTCCACCCAGCAGCTGCTCATGTCTGAGTGGTGGATTCACCCTCCTGACCCCCAGGATGGAGGCTTGCTGTCCTCTCTAGTGACCTCCAGTGCCAACCCCCCTCCTTGTCGGGTGAGCTCCTGCCACTTCCCCATCAGTGCCCCGACAGCTGTTCCACCTCCAACCCACCTGGGGACACCGCTCAAGTTCGGAGAACCCTCTCCTCCACCCCCACCTCCATCCCCACCCAGGTAGGGCAGGGAGGGGGCTCTAGAAGGGTGGCGGGGGGAGGGAGGGATTCTGGCAGCAGTGAAGTGGGATGGGGAGAGCTTGAGACCTTTCCCCAAGACACCCCAGTGCCAAAACCTGAAACCACAGGATGGCAGCCCTGGGGAACGGGACAGGTCAGGAGCCCCTGACGACTGAATCCTCCCAATCTCTCAAGAGTGGGTCCAGCCCTACCAGCAGCAAGACCCGCTTCCCACGCCCATGTGCCTCAGTCAGTCACCATCACCAGTCAGTCCTTGGCCTCCCAGGATGCCAGGGATGGGAGCAACTCTCGATGGTGGCTCGGGTGACATGGACACTAGGCCGTGGGGAAATGGGTGCAGCTCTGTGGGGCAGGAAAGGTTCCCAGAGGGCACTTAGGGGACTCAACTGTCCTTCCCAGGAGTGATAGCAGAGCACCACATCCGAAGAACAGAAGTCCATGAAGGCCAGAAGTCCCCACTAGGCTCCTTGCTACCAGGCCAGCGAATGGCGAGAGGATGGGAAGGAGGCCCTGGGCCCCACCCCAAGCTTCTGAGTCGAATGCAGCTGCTTACCGTGACCCCCATCAGTTGCTGGGCTTCCCCCAGGAGGGAGTAGACCAGCACCAGCCCAGCCTGGCTGACACGCAGCAGGGGGTCGTGGATGGCCAGCAATGCTGTCTGTACGAAGGATCTTCTCTGCCCGACGGAGAAGAATTTTCCAAAGACCTAAGACCAAGAGGACATGAGGCTCGAGCAGATTGCCCAGAGCCAGCCTCCAAGTCCTGGCGGTACAATGGCATCTCGTGCCCCAAAGGGTGGGGAAGAGAGCTGCTGTGGCCAAGGCACTTCATTCCCTAGGAGGCTTTCAGGGTCCCAGGGCTCAGGGAAGCCCCTTTATTAAAAGGTGGCAGATGCTGAGGGACCAAAGCCTCCAGTGGCTCTTTCGGGAAGGCAATTTATGGCAGGGGCCAGGATGGGCTGGAAATGGATCTCTAATGTGTGTGAGCAGGCCCACTCTGCTGTGCAGGGCACAGAGACGACAGGGGACCCTGTCTTGCTTCCAGCAGAGAGATCTCCTGCACCTCAGCGGCTAGAGGAGTGTGCGTGTGTTGTTACGGGGGGAGGGGGTTGGAGCTGACAGACCAAAGGTCTCTTCCCCCAGCTAAGTGATTTCTCTAGTTGCTGGCTATGGCCTCTGCAGCTCCTTGGTTTCTTCAAGGGGAATCCAACCTGCAGCCTGACAAGAACACGGAGACTCCTGGCCCAGTCCCAGTGTGGGACCTTTAGCACCAGCGTGTCCCACTGGTTGCTGGATGAGGAACTCTGAGCTGGAAATAAGGAGCGGGCTCTTTTCCTGTCTCCAGGAGGCATCCACTGCAGGGAACCCAGCCAGCCCCACTCCCTGAGCTGTGTCATGCCCTGGCACAGTGCCCTTACCTCCCCCACTCTGGCTGTGTTCTTGTAGCCCAAGAGCCGGCTGTCCTGGTGCCAGTCATAGCACCAGAGATCTTCCGCCTCATGTATGGTCAGGCCTGGAAGAGAGAGAGAGAGAGACTTTTCTCCTCATTCTGGTTGCAGTTTCTGTGTCCTTCCAAGCCCATTGGTGGCTGCACAGTGGAGTGGAGAAGAACAGAGGCAGAGAGAGATTTGTCCTCCGGCTGGGGTCAGTCTGAGAGAAATGGTCTGAGGTCCCATTATCAACCTGTGGTCACTCTCAGTCCCGTATTGGGTTCCGTGTCCCAGCTGGGTTCCTTACCCCTCTGTTGGAGCAGCAGTTGGTAGAGCCGGTAAGTCCCCTCCCTGGCCTGCCGGCTGATGTCCTTGTCTGGCTCACTGACAAACAGAGCCAGCTGGGCCACATGGTGACCCATCCGAGGGAACTCGGCTGAGATCTAATGGAAGGGAGAGCAGAGGGGACTCCATCAGCATTTTCCTCTCAGCTCCCTGTCCTCCCTGGGCCAGAGGGCTCCTTTCTCTTAGCCCCTCTGCAGGAGATGCTGGGGGAGAGGAGCTTGAGATCGACCCTTCATTTGCTCTGCTGCCAAGGGAGCCCGCAGCTGCTTTGGGATGCCAAGCAGGGGCTGGAGCATGGGCCCCTTAAAGGCCCAGGGACAACACTGAACCAGGACAAGAAGAACTTGACTCAAGCCTAGCTCAGTCCTGCTCTGACCCTGCCTCCCTATGAAGAACCCTCCTAAGCCACAGCCCCGGCAGCAGCAGCAGATCCTGCAGCCCACTGGAGCCAGCCCGCCTCCGCCTGGAGCCAGCAAGCTGGGCTCGGAGCCCACTTACATCAAACTCAGGGAGGGTGACTGTGTATCTCAGCAGGGCTGTGCTGCTCCTGATAGCCCTGGCTCGCTCCTGCGACACCCTGGACACGACCCAGAGGTTGACATGCTGTGGGGAAAGGAGGCAGGTCAGACTCAGTGGCCAGCTGCTCCTGCTTTGCAAATGAGCCCCATGCCCCCAGCCCCAGGGGCCTGAGACATTCTGCGCAGGGGGCAATAGCTGAGTCCTTGATGGCAGAGCTTTAGAAGGGGATTCTTTCCCCCAGGACGCAGCTTGTACCCTTCAGGTCACAACTTCTCAGAGTCTCTCTAGACTGGGACAATGTTCGCGGTCGGGGCTGGTCCCATCCTCCCAGAACTCCTGATTCCTGAACAGTTCACCAGAAAGAAGATTGAACCCTTGGCCCTTCCTTGCTATGCAAATCCTTGGGGGGATGTAGGGAGTGACTGAGAGCACAATCCCCCCAGGAATTTCAGAGCACATCAGAGGGAAGGGCTGATTCCCTGGGCTCCTCCTCTTTCTCTAGGAAGGAGCATGTGCCTCTTCTCTGAGAACCATCTCCCCAATCTCATGGGCTCTGTGTGTTGGAGGGGTGGGGGAAGGGTGGGTTTTCAGACTCTCACTCCCCAAGACAGCCAGGAGCCCTGTGCTTAGTGCTCAGCAGAACCAGGCAGAGCTCTGGCTTGGAGTCCCAGCTCCTTCCTCTGTCCCTCAAGAAGGAAGGACCTGACACTACATTGCACTGACCTCCCCAACCAAGGACGGCCCACTGGGGACCCAGCTAGGAGGACAGAGTAGAAAATGCATCTTCCAGTCTCTCCTTACCAGTCCCCCAGAGAGTTACGGTCAAATGGGGCTCACCTCCAAGATGAAGTGGAGCCTGTCTGTGTCTGGGGACTCTGCCAGCAGGTTCCCCAGCATGGCATCCAGGACCTCTGGGATGACTTTCTGCAGAGTCTGCAAAGCATGGGTCAGAGTTAGGGAACCTGGGCCTACACGTGCCACAGGATGGGAAGAGGAGTCTCTGGGAAGCACTGGGGAGACTCCCAAACACATCTCCCGGCCTCTCTCCTTCACATCCCACTGCAGGCAATTTGCAAGAATTGATGACCCCTGGACCTTTAATCCATGAGCTTAGCAGGTCTCTGCAGAGGGCCTTGTAGGCAGAAGAGTATGAAACAGCCAAGTTGCTATGGATGGAACCTGGGCTTCTGGGCCAAACACGGCTTAAGAAAGAAAGAAAGAAAGAAAGAAAGAAAGAAAGAAAGAAAGAAAGAAAGAAAGAAAGAAAGAAAGAAAGAAAGAAAGAAATCCCCCAGGGAGGGGTAATCTCTTCCCTGCTGGAGGGAAGGATCCAACCCTGCAGCTTGTTCCATCTCTGCTACCCCACCCCGAAATCTGGAGCTCCAGCGAATCAAGGGAGCAGGGACCAAGGACTACTCTGCAAGAGGAGGAGGATGGAGGAGGAGGAGGTACCTGGATGCCGGTGGTGTCCTTCTCCGTGCCCAGGGTGAAGACGGAGTGAAGGGCAGCTCGCAAGAGGTGGGTCTCTAGGGCTGGCTCCAGGGCAGGTTTCATGGTGCTGGCAAGAGAGAGGAGCTGGTATTAGACTGTGCAGTATGGGGGTGGGACTGTCGCCAACACGGACACCAAGCCACAGGGATAGAGGCACAGGCTGGCAAGAACGGAAACTGAGGCACTTAGCTAGGGAATGACAAGGCCAAGGTGTCCCAGACAGACAGTGGCAGGACAGGAATAGCTCCTGTTCACTGGAGCCTGCTGCCCCTCCTGTATCTGAGCCCAGGAGTGAGCCCCTCCCCAAGGCCCCTGTCATGTGATGGGAGTGAAAAGAAGAGCCCCGCCAGGAGAGAGTGACCCTCCCCACCCCACCATCTCTGCCAGAGGCACCACTCTTGGGAGGTGACTTGGGAGGGGCAGTGACGGTGACTCCCAGCCTTGGGCCTGATCAGCAGTGGGGTGAGGGGAGTCGGCGGGGTGGGGGGTGGGGCTGTCTCGGTACCAGAGGTAGCCCACTGCAGCCAGGGAGTGGGCGAGGACGGCGCTGGGTGACGAGTCATCGGGAAGCTCCTCGATGAGCTCCTGTGAGACGCGAAGGAGACAAAGAAGCATGTGAGATTCAGGCCCAACTGACACCTCCCAGTGAGGAGATGACACAGCCAGTGCCCCACATGGCCAGCAGGATCCCCCACCGCCTCCCACTCCCTTCCTGCCCATCCGACTTGTCCCCCTTCCCGGATTCCTGCCCAGCTCGCTCCCAATCCCCTTCTCTCCTCCTCCCTGTCAAAACTGCCCCCTTTCAGCCCCATCCCGACGACCGAGCTGGGACCCTGAGATTCCTTGTCCCACACTCTGAGCTGCCCCCCAGCCCCACAATTCTCCCCCTCCCTCCAGCTGCCGTATGGCGTGTCTCACTCACCACGATCCTCTTCACCACAGCCGCCTTGCAGCAGCGCGGCTCCAGCGTGTCCTCCCCTCTCTCCCATGCAGCCAGACATGCGGGGTAGACGGCCTGAAGGAACAGGAGCTGCTGCCCCTCATCCTGGACCCACCAGGAGTGGGGTATAGTGAGAGAGAACCTGTTAGCTAGGGACCTTCCTGCCCCACCCACACCATCTCCAGGGCTCAGGCCTCAATGGGGGATTGTGGGGACCCGCCTATTCTCCAAATCCCCCACCACTCCTACGCAAGCAGGATCAGGAACTGGGACAGTGCCTGTGGGGGGAGAGGACCTCGGCTGTTGTGGGACAAACACCCCCATCTTGGGGGTCCCACATCATGGATGTAAAAGGGCCCCATTAGGGGTGGTGGATCAGGAGGGACAAGACCCTCGGCAGGGGGTGGGGATGCTGGGAAGGGACAGGGCAATCTTGGTTCCAGCCCAGATGGGGAGCATTTGTACCTTATCTCTGCACTGGAGCTGCTCTCGGATGACTTTGAGAGCAGCTTCATCTTTGGCCACGTCCACCCCTTCCTCCTGCTCCGAATCCAGGGGGGTCCCTGCACCAGGGAGGGAAGGACAGGGGCGTGGTGGGCAGAGCAGGATTCAAGACCCCCCTTCCCACCTCAGGCACCCAGGGCAGATCGGGCCCCAAACCTCCCTCTCAGGGATGTCTTCAGCCCCCAACAGGTGCCGTAGCCCAGAGCAGAGCCCCCCTCCCCTGCCCAGGACTCCAGGGGAGGTGCCGATTCCCCCGGCCCCGGAGCAGCAAGGACCAAAGTGGCAGCAGCTCTTCACCCCCCCACCCCCAGGTCCCCGTGCGGAAGGGGCAGCTGTGTGACGGCTGCTGCTCTCAGTGGGGTTCGCGTGGCTCAGGCCAGACTCCTGGGCTGGGGACCCCCCCGCATATCACTGGGAGAGCGTCTGGGCCCAGGGTGTTCACATCCCGTCCTCACCCCTCCCGGAGCCCAGCCCGGCTCCTCACCTGGAACAAAGCAGTGGCCTCCATCGGCCTGGCTGCTGCCAGAGGCCCAGGTGCTGCCGCTGTCCCAGGCTGAGCTGCCGGTGCTGGGACAGGGACCTTCCACCTCCTGGCCGGCGGGGGCTGGAAGGTCCTCAGAGACCGGGCAGGGCGAGGCCTCCTGATGGGAATGGGGGCTGGGCTCCTGGGGCCGCTGCTGCCCACACAACAAGCCCCAGAGCCACCCTGCCCGGCGCCCCTCCTGCGCTGGGTCCTGTCTGCCAAACCGCAGCCTGGGCCAGCTCCACTGGGGCCTGGTCGGGGCCTCTCCCAGCTCGGCGCCTGCGCCGGGAGCCGGGGTCCTTTTCCAGAAGGCCGGGCACTTCCGCCGTCTGGCCTGGACGGGACCTGCTTCCCCGCCAGCGGGGACGCAGGGCTTGCTCTGCCCCTTGGGAAGATGGCAGCTGCTTCCCTCAGGCTCTGGGGCCACCTGCAGAGCCTTCCTCCGCAACATCCGCAGGAGCCTGGCCATCCTGGAACCGAGCGGGGAGCAGGTGTGAGTCTGGGCTCAAGGCAGCCTTTCATTCCTGGGCCTTTTCTGTCCCTCCTCCTCCCTGCTCCAACCACAGCCGCCCCCTCTGCCCCCACAGGAGTGCAGGGAGTGCCATCTACACACACGGGCAGGAGTTCATTGCATGATCTGCTCCCAACGTTCCCCCTCATAATCCCTGCTGCTGCAATATCCAGGAAGTCTCATCCTTTTCCAGCAATGAGGTCAGTCCCAAAGACCATCGGTTACTCTGGACAAGCAGCCCCCTCCTGTCGTCCCAGGCCACTCTCCCGCCCAGGCTAGAGAAGGAACAGAACTCAGGCGTCCGGACTTCTCCTGGGAAAAGACCCTCGGCACAGGAAGCACAGGGCCCTCCTCATTCCCCATTGATTTCCAGACTCAGCAGCTCACAGGGTCTGGCCCAGTTCAGAGACTCTCAGCCTGGGGAACAGTGTCCCACAAGGGAAGGGCTGGGAGCCCCACTGCTGGAACCTTTCCAAACACACTGGAGACGGCTCTGGAGAAGCCCCTGCCTGGCATAAGAAGGAGGGGCTCTTGGGGGCTGTTTGCAAAGGAAATCCCCCTTTGGAGATAGTCTCTCCCCGTTTCTGCCTCTCCCCAGACAGACAGGGGAAGCCACCGAGGAACCCGAATGCCACTCACTTGCTCTCAGTGATGGGATAATGGATGGCGGATGTTCAGGGTCAGCAGACGTCCCTCGCCCTCCTCCTCACTCTCCAAGCCCAAGGCAGGCTGGAGAGGGTGGTGACCTCAGGAGTTACCCTGCCCAGCCAGCAGGCAGGGTGATGACACGAGGGCGATCGACTGGCTGTGAAAACAAGAGTCTGTCTGATTGCCAAGGGACGGAGAAACTCAGCCAGCAGCAGGGGGGTGCAGAACACGGCCCTAGGGCAGAGGTGACAGCGCCTCCGGGATCCTGACATCCCAGCACTTTACACACCTTCCTGCAGCCTCCCAAACCCACTGGGCTGTAGCGATGGGACCCCAAACCTACTGACGGCAAACGGACTCAGCTACCAGCTCAGGGTCACACCGAGTGTCAGAGCCATGGATGGATCCCTTCACTAACCACGGCCGCACACTCCCTCCCACAGCTGGCAATTGCAACCAGGCCCTAATGTCTGGTCCCCCTGCCTTTGAGAGGGAGTGTCACTCCTGCTTCCATTGCTGCCTATTGATCTGTGGGACTTTGGGCAAGTTGCTCCCCCTCTCTATGGCTCTCTGGGACTCACATCCCTGAATGGACTTTAAAAAAGACAATGGTTAAAGTTTGGCCCCAACTAGTTCTTGTTTCTCAAGACTAGCCATTTTAGCAAAGTTTAGAATTCTTGACATTCAACACCTGGAAACATCCCTTTCTCCTTCGCAGATGGCCTTAACATCCCTTATCTCACCCAGGCTCCCTGCTGCCTGGAGTTAGAGAATTGACCCTGTTCCCATTGGACCTACCCAAGGTGTCACACAGCAAAGCGGTGACGGAGCCAGAAAGAGAAGACAACAGTCCTGATTCCTGTTCTGACTAACAGACAACAACCCGCCAGAGGCAGGATAAAGCCCAGGAAATCAGATGTGAACATTTTCATGGAAACCGTTTTCTGTCAGAAAATCCATTCAGACAAAACCACTTTGTTTCTTGAAATCATAAGAAGTAGGATGAAAATTCTTTGCAAAAATATTTGTTTCCAAAACAAGAGCATCTCCTGTTTGTCACAGTGCAGTCAACTGTTTCGTCGTACACAAAGGGGACACACTATGATCTAGCAAAAAGAAAAGGAGTACTTGTGGCACCTTAGAGACTAATGAATTTATTTGAGCATAAGCTTTCGTGAGCTCCAGCTCACTTCATCGGATGCATCTGTAGCTCACGACAGCTGTAGCTCACGAAAGCTTATGCTCAGGTAAATTGTCCTCCTATTCTTTTTGCAAATACAGACTAACACGGCTGCTACTCTGAAACCAACTATGATCTAGAAAATTAGATGAGATGCTTCAGTCTGAGCTAAGTAGTTGCTGCTCTTCACAATTTCAAAAGAATAAAATACAAATAAAAGAGAATATTAGGTCATAATCAGATATGGCTCAGTGTGATCGGACACCGCCTAGTCTGCACTGCTCCGAGTGACACTCTTCAGTGGATCCCCAGCATCCACCCATGGCGAGGTAGGTGGGAGAGGATTGTTATTCGTACTTGACAGAAGGAGAAACGAAGGCTGAGAAAGGAGCAGGGACTTGTCTTAGCTGATGCAGCCAGTCAGTAGCAGAATTGCTCTCAAATGAGCTACAGACCAGCAATTGTTCCTAGTAATTATGCAGCAATTATTTGAGAAGAATTGGAATGTTCAAGAGGATCATGAACTGCTCCGAGACAATGAATGGAGAGCAGCATCCACATTGGTCAGACATATAACTGGTTGTGGCTTATTTGCTTGGTCATAAAAGAGAACAACAAAGACCAGATTTTCCTCCCTGTCAATAGCCCCCTCCTCAGCTGATCAAGGTTGAGACTTTGAAGGGTGGGAGGCTAAGGGTTCTCATCAAATAGCCCAAAGAATGGCCCTGATCACCACCGAGGCAATCACTCTCGGAGCCCTATTCCAGTCTCCTCTCTGTGAGGGCCTCCCAGAACCCACCCGGCCCCCGCTCCACACACAGAACACCTGGTGGTGGGAGGAGAGCAGAGGAAAAGGACAACGAAAGCAAGAAGAGAAAGGTAGGAGGGACAGAGGAAAGGGAAAACAAAAAGGAGAAACCCCAATGTCCCCAGTGATTCTAAGGGACAAAGTCCTAGGTCGGAAATAAAATACTGCCCCCACAATCTAATGTTTTCCTTTCCTAAAAATCAGCCGGCACCTGATGGATCAGACTGAACAGGTTCCAAACCTCTCCGAGGCTCTTACCTTCTATACAGGGACGTCTGTTTTTGAGCAAAACCACTACAAGAAAAGGAGAAAACTCCAAAGAGGGTCCTCCTTGCGCTCACGAACGTGAAAGTGAATGCTCTCTCAGTCCTCCAGGAGAGACCTCGAGAAGGAGACGTGCTGAAGCAAAGCCACAGGGATCTCCGAGGTTGCCCCTGTCCTGCACCCCTGTCCTGCCTGGCTGATGTCAAGATCTCTCTGTGAGATCATCGCCTCCCCGCCACCTTTGTCCAATAGGCTGAGGTCCTGCCAAAGGCCCTTGTGATGTCACTGCCACACCCACCCCTCCCCTGCAGTGCTGATGTCCTGCCCCTGTCCAGCCACACTGGATGTTTCAGCCGCTTCCCCGGGATCACCCCACGCAATGTCACTTCCTTGTGGGGTGACACTGACTACACAGTAGAACACAGAGGTTCTTCCCCAGGCCGCAATTAGGTTTTCACAAGTTAGTTGACTTTATGGCCAGAAGCAACCGTTAGAGCATTTAATCTGATCCCCTGCGTATCCTAAGGCCTCCTGTATATCAGAAGAGCTGGGCTTTTCTTTTACTCAAATGTTTTCCAGAAAGGCATCTAGTCTTTATTCGAAGAGATCAAGAGATGGAGAATCCATCATTTCTCTTGATAGTTTGTGCCAATGACAAATCACCCTCTTACAAATCCGGGTCTTATTGTCATTATACTTTTTCTGATTTCTGCTTCCATCCATGGGGTCTTGTCATGCCTTTCTCTGCTACATAAAAGAGCCCTTTTATACTCAACATTTTCTCTCCATGAAGTCAAGCAACTCACCTCTCATTTGTCTTTTGTGTATACTAAACAGATTGAGCTTTTTCAATGTCTCATTAGAAGGCATCATCCCGAATCTTTTCTGTACCCTCTCCAATTGTTTTAACATAATATTCAAAATGTGGACACAAGAACTGGATTCAACATTCCAGCATCAGTCTCACCAATGCTCTTTCACTTCCCTTTCCATTCTCACTACTCTATCCAGCCAAGAATGGCTTTAACCTTTTTTACCACAGTTTCATATTGACAGACCATGCTGAGCAGCTCGTCCACTATGGCCCCGAAATCCTTTTCAGGGTCAATGCTTTCCAACGGATCGTCCCCCATTCTGTAGGGTGCCACCTGACTCCTTTGTTACTGAAGCTATGGGGTTGCATTTGGCTTTATTAAAACCTAATTATTTAGTAAGTATTTTAGAAGAACTAGCCCATTAGAGAGAGAATCGTGAATTACTCAAAGACAATGAATGGAGAACAGCGGCAAGAGCAATCAAATACATGTTTGGTTATGGCTTATTTCCTTGGTCTTAAAAGAGAGTAACGAGGACCTGAGTCTCCTCCCTCACAATAGCCCCAAACTCCCCCAATCAGCACTGAGACTCTGAGAAGCACAAAGCTGAGAGTCCTCACCAGATGTCCCAGGCCACCACCGGAGGGAGTCACTCTTAGAGCACCATTCCAGCCACATGTCTTTGGGAGGGCCTCCCGCAATGAGAGTTGGAGTGCAACCCCCCATCCCCAACTCTACAGGCACAGACAGGTCCTGGTGGTGAAAGGAAAGCAGGGGAAAAGGACAAAGATGCAAGAGAAGACAAGAAAGGAGGGAGAGGCAGGAAAAGGGAAAACAAAAAGGAGAAACCCCAATGTCCCCAGTAATTCTAAGGGACAAAGTCCTAGGTCGGAAATAAAATGCTGCCCCGACAATCTAATGTTTTCCTTTCCTAAAAATCAGCTGGCACCTGATGGATCAGACTGGTCAGGTTCCAAACCTCTCTGAGGCTCTTACCTTCTATACAGGGACGTCTGTTTTTGAGCAAAACCACTACAAGAAAAGGAGAAAACTCCAAAGAGGGTCCTCCTTGCGCTCACGAATGTGAAAGGGAATGCTCTCTCAGTCCTCCAGGAGAGACCTCGAGAAGGAGACGTGCTGAAGCAAAGCCACAGGGATCTCCGAGGTGGCCCCTGTCCTGCACCCCTGTCCTGCCTGGCTGATGTCAAGATCTCTCTGTGAGGTCATCGCCTCCCCGCCACCTTTGTCCAATAAGCTGAGGTCCTGCCAAAGGCCCTTGTGATGTCACTGCCACACCCACCCCTCCCTTGCAGTGCTGATGTCCTGCCCCTGTCCAGCCACATTGGATGTTTCAGCTGCTTCCCCTGGATCACCCCACGCAATGAGCGTTCATTGTGGGCTCAAGCCCAACACAGTAAAACGTCAGAGGCTTCTCCCCATGCTACGCTCAGTTTTTCATAAACTAGCAGACTTTATGGACAGAAGAGACAGTTAGAGCATGTCATCTCACCCCCTGCCTATCACATGCTTTCTGTAGAGCATAGGAGCTAGTTTTTGACTACACACGTTCCAGAAAGCCATCTAGTCTTCATTAGAAGACATCAAGAGGTGGGGAATTCCCACCACTTCCCTTTCTAGTTTCTTCCTTTGGTGATTCATCCTCACGGTTGAATATGTGTGCCCTCTTTCTAATATGAATTGGTCTCTTTTGAGTTTCCAGCCACTGGGTCTTGTTATTCTTTTCTCTGCTAGATTAATGAGCCCTTTCATACCCGATATTTTCTCTCCATGAAGTCACTTCAACGACGTCACCTCCTGATCTTTTTTATCATCGAAACAGGCTGAGCTCTTTCAATAGCTCACTCGCAGGCATTTTTCTCCAGCCCACAAAACGTTTCATTGCTTTTTGCTGCCCCATCTCCAATATTTCCAAATCTTTTTTCAAAGGTGGACGCCAAAACTGGATGCAGGATTCCATGATCAGTCTTCCTCATGGTGTGTCACCTCCCTATGCTCCTCACTGCTCTTTTCATACATCTAATGATGGCTTAGCCCTGTTCACCACAGCATCACCTTGGGTGCTCATGTTCAATGGCTTGCCTAGCATAGCCCTAAATCCTCTTCACACTCAGTGCTTTCCTGGATACACTTCCCCACTCTGTAGGTGTGGCCTACATGCTTTGTCGCTAGCTATAGGACCCTTCATTTGGTTCTTTTCCAACTTGTTTTCTTTGAATGGCTCCAGCTTACCAAGGGATCCGATTGCTCTGTGTCGCTGCCCTTTCCTCATCATTAATTACCACTCTGCTACTATTTTATCACCCACCAATGTTAGCAGAAGTGAAATTTTATTTGGGTTGCGGTTCATTGATATTTATTTTCAAGAAATAGTCCTTGAGAGCCTCTTCATATCCCTCGTGCCCATAACCTGCTCCACACAGCACAGTGAGAAAAGGCCGCCCAGCCCAGCTCTGCCCTAGGGGCTAAGCACAGAACAAACGTAGGAGCTTGTGTCATCCATAGCTTCAGAACAACATGTGGGGGTCATCAGCTTACAAAGACACTCTAGACCGGTAGCGTAGACAGGCCCCAAATGTATCTAAGTGTCCCGCCTTGCAAAACAGGAGAGAAAAAAACATAACCTTGAGTAGCTTTATTTTATAGTCGTGGAAACTGAGGCACACAGAAGCAAAGAGATTTGCTCATGGTCAAAAAGTCAGGAATAGAAAATGGCCCATCTGCTGATAGTCAGTCCTGGGCCCTAGCCGTGTTTGTCCTGGCTTCTCTGCTTCAGCTCCAGTAACAACCCGAGTTGAGGTTTTCTTCCTCTCTGTGTCCTTTAACTTCACGTCACTGGAGAAGAAAGATTGTTTCTGACCAGCTGGGTCTAATGCTTAAAAACCTTAATTTTTTTCTTTCGCTAGGATAACGCTGGGCATTTTCTCTCATTCACTTTCCTTCGGAATAATTTCAATCCAGTCCAAAGGATTTCCTCTTCCATTGTGTCTTCAGCACCTTTCCTAGCAAACAGTTACTGTTCAAGCCCAGGTTTCCAGTTTCAGGCTGTCCCAGGGTGAGATGGCCATGAAAGGGGTAGTAGCTCAACTGAACCTATCCCCAGGTGAAGGGAATAAGTGCAGGGGTCACATGAGAAGGAGCAGGATGTATCTAGGGTCCAGGCCTGTTGGGCGATATAAGAACAGCCTGTGCTCAGCCAGGAGAGAGACCCGCAATGGGGGCAGGCCTGGGAGGGGCTTGGATAGTCCTTTCAAGTCAGTTTCGGTACACATTAGGGGATGGAACAGCCAAGCTGCTAGGGTTGGGAGCTGGGCCTCCTGGCAGTGTCCAGGAACGAAAGCACAGCACCTGCCAGGAGGGGAGTCCCCACAGAGGGACACCGTCATCTCCCAGGAAGGGAAAAGGCTCTCACTGCCATTTCTTAACCTCATGGGGTGTTCTCCTGCTCCGCCAACCCCACCCCTATTTCAGCATCTCCAGGTGCCTGAGGGAGCAGGAACCAGAGGCCATCCTGCAGCTGGGACAGAGATGGAGGTTGATGACCTACCTGCCCGTGGTGACCATGGTGCAGGACAGCCCTCAGGACATGCAAATGCAGCTCCAGATCTACAGAATGCAGCTTCCCTTTGCTGGCACGAGACCTTGCAGGTTGCGGGGGGTGAGACAGGCACTAACTTTTGGTAACCCTCAGTGGGATCAGAGGGTAATGGTTTGTAGAAAGTGGTGTTGGAGAGCGTTACAAAAACTAGGCAAGCCATTTACAACACACACTTTGTTTCTCTACAAAAGAAAAAGGACACTAAACTCTCTAAACTACTACATGCCACAAGGGGCTACAACAGTGGTTCTCTTAACGCACCCACCAATATTGTTAATGTATCCACCCATACTTTTAGCCCAGCAGAAGAATCTGTCCTATCTCGGGTCCTCTCCTTCTGCCCCTCCACCCCCATGAATATGATACCGTTCTGTGGTGACCTAGAATCCTATTTTCGACGTCTCCGACTCAAGGAATATTTCTAACACACCTCTGAGCAACATACTAACCCACAGAGACCTTCCTACCAAGACGACAAAAAGAAGGATTCTGGGTGGACTCCTCCTGAAGGTCGAAACAACAGACTGGACTTCTACAGAGAGTGCTTCCACCGACGTGCACGGGCTGAAATTGTGGAAAAGCAGCATCACTTGGCCCATAACCTCAGCCGTGCAGAACACAACGCCATCCACAGCCTCAGAAACAGCTCAGACATGATAATCAAGAAGGCTGAAAAAGGAGGTGCTGTCGCCATCATGAATAGGTCAGAATATAAAAAAGAGGCTGCTAGGCAGGTCTCCAGCACCACTTTCTACAAGCCATTACCCTCTGATCCCACTGCGGGTTACCAAAAGAAACTACACCATCTGCTCAAGAAACTCCCTGAAAAAGCACAAGAACAAATCTGCACAGACACACCCCTAGAACCCCGACCTGGGATATTCTATCTGTGACCCAAGATCCATAAACCTGGAAATCCTGGATGCCCCATCATCTCAGGCTTTGGCACCCTGACTGCAGGATTGTCTGGCTATGTAGACTCTCTCCTCAGGCCCTACGCTACCAGCACTCCCAGCTATCTTCGAGACACCACTGACTTCCTGAGGAAACTACAATCCATCGGTGATCTTCCTGAAAACACCATCCTGGCCACTGTGGACGTAGAAGCCCTCTACACCAACATTCCACACAAAGATGGACTACAGGCCCTCAGGAACAGTATCCCCGATAATGTCACGGCAAACCTGGTGGCTGAATTTTGTGACTTTGTCCTCACCCATAACTATTTCACATTTGGGGACAATGTATATCTTCAAACCAGCGGCACTGCTTTGGGTACCTGCATGGCCCAACAGTATGCCAACATTTTTATGGCTGACTTAGAATAACGCTTCCTCAGCTCTCGTCCCCTAATGCCCCTACTCTACTTGTGCTACATTGATGACACCTTCATCATCTGGACCCATGGAAAAGAAGCCCTTGAGGAATTCCACCATGATTTCAACAATTTCTATCCCACCATCAACCTCAGCCTGGACCAGTCCACACAAGAGATCCACTTCCTGGACACTATGGTGCTCATAAGCGATGGTCACATAAACACCACCCTATACTGGAAACCTATTGACCACTCTACTTACCTACATGCCTCCAGCTTCCATCCAGGACACACCACACGATCCATTGTCTACAGCCAAACTCTACGATACAACCGCATTTGCTTCAACCCCTCAGGCAGAGACAAACACCTACAAGATCTCTATCAAGCATTCTTACAACTACAATACACACCTGCTGAAGTGAAGAAACAGATTGACAGAGCCAGAAGAGTACCCAGAAGTTACCTACTACAGGACAGGCCCAACAAAGAAAAAACAGAATGCCACTAGACATCACCTTCAGCCCCCAACTAAAACCTCTCCAACGCATCATCAAGGATCTACAACCTATCCTGAAGGACACCCAATCACTCTCACAGATCTTGGGAGACAGGCCAGTCCTTGCGTACAGACAGCCCCGCAACCTGAAGCAAATACTCACCAGCAACCACACACCACACAACAGAACCACTAACCCAGGATCCTATCCTTGCAACAAAGCCCGTTGCCAACTGTGTCCACATATCTATTCAGGGGACACCATCATAGGGCCTAATCACATCAGCCACACTATCAGAGGCTCGTTCACCTGCACATCTACCAATGTGATATATGCCATCATGTGCCAGCAATGCCCCTCTGCCATGTACATTGGTCAAACTGGACAGTCTCTACGTAAAAGAATAAATGGACAAAATCAGACGTCAAGTATTATAACATTCAAAAACCAGTCGGAGAACACTTCAATCTCTCTGGTCACGCAATTACAGACATGAAGGTCGCTATCTTACAACAAAAAAACTTCAAATCCAGACTCCAGCGAGAAACTGCTGAATTGGAATTCATTTGCAAATTGGATACTATTAATTTAGGCTTAAATAGAGACTGGGAGTGGCTAAGTCATTATGCAAGGTAGCCTATTTCCCCTTGTTTTTTCCTACCCCCCCCCGCCCCCAGACGTTCTGGTTAAACTTGGATTTATATTGGAAATGGCCCACCTTGATTTTCATACACATTGTAAGGAGAGTGGTCACTTTGGATAAACTATTACCAGCAGGAGAGTGAGTTTGTGTGTGTGGTTTTTGGAGGGGGGTGGGTGAGAAAACCTGGATTTGTGCTGGAAATGGCTCACCTTGATGATCAATCACATTGTAAAGAGAAAAGGAGTACTTGTGGCACCTTAGAGACTAACAAAATAAATTGATTAGTCTCTAAGGTGCCACAAGTCCTCCTTTTCTTTTTGCGAATACAGACTAACACGGCTGTTACTCTGAAAATTGTAAAGAGAGTGGTCACTTTGGATGGGCTATTACCAGCAGAAGAGTGAATTTGTGTGTGGGGAGTGGAGGGTAAGAAAACCTGGATTTGTGCTGGAAATGGCCCAACTTGATTATCATACACATTGTAAGGAGAGTGATCACTTTAGATAAGCTATTACCAGCAGGAGAGTGGGGTGGGAGGAGGTATTGTTTCATGGTCTCTGTGTATATAATGTCTTCTGCAGTTTCCACAGTATGCATCCGATGAAGTGAGCTGTAGCTCACGAAAGCTCATGCTCAAATAAATTGGTTAGTCTCTAAGGTGCCACAAGTCCTCCTTTTCAGTTTGAGAACTGCAAAACTAAGCATCTCTGATGGTATCTTCTAGACTGAGCACTGAATCCCATTGGGTAGATAGAAAGATTAACCTCCATAATCTATACAGAAGCCTGTGGAACCCCATAAGATTGGGTCCTTAATCCATGAAGTATTGGAACTCATTTACAGAACTTTTCTTAAACGTTACATGAATATATTGTCTCGTACTATAGAATTAGAATTTCTCATCCCTATTCCATGATGAGAGATCTTTGAGCTATAATGTATCTTAATTAAAACTATCTTTAGATAGCTTTCTGAGGGGCAAAAAACATTTTATCAAACAAATCCAATTTTTTTTTTTTAAATCATTGATTTTTATCCACCCTGGTTGCAAGTGAATAGCAAAGCTGGTCCCAGCAGGGAGCCAGAGTGTCCCAAATCCTTAGCGGGTGGGAGAGCCTCTCTGTGAGCCTCTGTAAAGCATCTCACTTCAACAGTGACTGGTTGAACGATTTATTGTAAGGGACGCCCTTTCTCAGACCCTTTCCCTTTATTGTCTCCCAACCCTCCACGTCAGTCCCTGACCCAGGATTGCCAAGCCAAACTCAAATACTACTTGTTTGAAATCTCACAGCTCGCCAAGATTACCTAATTGTCCAGGTGGCTGAGCCCGAAGGCAGCTCTGTGAACACCTCCATACCGAATGCCAGCTCCATTTCAGAGACGTCTTTCTTCGTGCAGAAATAGAACACCTCCACCTCTTCGTGGGAAGATGTCGTTTACTCCTCTGATGGGGGCTCCCAAACAGTCCTCAGTTCCGTCAAGGAGACACTCTCCTTTTCCAGTGGATACTTCAAGATGGAGAATGTGAGCAAAGGGGCTGAAGGAGTTTACAGGATTCAAGATGAAATGTACAGGAAGTGTGTGGCTGTCGTAAACTTTACCGTGGTGGGTAAGTTGTGCACTCAGTGACCCCAGAAAAAACTCTGCTCCCCTTGCACTTCTCAGGCCATGTAAAGCCTGTGGAAACATCCTATAAACTCACAGAATATGGAAGACCCCAGCAGATATTGAGCTGGGAGAGCCATCTCCTCTGCAGCCCCAGCCCAAGGGGTGTGTCACGTGGGAATGCGTGAGGAGAGGGACTAGCCAGACCACAATGCACTCTGGCTCTTCTCAGTGGAAGGACGGTCCCTGAGGGCCCCCTGCCAGCCGGCACACACTAGAGCAGCCCCCAAGCTGCTATAACCAATGACGGGACTGGCATTAGAGCTAGGGCAGAGAACCAGGAAGGTGTAAATCCTGTTGTGCCAGAGCAAGAGTCTTCTCTACACTAGGCCCACCGATGTTCCGACCACTGACTCTAGTAACAATGAACATTTTTTGCAAACATGGTCAGCTAGTGACCCAGCTGCCCCGGGGAGGCTAGTCCCTGGCCCCACCCCTCCCTTTCTGCCCCCTTGCCCCTGCAAGAGCCCAAAGCACCCCCACCGTGGCCCCCGGCCCCAGTGCCGGGCAGCTGTCAGGGAGAGGCCCCAGGCCAGCACGGTTGCTGTGTCCTCAGGCCTGGCAGGGCAGAGCGCTGGGAACAGCAAGAGGGGGCCTGGCCTGTGGCGGAGCGTGGGCAGAGCCATGGTAGGCTGTCTGGCAAGTCACAGGCTCCCCCTGCCTACGATACCTGCTGCCCATATTTGCAAAGTTTCTGCAGTGCAGGCAAGGTTTCAAGCACCCCAAGGGCTCACAGGGAAAGTGGCATGTGTTGTATAGTCCATGGGGTAACTTTTATTTTTATGGTGCCTAGCAAGCCTTTTGTTCATCAGGCTGCTCGTTAACATACCCCTGGCTCTGTCTGACTGCGGGATCAGGAGCAAACATTCATGAAGGGTCTGCGCTGAAATCCCTGGGAAATACGTAGTATGCCGTGACCTGTTTTATCTCTGGCCACTGTCACCCTAGTCTCTGAGGCCCAGATCTTCAAAGATCAATGGGAATCGGATACCTAAATACCTTGTAGGATCTGGGCCTAAGGGCCAGATTGTCAAAGGTATTTAGGCACCTAAAGCTGCAAATAGGCACGTAGGGGAATTTTCAAAAGCATGCAGCTGCCTAACTCTCACTGAAGACGGTAGTTAGTCACTTTTGAAAATCCCATTAGTGACCTACCTGCATCTTCAGGAATGCAAATACCTTTGAGTAGCTGGCCCTAGATAATCAAAGGGCTCCAGGGCAGAGGCTGGAATTGAACCAGGCACTTATGGCTCCTAGATCAGCACCTCCCCCTTAGGCCAACCTTCTGCAGTGCAGGCAAGAAGAGGAGAATCAGGCATGTGGTATACGGAGTCCTCACCAACACTTTCCTCCTTCTTTTCTCGTTCCAGAGCCCAGCTCATTCCCACCTACTGTGTCTGGGACCTCCGGTGCTGAGGAGGAAGCTCGTGATGAGACCAAAGGGGATGGGAAGTAGCTTGTGATGGGAGATTTCCTTCCCCAGTAGCCTCTCTCCTCCCAGCCTGAATTTCACACGCCCGTCCCAGGTCCCACTGACATCAGGGTGAGCTTGAGGGCAGTGTCCAGTTGTTCCAGATCTTCTCAGGTGGCCTGAGGGCTTGGGCCACAATTGGCCAAAAATGGACCACGGGGAGCTGGCACAGCAGAGTTGGCTATGGCCAAGGACAAGCCCTTGGCTGATTGAGGAGCCGTGTTTGGGGCCTCTCAACGCGAGTGCAGAGTGTCAATTAAGGGGATGAGTTCAGGGGCAGAAAACTGTGATCCCCAAAACCCAGCATGCTCTGGGGGGGAGCCACCTATGCTAGCCAATGGGAGATGTTGATGAGAGGGGTGTGTCCTAAGCCCTGCCCCTCTCTGTGTTCGATGCTTGTTGTGGCTTGTGATCCTGAGAAAACCCCTCTCTTGCAGTCAGGTGATTTAGATGCTGCTTAAGTCATATCTTGCAGGAATAAGTTAGGTACCTGCCTTGCTCCATGCAAAATGGCAGAGGGGCCATCCTAACCCAGCCCTGTTGTCAGAGCACTCAGCTGGGAGAGTCCCGTTCAATTCTCCATCATTAAAAAAAGAAGTCAGTCCATTCTTCTGAATGCTCTCAGACAGGCAACTCCTGTTTGTCTGGGTTCGGTGAGGGAGTTGCTTAGTCACAGTCAAATAATTTACTTAACAGTCCAATTCATCTAAGTATTATATTTAACGGGTTTCTGGAATTTGTAACCGCTTTAGCAAGGTCATTGCATGACAGGCTGGTGCACCGTTAAAAGAAACAGGTGCTAGGCGGAAGTAAGCAGCAGCATCTTAAAAGCATTTGTCAACCATTCAGCTTTCTTCAAGTTGCAAGGAGAGAGGCTTGTAGATGGC
The DNA here is from genome assembly GCF_965140285.1 of Lepidochelys kempii. Classification (NCBI taxonomy): domain Eukaryota; kingdom Metazoa; phylum Chordata; order Testudines; family Cheloniidae; genus Lepidochelys; species Lepidochelys kempii. The sequence continues at coordinate 43,028,807 of NC_136393.1, read as the reverse complement.
CTAGAGAAGAAATCGCTTTGCATGAGGATTCTGTCGGTGTTTAAACCGAAGGGGTGTTTTCTGCAAAGGGAGTAGGTGGGAAGGAACCTGCTTTATGGCTCAGGCTCTGTCTGCACTTAAAACACGATAGCTGCTGCAGCCCTTCAGTACAGACACTTCCCACAGCAACGGGACTCCGAGTCCAGCGCTCTAGGCCTCGCTGCCTCCATTCGACAGCTGCAGCGGCACAGGAGCTAGCAAACAGAACTGTAAACAGGGGAGTTTGAGTGGGAGTTCTGTTGGAGGAGAAGGTATTTGTGTGTGTTTGGTTTTGTATTGGTAATATCTGTATGTGTAGAGGCTTGTAGGGGCTTTGTGCTGGGAGAGAAGCTGAGCCCTGATTAGGGGGCGGGGCTTCACTGACTAGGGGTCCTATAAAGGTAGCAGCCAGTCAGGCAGCGGCACAGGAGCTAGCAAACAGAGCTGTAAACAGGGGAGTTTGTCTTGTGGTGCTTGTGTGGGGTTTGGTTTTGCTGTGGGTGGTGGTGTTTTGGTGTGGTTTGTGTTTCCCAGATTAACAGGATTTAGGTGGGAAGGCTATGACAGATTCAGAGGTGGCAGTGGGAGTGACCCATGTAGCAGATGACACAATGAAGATGACTGGATGTGGAAGCTGTGGTATGTACATGATCCTGGAGGGGGCACCTGGTAAGAGTTTTGTCTGCATGAAATGCCGTCTGATAGAGCTGATGGAGGAAAAGATCAGAGGTTTGGAGATGCAGGTGGAAAGTCTGGTAGAGTTTAGGAAGGGGTTTGAGCAGATTATGGAGCAAAGACATGAGGTATCTGAAGGGAAAAGCTCAGACTTGCAGATGGAAGCAGGACTAGGGAATTCTGAGGTGAGACTGGGTGAGGAAAGTGGTCAGTGGAAGCATGTGACTAAAAGAACTAGGCAGAGGAAAAGACGGGCTAGTGAAGGAGAAATAGAGCTTCAGAATAGGTTTGCAGAGTTGGAAAATGAAGAAGGGGCTCAGCAGGTAGTCACTGAAGGTGACAGGGCAAGGAAGAAGAGAAGAGCGGTTAGTCCTATAGGAAAAGGGGAAGAGTTAATGGAGATTACACCAAATATGAGCCCCAGGAGGATACAGGATGGGTTAAAAAGGATTACAAGGGAGAATGGGAATGGAAAGAACTTGCAGCCAGAGGGAACAGGGGATAGACTGGAGAATAGCACCGTCACTAGGAAAAGGCAGGTCTATGTGATTGGGGACTCTTTACTGAGAAGAATAGATAGGCCTGTAACCAGAGCTGATCCAGAAAATAGGAGGGTGTGCTGTCTTCCAGGTGCTAAGATACGGGATGTAGACCTGAGGTTGAAAAGGATTCTAAAGGGAGCGGGAAAGAATCCCCTAATTATCCTTCATGTGGGAACAAATGATACGGCTAGATTCTCGCTGGAAAGTATTAAGGGAGACTATGCTAGGCTGGGGAGGACGCTTAAGGAAATTGAGGCTCAGGTGATCTTTAGTGGGATTCTGCCTGTTCCTAGAGAAGGGCAACAAAGGTGTGACAAGATTATGACTATCAATAGATGGCTTAGGCAGTGGTGCTATAAGGAGGGCTTTGGGATGTATGGCCATTGGGAGGCATTCATGGATAGAGGACAGTTCTCTCGGGATGGACTTCATCTGAGTAGGGAAGGAAATAGACTTCTAGGATGGAGGCTGGCACAACTGATTAAGAGAGCTTTAAACTAGGAATTTGGGGGAGATGGTTGGGAGATGTCCAGGTAATCTCCACGCCAGAATTTAGCATAGAGTGGAAAGAAAATGAAGTAAGAGTGGATACAGCTGTAGGTAGGAGGAAGGGCAGTGTAGATACAAGTCTAATAGGTTATACTGGTAGTAAAATAACCGTGCCTAATAGGGTACAGAATGTGAGTGAGGCCAAACAGCAAAAATTAAGATGTTTGTACACTAATGCAAGGAGCCTAGGTAACAAAATGGAGGAACTAGAGTTACTGGTGCAGGAAGTGAAACCAGATATTATAGGTATAACAGAGACCTGGTGGAATAGTAGTCATGACTGGGCTACAGGTATTGAAGGGTATGTGCTGTTTAGGAAAGACCGAAATAAAGGTAAAGGTGGTGGAGTAGCACTGTATATCAATGATGAGATAGAATGTAAAGAAATAAGAAGCGATGAAATGGATATGACTGAGTCTGTCTGGGCAACAATTAAATTGGGGAAGAAAACTATTAGAGCCTCCCCTGGGATAGTGCTTGGGGTGTGCTATAGACCGCTGGGATCTAATCTGGATATGGATAGAGCCCTTTTTAATGTTTTTAATAAAATAAATATTAATGGAAACTGTGTGATCATGGGAGACTTTAACTTCCCAGATATAGACTGGAGGACGAGTGCTAGTAATAATAATAGGGCTCAGATTTTCCTAGATGCGATAGCTGATGGATTCCTTCAGCAAGTAGTTGCTGAACCGACTAGAGGGGATGCCATTTTAGATTTGGTCTTGGTGAGTAATGAGGACCTCATAGAGGAAATGGTTGTAGGGGATAATCTTGGCTCAAGTGATCATGAGCTAATTCAGTTCAAACTGAATGGAAGGATTAACAAAAATAAATCTGCAACTAGGGTTTTTGATTTCAAAAGGGCTGACTTTCAAAAATTAAGGAAATTAGTTAGGGAAGTGGATTGGACTGAAGAATTTATGGGTTTAAAGGTAGAGGAGGCCTGGGATTATTTTAAATTAAAGCTGCAGAAGCTATCGGAAGCCTGCATCCCAAGAAAGGGGAAAAAATTCATAGGCAGGAGTTGTAGACCAAGCTGGATGAGCAAGCATCTTAGAGAGGTAATTAAGAAAAAGCAGAAAGCATATAGGGAGTGGAAGAAGGGAGGGATCAGTAAGGAAAACTACCTTATTGAGGTCAGAATATGTAGGGATAAAGTGAGACAGGCTAAAAGTCAAGTAGAGTTGGACCTTGCAAAGGGAATTAAAACCAATAGTAAAAGGTTCTATAGTCATATAAATAGGAAGAAAACAAAGAAAGAAGAAGTGGGACCGCTAAAAACTGAGGATGGAGTGGAGGTCAAGGATAATCTAGGCATGGCCCAATATCTAAACAAATACTTTGCCTCAGTCTTTAATAAGACTAAAGAGGATCTTAGGGATAATGGTAGCATGATAAATGGGAATGAGGATATGGAGGTAGACATCACCATATCTGAGGTAGAAGCGAAACTCAAACAGCTTAATGGGACTAAATCGGGGGGCCCAGATAATCTTCATCCAAGAATATTAAAAGAATTGGCACAAGAAATTGCAAGCCCATTAGCAAGAATTTTTAATGAATCTGTAAACTCAGGGGTTGTACCGTATGATTGGAGAATTGCTAACATGGTTCCTATTTTTAAGAAAGGGAAAAAAAGTGATCCAAGTAATTATAGGCCTGTTAGTTTGACATCTGTAGTATGCAAGGTCTTGGAAAAAATTTTGAAGGAGAAGGTAGTTAAGGACATTGAAGTCAATGGTAAATGGGACAAAATACAACATGGTTTTACAAAAGGTAGATCGTGCCAAACCAACCTGATCTCCTTCTTTGAGAGAGTAACAGATTTTTTAGATAAAGGAAACGCAGTGGATCTAATTTACTTAGATTTTAGTAAGGCGTTTGATACTGTGCCACATGGGGAATTATTAGTTAAATTGGATAAGATGGGCATCAATAGGAAAATTGAAAGGTGGATAGGGAATTGGTTAAAGGGGAGACTACAACGGGTCCTACTGAAAGGTGAACTGTCAAGTTGGAGGGAGGTTACCAGTGGAGTTCCTCAAGGATCAGTTTTGGGACCAATCTTATTTAATCTTTTTATTACTGACCTGGGCACAAAAAGTGGGAGTGTGCTAATAAAGTTTGCAGATGATACAAAGCTGGGAGGTATTGCTAATTTAGAGAAGGACAGGGATACCCTACAGGAGGATCTGGATGATCTTGTAAACTGGAGTAATAGGAATAGGATGAAATTTAATAGTGAGAAGTGTAAGGTCATGCATTTAGGGATTAATAACAAGAATTTTAGTTATAAGCTAGGGACGCATCAACTAGAAGTAACGGAGGAGGAAAAGGACCTTGGAGTATTGGTTGATCATAGGATGACTATGAGCTGCCAATGTGATATGGCTGTGAAAAAAGCTAATGTCGTCTTGGGATGCATCAGGAGAGGTATTTCCAGTAGGGATAAGGAGGTTTTAGTACCGTTATATAAGGCACTGGTGAGACCTCACCTGGAATACTGTGTGCAGTTCTGGTCTCCCATGTTTAAGAAGGATGAATTTAAACTGGAACAGGTACAGAGAAGGGCTACTAGGATGATCCGAGGAATGGAAAACTTGTCTTATGAAAGGAGACTCAGGGAGCTTGGCTTGTTTAGCCTAACTAAAAGAAGGTTGAGGGGAGATATGATTGCTCTCTATAAATATATCAGAGGGATAAATACCAGAGAGGGAGAGGAATTATTTAAACTCAGTACCAATGTGGACACAAGAACAAATGGATATAAACTGGCCACTAGGAAATTTAGATTAGAAATTAGACGAAGGTTTCTAACCATCAGAGGAGTGAAGTTTTGGAATAGCCTTCCGAGGGAAGTAGTGGGGGCAAAAGATCTATCTTGCTTTAAGATTAAACTCGATAAGTTTATGGAGGAGATGGTATGATGGGATAACATGGTTTTGGTAATTAAATATTCATGGTAAATAGGCCCAATGGCCTGTGATGGGTTTTTAGATGGGGTAAGATCCAAGTTACCCGGGAAAGAATTTTCTGTAGTATCTGGCTGATGAATCTTGCCCATATGCTCAGGGTTTAGCTGATCGCCATATTTGGGGTCGGGAAGGAATTTTCCTCCAGGGCAGATTGGAAGGCCCTGGAGGTTTTTCGCCTTCCTCTGTAGCATGGGGCACGGGTCACTTGCTGGAGGATTCTCTGCTCCTTGAGGTCTTCAAACTACAATTTGAGGACTTCAATAGCACAGATATAGGTGTGAGGTCTTTTTTAGGAGTGGTGGGTGAAATTCTGTGGCCTGCATTGTGCAGGAGGTCAGACTAGATGATCATAATGGTCCCTTCTGGCCTAAATATCTATGAATCTATGAATCTATAAGTACAGAAAAGGATGAGAAAAATGATGAGGGACGTGGAGCAGCTTCTGTATGAGGAGAGATTAATAAGACTGGGACTTTTCACCTTGGAAAAGAGATGACTAATGGGGGATACGATAGAGGTGTATAAAATCATGACTGATGTGGAGAAAGTAAATCAGGAAGTGTTGTTTACTCTTTCTCATAAGACAAGAACCAGGGGTCACCCAATGAAATTAATAGGCAGCAGGTTTAAAAGAAACAAAAGGAAGTATTTCTACACACAATGGAGAGTCAACCTGTGGAACTCCTTGCCAGAGGATGTTGTGAAGGCCAAGACTATAACAGGGTTCAAAAAAGAACTAGATAAGTTCATGGAGGACAGGTCCCCCAACTGCTATTGGCTAGCATGGGCAGGGATGGTTTCCCTAGTCTATATTTTCAAGAAGCTGGGAATGGGTGACAGGGGATGGATCACTTGATTACCAGAGCTCCTCTGATTCTGGGTTGTTTTTTTTTTTAAATCTCTCCACAATTTTGGTTGCAACTGAAACTTCTAGTTAAAGTGATCAGTGGAGGGGGGGGCGGGGTCTGGACGCTCTGTCGCCTTGCGCTTTGTTTGTGTCACCTTTACACTGATGCAAAGTGAGCAAGAAATACCAAAAGAACTGCAGGCACTAGTGTAAATGACACACACCAGGATCAGGGTAAGGCTGGATTGGGGCCCAGAACTCTTCCCTCACCCACCCATCACGGCACAAGGAGTTTGATCCTGGGCCTCATGCCAACTGCCCATAAGGGGCAGCTTAGAAATTCTTCGGTTGTACAAAGCTGGTGTGTCTCCCTATGTCACCTGCCTCCTTCCAATCTTTAGTCTGGGGACGTGGTGTGGTAGCAAAGAGAGTGTGGTGCAAAATGCTGGCTCAGAACTGCTGCCACGACAGCCAGTGTAACTTAGAGCAGCCTCAACAGTGCTCTAAGTTTTATGTCAGGTGCTATTTCAGGCACCAGCCAGCCGAATCTTGGGGGAACAAAAGGGTGACTTCAAGCCCCCTTTTCCCATCCCTCTCTGCTGAGCCAAGTGAAAACTTGGCACTGCTGAGAATTCAGACCCAGGCATAAGGCAATGGAGAACCCCAATCTTTCTTCTGCTGTGGAGAGTTGGTAAAACTCAAAGCCCAGATGGCACCGTTATTAAGCCCATTATTTTTTTCTCTTTGCTATTTAAAAATAATGAGATGCAAAACCAATATGAGTGCAGCAGTAATGTTGTATGGTTCGGACACACAAGTTAAATTTCCTGTGACAACACGAACTTGATCAACTTGCATGTGTAGAGCATATTTCTCCTCTTCCTGTTTTTCTTGATGTATTTCAAAATTTACCACCCAGGGTTCTTTGTGGCATGTAATGCGGCTTGTATTAAACACGCCACAAACCCAAACTTACAGGAATGGGCCAGAACTTGACAGCTTACAGGAGTGGCCGCTAGAGGGATCGGGGCTGAATTTAGAGGGCACAATTTTCAAAAGCATCAAAGTGACTTAAGTGCACTGGGAAATTTTACCTCTAGTCTTCCTTATGAATTAATTTTTTATTTTATTTTTTTTTAAAGGGAGCTGTAGCCTGTTTTCCACAGAGTCAGTCTGAGTTCAAGCCAATGCCGTAGGGCATTTCAGGCTGCTGTCCTGTCTGATCCAGCCCAGGGGACAATATCTGATGCTTCCAGGAAAAGCAAGAACCCGCTGTAACATACATGGCTAGTTTTAACATGCTGTAAATGCAGGTGGGGAATTAATTACTGACCTCGGTGGCATTCAGACTATGTCCTGAAGCATGGGATTGGGCCAGAGGGACAGCTAGCGCTGGCCACAGTGTCTAGGGTCTCGGAGTGGGAAGTTCCATGGAGAATTCCACTGGGTGGGAGACTCAGCTGTGAAGGGAGGGGGCGGGCAGGAGCATCTCATCAACCCAAGATTGGAATAACTGAAGTAATGTTCCTTTTACACAGAGCCTCAGCTCCCTGGAACCTCTGCAAATGCTTTAGCCACGTGTTTAACTCCATCCGTAGGAGTAGCCTTGGATCGCAGTGGGAGGGCTCAGGTGCGTAAGTGTTTGCAGGATGGGCGCTCAGGGCAGTCCCTGAGGCCAGGGCAAAGTGGATGTGACGTGCCACTGTCTGGATTTGGGAGCCTGCCTGCACACCAAACTCACTAGGCACTGGGTGCATGACTTCAAGGTGCTGGGCCGGGGAAAATCAGCCCCGGGTGGTTATTTCGAGTAGAAAACCAGAGCCACTTCTGGGGTCTTTCAGCTTCTAATGCCCTTTCCCTTCTGCAGCTGGATTTCATCCTATGATAAAATCCCTCTCAATGCCAAGTCAGTGCCATAAATCACTGGCCTGGGTGCAGGAATCAGTAGGCGACGTTCTCTGGCCTGGGTTATGCCAGGGCTCAGACTAAATTATTCTTCCCAAAACTTTTAAAAGCTGAGCCCCCTCCTCAAGGTAAAGAAACCAATCGTGCCCCTCACCCGTCAGCAATGTGTTAGCGACCCCACCCCCCATTTTCATGGATACGTCTTCAAACCCCACCCTTCCCACCATGGCTAGCCCTTCCCCACGCTTCAGGAGATGCTGAAGGAGATGATCCTAACCATCCCCTCTAACCTTAAGACTTGAGGGATCCCATCATGGAGCATCTTAAAAATCACAGTTTCCAGACTCTGGAACAGGGGCTGCTTTGCCGGGCTCACCTTTCTCCCTGCGTCAGGTTGGCCGATGGGGATAATGAGCCTGGAGATCTCATTCCCGCTGCTCTGAGTGGTGCCCATGTGCACATGACTCAGCTCAGCTCATCCTGTATCCCAGGAACGTCTTCATCTTCTGGGATCCTCATGGCAGCAGTGGGATGATTTAACGGACTCCCTTAGCCATGGGGCCTTTCTCTCGCTTTTGTTTCAGAGCCAGCGTCCTGGAATCGTCTCATGGTGCGTGGAGTGGTGGCAGTGGTGGGGGTGATAGTCTTACTGTACCTATGTGGGTTTTGGAAAGGTAGAGGGAAAGTGTTTGCCTACTCGCAACTCGTCTTCAGGAAGCTGCTGACTCATCCCTCCCCGCAGCCTGGAAGTCGGCAGGATTCCCAGGAATCTAAGCTCCCCGCAGTGTGTGACAGGGACGGGGACCAGGCCCAGGGAACCAGAAACAGGAATCGAGACCCAGCCCTGGAGAATGGGGAAGGAGACCTGATTGCGAATTCGTATCCGGTCTGCTGAATTGCTCATGTCCAGACCCTCCCCACAGTTCTTAAAAAGTCAAAGCATTTCGTTTAGACGCTTTCCAAACAAACCATTTTGATTTTTCAGTTTGAAACAATTTTTTGTTTAAAAATGTCCTTCAATTTTATTTTAAAAATTCAAAAAGTTACAACCCTTGAAATGTTCCTGGGTCTTTTTTTTTAAAAAAAGCTTTTTGGTTCATCAAAAATTTGGAAAAATGTTAATTTTGTTCAACCTGAAACCGGTTTTTTTCCATCTCTTTTTTGGAATTGCCAGGGACCAAAAAATTCTGTTTGCCCAGCTCGAGGGGCAGGTGAGGATTTTGGCAGTTATATTGTGGGTCTCTAAGTCTCCTTGTTGCTCAAAGTTTTCTTACTGCAAGGATGAGGGCAGGATGGGCAAAAGCTTCCTAAAAGTGTGGGGGGGCTGCTGGCACCCAAACTGTGGCCCAGCCCCTGTGCCACCCCTTCTCCTCGAGGTCCTGCCCCCTCAAACTACCCCTTTCCCTGAGGCCCCCCTTCACACCGCCTTTCTCCCTGAGCTCCCACTTCATGCCGCCCCTTGCCCCCAAAACACTGCCCCCCGCCCCTCCCTTCTCTCCCCCATCATCCAGTCGCTCACACTTATGGCCAGTAAAAAGTGGTGGGCCCTGGTCTCCCCTGTTCCGGCACCCCTGGATGAGAGTGGGAGAGGATGAAGAACTCATTTCAAATATAACTCCCCCCGCCCCTCAAAACAGCACAATTTGACAGAAACAGCAAAACATGCACCTAACCAACCCGGGCCAGTCACGCTGTGTTGTGTGTGACATTCCCGTCCTGGGGCGGTTTATGTCTTGGAGAATGTGAACCCTGCAGGCCTGGGTGTTTCTCTACGTAATGTGACCTCACTGCTCCTGATGAGAGCCATTGTTTGTAAATGTTTCAGGAGCAGACATATTTATCATTCATGGACAGACAGACATTTATTCATAATTAGAACTGGTGAAAAATGGCGGGGGTGGGGAGGGTCATGAAAATTGAAGAAGAAACCACTTCCTTCCCCCTTCCCCCCATATTCTTCAAACTTATTTGGAAATGTTTTTCATTATCAAATTTTTGTTTCGTTTTGGTGGGAAAAACTCCATGTTCTCTCTCAAGTGGGCAGAGAAATCCAAAATGTTTTTTTTAAAGAGGGAACTTATTTCAAATGATCAATGTAATCCAAAGTGGCATTTTTAGTTATAAGGTTGCATTGTCAGTGTAAAACCCTTTTGAACCAGCTCTGTTATTGTATAACAAGATGAGTTTACTTTTCGTGATGCATTGTTTGGGCCAGGTTTCCTTGGTCCTGGAAACACTTACATGCATGTTTAACTTTAATTACTGCTGTGAATAATTCCATTTCAATGGGACAACTCTGAGGTCGGGTTTACGCTACGGCCGTATATCGGTGTAACAATGTCTTTTCTTTCTTTTATATGTAAAAGTTCTTGAGAGGTTAAAGCAGGTAAAATACATGAACAGGTTCGGACAGTCCGAGTTTGTCCGTGCAAAGTGACAGCAGAGATGTGGGATCTGCTAGTTTTCCATAAGTCTCTCAGGGTTACCCAGGATAACTTTGGGGATCTCTGTCTCGCATCGGGAATGTTCCCTGAAAGTGTCCAAACAGCTCAGAGATACAGAACCATTCCCTGGATCCATTCTTATAGCTGTCTTCCCCGGAAAGCAGTCTGGCAAGTGTTCCTGTCAGCTCATTGCTAAGTTATCTGTCAAAACACTAGAGTTTTCAGGTGCCTAAGTAGCCCCTGGAATCAGGGTGAAATTATCCTCCCCACCACTATCAAAATTGGAAATGGTGCCCCGGAGTGCACGGTACCCTACCGTAGTTCCCCCGTAGGAACTGCATGAACAGGCAACTCTGCAAGTTATCTGCATGCCTCTGCACGTGACCCCCATGCCTCTCCATTTCCTTGGCCACATGTATCCTGTCCCCATGCTGGCGGCGAATCCAGAAAAAGAGGGAAAGAGCTCACCACTGCGACCACCTGAGGGAGGTGTTGGGTTGAGATCAGCTGGTCAAAGCAGGCAATAGGGACAGAATCTGAGACTTGAAGCTCCTCGAATGACCTCTGACCTTTCTAGACCTGCCCTTCAATGAGACACAGCGATTGTAAAGTTGAATGTGATCGTAACTAGACCCATTTGAAACCCTTCACCACACAAGACAAAGCCCGTAGGATTCATTATGAATTATTTATTTCTCCTCCCCTGGATTCCTGCAGCCACCAGCCACCTTGGAGCTTTCCCTCCTCTCTCCCAGGCTGGGCTCACTTGATGGCAGGAGCTCAGCGCAGGGTCCAGCTTTGCTCTTTCGCTTCCATTCTTCACGTCTTTGGGTGGCTGCATTGGCACCTGAGCAGCCGGATGGAAACACTGAGTCCTCTGTCTCGGCAGGCAGGCCCAGCCGCCAAAGCCAAAGACTCCCTGAGAACAGGGGGAGGTTCGCCTGAACTCTCAGGAGTGGCGGCTGGGCCCATAGGGTAGGGTTACCATATTTGAACTTTCAAAAAAGAGGACACTCCGAGGGTGGGGGGGGAGTTGTAGCCCTGCCCCCTATCTACTCCCTCCCACTTCCTGCCCCCTGACTGCCCCCCACAGAACCGCCAACCCATCCAACACCCTCTGCTCCTTGTCCCCTGATCGCCCCCTCCCAGGACCCTGCCCTCTATCTAAGCCTTCCGTCTCCCTGTCTCCAGCTGCCCCCTCCTTAGACCCCTCCACCCTAACTGCCCCCCTAGAACTCCACCCCCTACCTGTCCCCTGACTGCCCTGCCCCCTATCCGCACCCCCGCCCCCTGACAGACCTCCGGCTCTCCCACACCCAACCAACCACTCCCTGTCCCCTGACTGCCCCCACAGAACCCCCAACCCATCTATTCCCCCCTGCTCCCTGCCCCTGACTGCCCCCCCGAACCTCTGCACTGTCCACCCCGCCCCCGCTCCCTGTCCCTTGACTCCCCCGACCCCTCTTCATATGCTCACCCTCTGACAGGCTCCCCCCAGAACCCCTCACCCATCCAACCCCTCCTGCTCCCTGTCCCCTGACTGTCCCTTGGGACCCCATGCCCCTTCTCCAGCCCCCCCAGCCCCCGTACCCTGCTGCTCAGAGCAGTGTGTCTGGGGTGCGGAGCCAGACACAGTGCCGTGCTCCCCCGCAGAGCGTGCAGCTCCCCCTCCGCCCCCAGAGTGCTACATTGGGAGGGAAATCCTGGACCTTTTCAGAATTTTACAAATTCCTCCCGGAGGGCAATTTAGAACCCCAAAAGCCGGACATGTCCGGGAAACTCCGGACGCATGGTAACCCGACCACAGGGACTCCAGGATCTGCAGCTGCTGCCACCTGTATGGTGAATCCTCCGACTCATCACCAACCAGCTCTTCCCCATTCTCCAACCTGGCCCCACGGTCTGACCGTGCAGGAGAACAGAAACCCTTTGGGACAGCAGGAGAGTCTCCTCAATGCCGCCCTCTTCGCATGGCATCCCGCGGTCACCGTGAAACACGACTACCCTGCCCCCAGGAGTCTCTCAAGGAGCTGCCGGCGCAGTCACTGGGCACCCACTCGTAATGGTCTCGGGCAGTGGCATTGCAGAGGGAGCTGAGCAGACCGTCCCTTCTGTGACTTCCTGAATTGCTGCCAGGACGGATTCTCCTCTGCGCTAGGGAGAGTCCCCGAGGACAAGCAGCTGTGATGCGGGAGGGGGCAAGACAAGCACTCCCCCTGAGCCCTTGACTAGCAGGCAAGCAGGACTCTGGGAGCCAAGGGATCGATGTGTCTTGCTGGGAGAGCAGAGCTGGAGAGCAGAAAAGGGCATTGGAGGAATTGAAGAAAAATCAGTGTCATGGCCGGGTCATGGGCAGCCAGACCTCGTGGTCAGAGGCAGAGTCCACACTCACAAGACAGGAGTCGAGAGTCAGCTGGGTCAGGACACTGGAAGAGCAGAAGCAAAAGACCAAATTGTGTTCAGAACCTCAAGTCAGGTGAGTCACCCTGAGTCCGGATGCCAGGAAATCAAGCCTGGGGAGTGGGAGCAGGAACAGCCAACACACAGTCCAGAGCCGGGGAGGAGCTCGGCTGTTCAGACAGCTTCTTCTTCCTGCTGCTGGTTTAAGGAGGTCCTGGGGGCCGATTAGCTGCTCTGGGACTCTGCCAATAGGAGCCTCAAACTGGGTCTGGACTTCGTCAGTCCTAGGTAAGCAGTTTTTCGTAGGCTTGCAGGTGGCGTGCTGGAGGGTGGCTGCTCCCAGGAACCCTGCAGACCGGGGTTAATGACCCATGGGTCAGGACAGTGAGTGATCTCTCCCCGCTCAAACCTCCTGCACGAAACAGTCTCCAGGGTCCCGGATGCATCCTCTGAGAAGAAAAAAACACAGTCATGAGGACAAATAGGCTATGGAACAGGAGCCCCCTCTTTGTTGCAACAGCCCCAAGTGTCCAGAAGAGTGGACGGTTCTTACCTCCAGGAGATGCCTGGGATCTTCCATCTAAGCCTCAAGGGGACCCCTGTTGCTTGGTCTGACAGGAGGAGATCATCTGTCCCCACTGCTCCCTGCGCTGGGCTGGCTGCAGCACACATCTGTGTAAGAGGCTGGGCCAGAGAGATGTTACAATCAGGGTCCAGGCACCCCAGAAGGAGAACAGAGGCTCTGAAACCAGAAGACGAAGCAATCAAATCAGCGGATTCGACAGAGAAGTTTTCTACCCTACAGGGACATCAAAGAAGGTCTGTTAGGAAAGCTGAGATGTTAGTCTGGAAACTGCTAAGATAAACATTGTGACTTATTAAGATTCAATTTTAGTCACTACAAAGTGTGTTGTGTTTTGTGTGTCTCTTTGAAATGTGTCTCTTTCTCTTGCTTAGTATCACTTAAATCTCTTCTTTGTTACTATGCTTCCCAAACCACCTCAGTGTTGTGTGTTCCAGTGAAGTGTGAGTCTCCAGCCTACCCAACAGGCTGAGCTGTGCCCTGTCTCTCTGAAGGTAATGAATAATTTCTGAGCGGTGCTGGGCCCAGAGTCCAAGGGCAGTTCACCAGACATCTCGTGGGAAGCCCAAAGAGACCAAAGGAGCAGGAGAGATTCCGGCCCCACTGACCCATGGGAACTTGCCACAGAAGAGCCTACACAGGGCTCCAGACACAGCCACTTTGGGTGTGTACCAGAGTTCACTCACCGCTAGATGCTGGCCAGGCCTCGTGTCATTGCTTTCTCGCTGGGCTAGCAACCCCGCTGATACTCACTCTTGCAGTTTGTCGGCTGGGAACTCAGCCGACCAACCAGGTGACTGTTCTTTACTCCACTCCTTCCTGGGTCGTGCTCCTTGCAAACAAAGTCCCAAAATGTCTTGAACAGAAACAAGGCCTTCCACCCTCGTGGGGAGTTCTTCCTCAGCCTGATTTCGATTCGGCCTGCCCTTCTTGGGTTTCTATGGTCTTCTATGTCCCCTTCCTTAGGGATGGTGAGAGAAGCCAGTCCTACCCTGGACTCCAGGGTTTGGCCCAAAGCCGTCTACTGAACAGCTCGCTCTGCTTCTGGACTTTTGCTGCTGTTTTCCCTTCTTTCCTCTCCGTTGGGGCTCACTTGGTCATCATTTGGCTTAGCCCCAGGCTAGGCAGCCATAGGCCAAGCCACCCTGTTAGATACCCTCCTCCTTCCAATCCGCTCCAGCCCGGCTGACAGGTTTGCTGAGGGGATGGTGAAACCCCATTGCTGATCAGAAGAAGGTCAGAGTCTGTTCTCTAGGAGCTGAAGGTCCATTTGTCCTGCTGCGGGAAGTGGAGCTGGAGAGCGGAGATGTTAGGTGAAAGAGACTGCATGATGGAGTTGGAGACTGAGGGACGGGAGCCTCCTCCCAGAAACGCTCCCAGGAGAACAGGTTTGAGGAGGAGTTCTCTAGGGAGCCTCTTGCTTGGAAAAAAACAAGGGTGGCACATTGATGAAGATGTCTCTGTCCCAGGGATGGGGGAAGCTCCCAGCCAGGCTATGCAGCAGGGATCCCATTTCTCCCCCAAGAAACCCATTTTGCCCAAAGAAGTCAATGGCTCTTACCTCCAAGAGGGAGCGGGCTCTTCCCTCTCAGCCTCTTTGAGAACTACCACTGCTTGGCTTTTTTAGGATAAGGGACCTGTCCCCACTGCTCCCTGAGGTGCTTCAGCTTCTGACTGCACCCATCTGGGAGGCTGTCACATATGCCAGGGCCTAGAAGACATGCAGGGAGGAGGCTCCTCTTCATGTCAGACTCTGAGAGCCCAGAGAAGGGCCAAAGGAAGAAAAAAGGGCAGGAGATGAAGCTTGCCCGGAGCCTCTGTCCCATCCTCACCTCCTCAAATGTGGAGCTTCCTGAGCTTCAGTTGGGCAGACAGTCTGTAGCCCTGACACAAAGGTCCTTCTGCGCCATATGGGGCAGGAAGATCTCTGCCTGGGAGCACCGGAAATGGGATGGGGGTGAGATCAAGGAAAGAGGGGAGGGATATGGGTGTGAGGGAAAGAGCTCCTGCCCCAGATGAAGGAATTTGGGGGGCCGAGGGAAGGACACAGCTCCACAGAGAGGAGAGAGAGTTCCTGTGAGTGCCAGGGGCCTCCATTTGTGCTTCCACTAGCCCCCCATTTACAGTGAGACAGAGCAGTACCTGCAGCAGGGAGCGGGACTTGCTGAACAGGGAGGGGAACCTTGAAGAGCATCAGATGAACCACAGCCCTTGCAGCGCCTCGGGCATCTGGTGCAAGTGCCGGATGATGTGAAGCTGGCCCATGACCTTGGCTGTGACATCCTCATGCTGCAGGGGAATGAGAACATGTCAGAGACTGAGACACTCCCCAGGAATCAGGGAGGATGAAGGGCACCTGGAACCAGTGCCATCATTTCCACCCAGCAGCTGCTCATGTCTGAGTGGTGGATTCACCCTCCTGACCCCCAGGATGGAGGCTTGCTGTCCTCTCTAGTGACCTCCAGTGCCAACCCCCCTCCTTGTCGGGTGAGCTCCTGCCACTTCCCCATCAGTGCCCCGACAGCTGTTCCACCTCCAACCCACCTGGGGACACCGCTCAAGTTCGGAGAACCCTCTCCTCCACCCCCACCTCCATCCCCACCCAGGTAGGGCAGGGAGGGGGCTCTAGAAGGGTGGCGGGGGGAGGGAGGGATTCTGGCAGCAGTGAAGTGGGATGGGGAGAGCTTGAGACCTTTCCCCAAGACACCCCAGTGCCAAAACCTGAAACCACAGGATGGCAGCCCTGGGGAACGGGACAGGTCAGGAGCCCCTGACGACTGAATCCTCCCAATCTCTCAAGAGTGGGTCCAGCCCTACCAGCAGCAAGACCCGCTTCCCATGCCCATGTGCCTCAGTCAGTCACCATCACCAGTCAGTCCTTGGCCTCCCAGGATGCCAGGGATGGGAGCAACTCTCGATGGTGGCTCGGGTGACATGGACACTAGGCCGTGGGGAAATGGGTGCAGCTCTGTGGGGCAGGAAAGGTTCCCAGAGGGCACTTAGGGGACTCAACTGTCCTTCCCAGGAGTGATAGCAGAGCACCACATCCGAAGAACAGAAGTCCATGAAGGCCAGAAGTCCCCACTAGGCTCCTTGCTACCAGGCCAGCGAATGGCGAGAGGATGGGAAGGAGGCCCTGGGCCCCACCCCAAGCTTCTGAGTCGAATGCAGCTGCTTACCGTGACCCCCATCAGTTGCTGGGCTTCCCCCAGGAGGGAGTAGACCAGCACCAGCCCAGCCTGGCTGACACGCAGCAGGGGGTCGTGGATGGCCAGCAATGCTGTCTGTACGAAGGATCTTCTCTGCCCGACGGAGAAGAATTTTCCAAAGACCTAAAACCAAGAGGACATGAGGCTCGAGCAGATTGCCCAGAGCCAGCCTCCAAGTCCTGGCGGTACAATGGCATCTCGTGCCCCAAAGGGTGGGGAAGAGAGCTGCTGTGGCCAAGGCACTTCATTCCCTAGGAGGCTTTCAGGGTCCCAGGGCTCAGGGAAGCCCCTTTATTAAAAGGTGGCAGATGCTGAGGGACCAAAGCCTCCAGTGGCTCTTTTGGGAAGGCAATTTATGGCAGGGGCCAGGATGGGCTGGAAATGGATCTCTAATGTGTGTGAGCAGGCCCACTCTGCTGTGCAGGGCACAGAGACGACAGGGGACCCTGTCTTGCTTCCAGCAGAGAGATCTCCTGCACCTCAGCGGCTAGAGGAGTGTGCGTGTGTTGTTACGGGGGGAGGGGGTTGGAGCTGACAGACCAAAGGTCTCTTCCCCCAGCTAAGTGATTTCTCTAGTTGCTGGCTATGGCCTCTGCAGCTCCTTGGTTTCTTCAAGGGGAATCCAACCTGCAGCCTGACAAGAACACGGAGACTCCTGGCCCAGTCCTAGTGTGGGACCTTTAGCACCAGCGTGTCCCACTGGTTGCTGGATGAGGAACTCTGAGCTGGAAATAAGGAGCGGGCTCTTTTCCTGTCTCCAGGAGGCATCCACTGCAGGGAACCCAGCCAGCCCCACTCCCTGAGCTGTGTCATGCCCTGGCACAGTGCCCTTACCTCCCCCACTCTGGCTGTGTTCTTGTAGCCCAAGAGCCGGCTGTCCTGGTGCCAGTCATAGCACCAGAGATCTTCCGCCTCATGTATGGTCAGGCCTGGAAGAGAGAGAGAGAGAGACTTTTCTCCTCATTCTGGTTGCAGTTTCTGTGTCCTTCCAAGCCCATTGGTGGCTGCACAGTGGAGTGGAGAAGAACAGAGGCAGAGAGAGATTTGTCCTCCGGCTGGGGTCAGTCTGAGAGAAATGGTCTGAGGTCCCATTATCAACCTGTGGTCACTCTCAGTCCCGTATTGGGTTCCGTGTCCCAGCTGGGTTCCTTACCCCTCTGTTGGAGCAGCAGTTGGTAGAGCCGGTAAGTCCCCTCCCTGGCCTGCCGGCTGATGTCCTTGTCTGGCTCACTGACAAACAGAGCCAGCTGGGCCACATGGTGACCCATCCGAGGGAACTCGGCTGAGATCTAATGGAAGGGAGAGCAGAGGGGACTCCATCAGCATTTTCCTCTCAGCTCCCTGTCCTCCCTGGGCCAGAGGGCTCCTTTCTCTTAGCCCCTCTGCAGGAGATGCTGGGGGAGAGGAGCTTGAGATCGACCCTTCATTTGCTCTGCTGCCAAGGGAGCCCGCAGCTGCTTTGGGATGCCAAGCAGGGGCTGGAGCATGGGCCCCTTAAAGGCCCAGGGACAACACTGAACCAGGACAAGAAGAACTTGACTCAAGCCTAGCTCAGTCCTGCTCTGACCCTGCCTCCCTATGAAGAACCCTCCTAAGCCACAGCCCCGGCAGCAGCAGCAGATCCTGCAGCCCACTGGAGCCAGCCCGCCTCCGCCTGGAGCCAGCAAGCTGGGCTCGGAGCCCACTTACATCAAACTCAGGGAGGGTGACTGTGTATCTCAGCAGGGCTGTGCTGCTCCTGATAGCCCTGGCTCGCTCCTGCGACACCCTGGACACGACCCAGAGGTTGACATGCTGTGGGGAAAGGAGGCAGGTCAGACTCAGTGGCCAGCTGCTCCTGCTTTGCAAATGAGCCCCATGCCCCCAGCCCCAGGGGCCTGAGACATTCTGCGCAGGGGGCAATAGCTGAGTCCTTGATGGCAGAGCTTTAGAAGGGGATTCTTTCCCCCAGGACGCAGCTTGTACCCTTCAGGTCACAACTTCTCAGAGTCTCTCTAGACTGGGACAATGTTCGCGGTCGGGGCTGGTCCCATCCTCCCAGAACTCCTGATTCCTGAACAGTTCACCAGAAAGAAGATTGAACCCTTGGCCCTTCCTTGCTATGCAAATCCTTGGGGGGATGTAGGGAGTGACTGAGAGCACAATCCCCCCAGGAATTTCAGAGCACATCAGAGGGAAGGGCTGATTCCCTGGGCTCCTCCTCTTTCTCTAGGAAGGAGCATGTGCCTCTTCTCTGAGAACCATCTCCCCAATCTCATGGGCTCTGTGTGTTGGAGGGGTGGGGGAAGGGTGGGTTTTCAGACTCTCACTCCCCAAGACAGCCAGGAGCCCTGTGCTTAGTGCTCAGCAGAACCAGGCAGAGCTCTGGCTTGGAGTCCCAGCTCCTTCCTCTGTCCCTCAAGAAGGAAGGACCTGACACTACATTGCACTGACCTCCCCAACCAAGGACGGCCCACTGGGGACCCAGCTAGGAGGACAGAGTAGAAAATGCATCTTCCAGTCTCTCCTTACCAGTCCCCCAGAGAGTTACGGTCAAATGGGGCTCACCTCCAAGATGAAGTGGAGCCTGTCTGTGTCTGGGGACTCTGCCAGCAGGTTCCCCAGCATGGCATCCAGGACCTCTGGGATGACTTTCTGCAGAGTCTGCAAAGCATGGGTCAGAGTTAGGGAACCTGGGCCTACACGTGCCACAGGATGGGAAGAGGAGTCTCTGGGAAGCACTGGGGAGACTCCCAAACACATCTCCCGGCCTCTCTCCTTCACATCCCACTGCAGGCAATTTGCAAGAATTGATGACCCCTGGACCTTTAATCCATGAGCTTAGCAGGTCTCTGCAGAGGGCCTTGTAGGCAGAAGAGTATGAAACAGCCAAGTTGCTATGGATGGAACCTGGGCTTCTGGGCCAAACACGGCTTAAGAAAGAAAGAAAGAAAGAAAGAAAGAAAGAAAGAAAGAAAGAAAGAAAGAAAGAAAGAAAGAAAGAAAGAAAGAAATCCCCCAGGGAGGGGTAATCTCTTCCCTGCTGGAGGGAAGGATCCAACCCTGCAGCTTGTTCCATCTCTGCTACCCCACCCCGAAATCTGGAGCTCCAGCGAATCAAGGGAGCAGGGACCAAGGACTACTCTGGAAGAGGAGGAGGATGGAGGAGGAGGAGGTACCTGGATGCCGGTGGTGTCCTTCTCCGTGCCCAGGGTGAAGACGGAGTGAAGGGCAGCTCGCAAGAGGTGGGTCTCTAGGGCTGGCTCCAGGGCAGGTTTCATGGTGCTGGCAAGAGAGAGGAGCTGGTATTAGACTGCGCAGTATGGGGGTGGGACTGTCGCCAACACGGACACCAAGCCACAGGGATAGAGGCACAGGCTGGCGAGAACGGAAACTGAGGCACTTAGCTAGGGAATGACAAGGCCAAGGTGTCCCAGACAGACAGTGGCAGGACAGGAAAGCTCCTGTTCACTGGAGCCTGCTGCCCCTCCTGTATCTGAGCCCAGGAGTGAGCCCCTCCCCAAGGCCCCTGTCATGTGATGGGAGTGAAAAGAAGAGCCCCGCCAGGAGAAAGTGAATCTTCCCACCCCACCATCTCTGCCAGAGGCGCCACTCTTGGGAGGTGACTTGGGAGGGGCAGTGAGGGTGACTCCCAGCCTTGGGCCTGATCAGCAGTGGGGTTAGGGGAGTCGGCGGGGTGGGGGGTGGGGCTGTCTCGGTACCAGAGGTAGCCCACTGCAGCCAGGGAGTGGGCGAGGACAGCGCTGGGTGACGAGTCATCGGGAAGCTCCTCGATGAGCTCCTGTGAGACGCGAAGGAGACAAAGGAGCATGTGAGATTCAGGCCCAACTGACACCTCCCAGTGAGGAGATGACACAGCCAGTGCCCCACATGGCCAGCAGGATCCCCCACCGCCTCCCACTCCCTTCCTGCCCATCCGACTTGTCCCCCTTCCCGGATTCCTGCCCAGCTCGCTCCCAATCCCCTTCTCTCCTCCTCCCTGTCAAAACTGCCCCCATTCAGCCCCATCCCGACGACCGAGCTGGGACCCTGAGATTCCTTGTCCCACACTCTGAGCTGCCCCCCAGCCCCACAATTCTCCCCCTCCCTCCAGCTGCCGTATGGCGTGTCTCACTCACCACGATCCTCTTCACCACAGCCGCCTTGCAGCAGCGCGGCTCCAGCGTGTCCTCCCCTCTCTCCCATGCAGCCAGACATGCGGGGTAGACGGCCTGAAGGAACAGGAGCTGCTGCCCCTCATCCTGGACCCACCAGGAGTGGGGTATAGTGAGAGAGAACCTGTTAGCTAGGGACCTTCCTGCCCCACCCACACCATCTCCAGGGCTCAGGCCTCAATGGGGGATTGTGGGGACCCGCCTATTCTCCAAATCCCCCACCACTCCTACGCAAGCAGGATCAGGAACTGGGACAGTGCCTGTGGGGGGAGAGGACCTCGGCTGTTGTGGGACAAACACCCCCATCTTGGGGGTCCCACATCATGGATGTAAAAGGGCCCCATTAGGGGTGGTGGATCAGGAGGGACAAGACCCTCGGCAGGGGGTGGGGATGCTGGGAAGGGACAGGGCAATCTTGGTTCCAGCCCAGATGGGGAGCATTTGTACCTTATCTCTGCACTGGAGCTGCTCTCGGATGACTTTGAGAGCAGCTTCATCTTTGGCCACGTCCACCCCTTCCTCCTGCTCCGAATCCAGGGGGGTCCCTGCACCAGGGAGGGAAGGACAGGGGCGTGGTGGGCAGAGCAGGATTCAAGACCCCCCTTCCCACCTCAGGCACCCAGGGCAGATCGGGCCCCAAACCTCCCTCTCAGGGATGCCTTCAGCCCCCAACAGGTGCCGTAGCCCAGAGCAGAGCCCCCCTCCCCTGCCCAGGACTCCAGGGGAGGTGCCGATTCCCCCGGCCCCGGAGCAGCAAGGACCAAAGTGGCAGCAGCTCTTCACACCCCCACCCCCAAGTCCCCGTGGGGAAGGGGCAGCTGTGTGACGGCCGCTGCTCTCAGTGGGGTTCGCGTGGCTCAGGCCAGACTCCTGGGCTGGGGACCCCCCCGCATATCACTGGGAGAGCGTCTGGGCCCAGGGTGTTCACATCCCGTCCTCACCCCTCCCGGAGCCCAGCCTGGCTCCTCACCTGGAACAAAGCAGTGGCCTCCATCGGCCTGGCTGCTGCCAGAGGCACAGGTGCTGCCGCTGTCCCAGGCTGAGCTGCCGGTGCTGGGACAGGGACCTTCCACCTCCTGGCCGGCGGGGGCTGGAAGGTCCTCAGAGACCGGGCAGGGCGATGCCTCCTGATGGGAACGAGGGCTGGGCTCCTGGGGCCGCTGCTGCCCACACAACCAGCCCCAGAGCCACCCTGCCCGGCGCCCCTCCTGGGCTGGGTCCTGTCTGCCAAACCGCAGCCTGGGCCAGCTCCACTGGGGCCTGGTCGGGGCCTCTCCCAGCTCGGCGCCTGCGCCGGGAGCCGGGGTCCTTTTCCAGAAGGCCGGGCACTTCCGCCGTCTGGCCTGGACGGGACCTGCTTCCCCGCCAGCGGGGACGCAGGGCTTGCTCTGCCCCTTGGGAAGATGGCAGCTGCTTCCCTCAGGCTCTGGGGCCACCTGCAGAGCCTTCCTCCGCAACATCCGCAGGAGCCTGGCCATCCTGGAACCGAGCGGGGAGCAGGTGTGAGTCTGGGCTCAAGGCAGCCTTTCATTCCTGGGCCTTTTCTGTCCCTCCTCCTCCCTGCTCCAACCACAGCCGCCCCCTCTGCCCCCACAGGAGTGCAGGGAGTGCCATCTACACACACGGGCAGGAGTTCATTGCATGATCTGCTCCCAACGTTCCCCCTCATAATCCCTGCTGCTGCAATATCCAGGAAGTCTCATCCTTTTCCAGCAATGAGGTCAGTCCCAAAGACCATCGGTTACTCTGGACAAGCAGCCCCCTCCTGTCGTCCCAGGCCACTCTCCCGCCCAGGCTAGAGAAGGAACAGAACTCAGGCGTCCGGACTTCTCCTGGGAAAAGACCCTCGGCACAGGAAGCACAGGGCCCTCCTCATTCCCCATTGATTTCCAGACTCAGCAGCTCACAGGGTCTGGCCCAGTTCAGAGACTCTCAGCCTGGGGAACAGTGTCCCACAAGGGAAGGGCTGGGAGCCCCACTGCTGGAACCTTTCCAAACACACTGGAGACGGCTCTGGAGAAGCCCCTGCCTGGCATAAGAAGGAGGGGCTCTTGGGGGCTGTTTGCAAAGGAAATCCCCCTTTGGAGATAGTCTCTCCCCGTTTCTGCCTCTCCCCAGACAGACAGGGGAAGCCACCGAGGAACCCGAATGCCACTCACTTGCTCTCAGTGATGGGATAATGGATGGCGGATGTTCAGGGTCAGCAGACGTCCCTCGCCCTCCTCCTCACTCTCCAAGCCCAAGGCAGGCTGGAGAGGGTGGTGACCTCAGGAGTTACCCTGCCCAGCCAGCAGGCAGGGTGATGACACGAGGGCGATCGACTGGCTGTGAAAACAAGAGTCTGTCTGATTGCCAAGGGACGGAGAAACTCAGCCAGCAGCAGGGGGGTGCAGAACACGGCCCTAGGGCAGAGGTGACAGCGCCTCCGGGATCCTGACATCCCAGCACTTTACACACCTTCCTGCAGCCTCCCAAACCCACTGGGCTGTAGCGATGGGACCCCAAACCTACTGACGGCAAACGGACTCAGCTACCAGCTCAGGGTCACACCGAGTGTCAGAGCCATGGATGGATCCCTTCACTAACCACGGCCGCACACTCCCTCCCACAGCTGGCAATTGCAACCAGGCCCTAATGTCTGGTCCCCCTGCCTTTGAGAGGGAGTGTCACTCCTGCTTCCATTGCTGCCTATTGATCTGTGGGACTTTGGGCAAGTTGCTCCCCCTCTCTATGGCTCTCTGGGACTCACATCCCTGAATGGACTTTAAAAAAGACAATGGTTAAAGTTTGGCCCCAACTAGTTCTTGTTTCTCAAGACTAGCCATTTTAGCAAAGTTTAGAATTCTTGACATTCAACACCTGGAAACATCCCTTTCTCCTTCGCAGATGGCCTTAACATCCCTTATCTCACCCAGGCTCCCTGCTGCCTGGAGTTAGAGAATTGACCCTGTTCCCATTGGACCTACCCAAGGTGTCACACAGCAAAGCGGTGACGGAGCCAGAAAGAGAAGACAACAGTCCTGATTCCTGTTCTGACTAACAGACAACAACCCGCCAGAGGCAGGATAAAGCCCAGGAAATCAGATGTGAACATTTTCATGGAAACCGTTTTCTGTCAGAAAATCCATTCAGACAAAACCACTTTGTTTCTTGAAATCATAAGAAGTAGGATGAAAATTCTTTGCAAAAATATTTGTTTCCAAAACAAGAGCATCTCCTGTTTGTCACAGTGCAGTCAACTGTTTCGTCGTACACAAAGGGGACACACTATGATCTAGCAAAAAGAAAAGGAGTACTTGTGGCACCTTAGAGACTAATGAATTTATTTGAGCATAAGCTTTCGTGAGCTCCAGCTCACTTCATCGGATGCATCTGTAGCTCACGACAGCTGTAGCTCACGAAAGCTTATGCTCAGGTAAATTGTCCTCCTATTCTTTTTGCAAATACAGACTAACACGGCTGCTACTCTGAAACCAACTATGATCTAGAAAATTAGATGAGATGCTTCAGTCTGAGCTAAGTAGTTGCTGCTCTTCACAATTTCAAAAGAATAAAATACAAATAAAAGAGAATATTAGGTCATAATCAGATATGGCTCAGTGTGATCGGACACCGCCTAGTCTGCACTGCTCCGAGTGACACTCTTCAGTGGATCCCCAGCATCCACCCATGGCGAGGTAGGTGGGAGAGGATTGTTATTCGTACTTGACAGAAGGAGAAACGAAGGCTGAGAAAGGAGCAGGGACTTGTCTTAGCTGATGCAGCCAGTCAGTAGCAGAATTGCTCTCAAATGAGCTACAGACCAGCAATTGTTCCTAGTAATTATGCAGCAATTATTTGAGAAGAATTGGAATGTTCAAGAGGATCATGAACTGCTCCGAGACAATGAATGGAGAGCAGCATCCACATTGGTCAGACATATAACTGGTTGTGGCTTATTTGCTTGGTCATAAAAGAGAACAACAAAGACCAGATTTTCCTCCCTGTCAATAGCCCCCTCCTCAGCTGATCAAGGTTGAGACTTTGAAGGGTGGGAGGCTAAGGGTTCTCATCAAATAGCCCAAAGAATGGCCCTGATCACCACCGAGGCAATCACTCTCGGAGCCCTATTCCAGTCTCCTCTCTGTGAGGGCCTCCCAGAACCCACCCGGCCCCCGCTCCACACACAGAACACCTGGTGGTGGGAGGAGAGCAGAGGAAAAGGACAACGAAAGCAAGAAGAGAAAGGTAGGAGGGACAGAGGAAAGGGAAAACAAAAAGGAGAAACCCCAATGTCCCCAGTGATTCTAAGGGACAAAGTCCTAGGTCGGAAATAAAATACTGCCCCCACAATCTAATGTTTTCCTTTCCTAAAAATCAGCCGGCACCTGATGGATCAGACTGAACAGGTTCCAAACCTCTCCGAGGCTCTTACCTTCTATACAGGGACGTCTGTTTTTGAGCAAAACCACTACAAGAAAAGGAGAAAACTCCAAAGAGGGTCCTCCTTGCGCTCACGAACGTGAAAGTGAATGCTCTCTCAGTCCTCCAGGAGAGACCTCGAGAAGGAGACGTGCTGAAGCAAAGCCACAGGGATCTCCGAGGTTGCCCCTGTCCTGCACCCCTGTCCTGCCTGGCTGATGTCAAGATCTCTCTGTGAGATCATCGCCTCCCCGCCACCTTTGTCCAATAGGCTGAGGTCCTGCCAAAGGCCCTTGTGATGTCACTGCCACACCCACCCCTCCCCTGCAGTGCTGATGTCCTGCCCCTGTCCAGCCACACTGGATGTTTCAGCCGCTTCCCCGGGATCACCCCACGCAATGTCACTTCCTTGTGGGGTGACACTGACTACACAGTAGAACACAGAGGTTCTTCCCCAGGCCGCAATTAGGTTTTCACAAGTTAGTTGACTTTATGGCCAGAAGCAACCGTTAGAGCATTTAATCTGATCCCCTGCGTATCCTAAGGCCTCCTGTATATCAGAAGAGCTGGGCTTTTCTTTTACTCAAATGTTTTCCAGAAAGGCATCTAGTCTTTATTCGAAGAGATCAAGAGATGGAGAATCCATCATTTCTCTTGATAGTTTGTGCCAATGACAAATCACCCTCTTACAAATCCGGGTCTTATTGTCATTATACTTTTTCTGATTTCTGCTTCCATCCATGGGGTCTTGTCATGCCTTTCTCTGCTACATAAAAGAGCCCTTTTATACTCAACATTTTCTCTCCATGAAGTCAAGCAACTCACCTCTCATTTGTCTTTTGTGTATACTAAACAGATTGAGCTTTTTCAATGTCTCATTAGAAGGCATCATCCCGAATCTTTTCTGTACCCTCTCCAATTGTTTTAACATAATATTCAAAATGTGGACACAAGAACTGGATTCAACATTCCAGCATCAGTCTCACCAATGCTCTTTCACTTCCCTTTCCATTCTCACTACTCTATCCAGCCAAGAATGGCTTTAACCTTTTTTACCACAGTTTCATATTGACAGACCATGCTGAGCAGCTCGTCCACTATGGCCCCGAAATCCTTTTCAGGGTCAATGCTTTCCAACGGATCGTCCCCCATTCTGTAGGGTGCCACCTGACTCCTTTGTTACTGAAGCTATGGGGTTGCATTTGGCTTTATTAAAACCTAATTATTTAGTAAGTATTTTAGAAGAACTAGCCCATTAGAGAGAGAATCGTGAATTACTCAAAGACAATGAATGGAGAACAGCGGCAAGAGCAATCAAATACATGTTTGGTTATGGCTTATTTCCTTGGTCTTAAAAGAGAGTAACGAGGACCTGAGTCTCCTCCCTCACAATAGCCCCAAACTCCCCCAATCAGCACTGAGACTCTGAGAAGCACAAAGCTGAGAGTCCTCACCAGATGTCCCAGGCCACCACCGGAGGGAGTCACTCTTAGAGCACCATTCCAGCCACATGTCTTTGGGAGGGCCTCCCGCAATGAGAGTTGGAGTGCAACCCCCCATCCCCAACTCTACAGGCACAGACAGGTCCTGGTGGTGAAAGGAAAGCAGGGGAAAAGGACAAAGATGCAAGAGAAGACAAGAAAGGAGGGAGAGGCAGGAAAAGGGAAAACAAAAAGGAGAAACCCCAATGTCCCCAGTAATTCTAAGGGACAAAGTCCTAGGTCGGAAATAAAATGCTGCCCCGACAATCTAATGTTTTCCTTTCCTAAAAATCAGCTGGCACCTGATGGATCAGACTGGTCAGGTTCCAAACCTCTCTGAGGCTCTTACCTTCTATACAGGGACGTCTGTTTTTGAGCAAAACCACTACAAGAAAAGGAGAAAACTCCAAAGAGGGTCCTCCTTGCGCTCACGAATGTGAAAGGGAATGCTCTCTCAGTCCTCCAGGAGAGACCTCGAGAAGGAGACGTGCTGAAGCAAAGCCACAGGGATCTCCGAGGTGGCCCCTGTCCTGCACCCCTGTCCTGCCTGGCTGATGTCAAGATCTCTCTGTGAGGTCATCGCCTCCCCGCCACCTTTGTCCAATAAGCTGAGGTCCTGCCAAAGGCCCTTGTGATGTCACTGCCACACCCACCCCTCCCTTGCAGTGCTGATGTCCTGCCCCTGTCCAGCCACATTGGATGTTTCAGCTGCTTCCCCTGGATCACCCCACGCAATGAGCGTTCATTGTGGGCTCAAGCCCAACACAGTAAAACGTCAGAGGCTTCTCCCCATGCTACGCTCAGTTTTTCATAAACTAGCAGACTTTATGGACAGAAGAGACAGTTAGAGCATGTCATCTCACCCCCTGCCTATCACATGCTTTCTGTAGAGCATAGGAGCTAGTTTTTGACTACACACGTTCC
Source organism: Lepidochelys kempii (assembly GCF_965140285.1). Classification (NCBI taxonomy): domain Eukaryota; kingdom Metazoa; phylum Chordata; order Testudines; family Cheloniidae; genus Lepidochelys; species Lepidochelys kempii. The sequence continues at coordinate 43,001,697 of NC_136393.1, read as the reverse complement.
AGAAAGCCATCTAGTCTTCATTAGAAGACATCAAGAGGTGGGGAATTCCCACCACTTCCCTTTCTAGTTTCTTCCTTTGGTGATTCATCCTCACGGTTGAATATGTGTGCCCTCTTTCTAATATGAATTGGTCTCTTTTGAGTTTCCAGCCACTGGGTCTTGTTATTCTTTTCTCTGCTAGATTAATGAGCCCTTTCATACCCGATATTTTCTCTCCATGAAGTCACTTCAACGACGTCACCTCCTGATCTTTTTTATCATCGAAACAGGCTGAGCTCTTTCAATAGCTCACTCGCAGGCATTTTTCTCCAGCCCACAAAACGTTTCATTGCTTTTTGCTGCCCCATCTCCAATATTTCCAAATCTTTTTTCAAAGGTGGACGCCAAAACTGGATGCAGGATTCCATGATCAGTCTTCCTCATGGTGTGTCACCTCCCTATGCTCCTCACTGCTCTTTTCATACATCTAATGATGGCTTAGCCCTGTTCACCACAGCATCACCTTGGGTGCTCATGTTCAATGGCTTGCCTAGCATAGCCCTAAATCCTCTTCACACTCAGTGCTTTCCTGGATACACTTCCCCACTCTGTAGGTGTGGCCTACATGCTTTGTCGCTAGCTATAGGACCCTTCATTTGGTTCTTTTCCAACTTGTTTTCTTTGAATGGCTCCAGCTTACCAAGGGATCCGATTGCTCTGTGTCGCTGCCCTTTCCTCATCATTAATTACCACTCTGCTACTATTTTATCACCCACCAATGTTAGCAGAAGTGAAATTTTATTTGGGTTGCGGTTCATTGATATTTATTTTCAAGAAATAGTCCTTGAGAGCCTCTTCATATCCCTCGTGCCCATAACCTGCTCCACACAGCACAGTGAGAAAAGGCCGCCCAGCCCAGCTCTGCCCTAGGGGCTAAGCACAGAACAAACGTAGGAGCTTGTGTCATCCATAGCTTCAGAACAACATGTGGGGGTCATCAGCTTACAAAGACACTCTAGACCGGTAGCGTAGACAGGCCCCAAATGTATCTAAGTGTCCCGCCTTGCAAAACAGGAGAGAAAAAAACATAACCTTGAGTAGCTTTATTTTATAGTCGTGGAAACTGAGGCACACAGAAGCAAAGAGATTTGCTCATGGTCAAAAAGTCAGGAATAGAAAATGGCCCATCTGCTGATAGTCAGTCCTGGGCCCTAGCCGTGTTTGTCCTGGCTTCTCTGCTTCAGCTCCAGTAACAACCCGAGTTGAGGTTTTCTTCCTCTCTGTGTCCTTTAACTTCACGTCACTGGAGAAGAAAGATTGTTTCTGACCAGCTGGGTCTAATGCTTAAAAACCTTAATTTTTTTCTTTCGCTAGGATAACGCTGGGCATTTTCTCTCATTCACTTTCCTTCGGAATAATTTCAATCCAGTCCAAAGGATTTCCTCTTCCATTGTGTCTTCAGCACCTTTCCTAGCAAACAGTTACTGTTCAAGCCCAGGTTTCCAGTTTCAGGCTGTCCCAGGGTGAGATGGCCATGAAAGGGGTAGTAGCTCAACTGAACCTATCCCCAGGTGAAGGGAATAAGTGCAGGGGTCACATGAGAAGGAGCAGGATGTATCTAGGGTCCAGGCCTGTTGGGCGATATAAGAACAGCCTGTGCTCAGCCAGGAGAGAGACCCGCAATGGGGGCAGGCCTGGGAGGGGCTTGGATAGTCCTTTCAAGTCAGTTTCGGTACACATTAGGGGATGGAACAGCCAAGCTGCTAGGGTTGGGAGCTGGGCCTCCTGGCAGTGTCCAGGAACGAAAGCACAGCACCTGCCAGGAGGGGAGTCCCCACAGAGGGACACCGTCATCTCCCAGGAAGGGAAAAGGCTCTCACTGCCATTTCTTAACCTCATGGGGTGTTCTCCTGCTCCGCCAACCCCACCCCTATTTCAGCATCTCCAGGTGCCTGAGGGAGCAGGAACCAGAGGCCATCCTGCAGCTGGGACAGAGATGGAGGTTGATGACCTACCTGCCCGTGGTGACCATGGTGCAGGACAGCCCTCAGGACATGCAAATGCAGCTCCAGATCTACAGAATGCAGCTTCCCTTTGCTGGCACGAGACCTTGCAGGTTGCGGGGGGTGAGACAGGCACTAACTTTTGGTAACCCTCAGTGGGATCAGAGGGTAATGGTTTGTAGAAAGTGGTGTTGGAGAGCGTTACAAAAACTAGGCAAGCCATTTACAACACACACTTTGTTTCTCTACAAAAGAAAAAGGACACTAAACTCTCTAAACTACTACATGCCACAAGGGGCTACAACAGTGGTTCTCTTAACGCACCCACCAATATTGTTAATGTATCCACCCATACTTTTAGCCCAGCAGAAGAATCTGTCCTATCTCGGGTCCTCTCCTTCTGCCCCTCCACCCCCATGAATATGATACCGTTCTGTGGTGACCTAGAATCCTATTTTCGACGTCTCCGACTCAAGGAATATTTCTAACACACCTCTGAGCAACATACTAACCCACAGAGACCTTCCTACCAAGACGACAAAAAGAAGGATTCTGGGTGGACTCCTCCTGAAGGTCGAAACAACAGACTGGACTTCTACAGAGAGTGCTTCCACCGACGTGCACGGGCTGAAATTGTGGAAAAGCAGCATCACTTGGCCCATAACCTCAGCCGTGCAGAACACAACGCCATCCACAGCCTCAGAAACAGCTCAGACATGATAATCAAGAAGGCTGAAAAAGGAGGTGCTGTCGCCATCATGAATAGGTCAGAATATAAAAAAGAGGCTGCTAGGCAGGTCTCCAGCACCACTTTCTACAAGCCATTACCCTCTGATCCCACTGCGGGTTACCAAAAGAAACTACACCATCTGCTCAAGAAACTCCCTGAAAAAGCACAAGAACAAATCTGCACAGACACACCCCTAGAACCCCGACCTGGGATATTCTATCTGTGACCCAAGATCCATAAACCTGGAAATCCTGGATGCCCCATCATCTCAGGCTTTGGCACCCTGACTGCAGGATTGTCTGGCTATGTAGACTCTCTCCTCAGGCCCTACGCTACCAGCACTCCCAGCTATCTTCGAGACACCACTGACTTCCTGAGGAAACTACAATCCATCGGTGATCTTCCTGAAAACACCATCCTGGCCACTGTGGACGTAGAAGCCCTCTACACCAACATTCCACACAAAGATGGACTACAGGCCCTCAGGAACAGTATCCCCGATAATGTCACGGCAAACCTGGTGGCTGAATTTTGTGACTTTGTCCTCACCCATAACTATTTCACATTTGGGGACAATGTATATCTTCAAACCAGCGGCACTGCTTTGGGTACCTGCATGGCCCAACAGTATGCCAACATTTTTATGGCTGACTTAGAATAACGCTTCCTCAGCTCTCGTCCCCTAATGCCCCTACTCTACTTGTGCTACATTGATGACACCTTCATCATCTGGACCCATGGAAAAGAAGCCCTTGAGGAATTCCACCATGATTTCAACAATTTCTATCCCACCATCAACCTCAGCCTGGACCAGTCCACACAAGAGATCCACTTCCTGGACACTATGGTGCTCATAAGCGATGGTCACATAAACACCACCCTATACTGGAAACCTATTGACCACTCTACTTACCTACATGCCTCCAGCTTCCATCCAGGACACACCACACGATCCATTGTCTACAGCCAAACTCTACGATACAACCGCATTTGCTTCAACCCCTCAGGCAGAGACAAACACCTACAAGATCTCTATCAAGCATTCTTACAACTACAATACACACCTGCTGAAGTGAAGAAACAGATTGACAGAGCCAGAAGAGTACCCAGAAGTTACCTACTACAGGACAGGCCCAACAAAGAAAAAACAGAATGCCACTAGACATCACCTTCAGCCCCCAACTAAAACCTCTCCAACGCATCATCAAGGATCTACAACCTATCCTGAAGGACACCCAATCACTCTCACAGATCTTGGGAGACAGGCCAGTCCTTGCGTACAGACAGCCCCGCAACCTGAAGCAAATACTCACCAGCAACCACACACCACACAACAGAACCACTAACCCAGGATCCTATCCTTGCAACAAAGCCCGTTGCCAACTGTGTCCACATATCTATTCAGGGGACACCATCATAGGGCCTAATCACATCAGCCACACTATCAGAGGCTCGTTCACCTGCACATCTACCAATGTGATATATGCCATCATGTGCCAGCAATGCCCCTCTGCCATGTACATTGGTCAAACTGGACAGTCTCTACGTAAAAGAATAAATGGACAAAATCAGACGTCAAGTATTATAACATTCAAAAACCAGTCGGAGAACACTTCAATCTCTCTGGTCACGCAATTACAGACATGAAGGTCGCTATCTTACAACAAAAAAACTTCAAATCCAGACTCCAGCGAGAAACTGCTGAATTGGAATTCATTTGCAAATTGGATACTATTAATTTAGGCTTAAATAGAGACTGGGAGTGGCTAAGTCATTATGCAAGGTAGCCTATTTCCCCTTGTTTTTTCCTACCCCCCCCCGCCCCCAGACGTTCTGGTTAAACTTGGATTTATATTGGAAATGGCCCACCTTGATTTTCATACACATTGTAAGGAGAGTGGTCACTTTGGATAAACTATTACCAGCAGGAGAGTGAGTTTGTGTGTGTGGTTTTTGGAGGGGGGTGGGTGAGAAAACCTGGATTTGTGCTGGAAATGGCTCACCTTGATGATCAATCACATTGTAAAGAGAAAAGGAGTACTTGTGGCACCTTAGAGACTAACAAAATAAATTGATTAGTCTCTAAGGTGCCACAAGTCCTCCTTTTCTTTTTGCGAATACAGACTAACACGGCTGTTACTCTGAAAATTGTAAAGAGAGTGGTCACTTTGGATGGGCTATTACCAGCAGAAGAGTGAATTTGTGTGTGGGGAGTGGAGGGTAAGAAAACCTGGATTTGTGCTGGAAATGGCCCAACTTGATTATCATACACATTGTAAGGAGAGTGATCACTTTAGATAAGCTATTACCAGCAGGAGAGTGGGGTGGGAGGAGGTATTGTTTCATGGTCTCTGTGTATATAATGTCTTCTGCAGTTTCCACAGTATGCATCCGATGAAGTGAGCTGTAGCTCACGAAAGCTCATGCTCAAATAAATTGGTTAGTCTCTAAGGTGCCACAAGTCCTCCTTTTCAGTTTGAGAACTGCAAAACTAAGCATCTCTGATGGTATCTTCTAGACTGAGCACTGAATCCCATTGGGTAGATAGAAAGATTAACCTCCATAATCTATACAGAAGCCTGTGGAACCCCATAAGATTGGGTCCTTAATCCATGAAGTATTGGAACTCATTTACAGAACTTTTCTTAAACGTTACATGAATATATTGTCTCGTACTATAGAATTAGAATTTCTCATCCCTATTCCATGATGAGAGATCTTTGAGCTATAATGTATCTTAATTAAAACTATCTTTAGATAGCTTTCTGAGGGGCAAAAAACATTTTATCAAACAAATCCAATTTTTTTTTTTTAAATCATTGATTTTTATCCACCCTGGTTGCAAGTGAATAGCAAAGCTGGTCCCAGCAGGGAGCCAGAGTGTCCCAAATCCTTAGCGGGTGGGAGAGCCTCTCTGTGAGCCTCTGTAAAGCATCTCACTTCAACAGTGACTGGTTGAACGATTTATTGTAAGGGACGCCCTTTCTCAGACCCTTTCCCTTTATTGTCTCCCAACCCTCCACGTCAGTCCCTGACCCAGGATTGCCAAGCCAAACTCAAATACTACTTGTTTGAAATCTCACAGCTCGCCAAGATTACCTAATTGTCCAGGTGGCTGAGCCCGAAGGCAGCTCTGTGAACACCTCCATACCGAATGCCAGCTCCATTTCAGAGACGTCTTTCTTCGTGCAGAAATAGAACACCTCCACCTCTTCGTGGGAAGATGTCGTTTACTCCTCTGATGGGGGCTCCCAAACAGTCCTCAGTTCCGTCAAGGAGACACTCTCCTTTTCCAGTGGATACTTCAAGATGGAGAATGTGAGCAAAGGGGCTGAAGGAGTTTACAGGATTCAAGATGAAATGTACAGGAAGTGTGTGGCTGTCGTAAACTTTACCGTGGTGGGTAAGTTGTGCACTCAGTGACCCCAGAAAAAACTCTGCTCCCCTTGCACTTCTCAGGCCATGTAAAGCCTGTGGAAACATCCTATAAACTCACAGAATATGGAAGACCCCAGCAGATATTGAGCTGGGAGAGCCATCTCCTCTGCAGCCCCAGCCCAAGGGGTGTGTCACGTGGGAATGCGTGAGGAGAGGGACTAGCCAGACCACAATGCACTCTGGCTCTTCTCAGTGGAAGGACGGTCCCTGAGGGCCCCCTGCCAGCCGGCACACACTAGAGCAGCCCCCAAGCTGCTATAACCAATGACGGGACTGGCATTAGAGCTAGGGCAGAGAACCAGGAAGGTGTAAATCCTGTTGTGCCAGAGCAAGAGTCTTCTCTACACTAGGCCCACCGATGTTCCGACCACTGACTCTAGTAACAATGAACATTTTTTGCAAACATGGTCAGCTAGTGACCCAGCTGCCCCGGGGAGGCTAGTCCCTGGCCCCACCCCTCCCTTTCTGCCCCCTTGCCCCTGCAAGAGCCCAAAGCACCCCCACCGTGGCCCCCGGCCCCAGTGCCGGGCAGCTGTCAGGGAGAGGCCCCAGGCCAGCACGGTTGCTGTGTCCTCAGGCCTGGCAGGGCAGAGCGCTGGGAACAGCAAGAGGGGGCCTGGCCTGTGGCGGAGCGTGGGCAGAGCCATGGTAGGCTGTCTGGCAAGTCACAGGCTCCCCCTGCCTACGATACCTGCTGCCCATATTTGCAAAGTTTCTGCAGTGCAGGCAAGGTTTCAAGCACCCCAAGGGCTCACAGGGAAAGTGGCATGTGTTGTATAGTCCATGGGGTAACTTTTATTTTTATGGTGCCTAGCAAGCCTTTTGTTCATCAGGCTGCTCGTTAACATACCCCTGGCTCTGTCTGACTGCGGGATCAGGAGCAAACATTCATGAAGGGTCTGCGCTGAAATCCCTGGGAAATACGTAGTATGCCGTGACCTGTTTTATCTCTGGCCACTGTCACCCTAGTCTCTGAGGCCCAGATCTTCAAAGATCAATGGGAATCGGATACCTAAATACCTTGTAGGATCTGGGCCTAAGGGCCAGATTGTCAAAGGTATTTAGGCACCTAAAGCTGCAAATAGGCACGTAGGGGAATTTTCAAAAGCATGCAGCTGCCTAACTCTCACTGAAGACGGTAGTTAGTCACTTTTGAAAATCCCATTAGTGACCTACCTGCATCTTCAGGAATGCAAATACCTTTGAGTAGCTGGCCCTAGATAATCAAAGGGCTCCAGGGCAGAGGCTGGAATTGAACCAGGCACTTATGGCTCCTAGATCAGCACCTCCCCCTTAGGCCAACCTTCTGCAGTGCAGGCAAGAAGAGGAGAATCAGGCATGTGGTATACGGAGTCCTCACCAACACTTTCCTCCTTCTTTTCTCGTTCCAGAGCCCAGCTCATTCCCACCTACTGTGTCTGGGACCTCCGGTGCTGAGGAGGAAGCTCGTGATGAGACCAAAGGGGATGGGAAGTAGCTTGTGATGGGAGATTTCCTTCCCCAGTAGCCTCTCTCCTCCCAGCCTGAATTTCACACGCCCGTCCCAGGTCCCACTGACATCAGGGTGAGCTTGAGGGCAGTGTCCAGTTGTTCCAGATCTTCTCAGGTGGCCTGAGGGCTTGGGCCACAATTGGCCAAAAATGGACCACGGGGAGCTGGCACAGCAGAGTTGGCTATGGCCAAGGACAAGCCCTTGGCTGATTGAGGAGCCGTGTTTGGGGCCTCTCAACGCGAGTGCAGAGTGTCAATTAAGGGGATGAGTTCAGGGGCAGAAAACTGTGATCCCCAAAACCCAGCATGCTCTGGGGGGGAGCCACCTATGCTAGCCAATGGGAGATGTTGATGAGAGGGGTGTGTCCTAAGCCCTGCCCCTCTCTGTGTTCGATGCTTGTTGTGGCTTGTGATCCTGAGAAAACCCCTCTCTTGCAGTCAGGTGATTTAGATGCTGCTTAAGTCATATCTTGCAGGAATAAGTTAGGTACCTGCCTTGCTCCATGCAAAATGGCAGAGGGGCCATCCTAACCCAGCCCTGTTGTCAGAGCACTCAGCTGGGAGAGTCCCGTTCAATTCTCCATCATTAAAAAAAGAAGTCAGTCCATTCTTCTGAATGCTCTCAGACAGGCAACTCCTGTTTGTCTGGGTTCGGTGAGGGAGTTGCTTAGTCACAGTCAAATAATTTACTTAACAGTCCAATTCATCTAAGTATTATATTTAACGGGTTTCTGGAATTTGTAACCGCTTTAGCAAGGTCATTGCATGACAGGCTGGTGCACCGTTAAAAGAAACAGGTGCTAGGCGGAAGTAAGCAGCAGCATCTTAAAAGCATTTGTCAACCATTCAGCTTTCTTCAAGTTGCAAGGAGAGAGGCTTGTAGATGGCCTAGAGAAGAAATCGCTTTGCATGAGGATTCTGTCGGTGTTTAAACCGAAGGGGTGTTTTCTGCAAAGGGAGTAGGTGGGAAGGAACCTGCTTTATGGCTCAGGCTCTGTCTGCACTTAAAACACGATAGCTGCTGCAGCCCTTCAGTACAGACACTTCCCACAGCAACGGGACTCCGAGTCCAGCGCTCTAGGCCTCGCTGCCTCCATTCGACAGCTGCAGCGGCACAGGAGCTAGCAAACAGAACTGTAAACAGGGGAGTTTGAGTGGGAGTTCTGTTGGAGGAGAAGGTATTTGTGTGTGTTTGGTTTTGTATTGGTAATATCTGTATGTGTAGAGGCTTGTAGGGGCTTTGTGCTGGGAGAGAAGCTGAGCCCTGATTAGGGGGCGGGGCTTCACTGACTAGGGGTCCTATAAAGGTAGCAGCCAGTCAGGCAGCGGCACAGGAGCTAGCAAACAGAGCTGTAAACAGGGGAGTTTGTCTTGTGGTGCTTGTGTGGGGTTTGGTTTTGCTGTGGGTGGTGGTGTTTTGGTGTGGTTTGTGTTTCCCAGATTAACAGGATTTAGGTGGGAAGGCTATGACAGATTCAGAGGTGGCAGTGGGAGTGACCCATGTAGCAGATGACACAATGAAGATGACTGGATGTGGAAGCTGTGGTATGTACATGATCCTGGAGGGGGCACCTGGTAAGAGTTTTGTCTGCATGAAATGCCGTCTGATAGAGCTGATGGAGGAAAAGATCAGAGGTTTGGAGATGCAGGTGGAAAGTCTGGTAGAGTTTAGGAAGGGGTTTGAGCAGATTATGGAGCAAAGACATGAGGTATCTGAAGGGAAAAGCTCAGACTTGCAGATGGAAGCAGGACTAGGGAATTCTGAGGTGAGACTGGGTGAGGAAAGTGGTCAGTGGAAGCATGTGACTAAAAGAACTAGGCAGAGGAAAAGACGGGCTAGTGAAGGAGAAATAGAGCTTCAGAATAGGTTTGCAGAGTTGGAAAATGAAGAAGGGGCTCAGCAGGTAGTCACTGAAGGTGACAGGGCAAGGAAGAAGAGAAGAGCGGTTAGTCCTATAGGAAAAGGGGAAGAGTTAATGGAGATTACACCAAATATGAGCCCCAGGAGGATACAGGATGGGTTAAAAAGGATTACAAGGGAGAATGGGAATGGAAAGAACTTGCAGCCAGAGGGAACAGGGGATAGACTGGAGAATAGCACCGTCACTAGGAAAAGGCAGGTCTATGTGATTGGGGACTCTTTACTGAGAAGAATAGATAGGCCTGTAACCAGAGCTGATCCAGAAAATAGGAGGGTGTGCTGTCTTCCAGGTGCTAAGATACGGGATGTAGACCTGAGGTTGAAAAGGATTCTAAAGGGAGCGGGAAAGAATCCCCTAATTATCCTTCATGTGGGAACAAATGATACGGCTAGATTCTCGCTGGAAAGTATTAAGGGAGACTATGCTAGGCTGGGGAGGACGCTTAAGGAAATTGAGGCTCAGGTGATCTTTAGTGGGATTCTGCCTGTTCCTAGAGAAGGGCAACAAAGGTGTGACAAGATTATGACTATCAATAGATGGCTTAGGCAGTGGTGCTATAAGGAGGGCTTTGGGATGTATGGCCATTGGGAGGCATTCATGGATAGAGGACAGTTCTCTCGGGATGGACTTCATCTGAGTAGGGAAGGAAATAGACTTCTAGGATGGAGGCTGGCACAACTGATTAAGAGAGCTTTAAACTAGGAATTTGGGGGAGATGGTTGGGAGATGTCCAGGTAATCTCCACGCCAGAATTTAGCATAGAGTGGAAAGAAAATGAAGTAAGAGTGGATACAGCTGTAGGTAGGAGGAAGGGCAGTGTAGATACAAGTCTAATAGGTTATACTGGTAGTAAAATAACCGTGCCTAATAGGGTACAGAATGTGAGTGAGGCCAAACAGCAAAAATTAAGATGTTTGTACACTAATGCAAGGAGCCTAGGTAACAAAATGGAGGAACTAGAGTTACTGGTGCAGGAAGTGAAACCAGATATTATAGGTATAACAGAGACCTGGTGGAATAGTAGTCATGACTGGGCTACAGGTATTGAAGGGTATGTGCTGTTTAGGAAAGACCGAAATAAAGGTAAAGGTGGTGGAGTAGCACTGTATATCAATGATGAGATAGAATGTAAAGAAATAAGAAGCGATGAAATGGATATGACTGAGTCTGTCTGGGCAACAATTAAATTGGGGAAGAAAACTATTAGAGCCTCCCCTGGGATAGTGCTTGGGGTGTGCTATAGACCGCTGGGATCTAATCTGGATATGGATAGAGCCCTTTTTAATGTTTTTAATAAAATAAATATTAATGGAAACTGTGTGATCATGGGAGACTTTAACTTCCCAGATATAGACTGGAGGACGAGTGCTAGTAATAATAATAGGGCTCAGATTTTCCTAGATGCGATAGCTGATGGATTCCTTCAGCAAGTAGTTGCTGAACCGACTAGAGGGGATGCCATTTTAGATTTGGTCTTGGTGAGTAATGAGGACCTCATAGAGGAAATGGTTGTAGGGGATAATCTTGGCTCAAGTGATCATGAGCTAATTCAGTTCAAACTGAATGGAAGGATTAACAAAAATAAATCTGCAACTAGGGTTTTTGATTTCAAAAGGGCTGACTTTCAAAAATTAAGGAAATTAGTTAGGGAAGTGGATTGGACTGAAGAATTTATGGGTTTAAAGGTAGAGGAGGCCTGGGATTATTTTAAATTAAAGCTGCAGAAGCTATCGGAAGCCTGCATCCCAAGAAAGGGGAAAAAATTCATAGGCAGGAGTTGTAGACCAAGCTGGATGAGCAAGCATCTTAGAGAGGTAATTAAGAAAAAGCAGAAAGCATATAGGGAGTGGAAGAAGGGAGGGATCAGTAAGGAAAACTACCTTATTGAGGTCAGAATATGTAGGGATAAAGTGAGACAGGCTAAAAGTCAAGTAGAGTTGGACCTTGCAAAGGGAATTAAAACCAATAGTAAAAGGTTCTATAGTCATATAAATAGGAAGAAAACAAAGAAAGAAGAAGTGGGACCGCTAAAAACTGAGGATGGAGTGGAGGTCAAGGATAATCTAGGCATGGCCCAATATCTAAACAAATACTTTGCCTCAGTCTTTAATAAGACTAAAGAGGATCTTAGGGATAATGGTAGCATGATAAATGGGAATGAGGATATGGAGGTAGACATCACCATATCTGAGGTAGAAGCGAAACTCAAACAGCTTAATGGGACTAAATCGGGGGGCCCAGATAATCTTCATCCAAGAATATTAAAAGAATTGGCACAAGAAATTGCAAGCCCATTAGCAAGAATTTTTAATGAATCTGTAAACTCAGGGGTTGTACCGTATGATTGGAGAATTGCTAACATGGTTCCTATTTTTAAGAAAGGGAAAAAAAGTGATCCAAGTAATTATAGGCCTGTTAGTTTGACATCTGTAGTATGCAAGGTCTTGGAAAAAATTTTGAAGGAGAAGGTAGTTAAGGACATTGAAGTCAATGGTAAATGGGACAAAATACAACATGGTTTTACAAAAGGTAGATCGTGCCAAACCAACCTGATCTCCTTCTTTGAGAGAGTAACAGATTTTTTAGATAAAGGAAACGCAGTGGATCTAATTTACTTAGATTTTAGTAAGGCGTTTGATACTGTGCCACATGGGGAATTATTAGTTAAATTGGATAAGATGGGCATCAATAGGAAAATTGAAAGGTGGATAGGGAATTGGTTAAAGGGGAGACTACAACGGGTCCTACTGAAAGGTGAACTGTCAAGTTGGAGGGAGGTTACCAGTGGAGTTCCTCAAGGATCAGTTTTGGGACCAATCTTATTTAATCTTTTTATTACTGACCTGGGCACAAAAAGTGGGAGTGTGCTAATAAAGTTTGCAGATGATACAAAGCTGGGAGGTATTGCTAATTTAGAGAAGGACAGGGATACCCTACAGGAGGATCTGGATGATCTTGTAAACTGGAGTAATAGGAATAGGATGAAATTTAATAGTGAGAAGTGTAAGGTCATGCATTTAGGGATTAATAACAAGAATTTTAGTTATAAGCTAGGGACGCATCAACTAGAAGTAACGGAGGAGGAAAAGGACCTTGGAGTATTGGTTGATCATAGGATGACTATGAGCTGCCAATGTGATATGGCTGTGAAAAAAGCTAATGTCGTCTTGGGATGCATCAGGAGAGGTATTTCCAGTAGGGATAAGGAGGTTTTAGTACCGTTATATAAGGCACTGGTGAGACCTCACCTGGAATACTGTGTGCAGTTCTGGTCTCCCATGTTTAAGAAGGATGAATTTAAACTGGAACAGGTACAGAGAAGGGCTACTAGGATGATCCGAGGAATGGAAAACTTGTCTTATGAAAGGAGACTCAGGGAGCTTGGCTTGTTTAGCCTAACTAAAAGAAGGTTGAGGGGAGATATGATTGCTCTCTATAAATATATCAGAGGGATAAATACCAGAGAGGGAGAGGAATTATTTAAACTCAGTACCAATGTGGACACAAGAACAAATGGATATAAACTGGCCACTAGGAAATTTAGATTAGAAATTAGACGAAGGTTTCTAACCATCAGAGGAGTGAAGTTTTGGAATAGCCTTCCGAGGGAAGTAGTGGGGGCAAAAGATCTATCTTGCTTTAAGATTAAACTCGATAAGTTTATGGAGGAGATGGTATGATGGGATAACATGGTTTTGGTAATTAAATATTCATGGTAAATAGGCCCAATGGCCTGTGATGGGTTTTTAGATGGGGTAAGATCCAAGTTACCCGGGAAAGAATTTTCTGTAGTATCTGGCTGATGAATCTTGCCCATATGCTCAGGGTTTAGCTGATCGCCATATTTGGGGTCGGGAAGGAATTTTCCTCCAGGGCAGATTGGAAGGCCCTGGAGGTTTTTCGCCTTCCTCTGTAGCATGGGGCACGGGTCACTTGCTGGAGGATTCTCTGCTCCTTGAGGTCTTCAAACTACAATTTGAGGACTTCAATAGCACAGATATAGGTGTGAGGTCTTTTTTAGGAGTGGTGGGTGAAATTCTGTGGCCTGCATTGTGCAGGAGGTCAGACTAGATGATCATAATGGTCCCTTCTGGCCTAAATATCTATGAATCTATGAATCTATAAGTACAGAAAAGGATGAGAAAAATGATGAGGGACGTGGAGCAGCTTCTGTATGAGGAGAGATTAATAAGACTGGGACTTTTCACCTTGGAAAAGAGATGACTAATGGGGGATACGATAGAGGTGTATAAAATCATGACTGATGTGGAGAAAGTAAATCAGGAAGTGTTGTTTACTCTTTCTCATAAGACAAGAACCAGGGGTCACCCAATGAAATTAATAGGCAGCAGGTTTAAAAGAAACAAAAGGAAGTATTTCTACACACAATGGAGAGTCAACCTGTGGAACTCCTTGCCAGAGGATGTTGTGAAGGCCAAGACTATAACAGGGTTCAAAAAAGAACTAGATAAGTTCATGGAGGACAGGTCCCCCAACTGCTATTGGCTAGCATGGGCAGGGATGGTTTCCCTAGTCTATATTTTCAAGAAGCTGGGAATGGGTGACAGGGGATGGATCACTTGATTACCAGAGCTCCTCTGATTCTGGGTTGTTTTTTTTTTTAAATCTCTCCACAATTTTGGTTGCAACTGAAACTTCTAGTTAAAGTGATCAGTGGAGGGGGGGGCGGGGTCTGGACGCTCTGTCGCCTTGCGCTTTGTTTGTGTCACCTTTACACTGATGCAAAGTGAGCAAGAAATACCAAAAGAACTGCAGGCACTAGTGTAAATGACACACACCAGGATCAGGGTAAGGCTGGATTGGGGCCCAGAACTCTTCCCTCACCCACCCATCACGGCACAAGGAGTTTGATCCTGGGCCTCATGCCAACTGCCCATAAGGGGCAGCTTAGAAATTCTTCGGTTGTACAAAGCTGGTGTGTCTCCCTATGTCACCTGCCTCCTTCCAATCTTTAGTCTGGGGACGTGGTGTGGTAGCAAAGAGAGTGTGGTGCAAAATGCTGGCTCAGAACTGCTGCCACGACAGCCAGTGTAACTTAGAGCAGCCTCAACAGTGCTCTAAGTTTTATGTCAGGTGCTATTTCAGGCACCAGCCAGCCGAATCTTGGGGGAACAAAAGGGTGACTTCAAGCCCCCTTTTCCCATCCCTCTCTGCTGAGCCAAGTGAAAACTTGGCACTGCTGAGAATTCAGACCCAGGCATAAGGCAATGGAGAACCCCAATCTTTCTTCTGCTGTGGAGAGTTGGTAAAACTCAAAGCCCAGATGGCACCGTTATTAAGCCCATTATTTTTTTCTCTTTGCTATTTAAAAATAATGAGATGCAAAACCAATATGAGTGCAGCAGTAATGTTGTATGGTTCGGACACACAAGTTAAATTTCCTGTGACAACACGAACTTGATCAACTTGCATGTGTAGAGCATATTTCTCCTCTTCCTGTTTTTCTTGATGTATTTCAAAATTTACCACCCAGGGTTCTTTGTGGCATGTAATGCGGCTTGTATTAAACACGCCACAAACCCAAACTTACAGGAATGGGCCAGAACTTGACAGCTTACAGGAGTGGCCGCTAGAGGGATCGGGGCTGAATTTAGAGGGCACAATTTTCAAAAGCATCAAAGTGACTTAAGTGCACTGGGAAATTTTACCTCTAGTCTTCCTTATGAATTAATTTTTTATTTTATTTTTTTTTAAAGGGAGCTGTAGCCTGTTTTCCACAGAGTCAGTCTGAGTTCAAGCCAATGCCGTAGGGCATTTCAGGCTGCTGTCCTGTCTGATCCAGCCCAGGGGACAATATCTGATGCTTCCAGGAAAAGCAAGAACCCGCTGTAACATACATGGCTAGTTTTAACATGCTGTAAATGCAGGTGGGGAATTAATTACTGACCTCGGTGGCATTCAGACTATGTCCTGAAGCATGGGATTGGGCCAGAGGGACAGCTAGCGCTGGCCACAGTGTCTAGGGTCTCGGAGTGGGAAGTTCCATGGAGAATTCCACTGGGTGGGAGACTCAGCTGTGAAGGGAGGGGGCGGGCAGGAGCATCTCATCAACCCAAGATTGGAATAACTGAAGTAATGTTCCTTTTACACAGAGCCTCAGCTCCCTGGAACCTCTGCAAATGCTTTAGCCACGTGTTTAACTCCATCCGTAGGAGTAGCCTTGGATCGCAGTGGGAGGGCTCAGGTGCGTAAGTGTTTGCAGGATGGGCGCTCAGGGCAGTCCCTGAGGCCAGGGCAAAGTGGATGTGACGTGCCACTGTCTGGATTTGGGAGCCTGCCTGCACACCAAACTCACTAGGCACTGGGTGCATGACTTCAAGGTGCTGGGCCGGGGAAAATCAGCCCCGGGTGGTTATTTCGAGTAGAAAACCAGAGCCACTTCTGGGGTCTTTCAGCTTCTAATGCCCTTTCCCTTCTGCAGCTGGATTTCATCCTATGATAAAATCCCTCTCAATGCCAAGTCAGTGCCATAAATCACTGGCCTGGGTGCAGGAATCAGTAGGCGACGTTCTCTGGCCTGGGTTATGCCAGGGCTCAGACTAAATTATTCTTCCCAAAACTTTTAAAAGCTGAGCCCCCTCCTCAAGGTAAAGAAACCAATCGTGCCCCTCACCCGTCAGCAATGTGTTAGCGACCCCACCCCCCATTTTCATGGATACGTCTTCAAACCCCACCCTTCCCACCATGGCTAGCCCTTCCCCACGCTTCAGGAGATGCTGAAGGAGATGATCCTAACCATCCCCTCTAACCTTAAGACTTGAGGGATCCCATCATGGAGCATCTTAAAAATCACAGTTTCCAGACTCTGGAACAGGGGCTGCTTTGCCGGGCTCACCTTTCTCCCTGCGTCAGGTTGGCCGATGGGGATAATGAGCCTGGAGATCTCATTCCCGCTGCTCTGAGTGGTGCCCATGTGCACATGACTCAGCTCAGCTCATCCTGTATCCCAGGAACGTCTTCATCTTCTGGGATCCTCATGGCAGCAGTGGGATGATTTAACGGACTCCCTTAGCCATGGGGCCTTTCTCTCGCTTTTGTTTCAGAGCCAGCGTCCTGGAATCGTCTCATGGTGCGTGGAGTGGTGGCAGTGGTGGGGGTGATAGTCTTACTGTACCTATGTGGGTTTTGGAAAGGTAGAGGGAAAGTGTTTGCCTACTCGCAACTCGTCTTCAGGAAGCTGCTGACTCATCCCTCCCCGCAGCCTGGAAGTCGGCAGGATTCCCAGGAATCTAAGCTCCCCGCAGTGTGTGACAGGGACGGGGACCAGGCCCAGGGAACCAGAAACAGGAATCGAGACCCAGCCCTGGAGAATGGGGAAGGAGACCTGATTGCGAATTCGTATCCGGTCTGCTGAATTGCTCATGTCCAGACCCTCCCCACAGTTCTTAAAAAGTCAAAGCATTTCGTTTAGACGCTTTCCAAACAAACCATTTTGATTTTTCAGTTTGAAACAATTTTTTGTTTAAAAATGTCCTTCAATTTTATTTTAAAAATTCAAAAAGTTACAACCCTTGAAATGTTCCTGGGTCTTTTTTTTTAAAAAAAGCTTTTTGGTTCATCAAAAATTTGGAAAAATGTTAATTTTGTTCAACCTGAAACCGGTTTTTTTCCATCTCTTTTTTGGAATTGCCAGGGACCAAAAAATTCTGTTTGCCCAGCTCGAGGGGCAGGTGAGGATTTTGGCAGTTATATTGTGGGTCTCTAAGTCTCCTTGTTGCTCAAAGTTTTCTTACTGCAAGGATGAGGGCAGGATGGGCAAAAGCTTCCTAAAAGTGTGGGGGGGCTGCTGGCACCCAAACTGTGGCCCAGCCCCTGTGCCACCCCTTCTCCTCGAGGTCCTGCCCCCTCAAACTACCCCTTTCCCTGAGGCCCCCCTTCACACCGCCTTTCTCCCTGAGCTCCCACTTCATGCCGCCCCTTGCCCCCAAAACACTGCCCCCCGCCCCTCCCTTCTCTCCCCCATCATCCAGTCGCTCACACTTATGGCCAGTAAAAAGTGGTGGGCCCTGGTCTCCCCTGTTCCGGCACCCCTGGATGAGAGTGGGAGAGGATGAAGAACTCATTTCAAATATAACTCCCCCCGCCCCTCAAAACAGCACAATTTGACAGAAACAGCAAAACATGCACCTAACCAACCCGGGCCAGTCACGCTGTGTTGTGTGTGACATTCCCGTCCTGGGGCGGTTTATGTCTTGGAGAATGTGAACCCTGCAGGCCTGGGTGTTTCTCTACGTAATGTGACCTCACTGCTCCTGATGAGAGCCATTGTTTGTAAATGTTTCAGGAGCAGACATATTTATCATTCATGGACAGACAGACATTTATTCATAATTAGAACTGGTGAAAAATGGCGGGGGTGGGGAGGGTCATGAAAATTGAAGAAGAAACCACTTCCTTCCCCCTTCCCCCCATATTCTTCAAACTTATTTGGAAATGTTTTTCATTATCAAATTTTTGTTTCGTTTTGGTGGGAAAAACTCCATGTTCTCTCTCAAGTGGGCAGAGAAATCCAAAATGTTTTTTTTAAAGAGGGAACTTATTTCAAATGATCAATGTAATCCAAAGTGGCATTTTTAGTTATAAGGTTGCATTGTCAGTGTAAAACCCTTTTGAACCAGCTCTGTTATTGTATAACAAGATGAGTTTACTTTTCGTGATGCATTGTTTGGGCCAGGTTTCCTTGGTCCTGGAAACACTTACATGCATGTTTAACTTTAATTACTGCTGTGAATAATTCCATTTCAATGGGACAACTCTGAGGTCGGGTTTACGCTACGGCCGTATATCGGTGTAACAATGTCTTTTCTTTCTTTTATATGTAAAAGTTCTTGAGAGGTTAAAGCAGGTAAAATACATGAACAGGTTCGGACAGTCCGAGTTTGTCCGTGCAAAGTGACAGCAGAGATGTGGGATCTGCTAGTTTTCCATAAGTCTCTCAGGGTTACCCAGGATAACTTTGGGGATCTCTGTCTCGCATCGGGAATGTTCCCTGAAAGTGTCCAAACAGCTCAGAGATACAGAACCATTCCCTGGATCCATTCTTATAGCTGTCTTCCCCGGAAAGCAGTCTGGCAAGTGTTCCTGTCAGCTCATTGCTAAGTTATCTGTCAAAACACTAGAGTTTTCAGGTGCCTAAGTAGCCCCTGGAATCAGGGTGAAATTATCCTCCCCACCACTATCAAAATTGGAAATGGTGCCCCGGAGTGCACGGTACCCTACCGTAGTTCCCCCGTAGGAACTGCATGAACAGGCAACTCTGCAAGTTATCTGCATGCCTCTGCACGTGACCCCCATGCCTCTCCATTTCCTTGGCCACATGTATCCTGTCCCCATGCTGGCGGCGAATCCAGAAAAAGAGGGAAAGAGCTCACCACTGCGACCACCTGAGGGAGGTGTTGGGTTGAGATCAGCTGGTCAAAGCAGGCAATAGGGACAGAATCTGAGACTTGAAGCTCCTCGAATGACCTCTGACCTTTCTAGACCTGCCCTTCAATGAGACACAGCGATTGTAAAGTTGAATGTGATCGTAACTAGACCCATTTGAAACCCTTCACCACACAAGACAAAGCCCGTAGGATTCATTATGAATTATTTATTTCTCCTCCCCTGGATTCCTGCAGCCACCAGCCACCTTGGAGCTTTCCCTCCTCTCTCCCAGGCTGGGCTCACTTGATGGCAGGAGCTCAGCGCAGGGTCCAGCTTTGCTCTTTCGCTTCCATTCTTCACGTCTTTGGGTGGCTGCATTGGCACCTGAGCAGCCGGATGGAAACACTGAGTCCTCTGTCTCGGCAGGCAGGCCCAGCCGCCAAAGCCAAAGACTCCCTGAGAACAGGGGGAGGTTCGCCTGAACTCTCAGGAGTGGCGGCTGGGCCCATAGGGTAGGGTTACCATATTTGAACTTTCAAAAAAGAGGACACTCCGAGGGTGGGGGGGGAGTTGTAGCCCTGCCCCCTATCTACTCCCTCCCACTTCCTGCCCCCTGACTGCCCCCCACAGAACCGCCAACCCATCCAACACCCTCTGCTCCTTGTCCCCTGATCGCCCCCTCCCAGGACCCTGCCCTCTATCTAAGCCTTCCGTCTCCCTGTCTCCAGCTGCCCCCTCCTTAGACCCCTCCACCCTAACTGCCCCCCTAGAACTCCACCCCCTACCTGTCCCCTGACTGCCCTGCCCCCTATCCGCACCCCCGCCCCCTGACAGACCTCCGGCTCTCCCACACCCAACCAACCACTCCCTGTCCCCTGACTGCCCCCACAGAACCCCCAACCCATCTATTCCCCCCTGCTCCCTGCCCCTGACTGCCCCCCCGAACCTCTGCACTGTCCACCCCGCCCCCGCTCCCTGTCCCTTGACTCCCCCGACCCCTCTTCATATGCTCACCCTCTGACAGGCTCCCCCCAGAACCCCTCACCCATCCAACCCCTCCTGCTCCCTGTCCCCTGACTGTCCCTTGGGACCCCATGCCCCTTCTCCAGCCCCCCCAGCCCCCGTACCCTGCTGCTCAGAGCAGTGTGTCTGGGGTGCGGAGCCAGACACAGTGCCGTGCTCCCCCGCAGAGCGTGCAGCTCCCCCTCCGCCCCCAGAGTGCTACATTGGGAGGGAAATCCTGGACCTTTTCAGAATTTTACAAATTCCTCCCGGAGGGCAATTTAGAACCCCAAAAGCCGGACATGTCCGGGAAACTCCGGACGCATGGTAACCCGACCACAGGGACTCCAGGATCTGCAGCTGCTGCCACCTGTATGGTGAATCCTCCGACTCATCACCAACCAGCTCTTCCCCATTCTCCAACCTGGCCCCACGGTCTGACCGTGCAGGAGAACAGAAACCCTTTGGGACAGCAGGAGAGTCTCCTCAATGCCGCCCTCTTCGCATGGCATCCCGCGGTCACCGTGAAACACGACTACCCTGCCCCCAGGAGTCTCTCAAGGAGCTGCCGGCGCAGTCACTGGGCACCCACTCGTAATGGTCTCGGGCAGTGGCATTGCAGAGGGAGCTGAGCAGACCGTCCCTTCTGTGACTTCCTGAATTGCTGCCAGGACGGATTCTCCTCTGCGCTAGGGAGAGTCCCCGAGGACAAGCAGCTGTGATGCGGGAGGGGGCAAGACAAGCACTCCCCCTGAGCCCTTGACTAGCAGGCAAGCAGGACTCTGGGAGCCAAGGGATCGATGTGTCTTGCTGGGAGAGCAGAGCTGGAGAGCAGAAAAGGGCATTGGAGGAATTGAAGAAAAATCAGTGTCATGGCCGGGTCATGGGCAGCCAGACCTCGTGGTCAGAGGCAGAGTCCACACTCACAAGACAGGAGTCGAGAGTCAGCTGGGTCAGGACACTGGAAGAGCAGAAGCAAAAGACCAAATTGTGTTCAGAACCTCAAGTCAGGTGAGTCACCCTGAGTCCGGATGCCAGGAAATCAAGCCTGGGGAGTGGGAGCAGGAACAGCCAACACACAGTCCAGAGCCGGGGAGGAGCTCGGCTGTTCAGACAGCTTCTTCTTCCTGCTGCTGGTTTAAGGAGGTCCTGGGGGCCGATTAGCTGCTCTGGGACTCTGCCAATAGGAGCCTCAAACTGGGTCTGGACTTCGTCAGTCCTAGGTAAGCAGTTTTTCGTAGGCTTGCAGGTGGCGTGCTGGAGGGTGGCTGCTCCCAGGAACCCTGCAGACCGGGGTTAATGACCCATGGGTCAGGACAGTGAGTGATCTCTCCCCGCTCAAACCTCCTGCACGAAACAGTCTCCAGGGTCCCGGATGCATCCTCTGAGAAGAAAAAAACACAGTCATGAGGACAAATAGGCTATGGAACAGGAGCCCCCTCTTTGTTGCAACAGCCCCAAGTGTCCAGAAGAGTGGACGGTTCTTACCTCCAGGAGATGCCTGGGATCTTCCATCTAAGCCTCAAGGGGACCCCTGTTGCTTGGTCTGACAGGAGGAGATCATCTGTCCCCACTGCTCCCTGCGCTGGGCTGGCTGCAGCACACATCTGTGTAAGAGGCTGGGCCAGAGAGATGTTACAATCAGGGTCCAGGCACCCCAGAAGGAGAACAGAGGCTCTGAAACCAGAAGACGAAGCAATCAAATCAGCGGATTCGACAGAGAAGTTTTCTACCCTACAGGGACATCAAAGAAGGTCTGTTAGGAAAGCTGAGATGTTAGTCTGGAAACTGCTAAGATAAACATTGTGACTTATTAAGATTCAATTTTAGTCACTACAAAGTGTGTTGTGTTTTGTGTGTCTCTTTGAAATGTGTCTCTTTCTCTTGCTTAGTATCACTTAAATCTCTTCTTTGTTACTATGCTTCCCAAACCACCTCAGTGTTGTGTGTTCCAGTGAAGTGTGAGTCTCCAGCCTACCCAACAGGCTGAGCTGTGCCCTGTCTCTCTGAAGGTAATGAATAATTTCTGAGCGGTGCTGGGCCCAGAGTCCAAGGGCAGTTCACCAGACATCTCGTGGGAAGCCCAAAGAGACCAAAGGAGCAGGAGAGATTCCGGCCCCACTGACCCATGGGAACTTGCCACAGAAGAGCCTACACAGGGCTCCAGACACAGCCACTTTGGGTGTGTACCAGAGTTCACTCACCGCTAGATGCTGGCCAGGCCTCGTGTCATTGCTTTCTCGCTGGGCTAGCAACCCCGCTGATACTCACTCTTGCAGTTTGTCGGCTGGGAACTCAGCCGACCAACCAGGTGACTGTTCTTTACTCCACTCCTTCCTGGGTCGTGCTCCTTGCAAACAAAGTCCCAAAATGTCTTGAACAGAAACAAGGCCTTCCACCCTCGTGGGGAGTTCTTCCTCAGCCTGATTTCGATTCGGCCTGCCCTTCTTGGGTTTCTATGGTCTTCTATGTCCCCTTCCTTAGGGATGGTGAGAGAAGCCAGTCCTACCCTGGACTCCAGGGTTTGGCCCAAAGCCGTCTACTGAACAGCTCGCTCTGCTTCTGGACTTTTGCTGCTGTTTTCCCTTCTTTCCTCTCCGTTGGGGCTCACTTGGTCATCATTTGGCTTAGCCCCAGGCTAGGCAGCCATAGGCCAAGCCACCCTGTTAGATACCCTCCTCCTTCCAATCCGCTCCAGCCCGGCTGACAGGTTTGCTGAGGGGATGGTGAAACCCCATTGCTGATCAGAAGAAGGTCAGAGTCTGTTCTCTAGGAGCTGAAGGTCCATTTGTCCTGCTGCGGGAAGTGGAGCTGGAGAGCGGAGATGTTAGGTGAAAGAGACTGCATGATGGAGTTGGAGACTGAGGGACGGGAGCCTCCTCCCAGAAACGCTCCCAGGAGAACAGGTTTGAGGAGGAGTTCTCTAGGGAGCCTCTTGCTTGGAAAAAAACAAGGGTGGCACATTGATGAAGATGTCTCTGTCCCAGGGATGGGGGAAGCTCCCAGCCAGGCTATGCAGCAGGGATCCCATTTCTCCCCCAAGAAACCCATTTTGCCCAAAGAAGTCAATGGCTCTTACCTCCAAGAGGGAGCGGGCTCTTCCCTCTCAGCCTCTTTGAGAACTACCACTGCTTGGCTTTTTTAGGATAAGGGACCTGTCCCCACTGCTCCCTGAGGTGCTTCAGCTTCTGACTGCACCCATCTGGGAGGCTGTCACATATGCCAGGGCCTAGAAGACATGCAGGGAGGAGGCTCCTCTTCATGTCAGACTCTGAGAGCCCAGAGAAGGGCCAAAGGAAGAAAAAAGGGCAGGAGATGAAGCTTGCCCGGAGCCTCTGTCCCATCCTCACCTCCTCAAATGTGGAGCTTCCTGAGCTTCAGTTGGGCAGACAGTCTGTAGCCCTGACACAAAGGTCCTTCTGCGCCATATGGGGCAGGAAGATCTCTGCCTGGGAGCACCGGAAATGGGATGGGGGTGAGATCAAGGAAAGAGGGGAGGGATATGGGTGTGAGGGAAAGAGCTCCTGCCCCAGATGAAGGAATTTGGGGGGCCGAGGGAAGGACACAGCTCCACAGAGAGGAGAGAGAGTTCCTGTGAGTGCCAGGGGCCTCCATTTGTGCTTCCACTAGCCCCCCATTTACAGTGAGACAGAGCAGTACCTGCAGCAGGGAGCGGGACTTGCTGAACAGGGAGGGGAACCTTGAAGAGCATCAGATGAACCACAGCCCTTGCAGCGCCTCGGGCATCTGGTGCAAGTGCCGGATGATGTGAAGCTGGCCCATGACCTTGGCTGTGACATCCTCATGCTGCAGGGGAATGAGAACATGTCAGAGACTGAGACACTCCCCAGGAATCAGGGAGGATGAAGGGCACCTGGAACCAGTGCCATCATTTCCACCCAGCAGCTGCTCATGTCTGAGTGGTGGATTCACCCTCCTGACCCCCAGGATGGAGGCTTGCTGTCCTCTCTAGTGACCTCCAGTGCCAACCCCCCTCCTTGTCGGGTGAGCTCCTGCCACTTCCCCATCAGTGCCCCGACAGCTGTTCCACCTCCAACCCACCTGGGGACACCGCTCAAGTTCGGAGAACCCTCTCCTCCACCCCCACCTCCATCCCCACCCAGGTAGGGCAGGGAGGGGGCTCTAGAAGGGTGGCGGGGGGAGGGAGGGATTCTGGCAGCAGTGAAGTGGGATGGGGAGAGCTTGAGACCTTTCCCCAAGACACCCCAGTGCCAAAACCTGAAACCACAGGATGGCAGCCCTGGGGAACGGGACAGGTCAGGAGCCCCTGACGACTGAATCCTCCCAATCTCTCAAGAGTGGGTCCAGCCCTACCAGCAGCAAGACCCGCTTCCCATGCCCATGTGCCTCAGTCAGTCACCATCACCAGTCAGTCCTTGGCCTCCCAGGATGCCAGGGATGGGAGCAACTCTCGATGGTGGCTCGGGTGACATGGACACTAGGCCGTGGGGAAATGGGTGCAGCTCTGTGGGGCAGGAAAGGTTCCCAGAGGGCACTTAGGGGACTCAACTGTCCTTCCCAGGAGTGATAGCAGAGCACCACATCCGAAGAACAGAAGTCCATGAAGGCCAGAAGTCCCCACTAGGCTCCTTGCTACCAGGCCAGCGAATGGCGAGAGGATGGGAAGGAGGCCCTGGGCCCCACCCCAAGCTTCTGAGTCGAATGCAGCTGCTTACCGTGACCCCCATCAGTTGCTGGGCTTCCCCCAGGAGGGAGTAGACCAGCACCAGCCCAGCCTGGCTGACACGCAGCAGGGGGTCGTGGATGGCCAGCAATGCTGTCTGTACGAAGGATCTTCTCTGCCCGACGGAGAAGAATTTTCCAAAGACCTAAAACCAAGAGGACATGAGGCTCGAGCAGATTGCCCAGAGCCAGCCTCCAAGTCCTGGCGGTACAATGGCATCTCGTGCCCCAAAGGGTGGGGAAGAGAGCTGCTGTGGCCAAGGCACTTCATTCCCTAGGAGGCTTTCAGGGTCCCAGGGCTCAGGGAAGCCCCTTTATTAAAAGGTGGCAGATGCTGAGGGACCAAAGCCTCCAGTGGCTCTTTTGGGAAGGCAATTTATGGCAGGGGCCAGGATGGGCTGGAAATGGATCTCTAATGTGTGTGAGCAGGCCCACTCTGCTGTGCAGGGCACAGAGACGACAGGGGACCCTGTCTTGCTTCCAGCAGAGAGATCTCCTGCACCTCAGCGGCTAGAGGAGTGTGCGTGTGTTGTTACGGGGGGAGGGGGTTGGAGCTGACAGACCAAAGGTCTCTTCCCCCAGCTAAGTGATTTCTCTAGTTGCTGGCTATGGCCTCTGCAGCTCCTTGGTTTCTTCAAGGGGAATCCAACCTGCAGCCTGACAAGAACACGGAGACTCCTGGCCCAGTCCTAGTGTGGGACCTTTAGCACCAGCGTGTCCCACTGGTTGCTGGATGAGGAACTCTGAGCTGGAAATAAGGAGCGGGCTCTTTTCCTGTCTCCAGGAGGCATCCACTGCAGGGAACCCAGCCAGCCCCACTCCCTGAGCTGTGTCATGCCCTGGCACAGTGCCCTTACCTCCCCCACTCTGGCTGTGTTCTTGTAGCCCAAGAGCCGGCTGTCCTGGTGCCAGTCATAGCACCAGAGATCTTCCGCCTCATGTATGGTCAGGCCTGGAAGAGAGAGAGAGAGAGACTTTTCTCCTCATTCTGGTTGCAGTTTCTGTGTCCTTCCAAGCCCATTGGTGGCTGCACAGTGGAGTGGAGAAGAACAGAGGCAGAGAGAGATTTGTCCTCCGGCTGGGGTCAGTCTGAGAGAAATGGTCTGAGGTCCCATTATCAACCTGTGGTCACTCTCAGTCCCGTATTGGGTTCCGTGTCCCAGCTGGGTTCCTTACCCCTCTGTTGGAGCAGCAGTTGGTAGAGCCGGTAAGTCCCCTCCCTGGCCTGCCGGCTGATGTCCTTGTCTGGCTCACTGACAAACAGAGCCAGCTGGGCCACATGGTGACCCATCCGAGGGAACTCGGCTGAGATCTAATGGAAGGGAGAGCAGAGGGGACTCCATCAGCATTTTCCTCTCAGCTCCCTGTCCTCCCTGGGCCAGAGGGCTCCTTTCTCTTAGCCCCTCTGCAGGAGATGCTGGGGGAGAGGAGCTTGAGATCGACCCTTCATTTGCTCTGCTGCCAAGGGAGCCCGCAGCTGCTTTGGGATGCCAAGCAGGGGCTGGAGCATGGGCCCCTTAAAGGCCCAGGGACAACACTGAACCAGGACAAGAAGAACTTGACTCAAGCCTAGCTCAGTCCTGCTCTGACCCTGCCTCCCTATGAAGAACCCTCCTAAGCCACAGCCCCGGCAGCAGCAGCAGATCCTGCAGCCCACTGGAGCCAGCCCGCCTCCGCCTGGAGCCAGCAAGCTGGGCTCGGAGCCCACTTACATCAAACTCAGGGAGGGTGACTGTGTATCTCAGCAGGGCTGTGCTGCTCCTGATAGCCCTGGCTCGCTCCTGCGACACCCTGGACACGACCCA
The DNA here is from genome assembly GCF_965140285.1 of Lepidochelys kempii. Taxonomy (NCBI): domain Eukaryota; kingdom Metazoa; phylum Chordata; order Testudines; family Cheloniidae; genus Lepidochelys; species Lepidochelys kempii. The sequence goes on along the minus strand of NC_136393.1, from coordinate 42,975,236 downwards.
GAGGTTGACATGCTGTGGGGAAAGGAGGCAGGTCAGACTCAGTGGCCAGCTGCTCCTGCTTTGCAAATGAGCCCCATGCCCCCAGCCCCAGGGGCCTGAGACATTCTGCGCAGGGGGCAATAGCTGAGTCCTTGATGGCAGAGCTTTAGAAGGGGATTCTTTCCCCCAGGACGCAGCTTGTACCCTTCAGGTCACAACTTCTCAGAGTCTCTCTAGACTGGGACAATGTTCGCGGTCGGGGCTGGTCCCATCCTCCCAGAACTCCTGATTCCTGAACAGTTCACCAGAAAGAAGATTGAACCCTTGGCCCTTCCTTGCTATGCAAATCCTTGGGGGGATGTAGGGAGTGACTGAGAGCACAATCCCCCCAGGAATTTCAGAGCACATCAGAGGGAAGGGCTGATTCCCTGGGCTCCTCCTCTTTCTCTAGGAAGGAGCATGTGCCTCTTCTCTGAGAACCATCTCCCCAATCTCATGGGCTCTGTGTGTTGGAGGGGTGGGGGAAGGGTGGGTTTTCAGACTCTCACTCCCCAAGACAGCCAGGAGCCCTGTGCTTAGTGCTCAGCAGAACCAGGCAGAGCTCTGGCTTGGAGTCCCAGCTCCTTCCTCTGTCCCTCAAGAAGGAAGGACCTGACACTACATTGCACTGACCTCCCCAACCAAGGACGGCCCACTGGGGACCCAGCTAGGAGGACAGAGTAGAAAATGCATCTTCCAGTCTCTCCTTACCAGTCCCCCAGAGAGTTACGGTCAAATGGGGCTCACCTCCAAGATGAAGTGGAGCCTGTCTGTGTCTGGGGACTCTGCCAGCAGGTTCCCCAGCATGGCATCCAGGACCTCTGGGATGACTTTCTGCAGAGTCTGCAAAGCATGGGTCAGAGTTAGGGAACCTGGGCCTACACGTGCCACAGGATGGGAAGAGGAGTCTCTGGGAAGCACTGGGGAGACTCCCAAACACATCTCCCGGCCTCTCTCCTTCACATCCCACTGCAGGCAATTTGCAAGAATTGATGACCCCTGGACCTTTAATCCATGAGCTTAGCAGGTCTCTGCAGAGGGCCTTGTAGGCAGAAGAGTATGAAACAGCCAAGTTGCTATGGATGGAACCTGGGCTTCTGGGCCAAACACGGCTTAAGAAAGAAAGAAAGAAAGAAAGAAAGAAAGAAAGAAAGAAAGAAAGAAAGAAAGAAAGAAAGAAAGAAAGAAAGAAAGAAAGAAATCCCCCAGGGAGGGGTAATCTCTTCCCTGCTGGAGGGAAGGATCCAACCCTGCAGCTTGTTCCATCTCTGCTACCCCACCCCGAAATCTGGAGCTCCAGCGAATCAAGGGAGCAGGGACCAAGGACTACTCTGGAAGAGGAGGAGGATGGAGGAGGAGGAGGTACCTGGATGCCGGTGGTGTCCTTCTCCGTGCCCAGGGTGAAGACGGAGTGAAGGGCAGCTCGCAAGAGGTGGGTCTCTAGGGCTGGCTCCAGGGCAGGTTTCATGGTGCTGGCAAGAGAGAGGAGCTGGTATTAGACTGCGCAGTATGGGGGTGGGACTGTCGCCAACACGGACACCAAGCCACAGGGATAGAGGCACAGGCTGGCGAGAACGGAAACTGAGGCACTTAGCTAGGGAATGACAAGGCCAAGGTGTCCCAGACAGACAGTGGCAGGACAGGAAAGCTCCTGTTCACTGGAGCCTGCTGCCCCTCCTGTATCTGAGCCCAGGAGTGAGCCCCTCCCCAAGGCCCCTGTCATGTGATGGGAGTGAAAAGAAGAGCCCCGCCAGGAGAAAGTGAATCTTCCCACCCCACCATCTCTGCCAGAGGCGCCACTCTTGGGAGGTGACTTGGGAGGGGCAGTGAGGGTGACTCCCAGCCTTGGGCCTGATCAGCAGTGGGGTTAGGGGAGTCGGCGGGGTGGGGGGTGGGGCTGTCTCGGTACCAGAGGTAGCCCACTGCAGCCAGGGAGTGGGCGAGGACAGCGCTGGGTGACGAGTCATCGGGAAGCTCCTCGATGAGCTCCTGTGAGACGCGAAGGAGACAAAGGAGCATGTGAGATTCAGGCCCAACTGACACCTCCCAGTGAGGAGATGACACAGCCAGTGCCCCACATGGCCAGCAGGATCCCCCACCGCCTCCCACTCCCTTCCTGCCCATCCGACTTGTCCCCCTTCCCGGATTCCTGCCCAGCTCGCTCCCAATCCCCTTCTCTCCTCCTCCCTGTCAAAACTGCCCCCATTCAGCCCCATCCCGACGACCGAGCTGGGACCCTGAGATTCCTTGTCCCACACTCTGAGCTGCCCCCCAGCCCCACAATTCTCCCCCTCCCTCCAGCTGCCGTATGGCGTGTCTCACTCACCACGATCCTCTTCACCACAGCCGCCTTGCAGCAGCGCGGCTCCAGCGTGTCCTCCCCTCTCTCCCATGCAGCCAGACATGCGGGGTAGACGGCCTGAAGGAACAGGAGCTGCTGCCCCTCATCCTGGACCCACCAGGAGTGGGGTATAGTGAGAGAGAACCTGTTAGCTAGGGACCTTCCTGCCCCACCCACACCATCTCCAGGGCTCAGGCCTCAATGGGGGATTGTGGGGACCCGCCTATTCTCCAAATCCCCCACCACTCCTACGCAAGCAGGATCAGGAACTGGGACAGTGCCTGTGGGGGGAGAGGACCTCGGCTGTTGTGGGACAAACACCCCCATCTTGGGGGTCCCACATCATGGATGTAAAAGGGCCCCATTAGGGGTGGTGGATCAGGAGGGACAAGACCCTCGGCAGGGGGTGGGGATGCTGGGAAGGGACAGGGCAATCTTGGTTCCAGCCCAGATGGGGAGCATTTGTACCTTATCTCTGCACTGGAGCTGCTCTCGGATGACTTTGAGAGCAGCTTCATCTTTGGCCACGTCCACCCCTTCCTCCTGCTCCGAATCCAGGGGGGTCCCTGCACCAGGGAGGGAAGGACAGGGGCGTGGTGGGCAGAGCAGGATTCAAGACCCCCCTTCCCACCTCAGGCACCCAGGGCAGATCGGGCCCCAAACCTCCCTCTCAGGGATGCCTTCAGCCCCCAACAGGTGCCGTAGCCCAGAGCAGAGCCCCCCTCCCCTGCCCAGGACTCCAGGGGAGGTGCCGATTCCCCCGGCCCCGGAGCAGCAAGGACCAAAGTGGCAGCAGCTCTTCACACCCCCACCCCCAAGTCCCCGTGGGGAAGGGGCAGCTGTGTGACGGCCGCTGCTCTCAGTGGGGTTCGCGTGGCTCAGGCCAGACTCCTGGGCTGGGGACCCCCCCGCATATCACTGGGAGAGCGTCTGGGCCCAGGGTGTTCACATCCCGTCCTCACCCCTCCCGGAGCCCAGCCTGGCTCCTCACCTGGAACAAAGCAGTGGCCTCCATCGGCCTGGCTGCTGCCAGAGGCACAGGTGCTGCCGCTGTCCCAGGCTGAGCTGCCGGTGCTGGGACAGGGACCTTCCACCTCCTGGCCGGCGGGGGCTGGAAGGTCCTCAGAGACCGGGCAGGGCGATGCCTCCTGATGGGAACGAGGGCTGGGCTCCTGGGGCCGCTGCTGCCCACACAACCAGCCCCAGAGCCACCCTGCCCGGCGCCCCTCCTGGGCTGGGTCCTGTCTGCCAAACCGCAGCCTGGGCCAGCTCCACTGGGGCCTGGTCGGGGCCTCTCCCAGCTCGGCGCCTGCGCCGGGAGCCGGGGTCCTTTTCCAGAAGGCCGGGCACTTCCGCCGTCTGGCCTGGACGGGACCTGCTTCCCCGCCAGCGGGGACGCAGGGCTTGCTCTGCCCCTTGGGAAGATGGCAGCTGCTTCCCTCAGGCTCTGGGGCCACCTGCAGAGCCTTCCTCCGCAACATCCGCAGGAGCCTGGCCATCCTGGAACCGAGCGGGGAGCAGGTGTGAGTCTGGGCTCAAGGCAGCCTTTCATTCCTGGGCCTTTTCTGTCCCTCCTCCTCCCTGCTCCAACCACAGCCGCCCCCTCTGCCCCCACAGGAGTGCAGGGAGTGCCATCTACACACACGGGCAGGAGTTCATTGCATGATCTGCTCCCAACGTTCCCCCTCATAATCCCTGCTGCTGCAATATCCAGGAAGTCTCATCCTTTTCCAGCAATGAGGTCAGTCCCAAAGACCATCGGTTACTCTGGACAAGCAGCCCCCTCCTGTCGTCCCAGGCCACTCTCCCGCCCAGGCTAGAGAAGGAACAGAACTCAGGCGTCCGGACTTCTCCTGGGAAAAGACCCTCGGCACAGGAAGCACAGGGCCCTCCTCATTCCCCATTGATTTCCAGACTCAGCAGCTCACAGGGTCTGGCCCAGTTCAGAGACTCTCAGCCTGGGGAACAGTGTCCCACAAGGGAAGGGCTGGGAGCCCCACTGCTGGAACCTTTCCAAACACACTGGAGACGGCTCTGGAGAAGCCCCTGCCTGGCATAAGAAGGAGGGGCTCTTGGGGGCTGTTTGCAAAGGAAATCCCCCTTTGGAGATAGTCTCTCCCCGTTTCTGCCTCTCCCCAGACAGACAGGGGAAGCCACCGAGGAACCCGAATGCCACTCACTTGCTCTCAGTGATGGGATAATGGATGGCGGATGTTCAGGGTCAGCAGACGTCCCTCGCCCTCCTCCTCACTCTCCAAGCCCAAGGCAGGCTGGAGAGGGTGGTGACCTCAGGAGTTACCCTGCCCAGCCAGCAGGCAGGGTGATGACACGAGGGCGATCGACTGGCTGTGAAAACAAGAGTCTGTCTGATTGCCAAGGGACGGAGAAACTCAGCCAGCAGCAGGGGGGTGCAGAACACGGCCCTAGGGCAGAGGTGACAGCGCCTCCGGGATCCTGACATCCCAGCACTTTACACACCTTCCTGCAGCCTCCCAAACCCACTGGGCTGTAGCGATGGGACCCCAACCCTACTGACGGCAAACGGACTCAGCTACCAGCTCAGGGTCACACCGAGTGTCAGAGCCATGGATGGATCCCTTCACTAACCACGGCCGCACACTCCCTCCCACAGCTGGCAATTGCAACCAGGCCCTAATGTCTGGTCCCCCTGCCTTTGAGAGGGAGTGTCACTCCTGCTTCCATTGCTGCCTATTGATCTGTGGGACTTTGGGCAAGTTGCTCCCCCTCTCTATGGCTCTCTGGGACTCACATCCCTGAATGGACTTTAAAAAAGACAATGGTTAAAGTTTGGCCCCAACTAGTTCTTGTTTCTCAAGACTAGCCATTTTAGCAAAGTTTAGAATTCTTGACATTCAACACCTGGAAACATCCCTTTCTCCTTCGCAGATGGCCTTAACATCCCTTATCTCACCCAGGCTCCCTGCTGCCTGGAGTTAGAGAATTGACCCTGTTCCCATTGGACCTACCCAAGGTGTCACACAGCAAAGCGGTGACGGAGCCAGAAAGAGAAGACAACAGTCCTGATTCCTGTTCTGACTAACAGACAACAACCCGCCAGAGGCAGGATAAAGCCCAGGAAATCAGATGTGAACATTTTCATGGAAACCGTTTTCTGTCAGAAAATCCATTCAGACAAAACCACTTTGTTTCTTGAAATCATAAGAAGTAGGATGAAAATTCTTTGCAAAAATATTTGTTTCCAAAACAAGAGCATCTCCTGTTTGTCACAGTGCAGTCAACTGTTTCGTCGTACACAAAGGGGACACACTATGATCTAGCAAATAGAAAAGGAGTACTTGTGGCACCTTAGAGACTAATGAATTTATTTGAGCATAAGCTTTCGTGAGCTCCAGCTCACTTCATCGGATGCATCTGTAGCTCACGACAGCTGTAGCTCACGAAAGCTTATGCTCAGGTAAATTGTCCTCCTATTCTTTTTGCAAATACAGACTAACACGGCTGCTACTCTGAAACCAACTATGATCTAGAAAATTAGATGAGATGCTTCAGTCTGAGCTAAGTAGTTGCTGCTCTTCACAATTTCAAAAGAATAAAATACAAATAAAAGAGAATATTAGGTCATAATCAGATATGGCTCAGTGTGATCGGACACCGCCTAGTCTGCACTGCTCCGAGTGACACTCTTCAGTGGATCCCCAGCATCCACCCATGGCGAGGTAGGTGGGAGAGGATTGTTATTCGTACTTGACAGAAGGAGAAACGAAGGCTGAGAAAGGAGCAGGGACTTGTCTTAGCTGATGCAGCCAGTCAGTAGCAGAATTGCTCTCAAATGAGCTACAGACCAGCAATTGTTCCTAGTAATTATGCAGCAATTATTTGAGAAGAATTGGAATGTTCAAGAGGATCATGAACTGCTCCGAGACAATGAATGGAGAGCAGCATCCACATTGGTCAGACATATAACTGGTTGTGGCTTATTTGCTTGGTCATAAAAGAGAACAACAAAGACCAGATTTTCCTCCCTGTCAATAGCCCCCTCCTCAGCTGATCAAGGTTGAGACTTTGAAGGGTGGGAGGCTAAGGGTTCTCATCAAATAGCCCAAAGAATGGCCCTGATCACCACCGAGGCAATCACTCTCGGAGCCCTATTCCAGTCTCCTCTCTGTGAGGGCCTCCCAGAACCCACCCGGCCCCCGCTCCACACACAGAACACCTGGTGGTGGGAGGAGAGCAGAGGAAAAGGACAACGAAAGCAAGAAGAGAAAGGTAGGAGGGACAGAGGAAAGGGAAAACAAAAAGGAGAAACCCCAATGTCCCCAGTGATTCTAAGGGACAAAGTCCTAGGTCGGAAATAAAATACTGCCCCCACAATCTAATGTTTTCCTTTCCTAAAAATCAGCCGGCACCTGATGGATCAGACTGAACAGGTTCCAAACCTCTCCGAGGCTCTTACCTTCTATACAGGGACGTCTGTTTTTGAGCAAAACCACTACAAGAAAAGGAGAAAACTCCAAAGAGGGTCCTCCTTGCGCTCACGAACGTGAAAGTGAATGCTCTCTCAGTCCTCCAGGAGAGACCTCGAGAAGGAGACGTGCTGAAGCAAAGCCACAGGGATCTCCGAGGTTGCACCTGTCCTGCACCCCTGTCCTGCCTGGCTGATGTCAAGATCTCTCTGTGAGATCATCGCCTCCCCGCCACCTTTGTCCAATAGGCTGAGGTCCTGCCAAAGGCCCTTGTGATGTCACTGCCACACCCACCCCTCCCCTGCAGTGCTGATGTCCTGCCCCTGTCCAGCCACACTGGATGTTTCAGCCGCTTCCCCGGGATCACCCCACGCAATGTCACTTCCTTGTGGGGTGACACTGACTACACAGTAGAACACAGAGGTTCTTCCCCAGGCCGCAATTAGGTTTTCACAAGTTAGTTGACTTTATGGCCAGAAGCAACCGTTAGAGCATTTAATCTGATCCCCTGCGTATCCTAAGGCCTCCTGTATATCAGAAGAGCTGGGCTTTTCTTTTACTCAAATGTTTTCCAGAAAGGCATCTAGTCTTTATTCGAAGAGATCAAGAGATGGAGAATCCATCATTTCTCTTGATAGTTTGTGCCAATGACAAATCACCCTCTTACAAATCCGGGTCTTATTGTCATTATACTTTTTCTGATTTCTGCTTCCATCCATGGGGTCTTGTCATGCCTTTCTCTGCTACATAAAAGAGCCCTTTTATACTCAACATTTTCTCTCCATGAAGTCAAGCAACTCACCTCTCATTTGTCTTTTGTGTATACTAAACAGATTGAGCTTTTTCAATGTCTCATTAGAAGGCATCATCCCGAATCTTTTCTGTACCCTCTCCAATTGTTTTAACATAATATTCAAAATGTGGACACAAGAACTGGATTCAACATTCCAGCATCAGTCTCACCAATGCTCTTTCACTTCCCTTTCCATTCTCACTACTCTATCCAGCCAAGAATGGCTTTAACCTTTTTTACCACAGTTTCATATTGACAGACCATGCTGAGCAGCTCGTCCACTATGGCCCCGAAATCCTTTTCAGGGTCAATGCTTTCCAACGGATCGTCCCCCATTCTGTAGGGTGCCACCTGACTCCTTTGTTACTGAAGCTATGGGGTTGCATTTGGCTTTATTAAAACCTAATTATTTAGTAAGTATTTTAGAAGAACTAGCCCATTAGAGAGAGAATCGTGAATTACTCAAAGACAATGAATGGAGAACAGCGGCAAGAGCAATCAAATACATGTTTGGTTATGGCTTATTTCCTTGGTCTTAAAAGAGAGTAACGAGGACCTGAGTCTCCTCCCTCACAATAGCCCCAAACTCCCCCAATCAGCACTGAGACTCTGAGAAGCACAAAGCTGAGAGTCCTCACCAGATGTCCCAGGCCACCACCGGAGGGAGTCACTCTTAGAGCACCATTCCAGCCACATGTCTTTGGGAGGGCCTCCCGCAATGAGAGTTGGAGTGCAACCCCCCATCCCCAACTCTACAGGCACAGACAGGTCCTGGTGGTGAAAGGAAAGCAGGGGAAAAGGACAAAGATGCAAGAGAAGACAAGAAAGGAGGGAGAGGCAGGAAAAGGGAAAACAAAAAGGAGAAACCCCAATGTCCCCAGTAATTCTAAGGGACAAAGTCCTAGGTCGGAAATAAAATGCTGCCCCGACAATCTAATGTTTTCCTTTCCTAAAAATCAGCTGGCACCTGATGGATCAGACTGGTCAGGTTCCAAACCTCTCTGAGGCTCTTACCTTCTATACAGGGACGTCTGTTTTTGAGCAAAACCACTACAAGAAAAGGAGAAAACTCCAAAGAGGGTCCTCCTTGCGCTCACGAATGTGAAAGGGAATGCTCTCTCAGTCCTCCAGGAGAGACCTCGAGAAGGAGACGTGCTGAAGCAAAGCCACAGGGATCTCCGAGGTGGCCCCTGTCCTGCACCCCTGTCCTGCCTGGCTGATGTCAAGATCTCTCTGTGAGGTCATCGCCTCCCCACCACCTTTGTCCAATAAGCTGAGGTCCTGCCAAAGGCCCTTGTGATGTCACTGCCACACCCACCCCTCCCTTGCAGTGCTGATGTCCTGCCCCTGTCCAGCCACATTGGATGTTTCAGCTGCTTCCCCTGGATCACCCCACGCAATGAGCGTTCATTGTGGGCTCAAGCCCAACACAGTAAAACGTCAGAGGCTTCTCCCCATGCTACGCTCAGTTTTTCATAAACTAGCAGACTTTATGGACAGAAGAGACAGTTAGAGCATGTCATCTCACCCCCTGCCTATCACATGCTTTCTGTAGAGCATAGTAGCTAGTTTTTGACTACACACGTTCCAGAAAGCCATCTAGTCTTCATTAGAAGACATCAAGAGGTGGGGAATTCCCACCACTTCCCTTTCTAGTTTCTTCCTTTGGTGATTCATCCTCACGGTTGAATATGTGTGCCCTCTTTCTAATATGAATTGGTCTCTTTTGAGTTTCCAGCCACTGGGTCTTGTTATTCTTTTCTCTGCTAGATTAATGAGCCCTTTCATACCCGATATTTTCTCTCCATGAAGTCACTTCAACGACGTCACCTCCTGATCTTTTTGATCATCGAAACAGGCTGAGCTCTTTCAATAGCTCACTCGCAGGCATTTTTCTCCAGCCCACAAAACGTTTCATTGCTTTTTGCTGCCCCATCTCCAATATTTCCAAATCTTTTTTCAAAGGTGGACGCCAAAACTGGATGCAGGATTCCATGATCAGTCTTCCTCATGGTGTGTCACCTCCCTATGCTCCTCACTGCTCTTTTCATACATCTAATGATGGCTTAGCCCTGTTCACCACAGCATCACCTTGGGTGCTCATGTTCAATGGCTTGCCTAGCATAGCCCTAAATCCTCTTCACACTCAGTGCTTTCCTGGATACACTTCCCCACTCTGTAGGTGTGGCCTACATGCTTTGTCGCTAGCTATAGGACCCTTCATTTGGTTCTTTTCCAACTTGTTTTCTTTGAATGGCTCCAGCTTACCAAGGGATCCGATTGCTCTGTGTCGCTGCCCTTTCCTCATCATTAATTACCACTCTGCTACTATTTTATCACCCACCAATGTTAGCAGAAGTGAAATTTTATTTGGGTTGCGGTTCATTGATATTTATTTTCAAGAAATAGTCCTTGAGAGCCTCTTCATATCCCTCGTGCCCATAACCTGCTCCACACAGCACAGTGAGAAAAGGCCGCCCAGCCCAGCTCTGCCCTAGGGGCTAAGCACAGAACAAACGTAGGAGCTTGTGTCATCCATAGCTTCAGAACAACATGTGGGGGTCATCAGCTTACAAAGACACTCTAGACCGGTAGCGTAGACAGGCCCCAAATGTATCTAAGTGTCCCGCCTTGCAAAACAGGAGAGAAAAAAACATAACCTTGAGTAGCTTTATTTTATAGTCGTGGAAACTGAGGCACACAGAAGCAAAGAGATTTGCTCATGGTCAAAAAGTCAGGAATAGAAAATGGCCCATCTGCTGATAGTCAGTCCTGGGCCCTAGCCGTGTTTGTCCTGGCTTCTCTGCTTCAGCTCCAGTAACAACCCGAGTTGAGGTTTTCTTCCTCTCTGTGTCCTTTAACTTCACGTCACTGGAGAAGAAAGATTGTTTCTGACCAGCTGGGTCTAATGCTTAAAAACCTTAATTTTTTTCTTTCGCTAGGATAACGCTGGGCATTTTCTCTCATTCACTTTCCTTTGGAATAATTTCAATCCAGTCCAAAGGATTTCCTCTTCCATTGTGTCTTCAGCACCTTTCCTAGCAAACAGTTACTGTTCAAGCCCAGGTTTCCAGTTTCAGGCTGTCCCAGGGTGAGATGGCCATGAAAGGGGTAGTAGCTCAACTGAACCTATCCCCAGGTGAAGGGAATAAGTGCAGGGGTCACATGAGAAGGAGCAGGATGTATCTAGGGTCCAGGCCTGTTGGGCGATATAAGAACAGCCTGTGCTCAGCCAGGAGAGAGACCCGCAATGGGGGCAGGCCTGGGAGGGGCTTGGATAGTCCTTTCAAGTCAGTTTCGGTACACATTAGGGGATGGAACAGCCAAGCTGCTAGGGTTGGGAGCTGGGCCTCCTGGCAGTGTCCAGGAACGAAAGCACAGCACCTGCCAGGAGGGGAGTCCCCACAGAGGGACACCGTCATCTCCCAGGAAGGGAAAAGGCTCTCACTGCCATTTCTTAACCTCATGGGGTGTTCTCCTGCTCCGCCAACCCCACCCCTATTTCAGCATCTCCAGGTGCCTGAGGGAGCAGGAACCAGAGGCCATCCTGCAGCTGGGACAGAGATGGAGGTTGATGACCTACCTGCCCGTGGTGACCATGGTGCAGGACAGCCCTCAGGACATGCAAATGCAGCTCCAGATCTACAGAATGCAGCTTCCCTTTGCTGGCACGAGACCTTGCAGGTTGCGGGGGGTGAGACAGGCACTAACTTTTGGTAACCCTCAGTGGGATCAGAGGGTAATGGTTTGTAGAAAGTGGTGTTGGAGAGCGTTACAAAAACTAGGCAAGCCATTTACAACACACACTTTGTTTCTCTACAAAAGAAAAAGGACACTAAACTCTCTAAACTACTACATGCCACAAGGGGCTACAACAGTGGTTCTCTTAACGCACCCACCAATATTGTTAATGTATCCACCCATACTTTTAGCCCAGCAGAAGAATCTGTCCTATCTCGGGTCCTCTCCTTCTGCCCCTCCACCCCCATGAATATGATACCGTTCTGTGGTGACCTAGAATCCTATTTTCGACGTCTCCGACTCAAGGAATATTTCTAACACACCTCTGAGCAACATACTAACCCACAGAGACCTTCCTACCAAGACGACAAAAAGAAGGATTCTGGGTGGACTCCTCCTGAAGGTCGAAACAACAGACTGGACTTCTACAGAGAGTGCTTCCACCGACGTGCACGGGCTGAAATTGTGGAAAAGCAGCATCACTTGGCCCATAACCTCAGCCGTGCAGAACACAACGCCATCCACAGCCTCAGAAACAGCTCAGACATGATAATCAAGAAGGCTGAAAAAGGAGGTGCTGTCGCCATCATGAATAGGTCAGAATATAAAAAAGAGGCTGCTAGGCAGGTCTCCAGCACCACTTTCTACAAGCCATTACCCTCTGATCCCACTGCGGGTTACCAAAAGAAACTACACCATCTGCTCAAGAAACTCCCTGAAAAAGCACAAGAACAAATCTGCACAGACACACCCCTAGAACCCCGACCTGGGATATTCTATCTGTGACCCAAGATCCATAAACCTGGAAATCCTGGATGCCCCATCATCTCAGGCTTTGGCACCCTGACTGCAGGATTGTCTGGCTATGTAGACTCTCTCCTCAGGCCCTACGCTACCAGCACTCCCAGCTATCTTCGAGACACCACTGACTTCCTGAGGAAACTACAATCCATCGGTGATCTTCCTGAAAACACCATCCTGGCCACTGTGGACGTAGAAGCCCTCTACACCAACATTCCACACAAAGATGGACTACAGGCCCTCAGGAACAGTATCCCCGATAATGTCACGGCAAACCTGGTGGCTGAATTTTGTGACTTTGTCCTCACCCATAACTATTTCACATTTGGGGACAATGTATATCTTCAAACCAGCGGCACTGCTTTGGGTACCTGCATGGCCCAACAGTATGCCAACATTTTTATGGCTGACTTAGAATAACGCTTCCTCAGCTCTCGTCCCCTAATGCCCCTACTCTACTTGTGCTACATTGATGACACCTTCATCATCTGGACCCATGGAAAAGAAGCCCTTGAGGAATTCCACCATGATTTCAACAATTTCTATCCCACCATCAACCTCAGCCTGGACCAGTCCACACAAGAGATCCACTTCCTGGACACTATGGTGCTCATAAGCGATGGTCACATAAACACCACCCTATACTGGAAACCTATTGACCACTCTACTTACCTACATGCCTCCAGCTTCCATCCAGGACACACCACACGATCCATTGTCTACAGCCAAACTCTACGATACAACCGCATTTGCTTCAACCCCTCAGGCAGAGACAAACACCTACAAGATCTCTATCAAGCATTCTTACAACTACAATACACACCTGCTGAAGTGAAGAAACAGATTGACAGAGCCAGAAGAGTACCCAGAAGTTACCTACTACAGGACAGGCCCAACAAAGAAAAAACAGAATGCCACTAGACATCACCTTCAGCCCCCAACTAAAACCTCTCCAACGCATCATCAAGGATCTACAACCTATCCTGAAGGACACCCAATCACTCTCACAGATCTTGGGAGACAGGCCAGTCCTTGCGTACAGACAGCCCCGCAACCTGAAGCAAATACTCACCAGCAACCACACACCACACAACAGAACCACTAACCCAGGATCCTATCCTTGCAACAAAGCCCGTTGCCAACTGTGTCCACATATCTATTCAGGGGACACCATCATAGGGCCTAATCACATCAGCCACACTATCAGAGGCTCGTTCACCTGCACATCTACCAATGTGATATATGCCATCATGTGCCAGCAATGCCCCTCTGCCATGTACATTGGTCAAACTGGACAGTCTCTACGTAAAAGAATAAATGGACAAAATCAGACGTCAAGTATTATAACATTCAAAAACCAGTCGGAGAACACTTCAATCTCTCTGGTCACGCAATTACAGACATGAAGGTCGCTATCTTACAACAAAAAAACTTCAAATCCAGACTCCAGCGAGAAACTGCTGAATTGGAATTCATTTGCAAATTGGATACTATTAATTTAGGCTTAAATAGAGACTGGGAGTGGCTAAGTCATTATGCAAGGTAGCCTATTTCCCCTTGTTTTTTCCTACCCCCCCCCCCCGCCCCCAGACGTTCTGGTTAAACTTGGATTTATATTGGAAATGGCCCACCTTGATTTTCATACACATTGTAAGGAGAGTGGTCACTTTGGATAAACTATTACCAGCAGGAGAGTGAGTTTGTGTGTGTGGTTTTTGGAGGGGGGTGGGTGAGAAAACCTGGATTTGTGCTGGAAATGGCTCACCTTGATGATCAATCACATTGTAAAGAGAAAAGGAGTACTTGTGGCACCTTAGAGACTAACAAAATAAATTGATTAGTCTCTAAGGTGCCACAAGTCCTCCTTTTCTTTTTGCGAATACAGACTAACACGGCTGTTACTCTGAAAATTGTAAAGAGAGTGGTCACTTTGGATGGGCTATTACCAGCAGAAGAGTGAATTTGTGTGTGGGGAGTGGAGGGTAAGAAAACCTGGATTTGTGCTGGAAATGGCCCAACTTGATTATCATACACATTGTAAGGAGAGTGATCACTTTAGATAAGCTATTACCAGCAGGAGAGTGGGGTGGGAGGAGGTATTGTTTCATGGTCTCTGTGTATATAATGTCTTCTGCAGTTTCCACAGTATGCATCCGATGAAGTGAGCTGTAGCTCACGAAAGCTCATGCTCAAATAAATTGGTTAGTCTCTAAGGTGCCACAAGTCCTCCTTTTCAGTTTGAGAACTGCAAAACTAAGCATCTCTGATGGTATCTTCTAGACTGAGCACTGAATCCCATTGGGTAGATAGAAAGATTAACCTCCATAATCTATACAGAAGCCTGTGGAACCCCATAAGATTGGGTCCTTAATCCATGAAGTATTGGAACTCATTTACAGAACTTTTCTTAAACGTTACATGAATATATTGTCTCGTACTATAGAATTAGAATTTCTCATCCCTATTCCATGATGAGAGATCTTTGAGCTATAATGTATCTTAATTAAAACTATCTTTAGATAGCTTTCTGAGGGGCAAAAAACATTTTATCAAACAAATCCAATTTTTTTTTTTTAAATCATTGATTTTTATCCACCCTGGTTGCAAGTGAATAGCAAAGCTGGTCCCAGCAGGGAGCCAGAGTGTCCCAAATCCTTAGCGGGTGGGAGAGCCTCTCTGTGAGCCTCTGTAAAGCATCTCACTTCAACAGTGACTGGTTGAACGATTTATTGTAAGGGACGCCCTTTCTCAGACCCTTTCCCTTTATTGTCTCCCAACCCTCCACGTCAGTCCCTGACCCAGGATTGCCAAGCCAAACTCAAATACTACTTGTTTGAAATCTCACAGCTCGCCAAGATTACCTAATTGTCCAGGTGGCTGAGCCCGAAGGCAGCTCTGTGAACACCTCCATACCGAATGCCAGCTCCATTTCAGAGACGTCTTTCTTCGTGCAGAAATAGAACACCTCCACCTCTTCGTGGGAAGATGTCGTTTACTCCTCTGATGGGGGCTCCCAAACAGTCCTCAGTTCCGTCAAGGAGACACTCTCCTTTTCCAGTGGATACTTCAAGATGGAGAATGTGAGCAAAGGGGCTGAAGGAGTTTACAGGATTCAAGATGAAATGTACAGGAAGTGTGTGGCTGTCGTAAACTTTACCGTGGTGGGTAAGTTGTGCACTCAGTGACCCCAGAAAAAACTCTGCTCCCCTTGCACTTCTCAGGCCATGTAAAGCCTGTGGAAACATCCTATAAACTCACAGAATATGGAAGACCCCAGCAGATATTGAGCTGGGAGAGCCATCTCCTCTGCAGCCCCAGCCCAAGGGGTGTGTCACGTGGGAATGCGTGAGGAGAGGGACTAGCCAGACCACAATGCACTCTGGCTCTTCTCAGTGGAAGGACGGTCCCTGAGGGCCCCCTGCCAGCCGGCACACACTAGAGCAGCCCCCAAGCTGCTATAACCAATGACGGGACTGGCATTAGAGCTAGGGCAGAGAACCAGGAAGGTGTAAATCCTGTTGTGCCAGAGCAAGAGTCTTCTCTACACTAGGCCCACCTATGTTCCGACCACTGACTCTAGTAACAATGAACATTTTTTGCAAACATGGTCAGCTAGTGACCCAGCTGCCCCGGGGAGGCTAGTCCCTGGCCCCACCCCTCCCTTTCTGCCCCCTTGCCCCTGCAAGAGCCCAAAGCACCCCCACCGTGGCCCCCGGCCCCAGTGCCGGGCAGCTGTCAGGGAGAGGCCCCAGGCCAGCACGGTTGCTGTGTCCTCAGGCCTGGCAGGGCAGAGCGCTGGGAACAGCAAGAGGGGGCCTGGCCTGTGGCGGAGCGTGGGCAGAGCCATGGTAGGCTGTCTGGCAAGTCACAGGCTCCCCCTGCCTACGATACCTGCTGCCCATATTTGCAAAGTTTCTGCAGTGCAGGCAAGGTTTCAAGCACCCCAAGGGCTCACAGGGAAAGTGGCATGTGTTGTATAGGCCATGGGGTAACTTTTATTTTTATGGTGCCTAGCAAGCCTTTTGTTCATCAGGCTGCTCGTTAACATACCCCTGGCTCTGTCTGACTGCGGGATCAGGAGCAAACATTCATGAAGGGTCTGCGCTGAAATCCCTGGGAAATACGTAGTATGCCGTGACCTGTTTTATCTCTGGCCACTGTCACCCTAGTCTCTGAGGCCCAGATCTTCAAAGATCAATGGGAATCGGATACCTAAATACCTTGTAGGATCTGGGCCTAAGGGCCAGATTGTCAAAGGTATTTAGGCACCTAAAGCTGCAAATAGGCACGTAGGGGAATTTTCAAAAGCATGCAGCTGCCTAACTCTCACTGAAGACGGTAGTTAGTCACTTTTGAAAATCCCATTAGTGACCTACCTGCATCTTCAGGAATGCAAATACCTTTGAGTAGCTGGCCCTAGATAATCAAAGGGCTCCAGGGCAGAGGCTGGAATTGAACCAGGCACTTATGGCTCCTAGATCAGCACCTCCCCCTTAGGCCAACCTTCTGCAGTGCAGGCAAGAAGAGGAGAATCAGGCATGTGGTATACGGAGTCCTCACCAACACTTTCCTCCTTTTTTTCTCGTTCCAGAGCCCAGCTCATTCCCACCTACTGTGTCTGGGACCTCCGGTGCTGAGGAGGAAGCTCGTGATGAGACCAAAGGGGATGGGAAGTAGCTTGTGATGGGAGATTTCCTTCCCCAGTAGCCTCTCTCCTCCCAGCCTGAATTTCACACGCCCGTCCCAGGTCCCACTGACATCAGGGTGAGCTTGAGGGCAGTGTCCAGTTGTTCCAGATCTTCTCAGGTGGCCTGAGGGCTTGGGCCACAATTGGCCAAAAATGGACCACGGGGAGCTGGCACAGCAGAGTTGGCTATGGCCAAGGACAAGCCCTTGGCTGATTGAGGAGCCGTGTTTGGGGCCTCTCAACGCGAGTGCAGAGTGTCAATTAAGGGGATGAGTTCAGGGGCAGAAAACTGTGATCCCCAAAACCCAGCATGCTCTGGGGGGGAGCCACCTATGCTAGCCAATGGGAGATGTTGATGAGAGGGGTGTGTCCTAAGCCCTGCCCCTCTCTGTGTTCGATGCTTGTTGTTCGATGCTTGTGATCCTGAGAAAACCCCTCTCTTGCAGTCAGGTGATTTAGATGCTGCTTAAGTCATATCTTGCAGGAATAAGTTAGGTACCTGCCTTGCTCCATGCAAAATGGCAGAGGGGCCATCCTAACCCAGCCCTGTTGTCAGAGCACTCAGCTGGGAGAGTCCCGTTCAATTCTCCATCTTTAAAAAAAGAAGTCAGTCCATTCTTCTGAATGCTCTCAGACAGGCAACTCCTGTTTGTCTGGGTTCGGTGAGGGAGTTGCTTAGTCACAGTCAAATAATTTACTTAACAGTCCAATTCATCTAAGTATTATATTTAACGGGTTTCTGGAATTTGTAACCGCTTTAGCAAGGTCATTGCATGACAGGCTGGTGCACCGTTAAAAGAAACAGGTGCTAGGCGGAAGTAAGCAGCAGCATCTTAAAAGCATTTGTCAACCATTCAGCTTTCTTCAAGTTGCAAGGAGAGAGGCTTGTAGATGGCCTAGAGAAGAAATCGCTTTGCATGAGGATTCTGTCGGTGTTTAAACCGAAGGGGTGTTTTCTGCAAAGGGAGTAGGTGGGAAGGAACCTGCTTTATGGCTCAGGCTCTGTCTGCACTTAAAACACGATAGCTGCTGCAGCCCTTCAGTACAGACACTTCCCACAGCAACGGGACTCCGAGTCCAGCGCTCTAGGCCTCGCTGCCTCCATTCGACAGCTGCAGCGGCACAGGAGCTAGCAAACAGAACTGTAAACAGGGGAGTTTGAGTGGGAGTTCTGTTGGAGGAGAAGGTATTTGTGTGTGTTTGGTTTTGTATTGGTAATATCTGTATGTGTAGAGGCTTGTAGGGGCTTTGTGCTGGGAGAGAAGCTGAGCCCTGATTAGGGGGCGGGGCTTCACTGACTAGGGGTCCTATAAAGGTAGCAGCCAGTCAGGCAGCGGCACAGGAGCTAGCAAACAGAGCTGTAAACAGGGGAGTTTGTCTTGTGGTGCTTGTGTGGGGTTTGGTTTTGCTGTGGGTGGTGGTGTTTTGGTGTGGTTTGTGTTTCCCAGATTAACAGGATTTAGGTGGGAAGGCTATGACAGATTCAGAGGTGGCAGTGGGAGTGACCCATGTAGCAGATGACACAATGAAGATGACTGGATGTGGAAGCTGTGGTATGTACATGATCCTGGAGGGGGCACCTGGTAAGAGTTTTGTCTGCATGAAATGCCGTCTGATAGAGCTGATGGAGGAAAAGATCAGAGGTTTGGAGATGCAGGTGGAAAGTCTGGTAGAGTTTAGGAAGGGGTTTGAGCAGATTATGGAGCAAAGACATGAGGTATCTGAAGGGAAAAGCTCAGACTTGCAGATGGAAGCAGGACTAGGGAATTCTGAGGTGAGACTGGGTGAGGAAAGTGGTCAGTGGAAGCATGTGACTAAAAGAACTAGGCAGAGGAAAAGACGGGCTAGTGAAGGAGAAATAGAGCTTCAGAATAGGTTTGCAGAGTTGGAAAATGAAGAAGGGGCTCAGCAGGTAGTCACTGAAGGTGACAGGGCAAGGAAGAAGAGAAGAGCGGTTAGTCCTATAGGAAAAGGGGAAGAGTTAATGGAGATTACACCAAATATGAGCCCCAGGAGGATACAGGATGGGTTAAAAAGGATTACAAGGGAGAATGGGAATGGAAAGAACTTGCAGCCAGAGGGAACAGGGGATAGACTGGAGAATAGCACCGTCACTAGGAAAAGGCAGGTCTATGTGATTGGGGACTCTTTACTGAGAAGAATAGATAGGCCTGTAACCAGAGCTGATCCAGAAAATAGGAGGGTGTGCTGTCTTCCAGGTGCTAAGATACGGGATGTAGACCTGAGGTTGAAAAGGATTCTAAAGGGAGCGGGAAAGAATCCCCTAATTATCCTTCATGTGGGAACAAATGATACGGCTAGATTCTCGCTGGAAAGTATTAAGGGAGACTATGCTAGGCTGGGGAGGACGCTTAAGGAAATTGAGGCTCAGGTGATCTTTAGTGGGATTCTGCCTGTTCCTAGAGAAGGGCAACAAAGGTGTGACAAGATTATGACTATCAATAGATGGCTTAGGCAGTGGTGCTATAAGGAGGGCTTTGGGATGTATGGCCATTGGGAGGCATTCATGGATAGAGGACAGTTCTCTCGGGATGGACTTCATCTGAGTAGGGAAGGAAATAGACTTCTAGGATGGAGGCTGGCACAACTGATTAAGAGAGCTTTAAACTAGGAATTTGGGGGAGATGGTTGGGAGATGTCCAGGTAATCTCCACGCCAGAATTTAGCATAGAGTGGAAAGAAAATGAAGTAAGAGTGGATACAGCTGTAGGTAGGAGGAAGGGCAGTGTAGATACAAGTCTAATAGGTTATACTGGTAGTAAAATAACCGTGCCTAATAGGGTACAGAATGTGAGTGAGGCCAAACAGCAAAAATTAAGATGTTTGTACACTAATGCAAGGAGCCTAGGTAACAAAATGGAGGAACTAGAGTTACTGGTGCAGGAAGTGAAACCAGATATTATAGGTATAACAGAGACCTGGTGGAATAGTAGTCATGACTGGGCTACAGGTATTGAAGGGTCTGTGCTGTTTAGGAAAGACCGAAATAAAGGTAAAGGTGGTGGAGTAGCACTGTATATCAATGATGAGATAGAATGTAAAGAAATAAGAAGCGATGAAATGGATATGACTGAGTCTGTCTGGGCAACAATTAAATTGGGGAAGAAAACTATTAGAGCCTCCCCTGGGATAGTGCTTGGGGTGTGCTATAGACCGCCGGGATCTAATTTGGATATGGATAGAGCCCTTTTTAATGTTTTTAATAAAATAAATATTAATGGAAACTGTGTGATCATGGGAGACTTTAACTTCCCAGATATAGACTGGAGGACGAGTGCTAGTAATAATAATAGGGCTCAGATTTTCCTAGATGCGATAGCTGATGGATTCCTTCAGCAAGTAGTTGCTGAACCGACTAGAGGGGATGCCATTTTAGATTTGGTCTTGGTGAGTAATGAGGACCTCATAGAGGAAATGGTTGTAGGGGATAATCTTGGCTCAAGTGATCATGAGCTAATTCAGTTCAAACTGAATGGAAGGATTAACAAAAATAAATCTGCAACTAGGGTTTTTGATTTCAAAAGGGCTGACTTTCAAAAATTAAGGAAATTAGTTAGGGAAGTGGATTGGACTGAAGAATTTATGGGTTTAAAGGTAGAGGAGGCCTGGGATTATTTTAAATTAAAGCTGCAGAAGCTATCGGAAGCCTGCATCCCAAGAAAGGGGAAAAAATTCATAGGCAGGAGTTGTAGACCAAGCTGGATGAGCAAGCATCTTAGAGAGGTAATTAAGAAAAAGCAGAAAGCATATAGGGAGTGGAAGAAGGGAGGGATCAGTAAGGAAAACTACCTTATTGAGGTCAGAATATGTAGGGATAAAGTGAGACAGGCTAAAAGTCAAGTAGAGTTGGACCTTGCAAAGGGAATTAAAACCAATAGTAAAAGGTTCTATAGTCATATAAATAGGAAGAAAACAAAGAAAGAAGAAGTGGGACCGCTAAAAACTGAGGATGGAGTGGAGGTCAAGGATAATCTAGGCATGGCCCAATATCTAAACAAATACTTTGCCTCAGTCTTTAATAAGACTAAAGAGGATCTTAGGGATAATGGTAGCATGATAAATGGGAATGAGGATATGGAGGTAGACATCACCATATCTGAGGTAGAAGCGAAACTCAAACAGCTTAATGGGACTAAATCGGGGGGCCCAGATAATCTTCATCCAAGAATATTAAAAGAATTGGCACAGGAAATTGCAAGCCCATTAGCAAGAATTTTTAATGAATCTGTAAACTCAGGGGTTGTACCGTATGATTGGAGAATTGCTAACATGGTTCCTATTTTTAAGAAAGGGAAAAAAAGTGATCCAAGTAATTATAGGCCTGTTAGTTTGACATCTGTAGTATGCAAGGTCTTGGAAAAAATTTTGAAGGAGAAGGTAGTTAAGGACATTGAAGTCAATGGTAAATGGGACAAAATACAACATGGTTTTACAAAAGGTAGATCGTGCCAAACCAACCTGATCTCCTTCTTTGAGAGAGTAACAGATTTTTTAGATAAAGGAAACGCAGTGGATCTAATTTACTTAGATTTTAGTAAGGCGTTTGATACTGTGCCACATGGGGAATTATTAGTTAAATTGGATAAGATGGGCATCAATAGGAAAATTGAAAGGTGGATAGGGAATTGGTTAAAGGGGAGACTACAACGGGTCCTACTGAAAGGTGAACTGTCAAGTTGGAGGGAGGTTACCAGTGGAGTTCCTCAAGGATCAGTTTTGGGACCAATCTTATTTAATCTTTTTATTACTGACCTGGGCACAAAAAGTGGGAGTGTGCTAATAAAGTTTGCAGATGATACAAAGCTGGGAGGTATTGCTAATTTAGAGAAGGACAGGGATACCCTACAGGAGGATCTGGATGATCTTGTAAACTGGAGTAATAGGAATAGGATGAAATTTAATAGTGAGAAGTGTAAGGTCATGCATTTAGGGATTAATAACAAGAATTTTAGTTATAAGCTAGGGACGCATCAACTAGAAGTAACGGAGGAGGAAAAGGACCTTGGAGTATTGGTTGATCATAGGATGACTATGAGCTGCCAATGTGATATGGCTGTGAAAAAAGCTAATGTCGTCTTGGGATGCATCAGGAGAGGTATTTCCAGTAGGGATAAGGAGGTTTTAGTACCGTTATATAAGGCACTGGTGAGACCTCACCTGGAATACTGTGTGCAGTTCTGGTCTCCCATGTTTAAGAAGGATGAATTTAAACTGGAACAGGTACAGAGAAGGGCTACTAGGATGATCCGAGGAATGGAAAACTTGTCTTATGAAAGGAGACTCAGGGAGCTTGGCTTGTTTAGCCTAACTAAAAGAAGGTTGAGGGGAGATATGATTGCTCTCTATAAATATATCAGAGGGATAAATACCAGAGAGGGAGAGGAATTATTTAAACTCAGTACCAATGTGGACACAAGAACAAATGGATATAAACTGGCCACTAGGAAATTTAGATTAGAAATTAGACGAAGGTTTCTAACCATCAGAGGAGTGAAGTTTTGGAATAGCCTTCCGAGGGAAGTAGTGGGGGCAAAAGATCTATCTTGCTTTAAGATTAAACTCGATAAGTTTATGGAGGAGATGGTATGATGGGATAACATGGTTTTGGTAATTAAATATTCATGGTAAATAGGCCCAATGGCCTGTGATGGGTTTTTAGATGGGGTAAGATCCAAGTTACCCGGGAAAGAATTTTCTGTAGTATCTGGCTGATGAATCTTGCCCATATGCTCAGGGTTTAGCTGATCGCCATATTTGGGGTCGGGAAGGAATTTTCCTCCAGGGCAGATTGGAAGGCCCTGGAGGTTTTTCGCCTTCCTCTGTAGCATGGGGCACAGGTCACTTGCTGGAGGATTCTCTGCTCCTTGAGGTCTTCAAACTACAATTTGAGGACTTCAATAGCACAGATATAGGTGTGAGGTCTTTTTTAGGAGTGGTGGGTGAAATTCTGTGGCCTGCATTGTGCAGGAGGTCAGACTAGATGATCATAATGGTCCCTTCTGGCCTAAATATCTATGAATCTATGAATCTATAAGTACAGAAAAGGATGAGAAAAATGATGAGGGACGTGGAGCAGCTTCTGTATGAGGAGAGATTAATAAGACTGGGACTTTTCACCTTGGAAAAGAGATGACTAATGGGGGATACGATAGAGGTGTATAAAATCATGACTGATGTGGAGAAAGTAAATCAGGAAGTGTTGTTTACTCTTTCTCATAAGACAAGAACCAGGGGTCACCCAATGAAATTAATAGGCAGCAGGTTTAAAAGAAACAAAAGGAAGTATTTCTACACACAATGGAGAGTCAACCTGTGGAACTCCTTGCCAGAGGATGTTGTGAAGGCCAAGACTATAACAGGGTTCAAAAAAGAACTAGATAAGTTCATGGAGGACAGGTCCCCCAACTGCTATTGGCTAGCATGGGCAGGGATGGTTTCCCTAGTCTATATTTTCAAGAAGCTGGGAATGGGTGACAGGGGATGGATCACTTGATTACCAGAGCTCCTCTGATTCTGGGTTTTTTTTTTTTTAAATCTCTCCACAATTTTGGTTGCAACTGAAACTTCTAGTTAAAGCGATCAGTGGAGGGGGGGGGCGGGGTCTGGACGCTCTGTCGCCTTGCGCTTTGTTTGTGTCACCTTTACACTGATGCAAAGTGAGCAAGAAATACCAAAAGAACTGCAGGCACTAGTGTAAATGACACACACCAGGATCAGGGTAAGGCTGGATTGGGGCCCAGAACTCTTCCCTCACCCACCCATCACGGCACAAGGAGTTTGATCCTGGGCCTCATGCCAACTGCCCATAAGGGGCAGCTTAGAAATTCTTCGGTTGTACAAAGCTGGTGTGTCTCCCTATGTCACCTGCCTCCTTCCAATCTTTAGTCTGGGGACGTGGTGTGGTAGCAAAGAGAGTGTGGTGCAAAATGCTGGCTCAGAACTGTTGCCACGACAGCCAGTGTAACTTAGAGCAGCCTCAACAGTGCTCTAAGTTTTATGTCAGGTGCTATTTCAGGCACCAGCCAGCCGAATCTTGGGGGAACAAAAGGGTGACTTCAAGCCCCCTTTTCCCATCCCTCTCTGCTGAGCCAAGTGAAAACTTGGCACTGCTGAGAATTCAGACCCAGGCATAAGGCAATGGAGAACCCCAATCTTTCTTCTGCTGTGGAGAGTTGGTAAAACTCAAAGCCCAGATGGCACCGTTATTAAGCCCATTATTTTTTTCTCTTTGCTATTTAAAAATAATGAGATGCAAAACCAATATGAGTGCAGCAGTAATGTTGTATGGTTCGGACACACAAGTTAAATTTCCTGTGACAACACGAACTTGATCAACTTGCATGTGTAGAGCATATTTCTCCTCTTCCTGTTTTTCTTGATGTATTTCAAAATTTACCACCCAGGGTTCTTTGTGGCATGTAATGCGGCTTGTATTAAACACGCCACAAACCCAAACTTACAGGAATGGGCCAGAACTTGACAGCTTACAGGAGTGGCCGCTAGAGGGATCGGGGCTGAATTTAGAGGGCACAATTTTCAAAAGCATCAAAGTGACTTAAGTGCACTGGGAAATTTTACCTCTAGTCTTCCTTATGAATTAATTTTTTATTTTATTTTTTTTTAAAGGGAGCTGTAGCCTGTTTTCCACAGAGTCAGTCTGAGTTCAAGCCAATGCCGTAGGGCATTTCAGGCTGCTGTCCTGTCTGATCCAGCCCAGGGGACAATATCTGATGCTTCCAGGAAAAGCAAGAACCCGCTGTAACATACATGGCTAGTTTTAACATGCTGTAAATGCAGGTGGGGAATTAATTACTGACCTCGGTGGCATTCAGACTATGTCCTGAAGCATGGGATTGGGCCAGAGGGACAGCTAGCGCTGGCCACAGTGTCTAGGGTCTCGGAGTGGGAAGTTCCATGGAGAATTCCACTGGGTGGGAGACTCAGCTGTGAAGGGAGGGGGCGGGCAGGAGCATCTCATAAACCCAAGATTGGAATAACTGAAGTAATGTTCCTTTTACACAGAGCCTCAGCTCCCTGGAACCTCTGCAAATGCTTTAGCCACGTGTTTAACTCCATCCGTAGGAGTAGCCTTGGATCGCAGTGGGAGGGCTCAGGTGCGTAAGTGTTTGCAGGATGGGCGCTCAGGGCAGTCCCTGAGGCCAGGGCAAAGTGGATGTGACGTGCCACTGTCTGGATTTGGGAGCCTGCCTGCACACCAAACTCACTAGGCACTGGGTGCATGACTTCAAGGTGCTGGGCCGGGGAAAATCAGCCCCGGGTGGTTATTTCGAGTAGAAAACCAGAGCCACTTCTGGGGTCTTTCAGCTTCTAATGCCCTTTCCCTTCTGCAGCTGGATTTCATCCTATGATAAAATCCCTCTCAATGCCAAGTCAGTGCCATAAATCACTGGCCTGGGTGCAGGAATCAGTAGGCGACGTTCTCTGGCCTGGGTTATGCCAGGGCTCAGACTAAATTATTCTTCCCAAAACTTTTAAAAGCTGAGCCCCCTCCTCAAGGTAAAGAAACCAATCGTGCCCCTCACCCGTCAGCAATGTGTTAGCGACCCCACCCCCCATTTTCATGGATACGTCTTCAAACCCCACCCTTCCCACCATGGCTAGCCCTTCCCCACGCTTCAGGAGATGCTGAAGGAGATGATCCTAACCATCCCCTCTAACCTTAAGACTTGAGGGATCCCATCATGGAGCATCTTAAAAATCACAGTTTCCAGACTCTGGAACAGGGGCTGCTTTGCCGGGCTCACCTTTCTCCCTGCGTCAGGTTGGCCGATGGGGATAATGAGCCTGGAGATCTCATTCCCGCTGCTCTGAGTGGTGCCCATGTGCACATGACTCAGCTCAGCTCATCCTGTATCCCAGGAACGTCTTCATCTTCTGGGATCCTCATGGCAGCAGTGGGATGATTTAACGGACTCCCTTAGCCATGGGGCCTTTCTCTCGCTTTTGTTTCAGAGCCAGCGTCCTGGAATCGTCTCATGGTGCGTGGAGTGGTGGCAGTGGTGGGGGTGATAGTCTTACTATACCTATGTGGGTTTTGGAAAGGTAGAGGGAAAGTGTTTGCCTACTCGCAACTCGTCTTCAGGAAGCTGCTGACTCATCCCTCCCCGCAGCCTGGAAGTCGGCAGGATTCCCAGGAATCTGAGCTCCCCGCAGTGTGTGACAGGGACGGGGACCAGGCCCAGGGAACCAGAAACAGGAATCGAGACCCAGCCCTGGAGAATGGGGAAGGAGACCTGATTGCGAATTCGTATCCGGTCTGCTGAATTGCTCACGTCCAGACCCTCCCCACAGTTCTTAAAAAGTCAAAGCATTTCGTTTAGACGCTTTCCAAACAAACCATTTTGATTTTTCAGTTTGAAACAATTTTTTGTTTAAAAATGTCCTTCAATTTTATTTTAAAAATTCAAAAAGTTACAACCCTTGAAATGTTCCTGGGTCTTTTTTTTTAAAAAAAGCTTTTTGGTTCATCAAAAATTTGGAAAAATGTTAATTTTGTTCAACCTGAAACCGGTTTTTTTCCATCTCTTTTTTGGAATTGCCAGGGACCAAAAAATTCTGTTTGCCCAGCTCGAGGGGCAGGTGAGGATTTTGGCAGTTATATTGTGGGTCTCTAAGTCTCCTTGTTGCTCAAAGTTTTCTTACTGCAAGGATGAGGGCAGGATGGGCAAAAGCTTCCTAAAAGTGTGGGGGGGCTGCTGGCACCCAAACTGTGGCCCAGCCCCTGTGCCACCCCTTCTCCTCGAGGTCCTGCCCCCTCAAACTACCCCTTTCCCTGAGGCCCCCCTTCACACCGCCTTTCTCCCTGAGCTCCCACTTCATGCCGCCCCTTGCCCCCAAAACACTGCCCCCCGCCCCTCCCTTCTCTCCCCCATCATCCAGTCGCTCACACTTATGGCCAGTAAAAAGTGGTGGGCCCTGGTCTCCCCTGTTCCGGCACCCCTGGATGAGAGTGGGAGAGGATGAAGAACTCATTTCAAATATAACTCCCCCCGCCCCTCAAAACAGCACAATTTGACAGAAACAGCAAAACATGCACCTAACCAACCCGGGCCAGTCACGCTGTGTTGTGTGTGACATTCCCGTCCTGGGGCGGTTTATGTCTTGGAGAATGTGAACCCTGCAGGCCTGGGTGTTTCTCTACGTAATGTGACCTCACTGCTCCTGATGAGAGCCATTGTTTGTAAATGTTTCAGGAGCAGACATATTTATCATTCATGGACAGACAGACATTTATTCATAATTAGAACTGGTGAAAAATGGTGGGGGTGGGGAGGGTCATGAAAATTGAAGAAGAAACCACTTCCTTCCCCCTTCCCCCCATATTCTTCAAACTTATTTGGAAATGTTTTTCATTATCAAATTTTTGTTTCGTTTTGGTGGGAAAAACTCCATGTTCTCTCTCAAGTGGGCAGAGAAATCCAAAATGTTTTTTTTAAAGAGGGAACTTATTTCAAATGATCAATGTAATCCAAAGTGGCATTTTTAGTTATAAGGTTGCATTGTCAGTGTAAAACCCTTTTGAACCAGCTCTGTTATTGTATAACAAGATGAGTTTACTTTTCGTGATGCATTGTTTGGGCCAGGTTTCCTTGGTCCTGGAAACACTTACATGCATGTTTAACTTTAATTACTGCTGTGAATAATTCCATTTCAATGGGACAACTCTGAGGTCGGGTTTACGCTACGGCCGTATATCGGTGTAACAATGTCTTTTCTTTCTTTTATATGTAAAAGTTCTTGAGAGGTTAAAGCAGGTAAAATACATGAACAGGTTCGGACAGTCCGAGTTTGTCCGTGCAAAGTGACAGCAGAGATGTGGGATCTGCTAGTTTTCCATAAGTCTCTCAGGGTTACCCAGGATAACTTTGGGGATCTCTGTCTCGCATCGGGAATGTTCCCTGAAAGTGTCCAAACAGCTCAGAGATACAGAACCATTCTCTGGATCCATTCTTATAGCTGTCTTCCCCGGAAAGCAGTCTGGCAAGTGTTCCTGTCAGCTCATTGCTAAGTTATCTGTCAAAACACTAGAGTTTTCAGGTGCCTAAGTAGCCCCTGGAATCAGGGTGAAATTATCCTCCCCACCACTATCAAAATTGGAAATGGTGCCCCGGAGTGCACGGTACCCTACCGTAGTTCCCCCGTAGGAACTGCATGAACAGGCAACTCTGCAAGTTATCTGCATGCCTCTGCACGTGACCCCCATGCCTCTCCATTTCCTTGGCCACATGTATCCTGTCCCCATGCTGGCGGCGAATCCAGAAAAAGAGGGAAAGAGCTCACCACTGCGACCACCTGAGGGAGGTGTTGGGTTGAGATCAGCTGGTCAAAGCAGGCAATAGGGACAGAATCTGAGACTTGAAGCTCCTCGAATGACCTCTGACCTTTCTAGACCTGCCCTTCAATGAGACACAGCGATTGTAAAGTTGAATGTGATCGTAACTAGACCCATTTGAAACCCTTCACCACACAAGACAAAGCCCGTAGGATTCATTATGAATTATTTATTTCTCCTCCCCTGGATTCCTGCAGCCACCAGCCACCTTGGAGCTTTCCCTCCTCTCTCCCAGGCTGGGCTCACTTGATGGCAGGAGCTCAGCGCAGGGTCCAGCTTTGCTCTTTCGCTTCCATTCTTCACGTCTTTGGGTGGCTGCATTGGCACCTGAGCAGTCGGATGGAAACACTGAGTCCTCTGTCTCGGCAGGCAGGCCCAGCCGCCAAAGCCAAAGACTCCCTGAGAACAGGGGGAGGTTCGCCTGAACTCTCAGGAGTGGCGGCTGGGCCCATAGGGTAGGGTTACCATATTTGAACTTTCAAAAAAGAGGACACTCCGAGGGTGGGGGGGGAGTTGTAGCCCTGCCCCCTATCTACTCCCTCCCACTTCCTGCCCCCTGACTGCCCCCCACAGAACCGCCAACCCATCCAACACCCTCTGCTCCTTGTCCCCTGATCGCCCCCTCCCAGGACCCTGCCCTCTATCTAAGCCTTCCGTCTCCCTGTCTCCAGCTGCCCCCTCCTTAGACCCCTCCACCCTAACTGCCCCCCTAGAACTCCACCCCCTACCTGTCCCCTGACTGCCCTGCCCCCTATCCGCACCCCCGCCCCCTGACAGACCTCCGGCTCTCCCACACCCAACCAACCACTCCCTGTCCCCTGACTGCCCCCACAGAACCCCCAACCCATCTATTCCCCCCTGCTCCCTGCCCCTGACTGCCCCCCCGAACCTCTGCACTGTCCACCCCGCCCCCGCTCCCTGTCCCTTGACTCCCCCGACCCCTCTTCATATGCTCACCCTCTGACAGGCTCCCCCCAGAACCCCTCACCCATCCAACCCCTCCTGCTCCCTGTCCCCTGACTGTCCCTTGGGACCCCATGCCCCTTCTCCAGCCCCCCCAGCCCCCGTACCCTGCTGCTCAGAGCAGTGTGTCTGGGGTGCGGAGCCAGACACAGTGCCGTGCTCCCCCGCAGAGCGTGCAGCTCCCCCTCCGCCCCCAGAGTGCTGCATTGGGAGGGAAATCCTGGACCTTTTCAGAATTTTACAAATTCCTCCCGGAGGGCAATTTAGAACCCCAAAAGCCGGACATGTCCGGGAAACTCCGGACGCATGGTAACCCGACCACAGGGACTCCAGGATCTGCAGCTGCTGCCACCTGTATGGTGAATCCTCCGACTCATCACCAACCAGCTCTTCCCCATTCTCCAACCTGGCCCCACGGTCTGACCGTGCAGGAGAACAAAAACCCTTTGGGACAGCAGGAGAGTCTCCTCAATGCCGCCCTCTTCGCATGGCATCCCGCGGTCACCGTGAAACACGACTACCCTGCCCCCAGGAGTCTCTCAAGGAGCTGCCGGCGCAGTCACTGGGCACCCACTCCTAATGGTCTCGGGCAGTGGCATTGCAGAGGGAGCTGAGCAGACCGTCCCTTCTGTGACTTCCTGAATTGCTGCCAGGACGGATTCTCCTCTGCGCTAGGGAGAGTCCCCGAGGACAAGCAGCTGTGATGCGGGAGGGGGCAAGACAAGCACTCCCCCTGAGCCCTTGACTAGCAGGCAAGCAGGACTCTGGGAGCCAAGGGATCGATGTGTCTTGCTGGGAGAGCAGAGCTGGAGAGCAGAAAAGGGCATTGGAGGAATTGAAGAAAAATCAGTGTCATGGCCGGGTCATGGGCAGCCAGACCTCGTGGTCAGAGGCAGAGTCCACACTCACAAGACAGGAGTCGAGAGTCAGCTGGGTCAGGACACTGGAAGAGCAGAAGCAAAAGACCAAATTGTGTTCAGAACCTCAAGTCAGGTGAGTCACCCTGAGTCCGGATGCCAGGAAATCAAGCCTGGGGAGTGGGAGCAGGAACAGCCAACACACGGTCCAGAGCCGGGGAGGAGCTCGGCTGTTCAGACAGCTTCTTCTTCCTGCTGTTGGTTTAAGGAGGTCCTGGGGGCCGATTAGCTGCTCTGGGACTCTGCCAATAGGAGCCTCAAACTGGGTCTGGACTTCGTCAGTCCTAGGTAAGCAGTTTTTCGTAGGCTTGCAGGTGGCGTGCTGGAGGGTGGCTGCTCCCAGGAACCCTGCAGACCGGGGTTAATGACCCATGGGTCAGGACAGTGAGTGATCTCTCCCCGCTCAAACCTCCTGCACGAAACAGTCTCCAGGGTCCCGGATGCACCCTCTGAGAAGAAAAAAACACAGTCATGAGGACAAATAGGCTATGGAACAGGAGCCCCCTCTTTGTTGCAACAGCCCCAAGTGTCCAGAAGAGTGGACGGTTCTTACCTCCAGGAGATGCCTGGGATCTTCCATCTAAGCCTCAAGGGGACCCCTGTTGCTTGGTCTGACAGGAGGAGATCATCTGTCCCCACTGCTCCCTGCGCTGGGCTGGCTGCAGCACACATCTGTGTAAGAGGCTGGGCTAGAGAGATGTTACAATCAGGGTCCAGGCACCCCAGAAGGAGAACAGAGGCTCTGAAACCAGAAGACGAAGCAATCAAATCAGCGGATTCGACAGAGAAGTTTTCTACCCTACAGGGACATCAAAGAAGGTCTGTTAGGAAAGCTGAGATGTTAGTCTGGAAACTGCTAAGATAAACATTGTGACTTATTAAGATTCAATTTTAGTCACTACAAAGTGTGTTGTGTTTTGTGTGTCTCTTTGAAATGTGTCTCTTTCTCTTGCTTAGTATCACTTAAATCTCTTCTTTGTTACTATGCTTCCCAAACCACCTCAGTGTTGTGTGTTCCAGTGAAGTGTGAGTCTCCAGCCTACCCAACAGGCTGAGCTGTGCCCTGTCTCTCTGAAGGTAATGAATAATTTCTGAGCGGTGCTGGGCCCAGAGTCCAAGGGCAGTTCACCAGACATCTCGTGGGAAGCCCAAAGAGACCAAAGGAGCAGGAGAGATTCCGGCCCCACTGACCCATGGGAAATTCCCACAGAAGAGCCTACACAGGGCTCCAGACACAGCCACTTTGGGTGTGTACCAGAGTTCACTCACCGCTAGATGCTGGCCAGGCCTCGTGTCATTGCTTTCTCGCTGGGCTAGCAACCCCGCTGATACTCACTCTTGCAGTTTGTCGGCTGGGAACTCAGCCGACCAACCAGGTGACTGTTCTTTACTCCACTCCTTCCTGGGTCGTGCTCCTTGCAAACAAAGTCCCAAAATGTCTTGAACAGAAACAAGGCCTTCCACCCTCGTGGGGAGTTCTTCCTCAGCCTGATTTCGATTCGGCCTGCCCTTCTTGGGTTTCTATGGTCTTCTATGTCCCCTTCCTTAGGGATGGTGAGAGAAGCCAGTCCTACCCTGGACTCCAGGGTTTGGCCCAAAGCCGTCTACTGAACAGCTCGCTCTGCTTCTGGACTTTTGCTGCTGTTTTCCCTTCTTTCCTCTCCGTTGGGGCTCACTTGGTCATCATTTGGCTTAGCCCCAGGCTAGGCAGCCATAGGCCAAGCCACCCTGTTAGATACCCTCCTCCTTCCAATCCGCTCCAGCCCGGCTGACAGGTTTGCTGAGGGGATGGTGAAACCCCATTGCTGATCAGAAGGAGGTCAGAGTCTGTTCTCTAGGAGCTGAAGGTCCATTTGTCCTGCTGCGGGAAGTGGAGCTGGAGAGCGGAGATGTTAGGTGAAAGAGACTGCATGATGGAGTTGGAGACTGAGGGACGGGAGCCTCCTCCCAGAAACGCTCCCAGGAGAACAGGTTTGAGGAGGAGTTCTCTAGGGAGCCTCTTGCTTGGAAAAAAACAAGGGTGGCACATTGATGAAGATGTCTCTGTCCCAGGGATGGGGGAAGCTCCCAGCCAGGCTATGCAGCAGGGATCCCATTTCTCCCCCAAGAAACCCATTTTGCCCAAAGAAGTCAATGGCTCTTACCTCCAAGAGGGAGCGGGCTCTTCCCTCTCAGCCTCTTTGAGAACTACCACTGCTTGGCTTTTTTAGGATAAGGGACCTGTCCCCACTGCTCCCTGAGGTGCTTCAGCTTCTGACTGCACCCATCTGGGAGGCTGTCACATATGCCAGGGCCTAGAAGACATGCAGGGAGGAGGCTCCTCTTCATGTCAGACTCTGAGAGCCCAGAGAAGGGCCAAAGGAAGAAAAAAGGGCAGGAGATGAAGCTTGCCCGGAGCCTCTGTCCCATCCTCACCTCCTCAAATGTGGAGCTTCCTGAGCTTCAGTTGGGCAGACAGTCTGTAGCCCTGACACAAAGGTCCTTCTGCGCCATATGGGGCAGGAAGATCTCTGCCTGGGAGCACCGGAAATGGGATGGGGGTGAGATCAAGGAAAGAGGGGAGGGATATGGGTGTGAGGGAAAGAGCTCCTGCCCCAGATGAAGGAATTTGGGGGGCCGAGGGAAGGACACAGCTCCACAGAGAGGAGAGAGAGTTCCTGTGAGTGCCAGGGGCCTCCATTTGTGCTTCCACTAGCCCCCCATTTACAGTGAGACAGAGCAGTACCTGCAGCAGGGAGCGGGACTTGCTGAACAGGGAGGGGAACCTTGAAGAGCATCAGATGAACCACAGCCCTTGCAGCGCCTCGGGCATCTGGTGCAAGTGCCGGATGATGTGAAGCTGGCCCATGACCTTGGCTGTGACATCCTCATGCTGCAGGGGAACGAGAACATGTCAGAGACTGAGACACTCCCCAGGAATCAGGGAGGATGAAGGGCACCTGGAACCAGTGCCATCATTTCCACCCAGCAGCTGCTCATGTCTGAGTGGTGGATTCACCCTCCTGACCCCCAGGATGGAGGCTTGCTGTCCTCTCTAGTGACCTCCAGTGCCAACCCCCCTCCTTGTCGGGTGAGCTCCTGCCACTTCCCCATCAGTGCCCCGACAGCTGTTCCACCTCCAACCCACCTGGGGACACCGCTCAAGTTCGGAGAACCCTCTCCTCCACCCCCACCTCCATCCCCACCCAGGTAGGGCAGGGAGGGGGCTCTAGAAGGGTGGCGGGGGGAGGGAGGGATTCTGGCAGCAGTGAAGTGGGATGGGGAGAGCTTGAGACCTTTCCCCAAGACACCCCAGTGCCAAAACCTGAAACCACAGGATGGCAGCCCTGGGGAACGGGACAGGTCAGGAGCCCCTGACGACTGAATCCTCCCAATCTCTCAAGAGTGGGTCCAGCCCTACCAGCAGCAAGACCCGCTTCCCACGCCCATGTGCCTCAGTCAGTCACCATCACCAGTCAGTCCTTGGCCTCCCAGGATGCCAGGGATGGGAGCAACTCTCGATGGTGGCTCGGGTGACATGGACACTAGGCCGTGGGGAAATGGGTGCAGCTCTGTGGGGCAGGAAAGGTTCCCAGAGGGCACTTAGGGGACTCAACTGTCCTTCCCAGGAGTGATAGCAGAGCACCACATCCGAAGAACAGAAGTCCATGAAGGCCAGAAGTCCCCACTAGGCTCCTTGCTACCAGGCCAGCGAATGGCGAGAGGATGGGAAGGAGGCCCTGGGCCCCACCCCAAGCTTCTGAGTCGAATGCAGCTGCTTACCGTGACCCCCATCAGTTGCTGGGCTTCCCCCAGGAGGGAGTAGACCAGCACCAGCCCAGCCTGGCTGACACGCAGCAGGGGGTCGTGGATGGCCAGCAATGCTGTCTGTACGAAGGATCTTCTCTGCCCGACGGAGAAGAATTTTCCAAAGACCTAAAACCAAGAGGACATGAGGCTCGAGCAGATTGCCCAGAGCCAGCCTCCAAGTCCTGGCGGTACAATGGCATCTCGTGCCCCAAAGGGTGGGGAAGAGAGCTGCTGTGGCCAAGGCACTTCATTCCCTAGGAGGCTTTCAGGGTCCCAGGGCTCAGGGAAGCCCCTTTATTAAAAGGTGGCAGATGCTGAGGGACCAAAGCCTCCAGTGGCTCTTTCGGGAAGGCAATTTATGGCAGGGGCCAGGATGGGCTGGAAATGGATCTCTAATGTGTGTGAGCAGGCCCACTCTGCTGTGCAGGGCACAGAGACGACAGGGGACCCTGTCTTGCTTCCAGCAGAGAGATCTCCTGCACCTCAGCGGCTAGAGGAGTGTGCGTGTGTTGTTACGGGGGGAGGGGGTTGGAGCTGACAGACCAAAGGTCTCTTCCCCCAGCTAAGTGATTTCTCTAGTTGCTGGCTATGGCCTCTGCAGCTCCTTGGTTTCTTCAAGGGGAATCCAACCTGCAGCCTGACAAGAACACGGAGACTCCTGGCCCAGTCCCAGTGTGGGACCTTTAGCACCAGCGTGTCCCACTGGTTGCTGGATGAGGAACTCTGAGCTGGAAATAAGGAGCGGGCTCTTTTCCTGTCTCCAGGAGGCATCCACTGCAGGGAACCCAGCCAGCCCCACTCCCTGAGCTGTGTCATGCCCTGGCACAGTGCCCTTACCTCCCCCACTCTGGCTGTGTTCTTGTAGCCCAAGAGCCGGCTGTCCTGGTGCCAGTCATAGCACCAGAGATCTTCCGCCTCATGTATGGTCAGGCCTGGAAGAGAGAGAGAGAGAGACTTTTCTCCTCATTCTGGTTGCAGTTTCTGTGTCCTTCCAAGCCCATTGGTGGCTGCACAGTGGAGTGGAGAAGAACAGAGGCAGAGAGAGATTTGTCCTCCGGCTGGGGTCAGTCTGAGAGAAATGGTCTGAGGTCCCATTATCAACCTGTGGTCACTCTCAGTCCCGTATTGGGTTCCGTGTCCCAGCTGGGTTCCTTACCCCTCTGTTGGAGCAGCAGTTGGTAGAGCCGGTAAGTCCCCTCCCTGGCCTGCCGGCTGATGTCCTTGTCTGGCTCACTGACAAACAGAGCCAGCTGGGCCACATGGTGACCCATCCGAGGGAACTCGGCTGAGATCTAATGGAAGGGAGAGCAGAGGGGA
This sequence comes from Lepidochelys kempii, assembly GCF_965140285.1. Lineage (NCBI taxonomy): Eukaryota > Metazoa > Chordata > Testudines > Cheloniidae > Lepidochelys > Lepidochelys kempii. The sequence goes on along the minus strand of NC_136393.1, from coordinate 42,940,050 downwards.
CTCCATCAGCATTTTCCTCTCAGCTCCCTGTCCTCCCTGGGCCAGAGGGCTCCTTTCTCTTAGCCCCTCTGCAGGAGATGCTGGGGGAGAGGAGCTTGAGATCGACCCTTCATTTGCTCTGCTGCCAAGGGAGCCCGCAGCTGCTTTGGGATGCCAAGCAGGGGCTGGAGCATGGGCCCCTTAAAGGCCCAGGGACAACACTGAACCAGGACAAGAAGAACTTGACTCAAGCCTAGCTCAGTCCTGCTCTGACCCTGCCTCCCTATGAAGAACCCTCCTAAGCCACAGCCCCGGCAGCAGCAGCAGATCCTGCAGCCCACTGGAGCCAGCCCGCCTCCGCCTGGAGCCAGCAAGCTGGGCTCGGAGCCCACTTACATCAAACTCAGGGAGGGTGACTGTGTATCTCAGCAGGGCTGTGCTGCTCCTGATAGCCCTGGCTCGCTCCTGCGACACCCTGGACACGACCCAGAGGTTGACATGCTGTGGGGAAAGGAGGCAGGTCAGACTCAGTGGCCAGCTGCTCCTGCTTTGCAAATGAGCCCCATGCCCCCAGCCCCAGGGGCCTGAGACATTCTGCGCAGGGGGCAATAGCTGAGTCCTTGATGGCAGAGCTTTAGAAGGGGATTCTTTCCCCCAGGACGCAGCTTGTACCCTTCAGGTCACAACTTCTCAGAGTCTCTCTAGACTGGGACAATGTTCGCGGTCGGGGCTGGTCCCATCCTCCCAGAACTCCTGATTCCTGAACAGTTCACCAGAAAGAAGATTGAACCCTTGGCCCTTCCTTGCTATGCAAATCCTTGGGGGGATGTAGGGAGTGACTGAGAGCACAATCCCCCCAGGAATTTCAGAGCACATCAGAGGGAAGGGCTGATTCCCTGGGCTCCTCCTCTTTCTCTAGGAAGGAGCATGTGCCTCTTCTCTGAGAACCATCTCCCCAATCTCATGGGCTCTGTGTGTTGGAGGGGTGGGGGAAGGGTGGGTTTTCAGACTCTCACTCCCCAAGACAGCCAGGAGCCCTGTGCTTAGTGCTCAGCAGAACCAGGCAGAGCTCTGGCTTGGAGTCCCAGCTCCTTCCTCTGTCCCTCAAGAAGGAAGGACCTGACACTACATTGCACTGACCTCCCCAACCAAGGACGGCCCACTGGGGACCCAGCTAGGAGGACAGAGTAGAAAATGCATCTTCCAGTCTCTCCTTACCAGTCCCCCAGAGAGTTACGGTCAAATGGGGCTCACCTCCAAGATGAAGTGGAGCCTGTCTGTGTCTGGGGACTCTGCCAGCAGGTTCCCCAGCATGGCATCCAGGACCTCTGGGATGACTTTCTGCAGAGTCTGCAAAGCATGGGTCAGAGTTAGGGAACCTGGGCCTACACGTGCCACAGGATGGGAAGAGGAGTCTCTGGGAAGCACTGGGGAGACTCCCAAACACATCTCCCGGCCTCTCTCCTTCACATCCCACTGCAGGCAATTTGCAAGAATTGATGACCCCTGGACCTTTAATCCATGAGCTTAGCAGGTCTCTGCAGAGGGCCTTGTAGGCAGAAGAGTATGAAACAGCCAAGTTGCTATGGATGGAACCTGGGCTTCTGGGCCAAACACGGCTTAAGAAAGAAAGAAAGAAAGAAAGAAAGAAAGAAAGAAAGAAAGAAAGAAAGAAAGAAAGAAATCCCCCAGGGAGGGGTAATCTCTTCCCTGCTGGAGGGAAGGATCCAACCCTACAGTTTCTTCCATCTCTGCTACCCCACCCTGAAATCTGGAGCTCCAGCGAATCAAGGGAGCAGGGACCAATGACTACTCTGCAAGAGGAGGAGGATGGAGGAGGAGGATGTACCTGGATGTCGGTGGTGTCCTTCTCCGTGCCCAGGGTGAAGACGGAGTGAAGGGCAGCTCGCAAGAGGTGGGTCTCTAGGGCTGGCTCCAGGGCAGGTTTCATGGTGCTGGCAAGAGAGAGGAGCTGGTATTAGACTGTGCAGTATGGGGGTGGGACTGTCGCCAACACGGACACCAAGCCACAGGGATAGAGGCACAGGCTGGCGAGAACGGAAACTGAGGCACTTAGCTAGGGAATGACAAGGCCAAGGTGTCCCAGACAGACAGTGGCAGGACAGGAATAGCTCCTGTTCCCTGGAGCCTGCTGCCCCTCCTGTATCTGAGCCCGGGAGTGAGCCCCTCCCCAAGGCCCCTGTCATGTGATGGGAGTGAAAAGAAGAGCCCCGCCAGGAGAAAGTGAATCTTCCCACCCCACCATCTCTGCCAGAGGCGCCACTCTTGGGAGGTGACTTGGGAGGGACAGTGACGGTGACTCCCAGCCTTGGGCCTGAGCAGCACTGGGGTGAGGGGAGTCGGCGGGGTGGGGGGTGGGGCTGTCTCGGTACCAGAGGTAGCCCACTGCAGCCAGGGAGTGGGCGAGGACGGCGCTGGGTGACGAGTCATCGGGAAGCTCCTCGATGAGCTCCTGTGAGACGCGAAGGAGACAAAGGAGCATGTGAGATTCAGGCCCAACTGACACCTCCCAGTGAGGAGATGACACAGCCAGTGCCCCACATGGCCAGCAGGATCCCCCACCGCCTCCCACTCCCTTCCTGCCCATCCGACTTGTCCCCCTTCCCGGATTCCTGCCCAGCTCGCTCCCAATCCCCTTCTCTCCTCCTCCCTGTCAAAACTGCCCCCATTCAGCCCCATCCCGACGACCGAGCTGGGACCCTGAGATTCCTTGTCCCACACTCTGAGCTGCCCCCCAGCCCCACAATTCTCCCCCTCCCTCCAGCTGCCGTATGGCGTGTCTCACTCACCACGATCCTCTTCACCACAGCCGCCTTGCAGCAGCGCGGCTCCAGCGTGTCCTCCCCTCTCTCCCATGCAGCCAGACATGCGGGGTAGACGGCCTGAAGGAACAGGAGCTGCTGCCCCTCATCCTGGACCCACCAGGAGTGGGGTATAGTGAGAGAGAACCTGTTAGCTAGGGACCTTCCTGCCCCACCCACACCATCTCCAGGGCTCAGGCCTCAATGGGGGATTGTGGGGACCCGCCTATTCTCCAAATCCCCCACCACTCCTACGCAAGCAGGATCAGGAACTGGGACAGTGCCTGTGGGGGGAGAGGACCTGGGCTGTTGTGGGACAAACACCCCCATCTTGGGGGTCCCACATCATGGATGTAAAAGGGCCCCATTAGGGGTGGTGGATCAGGAGGGACAAGACCCTCGGCAGGGGGTGGGGATGCTGGGAAGGGACAGGGCAATCTTGGTTCCAGCCCAGATGGGGAGCATTTGTACCTTATCTCTGCACTGGAGCTGCTCTCGGATGACTTTGAGAGCAGCTTCATCTTTGGCCACGTCCACCCCTTCCTCCTGCTCCGAATCCAGGGGGGTCCCTGCACCAGGGAGGGAAGGACAGGGGCGTGGTGGGCAGAGCAGGATTCAAGACCCCCCTTCCCACCTCAGGCACCCAGGGCAGATGGGGCCCCAAACCTCCCTCTCAGGGATGTCTTCAGCCCCCAACAGGTGCCGTAGCCCAGAGCAGAGCCCCCCTCCCCTGCCCAGGACTCCAGGGGAGGTGCCGATTCCCCCGGCCCCGGAGCAGCAAGGACCAAAGTGGCAGCAGCTCTTCACACCCCCACCCCCAGGTCCCCGTGCGGAAGGGGCAGCTGTGTGACGGCCGCTGCTCTCAGTGGGGTTCGCGTGGCTCAGGCCAGACTCCTGGGCTGGGGACCCCCCCGCATATCACTGGGAGAGCGTCTGGGCCCAGGGTGTTCACATCCCGTCCTCACCCCTCCCTCAGCCCAGCCTGGCTCCTCACCTGGAACAAAGCAGTGGCCTCCATCGGCCTGGCTGCTGCCAGAGGCCCAGGTGCTGCCGCTGTCCCAGGCTGAGCTGCCGGTGCTGGGACAGGGACCTTCCACCTCCTGGCCGGCGGGGGCTGGAAGGTCCTCAGAGACCGGGCAGGGCGATGCCTCCTGATGGGAATGAGGGCTGGGCTCCTGGGGCCGCTGCTGCCCACACAACAAGCCCCAGAGCCACCCTGCCCGGCGCCCCTCCTGGGCTGGGTCCTGTCTGCAAAACCGCAGCCTGGGCCAGCTCCACTGGGGCCTGGTCGGGGCCTCTCCCAGCTCGGCGCTTGCGCCGGGAGCCGGGGTCCTTTTCCAGAAGGCCGGGCACTTCCGCCGTCTGGCCTGGACGGGACCTGCTTCCCCGCCAGCGGGGACGCAGGGCTTGCTCTGCCCCTTGGGAAGATGGCAGCTGCTTCCCTCAGGCTCTGGGGCCACCTGCAGAGCCTTCCTCCTGAACATCCGCAGGAGCCTGGCCATCCTGGAACCGAGCGGGGAGCAGGTGTGAGTCTGGGCTCAAGGCAGCCTTTCATTCCTGGGCCTTTTCTGTCCCTCCTCCTCCCTGCTCCAACCACAGCCGCCCCCTCTGCCCCCACAGGAGTGCAGGGAGTGCCATCTACACACACGGGCAGGAGTTCATTGCATGATCTGCTCCCAACGTTCCCCCTCATAATCCCTGCTGCTGCAATATCCAGGAAGTCTCATCCTTTTCCAGCAATGAGGTCAGTCCCAAAGACCATCGGTTACTCTGGACAAGCAGCCCCCTCCTGTCGTCCCAGGCCACTCTCCCGCCCAGGCTAGAGAAGGAACAGAACTCAGGCGTCCGGACTTCTCCTGGGAAAAGACCCTCGGCACAGGAAGCACAGGGCCCTCCTCATTCCCCATTGATTTCCAGACTCAGCAGCTCACAGGGTCTGGCCCAGTTCAGAGACTCTCAGCCTGGGGAACAGTGTCCCACAAGGGAAGGGCTGGGAGCCCCACTGCTGGAACCTTTCCAAACACACTGGAGACGGCTCTGGAGAAGCCCCTGCCTGGCATAAGAAGGAGGGGCTCTTGGGGGCTGTTTGCAAAGGAAATCCCCCTTTGGAGATAGTCTCTCCCCGTTTCTGCCTCTCCCCAGACAGACAGGGGAAGCCACCGAGGAACCCGAATGCCACTCACTTGCTCTCAGTGATGGGATAATGGATGGCGGATGTTCAGGGTCAGCAGACGTCCCTCGCCCTCCTCCTCACTCTCCAAGCCCAAGGCAGGCTGGAGAGGGTGGTGACCTCAGGAGTTACCCTGCCCAGCCAGCAGGCAGGGTGATGACACGAGGGCGATCGACTGGCTGTGAAAACAAGAGTCTGTCTGATTGCCAAGGGACGGAGAAACTCAGCCAGCAGCAGGGGGGTGCAGAACACGGCCCTAGGGCAGAGGTGACAGCGCCTCCGGGATCCTGACATCCCAGCACTTTACACACCTTCCTGCAGCCTCCCAAACCCACTGGGCTGTAGCGATGGGACCCCAACCCTACTGACGGCAAACGGACTCAGCTACCAGCTCAGGGTCACACCGAGTGTCAGAGCCATGGATGGATCCCTTCACTAACCACGGCCGCACACTCCCTCCCACAGCTGGCAATTGCAACCAGGCCCTAATGTCTGGTCCCCCTGCCTTTGAGAGGGAGTGTCACTCCTGCTTCCATTGCTGCCTATTGATCTGTGGGACTTTGGGCAAGTTGCTCCCCCTCTCTATGGCTCTCTGGGACTCACATCCCTGAATGGACTTTAAAAAAGACAATGGTTAAAGTTTGGCCCCAACTAGTTCTTGTTTCTCAAGACTAGCCATTTTAGCAAAGTTTAGAATTCTTGACATTCAACACCTGGAAACATCCCTTTCTCCTTCGCAGATGGCCTTAACATCCCTTATCTCACCCAGGCTCCCTGCTGCCTGGAGTTAGAGAATTGACCCTGTTCCCATTGGACCTACCCAAGGTGTCACACAGCAAAGCGGTGACGGAGCCAGAAAGAGAAGACAACAGTCCTGATTCCTGTTCTGACTAACAGACAACAACCCGCCAGAGGCAGGATAAAGCCCAGGAAATCAGATGTGAACATTTTCATGGAAACCGTTTTCTGTCAGAAAATCCATTCAGACAAAACCACTTTGTTTCTTGAAATCATAAGAAGTAGGATGAAAATTCTTTGCAAAAATATTTGTTTCCAAAACAAGAGCATCTCCTGTTTGTCACAGTGCAGTCAACTGTTTCGTCGTACACAAAGGGGACACACTATGATCTAGCAAAAAGAAAAGGAGTACTTGTGGCACCTTAGAGACTAATGAATTTATTTGAGCATAAGCTTTCGTGAGCTCCAGCTCACTTCATCGGATGCATCTGTAGCTCACGACAGCTGTAGCTCACGAAAGCTTATGCTCAGGTAAATTGTCCTCCTATTCTTTTTGCAAATACAGACTAACACGGCTGCTACTCTGAAACCAACTATGATCTAGAAAATTAGATGAGATGCTTCAGTCTGAGCTAAGTAGTTGCTGCTCTTCACAATTTCAAAAGAATAAAATACAAATAAAAGAGAATATTAGGTCATAATCAGATATGGCTCAGTGTGATCGGACACCGCCTAGTCTGCACTGCTCCGAGTGACACTCTTCAGTGGATCCCCAGCATCCACCCATGGCGAGGTAGGTGGGAGAGGATTGTTATTCGTACTTGACAGAAGGAGAAACGAAGGCTGAGAAAGGAGCAGGGACTTGTCTTAGCTGATGCAGCCAGTCAGTAGCAGAATTGCTCTCAAATGAGCTACAGACCAGCAATTGTTCCTAGTAATTATGCAGCAATTATTTGAGAAGAATTGGAATGTTCAAGAGGATCATGAACTGCTCCGAGACAATGAATGGAGAGCAGCATCCACATTGGTCAGACATATAACTGGTTGTGGCTTATTTGCTTGGTCATAAAAGAGAACAACAAAGACCAGATTTTCCTCCCTGTCAATAGCCCCCTCCTCAGCTGATCAAGGTTGAGACTTTGAAGGGTGGGAGGCTAAGGGTTCTCATCAAATAGCCCAAAGAATGGCCCTGATCACCACCGAGGCAATCACTCTCGGAGCCCTATTCCAGTCTCCTCTCTGTGAGGGCCTCCCAGAACCCACCCGGCCCCCGCTCCACACACAGAACACCTGGTGGTGGGAGGAGAGCAGAGGAAAAGGACAACGAAAGCAAGAAGAGAAAGGTAGGAGGGACAGAGGAAAGGGAAAACAAAAAGGAGAAACCCCAATGTCCCCAGTGATTCTAAGGGACAAAGTCCTAGGTCGGAAATAAAATACTGCCCCCACAATCTAATGTTTTCCTTTCCTAAAAATCAGCCGGCACCTGATGGATCAGACTGAACAGGTTCCAAACCTCTCCGAGGCTCTTACCTTCTATACAGGGACGTCTGTTTTTGAGCAAAACCACTACAAGAAAAGGAGAAAACTCCAAAGAGGGTCCTCCTTGCGCTCACGACCGTGAAAGTGAATGCTCTCTCAGTCCTCCAGGAGAGACCTCGAGAAGGAGACGTGCTGAAGCAAAGCCACAGGGATCTCCGAGGTTGCCCCTGTCCTGCACCCCTGTCCTGCCTGGCTGATGTCAAGATCTCTCTGTGAGATCATCGCCTCCCCGCCACCTTTGTCCAATAGGCTGAGGTCCTGCCAAAGGCCCTTGTGATGTCACTGCCACACCCACCCCTCCCCTGCAGTGCTGATGTCCTGCCCCTGTCCAGCCACACTGGATGTTTCAGCCGCTTCCCCGGGATCACCCCACGCAATGTCACTTCCTTGTGGGGTGACACTGACTACACAGTAGAACACAGAGGTTCTTCCCCAGGCCGCAATTAGGTTTTCACAAGTTAGTTGACTTTATGGCCAGAAGCAACCGTTAGAGCATTTAATCTGATCCCCTGCGTATCCTAAGGCCTCCTGTATATCAGAAGAGCTGGGCTTTTCTTTTACTCAAATGTTTTCCAGAAAGGCATCTAGTCTTTATTCGAAGAGATCAAGAGATGGAGAATCCATCATTTCTCTTGATAGTTTGTGCCAATGACAAATCACCCTCTTACAAATCCGGGTCTTATTGTCATTATACTTTTTCTGATTTCTGCTTCCATCCATGGGGTCTTGTCATGCCTTTCTCTGCTACATAAAAGAGCCCTTTTATACTCAACATTTTCTCTCCATGAAGTCAAGCAACTCACCTCTCATTTGTCTTTTGTGTATACTAAACAGATTGAGCTTTTTCAATGTCTCATTAGAAGGCATCATCCCCATCACTCAATTACGAATCTTTTCTGTACCCTCTCCAATTGTTTTAACATAATATTCAAAATGTGGACACAAGAACTGGATTCAACATTCCAGCATCAGTCTCACCAATGCTCTTTCACTTCCCTTTCCATTCTCACTACTCTATCCATCCAAGAATGGCTTTAACCTTTTTTACCACAGTTTCATATTGACAGACCATGCTGAGCAGCTCGTCCACTATGGCCCCGAAATCCTTTTCAGGGTCAATGCTTTCCAGCGGATCGTCCCCCATTCTGTAGGGTGCCACCTGACTCCTTTGTTACTGAAGCTATGGGGTTGCATTTGGCTTTATTAAAACCTAATTATTTAGTAAGTATTTTAGAAGAACTAGCCCATTAGAGAGAGAATCGTGAATTACTCAAAGACAATGAATGGAGAACAGCGGCAAGAGCAATCAAATACATGTTTGGTTATGGCTTATTTCCTTGGTCTTAAAAGAGAGTAACGAGGACCTGAGTCTCCTCCCTCACAATAGCCCCAAACTCCCCCAATCAGCACTGAGACTCTGAGAAGCACAAAGCTGAGAGTCCTCACCAGATGTCCCAGGCCACCACCGGAGGGAGTCACTCTTAGAGCACCATTCCAGCCACATGTCTTTGGGAGGGCCTCCCGCAATGAGAGTTGGAGTGCAACCCCCCATCCCCAACTCTACAGGCACAGACAGGTCCTGGTGGTGAAAGGAAAGCAGGGGAAAAGGACAAAGATGCAAGAGAAGACAAGAAAGGAGGGAGAGGCAGGAAAAGGGAAAACAAAAAGGAGAAACCCCAATGTCCCCAGTAATTCTAAGGGACAAAGTCCTAGGTCGGAAATAAAATGCTGCCCCGACAATCTAATGTTTTCCTTTCCTAAAAATCAGCTGGCACCTGATGGATCAGACTGGTCAGGTTCCAAACCTCTCTGAGGCTCTTACCTTCTATACAGGGACGTCTGTTTTTGAGCAAAACCACTACAAGAAAAGGAGAAAACTCCAAAGAGGGTCCTCCTTGCGCTCACGAATGTGAAAGGGAATGCTCTCTCAGTCCTCCAGGAGAGACCTCGAGAAGGAGACGTGCTGAAGCAAAGCCACAGGGATCTCCGAGGTGGCCCCTGTCCTGCACCCCTGTCCTGCCTGGCTGATGTCAAGATCTCTCTGTGAGGTCATCGCCTCCCCACCACCTTTGTCCAATAAGCTGAGGTCCTGCCAAAGGCCCTTGTGATGTCACTGCCACACCCACCCCTCCCTTGCAGTGCTGATGTCCTGCCCCTGTCCAGCCACATTGGATGTTTCAGCTGCTTCCCCTGGATCACCCCACGCAATGAGCGTTCATTGTGGGCTCAAGCCCAACACAGTAAAACGTCAGAGGCTTCTCCCCATGCTACGCTCAGTTTTTCATAAACTAGCAGACTTTATGGACAGAAGAGACAGTTAGAGCATGTCATCTCACCCCCTGCCTATCACATGCTTTCTGTAGAGCATAGTAGCTAGTTTTTGACTACACACGTTCCAGAAAGCCATCTAGTCTTCATTAGAAGACATCAAGAGGTGGGGAATTCCCACCACTTCCCTTTCTAGTTTCTTCCTTTGGTGATTCATCCTCACGGTTGAATATGTGTGCCCTCTTTCTAATATGAATTGGTCTCTTTTGAGTTTCCAGCCACTGGGTCTTGTTATTCTTTTCTCTGCTAGATTAATGAGCCCTTTCATACCCGATATTTTCTCTCCATGAAGTCACTTCAACGACGTCACCTCCTGATCTTTTTTATCATCGAAACAGGCTGAGCTCTTTCAATAGCTCACTCGCAGGCATTTTTCTCCAGCCCACAAAACGTTTCATTGCTTTTTGCTGCCCCATCTCCAATATTTCCAAATCTTTTTTCAAAGGTGGACGCCAAAACTGGATGCAGGATTCCATGATCAGTCTTCCTCATGGTGTGTCACCTCCCTATGCTCCTCACTGCTCTTTTCATACATCTAATGATGGCTTAGCCCTGTTCACCACAGCATCACCTTGGGTGCTCATGTTCAATGGCTTGCCTAGCATAGCCCTAAATCCTCTTCACACTCAGTGCTTTCCTGGATACACTTCCCCACTCTGTAGGTGTGGCCTACATGCTTTGTCGCTAGCTATAGGACCCTTCATTTGGTTCTTTTCCAACTTGTTTTCTTTGAATGGCTCCAGCTTACCAAGGGATCCGATTGCTCTGTGTCGCTGCCCTTTCCTCATCATTAATTACCACTCTGCTACTATTTTATCACCCACCAATGTTAGCAGAAGTGAAATTTTATTTGGGTTGCGGTTCATTGATATTTATTTTCAAGAAATAGTCCTTGAGAGCCTCTTCATATCCCTCGTGCCCATAACCTGCTCCACACAGCACAGTGAGAAAAGGCCGCCCAGCCCAGCTCTGCCCTAGGGGCTAAGCACAGAACAAACGTAGGAGCTTGTGTCATCCATAGCTTCAGAACAACATGTGGGGGTCATCAGCTTACAAAGACACTCTAGACCGGTAGCGTAGACAGGCCCCAAATGTATCTAAGTGTCCCGCCTTGCAAAACAGGAGAGAAAAAAACATAACCTTGAGTAGCTTTATTTTATAGTCGTGGAAACTGAGGCACACAGAAGCAAAGAGATTTGCTCATGGTCAAAAAGTCAGGAATAGAAAATGGCCCATCTGCTGATAGTCAGTCCTGGGCCCTAGCCGTGTTTGTCCTGGCTTCTCTGCTTCAGCTCCAGTAACAACCCGAGTTGAGGTTTTCTTCCTCTCTGTGTCCTTTAACTTCACGTCACTGGAGAAGAAAGATTGTTTCTGACCAGCTGGGTCTAATGCTTAAAAACCTTAATTTTTTTCTTTCGCTAGGATAACGCTGGGCATTTTCTCTCATTCACTTTCCTTTGGAATAATTTCAATCCAGTCCAAAGGATTTCCTCTTCCATTGTGTCTTCAGCACCTTTCCTAGCAAACAGTTACTGTTCAAGCCCAGGTTTCCAGTTTCAGGCTGTCCCAGGGTGAGATGGCCATGAAAGGGGTAGTAGCTCAACTGAACCTATCCCCAGGTGAAGGGAATAAGTGCAGGGGTCACATGAGAAGGAGCAGGATGTATCTAGGATCCAGGCCTGTTGGGCGATATAAGAACAGCCTGTGCTCAGCCAGGAGAGAGACCCGCAATGGGGGCAGGCCTGGGAGGGGCTTGGATAGTCCTTTCAAGTCAGTTTCGGTACACATTAGGGGATGGAACAGCCAAGCTGCTAGGGTTGGGAGCTGGGCCTCCTGGCAGTGTCCAGGAACGAAAGCACAGCACCTGCCAGGAGGGGAGTCCCCACAGAGGGACACCGTCATCTCCCAGGAAGGGAAAAGGCTCTCACTGCCATTTCTTAACCTCATGGGGTGTTCTCCTGCTCCGCCAACCCCACCCCTATTTCAGCATCTCCAGGTGCCTGAGGGAGCAGGAACCAGAGGCCATCCTGCAGCTGGGACAGAGATGGAGGTTGATGACCTACCTGCCCGTGGTGACCATGGTGCAGGACAGCCCTCAGGACATGCAAATGCAGCTCCAGATCTACAGAATGCAGCTTCCCTTTGCTGGCACGAGACCTTGCAGGTTGCGGGGGGTGAGACAGGCACTAACTTTTGGTAACCCTCAGTGGGATCAGAGGGTAATGGTTTGTAGAAAGTGGTGTTGGAGAGCGTTACAAAAACTAGGCAAGCCATTTACAACACACACTTTGTTTCTCTACAAAAGAAAAAGGACACTAAACTCTCTAAACTACTACATGCCACAAGGGGCTACAACAGTGGTTCTCTTAACGCACCCACCAATATTGTTAATGTATCCACCCATACTTTTAGCCCAGCAGAAGAATCTGTCCTATCTCGGGTCCTCTCCTTCTGCCCCTCCACCCCCATGAATATGATACCGTTCTGTGGTGACCTAGAATCCTATTTTCGACGTCTCCGACTCAAGGAATATTTCTAACACACCTCTGAGCAACATACTAACCCACAGAGACCTTCCTACCAAGACGACAAAAAGAAGGATTCTGGGTGGACTCCTCCTGAAGGTCGAAACAACAGACTGGACTTCTACAGAGAGTGCTTCCACCGACGTGCACGGGCTGAAATTGTGGAAAAGCAGCATCACTTGGCCCATAACCTCAGCCGTGCAGAACACAACGCCATCCACAGCCTCAGAAACAGCTCAGACATGATAATCAAGAAGGCTGAAAAAGGAGGTGCTGTCGCCATCATGAATAGGTCAGAATATAAAAAAGAGGCTGCTAGGCAGGTCTCCAGCACCACTTTCTACAAGCCATTACCCTCTGATCCCACTGCGGGTTACCAAAAGAAACTACACCATCTGCTCAAGAAACTCCCTGAAAAAGCACAAGAACAAATCTGCACAGACACACCCCTAGAACCCCGACCTGGGATATTCTATCTGTGACCCAAGATCCATAAACCTGGAAATCCTGGATGCCCCATCATCTCAGGCTTTGGCACCCTGACTGCAGGATTGTCTGGCTATGTAGACTCTCTCCTCAGGCCCTACGCTACCAGCACTCCCAGCTATCTTCGAGACACCACTGACTTCCTGAGGAAACTACAATCCATCGGTGATCTTCCTGAAAACACCATCCTGGCCACTGTGGACGTAGAAGCCCTCTACACCAACATTCCACACAAAGATGGACTACAGGCCCTCAGGAACAGTATCCCCGATAATGTCACGGCAAACCTGGTGGCTGAATTTTGTGACTTTGTCCTCACCCATAACTATTTCACATTTGGGGACAATGTATATCTTCAAACCAGCGGCACTGCTTTGGGTACCTGCATGGCCCAACAGTATGCCAACATTTTTATGGCTGACTTAGAATAACGCTTCCTCAGCTCTCGTCCCCTAATGCCCCTACTCTACTTGTGCTACATTGATGACACCTTCATCATCTGGACCCATGGAAAAGAAGCCCTTGAGGAATTCCACCATGATTTCAACAATTTCTATCCCACCATCAACCTCAGCCTGGACCAGTCCACACAAGAGATCCACTTCCTGGACACTATGGTGCTCATAAGCGATGGTCACATAAACACCACCCTATACTGGAAACCTATTGACCACTCTACTTACCTACATGCCTCCAGCTTCCATCCAGGACACACCACACGATCCATTGTCTACAGCCAAACTCTACGATACAACCGCATTTGCTTCAACCCCTCAGGCAGAGACAAACACCTACAAGATCTCTATCAAGCATTCTTACAACTACAATACACACCTGCTGAAGTGAAGAAACAGATTGACAGAGCCAGAAGAGTACCCAGAAGTTACCTACTACAGGACAGGCCCAACAAAGAAAAAACAGAATGCCACTAGACATCACCTTCAGCCCCCAACTAAAACCTCTCCAACGCATCATCAAGGATCTACAACCTATCCTGAAGGACACCCAATCACTCTCACAGATCTTGGGAGACAGGCCAGTCCTTGCGTACAGACAGCCCCGCAACCTGAAGCAAATACTCACCAGCAACCACACACCACACAACAGAACCACTAACCCAGGATCCTATCCTTGCAACAAAGCCCGTTGCCAACTGTGTCCACATATCTATTCAGGGGACACCATCATAGGGCCTAATCACATCAGCCACACTATCAGAGGCTCGTTCACCTGCACATCTACCAATGTGATATATGCCATCATGTGCCAGCAATGCCCCTCTGCCATGTACATTGGTCAAACTGGACAGTCTCTACGTAAAAGAATAAATGGACAAAATCAGACGTCAAGTATTATAACATTCAAAAACCAGTCGGAGAACACTTCAATCTCTCTGGTCACGCAATTACAGACATGAAGGTCGCTATCTTACAACAAAAAAACTTCAAATCCAGACTCCAGCGAGAAACTGCTGAATTGGAATTCATTTGCAAATTGGATACTATTAATTTAGGCTTAAATAGAGACTGGGAGTGGCTAAGTCATTATGCAAGGTAGCCTATTTCCCCTTGTTTTTTCCTACCCCCCCCCCCCCGCCCCCAGACGTTCTGGTTAAACTTGGATTTATATTGGAAATGGCCCACCTTGATTTTCATACACATTGTAAGGAGAGTGGTCACTTTGGATAAACTATTACCAGCAGGAGAGTGAGTTTGTGTGTGTGGTTTTTGGAGGGGGGTGGGTGAGAAAACCTGGATTTGTGCTGGAAATGGCTCACCTTGATGATCAATCACATTGTAAAGAGAAAAGGAGTACTTGTGGCACCTTAGAGACTAACAAAATAAATTGATTAGTCTCTAAGGTGCCACAAGTCCTCCTTTTCTTTTTGCGAATACAGACTAACACGGCTGTTACTCTGAAAATTGTAAAGAGAGTGGTCACTTTGGATGGGCTATTACCAGCAGAAGAGTGAATTTGTGTGTGGGGAGTGGAGGGTAAGAAAACCTGGATTTGTGCTGGAAATGGCCCAACTTGATTATCATACACATTGTAAGGAGAGTGATCACTTTAGATAAGCTATTACCAGCAGGAGAGTGGGGTGGGAGGAGGTATTGTTTCATGGTCTCTGTGTATATAATGTCTTCTGCAGTTTCCACAGTATGCATCCGATGAAGTGAGCTGTAGCTCACGAAAGCTCATGCTCAAATAAATTGGTTAGTCTCTAAGGTGCCACAAGTCCTCCTTTTCAGTTTGAGAACTGCAAAACTAAGCATCTCTGATGGTATCTTCTAGACTGAGCACTGAATCCCATTGGGTAGATAGAAAGATTAACCTCCATAATCTATACAGAAGCCTGTGGAACCCCATAAGATTGGGTCCTTAATCCATGAAGTATTGGAACTCATTTACAGAACTTTTCTTAAACGTTACATGAATATATTGTCTCGTACTATAGAATTAGAATTTCTCATCCCTATTCCATGATGAGAGATCTTTGAGCTATAATGTATCTTAATTAAAACTATCTTTAGATAGCTTTCTGAGGGGCAAAAAACATTTTATCAAACAAATCCAATTTTTTTTTTTTTAAATCATTGATTTTTATCCACCCTGGTTGCAAGTGAATAGCAAAGCTGGTCCCAGCAGGGAGCCAGAGTGTCCCAAATCCTTAGCGGGTGGGAGAGCCTCTCTGTGAGCCTCTGTAAAGCATCTCACTTCAACAGTGACTGGTTGAACGATTTATTGTAAGGGACGCCCTTTCTCAGACCCTTTCCCTTTATTGTCTCCCAACCCTCCACGTCAGTCCCTGACCCAGGATTGCCAAGCCAAACTCAAATACTACTTGTTTGAAATCTCACAGCTCGCCAAGATTACCTAATTGTCCAGGTGGCTGAGCCCGAAGGCAGCTCTGTGAACACCTCCATACCGAATGCCAGCTCCATTTCAGAGACGTCTTTCTTCGTGCAGAAATAGAACACCTCCACCTCTTCGTGGGAAGATGTCGTTTACTCCTCTGATGGGGGCTCCCAAACAGTCCTCAGTTCCGTCAAGGAGACACTCTCCTTTTCCAGTGGATACTTCAAGATGGAGAATGTGAGCAAAGGGGCTGAAGGAGTTTACAGGATTCAAGATGAAATGTACAGGAAGTGTGTGGCTGTCGTAAACTTTACCGTGGTGGGTAAGTTGTGCACTCAGTGACCCCAGAAAAAACTCTGCTCCCCTTGCACTTCTCAGGCCATGTAAAGCCTGTGGAAACATCCTATAAACTCACAGAATATGGAAGACCCCAGCAGATATTGAGCTGGGAGAGCCATCTCCTCTGCAGCCCCAGCCCAAGGGGTGTGTCACGTGGGAATGCGTGAGGAGAGGGACTAGCCAGACCACAATGCACTCTGGCTCTTCTCAGTGGAAGGACGGTCCCTGAGGGCCCCCTGCCAGCCGGCACACACTAGAGCAGCCCCCAAGCTGCTATAACCAATGACGGGACTGGCATTAGAGCTAGGGCAGAGAACCAGGAAGGTGTAAATCCTGTTGTGCCAGAGCAAGAGTCTTCTCTACACTAGGCCCACCGATGTTCCGACCACTGACTCTAGTAACAATGAACATTTTTTGCAAACATGGTCAGCTAGTGACCCAGCTGCCCCGGGGAGGCTAGTCCCTGGCCCCACCCCTCCCTTTCTGCCCCCTTGCCCCTGCAAGAGCCCAAAGCACCCCCACCGTGGCCCCCGGCCCCAGTGCCGGGCAGCTGTCAGGGAGAGGCCCCAGGCCAGCACGGTTGCTGTGTCCTCAGGCCTGGCAGGGCAGAGCGCTGGGAACAGCAAGAGGGGTCCTGGCCTGTGGCGGAGCGTGGGCAGAGCCATGGTAGGCTGTCTGGCAAGTCACAGGCTCCCCCTGCCTACGATACCTGCTGCCCATATTTGCAAAGTTTCTGCAGTGCAGGCAAGGTTTCAAGCACCCCAAGGGCTCACAGGGAAAGTGGCATGTGTTGTATAGGCCATGGGGTAACTTTTATTTTTATGGTGCCTAGCAAGCCTTTTGTTCATCAGGCTGCTCGTTAACATACCCCTGGCTCTGTCTGACTGCGGGATCAGGAGCAAACATTCATGAAGGGTCTGCGCTGAAATCCCTGGGAAATACGTAGTATGCCGTGACCTGTTTTATCTCTGGCCACTGTCACCCTAGTCTCTGAGGCCCAGATCTTCAAAGATCAATGGGAATCGGATACCTAAATACCTTGTAGGATCTGGGCCTAAGGGCCAGATTGTCAAAGGTATTTAGGCACCTAAAGCTGCAAATAGGCATGTAGGGGAATTTTCAAAAGCATGCAGCTGCCTAACTCTCACTGAAGACGGTAGTTAGTCACTTTTGAAAATCCCATTAGTGACCTACCTGCATCTTCAGGAATGCAAATACCTTTGAGTAGCTGGCCCTAGATAATCAAAGGGCTCCAGGGCAGAGGCTGGAATTGAACCAGGCACTTATGGCTCCTAGATCAGCACCTCCCCCTTAGGCCAACCTTCTGCAGTGCAGGCAAGAAGAGGAGAATCAGGCATGTGGTATACGGAGTCCTCACCAACACTTTCCTCCTTCTTTTCTCGTTCCAGAGCCCAGCTCATTCCCACCTACTGTGTCTGGGACCTCCGGTGCTGAGGAGGAAGCTCGTGATGAGACCAAAGGGGATGGGAAGTAGCTTGTGATGGGAGATTTCCTTCCCCAGTAGCCTCTCTCCTCCCAGCCTGAATTTCACACGCCCGTCCCAGGTCCCACTGACATCAGGGTGAGCTTGAGGGCAGTGTCCAGTTGTTCCAGATCTTCTCAGGTGGCCTGAGGGCTTGGGCCACAATTGGCCAAAAATGGACCACGGGGAGCTGGCACAGCAGAGTTGGCTATGGCCAAGGACAAGCCCTTGGCTGATTGAGGAGCCGTGTTTGGGGCCTCTCAACGCGAGTGCAGAGTGTCAATTAAGGGGATGAGTTCAGGGGCAGAAAACTGTGATCCCCAAAACCCAGCATGCTCTGGGGGGGAGCCACCTATGCTAGCCAATGGGAGATGTTGATGAGAGGGGTGTGTCCTAAGCCCTGCCCCTCTCTGTGTTCGATGCTTGTTGTGGCTTGTGATCCTGAGAAAACCCCTCTCTTGCAGTCAGGTGATTTAGATGCTGCTTAAGTCATATCTTGCAGGAATAAGTTAGGTACCTGCCTTGCTCCATGCAAAATGGCAGAGGGGCCATCCTAACCCAGCCCTGTTGTCAGAGCACTCAGCTGGGAGAGTCCCGTTCAATTCTCCATCATTAAAAAAAGAAGTCAGTCCATTCTTCTGAATGCTCTCAGACAGGCAACTCCTGTTTGTCTGGGTTCGGTGAGGGAGTTGCTTAGTCACAGTCAAATAATTTACTTAACAGTCCAATTCATCTAAGTATTATATTTAACGGGTTTCTGGAATTTGTAACCGCTTTAGCAAGGTCATTGCATGACAGGCTGGTGCACCGTTAAAAGAAACAGGTGCTAGGCGGAAGTAAGCAGCAGCATCTTAAAAGCATTTGTCAACCATTCAGCTTTCTTCAAGTTGCAAGGAGAGAGGCTTGTAGATGGCCTAGAGAAGAAATCGCTTTGCATGAGGATTCTGTCGGTGTTTAAACCGAAGGGGTGTTTTCTGCAAAGGGAGTAGGTGGGAAGGAACCTGCTTTATGGCTCAGGCTCTGTCTGCACTTAAAACACGATAGCTGCTGCAGCCCTTCAGTACAGACACTTCCCACAGCAACGGGACTCCGAGTCCAGCGCTCTAGGCCTCGCTGCCTCCATTCGACAGCTGCAGCGGCACAGGAGCTAGCAAACAGAACTGTAAACAGGGGAGTTTGAGTGGGAGTTCTGTTGGAGGAGAAGGTATTTGTGTGTGTTTGGTTTTGTATTGGTAATATCTGTATGTGTAGAGGCTTGTAGGGGCTTTGTGCTGGGAGAGAAGCTGAGCCCTGATTAGGGGGCGGGGCTTCACTGACTAGGGGTCCTATAAAGGTAGCAGCCAGTCAGGCAGCGGCACAGGAGCTAGCAAACAGAGCTGTAAACAGGGGAGTTTGTCTTGTGGTGCTTGTGTGGGGTTTGGTTTTGCTGTGGGTGGTGGTGTTTTGGTGTGGTTTGTGTTTCCCAGATTAACAGGATTTAGGTGGGAAGGCTATGACAGATTCAGAGGTGGCAGTGGGAGTGACCCATGTAGCAGATGACACAATGAAGATGACTGGATGTGGAAGCTGTGGTATGTACATGATCCTGGAGGGGGCACCTGGTAAGAGTTTTGTCTGCATGAAATGCCGTCTGATAGAGCTGATGGAGGAAAAGATCAGAGGTTTGGAGATGCAGGTGGAAAGTCTGGTAGAGTTTAGGAAGGGGTTTGAGCAGATTATGGAGCAAAGACATGAGGTATCTGAAGGGAAAAGCTCAGACTTGCAGATGGAAGCAGGACTAGGGAATTCTGAGGTGAGACTGGGTGAGGAAAGTGGTCAGTGGAAGCATGTGACTAAAAGAACTAGGCAGAGGAAAAGACGGGCTAGTGAAGGAGAAATAGAGCTTCAGAATAGGTTTGCAGAGTTGGAAAATGAAGAAGGGGCTCAGCAGGTAGTCACTGAAGGTGACAGGGCAAGGAAGAAGAGAAGAGCGGTTAGTCCTATAGGAAAAGGGGAAGAGTTAATGGAGATTACACCAAATATGAGCCCCAGGAGGATACAGGATGGATTAAAAAGGATTACAAGGGAGAATGGGAATGGAAAGAACTTGCAGCCAGAGGGAACAGGGGATAGACTGGAGAATAGCACCGTCACTAGGAAAAGGCAGGTCTATGTGATTGGGGACTCTTTACTGAGAAGAATAGATAGGCCTGTAACCAGAGCTGATCCAGAAAATAGGAGGGTGTGCTGTCTTCCAGGTGCTAAGATACGGGATGTAGACCTGAGGTTGAAAAGGATTCTAAAGGGAGCGGGAAAGAATCCCCTAATTATCCTTCATGTGGGAACAAATGATACGGCTAGATTCTCGCTGGAAAGTATTAAGGGAGACTATGCTAGGCTGGGGAGGACGCTTAAGGAAATTGAGGCTCAGGTGATCTTTAGTGGGATTCTGCCTGTTCCTAGAGAAGGGCAACAAAGGTGTGACAAGATTATGACTATCAATAGATGGCTTAGGCAGTGGTGCTATAAGGAGGGCTTTGGGATGTATGGCCATTGGGAGGCATTCATGGATAGAGGACAGTTCTCTCGGGATGGACTTCATCTGAGTAGGGAAGGAAATAGACTTCTAGGATGGAGGCTGGCACAACTGATTAAGAGAGCTTTAAACTAGGAATTTGGGGGAGATGGTTGGGAGATGTCCAGGTAATCTCCACGCCAGAATTTAGCATAGAGTGGAAAGAAAATGAAGTAAGAGTGGATACAGCTGTAGGTAGGAGGAAGGGCAGTGTAGATACAAGTCTAATAGGTTATACTGGTAGTAAAATAACCGTGCCTAATAGGGTACAGAATGTGAGTGAGGCCAAACAGCAAAAATGAAGATGTTTGTACACTAATGCAAGGAGCCTAGGTAACAAAATGGAGGAACTAGAGTTACTGGTGCAGGAAGTGAAACCAGATATTATAGGTATAACAGAGACCTGGTGGAATAGTAGTCATGACTGGGCTACAGGTATTGAAGGGTATGTGCTGTTTAGGAAAGACCGAAATAAAGGTAAAGGTGGTGGAGTAGCACTGTATATCAATGATGAGATAGAATGTAAAGAAATAAGAAGCGATGAAATGGATATGACTGAGTCTGTCTGGGCAACAATTAAATTGGGGAAGAAAACTATTAGAGCCTCCCCTGGGATAGTGCTTGGGGTGTGCTATAGACCGCCGGGATCTAATCTGGATATGGATAGAGCCCTTTTTAATGTTTTTAATAAAATAAATATTAATGGAAACTGTGTGATCATGGGAGACTTTAACTTCCCAGATATAGACTGGAGGACGAGTGCTAGTAATAATAATAGGGCTCAGATTTTCCTAGATGCGATAGCTGATGGATTCCTTCAGCAAGTAGTTGCTGAACCGACTAGAGGGGATGCCATTTTAGATTTGGTCTTGGTGAGTAATGAGGACCTCATAGAGGAAATGGTTGTAGGGGATAATCTTGGCTCAAGTGATCATGAGCTAATTCAGTTCAAACTGAATGGAAGGATTAACAAAAATAAATCTGCAACTAGGGTTTTTGATTTCAAAAGGGCTGACTTTCAAAAATTAAGGAAATTAGTTAGGGAAGTGGATTGGACTGAAGAATTTACGGGTTTAAAGGTAGAGGAGGCCTGGGATTATTTTAAATTAAAGCTGCAGAAGCTATCGGAAGCCTGCATCCCAAGAAAGGGGAAAAAATTCATAGGCAGGAGTTGTAGACCAAGCTGGATGAGCAAGCATCTTAGAGAGGTAATTAAGAAAAAGCAGAAAGCATATAGGGAGTGGAAGAAGGGAGGGATCAGTAAGGAAAACTACCTTATTGAGGTCAGAATATGTAGGGATAAAGTGAGACAGGCTAAAAGTCAAGTAGAGTTGGACCTTGCAAAGGGAATTAAAACCAATAGTAAAAGGTTCTATAGTCATATAAATAGGAAGAAAACAAAGAAAGAAGAAGTGGGACCGCTAAAAACTGAGGATGGAGTGGAGGTCAAGGATAATCTAGGCATGGCCCAATATCTAAACAAATACTTTGCCTCAGTCTTTAATAAGACTAAAGAGGATCTTAGGGATAATGGTAGCATGATAAATGGGAATGAGGATATGGAGGTAGACATCACCATATCTGAGGTAGAAGCGAAACTCAAACAGCTTAATGGGACTAAATCGGGGGGTCCAGATAATCTTCATCCAAGAATATTAAAAGAATTGGCACAAGAAATTGCAAGCCCATTAGCAAGAATTTTTAATGAATCTGTAAACTCAGGGGTTGTACCGTATGATTGGAGAATTGCTAACATGGTTCCTATTTTTAAGAAAGGGAAAAAAAGTGATCCAAGTAATTATAGGCCTGTTAGTTTGACATCTGTAGTATGCAAGGTCTTGGAAAAAATTTTGAAGGAGAAGGTAGTTAAGGACATTGAAGTCAATGGTAAATGGGACAAAATACAACATGGTTTTACAAAAGGTAGATCGTGCCAAACCAACCTGATCTCCTTCTTTGAGAGAGTAACAGATTTTTTAGATAAAGGAAACGCAGTGGATCTAATTTACTTAGATTTTAGTAAGGCGTTTGATACTGTGCCACATGGGGAATTATTAGTTAAATTGGATAAGATGGGCATCAATAGGAAAATTGAAAGGTGGATAGGGAATTGGTTAAAGGGGAGACTACAACGGGTCCTACTGAAAGGTGAACTGTCAAGTTGGAGGGAGGTTACCAGTGGAGTTCCTCAAGGATCAGTTTTGGGACCAATCTTATTTAATCTTTTTATTACTGACCTGGGCACAAAAAGTGGGAGTGTGCTAATAAAGTTTGCAGATGATACAAAGCTGGGAGGTATTGCTAATTTAGAGAAGGACAGGGATACCCTACAGGAGGATCTGGATGATCTTGTAAACTGGAGTAATAGGAATAGGATGAAATTTAATAGTGAGAAGTGTAAGGTCATGCATTTAGGGATTAATAACAAGAATTTTAGTTATAAGCTAGGGACGCATCAACTAGAAGTAACGGAGGAGGAAAAGGACCTTGGAGTATTGGTTGATCATAGGATGACTATGAGCTGCCAATGTGATATGGCTGTGAAAAAAGCTAATGTCGTCTTGGGATGCATCAGGAGAGGTATTTCCAGTAGGGATAAGGAGGTTTTAGTACCGTTATATAAGGCACTGGTGAGACCTCACCTGGAATACTGTGTGCAGTTCTGGTCTCCCATGTTTAAGAAGGATGAATTTAAACTGGAACAGGTACAGAGAAGGGCTACTAGGATGATCCGAGGAATGGAAAACTTGTCTTATGAAAGGAGACTCAGGGAGCTTGGCTTGTTTAGCCTAACTAAAAGAAGGTTGAGGGGAGATATGATTGCTCTCTATAAATATATCAGAGGGATAAATACCAGAGAGGGAGAGGAATTATTTAAACTCAGTACCAATGTGGACACAAGAACAAATGGATATAAACTGGCCACTAGGAAATTTAGATTAGAAATTAGACGAAGGTTTCTAACCATCAGAGGAGTGAAGTTTTGGAATAGCCTTCCGAGGGAAGTAGTGGGGGCAAAAGATCTATCTTGCTTTAAGATTAAACTCGATAAGTTTATGGAGGAGATGGTATGATGGGATAACATGGTTTTGGTAATTAAATATTCATGGTAAATAGGCCCAATGGCCTGTGATGGGTTTTTAGATGGGGTAAGATCCAAGTTACCCGGGAAAGAATTTTCTGTAGTATCTGGCTGATGAATCTTGCCCATATGCTCAGGGTTTAGCTGATCGCCATATTTGGGGTCGGGAAGGAATTTTCCTCCAGGGCAGATTGGAAGGCCCTGGAGGTTTTTCGCCTTCCTCTGTAGCATGGGGCACGGGTCACTTGCTGGAGGATTCTCTGCTCCTTGAGGTCTTCAAACTACAATTTGAGGACTTCAATAGCACAGATATAGGTGTGAGGTCTTTTTTAGGAGTGGTGGGTGAAATTCTGTGGCCTGCATTGTGCAGGAGGTCAGACTAGATGATCATAATGGTCCCTTCTGGCCTAAATATCTATGAATCTATGAATCTATAAGTACAGAAAAGGATGAGAAAAATGATGAGGGACGTGGAGCAGCTTCTGTATGAGGAGAGATTAATAAGACTGGGACTTTTCACCTTGGAAAAGAGATGACTAATGGGGGATACGATAGAGGTGTATAAAATCATGACTGATGTGGAGAAAGTAAATCAGGAAGTGTTGTTTACTCTTTCTCATAAGACAAGAACCAGGGGTCACCCAATGAAATTAATAGGCAGCAGGTTTAAAAGAAACAAAAGGAAGTATTTCTACACACAATGGAGAGTCAACCTGTGGAACTCCTTGCCAGAGGATGTTGTGAAGGCCAAGACTATAACAGGGTTCAAAAAAGAACTAGATAAGTTCATGGAGGACAGGTCCCCCAACTGCTATTGGCTAGCATGGGCAGGGATGGTTTCCCTAGTCTATATTTTCAAGAAGCTGGGAATGGGTGACAGGGGATGGATCACTTGATTACCAGAGCTCCTCTGATTCTGGGTTTTGTTTTTTTTTTAAATCTCTCCACAATTTTGGTTGCAACTGAAACTTCTAGTTAAAGCGATCAGTGGAGGGGGGGGGCGGGGTCTGGACGCTCTGTCGCCTTGCGCTTTGTTTGTGTCACCTTTACACTGATGCAAAGTGAGCAAGAAATACCAAAAGAACTGCAGGCACTAGTGTAAATGACACACACCAGGATCAGGGTAAGGCTGGATTGGGGCCCAGAACTCTTCCCTCACCCACCCATCACGGCACAAGGAGTTTGATCCTGGGCCTCATGCCAACTGCCCATAAGGGGCAGCTTAGAAATTCTTCGGTTGTACAAAGCTGGTGTGTCTCCCTATGTCACCTGCCTCCTTCCAATCTTTAGTCTGGGGACGTGGTGTGGTAGCAAAGAGAGTGTGGTGCAAAATGCTGGCTCAGAACTGCTGCCACGACAGCCAGTGTAACTTAGAGCAGCCTCAACAGTGCTCTAAGTTTTATGTCAGGTGCTATTTCAGGCACCAGCCAGCCGAATCTTGGGGGAACAAAAGGGTGACTTCAAGCCCCCTTTTCCCATCCCTCTCTGCTGAGCCAAGTGAAAACTTGGCACTGCTGAGAATTCAGACCCAGGCATAAGGCAATGGAGAACCCCAATCTTTCTTCTGCTGTGGAGAGTTGGTAAAACTCAAAGCCCAGATGGCACCGTTATTAAGCCCATTATTTTTTTCTCTTTGCTATTTAAAAATAATGAGATGCAAAACCAATATGAGTGCAGCAGTAATGTTGTATGGTTCGGACACACAAGTTAAATTTCCTGTGACAACACGAACTTGATCAACTTGCATGTGTAGAGCATATTTCTCCTCTTCCTGTTTTTCTTGATGTATTTCAAAATTTACCACCCAGGGTTCTTTGTGGCATGTAATGCGGCTTGTATTAAACACGCCACAAACCCAAACTTACAGGAATGGGCCAGAACTTGACAGCTTACAGGAGTGGCCGCTAGAGGGATCGGGGCTGAATTTAGAGGGCACAATTTTCAAAAGCATCAAAGTGACTTAAGTGCACTGGGAAATTTTACCTCTAGTCTTCCTTATGAATTAATTTTTTATTTTATTTTTTTTTAAAGGGAGCTGTAGCCTGTTTTCCACAGAGTCAGTCTGAGTTCAAGCCAATGCCGTAGGGCATTTCAGGCTGCTGTCCTGTCTGATCCAGCCCAGGGGACAATATCTGATGCTTCCAGGAAAAGCAAGAACCCGCTGTAACATACATGGCTAGTTTTAACATGCTGTAAATGCAGGTGGGGAATTAATTACTGACCTCGGTGGCATTCAGACTATGTCCTGAAGCATGGGATTGGGCCAGAGGGACAGCTAGCGCTGGCCACAGTGTCTAGGGTCTCGGAGTGGGAAGTTCCATGGAGAATTCCACTGGGTGGGAGACTCAGCTGTGAAGGGAGGGGGCGGGCAGGAGCATCTCATAAACCCAAGATTGGAATAACTGAAGTAATGTTCCTTTTACACAGAGCCTCAGCTCCCTGGAACCTCTGCAAATGCTTTAGCCACGTGTTTAACTCCATCCGTAGGAGTAGCCTTGGATCGCAGTGGGAGGGCTCAGGTGCGTAAGTGTTTGCAGGATGGGCGCTCAGGGCAGTCCCTGAGGCCAGGGCAAAGTGGATGTGACGTGCCACTGTCTGGATTTGGGAGCCTGCCTGCACACCAAACTCACTAGGCACTGGGTGCATGACTTCAAGGTGCTGGGCCGGGGAAAATCAGCCCCGGGTGGTTATTTCGAGTAGAAAACCAGAGCCACTTCTGGGGTCTTTCAGCTTCTAATGCCCTTTCCCTTCTGCAGCTGGATTTCATCCTATGATAAAATCCCTCTCAATGCCAAGTCAGTGCCATAAATCACTGGCCTGGGTGCAGGAATCAGTAGGCGACGTTCTCTGGCCTGGGTTATGCCAGGGCTCAGACTAAATTATTCTTCCCAAAACTTTTAAAAGCTGAGCCCCCTCCTCAAGGTAAAGAAACCAATCGTGCCCCTCACCCGTCAGCAATGTGTTAGCGACCCCACCCCCCATTTTCATGGATACGTCTTCAAACCCCACCCTTCCCACCATGGCTAGCCCTTCCCCACGCTTCAGGAGATGCTGAAGGAGATGATCCTAACCATCCCCTCTAACCTTAAGACTTGAGGGATCCCATCATGGAGCATCTTAAAAATCACAGTTTCCAGACTCTGGAACAGGGGCTGCTTTGCCGGGCTCACCTTTCTCCCTGCGTCAGGTTGGCCGATGGGGATAATGAGCCTGGAGATCTCATTCCCGCTGCTCTGAGTGGTGCCCATGTGCACATGACTCAGCTCAGCTCATCCTGTATCCCAGGAACGTCTTCATCTTCTGGGATCCTCATGGCAGCAGTGGGATGATTTAACGGACTCCCTTAGCCATGGGGCCTTTCTCTCGCTTTTGTTTCAGAGCCAGCGTCCTGGAATCGTCTCATGGTGCGTGGAGTGGTGGCAGTGGTGGGGGTGATAGTCTTACTGTACCTATGTGGGTTTTGGAAAGGTAGAGGGAAAGTGTTTGCCGACTCGCAACTCGTCTTCAGGAAGCTGCTGACTCATCCCTCCCCGCAGCCTGGAAGTCGGCAGGATTCCCAGGAATCTGAGCTCCCCGCAGTGTGTGACAGGGACGGGGACCAGGCCCAGGGAACCAGAAACAGGAATCGAGACCCAGCCCTGGAGAATGGGGAAGGAGACCTGATTGCGAATTCGTATCCGGTCTGCTGAATTGCTCACGTCCAGACCCTCCCCACAGTTCTTAAAAAGTCAAAGCATTTCGTTTAGACGCTTTCCAAACAAACCATTTTGATTTTTCAGTTTGAAACAATTTTTTGTTTAAAAATGTCCTTCAATTTTATTTTAAAAATTCAAAAAGTTACAACCCTTGAACTGTTCCTGGGTCTTTTTTTTTAAAAAAAGCTTTTTGGTTCATCAAAAATTTGGAAAAATGTTAATTTTGTTCAACCTGAAACCGGTTTTTTTCCATCTCTTTTTTGGAATTGCCAGGGACCAAAAAATTCTGTTTGCCCAGCTCGAGGGGCAGGTGAGGATTTTGGCAGTTATATTGTGGGTCTCTAAGTCTCCTTGTTGCTCAAAGTTTTCTTACTGCAAGGATGAGGGCAGGATGGGCAAAAGCTTCCTAAAAGTGGGGGGGGCTGCTGGCACCCAAACTGTGGCCCAGCCCCTGTGCCACCCCTTCTCCTCGAGGTCCTGCCCCCTCAAACTACCCCTTTCCCTGAGGCCCCCCTTCACACCGCCTTTCTCCCTGAGCTCCCACTTCATGCCGCCCCTTGCCCCCAAAACACTGCCCCCCGCCCCTCCCTTCTCTCCCCCATCATCCAGTCGCTCACACTTATGGCCAGTAAAAAGTGGTGGGCCCTGGTCTCCCCTGTTCCGGCACCCCTGGATGAGAGTGGGAGAGGATGAAGAACTCATTTCAAATATAACTCCCCCCGCCCCTCAAAACAGCACAATTTGACAGAAACAGCAAAACATGCACCTAACCAACCCGGGCCAGTCACGCTGTGTTGTGTGTGACATTCCCGTCCTGGGGCGGTTTATGTCTTGGAGAATGTGAACCCTGCAGGCCTGGGTGTTTCTCTACGTAATGTGACCTCACTGCTCCTGATGAGAGCCATTGTTTGTAAATGTTTCAGGAGCAGACATATTTATCATTCATGGACAGACAGACATTTATTCATAATTAGAACTGGTGAAAAATGGCGGGGGTGGGGAGGGTCATGAAAATTGAAGAAGAAACCACTTCCTTCCCCCTTCCCCCCATATTCTTCAAACTTATTTGGAAATGTTTTTCATTATCAAATTTTTGTTTCGTTTTGGTGGGAAAAACTCCATGTTCTCTCTCAAGTGGGCAGAGAAATCCAAAATGTTTTTTTTAAAGAGGGAACTTATTTCAAATGATCAATGTAATCCAAAGTGGCATTTTTAGTTATAAGGTTGCATTGTCAGTGTAAAACCCTTTTGAACCAGCTCTGTTATTGTATAACAAGATGAGTTTACTTTTCGTGATGCATTGTTTGGGCCAGGTTTCCTTGGTCCTGGAAACACTTACATGCATGTTTAACTTTAATTACTGCTGTGAATAATTCCATTTCAATGGGACAACTCTGAGGTCGGGTTTACGCTACGGCCGTATATCGGTGTAACAATGTCTTTTCTTTCTTTTATATGTAAAAGTTCTTGAGAGGTTAAAGCAGGTAAAATACATGAACAGGTTCGGACAGTCCGAGTTTGTCCGTGCAAAGTGACAGCAGAGATGTGGGATCTGCTAGTTTTCCATAAGTCTCTCAGGGTTACCCAGGATAACTTTGGGGATCTCTGTCTCGCATCGGGAATGTTCCCTGAAAGTGTCCAAACAGCTCAGAGATACAGAACCATTCCCTGGATCCATTCTTATAGCTGTCTTCCCCGGAAAGCAGTCTGGCAAGTGTTCCTGTCAGCTCATTGCTAAGTTATCTGTCAAAACACTAGAGTTTTCAGGTGCCTAAGTAGCCCCTGGAATCAGGGTGAAATTATCCTCCCCACCACTATCAAAATTGGAAATGGTGCCCCGGAGTGCACGGTACCCTACCGTAGTTCCCCCGTAGGAACTGCATGAACAGGCAACTCTGCAAGTTATCTGCATGCCTCTGCACGTGACCCCCATGCCTCTCCATTTCCTTGGCCACATGTATCCTGTCCCCATGCTGGCGGCGAATCCAGAAAAAGAGGGAAAGAGCTCACCACTGCGACCACCTGAGGGAGGTGTTGGGTTGAGATCAGCTGGTCAAAGCAGGCAATAGGGACAGAATCTGAGACTTGAAGCTCCTCGAATGACCTCTGACCTTTCTAGACCTGCCCTTCAATGAGACACAGCGATTGTAAAGTTGAATGTGATCGTAACTAGACCCATTTGAAACCCTTCACCACACAAGACAAAGCCCGTAGGATTCATTATGAATTATTTATTTCTCCTCCCCTGGATTCCTGCAGCCACCAGCCACCTTGGAGCTTTCCCTCCTCTCTCCCAGGCTGGGCTCACTTGATGGCAGGAGCTCAGCGCAGGGTCCAGCTTTGCTCTTTCGCTTCCATTCTTCACGTCTTTGGGTGGCTGCATTGGCACCTGAGCAGTCGGATGGAAACACTGAGTCCTCTGTCTCGGCAGGCAGGCCCAGCCGCCAAAGCCAAAGACTCCCTGAGAACAGGGGGAGGTTCGCCTGAACTCTCAGGAGTGGCGGCTGGGCCCATAGGGTAGGGTTACCATATTTGAACTTTCAAAAAAGAGGACACTCCGAGGGTGGGGGGGGAGTTGTAGCCCTGCCCCCTATCTACTCCCTCCCACTTCCTGCCCCCTGACTGCCCCCCACAGAACCGCCAACCCATCCAACACCCTCTGCTCCTTGTCCCCTGATCGCCCCCTCCCAGGACCCTGCCCTCTATCTAAGCCTTCCGTCTCCCTGTCTCCAGCTGCCCCCTCCTTAGACCCCTCCACCCTAACTGCCCCCCTAGAACTCCACCCCCTACCTGTCCCCTGACTGCCCTGCCCCCTATCCGCACCCCCGCCCCCTGACAGACCTCCGGCTCTCCCACACCCAACCAACCACTCCCTGTCCCCTGACTGCCCCCACAGAACCCCCAACCCATCTATTCCCCCCTGCTCCCTGCCCCTGACTGCCCCCCCGAACCTCTGCACTGTCCACCCCGCCCCCGCTCCCTGTCCCTTGACTCCCCCGACCCCTCTTCATATGCTCACCCTCTGACAGGCTCCCCCCAGAACCCCTCACCCATCCAACCCCTCCTGCTCCCTGTCCCCTGACTGTCCCTTGGGACCCCATGCCCCTTCTCCAGCCCCCCCAGCCCCCGTACCCTGCTGCTCAGAGCAGTGTGTCTGGGGTGCGGAGCCAGACACAGTGCCGTGCTCCCCCGCAGAGCGTGCAGCTCCCCCTCCGCCCCCAGAGTGCTGCATTGGGAGGGAAATCCTGGACCTTTTCAGAATTTTACAAATTCCTCCCGGAGGGCAATTTAGAACCCCAAAAGCCGGACATGTCCGGGAAACTCCGGACGCATGGTAACCCGACCACAGGGACTCCAGGATCTGCAGCTGCTGCCACCTGTATGGTGAATCCTCCGACTCATCACCAACCAGCTCTTCCCCATTCTCCAACCTGGCCCCACGGTCTGACCGTGCAGGAGAACAGAAACCCTTTGGGACAGCAGGAGAGTCTCCTCAATGCCGCCCTCTTCGCATGGCATCCCGCGGTCACCGTGAAACACGACTACCCTGCCCCCAGGAGTCTCTCAAGGAGCTGCCGGCGCAGTCACTGGGCACCCACTCGTAATGGTCTCGGGCAGTGGCATTGCAGAGGGAGCTGAGCAGACCGTCCCTTCTGTGACTTCCTGAATTGCTGCCAGGACGGATTCTCCTCTGCGCTAGGGAGAGTCCCCGAGGACAAGCAGCTGTGATGCGGGAGGGGGCAAGACAAGCACTCCCCCTGAGCCCTTGACTAGCAGGCAAGCAGGACTCTGGGAGCCAAGGGATCGATGTGTCTTGCTGGGAGAGCAGAGCTGGAGAGCAGAAAAGGGCATTGGAGGAATTGAAGAAAAATCAGTGTCATGGCCGGGTCATGGGCAGCCAGACCTCGTGGTCAGAGGCAGAGTCCACACTCACAAGACAGGAGTCGAGAGTCAGCTGGGTCAGGACACTGGAAGAGCAGAAGCAAAAGACCAAATTGTGTTCAGAACCTCAAGTCAGGTGAGTCACCCTGAGTCCGGATGCCAGGAAATCAAGCCTGGGGAGTGGGAGCAGGAACAGCCAACACACGGTCCAGAGCCGGGGAGGAGCTCGGCTGTTCAGACAGCTTCTTCTTCCTGCTGCTGGTTTAAGGAGGTCCTGGGGGCCGATTAGCTGCTCTGGGACTCTGCCAATAGGAGCCTCAAACTGGGTCTGGACTTCGTCAGTCCTAGGTAAGCAGTTTTTCGTAGGCTTGCAGGTGGCGTGCTGGAGGGTGGCTGCTCCCAGGAACCCTGCAGACCGGGGTTAATGACCCATGGGTCAGGACAGTGAGTGATCTCTCCCCGCTCAAACCTCCTGCACGAAACAGTCTCCAGGGTCCCGGATGCATCCTCTGAGAAGAAAAAAACACAGTCATGAGGACAAATAGGCTATGGAACAGGAGCCCCCTCTTTGTTGCAACAGCCCCAAGTGTCCAGAAGAGTGGACGGTTCTTACCTCCAGGAGATGCCTGGGATCTTCCATCTAAGCCTCAAGGGGACCCCTGTTGCTTGGTCTGACAGGAGGAGATCATCTGTCCCCACTGCTCCCTGCGCTGGGCTGGCTGCAGCACACATCTGTGTAAGAGGCTGGGCCAGAGAGATGTTACAATCAGGGTCCAGGCACCCCAGAAGGAGAACAGAGGCTCTGAAACCAGAAGACGAAGCAATCAAATCAGCGGATTCGACAGAGAAGTTTTCTACCCTACAGGGACATCAAAGAAGGTCTGTTAGGAAAGCTGAGATGTTAGTCTGGAAACTGCTAAGATAAACATTGTGACTTATTAAGATTCAATTTTAGTCACTACAAAGTGTGTTGTGTTTTGTGTGTCTCTTTGAAATGTGTCTCTTTCTCTTGCTTAGTATCACTTAAATCTCTTCTTTGTTACTATGCTTCCCAAACCACCTCAGTGTTGTGTGTTCCAGTGAAGTGTGAGTCTCCAGCCTACCCAACAGGCTGAGCTGTGCCCTGTCTCTCTGAAGGTAATGAATAATTTCTGAGCGGTGCTGGGCCCAGAGTCCAAGGGCAGTTCACCAGACATCTCGTGGGAAGCCCAAAGAGACCAAAGGAGCAGGAGAGATTCCGGCCCCACTGACCCATGGGAACTTGCCACAGAAGAGCCTACACAGGGCTCCAGACACAGCCACTTTGGGTGTGTACCAGAGTTCACTCACCGCTAGATGCTGGCCAGGCCTCGTGTCATTGCTTTCTCGCTGGGCTAGCAACCCCGCTGATACTCACTCTTGCAGTTTGTCGGCTGGGAACTCAGCCGACCAACCAGGTGACTGTTCTTTACTCCACTCCTTCCTGGGTCGTGCTCCTTGCAAACAAAGTCCCAAAATGTCTTGAACAGAAACAAGGCCTTCCACCCTCGTGGGGAGTTCTTCCTCAGCCTGATTTCGATTCGGCCTGCCCTTCTTGGGTTTCTATGGTCTTCTATGTCCCCTTCCTTAGGGATGGTGAGAGAAGCCAGTCCTACCCTGGACTCCAGGGTTTGGCCCAAAGCCGTCTACTGAACAGCTCGCTCTGCTTCTGGACTTTTGCTGCTGTTTTCCCTTCTTTCCTCTCCGTTGGGGCTCACTTGGTCATCATTTGGCTTAGCCCCAGGCTAGGCAGCCATAGGCCAAGCCACCCTGTTAGATACCCTCCTCCTTCCAATCCTCTCCAGCCCGGCTGACAGGTTTGCTGAGGGGATGGTGAAACCCCATTGCTGATCAGAAGGAGGTCAGAGTCTGTTCTCTAGGAGCTGAAGGTCCATTTGTCCTGCTGCGGGAAGTGGAGCTGGAGAGCGGAGATGTTAGGTGAAAGAGACTGCATGATGGAGTTGGAGACTGAGGGACGGGAGCCTCCTCCCAGAAACGCTCCCAGGAGAACAGGTTTGAGGAGGAGTTCTCTAGGGAGCCTCTTGCTTGGAAAAAAACAAGGGTGGCACATTGATGAAGATGTCTCTGTCCCAGGGATGGGGGAAGCTCCCAGCCAGGCTATGCAGCAGGGATCCCATTTCTCCCCCAAGAAACCCATTTTGCCCAAAGAAGTCAATGGCTCTTACCTCCAAGAGGGAGCGGGCTCTTCCCTCTCAGCCTCTTTGAGAACTACCACTGCTTGGCTTTTTTAGGATAAGGGACCTGTCCCCACTGCTCCCTGAGGTGCTTCAGCTTCTGACTGCACCCATCTGGGAGGCTGTCACATATGCCAGGGCCTAGAAGACATGCAGGGAGGAGGCTCCTCTTCATGTCAGACTCTGAGAGCCCAGAGAAGGGCCAAAGGAAGAAAAAAGGGCAGGAGATGAAGCTTGCCCGGAGCCTCTGTCCCATCCTCACCTCCTCAAATGTGGAGCTTCCTGAGCTTCAGTTGGGCAGACAGTCTGTAGCCCTGACACAAAGGTCCTTCTGCGCCATATGGGGCAGGAAGATCTCTGCCTGGGAGCACCGGAAATGGGATGGGGGTGAGATCAAGGAAAGAGGGGAGGGATATGGGTGTGAGGGAAAGAGCTCCTGCCCCAGATGAAGGAATTTGGGGGGCCGAGGGAAGGACACAGCTCCACAGAGAGGAGAGAGAGTTCCTGTGAGTGCCAGGGGCCTCCATTTGTGCTTCCACTAGCCCCCCATTTACAGTGAGACAGAGCAGTACCTGCAGCAGGGAGCGGGACTTGCTGAACAGGGAGGGGAACCTTGAAGAGCATCAGATGAACCACAGCCCTTGCAGCGCCTCGGGCATCTGGTGCAAGTGCCGGATGATGTGAAGCTGGCCCATGACCTTGGCTGTGACATCCTCATGCTGCAGGGGAACGAGAACATGTCAGAGACTGAGACACTCCCCAGGAATCAGGGAGGATGAAGGGCACCTGGAACCAGTGCCATCATTTCCACCCAGCAGCTGCTCATGTCTGAGTGGTGGATTCACCCTCCTGACCCCCAGGATGGAGGCTTGCTGTCCTCTCTAGTGACCTCCAGTGCCAACCCCCCTCCTTGTCGGGTGAGCTCCTGCCACTTCCCCATCAGTGCCCCGACAGCTGTTCCACCTCCAACCCACCTGGGGACACCGCTCAAGTTCGGAGAACCCTCTCCTCCACCCCCACCTCCATCCCCACCCAGGTAGGGCAGGGAGGGGGCTCTAGAAGGGTGGCGGGGGGAGGGAGGGATTCTGGCAGCAGTGAAGTGGGATGGGGAGAGCTTGAGACCTTTCCCCAAGACACCCCAGTGCCAAAACCTGAAACCACAGGATGGCAGCCCTGGGGAACGGGACAGGTCAGGAGCCCCTGACGACTGAATCCTCCCAATCTCTCAAGAGTGGGTCCAGCCCTACCAGCAGCAAGACCCGCTTCCCACGCCCATGTGCCTCAGTCAGTCACCATCACCAGTCAGTCCTTGGCCTCCCAGGATGCCAGGGATGGGAGCAACTCTCGATGGTGGCTCGGGTGACATGGACACTAGGCCGTGGGGAAATGGGTGCAGCTCTGTGGGGCAGGAAAGGTTCCCAGAGGGCACTTAGGGGACTCAACTGTCCTTCCCAGGAGTGATAGCAGAGCACCACATCCGAAGAACAGAAGTCCATGAAGGCCAGAAGTCCCCACTAGGCTCCTTGCTACCAGGCCAGCGAATGGCGAGAGGATGGGAAGGAGGCCCTGGGCCCCACCCCAAGCTTCTGAGTCGAATGCAGCTGCTTACCGTGACCCCCATCAGTTGCTGGGCTTCCCCCAGGAGGGAGTAGACCAGCACCAGCCCAGCCTGGCTGACACGCAGCAGGGGGTCGTGGATGGCCAGCAATGCTGTCTGTACGAAGGATCTTCTCTGCCCGACGGAGAAGAATTTTCCAAAGACCTAAAACCAAGAGGACATGAGGCTCGAGCAGATTGCCCAGAGCCAGCCTCCAAGTCCTGGCGGTACAATGGCATCTCGTGCCCCAAAGGGTGGGGAAGAGAGCTGCTGTGGCCAAGGCACTTCATTCCCTAGGAGGCTTTCAGGGTCCCAGGGCTCAGGGAAGCCCCTTTATTAAAAGGTGGCAGATGCTGAGGGACCAAAGCCTCCAGTGGCTCTTTCGGGAAGGCAATTTATGGCAGGGGCCAGGATGGGCTGGAAATGGATCTCTAATGTGTGTGAGCAGGCCCACTCTGCTGTGCAGGGCACAGAGACGACAGGGGACCCTGTCTTGCTTCCAGCAGAGAGATCTCCTGCACCTCAGCGGCTAGAGGAGTGTGCGTGTGTTGTTACGGGGGGAGGGGGTTGGAGCTGACAGACCAAAGGTCTCTTCCCCCAGCTAAGTGATTTCTCTAGTTGCTGGCTATGGCCTCTGCAGCTCCTTGGTTTCTTCAAGGAGAATCCAACCTGCAGCCTGACAAGAACACGGAGACTCCTGGCCCAGTCCCAGTGTGGGACCTTTAGCACCAGCGTGTCCCACTGGTTGCTGGATGAGGAACTCTGAGCTGGAAATAAGGAGCGGGCTCTTTTCCTGTCTCCAGGAGGCATCCACTGCAGGGAACCCAGCCAGCCCCACTCCCTGAGCTGTGTCATGCCCTGGCACAGTGCCCTTACCTCCCCCACTCTGGCTGTGTTCTTGTAGCCCAAGAGCCGGCTGTCCTGGTGCCAGTCATAGCACCAGAGATCTTCCGCCTCATGTATGGTCAGGCCTGGAAGAGAGAGAGAGAGAGACTTTTCTCCTCATTCTGGTTGCAGTTTCTGTGTCCTTCCAAGCCCATTGGTGGCTGCACAGTGGAGTGGAGAAGAACAGAGGCAGAGAGAGATTTGTCCTCCGGCTGGGGTCAGTCTGAGAGAAATGGTCTGAGGTCCCATTATCAACCTGTGGTCACTCTCAGTCCCGTATTGGGTTCCGTGTCCCAGCTGGGTTCCTTACCCCTCTGTTGGAGCAGCAGTTGGTAGAGCCGGTAAGTCCCCTCCCTGGCCTGCCGGCTGATGTCCTTGTCTGGCTCACTGACAAACAGAGCCAGCTGGGCCACATGGTGACCCATCCGAGGGAACTCGGCTGAGATCTAATGGAAGGGAGAGCAGAGGGGACTCCATCAGCATTTTCCTCTCAGCTCCCTGTCCTCCCTGGGCCAGAGGGCTCCTTTCTCTTAGCCCCTCTGCAGGAGATGCTGGGGGAGAGGAGCTTGAGATCGACCCTTCATTTGCTCTGCTGCCAAGGGAGCCCGCAGCTGCTTTGGGATGCCAAGCAGGGGCTGGAGCATGGGCCCCTTAAAGGCCCAGGGACAACACTGAACCAGGACAAGAAGAACTTGACTCAAGCCTAGCTCAGTCCTGCTCTGACCCTGCCTCCCTATGAAGAACCCTCCTAAGCCACAGCCCCGGCAGCAGCAGCAGATCCTGCAGCCCACTGGAGCCAGCCCGCCTCCGCCTGGAGCCAGCAAGCTGGGCTCGGAGCCCACTTACATCAAACTCAGGGAGGGTGACTGTGTATCTCAGCAGGGCTGTGCTGCTCCTGATAGCCCTGGCTCGCTCCTGCGACACCCTGGACACGACCCAGAGGTTGACATGCTGTGGGGAAAGGAGGCAGGTCAGACTCAGTGGCCAGCTGCTCCTGCTTTGCAAATGAGCCCCATGCCCCCAGCCCCAGGGGCCTGAGACATTCTGCGCAGGGGGCAATAGCTGAGTCCTTGATGGCAGAGCTTTAGAAGGGGATTCTTTCCCCCAGGACGCAGCTTGTACCCTTCAGGTCACAACTTCTCAGAGTCTCTCTAGACTGGGACAATGTTCGCGGTCGGGGCTGGTCCCATCCTCCCAGAACTCCTGATTCCTGAACAGTTCACCAGAAAGAAGATTGAACCCTTGGCCCTTCCTTGCTATGCAAATCCTTGGGGGGATGTAGGGAGTGACTGAGAGCACAATCCCCCCAGGAATTTCAGAGCACATCAGAGGGAAGGGCTGATTCCCTGGGCTCCTCCTCTTTCTCTAGGAAGGAGCATGTGCCTCTTCTCTGAGAACCATCTCCCCAATCTCATGGGCTCTGTGTGTTGGAGGGGTGGGGGAAGGGTGGGTTTTCAGACTCTCACTCCCCAAGACAGCCAGGAGCCCTGTGCTTAGTGCTCAGCAGAACCAGGCAGAGCTCTGGCTTGGAGTCCCAGCTCCTTCCTCTGTCCCTCAAGAAGGAAGGACCTGACACTACATTGCACTGACCTCCCCAACCAAGGACGGCCCACTGGGGACCCAGCTAGGAGGACAGAGTAGAAAATGCATCTTCCAGTCTCTCCTTACCAGTCCCCCAGAGAGTTACGGTCAAATGGGGCTCACCTCCAAGATGAAGTGGAGCCTGTCTGTGTCTGGGGACTCTGCCAGCAGGTTCCCCAGCATGGCATCCAGGACCTCTGGGATGACTTTCTGCAGAGTCTGCAAAGCATGGGTCAGAGTTAGGGAACCTGGGCCTACACGTGCCACAGGATGGGAAGAGGAGTCTCTGGGAAGCACTGGGGAGACTCCCAAACACATCTCCCGGCCTCTCTCCTTCACATCCCACTGCAGGCAATTTGCAAGAATTGATGACCCCTGGACCTTTAATCCATGAGCTTAGCAGGTCTCTGCAGAGGGCCTTGTAGGCAGAAGAGTATGAAACAGCCAAGTTGCTATGGATGGAACCTGGGCTTCTGGGCCAAACACGGCTTAAGAAAGAAAGAAAGAAAGAAAGAAAGAAAGAAAGAAAGAAAGAAAGAAAGAAAGAAAGAAAGAAAGAAATCCCCCAGGGAGGGGTAATCTCTTCCCTGCTGGAGGGAAGGATCCAACCCT
The DNA here is from genome assembly GCF_965140285.1 of Lepidochelys kempii. Taxonomy (NCBI): domain Eukaryota; kingdom Metazoa; phylum Chordata; order Testudines; family Cheloniidae; genus Lepidochelys; species Lepidochelys kempii. Next base: position 42,902,684 of record NC_136393.1, on the reverse strand, counting down.
GCAGCTTGTTCCATCTCTGCTACCCCACCCCGAAATCTGGAGCTCCAGCGAATCAAGGGAGCAGGGACCAAGGACTGCTCTGGAAGAGGAGGAGGATGGAGGAGGAGGAGGTACCTGGATGCCGGTGGTGTCCTTCTCCGTGCCCAGGGTGAAGACGGAGTGAAGGGCAGCTCGCAAGAGGTGGGTCTCTAGGGCTGGCTCCAGGGCAGGTTTCATGGTGCTGGCAAGAGAGAGGAGCTGGTATTAGACTGTGCAGTATGGGGGTGGGACTGTCGCCAACACGGACACCAAGCCACAGGGATAGAGGCACAGGCTGGCGAGAACGGAAACTGAGGCACTTAGCTAGGGAATGACAAGGCCAAGGCGTCCCAGACAGACAGTGGCAGGACAGGAATAGCTCCTGTTCCCTGGAGCCTGTTGCCCCTCCTGTATCTGAGCCCGGGAGTGAGCCCCTCCCCAAGGTCCCTGTCATGGAGAGAGTGACCCTCCCCACCCCACCATCTCTGCCAGAGGCACCACTCTTGGGAGGTGACTTGGGAGGGGCAGTGACGGTGACTCCCAGCCTTGGGCCTGATCAGCACTGGGGTGAGGGGAGTCGGCGGGGTGGGGGGTGGGGCTGTCTCGGTACCAGAGGTAGCCCACTGCAGCCAGGGAGTGGGCGAGGACGGCGCTGGGTGACGAGTCATCGGGAAGCTCCTCGATGAGCTCCTGTGAGACGCGAAGGAGACAAAGGAGCATGTGAGATTCAGGCCCAACTGACACCTCCCAGTGAGGAGATGACACAGCCAGTGCCCCACATGGCCAGCAGGATCCCCCACCGCCTCCCACTCCCTTCCTGCCCATCCGACTTGTCCCCCTTCCCGGATTCCTGCCCAGCTCGCTCCCAATCCCCTTCTCTCCTCCTCCCTGTCAAAACTGCCCCCATTCAGCCCCATCCCGACGACCGAGCTGGGACCCTGAGATTCCTTGTCCCACACTCTGAGCTGCCCCCCAGCCCCACAATTCTCCCCCTCCCTCCAGCTGCCGTATGGCGTGTCTCACTCACCACGATCCTCTTCACCACAGCCGCCTTGCAGCAGCGCGGCTCCAGCGTGTCCTCCCCTCTCTCCCATGCAGCCAGACATGCGGGGTAGACGGCCTGAAGGAACAGGAGCTGCTGCCCCTCATCCTGGACCCACCAGGAGTGGGGTATAGTGAGAGAGAACCTGTTAGCTAGGGACCTTCCTGCCCCACCCACACCATCTCCAGGGCTCAGGCCTCAATGGGGGATTGTGGGGACCCGCCTATTCTCCAAATCCCCCACCACTCCTACGCAAGCAGGATCAGGAACTGGGACAGTGCCTGTGGGGGGAGAGGACCTCGGCTGTTGTGGGACAAACACCCCCATCTTGGGGGTCCCACATCATGGATGTAAAAGGGCCCCATTAGGGGTGGTGGATCAGGAGGGACAAGACCCTCGGCAGGGGGTGGGGATGCTGGGAAGGGACAGGGCAATCTTGGTTCCAGCCCAGATGGGGAGCATTTGTACCTTATCTCTGCACTGGAGCTGCTCTCGGATGACTTTGAGAGCAGCTTCATCTTTGGCCACGTCCACCCCTTCCTCCTGCTCCGAATCCAGGGGGGTCCCTGCACCAGGGAGGGAAGGACAGGGGCGTGGTGGGCAGAGCAGGATTCAAGACCCCCCTTCCCACCTCAGGCACCCAGGGCAGATCGGGCCCCAAACCTCCCTCTCAGGGATGCCTTCAGCCCCCAACAGGTGCCGTAGCCCAGAGCAGAGCCCCCCTCCCCTGCCCAGGACTCCAGGGGAGGTGCCGATTCCCCCGGCCCCGGAGCAGCAAGGACCAAAGTGGCAGCAGCTCTTCACACCCCCACCCCCAGGTCCCCGTGCGGAAGGGGCAGCTGTGTGACGGCCGCTGCTCTCAGTGGGGTTCGCGTGGCTCAGGCCAGACTCCTGGGCTGGGGACCCCCCCGCATATCACTGGGAGAGCGTCTGGGCCCAGGGTGTTCACATCCCGTCCTCACCCCTCCCGGAGCCCAGCCTGGCTCCTCACCTGGAACAAAGCAGTGGCCTCCATCGGCCTGGCTGCTGCCAGAGGCCCAGGTGCTGCCGCTGTCCCAGGCTGAGCTGCCGGTGCTGGGACAGGGACCTTCCACCTCCTGGCCGGCGGGGGCTGGAAGGTCCTCAGAGACCGGGCAGGGCGATGCCTCCTGATGGGAATGAGGGCTGGGCTCCTGGGGCCGCTGCTGCCCACACAACAAGCCCCAGAGCCACCCTGCCCGGCGCCCCTCCTGGGCTGGGTCCTGTCTGCAAAACCGCAGCCTGGGCCAGCTCCACTGGGGCCTGGTCGGGGCCTCTCCCAGCTCGGCGCCTGCGCCGGGAGCCGGGGTCCTTTTCCAGAAGGCCGGGCACTTCCGCCGTCTGGCCTGGACGGGACCTGCTTCCCCGCCAGCGGGGACGCAGGGCTTGCTCTGCCCCTTGGGAAGATGGCAGCTGCTTCCCTCAGGCTCTGGGGCCACCTGCAGAGCCTTCCTCCGCAACATCCGCAGGAGCCTGGCCATCCTGGAACCGAGCGGGGAGCAGGTGTGAGTCTGGGCTCAAGGCAGCCTTTCACTCATGGGCCTTTTCTGTCCCTCCTCCTCCCTGCTCCAACCACAGCCGCCCCCTCTGCCCCCACAGGAGTGCAGGGAGTGCCATCTACACACACGGGCAGGAGTTCATTGCATGATCTGCGCCCAACGTTCCCCCTCATAATCCCTGCTGCTGCAATATCCAGGAAGTCTCATCCTTTTCCAGCAATGAGGTCAGTCCCAAAGACCATCGGTTACTCTGGACAAGCAGCCCCCTCCTGTCGTCCCAGGCCACTCTCCCGCCCAGGCTAGAGAAGGAACAGAACTCAGGCGTCCGGACTTCTCCTGGGAAAAGACCCTCGGCACAGGAAGCACAGGGCCCTCCTCATTCCCCATTGATTTCCAGACTCAGCAGCTCACAGGGTCTGGCCCAGTTCAGAGACTCTCAGCCTGGGGAACAGTGTCCCACAAGGGAAGGGCTGGGAGCCCCACTGCTGGAACCTTTCCAAACACACTGGAGACGGCTCTGGAGAAGCCCCTGCCTGGCATAAGAAGGAGGGGCTCTTGGGGGCTGTTTGCAAAGGAAATCCCCCTTTGGAGATAGTCTCTCCCCGTTTCTGCCTCTCCCCAGACAGACAGGGGAAGCCACCGAGGAACCCGAATGCCACTCACTTGCTCTCAGTGATGGGATAATGGATGGCGGATGTTCAGGGTCAGCAGACGTCCCTCGCCCTCCTCCTCACTCTCCAAGCCCAAGGCAGGCTGGAGAGGGTGGTGACCTCAGGAGTTACCCTGCCCAGCCAGCAGGCAGGGTGATGACACGAGGGCGATCGACTGGCTGTGAAAACAAGAGTCTGTCTGATTGCCAAGGGACGGAGAAACTCAGCCAGCAGCAGGGGGGTGCAGAACATGGCCCTAGGGCAGAGGTGATAGCGCCTCCGGGATCCTGACATCCTAGCACTTTACACACCTTCCTGCAGCCTCCCAAACCCACTGGGCTGTAGCGATGGGACCCCAAACCTACTGACGGCAAACGGACTCAGCTACCAGCTCAGGGTCACACCGAGTGTCAGAGCCATGGATGGATCCCTTCACTAACCACGGCCGCACACTCCCTCCCACAGCTGGCAATTGCAACCAGGCCCTAATGTCTGGTCCCCCTGCCTTTGAGAGGGAGTGTCACTCCTGCTTCCATTGCTGCCTATTGATCTGTGGGACTTTGGGCAAGTTGCTCCCCCTCTCTATGGCTCTCTGGGACTCACATCCCTGAATGGACTTTAAAAAAGACAATGGTTCAAGTTTGGCCCCAACTAGTTCTTGTTTCTCAAGACTAGCCATTTTAGCAAAGTTTAGAATTCTTGACATTCAACACCTGGAAACATCCCTTTCTCCTTCGCAGATGGCCTTAACATCCCTTATCTCACCCAGGCTCCCTGCTGCCTGGAGTTAGAGAATTGACCCTGTTCCCATTGGACCTACCCAAGGTGTCACACAGCAAAGCGGTGACGGAGCCAGAAAGAGAAGACAACAGTCCTGATTCCTGTTCTGACTAACAGACAACAACCCGCCAGAGGCAGGATAAAGCCCAGGAAATCAGATGTGAACATTTTCATGGAAACCGTTTTCTGTCAGAAAATCCATTCAGACAAAACCACTTTGTTTCTTGAAATCATAAGAAGTAGGATGAAAATTCTTTGCAAAAATATTTGTTTCCAAAACAAGAGCATCTCCTGTTTGTCACAGTGCAGTCAACTGTTTCGTCGTACACAAAGGGGACACACTATGATCTAGCAAAAAGAAAAGGAGTACTTGTGGCACCTTAGAGACTAATGAATTTATTTGAGCATAAGCTTTCGTGAGCTCCAGCTCACTTCATCGGATGCATCTGTAGCTCACGACAGCTGTAGCTCACGAAAGCTTATGCTCAGGTAAATTGTCCTCCTATTCTTTTTGCAAATACAGACTAACACGGCTGCTACTCTGAAACCAACTATGATCTAGAAAATTAGATGAGATGCTTCAGTCTGAGCTAAGTAGTTGCTGCTCTTCACAATTTCAAAAGAATAAAATACAAATAAAAGAGAATATTAGGTCATAATCAGATATGGCTCAGTGTGATCGGACACCGCCTAGTCTGCACTGCTCCGAGTGACACTCTTCAGTGGATCCCCAGCATCCACCCATGGCGAGGTAGGTGGGAGAGGATTGTTATTCGTACTTGACAGAAGGAGAAACGAAGGCTGAGAAAGGAGCAGGGACTTGTCTTAGCTGATGCAGCCAGCCAGTAGCAGAATTGCTCTCAAATGAGCTACAGACCAGCAATTGTTCCTAGTAATTATGCAGCAATTATTTGAGAAGAATTGGAATGTTCAAGAGGATCATGAACTGCTCCGAGACAATGAATGGAGAGCAGCATCCACATTGGTCAGACATATAACTGGTTGTGGCTTATTTGCTTGGTCATAAAAGAGAACAACAAAGACCAGATTTTCCTCCCTGTCAATAGCCCCCTCCTCAGCTGATCAAGGTTGAGACTTTGAAGGGTGGGAGGCTAAGGGTTCTCATCAAATAGCCCAAAGAATGGCCCTGATCACCACCGAGGCAATCACTCTCGGAGCCCTATTCCAGTCTCCTCTCTGTGAGGGCCTCCCAGAACCCACCCGGCCCCCGCTCCACACACAGAACACCTGGTGGTGGGAGGAGAGCAGAGGAAAAGGACAACGAAAGCAAGAAGAGAAAGGTAGGAGGGACAGAGGAAAGGGAAAACAAAAAGGAGAAACCCCAATGTCCCCAGTGATTCTAAGGGACAAAGTCCTAGGTCGGAAATAAAATACTGCCCCCACAATCTAATGTTTTCCTTTCCTAAAAATCAGCCGGCACCTGATGGATCAGACTGAACAGGTTCCAAACCTCTCCGAGGCTCTTACCTTCTATACAGGGACGTCTGTTTTTGAGCAAAACCACTACAAGAAAAGGAGAAAACTCCAAAGAGGGTCCTCCTTGCGCTCACGAACGTGAAAGTGAATGCTCTCTCAGTCCTCCAGGAGAGACCTCGAGAAGGAGACGTGCTGAAGCAAAGCCACAGGGATCTCCGAGGTTGCCCCTGTCCTGCACCCCTGTCCTGCCTGGCTGATGTCAAGATCTCTCTGTGAGATCATCGCCTCCCCGCCACCTTTGTCCAATAGGCTGAGGTCCTGCCAAAGGCCCTTGTGATGTCACTGCCACACCCACCCCTCCCCTGCAGTGCTGATGTCCTGCCCCTGTCCAGCCACACTGGATGTTTCAGCCGCTTCCCCGGGATCACCCCACGCAATGTCACTTCCTTGTGGGGTGACACTGACTACACAGTAGAACACAGAGGTTCTTCCCCAGGCCGCAATTAGGTTTTCACAAGTTAGTTGACTTTATGGCCAGAAGCAACCGTTAGAGCATTTAATCTGATCCCCTGCGTATCCTAAGGCCTCCTGTATATCAGAAGAGCTGGGCTTTTCTTTTACTCAAATGTTTTCCAGAAAGGCATCTAGTCTTTATTCGAAGAGATCAAGAGATGGAGAATCCATCATTTCTCTTGATAGTTTGTGCCAATGACAAATCACCCTCTTACAAATCCGGGTCTTATTGTCATTATACTTTTTCTGATTTCTGCTTCCATCCATGGGGTCTTGTCATGCCTTTCTCTGCTACATAAAAGAGCCCTTTTATACTCAACATTTTCTCTCCATGAAGTCAAGCAACTCACCTCTCATTTGTCTTTTGTGTATACTAAACAGATTGAGCTTTTTCAATGTCTCATTAGAAGGCATCATCCCCATCACTCAATTACGAATCTTTTCTGTACCCTCTCCAATTGTTTTAACATAATATTCAAAATGTGGACACAAGAACTGGATTCAACATTCCAGCATCAGTCTCACCAATGCTCTTTCACTTCCCTTTCCATTCTCACTACTCTATCCAGCCAAGAATGGCTTTAACCTTTTTTACCACAGTTTCATATTGACAGACCATGCTGAGCAGCTCGTCCACTATGGCCCCGAAATCCTTTTCAGGGTCAATGCTTTCCAGCGGATCGTCCCCCATTCTGTAGGGTGCCACCTGACTCCTTTGTTACTGAAGCTATGGGGTTGCATTTGGCTTTATTAAAACCTAATTATTTAGTAAGTATTTTAGAAGAACTAGCCCATTAGAGAGAGAATCGTGAATTACTCAAAGACAATGAATGGAGAACAGCGGCAAGAGCAATCAAATACATGTTTGGTTATGGCTTATTTCCTTGGTCTTAAAAGAGAGTAACGAGGACCTGAGTCTCCTCCCTCACAATAGCCCCAAACTCCCCCAATCAGCACTGAGACTCTGAGAAGCACAAAGCTGAGAGTCCTCACCAGATGTCCCAGGCCACCACCGGAGGGAGTCACTCTTAGAGCACCATTCCAGCCACATGTCTTTGGGAGGGCCTCCCGCAATGAGAGTTGGAGTGCAACCCCCCATCCCCAACTCTACAGGCACAGACAGGTCCTGGTGGTGAAAGGAAAGCAGGGGAAAAGGACAAAGATGCAAGAGAAGACAAGAAAGGAGGGAGAGGCAGGAAAAGGGAAAACAAAAAGGAGAAACCCCAATGTCCCCAGTAATTCTAAGGGACAAAGTCCTAGGTCGGAAATAAAATGCTGCCCCGACAATCTAATGTTTTCCTTTCCTAAAAATCAGCTGGCACCTGATGGATCAGACTGGTCAGGTTCCAAACCTCTCTGAGGCTCTTACCTTCTATACAGGGACGTCTGTTTTTGAGCAAAACCACTACAAGAAAAGGAGAAAACTCCAAAGAGGGTCCTCCTTGCGCTCACGAATGTGAAAGGGAATGCTCTCTCAGTCCTCCAGGAGAGACCTCGAGAAGGAGACGTGCTGAAGCAAAGCCACAGGGATCTCCGAGGTGGCCCCTGTCCTGCACCCCTGTCCTGCCTGGCTGATGTCAAGATCTCTCTGTGAGGTCATCGCCTCCCCACCACCTTTGTCCAATAAGCTGAGGTCCTGCCAAAGGCCCTTGTGATGTCACTGCCACACCCACCCCTCCCTTGCAGTGCTGATGTCCTGCCCCTGTCCAGCCACATTGGATGTTTCAGCTGCTTCCCCTGGATCACCCCACGCAATGAGCGTTCATTGTGGGCTCAAGCCCAACACAGTAAAACGTCAGAGGCTTCTCCCCATGCTACGCTCAGTTTTTCATAAACTAGCAGACTTTATGGACAGAAGAGACAGTTAGAGCATGTCATCTCACCCCCTGCCTATCACATGCTTTCTGTAGAGCATAGTAGCTAGTTTTTGACTACACACGTTCCAGAAAGCCATCTAGTCTTCATTAGAAGACATCAAGAGGTGGGGAATTCCCACCACTTCCCTTTCTAGTTTCTTCCTTTGGTGATTCATCCTCACGGTTGAATATGTGTGCCCTCTTTCTAATATGAATTGGTCTCTTTTGAGTTTCCAGCCACTGGGTCTTGTTATTCTTTTCTCTGCTAGATTAATGAGCCCTTTCATACCCGATATTTTCTCTCCATGAAGTCACTTCAACGACGTCACCTCCTGATCTTTTTTATCATCGAAACAGGCTGAGCTCTTTCAATAGCTCACTCGCAGGCATTTTTCTCCAGCCCACAAAACGTTTCATTGCTTTTTGCTGCCCCATCTCCAATATTTCCAAATCTTTTTTCAAAGGTGGACGCCAAAACTGGATGCAGGATTCCATGATCAGTCTTCCTCATGGTGTGTCACCTCCCTATGCTCCTCACTGCTCTTTTCATACATCTAATGATGGCTTAGCCCTGTTCACCACAGCATCACCTTGGGTGCTCATGTTCAATGGCTTGCCTAGCATAGCCCTAAATCCTCTTCACACTCAGTGCTTTCCTGGATACACTTCCCCACTCTGTAGGTGTGGCCTACATGCTTTGTCGCTAGCTATAGGACCCTTCATTTGGTTCTTTTCCAACTTGTTTTCTTTGAATGGCTCCAGCTTACCAAGGGATCCGATTGCTCTGTGTCGCTGCCCTTTCCTCATCATTAATTACCACTCTGCTACTATTTTATCACCCACCAATGTTAGCAGAAGTGAAATTTTATTTGGGTTGCGGTTCATTGATATTTATTTTCAAGAAATAGTCCTTGAGAGCCTCTTCATATCCCTCGTGCCCATAACCTGCTCCACACAGCACAGTGAGAAAAGGCCGCCCAGCCCAGCTCTGCCCTAGGGGCTAAGCACAGAACAAACGTAGGAGCTTGTGTCATCCATAGCTTCAGAACAACATGTGGGGGTCATCAGCTTACAAAGACACTCTAGACCGGTAGCGTAGACAGGCCCCAAATGTATCTAAGTGTCCCGCCTTGCAAAACAGGAGAGAAAAAAACATAACCTTGAGTAGCTTTATTTTATAGTCGTGGAAACTGAGGCACACAGAAGCAAAGAGATTTGCTCATGGTCAAAAAGTCAGGAATAGAAAATGGCCCATCTGCTGATAGTCAGTCCTGGGCCCTAGCCGTGTTTGTCCTGGCTTCTCTGCTTCAGCTCCAGTAACAACCCGAGTTGAGGTTTTCTTCCTCTCTGTGTCCTTTAACTTCACGTCACTGGAGAAGAAAGATTGTTTCTGACCAGCTGGGTCTAATGCTTAAAAACCTTAATTTTTTTCTTTCGCTAGGATAACGCTGGGCATTTTCTCTCATTCACTTTCCTTCGGAATAATTTCAATCCAGTCCAAAGGATTTCCTCTTCCATTGTGTCTTCAGCACCTTTCCTAGCAAACAGTTACTGTTCAAGCCCAGGTTTCCAGTTTCAGGCTGTCCCAGGGTGAGATGGCCATGAAAGGGGTAGTAGCTCAACTGAACCTATCCCCAGGTGAAGGGAATAAGTGCAGGGGTCACATGAGAAGGAGCAGGATGTATCTAGGATCCAGGCCTGTTGGGCGATATAAGAACAGCCTGTGCTCAGCCAGGAGAGAGACCCGCAATGGGGGCAGGCCTGGGAGGGGCTTGGATAGTCCTTTCAAGTCAGTTTCGGTACACATTAGGGGATGGAACAGCCAAGCTGCTAGGGTTGGGAGCTGGGCCTCCTGGCAGTGTCCAGGAACGAAAGCACAGCACCTGCCAGGAGGGGAGTCCCCACAGAGGGACACCGTCATCTCCCAGGAAGGGAAAAGGCTCTCACTGCCATTTCTTAACCTCATGGGGTGTTCTCCTGCTCCGCCAACCCCACCCCTATTTCAGCATCTCCAGGTGCCTGAGGGAGCAGGAACCAGAGGCCATCCTGCAGCTGGGACAGAGATGGAGGTTGATGACCTACCTGCCCGTGGTGACCATGGTGCAGGACAGCCCTCAGGACATGCAAATGCAGCTCCAGATCTACAGAATGCAGCTTCCCTTTGCTGGCACGAGACCTTGCAGGTTGCGGGGGGTGAGACAGGCACTAACTTTTGGTAACCCTCAGTGGGATCAGAGGGTAATGGTTTGTAGAAAGTGGTGTTGGAGAGCGTTACAAAAACTAGGCAAGCCATTTACAACACACACTTTGTTTCTCTACAAAAGAAAAAGGACACTAAACTCTCTAAACTACTACATGCCACAAGGGGCTACAACAGTGGTTCTCTTAACGCACCCACCAATATTGTTAATGTATCCACCCATACTTTTAGCCCAGCAGAAGAATCTGTCCTATCTCGGGTCCTCTCCTTCTGCCCCTCCACCCCCATGAATATGATACCGTTCTGTGGTGACCTAGAATCCTATTTTCGACGTCTCCGACTCAAGGAATATTTCTAACACACCTCTGAGCAACATACTAACCCACAGAGACCTTCCTACCAAGACGACAAAAAGAAGGATTCTGGGTGGACTCCTCCTGAAGGTCGAAACAACAGACTGGACTTCTACAGAGAGTGCTTCCACCGACGTGCACGGGCTGAAATTGTGGAAAAGCAGCATCACTTGGCCCATAACCTCAGCCGTGCAGAACACAACGCCATCCACAGCCTCAGAAACAGCTCAGACATGATAATCAAGAAGGCTGAAAAAGGAGGTGCTGTCGCCATCATGAATAGGTCAGAATATAAAAAAGAGGCTGCTAGGCAGGTCTCCAGCACCACTTTCTACAAGCCATTACCCTCTGATCCCACTGCGGGTTACCAAAAGAAACTACACCATCTGCTCAAGAAACTCCCTGAAAAAGCACAAGAACAAATCTGCACAGACACACCCCTAGAACCCCGACCTGGGATATTCTATCTGTGACCCAAGATCCATAAACCTGGAAATCCTGGATGCCCCATCATCTCAGGCTTTGGCACCCTGACTGCAGGATTGTCTGGCTATGTAGACTCTCTCCTCAGGCCCTACGCTACCAGCACTCCCAGCTATCTTCGAGACACCACTGACTTCCTGAGGAAACTACAATCCATCGGTGATCTTCCTGAAAACACCATCCTGGCCACTGTGGACGTAGAAGCCCTCTACACCAACATTCCACACAAAGATGGACTACAGGCCCTCAGGAACAGTATCCCCGATAATGTCACGGCAAACCTGGTGGCTGAATTTTGTGACTTTGTCCTCACCCATAACTATTTCACATTTGGGGACAATGTATATCTTCAAACCAGCGGCACTGCTTTGGGTACCTGCATGGCCCAACAGTATGCCAACATTTTTATGGCTGACTTAGAATAACGCTTCCTCAGCTCTCGTCCCCTAATGCCCCTACTCTACTTGTGCTACATTGATGACACCTTCATCATCTGGACCCATGGAAAAGAAGCCCTTGAGGAATTCCACCATGATTTCAACAATTTCTATCCCACCATCAACCTCAGCCTGGACCAGTCCACACAAGAGATCCACTTCCTGGACACTATGGTGCTCATAAGCGATGGTCACATAAACACCACCCTATACTGGAAACCTATTGACCACTCTACTTACCTACATGCCTCCAGCTTCCATCCAGGACACACCACACGATCCATTGTCTACAGCCAAACTCTACGATACAACCGCATTTGCTTCAACCCCTCAGGCAGAGACAAACACCTACAAGATCTCTATCAAGCATTCTTACAACTACAATACACACCTGCTGAAGTGAAGAAACAGATTGACAGAGCCAGAAGAGTACCCAGAAGTTACCTACTACAGGACAGGCCCAACAAAGAAAAAACAGAATGCCACTAGACATCACCTTCAGCCCCCAACTAAAACCTCTCCAACGCATCATCAAGGATCTACAACCTATCCTGAAGGACACCCAATCACTCTCACAGATCTTGGGAGACAGGCCAGTCCTTGCGTACAGACAGCCCCGCAACCTGAAGCAAATACTCACCAGCAACCACACACCACACAACAGAACCACTAACCCAGGATCCTATCCTTGCAACAAAGCCCGTTGCCAACTGTGTCCACATATCTATTCAGGGGACACCATCATAGGGCCTAATCACATCAGCCACACTATCAGAGGCTCGTTCACCTGCACATCTACCAATGTGATATATGCCATCATGTGCCAGCAATGCCCCTCTGCCATGTACATTGGTCAAACTGGACAGTCTCTACGTAAAAGAATAAATGGACAAAATCAGACGTCAAGTATTATAACATTCAAAAACCAGTCGGAGAACACTTCAATCTCTCTGGTCACGCAATTACAGACATGAAGGTCGCTATCTTACAACAAAAAAACTTCAAATCCAGACTCCAGCGAGAAACTGCTGAATTGGAATTCATTTGCAAATTGGATACTATTAATTTAGGCTTAAATAGAGACTGGGAGTGGCTAAGTCATTATGCAAGGTAGCCTATTTCCCCTTGTTTTTTCCTACCCCGCCCCCAGACGTTCTGGTTAAACTTGGATTTATATTGGAAATGGCCCACCTTGATTTTCATACACATTGTAAGGAGAGTGGTCACTTTGGATAAACTATTACCAGCAGGAGAGTGAGTTTGTGTGTGTGGTTTTTGGAGGGGGGTGGGTGAGAAAACCTGGATTTGTGCTGGAAATGGCTCACCTTGATGATCAATCACATTGTAAAGAGAAAAGGAGTACTTGTGGCACCTTAGAGACTAACAAAATAAATTGATTAGTCTCTAAGGTGCCACAAGTCCTCCTTTTCTTTTTGCGAATACAGACTAACACGGCTGTTACTCTGAAAATTGTAAAGAGAGTGGTCACTTTGGATGGGCTATTACCAGCAGAAGAGTGAATTTGTGTGTGGGGAGTGGAGGGTAAGAAAACCTGGATTTGTGCTGGAAATGGCCCAACTTGATTATCATACACATTGTAAGGAGAGTGATCACTTTAGATAAGCTATTACCAGCAGGAGAGTGGGGTGGGAGGAGGTATTGTTTCATGGTCTCTGTGTATATAATGTCTTCTGCAGTTTCCACAGTATGCATCCGATGAAGTGAGCTGTAGCTCACGAAAGCTCATGCTCAAATAAATTGGTTAGTCTCTAAGGTGCCACAAGTCCTCCTTTTCAGTTTGAGAACTGCAAAACTAAGCATCTCTGATGGTATCTTCTAGACTGAGCACTGAATCCCATTGGGTAGATAGAAAGATTAACCTCCATAATCTATACAGAAGCCTGTGGAACCCCATAAGATTGGGTCCTTAATCCATGAAGTATTGGAACTCATTTACAGAACTTTTCTTAAACGTTACATGAATATATTGTCTCGTACTATAGAATTAGAATTTCTCATCCCTATTCCATGATGAGAGATCTTTGAGCTATAATGTATCTTAATTAAAACTATCTTTAGATAGCTTTCTGAGGGGCAAAAAACATTTTATCAAACAAATCCAATTTTTTTTTTTTAAATCATTGATTTTTATCCACCCTGGTTGCAAGTGAATAGCAAAGCTGGTCCCAGCAGGGAGCCAGAGTGTCCCAAATCCTTAGCGGGTGGGAGAGCCTCTCTGTGAGCCTCTGTAAAGCATCTCACTTCAACAGTGACTGGTTGAACGATTTATTGTAAGGGACGCCCTTTCTCAGACCCTTTCCCTTTATTGTCTCCCAACCCTCCACGTCAGTCCCTGACCCAGGATTGCCAAGCCAAACTCAAATACTACTTGTTTGAAATCTCACAGCTCGCCAAGATTACCTAATTGTCCAGGTGGCTGAGCCCGAAGGCAGCTCTGTGAACACCTCCATACCGAATGCCAGCTCCATTTCAGAGACGTCTTTCTTCGTGCAGAAATAGAACACCTCCACCTCTTCGTGGGAAGATGTCGTTTACTCCTCTGATGGGGGCTCCCAAACAGTCCTCAGTTCCGTCAAGGAGACACTCTCCTTTTCCAGTGGATACTTCAAGATGGAGAATGTGAGCAAAGGGGCTGAAGGAGTTTACAGGATTCAAGATGAAATGTACAGGAAGTGTGTGGCTGTCGTAAACTTTACCGTGGTGGGTAAGTTGTGCACTCAGTGACCCCAGAAAAAACTCTGCTCCCCTTGCACTTCTCAGGCCATGTAAAGCCTGTGGAAACATCCTATAAACTCACAGAATATGGAAGACCCCAGCAGATATTGAGCTGGGAGAGCCATCTCCTCTGCAGCCCCAGCCCAAGGGGTGTGTCACGTGGGAATGCGTGAGGAGAGGGACTAGCCAGACCACAATGCACTCTGGCTCTTCTCAGTGGAAGGACGGTCCCTGAGGGCCCCCTGCCAGCCGGCACACACTAGAGCAGCCCCCAAGCTGCTATAACCAATGACGGGACTGGCATTAGAGCTAGGGCAGAGAACCAGGAAGGTGTAAATCCTGTTGTGCCAGAGCAAGAGTCTTCTCTACACTAGGCCCACCGATGTTCCGACCACTGACTCTAGTAACAATGAACATTTTTTGCAAACATGGTCAGCTAGTGACCCAGCTGCCCCGGGGAGGCTAGTCCCTGGCCCCACCCCTCCCTTTCTGCCCCCTTGCCCCTGCAAGAGCCCAAAGCACCCCCACCGTGGCCCCCGGCCCCAGTGCCGGGCAGCTGTCAGGGAGAGGCCCCAGGCCAGCACGGTTGCTGTGTCCTCAGGCCTGGCAGGGCAGAGCGCTGGGAACAGCAAGAGGGGTCCTGGCCTGTGGCGGAGCGTGGGCAGAGCCATGGTAGGCTGTCTGGCAAGTCACAGGCTCCCCCTGCCTACGATACCTGCTGCCCATATTTGCAAAGTTTCTGCAGTGCAGGCAAGGTTTCAAGCACCCCAAGGGCTCACAGGGAAAGTGGCATGTGTTGTATAGGCCATGGGGTAACTTTTATTTTTATGGTGCCTAGCAAGCCTTTTGTTCATCAGGCTGCTCGTTAACATACCCCTGGCTCTGTCTGACTGCGGGATCAGGAGCAAACATTCATGAAGGGTCTGCGCTGAAATCCCTGGGAAATACGTAGTATGCCGTGACCTGTTTTATCTCTGGCCACTGTCACCCTAGTCTCTGAGGCCCAGATCTTCAAAGATCAATGGGAATCGGATACCTAAATACCTTGTAGGATCTGGGCCTAAGGGCCAGATTGTCAAAGGTATTTAGGCACCTAAAGCTGCAAATAGGCACGTAGGGGAATTTTCAAAAGCATGCAGCTGCCTAACTCTCACTGAAGACGGTAGTTAGTCACTTTTGAAAATCCCATTAGTGACCTACCTGCATCTTCAGGAATGCAAATACCTTTGAGTAGCTGGCCCTAGATAATCAAAGGGCTCCAGGGCAGAGGCTGGAATTGAACCAGGCACTTATGGCTCCTAGATCAGCACCTCCCCCTTAGGCCAACCTTCTGCAGTGCAGGCAAGAAGAGGAGAATCAGGCATGTGGTATACGGAGTCCTCACCAACACTTTCCTCCTTCTTTTCTCGTTCCAGAGCCCAGCTCATTCCCACCTACTGTGTCTGGGACCTCCGGTGCTGAGGAGGAAGCTCGTGATGAGACCAAAGGGGATGGGAAGTAGCTTGTGATGGGAGATTTCCTTCCCCAGTAGCCTCTCTCCTCCCAGCCTGAATTTCACACGCCCGTCCCAGGTCCCACTGACATCAGGGTGAGCTTGAGGGCAGTGTCCAGTTGTTCCAGATCTTCTCAGGTGGCCTGAGGGCTTGGGCCACAATTGGCCAAAAATGGACCACGGGGAGCTGGCACAGCAGAGTTGGCTATGGCCAAGGACAAGCCCTTGGCTGATTGAGGAGCCGTGTTTGGGGCCTCTCAACGCGAGTGCAGAGTGTCAATTAAGGGGATGAGTTCAGGGGCAGAAAACTGTGATCCCCAAAACCCAGCATGCTCTGGGGGGGAGCCACCTATGCTAGCCAATGGGAGATGTTGATGAGAGGGGTGTGTCCTAAGCCCTGCCCCTCTCTGTGTTCGATGCTTGTTGTGGCTTGTGATCCTGAGAAAACCCCTCTCTTGCAGTCAGGTGATTTAGATGCTGCTTAAGTCATATCTTGCAGGAATAAGTTAGGTACCTGCCTTGCTCCATGCAAAATGGCAGAGGGGCCATCCTAACCCAGCCCTGTTGTCAGAGCACTCAGCTGGGAGAGTCCCGTTCAATTCTCCATCATTAAAAAAAGAAGTCAGTCCATTCTTCTGAATGCTCTCAGACAGGCAACTCCTGTTTGTCTGGGTTCGGTGAGGGAGTTGCTTAGTCACAGTCAAATAATTTACTTAACAGTCCAATTCATCTAAGTATTATATTTAACGGGTTTCTGGAATTTGTAACCGCTTTAGCAAGGTCATTGCATGACAGGCTGGTGCACCGTTAAAAGAAACAGGTGCTAGGCGGAAGTAAGCAGCAGCATCTTAAAAGCATTTGTCAACCATTCAGCTTTCTTCAAGTTGCAAGGAGAGAGGCTTGTAGATGGCCTAGAGAAGAAATCGCTTTGCATGAGGATTCTGTCGGTGTTTAAACCGAAGGGGTGTTTTCTGCAAAGGGAGTAGGTGGGAAGGAACCTGCTTTATGGCTCAGGCTCTGTCTGCACTTAAAACACGATAGCTGCTGCAGCCCTTCAGTACAGACACTTCCCACAGCAACGGGACTCCGAGTCCAGCGCTCTAGGCCTCGCTGCCTCCATTCGACAGCTGCAGCGGCACAGGAGCTAGCAAACAGAACTGTAAACAGGGGAGTTTGAGTGGGAGTTCTGTTGGAGGAGAAGGTATTTGTGTGTGTTTGGTTTTGTATTGGTAATATCTGTATGTGTAGAGGCTTGTAGGGGCTTTGTGCTGGGAGAGAAGCTGAGCCCTGATTAGGGGGCGGGGCTTCACTGACTAGGGGTCCTATAAAGGTAGCAGCCAGTCAGGCAGCGGCACAGGAGCTAGCAAACAGAGCTGTAAACAGGGGAGTTTGTCTTGTGGTGCTTGTGTGGGGTTTGGTTTTGCTGTGGGTGGTGGTGTTTTGGTGTGGTTTGTGTTTCCCAGATTAACAGGATTTAGGTGGGAAGGCTATGACAGATTCAGAGGTGGCAGTGGGCGTGACCCATGTAGCAGATGACACAATGAAGATGACTGGATGTGGAAGCTGTGGTATGTACATGATCCTGGAGGGGGCACCTGGTAAGAGTTTTGTCTGCATGAAATGCCGTCTGATAGAGCTGATGGAGGAAAAGATCAGAGGTTTGGAGATGCAGGTGGAAAGTCTGGTAGAGTTTAGGAAGGGGTTTGAGCAGATTATGGAGCAAAGACATGAGGTATCTGAAGGGAAAAGCTCAGACTTGCAGATGGAAGCAGGACTAGGGAATTCTGAGGTGAGACTGGGTGAGGAAAGTGGTCAGTGGAAGCATGTGACTAAAAGAACTAGGCAGAGGAAAAGACGGGCTAGTGAAGGAGAAATAGAGCTTCAGAATAGGTTTGCAGAGTTGGAAAATGAAGAAGGGGCTCAGCAGGTAGTCACTGAAGGTGACAGGGCAAGGAAGAAGAGAAGAGCGGTTAGTCCTATAGGAAAAGGGGAAGAGTTAATGGAGATTACACCAAATATGAGCCCCAGGAGGATACAGGATGGGTTAAAAAGGATTACAAGGGAGAATGGGAATGGAAAGAACTTGCAGCCAGAGGGAACAGGGGATAGACTGGAGAATAGCACCGTCACTAGGAAAAGGCAGGTCTATGTGATTGGGGACTCTTTACTGAGAAGAATAGATAGGCCTGTAACCAGAGCTGATCCAGAAAATAGGAGGGTGTGCTGTCTTCCAGGTGCTAAGATACGGGATGTAGACCTGAGGTTGAAAAGGATTCTAAAGGGAGCGGGAAAGAATCCCCTAATTATCCTTCATGTGGGAACAAATGATACGGCTAGATTCTCGCTGGAAAGTATTAAGGGAGACTATGCTAGGCTGGGGAGGACGCTTAAGGAAATTGAGGCTCAGGTGATCTTTAGTGGGATTCTGCCTGTTCCTAGAGAAGGGCAACAAAGGTGTGACAAGATTATGACTATCAATAGATGGCTTAGGCAGTGGTGCTATAAGGAGGGCTTTGGGATGTATGGCCATTGGGAGGCATTCATGGATAGAGGACAGTTCTCTCGGGATGGACTTCATCTGAGTAGGGAAGGAAATAGACTTCTAGGATGGAGGCTGGCACAACTGATTAAGAGAGCTTTAAACTAGGAATTTGGGGGAGATGGTTGGGAGATGTCCAGGTAATCTCCACGCCAGAATTTAGCATAGAGTGGAAAGAAAATGAAGTAAGAGTGGATACAGCTGTAGGTAGGAGGAAGGGCAGTGTAGATACAAGTCTAATAGGTTATACTGGTAGTAAAATAACCGTGCCTAATAGGGTACAGAATGTGAGTGAGGCCAAACAGCAAAAATTAAGATGTTTGTACACTAATGCAAGGAGCCTAGGTAACAAAATGGAGGAACTAGAGTTACTGGTGCAGGAAGTGAAACCAGATATTATAGGTATAACAGAGACCTGGTGGAATAGTAGTCATGACTGGGCTACAGGTATTGAAGGGTATGTGCTGTTTAGGAAAGACCGAAATAAAGGTAAAGGTGGTGGAGTAGCACTGTATATCAATGATGAGATAGAATGTAAAGAAATAAGAAGCGATGAAATGGATATGACTGAGTCTGTCTGGGCAACAATTAAATTGGGGAAGAAAACTATTAGAGCCTCCCCTGGGATAGTGCTTGGGGTGTGCTATAGACCGCCGGGATCTAATTTGGATATGGATAGAGCCCTTTTTAATGTTTTTAATAAAATAAATATTAATGGAAACTGTGTGATCATGGGAGACTTTAACTTCCCAGATATAGACTGGAGGACGAGTGCTAGTAATAATAATAGGGCTCAGATTTTCCTAGATGCGATAGCTGATGGATTCCTTCAGCAAGTAGTTGCTGAACCGACTAGAGGGGATGCCATTTTAGATTTGGTCTTGGTGAGTAATGAGGACCTCATAGAGGAAATGGTTGTAGGGGATAATCTTGGCTCAAGTGATCATGAGCTAATTCAGTTCAAACTGAATGGAAGGATTAACAAAAATAAATCTGCAACTAGGGTTTTTGATTTCAAAAGGGCTGACTTTCAAAAATTAAGGAAATTAGTTAGGGAAGTGGATTGGACTGAAGAATTTATGGGTTTAAAGGTAGAGGAGGCCTGGGATTATTTTAAATTAAAGCTGCAGAAGCTATCGGAAGCCTGCATCCCAAGAAAGGGGAAAAAATTCATAGGCAGGAGTTGTAGACCAAGCTGGATGAGCAAGCATCTTAGAGAGGTAATTAAGAAAAAGCAGAAAGCATATAGGGAGTGGAAGAAGGGAGGGATCAGTAAGGAAAACTACCTTATTGAGGTCAGAATATGTAGGGATAAAGTGAGACAGGCTAAAAGTCAAGTAGAGTTGGACCTTGCAAAGGGAATTAAAACCAATAGTAAAAGGTTCTATAGTCATATAAATAGGAAGAAAACAAAGAAAGAAGAAGTGGGACCGCTAAAAACTGAGGATGGAGTGGAGGTCAAGGATAATCTAGGCATGGCCCAATATCTAAACAAATACTTTGCCTCAGTCTTTAATAAGACTAAAGAGGATCTTAGGGATAATGGTAGCATGATAAATGGGAATGAGGATATGGAGGTAGACATCACCATATCTGAGGTAGAAGCGAAACTCAAACAGCTTAATGGGACTAAATCGGGGGGCCCAGATAATCTTCATCCAAGAATATTAAAAGAATTGGCACAGGAAATTGCAAGCCCATTAGCAAGAATTTTTAATGAATCTGTAAACTCAGGGGTTGTACCGTATGATTGGAGAATTGCTAACATGGTTCCTATTTTTAAGAAAGGGAAAAAAAGTGATCCAAGTAATTATAGGCCTGTTAGTTTGACATCTGTAGTATGCAAGGTCTTGGAAAAAATTTTGAAGGAGAAGGTAGTTAAGGACATTGAAGTCAATGGTAAATGGGACAAAATACAACATGGTTTTACAAAAGGTAGATCGTGCCAAACCAACCTGATCTCCTTCTTTGAGAGAGTAACAGATTTTTTAGATAAAGGAAACGCAGTGGATCTAATTTACTTAGATTTTAGTAAGGCGTTTGATACTGTGCCACATGGGGAATTATTAGTTAAATTGGATAAGATGGGCATCAATAGGAAAATTGAAAGGTGGATAGGGAATTGGTTAAAGGGGAGACTACAACGGGTCCTACTGAAAGGTGAACTGTCAAGTTGGAGGGAGGTTACCAGTGGAGTTCCTCAAGGATCAGTTTTGGGACCAATCTTATTTAATCTTTTTATTACTGACCTGGGCACAAAAAGTGGGAGTGTGCTAATAAAGTTTGCAGATGATACAAAGCTGGGAGGTATTGCTAATTTAGAGAAGGACAGGGATACCCTACAGGAGGATCTGGATGATCTTGTAAACTGGAGTAATAGGAATAGGATGAAATTTAATAGTGAGAAGTGTAAGGTCATGCATTTAGGGATTAATAACAAGAATTTTAGTTATAAGCTAGGGACGCATCAACTAGAAGTAACGGAGGAGGAAAAGGACCTTGGAGTATTGGTTGATCATAGGATGACTATGAGCTGCCAATGTGATATGGCTGTGAAAAAAGCTAATGTCGTCTTGGGATGCATCAGGAGAGGTATTTCCAGTAGGGATAAGGAGGTTTTAGTACCGTTATATAAGGCACTGGTGAGACCTCACCTGGAATACTGTGTGCAGTTCTGGTCTCCCATGTTTAAGAAGGATGAATTTAAACTGGAACAGGTACAGAGAAGGGCTACTAGGATGATCCGAGGAATGGAAAACTTGTCTTATGAAAGGAGACTCAGGGAGCTTGGCTTGTTTAGCCTAACTAAAAGAAGGTTGAGGGGAGATATGATTGCTCTCTATAAATATATCAGAGGGATAAATACCAGAGAGGGAGAGGAATTATTTAAACTCAGTACCAATGTGGACACAAGAACAAATGGATATAAACTGGCCACTAGGAAATTTAGATTAGAAATTAGACGAAGGTTTCTAACCATCAGAGGAGTGAAGTTTTGGAATAGCCTTCCGAGGGAAGTAGTGGGGGCAAAAGATCTATCTTGCTTTAAGATTAAACTCGATAAGTTTATGGAGGAGATGGTATGATGGGATAACATGGTTTTGGTAATTAAATATTCATGGTAAATAGGCCCAATGGCCTGTGATGGGTTTTTAGATGGGGTAAGATCCAAGTTACCCGGGAAAGAATTTTCTGTAGTATCTGGCTGATGAATCTTGCCCATATGCTCAGGGTTTAGCTGATCGCCATATTTGGGGTCGGGAAGGAATTTTCCTCCAGGGCAGATTGGAAGGCCCTGGAGGTTTTTCGCCTTCCTCTGTAGCATGGGGCACGGGTCACTTGCTGGAGGATTCTCTGCTCCTTGAGGTCTTCAAACTACAATTTGAGGACTTCAATAGCACAGATATAGGTGTGAGGTCTTTTTTAGGAGTGGTGGGTGAAATTCTGTGGCCTGCATTGTGCAGGAGGTCAGACTAGATGATCATAATGGTCCCTTCTGGCCTAAATATCTATGAATCTATGAATCTATAAGTACAGAAAAGGATGAGAAAAATGATGAGGGACGTGGAGCAGCTTCTGTATGAGGAGAGATTAATAAGACTGGGACTTTTCACCTTGGAAAAGAGATGACTAATGGGGGATACGATAGAGGTGTATAAAATCATGACTGATGTGGAGAAAGTAAATCAGGAAGTGTTGTTTACTCTTTCTCATAAGACAAGAACCAGGGGTCACCCAATGAAATTAATAGGCAGCAGGTTTAAAAGAAACAAAAGGAAGTATTTCTACACACAATGGAGAGTCAACCTGTGGAACTCCTTGCCAGAGGATGTTGTGAAGGCCAAGACTATAACAGGGTTCAAAAAAGAACTAGATAAGTTCATGGAGGACAGGTCCCCCAACTGCTATTGGCTAGCATGGGCAGGGATGGTTTCCCTAGTCTATATTTTCAAGAAGCTGGGAATGGGTGACAGGGGATGGATCACTTGATTACCAGAGCTCCTCTGATTCTGGGTTGTTTTTTTTTTTAAATCTCTCCACAATTTTGGTTGCAACTGAAACTTCTAGTTAAAGCGATCAGTGGAGGGGGGGGGCGGGGTCTGGACGCTCTGTCGCCTTGCGCTTTGTTTGTGTCACCTTTACACTGATGCAAAGTGAGCAAGAAATACCAAAAGAACTGCAGGCACTAGTGTAAATGACACACACCAGGATCAGGGTAAGGCTGGATTGGGGCCCAGAACTCTTCCCTCACCCACCCATCACGGCACAAGGAGTTTGATCCTGGGCCTCATGCCAACTGCCCATAAGGGGCAGCTTAGAAATTCTTCGGTTGTACAAAGCTGGTGTGTCTCCCTATGTCACCTGCCTCCTTCCAATCTTTAGTCTGGGGACGTGGTGTGGTAGCAAAGAGAGTGTGGTGCAAAATGCTGGCTCAGAACTGCTGCCACGACAGCCAGTGTAACTTAGAGCAGCCTCAACAGTGCTCTAAGTTTTATGTCAGGTGCTATTTCAGGCACCAGCCAGCCGAATCTTGGGGGAACAAAAGGGTGACTTCAAGCCCCCTTTTCCCATCCCTCTCTGCTGAGCCAAGTGAAAACTTGGCACTGCTGAGAATTCAGACCCAGGCATAAGGCAATGGAGAACCCCAATCTTTCTTCTGCTGTGGAGAGTTGGTAAAACTCAAAGCCCAGATGGCACCGTTATTAAGCCCATTATTTTTTTCTCTTTGCTATTTAAAAATAATGAGATGCAAAACCAATATGAGTGCAGCAGTAATGTTGTATGGTTCGGACACACAAGTTAAATTTCCTGTGACAACACGAACTTGATCAACTTGCATGTGTAGAGCATATTTCTCCTCTTCCTGGTTTTCTTGATGTATTTCAAAATTTACCACCCAGGGTTCTTTGTGGCATGTAATGCGGCTTGTATTAAACACGCCACAAACCCAAACTTACAGGAATGGGCCAGAACTTGACAGCTTACAGGAGTGGCCGCTAGAGGGATCGGGGCTGAATTTAGAGGGCACAATTTTCAAAAGCATCAAAGTGACTTAAGTGCACTGGGAAATTTTACCTCTAGTCTTCCTTATGAATTAATTTTTTATTTTATTTTTTTTTAAAGGGAGCTGTAGCCTGTTTTCCACAGAGTCAGTCTGAGTTCAAGCCAATGCCGTAGGGCATTTCAGGCTGCTGTCCTGTCTGATCCAGCCCAGGGGACAATATCTGATGCTTCCAGGAAAAGCAAGAACCCGCTGTAACATACATGGCTAGTTTTAACATGCTGTAAATGCAGGTGGGGAATTAATTACTGACCTCGGTGGCATTCAGACTATGTCCTGAAGCATGGGATTGGGCCAGAGGGACAGCTAGCGCTGGCCACAGTGTCTAGGGTCTCGGAGTGGGAAGTTCCATGGAGAATTCCACTGGGTGGGAGACTCAGCTGTGAAGGGAGGGGGCGGGCAGGAGCATCTCATCAACCCAAGATTGGAATAACTGAAGTAATGTTCCTTTTACACAGAGCCTCAGCTCCCTGGAACCTCTGCAAATGCTTTAGCCACGTGTTTAACTCCATCCGTAGGAGTAGCCTTGGATCGCAGTGGGAGGGCTCAGGTGCGTAAGTGTTTGCAGGATGGGCGCTCAGGGCAGTCCCTGAGGCCAGGGCAAAGTGGATGTGACGTGCCACTGTCTGGATTTGGGAGCCTGCCTGCACACCAAACTCACTAGGCACTGGGTGCATGACTTCAAGGTGCTGGGCCGGGGAAAATCAGCCCCGGGTGGTTATTTCGAGTAGAAAACCAGAGCCACTTCTGGGGTCTTTCAGCTTCTAATGCCCTTTCCCTTCTGCAGCTGGATTTCATCCTATGATAAAATCCCTCTCAATGCCAAGTCAGTGCCATAAATCACTGGCCTGGGTGCAGGAATCAGTAGGCGACGTTCTCTGGCCTGGGTTATGCCAGGGCTCAGACTAAATTATTCTTCCCAAAACTTTTAAAAGCTGAGCCCCCTCCTCAAGGTAAAGAAACCAATCGTGCCCCTCACCCGTCAGCAATGTGTTAGCGACCCCACCCCCCATTTTCATGGATACGTCTTCAAACCCCACCCTTCCCACCATGGCTAGCCCTTCCCCACGCTTCAGGAGATGCTGAAGGAGATGATCCTAACCATCCCCTCTAACCTTAAGACTTGAGGGATCCCATCATGGAGCATCTTAAAAATCACAGTTTCCAGACTCTGGAACAGGGGCTGCTTTGCCGGGCTCACCTTTCTCCCTGCGTCAGGTTGGCCGATGGGGATAATGAGCCTGGAGATCTCATTCCCGCTGCTCTGAGTGCTGCCCATGTGCACATGACTCAGCTCAGCTCATCCTGTATCCCAGGAACGTCTTCATCTTCTGGGATCCTCATGGCAGCAGTGGGATGATTTAACGGACTCCCTTAGCCATGGGGCCTTTCTCTCGCTTTTGTTTCAGAGCCAGCGTCCTGGAATCGTCTCATGGTGCGTGGAGTGGTGGCAGTGGTGGGGGTGATAGTCTTACTATACCTATGTGGGTTTTGGAAAGGTAGAGGGAAAGTGTTTGCCGACTCGCAACTCGTCTTCAGGAAGCTGCTGACTCATCCCTCCCCGCAGCCTGGAAGTCGGCAGGATTCCCAGGAATCTGAGCTCCCCGCAGTGTGTGACAGGGACGGGGACCAGGCCCAGGGAACCAGAAACAGGAATCGAGACCCAGCCCTGGAGAATGGGGAAGGAGACCTGATTGCGAATTCGTATCCGGTCTGCTGAATTGCTCACGTCCAGACCCTCCCCACAGTTCTTAAAAAGTCAAAGCATTTCGTTTAGACGCTTTCCAAACAAACCATTTTGATTTTTCAGTTTGAAACAATTTTTTGTTTAAAAATGTCCTTCAATTTTATTTTAAAAATTCAAAAAGTTACAACCCTTGAAATGTTCCTGGGTCTTTTTTTTTAAAAAAAGCTTTTTGGTTCATCAAAAATTTGGAAAAATGTTAATTTTGTTCAACCTGAAACCGGTTTTTTTCCATCTCTTTTTTGGAATTGCCAGGGACCAAAAA
Organism: Lepidochelys kempii; assembly: GCF_965140285.1. NCBI lineage: Eukaryota > Metazoa > Chordata > Testudines > Cheloniidae > Lepidochelys > Lepidochelys kempii. Next base: position 42,877,560 of record NC_136393.1, on the reverse strand, counting down.
ATTCTGTTTGCCCAGCTCGAGGGGCAGGTGAGGATTTTGGCAGTTATATTGTGGGTCTCTAAGTCTCCTTGTTGCTCAAAGTTTTCTTACTGCAAGGATGAGGGCAGGATGGGCAAAAGCTTCCTAAAAGTGGGGGGGGCTGCTGGCACCCAAACTGTGGCCCAGCCCCTGTGCCACCCCTTCTCCTCGAGGTCCTGCCCCCTCAAACCACCGCTTTCCCTGAGGCCCCCCTTCACACCGCCTTTGTCCCTGAGCTCCCACTTCATGCCGCCCCTTGCCCCCAAAACACTGCCCCCCGCCCCTCCCTTCTCTCCCCCATCATCCAGTCGCTCACACTTATGGCCAGTAAAAAGTGGTGGGCCCTGGTCTCCCCTGTTCCGGCATCCCTGGATGAGAGTGGGAGAGGATGAAGAACTCATTTCAAATATAACTCCCCCCGCCCCTCAAAACAGCACAATTTGCCAGCAACAGCAAAACATGCACCTAACCAACCCGGGCCAGTCACGCTGTGTTGTGTGTGACATTCCCGTCCTGGGGCGGTTTATGTCTTGGAGAATGTGAACCCTGCAGGCCTGGGTGTTTCTCTACGTAATGTGACCTCACTGCTCCTGATGAGAGCCATTGTTTGTAAATGTTTCAGGAGCAGACATATTTATCATTCATGGACAGACAGATATTTATTCATAATTAGAACTGGTGAAAAATGGCGGGGGTGGGGAGGGTCATGAAAATTGAAGAAGAAACCACTTCCTCCCCCCTTCCCCCCATATTCTTCAAACTTATTTGGAAATGTTTTTCATTATCAAATTTTTGTTTCGTTTTGGTGGGAAAAACTCCATGTTCTCTCTCAAGTGGGCAGAGAAATCCAAAATGTTTTTTTTAAAGAGGGAACTTTTTTCAAATGATCAATGTAATCCAAAGTGGCATTTTTAGTTAAAAGGTTGCATTGTCAGTGTAAAACCCTTTTGAACCAGCTCTGTTATTGTATAACAAGATGAGTTTACTTTTCGTGATGCATTGTTTGGGCCAGGTTTCCTTGGTCCTGGAAACACTTACATGCATGTTTAACTTTAATTACTGCTGTGAATAATTCCATTTCAATGGGACAACTCTGAGGTCGGGTTTACGCTACGGCCGTATATCGGTGTAACTACGTCTTTTCTTTCTTTTATATGTGAAAGTTCTTGAGAGGTTAAAGCAGGTAAAATACATGAACAGGTTCGGACAGTCCGAGTTTGTCCGTGCAAAGTGACAGCAGAGATGTGGGATCTGCTAGTTTTCCATAAGTCTCTCAGGGTTACCCAGGATAACTTTGGGGATCTCTGTCTCGCATCGGGAATGTTCCCTGAAAGTGTCCAAACAGCTCAGAGATACAGAACCATTCCCTGGATCCATTCTTATAGCTGTCTTCCCCGGAAAGCAGTCTGGCAAGTGTTCCTGTCAGCTCATTGCTAAGTTATCTGTCAAAACACTAGAGTTTTCAGGTGCCTAAGTAGCCCCTGGAATCAGGGTGAAATTATCCTCCCCACCACTATCAAAATTGGAAATGGTGCCCCGGAGTGCACGGTACCCTACCGTAGTTCCCCCGTAGGAACTGCATGAACAGGCAACTCTGCAAGTTATCTGCATGCCTCTGCACGTGACCCCCATGCCTCTCCATTTCCTTGGCCACATGTATCCTGTCCCCATGCTGGCGGCGAATCCAGAAAAAGAGGGAAAGAGCTCACCACTGCGACCACCTGAGGGAGGTGTTGGGTTGAGATCAGCTGGTCAAAGCAGGCAATAGGGACAGAATCTGAGACTTGAAGCTCCTCGAATGACCTCTGACCTTTCTAGACCTGCCCTTCAATGAGACACAGCGATTGTAAAGTTGAATGTGATCGTAACTAGACCCATTTGAAACCCTTCACCACACAAGACAAAGCCCGTAGGATTCATTATGAATTATTTATTTCTCCTCCCCTGGATTCCTGCAGCCACCAGCCACCTTGGAGCTTTCCCTCCTCTCTCCCAGGCTGGGCTCACTTGATGGCAGGAGCTCAGCGCAGGGTCCAGCTTTGCTCTTTCGCTTCCATTCTTCACGTCTTTGGGTGGCTGCATTGGCACCTGAGCAGCCGGATGGAAACACTGAGTCCTCTGTCTCGGCAGGCAGGCCCAGCCGCCAAAGCCAAAGACTCCCTGAGAACAGGGGGAGGTTCGCCTGAACTCTCAGGAGTGGCGGCTGGGCCCATAGGGTAGGGTTACCATATTTGAACTTTCAAAAAAGAGGACACTCCGAGGGTGGGGGGGGAGTTGTAGCCCTGCCCCCTATCTACTCCCTCCCACTTCCTGCCCCCTGACTGCCCCCCACAGAACCGCCAACCCATCCAACACCCTCTGCTCCTTGTCCCCTGATCGCCCCCTCCCAGGACCCTGCCCTCTATCTAAGCCTTCCGTCTCCCTGTCTCCAGCTGCCCCCTCCTTAGACCACTCCACCCTAACTGCCCCCCTAGAACTCCACCCCCTACCTGTCCCCTGACTGCCCTGCCCCCTATCCGCACCCCCGCCCCCTGACAGACCTCTGGCTCTCCCACACCCAACCAACCACTCCCTGTCCCCTGACTGCCCCCACAGAACCCCCAACCCATCTATTCCCCCCTGCTCCCTGCCCCTGACTGCCCCCCCGAACCTCTGCACTGTCCACCCCGCCCCCGCTCCCTGTCCCTTGACTCCCCCGACCCCTCTTCATATGCTCACCCCCTGACAGGCTCCCCCCAGAACCCCTCACCCATCCAACCCCTCCTGCTCCCTGTCCCCTGACTGTCCCTTGGGACCCCATGCCCCTTCTCCAGCCCCCCCAGCCCCCGTACCCTGCTGCTCAGAGCAGTGTGTCTGGGGTGCGGAGCCAGACACAGTGCCGTGCTCCCCCGCAGAGCGTGCAGCTCCCCCTCCGCCCCCAGAGTGCGGCATTGGGAGGGAAATCCTGGACCTTTTCAGAATTTTACAAATTCCTCCCGGAGGGCGATTTAGAACCCCAAAAGCCGGACATGTCCGGGAAACTCCGGACGCATGGTAACCCGACCACAGGGACTCCAGGATCTGCAGCTGCTGCCACCTGTATGGTGAATCCTCCGACTCATCACCAACCAGCTCTTCCCCATTCTCCAACCTGGCCCCACGGTCTGACCGTGCAGGAGAACAGAAACCCTTTGGGACAGCAGGAGAGTCTCCTCAATGCCGCCCTCTTCGCATGGCATCCCGCGGTCACCGTGAAACACGACTACCCTGCCCCCAGGAGTCTCTCAAGGAGCTGCCGGCGCAGTCACTGGGCACCCACTCGTAATGGTCTCGGGCAGTGGCATTGCAGAGGGAGCTGAGCAGACCGTCCCTTCTGTGACTTCCTGAATTGCTGCCAGGACGGATTCTCCTCTGCGCTAGGGAGAGTCCCCGAGGACAAGCAGCTGTGATGCGGGAGGGGGCAAGACAAGCACTCCCCCTGAGCCCTTGACTAGCAGGCAAGCAGGACTCTGGGAGCCAAGGGATCGATGTGTCTTGCTGGGAGAGCAGAGCTGGAGAGCAGAAAAGGGCATTGGAGGAATTGAAGAAAAATCAGTGTCATGGCCGGGTCATGGGCAGCCAGACCTCGTGGTCAGAGGCAGAGTCCACACTCACAAGACAGGAGTCGAGAGTCAGCTGGGTCAGGACACTGGAAGAGCAGAAGCAAAAGACCAAATTGTGTTCAGAACCTCAAGTCAGGTGAGTCACCCTGAGTCCGGATGCCAGGAAATCAAGCCTGGGGAGTGGGAGCAGGAACAGCCAACACACGGTCCAGAGCCGGGGAGGAGCTCGGCTGTTCAGACAGCTTCTTCTTCCTGCTGCTGGTTTAAGGAGGTCCTGGGGGCCGATTAGCTGCTCTGGGACTCTGCCAATAGGAGCCTCAAACTGGGTCTGGACTTCGTCAGTCCTAGGTAAGCAGTTTTTCGTAGGCTTGCAGGTGGCGTGCTGGAGGGTGGCTGCTCCCAGGAACCCTGCAGACCGGGGTTAATGACCCATGGGTCAGGACAGTGAGTGATCTCTCCCCGCTCAAACCTCCTGCACGAAACAGTCTCCAGGGTCCCGGATGCATCCTCTGAGAAGAAAAAAACACAGTCATGAGGACAAATAGGCTATGGAACAGGAGCCCCCTCTTTGTTGCAACAGCCCCAAGTGTCCAGAAGAGTGGACGGTTCTTACCTCCAGGAGATGCCTGGGATCTTCCATCTAAGCCTCAAGGGGACCCCTGTTGCTTGGTCTGACAGGAGGAGATCATCTGTCCCCACTGCTCCCTGCGCTGGGCTGGCTGCAGCACACATCTGTGTAAGAGGCTGGGCCAGAGAGATGTTACAATCAGGGTCCAGGCACCCCAGAAGGAGAACAGAGGCTCTGAAACCAGAAGACGAAGCAATCAAATCAGCGGATTCGACAGAGAAGTTTTCTACCCTACAGGGACATCAAAGAAGGTCTGTTAGGAAAGCTGAGATGTTAGTCTGGAAACTGCTAAGATAAACATTGTGACTTATTAAGATTCAATTTTAGTCACTACAAAGTGTGTTGTGTTTTGTGTGTCTCTTTGAAATGTGTCTCTTTCTCTTGCTTAGTATCACTTAAATCTCTTCTTTGTTACTATGCTTCCCAAACCACCTCAGTGTTGTGTGTTCCAGTGAAGTGTGAGTCTCCAGCCTACCCAACAGGCTGAGCTGTGCCCTGTCTCTCTGAAGGTAATGAATAATTTCTGAGCGGTGCTGGGCCCAGAGTCCAAGGGCAGTTCACCAGACATCTCGTGGGAAGCCCAAAGAGACCAAAGGAGCAGGAGAGATTCCGGCCCCACTGACCCATGGGAACTTGCCACAGAAGAGCCTACACAGGGCTCCAGACACAGCCACTTTGGGTGTGTACCAGAGTTCACTCACCGCTAGATGCTGGCCAGGCCTCGTGTCATTGCTTTCTCGCTGGGCTAGCAACCCCGCTGATACTCACTCTTGCAGTTTGTCGGCTGGGAACTCAGCCGACCAACCAGGTGACTGTTCTTTACTCCACTCCTTCCTGGGTCGTGCTCCTTGCAAACAAAGTCCCAAAATGTCTTGAACAGAAACAAGGCCTTCCACCCTCGTGGGGAGTTCTTCCTCAGCCTGATTTCGATTCGGCCTGCCCTTCTTGGGTTTCTATGGTCTTCTATGTCCCCTTCCTTAGGGATGGTGAGAGAAGCCAGTCCTACCCTGGACTCCAGGGTTTGGCCCAAAGCCGTCTACTGAACAGCTCGCTCTGCTTCTGGACTTTTGCTGCTGTTTTCCCTTCTTTCCTCTCCGTTGGGGCTCACTTGGTCATCATTTGGCTTAGCCCCAGGCTAGGCAGCCATAGGCCAAGCCACCCTGTTAGATACCCTCCTCCTTCCAATCCGCTCCAGCCCGGCTGACAGGTTTGCTGAGGGGATGGTGAAACCCCATTGCTGATCAGAAGGAGGTCAGAGTCTGTTCTCTAGGAGCTGAAGGTCCATTTGTCCTGCTGCGGGAAGTGGAGCTGGAGAGCGGAGATGTTAGGTGAAAGAGACTGCATGATGGAGTTGGAGACTGAGGGACGGGAGCCTCCTCCCAGAAACGCTCCCAGGAGAACAGGTTTGAGGAGGAGTTCTCTAGGGAGCCTCTTGCTTGGAAAAAAACAAGGGTGGCACATTGATGAAGATGTCTCTGTCCCAGGGATGGGGGAAGCTCCCAGCCAGGCTATGCAGCAGGGATCCCATTTCTCCCCCAAGAAACCCATTTTGCCCAAAGAAGTCAATGGCTCTTACCTCCAAGAGGGAGCGGGCTCTTCCCTCTCAGCCTCTTTGAGAACTACCACTGCTTGGCTTTTTTAGGATAAGGGACCTGTCCCCACTGCTCCCTGAGGTGCTTCAGCTTCTGACTGCACCCATCTGGGAGGCTGTCACATATGCCAGGGCCTAGAAGACATGCAGGGAGGAGGCTCCTCTTCATGTCAGACTCTGAGAGCCCAGAGAAGGGCCAAAGGAAGAAAAAAGGGCAGGAGATGAAGCTTGCCCGGAGCCTCTGTCCCATCCTCACCTCCTCAAATGTGGAGCTTCCTGAGCTTCAGTTGGGCAGACAGTCTGTAGCCCTGACACAAAGGTCCTTCTGCGCCATATGGGGCAGGAAGATCTCTGCCTGGGAGCACCGGAAATGGGATGGGGGTGAGATCAAGGAAAGAGGGGAGGGATATGGGTGTGAGGGAAAGAGCTCCTGCCCCAGATGAAGGAATTTGGGGGGCCGAGGGAAGGACACAGCTCCACAGAGAGGAGAGAGAGTTCCTGTGAGTGCCAGGGGCCTCCATTTGTGCTTCCACTAGCCCCCCATTTACAGTGAGACAGAGCAGTACCTGCAGCAGGGAGCGGGACTTGCTGAACAGGGAGGGGAACCTTGAAGAGCATCAGATGAACCACAGCCCTTGCAGCGCCTCGGGCATCTGGTGCAAGTGCCGGATGATGTGAAGCTGGCCCATGACCTTGGCTGTGACATCCTCATGCTGCAGGGGAACGAGAACATGTCAGAGACTGAGACACTCCCCAGGAATCAGGGAGGATGAAGGGCACCTGGAACCAGTGCCATCATTTCCACCCAGCAGCTGCTCATGTCTGAGTGGTGGATTCACCCTCCTGACCCCCAGGATGGAGGCTTGCTGTCCTCTCTAGTGACCTCCAGTGCCAACCCCCCTCCTTGTCGGGTGAGCTCCTGCCACTTCCCCATCAGTGCCCCGACAGCTGTTCCACCTCCAACCCACCTGGGGACACCGCTCAAGTTCGGAGAACCCTCTCCTCCACCCCCACCTCCATCCCCACCCAGGTAGGGCAGGGAGGGGGCTCTAGAAGGGTGGCGGGGGGAGGGAGGGATTCTGGCAGCAGTGAAGTGGGATGGGGAGAGCTTGAGACCTTTCCCCAAGACACCCCAGTGCCAAAACCTGAAACCACAGGATGGCAGCCCTGGGGAACGGGACAGGTCAGGAGCCCCTGACGACTGAATCCTCCCAATCTCTCAAGAGTGGGTCCAGCCCTACCAGCAGCAAGACCCGCTTCCCACGCCCATGTGCCTCAGTCAGTCACCATCACCAGTCAGTCCTTGGCCTCCCAGGATGCCAGGGATGGGAGCAACTCTCGATGGTGGCTCGGGTGACATGGACACTAGGCCGTGGGGAAATGGGTGCAGCTCTGTGGGGCAGGAAAGGTTCCCAGAGGGCACTTAGGGGACTCAACTGTCCTTCCCAGGAGTGATAGCAGAGCACCACATCCGAAGAACAGAAGTCCATGAAGGCCAGAAGTCCCCACTAGGCTCCTTGCTACCAGGCCAGCGAATGGCGAGAGGATGGGAAGGAGGCCCTGGGCCCCACCCCAAGCTTCTGAGTCGAATGCAGCTGCTTACCGTGACCCCCATCAGTTGCTGGGCTTCCCCCAGGAGGGAGTAGACCAGCACCAGCCCAGCCTGGCTGACACGCAGCAGGGGGTCGTGGATGGCCAGCAATGCTGTCTGTACGAAGGATCTTCTCTGCCCGACGGAGAAGAATTTTCCAAAGACCTAAAACCAAGAGGACATGAGGCTCGAGCAGATTGCCCAGAGCCAGCCTCCAAGTCCTGGCGGTACAATGGCATCTCGTGCCCCAAAGGGTGGGGAAGAGAGCTGCTGTGGCCAAGGCACTTCATTCCCTAGGAGGCTTTCAGGGTCCCAGGGCTCAGGGAAGCCCCTTTATTAAAAGGTGGCAGATGCTGAGGGACCAAAGCCTCCAGTGGCTCTTTCGGGAAGGCAATTTATGGCAGGGGCCAGGATGGGCTGGAAATGGATCTCTAATGTGTGTGAGCAGGCCCACTCTGCTGTGCAGGGCACAGAGACGACAGGGGACCCTGTCTTGCTTCCAGCAGAGAGATCTCCTGCACCTCAGCGGCTAGAGGAGTGTGCGTGTGTTGTTACGGGGGGAGGGGGTTGGAGCTGACAGACCAAAGGTCTCTTCCCCCAGCTAAGTGATTTCTCTAGTTGCTGGCTATGGCCTCTGCAGCTCCTTGGTTTCTTCAAGGGGAATCCAACCTGCAGCCTGACAAGAACACGGAGACTCCTGGCCCAGTCCCAGTGTGGGACCTTTAGCACCAGCGTGTCCCACTGGTTGCTGGATGAGGAACTCTGAGCTGGAAATAAGGAGCGGGCTCTTTTCCTGTCTCCAGGAGGCATCCACTGCAGGGAACCCAGCCAGCCCCACTCCCTGAGCTGTGTCATGCCCTGGCACAGTGCCCTTACCTCCCCCACTCTGGCTGTGTTCTTGTAGCCCAAGAGCCGGCTGTCCTGGTGCCAGTCATAGCACCAGAGATCTTCCGCCTCATGTATGGTCAGGCCTGGAAGAGAGAGAGAGAGAGACTTTTCTCCTCATTCTGGTTGCAGTTTCTGTGTCCTTCCAAGCCCATTGGTGGCTGCACAGTGGAGTGGAGAAGAACAGAGGCAGAGAGAGATTTGTCCTCCGGCTGGGGTCAGTCTGAGAGAAATGGTCTGAGGTCCCATTATCAACCTGTGGTCACTCTCAGTCCCGTATTGGGTTCCGTGTCCCAGCTGGGTTCCTTACCCCTCTGTTGGAGCAGCAGTTGGTAGAGCCGGTAAGTCCCCTCCCTGGCCTGCCGGCTGATGTCCTTGTCTGGCTCACTGACAAACAGAGCCAGCTGGGCCACATGGTGACCCATCCGAGGGAACTCGGCTGAGATCTAATGGAAGGGAGAGCAGAGGGGACTCCATCAGCATTTTCCTCTCAGCTCCCTGTCCTCCCTGGGCCAGAGGGCTCCTTTCTCTTAGCCCCTCTGCAGGAGATGCTGGGGGAGAGGAGCTTGAGATTGACCCTTCATTTGCTCTGCTGCCAAGGGAGCCCGCAGCTGCTTTGGGATGCCAAGCAGGGGCTGGAGCATGGGCCCCTTAAAGGCCCAGGGACAACACTGAACCAGGACAAGAAGAACTTGACTCAAGCCTAGCTCAGTCCTGCTCTGACCCTGCCTCCCTATGAAGAACCCTCCTAAGCCACAGCCCCGGCAGCAGCAGCAGATCCTGCAGCCCACTGGAGCCAGCCCGCCTCCGCCTGGAGCCAGCAAGCTGGGCTCGGAGCCCACTTACATCAAACTCAGGGAGGGTGACTGTGTATCTCAGCAGGGCTGTGCTGCTCCTGATAGCCCTGGCTCGCTCCTGCGACACCCTGGACACGACCCAGAGGTTGACATGCTGTGGGGAAAGGAGGCAGGTCAGACTCAGTGGCCAGCTGCTCCTGCTTTGCAAATGAGCCCCATGCCCCCAGCCCCAGGGGCCTGAGACATTCTGCGCAGGGGGCAATAGCTGAGTCCTTGATGGCAGAGCTTTAGAAGGGGATTCTTTCCCCCAGGACGCAGCTTGTACCCTTCAGGTCACAACTTCTCAGAGTCTCTCTAGACTGGGACAATGTTCGCGGTCGGGGCTGGTCCCATCCTCCCAGAACTCCTGATTCCTGAACAGTTCACCAGAAAGAAGATTGAACCCTTGGCCCTTCCTTGCTATGCAAATCCTTGGGGGGATGTAGGGAGTGACTGAGAGCACAATCCCCCCAGGAATTTCAGAGCACATCAGAGGGAAGGGCTGATTCCCTGGGCTCCTCCTCTTTCTCTAGGAAGGAGCATGTGCCTCTTCTCTGAGAACCATCTCCCCAATCTCATGGGCTCTGTGTGTTGGAGGGGTGGGGGAAGGGTGGGTTTTCAGACTCTCACTCCCCAAGACAGCCAGGAGCCCTGTGCTTAGTGCTCAGCAGAACCAGGCAGAGCTCTGGCTTGGAGTCCCAGCTCCTTCCTCTGTCCCTCAAGAAGGAAGGACCTGACACTACATTGCACTGACCTCCCCAACCAAGGACGGCCCACTGGGGACCCAGCTAGGAGGACAGAGTAGAAAATGCATCTTCCAGTCTCTCCTTACCAGTCCCCCAGAGAGTTACGGTCAAATGGGGCTCACCTCCAAGATGAAGTGGAGCCTGTCTGTGTCTGGGGACTCTGCCAGCAGGTTCCCCAGCATGGCATCCAGGACCTCTGGGATGACTTTCTGCAGAGTCTGCAAAGCATGGGTCAGAGTTAGGGAACCTGGGCCTACACGTGCCACAGGATGGGAAGAGGAGTCTCTGGGAAGCACTGGGGAGACTCCCAAACACATCTCCCGGCCTCTCTCCTTCACATCCCACTGCAGGCAATTTGCAAGAATTGATGACCCCTGGACCTTTAATCCATGAGCTTAGCAGGTCTCTGCAGAGGGCCTTGTAGGCAGAAGAGTATGAAACAGCCAAGTTGCTATGGATGGAACCTGGGCTTCTGGGCCAAACACGGCTTAAGAAAGAAAGAAAGAAAGAAAGAAAGAAAGAAAGAAAGAAAGAAAGAAAGAAAGAAAGAAATCCCCCAGGGAGGGGTAATCTCTTCCCTGCTGGAGGGAAGGATCCAACCCTGCAGCTTGTTCCATCTCTGCTACCCCACCCCGAAATCTGGAGCTCCAGCGAATCAAGGGAGCAGGGACCAAGGACTGCTCTGGAAGAGGAGGAGGATGGAGGAGGAGGAGGTACCTGGATGCCGGTGGTGTCCTTCTCCGTGCCCAGGGTGAAGACGGAGTGAAGGGCAGCTCGCAAGAGGTGGGTCTCTAGGGCTGGCTCCAGGGCAGGTTTCATGGTGCTGGCAAGAGAGAGGAGCTGGTATTAGACTGTGCAGTACGGGGGTGGGACTGTCGCCAACACGGACACCAAGCCACAGGGATAGAGGCACAGGCTGGCGAGAATGGAAACTGAGGCACTTAGCTAGGGAATGACAAGGCCAAGGTGTCCCAGACAGACAGTGGCAGGACAGGAATAGCTCCTGTTCCCTGGAGCCTGCTGCCCCTCCTGTATCTGAGCCCGGGAGTGAGCCCCTCCCCAAGGCCCCTGTCATGTGATGGGAGTGAAAAGAAGAGCCCCGCCAGGAGAAAGTGACCCTCCCCACCCCACCATCTCTGCCAGAGGCACCACTCTTGGGAGGTGACTTGGGAGGGGCAGTGACGGTGACTCCCAGCCTTGGGCCTGATCAGCAGTGGGGTGAGGGAAGTCGGCGGGGTGGGGGGTGGGGCTGTCTCGGTACCAGAGGTAGCCCACTGCAGCCAGGGAGTGGGCGAGGACGGCGCTGGGTGACGAGTCATCGGGAAGCTCCTCGATGAGCTCCTGTGAGACGCGAAGGAGACAAAGGAGCATGTGAGATTCAGGCCCAACTGACACCTCCCAGTGAGGAGATGACACAGCCAGTGCCCCACATGGCCAGCAGGATCCCCCACCGCCTCCCACTCCCTTCCTGCCCATCCGACTTGTCCCCCTTCCCGGATTCCTGCCCAGCTCGCTCCCAATCCCCTTCTCTCCTCCTCCCTGTCAAAACTGCCCCCATTCAGCCCCATCCCGACGACCGAGCTGGGACCCTGAGATTCCTTGTCCCACACTCTGAGCTGCCCCCCAGCCCCACAATTCTCCCCCTCCCTCCAGCTGCCGTATGGCGTGTCTCACTCACCACGATCCTCTTCACCACAGCCGCCTTGCAGCAGCGCGGCTCCAGCGTGTCCTCCCCTCTCTCCCATGCAGCCAGACATGCGGGGTAGACGGCCTGAAGGAACAGGAGCTGCTGCCCCTCATCCTGGACCCACCAGGAGTGGGGTATAGTGAGAGAGAACCTGTTAGCTAGGGACCTTCCTGCCCCACCCACACCATCTCCAGGGCTCAGGCCTCAATGGGGGATTGTGGGGACCCGCCTATTCTCCAAATCCCCCACCACTCCTACGCAAGCAGGATCAGGAACTGGGACAGTGCCTGTGGGGGGAGAGGACCTGGGCTGTTGTGGGACAAACACCCCCATCTTGGGGGTCCCACATCATGGATGTAAAAGGGCCCCATTAGGGGTGGTGGATCAGGAGGGACAAGACCCTCGGCAGGGGGTGGGGATGCTGGGAAGGGACAGGGCAATCTTGGTTCCAGCCCAGATGGGGAGCATTTGTACCTTATCTCTGCACTGGAGCTGCTCTCGGATGACTTTGAGAGCAGCTTCATCTTTGGCCACGTCCACCCCTTCCTCCTGCTCCGAATCCAGGGGGGTCCCTGCACCAGGGAGGGAAGGACAGGGGCGTGGTGGGCAGAGCAGGATTCAAGACCCCCCTTCCCACCTCAGGCACCCAGGGCAGATCGGGCCCCAAACCTCCCTCTCAGGGATGTCTTCAGCCCCCAACAGGTGCCGTAGCCCAGAGCAGAGCCCCCCTCCCCTGCCCAGGACTCCAGGGGAGGTGCCGATTCCCCCGGCCCCGGAGCAGCAAGGACCAAAGTGGCAGCAGCTCTTCACACCCCCACCCCCAGGTCCCCGTGCGGAAGGGGCAGCTGTGTGACGGCCGCTGCTCTCAGTGGGGTTCGCGTGGCTCAGGCCAGACTCCTGGGCTGGGGACCCCCCCGCATATCACTGGGAGAGCGTCTGGGCCCAGGGTGTTCACATCCCGTCCTCACCCCTCCCGGAGCCCAGCCTGGCTCCTCACCTGGAACAAAGCAGTGGCCTCCATCGGCCTGGCTGCTGCCAGAGGCACAGGTGCTGCCGCTGTCCCAGGCTGAGCTGCCGGTGCTGGGACAGGGACCTTCCACCTCCTGGCCGGCGGGGGCTGGAAGGTCCTCAGAGACCAGGCAGGGCGATGCCTCCTGATGGGAATGAGGGCTGGGCTCCTGGGGCCGCTGCTGCCCACACAACAAGCCCCAGAGCCACCCTGCCCGGCGCCCCTCCTGGGCTGGGTCCTGTCTGCCAAACCGCAGCCTGGGCCAGCTCCACTGGGGCCTGGTCGGGGCCTCTCCCAGCTCGGCGCCTGCGCCGGGAGCCGGGGTCCTTTTCCAGAAGGCCGGGCACTTCCGCCGTCTGGCCTGGACGGGACCTGCTTCCCCGCCAGCGGGGACGCAGGGCTTGCTCTGCCCCTTGGGAAGATGGCAGCTGCTTCCCTCAGGCTCTGGGGCCACCTGCAGAGCCTTCCTCCGCAACATCCGCAGGAGCCTGGCCATCCTGGAACCGAGCGGGGAGCAGGTGTGAGTCTGGGCTCAAGGCAGCCTTTCATTCCTGGGCCTTTTCTGTCCCTCCTCCTCCCTGCTCCAACCACAGCCGCCCCCTCTGCCCCCACAGGAGTGCAGGGAGTGCCATCTACACACACGGGCAGGAGTTCATTGCATGATCTGCGCCCAACGTTCCCCCTCATAATCCCTGCTGCTGCAATATCCAGGAAGTCTCATCCTTTTCCAGCAATGAGGTCAGTCCCAAAGACCATCGGTTACTCTGGACAAGCAGCCCCCTCCTGTCGTCCCAGGCCACTCTCCCGCCCAGGCTAGAGAAGGAACAGAACTCAGGCGTCCGGACTTCTCCTGGGAAAAGACCCTCGGCACAGGAAGCACAGGGCCCTCCTCATTCCCCATTGATTTCCAGACTCAGCAGCTCACAGGGTCTGGCCCAGTTCAGAGACTCTCAGCCTGGGGAACAGTGTCCCACAAGGGAAGGGCTGGGAGCCCCACTGCTGGAACCTTTCCAAACACACTGGAGACGGCTCTGGAGAAGCCCCTGCCTGGCATAAGAAGGAGGGGCTCTTGGGGGCTGTTTGCAAAGGAAATCCCCCTTTGGAGATAGTCTCTCCCCGTTTCTGCCTCTCCCCAGACAGACAGGGGAAGCCACCGAGGAACCCGAATGCCACTCACTTGCTCTCAGTGATGGGATAATGGATGGCGGATGTTCAGGGTCAGCAGACGTCCCTCGCCCTCCTCCTCACTCTCCAAGCCCAAGGCAGGCTGGAGAGGGTGGTGACCTCAGGAGTTACCCTGCCCAGCCAGCAGGCAGGGTGATGACACGAGGGCGATTGACTGGCTGTGAAAACAAGAGTCTGTCTGATTGCCAAGGGACGGAGAAACTCAGCCAGCAGCAGGGGGGTGCAGAACACGGCCCTAGGGCAGAGGTGACAGCGCCTCCGGGATCCTGACATCCCAGCACTTTACACACCTTCCTGCAGCCTCCCAAACCCACTGGGCTGTAGCGATGGGACCCCAAACCTACTGACGGCAAACGGACTCAGCTACCAGCTCAGGGTCACACCGAGTGTCAGAGCCATGGATGGATCCCTTCACTAACCATGGCCGCACACTCCCTCCCACAGCTGGCAATTGCAACCAGGCCCTAATGTCTGGTCCCCCTGCCTTTGAGAGGGAGTGTCACTCCTGCTTCCATTGCTGCCTATTGATCTGTGGGACTTTGGGCAAGTTGCTCCCCCTCTCTATGGCTCTCTGGGACTCACATCCCTGAATGGACTTTAAAAAAGACAATGGTTAAAGTTTGGCCCCAACTAGTTCTTGTTTCTCAAGACTAGCCATTTTAGCAAAGTTTAGAATTCTTGACATTCAACACCTGGAAACATCCCTTTCTCCTTCGCAGATGGCCTTAACATCCCTTATCTCACCCAGGCTCCCTGCTGCCTGGAGTTAGAGAATTGACCCTGTTCCCATTGGACCTACCCAAGGTGTCACACAGCAAAGCGGTGACGGAGCCAGAAAGAGAAGACAACAGTCCTGATTCCTGTTCTGACTAACAGACAACAACCCGCCAGAGGCAGGATAAAGCCCAGGAAATCAGATGTGAACATTTTCATGGAAACCGTTTTCTGTCAGAAAATCCATTCAGACAAAACCACTTTGTTTCTTGAAATCATAAGAAGTAGGATGAAAATTCTTTGCAAAAATATTTGTTTCCAAAACAAGAGCATCTCCTGTTTGTCACAGTGCAGTCAACTGTTTCGTCGTACACAAAGGGGACACACTATGATCTAGCAAAAAGAAAAGGAGTACTTGTGGCACCTTAGAGACTAATGAATTTATTTGAGCATAAGCTTTCGTGAGCTCCAGCTCACTTCATCGGATGCATCTGTAGCTCACGACAGCTGTAGCTCACGAAAGCTTATGCTCAGGTAAATTGTCCTCCTATTCTTTTTGCAAATACAGACTAACACGGCTGCTACTCTGAAACCAACTATGATCTAGAAAATTAGATGAGATGCTTCAGTCTGAGCTAAGTAGTTGCTGCTCTTCACAATTTCAAAAGAATAAAATACAAATAAAAGAGAATATTAGGTCATAATCAGATATGGCTCAGTGTGATCGGACACCGCCTAGTCTGCACTGCTCCGAGTGACACTCTTCAGTGGATCCCCAGCATCCACCCATGGCGAGGTAGGTGGGAGAGGATTGTTATTCGTACTTGACAGAAGGAGAAACGAAGGCTGAGAAAGGAGCAGGGACTTGTCTTAGCTGATGCAGCCAGTCAGTAGCAGAATTGCTCTCAAATGAGCTACAGACCAGCAATTGTTCCTAGTAATTATGCAGCAATTATTTGAGAAGAATTGGAATGTTCAAGAGGATCATGAACTGCTCCGAGACAATGAATGGAGAGCAGCATCCACATTGGTCAGACATATAACTGGTTGTGGCTTATTTGCTTGGTCATAAAAGAGAACAACAAAGACCAGATTTTCCTCCCTGTCAATAGCCCCCTCCTCAGCTGATCAAGGTTGAGACTTTGAAGGGTGGGAGGCTAAGGGTTCTCATCAAATAGCCCAAAGAATGGCCCTGATCACCACCGAGGCAATCACTCTCGGAGCCCTATTCCAGTTTCCTCTCTGTGAGGGCCTCCCAGAACCCACCCGGCCCCCGCTCCACACACAGAACACCTGGTGGTGGGAGGAGAGCAGAGGAAAAGGACAACGAAAGCAAGAAGAGAAAGGTAGGAGGGACAGAGGAAAGGGAAAACAAAAAGGAGAAACCCCAATGTCCCCAGTGATTCTAAGGGACAAAGTCCTAGGTCGGAAATAAAATACTGCCCCCACAATCTAATGTTTTCCTTTCCTAAAAATCAGCCGGCACCTGATGGATCAGACTGAACAGGTTCCAAACCTCTCCGAGGCTCTTACCTTCTATACAGGGACGTCTGTTTTTGAGCAAAACCACTACAAGAAAAGGAGAAAACTCCAAAGAGGGTCCTCCTTGCGCTCACGAACGTGAAAGTGAATGCTCTCTCAGTCCTCCAGGAGAGACCTCGAGAAGGAGACGTGCTGAAGCAAAGCCACAGGGATCTCCGAGGTTGCCCCTGTCCTGCACCCCTGTCCTGCCTGGCTGATGTCAAGATCTCTCTGTGAGATCATCGCCTCCCCGCCACCTTTGTCCAATAGGCTGAGGTCCTGCCAAAGGCCCTTGTGATGTCACTGCCACACCCACCTCTCCCTTGCAGTGCTGATGTCCTGCCCCTGTCCAGCCACATTGGATGTTTCAGCTGCTTCCCCTGGATCACCCCACGCAATGAGCGTTCATTGTGGGCTCAAGCCCAACACAGTAAAACGTCAGAGGCTTCTCCCCATGCTACGCTCAGTTTTTCATAAACTAGCAGACTTTATGGACAGAAGAGACAGTTAGAGCATGTCATCTCACCCCCTGCCTATCACATGCTTTCTGTAGAGCATAGTAGCTAGTTTTTGACTACACACGTTCCAGAAAGCCATCTAGTCTTCATTAGAAGACATCAAGAGGTGGGGAATTCCCACCACTTCCCTTTCTAGTTTCTTCCTTTGGTGATTCATCCTCACGGTTGAATATGTGTGCCCTCTTTCTAATATGAATTGGTCTCTTTTGAGTTTCCAGCCACTGGGTCTTGTTATTCTTTTCTCTGCTAGATTAATGAGCCCTTTCATACCCGATATTTTCTCTCCATGAAGTCACTTCAACGACGTCACCTCCTGATCTTTTTTATCATCGAAACAGGCTGAGCTCTTTCAATAGCTCACTCGCAGGCATTTTTCTCCAGCCCACAAAACGTTTCATTGCTTTTTGCTGCCCCATCTCCAATATTTCCAAATCTTTTTTCAAAGGTGGACGCCAAAACTGGATGCAGGATTCCATGATCAGTCTTCCTCATGGTGTGTCACCTCCCTATGCTCCTCACTGCTCTTTTCATACATCTAATGATGGCTTAGCCCTGTTCACCACAGCATCACCTTGGGTGCTCATGTTCAATGGCTTGCCTAGCATAGCCCTAAATCCTCTTCACACTCAGTGCTTTCCTGGATACACTTCCCCACTCTGTAGGTGTGGCCTACATGCTTTGTCGCTAGCTATAGGACCCTTCATTTGGTTCTTTTCCAACTTGTTTTCTTTGAATGGCTCCAGCTTACCAAGGGATCCGATTGCTCTGTGTCGCTGCCCTTTCCTCATCATTAATTACCACTCTGCTACTATTTTATCACCCACCAATGTTAGCAGAAGTGAAATTTTATTTGGGTTGCGGTTCATTGATATTTATTTTCAAGAAATAGTCCTTGAGAGCCTCTTCATATCCCTCGTGCCCATAACCTGCTCCACACAGCACAGTGAGAAAAGGCCGCCCAGCCCAGCTCTGCCCTAGGGGCTAAGCACAGAACAAACGTAGGAGCTTGTGTCATCCATAGCTTCAGAACAACATGTGGGGGTCATCAGCTTACAAAGACACTCTAGACCGGTAGCGTAGACAGGCCCCAAATGTATCTAAGTGTCCCGCCTTGCAAAACAGGAGAGAAAAAAACATAACCTTGAGTAGCTTTATTTTATAGTCGTGGAAACTGAGGCACACAGAAGCAAAGAGATTTGCTCATGGTCAAAAAGTCAGGAATAGAAAATGGCCCATCTGCTGATAGTCAGTCCTGGGCCCTAGCCGTGTTTGTCCTGGCTTCTCTGCTTCAGCTCCAGTAACAACCCGAGTTGAGGTTTTCTTCCTCTCTGTGTCCTTTAACTTCACGTCACTGGAGAAGAAAGATTGTTTCTGACCAGCTGGGTCTAATGCTTAAAAACCTTAATTTTTTTCTTTCGCTAGGATAACGCTGGGCATTTTCTCTCATTCACTTTCCTTTGGAATAATTTCAATCCAGTCCAAAGGATTTCCTCTTCCATTGTGTCTTCAGCACCTTTCCTAGCAAACAGTTACTGTTCAAGCCCAGGTTTCCAGTTTCAGGCTGTCCCAGGGTGAGATGGCCATGAAAGGGGTAGTAGCTCAACTGAACCTATCCCCAGGTGAAGGGAATAAGTGCAGGGGTCACATGAGAAGGAGCAGGATGTATCTAGGATCCAGGCCTGTTGGGCGATATAAGAACAGCCTGTGCTCAGCCAGGAGAGAGACCCGCAATGGGGGCAGGCCTGGGAGGGGCTTGGATAGTCCTTTCAAGTCAGTTTCGGTACACATTAGGGGATGGAACAGCCAAGCTGCTAGGGTTGGGAGCTGGGCCTCCTGGCAGTGTCCAGGAACGAAAGCACAGCACCTGCCAGGAGGGGAGTCCCCACAGAGGGACACCGTCATCTCCCAGGAAGGGAAAAGGCTCTCACTGCCATTTCTTAACCTCATGGGGTGTTCTCCTGCTCCGCCAACCCCACCCCTATTTCAGCATCTCCAGGTGCCTGAGGGAGCAGGAACCAGAGGCCATCCTGCAGCTGGGACAGAGATGGAGGTTGATGACCTACCTGCCCGTGGTGACCATGGTGCAGGACAACCCTCAGGACATGCAAATGCAGCTCCAGATCTACAGAATGCAGCTTCCCTTTGCTGGCACGAGACCTTGCAGGTTGCGGGGGGTGAGACAGGCACTAACTTTTGGTAACCCTCAGTGGGATCAGAGGGTAATGGTTTGTAGAAAGTGGTGTTGGAGAGCGTTACAAAAACTAGGCAAGCCATTTACAACACACACTTTGTTTCTCTACAAAAGAAAAAGGACACTAAACTCTCTAAACTACTACATGCCACAAGGGGCTACAACAGTGGTTCTCTTAACGCACCCACCAATATTGTTAATGTATCCACCCATACTTTTAGCCCAGCAGAAGAATCTGTCCTATCTCGGGTCCTCTCCTTCTGCCCCTCCACCCCCATGAATATGATACCGTTCTGTGGTGACCTAGAATCCTATTTTCGACGTCTCCGACTCAAGGAATATTTCTAACACACCTCTGAGCAACATACTAACCCACAGAGACCTTCCTACCAAGACGACAAAAAGAAGGATTCTGGGTGGACTCCTCCTGAAGGTCGAAACAACAGACTGGACTTCTACAGAGAGTGCTTCCACCGACGTGCACGGGCTGAAATTGTGGAAAAGCAGCATCACTTGGCCCATAACCTCAGCCGTGCAGAACACAACGCCATCCACAGCCTCAGAAACAGCTCAGACATGATAATCAAGAAGGCTGAAAAAGGAGGTGCTGTCGCCATCATGAATAGGTCAGAATATAAAAAAGAGGCTGCTAGGCAGGTCTCCAGCACCACTTTCTACAAGCCATTACCCTCTGATCCCACTGCGGGTTACCAAAAGAAACTACACCATCTGCTCAAGAAACTCCCTGAAAAAGCACAAGAACAAATCTGCACAGACACACCCCTAGAACCCCGACCTGGGATATTCTATCTGTGACCCAAGATCCATAAACCTGGAAATCCTGGATGCCCCATCATCTCAGGCTTTGGCACCCTGACTGCAGGATTGTCTGGCTATGTAGACTCTCTCCTCAGGCCCTACGCTACCAGCACTCCCAGCTATCTTCGAGACACCACTGACTTCCTGAGGAAACTACAATCCATCGGTGATCTTCCTGAAAACACCATCCTGGCCACTGTGGACGTAGAAGCCCTCTACACCAACATTCCACACAAAGATGGACTACAGGCCCTCAGGAACAGTATCCCCGATAATGTCACGGCAAACCTGGTGGCTGAATTTTGTGACTTTGTCCTCACCCATAACTATTTCACATTTGGGGACAATGTATATCTTCAAACCAGCGGCACTGCTTTGGGTACCTGCATGGCCCAACAGTATGCCAACATTTTTATGGCTGACTTAGAATAACGCTTCCTCAGCTCTCGTCCCCTAATGCCCCTACTCTACTTGTGCTACATTGATGACACCTTCATCATCTGGACCCATGGAAAAGAAGCCCTTGAGGAATTCCACCATGATTTCAACAATTTCTATCCCACCATCAACCTCAGCCTGGACCAGTCCACACAAGAGATCCACTTCCTGGACACTATGGTGCTCATAAGCGATGGTCACATAAACACCACCCTATACTGGAAACCTATTGACCACTCTACTTACCTACATGCCTCCAGCTTCCATCCAGGACACACCACACGATCCATTGTCTACAGCCAAACTCTACGATACAACCGCATTTGCTTCAACCCCTCAGGCAGAGACAAACACCTACAAGATCTCTATCAAGCATTCTTACAACTACAATACACACCTGCTGAAGTGAAGAAACAGATTGACAGAGCCAGAAGAGTACCCAGAAGTTACCTACTACAGGACAGGCCCAACAAAGAAAAAACAGAATGCCACTAGACATCACCTTCAGCCCCCAACTAAAACCTCTCCAACGCATCATCAAGGATCTACAACCTATCCTGAAGGACACCCAATCACTCTCACAGATCTTGGGAGACAGGCCAGTCCTTGCGTACAGACAGCCCCGCAACCTGAAGCAAATACTCACCAGCAACCACACACCACACAACAGAACCACTAACCCAGGATCCTATCCTTGCAACAAAGCCCGTTGCCAACTGTGTCCACATATCTATTCAGGGGACACCATCATAGGGCCTAATCACATCAGCCACACTATCAGAGGCTCGTTCACCTGCACATCTACCAATGTGATATATGCCATCATGTGCCAGCAATGCCCCTCTGCCATGTACATTGGTCAAACTGGACAGTCTCTACGTAAAAGAATAAATGGACAAAATCAGACGTCAAGTATTATAACATTCAAAAACCAGTCGGAGAACACTTCAATCTCTCTGGTCACGCAATTACAGACATGAAGGTCGCTATCTTACAACAAAAAAACTTCAAATCCAGACTCCAGCGAGAAACTGCTGAATTGGAATTCATTTGCAAATTGGATACTATTAATTTAGGCTTAAATAGAGACTGGGAGTGGCTAAGTCATTATGCAAGGTAGCCTATTTCCCCTTGTTTTTTCCTACCCCGCCCCCAGACGTTCTGGTTAAACTTGGATTTATATTGGAAATGGCCCACCTTGATTTTCATACACATTGTAAGGAGAGTGGTCACTTTGGATAAACTATTACCAGCAGGAGAGTGAGTTTGTGTGTGTGGTTTTTGGAGGGGGGTGGGTGAGAAAACCTGGATTTGTGCTGGAAATGGCTCACCTTGATGATCAATCACATTGTAAAGAGAAAAGGAGTACGTGTGGCACCTTAGAGACTAACAAAATAAATTGATTAGTCTCTAAGGTGCCACAAGTCCTCCTTTTCTTTTTGCGAATACAGACTAACACGGCTGTTACTCTGAAAATTGTAAAGAGAGTGGTCACTTTGGATGGGCTATTACCAGCAGAAGAGTGAATTTGTGTGTGGGGAGTGGAGGGTAAGAAAACCTGGATTTGTGCTGGAAATGGCCCAACTTGATTATCATACACATTGTAAGGAGAGTGATCACTTTAGATAAGCTATTACCAGCAGGAGAGTGGGGTGGGAGGAGGTATTGTTTCATGGTCTCTGTGTATATAATGTCTTCTGCAGTTTCCACAGTATGCATCCGATGAAGTGAGCTGTAGCTCACGAAAGCTCATGCTCAAATAAATTGGTTAGTCTCTAAGGTGCCACAAGTCCTCCTTTTCAGTTTGAGAACTGCAAAACTAAGCATCTCTGATGGTATCTTCTAGACTGAGCACTGAATCCCATTGGGTAGATAGAAAGATTAACCTCCATAATCTATACAGAAGCCTGTGGAACCCCATAAGATTGGGTCCTTAATCCATGAAGTATTGGAACTCATTTACAGAACTTTTCTTAAACGTTACATGAATATATTGTCTCGTACTATAGAATTAGAATTTATCATCCCTATTCCATGATGAGAGATCTTTGAGCTATAATGTATCTTAATTAAAACTATCTTTAGATAGCTTTCTGAGGGGCAAAAAACATTTTATCAAACAAATCCAATTTTTTTTTTTTTAAATCATTGATTTTTATCCACCCTGGTTGCAAGTGAATAGCAAAGCTGGTCCCAGCAGGGAGCCAGAGTGTCCCAAATCCTTAGCGGGTGGGAGAGCCTCTCTGTGAGCCTCTGTAAAGCATCTCACTTCAACAGTGACTGGTTGAACGATTTATTGTAAGGGACGCCCTTTCTCAGACCCTTTCCCTTTATTGTCTCCCAACCCTCCACGTCAGTCCCTGACCCAGGATTGCCAAGCCAAACTCAAATACTACTTGTTTGAAATCTCACAGCTCGCCAAGATTACCTAATTGTCCAGGTGGCTGAGCCCGAAGGCAGCTCTGTGAACACCTCCATACCGAATGCCAGCTCCATTTCAGAGACGTCTTTCTTCGTGCAGAAATAGAACACCTCCACCTCTTCGTGGGAAGATGTCGTTTACTCCTCTGATGGGGGCTCCCAAACAGTCCTCAGTTCCGTCAAGGAGACACTCTCCTTTTCCAGTGGATACTTCAAGATGGAGAATGTGAGCAAAGGGGCTGAAGGAGTTTACAGGATTCAAGATGAAATGTACAGGAAGTGTGTGGCTGTCGTAAACTTTACCGTGGTGGGTAAGTTGTGCACTCAGTGACCCCAGAAAAAACTCTGCTCCCCTTGCACTTCTCAGGCCATGTAAAGCCTGTGGAAACATCCTATAAACTCACAGAATATGGAAGACCCCAGCAGATATTGAGCTGGGAGAGCCATCTCCTCTGCAGCCCCAGCCCAAGGGGTGTGTCACGTGGGAATGCGTGAGGAGAGGGACTAGCCAGACCACAATGCACTCTGGCTCTTCTCAGTGGAAGGACGGTCCCTGAGGGCCCCCTGCCAGCCGGCACACACTAGAGCAGCCCCCAAGCTGCTATAACCAATGACGGGACTGGCATTAGAGCTAGGGCAGAGAACCAGGAAGGTGTAAATCCTGTTGTGCCAGAGCAAGAGTCTTCTCTACACTAGGCCCACCGATGTTCCGACCACTGACTCTAGTAACAATGAACATTTTTTGCAAACATGGTCAGCTAGTGACCCAGCTGCCCCGGGGAGGCTAGTCCCTGGCCCCACCCCTCCCTTTCTGCCCCCTTGCCCCTGCAAGAGCCCAAAGCACCCCCACCGTGGCCCCCGGCCCCAGTGCCGGGCAGCTGTCAGGGAGAGGCCCCAGGCCAGCACGGTTGCTGTGTCCTCAGGCCTGGCAGGGCAGAGCGCTGGGAACAGCAAGAGGGGTCCTGGCCTGTGGCGGAGCGTGGGCAGAGCCATGGTAGGCTGTCTGGCAAGTCACAGGCTCCCCCTGCCTACGATACCTGCTGCCCATATTTGCAAAGTTTCTGCAGTGCAGGCAAGGTTTCAAGCACCCCAAGGGCTCACAGGGAAAGTGGCATGTGTTGTATAGGCCATGGGGTAACTTTTATTTTTATGGTGCCTAGCAAGCCTTTTGTTCATCAGGCTGCTCGTTAACATACCCCTGGCTCTGTCTGACTGCGGGATCAGGAGCAAACATTCATGAAGGGTCTGCGCTGAAATCCCTGGGAAATACGTAGTATGCCGTGACCTGTTTTATCTCTGGCCACTGTCACCCTAGTCTCTGAGGCCCAGATCTTCAAAGATCAATGGGAATCGGATACCTAAATACCTTGTAGGATCTGGGCCTAAGGGCCAGATTGTCAAAGGTATTTAGGCACCTAAAGCTGCAAATAGGCACGTAGGGGAATTTTCAAAAGCATGCAGCTGCCTAACTCTCACTGAAGACGGTAGTTAGTCACTTTTGAAAATCCCATTAGTGACCTACCTGCATCTTCAGGAATGCAAATACCTTTGAGTAGCTGGCCCTAGATAATCAAAGGGCTCCAGGGCAGAGGCTGGAATTGAACCAGGCACTTATGGCTCCTAGATCAGCACCTCCCCCTTAGGCCAACCTTCTGCAGTGCAGGCAAGAAGAGGAGAATCAGGCATGTGGTATACGGAGTCCTCACCAACACTTTCCTCCTTCTTTTCTCGTTCCAGAGCCCAGCTCATTCCCACCTACTGTGTCTGGGACCTCCGGTGCTGAGGAGGAAGCTCGTGATGAGACCAAAGGGGATGGGAAGTAGCTTGTGATGGGAGATTTCCTTCCCCAGTAGCCTCTCTCCTCCCAGCCTGAATTTCACACGCCCGTCCCAGGTCCCACTGACATCAGGGTGAGCTTGAGGGCAGTGTCCAGTTGTTCCAGATCTTCTCAGGTGGCCTGAGGGCTTGGGCCACAATTGGCCAAAAATGGACCACGGGGAGCTGGCACAGCAGAGTTGGCTATGGCCAAGGACAAGCCCTTGGCTGATTGAGGAGCCGTGTTTGGGGCCTCTCAACGCGAGTGCAGAGTGTCAATTAAGGGGATGAGTTCAGGGGCAGAAAACTGTGATCCCCAAAACCCAGCATGCTCTGGGGGGGAGCCACCTATGCTAGCCAATGGGAGATGTTGATGAGAGGGGTGTGTCCTAAGCCCTGCCCCTCTCTGTGTTCGATGCTTGTTGTGGCTTGTGATCCTGAGAAAACCCCTCTCTTGCAGTCAGGTGATTTAGATGCTGCTTAAGTCATATCTTGCAGGAATAAGTTAGGTACCTGCCTTGCTCCATGCAAAATGGCAGAGGGGCCATCCTAACCCAGCCCTGTTGTCAGAGCACTCAGCTGGGAGAGTCCCGTTCAATTCTCCATCATTAAAAAAAGAAGTCAGTCCATTCTTCTGAATGCTCTCAGACAGGCAACTCCTGTTTGTCTGGGTTCGGTGAGGGAGTTGCTTAGTCACAGTCAAATAATTTACTTAACAGTCCAATTCATCTAAGTATTATATTTAACGGGTTTCTGGAATTTGTAACCGCTTTAGCAAGGTCATTGCATGACAGGCTGGTGCACCGTTAAAAGAAACAGGTGCTAGGCGGAAGTAAGCAGCAGCATCTTAAAAGCATTTGTCAACCATTCAGCTTTCTTCAAGTTGCAAGGAGAGAGGCTTGTAGATGGCCTAGAGAAGAAATCGCTTTGCATGAGGATTCTGTCGGTGTTTAAACCGAAGGGGTGTTTTCTGCAAAGGGAGTAGGTGGGAAGGAACCTGCTTTATGGCTCAGGCTCTGTCTGCACTTAAAACACGATAGCTGCTGCAGCCCTTCAGTACAGACACTTCCCACAGCAACGGGACTCCGAGTCCAGCGCTCTAGGCCTCGCTGCCTCCATTCGACAGCTGCAGCGGCACAGGAGCTAGCAAACAGAACTGTAAACAGGGGAGTTTGAGTGGGAGTTCTGTTGGAGGAGAAGGTATTTGTGTGTGTTTGGTTTTGTATTGGTAATATCTGTATGTGTAGAGGCTTGTAGGGGCTTTGTGCTGGGAGAGAAGCTGAGCCCTGATTAGGGGGCGGGGCTTCACTGACTAGGGGTCCTATAAAGGTAGCAGCCAGTCAGGCAGCGGCACAGGAGCTAGCAAACAGAGCTGTAAACAGGGGAGTTTGTCTTGTGGTGCTTGTGTGGGGTTTGGTTTTGCTGTGGGTGGTGGTGTTTTGGTGTGGTTTGTGTTTCCCAGATTAACAGGATTTAGGTGGGAAGGCTATGACAGATTCAGAGGTGGCAGTGGGAGTGACCCATGTAGCAGATGACACAATGAAGATGACTGGATGTGGAAGCTGTGGTATGTACATGATCCTGGAGGGGGCACCTGGTAAGAGTTTTGTCTGCATGAAATGCCGTCTGATAGAGCTGATGGAGGAAAAGATCAGAGGTTTGGAGATGCAGGTGGAAAGTCTGGTAGAGTTTAGGAAGGGGTTTGAGCAGATTATGGAGCAAAGACATGAGGTATCTGAAGGGAAAAGCTCAGACTTGCAGATGGAAGCAGGACTAGGGAATTCTGAGGTGAGACTGGGTGAGGAAAGTGGTCAGTGGAAGCATGTGACTAAAAGAACTAGGCAGAGGAAAAGACGGGCTAGTGAAGGAGAAATAGAGCTTCAGAATAGGTTTGCAGAGTTGGAAAATGAAGAAGGGGCTCAGCAGGTAGTCACTGAAGGTGACAGGGCAAGGAAGAAGAGAAGAGCGGTTAGTCCTATAGGAAAAGGGGAAGAGTTAATGGAGATTACACCAAATATGAGCCCCAGGAGGATACAGGATGGGTTAAAAAGGATTACAAGGGAGAATGGGAATGGAAAGAACTTGCAGCCAGAGGGAACAGGGGATAGACTGGAGAATAGCACCGTCACTAGGAAAAGGCAGGTCTATGTGATTGGGGACTCTTTACTGAGAAGAATAGATAGGCCTGTAACCAGAGCTGATCCAGAAAATAGGAGGGTGTGCTGTCTTCCAGGTGCTAAGATACGGGATGTAGACCTGAGGTTGAAAAGGATTCTAAAGGGAGCGGGAAAGAATCCCCTAATTATCCTTCATGTGGGAACAAATGATACGGCTAGATTCTCGCTGGAAAGTATTAAGGGAGACTATGCTAGGCTGGGGAGGACGCTTAAGGAAATTGAGGCTCAGGTGATCTTTAGTGGGATTCTGCCTGTTCCTAGAGAAGGGCAACAAAGGTGTGACAAGATTATGACTATCAATAGATGGCTTAGGCAGTGGTGCTATAAGGAGGGCTTTGGGATGTATGGCCATTGGGAGGCATTCATGGATAGAGGACAGTTCTCTCGGGATGGACTTCATCTGAGTAGGGAAGGAAATAGACTTCTAGGATGGAGGCTGGCACAACTGATTAAGAGAGCTTTAAACTAGGAATTTGGGGGAGATGGTTGGGAGATGTCCAGGTAATCTCCACGCCAGAATTTAGCATAGAGTGGAAAGAAAATGAAGTAAGAGTGGATACAGCTGTAGGTAGGAGGAAGGGCAGTGTAGATACAAGTCTAATAGGTTATACTGGTAGTAAAATAACCGTGCCTAATAGGGTACAGAATGTGAGTGAGGCCAAACAGCAAAAATTAAGATGTTTGTACACTAATGCAAGGAGCCTAGGTAACAAAATGGAGGAACTAGAGTTACTGGTGCAGGAAGTGAAACCAGATATTATAGGTATAACAGAGACCTGGTGGAATAGTAGTCATGACTGGGCTACAGGTATTGAAGGGTATGTGCTGTTTAGGAAAGACCGAAATAAAGGTAAAGGTGGTGGAGTAGCACTGTATATCAATGATGAGATAGAATGTAAAGAAATAAGAAGCGATGAAATGGATATGACTGAGTCTGTCTGGGCAATAATTAAATTGGGGAAGAAAACTATTAGAGCCTCCCCTGGGATAGTGCTTGGGGTGTGCTATAGACCGCCGGGATCTAATTTGGATATGGATAGAGCCCTTTTTAATGTTTTTAATAAAATAAATATTAATGGAAACTGTGTGATCATGGGAGACTTTAACTTCCCAGATATAGACTGGAGGACGAGTGCTAGTAATAATAATAGGGCTCAGATTTTCCTAGATGCGATAGCTGATGGATTCCTTCAGCAAGTAGTTGCTGAACCGACTAGAGGGGATGCCATTTTAGATTTGGTCTTGGTGAGTAATGAGGACCTCATAGAGGAAATGGTTGTAGGGGATAATCTTGGCTCAAGTGATCATGAGCTAATTCAGTTCAAACTGAATGGAAGGATTAACAAAAATAAATCTGCAACTAGGGTTTTTGATTTCAAAAGGGCTGACTTTCAAAAATTAAGGAAATTAGTTAGGGAAGTGGATTGGACTGAAGAATTTATGGGTTTAAAGGTAGAGGAGGCCTGGGATTATTTTAAATTAAAGCTGCAGAAGCTATCGGAAGCCTGCATCCCAAGAAAGGGGAAAAAATTCATAGGCAGGAGTTGTAGACCAAGCTGGATGAGCAAGCATCTTAGAGAGGTAATTAAGAAAAAGCAGAAAGCATATAGGGAGTGGAAGAAGGGAGGGATCAGTAAGGAAAACTACCTTATTGAGGTCAGAATATGTAGGGATAAAGTGAGACAGGCTAAAAGTCAAGTAGAGTTGGACCTTGCAAAGGGAATTAAAACCAATAGTAAAAGGTTCTATAGTCATATAAATAGGAAGAAAACAAAGAAAGAAGAAGTGGGACCGCTAAAAACTGAGGATGGAGTGGAGGTCAAGGATAATCTAGGCATGGCCCAATATCTAAACAAATACTTTGCCTCAGTCTTTAATAAGACTAAAGAGGATCTTAGGGATAATGGTAGCATGATAAATGGGAATGAGGATATGGAGGTAGACATCACCATATCTGAGGTAGAAGCGAAACTCAAACAGCTTAATGGGACTAAATCGGGGGGCCCAGATAATCTTCATCCAAGAATATTAAAAGAATTGGCACAGGAAATTGCAAGCCCATTAGCAAGAATTTTTAATGAATCTGTAAACTCAGGGGTTGTACCGTATGATTGGAGAATTGCTAACATGGTTCCTATTTTTAAGAAAGGGAAAAAAAGTGATCCAAGTAATTATAGGCCTGTTAGTTTGACATCTGTAGTATGCAAGGTCTTGGAAAAAATTTTGAAGGAGAAGGTAGTTAAGGACATTGAAGTCAATGGTAAATGGGACAAAATACAACATGGTTTTACAAAAGGTAGATCGTGCCAAACCAACCTGATCTCCTTCTTTGAGAGAGTAACAGATTTTTTAGATAAAGGAAACGCAGTGGATCTAATTTACTTAGATTTTAGTAAGGCGTTTGATACTGTGCCACATGGGGAATTATTAGTTAAATTGGATAAGATGGGCATCAATAGGAAAATTGAAAGGTGGATAGGGAATTGGTTAAAGGGGAGACTACAACGGGTCCTACTGAAAGGTGAACTGTCAAGTTGGAGGGAGGTTACCAGTGGAGTTCCTCAAGGATCAGTTTTGGGACCAATCTTATTTAATCTTTTTATTACTGACCTGGGCACAAAAAGTGGGAGTGTGCTAATAAAGTTTGCAGATGATACAAAGCTGGGAGGTATTGCTAATTTAGAGAAGGACAGGGATACCCTACAGGAGGATCTGGATGATCTTGTAAACTGGAGTAATAGGAATAGGATGAAATTTAATAGTGAGAAGTGTAAGGTCATGCATTTAGGGATTAATAACAAGAATTTTAGTTATAAGCTAGGGACGCATCAACTAGAAGTAACGGAGGAGGAAAAGGACCTTGGAGTATTGGTTGATCATAGGATGACTATGAGCTGCCAATGTGATATGGCTGTGAAAAAAGCTAATGTCGTCTTGGGATGCATCAGGAGAGGTATTTCCAGTAGGGATAAGGAGGTTTTAGTACCGTTATATAAGGCACTGGTGAGACCTCACCTGGAATACTGTGTGCAGTTCTGGTCTCCCATGTTTAAGAAGGATGAATTTAAACTGGAACAGGTACAGAGAAGGGCTACTAGGATGATCCGAGGAATGGAAAACTTGTCTTATGAAAGGAGACTCAGGGAGCTTGGCTTGTTTAGCCTAACTAAAAGAAGGTTGAGGGGAGATATGATTGCTCTCTATAAATATATCAGAGGGATAAATACCAGAGAGGGAGAGGAATTATTTAAACTCAGTACCAATGTGGACACAAGAACAAATGGATATAAACTGGCCACTAGGAAATTTAGATTAGAAATTAGACGAAGGTTTCTAACCATCAGAGGAGTGAAGTTTTGGAATAGCCTTCCGAGGGAAGTAGTGGGGGCAAAAGATCTATCTTGCTTTAAGATTAAACTCGATAAGTTTATGGAGGAGATGGTATGATGGGATAACATGGTTTTGGTAATTAAATATTCATGGTAAATAGGCCCAATGGCCTGTGATGGGTTTTTAGATGGGGTAAGATCCAAGTTACCCGGGAAAGAATTTTCTGTAGTATCTGGCTGATGAATCTTGCCCATATGCTCAGGGTTTAGCTGATCGCCATATTTGGGGTCGGGAAGGAATTTTCCTCCAGGGCAGATTGGAAGGCCCTGGAGGTTTTTCGCCTTCCTCTGTAGCATGGGGCACAGGTCACTTGCTGGAGGATTCTCTGCTCCTTGAGGTCTTCAAACTACAATTTGAGGACTTCAATAGCACAGATATAGGTGTGAGGTCTTTTTTAGGAGTGGTGGGTGAAATTCTGTGGCCTGCATTGTGCAGGAGGTCAGACTAGATGATCATAATGGTCCCTTCTGGCCTAAATATCTATGAATCTATGAATCTATAAGTACAGAAAAGGATGAGAAAAATGATGAGGGACGTGGAGCAGCTTCTGTATGAGGAGAGATTAATAAGACTGGGACTTTTCACCTTGGAAAAGAGATGACTAATGGGGGATACGATAGAGGTGTATAAAATCATGACTGATGTGGAGAAAGTAAATCAGGAAGTGTTGTTTACTCTTTCTCATAAGACAAGAACCAGGGGTCACCCAATGAAATTAATAGGCAGCAGGTTTAAAAGAAACAAAAGGAAGTATTTCTACACACAATGGAGAGTCAACCTGTGGAACTCCTTGCCAGAGGATGTTGTGAAGGCCAAGACTATAACAGGGTTCAAAAAAGAACTAGATAAGTTCATGGAGGACAGGTCCCCCAACTGCTATTGGCTAGCATGGGCAGGGATGGTTTCCCTAGTCTATATTTTCAAGAAGCTGGGAATGGGTGACAGGGGATGGATCACTTGATTACCAGAGCTCCTCTGATTCTGGGTTTTTTTTTTTTTAAATCTCTCCACAATTTTGGTTGCAACTGAAACTTCTAGTTAAAGCGATCAGTGGAGGGGGGGGGCGGGGTCTGGACGCTCTGTCGCCTTGCGCTTTGTTTGTGTCACCTTTACACTGATGCAAAGTGAGCAAGAAATACCAAAAGAACTGCAGGCACTAGTGTAAATGACACACACCAGGATCAGGGTAAGGCTGGATTGGGGCCCAGAACTCTTCCCTCACCCACCCATCACGGCACAAGGAGTTTGATCCTGGGCCTCATGCCAACTGCCCATAAGGGGCAGCTTAGAAATTCTTCGGTTGTACAAAGCTGGTGTGTCTCCCTATGTCACCTGCCTCCTTCCAATCTTTAGTCTGGGGACGTGGTGTGGTAGCAAAGAGAGTGTGGTGCAAAATGCTGGCTCAGAACTGCTGCCACGACAGCCAGTGTAACTTAGAGCAGCCTCAACAGTGCTCTAAGTTTTATGTCAGGTGCTATTTCAGGCACCAGCCAGCCGAATCTTGGGGGAACAAAAGGGTGACTTCAAGCCCCCTTTTCCCATCCCTCTCTGCTGAGCCAAGTGAAAACTTGGCACTGCTGAGAATTCAGACCCAGGCATAAGGCAATGGAGAACCCCAATCTTTCTTCTGCTGTGGAGAGTTGGTAAAACTCAAAGCCCAGATGGCACCGTTATTAAGCCCATTATTTTTTTCTCTTTGCTATTTAAAAATAATGAGATGCAAAACCAATATGAGTGCAGCAGTAATGTTGTATGGTTCGGACACACAAGTTAAATTTCCTGTGACAACACGAACTTGATCAACTTGCATGTGTAGAGCATATTTCTCCTCTTCCTGTTTTTCTTGATGTATTTCAAAATTTACCACCCAGGGTTCTTTGTGGCATGTAATGCGGCTTGTATTAAACACGCCACAAACCCAAACTTACAGGAATGGGCCAGAACTTGACAGCTTACAGGAGTGGCCGCTAGAGGGATCGGGGCTGAATTTAGAGGGCACAATTTTCAAAAGCATCAAAGTGACTTAAGTGCACTGGGAAATTTTACCTCTAGTCTTCCTTATGAATTAATTTTTTATTTTATTTTTTTTTAAAGGGAGCTGTAGCCTGTTTTCCACAGAGTCAGTCTGAGTTCAAGCCAATGCCGTAGGGCATTTCAGGCTGCTGTCCTGTCTGATCCAGCCCAGGGGACAATATCTGATGCTTCCAGGAAAAGCAAGAACCCGCTGTAACATACATGGCTAGTTTTAACATGCTGTAAATGCAGGTGGGGAATTAATTACTGACCTCGGTGGCATTCAGACTATGTCCTGAAGCATGGGATTGGGCCAGAGGGACAGCTAGCGCTGGCCACAGTGTCTAGGGTCTCGGAGTGGGAAGTTCCATGGAGAATTCCACTGGGTGGGAGACTCAGCTGTGAAGGGAGGGGGCGGGCAGGAGCATCTCATAAACCCAAGATTGGAATAACTGAAGTAATGTTCCTTTTACACAGAGCCTCAGCTCCCTGGAACCTCTGCAAATGCTTTAGCCACGTGTTTAACTCCATCCGTAGGAGTAGCCTTGGATCGCAGTGGGAGGGCTCAGGTGCGTAAGTGTTTGCAGGATGGGCGCTCAGGGCAGTCCCTGAGGCCAGGGCAAAGTGGATGTGACGTGCCACTGTCTGGATTTGGGAGCCTGCCTGCACACCAAACTCACTAGGCACTGGGTGCATGACTTCAAGGTGCTGGGCCGGGGAAAATCAGCCCCGGGTGGTTATTTCGAGTAGAAAACCAGAGCCACTTCTGGGGTCTTTCAGCTTCTAATGCCCTTTCCCTTCTGCAGCTGGATTTCATCCTATGATAAAATCCCTCTCAATGCCAAGTCAGTGCCATAAATCACTGGCCTGGGTGCAGGAATCAGTAGGCGACGTTCTCTGGCCTGGGTTATGCCAGGGCTCAGACTAAATTATTCTTCCCAAAACTTTTAAAAGCTGAGCCCCCTCCTCAAGGTAAAGAAACCAATCGTGCCCCTCACCCGTCAGCAATGTGTTAGCGACCCCACCCCCCATTTTCATGGATACGTCTTCAAACCCCACCCTTCCCACCATGGCTAGCCCTTCCCCACGCTTCAGGAGATGCTGAAGGAGATGATCCTAACCATCCCCTCTAACCTTAAGACTTGAGGGATCCCATCATGGAGCATCTTAAAAATCACAGTTTCCAGACTCTGGAACAGGGGCTGCTTTGCCGGGCTCACCTTTCTCCCTGCGTCAGGTTGGCCGATGGGGATAATGAGCCTGGAGATCTCATTCCCGCTGCTCTGAGTGGTGCCCATGTGCACATGACTCAGCTCAGCTCATCCTGTATCCCAGGAACGTCTTCATCTTCTGGGATCCTCATGGCAGCAGTGGGATGATTTAACGGACTCCCTTAGCCATGGGGCCTTTCTCTCGCTTTTGTTTCAGAGCCAGCGTCCTGGAATCGTCTCATGGTGCGTGGAGTGGTGGCAGTGGTGGGGGTGATAGTCTTACTGTACCTATGTGGGTTTTGGAAAGGTAGAGGGAAAGTGTTTGCCTACTCGCAACTCGTCTTCAGGAAGCTGCTGACTCATCCCTCCCCGCAGCCTGGAAGTCGGCAGGATTCCCAGGAATCTGAGCTCCCCGCAGTGTGTGACAGGGACGGGGACCAGGCCCAGGGAACCAGAAACAGGAATCGAGACCCAGCCCTGGAGAATGGGGAAGGAGACCTGATTGCGAATTCGTATCCGGTCTGCTGAATTGCTCACGTCCAGACCCTCCCCACAGTTCTTAAAAAGTCAAAGCATTTCGTTTAGACGCTTTCCAAACAAACCATTTTGATTTTTCAGTTTGAAACAATTTTTTGTTTAAAAATGTCCTTCAATTTTATTTTAAAAATTCAAAAAGTTACAACCCTTGAAATGTTCCTGGGTCTTTTTTTTTAAAAAAAGCTTTTTGGTTCATCAAAAATTTGGAAAAATGTTAATTTTGTTCAACCTGAAACCGGTTTTTTTCCATCTCTTTTTTGGAATTGCCAGGGACCAAAAAATTCTGTTTGCCCAGCTCGAGGGGCAGGTGAGGATTTTGGCAGTTATATTGTGGGTCTCTAAGTCTCCTTGTTGCTCAAAGTTTTCTTACTGCAAGGATGAGGGCAGGATGGGCAAAAGCTTCCTAAAAGTGGGGGGGGGCTGCTGGCACCCAAACTGTGGCCCAGCCCCTGTGCCACCCCTTCTCCTCGAGGTCCTGCCCCCTCAAACTACCCCTTTCCCTGAGGCCCCCCTTCACACCGCCTTTCTCCCTGAGCTCCCACTTCATGCCGCCCCTTGCCCCCAAAACACTGCCCCCCGCCCCTCCCTTCTCTCCCCCATCATCCAGTCGCTCACACTTATGGCCAGTAAAAAGTGGTGGGCCCTGGTCTCCCCTGTTCCGGCACCCCTGGATGAGAGTGGGAGAGGATGAAGAACTCATTTCAAATATAACTCCCCCCGCCCCTCAAAACAGCACAATTTGACAGAAACAGCAAAACATGCACCTAACCAACCCGGGCCAGTCACGCTGTGTTGTGTGTGACATTCCCATCCTGGGGCGGTTTATGTCTTGGAGAATGTGAACCCTGCAGGCCTGGGTGTTTCTCTACGTAATGTGACCTCACTGCTCCTGATGAGAGCCATTGTTTGTAAATGTTTCAGGAGCAGACATATTTATCATTCATGGACAGACAGACATTTATTCATAATTAGAACTGGTGAAAAATGGCGGGGGTGGGGAGGGTCATGAAAATTGAAGAAGAAACCACTTCCTTCCCCCTTCCCCCCATATTCTTCAAACTTATTTGGAAATGTTTTTCATTATCAAATTTTTGTTTCGTTTTGGTGGGAAAAACTCCATGTTCTCTCTCAAGTGGGCAGAGAAATCCAAAATGTTTTTTTTAAAGAGGGAACTTATTTCAAATGATCAATGTAATCCAAAGTGGCATTTTTAGTTATAAGGTTGCATTGTCAGTGTAAAACCCTTTTGAACCAGCTCTGTTATTGTATAACAAGATGAGTTTACTTTTCGTGATGCATTGTTTGGGCCAGGTTTCCTTGGTCCTGGAAACACTTACATGCATGTTTAACTTTAATTACTGCTGTGAATAATTCCATTTCAATGGGACAACTCTGAGGTCGGGTTTACGCTACGGCCGTATATCGGTGTAACAATGTCTTTTCTTTCTTTTATATGTAAAAGTTCTTGAGAGGTTAAAGCAGGTAAAATACATGAACAGGTTCGGACAGTCCGAGTTTGTCCGTGCAAAGTGACAGCAGAGATGTGGGATCTGCTAGTTTTCCATAAGTCTCTCAGGGTTACCCAGGATAACTTTGGGGATCTCTGTCTCGCATCGGGAATGTTCCCTGAAAGTGTCCAAACAGCTCAGAGATACAGAACCATTCCCTGGATCCATTCTTATAGCTGTCTTCCCCGGAAAGCAGTCTGGCAAGTGTTCCTGTCAGCTCATTGCTAAGTTATCTGTCAAAACACTAGAGTTTTCAGGTGCCTAAGTAGCCCCTGGAATCAGGGTGAAATTATCCTCCCCACCACTATCAAAATTGGAAATGGTGCCCCGGAGTGCACGGTACCCTACCGTAGTTCCCCCGTAGGAACTGCATGAACAGGCAACTCTGCAAGTTATCTGCATGCCTCTGCACGTGACCCCCATGCCTCTCCATTTCCTTGGCCACATGTATCCTGTCCCCATGCTGGCGGCTAATCCAGAAAAAGAGGGAAAGAGCTCACCACTGCGACCACCTGAGGGAGGTGTTGGGTTGAGATCAGCTGGTCAAAGCAGGCAATAGGGACAGAATCTGAGACTTGAAGCTCCTCGAATGACCTCTGACCTTTCTAGACCTGCCCTTCAATGAGACACAGCGATTGTAAAGTTGAATGTGATCGTAACTAGACCCATTTGAAACCCTTCACCACACAAGACAAAGCCCGTAGGATTCATTATGAATTATTTATTTCTCCTCCCCTGGATTCCTGCAGCCACCAGCCACCTTGGAGCTTTCCCTCCTCTCTCCCAGGCTGGGCTCACTTGATGGCAGGAGCTCAGCGCAGGGTCCAGCTTTGCTCTTTCGCTTCCATTCTTCACGTCTTTGGGTGGCTGCATTGGCACCTGAGCAGTCGGATGGAAACACTGAGTCCTCTGTCTCGGCAGGCAGGCCCAGCCGCCAAAGCCAAAGACTCCCTGAGAACAGGGGGAGGTTCGCCTGAACTCTCAGGAGTGGCGGCTGGGCCCATAGGGTAGGGTTACCATATTTGAACTTTCAAAAAAGAGGACACTCCGAGGGTGGGGGGGGAGTTGTAGCCCTGCCCCCTATCTACTCCCTCCCACTTCCTGCCCCCTGACTGCCCCCCACAGAACCGCCAACCCATCCAACACCCTCTGCTCCTTGTCCCCTGATCGCCCCCTCCCAGGACCCTGCCCTCTATCTAAGCCTTCCGTCTCCCTGTCTCCAGCTGCCCCCTCCTTAGACCCCTCCACCCTAACTGCCCCCCTAGAACTCCACCCCCTACCTGTCCCCTGACTGCCCTGCCCCCTATCCGCACCCCCGCCCCCTGACAGACCTCCGGCTCTCCCACACCCAACCAACCACTCCCTGTCCCCTGACTGCCCCCACAGAACCCCCAACCCATCTATTCCCCCCTGCTCCCTGCCCCTGACTGCCCCCCCGAACCTCTGCACTGTCCACCCCGCCCCCGCTCCCTGTCCCTTGACTCCCCCGACCCCTCTTCATATGCTCACCCTCTGACAGGCTCCCCCCAGAACCCCTCACCCATCCAACCCCTCCTGCTCCCTGTCCCCTGACTGTCCCTTGGGACCCCATGCCCCTTCTCCAGCCCCCCCAGCCCCCGTACCCTGCTGCTCAGAGCAGTGTGTCTGGGGTGCGGAGCCAGACACAGTGCCGTGCTCCCCCGCAGAGCGTGCAGCTCCCCCTCCGCCCCCAGAGTGCTGCATTGGGAGGGAAATCCTGGACCTTTTCAGAATTTTACAAATTCCTCCCGGAGGGCAATTTAGAACCCCAAAAGCCGGACATGTCCGGGAAACTCCGGACGCATGGTAACCCGACCACAGGGACTCCAGGATCTGCAGCTGCTGCCACCTGTATGGTGAATCCTCCGACTCATCACCAACCAGCTCTTCCCCATTCTCCAACCTGGCCCCACGGTCTGACCGTGCAGGAGAACAGAAACCCTTTGGGACAGCAGGAGAGTCTCCTCAATGCCGCCCTCTTCGCATGGCATCCCGCGGTCACCGTGAAACACGACTACCCTGCCCCCAGGAGTCTCTCAAGGAGCTGCCGGCGCAGTCACTGGGCACCCACTCGTAATGGTCTCGGGCAGTGGCATTGCAGAGGGAGCTGAGCAGACCGTCCCTTCTGTGACTTCCTGAATTGCTGCCAGGACGGATTCTCCTCTGCGCTAGGGAGAGTCCCCGAGGACAAGCAGCTGTGATGCGGGAGGGGGCAAGACAAGCACTCCCCCTGAGCCCTTGACTAGCAGGCAAGCAGGACTCTGGGAGCCAAGGGATCGATGTGTCTTGCTGGGAGAGCAGAGCTGGAGAGCAGAAAAGGGCATTGGAGGAATTGAAGAAAAATCAGTGTCATGGCCGGGTCATGGGCAGCCAGACCTCGTGGTCAGAGGCAGAGTCCACACTCACAAGACAGGAGTCGAGAGTCAGCTGGGTCAGGACACTGGAAGAGCAGAAGCAAAAGACCAAATTGTGTTCAGAACCTCAAGTCAGGTGAGTCACCCTGAGTCCGGATGCCAGGAAATCAAGCCTGGGGAGTGGGAGCAGGAACAGCCAACACACAGTCCAGAGCCGGGGAGGAGCTCGGCTGTTCAGACAGCTTCTTCTTCCTGCTGCTGGTTTAAGGAGGTCCTGGGGGCCGATTAGCTGCTCTGGGACTCTGCCAATAGGAGCCTCAAACTGGGTCTGGACTTCGTCAGTCCTAGGTAAGCAGTTTTTCGTAGGCTTGCAGGTGGCGTGCTGGAGGGTGGCTGCTCCCAGGAACCCTGCAGACCGGGGTTAATGACCCATGGGTCAGGACAGTGAGTGATCTCTCCCCGCTCAAACCTCCTGCACGAAACAGTCTCCAGGGTCCCGGATGCATCCTCTGAGAAGAAAAAAACACAGTCATGAGGACAAATAGGCTATGGAACAGGAGCCCCCTCTTTGTTGCAACAGCCCCAAGTGTCCAGAAGAGTGGACGGTTCTTACCTCCAGGAGATGCCTGGGATCTTCCATCTAAGCCTCAAGGGGACCCCTGTTGCTTGGTCTGACAGGAGGAGATCATCTGTCCCCACTGCTCCCTGCGCTGGGCTGGCTGCAGCACACATCTGTGTAAGAGGCTGGGCCAGAGAGATGTTACAATCAGGGTCCAGGCACCCCAGAAGGAGAACAGAGGGTCTGAAACCAGAAGACGAAGCAATCAAATCAGCGGATTCGACAGAGAAGTTT
This sequence comes from Lepidochelys kempii, assembly GCF_965140285.1. Taxonomy (NCBI): domain Eukaryota; kingdom Metazoa; phylum Chordata; order Testudines; family Cheloniidae; genus Lepidochelys; species Lepidochelys kempii. The sequence continues at coordinate 42,839,305 of NC_136393.1, read as the reverse complement.
TCTACCCTACAGGGACATCAAAGAAGGTCTGTTAGGAAAGCTGAGATGTTAGTCTGGAAACTGCTAAGATAAACATTGTGACTTATTAAGATTCAATTTTAGTCACTACAAAGTGTGTTGTGTTTTGTGTGTCTCTTTGAAATGTGTCTCTTTCTCTTGCTTAGTATCACTTAAATCTCTTCTTTGTTACTATGCTTCCCAAACTACCTCAGTGTTGTGTGTTCCAGTGAAGTGTGAGTCTCCAGCCTACCCAACAGGCTGAGCTGTGCCCTGTCTCTCTGAAGGTAATGAATAATTTCTGAGCGGTGCTGGGCCCAGAGTCCAAGGGCAGTTCACCAGACATCTCGTGGGAAGCCCAAAGAGACCAAAGGAGCAGGAGAGATTCCGGCCCCACTGACCCATGGGAACTTGCCACAGAAGAGCCTACACAGGGCTCCAGACACAGCCACTTTGGGTGTGTACCAGAGTTCACTCACCGCTAGATGCTGGCCAGGCCTCGTGTCATTGCTTTCTCGCTGGGCTAGCAACCCCGCTGATACTCACTCTTGCAGTTTGTCGGCTGGGAACTCAGCCGACCAACCAGGTGACTGTTCTTTACTCCACTCCTTCCTGGGTCGTGCTCCTTGCAAACAAAGTCCCAAAATGTCTTGAACAGAAACAAGGCCTTCCACCCTCGTGGGGAGTTCTTCCTCAGCCTGATTTCGATTCGGCCTGCCCTTCTTGGGTTTCTATGGTCTTCTATGTCCCCTTCCTTAGGGATGGTGAGAGAAGCCAGTCCTACCCTGGACTCCAGGGTTTGGCCCAAAGCCGTCTACTGAACAGCTCGCTCTGCTTCTGGACTTTTGCTGCTGTTTTCCCTTCTTTCCTCTCCGTTGGGGCTCACTTGGTCATCATTTGGCTTAGCCCCAGGCTAGGCAGCCATAGGCCAAGCCACCCTGTTAGATACCCTCCTCCTTCCAATCCGCTCCAGCCCGGCTGACAGGTTTGCTGAGGGGATGGTGAAACCCCATTGCTGATCAGAAGAAGGTCAGAGTCTGTTCTCTAGGAGCTGAAGGTCCATTTGTCCTGCTGCGGGAAGTGGAGCTGGAGAGCGGAGATGTTAGGTGAAAGAGACTGCATGATGGAGTTGGAGACTGAGGGACGGGAGCCTCCTCCCAGAAACGCTCCCAGGAGAACAGGTTTGAGGAGGAGTTCTCTAGGGAGCCTCTTGCTTGGAAAAAAACAAGGGTGGCACATTGATGAAGATGTCTCTGTCCCAGGGATGGGGGAAGCTCCCAGCCAGGCTATGCAGCAGGGATCCCATTTCTCCCCCAAGAAACCCATTTTGCCCAAAGAAGTCAATGGCTCTTACCTCCAAGAGGGAGCGGGCTCTTCCCTCTCAGCCTCTTTGAGAACTACCACTGCTTGGCTTTTTTAGGATAAGGGACCTGTCCCCACTGCTCCCTGAGGTGCTTCAGCTTCTGACTGCACCCATCTGGGAGGCTGTCACATATGCCAGGGCCTAGAAGACATGCAGGGAGGAGGCTCCTCTTCATGTCAGACTCTGAGAGCCCAGAGAAGGGCCAAAGGAAGAAAAAAGGGCAGGAGATGAAGCTTGCCCGGAGCCTCTGTCCCATCCTCACCTCCTCAAATGTGGAGCTTCCTGAGCTTCAGTTGGGCAGACAGTCTGTAGCCCTGACACAAAGGTCCTTCTGCGCCATATGGGGCAGGAAGATCTCTGCCTGGGAGCACCGGAAATGGGATGGGGGTGAGATCAAGGAAAGAGGGGAGGGATATGGGTGTGAGGGAAAGAGCTCCTGCCCCAGATGAAGGAATTTGGGGGGCCGAGGGAAGGACACAGCTCCACAGAGAGGAGAGAGAGTTCCTGTGAGTGCCAGGGGCCTCCATTTGTGCTTCCACTAGCCCCCCATTTACAGTGAGACAGAGCAGTACCTGCAGCAGGGAGCGGGACTTGCTGAACAGGGAGGGGAACCTTGAAGAGCATCAGATGAACCACAGCCCTTGCAGCGCCTCGGGCATCTGGTGCAAGTGCCGGATGATGTGAAGCTGGCCCATGACCTTGGCTGTGACATCCTCATGCTGCAGGGGAATGAGAACATGTCAGAGACTGAGACACTCCCCAGGAATCAGGGAGGATGAAGGGCACCTGGAACCAGTGCCATCATTTCCACCCAGCAGCTGCTCATGTCTGAGTGGTGGATTCACCCTCCTGACCCCCAGGATGGAGGCTTGCTGTCCTCTCTAGTGACCTCCAGTGCCAACCCCCCTCCTTGTCGGGTGAGCTCCTGCCACTTCCCCATCAGTGCCCCGACAGCTGTTCCACCTCCAACCCACCTGGGGACACCGCTCAAGTTCGGAGAACCCTCTCCTCCACCCCCACCTCCATCCCCACCCAGGTAGGGCAGGGAGGGGGCTCTAGAAGGGTGGCGGGGGGAGGGAGGGATTCTGGCAGCAGTGAAGTGGGATGGGGAGAGCTTGAGACCTTTCCCCAAGACACCCCAGTGCCAAAACCTGAAACCACAGGATGGCAGCCCTGGGGAACGGGACAGGTCAGGAGCCCCTGACGACTGAATCCTCCCAATCTCTCAAGAGTGGGTCCAGCCCTACCAGCAGCAAGACCCGCTTCCCATGCCCATGTGCCTCAGTCAGTCACCATCACCAGTCAGTCCTTGGCCTCCCAGGATGCCAGGGATGGGAGCAACTCTCGATGGTGGCTCGGGTGACATGGACACTAGGCCGTGGGGAAATGGGTGCAGCTCTGTGGGGCAGGAAAGGTTCCCAGAGGGCACTTAGGGGACTCAACTGTCCTTCCCAGGAGTGATAGCAGAGCACCACATCCGAAGAACAGAAGTCCATGAAGGCCAGAAGTCCCCACTAGGCTCCTTGCTACCAGGCCAGCGAATGGCGAGAGGATGGGAAGGAGGCCCTGGGCCCCACCCCAAGCTTCTGAGTCGAATGCAGCTGCTTACCGTGACCCCCATCAGTTGCTGGGCTTCCCCCAGGAGGGAGTAGACCAGCACCAGCCCAGCCTGGCTGACACGCAGCAGGGGGTCGTGGATGGCCAGCAATGCTGTCTGTACGAAGGATCTTCTCTGCCCGACGGAGAAGAATTTTCCAAAGACCTAAAACCAAGAGGACATGAGGCTCGAGCAGATTGCCCAGAGCCAGCCTCCAAGTCCTGGCGGTACAATGGCATCTCGTGCCCCAAAGGGTGGGGAAGAGAGCTGCTGTGGCCAAGGCACTTCATTCCCTAGGAGGCTTTCAGGGTCCCAGGGCTCAGGGAAGCCCCTTTATTAAAAGGTGGCAGATGCTGAGGGACCAAAGCCTCCAGTGGCTCTTTCGGGAAGGCAATTTATGGCAGGGGCCAGGATGGGCTGGAAATGGATCTCTAATGTGTGTGAGCAGGCCCACTCTGCTGTGCAGGGCACAGAGACGACAGGGGACCCTGTCTTGCTTCCAGCAGAGAGATCTCCTGCACCTCAGCGGCTAGAGGAGTGTGCGTGTGTTGTTACGGGGGGAGGGGGTTGGAGCTGACAGACCAAAGGTCTCTTCCCCCAGCTAAGTGATTTCTCTAGTTGCTGGCTATGGCCTCTGCAGCTCCTTGGTTTCTTCAAGGGGAATCCAACCTGCAGCCTGACAAGAACACGGAGACTCCTGGCCCAGTCCTAGTGTGGGACCTTTAGCACCAGCGTGTCCCACTGGTTGCTGGATGAGGAACTCTGAGCTGGAAATAAGGAGCGGGCTCTTTTCCTGTCTCCAGGAGGCATCCACTGCAGGGAACCCAGCCAGCCCCACTCCCTGAGCTGTGTCATGCCCTGGCACAGTGCCCTTACCTCCCCCACTCTGGCTGTGTTCTTGTAGCCCAAGAGCCGGCTGTCCTGGTGCCAGTCATAGCACCAGAGATCTTCCGCCTCATGTATGGTCAGGCCTGGAAGAGAGAGAGAGAGAGACTTTTCTCCTCATTCTGGTTGCAGTTTCTGTGTCCTTCCAAGCCCATTGGTGGCTGCACAGTGGAGTGGAGAAGAACAGAGGCAGAGAGAGATTTGTCCTCCGGCTGGGGTCAGTCTGAGAGAAATGGTCTGAGGTCCCATTATCAACCTGTGGTCACTCTCAGTCCCGTATTGGGTTCCGTGTCCCAGCTGGGTTCCTTACCCCTCTGTTGGAGCAGCAGTTGGTAGAGCCGGTAAGTCCCCTCCCTGGCCTGCCGGCTGATGTCCTTGTCTGGCTCACTGACAAACAGAGCCAGCTGGGCCACATGGTGACCCATCCGAGGGAACTCGGCTGAGATCTAATGGAAGGGAGAGCAGAGGGGACTCCATCAGCATTTTCCTCTCAGCTCCCTGTCCTCCCTGGGCCAGAGGGCTCCTTTCTCTTAGCCCCTCTGCAGGAGATGCTGGGGGAGAGGAGCTTGAGATCGACCCTTCATTTGCTCTGCTGCCAAGGGAGCCCGCAGCTGCTTTGGGATGCCAAGCAGGGGCTGGAGCATGGGCCCCTTAAAGGCCCAGGGACAACACTGAACCAGGACAAGAAGAACTTGACTCAAGCCTAGCTCAGTCCTGCTCTGACCCTGCCTCCCTATGAAGAACCCTCCTAAGCCACAGCCCCGGCAGCAGCAGCAGATCCTGCAGCCCACTGGAGCCAGCCCGCCTCCGCCTGGAGCCAGCAAGCTGGGCTCGGAGCCCACTTACATCAAACTCAGGGAGGGTGACTGTGTATCTCAGCAGGGCTGTGCTGCTCCTGATAGCCCTGGCTCGCTCCTGCGACACCCTGGACACGACCCAGAGGTTGACATGCTGTGGGGAAAGGAGGCAGGTCAGACTCAGTGGCCAGCTGCTCCTGCTTTGCAAATGAGCCCCATGCCCCCAGCCCCAGGGGCCTGAGACATTCTGCGCAGGGGGCAATAGCTGAGTCCTTGATGGCAGAGCTTTAGAAGGGGATTCTTTCCCCCAGGACGCAGCTTGTACCCTTCAGGTCACAACTTCTCAGAGTCTCTCTAGACTGGGACAATGTTCGCGGTCGGGGCTGGTCCCATCCTCCCAGAACTCCTGATTCCTGAACAGTTCACCAGAAAGAAGATTGAACCCTTGGCCCTTCCTTGCTATGCAAATCCTTGGGGGGATGTAGGGAGTGACTGAGAGCACAATCCCCCCAGGAATTTCAGAGCACATCAGAGGGAAGGGCTGATTCCCTGGGCTCCTCCTCTTTCTCTAGGAAGGAGCATGTGCCTCTTCTCTGAGAACCATCTCCCCAATCTCATGGGCTCTGTGTGTTGGAGGGGTGGGGGAAGGGTGGGTTTTCAGACTCTCACTCCCCAAGACAGCCAGGAGCCCTGTGCTTAGTGCTCAGCAGAACCAGGCAGAGCTCTGGCTTGGAGTCCCAGCTCCTTCCTCTGTCCCTCAAGAAGGAAGGACCTGACACTACATTGCACTGACCTCCCCAACCAAGGACGGCCCACTGGGGACCCAGCTAGGAGGACAGAGTAGAAAATGCATCTTCCAGTCTCTCCTTACCAGTCCCCCAGAGAGTTACGGTCAAATGGGGCTCACCTCCAAGATGAAGTGGAGCCTGTCTGTGTCTGGGGACTCTGCCAGCAGGTTCCCCAGCATGGCATCCAGGACCTCTGGGATGACTTTCTGCAGAGTCTGCAAAGCATGGGTCAGAGTTAGGGAACCTGGGCCTACACGTGCCACAGGATGGGAAGAGGAGTCTCTGGGAAGCACTGGGGAGACTCCCAAACACATCTCCCGGCCTCTCTCCTTCACATCCCACTGCAGGCAATTTGCAAGAATTGATGACCCCTGGACCTTTAATCCATGAGCTTATCAGGTCTCTGCAGAGGGCCTTGTAGGCAGAAGAGTATGAAACAGCCAAGTTGCTATGGATGGAACCTGGGCTTCTGGGCCAAACACGGCTTAAGAAAGAAAGAAAGAAAGAAAGAAAGAAAGAAAGAAAGAAAGAAAGAAAGAAAGAAAGAAAGAAAGAAATCCCCCAGGGAGGGGTAATCTCTTCCCTGCTGGAGGGAAGGATCCAACCCTGCAGCTTGTTCCATCTCTGCTACCCCACCCCGAAATCTGGAGCTCCAGCGAATCAAGGGAGCAGGGACCAAGGACTACTCTGCAAGAGGAGGAGGATGGAGGAGGAGGAGGTACCTGGATGCCGGTGGTGTCCTTCTCCGTGCCCAGGGTGAAGACGGAGTGAAGGGCAGCTCGCAAGAGGTGGGTCTCTAGGGCTGGCTCCAGGGCAGGTTTCATGGTGCTGGCAAGAGAGAGGAGCTGGTATTAGACTGTGCAGTATGGGGGTGGGACTGTCGCCAACACGGACACCAAGCCACAGGGATAGAGGCACAGGCTGGCGAGAACGGAAACTGAGGCACTTAGCTAGGGAATGACAAGGCCAAGGTGTCCCAGACAGACAGTGGCAGGACAGGAATAGCTCCTGTTCACTGGAGCCTGCTGCCCCTCCTGTATCTGAGCCCAGGAGTGAGCCCCTCCCCAAGGCCCCTGTCATGTGATGGGAGTGAAAAGAAGAGCCCCGCCAGGAGAAAGTGAATCTTCCCACCCCACCATCTCTGCCAGAGGCGCCACTCTTGGGAGGTGACTTGGGAGGGGCAGTGACGGTGACTCCCAGCCTTGGGCCTGATCAGCACTGGGGTGAGGGGAGTCGGCGGGGTGGGGGGTGGGGCTGTCTCGGTACCAGAGGTAGCCCACTGCAGCCAGGGAGTGGGCGAGGACGGCGCTGGGTGACGAGTCATCGGGAAGCTCCTCGATGAGCTCCTGTGAGACGCGAAGGAGACAAAGGAGCATGTGAGATTCAGGCCCAACTGACACCTCCCAGTGAGGAGATGACACAGCCAGTGCCCCACATGGCCAGCAGGATCCCCCACCGCCTCCCACTCCCTTCCTGCCCATCCGACTTGTCCCCCTTCCCGGATTCCTGCCCAGCTCGCTCCCAATCCCCTTCTCTCCTCCTCCCTGTCAAAACTGCCCCCATTCAGCCCCATCCCGACGACCGAGCTGGGACCCTGAGATTCCTTGTCCCACACTCTGAGCTGCCCCCCAGCCCCACAATTCTCCCCCTCCCTCCAGCTGCCGTATGGCGTGTCTCACTCACCACGATCCTCTTCACCACAGCCGCCTTGCAGCAGCGCGGCTCCAGCGTGTCCTCCCCTCTCTCCCATGCAGCCAGACATGCGGGGTAGACGGCCTGAAGGAACAGGAGCTGCTGCCCCTCATCCTGGACCCACCAGGAGTGGGGTATAGTGAGAGAGAACCTGTTAGCTAGGGACCTTCCTGCCCCACCCACACCATCTCCAGGGCTCAGGCCTCAATGGGGGATTGTGGGGACCCGCCTATTCTCCAAATCCCCCACCACTCCTACGCAAGCAGGATCAGGAACTGGGACAGTGCCTGTGGGGGGAGAGGACCTCGGCTGTTGTGGGACAAACACCCCCATCTTGGGGGTCCCACATCATGGATGTAAAAGGGCCCCATTAGGGGTGGTGGATCAGGAGGGACAAGACCCTCGGCAGGGGGTGGGGATGCTGGGAAGGGACAGGGCAATCTTGGTTCCAGCCCAGATGGGGAGCATTTGTACCTTATCTCTGCACTGGAGCTGCTCTCGGATGACTTTGAGAGCAGCTTCATCTTTGGCCACGTCCACCCCTTCCTCCTGCTCCGAATCCAGGGGGGTCCCTGCACCAGGGAGGGAAGGACAGGGGCGTGGTGGGCAGAGCAGGATTCAAGACCCCCCTTCCCACCTCAGGCACCCAGGGCAGATCGGGCCCCAAACCTCCCTCTCAGGGATGTCTTCAGCCCCCAACAGGTGCCGTAGCCCAGAGCAGAGCCCCCCTCCCCTGCCCAGGACTCCAGGGGAGGTGCCGATTCCCCCGGCCCCGGAGCAGCAAGGACCAAAGTGGCAGCAGCTCTTCACACCCCCACCCCCAGGTCCCCGTGCGGAAGGGGCAGCTGTGTGACGGCCGCTGCTCTCAGTGGGGTTCGCGTGGCTCAGGCCAGACTCCTGGGCTGGGGACCCCCCCGCATATCACTGGGAGAGCGTCTGGGCCCAGGGTGTTCACATCCCGTCCTCACCCCTCCCGGAGCCCAGCCTGGCTCCTCACCTGGAACAAAGCAGTGGCCTCCATCGGCCTGGCTGCTGCCAGAGGCCCAGGTGCTGCCGCTGTCCCAGGCTGAGCTGCCGGTGCTGGGACAGGGACCTTCCACCTCCTGGCCGGCGGGGGCTGGAAGGTCCTCAGAGACCGGGCAGGGCGAGGCCTCCTGATGGGAATGGGGGCTGGGCTCCTGGGGCCGCTGCTGCCCACACAACAAGCCCCAGAGCCACCCTGCCCGGCGCCCCTCCTGCGCTGGGTCCTGTCTGCCAAACCGCAGCCTGGGCCAGCTCCACTGGGGCCTGGTCGGGGCCTCTCCCAGCTCGGCGCCTGCGCCGGGAGCCGGGGTCCTTTTCCAGAAGGCCGGGCACTTCCGCCGTCTGGCCTGGACGGGACCTGCTTCCCCGCCAGCGGGGACGCAGGGCTTGCTCTGCCCCTTGGGAAGATGGCAGCTGCTTCCCTCAGGCTCTGGGGCCACCTGCAGAGCCTTCCTCCTGAACATCCGCAGGAGCCTGGCCATCCTGGAACCGAGCGGGGAGCAGGTGTGAGTCTGGGCTCAAGGCAGCCTTTCATTCCTGGGCCTTTTCTGTCCCTCCTCCTCCCTGCTCCAACCACAGCCGCCCCCTCTGCCCCCACAGGAGTGCAGGGAGTGCCATCTACACACACGGGCAGGAGTTCATTGCATGATCTGCTCCCAACGTTCCCCCTCATAATCCCTGCTGCTGCAATATCCAGGAAGTCTCATCCTTTTCCAGCAATGAGGTCAGTCCCAAAGACCATCGGTTACTCTGGACAAGCAGCCCCCTCCTGTCGTCCCAGGCCACTCTCCCGCCCAGGCTAGAGAAGGAACAGAACTCAGGCGTCCGGACTTCTCCTGGGAAAAGACCCTCGGCACAGGAAGCACAGGGCCCTCCTCATTCCCCATTGATTTCCAGACTCAGCAGCTCACAGGGTCTGGCCCAGTTCAGAGACTCTCAGCCTGGGGAACAGTGTCCCACAAGGGAAGGGCTGGGAGCCCCACTGCTGGAACCTTTCCAAACACACTGGAGACGGCTCTGGAGAAGCCCCTGCCTGGCATAAGAAGGAGGGGCTCTTGGGGGCTGTTTGCAAAGGAAATCCCCCTTTGGAGATAGTCTCTCCCCGTTTCCGCCTCTCCCCAGACAGACAGGGGAAGCCACCGAGGAACCCGAATGCCACTCACTTGCTCTCAGTGATGGGATAATGGATGGCGGATGTTCAGGGTCAGCAGACGTCCCTCGCCCTCCTCCTCACTCTCCAAGCCCAAGGCAGGCTGGAGAGGGTGGTGACCTCAGGAGTTACCCTGCCCAGCCAGCAGGCAGGGTGATGACACGAGGGCGATCGACTGGCTGTGAAAACAAGAGTCTGTCTGATTGCCAAGGGACGGAGAAACTCAGCCAGCAGCAGGGGGGTGCAGAACACGGCCCTAGGGCAGAGGTGATAGCGCCTCCGGGATCCTGACATCCCAGCACTTTACACACCTTCCTGCAGCCTCCCAAACCCACTGGGCTGTAGCGATGGGACCCCAAACCTACTGACGGCAAACGGACTCAGCTACCAGCTCAGGGTCACACCGAGTGTCAGAGCCATGGATGGATCCCTTCACTAACCACGGCCGCACACTCCCTCCCACAGCTGGCAATTGCAACCAGGCCCTAATGTCTGGTCCCCCTGCCTTTGAGAGGGAGTGTCACTCCTGCTTCCATTGCTGCCTATTGATCTGTGGGACTTTGGGCAAGTTGCTCCCCCTCTCTATGGCTCTCTGGGACTCACATCCCTGAATGGACTTTAAAAAAGACAATGGTTAAAGTTTGGCCCCAACTAGTTCTTGTTTCTCAAGACTAGCCATTTTAGCAAAGTTTAGAATTCTTGACATTCAACACCTGGAAACATCCCTTTCTCCTTCGCAGATGGCCTTAACATCCCTTATCTCACCCAGGCTCCCTGCTGCCTGGAGTTAGAGAATTGACCCTGTTCCCATTGGACCTACCCAAGGTGTCACACAGCAAAGCGGTGACGGAGCCAGAAAGAGAAGACAACAGTCCTGATTCCTGTTCTGACTAACAGACAACAACCCGCCAGAGGCAGGATAAAGCCCAGGAAATCAGATGTGAACATTTTCATGGAAACCGTTTTCTGTCAGAAAATCCATTCAGACAAAACCACTTTGTTTCTTGAAATCATAAGAAGTAGGATGAAAATTCTTTGCAAAAATATTTGTTTCCAAAACAAGAGCATCTCCTGTTTGTCACAGTGCAGTCAACTGTTTCGTCGTACACAAAGGGGACACACTATGATCTAGCAAAAAGAAAAGGAGTACTTGTGGCACCTTAGAGACTAATGAATTTATTTGAGCATAAGCTTTCGTGAGCTCCAGCTCACTTCATCGGATGCATCTGTAGCTCACGACAGCTGTAGCTCACGAAAGCTTATGCTCAGGTAAATTGTCCTCCTATTCTTTTTGCAAATACAGACTAACACGGCTGCTACTCTGAAACCAACTATGATCTAGAAAATTAGATGAGATGCTTCAGTCTGAGCTAAGTAGTTGCTGCTCTTCACAATTTCAAAAGAATAAAATACAAATAAAAGAGAATATTAGGTCATAATCAGATATGGCTCAGTGTGATCGGACACCGCCTAGTCTGCACTGCTCCGAGTGACACTCTTCAGTGGATCCCCAGCATCCACCCATGGCGAGGTAGGTGGGAGAGGATTGTTATTCGTACTTGACAGAAGGAGAAACGAAGGCTGAGAAAGGAGCAGGGACTTGTCTTAGCTGATGCAGCCAGTCAGTAGCAGAATTGCTCTCAAATGAGCTACAGACCAGCAATTGTTCCTAGTAATTATGCAGCAATTATTTGAGAAGAATTGGAATGTTCAAGAGGATCATGAACTGCTCCGAGACAATGAATGGAGAGCAGCATCCACATTGGTCAGACATATAACTGGTTGTGGCTTATTTGCTTGGTCATAAAAGAGAACAACAAAGACCAGATTTTCCTCCCTGTCAATAGCCCCCTCCTCAGCTGATCAAGGTTGAGACTTTGAAGGGTGGGAGGCTAAGGGTTCTCATCAAATAGCCCAAAGAATGGCCCTGATCACCACCGAGGCAATCACTCTCGGAGCCCTATTCCAGTCTCCTCTCTGTGAGGGCCTCCCAGAACCCACCCGGCCCCCGCTCCACACACAGAACACCTGGTGGTGGGAGGAGAGCAGAGGAAAAGGACAACGAAAGCAAGAAGAGAAAGGTAGGAGGGACAGAGGAAAGGGAAAACAAAAAGGAGAAACCCCAATGTCCCCAGTGATTCTAAGGGACAAAGTCCTAGGTCGGAAATAAAATACTGCCCCCACAATCTAATGTTTTCCTTTCCTAAAAATCAGCCGGCACCTGATGGATCAGACTGAACAGGTTCCAAACCTCTCCGAGGCTCTTACCTTCTATACAGGGACGTCTGTTTTTGAGCAAAACCACTACAAGAAAAGGAGAAAACTCCAAAGAGGGTCCTCCTTGCGCTCACGAACGTGAAAGTGAATGCTCTCTCAGTCCTCCAGGAGAGACCTCGAGAAGGAGACGTGCTGAAGCAAAGCCACAGGGATCTCCGAGGTGGCCCCTGTCCTGCACCCCTGTCCTGCCTGGCTGATGTCAAGATCTCTCTGTGAGATCATCGCCTCCCCGCCACCTTTGTCCAATAGGCTGAGGTCCTGCCAAAGGCCCTTGTGATGTCACTGCCACACCCACCCCTCCCCTGCAGTGCTGATGTCCTGCCCCTGTCCAGCCACACTGGATGTTTCAGCCGCTTCCCCGGGATCACCCCACGCAATGTCACTTCCTTGTGGGGTGACACTGACTACACAGTAGAACACAGAGGTTCTTCCCCAGGCCGCAATTAGGTTTTCACAAGTTAGTTGACTTTATGGCCAGAAGCAACCGTTAGAGCATTTAATCTGATCCCCTGCGTATCCTAAGGCCTCCTGTATATCAGAAGAGCTGGGCTTTTCTTTTACTCAAATGTTTTCCAGAAAGGCATCTAGTCTTTATTCGAAGAGATCAAGAGATGGAGAATCCATCATTTCTCTTGATAGTTTGTGCCAATGACAAATCACCCTCTTACAAATCCGGGTCTTATTGTCATTATACTTTTTCTGATTTCTGCTTCCATCCATGGGGTCTTGTCATGCCTTTCTCTGCTACATAAAAGAGCCCTTTTATACTCAACATTTTCTCTCCATGAAGTCAAGCAACTCACCTCTCATTTGTCTTTTGTGTATACTAAACAGATTGAGCTTTTTCAATGTCTCATTAGAAGGCATCATCCCCATCACTCAATTACGAATCTTTTCTGTACCCTCTCCAATTGTTTTAACATAATATTCAAAATGTGGACACAAGAACTGGATTCAACATTCCAGCATCAGTCTCACCAATGCTCTTTCACTTCCCTTTCCATTCTCACTACTCTATCCATCCAAGAATGGCTTTAACCTTTTTTACCACAGTTTCATATTGACAGACCATGCTGAGCAGCTCGTCCACTATGGCCCCGAAATCCTTTTCAGGGTCAATACTTTCCAGCGGATCGTCCCCCATTCTGTAGGGTGCCACCTGACTCCTTTGTTACTGAAGCTATGGGGTTGCATTTGGCTTTATTAAAACCTAATTATTTAGTAAGTATTTTAGAAGAACTAGCCCATTAGAGAGAGAATCGTGAATTACTCAAAGACAATGAATGGAGAACAGCGGCAAGAGCAATCAAATACATGTTTGGTTATGGCTTATTTCCTTGGTCTTAAAAGAGAGTAACGAGGACCTGAGTCTCCTCCCTCACAATAGCCCCAAACTCCCCCAATCAGCACTGAGACTCTGAGAAGCACAAAGCTGAGAGTCCTCACCAGATGTCCCAGGCCACCACCGGAGGGAGTCACTCTTAGAGCACCATTCCAGCCACATGTCTTTGGGAGGGCCTCCCGCAATGAGAGTTGGAGTGCAACCCCCCATCCCCAACTCTACAGGCACAGACAGGTCCTGGTGGTGAAAGGAAAGCAGGGGAAAAGGACAAAGATGCAAGAGAAGACAAGAAAGGAGGGAGAGGCAGGAAAAGGGAAAACAAAAAGGAGAAACCCCAATGTCCCCAGTAATTCTAAGGGACAAAGTCCTAGGTCGGAAATAAAATGCTGCCCCGACAATCTAATGTTTTCCTTTCCTAAAAATCAGCTGGCACCTGATGGATCAGACTGGTCAGGTTCCAAACCTCTCTGAGGCTCTTACCTTCTATACAGGGACGTCTGTTTTTGAGCAAAACCACTACAAGAAAAGGAGAAAACTCCAAAGAGGGTCCTCCTTGCGCTCACGAATGTGAAAGGGAATGCTCTCTCAGTCCTCCAGGAGAGACCTCGAGAAGGAGACGTGCTGAAGCAAAGCCACAGGGATCTCCGAGGTGGCCCCTGTCCTGCACCCCTGTCCTGCCTGGCTGATGTCAAGATCTCTCTGTGAGGTCATCGCCTCCCCACCACCTTTGTCCAATAAGCTGAGGTCCTGCCAAAGGCCCTTGTGATGTCACTGCCACACCCACCCCTCCCTTGCAGTGCTGATGTCCTGCCCCTGTCCAGCCACATTGGATGTTTCAGCTGCTTCCCCTGGATCACCCCACGCAATGAGCGTTCATTGTGGGCTCAAGCCCAACACAGTAAAACGTCAGAGGCTTCTCCCCATGCTACGCTCAGTTTTTCATAAACTAGCAGACTTTATGGACAGAAGAGACAGTTAGAGCATGTCATCTCACCCCCTGCCTATCACATGCTTTCTGTAGAGCATAGTAGCTAGTTTTTGACTACACACGTTCCAGAAAGCCATCTAGTCTTCATTAGAAGACATCAAGAGGTGGGGAATTCCCACCACTTCCCTTTCTAGTTTCTTCCTTTGGTGATTCATCCTCACGGTTGAATATGTGTGCCCTCTTTCTAATATGAATTGGTCTCTTTTGAGTTTCCAGCCACTGGGTCTTGTTATTCTTTTCTCTGCTAGATTAATGAGCCCTTTCATACCCGATATTTTCTCTCCATGAAGTCACTTCAACGACGTCACCTCCTGATCTTTTTTATCATCGAAACAGGCTGAGCTCTTTCAATAGCTCACTCGCAGGCATTTTTCTCCAGCCCACAAAACGTTTCATTGCTTTTTGCTGCCCCATCTCCAATATTTCCAAATCTTTTTTCAAAGGTGGACGCCAAAACTGGATGCAGGATTCCATGATCAGTCTTCCTCATGGTGTGTCACCTCCCTATGCTCCTCACTGCTCTTTTCATACATCTAATGATGGCTTAGCCCTGTTCACCACAGCATCACCTTGGGTGCTCATGTTCAATGGCTTGCCTAGCATAGCCCTAAATCCTCTTCACACTCAGTGCTTTCCTGGATACACTTCCCCACTCTGTAGGTGTGGCCTACATGCTTTGTCGCTAGCTATAGGACCCTTCATTTGGTTCTTTTCCAACTTGTTTTCTTTGAATGGCTCCAGCTTACCAAGGGATCCGATTGCTCTGTGTCGCTGCCCTTTCCTCATCATTAATTACCACTCTGCTACTATTTTATCACCCACCAATGTTAGCAGAAGTGAAATTTTATTTGGGTTGCGGTTCATTGATATTTATTTTCAAGAAATAGTCCTTGAGAGCCTCTTCATATCCCTCGTGCCCATAACCTGCTCCACACAGCACAGTGAGAAAAGGCCGCCCAGCCCAGCTCTGCCCTAGGGGCTAAGCACAGAACAAACGTAGGAGCTTGTGTCATCCATAGCTTCAGAACAACATGTGGGGGTCATCAGCTTACAAAGACACTCTAGACCGGTAGCGTAGACAGGCCCCAAATGTATCTAAGTGTCCCGCCTTGCAAAACAGGAGAGAAAAAAACATAACCTTGAGTAGCTTTATTTTATAGTCGTGGAAACTGAGGCACACAGAAGCAAAGAGATTTGCTCATGGTCAAAAAGTCAGGAATAGAAAATGGCCCATCTGCTGATAGTCAGTCCTGGGCCCTAGCCGTGTTTGTCCTGGCTTCTCTGCTTCAGCTCCAGTAACAACCCGAGTTGAGGTTTTCTTCCTCTCTGTGTCCTTTAACTTCACGTCACTGGAGAAGAAAGATTGTTTCTGACCAGCTGGGTCTAATGCTTAAAAACCTTAATTTTTTTCTTTCGCTAGGATAACGCTGGGCATTTTCTCTCATTCACTTTCCTTTGGAATAATTTCAATCCAGTCCAAAGGATTTCCTCTTCCATTGTGTCTTCAGCACCTTTCCTAGCAAACAGTTACTGTTCAAGCCCAGGTTTCCAGTTTCAGGCTGTCCCAGGGTGAGATGGCCATGAAAGGGGTAGTAGCTCAACTGAACCTATCCCCAGGTGAAGGGAATAAGTGCAGGGGTCACATGAGAAGGAGCAGGATGTATCTAGGGTCCAGGCCTGTTGGGCGATATAAGAACAGCCTGTGCTCAGCCAGGAGAGAGACCCGCAATGGGGGCAGGCCTGGGAGGGGCTTGGATAGTCCTTTCAAGTCAGTTTCGGTACACATTAGGGGATGGAACAGCCAAGCTGCTAGGGTTGGGAGCTGGGCCTCCTGGCAGTGTCCAGGAACGAAAGCACAGCACCTGCCAGGAGGGGAGTCCCCACAGAGGGACACCGTCATCTCCCAGGAAGGGAAAAGGCTCTCACTGCCATTTCTTAACCTCATGGGGTGTTCTCCTGCTCCGCCAACCCCACCCCTATTTCAGCATCTCCAGGTGCCTGAGGGAGCAGGAACCAGAGGCCATCCTGCAGCTGGGACAGAGATGGAGGTTGATGACCTACCTGCCCGTGGTGACCATGGTGCAGGACAACCCTCAGGACATGCAAATGCAGCTCCAGATCTACAGAATGCAGCTTCCCTTTGCTGGCACGAGACCTTGCAGGTTGCGGGGGGTGAGACAGGCACTAACTTTTGGTAACCCTCAGTGGGATCAGAGGGTAATGGTTTGTAGAAAGTGGTGTTGGAGAGCGTTACAAAAACTAGGCAAGCCATTTACAACACACACTTTGTTTCTCTACAAAAGAAAAAGGACACTAAACTCTCTAAACTACTACATGCCACAAGGGGCTACAACAGTGGTTCTCTTAACGCACCCACCAATATTGTTAATGTATCCACCCATACTTTTAGCCCAGCAGAAGAATCTGTCCTATCTCGGGTCCTCTCCTTCTGCCCCTCCACCCCCATGAATATGATACCGTTCTGTGGTGACCTAGAATCCTATTTTCGACGTCTCCGACTCAAGGAATATTTCTAACACACCTCTGAGCAACATACTAACCCACAGAGACCTTCCTACCAAGACGACAAAAAGAAGGATTCTGGGTGGACTCCTCCTGAAGGTCGAAACAACAGACTGGACTTCTACAGAGAGTGCTTCCACCGACGTGCACGGGCTGAAATTGTGGAAAAGCAGCACCACTTGGCCCATAACCTCAGCCGTGCAGAACACAACGCCATCCACAGCCTCAGAAACAGCTCAGACATGATAATCAAGAAGGCTGAAAAAGGAGGTGCTGTCGCCATCATGAATAGGTCAGAATATAAAAAAGAGGCTGCTAGGCAGGTCTCCAGCACCACTTTCTACAAGCCATTACCCTCTGATCCCACTGCGGGTTACCAAAAGAAACTACACCATCTGCTCAAGAAACTCCCTGAAAAAGCACAAGAACAAATCTGCACAGACACACCCCTAGAACCCCGACCTGGGATATTCTATCTGTGACCCAAGATCCATAAACCTGGAAATCCTGGATGCCCCATCATCTCAGGCTTTGGCACCCTGACTGCAGGATTGTCTGGCTATGTAGACTCTCTCCTCAGGCCCTACGCTACCAGCACTCCCAGCTATCTTCGAGACACCACTGACTTCCTGAGGAAACTACAATCCATCGGTGATCTTCCTGAAAACACCATCCTGGCCACTGTGGACGTAGAAGCCCTCTACACCAACATTCCACACAAAGATGGACTACAGGCCCTCAGGAACAGTATCCCCGATAATGTCACGGCAAACCTGGTGGCTGAATTTTGTGACTTTGTCCTCACCCATAACTATTTCACATTTGGGGACAATGTATATCTTCAAACCAGCGGCACTGCTTTGGGTACCTGCATGGCCCAACAGTATGCCAACATTTTTATGGCTGACTTAGAATAACGCTTCCTCAGCTCTCGTCCCCTAATGCCCCTACTCTACTTGTGCTACATTGATGACACCTTCATCATCTGGACCCATGGAAAAGAAGCCCTTGAGGAATTCCACCATGATTTCAACAATTTCTATCCCACCATCAACCTCAGCCTGGACCAGTCCACACAAGAGATCCACTTCCTGGACACTATGGTGCTCATAAGCGATGGTCACATAAACACCACCCTATACTGGAAACCTATTGACCACTCTACTTACCTACATGCCTCCAGCTTCCATCCAGGACACACCACACGATCCATTGTCTACAGCCAAACTCTACGATACAACCGCATTTGCTTCAACCCCTCAGGCAGAGACAAACACCTACAAGATCTCTATCAAGCATTCTTACAACTACAATACACACCTGCTGAAGTGAAGAAACAGATTGACAGAGCCAGAAGAGTACCCAGAAGTTACCTACTACAGGACAGGCCCAACAAAGAAAAAACAGAATGCCACTAGACATCACCTTCAGCCCCCAACTAAAACCTCTCCAACGCATCATCAAGGATCTACAACCTATCCTGAAGGACACCCAATCACTCTCACAGATCTTGGGAGACAGGCCAGTCCTTGCGTACAGACAGCCCCGCAACCTGAAGCAAATACTCACCAGCAACCACACACCACACAACAGAACCACTAACCCAGGATCCTATCCTTGCAACAAAGCCCGTTGCCAACTGTGTCCACATATCTATTCAGGGGACACCATCATAGGGCCTAATCACATCAGCCACACTATCAGAGGCTCGTTCACCTGCACATCTACCAATGTGATATATGCCATCATGTGCCAGCAATGCCCCTCTGCCATGTACATTGGTCAAACTGGACAGTCTCTACGTAAAAGAATAAATGGACAAAATCAGACGTCAAGTATTATAACATTCAAAAACCAGTCGGAGAACACTTCAATCTCTCTGGTCACGCAATTACAGACATGAAGGTCGCTATCTTACAACAAAAAAACTTCAAATCCAGACTCCAGCGAGAAACTGCTGAATTGGAATTCATTTGCAAATTGGATACTATTAATTTAGGCTTAAATAGAGACTGGGAGTGGCTAAGTCATTATGCAAGGTAGCCTATTTCCCCTTGTTTTTTCCTACCCCCCCCCCCCCCCGCCCCCAGACGTTCTGGTTAAACTTGGATTTATATTGGAAATGGCCCACCTTGATTTTCATACACATTGTAAGGAGAGTGGTCACTTTGGATAAACTATTACCAGCAGGAGAGTGAGTTTGTGTGTGTGGTTTTTGGAGGGGGGTGGGTGAGAAAACCTGGATTTCTGCTGGAAATGGCTCACCTTGATGATCAATCACATTGTAAAGAGAAAAGGAGTACTTGTGGCACCTTAGAGACTAACAAAATAAATTGATTAGTCTCTAAGGTGCCACAAGTCCTCCTTTTCTTTTTGCGAATACAGACTAACACGGCTGTTACTCTGAAAATTGTAAAGAGAGTGGTCACTTTGGATGGGCTATTACCAGCAGAAGAGTGAATTTGTGTGTGGGGAGTGGAGGGTAAGAAAACCTGGATTTGTGCTGGAAATGGCCCAACTTGATTATCATACACATTGTAAGGAGAGTGATCACTTTAGATAAGCTATTACCAGCAGGAGAGTGGGGTGGGAGGAGGTATTGTTTCATGGTCTCTGTGTATATAATGTCTTCTGCAGTTTCCACAGTATGCATCCGATGAAGTGAGCTGTAGCTCACGAAAGCTCATGCTCAAATAAATTGGTTAGTCTCTAAGGTGCCACAAGTCCTCCTTTTCAGTTTGAGAACTGCAAAACTAAGCATCTCTGATGGTATCTTCTAGACTGAGCACTGAATCCCATTGGGTAGATAGAAAGATTAACCTCCATAATCTATACAGAAGCCTGTGGAACCCCATAAGATTGGGTCCTTAATCCATGAAGTATTGGAACTCATTTACAGAACTTTTCTTAAACGTTACATGAATATATTGTCTCGTACTATAGAATTAGAATTTCTCATCCCTATTCCATGATGAGAGATCTTTGAGCTATAATGTATCTTAATTAAAACTATCTTTAGATAGCTTTCTGAGGGGCAAAAAACATTTTATCAAACAAATCCAATTTTTTTTTTTTAAATCATTGATTTTTATCCACCCTGGTTGCAAGTGAATAGCAAAGCTGGTCCCAGCAGGGAGCCAGAGTGTCCCAAATCCTTAGCGGGTGGGAGAGCCTCTCTGTGAGCCTCTGTAAAGCATCTCACTTCAACAGTGACTGGTTGAACGATTTATTGTAAGGGACGCCCTTTCTCAGACCCTTTCCCTTTATTGTCTCCCAACCCTCCACGTCAGTCCCTGACCCAGGATTGCCAAGCCAAACTCAAATACTACTTGTTTGAAATCTCACAGCTCGCCAAGATTACCTAATTGTCCAGGTGGCTGAGCCCGAAGGCAGCTCTGTGAACACCTCCATACCGAATGCCAGCTCCATTTCAGAGACGTCTTTCTTCGTGCAGAAATAGAACACCTCCACCTCTTCGTGGGAAGATGTCGTTTACTCCTCTGATGGGGGCTCCCAAACAGTCCTCAGTTCCGTCAAGGAGACACTCTCCTTTTCCAGTGGATACTTCAAGATGGAGAATGTGAGCAAAGGGGCTGAAGGAGTTTACAGGATTCAAGATGAAATGTACAGGAAGTGTGTGGCTGTCGTAAACTTTACCGTGGTGGGTAAGTTGTGCACTCAGTGACCCCAGAAAAAACTCTGCTCCCCTTGCACTTCTCAGGCCATGTAAAGCCTGTGGAAACATCCTATAAACTCACAGAATATGGAAGACCCCAGCAGATATTGAGCTGGGAGAGCCATCTCCTCTGCAGCCCCAGCCCAAGGGGTGTGTCACATGGGAATGCATGAGGAGAGGGACTAGCCAGACCACAATGCACTCTGGCTCTTCTCAGTGGAAGGACGGTCCCTGAGGGCCCCCTGCCAGCCGGCACACACTAGAGCAGCCCCCAAGCTGCTATAACCAATGACGGGACTGGCATTAGAGCTAGGGCAGAGAACCAGGAAGGTGTAAATCCTGTTGTGCCAGAGCAAGAGTCTTCTCTACACTAGGCCCACCGATGTTCCGACCACTGACTCTAGTAACAATGAACATTTTTTGCAAACATGGTCAGCTAGTGACCCAGCTGCCCCGGGGAGGCTAGTCCCTGGCCCCACCCCTCCCTTTCTGCCCCCTTGCCCCTGCAAGAGCCCAAAGCACCCCCACCGTGGCCCCCGGCCCCAGTGCCGGGCAGCTGTCAGGGAGAGGCCCCAGGCCAGCACGGTTGCTGTGTCCTCAGGCCTGGCAGGGCAGAGCGCTGGGAACAGCAAGAGGGGTCCTGGCCTGTGGCGGAGCGTGGGCAGAGCCATGGTAGGCTGTCTGGCAAGTCACAGGCTCCCCCTGCCTACGATACCTGCTGCCCATATTTGCAAAGTTTCTGCAGTGCAGGCAAGGTTTCAAGCACCCCAAGGGCTCACAGGGAAAGTGGCATGTGTTGTATAGGCCATGGGGTAACTTTTATTTTTATGGTGCCTAGCAAGCCTTTTGTTCATCAGGCTGCTCGTTAACATACCCCTGGCTCTGTCTGACTGCGGGATCAGGAGCAAACATTCATGAAGGGTCTGCGCTGAAATCCCTGGGAAATACGTAGTATGCCGTGACCTGTTTTATCTCTGGCCACTGTCACCCTAGTCTCTGAGGCCCAGATCTTCAAAGATCAATGGGAATCGGATACCTAAATACCTTGTAGGATCTGGGCCTAAGGGCCAGATTGTCAAAGGTATTTAGGCACCTAAAGCTGCAAATAGGCACGTAGGGGAATTTTCAAAAGCATGCAGCTGCCTAACTCTCACTGAAGACGGTAGTTAGTCACTTTTGAAAATCCCATTAGTGACCTACCTGCATCTTCAGGAATGCAAATACCTTTGAGTAGCTGGCCCTAGATAATCAAAGGGCTCCAGGGCAGAGGCTGGAATTGAACCAGGCACTTATGGCTCCTAGATCAGCACCTCCCCCTTAGGCCAACCTTCTGCAGTGCAGGCAAGAAGAGGAGAATCAGGCATGTGGTATACGGAGTCCTCACCAACACTTTCCTCCTTCTTTTCTCGTTCCAGAGCCCAGCTCATTCCCACCTACTGTGTCTGGGACCTCCGGTGCTGAGGAGGAAGCTCATGATGAGACCAAAGGGGATGGGAAGTAGCTTGTGATGGGAGATTTCCTTCCCCAGTAGCCTCTCTCCTCCCAGCCTGAATTTCACACGCCCGTCCCAGGTCCCACTGACATCAGGGTGAGCTTGAGGGCAGTGTCCAGTTGTTCCAGATCTTCTCAGGTGGCCTGAGGGCTTGGGCCACAATTGGCCAAAAATGGACCACGGGGAGCTGGCACAGCAGAGTTGGCTATGGCCAAGGACAAGCCCTTGGCTGATTGAGGAGCCGTGTTTGGGGCCTCTCAACGCGAGTGCAGAGTGTCAATTAAGGGGATGAGTTCAGGGGCAGAAAACTGTGATCCCCAAAACCCAGCATGCTCTGGGGGGGAGCCACCTATGCTAGCCAATGGGAGATGTTGATGAGAGGGGTGTGTCCTAAGCCCTGCCCCTCTCTGTGTTCGATGCTTGTTGTGGCTTGTGATCCTGAGAAAACCCCTCTCTTGCAGTCAGGTGATTTAGATGCTGCTTAAGTCATATCTTGCAGGAATAAGTTAGGTACCTGCCTTGCTCCATGCAAAATGGCAGAGGGGCCATCCTAACCCAGCCCTGTTGTCAGAGCACTCAGCTGGGAGAGTCCCGTTCAATTCTCCATCATTAAAAAAAGAAGTCAGTCCATTCTTCTGAATGCTCTCAGACAGGCAACTCCTGTTTGTCTGGGTTCGGTGAGGGAGTTGCTTAGTCACAGTCAAATAATTTACTTAACAGTCCAATTCATCTAAGTATTATATTTAACGGGTTTCTGGAATTTGTAACCGCTTTAGCAAGGTCATTGCATGACAGGCTGGTGCACCGTTAAAAGAAACAGGTGCTAGGCGGAAGTAAGCAGCAGCATCTTAAAAGCATTTGTCAACCATTCAGCTTTCTTCAAGTTGCAAGGAGAGAGGCTTGTAGATGGCCTAGAGAAGAAATCGCTTTGCATGAGGATTCTGTCGGTGTTTAAACCGAAGGGGTGTTTTCTGCAAAGGGAGTAGGTGGGAAGGAACCTGCTTTATGGCTCAGGCTCTGTCTGCACTTAAAACACGATAGCTGCTGCAGCCCTTCAGTACAGACACTTCCCACAGCAACGGGACTCCGAGTCCAGCGCTCTAGGCCTCGCTGCCTCCATTCGACAGCTGCAGCGGCACAGGAGCTAGCAAACAGAACTGTAAACAGGGGAGTTTGAGTGGGAGTTCTGTTGGAGGAGAAGGTATTTGTGTGTGTTTGGTTTTGTATTGGTAATATCTGTATGTGTAGAGGCTTGTAGGGGCTTTGTGCTGGGAGAGAAGCTGAGCCCTGATTAGGGGGCGGGGCTTCACTGACTAGGGGTCCTATAAAGGTAGCAGCCAGTCAGGCAGCGGCACAGGAGCTAGCAAACAGAGCTGTAAACAGGGGAGTTTGTCTTGTGGTGCTTGTGTGGGGTTTGGTTTTGCTGTGGGTGGTGGTGTTTTGGTGTGGTTTGTGTTTCCCAGATTAACAGGATTTAGGTGGGAAGGCTATGACAGATTCAGAGGTGGCAGTGGGAGTGACCCATGTAGCAGATGACACAATGAAGATGACTGGATGTGGAAGCTGTGGTATGTACATGATCCTGGAGGGGGCACCTGGTAAGAGTTTTGTCTGCATGAAATGCCGTCTGATAGAGCTGATGGAGGAAAAGATCAGAGGTTTGGAGATGCAGGTGGAAAGTCTGGTAGAGTTTAGGAAGGGGTTTGAGCAGATTATGGAGCAAAGACATGAGGTATCTGAAGGGAAAAGCTCAGACTTGCAGATGGAAGCAGGACTAGGGAATTCTGAGGTGAGACTGGGTGAGGAAAGTGGTCAGTGGAAGCATGTGACTAAAAGAACTAGGCAGAGGAAAAGACGGGCTAGTGAAGGAGAAATAGAGCTTCAGAATAGGTTTGCAGAGTTGGAAAATGAAGAAGGGGCTCAGCAGGTAGTCACTGAAGGTGACAGGGCAAGGAAGAAGAGAAGAGCGGTTAGTCCTATAGGAAAAGGGGAAGAGTTAATGGAGATTACACCAAATATGAGCCCCAGGAGGATACAGGATGGGTTAAAAAGGATTACAAGGGAGAATGGGAATGGAAAGAACTTGCAGCCAGAGGGAACAGGGGATAGACTGGAGAATAGCACCGTCACTAGGAAAAGGCAGGTCTATGTGATTGGGGACTCTTTACTGAGAAGAATAGATAGGCCTGTAACCAGAGCTGATCCAGAAAATAGGAGGGTGTGCTGTCTTCCAGGTGCTAAGATACGGGATGTAGACCTGAGGTTGAAAAGGATTCTAAAGGGAGCGGGAAAGAATCCCCTAATTATCCTTCATGTGGGAACAAATGATACGGCTAGATTCTCGCTGGAAAGTATTAAGGGAGACTATGCTAGGCTGGGGAGGACGCTTAAGGAAATTGAGGCTCAGGTGATCTTTAGTGGGATTCTGCCTGTTCCTAGAGAAGGGCAACAAAGGTGTGACAAGATTATGACTATCAATAGATGGCTTAGGCAGTGGTGCTATAAGGAGGGCTTTGGGATGTATGGCCATTGGGAGGCATTCATGGATAGAGGACAGTTCTCTCGGGATGGACTTCATCTGAGTAGGGAAGGAAATAGACTTCTAGGATGGAGGCTGGCACAACTGATTAAGAGAGCTTTAAACTAGGAATTTGGGGGAGATGGTTGGGAGATGTCCAGGTAATCTCCACGCCAGAATTTAGCATAGAGTGGAAAGAAAATGAAGTAAGAGTGGATACAGCTGTAGGTAGGAGGAAGGGCAGTGTAGATACAAGTCTAATAGGTTATACTGGTAGTAAAATAACCGTGCCTAATAGGGTACAGAATGTGAGTGAGGCCAAACAGCAAAAATTAAGATGTTTGTACACTAATGCAAGGAGCCTAGGTAACAAAATGGAGGAACTAGAGTTACTGGTGCAGGAAGTGAAACCAGATATTATAGGTATAACAGAGACCTGGTGGAATAGTAGTCATGACTGGGCTACAGGTATTGAAGGGTCTGTGCTGTTTAGGAAAGACCGAAATAAAGGTAAAGGTGGTGGAGTAGCACTGTATATCAATGATGAGATAGAATGTAAAGAAATAAGAAGCGATGAAATGGATATGACTGAGTCTGTCTGGGCAACAATTAAATTGGGGAAGAAAACTATTAGAGCCTCCCCTGGGATAGTGCTTGGGGTGTGCTATAGACCGCTGGGATCTAATCTGGATATGGATAGAGCCCTTTTTAATGTTTTTAATAAAATAAATATTAATGGAAACTGTGTGATCATGGGAGACTTTAACTTCCCAGATATAGACTGGAGGACGAGTGCTAGTAATAATAATAGGGCTCAGATTTTCCTAGATGCGATAGCTGATGGATTCCTTCAGCAAGTAGTTGCTGAACCGACTAGAGGGGATGCCATTTTAGATTTGGTCTTGGTGAGTAATGAGGACCTCATAGAGGAAATGGTTGTAGGGGATAATCTTGGCTCAAGTGATCATGAGCTAATTCAGTTCAAACTGAATGGAAGGATTAACAAAAATAAATCTGCAACTAGGGTTTTTGATTTCAAAAGGGCTGACTTTCAAAAATTAAGGAAATTAGTTAGGGAAGTGGATTGGACTGAAGAATTTATGGGTTTAAAGGTAGAGGAGGCCTGGGATTATTTTAAATTAAAGCTGCAGAAGCTATCGGAAGCCTGCATCCCAAGAAAGGGGAAAAAATTCATAGGCAGGAGTTGTAGACCAAGCTGGATGAGCAAGCATCTTAGAGAGGTAATTAAGAAAAAGCAGAAAGCATATAGGGAGTGGAAGAAGGGAGGGATCAGTAAGGAAAACTACCTTATTGAGGTCAGAATATGTAGGGATAAAGTGAGACAGGCTAAAAGTCAAGTAGAGTTGGACCTTGCAAAGGGAATTAAAACCAATAGTAAAAGGTTCTATAGTCATATAAATAGGAAGAAAACAAAGAAAGAAGAAGTGGGACCGCTAAAAACTGAGGATGGAGTGGAGGTCAAGGATAATCTAGGCATGGCCCAATATCTAAACAAATACTTTGCCTCAGTCTTTAATAAGACTAAAGAGGATCTTAGGGATAATGGTAGCATGATAAATGGGAATGAGGATATGGAGGTAGACATCACCATATCTGAGGTAGAAGCGAAACTCAAACAGCTTAATGGGACTAAATCGGGGGGCCCAGATAATCTTCATCCAAGAATATTAAAAGAATTGGCACAAGAAATTGCAAGCCCATTAGCAAGAATTTTTAATGAATCTGTAAACTCAGGGGTTGTACCGTATGATTGGAGAATTGCTAACATGGTTCCTATTTTTAAGAAAGGGAAAAAAAGTGATCCAAGTAATTATAGGCCTGTTAGTTTGACATCTGTAGTATGCAAGGTCTTGGAAAAAATTTTGAAGGAGAAGGTAGTTAAGGACATTGAAGTCAATGGTAAATGGGACAAAATACAACATGGTTTTACAAAAGGTAGATCGTGCCAAACCAACCTGATCTCCTTCTTTGAGAGAGTAACAGATTTTTTAGATAAAGGAAACGCAGTGGATCTAATTTACTTAGATTTTAGTAAGGCGTTTGATACTGTGCCACATGGGGAATTATTAGTTAAATTGGATAAGATGGGCATCAATAGGAAAATTGAAAGGTGGATAGGGAATTGGTTAAAGGGGAGACTACAACGGGTCCTACTGAAAGGTGAACTGTCAAGTTGGAGGGAGGTTACCAGTGGAGTTCCTCAAGGATCAGTTTTGGGACCAATCTTATTTAATCTTTTTATTACTGACCTGGGCACAAAAAGTGGGAGTGTGCTAATAAAGTTTGCAGATGATACAAAGCTGGGAGGTATTGCTAATTTAGAGAAGGACAGGGATACCCTACAGGAGGATCTGGATGATCTTGTAAACTGGAGTAATAGGAATAGGATGAAATTTAATAGTGAGAAGTGTAAGGTCATGCATTTAGGGATTAATAACAAGAATTTTAGTTATAAGCTAGGGACGCATCAACTAGAAGTAACGGAGGAGGAAAAGGACCTTGGAGTATTGGTTGATCATAGGATGACTATGAGCTGCCAATGTGATATGGCTGTGAAAAAAGCTAATGTCGTCTTGGGATGCATCAGGAGAGGTATTTCCAGTAGGGATAAGGAGGTTTTAGTACCGTTATATAAGGCACTGGTGAGACCTCACCTGGAATACTGTGTGCAGTTCTGGTCTCCCATGTTTAAGAAGGATGAATTTAAACTGGAACAGGTACAGAGAAGGGCTACTAGGATGATCCGAGGAATGGAAAACTTGTCTTATGAAAGGAGACTCAGGGAGCTTGGCTTGTTTAGCCTAACTAAAAGAAGGTTGAGGGGAGATATGATTGCTCTCTATAAATATATCAGAGGGATAAATACCAGAGAGGGAGAGGAATTATTTAAACTCAGTACCAATGTGGACACAAGAACAAATGGATATAAACTGGCCACTAGGAAATTTAGATTAGAAATTAGACGAAGGTTTCTAACCATCAGAGGAGTGAAGTTTTGGAATAGCCTTCCGAGGGAAGTAGTGGGGGCAAAAGATCTATCTTGCTTTAAGATTAAACTCGATAAGTTTATGGAGGAGATGGTATGATGGGATAACATGGTTTTGGTAATTAAATATTCATGGTAAATAGGCCCAATGGCCTGTGATGGGTTTTTAGATGGGGTAAGATCCAAGTTACCCGGGAAAGAATTTTCTGTAGTATCTGGCTGATGAATCTTGCCCATATGCTCAGGGTTTAGCTGATCGCCATATTTGGGGTCGGGAAGGAATTTTCCTCCAGGGCAGATTGGAAGGCCCTGGAGGTTTTTCGCCTTCCTCTGTAGCATGGGGCACGGGTCACTTGCTGGAGGATTCTCTGCTCCTTGAGGTCTTCAAACTACAATTTGAGGACTTCAATAGCACAGATATAGGTGTGAGGTCTTTTTTAGGAGTGGTGGGTGAAATTCTGTGGCCTGCATTGTGCAGGAGGTCAGACTAGATGATCATAATGGTCCCTTCTGGCCTAAATATCTATGAATCTATGAATCTATAAGTACAGAAAAGGATGAGAAAAATGATGAGGGACGTGGAGCAGCTTCTGTATGAGGAGAGATTAATAAGACTGGGACTTTTCACCTTGGAAAAGAGATGACTAATGGGGGATACGATAGAGGTGTATAAAATCATGACTGATGTGGAGAAAGTAAATCAGGAAGTGTTGTTTACTCTTTCTCATAAGACAAGAACCAGGGGTCACCCAATGAAATTAATAGGCAGCAGGTTTAAAAGAAACAAAAGGAAGTATTTCTACACACAATGGAGAGTCAACCTGTGGAACTCCTTGCCAGAGGATGTTGTGAAGGCCAAGACTATAACAGGGTTCAAAAAAGAACTAGATAAGTTCATGGAGGACAGGTCCCCCAACTGCTATTGGCTAGCATGGGCAGGGATGGTTTCCCTAGTCTATATTTTCAAGAAGCTGGGAATGGGTGACAGGGGATGGATCACTTGATTACCAGAGCTCCTCTGATTCTGGGTTGTTTTTTTTTTTAAATCTCTCCACAATTTTGGTTGCAACTGAAACTTCTAGTTAAAGCGATCAGTGGAGGGGGGGGGCGGGGTCTGGACGCTCTGTCGCCTTGCGCTTTGTTTGTGTCACCTTTACACTGATGCAAAGTGAGCAAGAAATACCAAAAGAACTGCAGGCACTAGTGTAAATGACACACACCAGGATCAGGGTAAGGCTGGATTGGGGCCCAGAACTCTTCCCTCACCCACCCATCACGGCACAAGGAGTTTGATCCTGGGCCTCATGCCAACTGCCCATAAGGGGCAGCTTAGAAATTCTTCGGTTGTACAAAGCTGGTGTGTCTCCCTATGTCACCTGCCTCCTTCCAATCTTTAGTCTGGGGACGTGGTGTGGTAGCAAAGAGAGTGTGGTGCAAAATGCTGGCTCAGAACTGCTGCCACGACAGCCAGTGTAACTTAGAGCAGCCTCAACAGTGCTCTAAGTTTTATGTCAGGTGCTATTTCAGGCACCAGCCAGCCGAATCTTGGGGGAACAAAAGGGTGACTTCAAGCCCCCTTTTCCCATCCCTCTCTGCTGAGCCAAGTGAAAACTTGGCACTGCTGAGAATTCAGACCCAGGCATAAGGCAATGGAGAACCCCAATCTTTCTTCTGCTGTGGAGAGTTGGTAAAACTCAAAGCCCAGATGGCACCGTTATTAAGCCCATTATTTTTTTCTCTTTGCTATTTAAAAATAATGAGATGCAAAACCAATATGAGTGCAGCAGTAATGTTGTATGGTTCGGACACACAAGTTAAATTTCCTGTGACAACACGAACTTGATCAACTTGCATGTGTAGAGCATATTTCTCCTCTTCCTGTTTTTCTTGATGTATTTCAAAATTTACCACCCAGGGTTCTTTGTGGCATGTAATGCGGCTTGTATTAAACACGCCACAAACCCAAACTTACAGGAATGGGCCAGAACTTGACAGCTTACAGGAGTGGCCGCTAGAGGGATCGGGGCTGAATTTAGAGGGCACAATTTTCAAAAGCATCAAAGTGACTTAAGTGCACTGGGAAATTTTACCTCTAGTCTTCCTTATGAATTAATTTTTTATTTTATTTTTTTTTAAAGGGAGCTGTAGCCTGTTTTCCACAGAGTCAGTCTGAGTTCAAGCCAATGCCGTAGGGCATTTCAGGCTGCTGTCCTGTCTGATCCAGCCCAGGGGACAATATCTGATGCTTCCAGGAAAAGCAAGAACCCGCTGTAACATACATGGCTAGTTTTAACATGCTGTAAATGCAGGTGGGGAATTAATTACTGACCTCGGTGGCATTCAGACTATGTCCTGAAGCATGGGATTGGGCCAGAGGGACAGCTAGCGCTGGCCACAGTGTCTAGGGTCTCGGAGTGGGAAGTTCCATGGAGAATTCCACTGGGTGGGAGACTCAGCTGTGAAGGGAGGGGGCGGGCAGGAGCATCTCATCAACCCAAGATTGGAATAACTGAAGTAATGTTCCTTTTACACAGAGCCTCAGCTCCCTGGAACCTCTGCAAATGCTTTAGCCACGTGTTTAACTCCATCCGTAGGAGTAGCCTTGGATCGCAGTGGGAGGGCTCAGGTGCGTAAGTGTTTGCAGGATGGGCGCTCAGGGCAGTCCCTGAGGCCAGGGCAAAGTGGATGTGACGTGCCACTGTCTGGATTTGGGAGCCTGCCTGCACACCAAACTCACTAGGCACTGGGTGCATGACTTCAAGGTGCTGGGCCGGGGAAAATCAGCCCCGGGTGGTTATTTCGAGTAGAAAACCAGAGCCACTTCTGGGGTCTTTCAGCTTCTAATGCCCTTTCCCTTCTGCAGCTGGATTTCATCCTATGATAAAATCCCTCTCAATGCCAAGTCAGTGCCATAAATCACTGGCCTGGGTGCAGGAATCAGTAGGCGACGTTCTCTGGCCTGGGTTATGCCAGGGCTCAGACTAAATTATTCTTCCCAAAACTTTTAAAAGCTGAGCCCCCTCCTCAAGGTAAAGAAACCAATCGTGCCCCTCACCCGTCAGCAATGTGTTAGCGACCCCACCCCCCATTTTCATGGATACGTCTTCAAACCCCACCCTTCCCACCATGGCTAGCCCTTCCCCACGCTTCAGGAGATGCTGAAGGAGATGATCCTAACCATCCCCTCTAACCTTAAGACTTGAGGGATCCCATCATGGAGCATCTTAAAAATCACAGTTTCCAGACTCTGGAACAGGGGCTGCTTTGCCGGGCTCACCTTTCTCCCTGCGTCAGGTTGGCCGATGGGGATAATGAGCCTGGAGATCTCATTCCCGCTGCTCTGAGTGGTGCCCATGTGCACATGACTCAGCTCAGCTCATCCTGTATCCCAGGAACGTCTTCATCTTCTGGGATCCTCATGGCAGCAGTGGGATGATTTAACGGACTCCCTTAGCCATGGGGCCTTTCTCTCGCTTTTGTTTCAGAGCCAGCGTCCTGGAATCGTCTCATGGTGCGTGGAGTGGTGGCAGTGGTGGGGGTGATAGTCTTACTGTACCGATGTGGGTTTTGGAAAGGTAGAGGAAAAGTGTTTGCCGACTCGCAACTCGTCTTCAGGAAGCTGCTGACTCATCCCTCCCCGCAGGATTCCCAGGA
Source organism: Lepidochelys kempii (assembly GCF_965140285.1). Classification (NCBI taxonomy): domain Eukaryota; kingdom Metazoa; phylum Chordata; order Testudines; family Cheloniidae; genus Lepidochelys; species Lepidochelys kempii. Next base: position 42,808,536 of record NC_136393.1, on the reverse strand, counting down.
ATCTAAGCTCCCCGCAGTGTGTGACAGGGACGGGGACCAGGCCCAGGGAACCAGAAACAGGAATCGAGACCCAGCCCTGGAGAATGGGGAAGGAGACCTGATTGCGAATTCGTATCCGGTCTGCTGAATTGCTCACGTCCAGACCCTCCCCACAGTTCTTAAAAAGTCAAAGCATTTCGTTTAGACGCTTTCCAAACAAACCATTTTGATTTTTCAGTTTGAAACAATTTTTTGTTTAAAAATGTCCTTCAATTTTATTTTAAAAATTCAAAAAGTTACAACCCTTGAAATGTTCCTGGGTCTTTTTTTTTAAAAAAAGCTTTTTGGTTCATCAAAAATTTGGAAAAATGTTAATTTTGTTCAACCTGAAACCGGTTTTTTTCCATCTCTTTTTTGGAATTGCCAGGGACCAAAAAATTCTGTTTGCCCAGCTCGAGGGGCAGGTGAGGATTTTGGCAGTTATATTGTGGGTCTCTAAGTCTCCTTGTTGCTCAAAGTTTTCTTACTGCAAGGATGAGGGCAGGATGGGCAAAAGCTTCCTAAAAGTGGGGGGGGCTGCTGGCACCCAAACTGTGGCCCAGCCCCTGTGCCACCCCTTCTCCTCGAGGTCCTGCCCCCTCAAACTACCCCTTTCCCTGAGGCCCCCCTTCACACCGCCTTTCTCCCTGAGCTCCCACTTCATGCCGCCCCTTGCCCCCAAAACACTGCCCCCCGCCCCTCCCTTCTCTCCCCCATCATCCAGTCGCTCACACTTATGGCCAGTAAAAAGTGGTGGGCCCTGGTCTCCCCTGTTCCGGCACCCCTGGATGAGAGTGGGAGAGGATGAAGAACTCATTTCAAATATAACTCCCCCCGCCCCTCAAAACAGCACAATTTGACAGAAACAGCAAAACATGCACCTAACCAACCCGGGCCAGTCACGCTGTGTTGTGTGTGACATTCCCGTCCTGGGGCGGTTTATGTCTTGGAGAATGTGAACCCTGCAGGCCTGGGTGTTTCTCTACGTAATGTGACCTCACTGCTCCTGATGAGAGCCATTGTTTGTAAATGTTTCAGGAGCAGACATATTTATCATTCATGGACAGACAGACATTTATTCATAATTAGAACTGGTGAAAAATGGCGGGGGTGGGGAGGGTCATGAAAATTGAAGAAGAAACCACTTCCTTCCCCCTTCCCCCCATATTCTTCAAACTTATTTGGAAATGTTTTTCATTATCAAATTTTTGTTTTGTTTTGGTGGGAAAAACTCCATGTTCTCTCTCAAGTGGGCAGAGAAATCCAAAATGTTTTTTTTAAAGAGGGAACTTATTTCAAATGATCAATGTAATCCAAAGTGGCATTTTTAGTTAAAAGGTTGCATTGTCAGTGTAAAACCCTTTTGAACCAGCTCTGTTATTGTATAACAAGATGAGTTTACTTTTCCTGATGCATTGTTTGGGCCAGGTTTCCTTGGTCCTGGAAACACTTACATGCATGTTTAACTTTAATTACTGCTGTGAATAATTCCATTTCAATGGGACAACTCTGAGGTCGGGTTTACGCTACGGCCGTATATCGGTGTAACAATGTCTTTTCTTTCTTTTATATGTAAAAGTTCTTGAGAGGTTAAAGCAGGTAAAATACATGAACAGGTTCGGACAGTCCGAGTTTGTCCGTGCAAAGTGACAGCAGAGATGTGGGATCTGCTAGTTTTCCATAAGTCTCTCAGGGTTACCCAGGATAACTTTGGGGATCTCTGTCTCGCATCGGGAATGTTCCCTGAAAGTGTCCAAACAGCTCAGAGATACAGAACCATTCCCTGGATCCATTCTTATAGCTGTCTTCCCCGGAAAGCAGTCTGGCAAGTGTTCCTGTCAGCTCATTGCTAAGTTATCTGTCAAAACACTAGAGTTTTCAGGTGCCTAAGTAGCCCCTGGAATCAGGGTGAAATTATCCTCCCCACCACTATCAAAATTGGAAATGGTGCCCCGGAGTGCACGGTACCCTACCGTAGTTCCCCCGTAGGAACTGCATGAACAGGCAACTCTGCAAGTTATCTGCATGCCTCTGCAAGTGACCCCCATGCCTCTCCATTTCCTTGGCCACATGTATCCTGTCCCCATGCTGGCGGCGAATCCAGAAAAAGAGGGAAAGAGCTCACCACTGCGACCACCTGAGGGAGGTGTTGGGTTGAGATCAGCTGGTCAAAGCAGGCAATAGGGACAGAATCTGAGACTTGAAGCTCCTCGAGTGACCTCTGACCTTTCTAGACCTGCCCTTCAATGAGACACAGCGATTGTAAAGTTGAATGTGATCGTAACTAGACCCATTTGAAACCCTTCACCACAAAAGACAAAGCCCGTAGGATTCATTATGAATTATTTATTTCTCCTCCCCTGGATTCCTGCAGCCACCAGCCACCTTGGAGCTTTCCCTCCTCTCTCCCAGGCTGGGCTCACTTGATGGCAGGAGCTCAGCGCAGGGTCCAGCTTTGCTCTTTCGCTTCCATTCTTCACGTCTTTGGACGGCTGCATTTGCAACTGAGCAGCCGGATGGAAACACTGAGTCCTCTGTCTCGGCAGGTAGGCCCAGCCGCCAAAGCCAAAGACTCCCTGAGAACAGGGGGAGGTTCGCCTGAACTCTCAGGAGTGGCGGCTGGGCCCATAGGGTAGGGTTACCATATTTGAACTTTCAAAAAAGAGGACACTCCGAGGGTGGGGGGGGAGTTGTAGCCCTGCCCCCTATCTACTCCCTCCCACTTCCTGCCCCCTGACTGCCCCCCACAGAACCGCCAACCCATCCAACACCCTCTGCTCCTTGTCCCCTGATCGCCCCCTCCCAGGACCCTGCCCTCTATCTAAACCTTCCGCCTCCCTGTCTCCAGCTGCCCCCTCCTTAGACCCCTCCACCCTAACTGCCCCCCTAGAACTCCACCCCCTACCTGTCCCCTGACTGCCCTGCCCCCTATCCGCACCCCTGCCCCCTGACAGACCTCCGGCTCTCCCACACCCAACCAACCACTCCCTGTCCCCTGACTGCCCCCACAGAACCCCCAACCCATCTATTCCCCCCTGCTCCCTGCCCCTGACTGCCCCCCCGAACCTCTGCCCTGTCCAACCCCCCTCCCCGCTCCCTGTCCCTTGACTCCCCCGACCCCTCTTCATATGCTCACCCTCTGACAGGCTCCCCCCAGAACCCCTCACCCATCCAACCCCTCCTGCTCCCTGTCCCCTGACTGTCCCTTGGGACCCCATGCCCCTTCTCCAGCCCCCCCAGCCCCCGTACCCTGCTGCTCAGAGCAGTGTGTCTGGGGTGCGGAGCCAGACACAGTGCCGTGCTCCCCCGCAGAGCGTGCAGCTCCCCCTCCGCCCCCAGAGTGCTGCATTGGGAGGGAAATCCTGGACCTTTTCAGAATTTTACAAATTCCTCCCGGAGGGCGATTTAGAACCCCAAAAGCCGGACATGTCCGGGAAACTCCGGACGCATGGTAACCCAACCACAGGGACTCCAGGATCTGCAGCTGCTGCCACCTGTATGGTGAATCCTCCGACTCATCACCAAACCAGCTCTTCCCCATTCTCCAACCTGGCCCCACGGTCTGACCGTGCAGGAGAACAGAAACCCTTTGGGACAGCAGGAGAGTCTCCTCAATGCCGCACTCTTCGCATGGCTTCCTGCGGTCACAGTGAAACACGACTACCCTGCCCCCAGGAGTCTCTCAAGGAGCTGCCGGCGCAGTCACTGGGCACCCACTCGTAATGGTCTCGGGCAGTGGCATTGCAGAGGGAGCTGAGCAGACCGTCCCTTCTGTGACTTCCTGAATTGCTGCCAGGACGGATTCTCCTCTGCGCTAGGGAGAGTCCCCGAGGACAAGCAGCTGTGGTGGGGGAGGGGGCAAGACAAGCACTCCCCCTGAGCCCTTGACTAGCAGGCAAGCAGCACTCTGGGAGCCAAGGCATAGGTGTGTCTTGCTGGGAGAGCAGAGCTGGAGAGCAGAAAAGGGCATTGGAGGAATTGTAGAAAAGTCATTGTCATGGCCGGGTCATGGGCAGCCAGACCTAGTGGTCAGAGGCAGAGTCCACACTCACAAGACAGGAGTCGAGAGTCAGCTGGGTGAGGACACTGGAAGAGCAGAAGCAAAAGACCAAATTGTGTTCAGAACCTCAAGTCAGGTGAGTCACCCTGAGTCCGGATGCCAGGAAATCAAGCCTGGGGAGTGGGAGCAGGAACAGCCAACACACGGTCCAGAGCCGGGGAGGAGCTCGGCTGTTCAGACAGCTTCTTCTTCCTGCTGCTGGTTTAAGGAGGTCCCGGGGGCCGATTAGCTGCTCTGGGACTCTGCCAATAGGAGCCTCAAACTGGGTCTGGACTTCGTCAGTACTAGGTAAGCAGTTTTTCTTAGGCTTCCAGGTGGCGTGCTGGAGGGTGGCTGCTCCCAGGAACCCTGCAGACCGGGGTTAATGACCCATCGGTCAGAACAGTGAGTGATCTCTCCCAGCTCAAACCTCCTGCACGAAACAGTCTCCAGGGTCCCGGATGCATCCTCTGAGAAGAAAAAAACACAGTCATGAGGACAAATAGGCTATGGAACAGGAGCCCCCTCTTTGTTGCAACAGCCCCAAGTGTCCAGAAGAGTGGACGGTTCTTACCTCCAGGAGATGCCTGGGATCTTCCATCTAAGCCTCAAGGGGACCCCTGTTGCTTGGTCTGACAGGAGGAGATCATCTGTCCCCACTGCTCCCTGCGCTGGGCTGGCTGCAGCACACATCTGTGTAAGAGGCTGGGCCAGAGAGATGTTACAATCAGGGTCCCCAGAAGGAGAACAGAGGCTCTGAAACCAGAAGACGAAGCAATCAAATCAGCGAATTCGACAGAGAAGTTTTCTACCCTACAGGGACATCAAAGAAGGTCTGTTAGGAAAGCTGAGATGTTAGTCTGGAAACTGCTAAGATAAACATTGTGACTTATTAAGATTCAATTTTAGTCACTACAAAGTGTGTTGTGTTTTGTGTGTCTCTTTGAAATGTGTCTCTTTCTCTTGCTTAGTATCACTTAAATCTCTTCTTTGTTACTATGCTTCCCAAACCACCTCAGTGTTGTGTGTTCCAGTGAAGTGTGAGTCTCCAGCCTACCCAACAGGCTGAGCTGTGCCCTGTCTCTCTGAAGGTAATGAATAATTTCTGAGCGGTGCTGGGCCCAGAGTCCAAGGGCAGTTCACCAGACATCTCGTGGGAAGCCCAAAGAGACCAAAGGAGCAGGAGAGATTCCGGCCCCACTGACCCATGGGAACTTGCCACAGAAGAGCCTACACAGGGCTCCAGACACAGCCACTTTGGGTGTGTACCAGAGTTCACTCACCGCTAGATGCTGGCCAGGCCTCGTGTCATTGCTTTCTCGCTGGGCTAGCAACCCCGCTGATACTCACTCTTGCAGTTTGTCGGCTGGGAACTCAGCCGACCAACCAGGTGACTGTTCTTTACTCCACTCCTTCCTGGGTCGTGCTCCTTGCAAACAAAGTCCCAAAATGTCTTGAACAGAAACAAGGCCTTCCACCCTCGTGGGGAGTTCTTCCTCAGCCTGATTTCGATTCGGCCTGCCCTTCTTGGGTTTCTATGGTCTTCTATGTCCCCTTCCTTAGGGATGGTGAGAGAAGCCAGTCCTACCCTGGACTCCAGGGTTTGGCCCAAAGCCGTCTACTGAACAGCTCGCTCTGCTTCTGGACTTTTGCTGCTGTTTTCCCTTCTTTCCTCTCCGTTGGGGCTCACTTGGTCATCATTTGGCTTAGCCCCAGGCTAGGCAGCCATAGGCCAAGCCACCCTGTTAGATACCCTCCTCCTTCCAATCCTCTCCAGCCCGGCTGACAGGTTTGCTGAGGGGATGGTGAAACCCCATTGCTGATCAGAAGGAGGTCAGAGTCTGTTCTCTAGGAGCTGAAGGTCCATTTGTCCTGCTGCGGGAAGTGGAGCTGGAGAGCGGAGATGTTAGGTGAAAGAGACTGCATGATGGAGTTGGAGACTGAGGGACGGGAGCCTCCTCCCAGAAACGCTCCCAGGAGAACAGGTTTGAGGAGGAGTTCTCTAGGGAGCCTCTTGCTTGGAAAAAAACAAGGGTGGCACATTGATGAAGATGTCTCTGTCCCAGGGATGGGGGAAGCTCCCAGCCAGGCTATGCAGCAGGGATCCCATTTCTCCCCCAAGAAACCCATTTTGCCCAAAGAAGTCAATGGCTCTTACCTCCAAGAGGGAGCGGGCTCTTCCCTCTCAGCCTCTTTGAGAACTACCACTGCTTGGCTTTTTTAGGATAAGGGACCTGTCCCCACTGCTCCCTGAGGTGCTTCAGCTTCTGACTGCACCCATCTGGGAGGCTGTCACATATGCCAGGGCCTAGAAGAGATGCAGGGAGGAGGCTCCTCTTCATGTCAGACTCTGAGAGCCCAGAGAAGGGCCAAAGGAAGAAAAAAGGGCAGGAGATGAAGCTTGCCCGGAGCCTCTGTCCCATCCTCACCTCCTCAAATGTGGAGCTTCCTGAGCTTCAGTTGGGCAGACAGTCTGTAGCCCTGACACAAAGGTCCTTCTGCGCCATATGGGGCAGGAAGATCTCTGCCTGGGAGCACCGGAAATGGGATGGGGGTGAGATCAAGGAAAGAGGGGAGGGATATGGGTGTGAGGGAAAGAGCTCCTGCCCCAGATGAAGGAATTTGGGGGGCCGAGGGAAGGACACAGCTCCACAGAGAGGAGAGAGAGTTTCTGTGAGTGCCAGGGGCCTCCATTTGTGCTTCCACTAGCCCCCCATTTACAGTGAGACAGAGCAGTACCTGCAGCAGGGAGCGGGACTTGCTGAACAGGGAGGGGAACCTTGAAGAGCATCAGATGAACCACAGCCCTTGCAGCGCCTCGGGCATCTGGTGCAAGTGCCGGATGATGTGAAGCTGGCCCATGACCTTGGCTGTGACATCCTCATGCTGCAGGGGAACGAGAACATGTCAGAGACTGAGACACTCCCCAGGAATCAGGGAGGATGAAGGGCACCTGGAACCAGTGCCATCATTTCCACCCAGCAGCTGCTCATGTCTGAGTGGTGGATTCACCCTCCTGACCCCCAGGATGGAGGCTTGCTGTCCTCTCTAGTGACCTCCAGTGCCAACCCCCCTCCTTGTCGGGTGAGCTCCTGCCACTTCCCCATCAGTGCCCCGACAGCTGTTCCACCTCCAACCCACCTGGGGACACCGCTCAAGTTCGGAGAACCCTCTCCTCCACCCCCACCTCCATCCCCACCCAGGTAGGGCAGGGAGGAGGCTCTAGAAGGGTGGCGGGGGGAGGGAGGGATTCTGGCAGCAGTGAAGTGGGATGGGGAGAGCTTGAGACCTTTCCCCAAGACACCCCAGTGCCAAAACCTGAAACCACAGGATGGCAGCCCTGGGGAACGGGACAGGTCAGGAGCCCCTGACGACTGAATCCTCCCAATCTCTCAAGAGTGGGTCCAGCCCTACCAGCAGCAAGACCCGCTTCCCACGCCCATGTGCCTCAGTCAGTCACCATCACCAGTCAGTCCTTGGCCTCCCAGGATGCCAGGGATGGGAGCAACTCTCGATGGTGGCTCGGGTGACATGGACACTAGGCCGTGGGGAAATGGGTGCAGCTCTGTGGGGCAGGAAAGGTTCCCAGAGGGCACTTAGGGGACTCAACTGTCCTTCCCAGGAGTGATAGCAGAGCACCACATCCAAAGAACAGAAGTCCATGAAGGCCAGAAGTCCCCACTAGGCTCCTTGCTACCAGGCCAGCGAATGGCGAGAGGATGGGAAGAAGGCCCTGGGCCCCACCCCAAGCTTCTGAGTCGATTGCAGCTGCTTACCGTGTCCCCCATCAGTTGCTGGGCTTCCCCCAGGAGGGAGTAGACCAGCACCAGCCCAGCCTGGCTGACACGCAGCAGGGGGTCGTGGATGGCCAGCAATGCTGTCTGTACGAAGGATCTTCTCTGCCCGACGGAGAAGAATTTTCCAAAGACCTAAAACCAAGAGGACATGAGGCTCGAGCAGATTGCCCAGAGCCAGCCTCCAAGTCCTGGCGGTACAATGGCATCTCGTGCCCCAAAGGGCGGGGAAGAGAGCTGCTGTGGCCAAGGCACTTCATTCCCTAGGAGGCTTTCAGGGTCCCAGGGCTCAGGGAAGCCCCTTTATTAAAAGGTGGCAGATGCTGAGGGACCAAAGCCTCCAGTGGCTCTTTCGGGAAGGCAATTTATGGCAGGGGCCAGGATGGGCTGGAAATGGATCTCTAATGTGTGTGAGCAGGCCTACTCTGCTGTGCAAGGCACAGAGATGACAGGGGACCCTGTCTTGCTTCCAGCAGAGAGATCTCCTGCACCTCAGTGGCTAGAGGAGTGTGCGTGTGTTGTTACGGGGGGAGGGGGTTGGAGCTGACAGACCAAAGGTCTCTTCCCCCAGCTAAGTGATTTCTCTAGTTGCTGGCTATGGCCTCTGCAGCTCCTTGGTTTCTTCAAGGGGAATCCAACCTGCAGCCTGACAAGAACAAAGAGACTCCTGGCCCAGTCCCAGTGTGGGACCTTTAGCACCAGCGTGTCCCACTGGTTGCTGGATGAGGAACTCTGAGCTGGAAATAAGGAGCGGGCTCTTTTCCTGTCTCCAGGAGGCATCCACTGCAGGGAGCCCAGCCAGCCCCACTCCCTGAGCTGTGTCATGCCCTGGCACAGTGCCCTTACCTCCCCCACTCTGGCTGTGTTCTTGTAGCCCAAGAGCCTGCTGTCCTGGTGCCAGTCATAGCACCAGAGATCTTCCACGTCATGTATGGTCAGGCCTGGAAGAGAGAGAGAGAGAGAGAGAGAGAGAGAGACTTTTCTCCTCATTCTGGTTGCAGTTTCTGTGTCCTTCCAATCGCATTGGTGTCTGCACAGTGGAGTGGAGAAGAACAGAGGCAGAGAGAGACTTGTCCTCCGGCTGGGGTCAGTCTGAGAGAAATGGTCTGGGGTCCCATTATCAACCTGTGGTCACTCTCAGTCCCGTATTGGGTTCCGTCTCCCAGCTGGGTTCCTTACCCCTCTGTCGGAGCAGCAGTTGGTAGAGCCGGTAAGTCCCCTCCCTGGCCTGCCGGCTGATGTCCTTGTCTGGATCGCTGACCAATAGAGCCAGCTGGGCCACATGGTGACCCATCTGAGGGAACTCGGCTGAGATCTAATGGAAGGGAGAGCAGAGGGGACTCCATCAGCATTTTCCTCTCAGCTCCCTGTCCCCCCTGGGCCAGAGGGCTCCTTCCTCTTAACCCCTCTGCAGGAGATGCTGGGGGACAGGAGCTTGAGATCGACCCTTCATTTGCTCTGCTGCCAAGGGAGCCCGCAGCTGCTTTGGGATGCCAAGCAGGGGCTGGAGCATGGTCCCCTTAAAGGCCCAGGGACAACACTGAACCAGGACAAGAAGAACTTGACTCAAGCCGAGCTCAGTTCTGCTCTGACTCTGCCTCCCCATGAAGAACCCTCCTAACCCACAGCCCCGGCAGCAGCAGCAGATCCTGCAGCCCGCTGGAGCCAGCCCGCCTCCGCCTGGAGCCAGCAAGCTGGGCTCGGAGCTCACTTACATCAAACTCAGGGAGGGTGACTGTGTATCTCAGCAGGGCTGTGCTGCTCCTGATAGCCCTGGCTCGCTCCTGCGACACCCGGGACACGACCCAGAGGTTGACATGCTGTGGGGAAAGGAGGCAGGTCAGACTCAGTGGCCAGCTGCTCCTGCTTTGCAAATGAGCCCCATGCCTCCAGCCCCAGGGGCCTGAGACATTCTGCGCAGTCATTGATGGCAGAGCTTTAGAAGGGGATTCTTTCCCCCAGGACGCAGCTTGTACCCTGCAGGTCACAACTTCTCAGCGTCTCTTTAGATTGGGACAATGTTCGGGGTCGGGGCTGGTCCCATCCTCCCAAAACTCCTGATTCCTGAACAGTTCACCAGAAAGACGACTGAACTCTCGGCCCTTCCCTGCTATGCAAATCCTTGGGGGGATGTAGGGAGTGACTGAGAGCACAATCCCCCCAGGAATTTCAGAGCACATCAGAGGGAAGGGCTGATTCCCTGGGCTCCTCCTCTTTCTCTAGGAAGGAGCATGTGCCTCTTCTCTGAGAACCATCTCCCCAATCTCATGGGCTCTGTGTGTTGGAGGGGTGGAGGAAGGGTGGGTTTTCAGACTCTCACTCCCCAAGACAGCCAGGAGCCCTGTGCTTAGTGCTCAGCAGAAGCAGGCAGAGCTCTGGCTTGGAGTCCCAGCTCCTTCCTCTGTCCCTCAAGAAGGAAGGACCTGACACTACATTGCACTGACCTCCCCAACCAAGGACGGCCCACTGGGGACCCAGCAAGGAGGACAGAGTAGAAAATGCATCTTCCAGTCTCTCCTTACCAGTCCCCCAAAGAGTTACGGTCAAATGGGGCTCACCTCCAAGATGAAGTGGAGCCTGTCTGTGTCAGGGTACTCTGCCAGCAGGTTCCCCAGCATGGCATCCAGGACCTCTGGGATGACTTTCTGCAGAGTCTGCAAAGCATGGGTCAGAGTTAGGGAACCTGGGCCTACACCTGCCACAGGATGGGAAGAGGGGTCTCTGGGAAGCACTGGGGAGACTCCCAAACACATCTCCTGGCCTCTCTCCTTCACATCCCACTGCAGGCAATTTGCAAGAATTGATGACCCCTGGACCTTTAATCCATGAGCTTAGCAGGTCTCTGCAGAGGGCCTTGTAGGCAGAAGAGTATGAAACAGCCAAGTTGCTATGGATGGAAGCTTGGCTTCTGGGCCAAACACGGCTTATGAAAGAAAGAAAGAAAGAAAGAAAGAAAGAAAGAAAGAAAGAAAGAAAGAAAGAAAGAAAGAAAGAAATCCCCCAGGGAGGGGTAATCTCTTCCCTGCTGGAGGGAAGGATCCAACCCTGCAGCTTGTTCCATCTCCGCTACCCCACCCCTAAATCTGGAGCTCCAGCGAATCAAGGGAGCAGGGACCAAGGACTGCTCTGGAAGAGGAGGAGGATGGAGGAGGAGGAGGTACCTGGATGCCAGTGGCGTCCTTCTCCGTGCCCAGGGTGAAGACGGAGTGAAGGGCAGCTCGCAAGAGGTGGGTCTCTAGGGCTGGCTCCAGGGCAGGTTTCATGGTGCTGACAAGAGAGAGGAGCTGGTATTTGACTGTGCAGTACGGGGGTGGGACTGTCGCCAACACGGACATCAAGCCACAGGGATAGAGGCACAGGCTGGCGAGAATGGAAACTGAGGCACTTAGCTAGGGAATGACAAGGCCAAGGCGTCCCAGACAGACAGTGGCAGGACAGGAATAGCTCCTGTTCCCTGGAGCCTGCTGCCCCTCCTGTATCTGAGCCCGGGAGTGAGCCCCTCCCCAAGGCCCCTGTCATGTTATGGGAGTGAAAAGAAGAGCCCCGCCAGGAGAGAGTGACCCTCCCCACCCCACCATCTCTGCCAGAGGCACCACTCTTGGGAGGTGACTTGGGAGGGACAGTGACGGTGACTCCCAGCCTTGGGCCTGAGCAGCACTGGGGTGAGAGGAGCCGGCGGGGTGGGGGGGTGGGGCTGTCTCGGTACCAGAGGTAGCCCACTGCAGCCAGGGAGTGGGCGAGGACGGCGCTGGGTGACGAGTCATTGGGAAGCTCCTCGATGAGCTCCTGTGAGAGGCGAAAGAGACAAAGGAGCGTGTGAGATTCAGGCTCGACTGATGCCTCCCAGTGAGGAGATGACACAGCCAGTGCCCCACATGGCCAGCAGGATCCCCCACCACCTCCCGCTCCTCCGATTCCTTCCTGCCCATCAGACTTGTTCCCCTTCCCGGATTCCTGCCCAGCTCACTCCCAATCCCCTTCTCTCCTCCTCCCTGTCAAAACTGCCCCCATTCAGCCCCATCCCGACGACCGAGCTGGGACCATGAGATTCCTTGTCCCCTGTGACGAAGTGGGACTGTTCTTAATGTTTCCTCCGAATATTGTGGGGGGTGCCTCAGTTTCCCCTATGCAGTTCTTAAGTATCTATGTAGTGGGGTAAGGGTGTGTGATCATTGCAGAGCCCTAGAGGGCAGGTGTGTGCAGGGGTCTGGACACAGGGAATGGCCGACACCCTGTTTCCTGGCAACTGATGGCCTGGGCCCTTCCCCCCCCTTGCAAGGTGAAAGCTAAAGGGTTGGAGAACAAAGGAATCAGGTGACCACCTGGCCCAGGAAAGGAACAAAGCCCAGAGGAGGAGGGGCTGGAGGGAGTTTCAGTTTGGGGCTGGCTGGGACATGGAGTGAAGGGCAGACGTGGTTGTCTGGCTCACTGCCCCCCAAAATGGACCCAGCTGAGGGGTCCTGTTCTCTGCGCCTGCAAGCTCTGTTTTAGACCCTGTTCCTGTCATCTAATAAACCTCTGTTTTACTGGCTGGCTGAGAGTCACGTCTGACTGCGGAGTTGGGGGCAGGACCCTCTGGCTTCCCCAGGAGCCCTGCCTGAGCGGACTCGCTGGGGGAAGCGCACGGAGGGGCAGATGATGCTGAATGCTCCAAGGTCAGACCCAGGAAGATGGAAGCTGTGTGAGCTGCGTGTCCTGAAGACAGGCTGCTCACAGAAAGGCGACTGCCCCAGAGTCCTGCCTGGCTTCATGGGGAGCAGTTCCAGAGCATCACCCAGGGACTCCGTGACATCCCCCACTCTCAGCTGCCCCCCAGCCCCACAATTCTCCCCCTCCCTCCAGCTGCCGTATGGCGTGTCTCACTCACCACGATCCTCTTCACCACAGCCGCCTTGCAGCAGCGCGGCTCCAGCGTGTCCTCCCCTCTCTCCCATGCAGCCAGACATGCGGGGTAGATGGCCTGAAGGAACAGGAGCTGCTGCCCCTCGTCCTGGACCCACCGGGAGTGGGGTATAGTGAGAGAGAACCTGTTAGCTAGGGACCTTCCTGCCCCACCCACACCAGCTTCAGGGCTCAGGCTTCAATGGGGGATTGTGGGGACCCGCCTATTGTCCAAATCCCCCCCCCACTCCTACACAAGCAGGATCAGGAACTGGGACAGTGCCTGTGGGGGGAGACGACCTCAGCTGTTGTGGGACACCCCCATCTTGGGGGACCCACATCATGGATGTAAAAGGGCCCTATTGGGGTGGTGGATCAGGAGGGACAAGACCCTTGGCAGGGGGTGGGGATGCTGGGAAGGGACAGGGCAATCTTGGTTCCAGCCCAGGTGGGGAACATTTGTACCTTATCTCTGCACTGGAGCTGCTCTCGGATGACTTTGAGAGCAGCTTCATCTTTGGCCATGTCCACCCCTTCCTCCTGCTCTGAATCCAGGGGGGTCCCTGCACCAGGGAGGGAAGGACAGGGGCGTGGTGGGCAGAGCAGGATTCAAGACCCCCCTTCCCACCTCAGGCACCCAGGGCAGATCGGGCCTCATATCTCCCTCTCAGGGATGCCTTCAGCCCCCAACAGCTGCAGAAGCCCAGAGCAGAGCCCCCCTCCACTGCCCAGGACTCCAGGGGAGGTGCCGATTCCCCCGGCCCCGGAGCAGCAAGGACCAAAGTGGCAGCAGCTCTTCACACCCCCACCCCCAGGTCCCCGTGCGGAAGGGGCAGCTGTGTGACGGCTGCTGCTCTCAGTGGGATTCACGTGGCTCAGGCCAGACACCTGGGCTGGGGACCTCCCCCGCATATCCCTGGGAGAGCGTCTGGGCCCAGGGTGTTCACATCCCGTCCTCACCCCTCCCTCAGCCCAGCCTGGCTCCTCACCTGGAACAAAGCAGTGGCCTCCATCGGCCTGGCTGCTGCCAGAGGCCCAGGTGCTGCCGCTGTCCCAGGCTGAGCTGCCGGTGCTGGGACAGGGACCTTCCACCTCCTGGCCGGCGGGGGCTGGAAGGGCCTCAGAGACCGGGCAGGGCGATGCCTCGTGATGGGAATGAGGGCTGGGCTCCTGGGGCCGCTGCTGCCCACACAACCAGCCCCAGAGCCACCCTGCCCGGCGCCCCTCCTGGGCTGGGTCCTGTCTGCAAAACCGCAGCCTGGGCCAGCTCCACTGGGGCCTGGTCGGGGCCTCTCCCAGCTCGGCGCCTGCGCCGGGAGCTGGGTTCCTTTTCCAGAAGGCCGGGCACTTCCGCCGTCTGGCCTGGACGGGACCTGCTTCCCCGCCAGCAGGGACGCAGGGGTTGCTCTGCCCCTTGGGAAGGTGGCAGCTTCTTCCCTCAGGCTCTGGGGCCACCTGCAGAGCCTTCCTCCGCAACATCCGCAGGAGCCTGGCCATCCTGGAACCGAGCGGGGAGCAGGTGTGAGTCTGGGCTCAAGGCAGCCTTTCACTCCTGGCCCTTTTCCGTCCCTCCTCCTCCCTGCTCCAACCACAGCAGCCCCTTCTGCCCCCACAGGAGTTCAGGGAGTGCCATCTGCACACACGGGCAGGAGTTCATTGCATGATCTGCTCCCAACGTTCCCCCTCGTAATCCCTGCTGCTGCAATATCCAGGAAGTCTCATCCTTTTCCAGCAATGAGGTCAGTCCCAAAGACCATCGGTTCCTCTGCACAAGCAGCCCCCTCCTGTCGTCCCAGGCCACTCTCCCACCCAGGCTAGAGAAGGAACAGAACGCAGGAGTCCGGACTACTCCTGGGAAATCATTCCCCACGTCAAAGACACAAAGACCCTAGGCACAGGAAGACCAGGGCCCTCCTCGTTCCCCATTGATTTCCAGGCTCAGCAGCTCACAGGGTCTGGCCCAGTTCTGAGACTCTCAGCCTGGGGAACAGTGTCCCACAAGGGAAGGGCTGGGAGCCCCATTGCTGGAACCTTTCCAAACACACTGGAGACGGCTCTGGAGAAGCCCCTGCCTGGCCTAAGAGGGAGGGGCTCTTGGGGGCTGTTTGCAAAGGAAATCCCCCTTTGGAGATAGTCTCTCCCCCAGACAGACAGGGGAAGCCACCGAGGAACCTGAATGCCACTCACTTGCTCTCAGTGATGGTACGATGGATGGCGGATGTTCAGGGTCAGCAGACGTCCCACGCCCTCCTCCTCACTCTCCAAGCCCAAGGCAGGCTGGAGAGGGTGGTGACCTCAGGAGTTACCCTGCCCAGCCAGCAGGCAGGGTGATGACACGAGGGCGATCGACTGGCTGTGAAAACAAGAGTCTGTCTGATTGCCAAGGGACGGAGAAACTCAGCCAGCAGCAGGGGGTGCAGAACACGGCCCTAGGGCGGAGGTGACAGCGCCTCCGGGATCCTGACATCCCAGCACTTTACTCACCTTCCTGGAGCCTCCCAAGCCCACTGGGCTGTAGCGACGGGACCCCAACCCTACTGACGGCAAACGGGCCTCAGCTACCGGCTCAGGGTCACATCGAGTGTCAGAGCCATGGATGGACCCCTTCACTAACCACGGCCACACACTGCCTCCCACAGCTGGCAATTGCAACCAGGCCCTAATGTCTGGTCCCCCTGCCTTTGAGAGAGAGGGTCACTCCTGCTTCCATTGCTGCCTATTGATCTGTGGGACTTTGGGCAAGTTGCTCCCCCTCTCTATGGCTCTCTGGGACTCACATCCCTGAATGGGCTTTAAAAAAAACAATGGTTCAAGTTTGGCCCTAACTAGTTCTTGTTTCTCGAGACTAGCCATTTCAGCAAAGTTTAGAATTCTTGACATTCAACACCTGGAAACATCCCTTTCTCCTTCGCAAACGGCCTTAACATCCCTTATCTCACCCAGGCTCCCTGCTGCCTGGAGTTAGAGAATTGACCCTGTTCCCATTGGACCTACCCAAGGTGTCACACAGCAAAGCGGTGACAGAGCCAGAAAGAGAAGACAACAGTCCTGACTCCGGTTCTGACTAACAGACAACAACCCCCCGGAGGCAGGGATAAAGCCCAGGAAATAAGGTGTGAACATTTGCATGGAAACCGTTTTCTGTCAGAAAATCCATTCAGACAAAACCACTTTGTTTCTTGAAATCATAACAAGTAGGATGAAAATTCTTTGCAAAAATATTTGTTTGCAAAACAAGAGCATCTCCTGTTTGTCACAGTGCAGTCAACTGTCTCGTCGTACACAAAGGGGACACACTATGATCTAGCAAAAAGTAAAAGGAGAACTTGTGGCACCTTAGAGACTAACGAATTTATTTGAGCATAAGCTTTTGTGAGCTCCAGCTCACTTCATCGGATGCATCTGTAGCTCTCGACAGCTGTAGCTCACGAAAGCTTCTGCTCAATTAAATTGGTTAGTCTCTAAGGGACCACAAGTCCTCCTGTTCTTTTTGCGAATACAGACTAACACGGCTGCTACTCTGAAACCAACTATGATCTAGAAAATTGTATGAGATGCTTCAGTCTGAGCTAAGTAGTTGCTGCTCTTCACAATTTCAAAAGAATAAAATACAAAGAAAAGAGAATATTAGGTCATAATCGGATATGGCTCAGTGTGATCGGACACCTCCTAGTCTGCACTGCTACGAGTGACACTCTTTAGTGGATCCCCAGCATCCACCCATGGCGAGGTAGGTGGGAGAGGATTGTTCTTTGTACTTGACAGAAGGAGAAACGAAGGCTGAGAAAGGGGCAGGGACTTGTCTTAGCTGATGCAGCCAGTCAGTAGCAGAGTTGCTCTCAAATGAGCTACAGACCAGCAATTGTTCATAGTAATTCTGCAGCAAGTATTTGAGAAGAATTGGAATGTTCGAGAGGATCATGAACTGCTCCGAGACAATGAATGGAGAGCAGCATCCACATTGGTCAGACATATAACTGGTTGTGACTTATTTGCTTGGCCTAAAAGAGAACAACAAAGACCAGAGTTTCCTCCCTGTCAATAGCCCCCTCCTCAGCCAATCAGGGTTGAGACTTTGAGGGGTGGGAGGCTAAGGGTTCTCATTAAATAACCCAAAGAATGGCCCTGGTCACCACCGAGGCAATCACTCTCGGAGCCCTATTCCAGTCTCCTCTCTGTGAGGGCCTCCCACAACCCCCCCGGTCCCCGCTCCACACACACAGCTCCTGGTGGTGTGAGGAGAGCAGAGGAAAAGGACAAAGGAAGCAAGAAGAAAAAGGTAGGAGGGACAGAGGAAAAGGGAAAACAAAAAGGATAAACCCCAATGTCCCCAGTGATTCTAAGGGACAAAGTCCTAGGTCGGAAATAAAATGCTGCCCCCACAATCTAGTGTTTTCCTTTCCTAAAAATCAGCCGGCACCTGATGGATCAGACTGAACAGGTTCCAAACCTCTCCGAGGCTCTTACCTTCTATACAGGGACGTCTGTTTTTGAGCAAAACCACTACAAGAAAAGGAGAAAACTCCAAAGAGGGTCCTCCTTGCGCTCACGAACGTGAAAGTGAATGCTCTCTCAGTCCTCCAGGAGAGACCTCGAGAAGGAGACGTGCTGAAGCAAAGCCACAGGGATCTCCGAGCTTGCCCCTGTCCTGCACCCCTGTCCTGCCTGGCTGATGTCAAGATCTCTCTGTGAGGTCATCGCCTCCCCACCACCTTTGTCCAAATAGGCTGAGGTCCTGCCAAAGGCCCTTGTGATGTCACTGCCACACCCACCCCTCCCCTGCAGTGCTGATGTCCTGCCCCTGTCCAGCCACACTGGATGTTTCAGCCGCTTCCCCTGGATCACCGCACGCAATGACTCTTCCTTGTGGGGTGACACCGACTACACAGTAGAACACAGAGGTTCTTCCCCAGGCCGCAATTAGGTTTTCACAAGTTAGTCGACTTTATGGCCAGAAGCAACCGTTAGAGTATTTAATCTCATCCCCTGCGTATCCTAAGGCCTCCTGTATATCAGAAGAGCTGGGCTTTTCTTTTACTCAAATGTTTTCCAGAAAGGCGTCTAGTCTTTATTCAAACAGATCAAGAGATGGAGAATTCATCATTTCTCTTGGTAGTTTGTGCCAATGACGAATCACCCTCTTACAAATCCGGGTCTTATTGTCATTATACTTTTTCTGATTTCTGCTTCCATCCATGGGGTCTTGTCATGCCTTTCTCTGCTACATAAAAGAGCCCTTTTATACTCAACATTTTCTCTCCATGAAGTCAAGCAATTCACCTCTCATTTGTCTTTTGTGTATACTAAACAGATTGAGCTTTTTCAATGTCTCATTAGAAGGCACCATCCCTATCACTCAATTACGAATCTTTTCTGTACCCTCTCCAATTGTTTTAACATAATATTCAAAATGTGGACACAAGAACTGGATTCAACATTCCAGCATCAGTCTCACCAATGCTCTTTCACTTCCCTTTCCATCCTCACTACTCTATCCAGCCAAGAATGGCTTTAATCTTTTTTACCACAGTTTCATATTGACAGACCATGCTGAGCAGCTCGTCCACTATGGCCCCGAAATCCTTTTCAGGGTCGTTGCTTTCCAGCGGATTGTCCCCCATTCTGTAGGGTGCCGCCTGACTCCTTTGTTACTGAAGCTATACGGTTGCACTTGGGTTTATTAAAACCTAATTATTTAGTAAGTATTTTAGAAGAACTAGCCGATTAGAGAGAGAATCATGAATTACTCCAAGACAATTAATGGAGAAATGCGGCAAGAGCAATCAAATACATGTTTGGTTATGGCTTATTTCCTTGGTCTTAAAAGAGAGTAACGAGGACCTGAGTCTCCTCCCTCACAATAGCCCCAAGCTCCCCCAATCAGCACTGAGACTCTGAGAAGCAGAAAACTGAGAGTCCTCACCAGATGTCCCAGGCCACCGCCGGAGAGAGTCACTCTTAGAGCACCATTCCAGCCACATGTCTTTGGGAGGGCCTCCCGCAATGAGAGTTGGAGTGCAACCCCCCATCCCCAACTCTACAGGCACAGACAGGTCCTGGTGGTGAAAGGAAAGCAGGGGAAAAGGACAAAGATGCAAGAGAAGACGAGAAAGGAGGGAGAGACAGGAAAAGGGAAAACAAAAAGGAGAAACCCCAGTGTCCCCAGTGATTCTAAGGGACAAAGTCCTAGGTCAGAAATCAAATGCTGCCCACACAATCTAGTGTTTTCCTTTCCTAAAAATCAGCCGGCACCTGATGGATCAGACTGAAGAGGTTCCAAACCTCTCTGAGGCTCTTACCTTCTATACAGGGACGTCTGTTTTTGAGCAAAACCACTACAAGAAAAGGAGAAAACTCCGAAGAGGGTCCTCCTTGCGCTCACGAACGTGAAAGGGAATGCTCTCTCAGTCCTCCAGGAGAGACCTCGAGAAGGAGACGTGCTGAAGCAAAGCCACAGGGATCTCCGAGGTGGCCCCTGTCCTGCACCCCTGTCCTGCCTGGCTGATGTCAAGAACTCTCTATGAGGTCATCGCCTCCCCACCACCTTTGTCCAATAAGCTGAGGTCCTGCCAAAGGACCTTGTGATGTCACTGCCACACCCACTCCTCCCTTGCAGTGCTGATGTCTTGCCCTTGTCCAGCCACACTGGATGTTTCAGCCGCTTCCCCTGGATCACCCCACACAATGAGCGTTCATTGTGGGCTCAAGTCGAACAAAGTAAAACATCAGAGGCTTCTCCCCGTGCTATGCTCAATTTTTCATAAATTAGCAGACTTTATGGACAGAAGAGACAATTAGAGCATGTCATCTGACCCCCTGCCTATCACATGCTTTCTGGAGAGCATAGGAGCTAGTTTTTGACTACACATGTTCCAGAAAGGCATCTCGTCTTCATTAGAAGACATCAAGAGGTGGGGAATTCCCACCACTTCCCTTTCTAGTTTCTTCCTTTGGTGATTCATCCTCACGGTTGAATATGTGTGCCCTCTTTCTAATATGAATTGGTCTCTTTTGAGTTTCCAGCCACTGGGTCTTGTTATTCTTTTCTCTGCTAGATTAATGAGCCCTTTCATACCCGATCTTTTCTCTCCATGAAGTCACTTCAACACTTCAATGACGTCACCTCCCGATCTTTTTTATCATCTAAACAGGCTGAGCTCTTTCAATAGCTCACTTGCAGGCATTTTTCTCCAGCCCTCAAAACGTTTCATTGCTTTTTGCTGCCCCATCTCCAATATTTCCAAATCTTTTTTCAAAGGTGGACGCCAAAACTGGATGCAGGATTCCATGATCAGTCTTCCTCATGGTGTGTCACCCATAACTATTTCACATTTGGGGACAATGTATACCTTCAAACCAGCGGCACTGCTTTGGGTACCCGCATGGCCTCACAGTATGCCCATATTTTTATGGCTGACTTAGAATAACGCTACCTCAGCTCTCGTCCCCTAATGCCCCTACTCTGCTTGTGCTACATTGATGACACCTTCATCATCTGGACCCATGGAAAAGAAGCCCTTGAGGAATTCCACCATAATTTCAACAATTTCCATCCCACCATCATCCTTAGCCTGGACCAGTCCACACAAGAGATCCACTTCCTGGACACTACGGTGCTAATAAGCAATGGTCACATAAACACCACCCTATACTGGAAACCTATTGACCGCTATACTTACCTACATGCCTCCAGCTTCCATCCAGGACACACCACACGATCCATTGTCTACAGCCAAACTCTACGATACAACCGCATTTGCTCCAACCCCTCAGGCAGAGACAAATATCTACAAGATCTCTACCAAGCATTCTTACAACCACAATACACACCTGCTGAAGTGAAGAAACAGACTGACAGAGCCAAAAGAGTACCCAGAAGTTACCTACTACAGGACAGGCCCAACAAAGAAAATAACAAAATGCCACTAGCCATCACCTTCAGCCCCCAACTAAAACCTCTCCAACGCATCATCAAGGATATACAACCTATCCTGAAGGACACCCCATCACTCTCACAGATCTGGGGAGACAGGCCAGTCCTTGCGTACAGACAGCCCCCCAACCTGAAGCAAATACTCACCAGCAACCACACACCACACAACAGAACCACTAACCCAGGATCCTATCCTTGCAACAAAGCCCGTTGCCAACTGTGTCCACATATCTATTCAGGGGACACTATCACAGGGCCTAATCACATCAGCCACACTATCAGAGGCTCGTTCACCTGCACATCTACCAATGTGATATATGCCATCATGTGCCAGCAATGCCCCTCTGCCATGTACATTGGCCAAACTGGACAGTCTCTACGTAAAAGAATAAATGGACACAAATCAGACGTCAAGTATTATAACATCAAAAAGCAGTCGGAGAACACTTCAATCTCTCTGGTCACTCGAACTCAGACCTAAAAGTGGCAATTCTTCAACAACAATAAACTTCAGAAACAGACTCCAAGGAGAGACTGCTGAATTGGAATTAATTTGCAAACTGGAGACAATTAATTTTGGCTTGAATAAAGACTGGGAGTGGATGTGTCATTGCACAAAGTAAATCTATTTCCCCTTATTTCCCCCCCTACTGTTCTTGTCAACTGCTGGAAATGGCCCACCTTGATTATCACTACAAAAGTTTTTCTTCACCCCTCGCCCCCTCCCCCCCCCAGCCCCCGCTCTCCTGCTGGTAATAGCTCACCTTTCCTGATCACTCTTGTTACAGTCTGTATGGTAACACCCATTTTTTCATGTTCTCTATGTATATAAAATCTCCACACTGTATTTTCCACTGCAGGCATCCGATGAAGTGAGCTGTAGCTCATGAAAGCTTACGCTCAAATAAATTTGTTAGTCTCTAAGGTGCCACAAGTCCTCCTTTTCTTTTTGCAGATACAGACTAACACGGCTGCTACTCTTCCATGCCTCCACCCACTTTAACCCAAAACAAACTCAGGTTTTGGGTCAAAGGGGGTAGAGGCATGGAAGAGAGTATATAGTGACTAAAAAATTGATTTTAAAAGTGTCAGAACAATATTGTGAAAACAGGAAATTCCTATAGTCTTGACAATCTTTCACGAAAAACCCTTGCATTCCAAAAATAGTCACTTTTCTACAGACAATCCTTCCTTTGGAAAAAGATTTTCAACCGTGTCTAGAAATCGCTCCCAGGTCAGTGTCTCTCTGAGTGTGGGGTGCACTCGTTTGCCCTCCCCTTCCCCTGGGGATGTGTATGAAGCACTAGTTAGAGGGGTACAGAGGAGGTATAAATAAAGATGATTAGGTCTTGATGAATACACATGTGGAGGGTGTTGGGGGAGAGAGATATGACTGATTGTATTGCCCTGAAGCAGTGCACAGCTTCCAAAGATTTGGTGAATGCTTCTCTGGGGGTCTGATTCTGCAAACCAACTTCCAGGAGCATCAGATGTGCATCTGACAAGGCCCTGCTCCCTCCTCATGTCCAGGCCACCTGGCCAGTGGCTTGGCATGAGCAACTCTAAGGCTGGACTGCCATTTTCCTACCCCTGCCTCTATGTGCATTGTGAGCAGCTGCACTGCAGCACATCCAAGTGGCTAAAGAACAATCAACAGGCTTCACTCTTCTTCACTCTCTCATGTCTGTACTCGCGTGACCAAAGTTGCAATATTACAACAGAAAAACTTCAGAAACAGACTCCAACGAGAGACTGCTGAATTGGAATTCATTTGCAAATTGGATACAATTAACTTAGGCTTGAATAGAGACTGGAAGTGGTTGAGTCATTATACAAGGTAACCTATTTCCCCTTGTTTATTCCTCTAAACCTCCCCCCCCCCCCGGTTCCTCAGACATTCTTGTTAAACCCTGGATTTGTGCTGGAAATGGCCCACCTTGATTATCATACACAGTGTAAGGAGAGTGATCACTTTAGATAAGCTATTACCAGCAGGAGAGTGGGGTGGGGGGAGAGAAAAGCTTTTGAAGTGATAAACACCCATTTTTTCATGATCTGTGTGTATAAAAACATCCTCACTGTATTTTCCACTTTATGCATCCGATGAAGTGAGCTGTAGCTCACGAAAGCTTATGCTCAAATAAATTGGTTAGTCTCTAAGGTGCCACAAGTCCTCCTTTTCTTTTTGCGAATACGGACGAACACGGCTGCTACTCTGAAACCTGACTACACAGAGTGCTGTCAGTTGCACAACGATAAAATGGAGAAATGTTGTGTGTGTTTAACCTCTTTCAATCAGTGGGCTCTTAAATGTTGCAAATCATTTCTAGCTCAACCAGAAGTTTGGGTCTTGAGGTAGGAGTCTCCCAGGCATTGTCTTCACTGCAAAAGTGTGTTTACATGGAAATAGCTATCTTGATGTAAAATCCGAGTGGAGACAAGGCACAGGTGGCTTTAACCTCTGTGTCACTTGTCCAGGTAAATTCCAGGCTGAGTGAATAGCATTCCTGGACTAGCTACACCAAGGTAAAAGACACCTCTCCCTCACCTCTACTAGTACTTTACATTGAGTTCGCCAGCTGAGTGTAAACACATACTTTTTGAGCTGGGAGGCTGATTTTTTTTGTTTGTTTTGCTGCTTTTTGGTGGTGCGGGGGGAGGGCACTGAAGCCATAATAGTGACATTCTCTAGCCTGTGTTATTTGTATTACTGTAGCACATAGGAGCCCCAGTCATGGATCAGGACCCGATTGTGCTAGGTGCTGTACAAAACAGTACAAAAGACAGTCCCTGCCCCAAAGAGTTGACAATCTAAGTATAAGACAAGAGACAGATGGAGACAGACAGACAGGGGAGTGCAAGGAAATAATGAGACTGTATTGGTCGGTATGATAGGCAGTGATCTCAGCACCCCAGGAGACAGGCTGTTGAATTTTTGGTAGACACCAGGGCAAAGAAGAGCTTTGATTTGGGAATTGGAGATGGATAATGAGGTAGGTTTGCGAATGTTTAAGGGGCTCTCCTCCCAAGCATGTAGGGCATGTAGCAGAAAGCATGAAGGTGGTTGTCTGAAAATTTAACAAGTAGGTGTTGCTGGCAGCATGGACCGATTGGAGGTGGGAGTCAACACCTTGGTACGGTGAATGAGAGATGTCCGGTTGGGAGAGGACAGTATGTGAAGGGCCTTGAAAGCGAAGACAAGCAACTTCTGTTTGATGCAATAGAGAAGGGGGAGCCGGGTTAAATGGAGGCGGGACTGAGGGCGGGGCGCACGTGGATCGGCCGCTGTTGTGATGACATCGGGCACTGGCGTCTCAGCTGTTCTCTTAGGTCGCGCTGTGGCTGTGAACTCACCCGGCGGGATCCGGCTGTGAGCCGGCCTGGCTGGTGCGCGGGACCTCAGCTCCTTCCCCCCGGCTGCGGCGCTGGGCGCTCTTCCCGCAGGGTGAGACGCTCCCAGTCCCAGGGGTCCCTGCCCGGGCCACCCGGGGCGTGGGTGGGTGGGTGGGTGGGTGGGGGTGCTGCTCGCTGCTCCGCGGTGACTCGCTCGCTGCGCGGCGGGTTTTGCGGGCTGGTTACAGCCGCAGGTGGGCTGGGGCAAGGGGGCACCGCGGGCCCGAATGGGAGCCGGGGCTCGGGCGGGGGCTGGGGACCGCATGGGGAAGGCAGCGCGGTGGCGGGGGCCGGTTCTTCGCCAAAGGGCGGGGATTCTGGGCCAAAGGGGGGCGATTCGGGGGGCGGACCCCGGGCCGAAGGGCGGGGGGGCGGGGTTCACATGTGGCACCAGGAAAGGGATGAACAAAATACCTGAAAGGAGGATAGGTGTGTTACTGCCTCAGTTTCCATAGATCCAGGTTTTTTAGGTCTACTTCTGAGTCCTCAGCTTGCCTAATCCCTATGGTATATCACAGCCCCAGTGCATGAAATGCAGCCACCTCTGGGTTGGGGCAGCTGGTAATAGTCATGCAGCAAGGTTGCCCAGGGATTGCTTGCCAAGTACTGAAATATAACTGCCTCTGGGGTTGGGTGCAGCAGCTGGTTGACAGCCATATAGTAACAATGCGCAGCGATCGCTCGTCCAGTGCCGAAACGCAGCCATCTCTGGGGTGGGACTCATCAAATGTTTAAATGTATATCAACGTTTTTGCAAAAAATTTAGTTGCATTTTTTCACGTAGAACAAACTCAGGTTTTGGGTCAAAGGGGGTGGAGGCATGGAAGAGAGTGATTTTAAAAGTGTCAGAACAATACTGTGAAACCAGGAAATTCCTACAGTCTTGACAATCTTTCCTGAAAAACCCTTGCATTCCAAAAATAGTCACTTTTCTACAGACAATCCTTCCTTTGGAAAAGATTTTCAACCGTGTCGAGAAATCACTCCCAGGTCAGTGTCTCTGAGTGTGGGGTGCACTCGTTTGCCCTCCCCTTCCCCTGGGGATGTGTATGAAGCACTCGTTAGAGGGGTACAGAGGAGGTATAAATAAAGATGATTAGGTCTTGATGAATACACATGTGGAGGGTGTTGGGGGAGAGAGATATGACTGATTGTATTGTCCTGAAGCAGTGCACAGCTTCCAAAGATTTGATGAATGCTTCTCTGGGGGAAGCAGTGAAACTGACTACACAGAGTGCTGTCAAAAGAAAAGGAGGGCTTGTGGCACCTTATAGACTAACCAATTTATCTGAGCATAAGATTTCGTGAGCTACAGCTCACTTCATCGGATGCATTCAGTTGCAAATACAGTGGGGAGATTTATATACACACAGAACATGAAACAATGGGTGTTCCCATACACACTGTAAGGAAAGTGATCACTTAAGATGAGCTATTACCAGAAAAAAAAGCGGGGGGGGGAGAAAACCTTTTGTAGTGATAATCAAAGTGAGCCATTTTCAGCAGTTAACAAGAACATCTGAGGAACAGTGGGGGGGGGGGAGAATAAACATGGGGAAATAGTTTCACTTTGTGTAATGACACACCCACGCCCAGTCTTTATTCAAGCCTAAATTAATTGTATCCAGTTTGCAAATTAATTCCAATTCAGCAGTCTCTCCTTGGAGTCTGTTTCTGAAGTTTTTTGTTGTTGAAGAATTGCCACTTTTAGGTCTGAGTTCGAGTGACCAGAGAGATTGAAGTGTTCTCTGACTGCTTTTTGAATGTTATAATTCTTGACGTCTGATTTGTGTCCATTTATTCTTTTACGTAGAGACTGTCCAGTTTGGCCAATGTACATGGCAGAGGGGCATTGCTTGCACATGATGGCATATATCACATTGGTAGATGTGCAGGTGAATGAGCCTCTGATAGTGTGGCTGATGTGATTAGGCCCTATGATGGTGTCCCCTGAATAGATATGTGGACACAGTTGGCAACGGGCTTTGTTGCAAGGATAGGATCCTGGGTTAGTGGTTCTGTTGTGTGGTGTGTGGTTGCTGGTGAGTATTTGCTTCAGGTTGGGGGGCTGTCTGTACGCAAGGACTGGCCTGTCTCCCAAGATCTGTGAAAACGATGGGTCATCCTTCAGGATAGGTTGTAGATCCTTGATGATGCGTTGGAGAGGTTTTAGTTGGGGGCTGAAGGTGATGGCGTCCAGGATTCCCAGGATTATGGATTTTCGGTAGCAGATAGAATACCCCTGGTCGGGGCTCTAGGGGTGTGTCAGTGTAGATTTGTTCCTGTGCTTCTTTAGGGAGTTTCTTGAGCAGATGGTGTAGTTTCTTTTGGTAACCCTCAGTGGGGTCAGAGGGTAATGGCCTGTAGAATGTGATGTCAGAGATTTGTCTAGCAGCCTCTCGTTCATATTCTGACCTATTCATGATGACGACAGCACCTCCTTTGTCAGCCTTTTTGATTATGTCAGAGTTGTTCCTGAGGCTGCGGATGGCGTTGTGTTCGGTACGGCTGAGGTTGTGGAGCAAGTGATGCTGCTTTTCCACAATTTCAGCCCATGCGTGTCGGCGGAAGCACTCTATGTAGAAGTCCAGTCTGTTGTTTCGACCTGCAGGAGGAGTCCACCCAGAATCCTTCTTTTTGTAGTGTTGGTAGGAAGCTTTCTATGGGTTAGTGTGTGGTAAGAATTCCCTGGGAATGGTGGGTAGAGCTAGACATTAACTAGGGTGTCTTGATAACTTTTTCCCTTAATTTTGAAATGCAACTTTTCTCCTTTGTTCTCACTGGACTGAGCCTATTTTCTTGGAAAAAAACAATGTGGCCAGATGCCGCTGCCCCATTCTGGGAGTGTGAGGTGCCCATTTCCCACCTAAGCCCCCAAGTGAGCCATGGACCGGGGAAGATTGGCATTCAGCTGCCGATCTTGCATGTGAGGCCTGATCCTCCCAGCATGGCTACCAGATTGGGTCCCATTCAAACAGCTGTCCAATGAAAGAGGTGGTGGTGCCCACCTTATAACTTCTAGCCCAGTGGTTAAAGCCCTGAGCTGGAATATGGGGAACCCAAGTTCAGTCCCACCTCCCTACCAGGAAGTATTTGAACTGTGTGTCTCCCACCACTCAGATGGGCATGTTAATCACTGTGACGGGGTCCCCAGACTATGGGACTGCTGAGCCCTCTGTCCCACCAACCTGAGCTTCCCCTCACACCGTGATGCTGATGAGAAGCTACAAACCTCTAGCAGGTGCTGCCCTTACTCTGCCATCCACCGGCAGGGACTCACCCAACCGAGTTACACGAATGCTTTTGCGAGCAACTCATGAACCAACAATAGAGAGGCTCCAGCTGATTCCTCCAGTTCCTCAGCCTTGCACCGCAGAACTTTACCATCTTGCACAGAAGCCTGGCCAGTGTCAGTTCATTTCACCCAGTCCGTCCCCCCTTGATGTGGAGAGGACATACACTAGCCTTTGTAAACTGACCTGAGATTTCCCAAGCACTTCAACCAAAACACACTGTTTTAGGTAAAATATAAAAGAGATTTATTAGCTACAGAAAGATTATTTTAAGGGATTATAAGTAGCAAGTGTACAGATCAAAGTTGGTTTCTCAAGAAATAAAAATAAATTTGCAGTCTGAGTTCTACAAACTAAATAGGATTTCAGTCAAGCAGTGTCTCACCCTGACAGATGGTACAAGCAGGCTACCGATCCTCACTACACAGGCTGGAATTGCTGTCCAGCCCGGGACCCTCTTCCCCCATTCAAAGTCTTTGCTCTTCAAATGTTCCTCCAGGTGTCAAGTTGTTTGGGGGATGTGGGGGTGGGGGGGAAGGAAGAAAAGCCAAGTATTAGGATCCTTCAGCCTCTCCTGTTATAGGTGTTCCACTTGGGATAAATAATGAGAGTGATGGGAACAGAGGGGTTGGATCCGGGGTCTCCCCCTGCTCAGGTGGGTGCCCCAACCATTGGACTACAGAGACATTCTCTTTCTCTCTCTGTCCCAGGGACTGTTCCATGGTAGATAAACACTTAAATGGATACTGGCCAGAAAGTGAGAATGACTCTGGGGTCCTGTGGTCAGGGAGCCCATCTGAGGGGCGGGAGCTCCTGGGGCCAGTCCCCCAGCTCCAGTCGCTCCTTCATTATTTACCCACCGTGAGCCAGCTGCCATAGGGGAGACTGAAGAATCCCACCTTCAGTCTGTACCATAGCTCAGTGGTTACAGCACCCACCTAGAAACTGAGTAACCCCAGTTTAAATCCTTTCTCCTCCTGTAGCAAAGATGGGGGCATTGAACCTGGGTCTCCCACGTCCCAGGCAAGTGTGCTGTCACTGGCTTATAGTTATGAGGTGGCCAGCAGCACCAAAACACCCCCCCTCCCGCCCTCCACCCACAAGTTGTGTGCAGCGCAGCAGGGGCCTAACTCGTTCCCAGAAGAAATGCCTCAGGCGGTGGGTTCCCATTCGTGGATTGCTAAGCAGAGACGGGGGCCCCCCAGCAATGCAGACTTAGGCACTTATCTTTGTGAGAGGGGCGGGGCTTAGGACACAACCCTGTTGTTCGCATCTCCCATTGGCTAGTTTAGATGGCTCCCCACCGAGCATGCCGGCTCTTGTGGATGGCATTGTAAGGTATCTGTCTGTCTCCGTTCATTGTATAGGGAGACTAGGTGCCTAAGTCAGGCTTTGTGGGTCATAGTGTTGTTCTTGTGATGTTCTAGGCACCTAAAGATGACGTGCAGTGACGCCCAGAGTTGCAACATCTAAGTCCCTTCATGGATGCCACCCCTAGTCATTGAAATTAGAAGCTCACAGAAAACAAAGTCACAGCCCTGGCCAAGAGTGGGGTGTCTCCCTTTAGATCCCATCTTTGTGCTGCGGGGAAGGAGGTGGGAGGAGGTTCCAGGGGACATAGAATTAAGAGGCCATCGGACTGGGTGGACAGGATGATGCCAAGATCATAGATGCTTGGGTGTGTGAGGCTAGACAGGCTGATTTCAGGGTCCCCACTGGGATATACCCCCCGTCTCTCAGGGACACAGTTTGAGCTGGCTTTCCATCCCCAGCCAGAGCCAAGGGCGGATTCTCTCCCCAGGGACGGAGCCCGGCGGGAAAGTGAAGATCGGGGCCTCATCTCCAGCATTGATAAATGTCACCTGCCCCTGTTCACAGTCCAGACAAACCCGGATCCTGCTGGGGGCCCGGCTCAGGTCTAGGGGGGTCATAGGGGAGGTGAGAGCCTGGTACTGGCCCTGCCTCTGATCCACAGCCCAGATCCCCTCCTCAGGGCTAAGGCTGATCCCTCCCTTCCTCCTCACAGACTCTCTGGCCACCCCCACGGCCCAGAGTAGCCCCACCCCCACCTCTACCTCCCAGTAATGTCTCCCTGAGGTGAACCCCTCACAGCCCAGCACACAGCGCTCAATGTCAAATCTCTCAGGATTCTTGTGGTGGGGCAGATCCTGCCATGTGTCTGCCCATCTCACACTTTTCCGATCCTTAGACAGGACAAGTTGTGGATGAGCCGTGTCTGGATCCAGCGTCACATTTGCTAGGGGGAGAGAGAATCAGAGCGTTAGGGGCACAGCTCCGCCCTGCGGGAGTGTCTCATCATATCAGTGACAGAATCTGTCCCCGCTGGAGTGTGAACCAGGAAATCTCCTTCCTCCAGGATTTACCCAGCTCTGAATGGGGAGCAGCTCTGAGATCTCAGCATTCACTCCTGAGTTTCACTCCCCAGTCAGAGACAGGTCAGTGACAGAGCATAAAGATTTACTGACCCAGTCCTGAGATAGAATCTTTCCCCTCGTGCACCCATCTATCCCCAGAGTGGGGATTAGAGACCCTGGAATCACAGGGAAGCCCTAGGAGATTTCCCCTCACATCATTCACATGGTCACAACTATCTTTTCTCTGATGTACCCTCCCTCCCTTGTATGTAAAGTCCTGGAGCTTGGACGTCTCTTGTTGACACCAGCCTGACGCCTGCTCCATCCTGCCACAGGTCGGAGATCTGTCGATAGTGACATGATTCCATAGATTCCCTAATTAAAACTCTGTAACTAGTCATCAGGGCCAGACAAAGAGAATTATCATTCTAGATTTTATTTCTAACAGAGAGATTTTTATTTATGAGCAAGGCGCTTCTACAAGAGAAGAGAGTTGGGGTGGAGGGGCTGATATAAATGAATGAATGGAGAACGTGGATGAGATGGTTAAAAACAGCAGAAAGTTGGGATCTGATGGAGAGAACAGAAAGGGGAGATCACTATGAATGGAGAAAAGAAGCACAAGCTGAACACTGATCACAGGGACTCCTTGGTTTGAACTCGTGTGTCTGGTCAGGGCTCTTGTTCCTCTACCTGACACTAGGGCGGGGATCCTAAGAAACAGTAAGTGCTCAGGTTTCAGAGTAGCAGCCGTGTTAGTCTGTATCCGTAAAAAGAAAAGGAGGACTTGTGGCACCTTAGAGACTAACAAATTTATTAGAGCATAAGCTTTTGTGAGCTAGAGCTCCGATGCATCCGATGAAGTGAGCTGTAGCTCACAAAAGCTTATGCTCTAATAAATTTGTTCATCTCTAAGGTGCCACAAGTCCTCCTTTTCTTTTTAGTAAGTGCTCAGTCACTTGGAGCAGGGACGTTTCCAGAGTTATGGGAGCAATGTGAAAGCAGGACATGTGAGGATGGTCCATTCCTCTCCCTCCTTTGAACCTCAGCAACCTCCCTTCTTCCACCTGGGAAATATTATAGTTTTCTCCTTGTTTATTTGCACAGCGAAAGGGAGCAGGATCCCTCATTGACTAAATATGATTTTTAATTACCTGCATCACCCAGGGATCTCCTCCACTCTGGAAGCAAACACATAGATAGGGATGAGAATTAAGCCAGACAAATGCAGTATCAATAGGATTCATTATCATAGAAAAGGCTCTATCAGTGACAGACATGAATAATAATAAAAAAAAACACCCTTACCTAGCTCTGTTCGAAGTTTACCTAAATAATAAACAAAAAAAAAATGCCACACTCAAGACACATGTACAGTACTGGCTTCCTACCCGTTACCGACGTAACAAGTTATGCAATTAGTATTGGTTGTGTCGCTTATGATTTTCAAGTTGACATTGTCACAGTCATTGAAAAATCTTTCATAACGTAACATTGGTTCTGCCAGGAGAAAAACTGAACTTACTGATAGTGTTGAGATGTTTCCCTAAAAAAAGAAAACATAAGTACAATTATTAAGAGACATTTTCAGTGACTCCAGATTTCAAAGGATCTTTTCATTATGAGTCCTCAAGTAATAATAATGTTGCCCCTCCACCAAGCTGTTGCAGCTCTCCAGGGACTTGCATGTTGGGTTCCCAGTGGAAGAGAAATCAGTGACACAGGGTCTGGGTACCTTCTTAGTGTAATTTGATTATTTACATACATAGACCTGACCTAGAACACAGATGGTCACAAACAGCACACAGGCAATCAAAAACCCCATAAGGCAGGGATTTTCATAGGAGCCGAGAGGAGTAAAGAGCCAAAGCATATTGAATTCCAATGGGAGTTGGGAACCTAACTACCTCAGGCCCCACGGAAAATCTAGTTAAACTAGTGCAAACCTAGTTTTAGGCTTATCTTAAGATGAATAGGAACAGTTTTAAACTAAACTGAAGTAAGGTCTTCTTAAATTCATATGTGTCCACATAGGAGCTTGCTCTGGCTTAAAAAAAATCCATTTAAATTCACATCTTAAGCTGGTGTAACTTTCTCATGTAGAAAAGTCTAAACTGTCTGTTCTAAGGAGAAATCTCATTCTGATTACACAGCATTTTCCCCTTTGGAGCTTTACCTTTTAATTTGAACAGAAAAAGAGTAAGGCCGACGAACACCAACAAAATCACCAAAGTCACACTCCAACCCACCATCCAGGGAGATGCTCTTGGGAAAAAAGAATCTGAAACACAAAGCCCACCATTAGTTTGAAAACAGTAATAACCAAAAGTACACTTTTATTGTAGGAAAATGCGTCACATCAGGATTTGCGTCAAATATGTGTGGAAAAATTTGCTCCCTACAATATAAAAACTGGCAGAAACCAATTTTAAAAAGAGGTTCTGGTCACACTCTTTTGGTAGTACTGAATGATGTATTAAATACTAAATACCACCCTACACCTCATCCCCTCCTCTCTCTCTCTCTCTCTAGGTGGAGCTAGTCACATCACTTGTTGTTAAACACATTTCCCATTATAGGGTCTTCTTTTCCTTTGCTCATTACTTTGCCGAACTTTACCATTTGGGGAGAAAATTTTCATGCTGGGTGTCTGCCTCAGGCTGAACTTTTCTTTTTGAAAAGTTTCAGCCAAAATGGTTCCACTATTTCTGAGAATGGGGTTAGGGAACAACACATTGTTCTGATCCTTAAAAAAAGAAAAATCAGTGTGTGTGCACACATGGGTATGTGTGTGAATAATTATCTATATAATTAGTAGTGGGCTTGTTTATATTTTAATTCTGCTTCCCTTACACATGTTCTTAATTTTGTTGACTAACCGGGGCTTCTGACCCCATCACCCAACCCAGGAGCCAATTCAGGGAAAAGTGATTCCTTCTTTTTATGAAATTACTACTACAGTTAAAACATGTAGGAAGAGAAATCATAATTACTCATCAAATTTCCCAACAGAAAACTTACACGTAAGTAAAATTTAAACTTTTGTAACACCGGGGAATTTCAGAGTAAAAGAAAATCTGAGGCTTTACGAGTGGAAATCAATAATTAAGGGAGAGCAGATAAATATCCAAATACTCTTCACTTCAGCACAGGAATTCCTGGCATAGGAACTGATCCACTAAATGGGGGCATAGGAACTGATCCAAATCTTATTGATGTCTTTAACGGGCTTTGGATCACGCCCACAGGGTTTTGTTGTTATGGCAACCCCTTTCCCTGTGAAGTTTGCTAAAGGGTGAGAAATCAAACTTCATATTAAAACGTGGACCTTTTAGTGAGTGACACACTCAAATGATTGTTCCCGGGGCTCCAGACTTTCATGGCCCTGCCTTGCTTCTGACCTGCCATGAGCAGAGACTCAACAAATCTCCTCTGTGTTGAAGAGATCACAGCATATCACTTCTCCCTCTGCATATTCACTGGGGCAAGAAGCCTAGTCCTTGATCCATCAATCCACTAGGAAGCAGAAAGTCCAACCAATCAGTAGGGCCCCCAATATATCTTACCACTGCCCTGTGGTGACTGGATGAGAATGAAAATCTAATGTGACTTTAAATATCCATTTCATGTAATATGGGACTACAAACACTAATCATCCTGTTCGAATCACAATAACATACATATATAGTGTTACTGCAGGGCACTTCCATTCATTAACATGTTTGGATTTCTTTTACATTTAAGCTTAACCCTGAATCTACTGGGTTTAAAATGCTTGTTTTGGGGAGAACTACAATATCCCTGGAATTACAGGGATTCCACTTGGGATAAATATTTTTTACCCTAAAAGTGTGCTCTCCACCTAAACTTTATCTTAACGTAGCTTTTTGTGAGGGAGTATTTTAACTTGTGTATTATTTAACCATCTGATTTCTTCCTGTTGGATATTACAGCGTGGGGTTTTGGTGGTCACTGACCTGATATATAAAATGTTATTGATTCTTTTTCTCGGTTCAGGTGGGTGTTCCTTATGGCACAGGACAAATTCTTGTTTGAATTTTCTGTTATAACGATAGAATTTTTTATTTCAAAGAGACCATGTTGCTCTTCAGATTTGGTTTCAGTTGATGAAGATAAAGGCTGCCCTTTGAGATTTCTCCACAGCGCCTCGGGCTCTGGGTACCATCCGGCCGACTGACACACCACTTGGATCCCTCCATCCTGGTGACCCTCAACAGAGATGCGAGGTGCAGAGCCTGAAGCTAAAATGAATCCATGTTAAATCAGATAAATATACAGCCCAGCATATAAAAGTTTACATTTTCAACAAAAGGATTGAATACACTTTCTTTATGGCTGATATTCATGGAAACATGTCTTCAACGGGACTTGAGCACTTGTTAAACCTTTGCTTAACTGTGCTGCAGTCCTGGGGTCTCCGAGGTGGAAGCGAAAGCCTTACAGAATGTTGGAGCGTGTTATCAGCAGTGTTGTCGGTGATGTGAAGGGAGCAAGGAATTCAAGAGATTTTCCCTTTGAGTTCTGATTTTATAATGTTGGAGGCATATTTGTTATGCTTATGACCTCTGGGTGGCCAATGTGAGGTAGCTATTTGCTCTGAGACGCCTTAATGGTGCTCCGGGGAGTTGTGGCGTACGTGAAGGAGTTTCTCAAGATGGCAGCTCGGTTAGTTGTCACTGTGAACATGTACCAGAATAAAAGATCCCCTTTTTTAGTTCTAATCTCTTTTGGGTCTCCATGTCCACTGAAGACAGGAGAAGGAATGGGCTTAATCTGCAGCAAGGGAGATTGAGGTTCGATATTAGGAAAAGCCTTCTAACTGGAAGGATAGTTAAACTCCAGAACAGACTTCCAAGGTCGACTGTTGAATCTCCGTCATTGGAGGGGTTTTTTAGACCAGGCTGGACAAACCCCTGTCAGGGACGGTCTAGAGTTACTTGGTCCTGTGTCAGCATAAGGGGGCTGGACTTGAGGACTTCTCAAGACCCCTTCCAGCCCTACAAAGGCGATGAGGATAAAATGAAAACAACAGGCACCAAGTTCTACACATTGCGTGAGTAAGTGAAAACCTCTTTTTTTTAATTGTAAAGAAAAAATGGCTGCATGTGGAAAAAATGAAAGAGCATAATGTATTCCAGGAGGACTGGATTCAGTACTCAGAGACAGACTCTCTCTGTACTTCATCACAAATGATACAGATGATGATAACAAGAAACACGCCATTTTATTGAGCGTTTGTGGAGCAAAGACCTATAAACAAATCCTTTCGAGGCCTTTTAAATTATTATGGTAATTTTTTTCCCAACTTGACATCTATATTGGCTCCATTACACAAACTGTTATAGAATGGAAGAAATTCCAGTGGGGTCAAAAAATAGCTTTTGCAGAAGCAAGGAAATTACTAAAGTCATAAGACTGGCCATACTGGATCAGACCAATAGTCCATTTAGTTCAGTAAGCTGTCTTCCAACAGTGGCCAGTGCCAGGTGCTTCAGAGAGAATGCACAGAATAGGTGATCATCAAGTGATAAATCCCCTGTCACCCATTCCCAGATTCTGGCAAACAGAGGCTAGGAACACTTCAGAGCATGGTTTTACATCCCTGCCCATCCAGGCTAATAGCCATTGATGGACCGATCCTCCATGAACTCATCTACTTCTTTTCTGAACCCTGTTATAGTCTTGGCCTTTACAACATCCTCTGGCAAAGAGTTCCACGGGTTGACTGTGTGTTGTGTGAAGAAATATTTCCTTTTGTTTGTTTTAAACTGCTGCCTATTAATTTCATTTGGTGACCCCTAGTTCTTGTGTTATGAGAAGGAGTAAATAACTCTCCCTTATTTACTTTCTCCACACCTGTCATGATTATATAGACCTCTATCATATCTCCCCTTAGTCGTCTCTTTTCCAAGCTGAAAAGTCCCAGTCTTATTAATCTCTCCTCATACAGAAGCCGTTCCATACCCCTAATCATTTTGGTTGCCCTTTTCTGAATCTTTTCCAAGTCCAATGTATCTTTTTTGAGATGGGGTAACCACATCTGCATGCAGTATTCAAGATGTGGGCGTACCAGGGATTTATATACAGGCAATATGATATTTTCTGCCTTATTATCTTTCCCTTTCCTAATGATTCCCAACATTCTGTTAGGTTTTTTGACTGCTGCTGCACATCGAGTGAATATTTTCAGAGAACTATCCGCCATGACTCCAAGCTCTCTTTCTTGAGTGGTAACAGGTAATTTAGACCCCATCATTTTATATGTATAGTTAGGATTTAGTTCATTATGATAGTCAGAAAGGACTAGTATTGTCTGGTGACACGTCACCATACGAGGTGGGT
Organism: Lepidochelys kempii; assembly: GCF_965140285.1. Lineage (NCBI taxonomy): Eukaryota > Metazoa > Chordata > Testudines > Cheloniidae > Lepidochelys > Lepidochelys kempii. The sequence continues at coordinate 42,772,447 of NC_136393.1, read as the reverse complement.
GCGGTACTAGCCCACCAAATGCCAGCTGAATCTGAGCGTCCCATCAGTTATGTACCAAGGTCACCAGCTTCAGCAGAAAAAAAATACTATTCCCAACTAAAATGAGAAGGGCTAGCTGTGGTTTGTGGGGTAAAGAAGTTCCACTCTTACCTATATGCCAGGCATTTTTTTATACACTCAGACCATTAACCTCTGAAAGGTCTGTATGGTGAGAGCAAACCTGTACCCCAATGGCATCTGCCAGAATCCAGAGATGGACTCGCTTATCAGCTTATGACTATGAGTTTGAGTATAAACCTGGGAAAGCATTCACTAATGTGGATGCTCTGAGTAGATACTGAATAGCCTGGCCAAAGTACCTCAGCCTACAGAAACCCTCCTGCTTATTGCACTGCTGTTCACTTCTCTAGTTGATGCAGCGCAGATAAGAAAGACAGAGAGGGACTGTAGTGGGGTGGCTGCCCCACTCCTATGCTAGATGGGGCTTCAGCAGGCCAGAGAGGCTGCGCAGGTGGGCAGCCAATCAGAGAAGGCCAATCAGAGAACTTTAAAAGTTTTGCTTTCAGAGAGTCATAGATTGTAATGCCAGACAGGACCACTGTGATCATCTGATCTGACATTCTACCGAACACAGGCCATAGGGCTTCCATTAATTCATTCTGTTTGCCAGAAGCTGGGAATGGGCGACAGGAGATGGATCACTTGACGATTGCCTGTTCTGTTCATTCCCTCTGGGGGCCCCTGGCATTGGCCACTGTCGGAAGACAGGACACTGGGCTAGATGGACCTTTGGTCTGACCCAGTAGGGCAATTCTTGTGTTCTAACTGTTTAAGTCCATACGCTGGGATTCAGCTAGAGCACATTTGATAACCACAGGTACTGGAGCGGGGGCAGTGTGTCTTGATGCCAATGGAACCGTCACTAAACAAAGATTTTTTTTAAATTATTTTAATGCAATTGAGGTGAGGAAATGTGCTCTCTTCACTACTGTCCCAGCCGAGACCAATTGCAGATCAGCTGATACCTGCAGCAAAAAGTGGCATATTTTGGGAGCAAACTCATCTTTAGGCCTGCCAGAAGCCTGTTGTGGATTTTCAGAGTTTGTTCTGATAACGTTTAACAGCATAAGCAGAACTGCATATGTGTAGTAATCATGTTTGTGAGGAGAAAAAAAGATAAAAGTAACAAAGCAAAAAAAGAGTGGTTTGAAGTAACCCTAAACCTGTACTGACAGAGGAGGAGAGAACATGGAAATGGGAGACTAATTGTCAAGGCTAATTCCCACTCTGGCACTTCGAGTGCAGAGGGTGGGGGCCCGCAATGACTCTAAAAATTAATACTTGCCACTCCAGGCTTGTACTATTTCAAAGATTACAACATTTCTCTGACCTTGGATTGGTAGATGCTGCCACCACCCAAGTGCAGAACCCCTTTGAGAGCCCAGGAAGGCGCACTTGGGAATTCCTTCCTGTAGGGTACCCTTAAGCCCTTTCTCACACACACACCTGCCCCCGGGAACAGCTGAGAAAGAAAAAAATAAAAAATCAGGTGTTGCCATCAGCTAATTAAAAAAAGTGCACAAACCTCTTAAGACACAAAAATCCAATCCTGTTCTTAAAAAAGGTAAATTTTATTTTAGAAAAAGAGAAAACACATCTGGGAACTCAGGCTATTGCTAGATTTTAAAAGAGCAACTACAAGGATTAAGCACCAAGAATAGCTTTCTTGAGGTCCAGCTTAAAGGTTACAAGCAAAACAAAAGCACCTGGGGTTGGCACAGGGGAATCCACAAGCCATAAAGAAATAAAAGGGATAAACCTAATCACGTCTTCCTAGACATTTCCTGCTCTACTTACGTATCTGGGGTTTCAAATGAGTAGTTTCTAGGTATGATACTGATTTTCATGCCTGGCCCAAGCTTCTTACAGCATAGCTGCTGCCCTGTCCGCCTCTCCCTAGGAGAGCAACGACAGACAGACAAAAGGGGAGTCTCTTCTCCATATTAAAAAGTTCTAGCCTTCCCATTGGCTCTTTTGTCCAGCTGCCCATTCACTTCCTTTTACCTACGCATAGCAGTGAGACTCTTTAACCCTTTACAGGTAGAGCAATTAGAGAACAGCTACTAAAAGGGATTTTATAGCGATTGGCTGGCTGGGTGTCCATAAAAGGGAGCTACCGCCCTCCCCCACACCCCATTTATCACACTGATACATACATATAATATAACCAAGTTATAAATAAGCTTGGTTAATAAAGGGAGGTTGAAGCTGTATTGTCCATTGTTGGAGGTGACTGACGGGATCATCCCAATTAGCTTCCAGCCTGTGAATAATTGATTGCTACTTGCTGAGTGTTTTGCCTTAAAGATTTGTTAGACCCACCTGCTGAGTAAGTGAATCTCAATCCAACAACATGAACTGTTTAACTGAAAATGTTTTAGTATGAACAGATAAATTTAAGGATAATGGCATAGAAAAATCTTGCCTCTCTCTCTGGCCCAATGACTTTTCTACTATTTATAAATATTTAAATAGTCATTGGGCCAGAGAGAGAAAAAGAGACTGTAGTCCAGTGGTTGGGGTACAGCCATGGGAGGTGGGAAAACCCCAGTCCAGACCCCCTCTTCCAATGGTTTGTCCAGATTGGATAAATAATCAAAGATTAATTAGAGCAGGAGGACTAGCCCTTGGGTCTCCCACCTACCAGGTGGGTACCCTAACCACTGGACTACAGAGAGTCTCTCTCTCGCGCCTAATGACTATTTAATTTAATGATTACTTTGAGGATCTCAGGGGCACCTAAAATTTGGACTGAAGTGGGGAGTTAGGTGCCCAAGTGCTTTTTTGGGTCTGGGTCTAAGAGCCATCTAAAAAGAGACAGACACATGTTACTAACCTGCTACCTTCAATTCCAATACAGCTTCTTCATGAAAGACACCATCTTGAACAAAACAGCGGTACTGTCCTTCATCAGAAAGTCTGATATTGACAATTCCCAAGGCAACGTTCCCATCCACAATGCCAGCTTTCAAAAGCTCTGTCCTTCCATGATATTCTGGCATCTGCTGCCCATACTCATCCTTCCCATGCTGATACAGGTGCACAAACGAAGTGAACTCAGATCGGAACCATCTCACTTCCATGTTCTCAGCGCTCATCTTGGGGGACAAGTGACAGGGTAAAATAATGTCCTCACCCATGATGGCTGTGACAGGGTGATCAGGTCCAATCACTGTGAACCGGGCTGTAAAACGCACCAGGGCACAGAAAAGATAAAATAAATATATTAAATATTCTGTGCATCTATTGCAGTGCTCTGTCATTGAATAGGATGTGTCCTGAATTTATATATATGAATTTTACAACAAACAATGCATTTGGATAACCATAATTTGTATATCCATAATTTATATGAGTTTAAATCAGTGGTTCTTAACCTGGGGTGCACACACCCCCTGGGGGTGTGAGATGCCCTTTCTGGGGGTGCAAGACATGCCAGATTGTTTTAGAAGGTAAATCATCGAAAACACAAATTAGGCACAGGCACGTAAGTACAACTACTTTGTTTCATCACCTATGTATTTATTAACGATCACTGTAATATACAAACAGAAAATCTATTTTCAAGTTTTTAAGCTAATGGTAGTGAAATTATCTCGCTACAAAATACAGTGTACCGCCACGTTGGGGGGTGTTTCTTGACGCATGCACAGATGATGATGTGGCAGCTTTGTTTGAATTCAGTTAGCCGCTGTTAGCGCGCCGGTTACAGTTTACTTCCACAGCAAAACTCCAACATCTCTGGGTAGTACTTGTAGATTTGTGTGTGCCCACTGTACTATTTGTGGTGAGTAATAACATAAAACTACTTTACATATATTTAATATGCATTTAAAAGTGTATAGGCCCACCATCTCCATTTATATATTTTTTCATTTCAGTAACCCTTGCCATGTTGAAGAAACGCAAACGGAATGATGACTATGTTCGTTACGGGTTCACTTGTACAACAGAGAAGGATGGAAATCAACGACCGCAATGTGTACTGTGCGGCTCGTTATTTTCAAATGCCAATCTCAAACCATCAAAGCTGTCTGAACATTTCAACAAACAGCATGGTGGTGAAGCTGCTGGACATGACATTGACACCCCGAAGTCTACAAGGGCACGATTTGAACATAGCGGAACCTTGAGGACGTTTGGGTTTGTGTCACTTGAGAAGGCCTTGTTACAAGCATCCTATCAAGTGGCATATTTGCGTGCCAAGGAAAAGAAGCCCCCTACAGTAGCTGAGGAATTAGTGAAACGTTGTGCATCGGGAATGACAAAAATAGTATTGGGACGAGATGCACAAAAGAAGCTTCAGCAGGTGCCCTTGTCAAATGACGTGATCCGTTCTAGAATTCATGTGATGAGCCAGGATATCTTGCAGCAAGTTCTAGAAGATATCAAAGCCAGTCCTCTTAAAATGAGTATTCAGCTTGATGAGTCAACTGACGTTGATGGCTGCAGTCAGCTGTTGGTGTCTGAGCAGTACGTGAAGGGGAAAGATCTTAGACGAATTCTTGTACTGTGAACCATTGCAATTAACTACGAAAGGAATCGATGTGTTCAGTCTCATCAAAGACTTCTTTTTGAAGCATAAGATAATGTTTGACGTGTGTGCATCAACTTGCACTGATGGTGCCTCTGCCATGCTAGGAAAAAATTCAGGATTTGTTGCCTACGTAAAGAAAGAAGTACCTCGTATCATGATCACACATTGTATGTTGCATCGTCGTGCCCTTGCCGCAAAGACTTTGCCTACAGAATTGAAGGATACTTTGTCTACTGCAGTGAGCACAGTAAACTTCATCAGAGGACGTGCTCTAAATCATCGCCTCTTCCATGCTTTTTGCAAAGAAATTGGGGCCGAGCACACTGTCCTTTTCCATACAGAAGTGAGGTGGCTTTCCCGTGGCAGAATGCTTACTCGTATTTTTGAAATGTGCGAAGAAATAAGTCTCTTTTAATCAAAGCAGAAATTTAGTTGATGACTTTGAAAATAGAGAGTTTATCCTTTGCCTAGTGTACATGGCAGATGTATTCACACACCTAAATGAACTCAACACATCTATGCAAGGAACTGGGATGAACACGGTAATGACCAGAGAGAAGTTAACTGCTTTTATTCAGAAACTTCCAGTTTGGATAAAGCCTGCTGAGAAGAAATTTCACTAACTTTCCTTTTCTTGAAGAAACAGTTGTTTTGGAAAATGAAGGAATGACCATCGCAACTGAAGTGACAAAGCATTTGCAACAGCTGAGTGACTCTTTCTAAGGATATTTTTCCATGGGAGACCTTGATGTGGCAAAGAAATGGATACTGGATCCATTTCTCTTTAACCCGGATTCCATCAACGCTAGCGATTTCACGAAAGATGATCTCATTGAATTACGAGCCAATGGTCGAATCCGAATAGAGTTTGAGACAATGAAGCTTGAGAATTTCTGGTGTGCTAAACTAGCACCATTTCCACAACTGGCAAAGACAGCGCTGGAGATCCTTGTGCCATTTGTGACTACATACGTGTGTGTGTGTGTGTGTGTGTGTGTGTGTGTGTGTGTGTGAGAGAGGATTTTCATCACTCTTATACATCAAAACAAAGGCCAGAAACCACCTAAATGTGAGTGATGACATGCGTGTGGCTACTTCAAAAAACGTTCCTCGTTTCTTGAACATCATTGAACAAAAGCAACAGCAGAAGAGTCACTGAGCCGGTAAACTTTAAAATGAAAAGTGTGTAATTTTTCATGTATTCTTAAGTTTACTGCGAAATTAAAATAAATATAATTATCTCTCTTTCATTGTATAGTTATGACATATCTAGGTTTAAAGAACTGACCTACTTCAACGATTTTTGATAAGGGGTACGAGAACGTATTTTGAGAACCAAAGGGGTGCAGGCTGCAGTAAAAGTTAAGAACCACTGGTTTAAATGGAAGCTGAAATATGTTTTGCCATTACCCTTACAAGCGGCTCCTGACAGATTTAACTTGCATAGCATTAGCAAACATTTCAAATCACTGCTTTCTGTTGGAGATTGTTTTAAAGTTTTTTGACTATTCTAAAAATATTTAAACTAATTTAAAGAACATTATTAGGGTACCATTCAGGAAATAATTTTTCTTCCGGAAGGGAGCGAAAACACATGTTTAATTTTAAGGAGATGCTTAAATGCTTTACTGAGTTAAAGCCTTAGGTTGGCAAATAAAGCACTGAATATGTTAGGAACCAACAGATTTAATTGGTTTCAGAGTAACAGCCGTGTTAGTCTGTATTCGCAAAAAGAAAAGGAGTACTTGTGGCACCTTAGAGACTAACCAATTTATTAGAGCATAAGCTTTCGTGAGCTACAGCTCACTTCATCAGATGCATATCGTGGAAACTGCAGCAGACTTTATATATACACAGAGAATATGAAACAATACCTCCTCCCACCCCACTGTCCTGCTGGTAATAGCTTATCTAAAGTGATCATCAGGTGGGCCATTTCCAGCGAAAATCCAGGTTTTCTCACCCTCCACCCCCCCACACAAATTCACTCTCCTGCTGGTGATAGCCCATCCAAAGTGACAACTCTTTACACAATGTGCATGACAATCAAGTTGGGCTATTTCCTGCACAAATCCAGGTTTTCTCACATCCCCCCCACCCCCATACACACACAAACTCACTCTCCTGCTGGTAATAGCTCAGATTTAATGTTGCTGCTTTATTTCTCTCCACTTGTGTGTACGATGCAGTCTTCAGTTACGTGATCTTACTAGCCTTGCTCCAGAAGCCCCGCTTCATTCAGAGCCTGTTCAACTGGCATCCATGGAGAGGAAGAGGAGAAGGTTTCCTACAGCCAACCACTTGCTTGACTTGCTGCTCACAGGGCGTACTTTGCACTTGAGCTCTGTGAACTCAGCTGGGGTGTTTGAGCTAATACTTTCCCTCCTCTCTCTGTTTTTCATTTTAAGTATCCTCACACCTTCTTGTCAACGGTCTAAATGGGCCACCTTGATTATCACGACAAAAGTTGTTTTTTCTCCTGCTGATAATAGGTCCTCTTAATTAATTAGCCTCTTACAGTTTGTATGGCAACTTCCACCTTCTCTGTGTGTGTGTGTCTGTATGTAGGTGTGTGTGTCTATATATATAAAAAAATCTTCTTACAATATGTTCTGTTCTATGCATCCGATGAAGTGAGCTGTAGCCCACAAAAGCTTATGGTCTAATAAATTTGTTAGTCTCTAAGGTGCCACAAGTACTCCTGTTCTTTCTTCATCCACCCAAGGAGAAGTATGTGTGGGAGGCCTTGTCCCATCGCTTGGAAAGCTGGAAGAGGGAAACAATGTAGCTGACATGAAGATCCCCAGGGGTTATCTCCTGGGTCCACCCTGACAGACACTTTGAATGGGCAGATCTTTATAACGCTGTCACTCTTAGGATTAAGAGGGTAACTCATTTGTGTATATGTTCACTTCTTTTAACCTGTATATAATTTCTTTTTCTTAGCTAATAAGCCTTTTGATAGCTTATTACAGGATTGGCTTCAGGCATTGTCTTTGGCGTAAGATCTAGGGTACCAATTCACCTGGGGTAAGTGACTGGTCTCTTGGGACTGGAAGCAAACAGTGCATGATTTATGGTGTAAGTGACCTTTTATCACTAAGTCCAGTTTGTCTGGGTGACAAGATAGGCTGGAAAGTCTGAGGGGACTGTCTGTGACTCCATGGTAAGACTGGTATAGTGACCCAGGACTTTACATTTGTTACTGGCTTGGTGAAATCTAATTACAGACCACACCGCCAGCTTGGGGCGTCTGCCTTGTTTGACAGTCTGCCCTGAGGAAGGCACTCATGGCCGTGAGTCACTCCAGACAGCATGACAGTGGCTGAAGAGTTATTAATCCTGAAGTCAGGGGGAGACATTTTAATGTTACCTCATTTCAACCTCATCAGCTAGTCAAATTTTGGAGCCTCAGGGATGTTCCTGTGGGATGTACGCCAGATCTACACTACAGAGCTGGGCCGATTCAGGGCAGCTTAGGCTAACTTAACTATGGAAGTGCTACACTTACATTTTGTGCCTTCTGACATAACTACCCCGCTAGACTGACTTAATAACTCCACCTCCCCAAGCGGCATAGAGTCAAGGTTGACGTAGTTGGGTCAACGCAGTGTCAGTGTGGACACTGCATTGCCTACATTGACTGTTTCCAGCTCTCAGGAGCCTTCTTACAATGCCCTACACTGACAGTCCAGTCGATACAAGCACTCCTGGTGAGGATGCTCACCGCCGATACAAGGAGCAAAGCGTAGACACGCACAAGTATGCCGATGTACGATAGGTCGATGTCATTTCGTAGTGTAGACATGCCTCAACAAATTGGCATAGCCTGGTATTCTCTTTGATGCAATCTCGTTTATTGAAAGGGAATGTACCAAGTCCTGCTTTTCCAAGTGCAGGAGGAACTAAGAACACATGGAACAGTTTCGTAGCTTACACTCCCAACCTTCCCTAACCAACAGACCCAGAAGTTCTCTCTCTCGAGCTTTTCCCAGGGTCGCACTGTGCTCACAGGCTCCTGCTTGGCTTCCTTGCTTGCTTGTCTCCACCTCTCTCTCCTTGTCTGTTCTCAGTTCTGTGTGTTCGTGCTCTCACACCCACATTTGGTCAAAATACCCAGAGGATTCCTCCCTGCCCATGTCCTTTCACCCTTCACATCATTGGTGCTAGTCTCTGGGCAGACTCTATTAAGCCTCGTTTTAGGTGTGGCCCCTTTTATTGCCTCTTACAACTGTCTTAAGTGAAAGGGTGCATTCACATGTCAGTTTGAATAAGATTTAACTCAACCCATAACAAAATTTCACCCAGCTCATAACAATTGTTATTTATATTTTCTTGGTGTTGATACACTTGGGGATTTGTGCTAATTTTTGTTCACTTTGGAATAAACTAGTGAAACAGAGAAATTTTATCAATCAAAACAAATAAATCAATATTCTAAGAAGCAGCAGAAGCCATGGACATTCCTACCTGATTCCAGCTTGTGAACATAAAACGTAATGAAGAAAATGATAAAATGGGGTAGAAGGGTTCTGGCTCTGGAGCTGTGGCAGATTGAGAGAACTTTCATCTCACTGTTACTTGATCCAGATGACAAAAGAAAAGAGAGAAAACAAACAGTGTATTGAATGTAACATAGTTGCAATGATTTAAGACAAAAATGATAGCATAATCCTAACCAGCAAACCATAACCTTGTTTTAGACACTTTATTTGACCCCTTTATACAAGATTTGGTGCCACTACAGGACCTTGGTTGTAACAATGATCTATACGGTCCCAGTTCACGTCAATAACGTCACAACAGGTTAGACCAGTGGTGGGCAACCTGCGGGCCACACGTGGCCTGTCAGGCTAATCCACTGGTGGGCTGCCAGTTTGTTTACATTTGCACGGCCGCCTGCACCTCCCAGTGGCCGCAGTTAAAAAATGTTTAAACAAAATGATGTTTTCATTAGAAAATGAATTAAAAAAAAAACATTAAAAATGAATTTTCCTATGATTGGAATGTTTCTAATTTTTCAATGAAATGATGCTAAATGAGAATATATAGTTCAAATTGATTCCAAAAAGAAATTCTAATCAAATTGATCAAAACAATTTATTGACCCCTCCCTTATTCTTGCTAAAAGAAGAGTAACAATGATTGTAAAAAAAATCTGTTTCAATAATATTTGATTAAAAATGAAAAAGTCTATAAAATATTAAACAAAACAAAAGTTAATTATTGTTGTAAATGTGTTTTAAAATTATTTTTTTACTACCTTTAGTCCTATAGATTTCCTCAGGAAATCTCCCCTCCACACCCTTCACACAGTAGGAGATGATCTGTCAACCGCTGTGTAAATATGCCTCTTTCTAAATTATGTCATGAAGCCCTTATTCAGCAGCACACTTGAGCTCATGGTCTGCTTTAGGCACATGCTTAATTCCCCCTCACTTCAGAAGGAGAACAGGATGCAAGAGTCTGTCTTGATTGATTGTGGAAATACTTTCAAGGGAAAAAAGGAAAATGATCAGAAACAACAGGATTCAGCCCCACAGGCAGAGATAGAAACTGGCACGTTAAGAGGCAGAAGGACAGAACAGCCGGGAGTGTGGCACAGTGAAGCTCGTCCGGTATTCTCAGTACAGGAAGTTACTTGTTACAAATCTCCCTGGGACGTCACTGAGAACAAGGTCGGGCCCAGGGTTCTTGAATGAAACGTACCCGCAAAAGAAACAAATTTCGAACCCAACCTGCCGCGCAAATCCCGAGTTACGCCGCTAGGACAAGAGTCTGAAAGGCATCGGAGTGTCAATCGTTGTGAACCTACTTGTACTGTAGTGTTTCCACAACGTGTAAATCAAATTACACAGGGTTATTTAATCGTTGTGTTAGTAACAATCTGGCCAGGCAATGAGCAGTCCACATGAGGGGATACAAGCAATCATTTTGAAGCGAAATTAACCTACCTGATTGGTCCTTCTGGAGAAATTGTACAATCTCCAGGGTGGGATCAGACTCCGTGGGGTTTGTTGCGATGATTTCCACTGTCGGTGACTCTTTCAGTCGATCCCATTGCAGGGCTGATTCCCTGGCTACCAAATCGCTGCAGTTTCCCCAGCTTTTCCTCGCCCTTCGGGGGAGAAATCTCTGGGCTCCGACCAGAGCCCGGGGCTTCCCTCTGGCAGCGCTGCCCGAAATTGAAAGCGAAAGTCAAGTCACCCAGGCGGTCAGGTGACGAGATTAACATTTTCTCTTAAAGAAACAGCGACCGCCCAGCTGAGCTGGAAGGGCCCTGCCAAGCCAGCAGCCTCCAGCATTCAGGGGGGCCAAGATACCCAGAGCCATGGTAGTTCCCTGCAATCCTCTGACGAAGGTTTCTAGGGAGGGCTGCTTTATTTCTTCCACCCTGGCAGGACCCTTTCCCGCACCCCTCAGGGTAACTAAGTTCAGCAGCCCCCTTGCAGTGCACAAGCCAGCCGCGTCCAGAGCCGGGCGGGTTCCGGGTGCCGGAAGCAGCTGTCTCTGCCTTTGTTTGTTAGTTTGTTTTGGCCATTCCATTTACTCTAGTTCACAGAAAAGCAGGACGAACACTCTCTTCAATCTCATTCCCGGATTCAGATCACTTGGGACACCAGATTGCTTGAGTCTGCAGGGACAGACCCTTCCACCTCAGCAGGACTGGAGCTGTTTCTGTTAGAGAAGACTCGAAGGGCACGGCTACACTGGCAGATGTAGAGCGCTGGGAGTTAAACCAGCCTTCGGAGAGCGCGGCAGGGAAAGCGCTGCAGTGTGTTCACACGGTCAGCTGCAAGCGCACTGGGCGTAGCCACATTTGCGGCACTTGCAGTGGCATTGGGAGCGGTGCATTATGGGCAGCTATCCCACAGAGCACCTCTTCCCATTCTGGGGCTTGTGGGAAGGGGGCATGCGGTGCGGGGCATTCTGGGTCCTGTCCCAACGCTCCATGATGCATCGGTTCACATCCCAGGAATCCCTGTGCTTCTGTCCACATTTGGCGCCATCTTTCAACATTTCTTATACTGCACGCTCTGTCTTCCCTTTCAGTCTGCGGGAATGGAGCCTGAACTGCTGAGGAATGCCAATTTGAATGCTGCCCCTGCGACCTGCTGTTTCTACAACGAGCTGGCCCCAACACTGGGGGGAAGTCGAAACGTCCATTGTGATCCTTGGAGACCCCGCTTATCCTTTAATGCCGTGGCTCATGAAACCCTACACAGGGAGCCTTGAAAGCAGAAAGGAGCAGTTCACCAACAGGCTGAGTTGGTGCAGAATGACTCTGGAGTGTGCTTTTGGCAGTTTAAAGGGCCGCTGGTGCTGCCTGTATGGAAATCTGGACCTGGTCAATGACAGCGTCCCCGCGGTTATGTCCGCGTGCTGTACCCTCCATAATATTTGTGAAGGGAAGGGTGAAAGATTCACTCAGGCATGGAACTCGGAGGTTCAACACCTGGAGGCTGAATTTGAACAGCCAGAGAGCAGGGCTATTAGAGGGGCCCACCGCGGGGCTGCAAGGATTAGGGATGCCTTGAGGAAGCAATTTGACGCTGAAAGCCACCAGTAATGTTTGGTGCCCTGCACGAGAGTGAAGTGCAGTGGTTCCAATGTTAGTAGGAATCTGTGCTTGCAACACTGACTTGCAGTGCCTGTTGCTTTCATGGGCTAAGGTATCTTTTACTTAATGCAATAATAAAGAATGTTTTCAAAGCCAAAAAAGCCATTTATTGAAAATAAAATTCATTTATTGAAAAGGAACACAATTGCTTGGGAAACAGAAAGGGCAAGGGAGTGGGGTGGGGAATAGTTCAATCACAGATTGCGTATGTCCTGTTCTCATACTCAGTCTTCCTGTCTGGAGTGCTGTGCAATGAGTGTTGCACTTCTGGCTGGCTAAAATGCATGGTGATGGGGGTTGAGTGCAGTGGGTAAGGGTTGTAGTTTGCAGGGCTGGGTGGTGTGGTGAAGCTACAGGTGTTGAAGGCAGCTGGTGGCGATAAGAAAGGACAGCTACCTTTTCCATAACTGGTGTTCTTTGAGATGTGTTGCTCATGTCTATTCCACAATAGGTATGTGTGCTTGGCATGTGCACTGGTGCTGGAAGTGTTTCCCCTAGCAGTACCCGTAGGGGGAGCACCCTGCGACCCCTGGAGTGGCGCTTCCATGGCGCGGTATAGGGGGAGCTGCATGCTCCCCCCACCCTCAGTTCCTTCTTGCCAGACATCTCCGACAGAGGGGAAGGAGGGCAGGATGTGGAATAGACATGAGCAACACATCTCGAAGAACACCAGTTACGGAAACGGTAACTGTCTTTTCTTCTTCAAGTGATTGCTTCTGTGTATTCCACAATAGGTGATTCCAAGCTATATCTGTTGGAGGTGGGTAGGAGTTCACAGATTCCCGGGACGGAATACGGCCCTGCCGAACCCGGCGTCATTCCTGGTTTGGGAGACAATTGTATAGGGCGAGGTAAACATGTGAACTAAAGACCAAGTAGTGGCCCTACAAATGTCCTGGATAGGGACGTGGGCCACGAAGGCAGCCGATGAGGCCTGGGCCCAAGTCGAGTATGCCTTCACAATCGGTGGTGGAGGAACACTGGCCAGATCATAACAGGTGTGAATGCATGAGGTGATCCAATGGGAGAGGCGCTGGGTGGAAATCGACCGACCCCTTATGCACTCAGCCGAGGCAACAAACAGTTGAGATGACTTTCTGAACGGCTTAGTCTGTTCCAGGTAGAAGGCCAGTGCCCTACGCACGTCAAGCGTGTGGAGCAGTGTTCCTCATTGGACGAGTGAGGGCAGAGGACAGGCAGGAAAATGTCCTGGCCCATGTGATAGGCGGAGACCACCTTAGGGAGGAATGCAGGGTGTGGGCGGAGCAGAACCTTATCCTTATGGAAGACTATGTACGGGGGTTCAGAGATCAGAGCCCTGAGCTCCGAGACCCGCCTGGCTGACGTGATAGCAACCAGGAAGGCCACCTTCCATGAGAGGTGAGACCAAGAGCACGTGGCCAGAGGTTCAAACGGGGGCCCCGTGAGATGGGATAACACCAAGTTCGGGTCCCACTGTGGGACAGGGGGCCTAGCATATGGAAAAAGACGGTCCAATCCCTTAAGGAAACATCCAGTCGTAGCATGGGAGAACACCATGTGTCCCTGCACCGGAGGATGGAAGGCCGATATGGCCGCCAGGTGCACCTTGACTGATGAGGGTGCCAGGCCCTAGGTTGTCTAGGATAAGCTGGATTAGGGCGGCCACTGGGGAAACACCCTGCTCACCAACCCATCTAGAGGACCTGGACCACTTCACCAAGTAGGTGCGGCATGTGGAGGACTGTCTGCTTTCCAGGAGGATGCACTGGACCCCCTCCGAACATGTCCGCTCCTTCCCGCCTAGCCACTGAGCAGCCACACCATGAGGTGGAGAGCCGCTAGGTTGGGATGGAGGAGATGGCCCCGGTCCTGGGAGAGCAGGTCCGGGCGGAGCAGCAGTGGCCTCAGCATGGCCAGTGTCAGGCCCATGAGGGTCCCTTACCAATGCCGCTGGGGCCATGCTGGGGCAATTAGAGGACCCGTGCCTTGTCCATTTTTACTTTCTCCAGGACCCTGCTGATGAGAGGGAATGTGGGGAAGGCATAGAGAAGCTGATCTGACCAGAACAGGAGGAGGGCATCTGAGATAGCGCCCCGTCCCAGACCCCCCCAGAACAGAACCGGGGGCAATGCCTGTTCTGCGTCGTCACGAACAGGTCCACCGGCAGGTGGAAGGCCCTCTGGGAGAAGTCATGGGCTATGCAGAAGTCCCATAGTCTGAGGTATAAACTGTTCAGGAAGGACAGGTACGGGAGGAAAGGTGGAGGAGTTTCACTGAATGTAAGAGAGCAGTATGATTCCCCTCAGAGCTCCAGTATGAAACTGGAGAAAAGCCTGTTGAGAGTCTTTGGGTTAAGTTTAGAGGCAAGCGCAACAAGGATGATGTCGTGGTGGGTATGTGCTATAGACCACCAGATCAGAAGGATGAGATAAACAAGGCTTTCTTCGGACAACTAGCTGAAATCTCCAAATCACAGGCCCTGGTTCTAATGGGGGACTTCAATCACCCTGACATCTACTGGGAGAGGAATACAGCAGCGCATAGACAATCCAGGAAGTTTTTGGAGAGTGTTGGGGACAACTTCCTGGTACAAGTGCTGGAGGAACCGACTAGGGGCCATGCTCCTCTACAGCTTACAAACCGGGAAGAATTGGTAGGGGAAGTAGAAGTGGGTGGCAACCTGGGCAGCAGTGACCATGAGATGGTTGAGTTCAGGATCCTGAAAAAAGGAAGAAAGGAGAGTAGCAAAATACGGACCCTAACCTTCAGAAAAGCAGACTTACACTCCCTTCGGGAACTGATGGGCAGGATCCCCTGGGAGGCTAATATGAGGGGGCAAGGAGTCTAGGAGAGCTGGCTGTATTTTAAAGACACCTTATTAAGGGCCCAGGAACAAACCATCCCAAAGTACAGAAAGAATAGCAAATATGGCAGGCGACTAGCTTGACTTAACAGTGAAATCTTCAGTGATCTTAAATTCGAAAAGGAAGCTGACAAGAAGTGGAAATTTGGACCGATGACTAGGGAGGAGTATAAAAGTATGGCTAGAGCATGCAGGGGTGTAATCAGGAAGGCCAAGGCACAATTGGAGTTGCAGCTATCAAGGGATGTGAAGGGTAACAAGAAGGGTTTCTACAGGTATGTTAGCAACAAGAAGAAGGTTAGTGAAAGTGTGGGACCCTGAATGAATGGGGGAGGCAACATAATGATAGATGATGTGGAAGAAGCTGAAGTACTCAATGCTTGTTTTTCCTCAGTCTTCACAGAGAAGGGCAGTCCCAGACTGCTGCACTAGGCAACACAGCATGGGGAGTAGGTGAGCAGCCCTCAGTGGTGAAAGAACAGGTTAAGGACTATTTAGAAAAGCTGGACATGCACAAGTGCATGGGTCCAGATCTAATGCATCCAAGGGTGCTGAGGAAGTTGGCTAATGTGATTGCAGAGCCATTGGCCATTATTTTTGAAAATTCGTGGCGATCGGGGGAGGTCCTGGACTATTGGAGTGCCTATCTTTAAAAAAGGGAAAAAAGAGAACCCGGGGAACTACACACCATCCAGCCTCACTTCAGTCCCCAGCAAAATCATGGAGCAGGTCCTCAGGGAATCCATTCTGAAGCACTTGGAGGAGAAGAAGGTGATCAGGAACAGTTAACATGGATTCACCAAGGGCAAGTCATGCCTGACCAACCTGATTGCCTTCTATGATGAGATAACTGGCTCTGTGGATATGGGGAAAGCGGTGGATGTGATATATCTTGACTTTAGCAAAGCTTTTGGTACAGCCTCCAACAGTTTTCCTGCGAGCAAGTTAAAAAAGTATGGATTGGATGAATGGACTATCAGGTGGATAGAAAGCTGGCTAGATCGTCAGGCTCAGCGGGTAGTGATCAATGGCTCCATGTCTAGTTGGCAGCCAGTATCAAGGGGAGTGCCCCAGGGGTCGGTCCTGGGGCCGGTTTTGTTCAACATCTTTATGAATGATCTGGATGATGGGATGAATTGCACCCGCATAGAAAGGTCTATGCTTTAACCCTCAGTTCTCTGTGCTAACCTAAGGACTTCCTATACTGTTTCCAGATGATTAATAAATCCTACTCTTTGGACAATGTTGTTTGAGTGTCCCTGCAAATGCCAGATGAGGTGCATTAGTCTTTGAAGAGTGGACGAGTCTCCCCCAGGAGTCTCTCAGCTGGACTCGCTGAACAGAGCTCCTCGTGTGAAGCAGGAGTCCTGGAGCTCAGAGGCTCAGTGTAAGGAGGCGGTGAGGCCATGTGGCTTACCCTGGAGGAGGAGTGAGACGCCCAAGGGGGTCTGGCACACTGAACTGATTCCTCTTAGAGACTGTTTCAAAGCTGGGGGCATAGCACGGATCCTGTGGATCTGTGACACCTCCTAAGATAGCCAGTGGGTGATGCTGACGAGCAGGATGTGACCTAAGCCCTGTCCCTCTCACAGAAATAGGTGTCACAGTTCAGGACAACTGCACCTGTATCTCCCCTCAGTGAATCAGCAAGGGCACCCACTCTCAGGCTCCCAGCTCCCCAGCCATTGCTTCTGTTGGGTGGAGACCCACGTCATTCTCCCTTCTGACCAGGGTAAGTCCAGGCTGCACAGTGCCCTGCCTTCACTGTGTAATTCCCAGCCCAGACAGGTTGCCCTCGGACACCTGCTTGCTTTCCCTTCAGAGATGGATACAGTGTAATTGCTACAGGAATAAACAACCACCCAGCTCTTTCTAAGCAAGGTTAGCTTTATTCTTAAGGTAAAAAGATGACATTAAAAATAATAGAAGAACCTACACACATGCTAATAAGCTTATCGGGCATCCCCCCACTTAGGGGTTTCCTTGTGGTTCAAGCTCCTCAGAGCTTCAGCTCAGAACAAGCACCCAATGTTATGAGGCCTCAGCAGGCCAAGTCCTTCCAGTCCTCCCCTAAGGATTGGGGCCCTCGGGGGGACCAGGGTTCTGTCCATTTGCTGGACCAGGAAGAAGGCCCTGTGTCATTTTAAACTCAGGCTTTTATACAAAAAGCTTTGCTTTGTCTCTGGGTCTCTACAGAATCCAGTTCCAACTAGCATATGCAGACTTGGGGGGTGGGGGAAAGAGCGACTTCAAGGGTTGATAATGGGGGAAGTTCATTAGCATCCCTCCTCCCTACATACAATGCAACAACAACACTCACACAACTGCAATTTTAAGACAATGGACCCCAAAAGTATTAACCCTAATTCAATGAGGTCTAACTTAATTCAAGAAAGTTTATTCTAATTCCATAAGGTGTGTTTAGATAACAAACATTCTGCTAGTAAGCCAGCAAACATTCTTCCAAAATCCATAGAGTCGCTTGTCAACCATCTTGAATAAGTTCTCAGTTCAGATGCCATGGGGTTGAACTTTCTCATGCCAATTCTTACCCCTGCTAGATCCCCAAACCTTTGCATATAAACTTGACCTGGTTCTCCCCCTCTCTCCTCCCATGCAGTGCCTAGGCTGCCCCAATGCTGGATGGAGGTTCCCCGCCCCCTGAGTCAAGGTGAGCTGAATTCCCTCTCCCCTCTGACTCAGGATCTTTCACCATCTCCCAAGCAGCTTCTGATCCACCGCTTGGGCATTTCCCCCCTGGCTGGGTGCCATAGATTGGCAGTGCTCTGCAGCTGCCTCTGTGTCCCTCCTTGTGGCCTGAGACACTGCCAACCTCATGGTCTGTACAGCTCCTGGGTCCCTCCGATGGGTTAGCAGAGAGCTTAATTCCCAGAGCTGAGCTGTAGGGCCCAGCGGATTTCCCTTTCAGTCAGTAGGTTCTGTCCCTTCTCCGGAGCAGCAGGGATCTCACCCACTTGCCTGCAAACCTGGGGGTGTCACCTAATTGCTCTGGGACATGGGCGGTGGGTGAGTGACCGGCTCAGGGAGGCTAGGCCCCTGGCCACCACTTCCACCTGAGGCCATGGTCCCCACTTCCACTTCCCCCCAAGGCCAGATCCCCCTGCAGCCGTGAGCACCACCCAGAGCGCTGATTGGCCCCCCCCAACCCCAAAGCACTGGGCTGGCAGATGGCATGCAGCCCCCCAGAGCACAAAGCGGTACCCAGCCTCAGAGCAGCAGCCCCCCAGAGCACGGGGAAGGCGCAGACACCCCCCCCCCAGGCCTGGAGTGGCAGGTGGCAGGCAGCCCCCCTTTGCCCCCAGCTCTGGAGCGCTGGGTGGCATGGCCCCAGTGCCAGGGCCCCCCCGGCACTGGGCAGCCCCAGCTATGCCAAGTCCCAGCCACCCTACCCCCAGCCCCAGCCGGCTTCCCTTCCTGGGAGAGGAGCAGCCTGCCTGGGCTGGGGCCAAGTAGCAGCGGAGGGAGGGGGCCTCTGGGCGGAGCATGGGTGGAGCCACGTGGGGCTGGTTGGGCAGGCTCAGCCTTCCCCTGCCTATTGAACGCGCCGCCCATGCTCTGGGAATCTAACCAGGGAATGTGACCCCCCCCCCCGTTCCCCATCAGCTGTTCTGTCTGCGGTTTTGCTCACATCCTTTTGCCTGTTGGAGCTACCTGAGGGGGCTGATCCAGCCCTTCTGTGTTCACAGCCAGAACATCATTCCCCACAAGCAAAGAACGTGGCAAACCGGACAGCACAGCTACAGCCCGCACCCCCGACCCTTCCGGGGGCTGGGTAGAAATCTGTGACACAGGCAGCAGGAAGGCTTTTACACCCGGAGCCTCCATCCATAGTTCACACCCTGGGAGCGTCTGACGGTGTGGGGTTTCACTGCGTGGGGCTTATCTATGGTCTTAGAAATCCCGGTATCTCTCCTTCCAGTGTATGTATGTCTCCCCATTAACCTTCCGCCACTCCGGTCTCCAGAGCCTGTACTCGGTCGCTGGGGGCCAGGGGTTGCTTGCACCTAATGCCCACATACGCCACCTGCCCACAGGGGAGGTAATAACACACACTGCATTCAGTGTAATGAACTGGAGAGCCCCCATCCTGCTGCTGGATTTCTGCCTGCATTACTTTGATTCTCGTAAGGGGGGTTGTATGTTTGCTCCTTGTATGTGTAACCCTTCTGCCCGTCAGAGTTGGCAGCAACAAGGGCCGGGTTCAATATCTAGGGGATCCATTCCAATAACACAATGCAAACCGGCTCGAGCCCCCACCCAGTGACCTGGGACAAATATATACCACCCCCGCTGGGCGCCTCCAACAGGCAATACTTCCCCTCTCGCAAGCACATAGTCTGAGTGTAGGAAAAGCCTTTTAATAACAGAGAGAAACAATGTGGCATTATGTTGGGGAAACACCACCAACAGGATTCCTAACACAACCCATGAGCAAAAAAAACCCACCCCAAGCAAATTGGGGCATGCCCTTTTCCCTTGGGTTCTTGAGTCCAGCAACCCCAAATCACCCAAAGTCCCAAAAGTCCCAAAAGTCCAATGCCCCAAAAGTCTCTGTCCCTGGTCAGGGCAGCCCCAGAGTTTGAAAGTTTATTTGTGGAGCTTTACCTCCCAACCAGGGTGGAAATGGGACGGGGGTAAGAGGCACCTTACATGATCTGAAGCTGACCGCCCCATAGCAGCGCTCCGCTCCGCCAGCCGCCCCACGAACTCCTTCCCTCAGCTGCGCTCTGCTCCGCCAGCCGCCCCACGAGCTCCTTCGCTCAGCTCCACGGCCCACAAGCAGCTCCTGCCATCCACAAACTGCTCCACGTCGAACTGCTTCACCAGCCAGTCCGCAAGGCACTCCAGCTGTCCCACAAACTGCTCCACAATATATCTTCAGGCTCCCCCACTACTTAACACAACACTCAGTGATTTCAGCTCTTAGGTGAATTCAGCTTGTAGTAGTGGAGCCCCAGTGCTGGTGCACTGTCAGCCCAAAGTGAGCTCAGCAGCCTATAACCAGACTTCTAATGAAATCAAAATTAGCTCTGATATTCCACAGTGGAGAGAAGAGGAAGTGCAATCAGCATGTAAGGCCCTCACCAAAGGGCCCATACCACCAAGTATTAATACTTATCCCCAGCCTCTCTTCATTCACACAGTTTTGGAACCCATGACCCTTGCCTAGCGAGTGCTACTTAGTTGATGGTGAATCCCTCTATCATAACAAAAGGCCACATACAGTTCCAAGCACAATTCCCATAATCAGGGTAATAACAATTTATTCTTCCTGCCCCAATAACAGAGACACTGGGGATCCCACAGCAGCCAAAGTGACCATTTGGGCAGCTCATTCTAGGCATGGTGGGTGTGCCTATGCAAATGAGATTGGCCCCTGAAGTTCTTTTCCACAACTTGCCACACCTCACCACCAGATGTCAGGGTGGAGCTCATCCTGACACTGCTTACATATGTGTTTTTCTTTCTTGAGGGCTGGAGGGAGTTTAGAGACTGTTTATTAGGTCTATCTGGCTATCACGCTCCCTTTCTAAATTCCCTCACAGAACTCCCTTGTTTGCTGCTTCTCTTCACTAGCTGCTCTGGTTGTTTATGAGCTGGCTTTTTAACCCCCTGATCTCCCTGAATTAGTCCAGCCCCCTCATCAAGGGATCCTAAAGGGATCAGGGGAGACGTACACGTGCTGGCTTTGGTCAAGGTAGAGCACCTAAAATAGCAGAGTAGCCGTGAAGGTGCGGGTGGTGGGATAGGCCAGACACCCAAGTACGATCCCGCCCCAGACTCTAGGTAGATACTTGAGCATCCAGCCTCTCCAGCTGCCCCCGCTGCCACAGCGACACTGGTCTTTTTAGCTCACAAGCTCAGTCAAAGCTTACGGGGTACGTCCACCCCAGCTGGAAATTCCACCTTCAGCTGCAACGTAGACGTCCCCAGAGAGAGAGCTGGGGCTGTGTGTGTGGGATTCAGTGTGAGGGCAGAAGCAGAGCCGCTGAGCAAGGCAGCGGGCAGGGCAGTAGCAGGAGAGAGAGACAGTTTGTAGTGAAGGAAACTCACATGGTCACCGGGCTTCCTCCGGAAAGCTCCATTGCATGCGAGTGATCAGGAGGGAGCAGATGCTGACTGTCAGCCGGGGCCTTAAGCAACAGTGGCAGGATTCTCCCCTGCCCTGCCCCTCCTGCTGCCATTTACGCCTGGGCAGAGTGGGGGGTAAACCCTGCCAGCCAGAGTTCTCCTCTCACACCAACAGTGGCATTAAAACCAAGTTAGCCCTCACTTTGCACAGGTGTGAACACCGACGCAAGGGGACAGGCAGGGGAGAATCAGACCTGATGTGCACTAGAGGGAACAGGGTGGTGGCCAGGGGCACTAAAAGGGCTGCCACCCCTTCCTCCTGCCCCAGCTTTCAACCACTGCCAGGGACTGCTGCCCTTAGCTCCACTTTGTTCTAGGTCACTAATGTTTTGGCCACTTACTCACTTAATTTTTGTCTTTCCTACTGGTTTCTGCTCTCTGCAGGACACCTTGTGGGCTATTGTCATCAGTCTGGGATTACAGAATTATTGAAATACAGGGTTGGAAGGGGCCACAAGACCTCATCAATCTAGGCCCTGAGCTGTGGCAGGACCAAGTAAACCCTAGACCATCCCTGCCAGGTGTTTGTCCAACCTGTTCTTAAACCCCCCCCGGTGATGGGGATTCCACAACCGCCCTTGGAAGCCTATTTACAGTCCTCTTTGGAGCAGCCCTTAGCAGATTGGAAGGCTGTTCTCAGATCCCCTCTCAGCTTTCTTTTCTCAGGACTAAACATGCCTAGCTGTTTTTTCAACCTTTCCTCAGAGGTCAGGTTTTCTCAACCTTTGATCATTTTTTGTTGCTCACCTGTGGACTCATCTTTCCTAAAGAGGGGCACCCAGAATTGTACTCACTACTCCAGCTGAGGCTTCAGTGCGGGACAATTACATCCCCTGTCTTACAGAACACTCCTGTTAATACTTCCCACACTGATATTAGCCTTCTTCACAGTTCTGTTACATTGTTGACTCCTATTGTTATTTGTGATCTACTATGACCCCCAGATCCTTTGCAGCTGTACTACCTCCTAGCCAGCTATTCCCCATTTTGTAGTTATGCATTTGACTTGTCCTTCCTAAATGAAATACTTTGCACTTGTCCTAACTGAATTTCTTTTAGTTGAATTCTGACCAATTCTCAGCCTTGGTGTCTTAGAAACTGAACCTGCAGAGGACATAAAGGCCGGCTGTAGTCAGAGCGTGAGCCGCACAGCTATAAATTCTCTTTCAGTCATACCACATCCTGTGCAAGGGCTTCGGAAACAAACGAAACAATTCTACAGTTAAAAACAGCCACCTTCCAAAATCCCCTTGAAACTGCACTTATGGTGCAAAGTCACTTTAACTGGCTGAGAGTGATCTGGAAGAGCTGGAGATCAGTGACACAGACAGTCACTGCAGCCGAGTGCAATGAGACCTTCAGCCTTGATACTCTCAGGGAGAACCCAGGCCCCACTTAAGTCAGTGGCAGAATTCCCCTTTGCCCTCAGTACTGTGCTGCGATAGGCAGCTGGAGGAGAGCCATTGGATCATCCCAGTGGTGTCCCCAATGCATCTCTGGAAGGGCCTAGCCACAAGCATCCCACTCTCTGTTTGTTCTGGTTTTGTACAGCACCTAGCGCAATGAGGCCCTGGTCTATGAGTGGGGTCCCTAGGCACTACTGTAAAACTATTACTCCTCCTCTTCCCCTGCTCACAGTCTATGCACCTCAGCTTCACTCCACACCTCCCCTCCTCCCTTCTGCCTCTGCACCTTATCTCTGAGCAATCTCATTAAAAACCATGGCTTTCATTATCATCTTTATGCTGACAACTCCTAGATCAGCCTATCCACTCTGGGCCTGTTTCTGTCAGTCCAGACTGAAACCTCCAGTCTGTCTCCTTGTCTCTGTCCTCACTGATATCCCACCATCAGCTTAAACGCAACACAGTTAAAACAAAGCTCCTAATCTCCCCACATCCAACCTCCCACTCACCCTCCATTCTCAGTCACCATGGGCAGCGGCATAGGGGTGGTCACTCAGGCCATGAACTGGGCTTTGCCTTCGATTCAGCCCTCTCTGTAGCCCCACACTTCCGAGTCATGTCTGAATTTTACCACTTCGTCCTTTACAAAATGTCTTCAAGATCTGGCCTTTCCAATCTGGTAATACAATTGACAGAGTTCAGCAGAAAAATAGAAGTCTGAACTCGCCCCTTGCCTAACCGTTGCCAGATGGTAATGGCTGGATGGGTCTGTGGCACAGGTAGATGAACTATGCAAATCCAGGGGACTGTCAGACTTTAAGGTTTCTGCAACCAGAGACCATGTCTACACTAAAAACACTACAGCAGCACAGTAGGAAATCCAGCTCCCGAGGTCGACAGAAGCAATCTACCATGGACCTAGCGCTGTCTTCGCCGGGGGCGAGGCTGGCTTAGCGGCATCTCTCAGGGGTGTGGATTTTTCACACCCCTCAGCAACGTAGCTGGGTTGACCTAATTTTCAAGTGCAGACGTGGCCTGTGGCTGTGGGCCTGTTCGAGCTCCCGCCAACCTGGAGACTCCGTGAACAAACGCTCATTTAGAAAGAGTCCTCCCCCACAGAAGCCCACTCCGTGCCCAGGACACACACATGGTTCACTGGGGTGGGGGTGAGAGGCTGGTGCTGGCACAGGACAGAACCTGGGTTGTTTGGTGACCTAACTGTGCACTGGCAGACTGTCCAATACTGGGGTGTGTTTTGAAAGGGTCGCCTTCACTTAGAATCTCCAGGCTTTTGAACCTTAGTGGTTTTGAGAAAACTACAATATTCTCTTAGTACGGGGAGCTTTCCCCTTCAGTGAGACTTCTCTCCCCTGCCACCTTTAGCTCCAGTTTAACAAAATCGCTCCCCTCCCCCGAATCTATGAATTTCCTCAGGTCTTTGAGGATGGCAGGGGGTGGGCGGGGGGTGGAGCTTTTCAAAGTTCGTTCTGTAGCAGGAATTTTTGCAGGGTTTTAATCTCCAGATCAGGCCCAGATGGGGCTGAAAATGTCTCCACTGGACTCTGCCCTGGTCCCTTCAGGTCCTGCAGAAATAGCAGCTCAGCCTGGCCCAAGACTCTGGCCCTTTTTGCTCCAGAGTGGGCGGTGAGTGAGCTAGTATCTGCAGCAGCTGAAGGGTTAAAGGAACCATCTCTCATGTGTGGGGAGCTGCAGCCCCGGCACTTCCGCAGGGAGGGTGTTTGTGAGAAGAGGGGAAGTGCCCCAGCCACAGAGAACAGCACAGCAAGAGCTAGGACTGGCAGAGTCTCTTTCCATGTTGAATTAACTTATGGGCTCAAAGTTTCAGAACTGGAGGATGGAGCTTCGTGCACTGAAAATGGGAGCTCAGCTCTGTACCTGCTTCTGCCCTGGAGACTGCAGAATGTGCTTGCGAAGGGCCTTGCTGCACGGGCTGGTTGTGGGCATAATCCCCCCCGTGGGCCCCATCCTGCAGCCCTGGTTCACGTGAGCCATCTCACTGGTGCCCTGACATCAATGGGGCTCCTCCAATGAGTGAGGGAAGAGGAGCCAGGACGTTAGTGTGTGGGGGGAGGGGGGGTTCTGGTAGCTGTGCGTGCAAATGTCTGTGCGCTTCTGCATGTGCATTTCCAGTGCACTCAGATGGGCCTCTACCCTGTGAAACACCAACCGAGATGTTTCCCCTCATCACCATTCGCCCTTATGGCTGGCATCTGCCCGAACCATAAACTGTCACCACATTGATGCTCTGGACACATTTAACTATGTGAATAATGCTGAATATGGGGCCCAGGAGCTACCACTGATCTCCAAGCATGGGTCAGCTCCCCAGGACACTCACACCCCACTGGCTCTAGGTTGTCTTAGCAAACAGGAATCCTGCAAATGCTCAATGCTCCCCATGGCCACAGTAATTCTTGTTATTTACAATGTTGGTAAGGTAGCTTTTGGTAAGTCATTTCCTACTGTTTAAAACATAAAAGTTATTTTCAGTATAATTGGAATATCCTCTACATCATCACAAGGGTTTGAACGCTGGTCTTTCCTCACTGCAGCGCAGCTCTTCACCACTTGAACTAAAGAACTAGTTACAATAGCTGGCAGCAGCAGTAGGCTGTTACCGTCCACACAACATCCACAAAAAATAGTGGGTTACATATGCATGAGTAGCCCCATATTGCAGACAGCTTAGTCAAGCACATAGATGGGACACTGTGACATTCCCCTGGTGTTGTCTAGACCAGTGATCTGCTAGGTCACTCCAATCCTTGAGTCTGGGAGCCAGCCTTACCCTGCTCTGCTGTGGGAATCCCCACTCCTGGGCTGTTCACACACAGCCTCTAGCATGTAAGCTGCTCCCAGCTACATGAGTGAGCACTTTTGGCCAGCCGCTGCTTGCATTTTGCAATCAAAGGACACTAGCCAATATCTCCGGTCCCAGACACAACCCTAGGAACCTCCGTCTTGCAGTGTCCAGTTACGCCTGCTGGACGCTGCAAGCTTATATGAGTTTGTCAATTTAACAAAGAAATTGATATGTACCAGGCTTGAAATCCCAAGGGGAGGCTCTGACATGCTTCAAACCAAACACACTGCTTCAGGTAGAATAAACAAACAAATTTATTAACTGCAAAAGATAGATTTTAAGTGATTATAAGTCAAAGCACAAGAAGTCAGATTTGGTCAAATGAAAGAAAAACAAAACACATTCTAAGCTGATCTTAACACTTTCAGTTCCCTTACAAACTAAGATACGCCTCACCACAGCTGGCTGGCTGCCCTTCAACCAGGCTCTCCCCTTTGATCAGTGCTTCAGTCACTTGGTGGTGGTGTCTGTAGATGTAGGTGGAAAAGAAAGAGCATGGCAAAGGTCTCTCCCTTTTATCGTGTTCTTTCTTCCCTCTTGGCTTCCCCCCCCTCCCGCTTCAGAGTCAGGTGAGCATTACCTCACTGTAGTCCCAAACTGACCAAGGGAAGGGGGGTGACTCACTTGAGAGTCCAATAGATCCTTTGTTGCTGCCTAAGCCAGTGTCCTTTGTTCCTGTGAAGCTGGGCTGGGTTTGTCCCATACATACCCTGATGAGGTGTGTACTGCCCCTCTGCTCCTGGAGAGTTTTGCCTGAGCTTCTTTTAAGCCATGAGGACACATTTTCAGCCTCATAACTATATACCTGAAATTACAACCTATAACATTACTATAACAACAATGCTCAGTGCATCATGAGCCTTCCAAAGACACCCAAGATGACAAACTTTGCATTGGATACCACACAATCATATTATAAGGATGAACATGGGGGTGCAGGGTGTTCCCCTAAGGTACAGAGTGTCACAACATGACGAGTGGCAGTGGAGTTATTCCTTAAGCTACAAAGGCAAGAGGAGTGCAACATTCATCTTCCCATGTGTAGTAGCTACGACA
This sequence comes from Lepidochelys kempii, assembly GCF_965140285.1. NCBI lineage: Eukaryota > Metazoa > Chordata > Testudines > Cheloniidae > Lepidochelys > Lepidochelys kempii. Next base: position 42,745,885 of record NC_136393.1, on the reverse strand, counting down.
CGTGATTCCTTGTGGCATTCATGGAGGTGCTGACCACAGTGGAACACTGCTTTTGGGCTCAGAAAACAAGCACTGAGTGGTGGGATCACATCATCATGCACGTCTGGGATGACGAGCAGTGGCTGCAAAACTTTCAGATGAGGAAGCCACATTCGTGGGACCGTGTGATGAGTTTGCCCCAGCCTTGCAGCCCAAAGACATGAGAATGAGAGCTGCCCTGTCGTTGGAGAAGCACATGGTGATTGCACTGTGGAAGCTAGCTACTCCAGACTGCTACTGATCGGCCACTTACCAGTGCGGAGTGGGAAAGTTGACCATTGGACTCTGAAAGGCCGTGACTCTGGGCAACATGCGTGACATCGTGGATGGCTTTGCACAAATGGACTTCCCTAACGACCACTTCACTCAGCCACTGCCTCTTCCTCCTCCTCCTCCTCTTCAGACCAACCACAACAGCACCTTCTGCCTCAGCACCGCAGCCCCAATCCTAGCCAAGTGCCGAGGGGAGGCCAGAGGGCAGGGGGCTGGAGAGTGAGCCCAGCCCACACTCATTCTGCAGTGCTGTGTCCTGTCCCATGGGGCTGTGCCTGGCTCCCCATTGCAGGCTGAGTGAGGGGCAGGCTCACACTATAGCCCCTCCCCCCATTGCCCCTTTCCACCAGTCTGGGTTTAGGGTCACAGTGCAGAGGTGGAAGGTGTTGCTGCAAGTGGTCAGAGCCCCCAGGTCACAACACCCACAGCAGGGAGCCAAGCCCAGCCCTGTGGGACAGAAGACATCACTGCAGGGTTTTTGCGGACGTCAGTGCGCCCATGAACCCCTGATCAAACCACCCTGGTATGAACTTCTCGTCATGTCTGTGCTCCTCCCATGTTTCATTCTTTACAACCCACTAGATGGGCTCTCTGGCCTGTGAGCCAGACATCAGCAACAACTTGCTGTTAATGGTCAGGATGCTCTTAGCAGGTAGCTGAAGAGATGTGCAGCTTTCCGAGTCACAGCAGACACTGTAAATTCCTCCAACGAAGCCGAAGAGCTCTGGGATCTGTGTGCCCCCAGGAGCGGGTCATGGGGCTCCCAGAGGGGAACGTCCCCAAGGCATTTCCTTCCCATGCCCCCCTGAGGTGTGCAGCTCTGAGCATGCTGAGATCCATGGCTACAGCTGCATAAACTACGAGGGGCAGGGGTCAAAGATAAAACCCGAATCCTCCTACAGCCTGACAATGTGTGTCCCCAGACTGTGCCATCAAAATGGAGAGGCTCAGGCTGTACCTTCAAAATGAGATCAACTTGTCAGCTTGTCAGAGTAAGCCAAAAAGTCTGGACACCAGTGGCTTCTGGGAAAACAATGCAGCAGAAACCAAGGTGCAGCACCTGGACCTTTCTAGCAGTTGGCTCCAAGCCCCCAGGTTGCCTATATAGGGCTTGATCTTGCTTCTATCGGAGTCAATGTCAACACTCCCATGGAGCCCACAGAGAAATAAAGCTACTGTGACTGCACTAAAAATCCTGCCTCTGATGCTCTTACCTGAGCTGTCGACTCTTGATACTGGTGATGTGGCTGTTCAGGCACCTTAATTCTGGCATTTCACAGTGTTTACATGCTTGACTTCGCCACCTGAACTTTTTTTTAATGTTGTTCTCTGCATGGAATTGAATCTCAGCTGTGCCATCACGCAGTGCCAGCCTGCGCTGTACGGCCTGCCTGCAGAGTGCCCTCACTGCGGGCAAGGCAGAGCTCAGGGCTGTAGCTTAGGCTACACTTGCAACTGAACCACAAAAGTTTTGCTGTGGCAAGTGCAAGTGTAAACAGCGCTTTGTTGACACAGCCTTGTCGCTAACAGCTGCACAGTGTAGACATAACCTAAATGGTCTCCGGTTTCCACTGTCTAAAGGACAGGAGAATTTGGCCAAAGGTTGCCACACAAAGCAAAGTGAGGTTCAAAATGACAGGGGCTTTGAATCCTTAGTGTCCTGTAGCATTTATATTTACAGAAATTTCCAAAGCATCCGTAACCCTAACTTTCTACCTGAGCTTTGTGACACCCCCTTTTCTCCTGAGGGAGCCGAAAAATCCCTCAGTGCACTTGTAACCCTCTGGTGAGTGTGTGTCATTCACACCCCCCTTGATGGCTGAGCCACAGGGTTTATGGGTTTTTACAGCTCTGAACTTCACAAACTGACTCTTTAGCTCCAGCTGTAGAGACTTGTGCTAAGCGCTGTCGGTCCCCACTTCAATCCCCAGTGAGTGTTGGGATGGATTAAGCAGTTCCTGCCTGTGGGGCAGAGGATATGCTCTCCCTTCCAGCCTATGTGACAAGCAATACACTTCAGATTGGTTCATATTCTTCCCCCTCTCTTCATTGCCCCCCCGTTCTCCCATCCCTTCTCCCCACCTCCATCCATTCCTTCTCTCCTGCCCTCTCCCTGACCTTCCCCCTCTTTTACTCTCCTTCAGTTTCACTTTCCTGTTTTCTCCCCCTCCCACTCCTGGCTCCTCCTTTTTCTTCTTTTCCTTCTATGGCTGGGACTAGCAGATACTTGCAGGCGGCCCCTCCCAGTGTCAGCTCAAGCCCACACTGTGTAGAGCCACTGGCAGGGAGAACAGATACTCACCCAGCTGCCATGGCCGCTGCAGCTACAGCAGGAGAAATACAAGATGAAGCTATTTGCTCCATCTGCCTGGGGTATCTGATGGAGCCGGTGACTATCGCGTGTGGGCACAACTTCTGCCGAGCCTGCCTCACCCAGTACAGTGAGGAGAAGGGAACGGGGACACCCCTGACCTGTCCCCAGTGCAGAGCCCAGTTCCAAAAAGGGGAGTTCAAGCCCAACGCCCAGCTGAACAACATCATACAAAGGATCAAACAACTGGGGTTAAAACCAGGAAAAGGGCAAAAGGAGGATCTGTGTGAGAGACACGAGGAACGTCTCAAACTCTTCTGTGAGGAGGATGGAGAAACTATTTGCTGGGTGTGTGAGAAATCCCGACACCACAAGTCTCACACTGTGGTTCCCATTGAGGAGGCTGCCCAGGGATGCAAGGTAAGAAATGCTGTTGACTTTGCTTAATTAAACCCCTTAAGGACACCAGGTTTATCCCCCATCAATACAAGGACAAACATTCACTCCTGGCTGCCTAAGGTTAGGCACCTAAATGAAAGGGGCCTGGTTTTCAGAGGGGATGAGCACTGGGGGTTGTAGATAATGAGAAAAGGTCCGAACTTTTTTTGCTCCAACACTGCAAGTTCCAACATGTAATAGAGAGAACAGGGCTGACGGCTCTTTATGCACCTGCAACCCGTCTGCCAGGTGGAGTGGGCAGCAAGAACATAAGACCATAAGAACAGCCATCCCCTGTCGGAGCAAAGGTGCATCTAGCCCAGTATCCTGTCTTCTGACAGTGGCCAATGCCAGGTGCCCCAGAGGGAGTGAACAGAACAGGTGATCATCAAGGGATCCATCCCCTGTCGCCCATTCCCAGCTTCTGGGAACAGCTGATCCGTGGCAGGTGGGAGGCGCTGGGAGGACGGGGCAGGAGCTGATCTCAGGGTCTCCAGCAGGCAGGAGACATTAGGGGGCAGGGGAAGAGCTGATCGGTGGGGCTGCCAGTAGGTGCTGAGCACCCACTATTTTTATTCCATGGTTGCTCCAGCCCTGGAGCACCCACAGAGTTGGTGCCGATGGTAAAAAAGAAACTTTAAATGAGAGGAGGGAAGTCACCCGGCATTAATGAAGGAAAATACCACACGCAGGATTCATAAATATAAAACCGTGAGCAAAACACCCTCTCCAGTGTACGTTGGTCAGTGTCTTCTGCCTCATGTTCTGGAGTTCCATAACCAAAAGTTCCTTTGTTGTGCCCCTCTCTGCTCCCTCACCCCACCCCACTCACAGTGGCTGTCCTAAGTCAGTGAAGACTCAGAGTTCAGAGATGCATCTGTGTGAGCTCACCTCCCACCCTGGTTCGGGGGCGGGGGAGGACGAAGATGGTACCTTGCTTGCTCCAGTGTCCAAGCCAGGGCCGTCCTTAGGCATACGCAGCTGCGTAGGGCACCATGAAATTTGGGGCACCAAATTGCCCCAAATTTAATGGTGCCCTAGGCAGCTGCATGCTGCATACTTGGCAGCACCAGCCCCGGCAACCAGCCCTATCCCTCAGCCAGCCCCCCGCGGGCTGTGCCCACTGCAAGGGGCAGGGCCTTTCCTACGGGGGTGTGGGGCTCCGGACACTCCCTCCACCCTGCCTCTTACCCTTCCCCCCTGCTCTGCCCCCGGCCCGCCCCCATTCCACCTCTTTCTCCAGCAACCCCGCACTCACCAGCAGTGGCGGGAAGTGGAGCAGCTGGGCCCCAGCCCGATCTACTCCGCCAGATCCCAGCCACGGCGCTCCGCTTCCCGCCGCCGGTGAGAGCGGGAGGTGATCCTTTCCGCAACCCGAGCGATATGGCTAGGGCCGGGGCAAGGGAAGCGGGGCGGGCTCCTCCCAGCCCCCCGCTAATCCCCAGGGCCACTCTGAGCCTGTGTGGCCCCCCACAACTCCTGCCATCCATACCCTGGGGGGGGTGGCCTGGGGCCCCACACAGCCCCCCCCCATGGGGGGGGCTGTGTAGGGCACCCAAATGGCTAGAGAAGGCCCTGGTCCAAGTACTTGCTCTAGTGTCACCACCCTACCGCACACCCCACTGTCCCACTCCACCGGCCGCCCTGCCAGCCATCACCTGCTTCTCTGCTATAACCTCTGCAGATCAGGGCCTGTCTACACTTGCAATTTAAAGCAGAAAAAGTCCCCTTTTGCTCAAAACCCTAGTCTCTTGAGGTTCTGCGCTGCTCTTGGTGATTTTCAACTCTTAGTGGGGGAACGTCCTTGCTGAAGCAGGCTGGGCAGAAACACTGTCCCACATCAAGTGATTTCAGCTCTAGTGATCACTTAACAAAACAAAAGACTCCGAATGGAGCCTTAATTAGTTCTGTCTTTGAACAGTGGAGAGGAGCAAGTTAAACCATGCCTAGGACTCTTGGGTAAAGTCCACACTGCCCAGCAAGCACATCTGTCCCCACCTCCTCTTAAACTTCACAGGGGTCTGGCATCCAAGCCCCCTGCTTAGTGAGATCAGTTCAGTGGAGGGTGACCCCCTCAATCAGAACAGGCTAAGCCAGGGGTGGCCAACCTGAGCCTCAGAAGAAGCCAGAATTTACCAATGCACATTGCCAAAGAGCCACAGTAATATGTCATGCATAATGACAGGTTTCAGAGGAACAGCCGTGTTAGTCTGTATTCGCAAAAAGAAAAGGAGGACTTGTGGCACCTTAGAGACTAAGGTGACTTAGAGACTTAGTCTCTAAGGTGCCACAAGTCCTCCTTTTCTTTTTGCGAGTAATATGTCAGCAGCCCCCGATCAGCTCCCCCGTCCCGCTCCTGCGCCTCCCACCCACCTGCAGCCCTGCCGGTCAGAGCCTCCCCCTCCTCCCTGCACCTCCCGATCAGCTGTTCTGTGGCGTGCAGGAGGGTCTGGGACGGAGGAGTGAGGGCACGGCGGGCTCAGGGGAAGGGGCAGGAAGGGGTGAAGTGGGGGCAGGGCCCATGGCAGAGCCAGGGGTTGAGCAGTGAGCACCCCCCGGCACCTTGGAAGGCTGGTGTCTGCAGTTCCAGCCACGGAGTCGGTGCCTATACAAGGAACCGTATCTTAACTTCTAAAGATCTGCATGTGGCTCCGGAGCCACAGGTTGGCCACCCCTGGGCTAAATGCTACTCCGCTGCCCTTTCCTCATACTGTAAAGAGAACCCTATTTCATTACCCCCACATTCCATACTGAAGTGATCTGTAATCCAGCACAGTTGATCACTTTGGCAACATGGCCCTGCTGCTGGCTACCTAGGCAGAGTCGGTGTGTTCATGTAAATACAGTCTGCACCTGAAGCCTTTTCCCCTCCCCAGCCAGCTGTCAGGGGAGAGCTCATTCAGACCCTGCTTGCACACGAAACAATCTGGACCCTGACTCATCCCTGCATGTCAGTGGCACTGAAAGCCACAGCTGGTACCTGTGTCCTGATCTTCTTTCTTTCTTTCTTTCTTTCTTTCTTTCTTTCTTTCTTTCTTTCTTTCTTTCTTTCTTTCTTTCTTTCTTTCCCCATGTCCTGTTCTTCTCTCCTTCTTCAGCTCTTCCCCGTCCAGCAGCCCTGCTCCACTCATATTGATTCCTGCAGCCATTAGCCCAGATAACATTAGTAGGATGAGAGGGGGTTGTACAGCTTAGGTACACCATGGATGTACACACCAGGGTATTATAATTGTCTGACAAAGTTGGGGCCACCTGTGTCCTGACACGGTTGGGTTTTGACAGCGTGGGTGGACAACACGGTTCTGGAACCACATTAAAGAAACATGTCATTGCTCCCAACCCATCTGGGGCTGTGTCTGGGCTGGAGAGTGGGAGGCCAGGGATGAGACGCTGCTGAGGTTCCCTGCCCGCACCCCGGGAGAGAGGGGAGGACATGGGCTGATGTTAGGGCCCTGCCCAGGGTTGCAGAAGGAAGGGAGGGAAATGGCCTGAATTCCCTCCCGACAGGGACCAGACTCACTGACACACTCAGTTTGGCCTGAACTGTCCCAAATTTCTGCTCCAAGTCCCTTCTTCATTGAGCTGCTTCTCTGCCCCAGGATCTCGCAGGCCACGTCGACACTGCCAGGGTTTCAGCAGCACAGCTACAGCCCGGCAGCACAATAGCCAGGGCAACTGAAGTGTCACGTTAAGATCAGGCCCAAGCCTCTGTGCTCACTGACAGGGCTCAGAGACAACCAGGACTCCAGGGCTCTGTGAAAAGAGAGTGAAATGGGGAGATCTCTGGCGGGGGCTCGGGAGAGGGGTCTAGGGCACTGCCAGGGGTGTTGCACAGAGCGGGGCTGACGGGGCAGGAGCACGTTGCTGTGCTGTGTGAATGAATCACACGCTGTCAAAGGGGAAGAGAGCCCTGGGTTATTACAGCTCTGGAGCCGTTATAATTATGGGGGGCCCATTCCCCCAGACTGAGTGTGTTCCCTGTTCCTCACTGACCTCCAGCTACATCACAGCTTCACTCTGCACAGTTAACGGGACTGCACTGGTTCAGGTGCTCAGCTGCTGCCTGAGGGAGGCCACGTGGGAGCCTGGACAGACGAGAGCCCAGTGGGGTCTTGTTCCTGGCCTGGGTCTGGGGTACAGTGGAGCGAGGTGCTGTCCCAACCTCTTCACTCGCACTGGCAGGAGGGATCATTCAGAACCTTCCCAGCTGCTTCACCTCTGGCCTGTGCTCAGGGATGGGAAACTTTAGCTAAAACACAGGCTTTGAGAAGTCCTGAGTGTCTGCACGAAGCAGAGCCCCCGCTCTGAGACTGGCGTCTTGGCTCCCACGCTGCCTTTGGGGCCGGCAGAGCCGAGTCTGCTGCTCGCTTCCAGGGTATTTTACTGCTCCTGTATGAAATGCCAATATGGATAGTGTTGTCCATCGGACAGGCAGATTAATGGCCGTTTATCGCACACGATGCCCTTGCAGGTGAAACTCCAGGGAGCCCTGGACCCTCTGAGGAAGGAGCTGCAAGAGGCCCTGGCTCTGACGTCTAAAGAGAAAAAGAAAACTACAGAGTGGCAGGTGGGTGTCCGGGTTTATTCCTCCCTTCCCCCTTCCCCCTGCAGCATTCCCAGGAATGCCGGGGCCCGTAAAGCTCCAGGATGAGGCTATGAACCTGCTCTGGTTGTTTGCTCCATTGCACAGGCTTGGTGCCGGCCATGGGCAGCGGATGCCTCCGGCATTTGGGGAGGCCGGGCGTGAGTGCCGGAACCTCCCTGGTGCCCAGATCATTGCCCTGCCCACTGCTCCAGACCCATTTGGCCTCCTCTCCCCAAGGCCCCGACCACGCTCCCTTCCTGCTCTGCCCCATGCCCGGCCCCACTCCCTTCCAGCCCCCTCCCCAGTGGCTCCCCGTTCACTGTGCAGCTTTCTCCTCTCCCCCACCCCCTCCCGCAAGGCCCCCTCACCTGCCGCTTGCTCCTTTCTGCCCGCTCCTGCCTTAAGGGTGAGTGACAGGGGAGGGGCGGAGAGGAGCAAGTGGCGGGGTCCCCCACACAGCTGATGGGCGGCAAGCGGCAGGTGCTGCGGGGTTCGGGGGAAGAGCGGGAGCGAGGGCACAGGGCGGAGCGCAGGCAGGACTCCAAAGGCAGCAGGTCTGTAGCCTGCCTCCAAAGGGAGGGGCGCTGCATCCTGTTTGTGGAGCCTCAGCCTCCCCGGCCTATGGTACCTGCCATCCAGGGTGCTGGCAGCATCAGGCTGTGTCTCCGGTGGGGATCTCAGCGCAGCAGCAGCTCCTGTAGGCGGAGGAGGAGGGGCAGTTCCTGGCCCTTGTACAGTGGTGCAGACCCACCCCTGAGATCTCTGATGGGGCAAATTCTCCATACTGGGTGCAGTGTTTTCACTATTCCATGGATCCTGTTTCCCTCCTGCAGGTGGGGAGGATGTGTCGGCCGCTCCAGCCATCGGTTTTCCGTGGCCTCCATGACAGCTCTGTAGCTTCTCTGCAGCCTGGAGGAAACAGATTGTTCCTTCTCTCCCTGCTCCCACAGTCCCTGCAATGAATCTGCCCAGTGCCTGGGCCAGACTCTGGAGCTGGGAGGACGATTTGCCCCCACGGGTGAGGTTCAGATTTGCTCAGCTGGCTGGGCTGGGGGCACGCTGGGAGCTGAGCTCTTCTGAACATCAAACCCAGTGGCGGGTGTGGAGCTCTGTGGAAAATCTGACCCCAGGGTGCATCTACATGGCCCCAGCAGCTAGCTGCAGGCTAGTCCCTGAGTGACACCCAGGGGTCTGGTTGGGTGTGAACAGCCCGTGCTGCTGCGGCTTCATAGCTACCAGTACCCGAGCTCGCTAGATCAAAGCAAACTGGGGTGTGTCTACACACGGTGCTGTCAGACCTTCACTGCAGTGTGGACACCCCCTGAGTGAGCAGAGCCAGGGGCAGGTCAGTGTAAAGCCAGGCAGCACTCGGCCACCTCACAGCCTCTCCTGCCATCACGTGGCCACTTCATCCCAGGCACCTGCTACTGTTACTGTGACTTTACCTGTGCTTGTCTGTAGCCAGCTGATGAACCCAGGGGACAAAATGTCTGTTCTGGTTCGCCTGCCTTTTCCAGTGAAATCCCTGCAGAGAGCGTGGGGGGCGTGAGGAAGATGCCAGCAGCAGGGAGGAGAGGAGAAGCAGGTGTCCCACGATTCAGATAAAAATGGCCATTTACAAGAGCTGAAATGCTCAGAGCTGGGTGCCCCTGGTTCTGCATCTGAAGCCGTATTTAGAGCCCGGCGGAAGTGGGCTGGTTTCCAGAGGACAGAACCGCAGCAGCTCCCACTCTCCGCACCGGAAGCAGTTGGTGCTCAGTTCCTCAGACAGTAGGGATTTAGATGCATAACAATTAACAGCCGTCTTGAATGTGTCCGGCAAAGTTCCCAGCCGGCGCCATGGAGGCGGCTGCACCTTGGGACAGTCACTGGGGTGGTTCTGAAACCCTTGATTATCACCCAGTGAGAGCGAGTTACGTCCCACAGCACCAGAGGTCACAGCCCAGTGATCAGTGTCACTCCGTGCAGAGTAACTGCAGCCCCAGCGACTGTGAGATGAGGCCCAGCAGGGGCGGCCAGTCACCCACTGAGAGGGGCCGTCATGGGCCTGAGCCAGGTGGGGAGTATTCCCATGAGTGGGAGCAGGGCCCAGGAGGTGACAGGCCCCCATGAAGGATGCGCTGCCCATGTCTGATGGGGGGAGATGTTAGGGGATATCATAATACTTGCAGGACTTGAATTAGCTGTAACTCAACAGCTCCCAGGGGGCAGGAGGGGAAAGAGGCTGCAGGTCCATGGCCCTTTGCAGGGTCCAGGCCACATGCACAAAGCCTCGGGCAGGTGCCCACAGGGGCTCCTGAGGCAGCTGGGCCTTGTCAGGGCTGTACCCGAGTTGTCTGAGTGTCCTGTGGCTGCAGCGCTCCCAAGGGCGGGGTGGGGGTTGGTCTGGGGGATGGGTTGGTGGGTGTTGCAGATGGGCCCTGGGGTGCTGGAGGGCTGCGCTGGGGGCTCAGGTAAGAGGGACTTTTCCTAACATCACTGTAGCCCGAATCACGCTGGGGGGCAGGTTCACTCCAGGGTCACCCAGCACCTCTGGGCTGAGTTGCAGGGGAGCTAGAGAGGCCAGTGCAGAGCAGCCAGCCCGTTCCCCGGCCAGGGTCAGCACTGGCTCAGCATCATTCCCACGGCTCCTTTCAGAGAGCAGGTGGGGACACAGCTGGCATCAGCAACCCGCTGCTCTGTGAGCCTAGAGGGCTCCCTAAAGGCTGCAGCACGTGGGTATGGGGCACTCGGCCAGGCTGGGTGAGGCCAAAGCCAGCCCTGACAATGCCCTGGGTGCCCAACACCCATGTGAGCCCCAGGATGGCACCCAAAGGACTATTAGCATCAGCCCTAGGTCCTGAATGTTGCAGCCCCGGGAGCTGGTTGTCAAAGAAGGAGCATTGCCCACATCCCGCTGTGACGGGTCCCCGGGGTGTCTGAGTGCCCAGCACTTGGCACCCAAATCCCCCCACGGACGCCCTGTGCAGCCCCCTGTAAATCTTTACTGTCCCCTCGATTTCTCCCCACTCCACTGTGTCCATCCCGTGCCACCTGCAATAACGTACTGCGTCTTTACAAAGCACCCTAGACAACCCCGTTACGGAACTGGCCATATGAAGTAAATACCCTTCCAAACTGATACTGATCTAATATCCCCTGTTTCATGAACAGAGGCCCAGTCCATGTAACTCAACATCTGGCTCACGTTTTCTCTGTGCCTTTCCTATTTTTCTATCTCAAGGGGAAAGTGAAGAATAAGAGAGAGATGATTGCAGGTGAATTTAACAAACTGCACACACTGCTGAGAGAGGAGGAGCAGCTGCTTCTGCAGAGCCTGGAGGAGGAGGAGAGGGAGACTCTGCAGAGACTACGGGAAAATGTCACCAAACTTTCCCAGCAAAGCTCCTCTCTGCAGCAGCTGATCACAGAGATAGAGGAGAAGTGTCAGCAACCGGTTGCGGAGCTGCTGAAGGTGAGATGGCATCAAAATTCTCCACCCATCCAAAATTATAACTCAGCTCCATGGGTCTGGATTCCAACAATTAGAGTCAATGTGTTCTGTGGTTTACTGACAAACAGAACATGAGGCTAAGGGCTCCATCAGTTCCCAAATATCGCAGTTCATGTTAGAGGGGAATTCTCTTCATGGAGATCCAGTGAGGCCATGGGAGATTAGATGGATGATAGAAAAATGATACTGAGCTGAACCCATCCCTGCTCTGACTTCAGAACATTGGACCCAACACAGTCGATAAACACAGATACTGATGGGTTGTGTCCCTACAAGGGAGAACCCTTTAGCTAAATTCCTGTCTCCTCTATATATATGAAACAAGTGTTCAAAACAGTGAAGCCTGGGAGGGTTGATCTATTTTCTACAAGAAAGTTTGATGCCCAGAGTGAGACTCACTCAGTTTTATGCACATTGTGTTAATACAAGACATTGATTCTCTTTTTCCTTTCAGGATGTGAAAAGCACATTGAGCAGGTGCGTTTCCTATGTTCATTGCTCTTATATTCTTGGTGGTGGTTCTGGGATGATGTGTGCACAGAGCTGCTGAGTGATAATGGGACATTTTCTTCATAGGAGTAAGAATATGAAACTCCAGGAACCAGAAGCTGTTTCTACTGACCTGAAGAACGTGTATAAAATTTCCCTTGACATGAGGGAAGCGCTGAAGAGATTTGGAGGTGAGTGGCGTCGACTGGGACATTCAGCTGTATTGTGCCTGGGATCTGGACAGAGCCTGGGACCCCAGGACACGCTTGCACCCAGCTGACAGGCTTGGAGCTGTGTGAGAGCTGGAGGCTGATGCGCTGAGTGCTGGGCAGTTTCCCTGCTACTTACAGCCACCTGCTGGTACTTGCCCAGGTGTCTGACCAGGCCTCATCACTGTGACATCCTGACCCCTCCATGGCTGAGTTAATGGGTGTCCCTGAGCTAGGTGCTGTGAGGCCTGGATTGGGCACATTGCGCTGGGAGCTGCACAGACTGGTAACGGATGATGTGTCTGTGCCTCTCTCCTGGGATATGTGAGGGCTGCGTTGTGTGGCCACCGCTCAGCACTGCCCCAGCCCCCTTTAGCCAAGGCTGGCCGAGCTTTCTGAGCTGGAGGAGGGGCCGCTCTGGCTGCTGCGGTCTGACCTGGGCCGTGTGTTACTGGGTAACAAACTGAATCCTACGGGCCCCTCGTCTGTTCTGAGCACAGCCCAGTGTGAGGTTGGGTCAGTGGTTTGCTGCTCAGTGAGTGAGATTCACTCAAAAGAATGTGACTCACAACGTCTGAAAGTGAGCTGCCCCCACCCAAACGCCTCCCCACATCCCCAGCGTGGAGACCGGGGGCAAAGGCAGAAACCTGACGGCGAGGAGGGACAGAGAAGAAGCGAAGGCCGAGGAGAGGGGGAGTGGGAAGGTTCAGTGAGCTCGGTCTGTGATTGCTGAACTGGCCCTTTCATCCTACCCCCCCCGCCCTCCTCTCTTCCCACCCCCAGCAGGGGGCAGTCGAAGGGGCCAAGCTGGGTGCGTCTGTCCCGGCCGATGGAGGCTGCGCAGTGGGTGCCGGCTGCAGGGCCAGGATCTCAGGGCTCCGGGGAGCAGGAACCCCAGGCTGTGGGGGAAGCAGCTTCCTCTCTGTGGCTGGCTGGAGCCAGCACATCCCTGCTCCCCTCCCCCCTCGCTGCCCCCAGCCCAGCCCAGTCTGTGCCCACCGGACCCTGAACACGGCTGGGCTCTGGGCCATTCCACAGCCCTGGCCCCTGAGCCTGTCGGGATCCTGAGCCAGTCACCTCCGTGCCTCCTTCTAGGGGATCAGCAGCCCCTGGGGAGCCTCCTGTCACCCCCCGGAAACCCCGTCCTGGGCAGGGCCCCAGGCCCTGAGTCACTCGCTGGCTGCTCCCGGCTGGCCAGGCCCAGGGTCTCCAGCAGGGCCCTTGGTGCCGGCCCCGCGCTGGCTGCCAGAGCTCCCAGCCCCTGGCCCAGCCCGGCCTGTTGTCCCAGCACCGACCCCTCCCCTGCGGGTGGGGGGGGTGGGGACCCTGCTGCTCTCAATGGCTGAGCCCCCCCCCCCCCCCCCCCGCGGCCTCTGGTGCTGCGCTCGCAGGCTCAGCCCGTGCCAGGGCCAATGCGGCGCTGCTGGGGCTGCTCCTCCCCCGGCCCCTGGGTTCTCTGGGTCTGGGCGAGTGGCTGGGCGAGTGGGCAGGGACCTGCTCAGAGACACGCGCCCTGTGCTGCCCCCGGAGGGCAGAGACCAGCCAGGGCCGGGCAGCAAAGCGCCACCGCGCTGGGATTAACCCTTTCCTGCCACCCACCCCAGCAGCCCCGGCCGGTCAGTGCCACTTGACTGCCCGCGCTCAGGCCCTAGGGACCCGGGTCCGGCAGCTCGGGGGAGTCGCTGGGTGAATGTGTGGGGCAGAGTAACCAGGGCTCCCTGCTCCCCAAGGTCTCCGTGTGCAATGGGGAAGGCCCCGCGCTGTCATGCAGCCCTTTGGAGCTGGGCCCTGAGTGTTATTATTGATATAGCGCCCACGAGTGAGCCAGGCACTGCAGAGACAGAACACGGGGCTGCCAGCCCCACAGGGCTCCTGGTCTGAGCGCAGACAAGGCCCAGCAAGGGCAGCAGCAAGCATTGGGGGAGGGGACACGAGGGTCCCATTGTGGGGCCAGCCACTCCCTGAGCCCACCCTGTGCCTGTCTTCTGGGTGTGGTAGACAGTATTGTAGTGACCCTGATGGCTCCATGCTGGGCCCTGGGTCACTGCCCAGGGAACAGGGCAGGGCAGAGGCAGCCTGAGGTCGGGGGGAACTGGAGGCTGTGGGGGAGCGGGAGCATCCTGGGAACTGGGACAGGGACACTGGATGCCAGGTGGATGGCCCAAAACCCTGAGCTGTGTTTGCTCCAGGTTCCCACTCTGTGCTGCAGGCTCTGTTGGGGTCAGATGCTGTGGTGAGGGGCCCGCCCAGACAGACTGAAGAGAGCAAGGCTCTGTCTGCATGGGGAAGGGGCAGCAGTTCTGTTAAATTGGTTCCAGTTTTGTAGACTCATCGTGGGGTGGCCCCCTCAGGTACCACCCTCAGTCATTTCAGTGTGTCTTGGCAAGCATCTTGTCTCAGTTTAACCTCTTCAGCACTTCTTAAATTGCGCCTCATTGTCCAAAAGATCTGAGAGAAAAGTCCCCTCCTGGGGTCCACTCTGAGTCCAAGTAAACCCCAAAATAAAATCTTTTCCTTCACTCTGCTCCAGCCTCCAGCTCTCACTCAAGCTCCTCACTGTCCTCAAGACAGGAGTCCTAAGTCCTCCTTCCCGGAGCTGGGCTTGGATTAGTTTCCGTCGTGGAATCAGATGACGCCAGCCCTCCTTCCGGGAGCTGGGGTCATTTCAGACTGTGCCTTTATTCCCTGCATCCACTTTCTCCAGCCGGGGGCAGCTCTCCAGGGCTCTGTCCTTCTACAGCTGCTGCTGTCATTGTCATCTCTGGCAGCGCCTCCCCCTTAGGGGAGCTCCTCTTGTCTAGGACAGTGCTTCCCAAACGTTTTTGGTCATGCCCTCCCTTACCTGGTTTGTGCCCCCACCCCGGGAGCTGCGGTCGGGAGCTGGGCCAGGAACAGGGCTGCAATTGGGGCTAGGACCTGGGGGCCGGGTCTGGAACTGGACCCGCTGTTGGAGTTGGAGCTGCAGCTGGGGTCACAGCCTGGAGCAGGGCCAGGAGTCGGTGGCTGAGGCTGGGGCCAGAGCTGCAGCTGGGGCCAGAGTGGAGGTGGGGGCAGAGCAGGGCTGGTCGGCGTTCCCTTCCCGCCACCCATAGGGGCTGGTCCAGGCCCTGCCATGCCCCCAAATGTTCCTCCACACCCTCTAGGGGGCCACAACCCACAGTTTGGGGACCACTGCTCTGGAAGCACCCCTTCCAGGCTCCTTGCTCTGGAGAGCTCTCCTGGGAGCTCCTCTTCTCGGCAGCTTCCTGTCCCTAGGATTCCTTCGGCTGAGCCCCGGTAACCCTTTTTCAGGCTCATTAATTATTTAGCTGCCAACTAGCCACATAGGGATTTAATTACTTCCAGGTCGGTCTGGGTTGTCTCATTCTCCCTTACAGGAGCCTGTCACAGGTAGTCTGGTCCCTAACTCCCATAAAAGGGCCAGCCCTCTTCATACATTTCCCCCCACCCCCAGAGCCAACCTATATTCCAAGGTTGGCTTGACCATGGCTGACACTTGGTTATGTTCTGCAGCTGGGGTGGGGGGTACTTCCTGCCCTGCTGCCACAAGGAAATCTGCAAGGCCCTTGGCGATAATTTTCTTCTTGTCACCGAAGTGTGAAGAGACCAGGAGTTTGATTCCCCAACTTTCTATGTAGCTCATGTCATGGGTCAAATCCCCCATAGTCTTCAGCATGTCATAGTTCAGAACAACTCTTTGGCCAGAGCAGAGGTAGTCAATAACACTGGGCTTCATCATTGGTGTGATGGTCCTGTCACAGATATGGGCTGGCTACGGAGCTTCCCTCTCAGCCAGATAAACACCAGATGTGTTCATCACAAAATCCTTGAATTTTCCACCAAGCATGACTGAGATCAGTTTTAAGATGGTATTTTACACCCAGCACTACCTAGGGGTTGAACAGCATAATATAGTTTAGCGTTCCATTACATCTTCCCCGTTAAGTTCTACATTCCGACCATTTATAATATTTACATTATCTCACTGTCTTTGAAGTTCAGTGCGGATTAGTCTGTTAGGTGTCTCTGGAAGGTGCTGGTCTTTTAATTACACAACCCGAACAGGTAACAGCTTCGTCATCTGGCTGTCCATTAGTTCCAATGACTGACTGTGGTCAGTCTGAAATCCTTGAGTCATCTTCTTGTTCTGCATCCATCATCTGCAGAGTTTGCACAGTTGATTGTTCTTTCTGAGGAACAAATTGTAGATGTTGACAGTTTCTGTTGAACTCTCCTCTCTGGGTCTTGATCACATACAACCTGAGTCTTGAATTCTTTTTCTTTACAACAGCTGGAGTATTCCATTCTTTTTCTCCATCCAGTTTGACACAAGCATGGTCACTGGGTTCTAGGCCTGGTAGTTTTCTAAGTGATGTCTGTTGTAAAAGTGTTTGCAAGCTCTTTTTGCCTTTTTGTTCAATTTGACTACTCTTTACATGTCTGACAACTTTGGAGATAGATTCTTTTCCAAAGTTGGGAGGGTAGTTCTGAGTTGTCTTCCCATCAGGAGTTGTGCTGCACTATATCCAGTAGCTGCTATTGGGGTTGATCTATAACTCAGTAGAGCAAAGAATGGATCTTCCTGTTGAAGGATATTCTTCACTGTATGATTCTTCACAAGATCATATTTTGTTTAGATAAATTAAATTCTACGTCAGTGAATTATGGTCCATGCTCTGTCACAAGTTCTTCTGGAACCCTGAAATGACCAAAAGTGCCCTTCAGTTGCTCTATAACACTGTGGTCCATTATGTCTTTCAAGTACACTCTTTCTTTCTATATACCTGGAAAAATAGTCCACGACTACCAGGTAAAGATGTCCCCTGAATTCACATAACTCTGCAGCTAGTCTCTTCCAAGGTCTCTTTCATTCAGACTAGTTCCTTGTTAGTGTCACTAATTACTACTGGCCATATCTCTTTCCCTGCAGCCTTCGGTAAAGAGCTATGGGAGCCCATGGGGAAATGTTTCTACCAAGGGCAAATTTAACAGCAGCTCTGGAGTGTTTCATAGCTGGTGTCCTGAGCCTGGCCTGGCCGTACCTGTGCGTTTCTGAGGATGTTGACAGTCACTCACTGCAAGTCACTGGGATTTGGGCTCCTAAGTTTCTGGGACATGTTTGAAATAGAGCTGGGTGTAATTTGGGGGGTAAATAGTTTATTTGCTGAAAAATTATATTTTGGGTCGACAGAAACTATTCGCGAATCCATGTCGAGTTTGCTGACTAGTTTCAATGAACAGAGAAAGGTGCCACCACTTCCCTTCCAGCCTTTAGCCCCGTGGCTGGGCCCTCAGTGGGGAGCCCCCGGTTCAATCCCCCTGTGGGATGTGGGGCAGGAATTGGAATGTGGGAATCCAGGAAAGGGCTGAAACTGCTGGGCTCCGGGTGTCTGATGTGGGGCTCCCACAATCTCTCCTGCTGAAGACGTCCCCCTGTGTCTAAACACTGCCCTGGGCACTGGGCCAGAGCGTGGGAGTGAGAATCACTCTGCAGGCCAGTGGGTCGGGCTGCACCTGGCAGCCCAGAGTCCAGCTCCGCTGCTCCAATGACCCTGTAAATACTGATCAATAACCCCCATGAGGGGAGGGGTTCTGGCCCCTGGCGCACCGGTGTCTCAGCCATGTCGGTGCCCCACTGAAAACCCCAAGTACAGATGCACTGCACTGGTATGAACTGGGACTGGCCCCTGGTGCAGCTTCTCCCAGATGGAGTGGGCAGCAAGTGGGGAAATGCTCCCTCCCCTCCCCACTGCCCCAGCCTAATTAGCAATGGCCCCTGTTCCCCCCAGCACCCCTCAACTCCTATTTCCCACTACCCTGTCCCCTTCCAGCGAGCCCAGACACCCTGCCCGTGCCCTAGTATGGAGAGTGCCCCAGCTGCGCCCCGTGGGTCAGGGCTGCACTCCCAGTGTGTGTGGGGATGGCACCAACCTGCTCTTAGCAACAAACCAGCCACACACGACCCCAAAGCAACAGAGATTCCCTGGGGCCTGTCCCCTTCACCTTCCCTCTTGCCCCCCTTCACCTCCCTCTATCCTCCTAGCACCTGCCCCTCCCTTACCCTTCCCTCAATTCCTGTGCCCACCTGACCCCCACCTCTATCCTGTCCCCTCACCCTCACCCCAAACTCCTGCTTCTCCCCCTGGGACCCTGCCCCTCTCCCCATCTTTGTCTCCCTGGCATCTGCCCCTGCCCTCCACCCACCTCTGCCCCCTGGCACCAGCCAGTCTCCTCATTCCCCTGTGCCCCCTGGCTCCTGCTCCTCCCTAACCCCTGTGTCCACCTGGCCCCTGCCTCTATCCTCACCCCTCCCCTTTTTCTCACCCCCTTTCTGCTCCCCTGGGCCCCTGCCCCTCTGCCCCCACTTTGCCTCCCTGGCATGTGCCCCTGCCCTCCACCCACCTCTGCCCCCCTGGAACTCACCCCTCCCTTCTCCCCCTGCCGTCCTGCCCCTCTCCCCCAAACATCCTTTGCACCCTGGAGCCCACCCATCACTTCACCCCCCTGCTACCCCTCCCCTCTCCTCTCCCCTTTCCCCCTCTCCTGCCATGTCTCCTTCCCCTCCCCTCGCCCCCCCTGCCCCGCTGGCGCCTGTACTGCCCTCACCCCTCTGCCCTTTCATGCCCCCCCATCACCCTCCTCTGCTGTCTTGGCTCCTGCCCTTCCCACCCCCCTGAGCCCTGCCTGTTACCCGTCCCTCTCCCCACCCTCTCTGACCACTGGCACCCTACTCAACCCCCTCAATCCCCCTGGTACCTGCCCTTTTCCTGACCCCCCTGCACCCTCCTGGTGCCGACCCCTTCCCTCATTCACCCTGGCCCCCTGGTACCCGCCCCTCCTCTTGCCCCCTTTCTCCCTGATGCCCACCCCCCTCACTCCGTCTGCCCCCTGACTCCACTCTCCTCACGCCCCTCTTCCCCCATCACCCATGAGTTGCCCCACCCCCTGCCTTTCTCGTGACCACCCCTCCTTTCACCCCCCATCTCCTGGCACCCACTCCTCCCCACCCCCTTCCCTCCTTTTTGACTGCCCCCTTCCTTTACCCCCTTCTGTCCCCCGGCACCTGCCCCTCCCCCTGCCCCTCTGGCACCCACCTCTTCCCTTGCCCCCCTCTGCCCCCAATACTGCCTCTTGCCTCTTGTTGTCCCTGGTGCCTGCCCCATTCCATGCCTCACCACTGTCCCCCTGGCACCTTCCCCTCCCACTGTCCCATTGCTGCCTGCCCATCTGCTCACGCTCCTGTGCCCCCCGGCTTTCACCCTTCCCCTCGTACCCCTCTAGTCTCCCGGCACCCACCCCTTCCCTTGCCCTCCTACCCACTGACGACCACACTTTACCTCACCGTCCCGCCCATTTGCCCCTGGTGCCTTCCCCATCCCATGCCCCACCACTGTCCCCCAACCCCCCAGCATTTGTCTCTCCCCCACTCTGCCCCCGGTTCTTGCCCCTTCCTTCTCCCGCCCTGGCCCCCACTTCTCCCCTCAGTACAAGCCACTTCCTGCACCCCCACCCCCTGTTGCCTGCCCCTTCCCTTGCACCCCTCCCCTGCCACCTTCCCCTTAGTTCTTCCCCCTTCCCTTCCCTCACTCTCTGCCTCCCTAAAACCTGCACCCCTCACCCCCCTCTAGTCCCCTGGTGCCAGCCCCTCTGTTCACTCCTCCTCTGCCCCCCTGAGGCCCATCTCTACCATTGCCCCCATCTGCCTCCTTGGTGCCAGCTCCTTCCTTTGCCCCCTCTACCTACCTGGTGCAAACCCCTTCCCTTGCCCGCCTTTGGGCCCCCTGGTATCTGCCCCTCCCCTCCCCATCTCCTAACCTCTGGGTCCCACCCCACCCCAAACCTCCCTCTTCCCCCCTCATGCCCACATCTCCACACCCCGCTGCCCATAGGGTGCGCCATTCTCCACACTCCACTTTCTGCCCCCCAGTGCCTGCCCCTCTCCTCTCTCCACTCCTTGTATCTACCCCTCTGCTCATCCCTCCGCATCCGTCCTGGTGACTACCCCTTGCCTCCTCCCACCTCTGTCTTCCTGTCACCCACCCCTCATGACCCTCTCTCCCTTTATGACTGCCCTTTCCCTCGGTCCACTGCTGCCCCCTGGGGTCTGCCCCACCGCTTGCCCCGGCATGTCCCTCTGAAACCTGTCCTACCCCCACCCCTCTTTGTCCCCTTGTCACCTGCGCCTTCTCCCACCCCCTCCTCTTCCCCTGGTGCCAGCCCCTCCTTCTACTCCCCCTCTGCCTCCCTAGCGCCTGACCCTCTGTTCACCCCTTGTGTCCCCTGGTGCAAGCCCCTTTCCCTCCTCCCATCCCCCAGTTCTGCCCGCCGCTTCTCTATCCCACCCTTTGGACCCCTGGTGTCCACCCCTCTCCTCATCTTTCTCTTTTCCTTGGCACCAGTCCTGCCCCTCACTCACACTCTACAGCCCTGATGCATGTCCCTCATAGAATCACAGAATATCAGGGTTGGAAGGGAACTCAGGAGATCATCCAGTCCAACCCCCCACTCAAAGCAGGACCAATCCACAACTAAATCATCCCAGCCAGGGCTTTGTCAAGCCTGACCTTAAAAACTTCTAAAGAAGGAGATTTCACCACCTCCCTAGGTAACGCATTCCAGTGTTTCACCACGCTCCTAGTGGAAAAGTTTTTCCTAATATACAACCTAAACCTCCCCCACTGCAACTTGAGACCATTACTCCTTGTTCTGTCATCTGCCACCACTCAAAACACTCAAGAGCCATCCTCTTTGGAACCCCCTTTCAGGTAGTTGAAAGCAGCTATCAAATCCCCCCTCATTCTTCTCTTCCGCAGACTAAACAATCCCAGTTCCCTCAGCCTCTCCTCATAAGTCATATGTTCCAGTCCCCTAATCATTTTTGTTACCCTCCGCTGGACTCTTTCCAATTTTTCCACATCTTGTAGTGTGGGGCCCAAAACTGGACACAGTACTCCAGATGAGGCCTCACCAATGTCGAATAGAGGGGAACGATCACGTCCCTGGATCTGCTGGCAATGCCCCTACTTATACAGCCCAAAATGCCATTGGCCTTCTTGGCAACAAGGGCACACTGTTGACTCACATCCAGCTTCTCGTCCACTGTAACCCCTAGGTCCTTTTCTGCAGAACTGCTGCCGAGCGATTAGGTCCCTAGTCTGTAGCGGTGCATGGGATTCTTCCATCCTAAGTGCAGGACTCTGCACTTGTCCTTGTTGAACCTCATCAGATTTCTTTTGGCCCAATCCTCTAATTTGTCTAGGTCCCTCTGTATCCTATCCCTACCCTCCAGTGTATCTACCACTCCTCCCAGTTTAGTGTCACCTGCAAACTTACTGAGGGTGCAGTCCACACCATCCTCCAGATCATTTATGAAGATATTGAACAAAACCGGCCCCAGGACCGACCCTTGGGGCACTCCGCTTGATACACCGGCTGCCAACTAGACATGGAGCCATTGATCACTACCTGTTGAGCCTGACAATCTAGCCAACTTTCTATCCACCTTATAGTCCATTCACCCAGCTCATACTTCTTTAACTTGCTGGCAAGAATACTGTGGGAGACCGTGTCAAAAGCTTTGCTAAAGTCAAGGAACAACACGTCCACTGCTTTCCCTTCATCCACAGAGCCAGTTATCTCGTCATAGAAGGCAATTAGATTAGTCAGCATGACTTGCCCTTGGTGAATCCATGCTGACTGTTCCTGATCACTTTCCTCTCCTCTAAGTGCTTCAGAATTGATTCCTTGAGGACCTGCTCCATGATTTTTCCAGGGACTGAGGTGAGGCTGACTGGCCTGTAGTTCCCAGGATCCTCCTTCTTCCCTTTTTTAAAGATGGGCACTACATTAGCCTTTTTCCAGTTGTCCGGGACTTCCCTTGATCGCTATGAGTTTTCAAAGATAATGGCCAATGGCTCTGCAATCACATCCACCAACTCCTTTAGCACTCTCAGATGCAGCGCATCCGGCCCCATGGACTTGTGCTCGTCCAGCTTTTCTAAATAGTCCCGAACCACTTCTTTCTCCACAGAGGGCCGGTCACCTCCTCCCCATGCTGTGCTGCCCAGTGCAGTAGTCCGGAGGTGACCTTGTTTGTGAAGACAGAGGCAAAAAAAGCATTGAGTACATTAGCTTTTTCCACATCCTCGGTCACTAGGTTGCCTCCCTCATTCAGTAAGGGGCCCACACTTTCCTTGACTTTCTTCTTGTTGCTAACATACCTGAAGAACCCCTTCTGGTTACTCTTAGCATCTCTTGCTAGCTGCAACTCCAGGTGTGATTTGGCCTTCCTGATTTCACTCCTGCATGCCCAAGCAATATTTTTATACTCTTCCCTGGTCATTTGTCCAGTCTTCTACTTCTTGTAAGCTTCTTTTTTGTGTTCAAGATCAGCAAGGATTTCACTGTGAAGCCAAGCTGGTCGCCTGCCATATTTACTATTCTTTCTACACATTGGGATGGTTTGTCCCTGTAACCTCAATAAGGATTCTTTAAAATACAGCCAGCTCTCCTGGACTCCTTTCCCCCTCATGTTATTCTCCCAGGGGATCCTGCCCATCAGTTCCCGGAGGGAGTCAAAGTCTGCTTTTCTGAAGTCCAGGGTCCGTATTCTGCTGCTCTCCTTTCTTCCCTGTGTCAGGATCCTGAACTCAACCATCTCATGGTCACTGCCCCCCAGGTTCCCATCCACTTTTGCTTCCCCTACTAATTCGTCCCGGTTTGTGAGCAGCAGGTCAAGAAGAGCTCTGCCCCTAGTTGGTTCCTCCAGCACTTGCACCAGGAAATTGTCCCCTACACTTTTCGAAAACTTCCTGGACTGTCTGTGCACCGCCGTATTGCTCTCCCAGCAGATATCAGGGTGATTGAAGTCTCCCATGAGAACCAGGGCCTGTGATCTAGTAACTTCCGTGAGTTGCCAGAAGAAAGCCTCGTCCACCTCATTCCCCTGGTCTGGTGGTCCATAGCAGACTCCCACCACGACATCACCCTTGTTGCTTACGCTTCTAAGCTTCATCCAGAGACTCTCAGGTTTTTCTGCAGTTTCATACTGGAGCTCTGAGCAGTCATACTGCTCCCTAACATACAGTGCAACTCCCCTGCTTTTTCTGCCCTGCCTGTCCTTCCTGAACAGTTTATATCCATCCATGAGAGTACTCCAGTCATGTGAGTTATCCCACCAAGTCTCTGTTATTCCAATCACATCATAATTCCTTGACTGTGCCAGGACTTCCAGTTCTCCCTGCTTGTTTCCCAGGCTTCTTGCATTTGTGTATAGGCACTTGAGATAACTCGCTGATTGTCCCTCTTTCTCAGTATGAGATGGGAACCCTGCCCTCTCGCGTGCTCCTGCTCGTGCTTCCTCGCGGTATCCCGGAGTCCCTCCCCTTCCCCCTTAGCCCCACTCAGTGCCTGCCCCTCCCATCATCCCATTTTCTCCCCTGGCATATGCTCCTCTGTTCACCCTTCCCCGTAGCCCCCTGGGAACCTGCCCCTCCTCTTACCCTCCTCCACCCACTGGTGACTCACCAACCTCACCAAGCAGGACATGGCGCCAGATCTACCCCACTGCCCCCGGCAGTGACCCCCGCAGCTGGTACCTGCACAGGGGTGACTGGGCCCTGCTGGCCCTGAGCTCCCGATCTCACTCACTGCTCCAAGCTGCCCCGTCTCTGCAGCTCCCAGGCACTCTGGACCCAGAGCTCCCTTTGCGTAGGCATGGTCACCCCGCAGCTCCCCCATTACAGCCACTGACACACCTGGGACTTGTCACGTCCTGGGCAGACTCACAGATTTCCCAGGAGAGTGACATGGACAAAGGGACAATCCTGGGAAAACCTGGACAGGTCGGGTTGCCAACTTTCTAATCTCACAAAACCAAACACCCCTGCCCCGCCCCTGCCCTGAGGCTCTGCCCTTCCCCCTCTCCGGGGCCCTGCCCTCTCTCCCTCCATCCCTCCTCCCTCCCTCGCTCACTCTCCCCCACCCTCACTCACATTCACTGAGCTGGGGCAGGGGTTTGGGGTGTGGGAGGGGGATGAAGGCTCCGGCTGGTGGTGCGGACTCTGGGTTAGGGCCAGGGATGAGGGGTTTGGGGTACAGGAGAAGGCTCCAGGATGGGACAGGGGATTGGGGTGCAGCAGGGGGATGCGCTCTGGGCTGGGGATGTGGGCTCCAGGTGGGGCCAGAAATGAGGGGTTCAGGGTGTGGGAGAGGGCTCTGGGCTGGGGTAGGGGGTTGGGTGCAGGGGTGCTGAGGACTCCAGCTGGGGGTGCAGGTTCTGGGGTGGGGCCAGAGATCAGGGGTTTGGGTTGCAGGAAGGGGCTCCGGGCTGGAGCCGAAGGGTTCAGAGTGAGGGAGGGGTGCGGGCTCTGGGGTGGGGCTGGGGATGAGGGATTTGTGGTGAAGGACAGATGCCTGGCAACCTTGTGGACAGTCCTAGGTCCTGTCCACACGGCCCAGTATCACCCTGCTGAGCTGGGTACAGGCAGCCACATGCCAGCCCAGGCCCCTGGCAGGGGCACTGAGCTGCTATGGTTACTAACAGTGTTAACTCTGCCACTTGCCACACACCACACCCCAGGAACAGCTGTAACCTAGACTCGTGGCACTGCAGGGCTGGAAGGGACCTGGAGAGGTCACCTAGCCCAGCCCCTGGTGCTGGGGCAGGGCCTAGACCATCTCTGGCAGGGGTTTGTCCAATCTGTTCTTACAAACCTCCAGTGACGGGGATCCCGCAGCCTCCCTTGGACCAGGTCCAGAGCTTCACTGCCCTGAGACTTAGAAAGTGTTTCCTCATCTCCAGCCTCAGTCTCCCTTGCTGCAGCTTGCACCCATTGCTCCTTGGACAGGCCCTCGCCCTGCCCGCTGCGGGCACTGGGGGTGTCACCAGGTGTGAGCATCGCTGTTATCGCTCTGAATGGCTGGGGGCGCTGGGCTGGCTCAGGGGGGCAGTGAGGGAGCTGGGGCCTTTCACTCCCCAGTCACCGATCTCAGCCCAGGCTCAGAGTCCGGCTCCTAGTGAACAGGAGCTCATGTCATAATTCTTGTCAACGGCAGCCTGACCGGCCACCTCCGCAGGGAGGCCAAGGCCTGAAGGGGCCGCAGGGACGGTTCCTCCCCAGGGAGAGGCTCCAGCAGGTGTCAGGGCTGAGCCACGTTGGCAGGACAGTGCGGGGCTCACAAGGCCACTGTGACACCCTCGTACCCTCGCTACCCAGAGCTCCAGCAAGAGGGGTGTAAACCCCACTTGTACCCCCAGCACTGAACTCACTGACACTGCCCCAAGGCCCCCGCTCCTCCCGAGGTTGGGGGGGTGAATAAATGGCACTGGAAGAGAGGGGCCAGGAGACCATGGCCCCATCACTTTTACTGATAGGAGGGCTAGGTCTCCCACTTTTTACCGGCTGTAAGGGCTAGCGATGGGGGGCGGGAGGGGGCAGAGAGGAGCGACCTTGGGGGCAGAGTGTTGGGGGGAAGAGGCGGTGCGGGGGGTGGAGTCTTGGGGAGAATGGGCGGTGCGGGGGCGGGGTCTTAAGAAGGAGCTCCCGGAGAAGGACCCACATGGGAGGGCGGGGCCATGGTACAGGCACCGGTGGCCCCTCTACTTTTAGGGAGTTTCCATCACTCCTGGGGAGAGGACCATCCCGGATCCTGATCCACGGGCACATCTGTGTATTTGCCGGGTGCACAGAGCTCTCCAGGTGGAGACACTTTCTCACTGACCCAGGAATCGGTGCTGGGAGGCCCCACTGCCCAGGAGGCCAAGGGCTCTCGCTCCCCTGCCCTGCGGGTGAAGGGAGGGGCCCAGGGGCTGCTGTTCCCTGTCCCAGGAATGGGGTGAAGGGGACGTGGACACAGACAATCTCGTCGCTTGCGCTGTGAGGGGCAGACCTGGCTCCACGCTGGGCTTCAGAGCCTGAGCTCCAGCCTGAGCCTGAACGTCTACATGGCTATTTTTAGTGCCAAAGAGGGAGCCCCACAAGCCTGAATCTGTCCACCCTGTTCGGAGACTCGCTGCCGCGGGCTGTGTACATGAACCCAGAGTGTGTCCAGAGTCTGGGTCTGAAAGTTCCCAGCGCGTCTGATCCAGGGCTGGTTAATGAGAGCGAGGGGGGTGGCTGGCGCAGTGGTTAGATGGAGACACCGGGGCCCCTGGGGCTCTGGGACGGTCTCTGTGACCATTGTCTGCTCTGGGAGACGCCCAGGTGCAGCTGCAGAGGGTCTGTGCCGCCAGCATCATCCATGGGACAATCGCTCTGGGCAGAGTTCAGGCTGATTTGTGGGGGTCTCCATTTTCAGCCTGATTTTGGGGGCGAGATCAGGGGCTCGGGGAATTTTTTTACCCAGGGCAAATTAAATAGCAGCTCTGGAGTGTTTCATAGCTGATGTCCTGAGTCTGACCTGCCCGTAACTGCGTTTCTGGGGATGTTGAGAGTCACTCACTGCAAGTCACTGGGATTTGGGCTCCTCAGTTGCTCAGACAGGTTTACAGTGAAGCTGGGTGAAATGTTTTGGACAAATACTTTATTTGCTGCAAAATTATATTTCGGGTTGACAGAAACGATTCACGAACCCCTGTCGAGTTTGCTGACGAGTTTCAATGAACAGAAATGTGCCGCCGCTTCCCTTCCAGCCTTTAGCCCCGTGGCTGGGCCCCCAGCGGGGAGTCCCCGGTTCAATCCCCCCGTGGGACGCCATGAGGGCTTGAGCTGCTGGGCTCTGGGGGTCTGATGACGTCCCCCTGTGTCTAAATATTGCCCTGGGCACTGGCCAGAGCGTGGGAGCTAGGCTGACTCTGCAGCCCAGTGTGTCGGGCCCCGACCTGGGAGACGCAGAGTCCACCCTCCCCTACTCCAGTCACCCTGTAATCATTGATCCATAACCCCAGTGACGGGAGGGGTTACGGCCCCTGGCACACCAGTGTCTCAGGCCATGTCTGCCGGGGTTTCCTTGCATCGGTGCAAACCCCCAGGGTAGACTGGCTGTGCGGATGTGAACTGGGACTGGCGCTTGGTGCAGCTTCTCCCAGATGGAGGGGGCAGTAAGTGGGGAAATGCCCCCTCCCCTCCCCACTGTCCTGGCCTCATTAGCAACAGCCTATTAGTACGCATTTGCCCCCCCCTCCCCCAGAATCCTCCACTGCATGGCCGCCCCAGTGAGCCCAACCCAGAGCACTGCCCCATGGCAGACGGGCTGGGCCAGGAAAGGGGCGGGGCTGGCTGTGGGGTTTGCCTGGCTGGAAGGTGGTGCCCATGGGGCCCGCCAGCATGGAGAGTCCCAGCTGCGCCCCCTAGGGCAGGGCTGCATCCCCAGTGTGTGTGGGGCCAACACCAACCTGCTCTTAGTGAGAAACCAACCACACATGACCCCAAAGCAAGAGAGATTCCCTGGGACCTGCCTCTCCCTCACCCCTCTGGCTCCTGCCCCTCCCTTACCCTTTTCTCACCCCTGTGCCCACCTGGACCCTGTGTCTATTCTGACCCCTCCTCCTTCCCCCTCCCCTTCTTCCCACCCACTTTCTGCTTCCCCAGGCCGCTCTGTCCCCTACTTGGCCTCCCTGGCATGTGCCCCTGCCTTCCACCCACCTCTGCCCCACCGGAAACCCCCCTTTCTTCCCCCCTGCCCTCCTGGCACCTTTCCCTCTCCCCCAAACATCCTCTACACCCTGGAGCCTACCCATCACTTCACACCCCCGCTATGTCCTGGCATCCACCTCTCCCCTTTCCCTCCTCTGCTGCCAGGTCTCCCACCCCTTCCCTCATTCACATCTGCTTCCCTGGTGCCTGCCACTGCCCTCACCCCCTCTGCCCCCTGATGGCCGTCCCACCCCTCACCCTCTTCTGCTGTCCTGGCTTCTGCCCTTCTTACTCCCCTCAGCCCTCCTGGCACCTGCCTCTCTCCCCACCCTCTCTGACCTCTGGCACGCACCCCTTCCCTCACCCCCCTGTGCCCACCCCTCCTCTAGCCCCACTCTGACCCCCCGGCACCTGCCTCTCCCCAATGTCGTCTCCTAACACCTCCCTCTACCCACCTGCCCCTGCCTCTCTCCTCGCCCCTCTCTGCCCCCTGGTGCTTGTCCCTCCCCTCCTCTGCCCTCCCTGTGTCTGCCCTTCTGCTCAACCCCCTCAATCCCCCTGGCACCTACCCTTTCCCTTACCCCCCGCACCCTTCCCTCCTTCCCCCTGCCCCCCCAAAAACCTGACCCTCCCCTTGTCCCCTTCCTCCCTGGTGCCTACCCCCTCACCACCCTCTGCCCCACTGACCTCACTCTCCTCTCGCCCCTCTGCCACCATCATCCATGCCACCTTCTCTTTATTTCTCACTCTGCCCCTCCCCTCGCCCTCTGGCTCCATGACACCTGCACCCCTCAGCACCCCTCTAGTCCCTTGATGCCAGCTCCTCCTCTGCCCCAAGTCCCAGCTCTACCCTTGCCCCATCTGCCTCCCTGGTGCCTGCCATTTCCTTTGCCCCCTCTGCCCGCCTGGTGCAAGTCCCTCCCCTCGCCCCCCTTTGGACCCCTGGTCTCTGCCCTTCCCCTCACCTCAGCACTGGCCCGCCCCTCCCCTCACCCTCTCCTAATCTCTGGGTCCCACCCCTCCCTTCACCCTCCCTTTGCCCCTCTGGTGCCCACATCTCCCTTCACACTCCTCTGCCCCCCTAGGTCCTGCCCTTCTCCACACCCCTCTCTCTGCCCCCCTTCTGCTCACCTGCTCCCTCACCCCCCATTCTGCCCCCCGGCACCAGTGCCTGCCCATTCGCTCCCCCCATGGTTTCACCTCCCCACTCCTCATCATCTCACCCCCTGGCAGCTCACCCTCCCCTTGACTTCCCCTGCCCCATTGGAGCTCCCCCATTCCCTCACACCCCTCTGCCCCCTGGTGCCCGCCCCTTCCCTTGCCCCCCGCAGCCCCCTGGGGTCCGTCCCCTTCTTCTCCCATGGAGCCCACCCCTCCCCCCATCCCCTGCAGCCCCCAGGATCCTGCCCTTCGCCCCCCCTCTGTTCTTATGGTGCCTGCCCCTTCCCTTGTCCCCACATTGCCCTTCTCCCTGCCCCTCCCCTCTACCCCTCCCCCCTCTGCTCCTGTCACCTGCCCCACCCCTCTACCCCTCCCCCCTCTGCTCCTGTCACCTGCCCCTCCCCTCTACCCCTCTCCCCTCTGCTCCTGTCACCTGCCCCTCCCCTCTACCCCTCCCCGCTCTGCTCCTGTCACCTGCCCCACCCCTCTACCCCTCCCCCCTCTGCTCCTGTCACCTGCCCCTCCCCTTTCCTCTCCCAGCATCATCCTCCCCCCTCCCCACTGACACCTTCCCACCCCTCCCCCGCTCCTCCTGCCCCTTCCCCCCATTGTCTCCTCACAGGCAGAAGGGCCCTGACTCCCCTCAGGCAACAACCCCCCCCCCAGTGATTAACGGGGACGCAGGTTAATTTCCCTTCGATCCCAGTGACCAGCCCCTGCCCCCGGCCCTGACTCTGTGACTCTCTCCCCAGTGGACGTGACTCTGGATCCAGACACGGCAAATCCCTACCTCGTCCTGTCTGGGGATCGGAAACGTGTGAGCGATGGAGACAGACGCCAGGATCTGCCCGACAACCCTGAGAGATTTGATCCTTGTGCCCTTGTCCTGGGCGCTGAGGGGTTCGCGGGCGGGAGGCGTTACTGGGAGGTGGGGGTGGGAGACAAGACGAGATGGATTCTGGGGGTTTGTTGGGAATCTGTGAGCAGGGAGGAGTGGGTCACACACACACCTGAGGATGGATACTGGGCCGTGCGGCTGTGGTATGGGGGATACGAGGCCCTCACCGACCCCCTAACCCCCCTCCCCGTGAGCGTCCCGCCCGGCCGGGTGGGGATTTTCCTGGACTATGGGGCGGGCGAGGTCTCGTTTTACAATGTCACTGACGGGTCCCATCTCTTCACGTTCACTGACACCTTCTCCGGGATGCTCCGCCCTTATTTCTGTCCTGGTTACAGTGCTGGGGGTGAAAACGCGGCTCCCCTGATCCTCTGCCCGGTCCCGGCTCTGGCCGGGGGGAATCTCGGTCCCTGACACTGACCCCGCGGCACAGACCGGCCCCCCCAGCGCTGCTGCTCCTCTGTGGGGGGGCCGGTTACTGCAGCTACTGGAGTTTTTGTGCTGACCGGACGCTGCCAGTTTCCCTTTTCCACTGGAGGGTCCAGACGAAAACCGGACACCCGGCAACCCCCAGCCCTCACCTTGCCCCGTCCCCTGCCCCGGGGGTAGCAGATGGTGGGGGATGGGGTCATTCACTCCTGCCAGAATTTTCTATCCCTGTGAAATCTCAGTGTAAAATAGGAAAGAAAAAAGATTAATCTAATTTAGAAAATATTATTGTAACAAGGTGAAAATACAAGAATATTTCACTTACATTTCAACAGTATTTCAAAAGTCAAGCATCTAAACATATTTTTAGAAATGGAATTATTTACATTTATTTTTTGATTCTTCCCTCAAATCTGTATTGAAGTTTAACTTCTCTAACTAATGTCATTTGTATTTCAACAGTGGAATTTCAAGAAATCCAAAATATTTATCTTCACAAAATAAACTATTAAATTGTCAGACGGGGTTGTTCCGTTACAATGTACGTGTGTCATAAACATCACAACTACACACATGTGCAGCTGCTCTCTCGCTCTCTCTCCCCCCCCCCCCCCGCCCCCTTTATTGTCTTGACTGGTTCTCTCTGGGAGGCAGGGCACATACACCCACCTCCTGCACTGCACCTTTGAAAATTAATAGCTTAAAAATGATAGAATTAATGAAGCAATATATTTAAAATAACCCATACAAGATTATATAATATTCTTTGAAGTTCTGTCAGCATTAATTCACTTTCTAGCTGCACATAATCGGTAATCAAGATATGACCCTTCCTTTCTTTTTCTCACAAAACGCGGTACCCAACCTCAAATGCTGTATTCTTAGATACCAGGGGTCGGCAACCGTTCAGAAGTGGTGTGCCGAGTCTTCATTTAGTTACTCTAATGTAAGGTTTTGAGTGCCAGTCATACATTTTAACATTTTTAGGAGGTCTCTTTCTATAAGTAAATTATATATAACTAAACTATTGTTGTATGTAAAGTAAATAAGTTTTTTTTAAATGTTTAAGAAGCTTCATTTAAAATTAAATTAAAATACAGAGCCCCCCCGGCCCTTGGCCAGGACCCGGGCAGTGTGAGTGCCACTGAAAATCAGCTCGCATTCTGCCTTTGGCACACGTTCCATAGGTTGCCTACCCCTGCGAAATACAAAAATGTCTTCTACAATCTCATTTTTTTTGGTTTATTTTTCTTTAGAAATATTATTTGCAGGCAATGTACTTTGAGTGTGCACTGTTGATTTCAAAGTACTGCCAGGCTTTCCATGTTCTTGGTTATAAGGACACAACAAATGTAGATTGAGAAAGAAATAGAGAAGGGGTTGTATTCCTTTACTGAATCATCACAAATTAACTTAATATACTGGCACTTAATGACACATAACATGAAATTTGGTGACGTTTTATTGGGAGACCTTTCTTCTCGGCCATAAATCAGTTGAAAGGGTGACATTTTTGTTGTCATGTGAGGTTTAGAGTACAAAGAAAAGAAAGTTGCTCCAGGAAATTCATCACAATTCCAATGGGTTCTGTCCACCACTTTCTAGAATGCTCTGTAAAAATAGTGACCGATTGGTCCAATTCCTTGATGTTAGCGATTGAACCTAATTTCTGGAAGAGCTGGCTGAGCTGCGTGTGAGAGGAGGCACATCACATGGCATTGCTAGGACCACTTTTTGTTTTAAACGTGACGCGTTATGAACATTTTCAATGTCATCATTCAGTTTTGAAGATTTATTCACAATACGCCATCCATGGCAGAGGGCCCTAAACTTACGCTGATTATTTGAAAATAAATACCCTCACGTTATCTTGTGATGGATTCATTTGTGGTTTTATCAAGTCTGCTGCTGTCTAGGTGGCATGGTCTGCTGAAGCTCTGTGTCACCCCACCATGATTGTGTAATTGACCATCTAGTGAAAATATCACCAAATGTAAACTGTTACCTCATTATTCAATTCAGAACCTAGATCTGCCAGTATCTGCTCTGGACAGCCATGTTAATATATCATTTCACATGTCTTCTTCTCCACCTCATGTGCTTTCATAGTTCTAAGTGGAAATTCTTCTACCTATTTTGAAAAATCATCTGTAGCTCTCAGTACATACTGGTATCGCTTCTGAGACACTGGATAGAGCCCGATTAAATCTGCTCTCAGCAATTCCCAGGTTTTAACAACCTATGTGCAACAACACAGGCGAGAGTTCTCATTTGGATCTTTCCTATGACATTTTTATTATAATCCCATCTATAGTAAGAAAAGTAAACATTATAATGTGGT
Organism: Lepidochelys kempii; assembly: GCF_965140285.1. Taxonomy (NCBI): domain Eukaryota; kingdom Metazoa; phylum Chordata; order Testudines; family Cheloniidae; genus Lepidochelys; species Lepidochelys kempii. The sequence goes on along the minus strand of NC_136393.1, from coordinate 42,713,644 downwards.
TTCTGTAATAGTTGATGTCTCCACACAGTCAGAATCTAACTTTTAGTGTTTTTCAGAAGTAAATAAATACCGGACAAATTTCTGCAACTGAGAACGTGCATAAATACACCTTGCAGGGTCGGCGAGTTATATGGGCCCATGGTGCTCGTGCTCCAGCAATATTCAGGGCCCGGGAGCCAGGGTCCACCAATGTTTGGGGCCAGGTCTCTGCCCCGGCCCCATCTGCTGCCCCCATGGGCCTCCCCTGGAGCGCCCCCGGCCCCGCCAGCTGCTCCGCGCAGTGCTCCCTCACCGGCCACTGCTGGCTACAACACAGGGACTGGCGCGGGCGGCAGGCTGAGGTGGCCGCTGCGCCTACGGAGGGGGGAGAGGAGGAGGTGCACATGTGATGGCAGCCCCCCTGGCACCTACTGGGAGACGACTCCAACTCCGAGGAGGCTTCCTGGAGTCTGGACCTGAGCAGCTGGGGCATGGGTCTGTGTTGGACTCGTGCCCCCGCCCGCAGTCACTTCTCCTGCCCCACGCTTGGCAAGGTGATGCCCCATCCCCCACCCCCAGTGATGCTATGGTGACAGGCATCAGCAGGGGAGGAGGTGCACACGTGACAGCAGCCCCCCCCCCGCCACCTTCTGTCACCCACCACAAGGGAGGCGAGGGGGCTTCCTGGACCTGAGCAGCTGGGGGTTGGGTGAGTGTCGTGACACCCTGCCCTCCCCCGCCCTCCGCAGTCACCACTCCTGCCCCAGGCTGGGCAAGGGGCAGCCCCATCCCCCACTGGACAACGACGAAAAGTGTTTGCTGCCTCCTGAAGAACATCGCAAAAGAAGGGGAGACATTTTGTTTTAATTTTATGTAAGCAGAGTCAGGATGGGCTCCACCCTGACATCTGGTGGTGAGGTGTGGCAAGTTGTGGAAAAGAACTTCAGGGGCTGATCTCATTTGCATAGGCACACCCACCCCGCCTAGAATGAGGCCATAACTGCCCAAATGGTCACTTTGGCTGTTGTGGGATCCCCAGTGTCTCTGTTATTGGGGCGGGAAGAATAAATTGTTATTATCCTGATTATGGGAACTGTGCTTGGAACTGTACTTGGCCTTTTGTTATGATGGAGGGACTCACCATCAACTGAGTAGCACTCGCTAGGCAAGGGACATGGGTTCCAAAACTCTGTGAATTGAAAGAGACTTGAGACAGGTATTAGTATGTGGTGGTGTGGGTCCATTTGTGAGGGCCTGAAGCACCAATTGCACCTCTGTCTCTCTCCACTGTAGAATGTTAGAACTAGTTTTGGGTTTATTAAGAGTCTTGCTACAGATACTGTGCTGCATTCACTTTGGCCTTATGGTGCACCAGCACTAAGGCTCCCACTACTATGAACTGAAATCACTGAGCACTGTGTCAAGTAGTGGGGAGCCAGAAGATCTAGAGTGCAGTGGTGCTGTTTGTGGATAGGCTGGTGGAGTGTTTATGAGACAGCGAGCTGTGCAGAGCGGAGCTGGTCGTGAGACAGCGGTGTGTTCATGAGATGGCGAGCTGAGCAGAGCTGTTCGTGAGATGGCGAGCTGTGCAGAGCGGAGCCGGTCGTGGTGGAGCAGAGCTGTTCGTGAGACAGCAGAGCAGAGCCCTGTGGGGCAGTCAGCTTCAGGACACATAAGGTGCCCCTTACCTCTTTCCCCCACACACAGGCACATTTTAGCCAACTGGGGAGTAACACTCTGCAGATGAACTTTTGAACTCTGGGGCTGGACTATTTGGACTTTGGGTGATTTGTGGATTGCTGGACTCAAGAGACGTTTGGGTTCTGGGACTCAAGAACCCAAGGGAAAGAATGTGGCCCAATTTTCTGGGGTGGGTCTTTGCTCATGGTTTGGTTAATGAACACTAGTTGTGGTGTTTTCCCAATTTAATGCTGATGTTGTTTACCTCATGTTATTAAAGATTCTCTACTACACCAAGACTCTGTGCTTGGGAGAGGGGAAGTATTGCCTCTTTGAGGCACCCAGGGGGTGTGTAAGATTTTCCCAGGTCACTGGGTGGGGCTCGAGCCAGTTTTGCATTTGCTTTGATGAGAGGGAACCCCTGTGTACTGAACCCGGCCCTTGCTGCTATGAACTTGGCCTGGCAGAAGGGTTACATTTAGAAAGTATTTGCTTTTGAGGGCTATTGATCCAAGAGTGCTGGGTTGTTTCTGTATTCAAAAGAGTATGAATAAAGTTGATATTCTTCGTTAAATACATTTTCCTTATGATGGTGATATTGTGGAATAGAGGGAAACTGTTAAACGCTTCCTGTTTCCAGTCCACTTTTACATTATTTTAAAAAAATATAAATCGGCTTACAAGGCAGGTGTGAACGTCCCACTCGGTTCCTCTCTGCATCTTTAGGAGCCTAAATAACTTTGCAGATGTGGCACAGAGACTAAGGGACAGATTTCAGAAGGTCTGTAGACACCTAAAGATGTAGCTTGGCTTCTAGTGGGATTTTCAAAAGCACTTAGGTGCCTAACTCCCATTGGAAGCGAGGTGCTCAGGCACCTTTGAAAATTCCCCTGAACGACTCGGCCAGCTCACCACAGGCTGCTTCCCCCGGACAGGGTCCCACATGGGCACTTGCAATGTTTGGCCTCAGCTTTTTTTTTATTATTGTGTCAAATTCAGAAAATTGCAGTGGGATTTCAGAATGTTCTAGGGGAGGAGACCTAAGTCCCCTCATTTTAAAGCCTCCCCCACAGCCTCCCGGAGAAGCCCAGTGGGGTCGGCTCCAGGCCTGGCTTGGGGGAATTCCCAGGTCCCGTCAGGACCAATAATTGCATGGTCTGACTCCCAAAGACAAGACAAGCCCAGGATCCCAGTGAGTGCGATGGGGCCAGTGAACAACAGGGAATGTCCCGGCATTTACTGCCCTAGGGACTCATTGCCCATGGCGAGGAGTGAAACAGCCACAGGGGCCAAGAGTGAGAGCGCCAGGCCCTGCTGTACAGGCTGCTTTGTGCTGCCAACTTAGCTGTGTCAGGGAAACTGGTCCCAGAGCAATGGAGGGAGGGGTGGGGATGGGGAGTGGGGAGAGCTGGGGAAGGGGAGGGAGAGCCCAGCCCCAGGGTTGTGTGTGCAAGGGATCCAGGATGGGCGAATGGGACCTGGGAGCCCAGGAAGCTCTTCAACCCTCTCCACACCTCAGCCTCTTACCTAGCTTATACCCCACCCTATATTCTTTTATCTTTGCACCTGCCTCCATGCCTGGATGCCCACCCTGACCTATTGCCCTGGGCCTGCAGACTTCTCCTTGCATACACCCATTGGTGAGCCCCTGAGACCAGCCCTGCTTGGGAGCACCCAGGGCAGGGACCATACAACATGCCCAGGGTACTGAGGGAGCTACAGAAATAATATGGAATAAATAGTAACAGTAATTCTCCAGGCAGAGTAAAGGCATAAATAAAAGTCAAGAGACCAAGACCAGGTGGGGCAGGGGCCGGGGGAGGACAGAAGGTCTGAAAACAGAGCTGGGGAAATAATGTGCAGAATGTGACGTGTCCAGTGAGCTCAGTTTCTGTTCCTGTTTGTCAGCTGCCCACACACTGATCACAATTTTCTCACATTTATTTGTTCAAATACATTTGTCATATACATTGATTTCTGTGGGGTTAGTTATGATTACACACACAGGTCACATGGGATTGTTTCTGTTTCTTGATTGGCTGAATTTAACTCTTAGAAACAGGTTTTTGGTGCAAATATTTGTGATTAATGCTTTGGTGGGGTTCCTTGCTTGCTGAAATTTCTACACATACTTAAGGACCTTGTTGGGTCGGGGCCTAAATGTTCAGAGATTGCTTCCCAGGAATATTTTACAACATTTAGTAGAAATCCTTTGTTTGCATGGACATTCCTGCTGGCAAGCGCCGTCGATGGAATATGCATGGGATGAATGCAGAAGGGGCAGGAGCTAAAGGGAGTTCATGTGGAGTCAGGCACCTAACTCACGCAGGCACTTTTGAAAGTCCCACCAGGCTCCAGTCTGCATCTTTAGGAGCCTAAATAGCTTTGCAAATCTGGCACAGAGACTAAGGGGCAAAGTTTGGAATGTCTGTAGTCACCTAAAGATGTAGTTAGGAATCTAGTGGGATTTTCAAAAGCACCTACGTGCCTAAATCCCATTGGAAGCTAAGTGCCCAGGCATCTTTGAAAATTCCACTAGGCGCCTATCTGCCTCATAGACATCAAAACACCTTGGAAACTCTGGGCCTAGGTGACTTGCCTAAGGCCACACAGGGAGTCTGTAGCGGAGCAGGGAATTATGCACCTTACCCTGGAACTCCCTACAGAGCCACACCTGAAGCGTCTCAGATCCCCTGAGCTTGGTCAGCACAGGCAGCGGGGTGTTTAATGACTGTTCCCTGTCAGTGTGTTCTGGGGCACACAGGCTCAGCGTCGCTGGTGCCCTGACTCAGGGTCCGTCTGTCAGGCAATAGTTCAATAATGTGCAATAAAAAAGGAGACTCTGACCTCAGAGGCTCCCCTCTGCATTAGAGTGGAAAATACAGGAGCAGGTATAAATACATAAAAAGATGGGAGTTGCCTTCCAAGTGTGAGGTCAGTCTAATGAGACAATTCAACTAACAGTAGGATACAAAGGGAAGAAACATCGCTTTTGTAGTGTTAGTGAGAGTGGCCCATTTCAAACAGTTGACAAGAAAGTGTGAGTAACAGTAGGGGGAAATTAGTATGAGGAAAATTAGGTTTCGGTTTTGTAATGACCCAACCAGCCCTAATTCAGTCTTTATTCAGGACTAATGTGATGGTGTCCAGTTTGCAAATTAATTCCAGTTCTACAGTTTCACATTGGAGTATGTTTTGGCTGTAGAAAATGGATTGTGTGATTTGGTCTGGATGAAAGCTGGAGGCATGTAGGTAAGTCTAGCAGTCAGTAGGGTGGTGTTTATGTGACCATCGGTTATTAACACTGTTGTGTCGAGGAAGTGGACCTCTTGTGTGGACTGGTCCAGGCTGAGGTTGAGGGTGGGGTGGAAATTGTTGAAATCCTGGTGGAATTCCTCAAGGGCCTCCTTCCCACGGGTCCAGATGATGAAGATGACATCAGTGTAGCACAAGTGGAGTAGGAGCGTTAGGGGACGAAAGCTGAGGAAGCGTTGTTCTAAGTCAGCCATAAAAATGTGGGCATACTGTGGGGCCATGCAGGTACCCATAGCAATCCCGCTGACTTGAAGGTATAAATTGTCCCCAAATCTGAAATAGTTGTGGGTGAGGACAAAGTTACAAAGTTCAGCCATCAGGTTTGCTGTGATAGTATCGGGGATGCTATTCCTGACGGCTTGTAGTCCATCTATGTGTGGAATGTTGGTGTAGAGGGCTTCTACATCCATCGTGGCCAGGATGCTGTTTTCAGGAAGATCACCAAACGATTGTAGTTTCCTCAGGAAGTCAGTGGTGTCTCGAAGATAGCTGGGAGTGTTGGTAGTGTAGGGCCTGAGGAGAGAGTCTACATAGCGAGACAATCCTGCTGTCAGGGTGCCAATGCCTGAGATGATGGGGCGTCCAGGATTTCCAGGATTATGGATTTTGGGTAGCAGATAGAATACCCCTGGTCAGGGCTCTAGGGGTGTGTCACTGTAGATTTGTTCCTGTGCTTCTTTAGGGAGTTTCTTGAGCAGATGGTGTAGTTTCTTTTGGTAATCCTCAGTGGGGTCAGAGGGTAATGGCCTGTAGAATGTGGTGTCAGAGATTTGTCTAGCAGCCTCTTGTTCATATGCTGACCTATTCATGATGACGACAGCACCTCCTTTGTCAGCCTTTTTGATTATAATGTCAGAGTTGTTCCTGAGACTGTTGATGGCGTTGTGTTCGGTACGGCTGAGGTTATGGGGCAAGTGATGCTGCTTTTCCACAATTTCAGCCCATGCACATTGGCGGAAGCACTCTATGTAGAAGTCCAGTCTGCTGTTTTGATCTTCAGGAGGAGTCCACGCAGAATCCTTCTTTTCGTAGTGTTGGTAGGAAGCTTTCTGTGGGTTAGTGTGTGGTTAGAATACTCTGGGAATGGTGGGTAGAGCTAGACATTAACTAGGGTGTCTTGATAACTTTTCCCCTTAATTTTGAAATGCTATTTTTCTCCCTTGTTCTCACTGGACTGAGCCTATTTTCTTGAAAAAAAAATAATGTGACCAGATGAAACAATAGCCGATAAAATCACATTGTTAGTTTCCCTCTGCTCCTTCCTCTTCAGTTACCTGGGGTGTGCCACGTTCACCTGAAAGCTGCAGCCTGAGGCTTATCTGGCACCTGGCTTGGGCTGGGGTTTGCACTTCAGCCTCGGGAGCAGGAGAACTCGCAGGGCCTCTGCAGAGTCACTTGGAGCAGCCCCAGGGCTGTTGTTACTTTCTGACATTTTCATTTTCAGGGCAGGATGGCGGAAGCCCGGAGGAGATTTAACAGCCAAGACAGAACTCTGTGAGCTCAGCTCAGTGTCTCCCTGTAACAATAACCCAGGGGGCCGCTAGGCCCCTAACGACGCACAGTGCACTCAGGGCCGGTGCAACCCTTAGGCGAACTAGGCGATCGCCCAGGGCTCCAAGATTTGGGGGCACCAAAAAGCGGGCCCCCCCAATTTTTTTTTACATTTTAACTTGTCTTCTCTCCGAGGAGCAGGGGCGCTGCCTGGCCACTGTGCAGCGCACGGAGCCGGGGGATGGACCGGCGGGGAGGGGCGGGGCGGGTCCAGCTTTCACTGCGGCGGGCGGGGCAGCACCGCGGGCAGTAGCAGATTTACCATGGCGCCAGCTAATGCGCCAGGCCCACACTCCGAAGGGGCCCCAGCGGCCACTCTTCTCCGTCCCCTGCTCTCCCCTGCTGCGGCAGAAGCTTGGTGCTGCGGCTCCCGGGGCTCTGTCCTGCTTCAACAGGGCAGGCTGTGCCGGCCGCCAAGCTCCCCCGTCCTCCGCCTCTTCCCCAGCATGCTGGGTTCCCGCCTCCCCCCTCACTCCCTCTCCCTCCCTGCCACCCATCAGCTGTTGCCTGCGAGAGGGAGAGGGAGGAAGCGGAGAAGAGGCAGGAGCGGGGCCTTGGGGAAAGGGGTGGAATTGGGACATATCCCCTCCAGGCCCCTGCCATGAGCCTCTCAGGGCAGGGGGCTGGGAGCATCCCCAAGACCCAAGCCCACACCCCCAGCCCTCTGCCCTGACTCCTCTACCCCCGAGTCCTCTGTCCTGACTCCTGCACCCCCCACACCTCCCATCCCTGACCCCTGCACCCCCCACACACCCCCATGACCCCATCCCTGACTCCTGCACCTCCTCACACACACCCAGCCCTCTGCCCTGACTCCTGCACCCCCCACACCCCATGCCCTGACTCCTGAACCCCTGAACCCCCCTCACACACACACAGCCCCCAGTCCTGACTCCTGCACCCCCACATATACCCTGCCCCTCCACCTCATGCCCTGACTCCTGCACATCCCCGCCACCACCCTGAGCACCAAATGGGAGCTCCTGAACCCGGCCCCCCACATACCCACCTGCACCCCTCGCACCGAACGGGAACTGCCCCAGGGAAGCACTCCACACCCCAACCTCCAGCCCCAGCCCTGAGCCCCCTCCCTCATTCTAGCTGCTGGCCAGACCCTGAACCCCAACCCCCAGCCTGCTCCTGCACCCTAACTCCCTCCCAGACCCTGCACCCCCACCGTCAGCTCGGTGCAGAGAGAGATGAAGAGAATGGGCTAGAACCAGGGAGAAGGTAGGTTCCAGCTCTATGTGGGCAGGGGTGAGGGAGGGATCCTGTTTACCCCCTCCCCAGGCCTGCTGCACTTGCAGTTTACTCCCAGCCCCTCCCTTGCTCCAAGGACCAACCCTAGCTCCCACCCCGCTGTGCTTTTGCCTCCGGCCCCTGCCTTGCTCCAGTCAGCAGGGACTAATTCTCCCACCATGACCCACTGTGCTCATCTTGCCCCTGGCCCCTGCCTCGCTCCAGCTGGGGACCAATCCTTCCCCCCCACCATGCCCAGCTGTCAGGGTGGATAAAATTCAATGACTTTAAGAAAAAATAAAAAAATTAGATTTTAATTTAACTTGGATTTTTGAGGGAAAAAACGATCTAAAGACAGTTTTAATTAAGATACATTATATCATGGAATAGGGATAATAAATTCTAATTCTATAGTATGAGACAATATATAATTGTAATCTTTAAGAAAAGTTTTGTAAATAAGTTCTAATAGTTCATGGATTAGGGACCCAATCTTATGGGGTTCCAGGGGCTTCTGTATAGATTATTTAAGTTAATTTTTCTATCTACCCAATGGGATTCAGTGCTCAGTCTGGAAGATACCATCAGAGATGCTTAGTTTTGCAGTTCTCAAACTGTGGATTTGTGTCTCCAGAGGTAACATGCTTGTTAACAGCAAAAATGTTTTTAAATAAATAAATATTGTATAGCGGTGAGAAATAACAGACCTCAACTCTATTGTCCCTCTGCAAATTTGTGTACACAGGGTCAACCCTTTACCTCTCTTTAAAAGTGAAAAGTTTCAAAAAGTTCAATGAACAGAAGATTGTTGGGGGCAGAATAGATCTGGAAAAGGAGAAGAAGTCTGGAGATAAATGTGAGAAGTGATGGACATATGCTTTTTTATTAAAATATTATGTTTGCTGTTGAAGAAAAAAATACTTAACGTTGTTGTTTTAGTTAAATAAAACAATTTAAATGTCTGTCTGGTAGTGTTCTCCTCTTAATACAGCCTGACAAGAAAATCCTCCAAATATTCATGATTAACCTCTTGAATTGGAGATAGTTCACCTTCCAATGACTTCATAAATATCTGCTTCAATTATCTTTGACAAATGAAATAACCAAACAATCATTCATTTTCTGATACAGCCGTAAAACTCATCTGAAAAGTTTTCAAAATAAATCACGGTTTACAAATGTATAGTGAGTGCCTTCTAGAAATGAAACCTACATCTGTCTCTGAGTTGTGAAGAATATGTATTAAGGTTATAACAACCAACAAGAATGCACTTTTATGTAGAAACCCATGATTAAATCAAGTCTTCCTAACTAGTGATTTAAGTCATGATTTAAATCAAATCTACCCTGCCCGCTGTGCTCTTGCCCCGGCCTCTTCATTCCCCAGGGGGGCCCACAAATATGTTTGGCACCGGGCCCACAAAAAGTTAATTCGGCCCTGGGAGGAGCCAGGCCATCCCCCTCCGGGGCAGAGAGCACGGGGCCCAGTCTGCTCTGGGGCAGAGCACAGCCCCCACGGGCCCATGAGGTGGGACAGGCTCGTCCCCCTATGGTGGGACTGTTCATGGAGCAGGGCTGTGGTGAGACCAGATGGGAGCTGAAGGCAGGCGCAAGGAGGATGGAGCAGGACTCCTGGCCCAAAGCCTGAGGGTACCTGGGTACCTGCCACTGCCTCCCCGTGTGCCCCCCGCAGCCTTCCCGCTGGTGCCCCAGCTCCCCATAGTGAGCAGCCTCGGAGACCCCTGCCTGCCCCCTTCATTCTACATTTGGCCCAGGACATTTTTAAATTTCTTGGGACAGTTTACCCGTCTCAGGATTTCTATGGGAAGTGCTCACCTGGAGCCACAGCTGGTCAATGCAGAGACAAGCGGGCATCATGAGGCATTATAGTTACCAAACATGGAAACCTCCCGCTCTGTGTGTGTGTGTTCGTGTGTGTGTGTGTGCGTGTGACGTTGTTTCCTCATTGCGCACGGCCGTCACCCGTTCTGACAGGCTGGTTATCGTGCTACGTTGACTCGTTTTCGGAGGTTGTCGACTGAGGCTTACGATGTCTGTGGAGTTGTTTCAGATCTCAGACTCTGGCAAGTGCTGCTGCATCACTTCGCGAATATGTTGTGTCCATTGTGTGGGTATGCTCAGTATTTGAGTGTGTCTGTTTACGTGCCGATATGCGTGTGTTGTTGAAATTTGTCATATTGATATTGTCCTTGCCACTTCGTACCGCAGTGAAGCAGTACGCGGGGAGGGGAAAGGAGGGGGAGGGTGGGCACAAGGTGGAAGTTTCCTAGGGCGCAAAATATCCTTGCGCCGGCCCTGAGTGCAATACACAGGTGATGGGATGTGCGCGAGGGCCAGATCAAACGGCCAATGGGAATCTGACCATTGACTGCAAGGGGCGCCGGATCAGGCTCCAAGGCCCGGAGAGTCTCAGACAGGCCAAAGCTCACGGATAGAAATGTGGGGCTGGAAGGGTCCGGAGAAATCACCACATCCAGCTGAGGCAGGGCCCAGTAAACCGGACTGCTAGGGCTTCACCCTGGTCTGTGGGGGGTGTGGGGGGAGAGGGGGGTTAAGCATCCTCAGACCATGCTTCATCCAGACCCTATTTTGTGGGTTTTTACAGCTCTGAACTTCACAGACTGACTCTTTAGCTCCAGCTATAGAGACTTGTGCTAAGCGCTGTAGGTCCCCACTTCAATCCCCAGGGAGTGTTGGGGTGGGTTAGACAGTTCCTGCCTGTGGGGCAGGGGATATGCTCTCCCTTCTACCCTTACAGCAATACACATCAGATTGGTTCATATTCTTCCCCCTCTCTCCATTGCCCCCTGTTCTCCCATCCCTTCTCCCCACCTCCATTCATTCCTTCTCTCCTGCCCTCTCCCTCTTTTACTCTCCTTCAGTTTCACTTTCCTGTTTTCTCCCCCTCCTGGCTCCTCCTTTTTCTTCTTCTCCTTCTGTGGCTGGGACTAGCAGATACTTGCAGACAGCCCCTCCCAGTGTCAGCACAAGCCCACACTGCACAGCGAAGGGCAGAGAGAACAGATGCTCACCCAGCTGCCATGGCCGCTGCAGCTACAGCAGGGGAAATACAAGATGAAGCTATTTGCTCCATCTGCCTGGAATATCTGACGGAGCCGGTGACTATCGCGTGTGGGCACAACTTCTGCTGAGCCTGCCTCACCCAGTATAGTGAGGAGAAGGGAACGGGGACACCCCTGACCTGTCCCCAGTGCGAGAGCCCAGTTCCAGAAAAGGGAGTTGCAAATTAACACACAGTTGAACAACATCATACAAAAGATCAAACAACTGGGGTTAAAACCAGGAAAAGAGCAAAAGGAGGATCTGTGTGAGAGACACGAGGAACATCTCAAACACTTCTGTGAGGATGATGGAGAAACTATTTGCTGGGTGCGTGAGAAATCCCGGGACCACAAGTCTCACACTGTGGTTCTCATTGAGGAGGCTGCCCAGGGATGCAAGGTAAGAAATGCTGTTGACTTTGCTTAATTAAACCCTTTAAGGACACCAGGTTTATCCCCCATCAATACAAGGACAAACATTCACACCTGGCTGCCTAAAGATAGGCACCTAAACGAAAAGGGCCTGGTTTTCAGAGGGGATGAGCACTGTGGGTTGTGGATAATTGGAAAAGATCCGAACTTTTTTTGCTCCAAAACTGCAAGTTCCAACATGTAATAGAGAGAACATGGCTGACGGCTCTTTGTGCACCTGCAACCCGTCTGCCAGGTGGAGTGGGCAGCAAGACCTTAAGACTGTAAGAACAGCCATCCCCTGTGGGAGCAAAGGTCCATCTAGCCCAGTATCCTGTCTTCCGACAGTGGCCAATGCCAGGTGCCCCAGAGGGAATGAACAGAGGAGGTAAACATCAAGAGATCCATCCCCTGTCACCCATTCCCAGCTTCTGGGAACAGCTTCTGAACAGCTGATCTGTGGCAGGTGGGAGGCGCTGGGAGGATGGGGCAGAAGCTGGTCTCCGGGCCGCCAGCGGGCAGGAAGCATTGCGGGGCAGGGGCAGAGCTGATCGGTGGGGCTGCCAGTAGGTGCTGAGCACCCACTATTTTTATTCCATGGTTGCTCCAGCCCTGGAGCACCCACAGAGTTGGTGCCGATGGTAGAAAAGAAACTCTAAATGAGAGGAGGGAAGTCACCGGCATTGACAAAGGAAAATGCCACACGCAGGATTCATAAACATAAAACCGTGAGCAAAACACCCTCTCCAGTGTACGTTGGTCAGTGTCTTCTGCCTCATGTTCTGGAGTTCAATAACCAAAAGTTCCTTTGCTGTGCCCCTCTCTGCTCCCTCACCCCACCCCACTCACAGTGGCTGTCCTTGGTCAGTGAAGACTCAGGGTTCAGGGATGCATCTGTGTGAGCTCAGCTCCCACCCTGGGGGGGTGCAGGGGGAGGAAGAAGGCACCTTGGTTGCTCCGCTGTCCAAGCACTTGCTCTGGTGTCACCACCCTGCCGCACACCCCACTGGCCCACTCCACCGGCCGCCCTGCCAGCCATCACCTGCTTCTCTGCTATAACCTGTGCAGATCAGTCTCCTGAGGTTCTACGCTGCTCTTAGTGATTTTCAACTCCTAGGGCTTGGCTACACTTGCAAGTTAGAGAGCATTAAAGCAGCCCCGGGCGCCCTAACTCCTGAGGTGTCCACACTGGCAAGGCACGTAAAGCACCTGGATTCTGCAGCTGGAGCACCCCTGGTAATCCACCTCCACGAGAAGCATAACGCTCGCTGCGCCCCGGCTGAAACGCCCGGGTGTCAGTGTGAACTAGGTGTTGCATTACTGCGCTGTGATTGGCCTCCGGAAATATCCCATAATCCCCTGAAATCAAATGGCCACTCTTGTCACTGTTTTGAAATCGGCTGCAGGCAAGTGGATATCTCCTTTCAAAGCTCCGTTTCTGACAGCCGGCTGCCTCTCTGCTCTGGGGCAAAGCAAACCATGAGTGTGGAATGCTGCTGCTATGAGTGTGTGAGAGAGAGAGGCGGGGGGCGGGGGTCTGCTGCTGTCTGAACTGAGAAGACAGCCTGCTGACAAGCTCTCAGCCCCCCAAAACACACTGTCTCTCCCCCCACATACACACAACACACTCCCTGTCACACTCCACCCCTCCCCATTTGAAAAGCAGGCTGCAGCCACTTGCACACTGCGATTGCTCCCACAATGCACTGCTCTCTGTGGTGTTGCACGAGCTGCTAATGTGGCCAGGCCAGTGCGCTTGCAGCCGACAGTGTGAACACTCGGCAGCGTTTCCCTGCTGCGCTCTCCGAAGGCTGGTTTCACTCCCAGCGCTCTACATCTGCCAGTGTAGCCAAGCCCGTAGTGGGGGAACTTCCTTGCTGAAGCAGGCTGGGCCGAAACACTGACCCACAACAAGTGATTTCAGCTCTACTGATCACTTAACAAAACAAAAGACTCCAGTTGGAGCCTTAGTTAGTTCTGTCTTTGAACAGTGGAGAGGAGCAAGTTAAACCGTGCCTAGGAGCTTGGCTACACTTGCAGATGAAGAGCACTTTGGGTTAAACCAGCCTTCGGAGAGTGCACGAGGGAACGCGTCGCAGTCTGTCCACACTGACAGCTGACAGCGCACTGGCGTGGCCGCATTTGCGGCACTCGCAGCTGCATTGGGAGCGGTGCATTATGGGCAGCTTTCCCAGCATTCAAGTGGCTGCAACGTGCTTTTCAAATGCGGGGGTGGGGTGGCGTGTGACAGGGAGTGTGTTGTGTGTACGTTGGGGAGAGAGAATGGGTTTTGGGGTGCTGAGAGTGCGTCAACATGCTGTCTGGTCAGTTCAGACCCCCCTCCCCTCTCTGCCTCTCTCTCACTCACTCATAGCAAATAGTAAATGTTCGCTTTGTCTCGGGGCAGAGAAGCAGCTGGTTGACAGAAACGGAGCTTTGAAAGGGCACATCCGCATTCCTACAGCTGATTGCACAACAATGACAAGATTGGCCACTTGCCTTAAGGGGATTATGGGACGTTCCCGGAGGTCAATCAGAGCGCAGTAATGCAACACCTCGTTCACACTGACACTGGAGCTTCTCACCCAAGACGCATCAGACGTTATCCCTCTTGCCAAGGTGGAGTACCAGGAGCGCTCTAGCCAGGGCTCAGAGCACTCGACCTGCCTTGTCAGTGTGGATGGGGAGTGAGGTAGAGCGCACTGGGCGGCTTTATTGCGGTATAACGTACAAGTGTAGCCAAGCCCTAAGACTCTTGGGTAAAGTCCACACTGCCCAGCAAGCACACCTGTGCCCACCCCCTCTTCACCTTCACTGGGGTCTGGCATTGAAGCCCCCTGCTTAGCAAGTTCAGTTCAGGGGAGGGTGACCCCCTCAATCAGGACAGGCTAAGTGCTACTCTGCTGTCCTTTACTCATACAAGAAAGATAACACAATTTCATTACCCCCACATTCAATACTGAAGTGATTTGTAATCCAGCACCAACCACAGTTGATCACTTTGGCAACACGGCCCTGTCTGCTGGCTACCTAGGCAGAGTCGGTGTGTTCATGTAAATACAGTCTGCACCTGAAGGCTTCTCCTCCCCAGCCAGCTGCCGGGGGGAGAGCTCATTCAGACCCTGCTTGCACCCAAAACAATCTGGACCCTGACGCATCCCGGTACATCACTGGCACCGAAAGCCACTGCTCATACCTGTGTCCTGCTTTTCTTTCTCTCCCCATAATCTGTTCTTCTCTCCTCCTTCAGCTCTTCCCCGTCCAGCAGCCCTGCTCCACCCACATTAACTCCCGCGGCCATTAGCCCAGATAACATGAGGAGGATGTGGGGTGGCCTTATAGCTGACATACGCCTGGTATTGTGCACCAGGATGTACACGCCAGGGTATTATAATTGTCGGAAATGCTCAGAGCTGGGTGCCCCTGGTTCTGCATCTGATGCTGTATTTAGAGCCCGGAAGAAGTGGGCTGGTTTCCAGAGGACAGAACCGCAGCAGCTCCCATGGCCCGCACCGAAAGCAGTTGGTGCTCAATTCCTCAGACCTTAGGGACTTAGGTTCATAACAATTAACAGCCAGGTTTGAATATGTTGGAGAAAGTGCCCAGCCAGCGCTATGGAGACAGCTGCACCTTGGGACAGTCACTGGGTGGTTCTGAAACCCTTGATTATCGCCCAGTGAGAGCGAGTTAAACCCTAGAGCACCAGAGGTCACGGCCCAATGATCAGTGTCATTTGGTGCAGAGTAACTGCAGCCCCAGCAACTGAGAGACAAGCCCCAGCAGGGGCGGCCAGTCACCCCCTGAGAGGGGCTGTCATGGGCCTGAGCCAGGTGGGGAGTATCCCCACGGGTGGGAGCAGGGCCAGGGAGGAGACAGGCCCCCATGAAGGATGCGCTGTCCATGTCTGGTGAGGGGAGATGTTAGGAGATACAATAACGCTGCACCACTCGAATTAGCTGTAACTCAACACCTCCCAGCAGGAGGTGGGGAAGGAGGCTGCAGGCCCACGGCCCTTTGCAGGGTGCGGGGCATTCCGAGTCCTGTCCCAATGCCCTGTGATGCATCACTTTGCATCCCAGCAATCCCTGTGCTTCCATCCACATTTGGTGCCATCTTTCAATGTTTTTTGTATTGTGCGCTCTGTCTTCCCTTTCCGTCTGCGGGAATGGATCCCGAAGTGCTGAGGAACATGCTGACGAGTCTCACCAGCACTTTACATTTGGCATTCGAGTTACTCCTTAAGCTATAAACTGACAGTGAGGATTCCGACGATGATGTTGACTCGCAGAACGCATACGACATGAGATGGCTTGTGGCATTCACGGACATGCTCACCGCAGTGGTAAACAGCTTTTGGGTTTGGGAAACAAGCACTGAGTGGCGGGATCACATTGTCATGCAAGGCTGGGATGACGAGCAGTGACTACAGAACTTTCAGATGAGAAAAGCCACTTTCCTGGGACTGTGTGATGAGCTTGTCCCCACTCTGTGGCGCAAGGACATGAGATTGAGAGCTGCCCTGACAGAGGAGAAGTGAGTGGCTATTGCAATCTGGAAGCTGGCAACTCCAGACAGCTACCGATCGGTCGCTAACCAGTTTGGAGTGGGAAAGTCGACCGTTGAAATCGTGTTGATGCAAGTTTGCGGGGCCATTAATTGCATCCTGCTCAGAAAAACCATGACTCTGGGTAACGTGCATGACATTGTGGCTGGCTTTGAAGAAATGGATTTCCCTAACTGCAGAGGGGCGATCGATGGGATGCATCTACCAATTCTGGCACCAGACCACCAAGCCACCGAGTACGTTAATCGGAAGGGTTATTTCTCTGTGGTTCTCCAGGCGCTTTTGAATTACCGTGGGGCTTTCATTGACATTAACACAGGCTGGCCCGGAAGGGTGCATGACACACACATCTTTTGGAACAGTGGCCTGTTCAGGAAACTGCAAGCCGGGACTTCCTTCCCAGACCAGAAGATCACCGTAGGGGAAGTCAAAATGCCCACTGTGACCCTTGGAGACCCCGCTTACCCTTTAATGCTGTGTCTCATGAAACCCTACACAGGGAGCCTTGACAGAAGCAAGGAGCGGTTCAACAACAGGCTGAGTCGGTGCAGAATGACTGTGGAGTGTGCTTTTGGCCGTTTAAAGGGCCGCTGGTGCTCTCTGTATGGGAAACTGGACCTGGCTGATGACAACATCCCTGCGGTTATATCAGCATGCTGTACCCTCCAGAACATTTGTGAAGGGAAGGCTAAAAGATTTATTCAGGCATGGACCTCGGAGGTACAACACCTGGAGGCTGAATCTGAACAGCCAAAGAGCAGGGCTATTAGAGGGGCCCAGTGTGGGGCTGCAAGGATTAGGGATGCCTTGAGGGAGCAATTTGAGGCTGAAAGCCACCAGTAATGTCTGGTGCCCTGCATGGGAGTGAAGTGCAGTGTTTCCAATGTTAGTAGGAATCTGTGTTTGCTACACTGACTTGCAGTGCCTGTTGCTTTTCCGGGCTAAGGTATCTTTTCCTTAATACAATAATAAAGAATGGTTTCAAAGGCAAAAAAGCCATTTATTGAAAAGAAACACAACTGCTTGGGAAACAGAAAGGGCAAAGGTTGGGGTGGGGAATGGTACAATCACAGATTTGGGCATGTCTTATTCTCATACTCGGCCTTCATGTCTGGAGTGCTGTGCAATGAGTGCTGCCCTTCAGGCTGGCTAAAATGCATGGTGATGGGGGTTGAGTGCAGTGGATAAGGGTCACAGGGCTGGGTGGTGAAGCTACAGGTGTTGGAGGCAGCTGGTGGCTAAAAGAACCCAGATGTTGGCATGATACAAAAATGATCCTGAGCAAAACCCATCCCTGCTCTGACTCCAGAAAACTGGACCTAACCCAGTCGATAAACACAGACTCTGATGGGTTGGGTCCGGAGAAGGGAGAACCCTTTAGCTAAATACCTGTCTCGCCTCCACAAATGAAACAAGTGTTAATGCAACATAGAGTGTGAGATTTTACCACAAAACAGTGAAGCCTGAGAGGGTTGATCTCTTTTCTGGATGAAACTTTGATGCCCAGAGTGAGACTCACTCAGTTTTATGCACATTGTGTTAATACAGAACATTGATTCTCTTTTTCCTTTCAGGATGTGAAAAGCACATTGAGCAGGTGCGTTTCCTATGTTCATTGGTCTGATATTCTTGGTGGTGGTTCTGGGATGAGTACACAGCAGCTGAGTGATGATGGGATGTTTTCTTTGTAGGACTGAGAATGTGAAACTCCAGGAACCAGAAGCCATTTCTACTGACCTGAAGAATGTGTATAAAATTTCCCCTGATATGAGGGAAGCGCCGAAAAAATTCGGAGGTGAGTGGCATCTACTGGGACATTCAACTGTACTGTGCTGGGGATCTGGACAGAGCCTGGGACCCCAGGACACGCTTGCACCCAGCTGACAGGCTTGGAGCTATGTGAGAGCTGGAGGCTGATGCGCTGAGTGCTGGGCAGTTTCCCTGCTACTTAGAGCCACCTGCTGGTACTTGCCCAGGTGTCTGACCAGGCCCCATCACTGTGACATCCTGACCCCTCCATGGCTGCGTTTATGGGTGTCCCTGAGCCAGGTGCTGTGGGCCTGGACTGGTCTGTTCGTGCTGGGAGCTGCACAGACTGGTAACGGATGATGTGTCTGTGCCTCTGTCCTGGGACATGTGAGGGCTGCGTTATGTGGCCACCACTCAGCACTGCCCCATCCTCCATTAGCCAAGGCTTGGCTGAGCTTTCTGAGCTGGAGGAGAGGCCGGTCTGGCTGCTGTGGTCTGACCTGGGCTGCATGTTACTGGGTAACAAGCTGAATCCTACGGGCCCCTCGACTGCTCTGAGCACAGCCCAGTGTGAGGTTGGGTCAGTGGTTTGCTGCTCAGTGAGTAAGACTCACACGCAAGAGTGTGATCCTGTCACAGTGTCTGAGCGTGGGCTGCCCCCATCCAAACCCCTCCATCATAAATATAAAGGGAAGGGTAAACCCCTTTAAAATCCCTCCTGGCCAGAAGAAAAATCCTCTTACCTGTAAAGGGTTAAGAAGCTAAAGGTAACCTCGCTGGCACCTGACCAAAATGAGCAATGAGGAGACAAGATACTTTCTAAAGCTGGGAGGAGGGAGAAAAAACAAAGGGTCTGTGTCTGTCTGGGTGATGCTTTTGCTGGGGACAGAACAGGAATGGAGTCTTAGAACTTAGTAAGTAATCTACCTAGAGATGCGTTAGATTATGATTTCTTTAAATGGCTGAGAAAATAGCTGTGCTGAATAGAATGAATATTCCTGTCTGTGTGTCTTTTTTGTAACTTAAGGTTTTGCCTCGAGGGATTCTCTATGTTTTGAATCTAATTACCCTATAAGGTATTTACCATCCTGATTTTACAGAGATGATTCTTTTTTTAACTTCTATTAAAAGTCTTCTTGTAAGGAAACTGAATGCTTTTTCACTGTTCTAAGATCCAAAGTTTGGGCCTGTGGTCACCTATGCAAATTGGTGAGGATTTTTACCAAACCTTCCCCAGGAAGTGGGGTGCAAGGGTTGGGGGGATTTTGGGGGGAAAGACATGTCCAAACTACGTTTTTCTCAGGAACCCAGATAAAGTTTGGTGGTGGCAGTGGAAATCCAAAGGTAAAATAATTTGTACCTTGGGGAAGTTTTAAGCTAAGCTGGTAAAAGTAAGCTTAGGAGGTTTTCATGCAGGTCCCCACATCTGTACCCTAGAGTTCAGAGTGGGGAAGGAACCTTGACACCCTCCCCACAATCCCAGCACAGAGACTGGGGCAAAGGCAGAAACCTGACAGCGAGGAGGGACAGAGAAGAAACTAAGGCCGAGGAGAGGGGGAGTGGGAAGGTTCAGTGAGCTCGGTCTGTGATTGCTGAACTGGCCCTTTCATCCTACCCCCGCCCTCCTCTCTTCCCACCCCCCACCCCCAGCAGGGGGCAGTCGAAGGGGCCAAGCTGGGTGTGTCTGTCCCGGCCGATGGAGGCTGCGCAGTGGGTGCCGGCTGCAGGGCCAGGATCTCAGGGCTCCGGGGAGCAGGAACCCCAGGCTGTGGGGGAAGCAGCTTCCTCTCTGTGGCTGGCTGGAGCCAGCACATCCCTGCTCCCCTCCCCCCTCGCTGCCCCCAGCCCAGCCCAGTCTGTGCCCACCGGACCCTGAACATGGCTGGGCTCTGGGCCATTCCACAGCCCTGGCCCCTGAGCCTGTCGGGATCCTGAGCCAGTCACCTCCGTGCCTCCTTCTAGGGGATCAGCAGCCCCTGGGGAGCCTCCTGTCACCCCCCGGAAACCCCGTCCTGGGCAGGGCCCCAGGCCCTGAGTCACTCGCTGGCTGCTCCCGGCTGGCCAGGCCCAGGGTCTCCAGCAGGGCCCTTGGTGCCGGCCCCGTGCTGGCTGCCAGAGCTCCCAGCCCCTGGCCCAGCCCGGCCTGTTGTCCCAGCACCGACCCCTCCCCTGCGGGTGGGGGGGGACCCTGTTGCTCTCAATGGCTGAGCCCCCCCCCCACGCCGCAGCCTCTGGTGCTGCGCTCGCAGGCTCAGCCCGTGCCAGGGCCAATGTGGCGCTGCTGGGGCTGCTCCTCCCCCGGCCCCTGGGTTCTCTGGGTCTGGGGCAACTCTTTCCTGCCACCCCCCCCAGCAGCCCCGGCCGGTCAGTGCCACTCGACTGCCCGCGCTCTGACCCCAGGGACCTGGGTCTGGCAGCTCGGGGGAGTCGCTGGGTGAATGTGTGGGGCAGAGTAACCAGGGCTCCCTGCGCCCCAGGGTCCCCGTGTGCAATGGGGAAGGCCCCGCGCTGTCATGTAGCCCTTCGGGGCTGGGCAGTGAGTGTTTTCATTCGTATAGTGCTCACGAGTGAGCCAGGCACTGCAGAGACAGAACACGGGGCTGCCAGCCCCACAGGGCTCCTGGTCTGAGTGGAGACAAGGCCCAGCAAGGGCAGCAGCAAACATTGGGGGTGGGGACACGGGGGTCCCATTGTGGGGCCAGCCACTCCCTGAGCCCACCCTGTGCCTGTCTTCTGGGTGTGGTAGACAGTATTGTAGTGACCCTGATGGCTACATGCTGGACCCTGGGTCACCCCCCCAGGGAACAGGACAGGGCAGAGGCAGCCTGAGGACGGGGGGAGCTGGAAGTTGTGGGGAAGCGGGAGCAGCCTGGGAGCTGGGACAGGTGTGGAAGTTCAGTGTGGAAGCCAGGGGGGTGGCCCAAAACCCTGTGCTGTGTTCTCTCCAGGTTCCCACTCTGTGATGCAGGATCTGTTGGGGTCAGACCCTGGGGTGAGGGGCCCACCCAGACAGACTGAAGATAGCGAGGCTCTGTCTGCATGGGGAAGGGGCAGCAGTTCCGTTAAATGGCTTCCAGTTTTGTATAATGACAGGTTTCAGAGTAACAGCCGTGTTAGCCTGTATTCGCAAAAAGAAAAGGAGTACTTGTGGCACCTTAGAGACTAACCAATTTATTAGAGCATAAGCTTTGAGCTGTAGCTCACGAAAGCTTATGCTTTAATAAATTGGTTAGTCTCTAAGGTGCCACAAGTACTCCTTTTCTTTTTCCAATTTTGTAGACTCATCATGGGGACGCGCCCTCAGGTATCACCCTCAGCTGTTTCAGGGTGTCTTGGCAAGCATCTTGCCTCAGTTTACCATCTTCAGCACTCCTTAAATTAAGTCTTACAGTCAAAAAGATCTGAGAGAAATATCCCCTCCTGGGGCCTGCTCTGAGTCCAAGTAAACCCCAAAATAAAATCTTTTCCTTCACTCTGCTCCAGCCTCCAGCTCTCACTCAAGCTCCTCACTGTCCTCAAGACAGGAGTCCTCAGCCCTCCTTCCCAGAGCTGGGGTGATTTCAGACTGTGCCTTTATTCTCTGCGTCCACTTTCTCCAGCCAGGGGCAGCTCTCCAGGGCTCTGTCCTGCTACAGCTGCTGCTGTCATTGTCATCTCTGGCAGCTCCTCCCCCGTAAGGGAGCTCCTCTGTCTAGGACAGTGGTCCCCAGACTTTTTTGGTCATGCCCTCCCTTACCTGGTTTGTGCCCCCACCCCAGGAGCTGCGGTCAGGAGCTGCGGTCAGGAGTTGGGCCAGGAACGGGGCTGCAACTGGGGCCAGGAGCCGCGGGCCATGGCTGGGAGTGGAACGGCATTTGGGTCCAGAAGTCGTGGGCTTCAGCTGGGAGTGGAAGCACGGTTGGGGCTGGAGCTGCAGCTGGGGTTTAGGATGGGGCCAGAGTAGAACTGGGGGCAGAGCAGGGCTGGGTGGCGTTCCCTTCCCACCACCCATGGGGGCTGGTCCAGGCCCTGCCATGCCCCCCAAATGTTCCTCCATACCCTCTGGGGGGCACAACCCACAGTTTAGGGACCACTGCTCTAGGATCACCCCTTCCAGGCTCCTTGCTCTGGTGAACTCTCCTGGGAGCTCCTCTCCTCGGCAGCTTCCTATCCCTCGGATCCCTTCAGCTGAGCCCTGGTAACCCTTTATCAGGCTCATTAGCTATTTAGCTGCCAACTAGCCACCTAGGGATTTAATTACTTCCAGGTTGGTCTGGGTTGGCTGGTTCTCCCTTACAGGAGCCTGTCACAGGTAGCCTCTCCCTAACTCCTGTAAAAGGGCCAGCCCTCTTGACACATTCCCACTCTTCCCCCCGAGAGCCAACCTGTATTCAAAGGTCGGCTTGATCATTGCTGATACTTGGTTATGTTCTGCAGCTGGGGTGAGGTGGGGGGTACTTCCTGCCCTGCTGCCACGAGGAAATCTGCAAGGCCCTTGGCAATAATTTTATTCTCGTCACTGAAATATGAAGAAACCAGGAGTTTGATTCCCCAAGTCTCTATGTAGCACATGTCATGGGTAAAATCCCCCATAGTCTTCAGCATGTCATAGTTCAGAAGAACTCGTTGGCCATAGCAGAGGTAGTCGATAGCACTGGGCTTTCATCATTGGTGTGGTGGTCCTGTAGCAGATATGGGCTGGCTACAGTGCTTCCCTCTCAGCCAGATACACACCAGAAGTGTTCATCACAAAATCCTTTAATTTTCTACCAACCATGGCTAAGGTCAGCTTAAATATCGTATTTTTACCCAGCGCTACCTAGTGGTTGAACAGCAGAATACAGTTTAGCGTTCCATTACATCTCCCCCTTTAAGTTCTACATTTCTACCATTTATAATGTTTACATTATCGCACTGTCTTTGAAGTTCAGTGTGGATCAGTCTGGTAGGTGTCTCTGAATGGTACTGGTCTTCTAATTACATCACCCAAACAGGTAACAGCTTGGTCATCTGGCTGTCCATTAGTTCCACTGACTGACTGTGGTCAGTCTGGAATCCTTGAGTCATCTTCTTGTTCTGCATCCACCATCTGCAGAGTTTGCTCAGTTGATTGTTCTTTCTGAGGAACAAACTGTAGATGTTGACAGTTTCTGTTGAACTCTCCTCTCTCGGTCTTGATCACATACAACCAGTGTGTTGAATTCTTTTTCTTTACAACAGCTGGAGTATTCCATTCTTTTTCTCCATCCAGTTTGACACAAACATGGTCACCAGGTTCTAGGCCTGGTAGTTTTCTAAGTGATCTCTGTTGTAAAAGTGTTCGTAAACTTTTTTTCCCCTTTTTATTCGATTTGGCTATTCTCTACGTGTCTGACAACTTTGGAGATAGATTCTTTTCCAAAGTTGGGAGGATAGTTCTGAGTCGTCTTCCCATCAGGAGTTGTGCTGCACTATATCCAGTAGCTGCTGTTGGGGTTGATCTATAACTCAGTAGAGCAAAGAATGGATCTTCCTGCTGAAGGATATTCTTGGCTGTCTGTACAGCTCTCAGCATCTCCATTCGCTTGTGAGTAATATGGGCTTCTAGTAATATGAGGAAGATCATATTTTGTTTGGATAAATTAAATTCTATGTCAGAAAATTATGTTCCATGCTCTGTCACAAGGTCTTCTGGAACCCCGAAATGCCCAAAAGTGCACTTCACTTGCTCTGTAACACTTTGGTCTGTTATGTCTTTCAAGTACACTCTTTCTACCTACCTGGAAAAATACTCCACGACTACCAGGTAAAGATGTCCCCTGAATTCACATAACTCTGCAGCTAGTCTCTTCCAAGGTCTCTTTCATTCAGACTAGTTCCTTGTTAGCGTCAGTAATTACAACTGTCTGTATCTTTTTTCTCGCAGCCTTCAGTAAAAGAGCTATGGGAGCCCGTGGGGAAATGTTTCTACCCAAGGCAAATTTAACAGCAGTTCTGGAGTGTTTCATAGCTGATGTCCTGAGCCTGCCCTGCCCGTAACTGTGCATTTCTGGAGGTGTTGACAGTAACTCACTGCAAGTCACTGGGATTTCGGCTCTTAAGTTGAAGTCAAGCTGCATGTAATTTGGGGGGTAAATAGTTTATTTGCTGCAAAATTATATTTCGGGTCGACAGAAACGATTCGTGAATCCATGTCGAGTTTGCTGACAAGTTTCAATGAACAGAAAGGTGCCGCCGCTTCCCTTCCAGCCTTTAGCTCTGTGGCTGGGCCCTCAGCGGGGAGCCCCTGGTTCCATCCCCCTGTGGGATGTGGGGCAGGAACTGGAATATGGGTGCCTCCCCGAGGTAAGGGCTGGAACCACTGGGCTCCAGGTGTCTGGTGTGGGGCTCCCTCAATCTCTCTTGCTGAAGACACCCTGAATGTCTAAACACTGCCATGGGCATGGGCCAGAGCGTGGGAGTGAAACTGACTCTGCAACCCAGTGGCTTGGGCCCCTGCTGGGAGCCCAGAGTCCAGCTCCCCTGCTCCAGTGACCCTGTAATTATTGCTCCATAACCCCAGTGAGGGGAGGGGCTCTGGTCCGTGGCACAGCAGTGTCTCAGCCATGTTGGTGCCCCACTGCAAACCCTGAGTGCAGACGCACTGCACGGGTGTGAACTGGGCCTGGCCCCTGGCGCAGCTTCTCCCAGATGGAGTGGGCAGCAAGTGGAGAAATGCCCCCTCCCCTCCTCACTGCCCCAGCCTCATTAGCAATGGCCCCTAATCCCTCCAGCACCCCTCAACTGCCATCCCCCCACTACCCTGCCCATGCCCTAACATGGTGAGTCCCAGCTGCGCCCTGTGGGTCAGGGCTGATGGGACTCTCCACTGTGGACTGTTGATCTCAATGTATTGCCAGGCTCTTCATGGTTTTGGTTATAAGGATCTCATTATCTCATTCCCGCTGCTCTGAGTGGTGCCCATGTGCGCACGACCCAGCTCAGCTCTTCCTGTATCCCAGGAACGTCTTCATCTTCTGGGATCCTCATGGCAGCAGTGGGATGATTTAATGGAGCCCCTTAGCCATGGGGCCTTTCTCTCACTTTTGTTTCAGAGCCAGCGTCCTGGAATCGTCTCCTGGTGCGTGGAGTGGTGGCAGTGGTGGGGGTGATAATCTCACTGTACCGATGTGGGTTTTGGAAAGGTAGAGGGAAAGTGTTTGCCTACTCGCAACTCATCTTCAGGAAGCTGCTGACTCATCCCTCCCCGCAGCCTGGAAGTCGGCAGGATTCCCAGGAATCTGAGCTCCCCGCAGTGTGTGACAGGGACGGGGACCAGGCCCAGGGAACCAGAAACAGGAATCGAGACCCAGCCCTGAAGAATGGGGAAGGAGACCTGATTGCGAATTCGTATCCGGTCTGCTGAATTGTTCATGTCCAGACCCTCCCCACAGTTCTTAAAAAGTCGAAGCATTTCATTTAGACGCTTTCCAAACAAACCATTTTGATTTTTCAGTTTGAAAAACTTTTGTGTTTAAAAATGTCCTTCAATTTTATTTTAAAAATTCAAAAAGTTACAACCCTTGAAATGTTCCTGGGTCTCTTTGTTTTTTTTAAAAACTTTTTGGTTCATCAAAAATTTGGAAAAATGTTAGTTTTGTTCAACCTGAAACCGTTTTTTTCCATCTTTTTTTTGGAATTGCCAGGAACCAAAATATTCTGTTTGCCCAGCTCGAGAGGCAGGTGAGGATTTTGGCTGTTATATTGTGGGTCTCTAAGTCTCCTTGTTGCTCAAAGTTTTCTTACTGCAACAAATTAATTTGGGATGAGGGCAGGATGGGCAAAAGCTTCCTAAAAGTTGTGGGGGGCTGCTGGCACCCAAACTGTGGCCCAGCCCCTGTGCCACCCCTTCTCCTCGAGGTCCTGCCCCCTCAAACCGCTCCTTTCCCTGAGGCCCCCCCTCACACCGCCTTTCTCCCTGAGCTCCCACTTCACGCCACCCCTTGCCCCCAAAACAGTGCCCCCCCACTCCCTTCTCTGGGTGTTTCTCTGCGTAATGTGACCTCACTGCTCCTGATGAGAGCCGTTGTTTGTAAATGTTTCAGTAGCAGACATATTTATCATTCATGGACAGACAGACATTTATTCACAATTAGAACTGGTCAAAAATAGCGAGGGTGGAGAGGTTCATGAAAATTGAAGAAGAAACCACTCCCCACCCCCATAGTCTTCAAACTTATTTGGAAATGTTTTTAATTATCAAATTTTTGTTTCGTTTTGGTGGGAAAAACTCCATGTTCTCTCTGAAGTGGGCAGAGAAATCCAAAATGTTTTTTTTAAAGAGGTAACTTTTTTCAAATGATCAATGTAATCCAAAGTGGCATTTTTAGTTAAAAGGTTGCATTGTCAGTGTAAAACACTTTTGAACCAGCTCTGTGACTGAATAACAAGATGAGTTTATTTTTCGTGATGCATTGTTTGGGCCAGGTTCCAAGTGGCATTTCAGTTTTTGCACAGCTCTTCTCTTCTTGCGTCTGCACCTCTCCTAAGCTGTGGCCTTAATCTTGGCCCTGGAAACACTTACGTGCATGTTTCACTTTAATTACTGCTGTGAATAATTCCATTTCAATGGGACAACTCTGAGGTCGGGTTTATGCTACGGCCCTATATCGATGTAACTATGTCATTTCTTTAATTTTCTTTCTTTTATATGTGAAAGTTCTTGAGAGGTTAAAGCATGTAAAATACATGAACAGGTTCGGACAGTCCGAGTTTGTCAGTGCAAAGTGACAGCAGAGATGTGGGATCTGCTAATTTTTCATAAGTCTCTCAGGGTTACCCAGGATAACTTTGGGGATCTCTGTCTTGCATCAGGAATGTTCCTTGAAAGTGTCCAAACAGCTCAGAAATACAGAACCATTCCCTGGATCCATTCTTATAGCTGTCTTCCCCGGAAAGCAGTCTGGCAAGTGTTCCTGTCAGCTCATTGCTAAGTTATCTGTCAAAACACTAGAGTTTTCAGGTGCCTAAGTAGCCCCTGGAATCAGGGTAAAATTATCCTCCCCACCACCACCAAAATTGGAAATGGTGCCCTGGAGTGCACGGTACCCTACCGTGCTTCCCCCATAGGAACTGCATGAACAGGCAACTCTGCAAGTTATCTGCATACCTCTGCAAATGACCCCCATGCCTCTCCATTTCATTGGCCACATGTATCCTGTCCCCATGCTGGCGGCTAATCCAGAAAAAGAGGGAAAGAGCTCACCACTGCGACCACCTGAGGGAGGTGTTGGGTTGAGATCAGCTGGTCAAAGCAGGCAATAGGGACAGAATCTGAGACTTGAAGCTCCTCAAATGACCTCTGACCTTTCTAGACCTGCCCTTCAATGAGACACAGCGATTGTAAAGTTGAATGTGATAGTAACTAGACCCATTTGAAACCCTTCACCACACAAGACAAAGCCTGTAGGATTCATCATGAACTATTTATTTCTCCTCCCCTGGCTCCCTGCAGCCACCAGCCACCTTGGAGCTTTCCCTCCTCTCTCCCTGGCTGGGCTCACTTGATTGCAGGAGCTCAGCGGAGGGTCCAGCTTTGCTCTTTCGCTTCCATTCTTCACGTCTTTGGGTGTCTGCATTGGCACCTGAGCAGCCTGATGGAAACACTGAGTCCTCTGTCTCAGCAGGCAGGCCCAGCCGCCAAAGCCAAAGACTCCCTGAGAACAGGGGGAGGTTCGCCTGAACTCTCAGGAGTGGCGGCTGGGCCCATAGGGTAGGGTTACCATATTTGAACTTTCAAAAAAGAGGACACTCCGAGGGTGGGGGGGGGAGTGGTAGCCCTGCCCCCTATCTACTCCCTCCCACTTCCTGCCCCCTGACTGCCCCCCACAGAACCGCCAACCCATCCAACCCCCCCTGCTCCTTGTCCCCTGATCACCCCCTCCCAGGACCCTGCCCTCTATCTCAGCCTTCCTTCTCCCTGTCTCCAACTGCCCCCTCCTTAGACCCCTCCACCCTAACTGCCCCCCTAGAACTCTACCCTCTACCTATCCCCTGACTGCCCTGCCCCCTATCCGCACCCCCGCCCCCTGACAGACCCCCAGCTCTCCCACACCCATCCAACCACTCCCTGTCCCCTGACTACCCCCGCAGAACCCCCAACCCATCTAATCCCCCCTGTTCCCTGCCCCTGATTCCCCCCCCCGAACCTCCGCCCCATCCAACCCCCCCGCTCTCTGTTCCTTGACTCCCCCGACACCTCTTCATATGCCCACCCCCTGACAGACTCCCCCCAGAACCCCTCACCCATCCAACCCCTCCTGCTCCCTGTCTCCTGACTGCCCCTTGGGACCCCATGCCCCTTCTCCAGCCCCCCCGGCCCACGTACCCTGCTGCTCAGAGCAGTGTGTCTGGGGTGCGGAGCCAGACACAGTGCCGTGCTCCCCCGCAGAGCGTGCAGCTCCCCCACACCCGCCCCCAGAGTGCTGCATTGGGAGGGAAATCCTGGACCTTTTCAGAGTTTTACAAATTCCTCCCGAAGGGCGATTTAGAACCCAAAAAGCCGGACATGTCCGGGAAACTCTGGATGCATGGTAACCCGACCACAGGGACTCCAGGATCTGCAGCTGCTGCCATCTGTATGGTGAATCCTCCGACTCATCACCAACCAGCTCTTCCCCATTCTCCAACCTGGCCCCACGGTCTGACCGTGCAGGAGAACAGAAACCCTTTGGGACAACAGGAGAGTCTCCTCAATGCCGCACTCTTCGCATGGCTTCCCGCGGTCACCGTGAAACACGACTACCCTGCCCCCAGGAGTCTCTCAAGGAGCTGCCGGCGCAGTCACTGGGCACCCACTCGTAATGGTCTCGGGCAGTGGCATTGCAGAGGGAGCTGAGCAGACCGTCCCTTCTGTGACTTCCTGAATTGCTGCCAGGACGGATTCTCCTCTGCGCTAGGGAGAGTCCCCGAGGACAAGCAGCTGTGGTTGGGGAGGGGGCAAGACAAGCACTCCCCCTGAGCCCTTGACTAGCAGGCAAGCAGCACTCTGGGAGACAAGGCATCGGTGTGTCTTGCTAGGAGAGCAGAGCTGGAGAGCAGAAAAGGGCATTGGAGGAATTGTAGAAAAGTCATTGTCATGGCCGGGTCATGGGCAGCCAGACCTAGTGGTCAGAGGCAGAGTCCACACTCACAAGACAGGAGTCGAGAGTCAGCTGGGTCAGGACACTGGAAGAGCAGAAGCAAAAGACCAAATTGTGTTCAGAACCTCAAGTCAGGTGAGTCACCCTGAGTCCGGATGCCAGGAAATCAAGCCTGGGGAGTGGGAGCAGGAACAGCCAACACACGGTCCAGAGCCGGGGAGGAGCTCGGCTGTTCAGACAGCTTCTTCTTCCTGCTGCTGGTTTAAGGAGGTCCCGGGGGCCGATTAGCTGCTCTGGGACTCTGCCAATAGGAGCCTCAAACTGGGTCTGGACTTCGTCAGTCCTAGGTAAGCAGTTTTTCGTAGGCTTGCAGGTGGCGTGCTGGAGGGTGGCTGCTCCCAGGAACCCTGCAGACCGGGGTTAATGACCCATGGGCCAGGACAGTGACTGATCTCTCCCCGCTCAAACCTCCTGCACGAAACAGTCTCCAGGGTCCCGGATGCATCCTCTGAGAAGAAAAAAACACAGTCATGAGGACAAATAGGCTATGGAACAGGAGCCCCCTCTTTGTTGCAACAGCCCCAAGTGTCCAGAAGAGTGGACGGTTCTTACCTCCAGGAGATGCCTGGGATCTTCCATCTAAGCCTCAAGGGGACCCCTGTTGCTTGGTCTGACAGGAGGAGATCATCTGTCCCCACTGCTCCCTGCGCTGGGCTGGCTGCAGCACACATCTGTGTAAGAGGCTGGGCCAGAGAGATGTTACAATCAGGGTCCCCAGAAGGAGAACAGAGGCTCTGAAACCAGAAGACGAAGCAATCAAATCAGCGGATTCGACAGAGAAGTTTTCTACCCTACAGGGACATCAAAGAAGGTCTGTTAGGAAAGCTGAGATGTTAGTCTGGAAACTGCTAAGATAAACATTGTGACTTATTAAGATTCAATTTTAGTCACTACAAAGTGTGTTGTGTTTTGTGTGTCTCTTTGAAATGTGTCTCTTTCTCTTGCTTAGTATCACTTAAATCTCTTCTTTGTTACTATGCTTCCCAAACCACCTCAGTGTTGTGTGTTCCAGTGAAGTGTGAGTCTCCAGCCTACCCAACAGGCTGAGCTGTGCCCTGTCTCTCTGAAGGTAATGAATAATTTCTGAGTGGTGTTGGGCCCAGAGTCCAAGGGCAGTTCACCAGACATCTCGTGGGAAGCCCAAAGAGACCAAAGGAGCAGGAGAGATTCCGGCCCCACTGACCCATGGGAAATTCCCACAGAAGAGCCTACACAGGGCTCCAGACACAGCCACTTTGGGTGTGTACCAGAGTTCACTCACCGCTAGATGCTGGCCAGGCCTTGTGTCATTGCTTTCTCGCTGGGCTAGCAACCCCGCTGATACTCACTCTTGCAGTTTGTCGGCTGGGAACTCAGCCCTCCAACCAGGTGACTGTTCTTTACTCCACTCCTTCCTGGGTCGTGCTCCTTGCAAACAAAGTCCCAAAATGTCTTGAACAGAAACAAGGCCTTCCACCCTCGTGGGGAGTTCTTCCTCAGCCTGATTTCGATTCGGCCTGCCCTTCTTGGGTTTCTATGGTCTTCTATATGGCCTTCCTTAGGGACGGTGAGAGAAGCCAGTCCTACCCTGGACTCCAGGGTTTGGCCCAAAGCCGTCTACTGAACAGCTCGCTTTGCTTCTGTACTTCTGCTGCTGTTTTCCCTTCTTTCCTCTCCGGTGGGGCTCACTTGGTCATCATTTGGCTTAGCCCCAGGCTAGGCAGCCATAGGCCAAGCCACCCTGTTAGATACCCTCCTCCTTCCAATCCGCTCCAGCCCGGCTGACAGGTTTGCTGAGGGGATGGTGAAACCCCATTGCTGATCAGAAGGAGGTCAGAGTCTGTTCTCTAGGAGCTGAAGGTCCATTTGTCCTGCTGCGGGAAGTGGACCTGGAGAGCGGAGATGTTAGGTGAAAGAGACTGCATGATGGAGTTGGAGACTGAGGGACGGGAGCCTCCTCCCAGAAACGCTCCCAGGAGAACAGGTTTGAGGAGGAGTTCTCTAGGGAGCCTCTTCCTTGGAAAAAAACAAGGGTGGCACACTGATGAAGATGTCTCTGTCCCAGGGATGGGGGAAGCTCCCAGCCAGGCTATGCAGCAGGGATCCCATTTCTCCCCCAAGAAACCCATTTTGCCCAAAGAAGTCAATGGCTCTTACCTCCAAGAGGGAGCGGGCTCTTCCCTCTCAGCCTCTTTGAGAACTACCACTGCTTGGCTTCCTAGGATAAGGGACCTGTCCCCACTGCTCCCTGAGGTGCTTCAGCTTCTGACTGCACCCATCTGGGAGGCTGTCACATATGCCAGGGCCTAGAAGACATGCGGGGAGGAGGCTCCTCTTCATGTCAGACTCTGAGAGCCCAGAGAAGGGCCAAAGGAAAAATAAAGGGCAGGAGATGAAGCTAGCCCGGAGCCTCTGTCCCATCCTCACCTCCTCAAATGTGGAGCTTCCTGAGCTTCAGTTGGGCAGACAGTCTGTAGCCCTGACACAAAGGTCCTTCTGCGCCATATGGGGCAGGAAGATCTCTGCCTGGGTGCACGGGGAATGGGATGGGGGTGAGATCAAGGAAAGAGGGGAGGGGTATGGGTGTGAGGGAAAGAGCTCCTGCCCCAGATGAAGGAATTTGGGGGGCCGAGGGAAGGACCCAGCTCCACAGAGAGGAGAGAGAGTTTCTGTGAGTGCCAGGGGCCTCCATTTGTGCTTCCACTCGCCCCCCATTTATAGTGAGACAGAGCAGTACCTGCAGCAGGGAGCGGGACTTGCTGAACAGGGAGGGGAACCTTGAAGAGCATCAGATGAACCACAGCCCTTGCAGCGCCTCGGGCATCCGGTGCAAGTGCCGGATGATGTGAAGCTGGCCCATGACCTTGGCTGTGACATCCTCATGCTGCAGGGGAACGAGAACATGTCAGAGACTGAGACACTCCCCAGGAATCAGGGAGGATGAAGGGCACCTGGAACCAGCGCCATCATTTCCACCCAGCAGCTGCTCATGTCTGAGTGGTGGATTCACCCTCCTGACCCCCAGGATGGAGGCTTGCTGTCCTCTCTAGTGACCTCCAGTGCCAACCCCCCTCCTTGTCGGGTGAGCTCCTGCCACTTCCCCATCAGTGCCCCTGACAGCTGTTCCACCTCTAACCCACCTGGGGACACCGCTCAAGTTCGGAGAACCCTCTCTTCCACCCCTACCTCCATCCCCACCCAGGTAGGGCAGGGAGGGGGCTCTAGAAGGGTGGCGGGGGGAGGGAGGGATTCTGGCAGCAGTGAAGTGGGATGGGGAGAGCTTGAGACCTTTCCCCAAGACACCCCAGTGCCAAAACCTGAAACCACAGGATGGCAGCCCTGGGGAACCGGACAGGTCAGCAGCCCCTGACGACTGAATCCTCCCAATCTCTTGAGAGTGGGTCCAGCCCTACCAGCAGCAAGACCCACTTCCCACGCCCATGTGCCTCAGTCAGTCACCATCACCAGTCAGTCCTTGGCCTCCCAGGATGCCAGGGATGGGAGCAACTCTCGATGGTGGCTCAGGTGACATGGACACTAGGCCATGGGGAAATGGGTGCAGCTCTGTGGGGCAGGAAAGGTTCCCAGAGGGCACTTAGGGGACTCTCCTGTCCTTCCCAGGAGTGATAGCAGAGCACCACATCCGAAGAACAGAAGTCCATGAAGGCCAGAAGTCCCCACTAGGCTCCTTGCTACCAGGCCAGCGAATGGCGAGAGGATGGGAAGGAGGCTCTGGGCCCCACCCCAAGCTTCTGAGTCGAATGTAGCTGCTTACCGTGTCCCCCATCAGTTGCTGGGCTTCCCCCAGGAGGGAGTAGACCAGCATCAGCCCAGCCTGGCTGACACGCAGCAGGGGGTCGTGGATGGCCAGCAATGCTGTCTGTACGAAGGATCTTCTCTGCCCGACGGAGAAGAATTTTCCAAAGACCTAAAACCAAGAGGACATGAGGCTCGAGCAGATTGCCCAGAGCCAGCCTCCAAGTCCTGGCGGTACAATGGCATCTCGTGCCCCAAAGGGTGGGGAAGAGAGCTGCTGTGGCCAAGGCACTTCATTCCCTAGGAGGCTTTCAGGGTCCCAGGGCTCAGGGAAGCCCCTTTATTAAAAGGTGGCAGATGCTGAGGGACCAAAGCCTCCAGCGGCTCTTTCGGGAAGGCAATTTATGGCAGGGGCCAGGATGGGCTGGAAATGGATCTCTAATGTGTGTGAGCAGGCCCACTCTGCTGTGCAGGGCACAGAGACAACAGGGGACCCTGTCTTGCTTCCAGCAGAGAGATCTCCTGCACCTCAGCGGCTAGAGGAGTGTGCGTGTGTTGTTATGGGGGGAGGGGGTTGGAGCTGACAGACCAAAGGTCTCTTCCCCCAGCTTAGTGATTTCTCTAGTTGCTGGCTATGGCCTCTGCAGCTCCCTGGTTTCTTCAAGGGGAATCCAACCTGCAGCCTGACAAGAACAAAGAGACTCCTGGCCCAGTCCCAGTGTGGGACCTTTAGCACCAGCATGTCCCACTGGTTGCTGGATGAGGAACTCTGAGCTGGAAATAAGGAGCGGGCTCTTTTCCTGTCTCCAGGAGGCATCCACTGCAGGGAGCCCAGCCAGCCCCACTCCCTGAGCTGTGTCATGCCCTGGCACAGTGCCCTTACCTCCCCCACTCTGGCTGTGTTCTTGTAGCCCAACAGCCTGCTGTCCTGGTGCCAGTCATAGCACCAGAGATCTTCCGCCTCATGTACGGTCAGGCCTGGAAGAGAGAGAGAGAGAGAGAGAGAGAGAGAGAGAGAGAGAGAGAGAGACTTTTCTCCTCATTCTGGTTGCAGTTTCTGTGTCCTTCCAATCCCAATTGGTGGCTGCACAGTGGAGTGGAGAAGAACAGAGGCAGAGAGAGACTTGTCCTCCGGCTGGGGTCAGTCTGAGAGAAATGGTCTGGGGTCCCATTATCCACCTGTGGTCACTCTCAGTCCCCTATTGGGTTCCGTGTCCCAGCTGGGTTCCTTACCCCTCTGTTGGAGCAGCAGTTGGTAGAGCCGGTAAGTCCCCTCCCTGGCCTGCCGGCTGATGTCCTTGTCTGGCTCGCTGACCAATAGAGCCAGCTGGGCCACATGGTGACCCATCCGAGGGAACTCGGCTGAGATCTAATGGAAGGGAGAGCAGAGGGGACTCCATCAGCATTTTCCTCTCAGCTCCTTGTCCCCCCTGGGCCAGAGGGCTCCTTCCTCTTAGCCCCTCTGCAGGAGATGCTGGGGGAGAGGAGCTTGAGATCGAGCCTTCATTTGCTCTGCTGCCAAGGGAGCCTGCAGCTGCTTTGGGATGCCAAGCAGGGGCTGGAGCATGGTCCC
Organism: Lepidochelys kempii; assembly: GCF_965140285.1. Lineage (NCBI taxonomy): Eukaryota > Metazoa > Chordata > Testudines > Cheloniidae > Lepidochelys > Lepidochelys kempii. The sequence goes on along the minus strand of NC_136393.1, from coordinate 42,679,627 downwards.
CTTAAAGGCCCAGGGACAGCACTGAACCAGGACAAGAAGAACTTGACTCAAGCCTAGCTCAGTCCTGCTCTAACCCTGCCTCCCCATGAAGAACCCTCCTAACCCAGAGCCCCGGTGGCAGCAGCAGATCCTGCAGCCCGCTGGAGCCAGCCCGCCTCCGCCTGGAGCCAGCAAGCTGGGCTCGGAGCTCACTTACGTCAAACTCAGGGAGGGTGACTGTGTATCTCAGCAGGGCTGTGCTGCTCCTGATAGCCCTGGCTCGCTCCTGGGACACCCTGGACACGACCCAGAGGTTGACATGCTGTGGGGAAAGGAGGCAGGTCAGACTCAGTGGCCAGCTGCTCCTGCTTTGCAAATGAGCCCCATGTCCCCAGCCCCAGGGGCCTGAGACATTCTGCGCAGGGGGGAATAGCTGAGTCCTTGATGGCAGAGCTTTAGAAGGGGATTCTTTCCCCCAGGACGCAGCTTGTACCCTTCAGGTCACAACTTCTCATCGTCTCTCTAGACTGGGACAATGTTCGGGGTCGGGGCTGGTCCCATCCTCCCAGAACTCCTGATTCCTGAACAGTTCACCAGAAAGAAGATTGAACCCTTGGCCCTTCCTTGCTATGCAAATCCTTGGGGGGATGTAGGGAGTGACTGAGAGCACAATGCCCCCAGGAATTTCAGAGCACATCAGAGGGAAGGGCTGATTCCCTGGGCTCCTCCTCTTTCTCTAGGAAGGAGCATGTGCCTCTTCTCTGAGAACCATCTCCCCAATCTCATGGGCTCTGTGTGTTGGAGGGGTGGGGGAAGGGTGGGTTTTCAGACTCTCACTCCCCAAGACAGCCAGGAGCCCAGTGCTTAGTGCTCAGCAGAACCAGGCAGAGCTCTGGCTTGGAGTCCCAGCTCCTTCCTCTGTCCCTCAAGAAGGAAGGACCTGACACTGCATTGCACTGACCTCCCCAACCAAGGACGGCCCACTGGGGACCCAGCTAGGAGGACAGAGTAGAAAATGGATCTTCCAGTCTCTCCTTACCAGTCCCCCAAAGAGTTACGGTCAAATGGGGCTCACCTCCAAGATGAAGTGGAGCCTGTCTGTGTCTGGGGACTCTGCCAGCAGGTTCCCCAGCATGGCATCCAGGACCTCTGGGATGACTTTGTGCAGCGCCTGCAAAGCATGGGTCAGAGTTAGGGAACCTGGGCCTACACGTGCCACAGGATGGGAAGAGGGGTCTCTGGGAAGCACTGGGGAGACTCCCAAACACATCTCCTGGCCTTTCTCCTTCACATCCCACTGCAGGCAATTTGCAAGAATTGATGACCCCTGGACCTTTAATCCATGAGCTTAGCAGGTCTCTGCAGAGGGCCTTGTAGGCAGAAGAGTATGAAACAGCCAAGTTGCTATGGATGGAACCTGGGCTTCTGGGCCAAACACGGCTTATGAAAGAAAGAAAGAAAGAAAGAAAGAAAGAAAGAAAGAAAGAAAGAAAGAAAGAAAGAAAGAAAGAAAGAAAGAAATCCCCCAGGGAGGGGTAATCTCTTCCCTGCTGGAGGGAAGGATCCAACCCTGCAGTTTGTTCCATCTCCACTACCCCACCCCGAAATCTTGAGCTCCAGCGAATCAAGGGAGTAGGGACCAAGGACTACTCTGGAAGAGGAGGAGGATGGAGGAGGAGGAGGTACCTGGATGCCGGTGGCTTCCTTCTCCGTGCCCAGGGTGAAGACGGAGTGAAGGGCAGCTCGCAAGAGGTGGGTCTCTAGGGCTGGCTCCAGGGCAGGTTTCATGGTGCTGGCAAGAGAGAGGAGCTGGTATTAGACTGTGCAGTATGGGGGTGGGACTGTCGCCAACACGGACACCAAGCCACAGGGATAGAGGCACAGGCTGGCGAGAACGGAAACTGAGGCACTTTGCTAGGGAATGACAAGGCCAAGGTGTCCCAGACACATCGTGGCAGGACAGGAATAGCTCCTGTTCCCTGGAGCCTGCTGCCCCTCCTGTATCTGAGCCCAGGAGTGAGCCCCTCCCCAAGGCCCCTGTCATGTGATGGGAGTGAAAAGAAGAGCCCCGCCAGGAGAAAGTGAATCTTCCCACCCCACCATCTCTGCCAGAGGTGCCACTCTTGGGAGGTGACTTGGGAGCGGCAGTGACAGTGACTCCCAGCCTTGGGCCTGATCAGCAGTGGGGTTAGGGGAGTCGGCGGGGTGGGGGGGTGGGGCTGTCTCGGTACCAGAGGTAGCCCACTGCAGCCAGGGAGTGGGCGAGGACGGCGCTGGGTGACGAGTCATCGGGACGCTCCTCGATGAGCTCCTGTGAGACGCGAAGGAGACAAAGGAGCATGTGAGATTCAGGCCCAACTGACACCTCCCAGTGAGGAGATGACACAGCCAGTGCCCCACATGGCCAGCAGGATCCCCCACCGCCTCCCACTCCCTTCCTGCCCATCCGACTTGTCCCCCTTCCCGGATTCCTACCCAGCTCGCTCCCAATCCCCTTCTCTCCTCCTCCCTGTCAAAACTGCCCCCATTCAGCCCCATCCCGACGACCGAGCTGGGACCATGAGATTCCTTGTCCCACACTCTCAGCTGCCCCCCAGCCCCACAATTCTCCCCCTCCCTCCAGCTGCCGTATGGCGTGTCTCACTCACCACGATCCTCTTCACCACAGCCGCCTTGCAGCAGCGCGGCTCCAGCGTGTCCTCCCCTCTCTCCCATGCAGCCAGACATGCGGGGTAGACGGCCTGAAGGAACAGGAGCTGCTGCCCCTCATCCTGGACCCACCGGGAGTGGGGTATAGTGAGAGAGAACCTGTTAGCTCGGGACCTTCCTACCCCACCCACACCAGCTCCAGGGCTCAGGCCTCAATGGGGGATTGTGGGGACCCGCCTATTGTCCAAATCCCCCCCCACTCCTACGCAAGCAGGATCAGGAACTGGGACAGTGCCTGTGGGGGGAGAGGACCTGGGCTGTTGTGGGACAAACACCCCCATCTTGGGGGTCCCACATCATGGATGTAAAAGGACCCTGTTAGGGGTGGTGGATCAGGAGGCACAAGACCCTGGGCAGGGGGTGGGGATGCTGGGAAGGGACAGGGCAATCTTGGTTCCAGCCCAGGTGGGGAACATTTGTACCTTATCTCTGCACTGGAGCTGCTCTCGGATGACTTTGAGAGCAGCTTCATCTTTGGCCACGTCCACCCCTTCCTCCTGCTCCGAATCCAGGGGGGTCCCTGCACCAGGGAGGGAAGGACAGGGGCGTGGTGGGCAGAGCAGGATTCAAGACCCTCCTTCCCACCTCAGGCACCCAGGGCAGATGGGGCCCCAAACCTCCCTCTCAGGGATGCCTTCAGCCCCCAACAGCTTCAGAAGCCCAGAGCAGAGCCCCCGTCCCCTGCCCAGGACTCCAGGGGAGGTGCCGATTCCCCCCACCCGGAGCAGCAAGGACCAAAGTGGCAGCAGCTCTTCACACCCCCACCCCCAGGTCCCCGTGCGGAAGGGGCAGCTGTGTGACGGCTGCTGCTGTCAGTGGGGTTCCCGTGGCTCAGGCCAGACACCTGGGCTGGGGACCCCCCTCCATATCCCTGGGAGAGCGTCTGGGCCCAGGGTGTTCACATCCCGTCCTCACCCCTCCCTCAGCCCAGCCTGGCTCCTCACCTGGAACAAAGCAGTGGCCTCCATCGGCCTGGCTGCTGCCAGAGGCCCAGGTGCTGCCGCTGTCCCAGGCTGAGCTGCCGGTGCTGGGACAGGGACCTTCCCCCTCCTGGCCTGCGGGGGCTGGAAGGTCCTCAGAGACCGGGCAGTGCGATGCCTCCTGATGGGAACGAGGGCTGGGCTCCTGGGGCCGCTGCTGCCCACACAACCAGCCCCAGAGCCACCCTGCCCGGCGCCCCTCCTGGGCTGGGTCCTGTCTGCAAAACCGCAGCCTGGGCCAGCTCCACTGGGGCCTGGTCGGGGCCTCTCCCAGCTCGGCGCCTGCGCCGGGAGCCGGGGTCCTTTTCCAGAAGGCCGGGCACTTCCGCCATCTGGCCTGGACGGGACCTGCTTCCCCGCCAGCGGGGACGCAGGGCTTGCTCTGCCCCTTGGGAAGGTGGCAGCTGCTTCCCTCAGGCTCTGGGGCCACCTGCAGAGCCTTCCTCCGCAACATCCGCAGGAGCCTGGCCATCCTGGAACCGAGCGGGGAGCAGGTGTGAGTCTGGGCTCAAGGCAGCCTTTCACTCATGGGCTTTTTCTGTCCCTCCTCCTCCCTGCTCCAACCACAGCCGCCCCCTCTGCCCCCACAGGAGTGCAGGGAGTGCCATCTACACACACGGGCAGGAGTTCATTGCATGATCTGCGCCCAACGTTCCCCCTCATAATCCCTGCTGCTGCAATATCCAGGAAGTCTCATCCTTTTCCAGCAGTGGGGTCAGTCCCAAAGACCATCGGTTACTCTGGACAAGCAGCCCCCTCCTGTCGTCCCAGGCCACTCTCCCGCCCAGGCTAGAGAAGGAACAGAACTCAGGCGTCCGGACTTCTCCTGGGAAAAGACCCTCGGCACAGGAAGCACAGGGCCCTCCTCATTCCCCATTGATTTCCAGACTCAGCAGCTCACAGGGTCTGGCCCAGTTCAGAGACTCTCAGCCTGGGGAACAGTGTCCCACAAGGGAAGGGCTGGGAGCCCCACTGCTGGAACCTTTCCAAACACACTGGAGACGGCTCTGGAGAAGCCCCTGCCTGGCATAAGAAGGAGGGGCTCTTGGGGGCTGTTTGCAAAGGAAATCCCCCTTTGGAGATAGTCTCTCCCCGTTTCTGCCTCTCCCCAGACAGACAGGGGAAGCCACCGAGGAACCCGAATGCCACTCACTTGCTCTCAGTGATGGGATAATGGATGGCGGATGTTCAGGGTCAGCAGACGTCCCTCGCCCTCCTCCTCACTCTCCAAGCCCAAGGCAGGCTGGAGAGGGTGGTGACCTCAGGAGTTACCCTGCCCAGCCAGCAGGCAGGGTGATGACATGAGGGCGATCGACTGGCTGTGAAAACAAGAGTCTGTCTGATTGCCAAGGGACGGAGAAACTCAGCCAGCAGCAGGGGGGTGCAGAACACGGCCCTAGGGCAGAGGTGACAGCGCCTCCGGGATCCTGACATCCCAGCACTTTACACACCTTCCTGCAGCCTCCCAAACCCACTGGGCTGTAGCGATGGGACCCCAACCCTACTGACGGCAAACGGACTCAGCTACCAGCTCAGGGTCACACCGAGTGTCAGAGCCATGGATGGATCCCTTCACTAACCACGGCCGCACACTCCCTCCCACAGCTGGCAATTGCAACCAGGCCCTAATGTCTGGTTCCCCTGTCTTTGAGAGAGAGTGTCACTCCTGCTTCCATTGCTGCCTATTGATCTGTGGGACTTTGGGCAAGTTGCTCCCCCTCTCTATGGCTCTCTGGGACTCACATCCCTGAATGGACTTTAAAAAAGACAATGGTTAAAGTTTGGCCCCAACTAGTTCTTGTTTCTCAAGACTAGCCATTTTAGCAAAGTTTAGAATTCTTGACATTCAACACCTGGAAACATCCCTTTCTCCTTCGCAGATGGCCTTAACATCCCTTATCTCACCCAGGCTCCCTGCTGCCTGGAGTTAGAGAATTGACCCTGTTCCCATTGGACCTACCCAAGGTGTCACACAGCAAAGCGGTGACGGAGCCAGAAAGAGAAGACAACAGTCCTGACTCCTGTTCTGACTAACAGACAACAACCTGCCAGAGGCAGGATAAAGCCCAGGAAATCAGATGTGAACATTTTCATGGAAACCGTTTTCTGTCAGAAAATCCATTCAGACAAAACCACTTTGTTTCTTGAAATCATAAGAAGTAGGATGAAAATTCTTTGCAAAAATATTTGTTTCCAAAACAAGAGCATCTCCTGTTTGTCACAGTGCATTAAACTGTCTCGTCGTACACAAAGGGGACACACTATGATCTAGCAAAAAGAAAAGGAGAACTTGGCACCTTAGAGACTAACGAATTTATTTGAGCAGAAGCTTTCGTGAGCTCCAGCTCACTTCATCGGATGCATCTGTAGCTCACGACAGCTGTAGCTCACGAAAGCTTATGCTCAGGTAAATTGTCCTCCTATTCTTTTTGCAAATACAGACTAACACGGCTGCTACTCTGAAACCAACTATGATCTAGAAAATTAGATGAGATGCTTCAGTCTGAGCTCAGTAGTTGCTGCTCTTCACAATTTCAAAAGAATAAAATACAAATAAAAGAGAATATTAGGTCATAATCGGATATGGCTCAGTGTGATAGGACACCGCCTAGTCTGCACTGCTCCGAGTGACACTCTTCAGTGGATCCCCAGCATCCACCCATGGCGAGGTAGGTGGGAGAGGATTGTTATTCGTACTTGACAGAAGGAGAAACGAAGGCTGAGAAAGGAGCAGGGACTTGTCTTAGCTGATGCAGCCAGTCAGTAGCAGAATTGCTCTCAAATGAGCTACAGACCAGCAATTGTTCCTAGTAATTATGCAGCAATTATTTGAGAAGAATTGGAATGTTCAAGAGGATCATGAACTGCTCCGAGACAATGAATGGAGAGCAGCATCCACATTGGTCAGACATATAACTGGTTGTGGCTTATTTGCTTGGTCATAAAAGAGAACAACAAAGACCAGATTTTCCTCCCTGTCAATAGCCCCCTCCTCAGCTGATCAAGGTTGAGACTTTGAAGGGTGGGAGGCTAAGGGTTCTCATCAAATAGCCCAAAGAATGTCCCTGATCACCACAGAGGCAATCACTCTCGGAGCCCTATTCCAGTCTCCTCTCTGTGAGGGCCTCCCAGAACCCACCCGGCCCCCGCTCCACACACAGAACACCTGGTGGTGGGAGGAGAGCAGAGGAAAAGGACAACGAAAGCAAGAAGAGAAAGGTAGGAGGGACAGAGGAAAAGGGAAAACAAAAAGGAGAAACCCCAATGTCCCCAGTGATTCTAAGGGACAAAGTCCTAGGTCGGAAATAAAATACTGCCCCCACAATCTAATGTTTTCCTTTCCTAAAAATCAGCCGGCACCTGATGGATCAGACTGAACAGGTTCCAAACCTCTCCGAGGCTCTTACCTTCTATACAGGGACGTCTGTTTTTGAGCAAAACCACTACAAGAAAAGGAGAAAACTCCAAAGAGGGTCCTCCTTGCGCTCACGAACGTGAAAGTGAATGCTCTCTCAGTCCTCCAGGAGAGACCTCGAGAAGGAGACGTGCTGAAGCAAAGCCACAGGGATCTCCGAGGTTGCCCCTGTCCTGCACCCCTGTCCTGCCTGGCTGATGTCAAGATCTCTCTGTGAGATCATCGCCTCCCCGCCACCTTTGTCCAATAGGCTGAGGTCCTGCCAAAGGCCCTTGTGATGTCACTGCCACACCCACCCCTCCCCTGCAGTGCTGATGTCCTGCCCCTGTCCAGCCACACTGGATGTTTCAGCCGCTTCCCCGGGATCACCCCACGCAATGTCACTTCCTTGTGGGGTGACACTGACTACACAGTAGAACACAGAGGTTCTTCCCCAGGCCGCAATTAGGTTTTCACAAGTTAGTTGACTTTATGGCCAGAAGCAACCGTTAGAGCATTTAATCTGATCCCCTGCGTATCCTAAGGCCTCCTGTATATCAGAAGAGCTGGGCTTTTCTTTTACTCAAATGTTTTCCAGAAAGGCATCTAGTCTTTATTCGAAGAGATCAAGAGATGGAGAATCCATCATTTCTCTTGATAGTTTGTGCCAATGACAAATCACCCTCTTACAAATCCGGGTCTTATTGTCATTATACTTTTTCTGATTTCTGCTTCCATCCATGGGGTCTTGTCATGCCTTTCTCTGCTACATAAAAGAGCCCTTTTATACTCAACATTTTCTCTCCATGAAGTCAAGCAACTCACCTCTCATTTGTCTTTTGTGTATACTAAACAGATTGAGCTTTTTCAATGTCTCATTAGAAGGCATCATCCCCATCACTCAATTACGAATCTTTTCTGTACCCTCTCCAATTGTTTTAACATAATATTCAAAATGTGGACACAAGAACTGGATTCAACATTCCAGCATCAGTCTCACCAATGCTCTTTCACTTCCCTTTCCATTCTCACTACTCTATCCATCCAAGAATGGCTTTAACCTTTTTTACCACAGTTTCATATTGACAGACCATGCTGAGCAGCTCGTCCACTATGGCCCCGAAATCCTTTTCAGGGTCAATGCTTTCCAGCGGATCGTCCCCCATTCTGTAGGGTGCCACCTGACTCCTTTGTTACTGAAGCTATGGGGTTGCATTTGGCTTTATTAAAACCTAATTATTTAGTAAGTATTTTAGAAGAACTAGCCCATTAGAGAGAGAATCGTGAATTACTCAAAGACAATGAATGGAGAACAGCGGCAAGAGCAATCAAATACATGTTTGGTTATGGCTTATTTCCTTGGTCTTAAAAGAGAGTAACGAGGACCTGAGTCTCCTCCCTCACAATAGCCCCAAACTCCCCCAATCAGCACTGAGACTCTGAGAAGCACAAAGCTGAGAGTCCTCACCAGATGTCCCAGGCCACCACCGGAGGGAGTCACTCTTAGAGCACCATTCCAGCCACATGTCTTTGGGAGGGCCTCCCGCAATGAGAGTTGGAGTGCAACCCCCCATCCCCAACTCTACAGGCACAGACAGGTCCTGGTGGTGAAAGGAAAGCAGGGGAAAAGGACAAAGATGCAAGAGAAGACAAGAAAGGAGGGAGAGGCAGGAAAAGGGAAAACAAAAAGGAGAAACCCCAATGTCCCCAGTAATTCTAAGGGACAAAGTCCTAGGTCGGAAATAAAATGCTGCCCCGACAATCTAATGTTTTCCTTTCCTAAAAATCAGCTGGCACCTGATGGATCAGACTGGTCAGGTTCCAAACCTCTCTGAGGCTCTTACCTTCTATACAGGGACGTCTGTTTTTGAGCAAAACCACTACAAGAAAAGGAGAAAACTCCAAAGAGGGTCCTCCTTGCGCTCACGAATGTGAAAGGGAATGCTCTCTCAGTCCTCCAGGAGAGACCTCGAGAAGGAGACGTGCTGAAGCAAAGCCACAGGGATCTCCGAGGTGGCCCCTGTCCTGCACCCCTGTCCTGCCTGGCTGATGTCAAGATCTCTCTGTGAGGTCATCGCCTCCCCACCACCTTTGTCCAATAAGCTGAGGTCCTGCCAAAGGCCCTTGTGATGTCACTGCCACACCCACCCCTCCCTTGCAGTGCTGATGTCCTGCCCCTGTCCAGCCACATTGGATGTTTCAGCTGCTTCCCCTGGATCACCCCACGCAATGAGCGTTCATTGTGGGCTCAAGCCCAACACAGTAAAACGTCAGAGGCTTCTCCCCATGCTACGCTCAGTTTTTCATAAACTAGCAGACTTTATGGACAGAAGAGACAGTTAGAGCATGTCATCTCACCCCCTGCCTATCACATGCTTTCTGTAGAGCATAGTAGCTAGTTTTTGACTACACACGTTCCAGAAAGCCATCTAGTCTTCATTAGAAGACATCAAGAGGTGGGGAATTCCCACCACTTCCCTTTCTAGTTTCTTCCTTTGGTGATTCATCCTCACGGTTGAATATGTGTGCCCTCTTTCTAATATGAATTGGTCTCTTTTGAGTTTCCAGCCACTGGGTCTTGTTATTCTTTTCTCTGCTAGATTAATGAGCCCTTTCATACCCGATATTTTCTCTCCATGAAGTCACTTCAACGACGTCACCTCCTGATCTTTTTTATCATCGAAACAGGCTGAGCTCTTTCAATAGCTCACTCGCAGGCATTTTTCTCCAGCCCACAAAACGTTTCATTGCTTTTTGCTGCCCCATCTCCAATATTTCCAAATCTTTTTTCAAAGGTGGACGCCAAAACTGGATGCAGGATTCCATGATCAGTCTTCCTCATGGTGTGTCACCTCCCTATGCTCCTCACTGCTCTTTTCATACATCTAATGATGGCTTAGCCCTGTTCACCACAGCATCACCTTGGGTGCTCATGTTCAATGGCTTGCCTAGCATAGCCCTAAATCCTCTTCACACTCAGTGCTTTCCTGGATACACTTCCCCACTCTGTAGGTGTGGCCTACATGCTTTGTCGCTAGCTATAGGACCCTTCATTTGGTTCTTTTCCAACTTGTTTTCTTTGAATGGCTCCAGCTTACCAAGGGATCCGATTGCTCTGTGTCGCTGCCCTTTCCTCATCATTAATTACCACTCTGCTACTATTTTATCACCCACCAATGTTAGCAGAAGTGAAATTTTATTTGGGTTGCGGTTCATTGATATTTATTTTCAAGAAATAGTCCTTGAGAGCCTCTTCATATCCCTCGTGCCCATAACCTGCTCCACACAGCACAGTGAGAAAAGGCCGCCCAGCCCAGCTCTGCCCTAGGGGCTAAGCACAGAACAAACGTAGGAGCTTGTGTCATCCATAGCTTCAGAACAACATGTGGGGGTCATCAGCTTACAAAGACACTCTAGACCGGTAGCGTAGACAGGCCCCAAATGTATCTAAGTGTCCCGCCTTGCAAAACAGGAGAGAAAAAAACATAACCTTGAGTAGCTTTATTTTATAGTCGTGGAAACTGAGGCACACAGAAGCAAAGAGATTTGCTCATGGTCAAAAAGTCAGGAATAGAAAATGGCCCATCTGCTGATAGTCAGTCCTGGGCCCTAGCCGTGTTTGTCCTGGCTTCTCTGCTTCAGCTCCAGTAACAACCCGAGTTGAGGTTTTCTTCCTCTCTGTGTCCTTTAACTTCACGTCACTGGAGAAGAAAGATTGTTTCTGACCAGCTGGGTCTAATGCTTAAAAACCTTAATTTTTTTCTTTCGCTAGGATAACGCTGGGCATTTTCTCTCATTCACTTTCCTTTGGAATAATTTCAATCCAGTCCAAAGGATTTCCTCTTCCATTGTGTCTTCAGCACCTTTCCTAGCAAACAGTTACTGTTCAAGCCCAGGTTTCCAGTTTCAGGCTGTCCCAGGGTGAGATGGCCATGAAAGGGGTAGTAGCTCAACTGAACCTATCCCCAGGTGAAGGGAATAAGTGCAGGGGTCACATGAGAAGGAGCAGGATGTATCTAGGGTCCAGGCCTGTTGGGCGATATAAGAACAGCCTGTGCTCAGCCAGGAGAGAGACCCGCAATGGGGGCAGGCCTGGGAGGGGCTTGGATAGTCCTTTCAAGTCAGTTTCGGTACACATTAGGGGATGGAACAGCCAAGCTGCTAGGGTTGGGAGCTGGGCCTCCTGGCAGTGTCCAGGAACGAAAGCACAGCACCTGCCAGGAGGGGAGTCCCCACAGAGGGACACCGTCATCTCCCAGGAAGGGAAAAGGCTCTCACTGCCATTTCTTAACCTCATGGGGTGTTCTCCTGCTCCGCCAACCCCACCCCTATTTCAGCATCTCCAGGTGCCTGAGGGAGCAGGAACCAGAGGCCATCCTGCAGCTGGGACAGAGATGGAGGTTGATGACCTACCTGCCCGTGGTGACCATGGTGCAGGACAGCCCTCAGGACATGCAAATGCAGCTCCAGATCTACAGAATGCAGCTTCCCTTTGCTGGCACGAGACCTTGCAGGTTGCGGGGGGTGAGACAGGCACTAACTTTTGGTAACCCTCAGTGGGATCAGAGGGTAATGGTTTGTAGAAAGTGGTGTTGGAGAGCGTTACAAAAACTAGGCAAGCCATTTACAACACACACTTTGTTTCTCTACAAAAGAAAAAGGACACTAAACTCTCTAAACTACTACATGCCACAAGGGGCTACAACAGTGGTTCTCTTAACGCACCCACCAATATTGTTAATGTATCCACCCATACTTTTAGCCCAGCAGAAGAATCTGTCCTATCTCGGGTCCTCTCCTTCTGCCCCTCCACCCCCATGAATATGATACCGTTCTGTGGTGACCTAGAATCCTATTTTCGACGTCTCCGACTCAAAGAATATTTCTAACACACCTCTGAGCAACATACTAACCCACAGAGACCTTCCTACCAAGACGACAAAAAGAAGGATTCTGGGTGGACTCCTCCTGAAGGTCGAAACAACAGACTGGACTTCTACAGAGAGTGCTTCCACCGACGTGCACGGGCTGAAATTGTGGAAAAGCAGCATCACTTGGCCCATAACCTCAGCCGTGCAGAACACAACGCCATCCACAGCCTCAGAAACAGCTCAGACATGATAATCAAGAAGGCTGAAAAAGGAGGTGCTGTCGCCATCATGAATAGGTCAGAATATAAAAAAGAGGCTGCTAGGCAGGTCTCCAGCACCACTTTCTACAAGCCATTACCCTCTGATCCCACTGCGGGTTACCAAAAGAAACTACACCATCTGCTCAAGAAACTCCCTGAAAAAGCACAAGAACAAATCTGCACAGACACACCCCTAGAACCCCGACCTGGGATATTCTATCTGTGACCCAAGGTCCATAAACCTGGAAATCCTGGATGCCCCATCATCTCAGGCTTTGGCACCCTGACTGCAGGATTGTCTGGCTATGTAGACTCTCTCCTCAGGCCCTACGCTACCAGCACTCCCAGCTATCTTCGAGACACCACTGACTTCCTGAGGAAACTACAATCCATCGGTGATCTTCCTGAAAACACCATCCTGGCCACTGTGGACGTAGAAGCCCTCTACACCAACATTCCACACAAAGATGGACTACAGGCCCTCAGGAACAGTATCCCCGATAATGTCACGGCAAACCTGGTGGCTGAATTTTGTGACTTTGTCCTCACCCATAACTATTTCACATTTGGGGACAATGTATATCTTCAAACCAGCGGCACTGCTTTGGGTACCTGCATGGCCCAACAGTATGCCAACATTTTTATGGCTGACTTAGAATAACGCTTCCTCAGCTCTCGTCCCCTAATGCCCCTACTCTACTTGTGCTACATTGATGACACCTTCATCATCTGGACCCATGGAAAAGAAGCCCTTGAGGAATTCCACCATGATTTCAACAATTTCTATCCCACCATCAACCTCAGCCTGGACCAGTCCACACAAGAGATCCACTTCCTGGACACTATGGTGCTCATAAGCGATGGTCACATAAACACCACCCTATACTGGAAACCTATTGACCACTCTACTTACCTACATGCCTCCAGCTTCCATCCAGGACACACCACACGATCCATTGTCTACAGCCAAACTCTACGATACAACCGCATTTGCTTCAACCCCTCAGGCAGAGACAAACACCTACAAGATCTCTATCAAGCATTCTTACAACTACAATACACACCTGCTGAAGTGAAGAAACAGATTGACAGAGCCAGAAGAGTACCCAGAAGTTACCTACTACAGGACAGGCCCAACAAAGAAAAAACAGAATGCCACTAGACATCACCTTCAGCCCCCAACTAAAACCTCTCCAACGCATCATCAAGGATCTACAACCTATCCTGAAGGACACCCAATCACTCTCACAGATCTTGGGAGACAGGCCAGTCCTTGCGTACAGACAGCCCCCCAACCTGAAGCAAATACTCACCAGCAACCACACACCACACAACAGAACCACTAACCCAGGATCCTATCCTTGCAACAAAGCCCGTTGCCAACTGTGTCCACATATCTATTCAGGGGACACCATCATAGGGCCTAATCACATCAGCCACACTATCAGAGGCTCGTTCACCTGCACATCTACCAATGTGATATATGCCATCATGTGCCAGCAATGCCCCTCTGCCATGTACATTGGTCAAACTGGACAGTCTCTACGTAAAAGAATAAATGGACAAAATCAGACGTCAAGTATTATAACATTCAAAAACCAGTCGGAGAACACTTCAATCTCTCTGGTCACGCAATTACAGACATGAAGGTCGCTATCTTACAACAAAAAAACTTCAAATCCAGACTCCAGCGAGAAACTGCTGAATTGGAATTCATTTGCAAATTGGATACTATTAATTTAGGCTTAAATAGAGACTGGGAGTGGCTAAGTCATTATGCAAGGTAGCCTATTTCCCCTTGTTTTTTCCTACCCCCCCCCCCCGCCCCCAGACGTTCTGGTTAAACTTGGATTTATATTGGAAATGGCCCACCTTGATTTTCATACACATTGTAAGGAGAGTGGTCACTTTGGATAAACTATTACCAGCAGGAGAGTGAGTTTGTGTGTGTGGTTTTTGGAGGGGGGTGGGTGAGAAAACCTGGATTTGTGCTGGAAATGGCTCACCTTGATGATCAATCACATTGTAAAGAGAAAAGGAGTACTTGTGGCACCTTAGAGACTAACAAAATAAATTGATTAGTCTCTAAGGTGCCACAAGTCCTCCTTTTCTTTTTGCGAATACAGACTAACACGGCTGTTACTCTGAAAATTGTAAAGAGAGTGGTCACTTTGGATGGGCTATTACCAGCAGAAGAGTGAATTTGTGTGTGGGGAGTGGAGGGTAAGAAAACCTGGATTTGTGCTGGAAATGGCCCAACTTGATTATCATACACATTGTAAGGAGAGTGATCACTTTAGATAAGCTATTACCAGCAGGAGAGTGGGGTGGGAGGAGGTATTGTTTCATGGTCTCTGTGTATATAATGTCTTCTGCAGTTTCCACAGTATGCATCCGATGAAGTGAGCTGTAGCTCACGAAAGCTCATGCTCAAATAAATTGGTTAGTCTCTAAGGTGCCACAAGTCCTCCTTTTCAGTTTGAGAACTGCAAAACTAAGCATCTCTGATGGTATCTTCTAGACTGAGCACTGAATCCCATTGGGTAGATAGAAAGATTAACCTCCATAATCTATACAGAAGCCTGTGGAACCCCATAAGATTGGGTCCTTAATCCATGAAGTATTGGAACTCATTTACAGAACTTTTCTTAAACGTTACATGAATATATTGTCTCGTACTATAGAATTAGAATTTATCATCCCTATTCCATGATGAGAGATCTTTGAGCTATAATGTATCTTAATTAAAACTATCTTTAGATAGCTTTCTGAGGGGCAAAAAACATTTTATCAAACAAATCCAATTTTTTTTTTTTAAATCATTGATTTTTATCCACCCTGGTTGCAAGTGAATAGCAAAGCTGGTCCCAGCAGGGAGCCAGAGTGTCCCAAATCCTTAGCGGGTGGGAGAGCCTCTCTGTGAGCCTCTGTAAAGCATCTCACTTCAACAGTGACTGGTTGAACGATTTATTGTAAGGGACGCCCTTTCTCAGACCCTTTCCCTTTATTGTCTCCCAACCCTCCACGTCAGTCCCTGACCCAGGATTGCCAAGCCAAACTCAAATACTACTTGTTTGAAATCTCACAGCTCGCCAAGATTACCTAATTGTCCAGGTGGCTGAGCCCGAAGGCAGCTCTGTGAACACCTCCATACCGAATGCCAGCTCCATTTCAGAGACGTCTTTCTTCGTGCAGAAATAGAACACCTCCACCTCTTCGTGGGAAGATGTCGTTTACTCCTCTGATGGGGGCTCCCAAACAGTCCTCAGTTCCGTCAAGGAGACACTCTCCTTTTCCAGTGGATACTTCAAGATGGAGAATGTGAGCAAAGGGGCTGAAGGAGTTTACAGGATTCAAGATGAAATGTACAGGAAGTGTGTGGCTGTCGTAAACTTTACCGTGGTGGGTAAGTTGTGCACTCAGTGACCCCAGAAAAAACTCTGCTCCCCTTGCACTTCTCAGGCCATGTAAAGCCTGTGGAAACATCCTATAAACTCACAGAATATGGAAGACCCCAGCAGATATTGAGCTGGGAGAGCCATCTCCTCTGCAGCCCCAGCCCAAGGGGTGTGTCACGTGGGAATGCGTGAGGAGAGGGACTAGCCAGACCACAATGCACTCTGGCTCTTCTCAGTGGAAGGACGGTCCCTGAGGGCCCCCTGCCAGCCGGCACACACTAGAGCAGCCCCCAAGCTGCTATAACCAATGACGGGACTGGCATTAGAGCTAGGGCAGAGAACCAGGAAGGTGTAAATCCTGTTGTGCCAGAGCAAGAGTCTTCTCTACACTAGGCCCACCGATGTTCCGACCACTGACTCTAGTAACAATGAACATTTTTTGCAAACATGGTCAGCTAGTGACCCAGCTGCCCCGGGGAGGCTAGTCCCTGGCCCCACCCCTCCCTTTCTGCCCCCTTGCCCCTGCAAGAGCCCAAAGCACCCCCACCGTGGCCCCCGGCCCCAGTGCCGGGCAGCTGTCAGGGAGAGGCCCCAGGCCAGCACGGTTGCTGTGTCCTCAGGCCTGGCAGGGCAGAGCGCTGGGAACAGCAAGAGGGGGCCTGGCCTGTGGCGGAGCGTGGGCAGAGCCATGGTAGGCTGTCTGGCAAGTCACAGGCTCCCCCTGCCTACGATACCTGCTGCCCATATTTGCAAAGTTTCTGCAGTGCAGGCAAGGTTTCAAGCACCCCAAGGGCTCACAGGGAAAGTGGCATGTGTTGTATAGGCCATGGGGTAACTTTTATTTTTATGGTGCCTAGCAAGCCTTTTGTTCATCAGGCTGCTCGTTAACATACCCCTGGCTCTGTCTGACTGCGGGATCAGGAGCAAACATTCATGAAGGGTCTGCGCTGAAATCCCTGGGAAATACGTAGTATGCCGTGACCTGTTTTATCTCTGGCCACTGTCACCCTAGTCTCTGAGGCCCAGATCTTCAAAGATCAATGGGAATCGGATACCTAAATACCTTGTAGGATCTGGGCCTAAGGGCCAGATTGTCAAAGGTATTTAGGCACCTAAAGCTGCAAATAGGCACGTAGGGGAATTTTCAAAAGCATGCAGCTGCCTAACTCTCACTGAAGACGGTAGTTAGTCACTTTTGAAAATCCCATTAGTGACCTACCTGCATCTTCAGGAATGCAAATACCTTTGAGTAGCTGGCCCTAGATAATCAAAGGGCTCCAGGGCAGAGGCTGGAATTGAACCAGGCACTTATGGCTCCTAGATCAGCACCTCCCCCTTAGGCCAACCTTCTGCAGTGCAGGCAAGAAGAGGAGAATCAGGCATGTGGTATACGGAGTCCTCACCAACACTTTCCTCCTTCTTTTCTCGTTCCAGAGCCCAGCTCATTCCCACCTACTGTGTCTGGGACCTCCGGTGCTGAGGAGGAAGCTCGTGATGAGACCAAAGGGGATGGGAAGTAGCTTGTGATGGGAGATTTCCTTCCCCAGTAGCCTCTCTCCTCCCAGCCTGAATTTCACACGCCCGTCCCAGGTCCCACTGACATCAGGGTGAGCTTGAGGGCAGTGTCCAGTTGTTCCAGATCTTCTCAGGTGGCCTGAGGGCTTGGGCCACAATTGGCCAAAAATGGACCACGGGGAGCTGGCACAGCAGAGTTGGCTATGGCCAAGGACAAGCCCTTGGCTGATTGAGGAGCCGTGTTTGGGGCCTCTCAACGCGAGTGCAGAGTGTCAATTAAGGGGATGAGTTCAGGGGCAGAAAACTGTGATCCCCAAAACCCAGCATGCTCTGGGGGGGAGCCACCTATGCTAGCCAATGGGAGATGTTGATGAGAGGGGTGTGTCCTAAGCCCTGCCCCTCTCTGTGTTCGATGCTTGTTGTGGCTTGTGATCCTGAGAAAACCCCTCTCTTGCAGTCAGGTGATTTAGATGCTGCTTAAGTCATATCTTGCAGGAATAAGTTAGGTACCTGCCTTGCTCCATGCAAAATGGCAGAGGGGCCATCCTAACCCAGCCCTGTTGTCAGAGCACTCAGCTGGGAGAGTCCCGTTCAATTCTCCATCATTAAAAAAAGAAGTCAGTCCATTCTTCTGAATGCTCTCAGACAGGCAACTCCTGTTTGTCTGGGTTCGGTGAGGGAGTTGCTTAGTCACAGTCAAATAATTTACTTAACAGTCCAATTCATCTAAGTATTATATTTAATGGGTTTCTGGAATTTGTAACCGCTTTAGCAAGGTCATTGCATGACAGGCTGGTGCACCGTTAAAAGAAACAGGTGCTAGGCGGAAGTAAGCAGCAGCATCTTAAAAGCATTTGTCAACCATTCAGCTTTCTTCAAGTTGCAAGGAGAGAGGCTTGTAGATGGCCTAGAGAAGAAATCGCTTTGCATGAGGATTCTGTCGGTGTTTAAACCGAAGGGGTGTTTTCTGCAAAGGGAGTAGGTGGGAAGGAACCTGCTTTATGGCTCAGGCTCTGTCTGCACTTAAAACATGATAGCTGCTGCAGCCCTTCAGTACAGACACTTCCCACAGCAACGGGACTCCGAGTCCAGCGCTCTAGGCCTCGCTGCCTCCATTCGACAGCTGCAGCGGCACAGGAGCTAGCAAACAGAACTGTAAACAGGGGAGTTTGAGTGGGAGTTCTGTTGGAGGAGAAGGTATTTGTGTGTGTTTGGTTTTGTATTGGTAATATCTGTATGTGTAGAGGCTTGTAGGGGCTTTGTGCTGGGAGAGAAGCTGAGCCCTGATTAGGGGGCGGGGCTTCACTGACTAGGGGTCCTATAAAGGTAGCAGCCAGTCAGGCAGCGGCACAGGAGCTAGCAAACAGAGCTGTAAACAGGGGAGTTTGTCTTGTGGTGCTTGTGTGGGGTTTGGTTTTGCTGTGGGTGGTGGTGTTTTGGTGTGGTTTGTGTTTCCCAGATTAACAGGATTTAGGTGGGAAGGCTATGACAGATTCAGAGGTGGCAGTGGGAGTGACCCATGTAGCAGATGACACAATGAAGATGACTGGATGTGGAAGCTGTGGTATGTACATGATCCTGGAGGGGGCACCTGGTAAGAGTTTTGTCTGCATGAAATGCCGTCTGATAGAGCTGATGGAGGAAAAGATCAGAGGTTTGGAGATGCAGGTGGAAAGTCTGGTAGAGTTTAGGAAGGGGTTTGAGCAGATTATGGAGCAAAGACATGAGGTATCTGAAGGGAAAAGCTCAGACTTGCAGATGGAAGCAGGACTAGGGAATTCTGAGGTGAGACTGGGTGAGGAAAGTGGTCAGTGGAAGCATGTGACTAAAAGAACTAGGCAGAGGAAAAGACGGGCTAGTGAAGGAGAAATAGAGCTTCAGAATAGGTTTGCAGAGTTGGAAAATGAAGAAGGGGCTCAGCAGGTAGTCACTGAAGGTGACAGGGCAAGGAAGAAGAGAAGAGCGGTTAGTCCTATAGGAAAAGGGGAAGAGTTAATGGAGATTACACCAAATATGAGCCCCAGGAGGATACAGGATGGGTTAAAAAGGATTACAAGGGAGAATGGGAATGGAAAGAACTTGCAGCCAGAGGGAACAGGGGATAGACTGGAGAATAGCACCGTCACTAGGAAAAGGCAGGTCTATGTGATTGGGGACTCTTTACTGAGAAGAATAGATAGGCCTGTAACCAGAGCTGATCCAGAAAATAGGAGGGTGTGCAGTCTTCCAGGTGCTAAGATACGGGATGTAGACCTGAGGTTGAAAAGGATTCTAAAGGGAGCGGGAAAGAATCCCCTAATTATCCTTCATGTGGGAACAAATGATACGGCTAGATTCTCGCTGGAAAGTATTAAGGGAGACTATGCTAGGCTGGGAGGACGCTTAAGGAAATTGAGGCTCAGGTGATCTTTCGTGGGATTCTGCCTGTTCCTAGAGAAGGGCAACAAAGGTGTGACAAGATTATGACTATCAATAGATGGCTTAGGCAGTGGTGCTATAAGGAGGGCTTTGGGATGTATGGCCATTGGGAGGCATTCATGGATAGAGGACAGTTCTCTCGGGATGGACTTCATCTGAGTAGGGAAGGAAATAGACTTCTAGGATGGAGGCTGGCACAACTGATTAAGAGAGCTTTAAACTAGGAATTTGGGGGAGATGGTTGGGAGATGTCCAGGTAATCTCCACGCCAGAATTTAGCATAGAGTGGAAAGAAAATGAAGTAAGAGTGGATACAGCTGTAGGTAGGAGGAAGGGCAGTGTAGATACAAGTCTAATAGGTTATACTGGTAGTAAAATAACCGTGCCTAATAGGGTACAGAATGTGAGTGAGGCCAAACAGCAAAAATTAAGATGTTTGTACACTAATGCAAGGAGCCTAGGTAACAAAATGGAGGAACTAGAGTTACTGGTGCAGGAAGTGAAACCAGATATTATAGGTATAACAGAGACCTGGTGGAATAGTAGTCATGACTGGGCTACAGGTATTGAAGGGTATGTGCTGTTTAGGAAAGACCGAAATAAAGGTAAAGGTGGTGGAGTAGCACTGTATATCAATGATGAGATAGAATGTAAAGAAATAAGAAGCGATGAAATGGATATGACTGAGTCTGTCTGGGCAACAATTAAATTGGGGAAGAAAACTATTAGAGCCTCCCCTGGGATAGTGCTTGGGGTGTGCTATAGACCGCCGGGATCTAATTTGGATATGGATAGAGCCCTTTTTAATGTTTTTAATAAAATAAATATTAATGGAAACTGTGTGATCATGGGAGACTTTAACTTCCCAGATATAGACTGGAGGACGAGTGCTAGTAATAATAATAGGGCTCAGATTTTCCTAGATGCGATAGCTGATGGATTCCTTCAGCAAGTAGTTGCTGAACCGACTAGAGGGGATGCCATTTTAGATTTGGTCTTGGTGAGTAATGAGGACCTCATAGAGGAAATGGTTGTAGGGGATAATCTTGGCTCAAGTGATCATGAGCTAATTCAGTTCAAACTGAATGGAAGGATTAACAAAAATAAATCTGCAACTAGGGTTTTTGATTTCAAAAGGGCTGACTTTCAAAAATTAAGGAAATTAGTTAGGGAAGTGGATTGGACTGAAGAATTTATGGGTTTAAAGGTAGAGGAGGCCTGGGATTATTTTAAATTAAAGCTGCAGAAGCTATCGGAAGCCTGCATCCCAAGAAAGGGGAAAAAATTCATAGGCAGGAGTTGTAGACCAAGCTGGATGAGCAAGCATCTTAGAGAGGTAATTAAGAAAAAGCAGAAAGCATATAGGGAGTGGAAGAAGGGAGGGATCAGTAAGGAAAACTACCTTATTGAGGTCAGAATATGTAGGGATAAAGTGAGACAGGCTAAAAGTCAAGTAGAGTTGGACCTTGCAAAGGGAATTAAAACCAATAGTAAAAGGTTCTATAGTCATATAAATAGGAAGAAAACAAAGAAAGAAGAAGTGGGACCGCTAAAAACTGAGGATGGAGTGGAGGTCAAGGATAATCTAGGCATGGCCCAATATCTAAACAAATACTTTGCCTCAGTCTTTAATAAGACTAAAGAGGATCTTAGGGATAATGGTAGCATGATAAATGGGAATGAGGATATGGAGGTAGACATCACCATATCTGAGGTAGAAGCGAAACTCAAACAGCTTAATGGGACTAAATCGGGGGGCCCAGATAATCTTCATCCAAGAATATTAAAAGAATTGGCACAGGAAATTGCAAGCCCATTAGCAAGAATTTTTAATGAATCTGTAAACTCAGGGGTTGTACCGTATGATTGGAGAATTGCTAACATGGTTCCTATTTTTAAGAAAGGGAAAAAAAGTGATCCAAGTAATTATAGGCCTGTTAGTTTGACATCTGTAGTATGCAAGGTCTTGGAAAAAATTTTGAAGGAGAAGGTAGTTAAGGACATTGAAGTCAATGGTAAATGGGACAAAATACAACATGGTTTTACAAAAGGTAGATCGTGCCAAACCAACCTGATCTCCTTCTTTGAGAGAGTAACAGATTTTTTAGATAAAGGAAACGCAGTGGATCTAATTTACTTAGATTTTAGTAAGGCGTTTGATACTGTGCCACATGGGGAATTATTAGTTAAATTGGATAAGATGGGCATCAATAGGAAAATTGAAAGGTGGATAGGGAATTGGTTAAAGGGGAGACTACAACGGGTCCTACTGAAAGGTGAACTGTCAAGTTGGAGGGAGGTTACCAGTGGAGTTCCTCAAGGATCAGTTTTGGGACCAATCTTATTTAATCTTTTTATTACTGACCTGGGCACAAAAAGTGGGAGTGTGCTAATAAAGTTTGCAGATGATACAAAGCTGGGAGGTATTGCTAATTTAGAGAAGGACAGGGATACCCTACAGGAGGATCTGGATGATCTTGTAAACTGGAGTAATAGGAATAGGATGAAATTTAATAGTGAGAAGTGTAAGGTCATGCATTTAGGGATTAATAACAAGAATTTTAGTTATAAGCTAGGGACGCATCAACTAGAAGTAACGGAGGAGGAAAAGGACCTTGGAGTATTGGTTGATCATAGGATGACTATGAGCTGCCAATGTGATATGGCTGTGAAAAAAGCTAATGTCGTCTTGGGATGCATCAGGAGAGGTATTTCCAGTAGGGATAAGGAGGTTTTAGTACCGTTATATAAGGCACTGGTGAGACCTCACCTGGAATACTGTGTGCAGTTCTGGTCTCCCATGTTTAAGAAGGATGAATTTAAACTGGAACAGGTACAGAGAAGGGCTACTAGGATGATCCGAGGAATGGAAAACTTGTCTTATGAAAGGAGACTCAGGGAGCTTGGCTTGTTTAGCCTAACTAAAAGAAGGTTGAGGGGAGATATGATTGCTCTCTATAAATATATCAGAGGGATAAATACCAGAGAGGGAGAGGAATTATTTAAACTCAGTACCAATGTGGACACAAGAACAAATGGATATAAACTGGCCACTAGGAAATTTAGATTAGAAATTAGACGAAGGTTTCTAACCATCAGAGGAGTGAAGTTTTGGAATAGCCTTCCGAGGGAAGTAGTGGGGGCAAAAGATCTATCTTGCTTTAAGATTAAACTCGATAAGTTTATGGAGGAGATGGTATGATGGGATAACATGGTTTTGGTAATTAAATATTCATGGTAAATAGGCCCAATGGCCTGTGATGGGTTTTTAGATGGGGTAAGATCCAAGTTACCCGGGAAAGAATTTTCTGTAGTATCTGGCTGATGAATCTTGCCCATATGCTCAGGGTTTAGCTGATCGCCATATTTGGGGTCGGGAAGGAATTTTCCTCCAGGGCAGATTGGAAGGCCCTGGAGGTTTTTCGCCTTCCTCTGTAGCATGGGGCACGGGTCACTTGCTGGAGGATTCTCTGCTCCTTGAGGTCTTCAAACTACAATTTGAGGACTTCAATAGCACAGATATAGGTGTGAGGTCTTTTTTAGGAGTGGTGGGTGAAATTCTGTGGCCTGCATTGTGCAGGAGGTCAGACTAGATGATCATAATGGTCCCTTCTGGCCTAAATATCTATGAATCTATGAATCTATAAGTACAGAAAAGGATGAGAAAAATGATGAGGGACGTGGAGCAGCTTCTGTATGAGGAGAGATTAATAAGACTGGGACTTTTCACCTTGGAAAAGAGATGACTAATGGGGGATACGATAGAGGTGTATAAAATCATGACTGATGTGGAGAAAGTAAATCAGGAAGTGTTGTTTACTCTTTCTCATAAGACAAGAACCAGGGGTCACCCAATGAAATTAATAGGCAGCAGGTTTAAAAGAAACAAAAGGAAGTATTTCTACACACAATGGAGAGTCAACCTGTGGAACTCCTTGCCAGAGGATGTTGTGAAGGCCAAGACTATAACAGGGTTCAAAAAAGAACTAGATAAGTTCATGGAGGACAGGTCCCCCAACTGCTATTGGCTAGCATGGGCAGGGATGGTTTCCCTAGTCTATATTTTCAAGAAGCTGGGAATGGGTGACAGGGGATGGATCACTTGATTACCAGAGCTCCTCTGATTCTGGGTTTTTTTTTTTTTTAAATCTCTCCACAATTTTGGTTGCAACTGAAACTTCTAGTTAAAGCGATCAGTGGAGGGGGGGGGGCGGGGTCTGGACGCTCTGTCGCCTTGCGCTTTGTTTGTGTCACCTTTACACTGATGCAAAGTGAGCAAGAAATACCAAAAGAACTGCAGGCACTAGTGTAAATGACACACACCAGGATCAGGGTAAGGCTGGATTGGGGCCCAGAACTCTTCCCTCACCCACCCATCACGGCACAAGGAGTTTGATCCTGGGCCTCATGCCAACTGCCCATAAGGGGCAGCTTAGAAATTCTTCGGTTGTACAAAGCTGGTGTGTCTCCCTATGTCACCTGCCTCCTTCCAATCTTTAGTCTGGGGACGTGGTGTGGTAGCAAAGAGAGTGTGGTGCAAAATGCTGGCTCAGAACTGCTGCCACGACAGCCAGTGTAACTTAGAGCAGCCTCAACAGTGCTCTAAGTTTTATGTCAGGTGCTATTTCAGGCACCAGCCAGCCGAATCTTGGGGGAACAAAAGGGTGACTTCAAGCCCCCTTTTCCCATCCCTCTCTGCTGAGCCAAGTGAAAACTTGGCACTGCTGAGAATTCAGACCCAGGCATAAGGCAATGGAGAACCCCAATCTTTCTTCTGCTGTGGAGAGTTGGTAAAACTCAAAGCCCAGATGGCACCGTTATTAAGCCCATTATTTTTTTCTCTTTGCTATTTAAAAATAATGAGATGCAAAACCAATATGAGTGCAGCAGTAATGTTGTATGGTTCGGACACACAAGTTAAATTTCCTGTGACAACACGAACTTGATCAACTTGCATGTGTAGAGCATATTTCTCCTCTTCCTGTTTTTCTTGATGTATTTCAAAATTTACCACCCAGGGTTCTTTGTGGCATGTAATGCGGCTTGTATTAAACACGCCACAAACCCAAACTTACAGGAATGGGCCAGAACTTGACAGCTTACAGGAGTGGCCGCTAGAGGGATCGGGGCTGAATTTAGAGGGCACAATTTTCAAAAGCATCAAAGTGACTTAAGTGCACTGGGAAATTTTACCTCTAGTCTTCCTTATGAATTAATTTTTTATTTTATTTTTTTTTAAAGGGAGCTGTAGCCTGTTTTCCACAGAGTCAGTCTGAGTTCAAGCCAATGCCGTAGGGCATTTCAGGCTGCTGTCCTGTCTGATCCAGCCCAGGGGACAATATCTGATGCTTCCAGGAAAAGCAAGAACCCGCTGTAACATACATGGCTAGTTTTAACATGCTGTAAATGCAGGTGGGGAATTAATTACTGACCTCGGTGGCATTCAGACTATGTCCTGAAGCATGGGATTGGGCCAGAGGGACAGCTAGCGCTGGCCACAGTGTCTAGGGTCTCGGAGTGGGAAGTTCCATGGAGAATTCCACTGGGTGGGAGACTCAGCTGTGAAGGGAGGGGGCGGGCAGGAGCATCTCATAAACCCAAGATTGGAATAACTGAAGTAATGTTCCTTTTACACAGAGCCTCAGCTCCCTGGAACCTCTGCAAATGCTTTAGCCACGTGTTTAACTCCATCCGTAGGAGTAGCCTTGGATCGCAGTGGGAGGGCTCAGGTGCGTAAGTGTTTGCAGGATGGGCGCTCAGGGCAGTCCCTGAGGCCAGGGCAAAGTGGATGTGACGTGCCACTGTCTGGATTTGGGAGCCTGCCTGCACACCAAACTCACTAGGCACTGGGTGCATGACTTCAAGGTGCTGGGCCGGGGAAAATCAGCCCCGGGTGGTTATTTCGAGTAGAAAACCAGAGCCACTTCTGGGGTCTTTCAGCTTCTAATGCCCTTTCCCTTCTGCAGCTGGATTTCATCCTATGATAAAATCCCTCTCAATGCCAAGTCAGTGCCATAAATCACTGGCCTGGGTGCAGGAATCAGTAGGCGACGTTCTCTGGCCTGGGTTATGCCAGGGCTCAGACTAAATTATTCTTCCCAAAACTTTTAAAAGCTGAGCCCCCTCCTCAAGGTAAAGAAACCAATCGTGCCCCTCACCCGTCAGCAATGTGTTAGCGACCCCACCCCCCATTTTCATGGATACGTCTTCAAACCCCACCCTTCCCACCATGGCTAGCCCTTCCCCACGCTTCAGGAGATGCTGAAGGAGATGATCCTAACCATCCCCTCTAACCTTAAGACTTGAGGGATCCCATCATGGAGCATCTTAAAAATCACAGTTTCCAGACTCTGGAACAGGGGCTGCTTTGCCGGGCTCACCTTTCTCCCTGCGTCAGGTTGGCCGATGGGGATAATGAGCCTGGAGATCTCATTCCCGCTGCTCTGAGTGGTGCCCATGTGCACATGACTCAGCTCAGCTCATCCTGTATCCCAGGAACGTCTTCATCTTCTGGGATCCTCATGGCAGCAGTGGGATGATTTAACGGACTCCCTTAGCCATGGGGCCTTTCTCTCGCTTTTGTTTCAGAGCCAGCGTCCTGGAATCGTCTCATGGTGCGTGGAGTGGTGGCAGTGGTGGGGGTGATAGTCTTACTATACCTATGTGGGTTTTGGAAAGGTAGAGGGAAAGTGTTTGCCTACTCGCAACTCGTCTTCAGGAAGCTGCTGACTCATCCCTCCCCGCAGCCTGGAAGTCGGCAGGATTCCCAGGAATCTGAGCTCCCCGCAGTGTGTGACAGGGACGGGGACCAGGCCCAGGGAACCAGAAACAGGAATCGAGACCCAGCCCTGGAGAATGGGGAAGGAGACCTGATTGCGAATTCGTATCCGGTCTGCTGAATTGCTCACGTCCAGACCCTCCCCACAGTTCTTAAAAAGTCAAAGCATTTCGTTTAGACGCTTTCCAAACAAACCATTTTGATTTTTCAGTTTGAAACAATTTTTTGTTTAAAAATGTCCTTCAATTTTATTTTAAAAATTCAAAAAGTTACAACCCTTGAAATGTTCCTGGGTCTTTTTTTTTTTAAAAGCTTTTTGGTTCATCAAAAATTTGGAAAAATGTTAATTTTGTTCAACCTGAAACCGGTTTTTTTCCATCTCTTTTTTGGAATTGCCAGGGACCAAAAAATTCTGTTTGCCCAGCTCGAGGGGCAGGTGAGGATTTTGGCAGTTATATTGTGGGTCTCTAAGTCTCCTTGTTGCTCAAAGTTTTCTTACTGCAAGGATGAGGGCAGGATGGGCAAAAGCTTCCTAAAAGTGGGGGGGGGGCTGCTGGCACCCAAACTGTGGCCCAGCCCCTGTGCCACCCCTTCTCCTCGAGGTCCTGCCCCCTCAAACTACCCCTTTCCCTGAGGCCCCCCTTCACACCGCCTTTCTCCCTGAGCTCCCACTTCATGCCGCCCCTTGCCCCCAAAACACTGCCCCCCGCCCCTCCCTTCTCTCCCCCATCATCCAGTCGCTCACACTTATGGCCAGTAAAAAGTGGTGGGCCCTGGTCTCCCCTGTTCCGGCACCCCTGGATGAGAGTGGGAGAGGATGAAGAACTCATTTCAAATATAACTCCCCCCGCCCCTCAAAACAGCACAATTTGACAGAAACAGCAAAACATGCACCTAACCAACCCGGGCCAGTCACGCTGTGTTGTGTGTGACATTCCCGTCCTGGGGCGGTTTATGTCTTGGAGAATGTGAACCCTGCAGGCCTGGGTGTTTCTCTACGTAATGTGACCTCACTGCTCCTGATGAGAGCCATTGTTTGTAAATGTTTCAGGAGCAGACATATTTATCATTCATGGACAGACAGACATTTATTCATAATTAGAACTGGTGAAAAATGGCGGGGGTGGGGAGGGTCATGAAAATTGAAGAAGAAACCACTTCCTTCCCCCTTCCCCCCATATTCTTCAAACTTATTTGGAAATGTTTTTCATTATCAAATTTTTGTTTCGTTTTGGTGGGAAAAACTCCATGTTCTCTCTCAAGTGGGCAGAGAAATCCAAAATGTTTTTTTTAAAGAGGGAACTTATTTCAAATGATCAATGTAATCCAAAGTGGCATTTTTAGTTATAAGGTTGCATTGTCAGTGTAAAACCCTTTTGAACCAGCTCTGTTATTGTATAACAAGATGAGTTTACTTTTCGTGATGCATTGTTTGGGCCAGGTTTCCTTGGTCCTGGAAACACTTACATGCATGTTTAACTTTAATTACTGCTGTGAATAATTCCATTTCAATGGGACAACTCTGAGGTCGGGTTTACGCTACGGCCGTATATCGGTGTAACAATGTCTTTTCTTTCTTTTATATGTAAAAGTTCTTGAGAGGTTAAAGCAGGTAAAATACATGAACAGGTTCGGACAGTCCGAGTTTGTCCGTGCAAAGTGACAGCAGAGATGTGGGATCTGCTAGTTTTCCATAAGTCTCTCAGGGTTACCCAGGATAACTTTGGGGATCTCTGTCTCGCATCGGGAATGTTCCCTGAAAGTGTCCAAACAGCTCAGAGATACAGAACCATTCCCTGGATCCATTCTTATAGCTGTCTTCCCCGGAAAGCAGTCTGGCAAGTGTTCCTGTCAGCTCATTGCTAAGTTATCTGTCAAAACACTAGAGTTTTCAGGTGCCTAAGTAGCCCCTGGAATCAGGGTGAAATTATCCTCCCCACCACTATCAAAATTGGAAATGGTGCCCCGGAGTGCACGGTACCCTACCGTAGTTCCCCCGTAGGAACTGCATGAACAGGCAACTCTGCAAGTTATCTGCATGCCTCTGCACGTGACCCCCATGCCTCTCCATTTCCTTGGCCACATGTATCCTGTCCCCATGCTGGCGGCGAATCCAGAAAAAGAGGGAAAGAGCTCACCACTGCGACCACCTGAGGGAGGTGTTGGGTTGAGATCAGCTGGTCAAAGCAGGCAATAGGGACAGAATCTGAGACTTGAAGCTCCTCGAATGACCTCTGACCTTTCTAGACCTGCCCTTCAATGAGACACAGCGATTGTAAAGTTGAATGTGATCGTAACTAGACCCATTTGAAACCCTTCACCACACAAGACAAAGCCCGTAGGATTCATTATGAATTATTTATTTCTCCTCCCCTGGATTCCTGCAGCCACCAGCCACCTTGGAGCTTTCCCTCCTCTCTCCCAGGCTGGGCTCACTTGATGGCAGGAGCTCAGCGCAGGGTCCAGCTTTGCTCTTTCGCTTCCATTCTTCACGTCTTTGGGTGGCTGCATTGGCACCTGAGCAGCCGGATGGAAACACTGAGTCCTCTGTCTCGGCAGGCAGGCCCAGCCGCCAAAGCCAAAGACTCCCTGAGAACAGGGGGAGGTTCGCCTGAACTCTCAGGAGTGGCGGCTGGGCCCATAGGGTAGGGTTACCATATTTGAACTTTCAAAAAAGAGGACACTCCGAGGGTGGGGGGGGAGTTGTAGCCCTGCCCCCTATCTACTCCCTCCCACTTCCTGCCCCCTGACTGCCCCCCACAGAACCGCCAACCCATCCAACACCCTCTGCTCCTTGTCCCCTGATCGCCCCCTCCCAGGACCCTGCCCTCTATCTAAGCCTTCCGTCTCCCTGTCTCCAGCTGCCCCCTCCTTAGACCCCTCCACCCTAACTGCCCCCCTAGAACTCCACCCCCTACCTGTCCCCTGACTGCCCTGCCCCCTATCCGCACCCCCGCCCCCTGACAGACCTCCGGCTCTCCCACACCCAACCAACCACTCCCTGTCCCCTGACTGCCCCCACAGAACCCCCAACCCATCTATTCCCCCCTGCTCCCTGCCCCTGACTGCCCCCCCGAACCTCTGCACTGTCCACCCCGCCCCCGCTCCCTGTCCCTTGACTCCCCCGACCCCTCTTCATATGCTCACCCTCTGACAGGCTCCCCCCAGAACCCCTCACCCATCCAACCCCTCCTGCTCCCTGTCCCCTGACTGTCCCTTGGGACCCCATGCCCCTTCTCCAGCCCCCCCAGCCCCCGTACCCTGCTGCTCAGAGCAGTGTGTCTGGGGTGCGGAGCCAGACACAGTGCCGTGCTCCCCCGCAGAGCGTGCAGCTCCCCCTCCGCCCCCAGAGTGCTGCATTGGGAGGGAAATCCTGGACCTTTTCAGAATTTTACAAATTCCTCCCGGAGGGCAATTTAGAACCCCAAAAGCCGGACATGTCCGGGAAACTCCGGACGCATGGTAACCCGACCACAGGGACTCCAGGATCTGCAGCTGCTGCCACCTGTATGGTGAATCCTCCGACTCATCACCAACCAGCTCTTCCCCATTCTCCAACCTGGCCCCACGGTCTGACCGTGCAGGAGAACAGAAACCCTTTGGGACAGCAGGAGAGTCTCCTCAATGCCGCCCTCTTCGCATGGCATCCCGCGGTCACCGTGAAACACGACTACCCTGCCCCCAGGAGTCTCTCAAGGAGCTGCCGGCGCAGTCACTGGGCACCCACTCGTAATGGTCTCGGGCAGTGGCATTGCAGAGGGAGCTGAGCAGACCGTCCCTTCTGTGACTTCCTGAATTGCTGCCAGGACGGATTCTCCTCTGCGCTAGGGAGAGTCCCCGAGGACAAGCAGCTGTGATGCGGGAGGGGGCAAGACAAGCACTCCCCCTGAGCCCTTGACTAGCAGGCAAGCAGGACTCTGGGAGCCAAGGGATCGATGTGTCTTGCTGGGAGAGCAGAGCTGGAGAGCAGAAAAGGGCATTGGAGGAATTGAAGAAAAATCAGTGTCATGGCCGGGTCATGGGCAGCCAGACCTCGTGGTCAGAGGCAGAGTCCACACTCACAAGACAGGAGTCGAGAGTCAGCTGGGTCAGGACACTGGAAGAGCAGAAGCAAAAGACCAAATTGTGTTCAGAACCTCAAGTCAGGTGAGTCACCCTGAGTCCGGATGCCAGGAAATCAAGCCTGGGGAGTGGGAGCAGGAACAGCCAACACACGGTCCAGAGCCGGGGAGGAGCTCGGCTGTTCAGACAGCTTCTTCTTCCTGCTGCTGGTTTAAGGAGGTCCTGGGGGCCGATTAGCTGCTCTGGGACTCTGCCAATAGGAGCCTCAAACTGGGTCTGGACTTCGTCAGTCCTAGGTAAGCAGTTTTTCGTAGGCTTGCAGGTGGCGTGCTGGAGGGTGGCTGCTCCCAGGAACCCTGCAGACCGGGGTTAATGACCCATGGGTCAGGACAGTGAGTGATCTCTCCCCGCTCAAACCTCCTGCACGAAACAGTCTCCAGGGTCCCGGATGCATCCTCTGAGAAGAAAAAAACACAGTCATGAGGACAAATAGGCTATGGAACAGGAGCCCCCTCTTTGTTGCAACAGCCCCAAGTGTCCAGAAGAGTGGACGGTTCTTACCTCCAGGAGATGCCTGGGATCTTCCATCTAAGCCTCAAGGGGACCCCTGTTGCTTGGTCTGACAGGAGGAGATCATCTGTCCCCACTGCTCCCTGCGCTGGGCTGGCTGCAGCACACATCTGTGTAAGAGGCTGGGCCAGAGAGATGTTACAATCAGGGTCCAGGCACCCCAGAAGGAGAACAGAGGCTCTGAAACCAGAAGACGAAGCAATCAAATCAGCGGATTCGACAGA
This sequence comes from Lepidochelys kempii, assembly GCF_965140285.1. Taxonomy (NCBI): domain Eukaryota; kingdom Metazoa; phylum Chordata; order Testudines; family Cheloniidae; genus Lepidochelys; species Lepidochelys kempii. The sequence goes on along the minus strand of NC_136393.1, from coordinate 42,648,469 downwards.
GAAGTTTTCTACCCTACAGGGACATCAAAGAAGGTCTGTTAGGAAAGCTGAGATGTTAGTCTGGAAACTGCTAAGATAAACATTGTGACTTATTAAGATTCAATTTTAGTCACTACAAAGTGTGTTGTGTTTTGTGTGTCTCTTTGAAATGTGTCTCTTTCTCTTGCTTAGTATCACTTAAATCTCTTCTTTGTTACTATGCTTCCCAAACCACCTCAGTGTTGTGTGTTCCAGTGAAGTGTGAGTCTCCAGCCTACCCAACAGGCTGAGCTGTGCCCTGTCTCTCTGAAGGTAATGAATAATTTCTGAGCGGTGCTGGGCCCAGAGTCCAAGGGCAGTTCACCAGACATCTCGTGGGAAGCCCAAAGAGACCAAAGGAGCAGGAGAGATTCCGGCCCCACTGACCCATGGGAAATTCCCACAGAAGAGCCTACACAGGGCTCCAGACACAGCCACTTTGGGTGTGTACCAGAGTTCACTCACCGCTAGATGCTGGCCAGGCCTCGTGTCATTGCTTTCTCGCTGGGCTAGCAACCCCGCTGATACTCACTCTTGCAGTTTGTCGGCTGGGAACTCAGCCGACCAACCAGGTGACTGTTCTTTACTCCACTCCTTCCTGGGTCGTGCTCCTTGCAAACAAAGTCCCAAAATGTCTTGAACAGAAACAAGGCCTTCCACCCTCGTGGGGAGTTCTTCCTCAGCCTGATTTCGATTCGGCCTGCCCTTCTTGGGTTTCTATGGTCTTCTATGTCCCCTTCCTTAGGGATGGTGAGAGAAGCCAGTCCTACCCTGGACTCCAGGGTTTGGCCCAAAGCCGTCTACTGAACAGCTCGCTCTGCTTCTGGACTTTTGCTGCTGTTTTCCCTTCTTTCCTCTCCGTTGGGGCTCACTTGGTCATCATTTGGCTTAGCCCCAGGCTAGGCAGCCATAGGCCAAGCCACCCTGTTAGATACCCTCCTCCTTCCAATCCGCTCCAGCCCGGCTGACAGGTTTGCTGAGGGGATGGTGAAACCCCATTGCTGATCAGAAGAAGGTCAGAGTCTGTTCTCTAGGAGCTGAAGGTCCATTTGTCCTGCTGCGGGAAGTGGAGCTGGAGAGCGGAGATGTTAGGTGAAAGAGACTGCATGATGGAGTTGGAGACTGAGGGACGGGAGCCTCCTCCCAGAAACGCTCCCAGGAGAACAGGTTTGAGGAGGAGTTCTCTAGGGAGCCTCTTGCTTGGAAAAAAACAAGGGTGGCACATTGATGAAGATGTCTCTGTCCCAGGGATGGGGGAAGCTCCCAGCCAGGCTATGCAGCAGGGATCCCATTTCTCCCCCAAGAAACCCATTTTGCCCAAAGAAGTCAATGGCTCTTACCTCCAAGAGGGAGCGGGCTCTTCCCTCTCAGCCTCTTTGAGAACTACCACTGCTTGGCTTTTTTAGGATAAGGGACCTGTCCCCACTGCTCCCTGAGGTGCTTCAGCTTCTGACTGCACCCATCTGGGAGGCTGTCACATATGCCAGGGCCTAGAAGACATGCAGGGAGGAGGCTCCTCTTCATGTCAGACTCTGAGAGCCCAGAGAAGGGCCAAAGGAAGAAAAAAGGGCAGGAGATGAAGCTTGCCCGGAGCCTCTGTCCCATCCTCACCTCCTCAAATGTGGAGCTTCCTGAGCTTCAGTTGGGCAGACAGTCTGTAGCCCTGACACAAAGGTCCTTCTGCGCCATATGGGGCAGGAAGATCTCTGCCTGGGAGCACCGGAAATGGGATGGGGGTGAGATCAAGGAAAGAGGGGAGGGATATGGGTGTGAGGGAAAGAGCTCCTGCCCCAGATGAAGGAATTTGGGGGGCCGAGGGAAGGACACAGCTCCACAGAGAGGAGAGAGAGTTCCTGTGAGTGCCAGGGGCCTCCATTTGTGCTTCCACTAGCCCCCCATTTACAGTGAGACAGAGCAGTACCTGCAGCAGGGAGCGGGACTTGCTGAACAGGGAGGGGAACCTTGAAGAGCATCAGATGAACCACAGCCCTTGCAGCGCCTCGGGCATCTGGTGCAAGTGCCGGATGATGTGAAGCTGGCCCATGACCTTGGCTGTGACATCCTCATGCTGCAGGGGAATGAGAACATGTCAGAGACTGAGACACTCCCCAGGAATCAGGGAGGATGAAGGGCACCTGGAACCAGTGCCATCATTTCCACCCAGCAGCTGCTCATGTCTGAGTGGTGGATTCACCCTCCTGACCCCCAGGATGGAGGCTTGCTGTCCTCTCTAGTGACCTCCAGTGCCAACCCCCCTCCTTGTCGGGTGAGCTCCTGCCACTTCCCCATCAGTGCCCCGACAGCTGTTCCACCTCCAACCCACCTGGGGACACCGCTCAAGTTCGGAGAACCCTCTCCTCCACCCCCACCTCCATCCCCACCCAGGTAGGGCAGGGAGGGGGCTCTAGAAGGGTGGCGGGGGGAGGGAGGGATTCTGGCAGCAGTGAAGTGGGATGGGGAGAGCTTGAGACCTTTCCCCAAGACACCCCAGTGCCAAAACCTGAAACCACAGGATGGCAGCCCTGGGGAACGGGACAGGTCAGGAGCCCCTGACGACTGAATCCTCCCAATCTCTCAAGAGTGGGTCCAGCCCTACCAGCAGCAAGACCCGCTTCCCATGCCCATGTGCCTCAGTCAGTCACCATCACCAGTCAGTCCTTGGCCTCCCAGGATGCCAGGGATGGGAGCAACTCTCGATGGTGGCTCGGGTGACATGGACACTAGGCCGTGGGGAAATGGGTGCAGCTCTGTGGGGCAGGAAAGGTTCCCAGAGGGCACTTAGGGGACTCAACTGTCCTTCCCAGGAGTGATAGCAGAGCACCACATCCGAAGAACAGAAGTCCATGAAGGCCAGAAGTCCCCACTAGGCTCCTTGCTACCAGGCCAGCGAATGGCGAGAGGATGGGAAGGAGGCCCTGGGCCCCACCCCAAGCTTCTGAGTTGAATGCAGCTGCTTACCGTGACCCCCATCAGTTGCTGGGCTTCCCCCAGGAGGGAGTAGACCAGCACCAGCCCAGCCTGGCTGACACGCAGCAGGGGGTCGTGGATGGCCAGCAATGCTGTCTGTACGAAGGATCTTCTCTGCCCGACGGAGAAGAATTTTCCAAAGACCTAAAACCAAGAGGACATGAGGCTCGAGCAGATTGCCCAGAGCCAGCCTCCAAGTCCTGGCGGTACAATGGCATCTCGTGCCCCAAAGGGTGGGGAAGAGAGCTGCTGTGGCCAAGGCACTTCATTCCCTAGGAGGCTTTCAGGGTCCCAGGGCTCAGGGAAGCCCCTTTATTAAAAGGTGGCAGATGCTGAGGGACCAAAGCCTCCAGTGGCTCTTTCGGGAAGGCAATTTATGGCAGGGGCCAGGATGGGCTGGAAATGGATCTCTAATGTGTGTGAGCAGGCCCACTCTGCTGTGCAGGGCACAGAGACGACAGGGGACCCTGTCTTGCTTCCAGCAGAGAGATCTCCTGCACCTCAGCGGCTAGAGGAGTGTGCGTGTGTTGTTACGGGGGGAGGGGGTTGGAGCTGACAGACCAAAGGTCTCTTCCCCCAGCTAAGTGATTTCTCTAGTTGCTGGCTATGGCCTCTGCAGCTCCTTGGTTTCTTCAAGGGGAATCCAACCTGCAGCCTGACAAGAACACGGAGACTCCTGGCCCAGTCCCAGTGTGGGACCTTTAGCACCAGCGTGTCCCACTGGTTGCTGGATGAGGAACTCTGAGCTGGAAATAAGGAGCGGGCTCTTTTCCTGTCTCCAGGAGGCATCCACTGCAGGGAACCCAGCCAGCCCCACTCCCTGAGCTGTGTCATGCCCTGGCACAGTGCCCTTACCTCCCCCACTCTGGCTGTGTTCTTGTAGCCCAAGAGCCGGCTGTCCTGGTGCCAGTCATAGCACCAGAGATCTTCCGCCTCATGTATGGTCAGGCCTGGAAGAGAGAGAGAGAGAGACTTTTCTCCTCATTCTGGTTGCAGTTTCTGTGTCCTTCCAAGCCCATTGGTGGCTGCACAGTGGAGTGGAGAAGAACAGAGGCAGAGAGAGATTTGTCCTCCGGCTGGGGTCAGTCTGAGAGAAATGGTCTGAGGTCCCATTATCAACCTGTGGTCACTCTCAGTCCCGTATTGGGTTCCGTGTCCCAGCTGGGTTCCTTACCCCTCTGTTGGAGCAGCAGTTGGTAGAGCCGGTAAGTCCCCTCCCTGGCCTGCCGGCTGATGTCCTTGTCTGGCTCACTGACAAACAGAGCCAGCTGGGCCACATGGTGACCCATCCGAGGGAACTCGGCTGAGATCTAATGGAAGGGAGAGCAGAGGGGACTCCATCAGCATTTTCCTCTCAGCTCCCTGTCCTCCCTGGGCCAGAGGGCTCCTTTCTCTTAGCCCCTCTGCAGGAGATGCTGGGGGAGAGGAGCTTGAGATCGACCCTTCATTTGCTCTGCTGCCAAGGGAGCCCGCAGCTGCTTTGGGATGCCAAGCAGGGGCTGGAGCATGGGCCCCTTAAAGGCCCAGGGACAACACTGAACCAGGACAAGAAGAACTTGACTCAAGCCTAGCTCAGTCGTGCTCTGACCCTGCCTCCCTATGAAGAACCCTCCTAAGCCACAGCCCCGGCAGCAGCAGCAGATCCTGCAGCCCACTGGAGCCAGCCCGCCTCCGCCTGGAGCCAGCAAGCTGGGCTCGGAGCCCACTTACATCAAACTCAGGGAGGGTGACTGTGTATCTCAGCAGGGCTGTGCTGCTCCTGATAGCCCTGGCTCGCTCCTGCGACACCCTGGACACGACCCAGAGGTTGACATGCTGTGGGGAAAGGAGGCAGGTCAGACTCAGTGGCCAGCTGCTCCTGCTTTGCAAATGAGCCCCATGCCCCCAGCCCCAGGGGCCTGAGACATTCTGCGCAGGGGGCAATAGCTGAGTCCTTGATGGCAGAGCTTTAGAAGGGGATTCTTTCCCCCAGGACGCAGCTTGTACCCTTCAGGTCACAACTTCTCAGAGTCTCTCTAGACTGGGACAATGTTCGCGGTCGGGGCTGGTCCCATCCTCCCAGAACTCCTGATTCCTGAACAGTTCACCAGAAAGAAGATTGAACCCTTGGCCCTTCCTTGCTATGCAAATCCTTGGGGGGATGTAGGGAGTGACTGAGAGCACAATCCCCCCAGGAATTTCAGAGCAGATCAGAGGGAAGGGCTGATTCCCTGGGCTCCTCCTCTTTCTCTAGGAAGGAGCATGTGCCTCTTCTCTGAGAACCATCTCCCCAATCTCATGGGCTCTGTGTGTTGGAGGGGTGGGGGAAGGGTGGGTTTTCAGACTCTCACTCCCCAAGACAGCCAGGAGCCCTGTGCTTAGTGCTCAGCAGAACCAGGCAGAGCTCTGGCTTGGAGTCCCAGCTCCTTCCTCTGTCCCTCAAGAAGGAAGGACCTGACACTACATTGCACTGACCTCCCCAACCAAGGACGGCCCACTGGGGACCCAGCTAGGAGGACAGAGTAGAAAATGCATCTTCCAGTCTCTCCTTACCAGTCCCCCAGAGAGTTACGGTCAAATGGGGCTCACCTCCAAGATGAAGTGGAGCCTGTCTGTGTCTGGGGACTCTGCCAGCAGGTTCCCCAGCATGGCATCCAGGACCTCTGGGATGACTTTCTGCAGAGTCTGCAAAGCATGGGTCAGAGTTAGGGAACCTGGGCCTACACGTGCCACAGGATGGGAAGAGGAGTCTCTGGGAAGCACTGGGGAGACTCCCAAACACATCTCCCGGCCTCTCTCCTTCACATCCCACTGCAGGCAATTTGCAAGAATTGATGACCCCTGGACCTTTAATCCATGAGCTTAGCAGGTCTCTGCAGAGGGCCTTGTAGGCAGAAGAGTATGAAACAGCCAAGTTGCTATGGATGGAACCTGGGCTTCTGGGCCAAACACGGCTTAAGAAAGAAAGAAAGAAAGAAAGAAAGAAAGAAAGAAAGAAAGAAAGAAAGAAAGAAATCTCCCAGGGAGGGGTAATCTCTTCCCTGCTGGAGGGAAGGATCCAACCCTGCAGCTTGTTCCATCTCTGCTACCCCACCCCGAAATCTGGAGCTCCAGCGAATCAAGGGAGCAGGGACCAAGGACTACTCTGCAAGAGGAGGAGGATGGAGGAGGAGGAGGTACCTGGATGCCGGTGGTGTCCTTCTCCGTGCCCAGGGTGAAGACGGAGTGAAGGGCAGCTCGCAAGAGGTGGGTCTCTAGGGCTGGCTCCAGGGCAGGTTTCATGGTGCTGGCAAGAGAGAGGAGCTGGTGTTAGACTGCGCAGTATGGGGGTGGGACTGTCGCCAACACGGACACCAAGCCACAGGGATAGAGGCACAGGCTGGCGAGAACGGAAACTGAGGCACTTAGCTAGGGAATGACAAGGCCAAGGTGTCCCAGACAGACAGTGGCAGGACAGGAATAGCTCCTGTTCACTGGAGCCTGCTGCCCCTCCTGTATCTGAGCCCAGGAGTGAGCCCCTCCCCAAGGCCCCTGTCATGTGATGGGAGTGAAAAGAAGAGCCCCGCCAGGAGAAAGTGAATCTTCCCACCCCACCATCTCTGCCAGAGGCACCACTCTTGGGAGGTGACTTGGGAGGGGCAGTGACGGTGACTCCCAGCCTTGGGCCTGATCAGCACTGGGGTGAGGGGAGTCGGCGGGGTGGGGGGTGGGGCTGTCTCGGTACCAGAGGTAGCCCACTGCAGCCAGGGAGTGGGCGAGGACGGCGCTGGGTGACGAGTCATCGGGAAGCTCCTCGATGAGCTCCTGTGAGACGCGAAGGAGACAAAGGAGCATGTGAGATTCAGGCCCAACTGACACCTCCCAGTGAGGAGATGACACAGCCAGTGCCCCACATGGCCAGCAGGATCCCCCACCGCCTCCCACTCCCTTCCTGCCCATCCGACTTGTCCCCCTTCCCGGATTCCTGCCCAGCTCGCTCCCAATCCCCTTCTCTCCTCCTCCCTGTCAAAACTGCCCCCATTCAGCCCCATCCCGACGACCGAGCTGGGACCCTGAGATTCCTTGTCCCACACTCTGAGCTGCCCCCCAGCCCCACAATTCTCCCCCTCCCTCCAGCTGCCGTATGGCGTGTCTCACTCACCACGATCCTCTTCACCACAGCCGCCTTGCAGCAGCGCGGCTCCAGCGTGTCCTCCCCTCTCTCCCATGCAGCCAGACATGCGGGGTAGACGGCCTGAAGGAACAGGAGCTGCTGCCCCTCATCCTGGACCCACCAGGAGTGGGGTATAGTGAGAGAGAACCTGTTAGCTAGGGACCTTCCTGCCCCACCCACACCATCTCCAGGGCTCAGGCCTCAATGGGGGATTGTGGGGACCCGCCTATTCTCCAAATCCCCCACCACTCCTACGCAAGCAGGATCAGGAACTGGGACAGTGCCTGTGGGGGGAGAGGACCTCGGCTGTTGTGGGACAAACACCCCCATCTTGGGGGTCCCACATCATGGATGTAAAAGGGCCCCATTAGGGGTGGTGGATCAGGAGGGACAAGACCCTCGGCAGGGGGTGGGGATGCTGGGAAGGGACAGGGCAATCTTGGTTCCAGCCCAGATGGGGAGCATTTGTACCTTATCTCTGCACTGGAGCTGCTCTCGGATGACTTTGAGAGCAGCTTCATCTTTGGCCACGTCCACCCCTTCCTCCTGCTCCGAATCCAGGGGGGTCCCTGCACCAGGGAGGGAAGGACAGGGGCGTGGTGGGCAGAGCAGGATTCAAGACCCCCCTTCCCACCTCAGGCACCCAGGGCAGATCGGGCCCCAAACCTCCCTCTCAGGGATGTCTTCAGCCCCCAACAGGTGCCGTAGCCCAGAGCAGAGCCCCCCTCCCCTGCCCAGGACTCCAGGGGAGGTGCCGATTCCCCCGGCCCCGGAGCAGCAAGGACCAAAGTGGCAGCAGCTCTTCACACCCCCACCCCCAGGTCCCCGTGCGGAAGGGGCAGCTGTGTGACGGCCGCTGCTCTCAGTGGGGTTCGCGTGGCTCAGGCCAGACTCCTGGGCTGGGGACCCCCCCGCATATCACTGGGAGAGCGTCTGGGCCCAGGGTGTTCACATCCCGTCCTCACCCCTCCCGGAGCCCAGCCTGGCTCCTCACCTGGAACAAAGCAGTGGCCTCCATCGGCCTGGCTGCTGCCAGAGGCACAGGTGCTGCCGCTGTCCCAGGCTGAGCTGCCGGTGCTGGGACAGGGACCTTCCACCTCCTGGCCGGCGGGGGCTGGAAGGTCCTCAGAGACCGGGCAGGGCGATGCCTCCTGATGGGAATGAGGGCTGGGCTCCTGGGGCCGCTGCTGCCCACACAACAAGCCCCAGAGCCACCCTGCCCGGCGCCCCTCCTGGGCTGGGTCCTGTCTGCCAAACCGCAGCCTGGGCCAGCTCCACTGGGGCCTGGTCGGGGCCTCTCCCAGCTCGGCGCCTGCGCCGGGAGCCGGGGTCCTTTTCCAGAAGGCCGGGCACTTCCGCCGTCTGGCCTGGACGGGACCTGCTTCCCCGCCAGCGGGGACGCAGGGCTTGCTCTGCCCCTTGGGAAGATGGCAGCTGCTTCCCTCAGGCTCTGGGGCCACCTGCAGAGCCTTCCTCCTGAACATCCGCAGGAGCCTGGCCATCCTGGAACCGAGCGGGGAGCAGGTGTGAGTCTGGGCTCAAGGCAGCCTTTCATTCCTGGGCCTTTTCTGTCCCTCCTCCTCCCTGCTCCAACCACAGCCGCCCCCTCTGCCCCCACAGGAGTGCAGGGAGTGCCATCTACACACAAGGGCAGGAGTTCATTGCATGATCTGCTCCCAACGTTCCCCCTCATAATCCCTGCTGCTGCAATATCCAGGAAGTCTCATCCTTTTCCAGCAATGAGGTCAGTCCCAAAGACCATCGGTTACTCTGGACAAGCAGCCCCCTCCTGTCGTCCCAGGCCACTCTCCCGCCCAGGCTAGAGAAGGAACAGAACTCAGGCGTCCGGACTTCTCCTGGGAAAAGACCCTCGGCACAGGGCCCTCCTCATTCCCCATTGATTTCCAGACTCAGCAGCTCACAGGGTCTGGCCCAGTTCAGAGACTCTCAGCCTGGGGAACAGTGTCCCACAAGGGAAGGGCTGGGAGCCCCACTGCTGGAACCTTTCCAAACACACTGGAGACGGCTCTGGAGAAGCCCCTGCCTGGCATAAGAAGGAGGGGCTCTTGGGGGCTGTTTGCAAAGGAAATCCCCCTTTGGAGATAGTCTCTCCCCGTTTCTGCCTCTCCCCAGACAGACAGGGGAAGCCACCGAGGAACCCGAATGCCACTCACTTGCTCTCAGTGATGGGATAATGGATGGCGGATGTTCAGGGTCAGCAGACGTCCCTCGCCCTCCTCCTCACTCTCCAAGCCCAAGGCAGGCTGGAGAGGGTGGTGACCTCAGGAGTTACCCTGCCCAGCCAGCAGGCAGGGTGATGACACGAGGGCGATCGACTGGCTGTGAAAACAAGAGTCTGTCTGATTGCCAAGGGACGGAGAAACTCAGCCAGCAGCAGGGGGGTGCAGAACACGGCCCTAGGGCAGAGGTGATAGCGCCTCCGGGATCCTGACATCCCAGCACTTTACACACCTTCCTGCAGCCTCCCAAACCCACTGGGCTGTAGCGATGGGACCCCAAACCTACTGACGGCAAACGGACTCAGCTACCAGCTCAGGGTCACACCGAGTGTCAGAGCCATGGATGGATCCCTTCACTAACCACGGCCGCACACTCCCTCCCACAGCTGGCAATTGCAACCAGGCCCTAATGTCTGGTCCCCCTGCCTTTGAGAGGGAGTGTCACTCCTGCTTCCATTGCTGCCTATTGATCTGTGGGACTTTGGGCAAGTTGCTCCCCCTCTCTATGGCTCTCTGGGACTCACATCCCTGAATGGACTTTAAAAAAGACAATGGTTAAAGTTTGGCCCCAACTAGTTCTTGTTTCTCAAGACTAGCCATTTTAGCAAAGTTTAGAATTCTTGACATTCAACACCTGGAAACATCCCTTTCTCCTTCGCAGATGGCCTTAACATCCCTTATCTCACCCAGGCTCCCTGCTGCCTGGAGTTAGAGAATTGACCCTGTTCCCATTGGACCTACCCAAGGTGTCACACAGCAAAGCGGTGACGGAGCCAGAAAGAGAAGACAACAGTCCTGATTCCTGTTCTGACTAACAGACAACAACCCGCCAGAGGCAGGATAAAGCCCAGGAAATCAGATGTGAACATTTTCATGGAAACCGTTTTCTGTCAGAAAATCCATTCAGACAAAACCACTTTGTTTCTTGAAATCATAAGAAGTAGGATGAAAATTCTTTGCAAAAATATTTGTTTCCAAAACAAGAGCATCTCCTGTTTGTCACAGTGCAGTCAACTGTTTCGTCGTACACAAAGGGGACACACTATGATCTAGCAAAAAGAAAAGGAGTACTTGTGGCACCTTAGAGACTAATGAATTTATTTGAGCATAAGCTTTCGTGAGCTCCAGCTCACTTCATCGGATGCATCTGTAGCTCACGACAGCTGTAGCTCACGAAAGCTTATGCTCAGGTAAATTGTCCTCCTATTCTTTTTGCAAATACAGACTAACACGGCTGCTACTCTGAAACCAACTATGATCTAGAAAATTAGATGAGATGCTTCAGTCTGAGCTAAGTAGTTGCTGCTCTTCACAATTTCAAAAGAATAAAATACAAATAAAAGAGAATATTAGGTCATAATCAGATATGGCTCAGTGTGATCGGACACCGCCTAGTCTGCACTGCTCCGAGTGACACTCTTCAGTGGATCCCCAGCATCCACCCATGGCGAGGTAGGTGGGAGAGGATTGTTATTCGTACTTGACAGAAGGAGAAACGAAGGCTGAGAAAGGAGCAGGGACTTGTCTTAGCTGATGCAGCCAGTCAGTAGCAGAATTGCTCTCAAATGAGCTACAGACCAGCAATTGTTCCTAGTAATTATGCAGCAATTATTTGAGAAGAATTGGAATGTTCAAGAGGATCATGAACTGCTCCGAGACAATGAATGGAGAGCAGCATCCACATTGGTCAGACATATAACTGGTTGTGGCTTATTTGCTTGGTCATAAAAGAGAACAACAAAGACCAGATTTTCCTCCCTGTCAATAGCCCCCTCCTCAGCTGATCAAGGTTGAGACTTTGAAGGGTGGGAGGCTAAGGGTTCTCATCAAATAGCCCAAAGAATGGCCCTGATCACCACCGAGGCAATCACTCTCGGAGCCCTATTCCAGTCTCCTCTCTGTGAGGGCCTCCCAGAACCCACCCGGCCCCCGCTCCACACACAGAACACCTGGTGGTGGGAGGAGAGCAGAGGAAAAGGACAACGAAAGCAAGAAGAGAAAGGTAGGAGGGACAGAGGAAAGGGAAAACAAAAAGGAGAAACCCCAATGTCCCCAGTGATTCTAAGGGACAAAGTCCTAGGTCGGAAATAAAATACTGCCCCCACAATCTAATGTTTTCCTTTCCTAAAAATCAGCCGGCACCTGATGGATCAGACTGAACAGGTTCCAAACCTCTCCGAGGCTCTTACCTTCTATACAGGGACGTCTGTTTTTGAGCAAAACCACTACAAGAAAAGAAGAAAACTCCAAAGAGGGTCCTCCTTGCGCTCACGAACGTGAAAGTGAATGCTCTCTCAGTCCTCCAGGAGAGACCTCGAGAAGGAGACGTGCTGAAGCAAAGCCACAGGGATCTCCGAGGTTGCCCCTGTCCTGCACCCCTGTCCTGCCTGGCTGATGTCAAGATCTCTCTGTGAGATCATCGCCTCCCCGCCACCTTTGTCCAATAGGCTGAGGTCCTGCCAAAGGCCCTTGTGATGTCACTGCCACACCCACCCCTCCCCTGCAGTGCTGATGTCCTGCCCCTGTCCAGCCACACTGGATGTTTCAGCCGCTTCCCCGGGATCACCCCACGCAATGTCACTTCCTTGTGGGGTGACACTGACTACACAGTAGAACACAGAGGTTCTTCCCCAGGCCGCAATTAGGCTTTCACAAGTTAGTTGACTTTATGGCCAGAAGCAACCGTTAGAGCATTTAATCTGATCCCCTGCGTATCCTAAGGCCTCCTGTATATCAGAAGAGCTGGGCTTTTCTTTTACTCAAATGTTTTCCAGAAAGGCATCTAGTCTTTATTCGAAGAGATCAAGAGATGGAGAATCCATCATTTCTCTTGATAGTTTGTGCCAATGACAAATCACCCTCTTACAAATCCGGGTCTTATTGTCATTATACTTTTTCTGATTTCTGCTTCCATCCATGGGGTCTTGTCATGCCTTTCTCTGCTACATAAAAGAGCCCTTTTATACTCAACATTTTCTCTCCATGAAGTCAAGCAACTCACCTCTCATTTGTCTTTTGTGTATACTAAACAGATTGAGCTTTTTCAATGTCTCATTAGAAGGCATCATCCCCATCACTCAATTACGAATCTTTTCTGTACCCTCTCCAATTGTTTTAACATAATATTCAAAATGTGGACACAAGAACTGGATTCAACATTCCAGCATCAGTCTCACCAATGCTCTTTCACTTCCCTTTCCATTCTCACTACTCTATCCAGCCAAGAATGGCTTTAACCTTTTTTACCACAGTTTCATATTGACAGACCATGCTGAGCAGCTCGTCCACTATGGCCCCGAAATCCTTTTCAGGGTCAATGCTTTCCAGCGGATCGTCCCCCATTCTGTAGGGTGCCACCTGACTCCTTTGTTACTGAAGCTATGGGGTTGCATTTGGCTTTATTAAAACCTAATTATTTAGTAAGTATTTTAGAAGAACTAGCCCATTAGAGAGAGAATCGTGAATTACTCAAAGACAATGAATGGAGAACAGCGGCAAGAGCAATCAAATACATGTTTGGTTATGGCTTATTTCCTTGGTCTTAAAAGAGAGTAACGAGGACCTGAGTCTCCTCCCTCACAATAGCCCCAAACTCCCCCAATCAGCACTGAGACTCTGAGAAGCACAAAGCTGAGAGTCCTCACCAGATGTCCCAGGCCACCACCGGAGGGAGTCACTCTTAGAGCACCATTCCAGCCACATGTCTTTGGGAGGGCCTCCCGCAATGAGAGTTGGAGTGCAACCCCCCATCCCCAACTCTACAGGCACAGACAGGTCCTGGTGGTGAAAGGAAAGCAGGGGAAAAGGACAAAGATGCAAGAGAAGACAAGAAAGGAGGGAGAGGCAGGAAAAGGGAAAACAAAAAGGAGAAACCCCAATGTCCCCAGTAATTCTAAGGGACAAAGTCCTAGGTCGGAAATAAAATGCTGCCCCGACAATCTAATGTTTTCCTTTCCTAAAAATCAGCTGGCACCTGATGGATCAGACTGGTCAGGTTCCAAACCTCTCTGAGGCTCTTACCTTCTATACAGGGACGTCTGTTTTTGAGCAAAACCACTACAAGAAAAGGAGAAAACTCCAAAGAGGGTCCTCCTTGCGCTCACGAATGTGAAAGGGAATGCTCTCTCAGTCCTCCAGGAGAGACCTCGAGAAGGAGACGTGCTGAAGCAAAGCCACAGGGATCTCCGAGGTGGCCCCTGTCCTGCACCCCTGTCCTGCCTGGCTGATGTCAAGATCTCTCTGTGAGGTCATCGCCTCCCCACCACCTTTGTCCAATAAGCTGAGGTCCTGCCAAAGGCCCTTGTGATGTCACTGCCACACCCACCCCTCCCTTGCAGTGCTGATGTCCTGCCCCTGTCCAGCCACATTGGATGTTTCAGCTGCTTCCCCTGGATCACCCCACGCAATGAGCGTTCATTGTGGGCTCAAGCCCAACACAGTAAAACGTCAGAGGCTTCTCCCCATGCTACGCTCAGTTTTTCATAAACTAGCAGACTTTATGGACAGAAGAGACAGTTAGAGCATGTCATCTCACCCCCTGCCTATCACATGCTTTCTGTAGAGCATAGTAGCTAGTTTTTGACTACACACGTTCCAGAAAGCCATCTAGTCTTCATTAGAAGACATCAAGAGGTGGGGAATTCCCACCACTTCCCTTTCTAGTTTCTTCCTTTGGTGATTCATCCTCACGGTTGAATATGTGTGCCCTCTTTCTAATATGAATTGGTCTCTTTTGAGTTTCCAGCCACTGGGTCTTGTTATTCTTTTCTCTGCTAGATTAATGAGCCCTTTCATACCCGATATTTTCTCTCCATGAAGTCACTTCAACGACGTCACCTCCTGATCTTTTTTATCATCGAAACAGGCTGAGCTCTTTCAATAGCTCACTCGCAGGCATTTTTCTCCAGCCCACAAAACGTTTCATTGCTTTTTGCTGCCCCATCTCCAATATTTCCAAATCTTTTTTCAAAGGTGGACGCCAAAACTGGATGCAGGATTCCATGATCAGTCTTCCTCATGGTGTGTCACCTCCCTATGCTCCTCACTGCTCTTTTCATACATCTAATGATGGCTTAGCCCTGTTCACCACAGCATCACCTTGGGTGCTCATGTTCAATGGCTTGCCTAGCATAGCCCTAAATCCTCTTCACACTCAGTGCTTTCCTGGATACACTTCCCCACTCTGTAGGTGTGGCCTACATGCTTTGTCGCTAGCTATAGGACCCTTCATTTGGTTCTTTTCCAACTTGTTTTCTTTGAATGGCTCCAGCTTACCAAGGGATCCGATTGCTCTGTGTCGCTGCCCTTTCCTCATCATTAATTACCACTCTGCTACTATTTTATCACCCACCAATGTTAGCAGAAGTGAAATTTTATTTGGGTTGCGGTTCATTGATATTTATTTTCAAGAAATAGTCCTTGAGAGCCTCTTCATATCCCTCGTGCCCATAACCTGCTCCACACAGCACAGTGAGAAAAGGCCGCCCAGCCCAGCTCTGCCCTAGGGGCTAAGCACAGAACAAACGTAGGAGCTTGTGTCATCCATAGCTTCAGAACAACATGTGGGGGTCATCAGCTTACAAAGACACTCTAGACCGGTAGCGTAGACAGGCCCCAAATGTATCTAAGTGTCCCGCCTTGCAAAACAGGAGAGAAAAAAACATAACCTTGAGTAGCTTTATTTTATAGTCGTGGAAACTGAGGCACACAGAAGCAAAGAGATTTGCTCATGGTCAAAAAGTCAGGAATAGAAAATGGCCCATCTGCTGATAGTCAGTCCTGGGCCCTAGCCGTGTTTGTCCTGGCTTCTCTGCTTCAGCTCCAGTAACAACCCGAGTTGAGGTTTTCTTCCTCTCTGTGTCCTTTAACTTCACGTCACTGGAGAAGAAAGATTGTTTCTGACCAGCTGGGTCTAATGCTTAAAAACCTTAATTTTTTTCTTTCGCTAGGATAACGCTGGGCATTTTCTCTCATTCACTTTCCTTTGGAATAATTTCAATCCAGTCCAAAGGATTTCCTCTTCCATTGTGTCTTCAGCACCTTTCCTAGCAAACAGTTACTGTTCAAGCCCAGGTTTCCAGTTTCAGGCTGTCCCAGGGTGAGATGGCCATGAAAGGGGTAGTAGCTCAACTGAACCTATCCCCAGGTGAAGGGAATAAGTGCAGGGGTCACATGAGAAGGAGCAGGATGTATCTAGGGTCCAGGCCTGTTGGGCGATATAAGAACAGCCTGTGCTCAGCCAGGAGAGAGACCCGCAATGGGGGCAGGCCTGGGAGGGGCTTGGATAGTCCTTTCAAGTCAGTTTCGGTACACATTAGGGGATGGAACAGCCAAGCTGCTAGGGTTGGGAGCTGGGCCTCCTGGCAGTGTCCAGGAACGAAAGCACAGCACCTGCCAGGAGGGGAGTCCCCACAGAGGGACACCGTCATCTCCCAGGAAGGGAAAAGGCTCTCACTGCCATTTCTTAACCTCATGGGGTGTTCTCCTGCTCCGCCAACCCCACCCCTATTTCAGCATCTCCAGGTGCCTGAGGGAGCAGGAACCAGAGGCCATCCTGCAGCTGGGACAGAGATGGAGGTTGATGACCTACCTGCCCGTGGTGACCATGGTGCAGGACAGCCCTCAGGACATGCAAATGCAGCTCCAGATCTACAGAATGCAGCTTCCCTTTGCTGGCACGAGACCTTGCAGGTTGCGGGGGGTGAGACAGGCACTAACTTTTGGTAACCCTCAGTGGGATCAGAGGGTAATGGTTTGTAGAAAGTGGTGTTGGAGAGCGTTACAAAAACTAGGCAAGCCATTTACAACACACACTTTGTTTCTCTACAAAAGAAAAAGGACACTAAACTCTCTAAACTACTACATGCCACAAGGGGCTACAACAGTGGTTCTCTTAACGCACCCACCAATATTGTTAATGTATCCACCCATACTTTTAGCCCAGCAGAAGAATCTGTCCTATCTCGGGTCCTCTCCTTCTGCCCCTCCACCCCCATGAATATGATACCGTTCTGTGGTGACCTAGAATCCTATTTTCGACGTCTCCGACTCAAAGAATATTTCTAACACACCTCTGAGCAACATACTAACCCACAGAGACCTTCCTACCAAGACGACAAAAAGAAGGATTCTGGGTGGACTCCTCCTGAAGGTCGAAACAACAGACTGGACTTCTACAGAGAGTGCTTCCACCGACGTGCACGGGCTGAAATTGTGGAAAAGCAGCATCACTTGGCCCATAACCTCAGCCGTGCAGAACACAACGCCATCCACAGCCTCAGAAACAGCTCAGACATGATAATCAAGAAGGCTGAAAAAGGAGGTGCTGTCGCCATCATGAATAGGTCAGAATATAAAAAAGAGGCTGCTAGGCAGGTCTCCAGCACCACTTTCTACAAGCCATTACCCTCTGATCCCACTGCGGGTTACCAAAAGAAACTACACCATCTGCTCAAGAAACTCCCTGAAAAAGCACAAGAACAAATCTGCACAGACACACCCCTAGAACCCCGACCTGGGATATTCTATCTGTGACCCAAGGTCCATAAACCTGGAAATCCTGGATGCCCCATCATCTCAGGCTTTGGCACCCTGACTGCAGGATTGTCTGGCTATGTAGACTCTCTCCTCAGGCCCTACGCTACCAGCACTCCCAGCTATCTTCGAGACACCACTGACTTCCTGAGGAAACTACAATCCATCGGTGATCTTCCTGAAAACACCATCCTGGCCACTGTGGACGTAGAAGCCCTCTACACCAACATTCCACACAAAGATGGACTACAGGCCCTCAGGAACAGTATCCCCGATAATGTCACGGCAAACCTGGTGGCTGAATTTTGTGACTTTGTCCTCACCCATAACTATTTCACATTTGGGGACAATGTATATCTTCAAACCAGCGGCACTGCTTTGGGTACCTGCATGGCCCAACAGTATGCCAACATTTTTATGGCTGACTTAGAATAACGCTTCCTCAGCTCTCGTCCCCTAATGCCCCTACTCTACTTGTGCTACATTGATGACACCTTCATCATCTGGACCCATGGAAAAGAAGCCCTTGAGGAATTCCACCATGATTTCAACAATTTCTATCCCACCATCAACCTCAGCCTGGACCAGTCCACACAAGAGATCCACTTCCTGGACACTATGGTGCTCATAAGCGATGGTCACATAAACACCACCCTATACTGGAAACCTATTGACCACTCTACTTACCTACATGCCTCCAGCTTCCATCCAGGACACACCACACGATCCATTGTCTACAGCCAAACTCTACGATACAACCGCATTTGCTTCAACCCCTCAGGCAGAGACAAACACCTACAAGATCTCTATCAAGCATTCTTACAACTACAATACACACCTGCTGAAGTGAAGAAACAGATTGACAGAGCCAGAAGAGTACCCAGAAGTTACCTACTACAGGACAGGCCCAACAAAGAAAAAACAGAATGCCACTAGACATCACCTTCAGCCCCCAACTAAAACCTCTCCAACGCATCATCAAGGATCTACAACCTATCCTGAAGGACACCCAATCACTCTCACAGATCTTGGGAGACAGGCCAGTCCTTGCGTACAGACAGCCCCCCAACCTGAAGCAAATACTCACCAGCAACCACACACCACACAACAGAACCACTAACCCAGGATCCTATCCTTGCAACAAAGCCCGTTGCCAACTGTGTCCACATATCTATTCAGGGGACACCATCATAGGGCCTAATCACATCAGCCACACTATCAGAGGCTCGTTCACCTGCACATCTACCAATGTGATATATGCCATCATGTGCCAGCAATGCCCCTCTGCCATGTACATTGGTCAAACTGGACAGTCTCTACGTAAAAGAATAAATGGACAAAATCAGACGTCAAGTATTATAACATTCAAAAACCAGTCGGAGAACACTTCAATCTCTCTGGTCACGCAATTACAGACATGAAGGTCGCTATCTTACAACAAAAAAACTTCAAATCCAGACTCCAGCGAGAAACTGCTGAATTGGAATTCATTTGCAAATTGGATACTATTAATTTAGGCTTAAATAGAGACTGGGAGTGGCTAAGTCATTATGCAAGGTAGCCTATTTCCCCTTGTTTTTTCCTACCCCCCCCCCCCCCGCCCCCAGACGTTCTGGTTAAACTTGGATTTATATTGGAAATGGCCCACCTTGATTTTCATACACATTGTAAGGAGAGTGGTCACTTTGGATAAACTATTACCAGCAGGAGAGTGAGTTTGTGTGTGTGGTTTTTGGAGGGGGGTGGGTGAGAAAACCTGGATTTGTGCTGGAAATGGCTCACCTTGATGATCAATCACATTGTAAAGAGAAAAGGAGTACTTGTGGCACCTTAGAGACTAACAAAATAAATTGATTAGTCTCTAAGGTGCCACAAGTCCTCCTTTTCTTTTTGCGAATACAGACTAACACGGCTGTTACTCTGAAAATTGTAAAGAGAGTGGTCACTTTGGATGGGCTATTACCAGCAGAAGAGTGAATTTGTGTGTGGGGAGTGGAGGGTAAGAAAACCTGGATTTGTGCTGGAAATGGCCCAACTTGATTATCATACACATTGTAAGGAGAGTGATCACTTTAGATAAGCTATTACCAGCAGGAGAGTGGGGTGGGAGGAGGTATTGTTTCATGGTCTCTGTGTATATAATGTCTTCTGCAGTTTCCACAGTATGCATCCGATGAAGTGAGCTGTAGCTCACGAAAGCTCATGCTCAAATAAATTGGTTAGTCTCTAAGGTGCCACAAGTCCTCCTTTTCAGTTTGAGAACTGCAAAACTAAGCATCTCTGATGGTATCTTCTAGACTGAGCACTGAATCCCATTGGGTAGATAGAAAGATTAACCTCCATAATCTATACAGAAGCCTGTGGAACCCCATAAGATTGGGTCCTTAATCCATGAAGTATTGGAACTCATTTACAGAACTTTTCTTAAACGTTACATGAATATATTGTCTCGTACTATAGAATTAGAATTTATCATCCCTATTCCATGATGAGAGATCTTTGAGCTATAATGTATCTTAATTAAAACTATCTTTAGATAGCTTTCTGAGGGGCAAAAAACATTTTATCAAACAAATCCAATTTTTTTTTTTTTAAATCATTGATTTTTATCCACCCTGGTTGCAAGTGAATAGCAAAGCTGGTCCCAGCAGGGAGCCAGAGTGTCCCAAATCCTTAGCGGGTGGGAGAGCCTCTCTGTGAGCCTCTGTAAAGCATCTCACTTCAACAGTGACTGGTTGAACGATTTATTGTAAGGGACGCCCTTTCTCAGACCCTTTCCCTTTATTGTCTCCCAACCCTCCACGTCAGTCCCTGACCCAGGATTGCCAAGCCAAACTCAAATACTACTTGTTTGAAATCTCACAGCTCGCCAAGATTACCTAATTGTCCAGGTGGCTGAGCCCGAAGGCAGCTCTGTGAACACCTCCATACCGAATGCCAGCTCCATTTCAGAGACGTCTTTCTTCGTGCAGAAATAGAACACCTCCACCTCTTCGTGGGAAGATGTCGTTTACTCCTCTGATGGGGGCTCCCAAACAGTCCTCAGTTCCGTCAAGGAGACACTCTCCTTTTCCAGTGGATACTTCAAGATGGAGAATGTGAGCAAAGGGGCTGAAGGAGTTTACAGGATTCAAGATGAAATGTACAGGAAGTGTGTGGCTGTCGTAAACTTTACCGTGGTGGGTAAGTTGTGCACTCAGTGACCCCAGAAAAAACTCTGCTCCCCTTGCACTTCTCAGGCCATGTAAAGCCTGTGGAAACATCCTATAAACTCACAGAATATGGAAGACCCCAGCAGATATTGAGCTGGGAGAGCCATCTCCTCTGCAGCCCCAGCCCAAGGGGTGTGTCACGTGGGAATGCGTGAGGAGAGGGACTAGCCAGACCACAATGCACTCTGGCTCTTCTCAGTGGAAGGACGGTCCCTGAGGGCCCCCTGCCAGCCGGCACACACTAGAGCAGCCCCCAAGCTGCTATAACCAATGACGGGACTGGCATTAGAGCTAGGGCAGAGAACCAGGAAGGTGTAAATCCTGTTGTGCCAGAGCAAGAGTCTTCTCTACACTAGGCCCACCGATGTTCCGACCACTGACTCTAGTAACAATGAACATTTTTTGCAAACATGGTCAGCTAGTGACCCAGCTGCCCCGGGGAGGCTAGTCCCTGGCCCCACCCCTCCCTTTCTGCCCCCTTGCCCCTGCAAGAGCCCAAAGCACCCCCACCGTGGCCCCCGGCCCCAGTGCCGGGCAGCTGTCAGGGAGAGGCCCCAGGCCAGCACGGTTGCTGTGTCCTCAGGCCTGGCAGGGCAGAGCGCTGGGAACAGCAAGAGGGGGCCTGGCCTGTGGCGGAGCGTGGGCAGAGCCATGGTAGGCTGTCTGGCAAGTCACAGGCTCCCCCTGCCTACGATACCTGCTGCCCATATTTGCAAAGTTTCTGCAGTGCAGGCAAGGTTTCAAGCACCCCAAGGGCTCACAGGGAAAGTGGCATGTGTTGTATAGGCCATGGGGTAACTTTTATTTTTATGGTGCCTAGCAAGCCTTTTGTTCATCAGGCTGCTCGTTAACATACCCCTGGCTCTGTCTGACTGCGGGATCAGGAGCAAACATTCATGAAGGGTCTGCGCTGAAATCCCTGGGAAATACGTAGTATGCCGTGACCTGTTTTATCTCTGGCCACTGTCACCCTAGTCTCTGAGGCCCAGATCTTCAAAGATCAATGGGAATCGGATACCTAAATACCTTGTAGGATCTGGGCCTAAGGGCCAGATTGTCAAAGGTATTTAGGCACCTAAAGCTGCAAATAGGCACGTAGGGGAATTTTCAAAAGCATGCAGCTGCCTAACTCTCACTGAAGACGGTAGTTAGTCACTTTTGAAAATCCCATTAGTGACCTACCTGCATCTTCAGGAATGCAAATACCTTTGAGTAGCTGGCCCTAGATAATCAAAGGGCTCCAGGGCAGAGGCTGGAATTGAACCAGGCACTTATGGCTCCTAGATCAGCACCTCCCCCTTAGGCCAACCTTCTGCAGTGCAGGCAAGAAGAGGAGAATCAGGCATGTGGTATACGGAGTCCTCACCAACACTTTCCTCCTTCTTTTCTCGTTCCAGAGCCCAGCTCATTCCCACCTACTGTGTCTGGGACCTCCGGTGCTGAGGAGGAAGCTCGTGATGAGACCAAAGGGGATGGGAAGTAGCTTGTGATGGGAGATTTCCTTCCCCAGTAGCCTCTCTCCTCCCAGCCTGAATTTCACACGCCCGTCCCAGGTCCCACTGACATCAGGGTGAGCTTGAGGGCAGTGTCCAGTTGTTCCAGATCTTCTCAGGTGGCCTGAGGGCTTGGGCCACAATTGGCCAAAAATGGACCACGGGGAGCTGGCACAGCAGAGTTGGCTATGGCCAAGGACAAGCCCTTGGCTGATTGAGGAGCCGTGTTTGGGGCCTCTCAACGCGAGTGCAGAGTGTCAATTAAGGGGATGAGTTCAGGGGCAGAAAACTGTGATCCCCAAAACCCAGCATGCTCTGGGGGGGAGCCACCTATGCTAGCCAATGGGAGATGTTGATGAGAGGGGTGTGTCCTAAGCCCTGCCCCTCTCTGTGTTCGATGCTTGTTGTGGCTTGTGATCCTGAGAAAACCCCTCTCTTGCAGTCAGGTGATTTAGATGCTGCTTAAGTCATATCTTGCAGGAATAAGTTAGGTACCTGCCTTGCTCCATGCAAAATGGCAGAGGGGCCATCCTAACCCAGCCCTGTTGTCAGAGCACTCAGCTGGGAGAGTCCCGTTCAATTCTCCATCATTAAAAAAAGAAGTCAGTCCATTCTTCTGAATGCTCTCAGACAGGCAACTCCTGTTTGTCTGGGTTCGGTGAGGGAGTTGCTTAGTCACAGTCAAATAATTTACTTAACAGTCCAATTCATCTAAGTATTATATTTAATGGGTTTCTGGAATTTGTAACCGCTTTAGCAAGGTCATTGCATGACAGGCTGGTGCACCGTTAAAAGAAACAGGTGCTAGGCGGAAGTAAGCAGCAGCATCTTAAAAGCATTTGTCAACCATTCAGCTTTCTTCAAGTTGCAAGGAGAGAGGCTTGTAGATGGCCTAGAGAAGAAATCGCTTTGCATGAGGATTCTGTCGGTGTTTAAACCGAAGGGGTGTTTTCTGCAAAGGGAGTAGGTGGGAAGGAACCTGCTTTATGGCTCAGGCTCTGTCTGCACTTAAAACATGATAGCTGCTGCAGCCCTTCAGTACAGACACTTCCCACAGCAACGGGACTCCGAGTCCAGCGCTCTAGGCCTCGCTGCCTCCATTCGACAGCTGCAGCGGCACAGGAGCTAGCAAACAGAGCTGTAAACAGGGGAGTTTGAGTGGGAGTTCTGTTGGAGGAGAAGGTATTTGTGTGTGTTTGGTTTTGTATTGGTAATATCTGTATGTGTAGAGGCTTGTAGGGGCTTTGTGCTGGGAGAGAAGCTGAGCCCTGATTAGGGGGCGGGGCTTCACTGACTAGGGGTCCTATAAAGGTAGCAGCCAGTCAGGCAGCGGCACAGGAGCTAGCAAACAGAGCTGTAAACAGGGGAGTTTGTCTTGTGGTGCTTGTGTGGGGTTTGGTTTTGCTGTGGGTGGTGGTGTTTTGGTGTGGTTTGTGTTTCCCAGATTAACAGGATTTAGGTGGGAAGGCTATGACAGATTCAGAGGTGGCAGTGGGAGTGACCCATGTAGCAGATGACACAATGAAGATGACTGGATGTGGAAGCTGTGGTATGTACATGATCCTGGAGGGGGCACCTGGTAAGAGTTTTGTCTGCATGAAATGCCGTCTGATAGAGCTGATGGAGGAAAAGATCAGAGGTTTGGAGATGCAGGTGGAAAGTCTGGTAGAGTTTAGGAAGGGGTTTGAGCAGATTATGGAGCAAAGACATGAGGTATCTGAAGGGAAAAGCTCAGACTTGCAGATGGAAGCAGGACTAGGGAATTCTGAGGTGAGACTGGGTGAGGAAAGTGGTCAGTGGAAGCATGTGACTAAAAGAACTAGGCAGAGGAAAAGACGGGCTAGTGAAGGAGAAATAGAGCTTCAGAATAGGTTTGCAGAGTTGGAAAATGAAGAAGGGGCTCAGCAGGTAGTCACTGAAGGTGACAGGGCAAGGAAGAAGAGAAGAGCGGTTAGTCCTATAGGAAAAGGGGAAGAGTTAATGGAGATTACACCAAATATGAGCCCCAGGAGGATACAGGATGGGTTAAAAAGGATTACAAGGGAGAATGGGAATGGAAAGAACTTGCAGCCAGAGGGAACAGGGGATAGACTGGAGAATAGCACCGTCACTAGGAAAAGGCAGGTCTATGTGATTGGGGACTCTTTACTGAGAAGAATAGATAGGCCTGTAACCAGAGCTGATCCAGAAAATAGGAGGGTGTGCAGTCTTCCAGGTGCTAAGATACGGGATGTAGACCTGAGGTTGAAAAGGATTCTAAAGGGAGCGGGAAAGAATCCCCTAATTATCCTTCATGTGGGAACAAATGATACGGCTAGATTCTCGCTGGAAAGTATTAAGGGAGACTATGCTAGGCTGGGAGGACGCTTAAGGAAATTGAGGCTCAGGTGATCTTTAGTGGGATTCTGCCTGTTCCTAGAGAAGGGCAACAAAGGTGTGACAAGATTATGACTATCAATAGATGGCTTAGGCAGTGGTGCTATAAGGAGGGCTTTGGGATGTATGGCCATTGGGAGGCATTCATGGATAGAGGACAGTTCTCTCGGGATGGACTTCATCTGAGTAGGGAAGGAAATAGACTTCTAGGATGGAGGCTGGCACAACTGATTAAGAGAGCTTTAAACTAGGAATTTGGGGGAGATGGTTGGGAGATGTCCAGGTAATCTCCACGCCAGAATTTAGCATAGAGTGGAAAGAAAATGAAGTAAGAGTGGATACAGCTGTAGGTAGGAGGAAGGGCAGTGTAGATACAAGTCTAATAGGTTATACTGGTAGTAAAATAACCGTGCCTAATAGGGTACAGAATGTGAGTGAGGCCAAACAGCAAAAATTAAGATGTTTGTACACTAATGCAAGGAGCCTAGGTAACAAAATGGAGGAACTAGAGTTACTGGTGCAGGAAGTGAAACCAGATATTATAGGTATAACAGAGACCTGGTGGAATAGTCGTCATGACTGGGCTACAGGTATTGAAGGGTATGTGCTGTTTAGGAAAGACCGAAATAAAGGTAAAGGTGGTGGAGTAGCACTGTATATCAATGATGAGATAGAATGTAAAGAAATAAGAAGCGATGAAATGGATATGACTGAGTCTGTCTGGGCAACAATTAAATTGGGGAAGAAAACTATTAGAGCCTCCCCTGGGATAGTGCTTGGGGTGTGCTATAGACCGCCGGGATCTAATTTGGATATGGATAGAGCCCTTTTTAATGTTTTTAATAAAATAAATATTAATGGAAACTGTGTGATCATGGGAGACTTTAACTTCCCAGATATAGACTGGAGGACGAGTGCTAGTAATAATAATAGGGCTCAGATTTTCCTAGATGCGATAGCTGATGGATTCCTTCAGCAAGTAGTTGCTGAACCGACTAGAGGGGATGCCATTTTAGATTTGGTCTTGGTGAGTAATGAGGACCTCATAGAGGAAATGGTTGTAGGGGATAATCTTGGCTCAAGTGATCATGAGCTAATTCAGTTCAAACTGAATGGAAGGATTAACAAAAATAAATCTGCAACTAGGGTTTTTGATTTCAAAAGGGCTGACTTTCAAAAATTAAGGAAATTAGTTAGGGAAGTGGATTGGACTGAAGAATTTATGGGTTTAAAGGTAGAGGAGGCCTGGGATTATTTTAAATTAAAGCTGCAGAAGCTATCGGAAGCCTGCATCCCAAGAAAGGGGAAAAAATTCATAGGCAGGAGTTGTAGACCAAGCTGGATGAGCAAGCATCTTAGAGAGGTAATTAAGAAAAAGCAGAAAGCATATAGGGAGTGGAAGAAGGGAGGGATCAGTAAGGAAAACTACCTTATTGAGGTCAGAATATGTAGGGATAAAGTGAGACAGGCTAAAAGTCAAGTAGAGTTGGACCTTGCAAAGGGAATTAAAACCAATAGTAAAAGGTTCTATAGTCATATAAATAGGAAGAAAACAAAGAAAGAAGAAGTGGGACCGCTAAAAACTGAGGATGGAGTGGAGGTCAAGGATAATCTAGGCATGGCCCAATATCTAAACAAATACTTTGCCTCAGTCTTTAATAAGACTAAAGAGGATCTTAGGGATAATGGTAGCATGATAAATGGGAATGAGGATATGGAGGTAGACATCACCATATCTGAGGTAGAAGCGAAACTCAAACAGCTTAATGGGACTAAATCGGGGGGCCCAGATAATCTTCATCCAAGAATATTAAAAGAATTGGCACAGGAAATTGCAAGCCCATTAGCAAGAATTTTTAATGAATCTGTAAACTCAGGGGTTGTACCGTATGATTGGAGAATTGCTAACATGGTTCCTATTTTTAAGAAAGGGAAAAAAAGTGATCCAAGTAATTATAGGCCTGTTAGTTTGACATCTGTAGTATGCAAGGTCTTGGAAAAAATTTTGAAGGAGAAGGTAGTTAAGGACATTGAAGTCAATGGTAAATGGGACAAAATACAACATGGTTTTACAAAAGGTAGATCGTGCCAAACCAACCTGATCTCCTTCTTTGAGAGAGTAACAGATTTTTTAGATAAAGGAAACGCAGTGGATCTAATTTACTTAGATTTTAGTAAGGCGTTTGATACTGTGCCACATGGGGAATTATTAGTTAAATTGGATAAGATGGGCATCAATAGGAAAATTGAAAGGTGGATAGGGAATTGGTTAAAGGGGAGACTACAACGGGTCCTACTGAAAGGTGAACTGTCAAGTTGGAGGGAGGTTACCAGTGGAGTTCCTCAAGGATCAGTTTTGGGACCAATCTTATTTAATCTTTTTATTACTGACCTGGGCACAAAAAGTGGGAGTGTGCTAATAAAGTTTGCAGATGATACAAAGCTGGGAGGTATTGCTAATTTAGAGAAGGACAGGGATACCCTACAGGAGGATCTGGATGATCTTGTAAACTGGAGTAATAGGAATAGGATGAAATTTAATAGTGAGAAGTGTAAGGTCATGCATTTAGGGATTAATAACAAGAATTTTAGTTATAAGCTAGGGACGCATCAACTAGAAGTAACGGAGGAGGAAAAGGACCTTGGAGTATTGGTTGATCATAGGATGACTATGAGCTGCCAATGTGATATGGCTGTGAAAAAAGCTAATGTCGTCTTGGGATGCATCAGGAGAGGTATTTCCAGTAGGGATAAGGAGGTTTTAGTACCGTTATATAAGGCACTGGTGAGACCTCACCTGGAATACTGTGTGCAGTTCTGGTCTCCCATGTTTAAGAAGGATGAATTTAAACTGGAACAGGTACAGAGAAGGGCTACTAGGATGATCCGAGGAATGGAAAACTTGTCTTATGAAAGGAGACTCAGGGAGCTTGGCTTGTTTAGCCTAACTAAAAGAAGGTTGAGGGGAGATATGATTGCTCTCTATAAATATATCAGAGGGATAAATACCAGAGAGGGAGAGGAATTATTTAAACTCAGTACCAATGTGGACACAAGAACAAATGGATATAAACTGGCCACTAGGAAATTTAGATTAGAAATTAGACGAAGGTTTCTAACCATCAGAGGAGTGAAGTTTTGGAATAGCCTTCCGAGGGAAGTAGTGGGGGCAAAAGATCTATCTTGCTTTAAGATTAAACTCGATAAGTTTATGGAGGAGATGGTATGATGGGATAACATGGTTTTGGTAATTAAATATTCATGGTAAATAGGCCCAATGGCCTGTGATGGGTTTTTAGATGGGGTAAGATCCAAGTTACCCGGGAAAGAATTTTCTGTAGTATCTGGCTGATGAATCTTGCCCATATGCTCAGGGTTTAGCTGATCGCCATATTTGGGGTCGGGAAGGAATTTTCCTCCAGGGCAGATTGGAAGGCCCTGGAGGTTTTTCGCCTTCCTCTGTAGCATGGGGCACGGGTCACTTGCTGGAGGATTCTCTGCTCCTTGAGGTCTTCAAACTACAATTTGAGGACTTCAATAGCACAGATATAGGTGTGAGGTCTTTTTTAGGAGTGGTGGGTGAAATTCTGTGGCCTGCATTGTGCAGGAGGTCAGACTAGATGATCATAATGGTCCCTTCTGGCCTAAATATCTATGAATCTATGAATCTATAAGTACAGAAAAGGATGAGAAAAATGATGAGGGACGTGGAGCAGCTTCTGTATGAGGAGAGATTAATAAGACTGGGACTTTTCACCTTGGAAAAGAGATGACTAATGGGGGATACGATAGAGGTGTATAAAATCATGACTGATGTGGAGAAAGTAAATCAGGAAGTGTTGTTTACTCTTTCTCATAAGACAAGAACCAGGGGTCACCCAATGAAATTAATAGGCAGCAGGTTTAAAAGAAACAAAAGGAAGTATTTCTACACACAATGGAGAGTCAACCTGTGGAACTCCTTGCCAGAGGATGTTGTGAAGGCCAAGACTATAACAGGGTTCAAAAAAGAACTAGATAAGTTCATGGAGGACAGGTCCCCCAACTGCTATTGGCTAGCATGGGCAGGGATGGTTTCCCTAGTCTATATTTTCAAGAAGCTGGGAATGGGTGACAGGGGATGGATCACTTGATTACCAGAGCTCCTCTGATTCTGGGTTTTTTTTTTTTTTAAATCTCTCCACAATTTTGGTTGCAACTGAAACTTCTAGTTAAAGCGATCAGTGGAGGGGGGGGGGGCGGGGTCTGGACGCTCTGTCGCCTTGCGCTTTGTTTGTGTCACCTTTACACTGATGCAAAGTGAGCAAGAAATACCAAAAGAACTGCAGGCACTAGTGTAAATGACACACACCAGGATCAGGGTAAGGCTGGATTGGGGCCCAGAACTCTTCCCTCACCCACCCATCACGGCACAAGGAGTTTGATCCTGGGCCTCATGCCAACTGCCCATAAGGGGCAGCTTAGAAATTCTTCGGTTGTACAAAGCTGGTGTGTCTCCCTATGTCACCTGCCTCCTTCCAATCTTTAGTCTGGGGACGTGGTGTGGTAGCAAAGAGAGTGTGGTGCAAAATGCTGGCTCAGAACTGCTGCCACGACAGCCAGTGTAACTTAGAGCAGCCTCAACAGTGCTCTAAGTTTTATGTCAGGTGCTATTTCAGGCACCAGCCAGCCGAATCTTGGGGGAACAAAAGGGTGACTTCAAGCCCCCTTTTCCCATCCCTCTCTGCTGAGCCAAGTGAAAACTTGGCACTGCTGAGAATTCAGACCCAGGCATAAGGCAATGGAGAACCCCAATCTTTCTTCTGCTGTGGAGAGTTGGTAAAACTCAAAGCCCAGATGGCACCGTTATTAAGCCCATTATTTTTTTCTCTTTGCTATTTAAAAATAATGAGATGCAAAACCAATATGAGTGCAGCAGTAATGTTGTATGGTTCGGACACACAAGTTAAATTTCCTGTGACAACACGAACTTGATCAACTTGCATGTGTAGAGCATATTTCTCCTCTTCCTGTTTTTCTTGATGTATTTCAAAATTTACCACCCAGGGTTCTTTGTGGCATGTAATGCGGCTTGTATTAAACACGCCACAAACCCAAACTTACAGGAATGGGCCAGAACTTGACAGCTTACAGGAGTGGCCGCTAGAGGGATCGGGGCTGAATTTAGAGGGCACAATTTTCAAAAGCATCAAAGTGACTTAAGTGCACTGGGAAATTTTACCTCTAGTCTTCCTTATGAATTAATTTTTTATTTTATTTTTTTTTAAAGGGAGCTGTAGCCTGTTTTCCACAGAGTCAGTCTGAGTTCAAGCCAATGCCGTAGGGCATTTCAGGCTGCTGTCCTGTCTGATCCAGCCCAGGGGACAATATCTGATGCTTCCAGGAAAAGCAAGAACCCGCTGTAACATACATGGCTAGTTTTAACATGCTGTAAATGCAGGTGGGGAATTAATTACTGACCTCGGTGGCATTCAGACTATGTCCTGAAGCATGGGATTGGGCCAGAGGGACAGCTAGCGCTGGCCACAGTGTCTAGGGTCTCGGAGTGGGAAGTTCCATGGAGAATTCCACTGGGTGGGAGACTCAGCTGTGAAGGGAGGGGGCGGGCAGGAGCATCTCATAAACCCAAGATTGGAATAACTGAAGTAATGTTCCTTTTACACAGAGCCTCAGCTCCCTGGAACCTCTGCAAATGCTTTAGCCACGTGTTTAACTCCATCCGTAGGAGTAGCCTTGGATCGCAGTGGGAGGGCTCAGGTGCGTAAGTGTTTGCAGGATGGGCGCTCAGGGCAGTCCCTGAGGCCAGGGCAAAGTGGATGTGACGTGCCACTGTCTGGATTTGGGAGCCTGCCTGCACACCAAACTCACTAGGCACTGGGTGCATGACTTCAAGGTGCTGGGCCGGGGAAAATCAGCCCCGGGTGGTTATTTCGAGTAGAAAACCAGAGCCACTTCTGGGGTCTTTCAGCTTCTAATGCCCTTTCCCTTCTGCAGCTGGATTTCATCCTATGATAAAATCCCTCTCAATGCCAAGTCAGTGCCATAAATCACTGGCCTGGGTGCAGGAATCAGTAGGCGACGTTCTCTGGCCTGGGTTATGCCAGGGCTCAGACTAAATTATTCTTCCCAAAACTTTTAAAAGCTGAGCCCCCTCCTCAAGGTAAAGAAACCAATCGTGCCCCTCACCCGTCAGCAATGTGTTAGCGACCCCACCCCCCATTTTCATGGATACGTCTTCAAACCCCACCCTTCCCACCATGGCTAGCCCTTCCCCACGCTTCAGGAGATGCTGAAGGAGATGATCCTAACCATCCCCTCTAACCTTAAGACTTGAGGGATCCCATCATGGAGCATCTTAAAAATCACAGTTTCCAGACTCTGGAACAGGGGCTGCTTTGCCGGGCTCACCTTTCTCCCTGCGTCAGGTTGGCCGATGGGGATAATGAGCCTGGAGATCTCATTCCCGCTGCTCTGAGTGGTGCCCATGTGCACATGACTCAGCTCAGCTCATCCTGTATCCCAGGAACGTCTTCATCTTCTGGGATCCTCATGGCAGCAGTGGGATGATTTAACGGACTCCCTTAGCCATGGGGCCTTTCTCTCGCTTTTGTTTCAGAGCCAGCGTCCTGGAATCGTCTCATGGTGCGTGGAGTGGTGGCAGTGGTGGGGGTGATAGTCTTACTATACCTATGTGGGTTTTGGAAAGGTAGAGGGAAAGTGTTTGCCTACTCGCAACTCGTCTTCAGGAAGCTGCTGACTCATCCCTCCCCGCAGCCTGGAAGTCGGCAGGATTCCCAGGAATCTGAGCTCCCCGCAGTGTGTGACAGGGACGGGGACCAGGCCCAGGGAACCAGAAACAGGAATCGAGACACAGCCCTGGAGAATGGGGAAGGAGACCTGATTGCGAATTCGTATCCGGTCTGCTGAATTGCTCACGTCCAGACCCTCCCCACAGTTCTTAAAAAGTCAAAGCATTTCGTTTAGACGCTTTCCAAACAAACCATTTTGATTTTTCAGTTTGAAACAATTTTTTGTTTAAAAATGTCCTTCAATTTTATTTTAAAAATTCAAAAAGTTACAACCCTTGAAATGTTCCTGGGTCTTTTTTTTAAAAAAAAGCTTTTTGGTTCATCAAAAATTTGGAAAAATGTTAATTTTGTTCAACCTGAAACCGGTTTTTTTCCATCTCTTTTTTGGAATTGCCAGGGACCAAAAAATTCTGTTTGCCCAGCTCGAGGGGCAGGTGAGGATTTTGGCAGTTATATTGTGGGTCTCTAAGTCTCCTTGTTGCTCAAAGTTTTCTTACTGCAAGGATGAGGGCAGGATGGGCAAAAGCTTCCTAAAAGTGGGGGGGGGGGGCTGCTGGCACCCAAACTGTGGCCCAGCCCCTGTGCCACCCCTTCTCCTCGAGGTCCTGCCCCCTCAAACTACCCCTTTCCCTGAGGCCCCCCTTCACACCGCCTTTCTCCCTGAGCTCCCACTTCATGCCGCCCCTTGCCCCCAAAACACTGCCCCCCGCCCCTCCCTTCTCTCCCCCATCATCCAGTCGCTCACACTTATGGCCAGTAAAAAGTGGTGGGCCCTGGTCTCCCCTGTTCCGGCACCCCTGGATGAGAGTGGGAGAGGATGAAGAACTCATTTCAAATATAACTCCCCCCGCCCCTCAAAACAGCACAATTTGACAGAAACAGCAAAACATGCACCTAACCAACCCGGGCCAGTCACGCTGTGTTGTGTGTGACATTCCCGTCCTGGGGCGGTTTATGTCTTGGAGAATGTGAACCCTGCAGGCCTGGGTGTTTCTCTACGTAATGTGACCTCACTGCTCCTGATGAGAGCCATTGTTTGTAAATGTTTCAGGAGCAGACATATTTATCATTCATGGACAGACAGACATTTATTCATAATTAGAACTGGTGAAAAATGGCGGGGGTGGGGAGGGTCATGAAAATTGAAGAAGAAACCACTTCCTTCCCCCTTCCCCCCATATTCTTCAAACTTATTTGGAAATGTTTTTCATTATCAAATTTTTGTTTCGTTTTGGTGGGAAAAACTCCATGTTCTCTCTCAAGTGGGCAGAGAAATCCAAAATGTTTTTTTTAAAGAGGGAACTTATTTCAAATGATCAATGTAATCCAAAGTGGCATTTTTAGTTATAAGGTTGCATTGTCAGTGTAAAACCCTTTTGAACCAGCTCTGTTATTGTATAACAAGATGAGTTTACTTTTCGTGATGCATTGTTTGGGCCAGGTTTCCTTGGTCCTGGAAACACTTACATGCATGTTTAACTTTAATTACTGCTGTGAATAATTCCATTTCAATGGGACAACTCTGAGGTCGGGTTTACGCTACGGCCGTATATCGGTGTAACAATGTCTTTTCTTTCTTTTATATGTAAAAGTTCTTGAGAGGTTAAAGCAGGTAAAATACATGAACAGGTTCGGACAGTCCGAGTTTGTCCGTGCAAAGTGACAGCAGAGATGTGGGATCTGCTAGTTTTCCATAAGTCTCTCAGGGTTACCCAGGATAACTTTGGGGATCTCTGTCTCGCATCGGGAATGTTCCCTGAAAGTGTCCAAACAGCTCAGAGATACAGAACCATTCCCTGGATCCATTCTTATAGCTGTCTTCCCCGGAAAGCAGTCTGGCAAGTGTTCCTGTCAGCTCATTGCTAAGTTATCTGTCAAAACACTAGAGTTTTCAGGTGCCTAAGTAGCCCCTGGAATCAGGGTGAAATTATCCTCCCCACCACTATCAAAATTGGAAATGGTGCCCCGGAGTGCACGGTACCCTACCGTAGTTCCCCCGTAGGAACTGCATGAACAGGCAACTCTGCAAGTTATCTGCATGCCTCTGCACGTGACCCCCATGCCTCTCCATTTCCTTGGCCACATGTATCCTGTCCCCATGCTGGCGGCGAATCCAGAAAAAGAGGGAAAGAGCTCACCACTGCGACCACCTGAGGGAGGTGTTGGGTTGAGATCAGCTGGTCAAAGCAGGCAATAGGGACAGAATCTGAGACTTGAAGCTCCTCGAATGACCTCTGACCTTTCTAGACCTGCCCTTCAATGAGACACAGCGATTGTAAAGTTGAATGTGATCGTAACTAGACCCATTTGAAACCCTTCACCACACAAGACAAAGCCCGTAGGATTCATTATGAATTATTTATTTCTCCTCCCCTGGATTCCTGCAGCCACCAGCCACCTTGGAGCTTTCCCTCCTCTCTCCCAGGCTGGGCTCACTTGATGGCAGGAGCTCAGCGCAGGGTCCAGCTTTGCTCTTTCGCTTCCATTCTTCACGTCTTTGGGTGGCTGCATTGGCACCTGAGCAGCCGGATGGAAACACTGAGTCCTCTGTCTCGGCAGGCAGGCCCAGCCGCCAAAGCCAAAGACTCCCTGAGAACAGGGGGAGGTTCGCCTGAACTCTCAGGAGTGGCGGCTGGGCCCATAGGGTAGGGTTACCATATTTGAACTTTCAAAAAAGAGGACACTCCGAGGGTGGGGGGGGAGTTGTAGCCCTGCCCCCTATCTACTCCCTCCCACTTCCTGCCCCCTGACTGCCCCCCACAGAACCGCCAACCCATCCAACACCCTCTGCTCCTTGTCCCCTGATCGCCCCCTCCCAGGACCCTGCCCTCTATCTAAGCCTTCCGTCTCCCTGTCTCCAGCTGCCCCCTCCTTAGACCCCTCCACCCTAACTGCCCCCCTAGAACTCCACCCCCTACCTGTCCCCTGACTGCCCTGCCCCCTATCCGCACCCCCGCCCCCTGACAGACCTCCGGCTCTCCCACACCCAACCAACCACTCCCTGTCCCCTGACTGCCCCCACAGAACCCCCAACCCATCTATTCCCCCCTGCTCCCTGCCCCTGACTGCCCCCCCGAACCTCTGCACTGTCCACCCCGCCCCCGCTCCCTGTCCCTTGACTCCCCCGACCCCTCTTCATATGCTCACCCTCTGACAGGCTCCCCCCAGAACCCCTCACCCATCCAACCCCTCCTGCTCCCTGTCCCCTGACTGTCCCTTGGGACCCCATGCCCCTTCTCCAGCCCCCCCAGCCCCCGTACCCTGCTGCTCAGAGCAGTGTGTCTGGGGTGCGGAGCCAGACACAGTGCCGTGCTCCCCCGCAGAGCGTGCAGCTCCCCCTCCGCCCCCAGAGTGCTGCATTGGGAGGGAAATCCTGGACCTTTTCAGAATTTTACAAATTCCTCCCGGAGGGCAATTTAGAACCCCAAAAGCCGGACATGTCCGGGAAACTCCGGACGCATGGTAACCCGACCACAGGGACTCCAGGATCTGCAGCTGCTGCCACCTGTATGGTGAATCCTCCGACTCATCACCAACCAGCTCTTCCCCATTCTCCAACCTGGCCCCACGGTCTGACCGTGCAGGAGAACAGAAACCCTTTGGGACAGCAGGAGAGTCTCCTCAATGCCGCCCTCTTCGCATGGCATCCCGCGGTCACCGTGAAACACGACTACCCTGCCCCCAGGAGTCTCTCAAGGAGCTGCCGGCGCAGTCACTGGGCACCCACTCGTAATGGTCTCGGGCAGTGGCATTGCAGAGGGAGCTGAGCAGACCGTCCCTTCTGTGACTTCCTGAATTGCTGCCAGGACGGATTCTCCTCTGCGCTAGGGAGAGTCCCCGAGGACAAGCAGCTGTGATGCGGGAGGGGGCAAGACAAGCACTCCCCCTGAGCCCTTGACTAGCAGGCAAGCAGGACTCTGGGAGCCAAGGGATCGATGTGTCTTGCTGGGAGAGCAGAGCTGGAGAGCAGAAAAGGGCATTGGAGGAATTGAAGAAAAATCAGTGTCATGGCCGGGTCATGGGCAGCCAGACCTCGTGGTCAGAGGCAGAGTCCACACTCACAAGACAGGAGTCGAGAGTCAGCTGGGTCAGGACACTGGAAGAGCAGAAGCAAAAGACCAAATTGTGTTCAGAACCTCAAGTCAGGTGAGTCACCCTGAGTCCGGATGCCAGGAAATCAAGCCTGGGGAGTGGGAGCAGGAACAGCCAACACACGGTCCAGAGCCGGGGAGGAGCTCGGCTGTTCAGACAGCTTCTTCTTCCTGCTGCTGGTTTAAGGAGGTCCTGGGGGCCGATTAGCTGCTCTGGGACTCTGCCAATAGGAGCCTCAAACTGGGTCTGGACTTCGTCAGTCCTAGGTAAGCAGTTTTTCGTAGGCTTGCAGGTGGCGTGCTGGAGGGTGGCTGCTCCCAGGAACCCTGCAGACCGGGGTTAATGACCCATGGGTCAGGACAGTGAGTGATCTCTCCCCGCTCAAACCTCCTGCACGAAACAGTCTCCAGGGTCCCGGATGCATCCTCTGAGAAGAAAAAAACACAGTCATGAGGACAAATAGGCTATGGAACAGGAGCCCCCTCTTTGTTGCAACAGCCCCAAGTGTCCAGAAGAGTGGACGGTTCTTACCTCCAGGAGATGCCTGGGATCTTCCATCTAAGCCTCAAGGGGACCCCTGTTGCTTGGTCTGACAGGAGGAGATCATCTGTCCCCACTGCTCCCTGCGCTGGGCTGGCTGCAGCACACATCTGTGTAAGAGGCTGGGCCAGAGAGATGTTACAATCAGGGTCCAGGCACCCCAGAAGGAGAACAGAGGCTCTGAAACCAGAAGACGAAGCAATCAAATCAGCGGATTCGACAGAGAAGTTTTCTACCCTACAGGGACATCAAAGAAGGTCTGTTAGGAAAGCTGAGATGTTAGTCTGGAAACTGCTAAGATAAACATTGTGACTTATTAAGATTCAATTTTAGTCACTACAAAGTGTGTTGTGTTTTGTGTGTCTCTTTGAAATGTGTCTCTTTCTCTTGCTTAGTATCACTTAAATCTCTTCTTTGTTACTATGCTTCCCAAACCACCTCAGTGTTGTGTGTTCCAGTGAAGTGTGAGTCTCCAGCCTACCCAACAGGCTGAGCTGTGCCCTGTCTCTCTGAAGGTAATGAATAATTTCTGAGCGGTGCTGGGCCCAGAGTCCAAGGGCAGTTCACCAGACATCTCGTGGGAAGCCCAAAGAGACCAAAGGAGCAGGAGAGATTCCGGCCCCACTGACCCATGGGAAATTCCCACAGAAGAGCCTACACAGGGCTCCAGACACAGCCACTTTGGGTGTGTACCAGAGTTCACTCACCGCTAGATGCTGGCCAGGCCTCGTGTCATTGCTTTCTCGCTGGGCTAGCAACCCCGCTGATACTCACTCTTGCAGTTTGTCGGCTGGGAACTCAGCCGACCAACCAGGTGACTGTTCTTTACTCCACTCCTTCCTGGGTCGTGCTCCTTGCAAACAAAGTCCCAAAATGTCTTGAACAGAAACAAGGCCTTCCACCCTCGTGGGGAGTTCTTCCTCAGCCTGATTTCGATTCGGCCTGCCCTTCTTGGGTTTCTATGGTCTTCTATGTCCCCTTCCTTAGGGATGGTGAGAGAAGCCAGTCCTACCCTGGACTCCAGGGTTTGGCCCAAAGCCGTCTACTGAACAGCTCGCTCTGCTTCTGGACTTTTGCTGCTGTTTTCCCTTCTTTCCTCTCCGTTGGGGCTCACTTGGTCATCATTTGGCTTAGCCCCAGGCTAGGCAGCCATAGGCCAAGCCACCCTGTTAGATACCCTCCTCCTTCCAATCCGCTCCAGCCCGGCTGACAGGTTTGCTGAGGGGATGGTGAAACCCCATTGCTGATCAGAAGAAGGTCAGAGTCTGTTCTCTAGGAGCTGAAGGTCCATTTGTCCTGCTGCGGGAAGTGGAGCTGGAGAGCGGAGATGTTAGGTGAAAGAGACTGCATGATGGAGTTGGAGACTGAGGGACGGGAGCCTCCTCCCAGAAACGCTCCCAGGAGAACAGGTTTGAGGAGGAGTTCTCTAGGGAGCCTCTTGCTTGGAAAAAAACAAGGGTGGCACATTGATGAAGATGTCTCTGTCCCAGGGATGGGGGAAGCTCCCAGCCAGGCTATGCAGCAGGGATCCCATTTCTCCCCCAAGAAACCCATTTTGCCCAAAGAAGTCAATGGCTCTTACCTCCAAGAGGGAGCGGGCTCTTCCCTCTCAGCCTCTTTGAGAACTACCACTGCTTGGCTTTTTTAGGATAAGGGACCTGTCCCCACTGCTCCCTGAGGTGCTTCAGCTTCTGACTGCACCCATCTGGGAGGCTGTCACATATGCCAGGGCCTAGAAGACATGCAGGGAGGAGGCTCCTCTTCATGTCAGACTCTGAGAGCCCAGAGAAGGGCCAAAGGAAGAAAAAAGGGCAGGAGATGAAGCTTGCCCGGAGCCTCTGTCCCATCCTCACCTCCTCAAATGTGGAGCTTCCTGAGCTTCAGTTGGGCAGACAGTCTGTAGCCCTGACACAAAGGTCCTTCTGCGCCATATGGGGCAGGAAGATCTCTGCCTGGGAGCACCGGAAATGGGATGGGGGTGAGATCAAGGAAAGAGGGGAGGGATATGGGTGTGAGGGAAAGAGCTCCTGCCCCAGATGAAGGAATTTGGGGGGCCGAGGGAAGGACACAGCTCCACAGAGAGGAGAGAGAGTTCCTGTGAGTGCCAGGGGCCTCCATTTGTGCTTCCACTAGCCCCCCATTTACAGTGAGACAGAGCAGTACCTGCAGCAGGGAGCGGGACTTGCTGAACAGGGAGGGGAACCTTGAAGAGCATCAGATGAACCACAGCCCTTGCAGCGCCTCGGGCATCTGGTGCAAGTGCCGGATGATGTGAAGCTGGCCCATGACCTTGGCTGTGACATCCTCATGCTGCAGGGGAATGAGAACATGTCAGAGACTGAGACACTCCCCAGGAATCAGGGAGGATGAAGGGCACCTGGAACCAGTGCCATCATTTCCACCCAGCAGCTGCTCATGTCTGAGTGGTGGATTCACCCTCCTGACCCCCAGGATGGAGGCTTGCTGTCCTCTCTAGTGACCTCCAGTGCCAACCCCCCTCCTTGTCGGGTGAGCTCCTGCCACTTCCCCATCAGTGCCCCGACAGCTGTTCCACCTCCAACCCACCTGGGGACACCGCTCAAGTTCGGAGAACCCTCTCCTCCACCCCCACCTCCATCCCCACCCAGGTAGGGCAGGGAGGGGGCTCTAGAAGGGTGGCGGGGGGAGGGAGGGATTCTGGCAGCAGTGAAGTGGGATGGGGAGAGCTTGAGACCTTTCCCCAAGACACCCCAGTGCCAAAACCTGAAACCACAGGATGGCAGCCCTGGGGAACGGGACAGGTCAGGAGCCCCTGACGACTGAATCCTCCCAATCTCTCAAGAGTGGGTCCAGCCCTACCAGCAGCAAGACCCGCTTCCCATGCCCATGTGCCTCAGTCAGTCACCATCACCAGTCAGTCCTTGGCCTCCCAGGATGCCAGGGATGGGAGCAACTCTCGATGGTGGCTCGGGTGACATGGACACTAGGCCGTGGGGAAATGGGTGCAGCTCTGTGGGGCAGGAAAGGTTCCCAGAGGGCACTTAGGGGACTCAACTGTCCTTCCCAGGAGTGATAGCAGAGCACCACATCCGAAGAACAGAAGTCCATGAAGGCCAGAAGTCCCCACTAGGCTCCTTGCTACCAGGCCAGCGAATGGCGAGAGGATGGGAAGGAGGCCCTGGGCCCCACCCCAAGCTTCTGAGTTGAATGCAGCTGCTTACCGTGACCCCCATCAGTTGCTGGGCTTCCCCCAGGAGGGAGTAGACCAGCACCAGCCCAGCCTGGCTGACACGCAGCAGGGGGTCGTGGATGGCCAGCAATGCTGTCTGTACGAAGGATCTTCTCTGCCCGACGGAGAAGAATTTTCCAAAGACCTAAAACCAAGAGGACATGAGGCTCGAGCAGATTGCCCAGAGCCAGCCTCCAAGTCCTGGCGGTACAATGGCATCTCGTGCCCCAAAGGGTGGGGAAGAGAGCTGCTGTGGCCAAGGCACTTCATTCCCTAGGAGGCTTTCAGGGTCCCAGGGCTCAGGGAAGCCCCTTTATTAAAAGGTGGCAGATGCTGAGGGACCAAAGCCTCCAGTGGCTCTTTCGGGAAGGCAATTTATGGCAGGGGCCAGGATGGGCTGGAAATGGATCTCTAATGTGTGTGAGCAGGCCCACTCTGCTGTGCAGGGCACAGAGACGACAGGGGACCCTGTCTTGCTTCCAGCAGAGAGATCTCCTGCACCTCAGCGGCTAGAGGAGTGTGCGTGTGTTGTTACGGGGGGAGGGGGTTGGAGCTGACAGACCAAAGGTCTCTTCCCCCAGCTAAGTGATTTCTCTAGTTGCTGGCTATGGCCTCTGCAGCTCCTTGGTTTCTTCAAGGGGAATCCAACCTGCAGCCTGACAAGAACACGGAGACTCCTGGCCCAGTCCCAGTGTGGGACCTTTAGCACCAGCGTGTCCCACTGGTTGCTGGATGAGGAACTCTGAGCTGGAAATAAGGAGCGGGCTCTTTTCCTGTCTCCAGGAGGCATCCACTGCAGGGAACCCAGCCAGCCCCACTCCCTGAGCTGTGTCATGCCCTGGCACAGTGCCCTTACCTCCCCCACTCTGGCTGTGTTCTTGTAGCCCAAGAGCCGGCTGTCCTGGTGCCAGTCATAGCACCAGAGATCTTCCGCCTCATGTATGGTCAGGCCTGGAAGAGAGAGAGAGAGAGACTTTTCTCCTCATTCTGGTTGCAGTTTCTGTGTCCTTCCAAGCCCATTGGTGGCTGCACAGTGGAGTGGAGAAGAACAGAGGCAGAGAGAGATTTGTCCTCCGGCTGGGGTCAGTCTGAGAGAAATGGTCTGAGGTCCCATTATCAACCTGTGGTCACTCTCAGTCCCGTATTGGGTTCCGTGTCCCAGCTGGGTTCCTTACCCCTCTGTTGGAGCAGCAGTTGGTAGAGCCGGTAAGTCCCCTCCCTGGCCTGCCGGCTGATGTCCTTGTCTGGCTCACTGACAAACAGAGCCAGCTGGGCCACATGGTGACCCATCCGAGGGAACTCGGCTGAGATCTAATGGAAGGGAGAGCAGAGGGGACTCCATCAGCATTTTCCTCTCAGCTCCCTGTCCTCCCTGGGCCAGAGGGCTCCTTTCTCTTAGCCCCTCTGCAGGAGATGCTGGGGGAGAGGAGCTTGAGATCGACCCTTCATTTGCTCTGCTGCCAAGGGAGCCCGCAGCTGCTTTGGGATGCCAAGCAGGGGCTGGAGCATGGGCCCCTTAAAGGCCCAGGGACAACACTGAACCAGGACAAGAAGAACTTGACTCAAGCCTAGCTCAGTCGTGCTCTGACCCTGCCTCCCTATGAAGAACCCTCCTAAGCCACAGCCCCGGCAGCAGCAGCAGATCCTGCAGCCCACTGGAGCCAGCCCGCCTCCGCCTGGAGCCAGCAAGCTGGGCTCGGAGCCCACTTACATCAAACTCAGGGAGGGTGACTGTGTATCTCAGCAGGGCTGTGCTGCTCCTGATAGCCCTGGCTCGCTCCTGCGACACCCTGGACACGACCCAGAGGTTGACATGCTGTGGGGAAAGGAGGCAGGTCAGACTCAGTGGCCAGCTGCTCCTGCTTTGCAAATGAGCCCCATGCCCCCAGCCCCAGGGGCCTGAGACATTCTGCGCAGGGGGCAATAGCTGAGTCCTTGATGGCAGAGCTTTAGAAGGGGATTCTTTCCCCCAGGACGCAGCTTGTACCCTTCAGGTCACAACTTCTCAGAGTCTCTCTAGACTGGGACAATGTTCGCGGTCGGGGCTGGTCCCATCCTCCCAGAACTCCTGATTCCTGAACAGTTCACCAGAAAGAAGATTGAACCCTTGGCCCTTCCTTGCTATGCAAATCCTTGGGGGGATGTAGGGAGTGACTGAGAGCACAATCCCCCCAGGAATTTCAGAGCAGATCAGAGGGAAGGGCTGATTCCCTTGGCTCCTCCTCTTTCTCTAGGAAGGAGCATGTGCCTCTTCTCTGAGAACCATCTCCCCAATCTCATGGGCTCTGTGTGTTGGAGGGGTGGGGGAAGGGTGGGTTTTCAGACTCTCACTCCCCAAGACAGCCAGGAGCCCTGTGCTTAGTGCTCAGCAGAACCAGGCAGAGCTCTGGCTTGGAGTCCCAGCTCCTTCCTCTGTCCCTCAAGAAGGAAGGACCTGACACTACATTGCACTGACCTCCCCAACCAAGGACGGCCCACTGGGGACCCAGCTAGGAGGACAGAGTAGAAAATGCATCTTCCAGTCTCTCCTTACCAGTCCCCCAGAGAGTTACGGTCAAATGGGGCTCACCTCCAAGATGAAGTGGAGCCTGTCTGTGTCTGGGGACTCTGCCAGCAGGTTCCCCAGCATGGCATCCAGGACCTCTGGGATGACTTTCTGCAGAGTCTGCAAAGCATGGGTCAGAGTTAGGGAACCTGGGCCTACACGTGCCACAGGATGGGAAGAGGAGTCTCTGGGAAGCACTGGGGAGACTCCCAAACACATCTCCCGGCCTCTCTCCTTCACATCCCACTGCAGGCAATTTGCAAGAATTGATGACCCCTGGACCTTTAATCCATGAGCTTAGCAGGTCTCTGCAGAGGGCCTTGTAGGCAGAAGAGTATGAAACAGCCAAGTTGCTATGGATGGAACCTGGGCTTCTGGGCCAAACACGGCTTAAGAAAGAAAGAAAGAAAGAAAGAAAGAAAGAAAGAAAGAAAGAAAGAAAGAAAGAAAGAAAGAAAGAAAGAAAGAAAGAAAGAAATCTCCCAGGGAGGGGTAATCTCTTCCCTGCTGGAGGGAAGGATCCAACCCTGCAGCTTGTTCCATCTCTGCTACCCCACCCCGAAATCTGGAGCTCCAGCGAATCAAGGGAGCAGGGACCAAGGACTACTCTGCAAGAGGAGGAGGATGGAGGAGGAGGAGGTACCTGGATGCCGGTGGTGTCCTTCTCCGTGCCCAGGGTGAAGACGGAGTGAAGGGCAGCTCGCAAGAGGTGGGTCTCTAGGGCTGGCTCCAGGGCAGGTTTCATGGTGCTGGCAAGAGAGAGGAGCTGGTGTTAGACTGCGCAGTATGGGGGTGGGACTGTCGCCAACACGGACACCAAGCCACAGGGATAGAGGCACAGGCTGGCGAGAACGGAAACTGAGGCACTTAGCTAGGGAATGACAAGGCCAAGGTGTCCCAGACAGACAGTGGCAGGACAGGAATAGCTCCTGTTCACTGGAGCCTGCTGCCCCTCCTGTATCTGAGCCCAGGAGTGAGCCCCTCCCCAAGGCCCCTGTCATGTGATGGGAGTGAAAAGAAGAGCCCCGCCAGGAGAAAGTGAATCTTCCCACCCCACCATCTCTGCCAGAGGCACCACTCTTGGGAGGTGACTTGGGAGGGGCAGTGACGGTGACTCCCAGCCTTGGGCCTGATCAGCACTGGGGTGAGGGGAGTCGGCGGGGTGGGGGGTGGGGCTGTCTCGGTACCAGAGGTAGCCCACTGCAGCCAGGGAGTGGGCGAGGACGGCGCTGGGTGACGAGTCATCGGGAAGCTCCTCGATGAGCTCCTGTGAGACGCGAAGGAGACAAAGGAGCATGTGAGATTCAGGCCCAACTGACACCTCCCAGTGAGGAGATGACACAGCCAGTGCCCCACATGGCCAGCAGGATCCCCCACCGCCTCCCACTCCCTTCCTGCCCATCCGACTTGTCCCCCTTCCCGGATTCCTGCCCAGCTCGCTCCCAATCCCCTTCTCTCCTCCTCCCTGTCAAAACTGCCCCCATTCAGCCCCATCCCGACGACCGAGCTGGGACCCTGAGATTCCTTGTCCCACACTCTGAGCTGCCCCCCAGCCCCACAATTCTCCCCCTCCCTCCAGCTGCCGTATGGCGTGTCTCACTCACCACGATCCTCTTCACCACAGCCGCCTTGCAGCAGCGCGGCTCCAGCGTGTCCTCCCCTCTCTCCCATGCAGCCAGACATGCGGGGTAGACGGCCTGAAGGAACAGGAGCTGCTGCCCCTCATCCTGGACCCACCAGGAGTGGGGTATAGTGAGAGAGAACCTGTTAGCTAGGGACCTTCCTGCCCCACCCACACCATCTCCAGGGCTCAGGCCTCAATGGGGGATTGTGGGGACCCGCCTATTCTCCAAATCCCCCACCACTCCTACGCAAGCAGGATCAGGAACTGGGACAGTGCCTGTGGGGGGAGAGGACCTCGGCTGTTGTGGGACAAACACCCCCATCTTGGGGGTCCCACATCATGGATGTAAAAGGGCCCCATTAGGGGTGGTGG
Source organism: Lepidochelys kempii (assembly GCF_965140285.1). Taxonomy (NCBI): domain Eukaryota; kingdom Metazoa; phylum Chordata; order Testudines; family Cheloniidae; genus Lepidochelys; species Lepidochelys kempii. The sequence continues at coordinate 42,605,308 of NC_136393.1, read as the reverse complement.
ATCAGGAGGGACAAGACCCTCGGCAGGGGGTGGGGATGCTGGGAAGGGACAGGGCAATCTTGGTTCCAGCCCAGATGGGGAGCATTTGTACCTTATCTCTGCACTGGAGCTGCTCTCGGATGACTTTGAGAGCAGCTTCATCTTTGGCCACGTCCACCCCTTCCTCCTGCTCCGAATCCAGGGGGGTCCCTGCACCAGGGAGGGAAGGACAGGGGCGTGGTGGGCAGAGCAGGATTCAAGACCCCCCTTCCCACCTCAGGCACCCAGGGCAGATCGGGCCCCAAACCTCCCTCTCAGGGATGTCTTCAGCCCCCAACAGGTGCCGTAGCCCAGAGCAGAGCCCCCCTCCCCTGCCCAGGACTCCAGGGGAGGTGCCGATTCCCCCGGCCCCGGAGCAGCAAGGACCAAAGTGGCAGCAGCTCTTCACACCCCCACCCCCAGGTCCCCGTGCGGAAGGGGCAGCTGTGTGACGGCCGCTGCTCTCAGTGGGGTTCGCGTGGCTCAGGCCAGACTCCTGGGCTGGGGACCCCCCCGCATATCACTGGGAGAGCGTCTGGGCCCAGGGTGTTCACATCCCGTCCTCACCCCTCCCGGAGCCCAGCCTGGCTCCTCACCTGGAACAAAGCAGTGGCCTCCATCGGCCTGGCTGCTGCCAGAGGCACAGGTGCTGCCGCTGTCCCAGGCTGAGCTGCCGGTGCTGGGACAGGGACCTTCCACCTCCTGGCCGGCGGGGGCTGGAAGGTCCTCAGAGACCGGGCAGGGCGATGCCTCCTGATGGGAATGAGGGCTGGGCTCCTGGGGCCGCTGCTGCCCACACAACAAGCCCCAGAGCCACCCTGCCCGGCGCCCCTCCTGGGCTGGGTCCTGTCTGCCAAACCGCAGCCTGGGCCAGCTCCACTGGGGCCTGGTCGGGGCCTCTCCCAGCTCGGCGCCTGCGCCGGGAGCCGGGGTCCTTTTCCAGAAGGCCGGGCACTTCCGCCGTCTGGCCTGGACGGGACCTGCTTCCCCGCCAGCGGGGACGCAGGGCTTGCTCTGCCCCTTGGGAAGATGGCAGCTGCTTCCCTCAGGCTCTGGGGCCACCTGCAGAGCCTTCCTCCTGAACATCCGCAGGAGCCTGGCCATCCTGGAACCGAGCGGGGAGCAGGTGTGAGTCTGGGCTCAAGGCAGCCTTTCATTCCTGGGCCTTTTCTGTCCCTCCTCCTCCCTGCTCCAACCACAGCCGCCCCCTCTGCCCCCACAGGAGTGCAGGGAGTGCCATCTACACACAAGGGCAGGAGTTCATTGCATGATCTGCTCCCAACGTTCCCCCTCATAATCCCTGCTGCTGCAATATCCAGGAAGTCTCATCCTTTTCCAGCAATGAGGTCAGTCCCAAAGACCATCGGTTACTCTGGACAAGCAGCCCCCTCCTGTCGTCCCAGGCCACTCTCCCGCCCAGGCTAGAGAAGGAACAGAACTCAGGCGTCCGGACTTCTCCTGGGAAAAGACCCTCAGCACAGGGCCCTCCTCATTCCCCATTGATTTCCAGACTCAGCAGCTCACAGGGTCTGGCCCAGTTCAGAGACTCTCAGCCTGGGGAACAGTGTCCCACAAGGGAAGGGCTGGGAGCCCCACTGCTGGAACCTTTCCAAACACACTGGAGACGGCTCTGGAGAAGCCCCTGCCTGGCATAAGAAGGAGGGGCTCTTGGGGGCTGTTTGCAAAGGAAATCCCCCTTTGGAGATAGTCTCTCCCCGTTTCTGCCTCTCCCCAGACAGACAGGGGAAGCCACCGAGGAACCCGAATGCCACTCACTTGCTCTCAGTGATGGGATAATGGATGGCGGATGTTCAGGGTCAGCAGACGTCCCTCGCCCTCCTCCTCACTCTCCAAGCCCAAGGCAGGCTGGAGAGGGTGGTGACCTCAGGAGTTACCCTGCCCAGCCAGCAGGCAGGGTGATGACACGAGGGCGATCGACTGGCTGTGAAAACAAGAGTCTGTCTGATTGCCAAGGGACGGAGAAACTCAGCCAGCAGCAGGGGGGTGCAGAACACGGCCCTAGGGCAGAGGTGATAGCGCCTCCGGGATCCTGACATCCCAGCACTTTACACACCTTCCTGCAGCCTCCCAAACCCACTGGGCTGTAGCGATGGGACCCCAAACCTACTGACGGCAAACGGACTCAGCTACCAGCTCAGGGTCACACCGAGTGTCAGAGCCATGGATGGATCCCTTCACTAACCACGGCCGCACACTCCCTCCCACAGCTGGCAATTGCAACCAGGCCCTAATGTCTGGTCCCCCTGCCTTTGAGAGGGAGTGTCACTCCTGCTTCCATTGCTGCCTATTGATCTGTGGGACTTTGGGCAAGTTGCTCCCCCTCTCTATGGCTCTCTGGGACTCACATCCCTGAATGGACTTTAAAAAAGACAATGGTTAAAGTTTGGCCCCAACTAGTTCTTGTTTCTCAAGACTAGCCATTTTAGCAAAGTTTAGAATTCTTGACATTCAACACCTGGAAACATCCCTTTCTCCTTCGCAGATGGCCTTAACATCCCTTATCTCACCCAGGCTCCCTGCTGCCTGGAGTTAGAGAATTGACCCTGTTCCCATTGGACCTACCCAAGGTGTCACACAGCAAAGCGGTGACGGAGCCAGAAAGAGAAGACAACAGTCCTGATTCCTGTTCTGACTAACAGACAACAACCCGCCAGAGGCAGGATAAAGCCCAGGAAATCAGATGTGAACATTTTCATGGAAACCGTTTTCTGTCAGAAAATCCATTCAGACAAAACCACTTTGTTTCTTGAAATCATAAGAAGTAGGATGAAAATTCTTTGCAAAAATATTTGTTTCCAAAACAAGAGCATCTCCTGTTTGTCACAGTGCAGTCAACTGTTTCGTCGTACACAAAGGGGACACACTATGATCTAGCAAAAAGAAAAGGAGTACTTGTGGCACCTTAGAGACTAATGAATTTATTTGAGCATAAGCTTTCGTGAGCTCCAGCTCACTTCATCGGATGCATCTGTAGCTCACGACAGCTGTAGCTCACGAAAGCTTATGCTCAGGTAAATTGTCCTCCTATTCTTTTTGCAAATACAGACTAACACGGCTGCTACTCTGAAACCAACTATGATCTAGAAAATTAGATGAGATGCTTCAGTCTGAGCTAAGTAGTTGCTGCTCTTCACAATTTCAAAAGAATAAAATACAAATAAAAGAGAATATTAGGTCATAATCAGATATGGCTCAGTGTGATCGGACACCGCCTAGTCTGCACTGCTCCGAGTGACACTCTTCAGTGGATCCCCAGCATCCACCCATGGCGAGGTAGGTGGGAGAGGATTGTTATTCGTACTTGACAGAAGGAGAAACGAAGGCTGAGAAAGGAGCAGGGACTTGTCTTAGCTGATGCAGCCAGTCAGTAGCAGAATTGCTCTCAAATGAGCTACAGACCAGCAATTGTTCCTAGTAATTATGCAGCAATTATTTGAGAAGAATTGGAATGTTCAAGAGGATCATGAACTGCTCCGAGACAATGAATGGAGAGCAGCATCCACATTGGTCAGACATATAACTGGTTGTGGCTTATTTGCTTGGTCATAAAAGAGAACAACAAAGACCAGATTTTCCTCCCTGTCAATAGCCCCCTCCTCAGCTGATCAAGGTTGAGACTTTGAAGGGTGGGAGGCTAAGGGTTCTCATCAAATAGCCCAAAGAATGGCCCTGATCACCACCGAGGCAATCACTCTCGGAGCCCTATTCCAGTCTCCTCTCTGTGAGGGCCTCCCAGAACCCACCCGGCCCCCGCTCCACACACAGAACACCTGGTGGTGGGAGGAGAGCAGAGGAAAAGGACAACGAAAGCAAGAAGAGAAAGGTAGGAGGGACAGAGGAAAGGGAAAACAAAAAGGAGAAACCCCAATGTCCCCAGTGATTCTAAGGGACAAAGTCCTAGGTCGGAAATAAAATACTGCCCCCACAATCTAATGTTTTCCTTTCCTAAAAATCAGCCGGCACCTGATGGATCAGACTGAACAGGTTCCAAACCTCTCCGAGGCTCTTACCTTCTATACAGGGACGTCTGTTTTTGAGCAAAACCACTACAAGAAAAGAAGAAAACTCCAAAGAGGGTCCTCCTTGCGCTCACGAACGTGAAAGTGAATGCTCTCTCAGTCCTCCAGGAGAGACCTCGAGAAGGAGACGTGCTGAAGCAAAGCCACAGGGATCTCCGAGGTTGCCCCTGTCCTGCACCCCTGTCCTGCCTGGCTGATGTCAAGATCTCTCTGTGAGATCATCGCCTCCCCGCCACCTTTGTCCAATAGGCTGAGGTCCTGCCAAAGGCCCTTGTGATGTCACTGCCACACCCACCCCTCCCCTGCAGTGCTGATGTCCTGCCCCTGTCCAGCCACACTGGATGTTTCAGCCGCTTCCCCGGGATCACCCCACGCAATGTCACTTCCTTGTGGGGTGACACTGACTACACAGTAGAACACAGAGGTTCTTCCCCAGGCCGCAATTAGGCTTTCACAAGTTAGTTGACTTTATGGCCAGAAGCAACCGTTAGAGCATTTAATCTGATCCCCTGCGTATCCTAAGGCCTCCTGTATATCAGAAGAGCTGGGCTTTTCTTTTACTCAAATGTTTTCCAGAAAGGCATCTAGTCTTTATTCGAAGAGATCAAGAGATGGAGAATCCATCATTTCTCTTGATAGTTTGTGCCAATGACAAATCACCCTCTTACAAATCCGGGTCTTATTGTCATTATACTTTTTCTGATTTCTGCTTCCATCCATGGGGTCTTGTCATGCCTTTCTCTGCTACATAAAAGAGCCCTTTTATACTCAACATTTTCTCTCCATGAAGTCAAGCAACTCACCTCTCATTTGTCTTTTGTGTATACTAAACAGATTGAGCTTTTTCAATGTCTCATTAGAAGGCATCATCCCCATCACTCAATTACGAATCTTTTCTGTACCCTCTCCAATTGTTTTAACATAATATTCAAAATGTGGACACAAGAACTGGATTCAACATTCCAGCATCAGTCTCACCAATGCTCTTTCACTTCCCTTTCCATTCTCACTACTCTATCCAGCCAAGAATGGCTTTAACCTTTTTTACCACAGTTTCATATTGACAGACCATGCTGAGCAGCTCGTCCACTATGGCCCCGAAATCCTTTTCAGGGTCAATGCTTTCCAGCGGATCGTCCCCCATTCTGTAGGGTGCCACCTGACTCCTTTGTTACTGAAGCTATGGGGTTGCATTTGGCTTTATTAAAACCTAATTATTTAGTAAGTATTTTAGAAGAACTAGCCCATTAGAGAGAGAATCGTGAATTACTCAAAGACAATGAATGGAGAACAGCGGCAAGAGCAATCAAATACATGTTTGGTTATGGCTTATTTCCTTGGTCTTAAAAGAGAGTAACGAGGACCTGAGTCTCCTCCCTCACAATAGCCCCAAACTCCCCCAATCAGCACTGAGACTCTGAGAAGCACAAAGCTGAGAGTCCTCACCAGATGTCCCAGGCCACCACCGGAGGGAGTCACTCTTAGAGCACCATTCCAGCCACATGTCTTTGGGAGGGCCTCCCGCAATGAGAGTTGGAGTGCAACCCCCCATCCCCAACTCTACAGGCACAGACAGGTCCTGGTGGTGAAAGGAAAGCAGGGGAAAAGGACAAAGATGCAAGAGAAGACAAGAAAGGAGGGAGAGGCAGGAAAAGGGAAAACAAAAAGGAGAAACCCCAATGTCCCCAGTAATTCTAAGGGACAAAGTCCTAGGTCGGAAATAAAATGCTGCCCCGACAATCTAATGTTTTCCTTTCCTAAAAATCAGCTGGCACCTGATGGATCAGACTGGTCAGGTTCCAAACCTCTCTGAGGCTCTTACCTTCTATACAGGGACGTCTGTTTTTGAGCAAAACCACTACAAGAAAAGGAGAAAACTCCAAAGAGGGTCCTCCTTGCGCTCACGAATGTGAAAGGGAATGCTCTCTCAGTCCTCCAGGAGAGACCTCGAGAAGGAGACGTGCTGAAGCAAAGCCACAGGGATCTCCGAGGTGGCCCCTGTCCTGCACCCCTGTCCTGCCTGGCTGATGTCAAGATCTCTCTGTGAGGTCATCGCCTCCCCACCACCTTTGTCCAATAAGCTGAGGTCCTGCCAAAGGCCCTTGTGATGTCACTGCCACACCCACCCCTCCCTTGCAGTGCTGATGTCCTGCCCCTGTCCAGCCACATTGGATGTTTCAGCTGCTTCCCCTGGATCACCCCACGCAATGAGCGTTCATTGTGGGCTCAAGCCCAACACAGTAAAACGTCAGAGGCTTCTCCCCATGCTACGCTCAGTTTTTCATAAACTAGCAGACTTTATGGACAGAAGAGACAGTTAGAGCATGTCATCTCACCCCCTGCCTATCACATGCTTTCTGTAGAGCATAGTAGCTAGTTTTTGACTACACACGTTCCAGAAAGCCATCTAGTCTTCATTAGAAGACATCAAGAGGTGGGGAATTCCCACCACTTCCCTTTCTAGTTTCTTCCTTTGGTGATTCATCCTCACGGTTGAATATGTGTGCCCTCTTTCTAATATGAATTGGTCTCTTTTGAGTTTCCAGCCACTGGGTCTTGTTATTCTTTTCTCTGCTAGATTAATGAGCCCTTTCATACCCGATATTTTCTCTCCATGAAGTCACTTCAACGACGTCACCTCCTGATCTTTTTTATCATCGAAACAGGCTGAGCTCTTTCAATAGCTCACTCGCAGGCATTTTTCTCCAGCCCACAAAACGTTTCATTGCTTTTTGCTGCCCCATCTCCAATATTTCCAAATCTTTTTTCAAAGGTGGACGCCAAAACTGGATGCAGGATTCCATGATCAGTCTTCCTCATGGTGTGTCACCTCCCTATGCTCCTCACTGCTCTTTTCATACATCTAATGATGGCTTAGCCCTGTTCACCACAGCATCACCTTGGGTGCTCATGTTCAATGGCTTGCCTAGCATAGCCCTAAATCCTCTTCACACTCAGTGCTTTCCTGGATACACTTCCCCACTCTGTAGGTGTGGCCTACATGCTTTGTCGCTAGCTATAGGACCCTTCATTTGGTTCTTTTCCAACTTGTTTTCTTTGAATGGCTCCAGCTTACCAAGGGATCCGATTGCTCTGTGTCGCTGCCCTTTCCTCATCATTAATTACCACTCTGCTACTATTTTATCACCCACCAATGTTAGCAGAAGTGAAATTTTATTTGGGTTGCGGTTCATTGATATTTATTTTCAAGAAATAGTCCTTGAGAGCCTCTTCATATCCCTCGTGCCCATAACCTGCTCCACACAGCACAGTGAGAAAAGGCCGCCCAGCCCAGCTCTGCCCTAGGGGCTAAGCACAGAACAAACGTAGGAGCTTGTGTCATCCATAGCTTCAGAACAACATGTGGGGGTCATCAGCTTACAAAGACACTCTAGACCGGTAGCGTAGACAGGCCCCAAATGTATCTAAGTGTCCCGCCTTGCAAAACAGGAGAGAAAAAAACATAACCTTGAGTAGCTTTATTTTATAGTCGTGGAAACTGAGGCACACAGAAGCAAAGAGATTTGCTCATGGTCAAAAAGTCAGGAATAGAAAATGGCCCATCTGCTGATAGTCAGTCCTGGGCCCTAGCCGTGTTTGTCCTGGCTTCTCTGCTTCAGCTCCAGTAACAACCCGAGTTGAGGTTTTCTTCCTCTCTGTGTCCTTTAACTTCACGTCACTGGAGAAGAAAGATTGTTTCTGACCAGCTGGGTCTAATGCTTAAAAACCTTAATTTTTTTCTTTCGCTAGGATAACGCTGGGCATTTTCTCTCATTCACTTTCCTTTGGAATAATTTCAATCCAGTCCAAAGGATTTCCTCTTCCATTGTGTCTTCAGCACCTTTCCTAGCAAACAGTTACTGTTCAAGCCCAGGTTTCCAGTTTCAGGCTGTCCCAGGGTGAGATGGCCATGAAAGGGGTAGTAGCTCAACTGAACCTATCCCCAGGTGAAGGGAATAAGTGCAGGGGTCACATGAGAAGGAGCAGGATGTATCTAGGGTCCAGGCCTGTTGGGCGATATAAGAACAGCCTGTGCTCAGCCAGGAGAGAGACCCGCAATGGGGGCAGGCCTGGGAGGGGCTTGGATAGTCCTTTCAAGTCAGTTTCGGTACACATTAGGGGATGGAACAGCCAAGCTGCTAGGGTTGGGAGCTGGGCCTCCTGGCAGTGTCCAGGAACGAAAGCACAGCACCTGCCAGGAGGGGAGTCCCCACAGAGGGACACCGTCATCTCCCAGGAAGGGAAAAGGCTCTCACTGCCATTTCTTAACCTCATGGGGTGTTCTCCTGCTCCGCCAACCCCACCCCTATTTCAGCATCTCCAGGTGCCTGAGGGAGCAGGAACCAGAGGCCATCCTGCAGCTGGGACAGAGATGGAGGTTGATGACCTACCTGCCCGTGGTGACCATGGTGCAGGACAGCCCTCAGGACATGCAAATGCAGCTCCAGATCTACAGAATGCAGCTTCCCTTTGCTGGCACGAGACCTTGCAGGTTGCGGGGGGTGAGACAGGCACTAACTTTTGGTAACCCTCAGTGGGATCAGAGGGTAATGGTTTGTAGAAAGTGGTGTTGGAGAGCGTTACAAAAACTAGGCAAGCCATTTACAACACACACTTTGTTTCTCTACAAAAGAAAAAGGACACTAAACTCTCTAAACTACTACATGCCACAAGGGGCTACAACAGTGGTTCTCTTAACGCACCCACCAATATTGTTAATGTATCCACCCATACTTTTAGCCCAGCAGAAGAATCTGTCCTATCTCGGGTCCTCTCCTTCTGCCCCTCCACCCCCATGAATATGATACCGTTCTGTGGTGACCTAGAATCCTATTTTCGACGTCTCCGACTCAAAGAATATTTCTAACACACCTCTGAGCAACATACTAACCCACAGAGACCTTCCTACCAAGACGACAAAAAGAAGGATTCTGGGTGGACTCCTCCTGAAGGTCGAAACAACAGACTGGACTTCTACAGAGAGTGCTTCCACCGACGTGCACGGGCTGAAATTGTGGAAAAGCAGCATCACTTGGCCCATAACCTCAGCCGTGCAGAACACAACGCCATCCACAGCCTCAGAAACAGCTCAGACATGATAATCAAGAAGGCTGAAAAAGGAGGTGCTGTCGCCATCATGAATAGGTCAGAATATAAAAAAGAGGCTGCTAGGCAGGTCTCCAGCACCACTTTCTACAAGCCATTACCCTCTGATCCCACTGCGGGTTACCAAAAGAAACTACACCATCTGCTCAAGAAACTCCCTGAAAAAGCACAAGAACAAATCTGCACAGACACACCCCTAGAACCCCGACCTGGGATATTCTATCTGTGACCCAAGGTCCATAAACCTGGAAATCCTGGATGCCCCATCATCTCAGGCTTTGGCACCCTGACTGCAGGATTGTCTGGCTATGTAGACTCTCTCCTCAGGCCCTACGCTACCAGCACTCCCAGCTATCTTCGAGACACCACTGACTTCCTGAGGAAACTACAATCCATCGGTGATCTTCCTGAAAACACCATCCTGGCCACTGTGGACGTAGAAGCCCTCTACACCAACATTCCACACAAAGATGGACTACAGGCCCTCAGGAACAGTATCCCCGATAATGTCACGGCAAACCTGGTGGCTGAATTTTGTGACTTTGTCCTCACCCATAACTATTTCACATTTGGGGACAATGTATATCTTCAAACCAGCGGCACTGCTTTGGGTACCTGCATGGCCCAACAGTATGCCAACATTTTTATGGCTGACTTAGAATAACGCTTCCTCAGCTCTCGTCCCCTAATGCCCCTACTCTACTTGTGCTACATTGATGACACCTTCATCATCTGGACCCATGGAAAAGAAGCCCTTGAGGAATTCCACCATGATTTCAACAATTTCTATCCCACCATCAACCTCAGCCTGGACCAGTCCACACAAGAGATCCACTTCCTGGACACTATGGTGCTCATAAGCGATGGTCACATAAACACCACCCTATACTGGAAACCTATTGACCACTCTACTTACCTACATGCCTCCAGCTTCCATCCAGGACACACCACACGATCCATTGTCTACAGCCAAACTCTACGATACAACCGCATTTGCTTCAACCCCTCAGGCAGAGACAAACACCTACAAGATCTCTATCAAGCATTCTTACAACTACAATACACACCTGCTGAAGTGAAGAAACAGATTGACAGAGCCAGAAGAGTACCCAGAAGTTACCTACTACAGGACAGGCCCAACAAAGAAAAAACAGAATGCCACTAGACATCACCTTCAGCCCCCAACTAAAACCTCTCCAACGCATCATCAAGGATCTACAACCTATCCTGAAGGACACCCAATCACTCTCACAGATCTTGGGAGACAGGCCAGTCCTTGCGTACAGACAGCCCCCCAACCTGAAGCAAATACTCACCAGCAACCACACACCACACAACAGAACCACTAACCCAGGATCCTATCCTTGCAACAAAGCCCGTTGCCAACTGTGTCCACATATCTATTCAGGGGACACCATCATAGGGCCTAATCACATCAGCCACACTATCAGAGGCTCGTTCACCTGCACATCTACCAATGTGATATATGCCATCATGTGCCAGCAATGCCCCTCTGCCATGTACATTGGTCAAACTGGACAGTCTCTACGTAAAAGAATAAATGGACAAAATCAGACGTCAAGTATTATAACATTCAAAAACCAGTCGGAGAACACTTCAATCTCTCTGGTCACGCAATTACAGACATGAAGGTCGCTATCTTACAACAAAAAAACTTCAAATCCAGACTCCAGCGAGAAACTGCTGAATTGGAATTCATTTGCAAATTGGATACTATTAATTTAGGCTTAAATAGAGACTGGGAGTGGCTAAGTCATTATGCAAGGTAGCCTATTTCCCCTTGTTTTTTCCTACCCCCCCCCCCCCCGCCCCCAGACGTTCTGGTTAAACTTGGATTTATATTGGAAATGGCCCACCTTGATTTTCATACACATTGTAAGGAGAGTGGTCACTTTGGATAAACTATTACCAGCAGGAGAGTGAGTTTGTGTGTGTGGTTTTTGGAGGGGGGTGGGTGAGAAAACCTGGATTTGTGCTGGAAATGGCTCACCTTGATGATCAATCACATTGTAAAGAGAAAAGGAGTACTTGTGGCACCTTAGAGACTAACAAAATAAATTGATTAGTCTCTAAGGTGCCACAAGTCCTCCTTTTCTTTTTGCGAATACAGACTAACACGGCTGTTACTCTGAAAATTGTAAAGAGAGTGGTCACTTTGGATGGGCTATTACCAGCAGAAGAGTGAATTTGTGTGTGGGGAGTGGAGGGTAAGAAAACCTGGATTTGTGCTGGAAATGGCCCAACTTGATTATCATACACATTGTAAGGAGAGTGATCACTTTAGATAAGCTATTACCAGCAGGAGAGTGGGGTGGGAGGAGGTATTGTTTCATGGTCTCTGTGTATATAATGTCTTCTGCAGTTTCCACAGTATGCATCCGATGAAGTGAGCTGTAGCTCACGAAAGCTCATGCTCAAATAAATTGGTTAGTCTCTAAGGTGCCACAAGTCCTCCTTTTCAGTTTGAGAACTGCAAAACTAAGCATCTCTGATGGTATCTTCTAGACTGAGCACTGAATCCCATTGGGTAGATAGAAAGATTAACCTCCATAATCTATACAGAAGCCTGTGGAACCCCATAAGATTGGGTCCTTAATCCATGAAGTATTGGAACTCATTTACAGAACTTTTCTTAAACGTTACATGAATATATTGTCTCGTACTATAGAATTAGAATTTATCATCCCTATTCCATGATGAGAGATCTTTGAGCTATAATGTATCTTAATTAAAACTATCTTTAGATAGCTTTCTGAGGGGCAAAAAACATTTTATCAAACAAATCCAATTTTTTTTTTTTAAATCATTGATTTTTATCCACCCTGGTTGCAAGTGAATAGCAAAGCTGGTCCCAGCAGGGAGCCAGAGTGTCCCAAATCCTTAGCGGGTGGGAGAGCCTCTCTGTGAGCCTCTGTAAAGCATCTCACTTCAACAGTGACTGGTTGAACGATTTATTGTAAGGGACGCCCTTTCTCAGACCCTTTCCCTTTATTGTCTCCCAACCCTCCACGTCAGTCCCTGACCCAGGATTGCCAAGCCAAACTCAAATACTACTTGTTTGAAATCTCACAGCTCGCCAAGATTACCTAATTGTCCAGGTGGCTGAGCCCGAAGGCAGCTCTGTGAACACCTCCATACCGAATGCCAGCTCCATTTCAGAGACGTCTTTCTTCGTGCAGAAATAGAACACCTCCACCTCTTCGTGGGAAGATGTCGTTTACTCCTCTGATGGGGGCTCCCAAACAGTCCTCAGTTCCGTCAAGGAGACACTCTCCTTTTCCAGTGGATACTTCAAGATGGAGAATGTGAGCAAAGGGGCTGAAGGAGTTTACAGGATTCAAGATGAAATGTACAGGAAGTGTGTGGCTGTCGTAAACTTTACCGTGGTGGGTAAGTTGTGCACTCAGTGACCCCAGAAAAAACTCTGCTCCCCTTGCACTTCTCAGGCCATGTAAAGCCTGTGGAAACATCCTATAAACTCACAGAATATGGAAGACCCCAGCAGATATTGAGCTGGGAGAGCCATCTCCTCTGCAGCCCCAGCCCAAGGGGTGTGTCACATGGGAATGCGTGAGGAGAGGGACTAGCCAGACCACAATGCACTCTGGCTCTTCTCAGTGGAAGGACGGTCCCTGAGGGCCCCCTGCCAGCCGGCACACACTAGAGCAGCCCCCAAGCTGCTATAACCAATGACGGGACTGGCATTAGAGCTAGGGCAGAGAACCAGGAAGGTGTAAATCCTGTTGTGCCAGAGCAAGAGTCTTCTCTACACTAGGCCCACCGATGTTCCGACCACTGACTCTAGTAACAATGAACATTTTTTGCAAACATGGTCAGCTAGTGACCCAGCTGCCCCGGGGAGGCTAGTCCCTGGCCCCACCCCTCCCTTTCTGCCCCCTTGCCCCTGCAAGAGCCCAAAGCACCCCCACCGTGGCCCCCGGCCCCAGTGCCGGGCAGCTGTCAGGGAGAGGCCCCAGGCCAGCACGGTTGCTGTGTCCTCAGGCCTGGCAGGGCAGAGCGCTGGGAACAGCAAGAGGGGTCCTGGCCTGTGGCGGAGCGTGGGCAGAGCCATGGTAGGCTGTCTGGCAAGTCACAGGCTCCCCCTGCCTACGATACCTGCTGCCCATATTTGCAAAGTTTCTGCAGTGCAGGCAAGGTTTCAAGCACCCCAAGGGCTCACAGGGAAAGTGGCATGTGTTGTATAGGCCATGGGGTAACTTTTATTTTTATGGTGCCTAGCAAGCCTTTTGTTCATCAGGCTGCTCGTTAACATACCCCTGGCTCTGTCTGACTGCGGGATCAGGAGCAAACATTCATGAAGGGTCTGCGCTGAAATCCCTGGGAAATACGTAGTATGCCGTGACCTGTTTTATCTCTGGCCACTGTCACCCTAGTCTCTGAGGCCCAGATCTTCAAAGATCAATGGGAATCGGATACCTAAATACCTTGTAGGATCTGGGCCTAAGGGCCAGATTGTCAAAGGTATTTAGGCACCTAAAGCTGCAAATAGGCACGTAGGGGAATTTTCAAAAGCATGCAGCTGCCTAACTCTCACTGAAGACGGTAGTTAGTCACTTTTGAAAATCCCATTAGTGACCTACCTGCATCTTCAGGAATGCAAATACCTTTGAGTAGCTGGCCCTAGATAATCAAAGGGCTCCAGGGCAGAGGCTGGAATTGAACCAGGCACTTATGGCTCCTAGATCAGCACCTCCCCCTTAGGCCAACCTTCTGCAGTGCAGGCAAGAAGAGGAGAATCAGGCATGTGGTATACGGAGTCCTCACCAACACTTTCCTCCTTCTTTTCTCGTTCCAGAGCCCAGCTCATTCCCACCTACTGTGTCTGGGACCTCCGGTGCTGAGGAGGAAGCTCGTGATGAGACCAAAGGGGATGGGAAGTAGCTTGTGATGGGAGATTTCCTTCCCCAGTAGCCTCTCTCCTCCCAGCCTGAATTTCACACGCCCGTCCCAGGTCCCACTGACATCAGGGTGAGCTTGAGGGCAGTGTCCAGTTGTTCCAGATCTTCTCAGGTGGCCTGAGGGCTTGGGCCACAATTGGCCAAAAATGGACCACGGGGAGCTGGCACAGCAGAGTTGGCTATGGCCAAGGACAAGCCCTTGGCTGATTGAGGAGCCGTGTTTGGGGCCTCTCAACGCGAGTGCAGAGTGTCAATTAAGGGGATGAGTTCAGGGGCAGAAAACTGTGATCCCCAAAACCCAGCATGCTCTGGGGGGGAGCCACCTATGCTAGCCAATGGGAGATGTTGATGAGAGGGGTGTGTCCTAAGCCCTGCCCCTCTCTGTGTTCGATGCTTGTTGTGGCTTGTGATCCTGAGAAAACCCCTCTCTTGCAGTCAGGTGATTTAGATGCTGCTTAAGTCATATCTTGCAGGAATAAGTTAGGTACCTGCCTTGCTCCATGCAAAATGGCAGAGGGGCCATCCTAACCCAGGCCTGTTGTCAGAGCACTCAGCTGGGAGAGTCCCGTTCAATTCTCCATCATTAAAAAAAGAAGTCAGTCCATTCTTCTGAATGCTCTCAGACAGGCAACTCCTGTTTGTCTGGGTTCGGTGAGGGAGTTGCTTAGTCACAGTCAAATAATTTACTTAACAGTCCAATTCATCTAAGTATTATATTTAACGGGTTTCTGGAATTTGTAACCGCTTTAGCAAGGTCATTGCATGACAGGCTGGTGCACCGTTAAAAGAAACAGGTGCTAGGCGGAAGTAAGCAGCAGCATCTTAAAAGCATTTGTCAACCATTCAGCTTTCTTCAAGTTGCAAGGAGAGAGGCTTGTAGATGGCCTAGAGAAGAAATCGCTTTGCATGAGGATTCTGTCGGTGTTTAAACCGAAGGGGTGTTTTCTGCAAAGGGAGTAGGTGGGAAGGAACCTGCTTTATGGCTCAGGCTCTGTCTGCACTTAAAACACGATAGCTGCTGCAGCCCTTCAGTACAGACACTTCCCACAGCAACGGGACTCCGAGTCCAGCGCTCTAGGCCTCGCTGCCTCCATTCGACAGCTGCAGCGGCACAGGAGCTAGCAAACAGAGCTGTAAACAGGGGAGTTTGAGTGGGAGTTCTGTTGGAGGAGAAGGTATTTGTGTGTGTTTGGTTTTGTATTGGTAATATCTGTATGTGTAGAGGCTTGTAGGGGCTTTGTGCTGGGAGAGAAGCTGAGCCCTGATTAGGGGGCGGGGCTTCACTGACTAGGGGTCCTATAAAGGTAGCAGCCAGTCAGGCAGCGGCACAGGAGCTAGCAAACAGAGCTGTAAACAGGGGAGTTTGTCTTGTGGTGCTTGTGTGGGGTTTGGTTTTGCTGTGGGTGGTGGTGTTTTGGTGTGGTTTGTGTTTCCCAGATTAACAGGATTTAGGTGGGAAGGCTATGACAGATTCAGAGGTGGCAGTGGGAGTGACCCATGTAGCAGATGACACAATGAAGATGACTGGATGTGGAAGCTGTGGTATGTACATGATCCTGGAGGGGGCACCTGGTAAGAGTTTTGTCTGCATGAAATGCCGTCTGATAGAGCTGATGGAGGAAAAGATCAGAGGTTTGGAGATGCAGGTGGAAAGTCTGGTAGAGTTTAGGAAGGGGTTTGAGCAGATTATGGAGCAAAGACATGAGGTATCTGAAGGGAAAAGCTCAGACTTGCAGATGGAAGCAGGACTAGGGAATTCTGAGGTGAGACTGGGTGAGGAAAGTGGTCAGTGGAAGCATGTGACTAAAAGAACTAGGCAGAGGAAAAGACGGGCTAGTGAAGGAGAAATAGAGCTTCAGAATAGGTTTGCAGAGTTGGAAAATGAAGAAGGGGCTCAGCAGGTAGTCACTGAAGGTGACAGGGCAAGGAAGAAGAGAAGAGCGGTTAGTCCTATAGGAAAAGGGGAAGAGTTAATGGAGATTACACCAAATATGAGCCCCAGGAGGATACAGGATGGGTTAAAAAGGATTACAAGGGAGAATGGGAATGGAAAGAACTTGCAGCCAGAGGGAACAGGGGATAGACTGGAGAATAGCACCGTCACTAGGAAAAGGCAGGTCTATGTGATTGGGGACTCTTTACTGAGAAGAATAGATAGGCCTGTAACCAGAGCTGATCCAGAAAATAGGAGGGTGTGCTGTCTTCCAGGTGCTAAGATACGGGATGTAGACCTGAGGTTGAAAAGGATTCTAAAGGGAGCGGGAAAGAATCCCCTAATTATCCTTCATGTGGGAACAAATGATACGGCTAGATTCTCGCTGGAAAGTATTAAGGGAGACTATGCTAGGCTGGGGAGGACGCTTAAGGAAATTGAGGCTCAGGTGATCTTTAGTGGGATTCTGCCTGTTCCTAGAGAAGGGCAACAAAGGTGTGACAAGATTATGACTATCAATAGATGGCTTAGGCAGTGGTGCTATAAGGAGGGCTTTGGGATGTATGGCCATTGGGAGGCATTCATGGATAGAGGACAGTTCTCTCGGGATGGACTTCATCTGAGTAGGGAAGGAAATAGACTTCTAGGATGGAGGCTGGCACAACTGATTAAGAGAGCTTTAAACTAGGAATTTGGGGGAGATGGTTGGGAGATGTCCAGGTAATCTCCACGCCAGAATTTAGCATAGAGTGGAAAGAAAATGAAGTAAGAGTGGATACAGCTGTAGGTAGGAGGAAGGGCAGTGTAGATACAAGTCTAATAGGTTATACTGGTAGTAAAATAACCGTGCCTAATAGGGTACAGAATGTGAGTGAGGCCAAACAGCAAAAATGAAGATGTTTGTACACTAATGCAAGGAGCCTAGGTAACAAAATGGAGGAACTAGAGTTACTGGTGCAGGAAGTGAAACCAGATATTATAGGTATAACAGAGACCTGGTGGAATAGTAGTCATGACTGGGCTACAGGTATTGAAGGGTATGTGCTGTTTAGGAAAGACCGAAATAAAGGTAAAGGTGGTGGAGTAGCACTGTATATCAATGATGAGATAGAATGTAAAGAAATAAGAAGCGATGAAATGGATATGACTGAGTCTGTCTGGGCAACAATTAAATTGGGGAAGAAAACTATTAGAGCCTCCCCTGGGATAGTGCTTGGGGTGTGCTATAGACCGCCGGGATCTAATTTGGATATGGATAGAGCCCTTTTTAATGTTTTTAATAAAATAAATATTAATGGAAACTGTGTGATCATGGGAGACTTTAACTTCCCAGATATAGACTGGAGGACGAGTGCTAGTAATAATAATAGGGCTCAGATTTTCCTAGATGCGATAGCTGATGGATTCCTTCAGCAAGTAGTTGCTGAACCGACTAGAGGGGATGCCATTTTAGATTTGGTCTTGGTGAGTAATGAGGACCTCATAGAGGAAATGGTTGTAGGGGATAATCTTGGCTCAAGTGATCATGAGCTAATTCAGTTCAAACTGAATGGAAGGATTAACAAAAATAAATCTGCAACTAGGGTTTTTGATTTCAAAAGGGCTGACTTTCAAAAATTAAGGAAATTAGTTAGGGAAGTGGATTGGACTGAAGAATTTATGGGTTTAAAGGTAGAGGAGGCCTGGGATTATTTTAAATTAAAGCTGCAGAAGCTATCGGAAGCCTGCATCCCAAGAAAGGGGAAAAAATTCATAGGCAGGAGTTGTAGACCAAGCTGGATGAGCAAGCATCTTAGAGAGGTAATTAAGAAAAAGCAGAAAGCATATAGGGAGTGGAAGAAGGGAGGGATCAGTAAGGAAAACTACCTTATTGAGGTCAGAATATGTAGGGATAAAGTGAGACAGGCTAAAAGTCAAGTAGAGTTGGACCTTGCAAAGGGAATTAAAACCAATAGTAAAAGGTTCTATAGTCATATAAATAGGAAGAAAACAAAGAAAGAAGAAGTGGGACCGCTAAAAACTGAGGATGGAGTGGAGGTCAAGGATAATCTAGGCATGGCCCAATATCTAAACAAATACTTTGCCTCAGTCTTTAATAAGACTAAAGAGGATCTTAGGGATAATGGTAGCATGATAAATGGGAATGAGGATATGGAGGTAGACATCACCATATCTGAGGTAGAAGCGAAACTCAAACAGCTTAATGGGACTAAATCGGGGGGCCCAGATAATCTTCATCCAAGAATATTAAAAGAATTGGCACAGGAAATTGCAAGCCCATTAGCAAGAATTTTTAATGAATCTGTAAACTCAGGGGTTGTACCGTATGATTGGAGAATTGCTAACATGGTTCCTATTTTTAAGAAAGGGAAAAAAAGTGATCCAAGTAATTATAGGCCTGTTAGTTTGACATCTGTAGTATGCAAGGTCTTGGAAAAAATTTTGAAGGAGAAGGTAGTTAAGGACATTGAAGTCAATGGTAAATGGGACAAAATACAACATGGTTTTACAAAAGGTAGATCGTGCCAAACCAACCTGATCTCCTTCTTTGAGAGAGTAACAGATTTTTTAGATAAAGGAAACGCAGTGGATCTAATTTACTTAGATTTTAGTAAGGCGTTTGATACTGTGCCACATGGGGAATTATTAGTTAAATTGGATAAGATGGGCATCAATAGGAAAATTGAAAGGTGGATAGGGAATTGGTTAAAGGGGAGACTACAACGGGTCCTACTGAAAGGTGAACTGTCAAGTTGGAGGGAGGTTACCAGTGGAGTTCCTCAAGGATCAGTTTTGGGACCAATCTTATTTAATCTTTTTATTACTGACCTGGGCACAAAAAGTGGGAGTGTGCTAATAAAGTTTGCAGATGATACAAAGCTGGGAGGTATTGCTAATTTAGAGAAGGACAGGGATACCCTACAGGAGGATCTGGATGATCTTGTAAACTGGAGTAATAGGAATAGGATGAAATTTAATAGTGAGAAGTGTAAGGTCATGCATTTAGGGATTAATAACAAGAATTTTAGTTATAAGCTAGGGACGCATCAACTAGAAGTAACGGAGGAGGAAAAGGACCTTGGAGTATTGGTTGATCATAGGATGACTATGAGCTGCCAATGTGATATGGCTGTGAAAAAAGCTAATGTCGTCTTGGGATGCATCAGGAGAGGTATTTCCAGTAGGGATAAGGAGGTTTTAGTACCGTTATATAAGGCACTGGTGAGACCTCACCTGGAATACTGTGTGCAGTTCTGGTCTCCCATGTTTAAGAAGGATGAATTTAAACTGGAACAGGTACAGAGAAGGGCTACTAGGATGATCCGAGGAATGGAAAACTTGTCTTATGAAAGGAGACTCAGGGAGCTTGGCTTGTTTAGCCTAACTAAAAGAAGGTTGAGGGGAGATATGATTGCTCTCTATAAATATATCAGAGGGATAAATACCAGAGAGGGAGAGGAATTATTTAAACTCAGTACCAATGTGGACACAAGAACAAATGGATATAAACTGGCCACTAGGAAATTTAGATTAGAAATTAGACGAAGGTTTCTAACCATCAGAGGAGTGAAGTTTTGGAATAGCCTTCCGAGGGAAGTAGTGGGGGCAAAAGATCTATCTTGCTTTAAGATTAAACTCGATAAGTTTATGGAGGAGATGGTATGATGGGATAACATGGTTTTGGTAATTAAATATTCATGGTAAATAGGCCCAATGGCCTGTGATGGGTTTTTAGATGGGGTAAGATCCAAGTTACCCGGGAAAGAATTTTCTGTAGTATCTGGCTGATGAATCTTGCCCATATGCTCAGGGTTTAGCTGATCGCCATATTTGGGGTCGGGAAGGAATTTTCCTCCAGGGCAGATTGGAAGGCCCTGGAGGTTTTTCGCCTTCCTCTGTAGCATGGGGCACGGGTCACTTGCTGGAGGATTCTCTGCTCCTTGAGGTCTTCAAACTACAATTTGAGGACTTCAATAGCACAGATATAGGTGTGAGGTCTTTTTTAGGAGTGGTGGGTGAAATTCTGTGGCCTGCATTGTGCAGGAGGTCAGACTAGATGATCATAATGGTCCCTTCTGGCCTAAATATCTATGAATCTATGAATCTATAAGTACAGAAAAGGATGAGAAAAATGATGAGGGACGTGGAGCAGCTTCTGTATGAGGAGAGATTAATAAGACTGGGACTTTTCACCTTGGAAAAGAGATGACTAATGGGGGATACGATAGAGGTGTATAAAATCATGACTGATGTGGAGAAAGTAAATCAGGAAGTGTTGTTTACTCTTTCTCATAAGACAAGAACCAGGGGTCACCCAATGAAATTAATAGGCAGCAGGTTTAAAAGAAACAAAAGGAAGTATTTCTACACATAATGGAGAGTCAACCTGTGGAACTCCTTGCCAGAGGATGTTGTGAAGGCCAAGACTATAACAGGGTTCAAAAAAGAACTAGATAAGTTCATGGAGGACAGGTCCCCCAACTGCTATTGGCTAGCATGGGCAGGGATGGTTTCCCTAGTCTATATTTTCAAGAAGCTGGGAATGGGTGACAGGGGATGGATCACTTGATTACCAGAGCTCCTCTGATTCTGGGTTTTTTTTTTTTTTTAAATCTCTCCACAATTTTGGTTGCAACTGAAACTTCTAGTTAAAGCGATCAGTGGAGGGGGGGGGCGGGGTCTGGACGCTCTGTCGCCTTGCGCTTTGTTTGTGTCACCTTTACACTGATGCAAAGTGAGCAAGAAATACCAAAAGAACTGCAGGCACTAGTGTAAATGACACACACCAGGATCAGGGTAAGGCTGGATTGGGGCCCAGAACTCTTCCCTCACCCACCCATCACGGCACAAGGAGTTTGATCCTGGGCCTCATGCCAACTGCCCATAAGGGGCAGCTTAGAAATTCTTCGGTTGTACAAAGCTGGTGTGTCTCCCTATGTCACCTGCCTCCTTCCAATCTTTAGTCTGGGGACGTGGTGTGGTAGCAAAGAGAGTGTGGTGCAAAATGCTGGCTCAGAACTGTTGCCACGACAGCCAGTGTAACTTAGAGCAGCCTCAACAGTGCTCTAAGTTTTATGTCAGGTGCTATTTCAGGCACCAGCCAGCCGAATCTTGGGGGAACAAAAGGGTGACTTCAAGCCCCCTTTTCCCATCCCTCTCTGCTGAGCCAAGTGAAAACTTGGCACTGCTGAGAATTCAGACCCAGGCATAAGGCAATGGAGAACCCCAATCTTTCTTCTGCTGTGGAGAGTTGGTAAAACTCAAAGCCCAGATGGCACCGTTATTAAGCCCATTATTTTTTTCTCTTTGCTATTTAAAAATAATGAGATGCAAAACCAATATGAGTGCAGCAGTAATGTTGTATGGTTCGGACACACAAGTTAAATTTCCTGTGACAACACGAACTTGATCAACTTGCATGTGTAGAGCATATTTCTCCTCTTCCTGTTTTTCTTGATGTATTTCAAAATTTACCACCCAGGGTTCTTTGTGGCATGTAATGCGGCTTGTATTAAACACGCCACAAACCCAAACTTACAGGAATGGGCCAGAACTTGACAGCTTACAGGAGTGGCCGCTAGAGGGATCGGGGCTGAATTTAGAGGGCACAATTTTCAAAAGCATCAAAGTGACTTAAGTGCACTGGGAAATTTTACCTCTAGTCTTCCTTATGAATTAATTTTTTATTTTATTTTTTTTTAAAGGGAGCTGTAGCCTGTTTTCCACAGAGTCAGTCTGAGTTCAAGCCAATGCCGTAGGGCATTTCAGGCTGCTGTCCTGTCTGATCCAGCCCAGGGGACAATATCTGATGCTTCCAGGAAAAGCAAGAACCCGCTGTAACATACATGGCTAGTTTTAACATGCTGTAAATGCAGGTGGGGAATTAATTACTGACCTCGGTGGCATTCAGACTATGTCCTGAAGCATGGGATTGGGCCAGAGGGACAGCTAGCGCTGGCCACAGTGTCTAGGGTCTCGGAGTGGGAAGTTCCATGGAGAATTCCACTGGGTGGGAGACTCAGCTGTGAAGGGAGGGGGCGGGCAGGAGCATCTCATAAACCCAAGATTGGAATAACTGAAGTAATGTTCCTTTTACACAGAGCCTCAGCTCCCTGGAACCTCTGCAAATGCTTTAGCCACGTGTTTAACTCCATCCGTAGGAGTAGCCTTGGATCGCAGTGGGAGGGCTCAGGTGCGTAAGTGTTTGCAGGATGGGCGCTCAGGGCAGTCCCTGAGGCCAGGGCAAAGTGGATGTGACGTGCCACTGTCTGGATTTGGGAGCCTGCCTGCACACCAAACTCACTAGGCACTGGGTGCATGACTTCAAGGTGCTGGGCCGGGGAAAATCAGCCCCGGGTGGTTATTTCGAGTAGAAAACCAGAGCCACTTCTGGGGTCTTTCAGCTTCTAATGCCCTTTCCCTTCTGCAGCTGGATTTCATCCTATGATAAAATCCCTCTCAATGCCAAGTCAGTGCCATAAATCACTGGCCTGGGTGCAGGAATCAGTAGGCGACGTTCTCTGGCCTGGGTTATGCCAGGGCTCAGACTAAATTATTCTTCCCAAAACTTTTAAAAGCTGAGCCCCCTCCTCAAGGTAAAGAAACCAATCGTGCCCCTCACCCGTCAGCAATGTGTTAGCGACCCCACCCCCCATTTTCATGGATACGTCTTCAAACCCCACCCTTCCCACCATGGCTAGCCCTTCCCCACGCTTCAGGAGATGCTGAAGGAGATGATCCTAACCATCCCCTCTAACCTTAAGACTTGAGGGATCCCATCATGGAGCATCTTAAAAATCACAGTTTCCAGACTCTGGAACAGGGGCTGCTTTGCCGGGCTCACCTTTCTCCCTGCGTCAGGTTGGCCGATGGGGATAATGAGCCTGGAGATCTCATTCCCGCTGCTCTGAGTGGTGCCCATGTGCACATGACTCAGCTCAGCTCATCCTGTATCCCAGGAACGTCTTCATCTTCTGGGATCCTCATGGCAGCAGTGGGATGGTTTAACGGACTCCCTTAGCCATGGGGCCTTTCTCTCGCTTTTGTTTCAGAGCCAGCGTCCTGGAATCGTCTCCTGGTGCGTGGAGTGGTGGCAGTGGTGGGGGTGATAGTCTTACTATACCTATGTGGGTTTTGGAAAGGTAGAGGGAAAGTGTTTGCCTACTCGCAACTCGTCTTCAGGAAGCTGCTGACTCATCCCTCCCCGCAGCCTGGAAGTCGGCAGGATTCCCAGGAATCTGAGCTCCCCGCAGTGTGTGACAGGGACGGGGACCAGGCCCAGGGAACCAGAAACAGGAATCGAGACCCAGCCCTGGAGAATGGGGAAGGAGACCTGATTGCGAATTCGTATCCGGTCTGCTGAATTGCTCATGTCCAGACCCTCCCCACAGTTCTTAAAAAGTCAAAGCATTTCGTTTAGACGCTTTCCAAACAAACCATTTTGATTTTTCAGTTTGAAACAATTTTTTGTTTAAAAATGTCCTTCAATTTTATTTTAAAAATTCAAAAAGTTACAACCCTTGAAATGTTCCTGGGTCTTTTTTTTTAAAAAAAGCTTTTTGGTTCATCAAAAATTTGGAAAAATGTTAATTTTGTTCAACCTGAAACCGGTTTTTTTCCATCTCTTTTTTGGAATTGCCAGGGACCAAAAAATTCTGTTTGCCCAGCTCGAGGGGCAGGTGAGGATTTTGGCAGTTATATTGTGGGTCTCTAAGTCTCCTTGTTGCTCAAAGTTTTCTTACTGCAAGGATGAGGGCAGGATGGGCAAAAGCTTCCTAAAAGTGTGGGGGGGCTGCTGGCACCCAAACTGTGGCCCAGCCCCTGTGCCACCCCTTCTCCTCGAGGTCCTGCCCCCTCAAACTACCCCTTTCCCTGAGGCCCCCCTTCACACCGCCTTTCTCCCTGAGCTCCCACTTCATGCCGCCCCTTGCCCCCAAAACACTGCCCCCCGCCCCTCCCTTCTCTCCCCCATCATCCAGTCGCTCACACTTATGGCCAGTAAAAAGTGGTGGGCCCTGGTCTCCCCTGTTCCGGCACCCCTGGATGAGAGTGGGAGAGGATGAAGAACTCATTTCAAATATAACTCCCCCCGCCCCTCAAAACAGCACAATTTGACAGAAACAGCAAAACATGCACCTAACCAACCCGGGCCAGTCACGCTGTGTTGTGTGTGACATTCCCGTCCTGGGGCGGTTTATGTCTTGGAGAATGTGAACCCTGCAGGCCTGGGTGTTTCTCTACGTAATGTGACCTCACTGCTCCTGATGAGAGCCATTGTTTGTAAATGTTTCAGGAGCAGACATATTTATCATTCATGGACAGACAGACATTTATTCATAATTAGAACTGGTGAAAAATGGCGGGGGTGGGGAGGGTCATGAAAATTGAAGAAGAAACCACTTCCTTCCCCCTTCCCCCCATATTCTTCAAACTTATTTGGAAATGTTTTTCATTATCAAATTTTTGTTTCGTTTTGGTGGGAAAAACTCCATGTTCTCTCTCAAGTGGGCAGAGAAATCCAAAATGTTTTTTTTAAAGAGGGAACTTATTTCAAATGATCAATGTAATCCAAAGTGGCATTTTTAGTTATAAGGTTGCATTGTCAGTGTAAAACCCTTTTGAACCAGCTCTGTTATTGTATAACAAGATGAGTTTACTTTTCGTGATGCATTGTTTGGGCCAGGTTTCCTTGGTCCTGGAAACACTTACATGCATGTTTAACTTTAATTACTGCTGTGAATAATTCCATTTCAATGGGACAACTCTGAGGTCGGGTTTACGCTACGGCCGTATATCGGTGTAACAATGTCTTTTCTTTCTTTTATATGTAAAAGTTCTTGAGAGGTTAAAGCAGGTAAAATACATGAACAGGTTCGGACAGTCCGAGTTTGTCCGTGCAAAGTGACAGCAGAGATGTGGGATCTGCTAGTTTTCCATAAGTCTCTCAGGGTTACCCAGGATAACTTTGGGGATCTCTGTCTCGCATCGGGAATGTTCCCTGAAAGTGTCCAAACAGCTCAGAGATACAGAACCATTCCCTGGATCCATTCTTATAGCTGTCTTCCCCGGAAAGCAGTCTGGCAAGTGTTCCTGTCAGCTCATTGCTAAGTTATCTGTCAAAACACTAGAGTTTTCAGGTGCCTAAGTAGCCCCTGGAATCAGGGTGAAATTATCCTCCCCACCACTATCAAAATTGGAAATGGTGCCCCGGAGTGCACGGTACCCTACCGTAGTTCCCCCGTAGGAACTGCATGAACAGGCAACTCTGCAAGTTATCTGCATGCCTCTGCATGTGACCCCCATGCCTCTCCATTTCCTTGGCCACATGTATCCTGTCCCCATGCTGGCGGCGAATCCAGAAAAAGAGGGAAAGAGCTCACCACTGCGACCACCTGAGGGAGGTGTTGGGTTGAGATCAGCTGGTCAAAGCAGGCAATAGGGACAGAATCTGAGACTTGAAGCTCCTCGAATGACCTCTGACCTTTCTAGACCTGCCCTTCAATGAGACACAGCGATTGTAAAGTTGAATGTGATCGTAACTAGACCCATTTGAAACCCTTCACCACACAAGACAAAGCCCGTAGGATTCATTATGAATTATTTATTTCTCCTCCCCTGGATTCCTGCAGCCACCAGCCACCTTGGAGCTTTCCCTCCTCTCTCCCAGGCTGGGCTCACTTGATGGCAGGAGCTCAGCGCAGGGTCCAGCTTTGCTCTTTCGCTTCCATTCTTCACGTCTTTGGGTGGCTGCATTGGCACCTGAGCAGTCGGATGGAAACACTGAGTCCTCTGTCTCGGCAGGCAGGCCCAGCCGCCAAAGCCAAAGACTCCCTGAGAACAGGGGGAGGTTCGCCTGAACTCTCAGGAGTGGCGGCTGGGCCCATAGGGTAGGGTTACCATATTTGAACTTTCAAAAAAGAGGACACTCCGAGGGTGGGGGGGGAGTTGTAGCCCTGCCCCCTATCTACTCCCTCCCACTTCCTGCCCCCTGACTGCCCCCCACAGAACCGCCAACCCATCCAACACCCTCTGCTCCTTGTCCCCTGATCGCCCCCTCCCAGGACCCTGCCCTCTATCTAAGCCTTCCGTCTCCCTGTCTCCAGCTGCCCCCTCCTTAGACCCCTCCACCCTAACTGCCCCCCTAGAACTCCACCCCCTACCTGTCCCCTGACTGCCCTGCCCCCTATCCGCACCCCCGCCCCCTGACAGACCTCCGGCTCTCCCACACCCAACCAACCACTCCCTGTCCCCTGACTGCCCCCACAGAACCCCCAACCCATCTATTCCCCCCTGCTCCCTGCCCCTGACTGCCCCCCCGAACCTCTGCACTGTCCACCCCGCCCCCGCTCCCTGTCCCTTGACTCCCCCGACCCCTCTTCATATGCTCACCCTCTGACAGGCTCCCCCCAGAACCCCTCACCCATCCAACCCCTCCTGCTCCCTGTCCCCTGACTGTCCCTTGGGACCCCATGCCCCTTCTCCAGCCCCCCCAGCCCCCGTACCCTGCTGCTCAGAGCAGTGTGTCTGGGGTGCGGAGCCAGACACAGTGCCGTGCTCCCCCGCAGAGCGTGCAGCTCCCCCTCCGCCCCCAGAGTGCTGCATTGGGAGGGAAATCCTGGACCTTTTCAGAATTTTACAAATTCCTCCCGGAGGGCAATTTAGAACCCCAAAAGCCGGACATGTCCGGGAAACTCCGGACGCATGGTAACCCGACCACAGGGACTCCAGGATCTGCAGCTGCTGCCACCTGTATGGTGAATCCTCCGACTCATCACCAACCAGCTCTTCCCCATTCTCCAACCTGGCCCCACGGTCTGACCGTGCAGGAGAACAGAAACCCTTTGGGACAGCAGGAGAGTCTCCTCAATGCCGCCCTCTTCGCATGGCATCCCGCGGTCACCGTGAAACACGACTACCCTGCCCCCAGGAGTCTCTCAAGGAGCTGCCGGCGCAGTCACTGGGCACCCACTCGTAATGGTCTCGGGCAGTGGCATTGCAGAGGGAGCTGAGCAGACCGTCCCTTCTGTGACTTCCTGAATTGCTGCCAGGACGGATTCTCCTCTGCGCTAGGGAGAGTCCCCGAGGACAAGCAGCTGTGATGCGGGAGGGGGCAAGACAAGCACTCCCCCTGAGCCCTTGACTAGCAGGCAAGCAGGACTCTGGGAGCCAAGGGATCGATGTGTCTTGCTGGGAGAGCAGAGCTGGAGAGCAGAAAAGGGCATTGGAGGAATTGAAGAAAAATCAGTGTCATGGCCGGGTCATGGGCAGCCAGACCTCGTGGTCAGAGGCAGAGTCCACACTCACAAGACAGGAGTCGAGAGTCAGCTGGGTCAGGACACTGGAAGAGCAGAAGCAAAAGACCAAATTGTGTTCAGAACCTCAAGTCAGGTGAGTCACCCTGAGTCCGGATGCCAGGAAATCAAGCCTGGGGAGTGGGAGCAGGAACAGCCAACACACGGTCCAGAGCCGGGGAGGAGCTCGGCTGTTCAGACAGCTTCTTCTTCCTGCTGCTGGTTTAAGGAGGTCCTGGGGGCCGATTAGCTGCTCTGGGACTCTGCCAATAGGAGCCTCAAACTGGGTCTGGACTTCGTCAGTCCTAGGTAAGCAGTTTTTCGTAGGCTTGCAGGTGGCGTGCTGGAGGGTGGCTGCTCCCAGGAACCCTGCAGACCGGGGTTAATGACCCATGGGTCAGGACAGTGAGTGATCTCTCCCCGCTCAAACCTCCTGCACGAAACAGTCTCCAGGGTCCCGGATGCATCCTCTGAGAAGAAAAAAACACAGTCATGAGGACAAATAGGCTATGGAACAGGAGCCCCCTCTTTGTTGCAACAGCCCCAAGTGTCCAGAAGAGTGGACGGTTCTTACCTCCAGGAGATGCCTGGGATCTTCCATCTAAGCCTCAAGGGGACCCCTGTTGCTTGGTCTGACAGGAGGAGATCATCTGTCCCCACTGCTCCCTGCGCTGGGCTGGCTGCAGCACACATCTGTGTAAGAGGCTGGGCCAGAGAGATGTTACAATCAGGGTCCAGGCACCCCAGAAGGAGAACAGAGGCTCTGAAACCAGAAGACGAAGCAATCAAATCAGCGGATTCGACAGAGAAGTTTTCTACCCTACAGGGACATCAAAGAAGGTCTGTTAGGAAAGCTGAGATGTTAGTCTGGAAACTGCTAAGATAAACATTGTGACTTATTAAGATTCAATTTTAGTCACTACAAAGTGTGTTGTGTTTTGTGTGTCTCTTTGAAATGTGTCTCTTTCTCTTGCTTAGTATCACTTAAATCTCTTCTTTGTTACTATGCTTCCCAAACCACCTCAGTGTTGTGTGTTCCAGTGAAGTGTGAGTCTCCAGCCTACCCAACAGGCTGAGCTGTGCCCTGTCTCTCTGAAGGTAATGAATAATTTCTGAGCGGTGCTGGGCCCAGAGTCCAAGGGCAGTTCACCAGACATCTCGTGGGAAGCCCAAAGAGACCAAAGGAGCAGGAGAGATTCCGGCCCCACTGACCCATGGGAACTTGCCACAGAAGAGCCTACACAGGGCTCCAGACACAGCCACTTTGGGTGTGTACCAGAGTTCACTCACCGCTAGATGCTGGCCAGGCCTCGTGTCATTGCTTTCTCGCTGGGCTAGCAACCCCGCTGATACTCACTCTTGCAGTTTGTCGGCTGGGAACTCAGCCGACCAACCAGGTGACTGTTCTTTACTCCACTCCTTCCTGGGTCGTGCTCCTTGCAAACAAAGTCCCAAAATGTCTTGAACAGAAACAAGGCCTTCCACCCTCGTGGGGAGTTCTTCCTCAGCCTGATTTCGATTCGGCCTGCCCTTCTTGGGTTTCTATGGTCTTCTATGTCCCCTTCCTTAGGGATGGTGAGAGAAGCCAGTCCTACCCTGGACTCCAGGGTTTGGCCCAAAGCCGTCTACTGAACAGCTCGCTCTGCTTCTGGACTTTTGCTGCTGTTTTCCCTTCTTTCCTCTCCGTTGGGGCTCACTTGGTCATCATTTGGCTTAGCCCCAGGCTAGGCAGCCATAGGCCAAGCCACCCTGTTAGATACCCTCCTCCTTCCAATCCGCTCCAGCCCGGCTGACAGGTTTGCTGAGGGGATGGTGAAACCCCATTGCTGATCAGAAGGAGGTCAGAGTCTGTTCTCTAGGAGCTGAAGGTCCATTTGTCCTGCTGCGGGAAGTGGAGCTGGAGAGCGGAGATGTTAGGTGAAAGAGACTGCATGATGGAGTTGGAGACTGAGGGACGGGAGCCTCCTCCCAGAAACGCTCCCAGGAGAACAGGTTTGAGGAGGAGTTCTCTAGGGAGCCTCTTGCTTGGAAAAAAACAAGGGTGGCACATTGATGAAGATGTCTCTGTCCCAGGGATGGGGGAAGCTCCCAGCCAGGCTATGCAGCAGGGATCCCATTTCTCCCCCAAGAAACCCATTTTGCCCAAAGAAGTCAATGGCTCTTACCTCCAAGAGGGAGCGGGCTCTTCCCTCTCAGCCTCTTTGAGAACTACCACTGCTTGGCTTTTTTAGGATAAGGGACCTGTCCCCACTGCTCCCTGAGGTGCTTCAGCTTCTGACTGCACCCATCTGGGAGGCTGTCACATATGCCAGGGCCTAGAAGACATGCAGGGAGGAGGCTCCTCTTCATGTCAGACTCTGAGAGCCCAGAGAAGGGCCAAAGGAAGAAAAAAGGGCAGGAGATGAAGCTTGCCCGGAGCCTCTGTCCCATCCTCACCTCCTCAAATGTGGAGCTTCCTGAGCTTCAGTTGGGCAGACAGTCTGTAGCCCTGACACAAAGGTCCTTCTGCGCCATATGGGGCAGGAAGATCTCTGCCTGGGAGCACCGGAAATGGGATGGGGGTGAGATCAAGGAAAGAGGGGAGGGATATGGGTGTGAGGGAAAGAGCTCCTGCCCCAGATGAAGGAATTTGGGGGGCCGAGGGAAGGACACAGCTCCACAGAGAGGAGAGAGAGTTCCTGTGAGTGCCAGGGGCCTCCATTTGTGCTTCCACTAGCCCCCCATTTACAGTGAGACAGAGCAGTACCTGCAGCAGGGAGCGGGACTTGCTGAACAGGGAGGGGAACCTTGAAGAGCATCAGATGAACCACAGCCCTTGCAGCGCCTCGGGCATCTGGTGCAAGTGCCGGATGATGTGAAGCTGGCCCATGACCTTGGCTGTGACATCCTCATGCTGCAGGGGAACGAGAACATGTCAGAGACTGAGACACTCCCCAGGAATCAGGGAGGATGAAGGGCACCTGGAACCAGTGCCATCATTTCCACCCAGCAGCTGCTCATGTCTGAGTGGTGGATTCACCCTCCTGACCCCCAGGATGGAGGCTTGCTGTCCTCTCTAGTGACCTCCAGTGCCAACCCCCCTCCTTGTCGGGTGAGCTCCTGCCACTTCCCCATCAGTGCCCCGACAGCTGTTCCACCTCCAACCCACCTGGGGACACCGCTCAAGTTCGGAGAACCCTCTCCTCCACCCCCACCTCCATCCCCACCCAGGTAGGGCAGGGAGGGGGCTCTAGAAGGGTGGCGGGGGGAGGGAGGGATTCTGGCAGCAGTGAAGTGGGATGGGGAGAGCTTGAGACCTTTCCCCAAGACACCCCAGTGCCAAAACCTGAAACCACAGGATGGCAGCCCTGGGGAACGGGACAGGTCAGGAGCCCCTGACGACTGAATCCTCCCAATCTCTCAAGAGTGGGTCCAGCCCTACCAGCAGCAAGACCCGCTTCCCACGCCCATGTGCCTCAGTCAGTCACCATCACCAGTCAGTCCTTGGCCTCCCAGGATGCCAGGGATGGGAGCAACTCTCGATGGTGGCTCGGGTGACATGGACACTAGGCCGTGGGGAAATGGGTGCAGCTCTGTGGGGCAGGAAAGGTTCCCAGAGGGCACTTAGGGGACTCAACTGTCCTTCCCAGGAGTGATAGCAGAGCACCACATCCGAAGAACAGAAGTCCATGAAGGCCAGAAGTCCCCACTAGGCTCCTTGCTACCAGGCCAGCGAATGGCGAGAGGATGGGAAGGAGGCCCTGGGCCCCACCCCAAGCTTCTGAGTCGAATGCAGCTGCTTACCGTGACCCCCATCAGTTGCTGGGCTTCCCCCAGGAGGGAGTAGACCAGCACCAGCCCAGCCTGGCTGACACGCAGCAGGGGGTCGTGGATGGCCAGCAATGCTGTCTGTACGAAGGATCTTCTCTGCCCGACGGAGAAGAATTTTCCAAAGACCTAAAACCAAGAGGACATGAGGCTCGAGCAGATTGCCCAGAGCCAGCCTCCAAGTCCTGGCGGTACAATGGCATCTCGTGCCCCAAAGGGTGGGGAAGAGAGCTGCTGTGGCCAAGGCACTTCATTCCCTAGGAGGCTTTCAGGGTCCCAGGGCTCAGGGAAGCCCCTTTATTAAAAGGTGGCAGATGCTGAGGGACCAAAGCCTCCAGTGGCTCTTTCGGGAAGGCAATTTATGGCAGGGGCCAGGATGGGCTGGAAATGGATCTCTAATGTGTGTGAGCAGGCCCACTCTGCTGTGCAGGGCACAGAGACGACAGGGGACCCTGTCTTGCTTCCAGCAGAGAGATCTCCTGCACCTCAGCGGCTAGAGGAGTGTGCGTGTGTTGTTACGGGGGGAGGGGGTTGGAGCTGACAGACCAAAGGTCTCTTCCCCCAGCTAAGTGATTTCTCTAGTTGCTGGCTATGGCCTCTGCAGCTCCTTGGTTTCTTCAAGGGGAATCCAACCTGCAGCCTGACAAGAACACGGAGACTCCTGGCCCAGTCCCAGTGTGGGACCTTTAGCACCAGCGTGTCCCACTGGTTGCTGGATGAGGAACTCTGAGCTGGAAATAAGGAGCGGGCTCTTTTCCTGTCTCCAGGAGGCATCCACTGCAGGGAACCCAGCCAGCCCCACTCCCTGAGCTGTGTCATGCCCTGGCACAGTGCCCTTACCTCCCCCACTCTGGCTGTGTTCTTGTAGCCCAAGAGCCGGCTGTCCTGGTGCCAGTCATAGCACCAGAGATCTTCCGCCTCATGTATGGTCAGGCCTGGAAGAGAGAGAGAGAGAGACTTTTCTCCTCATTCTGGTTGCAGTTTCTGTGTCCTTCCAAGCCCATTGGTGGCTGCACAGTGGAGTGGAGAAGAACAGAGGCAGAGAGAGATTTGTCCTCCGGCTGGGGTCAGTCTGAGAGAAATGGTCTGAGGTCCCATTATCAACCTGTGGTCACTCTCAGTCCCGTATTGGGTTCCGTGTCCCAGCTGGGTTCCTTACCCCTCTGTTGGAGCAGCAGTTGGTAGAGCCGGTAAGTCCCCTCCCTGGCCTGCCGGCTGATGTCCTTGTCTGGCTCACTGACAAACAGAGCCAGCTGGGCCACATGGTGACCCATCCGAGGGAACTCGGCTGAGATCTAATGGAAGGGAGAGCAGAGGGGACTCCATCAGCATTTTCCTCTCAGCTCCCTGTCCTCCCTGGGCCAGAGGGCTCCTTTCTCTTAGCCCCTCTGCAGGAGATGCTGGGGGAGAGGAGCTTGAGATCGACCCTTCATTTGCTCTGCTGCCAAGGGAGCCCGCAGCTGCTTTGGGATGCCAAGCAGGGGCTGGAGCATGGGCCCCTTAAAGGCCCAGGGACAACACTGAACCAGGACAAGAAGAACTTGACTCAAGCCTAGCTCAGTCCTGCTCTGACCCTGCCTCCCTATGAAGAACCCTCCTAAGCCACAGCCCCGGCAGCAGCAGCAGATCCTGCAGCCCACTGGAGCCAGCCCGCCTCCGCCTGGAGCCAGCAAGCTGGGCTCGGAGCCCACTTACATCAAACTCAGGGAGGGTGACTGTGTATCTCAGCAGGGCTGTGCTGCTCCTGATAGCCCTGGCTCGCTCCTGCGACACCCTGGACACGACCCAGAGGTTGACATGCTGTGGGGAAAGGAGGCAGGTCAGACTCAGTGGCCAGCTGCTCCTGCTTTGCAAATGAGCCCCATGCCCCCAGCCCCAGGGGCCTGAGACATTCTGCGCAGGGGGCAATAGCTGAGTCCTTGATGGCAGAGCTTTAGAAGGGGATTCTTTCCCCCAGGACGCAGCTTGTACCCTTCAGGTCACAACTTCTCAGAGTCTCTCTAGACTGGGACAATGTTCGCGGTCGGGGCTGGTCCCATCCTCCCAGAACTCCTGATTCCTGAACAGTTCACCAGAAAGAAGATTGAACCCTTGGCCCTTCCTTGCTATGCAAATCCTTGGGGGGATGTAGGGAGTGACTGAGAGCACAATCCCCCCAGGAATTTCAGAGCACATCAGAGGGAAGGGCTGATTCCCTGGGCTCCTCCTCTTTCTCTAGGAAGGAGCATGTGCCTCTTCTCTGAGAACCATCTCCCCAATCTCATGGGCTCTGTGTGTTGGAGGGGTGGGGGAAGGGTGGGTTTTCAGACTCTCACTCCCCAAGACAGCCAGGAGCCCTGTGCTTAGTGCTCAGCAGAACCAGGCAGAGCTCTGGCTTGGAGTCCCAGCTCCTTCCTCTGTCCCTCAAGAAGGAAGGACCTGACACTACATTGCACTGACCTCCCCAACCAAGGACGGCCCACTGGGGACCCAGCTAGGAGGACAGAGTAGAAAATGCATCTTCCAGTCTCTCCTTACCAGTCCCCCAGAGAGTTACGGTCAAATGGGGCTCACCTCCAAGATGAAGTGGAGCCTGTCTGTGTCTGGGGACTCTGCCAGCAGGTTCCCCAGCATGGCATCCAGGACCTCTGGGATGACTTTCTGCAGAGTCTGCAAAGCATGGGTCAGAGTTAGGGAACCTGGGCCTACACGTGCCACAGGATGGGAAGAGGAGTCTCTGGGAAGCACTGGGGAGACTCCCAAACACATCTCCCGGCCTCTCTCCTTCACATCCCACTGCAGGCAATTTGCAAGAATTGATGACCCCTGGACCTTTAATCCATGAGCTTAGCAGGTCTCTGCAGAGGGCCTTGTAGGCAGAAGAGTATGAAACAGCCAAGTTGCTATGGATGGAACCTGGGCTTCTGGGCCAAACACGGCTTAAGAAAGAAAGAAAGAAAGAAAGAAAGAAAGAAAGAAAGAAAGAAAGAAAGAAAGAAAGAAAGAAATCCCCCAGGGAGGGGTAATCTCTTCCCTGCTGGAGGGAAGGATCCAACCCTGCAGCTTGTTCCATCTCTGCTACCCCACCCCGAAATCTGGAGCTCCAGCGAATCAAGGGAGCAGGGACCAAGGACTACTCTGGAAGAGGAGGAGGATGGAGGAGGAGGAGGTACCTGGATGCCGGTGGTGTCCTTCTCCGTGCCCAGGGTGAAGACGGAGTGAAGGGCAGCTCGCAAGAGGTGGGTCTCTAGGGCTGGCTCCAGGGCAGGTTTCATGGTGCTGGCAAGAGAGAGGAGCTGGTATTAGACTGTGCAGTATGGGGGTGGGACTGTCGCCAACACGGACACCAAGCCACAGGGATAGAGGCACAGGCTGGCGAGAACGGAAACTGAGGCACTTAGCTAGGGAATGACAAGGCCAAGGCGTCCCAGACAGACAGTGGCAGGACAGGAATAGCTCCTGTTCCCTGGAGCCTGCTGCCCCTCCTGTATCTGAGCCCGGGAGTGAGCCCCTCCCCAAGGCCCCTGTCATGTGATGGGAGTGAAAAGAAGAGCCCCGCCAGGAGAAAGTGAATCTTCCCACCCCACCATCTCTGCCAGAGGCGCCACTCTTGGGAGGTGACCTGGGAGGGACAGTGACGGTGACTCCCAGCCTTGGGCCTGATCAGCAGTGGGGTGAGGGGAGTCGGCGGGGTGGGGGGTGGGGCTGTCTCGGTACCAGAGGTAGCCCACTGCAGCCAGGGAGTGGGCGAGGACGGCGCTGGGTGACGAGTCATCGGGAAGCTCCTCGATGAGCTCCTGTGAGACGCGAAGGAGACAAAGGAGCATGTGAGATTCAGGCCCAACTGACACCTCCCAGTGAGGAGATGACACAGCCAGTGCCCCACATGGCCAGCAGGATCCCCCACCGCCTCCCACTCCCTTCCTGCCCATCCGACTTGTCCCCCTTCCCGGATTCCTGCCCAGCTCGCTCCCAATCCCCTTCTCTCCTCCTCCCTGTCAAAACTGCCCCCATTCAGCCCCATCCCGACGACCGAGCTGGGACCCTGAGATTCCTTGTCCCACACTCTGAGCTGCCCCCCAGCCCCACAATTCTCCCCCTCCCTCCAGCTGCCGTATGGCGTGTCTCACTCACCACGATCCTCTTCACCACAGCCGCCTTGCAGCAGCGCGGCTCCAGCGTGTCCTCCCCTCTCTCCCATGCAGCCAGACATGCGGGGTAGACGGCCTGAAGGAACAGGAGCTGCTGCCCCTCATCCTGGACCCACCAGGAGTGGGGTATAGTGAGAGAGAACCTGTTAGCTAGGGACCTTCCTGCCCCACCCACACCATCTCCAGGGCTCAGGCCTCAATGGGGGATTGTGGGGACCCGCCTATTCTCCAAATCCCCCACCACTCCTACGCAAGCAGGATCAGGAACTGGGACAGTGCCTGTGGGGGGAGAGGACCTGGGCTGTTGTGGGACAAACACCCCCATCTTGGGGGTCCCACATCATGGATGTAAAAGGGCCCCATTAGGGGTGGTGGATCAGGAGGGACAAGACCCTCGGCAGGGGGTGGGGATGCTGGGAAGGGACAGGGCAATCTTGGTTCCAGCCCAGATGGGGAGCATTTGTACCTTATCTCTGCACTGGAGCTGCTCTCGGATGACTTTGAGAGCAGCTTCATCTTTGGCCACGTCCACCCCTTCCTCCTGCTCCGAATCCAGGGGGGTCCCTGCACCAGGGAGGGAAGGACAGGGGCGTGGTGGGCAGAGCAGGATTCAAGACCCCCCTTCCCACCTCAGGCACCCAGGGCAGATCGGGCCCCAAACCTCCCTCTCAGGGATGTCTTCAGCCCCCAACAGGTGCCGTAGCCCAGAGCAGAGCCCCCCTCCCCTGCCCAGGACTCCAGGGGAGGTGCCGATTCCCCCGGCCCCGGAGCAGCAAGGACCAAAGTGGCAGCAGCTCTTCACACCCCCACCCCCAGGTCCCCGTGCGGAAGGGGCAGCTGTGTGACGGCCGCTGCTCTCAGTGGGGTTCGCGTGGCTCAGGCCAGACTCCTGGGCTGGGGACCCCCCCGCATATCACTGGGAGAGCGTCTGGGCCCAGGGTGTTCACATCCCGTCCTCACCCCTCCCGGAGCCCAGCCTGGCTCCTCACCTGGCACAAAGCAGTGGCCTCCATCGGCCTGGCTGCTGCCAGAGGCACAGGTGCTGCCGCTGTCCCAGGCTGAGCTGCCGGTGCTGGGACAGGGACCTTCCACCTCCTGGCCGGCGGGGGCTGGAAGGTCCTCAGAGACCGGGCAGGGCGATGCCTCCTGATGGGAATGAGGGCTGGGCTCCTGGGGCCGCTGCTGCCCACACAACAAGCCCCAGAGCCACCCTGCCCGGCGCCCCTCCTGGGCTGGGTCCTGTCTGCCAAACCGCAGCCTGGGCCAGCTCCACTGGGGCCTGGTCGGGGCCTCTCCCAGCTCGGCGCCTGCGCCGGGAGCCGGGGTCCTTTTCCAGAAGGCCGGGCACTTCCGCCGTCTGGCCTGGACGGGACCTGCTTCCCCGCCAGCGGGGACGCAGGGCTTGCTCTGCCCCTTGGGAAGATGGCAGCTGCTTCCCTCAGGCTCTGGGGCCACCTGCAGAGCCTTCCTCCGCAACATCCGCAGGAGCCTGGCCATCCTGGAACCGAGCGGGGAGCAGGTGTGAGTCTGGGCTCAAGGCAGCCTTTCATTCCTGGGCCTTTTCTGTCCCTCCTCCTCCCTGCTCCAACCACAGCCGCCCCCTCTGCCCCCACAGGAGTGCAGGGAGTGCCATCTACACACACGGGCAGGAGTTCATTGCATGATCTGCTCCCAACGTTCCCCCTCATAATCCCTGCTGCTGCAATATCCAGGAAGTCTCATCCTTTTCCAGCAATGAGGTCAGTCCCAAAGACCATCGGTTACTCTGGACAAGCAGCCCCCTCCTGTCGTCCCAGGCCACTCTCCCGCCCAGGCTAGAGAAGGAACAGAACTCAGGCGTCCGGACTTCTCCTGGGAAAAGACCCTCGGCACAGGAAGCACAGGGCCCTCCTCATTCCCCATTGATTTCCAGACTCAGCAGCTCACAGGGTCTGGCCCAGTTCAGAGACTCTCAGCCTGGGGAACAGTGTCCCACAAGGGAAGGGCTGGGAGCCCCACTGCTGGAACCTTTCCAAACACACTGGAGACGGCTCTGGAGAAGCCCCTGCCTGGCATAAGAAGGAGGGGCTCTTGGGGGCTGTTTGCAAAGGAAATCCCCCTTTGGAGAT
Organism: Lepidochelys kempii; assembly: GCF_965140285.1. NCBI lineage: Eukaryota > Metazoa > Chordata > Testudines > Cheloniidae > Lepidochelys > Lepidochelys kempii. The sequence continues at coordinate 42,567,935 of NC_136393.1, read as the reverse complement.
AGTCTCTCCCCGTTTCTGCCTCTCCCCAGACAGACAGGGGAAGCCACCGAGGAACCCGAATGCCACTCACTTGCTCTCAGTGATGGGATAATGGATGGCGGATGTTCAGGGTCAGCAGACGTCCCTCGCCCTCCTCCTCACTCTCCAAGCCCAAGGCAGGCTGGAGAGGGTGGTGACCTCAGGAGTTACCCTGCCCAGCCAGCAGGCAGGGTGATGACACGAGGGCGATCGACTGGCTGTGAAAACAAGAGTCTGTCTGATTGCCAAGGGACGGAGAAACTCAGCCAGCAGCAGGGGGGTGCAGAACACGGCCCTAGGGCAGAGGTGACAGCGCCTCCGGGATCCTGACATCCCAGCACTTTACACACCTTCCTGCAGCCTCCCAAACCCACTGGGCTGTAGCGATGGGACCCCAAACCTACTGACGGCAAACGGACTCAGCTACCAGCTCAGGGTCACACCGAGTGTCAGAGCCATGGATGGATCCCTTCACTAACCACGGCCGCACACTCCCTCCCACAGCTGGCAATTGCAACCAGGCCCTAATGTCTGGTCCCCCTGCCTTTGAGAGGGAGTGTCACTCCTGCTTCCATTGCTGCCTATTGATCTGTGGGACTTTGGGCAAGTTGCTCCCCCTCTCTATGGCTCTCTGGGACTCACATCCCTGAATGGACTTTAAAAAAGACAATGGTTAAAGTTTGGCCCCAACTAGTTCTTGTTTCTCAAGACTAGCCATTTTAGCAAAGTTTAGAATTCTTGACATTCAACACCTGGAAACATCCCTTTCTCCTTCGCAGATGGCCTTAACATCCCTTATCTCACCCAGGCTCCCTGCTGCCTGGAGTTAGAGAATTGACCCTGTTCCCATTGGACCTACCCAAGGTGTCACACAGCAAAGCGGTGACGGAGCCAGAAAGAGAAGACAACAGTCCTGATTCCTGTTCTGACTAACAGACAACAACCCGCCAGAGGCAGGATAAAGCCCAGGAAATCAGATGTGAACATTTTCATGGAAACCGTTTTCTGTCAGAAAATCCATTCAGACAAAACCACTTTGTTTCTTGAAATCATAAGAAGTAGGATGAAAATTCTTTGCAAAAATATTTGTTTCCAAAACAAGAGCATCTCCTGTTTGTCACAGTGCAGTCAACTGTTTCGTCGTACACAAAGGGGACACACTATGATCTAGCAAAAAGAAAAGGAGTACTTGTGGCACCTTAGAGACTAATGAATTTATTTGAGCATAAGCTTTCGTGAGCTCCAGCTCACTTCATCGGATGCATCTGTAGCTCACGACAGCTGTAGCTCACGAAAGCTTATGCTCAGGTAAATTGTCCTCCTATTCTTTTTGCAAATACAGACTAACACGGCTGCTACTCTGAAACCAACTATGATCTAGAAAATTAGATGAGATGCTTCAGTCTGAGCTAAGTAGTTGCTGCTCTTCACAATTTCAAAAGAATAAAATACAAATAAAAGAGAATATTAGGTCATAATCAGATATGGCTCAGTGTGATCGGACACCGCCTAGTCTGCACTGCTCCGAGTGACACTCTTCAGTGGATCCCCAGCATCCACCCATGGCGAGGTAGGTGGGAGAGGATTGTTATTCGTACTTGACAGAAGGAGAAACGAAGGCTGAGAAAGGAGCAGGGACTTGTCTTAGCTGATGCAGCCAGTCAGTAGCAGAATTGCTCTCAAATGAGCTACAGACCAGCAATTGTTCCTAGTAATTATGCAGCAATTATTTGAGAAGAATTGGAATGTTCAAGAGGATCATGAACTGCTCCGAGACAATGAATGGAGAGCAGCATCCACATTGGTCAGACATATAACTGGTTGTGGCTTATTTGCTTGGTCATAAAAGAGAACAACAAAGACCAGATTTTCCTCCCTGTCAATAGCCCCCTCCTCAGCTGATCAAGGTTGAGACTTTGAAGGGTGGGAGGCTAAGGGTTCTCATCAAATAGCCCAAAGAATGGCCCTGATCACCACCGAGGCAATCACTCTCGGAGCCCTATTCCAGTCTCCTCTCTGTGAGGGCCTCCCAGAACCCACCCGGCCCCCGCTCCACACACAGAACACCTGGTGGTGGGAGGAGAGCAGAGGAAAAGGACAACGAAAGCAAGAAGAGAAAGGTAGGAGGGACAGAGGAAAGGGAAAACAAAAAGGAGAAACCCCAATGTCCCCAGTGATTCTAAGGGACAAAGTCCTAGGTCGGAAATAAAATACTGCCCCCACAATCTAATGTTTTCCTTTCCTAAAAATCAGCCGGCACCTGATGGATCAGACTGAACAGGTTCCAAACCTCTCCGAGGCTCTTACCTTCTATACAGGGACGTCTGTTTTTGAGCAAAACCACTACAAGAAAAGGAGAAAACTCCAAAGAGGGTCCTCCTTGCGCTCACGAACGTGAAAGTGAATGCTCTCTCAGTCCTCCAGGAGAGACCTCAAGAAGGAGACGTGCTGAAGCAAAGCCACAGGGATCTCCGAGGTTGCCCCTGTCCTGCACCCCTGTCCTGCCTGGCTGATGTCAAGATCTCTCTGTGAGATCATCGCCTCCCCGCCACCTTTGTCCAATAGGCTGAGGTCCTGCCAAAGGCCCTTGTGATGTCACTGCCACACCCACCCCTCCCCTGCAGTGCTGATGTCCTGCCCCTGTCCAGCCACACTGGATGTTTCAGCCGCTTCCCCGGGATCACCCCACGCAATGTCACTTCCTTGTGGGGTGACACTGACTACACAGTAGAACACAGAGGTTCTTCCCCAGGCCGCAATTAGGTTTTCACAAGTTAGTTGACTTTATGGCCAGAAGCAACCGTTAGAGCATTTAATCTGATCCCCTGCGTATCCTAAGGCCTCCTGTATATCAGAAGAGCTGGGCTTTTCTTTTACTCAAATGTTTTCCAGAAAGGCATCTAGTCTTTATTCGAAGAGATCAAGAGATGGAGAATCCATCATTTCTCTTGATAGTTTGTGCCAATGACAAATCACCCTCTTACAAATCCGGGTCTTATTGTCATTATACTTTTTCTGATTTCTGCTTCCATCCATGGGGTCTTGTCATGCCTTTCTCTGCTACATAAAAGAGCCCTTTTATACTCAACATTTTCTCTCCATGAAGTCAAGCAACTCACCTCTCATTTGTCTTTTGTGTATACTAAACAGATTGAGCTTTTTCAATGTCTCATTAGAAGGCATCATCCCCATCACTCAATTACGAATCTTTTCTGTACCCTCTCCAATTGTTTTAACATAATATTCAAAATGTGGACACAAGAACTGGATTCAACATTCCAGCATCAGTCTCACCAATGCTCTTTCACTTCCCTTTCCATTCTCACTACTCTATCCAGCCAAGAATGGCTTTAACCTTTTTTACCACAGTTTCATATTGACAGACCATGCTGAGCAGCTCGTCCACTATGGCCCCGAAATCCTTTTCAGGGTCAATGCTTTCCAGCGGATCGTCCCCCATTCTGTAGGGTGCCACCTGACTCCTTTGTTACTGAAGCTATGGGGTTGCATTTGGCTTTATTAAAACCTAATTATTTAGTAAGTATTTTAGAAGAACTAGCCCATTAGAGAGAGAATCGTGAATTACTCAAAGACAATGAATGGAGAACAGCGGCAAGAGCAATCAAATACATGTTTGGTTATGGCTTATTTCCTTGGTCTTAAAAGAGAGTAACGAGGACCTGAGTCTCCTCCCTCACAATAGCCCCAAACTCCCCCAATCAGCACTGAGACTCTGAGAAGCACAAAGCTGAGAGTCCTCACCAGATGTCCCAGGCCACCACCGGAGGGAGTCACTCTTAGAGCACCATTCCAGCCACATGTCTTTGGGAGGGCCTCCCGCAATGAGAGTTGGAGTGCAACCCCCCATCCCCAACTCTACAGGCACAGACAGGTCCTGGTGGTGAAAGGAAAGCAGGGGAAAAGGACAAAGATGCAAGAGAAGACAAGAAAGGAGGGAGAGGCAGGAAAAGGGAAAACAAAAAGGGGAAACCCCAATGTCCCCAGTAATTCTAAGGGACAAAGTCCTAGGTCGGAAATAAAATGCTGCCCCGACAATCTAATGTTTTCCTTTCCTAAAAATCAGCTGGCACCTGATGGATCAGACTGGTCAGGTTCCAAACCTCTCCGAGGCTCTTACCTTCTATACAGGGACGTCTGTTTTTGAGCAAAACCACTACAAGAAAAGGAGAAAACTCCAAAGAGGGTCCTCCTTGCGCTCACGAATGTGAAAGGGAATGCTCTCTCAGTCCTCCAGGAGAGACCTCGAGAAGGAGACGTGCTGAAGCAAAGCCACAGGGATCTCCGAGGTGGCCCCTGTCCTGCACCCCTGTCCTGCCTGGCTGATGTCAAGATCTCTCTGTGAGGTCATCGCCTCCCCACCACCTTTGTCCAATAAGCTGAGGTCCTGCCAAAGGCCCTTGTGATGTCACTGCCACACCCACCCCTCCCTTGCAGTGCTGATGTCCTGCCCCTGTCCAGCCACATTGGATGTTTCAGCTGCTTCCCCTGGATCACCCCACGCAATGAGCGTTCATTGTGGGCTCAAGCCCAACACAGTAAAACGTCAGAGGCTTCTCCCCATGCTACGCTCAGTTTTTCATAAACTAGCAGACTTTATGGACAGAAGAGACAGTTAGAGCATGTCATCTCACCCCCTGCCTATCACATGCTTTCTGTAGAGCATAGTAGCTAGTTTTTGACTACACACGTTCCAGAAAGCCATCTAGTCTTCATTAGAAGACATCAAGAGGTGGGGAATTCCCACCACTTCCCTTTCTAGTTTCTTCCTTTGGTGATTCATCCTCACGGTTGAATATGTGTGCCCTCTTTCTAATATGAATTGGTCTCTTTTGAGTTTCCAGCCACTGGGTCTTGTTATTCTTTTCTCTGCTAGATTAATGAGCCCTTTCATACCCGATATTTTCTCTCCATGAAGTCACTTCAACGACGTCACCTCCTGATCTTTTTTATCATCGAAACAGGCTGAGCTCTTTCAATAGCTCACTCGCAGGCATTTTTCTCCAGCCCACAAAACGTTTCATTGCTTTTTGCTGCCCCATCTCCAATATTTCCAAATCTTTTTTCAAAGGTGGACGCCAAAACTGGATGCAGGATTCCATGATCAGTCTTCCTCATGGTGTGTCACCTCCCTATGCTCCTCACTGCTCTTTTCATACATCTAATGATGGCTTAGCCCTGTTCACCACAGCATCACCTTGGGTGCTCATGTTCAATGGCTTGCCTAGCATAGCCCTAAATCCTCTTCACACTCAGTGCTTTCCTGGATACACTTCCCCACTCTGTAGGTGTGGCCTACATGCTTTGTCGCTAGCTATAGGACCCTTCATTTGGTTCTTTTCCAACTTGTTTTCTTTGAATGGCTCCAGCTTACCAAGGGATCCGATTGCTCTGTGTCGCTGCCCTTTCCTCATCATTAATTACCACTCTGCTACTATTTTATCACCCACCAATGTTAGCAGAAGTGAAATTTTATTTGGGTTGCGGTTCATTGATATTTATTTTCAAGAAATAGTCCTTGAGAGCCTCTTCATATCCCTCGTGCCCATAACCTGCTCCACACAGCACAGTGAGAAAAGGCCGCCCAGCCCAGCTCTGCCCTAGGGGCTAAGCACAGAACAAACGTAGGAGCTTGTGTCATCCATAGCTTCAGAACAACATGTGGGGGTCATCAGCTTACAAAGACACTCTAGACCGGTAGCGTAGACAGGCCCCAAATGTATCTAAGTGTCCCGCCTTGCAAAACAGGAGAGAAAAAAACATAACCTTGAGTAGCTTTATTTTATAGTCGTGGAAACTGAGGCACACAGAAGCAAAGAGATTTGCTCATGGTCAAAAAGTCAGGAATAGAAAATGGCCCATCTGCTGATAGTCAGTCCTGGGCCCTAGCCGTGTTTGTCCTGGCTTCTCTGCTTCAGCTCCAGTAACAACCCGAGTTGAGGTTTTCTTCCTCTCTGTGTCCTTTAACTTCACGTCACTGGAGAAGAAAGATTGTTTCTGACCAGCTGGGTCTAATGCTTAAAAACCTTAATTTTTTTCTTTCGCTAGGATAACGCTGGGCATTTTCTCTCATTCACTTTCCTTTGGAATAATTTCAATCCAGTCCAAAGGATTTCCTCTTCCATTGTGTCTTCAGCACCTTTCCTAGCAAACAGTTACTGTTCAAGCCCAGGTTTCCAGTTTCAGGCTGTCCCAGGGTGAGATGGCCATGAAAGGGGTAGTAGCTCAACTGAACCTATCCCCAGGTGAAGGGAATAAGTGCAGGGGTCACATGAGAAGGAGCAGGATGTATCTAGGGTCCAGGCCTGTTGGGCGATATAAGAACAGCCTGTGCTCAGCCAGGAGAGAGACCCGCAATGGGGGCAGGCCTGGGAGGGGCTTGGATAGTCCTTTCAAGTCAGTTTCGGTACACATTAGGGGATGGAACAGCCAAGCTGCTAGGGTTGGGAGCTGGGCCTCCTGGCAGTGTCCAGGAACGAAAGCACAGCACCTGCCAGGAGGGGAGTCCCCACAGAGGGACACCGTCATCTCCCAGGAAGGGAAAAGGCTCTCACTGCCATTTCTTAACCTCATGGGGTGTTCTCCTGCTCCGCCAACCCCACCCCTATTTCAGCATCTCCAGGTGCCTGAGGGAGCAGGAACCAGAGGCCATCCTGCAGCTGGGACAGAGATGGAGGTTGATGACCTACCTGCCCGTGGTGACCATGGTGCAGGACAGCCCTCAGGACATGCAAATGCAGCTCCAGATCTACAGAATGCAGCTTCCCTTTGCTGGCACGAGACCTTGCAGGTTGCGGGGGGTGAGACAGGCACTAACTTTTGGTAACCCTCAGTGGGATCAGAGGGTAATGGTTTGTAGAAAGTGGTGTTGGAGAGCGTTACAAAAACTAGGCAAGCCATTTACAACACACACTTTGTTTCTCTACAAAAGAAAAAGGACACTAAACTCTCTAAACTACTACATGCCACAAGGGGCTACAACAGTGGTTCTCTTAACGCACCCACCAATATTGTTAATGTATCCACCCATACTTTTAGCCCAGCAGAAGAATCTGTCCTATCTCGGGTCCTCTCCTTCTGCCCCTCCACCCCCATGAATATGATACCGTTCTGTGGTGACCTAGAATCCTATTTTCGACGTCTCCGACTCAAAGAATATTTCTAACACACCTCTGAGCAACATACTAACCCACAGAGACCTTCCTACCAAGACGACAAAAAGAAGGATTCTGGGTGGACTCCTCCTGAAGGTCGAAACAACAGACTGGACTTCTACAGAGAGTGCTTCCACCGACGTGCACGGGCTGAAATTGTGGAAAAGCAGCATCACTTGGCCCATAACCTCAGCCGTGCAGAACACAACGCCATCCACAGCCTCAGAAACAGCTCAGACATGATAATCAAGAAGGCTGAAAAAGGAGGTGCTGTCGCCATCATGAATAGGTCAGAATATAAAAAAGAGGCTGCTAGGCAGGTCTCCAGCACCACTTTCTACAAGCCATTACCCTCTGATCCCACTGCGGGTTACCAAAAGAAACTACACCATCTGCTCAAGAAACTCCCTGAAAAAGCACAAGAACAAATCTGCACAGACACACCCCTAGAACCCCGACCTGGGATATTCTATCTGTGACCCAAGATCCATAAACCTGGAAATCCTGGATGCCCCATCATCTCAGGCTTTGGCACCCTGACTGCAGGATTGTCTGGCTATGTAGACTCTCTCCTCAGGCCCTACGCTACCAGCACTCCCAGCTATCTTCGAGACACCACTGACTTCCTGAGGAAACTACAATCCATCGGTGATCTTCCTGAAAACACCATCCTGGCCACTGTGGACGTAGAAGCCCTCTACACCAACATTCCACACAAAGATGGACTACAGGCCCTCAGGAACAGTATCCCCGATAATGTCACGGCAAACCTGGTGGCTGAATTTTGTGACTTTGTCCTCACCCATAACTATTTCACATTTGGGGACAATGTATATCTTCAAACCAGCGGCACTGCTTTGGGTACCTGCATGGCCCAACAGTATGCCAACATTTTTATGGCTGACTTAGAATAACGCTTCCTCAGCTCTCGTCCCCTAATGCCCCTACTCTACTTGTGCTACATTGATGACACCTTCATCATCTGGACCCATGGAAAAGAAGCCCTTGAGGAATTCCACCATGATTTCAACAATTTCTATCCCACCATCAACCTCAGCCTGGACCAGTCCACACAAGAGATCCACTTCCTGGACACTATGGTGCTCATAAGCGATGGTCACATAAACACCACCCTATACTGGAAACCTATTGACCACTCTACTTACCTACATGCCTCCAGCTTCCATCCAGGACACACCACACGATCCATTGTCTACAGCCAAACTCTACGATACAACCGCATTTGCTTCAACCCCTCAGGCAGAGACAAACACCTACAAGATCTCTATCAAGCATTCTTACAACTACAATACACACCTGCTGAAGTGAAGAAACAGATTGACAGAGCCAGAAGAGTACCCAGAAGTTACCTACTACAGGACAGGCCCAACAAAGAAAAAACAGAATGCCACTAGACATCACCTTCAGCCCCCAACTAAAACCTCTCCAACGCATCATCAAGGATCTACAACCTATCCTGAAGGACACCCAATCACTCTCACAGATCTTGGGAGACAGGCCAGTCCTTGCGTACAGACAGCCCCGCAACCTGAAGCAAATACTCACCAGCAACCACACACCACACAACAGAACCACTAACCCAGGATCCTATCCTTGCAACAAAGCCCGTTGCCAACTGTGTCCACATATCTATTCAGGGGACACCATCATAGGGCCTAATCACATCAGCCACACTATCAGAGGCTCGTTCACCTGCACATCTACCAATGTGATATATGCCATCATGTGCCAGCAATGCCCCTCTGCCATGTACATTGGTCAAACTGGACAGTCTCTACGTAAAAGAATAAATGGACAAAATCAGACGTCAAGTATTATAACATTCAAAAACCAGTCGGAGAACACTTCAATCTCTCTGGTCACGCAATTACAGACATGAAGGTCGCTATCTTACAACAAAAAAACTTCAAATCCAGACTCCAGCGAGAAACTGCTGAATTGGAATTCATTTGCAAATTGGATACTATTAATTTAGGCTTAAATAGAGACTGGGAGTGGCTAAGTCATTATGCAAGGTAGCCTATTTCCCCTTGTTTTTTCCTACCCCGCCCCCAGACGTTCTGGTTAAACTTGGATTTATATTGGAAATGGCCCACCTTGATTTTCATACACATTGTAAGGAGAGTGGTCACTTTGGATAAACTATTACCAGCAGGAGAGTGAGTTTGTGTGTGTGGTTTTTGGAGGGGGGTGGGTGAGAAAACCTGGATTTCTGCTGGAAATGGCTCACCTTGATGATCAATCACATTGTAAAGAGAAAAGGAGTACTTGTGGCACCTTAGAGACTAACAAAATAAATTGATTAGTCTCTAAGGTGCCACAAGTCCTCCTTTTCTTTTTGCGAATACAGACTAACACGGCTGTTACTCTGAAAATTGTAAAGAGAGTGGTCACTTTGGATGGGCTATTACCAGCAGAAGAGTGAATTTGTGTGTGGGGAGTGGAGGGTAAGAAAACCTGGATTTGTGCTGGAAATGGCCCAACTTGATTATCATACACATTGTAAGGAGAGTGATCACTTTAGATAAGCTATTACCAGCAGGAGAGTGGGGTGGGAGGAGGTATTGTTTCATGGTCTCTGTGTATATAATGTCTTCTGCAGTTTCCACAGTATGCATCCGATGAAGTGAGCTGTAGCTCACGAAAGCTCATGCTCAAATAAATTGGTTAGTCTCTAAGGTGCCACAAGTCCTCCTTTTCAGTTTGAGAACTGCAAAACTAAGCATCTCTGATGGTATCTTCTAGACTGAGCACTGAATCCCATTGGGTAGATAGAAAGATTAACCTCCATAATCTATACAGAAGCCTGTGGAACCCCATAAGATTGGGTCCTTAATCCATGAAGTATTGGAACTCATTTACAGAACTTTTCTTAAACGTTACATGAATATATTGTCTCGTACTATAGAATTAGAATTTCTCATCCCTATTCCATGATGAGAGATCTTTGAGCTATAATGTATCTTAATTAAAACTATCTTTAGATAGCTTTCTGAGGGGCAAAAAACATTTTATCAAACAAATCCAATTTTTTTTTTTTAAATCATTGATTTTTATCCACCCTGGTTGCAAGTGAATAGCAAAGCTGGTCCCAGCAGGGAGCCAGAGTGTCCCAAATCCTTAGCGGGTGGGAGAGCCTCTCTGTGAGCCTCTGTAAAGCATCTCACTTCAACAGTGACTGGTTGAACGATTTATTGTAAGGGACGCCCTTTCTCAGACCCTTTCCCTTTATTGTCTCCCAACCCTCCACGTCAGTCCCTGACCCAGGATTGCCAAGCCAAACTCAAATACTACTTGTTTGAAATCTCACAGCTCGCCAAGATTACCTAATTGTCCAGGTGGCTGAGCCCGAAGGCAGCTCTGTGAACACCTCCATACCGAATGCCAGCTCCATTTCAGAGACGTCTTTCTTCGTGCAGAAATAGAACACCTCCACCTCTTCGTGGGAAGATGTCGTTTACTCCTCTGATGGGGGCTCCCAAACAGTCCTCAGTTCCGTCAAGGAGACACTCTCCTTTTCCAGTGGATACTTCAAGATGGAGAATGTGAGCAAAGGGGCTGAAGGAGTTTACAGGATTCAAGATGAAATGTACAGGAAGTGTGTGGCTGTCGTAAACTTTACCGTGGTGGGTAAGTTGTGCACTCAGTGACCCCAGAAAAAACTCTGCTCCCCTTGCACTTCTCAGGCCATGTAAAGCCTGTGGAAACATCCTATAAACTCACAGAATATGGAAGACCCCAGCAGATATTGAGCTGGGAGAGCCATCTCCTCTGCAGCCCCAGCCCAAGGGGTGTGTCACGTGGGAATGCGTGAGGAGAGGGACTAGCCAGACCACAATGCACTCTGGCTCTTCTCAGTGGAAGGACGGTCCCTGAGGGCCCCCTGCCAGCCGGCACACACTAGAGCAGCCCCCAAGCTGCTATAACCAATGACGGGACTGGCATTAGAGCTAGGGCAGAGAACCAGGAAGGTGTAAATCCTGTTGTGCCAGAGCAAGAGTCTTCTCTACACTAGGCCCACCGATGTTCCGACCACTGACTCTAGTAACAATGAACATTTTTTGCAAACATGGTCAGCTAGTGACCCAGCTGCCCCGGGGAGGCTAGTCCCTGGCCCCATCCCTCCCTTTCTGCCCCCTTGCCCCTGCAAGAGCCCAAAGCACCCCCACCGTGGCCCCCGGCCCCAGTGCCGGGCAGCTGTCAGGGAGAGGCCCCAGGCCAGCACGGTTGCTGTGTCCTCAGGCCTGGCAGGGCAGAGCGCTGGGAACAGCAAGAGGGGTCCTGGCCTGTGGCGGAGCGTGGGCAGAGCCATGGTAGGCTGTCTGGCAAGTCACAGGCTCCCCCTGCCTACGATACCTGCTGCCCATATTTGCAAAGTTTCTGCAGTGCAGGCAAGGTTTCAAGCACCCCAAGGGCTCACAGGGAAAGTGGCATGTGTTGTATAGGCCATGGGGTAACTTTTATTTTTATGGTGCCTAGCAAGCCTTTTGTTCATCAGGCTGCTCGTTAACATACCCCTGGCTCTGTCTGACTGCGGGATCAGGAGCAAACATTCATGAAGGGTCTGCGCTGAAATCCCTGGGAAATACGTAGTATGCCGTGACCTGTTTTATCTCTGGCCACTGTCACCCTAGTCTCTGAGGCCCAGATCTTCAAAGATCAATGGGAATCGGATACCTAAATACCTTGTAGGATCTGGGCCTAAGGGCCAGATTGTCAAAGGTATTTAGGCACCTAAAGCTGCAAATAGGCACGTAGGGGAATTTTCAAAAGCATGCAGCTGCCTAACTCTCACTGAAGACGGTAGTTAGTCACTTTTGAAAATCCCATTAGTGACCTACCTGCATCTTCAGGAATGCAAATACCTTTGAGTAGCTGGCCCTAGATAATCAAAGGGCTCCAGGGCAGAGGCTGGAATTGAACCAGGCACTTATGGCTCCTAGATCAGCACCTCCCCCTTAGGCCAACCTTCTGCAGTGCAGGCAAGAAGAGGAGAATCAGGCATGTGGTATACGGAGTCCTCACCAACACTTTCCTCCTTCTTTTCTCGTTCCAGAGCCCAGCTCATTCCCACCTACTGTGTCTGGGACCTCCGGTGCTGAGGAGGAAGCTCGTGATGAGACCAAAGGGGATGGGAAGTAGCTTGTGATGGGAGATTTCCTTCCCCAGTAGCCTCTCTCCTCCCAGCCTGAATTTCACACGCCCGTCCCAGGTCCCACTGACATCAGGGTGAGCTTGAGGGCAGTGTCCAGTTGTTCCAGATCTTCTCAGGTGGCCTGAGGGCTTGGGCCACAATTGGCCAAAAATGGACCACGGGGAGCTGGCACAGCAGAGTTGGCTATGGCCAAGGACAAGCCCTTGGCTGATTGAGGAGCCGTGTTTGGGGCCTCTCAACGCGAGTGCAGAGTGTCAATTAAGGGGATGAGTTCAGGGGCAGAAAACTGTGATCCCCAAAACCCAGCATGCTCTGGGGGGGAGCCACCTATGCTAGCCAATGGGAGATGTTGATGAGAGGGGTGTGTCCTAAGCCCTGCCCCTCTCTGTGTTCGATGCTTGTTGTGGCTTGTGATCCTGAGAAAACCCCTCTCTTGCAGTCAGGTGATTTAGATGCTGCTTAAGTCATATCTTGCAGGAATAAGTTAGGTACCTGCCTTGCTCCATGCAAAATGGCAGAGGGGCCATCCTAACCCAGGCCTGTTGTCAGAGCACTCAGCTGGGAGAGTCCCGTTCAATTCTCCATCATTAAAAAAAGAAGTCAGTCCATTCTTCTGAATGCTCTCAGACAGGCAACTCCTGTTTGTCTGGGTTCGGTGAGGGAGTTGCTTAGTCACAGTCAAATAATTTACTTAACAGTCCAATTCATCTAAGTATTATATTTAACGGGTTTCTGGAATTTGTAACCGCTTTAGCAAGGTCATTGCATGACAGGCTGGTGCACCGTTAAAAGAAACAGGTGCTAGGCGGAAGTAAGCAGCAGCATCTTAAAAGCATTTGTCAACCATTCAGCTTTCTTCAAGTTGCAAGGAGAGAGGCTTGTAGATGGCCTAGAGAAGAAATCGCTTTGCATGAGGATTCTGTCGGTGTTTAAACCGAAGGGGTGTTTTCTGCAAAGGGAGTAGGTGGGAAGGAACCTGCTTTATGGCTCAGGCTCTGTCTGCACTTAAAACACGATAGCTGCTGCAGCCCTTCAGTACAGACACTTCCCACAGCAACGGGACTCCGAGTCCAGCGCTCTAGGCCTCGCTGCCTCCATTCGACAGCTGCAGCGGCACAGGAGCTAGCAAACAGAACTGTAAACAGGGGAGTTTGAGTGGGAGTTCTGTTGGAGGAGAAGGTATTTGTGTGTGTTTGGTTTTGTATTGGTAATATCTGTATGTGTAGAGGCTTGTAGGGGCTTTGTGCTGGGAGAGAAGCTGAGCCCTGATTAGGGGGCGGGGCTTCACTGACTAGGGGTCCTATAAAGGTAGCAGCCAGTCAGGCAGCGGCACAGGAGCTAGCAAACAGAGCTGTAAACAGGGGAGTTTGTCTTGTGGTGCTTGTGTGGGGTTTGGTTTTGCTGTGGGTGGTGGTGTTTTGGTGTGGTTTGTGTTTCCCAGATTAACAGGATTTAGGTGGGAAGGCTATGACAGATTCAGAGGTGGCAGTGGGAGTGACCCATGTAGCAGATGACACAATGAAGATGACTGGATGTGGAAGCTGTGGTATGTACATGATCCTGGAGGGGGCACCTGGTAAGAGTTTTGTCTGCATGAAATGCCGTCTGATAGAGCTGATGGAGGAAAAGATCAGAGGTTTGGAGATGCAGGTGGAAAGTCTGGTAGAGTTTAGGAAGGGGTTTGAGCAGATTATGGAGCAAAGACATGAGGTATCTGAAGGGAAAAGCTCAGACTTGCAGATGGAAGCAGGACTAGGGAATTCTGAGGTGAGACTGGGTGAGGAAAGTGGTCAGTGGAAGCATGTGACTAAAAGAACTAGGCAGAGGAAAAGACGGGCTAGTGAAGGAGAAATAGAGCTTCAGAATAGGTTTGCAGAGTTGGAAAATGAAGAAGGGGCTCAGCAGGTAGTCACTGAAGGTGACAGGGCAAGGAAGAAGAGAAGAGCGGTTAGTCCTATAGGAAAAGGGGAAGAGTTAATGGAGATTACACCAAATATGAGCCCCAGGAGGATACAGGATGGGTTAAAAAGGATTACAAGGGAGAATGGGAATGGAAAGAACTTGCAGCCAGAGGGAACAGGGGATAGACTGGAGAATAGCACCGTCACTAGGAAAAGGCAGGTCTATGTGATTGGGGACTCTTTACTGAGAAGAATAGATAGGCCTGTAACCAGAGCTGATCCAGAAAATAGGAGGGTGTGCTGTCTTCCAGGTGCTAAGATACGGGATGTAGACCTGAGGTTGAAAAGGATTCTAAAGGGAGCGGGAAAGAATCCCCTAATTATCCTTCATGTGGGAACAAATGATACGGCTAGATTCTCGCTGGAAAGTATTAAGGGAGACTATGCTAGGCTGGGGAGGACGCTTAAGGAAATTGAGGCTCAGGTGATCTTTAGTGGGATTCTGCCTGTTCCTAGAGAAGGGCAACAAAGGTGTGACAAGATTATGACTATCAATAGATGGCTTAGGCAGTGGTGCTATAAGGAGGGCTTTGGGATGTATGGCCATTGGGAGGCATTCATGGATAGAGGACAGTTCTCTCGGGATGGACTTCATCTGAGTAGGGAAGGAAATAGACTTCTAGGATGGAGGCTGGCACAACTGATTAAGAGAGCTTTAAACTAGGAATTTGGGGGAGATGGTTGGGAGATGTCCAGGTAATCTCCACACCAGAATTTAGCATAGAGTGGAAAGAAAATGAAGTAAGAGTGGATACAGCTGTAGGTAGGAGGAAGGGCAGTGTAGATACAAGTCTAATAGGTTATACTGGTAGTAAAATAACCGTGCCTAATAGGGTACAGAATGTGAGTGAGGCCAAACAGCAAAAATTAAGATGTTTGTACACTAATGCAAGGAGCCTAGGTAACAAAATGGAGGAACTAGAGTTACTGGTGCAGGAAGTGAAACCAGATATTATAGGTATAACAGAGACCTGGTGGAATAGTCGTCATGACTGGGCTACAGGTATTGAAGGGTATGTGCTGTTTAGGAAAGACCGAAATAAAGGTAAAGGTGGTGGAGTAGCACTGTATATCAATGATGAGATAGAATGTAAAGAAATAAGAAGCGATGAAATGGATATGACTGAGTCTGTCTGGGCAACAATTAAATTGGGGAAGAAAACTATTAGAGCCTCCCCTGGGATAGTGCTTGGGGTGTGCTATAGACCGCCGGGATCTAATTTGGATATGGATAGAGCCCTTTTTAATGTTTTTAATAAAATAAATATTAATGGAAACTGTGTGATCATGGGAGACTTTAACTTCCCAGATATAGACTGGAGGACGAGTGCTAGTAATAATAATAGGGCTCAGATTTTCCTAGATGCGATAGCTGATGGATTCCTTCAGCAAGTAGTTGCTGAACCGACTAGAGGGGATGCCATTTTAGATTTGGTCTTGGTGAGTAATGAGGACCTCATAGAGGAAATGGTTGTAGGGGATAATCTTGGCTCAAGTGATCATGAGCTAATTCAGTTCAAACTGAATGGAAGGATTAACAAAAATAAATCTGCAACTAGGGTTTTTGATTTCAAAAGGGCTGACTTTCAAAAATTAAGGAAATTAATTAGGGAAGTGGATTGGACTGAAGAATTTATGGGTTTAAAGGTAGAGGAGGCCTGGGATTATTTTAAATTAAAGCTGCAGAAGCTATCGGAAGCCTGCATCCCAAGAAAGGGGAAAAAATTCATAGGCAGGAGTTGTAGACCAAGCTGGATGAGCAAGCATCTTAGAGAGGTAATTAAGAAAAAGCAGAAAGCATATAGGGAGTGGAAGAAGGGAGGGATCAGTAAGGAAAACTACCTTATTGAGGTCAGAATATGTAGGGATAAAGTGAGACAGGCTAAAAGTCAAGTAGAGTTGGACCTTGCAAAGGGAATTAAAACCAATAGTAAAAGGTTCTATAGTCATATAAATAGGAAGAAAACAAAGAAAGAAGAAGTGGGACCGCTAAAAACTGAGGATGGAGTGGAGGTCAAGGATAATCTAGGCATGGCCCAATATCTAAACAAATACTTTGCCTCAGTCTTTAATAAGACTAAAGAGGATCTTAGGGATAATGGTAGCATGATAAATGGGAATGAGGATATGGAGGTAGACATCACCATATCTGAGGTAGAAGCGAAACTCAAACAGCTTAATGGGACTAAATCGGGGGGCCCAGATAATCTTCATCCAAGAATATTAAAAGAATTGGCACAGGAAATTGCAAG
Organism: Lepidochelys kempii; assembly: GCF_965140285.1. NCBI lineage: Eukaryota > Metazoa > Chordata > Testudines > Cheloniidae > Lepidochelys > Lepidochelys kempii. Next base: position 42,551,356 of record NC_136393.1, on the reverse strand, counting down.
CCCATTAGCAAGAATTTTTAATGAATCTGTAAACTCAGGGGTTGTACCGTATGATTGGAGAATTGCTAACATGGTTCCTATTTTTAAGAAAGGGAAAAAAAGTGATCCAAGTAATTATAGGCCTGTTAGTTTGACATCTGTAGTATGCAAGGTCTTGGAAAAAATTTTGAAGGAGAAGGTAGTTAAGGACATTGAAGTCAATGGTAAATGGGACAAAATACAACATGGTTTTACAAAAGGTAGATCGTGCCAAACCAACCTGATCTCCTTCTGTGAGAGAGTAACAGATTTTTTAGATAAAGGAAACGCAGTGGATCTAATTTACTTAGATTTTAGTAAGGCGTTTGATACTGTGCCACATGGGGAATTATTAGTTAAATTGGATAAGATGGGCATCAATAGGAAAATTGAAAGGTGGATAGGGAATTGGTTAAAGGGGAGACTACAACGGGTCCTACTGAAAGGTGAACTGTCAAGTTGGAGGGAGGTTACCAGTGGAGTTCCTCAAGGATCAGTTTTGGGACCAATCTTATTTAATCTTTTTATTACTGACCTGGGCACAAAAAGTGGGAGTGTGCTAATAAAGTTTGCAGATGATACAAAGCTGGGAGGTATTGCTAATTTAGAGAAGGACAGGGATACCCTACAGGAGGATCTGGATGATCTTGTAAACTGGAGTAATAGGAATAGGATGAAATTTAATAGTGAGAAGTGTAAGGTCATGCATTTAGGGATTAATAACAAGAATTTTAGTTATAAGCTAGGGATGCATCAACTAGAAGTAACGGAGGAGGAAAAGGACCTTGGAGTATTGGTTGATCATAGGATGACTATGAGCTGCCAATGTGATATGGCTGTGAAAAAAGCTAATGTCGTCTTGGGATGCATCAGGAGAGGTATTTCCAGTAGGGATAAGGAGGTTTTAGTACCGTTATATAAGGCACTGGTGAGACCTCACCTGGAATACTGTGTGCAGTTCTGGTCTCCCATGTTTAAGAAGGATGAATTTAAACTGGAACAGGTACAGAGAAGGGCTACTAGGATGATCCGAGGAATGGAAAACTTGTCTTATGAAAGGAGACTCAGGGAGCTTGGCTTGTTTAGCCTAACTAAAAGAAGGTTGAGGGGAGATATGATTGCTCTCTATAAATATATCAGAGGGATAAATACCAGAGAGGGAGAGGAATTATTTAAACTCAGTACCAATGTGGACACAAGAACAAATGGATATAAACTGGCCACTAGGAAATTTAGATTAGAAATTAGACGAAGGTTTCTAACCATCAGAGGAGTGAAGTTTTGGAATAGCCTTCCGAGGGAAGTAGTGGGGGCAAAAGATCTATCTTGCTTTAAGATTAAACTCGATAAGTTTATGGAGGAGATGGTATGATGGGATAACATGGTTTTGGTAATTAAATATTCATGGTAAATAGGCCCAATGGCCTGTGATGGGTTTTTAGATGGGGTAAGATCCAAGTTACCCGGGAAAGAATTTTCTGTAGTATCTGGCTGATGAATCTTGCCCATATGCTCAGGGTTTAGCTGATCGCCATATTTGGGGTCGGGAAGGAATTTTCCTCCAGGGCAGATTGGAAGGCCCTGGAGGTTTTTCGCCTTCCTCTGTAGCATGGGGCACGGGTCACTTGCTGGAGGATTCTCTGCTCCTTGAGGTCTTCAAACTACAATTTGAGGACTTCAATAGCACAGATATAGGTGTGAGGTCTTTTTTAGGAGTGGTGGGTGAAATTCTGTGGCCTGCATTGTGCAGGAGGTCAGACTAGATGATCATAATGGTCCCTTCTGGCCTAAATATCTATGAATCTATGAATCTATAAGTACAGAAAAGGATGAGAAAAATGATGAGGGACGTGGAGCAGCTTCTGTATGAGGAGAGATTAATAAGACTGGGACTTTTCACCTTGGAAAAGAGATGACTAATGGGGGATACGATAGAGGTGTATAAAATCATGACTGATGTGGAGAAAGTAAATCAGGAAGTGTTGTTTACTCTTTCTCATAAGACAAGAACCAGGGGTCACCCAATGAAATTAATAGGCAGCAGGTTTAAAAGAAACAAAAGGAAGTATTTCTACACACAATGGAGAGTCAACCTGTGGAACTCCTTGCCAGAGGATGTTGTGAAGGCCAAGACTATAACAGGGTTCAAAAAAGAACTAGATAAGTTCATGGAGGACAGGTCCCCCAACTGCTATTGGCTAGCATGGGCAGGGATGGTTTCCCTAGTCTATATTTTCAAGAAGCTGGGAATGGGTGACAGGGGATGGATCACTTGATTACCAGAGCTCCTCTGATTCTGGGTTTTGTTTTTTTTTAAATCTCTCCACAATTTTGGTTGCAACTGAAACTTCTAGTTAAAGCGATCAGTGGAGGGGGAGGGGCGGGGTCTGGACGCTCTGTCGCCTTGCGCTTTGTTTGTGTCACCTTTACACTGATGCAAAGTGAGCAAGAAATACCAAAAGAACTGCAGGCACTAGTGTAAATGACACACACCAGGATCAGGGTAAGGCTGGATTGGGGCCCAGAACTCTTCCCTCACCCACCCATCACGGCACAAGGAGTTTGATCCTGGGCCTCATGCCAACTGCCCATAAGGGGCAGCTTAGAAATTCTTCGGTTGTACAAAGCTGGTGTGTCTCCCTATGTCACCTGCCTCCTTCCAATCTTTAGTCTGGGGACGTGGTGTGGTAGCAAAGAGAGTGTGGTGCAAAATGCTGGCTCAGAACTGCTGCCACGACAGCCAGTGTAACTTAGAGCAGCCTCAACAGTGCTCTAAGTTTTATGTCAGGTGCTATTTCAGGCACCAGCCAGCCGAATCTTGGGGGAACAAAAGGGTGACTTCAAGCCCCCTTTTCCCATCCCTCTCTGCTGAGCCAAGTGAAAACTTGGCACTGCTGAGAATTCAGACCCAGGCATAAGGCAATGGAGAACCCCAATCTTTCTTCTGCTGTGGAGAGTTGGTAAAACTCAAAGCCCAGATGGCACCGTTATTAAGCCCATTATTTTTTTCTCTTTGCTATTTAAAAATAATGAGATGCAAAACCAATATGAGTGCAGCAGTAATGTTGTATGGTTCGGACACACAAGTTAAATTTCCTGTGACAACACGAACTTGATCAACTTGCATGTGTAGAGCATATTTCTCCTCTTCCTGTTTTTCTTGATGTATTTCAAAATTTACCACCCAGGGTTCTTTGTGGCATGTAATGCGGCTTGTATTAAACACGCCACAAACCCAAACTTACAGGAATGGGCCAGAACTTGACAGCTTACAGGAGTGGCCGCTAGAGGGATCGGGGCTGAATTTAGAGGGCACAATTTTCAAAAGCATCAAAGTGACTTAAGTGCACTGGGAAATTTTACCTCTAGTCTTCCTTATGAATTAATTTTTTATTTTATTTTTTTTTAAAGGGAGCTGTAGCCTGTTTTCCACAGAGTCAGTCTGAGTTCAAGCCAATGCCGTAGGGCATTTCAGGCTGCTGTCCTGTCTGATCCAGCCCAGGGGACAATATCTGATGCTTCCAGGAAAAGCAAGAACCCGCTGTAACATACATGGCTAGTTTTAACATGCTGTAAATGCAGGTGGGGAATTAATTACTGACCTCGGTGGCATTCAGACTATGTCCTGAAGCATGGGATTGGGCCAGAGGGACAGCTAGCGCTGGCCACAGTGTCTAGGGTCTCGGAGTGGGAAGTTCCATGGAGAATTCCACTGGGTGGGAGACTCAGCTGTGAAGGGAGGGGGCGGGCAGGAGCATCTCATCAACCCAAGATTGGAATAACTGAAGTAATGTTCCTTTTACACAGAGCCTCAGCTCCCTGGAACCTCTGCAAATGCTTTAGCCACGTGTTTAACTCCATCCGTAGGAGTAGCCTTGGATCGCAGTGGGAGGGCTCAGGTGCGTAAGTGTTTGCAGGATGGGCGCTCAGGGCAGTCCCTGAGGCCAGGGCAAAGTGGATGTGACGTGCCACTGTCTGGATTTGGGAGCCTGCCTGCACACCAAACTCACTAGGCACTGGGTGCATGACTTCAAGGTGCTGGGCCGGGGAAAATCAGCCCCGGGTGGTTATTTCGAGTAGAAAACCAGAGCCACTTCTGGGGTCTTTCAGCTTCTAATGCCCTTTCCCTTCTGCAGCTGGATTTCATCCTATGATAAAATCCCTCTCAATGCCAAGTCAGTGCCATAAATCACTGGCCTGGGTGCAGGAATCAGTAGGCGACGTTCTCTGGCCTGGGTTATGCCAGGGCTCAGACTAAATTATTCTTCCCAAAACTTTTAAAAGCTGAGCCCCCTCCTCAAGGTAAAGAAACCAATCGTGCCCCTCACCCGTCAGCAATGTGTTAGCGACCCCACCCCCCATTTTCATGGATACGTCTTCAAACCCCACCCTTCCCACCATGGCTAGCCCTTCCCCACGCTTCAGGAGATGCTGAAGGAGATGATCCTAACCATCCCCTCTAACCTTAAGACTTGAGGGATCCCATCATGGAGCATCTTAAAAATCACAGTTTCCAGACTCTGGAACAGGGGCTGCTTTGCCGGGCTCACCTTTCTCCCTGCGTCAGGTTGGCCGATGGGGATAATGAGCCTGGAGATCTCATTCCCGCTGCTCTGAGTGGTGCCCATGTGCACATGACTCAGCTCAGCTCATCCTGTATCCCAGGAACGTCTTCATCTTCTGGGATCCTCATGGCAGCAGTGGGATGATTTAACGGACTCCCTTAGCCATGGGGCCTTTCTCTCGCTTTTGTTTCAGAGCCAGCGTCCTGGAATCGTCTCATGGTGCGTGGAGTGGTGGCAGTGGTGGGGGTGATAGTCTTACTATACCTATGTGGGTTTTGGAAAGGTAGAGGGAAAGTGTTTGCCTACTCGCAACTCGTCTTCAGGAAGCTGCTGACTCATCCCTCCCCGCAGCCTGGAAGTCGGCAGGATTCCCAGGAATCTGAGCTCCCCGCAGTGTGTGACAGGGACGGGGACCAGGCCCAGGGAACCAGAAACAGGAATCGAGACCCAGCCCTGGAGAATGGGGAAGGAGACCTGATTGCGAATTCGTATCCGGTCTGCTGAATTGCTCACGTCCAGACCCTCCCCACAGTTCTTAAAAAGTCAAAGCATTTCGTTTAGACGCTTTCCAAACAAACCATTTTGATTTTTCAGTTTGAAACAATTTTTTGTTTAAAAATGTCCTTCAATTTTATTTTAAAAATTCAAAAAGTTACAACCCTTGAAATGTTCCTGGGTCTTTTTTTTAAAAAAAAGCTTTTTGGTTCATCAAAAATTTGGAATAATGTTAATTTTGTTCAACCTGAAACTGGTTTTTTTCCATCTCTTTTTTGGAATTGCCAGGGACCAAAAAATTCTGTTTGCCCAGCTCGAGGGGCAGGTGAGGATTTTGGCAGTTATATTGTGGGTCTCTAAGTCTTCTTGTTGCTCAAAGTTTTCTTACTGCAAGGATGAGGGCAGGATGGGCAAAAGCTTCCTAAAAGTGTGGGGGGGCTGCTGGCACCCAAACTGTGGCCCAGCCCCTGTGCCACCCCTTCTCCTCGAGGTCCTGCCCCCTCAAACTACCCCTTTCCCTGAGGCCCCCCTTCACACCGCCTTTCTCCCTGAGCTCCCACTTCATGCCGCCCCTTGCCCCCAAAACACTGCCCCCCGCCCCTCCCTTCTCTCCCCCATCATCCAGTCGCTCACACTTATGGCCAGTAAAAAGTGGTGGGCCCTGGTCTCCCCTGTTCCGGCACCCCTGGATGAGAGTGGGAGAGGATGCGGAACTCATTTCAAATATAACTCCCCCCGCCCCTCAAAACAGCACAATTTGACAGAAACAGCAAAACATGCACCTAACCAACCCGGGCCAGTCACGCTGTGTTGTGTGTGACATTCCCGTCCTGGGGCGGTTTATGTCTTGGAGAATGTGAACCCTGCAGGCCTGGGTGTTTCTCTACGTAATGTGACCTCACTGCTCCTGATGAGAGCCATTGTTTGTAAATGTTTCAGGAGCAGACATATTTATCATTCATGGACAGACAGACATTTATTCATAATTAGAACTGGTGAAAAATGGCGGGGGTGGGGAGGGTCATGAAAATTGAAGAAGAAACCACTTCCTTCCCCCTTCCCCCCATATTCTTCAAACTTATTTGGAAATGTTTTTCATTATCAAATTTTTGTTTCGTTTTGGTGGGAAAAACTCCATGTTCTCTCTCAAGTGGGCAGAGAAATCCAAAATGTTTTTTTTAAAGAGGGAACTTATTTCAAATGATCAATGTAATCCAAAGTGGCATTTTTAGTTATAAGGTTGCATTGTCAGTGTAAAACCCTTTTGAACCAGCTCTGTTATTGTATAACAAGATGAGTTTACTTTTCGTGATGCATTGTTTGGGCCAGGTTTCCTTGGTCCTGGAAACACTTACATGCATGTTTAACTTTAATTACTGCTGTGAATAATTCCATTTCAATGGGACAACTCTGAGGTCGGGTTTACGCTACGGCCGTATATCGGTGTAACAATGTCTTTTCTTTCTTTTATATGTAAAAGTTCTTGAGAGGTTAAAGCAGGTAAAATACATGAACAGGTTCGGACAGTCCGAGTTTGTCCGTGCAAAGTGACAGCAGAGATGTGGGATCTGCTAGTTTTCCATAAGTCTCTCAGGGTTACCCAGGATAACTTTGGGGATCTCTGTCTCGCATCGGGAATGTTCCCTGAAAGTGTCCAAACAGCTCAGAGATACAGAACCATTCCCTGGATCCATTCTTATAGCTGTCTTCCCCGGAAAGCAGTCTGGCAAGTGTTCCTGTCAGCTCATTGCTAAGTTATCTGTCAAAACACTAGAGTTTTCAGGTGCCTAAGTAGCCCCTGGAATCAGGGTGAAATTATCCTCCCCACCACTATCAAAATTGGAAATGGTGCCCCGGAGTGCACGGTACCCTACCGTAGTTCCCCCGTAGGAACTGCATGAACAGGCAACTCTGCAAGTTATCTGCATGCCTCTGCATGTGACCCCCATGCCTCTCCATTTCCTTGGCCACATGTATCCTGTCCCCATGCTGGCGGCGAATCCAGAAAAAGAGGGAAAGAGCTCACCACTGCGACCACCTGAGGGAGGTGTTGGGTTGAGATCAGCTGGTCAAAGCAGGCAATAGGGACAGAATCTGAGACTTGAAGCTCCTCGAATGACCTCTGACCTTTCTAGACCTGCCCTTCAATGAGACACAGCGATTGTAAAGTTGAATGTGATCGTAACTAGACCCATTTGAAACCCTTCACCACACAAGACAAAGCCCGTAGGATTCATTATGAATTATTTATTTCTCCTCCCCTGGATTCCTGCAGCCACCAGCCACCTTGGAGCTTTCCCTCCTCTCTCCCAGGCTGGGCTCACTTGATGGCAGGAGCTCAGCGCAGGGTCCAGCTTTGCTCTTTCGCTTCCATTCTTCACGTCTTTGGGTGGCTGCATTGGCACCTGAGCAGTCGGATGGAAACACTGAGTCCTCTGTCTCGGCAGGCAGGCCCAGCCGCCAAAGCCAAAGACTCCCTGAGAACAGGGGGAGGTTCGCCTGAACTCTCAGGAGTGGCGGCTGGGCCCATAGGGTAGGGTTACCATATTTGAACTTTCAAAAAAGAGGACACTCCGAGGGTGGGGGGGGAGTTGTAGCCCTGCCCCCTATCTACTCCCTCCCACTTCCTGCCCCCTGACTGCCCCCCACAGAACCGCCAACCCATCCAACACCCTCTGCTCCTTGTCCCCTGATCGCCCCCTCCCAGGACCCTGCCCTCTATCTAAGCCTTCCGTCTCCCTGTCTCCAGCTGCCCCCTCCTTAGACCCCTCCACCCTAACTGCCCCCCTAGAACTCCACCCCCTACCTGTCCCCTGACTGCCCTGCCCCCTATCCGCACCCCCGCCCCCTGACAGACCTCCGGCTCTCCCACACCCAACCAACCACTCCCTGTCCCCTGACTGCCCCCACAGAACCCCCAACCCATCTATTCCCCCCTGCTCCCTGCCCCTGACTGCCCCCCCGAACCTCTGCACTGTCCACCCCGCCCCCGCTCCCTGTCCCTTGACTCCCCCGACCCCTCTTCATATGCTCACCCTCTGACAGGCTCCCCCCAGAACCCCTCACCCATCCAACCCCTCCTGCTCCCTGTCCCCTGACTGTCCCTTGGGACCCCATGCCCCTTCTCCAGCCCCCCCAGCCCCCGTACCCTGCTGCTCAGAGCAGTGTGTCTGGGGTGCGGAGCCAGACACAGTGCCGTGCTCCCCCGCAGAGCGTGCAGCTCCCCCTCCGCCCCCAGAGTGCTGCATTGGGAGGGAAATCCTGGACCTTTTCAGAATTTTACAAATTCCTCCCGGAGGGCAATTTAGAACCCCAAAAGCCGGACATGTCCGGGAAACTCCGGACGCATGGTAACCCGACCACAGGGACTCCAGGATCTGCAGCTGCTGCCACCTGTATGGTGAATCCTCCGACTCATCACCAACCAGCTCTTCCCCATTCTCCAACCTGGCCCCACGGTCTGACCGTGCAGGAGAACAGAAACCCTTTGGGACAGCAGGAGAGTCTCCTCAATGCCGCCCTCTTCGCATGGCATCCCGCGGTCACCGTGAAACACGACTACCCTGCCCCCAGGAGTCTCTCAAGGAGCTGCCGGCGCAGTCACTGGGCACCCACTCGTAATGGTCTCGGGCAGTGGCATTGCAGAGGGAGCTGAGCAGACCGTCCCTTCTGTGACTTCCTGAATTGCTGCCAGGACGGATTCTCCTCTGCGCTAGGGAGAGTCCCCGAGGACAAGCAGCTGTGATGCGGGAGGGGGCAAGACAAGCACTCCCCCTGAGCCCTTGACTAGCAGGCAAGCAGGACTCTGGGAGCCAAGGGATCGATGTGTCTTGCTGGGAGAGCAGAGCTGGAGAGCAGAAAAGGGCATTGGAGGAATTGAAGAAAAATCAGTGTCATGGCCGGGTCATGGGCAGCCAGACCTCGTGGTCAGAGGCAGAGTCCACACTCACAAGACAGGAGTCGAGAGTCAGCTGGGTCAGGACACTGGAAGAGCAGAAGCAAAAGACCAAATTGTGTTCAGAACCTCAAGTCAGGTGAGTCACCCTGAGTCCGGATGCCAGGAAATCAAGCCTGGGGAGTGGGAGCAGGAACAGCCAACACACGGTCCAGAGCCGGGGAGGAGCTCGGCTGTTCAGACAGCTTCTTCTTCCTGCTGCTGGTTTAAGGAGGTCCTGGGGGCCGATTAGCTGCTCTGGGACTCTGCCAATAGGAGCCTCAAACTGGGTCTGGACTTCGTCAGTCCTAGGTAAGCAGTTTTTCGTAGGCTTGCAGGTGGCGTGCTGGAGGGTGGCTGCTCCCAGGAACCCTGCAGACCGGGGTTAATGACCCATGGGTCAGGACAGTGAGTGATCTCTCCCCGCTCAAACCTCCTGCACGAAACAGTCTCCAGGGTCCCGGATGCATCCTCTGAGAAGAAAAAAACACAGTCATGAGGACAAATAGGCTATGGAACAGGAGCCCCCTCTTTGTTGCAACAGCCCCAAGTGTCCAGAAGAGTGGACGGTTCTTACCTCCAGGAGATGCCTGGGATCTTCCATCTAAGCCTCAAGGGGACCCCTGTTGCTTGGTCTGACAGGAGGAGATCATCTGTCCCCACTGCTCCCTGCGCTGGGCTGGCTGCAGCACACATCTGTGTAAGAGGCTGGGCCAGAGAGATGTTACAATCAGGGTCCAGGCACCCCAGAAGGAGAACAGAGGCTCTGAAACCAGAAGACGAAGCAATCAAATCAGCGGATTCGACAGAGAAGTTTTCTACCCTACAGGGACATCAAAGAAGGTCTGTTAGGAAAGCTGAGATGTTAGTCTGGAAACTGCTAAGATAAACATTGTGACTTATTAAGATTCAATTTTAGTCACTACAAAGTGTGTTGTGTTTTGTGTGTCTCTTTGAAATGTGTCTCTTTCTCTTGCTTAGTATCACTTAAATCTCTTCTTTGTTACTATGCTTCCCAAACCACCTCAGTGTTGTGTGTTCCAGTGAAGTGTGAGTCTCCAGCCTACCCAACAGGCTGAGCTGTGCCCTGTCTCTCTGAAGGTAATGAATAATTTCTGAGCGGTGCTGGGCCCAGAGTCCAAGGGCAGTTCACCAGACATCTCGTGGGAAGCCCAAAGAGACCAAAGGAGCAGGAGAGATTCCGGCCCCACTGACCCATGGGAACTTGCCACAGAAGAGCCTACACAGGGCTCCAGACACAGCCACTTTGGGTGTGTACCAGAGTTCACTCACCGCTAGATGCTGGCCAGGCCTCGTGTCATTGCTTTCTCGCTGGGCTAGCAACCCCGCTGATACTCACTCTTGCAGTTTGTCGGCTGGGAACTCAGCCGACCAACCAGGTGACTGTTCTTTACTCCACTCCTTCCTGGGTCGTGCTCCTTGCAAACAAAGTCCCAAAATGTCTTGAACAGAAACAAGGCCTTCCACCCTCGTGGGGAGTTCTTCCTCAGCCTGATTTCGATTCGGCCTGCCCTTCTTGGGTTTCTATGGTCTTCTATGTCCCCTTCCTTAGGGATGGTGAGAGAAGCCAGTCCTACCCTGGACTCCAGGGTTTGGCCCAAAGCCGTCTACTGAACAGCTCGCTCTGCTTCTGGACTTTTGCTGCTGTTTTCCCTTCTTTCCTCTCCGTTGGGGCTCACTTGGTCATCATTTGGCTTAGCCCCAGGCTAGGCAGCCATAGGCCAAGCCACCCTGTTAGATACCCTCCTCCTTCCAATCCGCTCCAGCCCGGCTGACAGGTTTGCTGAGGGGATGGTGAAACCCCATTGCTGATCAGAAGGAGGTCAGAGTCTGTTCTCTAGGAGCTGAAGGTCCATTTGTCCTGCTGCGGGAAGTGGAGCTGGAGAGCGGAGATGTTAGGTGAAAGAGACTGCATGATGGAGTTGGAGACTGAGGGACGGGAGCCTCCTCCCAGAAACGCTCCCAGGAGAACAGGTTTGAGGAGGAGTTCTCTAGGGAGCCTCTTGCTTGGAAAAAAACAAGGGTGGCACATTGATGAAGATGTCTCTGTCCCAGGGATGGGGGAAGCTCCCAGCCAGGCTATGCAGCAGGGATCCCATTTCTCCCCCAAGAAACCCATTTTGCCCAAAGAAGTCAATGGCTCTTACCTCCAAGAGGGAGCGGGCTCTTCCCTCTCAGCCTCTTTGAGAACTACCACTGCTTGGCTTTTTTAGGATAAGGGACCTGTCCCCACTGCTCCCTGAGGTGCTTCAGCTTCTGACTGCACCCATCTGGGAGGCTGTCACATATGCCAGGGCCTAGAAGACATGCAGGGAGGAGGCTCCTCTTCATGTCAGACTCTGAGAGCCCAGAGAAGGGCCAAAGGAAGAAAAAAGGGCAGGAGATGAAGCTTGCCCGGAGCCTCTGTCCCATCCTCACCTCCTCAAATGTGGAGCTTCCTGAGCTTCAGTTGGGCAGACAGTCTGTAGCCCTGACACAAAGGTCCTTCTGCGCCATATGGGGCAGGAAGATCTCTGCCTGGGAGCACCGGAAATGGGATGGGGGTGAGATCAAGGAAAGAGGGGAGGGATATGGGTGTGAGGGAAAGAGCTCCTGCCCCAGATGAAGGAATTTGGGGGGCCGAGGGAAGGACACAGCTCCACAGAGAGGAGAGAGAGTTCCTGTGAGTGCCAGGGGCCTCCATTTGTGCTTCCACTAGCCCCCCATTTACAGTGAGACAGAGCAGTACCTGCAGCAGGGAGCGGGACTTGCTGAACAGGGAGGGGAACCTTGAAGAGCATCAGATGAACCACAGCCCTTGCAGCGCCTCGGGCATCTGGTGCAAGTGCCGGATGATGTGAAGCTGGCCCATGACCTTGGCTGTGACATCCTCATGCTGCAGGGGAACGAGAACATGTCAGAGACTGAGACACTCCCCAGGAATCAGGGAGGATGAAGGGCACCTGGAACCAGTGCCATCATTTCCACCCAGCAGCTGCTCATGTCTGAGTGGTGGATTCACCCTCCTGACCCCCAGGATGGAGGCTTGCTGTCCTCTCTAGTGACCTCCAGTGCCAACCCCCCTCCTTGTCGGGTGAGCTCCTGCCACTTCCCCATCAGTGCCCCGACAGCTGTTCCACCTCCAACCCACCTGGGGACACCGCTCAAGTTCGGAGAACCCTCTCCTCCACCCCCACCTCCATCCCCACCCAGGTAGGGCAGGGAGGGGGCTCTAGAAGGGTGGCGGGGGGAGGGAGGGATTCTGGCAGCAGTGAAGTGGGATGGGGAGAGCTTGAGACCTTTCCCCAAGACACCCCAGTGCCAAAACCTGAAACCACAGGATGGCAGCCCTGGGGAACGGGACAGGTCAGGAGCCCCTGACGACTGAATCCTCCCAATCTCTCAAGAGTGGGTCCAGCCCTACCAGCAGCAAGACCCGCTTCCCACGCCCATGTGCCTCAGTCAGTCACCATCACCAGTCAGTCCTTGGCCTCCCAGGATGCCAGGGATGGGAGCAACTCTCGATGGTGGCTCGGGTGACATGGACACTAGGCCGTGGGGAAATGGGTGCAGCTCTGTGGGGCAGGAAAGGTTCCCAGAGGGCACTTAGGGGACTCAACTGTCCTTCCCAGGAGTGATAGCAGAGCACCACATCCGAAGAACAGAAGTCCATGAAGGCCAGAAGTCCCCACTAGGCTCCTTGCTACCAGGCCAGCGAATGGCGAGAGGATGGGAAGGAGGCCCTGGGCCCCACCCCAAGCTTCTGAGTCGAATGCAGCTGCTTACCGTGACCCCCATCAGTTGCTGGGCTTCCCCCAGGAGGGAGTAGACCAGCACCAGCCCAGCCTGGCTGACACGCAGCAGGGGGTCGTGGATGGCCAGCAATGCTGTCTGTACGAAGGATCTTCTCTGCCCGACGGAGAAGAATTTTCCAAAGACCTAAAACCAAGAGGACATGAGGCTCGAGCAGATTGCCCAGAGCCAGCCTCCAAGTCCTGGCGGTACAATGGCATCTCGTGCCCCAAAGGGTGGGGAAGAGAGCTGCTGTGGCCAAGGCACTTCATTCCCTAGGAGGCTTTCAGGGTCCCAGGGCTCAGGGAAGCCCCTTTATTAAAAGGTGGCAGATGCTGAGGGACCAAAGCCTCCAGTGGCTCTTTCGGGAAGGCAATTTATGGCAGGGGCCAGGATGGGCTGGAAATGGATCTCTAATGTGTGTGAGCAGGCCCACTCTGCTGTGCAGGGCACAGAGACGACAGGGGACCCTGTCTTGCTTCCAGCAGAGAGATCTCCTGCACCTCAGCGGCTAGAGGAGTGTGCGTGTGTTGTTACGGGGGGAGGGGGTTGGAGCTGACAGACCAAAGGTCTCTTCCCCCAGCTAAGTGATTTCTCTAGTTGCTGGCTATGGCCTCTGCAGCTCCTTGGTTTCTTCAAGGGGAATCCAACCTGCAGCCTGACAAGAACACGGAGACTCCTGGCCCAGTCCCAGTGTGGGACCTTTAGCACCAGCGTGTCCCACTGGTTGCTGGATGAGGAACTCTGAGCTGGAAATAAGGAGCGGGCTCTTTTCCTGTCTCCAGGAGGCATCCACTGCAGGGAACCCAGCCAGCCCCACTCCCTGAGCTGTGTCATGCCCTGGCACAGTGCCCTTACCTCCCCCACTCTGGCTGTGTTCTTGTAGCCCAAGAGCCGGCTGTCCTGGTGCCAGTCATAGCACCAGAGATCTTCCGCCTCATGTATGGTCAGGCCTGGAAGAGAGAGAGAGAGAGACTTTTCTCCTCATTCTGGTTGCAGTTTCTGTGTCCTTCCAAGCCCATTGGTGGCTGCACAGTGGAGTGGAGAAGAACAGAGGCAGAGAGAGATTTGTCCTCCGGCTGGGGTCAGTCTGAGAGAAATGGTCTGAGGTCCCATTATCAACCTGTGGTCACTCTCAGTCCCGTATTGGGTTCCGTGTCCCAGCTGGGTTCCTTACCCCTCTGTTGGAGCAGCAGTTGGTAGAGCCGGTAAGTCCCCTCCCTGGCCTGCCGGCTGATGTCCTTGTCTGGCTCACTGACAAACAGAGCCAGCTGGGCCACATGGTGACCCATCCGAGGGAACTCGGCTGAGATCTAATGGAAGGGAGAGCAGAGGGGACTCCATCAGCATTTTCCTCTCAGCTCCCTGTCCTCCCTGGGCCAGAGGGCTCCTTTCTCTTAGCCCCTCTGCAGGAGATGCTGGGGGAGAGGAGCTTGAGATCGACCCTTCATTTGCTCTGCTGCCAAGGGAGCCCGCAGCTGCTTTGGGATGCCAAGCAGGGGCTGGAGCATGGGCCCCTTAAAGGCCCAGGGACAACACTGAACCAGGACAAGAAGAACTTGACTCAAGCCTAGCTCAGTCCTGCTCTGACCCTGCCTCCCTATGAAGAACCCTCCTAAGCCACAGCCCCGGCAGCAGCAGCAGATCCTGCAGCCCACTGGAGCCAGCCCGCCTCCGCCTGGAGCCAGCAAGCTGGGCTCGGAGCCCACTTACATCAAACTCAGGGAGGGTGACTGTGTATCTCAGCAGGGCTGTGCTGCTCCTGATAGCCCTGGCTCGCTCCTGCGACACCCTGGACACGACCCAGAGGTTGACATGCTGTGGGGAAAGGAGGCAGGTCAGACTCAGTGGCCAGCTGCTCCTGCTTTGCAAATGAGCCCCATGCCCCCAGCCCCAGGGGCCTGAGACATTCTGCGCAGGGGGCAATAGCTGAGTCCTTGATGGCAGAGCTTTAGAAGGGGATTCTTTCCCCCAGGACGCAGCTTGTACCCTTCAGGTCACAACTTCTCAGAGTCTCTCTAGACTGGGACAATGTTCGCGGTCGGGGCTGGTCCCATCCTCCCAGAACTCCTGATTCCTGAACAGTTCACCAGAAAGAAGATTGAACCCTTGGCCCTTCCTTGCTATGCAAATCCTTGGGGGGATGTAGGGAGTGACTGAGAGCACAATCCCCCCAGGAATTTCAGAGCACATCAGAGGGAAGGGCTGATTCCCTGGGCTCCTCCTCTTTCTCTAGGAAGGAGCATGTGCCTCTTCTCTGAGAACCATCTCCCCAATCTCATGGGCTCTGTGTGTTGGAGGGGTGGGGGAAGGGTGGGTTTTCAGACTCTCACTCCCCAAGACAGCCAGGAGCCCTGTGCTTAGTGCTCAGCAGAACCAGGCAGAGCTCTGGCTTGGAGTCCCAGCTCCTTCCTCTGTCCCTCAAGAAGGAAGGACCTGACACTACATTGCACTGACCTCCCCAACCAAGGACGGCCCACTGGGGACCCAGCTAGGAGGACAGAGTAGAAAATGCATCTTCCAGTCTCTCCTTACCAGTCCCCCAGAGAGTTACGGTCAAATGGGGCTCACCTCCAAGATGAAGTGGAGCCTGTTTGTGTCTGGGGACTCTGCCAGCAGGTTCCC
Organism: Lepidochelys kempii; assembly: GCF_965140285.1. NCBI lineage: Eukaryota > Metazoa > Chordata > Testudines > Cheloniidae > Lepidochelys > Lepidochelys kempii. The sequence goes on along the minus strand of NC_136393.1, from coordinate 42,535,927 downwards.
CAGCATGGCATCCAGGACCTCTGGGATGACTTTCTGCAGAGTCTGCAAAGCATGGGTCAGAGTTAGGGAACCTGGGCCTACACGTGCCACAGGATGGGAAGAGGAGTCTCTGGGAAGCACTGGGGAGACTCCCAAACACATCTCCCGGCCTCTCTCCTTCACATCCCACTGCAGGCAATTTGCAAGAATTGATGACCCCTGGACCTTTAATCCATGAGCTTAGCAGGTCTCTGCAGAGGGCCTTGTAGGCAGAAGAGTATGAAACAGCCAAGTTGCTATGGATGGAACCTGGGCTTCTGGGCCAAACACGGCTTAAGAAAGAAAGAAAGAAAGAAAGAAAGAAAGAAAGAAAGAAAGAAAGAAAGAAAGAAAGAAAGAAAGAAAGAAAGAAAGAAAGAAATCCCCCAGGGAGGGGTAATCTCTTCCCTGCTGGAGGGAAGGATCCAACCCTGCAGCTTGTTCCATCTCTGCTACCCCACCCCGAAATCTGGAGCTCCAGCGAATCAAGGGAGCAGGGACCAAGGACTGCTCTGGAAGAGGAGGAGGATGGAGGAGGAGGAGGTACCTGGATGCCAGTGGCGTCCTTCTCCGTGCCCAGGGTGAAGACGGAGTGAAGGGCAGCTCGCAAGAGGTGGGTCTCTAGGGCTGGCTCCAGGGCAGGTTTCATGGTGCTGGCAAGAGAGAGGAGCTGGTATTAGACTGTGCAGTATGGGGGTGGGACTGTCGCCAACACGGACACCAAGCCACAGGGATAGAGGCACAGGCTGGCGAGAACGGAAACTGAGGCACTTAGCTAGGGAATGACAAGGCCAAGGCGTCCCAGACAGACAGTGGCAGGACAGGAATAGCTCCTGTTCCCTGGAGCCTGCTGCCCCTCCTGTATCTGAGCCCGGGAGTGAGCCCCTCCCCAAGGCCCCTGTCATGTGATGGGAGTGAAAAGAAGAGCCCCGCCAGGAGAAAGTGAATCTTCCCACCCCACCATCTCTGCCAGAGGCGCCACTCTTGGGAGGTGACTTGGGAGGGGCAGTGACGGTGACTCCCAGCCTTGGGCCTGAGCAGCACTGGGGTGAGGGGAGTCGGCGGGGTGGGGGGTGGGGCTGTCTCGGTACCAGAGGTAGCCCACTGCAGCCAGGGAGTGGGCGAGGACGGCGCTGGGTGACGAGTCATCGGGAAGCTCCTCGATGAGCTCCTGTGAGACGCGAAGGAGACAAAGGAGCATGTGAGATTCAGGCCCAACTGACACCTCCCAGTGAGGAGATGACACAGCCAGTGCCCCACATGGCCAGCAGGATCCCCCACCGCCTCCCACTCCCTTCCTGCCCATCCGACTTGTCCCCCTTCCCGGATTCCTGCCCAGCTCGCTCCCAATCCCCTTCTCTCCTCCTCCCTGTCAAAACTGCCCCCATTCAGCCCCATCCCGACGACCGAGCTGGGACCCTGAGATTCCTTGTCCCACACTCTGAGCTGCCCCCCAGCCCCACAATTCTCCCCCTCCCTCCAGCTGCCGTATGGCGTGTCTCACTCACCACGATCCTCTTCACCACAGCCGCCTTGCAGCAGCGCGGCTCCAGCGTGTCCTCCCCTCTCTCCCATGCAGCCAGACATGCGGGGTAGACGGCCTGAAGGAACAGGAGCTGCTGCCCCTCATCCTGGACCCACCAGGAGTGGGGTATAGTGAGAGAGAACCTGTTAGCTAGGGACCTTCCTGCCCCACCCACACCATCTCCAGGGCTCAGGCCTCAATGGGGGATTGTGGGGACCCGCCTATTCTCCAAATCCCCCACCACTCCTACGCAAGCAGGATCAGGAACTGGGACAGTGCCTGTGGGGGGAGAGGACCTGGGCTGTTGTGGGACAAACACCCCCATCTTGGGGGTCCCACATCATGGATGTAAAAGGGCCCCATTAGGGGTGGTGGATCAGGAGGGACAAGACCCTCGGCAGGGGGTGGGGATGCTGGGAAGGGACAGGGCAATCTTGGTTCCAGCCCAGATGGGGAGCATTTGTACCTTATCTCTGCACTGGAGCTGCTCTCGGATGACTTTGAGAGCAGCTTCATCTTTGGCCACGTCCACCCCTTCCTCCTGCTCCGAATCCAGGGGGGTCCCTGCACCAGGGAGGGAAGGACAGGGGCGTGGTGGGCAGAGCAGGATTCCAGACCCCCCTTCCCACCTCAGGCATCCAGGGCAGATGGGGCCCCAAACCTCCCTCTCAGGGATGCCTTCAGCCCCCAACAGCTGCCGAAGCCCAGAGCAGAGCCCCCCCTCCCCTGCCCAGGACTCCAGGGGAGGTGCCGATTCCCCCGGCCCCGGAGCAGCAAGGACCAAAGTGGCAGCAGCTCTTCACACCCCCACCCCCAGGTCCCCGTGCGGAAGGGGCAGCTGTGTGACGGCCGCTGCTCTCAGTGGGGTTCGCGTGGCTCAGGCCAGACTCCTGGGCTGGGGACCCCCCCGCATATCACTGGGAGAGCGTCTGGGCCCAGGGTGTTCACATCCCGTCCTCACCCCTCCCGGAGCCCAGCCTGGCTCCTCACCTGGCACAAAGCAGTGGCCTCCATCGGCCTGGCTGCTGCCAGAGGCACAGGTGCTGCCGCTGTCCCAGGCTGAGCTGCCGGTGCTGGGACAGGGACCTTCCACCTCCTGGCCGGCGGGGGCTGGAAGGTCCTCAGAGACCGGGCAGGGCGATGCCTCCTGATGGGAATGAGGGCTGGGCTCCTGGGGCCGCTGCTGCCCACACAACAAGCCCCAGAGCCACCCTGCCCGGCGCCCCTCCTGGGCTGGGTCCTGTCTGCCAAACCGCAGCCTGGGCCAGCTCCACTGGGGCCTGGTCGGGGCCTCTCCCAGCTCGGCGCCTGCGCCGGGAGCCGGGGTCCTTTTCCAGAAGGCCGGGCACTTCCGCCGTCTGGCCTGGACGGGACCTGCTTCCCCGCCAGCGGGGACGCAGGGCTTGCTCTGCCCCTTGGGAAGATGGCAGCTGCTTCCCTCAGGCTCTGGGGCCACCTGCAGAGCCTTCCTCCTGAACATCCGCAGGAGCCTGGCCATCCTGGAACCGAGCGGGGAGCAGGTGTGAGTCTGGGCTCAAGGCAGCCTTTCATTCCTGGGCCTTTTCTGTCCCTCCTCCTCCCTGCTCCAACCACAGCCGCCCCCTCTGCCCCCACAGGAGTGCAGGGAGTGCCATCTACACACACGGGCAGGAGTTCATTGCATGATCTGCTCCCAACGTTCCCCCTCATAATCCCTGCTGCTGCAATATCCAGGAAGTCTCATCCTTTTCCAGCAATGAGGTCAGTCCCAAAGACCATCGGTTACTCTGGACAAGCAGCCCCCTCCTGTCGTCCCAGGCCACTCTCCCGCCCAGGCTAGAGAAGGAACAGAACTCAGGCGTCCGGACTTCTCCTGGGAAAAGACCCTCGGCACAGGAAGCACAGGGCCCTCCTCATTCCCCATTGATTTCCAGACTCAGCAGCTCACAGGGTCTGGCCCAGTTCAGAGACTCTCAGCCTGGGGAACAGTGTCCCACAAGGGAAGGGCTGGGAGCCCCACTGCTGGAACCTTTCCAAACACACTGGAGACGGCTCTGGAGAAGCCCCTGCCTGGCATAAGAAGGAGGGGCTCTTGGGGGCTGTTTGCAAAGGAAATCCCCCTTTGGAGATAGTCTCTCCCCGTTTCTGCCTCTCCCCAGACAGACAGGGGAAGCCACCGAGGAACCCGAATGCCACTCACTTGCTCTCAGTGATGGGATAATGGATGGCGGATGTTCAGGGTCAGCAGACGTCCCTCGCCCTCCTCCTCACTCTCCAAGCCCAAGGCAGGCTGGAGAGGGTGGTGACCTCAGGAGTTACCCTGCCCAGCCAGCAGGCAGGGTGATGACACGAGGGCGATCGACTGGCTGTGAAAACAAGAGTCTGTCTGATTGCCAAGGGACGGAGAAACTCAGCCAGCAGCAGGGGGGTGCAGAACACGGCCCTAGGGCAGAGGTGACAGCGCCTCCGGGATCCTGACATCCCAGCACTTTACACACCTTCCTGCAGCCTCCCAAACCCACTGGGCTGTAGCGATGGGACCCCAAACCTACTGACGGCAAACGGACTCAGCTACCAGCTCAGGGTCACACCGAGTGTCAGAGCCATGGATGGATCCCTTCACTAACCACGGCCGCACACTCCCTCCCACAGCTGGCAATTGCAACCAGGCCCTAATGTCTGGTCCCCCTGCCTTTGAGAGGGAGTGTCACTCCTGCTTCCATTGCTGCCTATTGATCTGTGGGACTTTGGGCAAGTTGCTCCCCCTCTCTATGGCTCTCTGGGACTCACATCCCTGAATGGACTTTAAAAAAGACAATGGTTAAAGTTTGGCCCCAACTAGTTCTTGTTTCTCAAGACTAGCCATTTTAGCAAAGTTTAGAATTCTTGACATTCAACACCTGGAAACATCCCTTTCTCCTTCGCAGATGGCCTTAACATCCCTTATCTCACCCAGGCTCCCTGCTGCCTGGAGTTAGAGAATTGACCCTGTTCCCATTGGACCTACCCAAGGTGTCACACAGCAAAGCGGTGACGGAGCCAGAAAGAGAAGACAACAGTCCTGATTCCTGTTCTGACTAACAGACAACAACCCGCCAGAGGCAGGATAAAGCCCAGGAAATCAGATGTGAACATTTTCATGGAAACCGTTTTCTGTCAGAAAATCCATTCAGACAAAACCACTTTGTTTCTTGAAATCATAAGAAGTAGGATGAAAATTCTTTGCAAAAATATTTGTTTCCAAAACAAGAGCATCTCCTGTTTGTCACAGTGCAGTCAACTGTTTCGTCGTACACAAAGGGGACACACTATGATCTAGCAAAAAGAAAAGGAGTACTTGTGGCACCTTAGAGACTAATGAATTTATTTGAGCATAAGCTTTCGTGAGCTCCAGCTCACTTCATCGGATGCATCTGTAGCTCACGACAGCTGTAGCTCACGAAAGCTTATGCTCAGGTAAATTGTCCTCCTATTCTTTTTGCAAATACAGACTAACACGGCTGCTACTCTGAAACCAACTATGATCTAGAAAATTAGATGAGATGCTTCAGTCTGAGCTAAGTAGTTGCTGCTCTTCACAATTTCAAAAGAATAAAATACAAATAAAAGAGAATATTAGGTCATAATCAGATATGGCTCAGTGTGATCGGACACCGCCTAGTCTGCACTGCTCCGAGTGACACTCTTCAGTGGATCCCCAGCATCCACCCATGGCGAGGTAGGTGGGAGAGGATTGTTATTCGTACTTGACAGAAGGAGAAACGAAGGCTGAGAAAGGAGCAGGGACTTGTCTTAGCTGATGCAGCCAGTCAGTAGCAGAATTGCTCTCAAATGAGCTACAGACCAGCAATTGTTCCTAGTAATTATGCAGCAATTATTTGAGAAGAATTGGAATGTTCAAGAGGATCATGAACTGCTCCGAGACAATGAATGGAGAGCAGCATCCACATTGGTCAGACATATAACTGGTTGTGGCTTATTTGCTTGGTCATAAAAGAGAACAACAAAGACCAGATTTTCCTCCCTGTCAATAGCCCCCTCCTCAGCTGATCAAGGTTGAGACTTTGAAGGGTGGGAGGCTAAGGGTTCTCATCAAATAGCCCAAAGAATGGCCCTGATCACCACCGAGGCAATCACTCTCGGAGCCCTATTCCAGTCTCCTCTCTGTGAGGGCCTCCCAGAACCCACCCGGCCCCCGCTCCACACACAGAACACCTGGTGGTGGGAGGAGAGCAGAGGAAAAGGACAACGAAAGCAAGAAGAGAAAGGTAGGAGGGACAGAGGAAAGGGAAAACAAAAAGGAGAAACCCCAATGTCCCCAGTGATTCTAAGGGACAAAGTCCTAGGTCGGAAATAAAATACTGCCCCCACAATCTAATGTTTTCCTTTCCTAAAAATCAGCCGGCACCTGATGGATCAGACTGAACAGGTTCCAAACCTCTCCGAGGCTCTTACCTTCTATACAGGGACGTCTGTTTTTGAGCAAAACCACTACAAGAAAAGGAGAAAACTCCAAAGAGGGTCCTCCTTGCGCTCACGAACGTGAAAGTGAATGCTCTCTCAGTCCTCCAGGAGAGACCTCGAGAAGGAGACGTGCTGAAGCAAAGCCACAGGGATCTCCGAGGTTGCCCCTGTCCTGCACCCCTGTCCTGCCTGGCTGATGTCAAGATCTCTCTGTGAGATCATCGCCTCCCCGCCACCTTTGTCCAATAGGCTGAGGTCCTGCCAAAGGCCCTTGTGATGTCACTGCCACACCCACCCCTCCCCTGCAGTGCTGATGTCCTGCCCCTGTCCAGCCACACTGGATGTTTCAGCCGCTTCCCCGGGATCACCCCACGCAATGTCACTTCCTTGTGGGGTGACACTGACTACACAGTAGAACACAGAGGTTCTTCCCCAGGCCGCAATTAGGTTTTCACAAGTTAGTTGACTTTATGGCCAGAAGCAACCGTTAGAGCATTTAATCTGATCCCCTGCGTATCCTAAGGCCTCCTGTATATCAGAAGAGCTGGGCTTTTCTTTTACTCAAATGTTTTCCAGAAAGGCATCTAGTCTTTATTCGAAGAGATCAAGAGATGGAGAATCCATCATTTCTCTTGATAGTTTGTGCCAATGACAAATCACCCTCTTACAAATCCGGGTCTTATTGTCATTATACTTTTTCTGATTTCTGCTTCCATCCATGGGGTCTTGTCATGCCTTTCTCTGCTACATAAAAGAGCCCTTTTATACTCAACATTTTCTCTCCATGAAGTCAAGCAACTCACCTCTCATTTGTCTTTTGTGTATACTAAACAGATTGAGCTTTTTCAATGTCTCATTAGAAGGCATCATCCCCATCACTCAATTACGAATCTTTTCTGTACCCTCTCCAATTGTTTTAACATAATATTCAAAATGTGGACACAAGAACTGGATTCAACATTCCAGCATCAGTCTCACCAATGCTCTTTCACTTCCCTTTCCATTCTCACTACTCTATCCAGCCAAGAATGGCTTTAACCTTTTTTACCACAGTTTCATATTGACAGACCATGCTGAGCAGCTCGTCCACTATGGCCCCGAAATCCTTTTCAGGGTCAATGCTTTCCAGCGGATCGTCCCCCATTCTGTAGGGTGCCACCTGACTCCTTTGTTACTGAAGCTATGGGGTTGCATTTGGCTTTATTAAAACCTAATTATTTAGTAAGTATTTTAGAAGAACTAGCCCATTAGAGAGAGAATCGTGAATTACTCAAAGACAATGAATGGAGAACAGCGGCAAGAGCAATCAAATACATGTTTGGTTATGGCTTATTTCCTTGGTCTTAAAAGAGAGTAACGAGGACCTGAGTCTCCTCCCTCACAATAGCCCCAAACTCCCCCAATCAGCACTGAGACTCTGAGAAGCACAAAGCTGAGAGTCCTCACCAGATGTCCCAGGCCACCACCGGAGGGAGTCACTCTTAGAGCACCATTCCAGCCACATGTCTTTGGGAGGGCCTCCCGCAATGAGAGTTGGAGTGCAACCCCCCATCCCCAACTCTACAGGCACAGACAGGTCCTGGTGGTGAAAGGAAAGCAGGGGAAAAGGACAAAGATGCAAGAGAAGACAAGAAAGGAGGGAGAGGCAGGAAAAGGGAAAACAAAAAGGGGAAACCCCAATGTCCCCAGTAATTCTAAGGGACAAAGTCCTAGGTCGGAAATAAAATGCTGCCCCGACAATCTAATGTTTTCCTTTCCTAAAAATCAGCTGGCACCTGATGGATCAGACTGGTCAGGTTCCAAACCTCTCCGAGGCTCTTACCTTCTATACAGGGACGTCTGTTTTTGAGCAAAACCACTACAAGAAAAGGAGAAAACTCCAAAGAGGGTCCTCCTTGCGCTCACGAATGTGAAAGGGAATGCTCTCTCAGTCCTCCAGGAGAGACCTCGAGAAGGAGACGTGCTGAAGCAAAGCCACAGGGATCTCCGAGGTGGCCCCTGTCCTGCACCCCTGTCCTGCCTGGCTGATGTCAAGATCTCTCTGTGAGGTCATCGCCTCCCCACCACCTTTGTCCAATAAGCTGAGGTCCTGCCAAAGGCCCTTGTGATGTCACTGCCACACCCACCCCTCCCTTGCAGTGCTGATGTCCTGCCCCTGTCCAGCCACATTGGATGTTTCAGCTGCTTCCCCTGGATCACCCCACGCAATGAGCGTTCATTGTGGGCTCAAGCCCAACACAGTAAAACGTCAGAGGCTTCTCCCCATGCTACGCTCAGTTTTTCATAAACTAGCAGACTTTATGGACAGAAGAGACAGTTAGAGCATGTCATCTCACCCCCTGCCTATCACATGCTTTCTGTAGAGCATAGTAGCTAGTTTTTGACTACACACGTTCCAGAAAGCCATCTAGTCTTCATTAGAAGACATCAAGAGGTGGGGAATTCCCACCACTTCCCTTTCTAGTTTCTTCCTTTGGTGATTCATCCTCACGGTTGAATATGTGTGCCCTCTTTCTAATATGAATTGGTCTCTTTTGAGTTTCCAGCCACTGGGTCTTGTTATTCTTTTCTCTGCTAGATTAATGAGCCCTTTCATACCCGATATTTTCTCTCCATGAAGTCACTTCAACGACGTCACCTCCTGATCTTTTTTATCATCGAAACAGGCTGAGCTCTTTCAATAGCTCACTCGCAGGCATTTTTCTCCAGCCCACAAAACGTTTCATTGCTTTTTGCTGCCCCATCTCCAATATTTCCAAATCTTTTTTCAAAGGTGGACGCCAAAACTGGATGCAGGATTCCATGATCAGTCTTCCTCATGGTGTGTCACCTCCCTATGCTCCTCACTGCTCTTTTCATACATCTAATGATGGCTTAGCCCTGTTCACCACAGCATCACCTTGGGTGCTCATGTTCAATGGCTTGCCTAGCATAGCCCTAAATCCTCTTCACACTCAGTGCTTTCCTGGATACACTTCCCCACTCTGTAGGTGTGGCCTACATGCTTTGTCGCTAGCTATAGGACCCTTCATTTGGTTCTTTTCCAACTTGTTTTCTTTGAATGGCTCCAGCTTACCAAGGGATCCGATTGCTCTGTGTCGCTGCCCTTTCCTCATCATTAATTACCACTCTGCTACTATTTTATCACCCACCAATGTTAGCAGAAGTGAAATTTTATTTGGGTTGCGGTTCATTGATATTTATTTTCAAGAAATAGTCCTTGAGAGCCTCTTCATATCCCTCGTGCCCATAACCTGCTCCACACAGCACAGTGAGAAAAGGCCGCCCAGCCCAGCTCTGCCCTAGGGGCTAAGCACAGAACAAACGTAGGAGCTTGTGTCATCCATAGCTTCAGAACAACATGTGGGGGTCATCAGCTTACAAAGACACTCTAGACCGGTAGCGTAGACAGGCCCCAAATGTATCTAAGTGTCCCGCCTTGCAAAACAGGAGAGAAAAAAACATAACCTTGAGTAGCTTTATTTTATAGTCGTGGAAACTGAGGCACACAGAAGCAAAGAGATTTGCTCATGGTCAAAAAGTCAGGAATAGAAAATGGCCCATCTGCTGATAGTCAGTCCTGGGCCCTAGCCGTGTTTGTCCTGGCTTCTCTGCTTCAGCTCCAGTAACAACCCGAGTTGAGGTTTTCTTCCTCTCTGTGTCCTTTAACTTCACGTCACTGGAGAAGAAAGATTGTTTCTGACCAGCTGGGTCTAATGCTTAAAAACCTTAATTTTTTTCTTTCGCTAGGATAACGCTGGGCATTTTCTCTCATTCACTTTCCTTTGGAATAATTTCAATCCAGTCCAAAGGATTTCCTCTTCCATTGTGTCTTCAGCACCTTTCCTAGCAAACAGTTACTGTTCAAGCCCAGGTTTCCAGTTTCAGGCTGTCCCAGGGTGAGATGGCCATGAAAGGGGTAGTAGCTCAACTGAACCTATCCCCAGGTGAAGGGAATAAGTGCAGGGGTCACATGAGAAGGAGCAGGATGTATCTAGGGTCCAGGCCTGTTGGGCGATATAAGAACAGCCTGTGCTCAGCCAGGAGAGAGACCCGCAATGGGGGCAGGCCTGGGAGGGGCTTGGATAGTCCTTTCAAGTCAGTTTCGGTACACATTAGGGGATGGAACAGCCAAGCTGCTAGGGTTGGGAGCTGGGCCTCCTGGCAGTGTCCAGGAACGAAAGCACAGCACCTGCCAGGAGGGGAGTCCCCACAGAGGGACACCGTCATCTCCCAGGAAGGGAAAAGGCTCTCACTGCCATTTCTTAACCTCATGGGGTGTTCTCCTGCTCCGCCAACCCCACCCCTATTTCAGCATCTCCAGGTGCCTGAGGGAGCAGGAACCAGAGGCCATCCTGCAGCTGGGACAGAGATGGAGGTTGATGACCTACCTGCCCGTGGTGACCATGGTGCAGGACAGCCCTCAGGACATGCAAATGCAGCTCCAGATCTACAGAATGCAGCTTCCCTTTGCTGGCACGAGACCTTGCAGGTTGCGGGGGGTGAGACAGGCACTAACTTTTGGTAACCCTCAGTGGGATCAGAGGGTAATGGTTTGTAGAAAGTGGTGTTGGAGAGCGTTACAAAAACTAGGCAAGCCATTTACAACACACACTTTGTTTCTCTACAAAAGAAAAAGGACACTAAACTCTCTAAACTACTACATGCCACAAGGGGCTACAACAGTGGTTCTCTTAACGCACCCACCAATATTGTTAATGTATCCACCCATACTTTTAGCCCAGCAGAAGAATCTGTCCTATCTCGGGTCCTCTCCTTCTGCCCCTCCACCCCCATGAATATGATACCGTTCTGTGGTGACCTAGAATCCTATTTTCGACGTCTCCGACTCAAAGAATATTTCTAACACACCTCTGAGCAACATACTAACCCACAGAGACCTTCCTACCAAGACGACAAAAAGAAGGATTCTGGGTGGACTCCTCCTGAAGGTCGAAACAACAGACTGGACTTCTACAGAGAGTGCTTCCACCGACGTGCACGGGCTGAAATTGTGGAAAAGCAGCATCACTTGGCCCATAACCTCAGCCGTGCAGAACACAACGCCATCCACAGCCTCAGAAACAGCTCAGACATGATAATCAAGAAGGCTGAAAAAGGAGGTGCTGTCGCCATCATGAATAGGTCAGAATATAAAAAAGAGGCTGCTAGGCAGGTCTCCAGCACCACTTTCTACAAGCCATTACCCTCTGATCCCACTGCGGGTTACCAAAAGAAACTACACCATCTGCTCAAGAAACTCCCTGAAAAAGCACAAGAACAAATCTGCACAGACACACCCCTAGAACCCCGACCTGGGATATTCTATCTGTGACCCAAGGTCCATAAACCTGGAAATCCTGGATGCCCCATCATCTCAGGCTTTGGCACCCTGACTGCAGGATTGTCTGGCTATGTAGACTCTCTCCTCAGGCCCTACGCTACCAGCACTCCCAGCTATCTTCGAGACACCACTGACTTCCTGAGGAAACTACAATCCATCGGTGATCTTCCTGAAAACACCATCCTGGCCACTGTGGACGTAGAAGCCCTCTACACCAACATTCCACACAAAGATGGACTACAGGCCCTCAGGAACAGTATCCCCGATAATGTCACGGCAAACCTGGTGGCTGAATTTTGTGACTTTGTCCTCACCCATAACTATTTCACATTTGGGGACAATGTATATCTTCAAACCAGCGGCACTGCTTTGGGTACCTGCATGGCCCAACAGTATGCCAACATTTTTATGGCTGACTTAGAATAACGCTTCCTCAGCTCTCGTCCCCTAATGCCCCTACTCTACTTGTGCTACATTGATGACACCTTCATCATCTGGACCCATGGAAAAGAAGCCCTTGAGGAATTCCACCATGATTTCAACAATTTCTATCCCACCATCAACCTCAGCCTGGACCAGTCCACACAAGAGATCCACTTCCTGGACACTATGGTGCTCATAAGCGATGGTCACATAAACACCACCCTATACTGGAAACCTATTGACCACTCTACTTACCTACATGCCTCCAGCTTCCATCCAGGACACACCACACGATCCATTGTCTACAGCCAAACTCTACGATACAACCGCATTTGCTTCAACCCCTCAGGCAGAGACAAACACCTACAAGATCTCTATCAAGCATTCTTACAACTACAATACACACCTGCTGAAGTGAAGAAACAGATTGACAGAGCCAGAAGAGTACCCAGAAGTTACCTACTACAGGACAGGCCCAACAAAGAAAAAACAGAATGCCACTAGACATCACCTTCAGCCCCCAACTAAAACCTCTCCAACGCATCATCAAGGATCTACAACCTATCCTGAAGGACACCCAATCACTCTCACAGATCTTGGGAGACAGGCCAGTCCTTGCGTACAGACAGCCCCCCAACCTGAAGCAAATACTCACCAGCAACCACACACCACACAACAGAACCACTAACCCAGGATCCTATCCTTGCAACAAAGCCCGTTGCCAACTGTGTCCACATATCTATTCAGGGGACACCATCATAGGGCCTAATCACATCAGCCACACTATCAGAGGCTCGTTCACCTGCACATCTACCAATGTGATATATGCCATCATGTGCCAGCAATGCCCCTCTGCCATGTACATTGGTCAAACTGGACAGTCTCTACGTAAAAGAATAAATGGACAAAATCAGACGTCAAGTATTATAACATTCAAAAACCAGTCGGAGAACACTTCAATCTCTCTGGTCACGCAATTACAGACATGAAGGTCGCTATCTTACAACAAAAAAACTTCAAATCCAGACTCCAGCGAGAAACTGCTGAATTGGAATTCATTTGCAAATTGGATACTATTAATTTAGGCTTAAATAGAGACTGGGAGTGGCTAAGTCATTATGCAAGGTAGCCTATTTCCCCTTGTTTTTTCCTACCCCGCCCCCAGACGTTCTGGTTAAACTTGGATTTATATTGGAAATGGCCCACCTTGATTTTCATACACATTGTAAGGAGAGTGGTCACTTTGGATAAACTATTACCAGCAGGAGAGTGAGTTTGTGTGTGTGGTTTTTGGAGGGGGGTGGGTGAGAAAACCTGGATTTGTGCTGGAAATGGCTCACCTTGATGATCAATCACATTGTAAAGAGAAAAGGAGTACTTGTGGCACCTTAGAGACTAACAAAATAAATTGATTAGTCTCTAAGGTGCCACAAGTCCTCCTTTTCTTTTTGCGAATACAGACTAACACGGCTGTTACTCTGAAAATTGTAAAGAGAGTGGTCACTTTGGATGGGCTATTACCAGCAGAAGAGTGAATTTGTGTGTGGGGAGTGGAGGGTAAGAAAACCTGGATTTGTGCTGGAAATGGCCCAACTTGATTATCATACACATTGTAAGGAGAGTGATCACTTTAGATAAGCTATTACCAGCAGGAGAGTGGGGTGGGAGGAGGTATTGTTTCATGGTCTCTGTGTATATAATGTCTTCTGCAGTTTCCACAGTATGCATCCGATGAAGTGAGCTGTAGCTCACGAAAGCTCATGCTCAAATAAATTGGTTAGTCTCTAAGGTGCCACAAGTCCTCCTTTTCAGTTTGAGAACTGCAAAACTAAGCATCTCTGATGGTATCTTCTAGACTGAGCACTGAATCCCATTGGGTAGATAGAAAGATTAACCTCCATAATCTATACAGAAGCCTGTGGAACCCCATAAGATTGGGTCCTTAATCCATGAAGTATTGGAACTCATTTACAGAACTTTTCTTAAACGTTACATGAATATATTGTCTCGTACTATAGAATTAGAATTTCTCATCCCTATTCCATGATGAGAGATCTTTGAGCTATAATGTATCTTAATTAAAACTATCTTTAGATAGCTTTCTGAGGGGCAAAAAACATTTTATCAAACAAATCCAATTTTTTTTTTTTAAATCATTGATTTTTATCCACCCTGGTTGCAAGTGAATAGCAAAGCTGGTCCCAGCAGGGAGCCAGAGTGTCCCAAATCCTTAGCGGGTGGGAGAGCCTCTCTGTGAGCCTCTGTAAAGCATCTCACTTCAACAGTGACTGGTTGAACGATTTATTGTAAGGGACGCCCTTTCTCAGACCCTTTCCCTTTATTGTCTCCCAACCCTCCACGTCAGTCCCTGACCCAGGATTGCCAAGCCAAACTCAAATACTACTTGTTTGAAATCTCACAGCTCGCCAAGATTACCTAATTGTCCAGGTGGCTGAGCCCGAAGGCAGCTCTGTGAACACCTCCATACCGAATGCCAGCTCCATTTCAGAGACGTCTTTCTTCGTGCAGAAATAGAACACCTCCACCTCTTCGTGGGAAGATGTCGTTTACTCCTCTGATGGGGGCTCCCAAACAGTCCTCAGTTCCGTCAAGGAGACACTCTCCTTTTCCAGTGGATACTTCAAGATGGAGAATGTGAGCAAAGGGGCTGAAGGAGTTTACAGGATTCAAGATGAAATGTACAGGAAGTGTGTGGCTGTCGTAAACTTTACCGTGGTGGGTAAGTTGTGCACTCAGTGACCCCAGAAAAAACTCTGCTCCCCTTGCACTTCTCAGGCCATGTAAAGCCTGTGGAAACATCCTATAAACTCACAGAATATGGAAGACCCCAGCAGATATTGAGCTGGGAGAGCCATCTCCTCTGCAGCCCCAGCCCAAGGGGTGTGTCACGTGGGAATGCGTGAGGAGAGGGACTAGCCAGACCACAATGCACTCTGGCTCTTCTCAGTGGAAGGACGGTCCCTGAGGGCCCCCTGCCAGCCGGCACACACTAGAGCAGCCCCCAAGCTGCTATAACCAATGACGGGACTGGCATTAGAGCTAGGGCAGAGAACCAGGAAGGTGTAAATCCTGTTGTGCCAGAGCAAGAGTCTTCTCTACACTAGGCCCACCGATGTTCCGACCACTGACTCTAGTAACAATGAACATTTTTTGCAAACATGGTCAGCTAGTGACCCAGCTGCCCCGGGGAGGCTAGTCCCTGGCCCCACCCCTCCCTTTCTGCCCCCTTGCCCCTGCAAGAGCCCAAAGCACCCCCACCGTGGCCCCCGGCCCCAGTGCCGGGCAGCTGTCAGGGAGAGGCCCCAGGCCAGCACGGTTGCTGTGTCCTCAGGCCTGGCAGGGCAGAGCGCTGGGAACAGCAAGAGGGGGCCTGGCCTGTGGCGGAGCGTGGGCAGAGCCATGGTAGGCTGTCTGGCAAGTCACAGGCTCCCCCTGCCTACGATACCTGCTGCCCATATTTGCAAAGTTTCTGCAGTGCAGGCAAGGTTTCAAGCACCCCAAGGGCTCACAGGGAAAGTGGCATGTGTTGTATAGGCCATGGGGTAACTTTTATTTTTATGGTGCCTAGCAAGCCTTTTGTTCATCAGGCTGCTCGTTAACATACCCCTGGCTCTGTCTGACTGCGGGATCAGGAGCAAACATTCATGAAGGGTCTGCGCTGAAATCCCTGGGAAATACGTAGTATGCCGTGACCTGTTTTATCTCTGGCCACTGTCACCCTAGTCTCTGAGGCCCAGATCTTCAAAGATCAATGGGAATCGGATACCTAAATACCTTGTAGGATCTGGGCCTAAGGGCCAGATTGTCAAAGGTATTTAGGCACCTAAAGCTGCAAATAGGCACGTAGGGGAATTTTCAAAAGCATGCAGCTGCCTAACTCTCACTGAAGACGGTAGTTAGTCACTTTTGAAAATCCCATTAGTGACCTACCTGCATCTTCAGGAATGCAAATACCTTTGAGTAGCTGGCCCTAGATAATCAAAGGGCTCCAGGGCAGAGGCTGGAATTGAACCAGGCACTTATGGCTCCTAGATCAGCACCTCCCCCTTAGGCCAACCTTCTGCAGTGCAGGCAAGAAGAGGAGAATCAGGCATGTGGTATACGGAGTCCTCACCAACACTTTCCTCCTTCTTTTCTCGTTCCAGAGCCCAGCTCATTCCCACCTACTGTGTCTGGGACCTCCGGTGCTGAGGAGGAAGCTCGTGATGAGACCAAAGGGGATGGGAAGTAGCTTGTGATGGGAGATTTCCTTCCCCAGTAGCCTCTCTCCTCCCAGCCTGAATTTCACACGCCCGTCCCAGGTCCCACTGACATCAGGGTGAGCTTGAGGGCAGTGTCCAGTTGTTCCAGATCTTCTCAGGTGGCCTGAGGGCTTGGGCCACAATTGGCCAAAAATGGACCACGGGGAGCTGGCACAGCAGAGTTGGCTATGGCCAAGGACAAGCCCTTGGCTGATTGAGGAGCCGTGTTTGGGGCCTCTCAACGCGAGTGCAGAGTGTCAATTAAGGGGATGAGTTCAGGGGCAGAAAACTGTGATCCCCAAAACCCAGCATGCTCTGGGGGGGAGCCACCTATGCTAGCCAATGGGAGATGTTGATGAGAGGGGTGTGTCCTAAGCCCTGCCCCTCTCTGTGTTCGATGCTTGTTGTGGCTTGTGATCCTGAGAAAACCCCTCTCTTGCAGTCAGGTGATTTAGATGCTGCTTAAGTCATATCTTGCAGGAATAAGTTAGGTACCTGCCTTGCTCCATGCAAAATGGCAGAGGGGCCATCCTAACCCAGCCCTGTTGTCAGAGCACTCAGCTGGGAGAGTCCCGTTCAATTCTCCATCATTAAAAAAAGAAGTCAGTCCATTCTTCTGAATGCTCTCAGACAGGCAACTCCTGTTTGTCTGGGTTCGGTGAGGGAGTTGCTTAGTCACAGTCAAATAATTTACTTAACAGTCCAATTCATCTAAGTATTATATTTAATGGGTTTCTGGAATTTGTAACCGCTTTAGCAAGGTCATTGCATGACAGGCTGGTGCACCGTTAAAAGAAACAGGTGCTAGGCGGAAGTAAGCAGCAGCATCTTAAAAGCATTTGTCAACCATTCAGCTTTCTTCAAGTTGCAAGGAGAGAGGCTTGTAGATGGCCTAGAGAAGAAATCGCTTTGCATGAGGATTCTGTCGGTGTTTAAACCGAAGGGGTGTTTTCTGCAAAGGGAGTAGGTGGGAAGGAACCTGCTTTATGGCTCAGGCTCTGTCTGCACTTAAAACATGATAGCTGCTGCAGCCCTTCAGTACAGACACTTCCCACAGCAACGGGACTCCGAGTCCAGCGCTCTAGGCCTCGCTGCCTCCATTCGACAGCTGCAGCGGCACAGGAGCTAGCAAACAGAGCTGTAAACAGGGGAGTTTGAGTGGGAGTTCTGTTGGAGGAGAAGGTATTTGTGTGTGTTTGGTTTTGTATTGGTAATATCTGTATGTGTAGAGGCTTGTAGGGGCTTTGTGCTGGGAGAGAAGCTGAGCCCTGATTAGGGGGCGGGGCTTCACTGACTAGGGGTCCTATAAAGGTAGCAGCCAGTCAGGCAGCGGCACAGGAGCTAGCAAACAGAGCTGTAAACAGGGGAGTTTGTCTTGTGGTGCTTGTGTGGGGTTTGGTTTTGCTGTGGGTGGTGGTGTTTTGGTGTGGTTTGTGTTTCCCAGATTAACAGGATTTAGGTGGGAAGGCTATGACAGATTCAGAGGTGGCAGTGGGAGTGACCCATGTAGCAGATGACACAATGAAGATGACTGGATGTGGAAGCTGTGGTATGTACATGATCCTGGAGGGGGCACCTGGTAAGAGTTTTGTCTGCATGAAATGCCGTCTGATAGAGCTGATGGAGGAAAAGATCAGAGGTTTGGAGATGCAGGTGGAAAGTCTGGTAGAGTTTAGGAAGGGGTTTGAGCAGATTATGGAGCAAAGACATGAGGTATCTGAAGGGAAAAGCTCAGACTTGCAGATGGAAGCAGGACTAGGGAATTCTGAGGTGAGACTGGGTGAGGAAAGTGGTCAGTGGAAGCATGTGACTAAAAGAACTAGGCAGAGGAAAAGACGGGCTAGTGAAGGAGAAATAGAGCTTCAGAATAGGTTTGCAGAGTTGGAAAATGAAGAAGGGGCTCAGCAGGTAGTCACTGAAGGTGACAGGGCAAGGAAGAAGAGAAGAGCGGTTAGTCCTATAGGAAAAGGGGAAGAGTTAATGGAGATTACACCAAATATGAGCCCCAGGAGGATACAGGATGGGTTAAAAAGGATTACAAGGGAGAATGGGAATGGAAAGAACTTGCAGCCAGAGGGAACAGGGGATAGACTGGAGAATAGCACCGTCACTAGGAAAAGGCAGGTCTATGTGATTGGGGACTCTTTACTGAGAAGAATAGATAGGCCTGTAACCAGAGCTGATCCAGAAAATAGGAGGGTGTGCTGTCTTCCAGGTGCTAAGATACGGGATGTAGACCTGAGGTTGAAAAGGATTCTAAAGGGAGCGGGAAAGAATCCCCTAATTATCCTTCATGTGGGAACAAATGATACGGCTAGATTCTCGCTGGAAAGTATTAAGGGAGACTATGCTAGGCTGGGGAGGACGCTTAAGGAAATTGAGGCTCAGGTGATCTTTAGTGGGATTCTGCCTGTTCCTAGAGAAGGGCAACAAAGGTGTGACAAGATTATGACTATCAATAGATGGCTTAGGCAGTGGTGCTATAAGGAGGGCTTTGGGATGTATGGCCATTGGGAGGCATTCATGGATAGAGGACAGTTCTCTCGGGATGGACTTCATCTGAGTAGGGAAGGAAATAGACTTCTAGGATGGAGGCTGGCACAACTGATTAAGAGAGCTTTAAACTAGGAATTTGGGGGAGATGGTTGGGAGATGTCCAGGTAATCTCCACGCCAGAATTTAGCATAGAGTGGAAAGAAAATGAAGTAAGAGTGGATACAGCTGTAGGTAGGAGGAAGGGCAGTGTAGATACAAGTCTAATAGGTTATACTGGTAGTAAAATAACCGTGCCTAATAGGGTACAGAATGTGAGTGAGGCCAAACAGCAAAAATTAAGATGTTTGTACACTAATGCAAGGAGCCTAGGTAACAAAATGGAGGAACTAGAGTTACTGGTGCAGGAAGTGAAACCAGATATTATAGGTATAACAGAGACCTGGTGGAATAGTAGTCATGACTGGGCTACAGGTATTGAAGGGTCTGTGCTGTTTAGGAAAGACCGAAATAAAGGTAAAGGTGGTGGAGTAGCACTGTATATCAATGATGAGATAGAATGTAAAGAAATAAGAAGCGATGAAATGGATATGACTGAGTCTGTCTGGGCAACAATTAAATTGGGGAAGAAAACTATTAGAGCCTCCCCTGGGATAGTGCTTGGGGTGTGCTATAGACCGCCGGGATCTAATCTGGATATGGATAGAGCCCTTTTTAATGTTTTTAATAAAATAAATATTAATGGAAACTGTGTGATCATGGGAGACTTTAACTTCCCAGATATAGACTGGAGGACGAGTGCTAGTAATAATAATAGGGCTCAGATTTTCCTAGATGCGATAGCTGATGGATTCCTTCAGCAAGTAGTTGCTGAACCGACTAGAGGGGATGCCATTTTAGATTTGGTCTTGGTGAGTAATGAGGACCTCATAGAGGAAATGGTTGTAGGGGATAATCTTGGCTCAAGTGATCATGAGCTAATTCAGTTCAAACTGAATGGAAGGATTAACAAAAATAAATCTGCAACTAGGGTTTTTGATTTCAAAAGGGCTGACTTTCAAAAATTAAGGAAATTAGTTAGGGAAGTGGATTGGACTGAAGAATTTATGGGTTTAAAGGTAGAGGAGGCCTGGGATTATTTTAAATTAAAGCTGCAGAAGCTATCGGAAGCCTGCATCCCAAGAAAGGGGAAAAAATTCATAGGCAGGAGTTGTAGACCAAGCTGGATGAGCAAGCATCTTAGAGAGGTAATTAAGAAAAAGCAGAAAGCATATAGGGAGTGGAAGAAGGGAGGGATCAGTAAGGAAAACTACCTTATTGAGGTCAGAATATGTAGGGATAAAGTGAGACAGGCTAAAAGTCAAGTAGAGTTGGACCTTGCAAAGGGAATTAAAACCAATAGTAAAAGGTTCTATAGTCATATAAATAGGAAGAAAACAAAGAAAGAAGAAGTGGGACCGCTAAAAACTGAGGATGGAGTGGAGGTCAAGGATAATCTAGGCATGGCCCAATATCTAAACAAATACTTTGCCTCAGTCTTTAATAAGACTAAAGAGGATCTTAGGGATAATGGTAGCATGATAAATGGGAATGAGGATATGGAGGTAGACATCACCATATCTGAGGTAGAAGCGAAACTCAAACAGCTTAATGGGACTAAATCGGGGGGCCCAGATAATCTTCATCCAAGAATATTAAAAGAATTGGCACAGGAAATTGCAAGCCCATTAGCAAGAATTTTTAATGAATCTGTAAACTCAGGGGTTGTACCGTATGATTGGAGAATTGCTAACATGGTTCCTATTTTTAAGAAAGGGAAAAAAAGTGATCCAAGTAATTATAGGCCTGTTAGTTTGACATCTGTAGTATGCAAGGTCTTGGAAAAAATTTTGAAGGAGAAGGTAGTTAAGGACATTGAAGTCAATGGTAAATGGGACAAAATACAACATGGTTTTACAAAAGGTAGATCGTGCCAAACCAACCTGATCTCCTTCTTTGAGAGAGTAACAGATTTTTTAGATAAAGGAAACGCAGTGGATCTAATTTACTTAGATTTTAGTAAGGCGTTTGATACTGTGCCACATGGGGAATTATTAGTTAAATTGGATAAGATGGGCATCAATAGGAAAATTGAAAGGTGGATAGGGAATTGGTTAAAGGGGAGACTACAACGGGTCCTACTGAAAGGTGAACTGTCAAGTTGGAGGGAGGTTACCAGTGGAGTTCCTCAAGGATCAGTTTTGGGACCAATCTTATTTAATCTTTTTATTACTGACCTGGGCACAAAAAGTGGGAGTGTGCTAATAAAGTTTGCAGATGATACAAAGCTGGGAGGTATTGCTAATTTAGAGAAGGACAGGGATACCCTACAGGAGGATCTGGATGATCTTGTAAACTGGAGTAATAGGAATAGGATGAAATTTAATAGTGAGAAGTGTAAGGTCATGCATTTAGGGATTAATAACAAGAATTTTAGTTATAAGCTAGGGACGCATCAACTAGAAGTAACGGAGGAGGAAAAGGACCTTGGAGTATTGGTTGATCATAGGATGACTATGAGCTGCCAATGTGATATGGCTGTGAAAAAAGCTAATGTCGTCTTGGGATGCATCAGGAGAGGTATTTCCAGTAGGGATAAGGAGGTTTTAGTACCGTTATATAAGGCACTGGTGAGACCTCACCTGGAATACTGTGTGCAGTTCTGGTCTCCCATGTTTAAGAAGGATGAATTTAAACTGGAACAGGTACAGAGAAGGGCTACTAGGATGATCCGAGGAATGGAAAACTTGTCTTATGAAAGGAGACTCAGGGAGCTTGGCTTGTTTAGCCTAACTAAAAGAAGGTTGAGGGGAGATATGATTGCTCTCTATAAATATATCAGAGGGATAAATACCAGAGAGGGAGAGGAATTATTTAAACTCAGTACCAATGTGGACACAAGAACAAATGGATATAAACTGGCCACTAGGAAATTTAGATTAGAAATTAGACGAAGGTTTCTAACCATCAGAGGAGTGAAGTTTTGGAATAGCCTTCCGAGGGAAGTAGTGGGGGCAAAAGATCTATCTTGCTTTAAGATTAAACTCGATAAGTTTATGGAGGAGATGGTATGATGGGATAACATGGTTTTGGTAATTAAATATTCATGGTAAATAGGCCCAATGGCCTGTGATGGGTTTTTAGATGGGGTAAGATCCAAGTTACCCGGGAAAGAATTTTCTGTAGTATCTGGCTGATGAATCTTGCCCATATGCTCAGGGTTTAGCTGATCGCCATATTTGGGGTCGGGAAGGAATTTTCCTCCAGGGCAGATTGGAAGGCCCTGGAGGTTTTTCGCCTTCCTCTGTAGCATGGGGCACGGGTCACTTGCTGGAGGATTCTCTGCTCCTTGAGGTCTTCAAACTACAATTTGAGGACTTCAATAGCACAGATATAGGTGTGAGGTCTTTTTTAGGAGTGGTGGGTGAAATTCTGTGGCCTGCATTGTGCAGGAGGTCAGACTAGATGATCATAATGGTCCCTTCTGGCCTAAATATCTATGAATCTATAAGTACAGAAAAGGATGAGAAAAATGATGAGGGACGTGGAGCAGCTTCTGTATGAGGAGAGATTAATAAGACTGGGACTTTTCACCTTGGAAAAGAGATGACTAATGGGGGATACGATAGAGGTGTATAAAATCATGACTGATGTGGAGAAAGTAAATCAGGAAGTGTTGTTTACTCTTTCTCATAAGACAAGAACCAGGGGTCACCCAATGAAATTAATAGGCAGCAGGTTTAAAAGAAACAAAAGGAAGTATTTCTACACACAATGGAGAGTCAACCTGTGGAACTCCTTGCCAGAGGATGTTGTGAAGGCCAAGACTATAACAGGGTTCAAAAAAGAACTAGATAAGTTCATGGAGGACAGGTCCCCCAACTG
Organism: Lepidochelys kempii; assembly: GCF_965140285.1. Classification (NCBI taxonomy): domain Eukaryota; kingdom Metazoa; phylum Chordata; order Testudines; family Cheloniidae; genus Lepidochelys; species Lepidochelys kempii. The sequence goes on along the minus strand of NC_136393.1, from coordinate 42,513,495 downwards.
CTATTGGCTAGCATGGGCAGGGATGGTTTCCCTAGTCTATATTTTCAAGAAGCTGGGAATGGGTGACAGGGGATGGATCACTTGATTACCAGAGCTCCTCTGATTCTGGGTTTTTTTTTTTTTTAAATCTCTCCACAATTTTGGTTGCAACTGAAACTTCTAGTTAAAGCGATCAGTGGAGGGGGGGGGGGGGCGGGGTCTGGACGCTCTGTCGCCTTGCGCTTTGTTTGTGTCACCTTTACACTGATGCAAAGTGAGCAAGAAATACCAAAAGAACTGCAGGCACTAGTGTAAATGACACACACCAGGATCAGGGTAAGGCTGGATTGGGGCCCAGAACTCTTCCCTCACCCACCCATCACGGCACAAGGAGTTTGATCCTGGGCCTCATGCCAACTGCCCATAAGGGGCAGCTTAGAAATTCTTCGGTTGTACAAAGCTGGTGTGTCTCCCTATGTCACCTGCCTCCTTCCAATCTTTAGTCTGGGGACGTGGTGTGGTAGCAAAGAGAGTGTGGTGCAAAATGCTGGCTCAGAACTGCTGCCACGACAGCCAGTGTAACTTAGAGCAGCCTCAACAGTGCTCTAAGTTTTATGTCAGGTGCTATTTCAGGCACCAGCCAGCCGAATCTTGGGGGAACAAAAGGGTGACTTCAAGCCCCCTTTTCCCATCCCTCTCTGCTGAGCCAAGTGAAAACTTGGCACTGCTGAGAATTCAGACCCAGGCATAAGGCAATGGAGAACCCCAATCTTTCTTCTGCTGTGGAGAGTTGGTAAAACTCAAAGCCCAGATGGCACCGTTATTAAGCCCATTATTTTTTTCTCTTTGCTATTTAAAAATAATGAGATGCAAAACCAATATGAGTGCAGCAGTAATGTTGTATGGTTCGGACACACAAGTTAAATTTCCTGTGACAACACGAACTTGATCAACTTGCATGTGTAGAGCATATTTCTCCTCTTCCTGGTTTTCTTGATGTATTTCAAAATTTACCACCCAGGGTTCTTTGTGGCATGTAATGCGGCTTGTATTAAACACGCCACAAACCCAAACTTACAGGAATGGGCCAGAACTTGACAGCTTACAGGAGTGGCCGCTAGAGGGATCGGGGCTGAATTTAGAGGGCACAATTTTCAAAAGCATCAAAGTGACTTAAGTGCACTGGGAAATTTTACCTCTAGTCTTCCTTATGAATTAATTTTTTATTTTATTTTTTTTTAAAGGGAGCTGTAGCCTGTTTTCCACAGAGTCAGTCTGAGTTCAAGCCAATGCCGTAGGGCATTTCAGGCTGCTGTCCTGTCTGATCCAGCCCAGGGGACAATATCTGATGCTTCCAGGAAAAGCAAGAACCCGCTGTAACATACATGGCTAGTTTTAACATGCTGTAAATGCAGGTGGGGAATTAATTACTGACCTCGGTGGCATTCAGACTATGTCCTGAAGCATGGGATTGGGCCAGAGGGACAGCTAGCGCTGGCCACAGTGTCTAGGGTCTCGGAGTGGGAAGTTCCATGGAGAATTCCACTGGGTGGGAGACTCAGCTGTGAAGGGAGGGGGCGGGCAGGAGCATCTCATCAACCCAAGATTGGAATAACTGAAGTAATGTTCCTTTTACACAGAGCCTCAGCTCCCTGGAACCTCTGCAAATGCTTTAGCCACGTGTTTAACTCCATCCGTAGGAGTAGCCTTGGATCGCAGTGGGAGGGCTCAGGTGCGTAAGTGTTTGCAGGATGGGCGCTCAGGGCAGTCCCTGAGGCCAGGGCAAAGTGGATGTGACGTGCCACTGTCTGGATTTGGGAGCCTGCCTGCACACCAAACTCACTAGGCACTGGGTGCATGACTTCAAGGTGCTGGGCCGGGGAAAATCAGCCCCGGGTGGTTATTTCGAGTAGAAAACCAGAGCCACTTCTGGGGTCTTTCAGCTTCTAATGCCCTTTCCCTTCTGCAGCTGGATTTCATCCTATGATAAAATCCCTCTCAATGCCAAGTCAGTGCCATAAATCACTGGCCTGGGTGCAGGAATCAGTAGGCGACGTTCTCTGGCCTGGGTTATGCCAGGGCTCAGACTAAATTATTCTTCCCAAAACTTTTAAAAGCTGAGCCCCCTCCTCAAGGTAAAGAAACCAATCGTGCCCCTCACCCGTCAGCAATGTGTTAGCGACCCCACCCCCCATTTTCATGGATACGTCTTCAAACCCCACCCTTCCCACCATGGCTAGCCCTTCCCCACGCTTCAGGAGATGCTGAAGGAGATGATCCTAACCATCCCCTCTAACCTTAAGACTTGAGGGATCCCATCATGGAGCATCTTAAAAATCACAGTTTCCAGACTCTGGAACAGGGGCTGCTTTGCCGGGCTCACCTTTCTCCCTGCGTCAGGTTGGCCGATGGGGATAATGAGCCTGGAGATCTCATTCCCGCTGCTCTGAGTGGTGCCCATGTGCACATGACTCAGCTCAGCTCATCCTGTATCCCAGGAACGTCTTCATCTTCTGGGATCCTCATGGCAGCAGTGGGATGATTTAACGGACTCCCTTAGCCATGGGGCCTTTCTCTCGCTTTTGTTTCAGAGCCAGCGTCCTGGAATCGTCTCATGGTGCGTGGAGTGGTGGCAGTGGTGGGGGTGCTAGTCTTACTATACCTATGTGGGTTTTGGAAAGGTAGAGGGAAAGTGTTTGCCGACTCGCAACTCGTCTTCAGGAAGCTGCTGACTCATCCCTCCCCGCAGCCTGGAAGTCGGCAGGATTCCCAGGAATCTGAGCTCCCCGCAGTGTGTGACAGGGACGGGGACCAGGCCCAGGGAACCAGAAACAGGAATCGAGACCCAGCCCTGGAGAATGGGGAAGGAGACCTGATTGCGAATTCGTATCTGGTCTGCTGAATTGCTCACGTCCAGACCCTCCCCACAGTTCTTAAAAAGTCAAAGCATTTCGTTTAGACGCTTTCCAAACAAACCATTTTGATTTTTCAGTTTGAAACAATTTTTTGTTTAAAAATGTCCTTCAATTTTATTTTAAAAATTCAAAAAGTTACAACCCTTGAAATGTTCCTGGGTCTTTTTTTTTAAAAAAAGCTTTTTGGTTCATCAAAAATTTGTAAAAATGTTAATTTTGTTCAACCTGAAACCGGTTTTTTTCCATCTCTTTTTTGGAATTGCCAGGGACCAAAAAATTCTGTTTGCCCAGCTCGAGGGGCAGGTGAGGATTTTGGCAGTTATATTGTGGGTCTCTAAGTCTCCTTGTTGCTCAAAGTTTTCTTACTGCAAGGATGAGGGCAGGATGGGCAAAAGCTTCCTAAAAGTGGGGGGGGCTGCTGGCACCCAAACTGTGGCCCAGCCCCTGTGCCACCCCTTCTCCTCGAGGTCCTGCCCCCTCAAACTACCCCTTTCCCTGAGGCCCCCCTTCACACCGCCTTTCTCCCTGAGCTCCCACTTCATGCCGCCCCTTGCCCCCAAAACACTGCCCCCCGCCCCTCCCTTCTCTCCCCCATCATCCAGTCGCTCACACTTATGGCCAGTAAAAAGTGGTGGGCCCTGGTCTCCCCTGTTCCGGCACCCCTGGATGAGAGTGGGAGAGGATGAAGAACTCATTTCAAATATAACTCCCCCCGCCCCTCAAAACAGCACAATTTGACAGAAACAGCAAAACATGCACCTAACCAACCCGGGCCAGTCACGCTGTGTTGTGTGTGACATTCCCGTCCTGGGGCGGTTTATGTCTTGGAGAATGTGAACCCTGCAGGCCTGGGTGTTTCTCTACGTAATGTGACCTCACTGCTCCTGATGAGAGCCATTGTTTGTAAATGTTTCAGGAGCAGACATATTTATCATTCATGGACAGACAGACATTTATTCATAATTAGAACTGGTGAAAAATGGCGGGGGTGGGGAGGGTCATGAAAATTGAAGAAGAAACCACTTCCTTCCCCCTTCCCCCCATATTCTTCAAACTTATTTGGAAATGTTTTTCATTATCAAATTTTTGTTTCGTTTTGGTGGGAAAAACTCCATGTTCTCTCTCAAGTGGGCAGAGAAATCCAAAATGTTTTTTTTAAAGAGGGAACTTATTTCAAATGATCAATGTAATCCAAAGTGGCATTTTTAGTTATAAGGTTGCATTGTCAGTGTAAAACCCTTTTGAACCAGCTCTGTTATTGTATAACAAGATGAGTTTACTTTTCGTGATGCATTGTTTGGGCCAGGTTTCCTTGGTCCTGGAAACACTTACATGCATGTTTAACTTTAATTACTGCTGTGAATAATTCCATTTCAATGGGACAACTCTGAGGTCGGGTTTACGCTACGGCCGTATATCGGTGTAACAATGTCTTTTCTTTCTTTTATATGTAAAAGTTCTTGAGAGGTTAAAGCAGGTAAAATACATGAACAGGTTCGGACAGTCCGAGTTTGTCCGTGCAAAGTGACAGCAGAGATGTGGGATCTGCTAGTTTTCCATAAGTCTCTCAGGGTTACCCAGGATAACTTTGGGGATCTCTGTCTCGCATCGGGAATGTTCCCTGAAAGTGTCCAAACAGCTCAGAGATACAGAACCATTCCCTGGATCCATTCTTATAGCTGTCTTCCCCGGAAAGCAGTCTGGCAAGTGTTCCTGTCAGCTCATTGCTAAGTTATCTGTCAAAACACTAGAGTTTTCAGGTGCCTAAGTAGCCCCTGGAATCAGGGTGAAATTATCCTCCCCACCACTATCAAAATTGGAAATGGTGCCCCGGAGTGCACGGTACCCTACCGTAGTTCCCCCGTAGGAACTGCATGAACAGGCAACTCTGCAAGTTATCTGCATGCCTCTGCACGTGACCCCCATGCCTCTCCATTTCCTTGGCCACATGTATCCTGTCCCCATGCTGGCGGCGAATCCAGAAAAAGAGGGAAAGAGCTCACCACTGCGACCACCTGAGGGAGGTGTTGGGTTGAGATCAGCTGGTCAAAGCAGGCAATAGGGACAGAATCTGAGACTTGAAGCTCCTCGAATGACCTCTGACCTTTCTAGACCTGCCCTTCAATGAGACACAGCGATTGTAAAGTTGAATGTGATCGTAACTAGACCCATTTGAAACCCTTCACCACACAAGACAAAGCCCGTAGGATTCATTATGAATTATTTATTTCTCCTCCCCTGGATTCCTGCAGCCACCAGCCACCTTGGAGCTTTCCCTCCTCTCTCCCAGGCTGGGCTCACTTGATGGCAGGAGCTCAGCGCAGGGTCCAGCTTTGCTCTTTCGCTTCCATTCTTCACGTCTTTGGGTGGCTGCATTGGCACCTGAGCAGCCGGATGGAAACACTGAGTCCTCTGTCTCGGCAGGCAGGCCCAGCCGCCAAAGCCAAAGACTCCCTGAGAACAGGGGGAGGTTCGCCTGAACTCTCAGGAGTGGCGGCTGGGCCCATAGGGTAGGGTTACCATATTTGAACTTTCAAAAAAGAGGACACTCCGAGGGTGGGGGGGGAGTTGTAGCCCTGCCCCCATCTACTCCCTCCCACTTCCTGCCCCCTGACTGCCCCCCACAGAACCGCCAACCCATCCAACACCCTCTGCTCCTTGTCCCCTGATCGCCCCCTCCCAGGACCCTGCCCTCTATCTAAGCCTTCCGTCTCCCTGTCTCCAGCTGCCCCCTCCTTAGACCCCTCCACCCTAACTGCCCCCCTAGAACTCCACCCCCTACCTGTCCCCTGACTGCCCTGCCCCCTATCCGCACCCCCGCCCCCTGACAGACCTCCGGCTCTCCCACACCCAACCAACCACTCCCTGTCCCCTGACTGCCCCCACAGAACCCCCAACCCATCTATTCCCCCCTGCTCCCTGCCCCTGACTGCCCCCCCGAACCTCTGCACTGTCCACCCTGCCCCCGCTCCCTGTCCCTTGACTCCCCCGACCCCTCTTCATATGCTCACCCTCTGACAGGCTCCCCCCAGAACCCCTCACCCATCCAACCCCTCCTGCTCCCTGTCCCCTGACTGTCCCTTGGGACCCCATGCCCCTTCTCCAGCCCCCCCAGCCCCCGTACCCTGCTGCTCAGAGCAGTGTGTCTGGGGTGCGGAGCCAGACACAGTGCCGTGCTCCCCCGCAGAGCGTGCAGCTCCCCCTCCGCCCCCAGAGTGCTGCATTGGGAGGGAAATCCTGGACCTTTTCAGAATTTTACAAATTCCTCCCGGAGGGCAATTTAGAACCCCAAAAGCCGGACATGTCCGGGAAACTCCGGACGCATGGTAACCCGACCACAGGGACTCCAGGATCTGCAGCTGCTGCCACCTGTATGGTGAATCCTCCGACTCATCACCAACCAGCTCTTCCCCATTCTCCAACCTGGCCCCACGGTCTGACCGTGCAGGAGAACAGAAACCCTTTGGGACAGCAGGAGAGTCTCCTCAATGCCGCCCTCTTCGCATGGCATCCCGCGGTCACCGTGAAACACGACTACCCTGCCCCCAGGAGTCTCTCAAGGAGCTGCCGGCGCAGTCACTGGGCACCCACTCGTAATGGTCTCGGGCAGTGGCATTGCAGAGGGAGCTGAGCAGACCGTCCCTTCTGTGACTTCCTGAATTGCTGCCAGGACGGATTCTCCTCTGCGCTAGGGAGAGTCCCCGAGGACAAGCAGCTGTGATGCGGGAGGGGGCAAGACAAGCACTCCCCCTGAGCCCTTGACTAGCAGGCAAGCAGGACTCTGGGAGCCAAGGGATCGATGTGTCTTGCTGGGAGAGCAGAGCTGGAGAGCAGAAAAGGGCATTGGAGGAATTGAAGAAAAATCAGTGTCATGGCCGGGTCATGGGCAGCCAGACCTCGTGGTCAGAGGCAGAGTCCACACTCACAAGACAGGAGTCGAGAGTCAGCTGGGTCAGGACACTGGAAGAGCAGAAGCAAAAGACCAAATTGTGTTCAGAACCTCAAGTCAGGTGAGTCACCCTGAGTCCGGATGCCAGGAAATCAAGCCTGGGGAGTGGGAGCAGGAACAGCCAACACACAGTCCAGAGCCGGGGAGGAGCTCGGCTGTTCAGACAGCTTCTTCTTCCTGCTGCTGGTTTAAGGAGGTCCTGGGGGCCGATTAGCTGCTCTGGGACTCTGCCAATAGGAGCCTCAAACTGGGTCTGGACTTCGTCAGTCCTAGGTAAGCAGTTTTTCGTAGGCTTGCAGGTGGCGTGCTGGAGGGTGGCTGCTCCCAGGAACCCTGCAGACCGGGGTTAATGACCCATGGGTCAGGACAGTGAGTGATCTCTCCCCGCTCAAACCTCCTGCACGAAACAGTCTCCAGGGTCCCGGATGCATCCTCTGAGAAGAAAAAAACACAGTCATGAGGACAAATAGGCTATGGAACAGGAGCCCCCTCTTTGTTGCAACAGCCCCAAGTGTCCAGAAGAGTGGACGGTTCTTACCTCCAGGAGATGCCTGGGATCTTCCATCTAAGCCTCAAGGGGACCCCTGTTGCTTGGTCTGACAGGAGGAGATCATCTGTCCCCACTGCTCCCTGCGCTGGGCTGGCTGCAGCACACATCTGTGTAAGAGGCTGGGCCAGAGAGATGTTACAATCAGGGTCCAGGCACCCCAGAAGGAGAACAGAGGCTCTGAAACCAGAAGACGAAGCAATCAAATCAGCGGATTCGACAGAGAAGTTTTCTACCCTACAGGGACATCAAAGAAGGTCTGTTAGGAAAGCTGAGATGTTAGTCTGGAAACTGCTAAGATAAACATTGTGACTTATTAAGATTCAATTTTAGTCACTACAAAGTGTGTTGTGTTTTGTGTGTCTCTTTGAAATGTGTCTCTTTCTCTTGCTTAGTATCACTTAAATCTCTTCTTTGTTACTATGCTTCCCAAACCACCTCAGTGTTGTGTGTTCCAGTGAAGTGTGAGTCTCCAGCCTACCCAACAGGCTGAGCTGTGCCCTGTCTCTCTGAAGGTAATGAATAATTTCTGAGCGGTGCTGGGCCCAGAGTCCAAGGGCAGTTCACCAGACATCTCGTGGGAAGCCCAAAGAGACCAAAGGAGCAGGAGAGATTCCGGCCCCACTGACCCATGGGAACTTGCCACAGAAGAGCCTACACAGGGCTCCAGACACAGCCACTTTGGGTGTGTACCAGAGTTCACTCACCGCTAGATGCTGGCCAGGCCTCGTGTCATTGCTTTCTCGCTGGGCTAGCAACCCCGCTGATACTCACTCTTGCAGTTTGTCGGCTGGGAACTCAGCCGACCAACCAGGTGACTGTTCTTTACTCCACTCCTTCCTGGGTCGTGCTCCTTGCAAACAAAGTCCCAAAATGTCTTGAACAGAAACAAGGCCTTCCACCCTCGTGGGGAGTTCTTCCTCAGCCTGATTTCGATTCGGCCTGCCCTTCTTGGGTTTCTATGGTCTTCTATGTCCCCTTCCTTAGGGATGGTGAGAGAAGCCAGTCCTACCCTGGACTCCAGGGTTTGGCCCAAAGCCGTCTACTGAACAGCTCGCTCTGCTTCTGGACTTTTGCTGCTGTTTTCCCTTCTTTCCTCTCCGTTGGGGCTCACTTGGTCATCATTTGGCTTAGCCCCAGGCTAGGCAGCCATAGGCCAAGCCACCCTGTTAGATACCCTCCTCCTTCCAATCCGCTCCAGCCCGGCTGACAGGTTTGCTGAGGGGATGGTGAAACCCCATTGCTGATCAGAAGGAGGTCAGAGTCTGTTCTCTAGGAGCTGAAGGTCCATTTGTCCTGCTGCGGGAAGTGGAGCTGGAGAGCGGAGATGTTAGGTGAAAGAGACTGCATGATGGAGTTGGAGACTGAGGGACGGGAGCCTCCTCCCAGAAACGCTCCCAGGAGAACAGGTTTGAGGAGGAGTTCTCTAGGGAGCCTCTTGCTTGGAAAAAAACAAGGGTGGCACATTGATGAAGATGTCTCTGTCCCAGGGATGGGGGAAGCTCCCAGCCAGGCTGTGCAGCAGGGATCCCATTTCTCCCCCAAGAAACCCATTTTGCCCAAAGAAGTCAATGGCTCTTACCTCCAAGAGGGAGCGGGCTCTTCCCTCTCAGCCTCTTTGAGAACTACCACTGCTTGGCTTTTTTAGGATAAGGGACCTGTCCCCACTGCTCCCTGAGGTGCTTCAGCTTCTGACTGCACCCATCTGGGAGGCTGTCACATATGCCAGGGCCTAGAAGACATGCAGGGAGGAGGCTCCTCTTCATGTCAGACTCTGAGAGCCCAGAGAAGGGCCAAAGGAAGAAAAAAGGGCAGGAGATGAAGCTTGCCCGGAGCCTCTGTCCCATCCTCACCTCCTCAAATGTGGAGCTTCCTGAGCTTCAGTTGGGCAGACAGTCTGTAGCCCTGACACAAAGGTCCTTCTGCGCCATATGGGGCAGGAAGATCTCTGCCTGGGAGCACCGGAAATGGGATGGGGGTGAGATCAAGGAAAGAGGGGAGGGATATGGGTGTGAGGGAAAGAGCTCCTGCCCCAGATGAAGGAATTTGGGGGGCCGAGGGAAGGACACAGCTCCACAGAGAGGAGAGAGAGTTCCTGTGAGTGCCAGGGGCCTCCATTTGTGCTTCCACTAGCCCCCCATTTACAGTGAGACAGAGCAGTACCTGCAGCAGGGAGCGGGACTTGCTGAACAGGGAGGGGAACCTTGAAGAGCATCAGATGAACCACAGCCCTTGCAGCGCCTCGGGCATCTGGTGCAAGTGCCGGATGATGTGAAGCTGGCCCATGACCTTGGCTGTGACATCCTCATGCTGCAGGGGAACGAGAACATGTCAGAGACTGAGACACTCCCCAGGAATCAGGGAGGATGAAGGGCACCTGGAACCAGTGCCATCATTTCCACCCAGCAGCTGCTCATGTCTGAGTGGTGGATTCACCCTCCTGACCCCCAGGATGGAGGCTTGCTGTCCTCTCTAGTGACCTCCAGTGCCAACCCCCCTCCTTGTCGGGTGAGCTCCTGCCACTTCCCCATCAGTGCCCCGACAGCTGTTCCACCTCCAACCCACCTGGGGACACCGCTCAAGTTCGGAGAACCCTCTCCTCCACCCCCACCTCCATCCCCACCCAGGTAGGGCAGGGAGGGGGCTCTAGAAGGGTGGCGGGGGGAGGGAGGGATTCTGGCAGCAGTGAAGTGGGATGGGGAGAGCTTGAGACCTTTCCCCAAGACACCCCAGTGCCAAAACCTGAAACCACAGGATGGCAGCCCTGGGGAACGGGACAGGTCAGGAGCCCCTGACGACTGAATCCTCCCAATCTCTCAAGAGTGGGTCCAGCCCTACCAGCAGCAAGACCCGCTTCCCACGCCCATGTGCCTCAGTCAGTCACCATCACCAGTCAGTCCTTGGCCTCCCAGGATGCCAGGGATGGGAGCAACTCTCGATGGTGGCTCGGGTGACATGGACACTAGGCCGTGGGGAAATGGGTGCAGCTCTGTGGGGCAGGAAAGGTTCCCAGAGGGCACTTAGGGGACTCAACTGTCCTTCCCAGGAGTGATAGCAGAGCACCACATCCGAAGAACAGAAGTCCATGAAGGCCAGAAGTCCCCACTAGGCTCCTTGCTACCAGGCCAGCGAATGGCGAGAGGATGGGAAGGAGGCCCTGGGCCCCACCCCAAGCTTCTGAGTCGAATGCAGCTGCTTACCGTGACCCCCATCAGTTGCTGGGCTTCCCCCAGGAGGGAGTAGACCAGCACCAGCCCAGCCTGGCTGACACGCAGCAGGGGGTCGTGGATGGCCAGCAATGCTGTCTGTACGAAGGATCTTCTCTGCCCGACGGAGAAGAATTTTCCAAAGACCTAAGACCAAGAGGACATGAGGCTCGAGCAGATTGCCCAGAGCCAGCCTCCAAGTCCTGGCGGTACAATGGCATCTCGTGCCCCAAAGGGTGGGGAAGAGAGCTGCTGTGGCCAAGGCACTTCATTCCCTAGGAGGCTTTCAGGGTCCCAGGGCTCAGGGAAGCCCCTTTATTAAAAGGTGGCAGATGCTGAGGGACCAAAGCCTCCAGTGGCTCTTTCGGGAAGGCAATTTATGGCAGGGGCCAGGATGGGCTGGAAATGGATCTCTAATGTGTGTGAGCAGGCCCACTCTGCTGTGCAGGGCACAGAGACGACAGGGGACCCTGTCTTGCTTCCAGCAGAGAGATCTCCTGCACCTCAGCGGCTAGAGGAGTGTGCGTGTGTTGTTACGGGGGGAGGGGGTTGGAGCTGACAGACCAAAGGTCTCTTCCCCCAGCTAAGTGATTTCTCTAGTTGCTGGCTATGGCCTCTGCAGCTCCTTGGTTTCTTCAAGGGGAATCCAACCTGCAGCCTGACAAGAACACGGAGACTCCTGGCCCAGTCCCAGTGTGGGACCTTTAGCACCAGCGTGTCCCACTGGTTGCTGGATGAGGAACTCTGAGCTGGAAATAAGGAGCGGGCTCTTTTCCTGTCTCCAGGAGGCATCCACTGCAGGGAACCCAGCCAGCCCCACTCCCTGAGCTGTGTCATGCCCTGGCACAGTGCCCTTACCTCCCCCACTCTGGCTGTGTTCTTGTAGCCCAAGAGCCGGCTGTCCTGGTGCCAGTCATAGCACCAGAGATCTTCCGCCTCATGTATGGTCAGGCCTGGAAGAGAGAGAGAGAGAGACTTTTCTCCTCATTCTGGTTGCAGTTTCTGTGTCCTTCCAAGCCCATTGGTGGCTGCACAGTGGAGTGGAGAAGAACAGAGGCAGAGAGAGATTTGTCCTCCGGCTGGGGTCAGTCTGAGAGAAATGGTCTGAGGTCCCATTATCAACCTGTGGTCACTCTCAGTCCCGTATTGGGTTCCGTGTCCCAGCTGGGTTCCTTACCCCTCTGTTGGAGCAGCAGTTGGTAGAGCCGGTAAGTCCCCTCCCTGGCCTGCCGGCTGATGTCCTTGTCTGGCTCACTGACAAACAGAGCCAGCTGGGCCACATGGTGACCCATCCGAGGGAACTCGGCTGAGATCTAATGGAAGGGAGAGCAGAGGGGACTCCATCAGCATTTTCCTCTCAGCTCCCTGTCCTCCCTGGGCCAGAGGGCTCCTTTCTCTTAGCCCCTCTGCAGGAGATGCTGGGGGAGAGGAGCTTGAGATCGACCCTTCATTTGCTCTGCTGCCAAGGGAGCCCGCAGCTGCTTTGGGATGCCAAGCAGGGGCTGGAGCATGGGCCCCTTAAAGGCCCAGGGACAACACTGAACCAGGACAAGAAGAACTTGACTCAAGCCTAGCTCAGTCCTGCTCTGACCCTGCCTCCCTATGAAGAACCCTCCTAAGCCACAGCCCCGGCAGCAGCAGCAGATCCTGCAGCCCACTGGAGCCAGCCCGCCTCCGCCTGGAGCCAGCAAGCTGGGCTCGGAGCCCACTTACATCAAACTCAGGGAGGGTGACTGTGTATCTCAGCAGGGCTGTGCTGCTCCTGATAGCCCTGGCTCGCTCCTGCGACACCCTGGACACGACCCAGAGGTTGACATGCTGTGGGGAAAGGAGGCAGGTCAGACTCAGTGGCCAGCTGCTCCTGCTTTGCAAATGAGCCCCATGCCCCCAGCCCCAGGGGCCTGAGACATTCTGCGCAGGGGGCAATAGCTGAGTCCTTGATGGCAGAGCTTTAGAAGGGGATTCTTTCCCCCAGGACGCAGCTTGTACCCTTCAGGTCACAACTTCTCAGAGTCTCTCTAGACTGGGACAATGTTCGCGGTCGGGGCTGGTCCCATCCTCCCAGAACTCCTGATTCCTGAACAGTTCACCAGAAAGAAGATTGAACCCTTGGCCCTTCCTTGCTATGCAAATCCTTGGGGGGATGTAGGGAGTGACTGAGAGCACAATCCCCCCAGGAATTTCAGAGCACATCAGAGGGAAGGGCTGATTCCCTGGGCTCCTCCTCTTTCTCTAGGAAGGAGCATGTGCCTCTTCTCTGAGAACCATCTCCCCAATCTCATGGGCTCTGTGTGTTGGAGGGGTGGGGGAAGGGTGGGTTTTCAGACTCTCACTCCCCAAGACAGCCAGGAGCCCTGTGCTTAGTGCTCAGCAGAACCAGGCAGAGCTCTGGCTTGGAGTCCCAGCTCCTTCCTCTGTCCCTCAAGAAGGAAGGACCTGACACTACATTGCACTGACCTCCCCAACCAAGGACGGCCCACTGGGGACCCAGCTAGGAGGACAGAGTAGAAAATGCATCTTCCAGTCTCTCCTTACCAGTCCCCCAGAGAGTTACGGTCAAATGGGGCTCACCTCCAAGATGAAGTGGAGCCTGTCTGTGTCTGGGGACTCTGCCAGCAGGTTCCCCAGCATGGCATCCAGGACCTCTGGGATGACTTTCTGCAGAGTCTGCAAAGCATGGGTCAGAGTTAGGGAACCTGGGCCTACACGTGCCACAGGATGGGAAGAGGAGTCTCTGGGAAGCACTGGGGAGACTCCCAAACACATCTCCCGGCCTCTCTCCTTCACATCCCACTGCAGGCAATTTGCAAGAATTGATGACCCCTGGACCTTTAATCCATGAGCTTAGCAGGTCTCTGCAGAGGGCCTTGTAGGCAGAAGAGTATGAAACAGCCAAGTTGCTATGGATGGAACCTGGGCTTCTGGGCCAAACACGGCTTAAGAAAGAAAGAAAGAAAGAAAGAAAGAAAGAAAGAAAGAAAGAAAGAAAGAAAGAAAGAAAGAAAGAAAGAAAGAAATCCCCCAGGGAGGGGTAATCTCTTCCCTGCTGGAGGGAAGGATCCAACCCTGCAGCTTGTTCCATCTCTGCTACCCCACCCCGAAATCTGGAGCTCCAGCGAATCAAGGGAGCAGGGACCAAGGACTACTCTGGAAGAGGAGGAGGATGGAGGAGGAGTAGGTACCTGGATGCCGGTGGTGTCCTTCTCCGTGCCCAGGGTGAAGACGGAGTGAAGGGCAGCTCGCAAGAGGTGGGTCTCTAGGGCTGGCTCCAGGGCAGGTTTCATGGTGCTGGCAAGAGAGAGGAGCTGGTATTAGACTGTGCAGTATGGGGGTGGGACTGTCGCCAACACGGACACCAAGCCACAGGGATAGAGGCACAGGCTGGCGAGAACGGAAACTGAGGCACTTAGCTAGGGAATGACAAGGCCAAGGTGTCCCAGACAGACAGTGGCAGGACAGGAATAGCTCCTGTTCACTGGAGCCTGCTGCCCCTCCTGTATCTGAGCCCAGGAGTGAGCCCCTCCCCAAGGCCCCTGTCATGTGATGGGAGTGAAAAGAAGAGCCCCGCCAGGAGAGAGTGACCCTCCCCACCCCACCATCTCTGCCAGAGGCACCACTCTTGGGAGGTGACTTGGGAGGGGCAGTGACGGTGACTCCCAGCCTTGGGCCTGATCAGCACTGGGGTGAGGGGAGCCGGCGGGGTGGGGGGTGGGGCTGTCTCGGTACCAGAGGTAGCCCACTGCAGCCAGGGAGTGGGCGAGGACGGCGCTGGGTGACGAGTCATCGGGAAGCTCCTCGATGAGCTCCTGTGAGACGCGAAGGAGACAAAGGAGCATGTGAGATTCAGGCCCAACTGACACCTCCCAGTGAGGAGATGACACAGCCAGTGCCCCACATGGCCAGCAGGATCCCCCACCGCCTCCCACTCCCTTCCTGCCCATCCGACTTGTCCCCCTTCCCGGATTCCTGCCCAGCTCGCTCCCAATCCCCTTCTCTCCTCCTCCCTGTCAAAACTGCCCCCATTCAGCCCCATCCCGACGACCGAGCTGGGACCCTGAGATTCCTTGTCCCACACTCTGAGCTGCCCCCCAGCCCCACAATTCTCCCCCTCCCTCCAGCTGCCGTATGGCGTGTCTCACTCACCACGATCCTCTTCACCACAGCCGCCTTGCAGCAGCGCGGCTCCAGCGTGTCCTCCCCTCTCTCCCATGCAGCCAGACATGCGGGGTAGACGGCCTGAAGGAACAGGAGCTGCTGCCCCTCATCCTGGACCCACCAGGAGTGGGGTATAGTGAGAGAGAACCTGTTAGCTAGGGACCTTCCTGCCCCACCCACACCATCTCCAGGGCTCAGGCCTCAATGGGGGATTGTGGGGACCCGCCTATTCTCCAAATCCCCCACCACTCCTACGCAAGCAGGATCAGGAACTGGGACAGTGCCTGTGGGGGGAGAGGACCTGGGCTGTTGTGGGACAAACACCCCCATCTTGGGGGTCCCACATCATGGATGTAAAAGGGCCCCATTAGGGGTGGTGGATCAGGAGGGACAAGACCCTCGGCAGGGGGTGGGGATGCTGGGAAGGGACAGGGCAATCTTGGTTCCAGCCCAGATGGGGAGCATTTGTACCTTATCTCTGCACTGGAGCTGCTCTCGGATGACTTTGAGAGCAGCTTCATCTTTGGCCACGTCCACCCCTTCCTCCTGCTCCGAATCCAGGGGGGTCCCTGAACCAGGGAGGGAAGGACAGGGGCGTGGTGGGCAGAGCAGGATTCAAGACCCCCCTTCCCACCTCAGGCACCCAGGGCAGATCGGGCCCCAAACCTCCCTCTCAGGGATGTCTTCAGCCCCCAACAGGTGCCGTAGCCCAGAGCAGAGCCCCCCTCCCCTGCCCAGGACTCCAGGGGAGGTGCCGATTCCCCCGGCCCCGGAGCAGCAAGGACCAAAGTGGCAGCAGCTCTTCACACCCCCACCCCCAGGTCCCCGTGCGGAAGGGGCAGCTGTGTGACGGCCGCTGCTCTCAGTGGGGTTCGCGTGGCTCAGGCCAGACTCCTGGGCTGGGGACCCCCCCGCATATCACTGGGAGAGCGTCTGGGCCCAGGGTGTTCACATGCCGTCCTCACCCCTCCCGGAGCCCAGCCTGGCTCCTCACCTGGCACAAAGCAGTGGCCTCCATCGGCCTGGCTGCTGCCAGAGGCACAGGTGCTGCCGCTGTCCCAGGCTGAGCTGCCGGTGCTGGGACAGGGACCTTCCACCTCCTGGCCGGCGGGGGCTGGAAGGTCCTCAGAGACCGGGCAGGGCGATGCCTCCTGATGGGAACGAGGGCTGGGCTCCTGGGGCCGCTGCTGCCCACACAACAAGCCCCAGAGCCACCCTGCCCGGCGCCCCTCCTGGGCTGGGTCCTGTCTGCCAAACCGCAGCCTGGGCCAGCTCCACTGGGGCCTGGTCGGGGCCTCTCCCAGCTCGGCGCCTGCGCCGGGAGCCGGGGTCCTTTTCCAGAAGGCCGGGCACTTCCGCCGTCTGGCCTGGACGGGACCTGCTTCCCCGCCAGCGGGGACGCAGGGCTTGCTCTGCCCCTTGGGAAGATGGCAGCTGCTTCCCTCAGGCTCTGGGGCCACCTGCAGAGCCTTCCTCCTGAACATCCGCAGGAGCCTGGCCATCCTGGAACCGAGCGGGGAGCAGGTGTGAGTCTGGGCTCAAGGCAGCCTTTCATTCCTGGGCCTTTTCTGTCCCTCCTCCTCCCTGCTCCAACCACAGCCGCCCCCTCTGCCCCCACAGGAGTGCAGGGAGTGCCATCTACACACACGGGCAGGAGTTCATTGCATGATCTGCTCCCAACGTTCCCCCTCATAATCCCTGCTGCTGCAATATCCAGGAAGTCTCATCCTTTTCCAGCAATGAGGTCAGTCCCAAAGACCATCGGTTACTCTGGACAAGCAGCCCCCTCCTGTCGTCCCAGGCCACTCTCCCGCCCAGGCTAGAGAAGGAACAGAACTCAGGCGTCCGGACTTCTCCTGGGAAAAGACCCTCGGCACAGGAAGCACAGGGCCCTCCTCATTCCCCATTGATTTCCAGACTCAGCAGCTCACAGGGTCTGGCCCAGTTCAGAGACTCTCAGCCTGGGGAACAGTGTCCCACAAGGGAAGGGCTGGGAGCCCCACTGCTGGAACCTTTCCAAACACACTGGAGACGGCTCTGGAGAAGCCCCTGCCTGGCATAAGAAGGAGGGGCTCTTGGGGGCTGTTTGCAAAGGAAATCCCCCTTTGGAGATAGTCTCTCCCCGTTTCTGCCTCTCCCCAGACAGACAGGGGAAGCCACCGAGGAACCCGAATGCCACTCACTTGCTCTCAGTGATGGGATAATGGATGGCGGATGTTCAGGGTCAGCAGACGTCCCTCGCCCTCCTCCTCACTCTCCAAGCCCAAGGCAGGCTGGAGAGGGTGGTGACCTCAGGAGTTACCCTGCCCAGCCAGCAGGCAGGGTGATGACACGAGGGCGATCGACTGGCTGTGAAAACAAGAGTCTGTCTGATTGCCAAGGGACGGAGAAACTCAGCCAGCAGCAGGGGGGTGCAGAACACGGCCCTAGGGCAGAGGTGACAGCGCCTCCGGGATCCTGACATCCCAGCACTTTACACACCTTCCTGCAGCCTCCCAAACCCACTGGGCTGTAGCGATGGGACCCCAAACCTACTGACGGCAAACGGACTCAGCTACCAGCTCAGGGTCACACCGAGTGTCAGAGCCATGGATGGATCCCTTCACTAACCACGGCCGCACACTCCCTCCCACAGCTGGCAATTGCAACCAGGCCCTAATGTCTGGTCCCCCTGCCTTTGAGAGGGAGTGTCACTCCTGCTTCCATTGCTGCCTATTGATCTGTGGGACTTTGGGCAAGTTGCTCCCCCTCTCTATGGCTCTCTGGGACTCACATCCCTGAATGGACTTTAAAAAAGACAATGGTTAAAGTTTGGCCCCAACTAGTTCTTGTTTCTCAAGACTAGCCATTTTAGCAAAGTTTAGAATTCTTGACATTCAACACCTGGAAACATCCCTTTCTCCTTCGCAGATGGCCTTAACATCCCTTATCTCACCCAGGCTCCCTGCTGCCTGGAGTTAGAGAATTGACCCTGTTCCCATTGGACCTACCCAAGGTGTCACACAGCAAAGCGGTGACGGAGCCAGAAAGAGAAGACAACAGTCCTGATTCCTGTTCTGACTAACAGACAACAACCCGCCAGAGGCAGGATAAAGCCCAGGAAATCAGATGTGAACATTTTCATGGAAACCGTTTTCTGTCAGAAAATCCATTCAGACAAAACCACTTTGTTTCTTGAAATCATAAGAAGTAGGATGAAAATTCTTTGCAAAAATATTTGTTTCCAAAACAAGAGCATCTCCTGTTTGTCACAGTGCAGTCAACTGTTTCGTCGTACACAAAGGGGACACACTATGATCTAGCAAAAAGAAAAGGAGTACTTGTGGCACCTTAGAGACTAATGAATTTATTTGAGCATAAGCTTTCGTGAGCTCCAGCTCACTTCATCGGATGCATCTGTAGCTCACGACAGCTGTAGCTCACGAAAGCTTATGCTCAGGTAAATTGTCCTCCTATTCTTTTTGCAAATACAGACTAACACGGCTGCTACTCTGAAACCAACTATGATCTAGAAAATTAGATGAGATGCTTCAGTCTGAGCTAAGTAGTTGCTGCTCTTCACAATTTCAAAAGAATAAAATACAAATAAAAGAGAATATTAGGTCATAATCAGATATGGCTCAGTGTGATCGGACACCGCCTAGTCTGCACTGCTCCGAGTGACACTCTTCAGTGGATCCCCAGCATCCACCCATGGCGAGGTAGGTGGGAGAGGATTGTTATTCGTACTTGACAGAAGGAGAAACGAAGGCTGAGAAAGGAGCAGGGACTTGTCTTAGCTGATGCAGCCAGCCAGTAGCAGAATTGCTCTCAAATGAGCTACAGACCAGCAATTGTTCCTAGTAATTATGCAGCAATTATTTGAGAAGAATTGGAATGTTCAAGAGGATCATGAACTGCTCCGAGACAATGAATGGAGAGCAGCATCCACATTGGTCAGACATATAACTGGTTGTGGCTTATTTGCTTGGTCATAAAAGAGAACAACAAAGACCAGATTTTCCTCCCTGTCAATAGCCCCCTCCTCAGCTGATCAAGGTTGAGACTTTGAAGGGTGGGAGGCTAAGGGTTCTCATCAAATAGCCCAAAGAATGGCCCTGATCACCACCGAGGCAATCACTCTCGGAGCCCTATTCCAGTCTCCTCTCTGTGAGGGCCTCCCAGAACCCACCCGGCCCCCGCTCCACACACAGAACACCTGGTGGTGGGAGGAGAGCAGAGGAAAAGGACAACGAAAGCAAGAAGAGAAAGGTAGGAGGGACAGAGGAAAGGGAAAACAAAAAGGAGAAACCCCAATGTCCCCAGTGATTCTAAGGGACAAAGTCCTAGGTCGGAAATAAAATACTGCCCCCACAATCTAATGTTTTCCTTTCCTAAAAATCAGCCGGCACCTGATGGATCAGACTGAACAGGTTCCAAACCTCTCCGAGGCTCTTACCTTCTATACAGGGACGTCTGTTTTTGAGCAAAACCACTACAAGAAAAGGAGAAAACTCCAAAGAGGGTCCTCCTTGCGCTCACGAACGTGAAAGTGAATGCTCTCTCAGTCCTCCAGGAGAGACCTCGAGAAGGAGACGTGCTGAAGCAAAGCCACAGGGATCTCCGAGGTTGCCCCTGTCCTGCACCCCTGTCCTGCCTGGCTGATGTCAAGATCTCTCTGTGAGATCATCGCCTCCCCGCCACCTTTGTCCAATAGGCTGAGGTCCTGCCAAAGGCCCTTGTGATGTCACTGCCACACCCACCCCTCCCCTGCAGTGCTGATGTCCTGCCCCTGTCCAGCCACACTGGATGTTTCAGCCGCTTCCCCGGGATCACCCCACGCAATGTCACTTCCTTGTGGGGTGACACTGACTACACAGTAGAACACAGAGGTTCTTCCCCAGGCCGCAATTAGGTTTTCACAAGTTAGTTGACTTTATGGCCAGAAGCAACCGTTAGAGCATTTAATCTGATCCCCTGCGTATCCTAAGGCCTCCTGTATATCAGAAGAGCTGGGCTTTTCTTTTACTCAAATGTTTTCCAGAAAGGCATCTAGTCTTTATTCGAAGAGATCAAGAGATGGAGAATCCATCATTTCTCTTGATAGTTTGTGCCAATGACAAATCACCCTCTTACAAATCCGGGTCTTATTGTCATTATACTTTTTCTGATTTCTGCTTCCATCCATGGGGTCTTGTCATGCCTTTCTCTGCTACATAAAAGAGCCCTTTTATACTCAACATTTTCTCTCCATGAAGTCAAGCAACTCACCTCTCATTTGTCTTTTGTGTATACTAAACAGATTGAGCTTTTTCAATGTCTCATTAGAAGGCATCATCCCCATCACTCAATTACGAATCTTTTCTGTACCCTCTCCAATTGTTTTAACATAATATTCAAAATGTGGACACAAGAACTGGATTCAACATTCCAGCATCAGTCTCACCAATGCTCTTTCACTTCCCTTTCCATTCTCACTACTCTATCCAGCCAAGAATGGCTTTAACCTTTTTTACCACAGTTTCATATTGACAGACCATGCTGAGCAGCTCGTCCACTATGGCCCCGAAATCCTTTTCAGGGTCAATGCTTTCCAGCGGATCGTCCCCCATTCTGTAGGGTGCCACCTGACTCCTTTGTTACTGAAGCTATGGGGTTGCATTTGGCTTTATTAAAACCTAATTATTTAGTAAGTATTTTAGAAGAACTAGCCCATTAGAGAGAGAATCGTGAATTACTCAAAGACAATGAATGGAGAACAGCGGCAAGAGCAATCAAATACATGTTTGGTTATGGCTTATTTCCTTGGTCTTAAAAGAGAGTAACGAGGACCTGAGTCTCCTCCCTCACAATAGCCCCAAACTCCCCCAATCAGCACTGAGACTCTGAGAAGCACAAAGCTGAGAGTCCTCACCAGATGTCCCAGGCCACCACCGGAGGGAGTCACTCTTAGAGCACCATTCCAGCCACATGTCTTTGGGAGGGCCTCCCGCAATGAGAGTTGGAGTGCAACCCCCCATCCCCAACTCTACAGGCACAGACAGGTCCTGGTGGTGAAAGGAAAGCAGGGGAAAAGGACAAAGATGCAAGAGAAGACAAGAAAGGAGGGAGAGGCAGGAAAAGGGAAAACAAAAAGGAGAAACCCCAATGTCCCCAGTAATTCTAAGGGACAAAGTCCTAGGTCGGAAATAAAATGCTGCCCCGACAATCTAATGTTTTCCTTTCCTAAAAATCAGCTGGCACCTGATGGATCAGACTGGTCAGGTTCCAAACCTCTCCGAGGCTCTTACCTTCTATACAGGGACGTCTGTTTTTGAGCAAAACCACTACAAGAAAAGGAGAAAACTCCAAAGAGGGTCCTCCTTGCGCTCACGAATGTGAAAGGGAATGCTCTCTCAGTCCTCCAGGAGAGACCTCGAGAAGGAGACGTGCTGAAGCAAAGCCACAGGGATCTCCGAGGTGGCCCCTGTCCTGCACCCCTGTCCTGCCTGGCTGATGTCAAGATCTCTCTGTGAGGTCATCGCCTCCCCACCACCTTTGTCCAATAAGCTGAGGTCCTGCCAAAGGCCCTTGTGATGTCACTGCCACACCCACCCCTCCCTTGCAGTGCTGATGTCCTGCCCCTGTCCAGCCACATTGGATGTTTCAGCTGCTTCCCCTGGATCACCCCACGCAATGAGCGTTCATTGTGGGCTCAAGCCCAACACAGTAAAACGTCAGAGGCTTCTCCCCATGCTACGCTCAGTTTTTCATAAACTAGCAGACTTTATGGACAGAAGAGACAGTTAGAGCATGTCATCTCACCCCCTGCCTATCACATGCTTTCTGTAGAGCATAGGAGCTAGTTTTTGACTACACACGTTCCAGAAAGCCATCTAGTCTTCATTAGAAGACATCAAGAGGTGGGGAATTCCCACCACTTCCCTTTCTAGTTTCTTCCTTTGGTGATTCATCCTCACGGTTGAATATGTGTGCCCTCTTTCTAATATGAATTGGTCTCTTTTGAGTTTCCAGCCACTGGGTCTTGTTATTCTTTTCTCTGCTAGATTAATGAGCCCTTTCATACCCGATATTTTCTCTCCATGAAGTCACTTCAACGACGTCACCTCCTGATCTTTTTTATCATCGAAACAGGCTGAGCTCTTTCAATAGCTCACTCGCAGGCATTTTTCTCCAGCCCACAAAACGTTTCATTGCTTTTTGCTGCCCCATCTCCAATATTTCCAAATCTTTTTTCAAAGGTGGACGCCAAAACTGGATGCAGGATTCCATGATCAGTCTTCCTCATGGTGTGTCACCTCCCTATGCTCCTCACTGCTCTTTTCATACATCTAATGATGGCTTAGCCCTGTTCACCACAGCATCACCTTGGGTGCTCATGTTCAATGGCTTGCCTAGCATAGCCCTAAATCCTCTTCACACTCAGTGCTTTCCTGGATACACTTCCCCACTCTGTAGGTGTGGCCTACATGCTTTGTCGCTAGCTATAGGACCCTTCATTTGGTTCTTTTCCAACTTGTTTTCTTTGAATGGCTCCAGCTTACCAAGGGATCCGATTGCTCTGTGTCGCTGCCCTTTCCTCATCATTAATTACCACTCTGCTACTATTTTATCACCCACCAATGTTAGCAGAAGTGAAATTTTATTTGGGTTGCGGTTCATTGATATTTATTTTCAAGAAATAGTCCTTGAGAGCCTCTTCATATCCCTCGTGCCCATAACCTGCTCCACACAGCACAGTGAGAAAAGGCCGCCCAGCCCAGCTCTGCCCTAGGGGCTAAGCACAGAACAAACGTAGGAGCTTGTGTCATCCATAGCTTCAGAACAACATGTGGGGGTCATCAGCTTACAAAGACACTCTAGACCGGTAGCGTAGACAGGCCCCAAATGTATCTAAGTGTCCCGCCTTGCAAAACAGGAGAGAAAAAAACATAACCTTGAGTAGCTTTATTTTATAGTCGTGGAAACTGAGGCACACAGAAGCAAAGAGATTTGCTCATGGTCAAAAAGTCAGGAATAGAAAATGGCCCATCTGCTGATAGTCAGTCCTGGGCCCTAGCCGTGTTTGTCCTGGCTTCTCTGCTTCAGCTCCAGTAACAACCCGAGTTGAGGTTTTCTTCCTCTCTGTGTCCTTTAACTTCACGTCACTGGAGAAGAAAGATTGTTTCTGACCAGCTGGGTCTAATGCTTAAAAACCTTAATTTTTTTCTTTCGCTAGGATAACGCTGGGCATTTTCTCTCATTCACTTTCCTTCGGAATAATTTCAATCCAGTCCAAAGGATTTCCTCTTCCATTGTGTCTTCAGCACCTTTCCTAGCAAACAGTTACTGTTCAAGCCCAGGTTTCCAGTTTCAGGCTGTCCCAGGGTGAGATGGCCATGAAAGGGGTAGTAGCTCAACTGAACCTATCCCCAGGTGAAGGGAATAAGTGCAGGGGTCACATGAGAAGGAGCAGGATGTATCTAGGGTCCAGGCCTGTTGGGCGATATAAGAACAGCCTGTGCTCAGCCAGGAGAGAGACCCGCAATGGGGGCAGGCCTGGGAGGGGCTTGGATAGTCCTTTCAAGTCAGTTTCGGTACACATTAGGGGATGGAACAGCCAAGCTGCTAGGGTTGGGAGCTGGGCCTCCTGGCAGTGTCCAGGAACGAAAGCACAGCACCTGCCAGGAGGGGAGTCCCCACAGAGGGACACCGTCATCTCCCAGGAAGGGAAAAGGCTCTCACTGCCATTTCTTAACCTCATGGGGTGTTCTCCTGCTCCGCCAACCCCACCCCTATTTCAGCATCTCCAGGTGCCTGAGGGAGCAGGAACCAGAGGCCATCCTGCAGCTGGGACAGAGATGGAGGTTGATGACCTACCTGCCCGTGGTGACCATGGTGCAGGACAGCCCTCAGGACATGCAAATGCAGCTCCAGATCTACAGAATGCAGCTTCCCTTTGCTGGCACGAGACCTTGCAGGTTGCGGGGGGTGAGACAGGCACTAACTTTTGGTAACCCTCAGTGGGATCAGAGGGTAATGGTTTGTAGAAAGTGGTGTTGGAGAGCGTTACAAAAACTAGGCAAGCCATTTACAACACACACTTTGTTTCTCTACAAAAGAAAAAGGACACTAAACTCTCTAAACTACTACATGCCACAAGGGGCTACAACAGTGGTTCTCTTAACGCACCCACCAATATTGTTAATGTATCCACCCATACTTTTAGCCCAGCAGAAGAATCTGTCCTATCTCGGGTCCTCTCCTTCTGCCCCTCCACCCCCATGAATATGATACCGTTCTGTGGTGACCTAGAATCCTATTTTCGACGTCTCCGACTCAAGGAATATTTCTAACACACCTCTGAGCAACATACTAACCCACAGAGACCTTCCTACCAAGACGACAAAAAGAAGGATTCTGGGTGGACTCCTCCTGAAGGTCGAAACAACAGACTGGACTTCTACAGAGAGTGCTTCCACCGACGTGCACGGGCTGAAATTGTGGAAAAGCAGCATCACTTGGCCCATAACCTCAGCCGTGCAGAACACAACGCCATCCACAGCCTCAGAAACAGCTCAGACATGATAATCAAGAAGGCTGAAAAAGGAGGTGCTGTCGCCATCATGAATAGGTCAGAATATAAAAAAGAGGCTGCTAGGCAGGTCTCCAGCACCACTTTCTACAAGCCATTACCCTCTGATCCCACTGCGGGTTACCAAAAGAAACTACACCATCTGCTCAAGAAACTCCCTGAAAAAGCACAAGAACAAATCTGCACAGACACACCCCTAGAACCCCGACCTGGGATATTCTATCTGTGACCCAAGATCCATAAACCTGGAAATCCTGGATGCCCCATCATCTCAGGCTTTGGCACCCTGACTGCAGGATTGTCTGGCTATGTAGACTCTCTCCTCAGGCCCTACGCTACCAGCACTCCCAGCTATCTTCGAGACACCACTGACTTCCTGAGGAAACTACAATCCATCGGTGATCTTCCTGAAAACACCATCCTGGCCACTGTGGACGTAGAAGCCCTCTACACCAACATTCCACACAAAGATGGACTACAGGCCCTCAGGAACAGTATCCCCGATAATGTCACGGCAAACCTGGTGGCTGAATTTTGTGACTTTGTCCTCACCCATAACTATTTCACATTTGGGGACAATGTATATCTTCAAACCAGCGGCACTGCTTTGGGTACCTGCATGGCCCAACAGTATGCCAACATTTTTATGGCTGACTTAGAATAACGCTTCCTCAGCTCTCGTCCCCTAATGCCCCTACTCTACTTGTGCTACATTGATGACACCTTCATCATCTGGACCCATGGAAAAGAAGCCCTTGAGGAATTCCACCATGATTTCAACAATTTCTATCCCACCATCAACCTCAGCCTGGACCAGTCCACACAAGAGATCCACTTCCTGGACACTATGGTGCTCATAAGCGATGGTCACATAAACACCACCCTATACTGGAAACCTATTGACCACTCTACTTACCTACATGCCTCCAGCTTCCATCCAGGACACACCACACGATCCATTGTCTACAGCCAAACTCTACGATACAACCGCATTTGCTTCAACCCCTCAGGCAGAGACAAACACCTACAAGATCTCTATCAAGCATTCTTACAACTACAATACACACCTGCTGAAGTGAAGAAACAGATTGACAGAGCCAGAAGAGTACCCAGAAGTTACCTACTACAGGACAGGCCCAACAAAGAAAAAACAGAATGCCACTAGACATCACCTTCAGCCCCCAACTAAAACCTCTCCAACGCATCATCAAGGATCTACAACCTATCCTGAAGGACACCCAATCACTCTCACAGATCTTGGGAGACAGGCCAGTCCTTGCGTACAGACAGCCCCGCAACCTGAAGCAAATACTCACCAGCAACCACACACCACACAACAGAACCACTAACCCAGGATCCTATCCTTGCAACAAAGCCCGTTGCCAACTGTGTCCACATATCTATTCAGGGGACACCATCATAGGGCCTAATCACATCAGCCACACTATCAGAGGCTCGTTCACCTGCACATCTACCAATGTGATATATGCCATCATGTGCCAGCAATGCCCCTCTGCCATGTACATTGGTCAAACTGGACAGTCTCTACGTAAAAGAATAAATGGACAAAATCAGACGTCAAGTATTATAACATTCAAAAACCAGTCGGAGAACACTTCAATCTCTCTGGTCACGCAATTACAGACATGAAGGTCGCTATCTTACAACAAAAAAACTTCAAATCCAGACTCCAGCGAGAAACTGCTGAATTGGAATTCATTTGCAAATTGGATACAATTAATTTAGGCTTAAATAGAGACTGGGAGTGGCTAAGTCATTATGCAAGGTAGCCTATTTCCCCTTGTTTTTTCCTACCCCCCCCCCGCCCCCAGACGTTCTGGTTAAACTTGGATTTATATTGGAAATGGCCCACCTTGATTTTCATACACATTGTAAGGAGAGTGGTCACTTTGGATAAACTATTACCAGCAGGAGAGTGAGTTTGTGTGTGTGGTTTTTGGAGGGGGGTGGGTGAGAAAACCTGGATTTGTGCTGGAAATGGCTCACCTTGATGATCAATCACATTGTAAAGAGAAAAGGAGTACTTGTGGCACCTTAGAGACTAACAAAATAAATTGATTAGTCTCTAAGGTGCCACAAGTCCTCCTTTTCTTTTTGCGAATACAGACTAACACGGCTGTTACTCTGAAAATTGTAAAGAGAGTGGTCACTTTGGATGGGCTATTACCAGCAGAAGAGTGAATTTGTGTGTGGGGAGTGGAGGGTAAGAAAACCTGGATTTGTGCTGGAAATGGCCCAACTTGATTATCATACACATTGTAAGGAGAGTGATCACTTTAGATAAGCTATTACCAGCAGGAGAGTGGGGTGGGAGGAGGTATTGTTTCATGGTCTCTGTGTATATAATGTCTTCTGCAGTTTCCACAGTATGCATCCGATGAAGTGAGCTGTAGCTCACGAAAGCTCATGCTCAAATAAATTGGTTAGTCTCTAAGGTGCCACAAGTCCTCCTTTTCAGTTTGAGAACTGCAAAACTAAGCATCTCTGATGGTATCTTCTAGACTGAGCACTGAATCCCATTGGGTAGATAGAAAGATTAACCTCCATAATCTATACAGAAGCCTGTGGAACCCCATAAGATTGGGTCCTTAATCCATGAAGTATTGGAACTCATTTACAGAACTTTTCTTAAACGTTACATGAATATATTGTCTCGTACTATAGAATTAGAATTTCTCATCCCTATTCCATGATGAGAGATCTTTGAGCTATAATGTATCTTAATTAAAACTATCTTTAGATAGCTTTCTGAGGGGCAAAAAACATTTTATCAAACAAATCCAATTTTTTTTTTTTTAAATCATTGATTTTTATCCACCCTGGTTGCAAGTGAATAGCAAAGCTGGTCCCAGCAGGGAGCCAGAGTGTCCCAAATCCTTAGCGGGTGGGAGAGCCTCTCTGTGAGCCTCTGTAAAGCATCTCACTTCAACAGTGACTGGTTGAACGATTTATTGTAAGGGACGCCCTTTCTCAGACCCTTTCCCTTTATTGTCTCCCAACCCTCCACGTCAGTCCCTGACCCAGGATTGCCAAGCCAAACTCAAATACTACTTGTTTGAAATCTCACAGCTCGCCAAGATTACCTAATTGTCCAGGTGGCTGAGCCCGAAGGCAGCTCTGTGAACACCTCCATACCGAATGCCAGCTCCATTTCAGAGACGTCTTTCTTCGTGCAGAAATAGAACACCTCCACCTCTTCGTGGGAAGATGTCGTTTACTCCTCTGATGGGGGCTCCCAAACAGTCCTCAG
Source organism: Lepidochelys kempii (assembly GCF_965140285.1). NCBI lineage: Eukaryota > Metazoa > Chordata > Testudines > Cheloniidae > Lepidochelys > Lepidochelys kempii. The sequence continues at coordinate 42,485,920 of NC_136393.1, read as the reverse complement.
TTCCGTCAAGGAGACACTCTCCTTTTCCAGTGGATACTTCAAGATGGAGAATGTGAGCAAAGGGGCTGAAGGAGTTTACAGGATTCAAGATGAAATGTACAGGAAGTGTGTGGCTGTCGTAAACTTTACCGTGGTGGGTAAGTTGTGCACTCAGTGACCCCAGAAAAAACTCTGCTCCCCTTGCACTTCTCAGGCCATGTAAAGCCTGTGGAAACATCCTATAAACTCACAGAATATGGAAGACCCCAGCAGATATTGAGCTGGGAGAGCCATCTCCTCTGCAGCCCCAGCCCAAGGGGTGTGTCACGTGGGAATGCGTGAGGAGAGGGACTAGCCAGACCACAATGCACTCTGGCTCTTCTCAGTGGAAGGACGGTCCCTGAGGGCCCCCTGCCAGCCGGCACACACTAGAGCAGCCCCCAAGCTGCTATAACCAATGACGGGACTGGCATTAGAGCTAGGGCAGAGAACCAGGAAGGTGTAAATCCTGTTGTGCCAGAGCAAGAGTCTTCTCTACACTAGGCCCACCGATGTTCCGACCACTGACTCTAGTAACAATGAACATTTTTTGCAAACATGGTCAGCTAGTGACCCAGCTGCCCCGGGGAGGCTAGTCCCTGGCCCCATCCCTCCCTTTCTGCCCCCTTGCCCCTGCAAGAGCCCAAAGCACCCCCACCGTGGCCCCCGGCCCCAGTGCCGGGCAGCTGTCAGGGAGAGGCCCCAGGCCAGCACGGTTGCTGTGTCCTCAGGCCTGGCAGGGCAGAGCGCTGGGAACAGCAAGAGGGGGCCTGGCCTGTGGCGGAGCGTGGGCAGAGCCATGGTAGGCTGTCTGGCAAGTCACAGGCTCCCCCTGCCTACGATACCTGCTGCCCATATTTGCAAAGTTTCTGCAGTGCAGGCAAGGTTTCAAGCACCCCAAGGGCTCACAGGGAAAGTGGCATGTGTTGTATAGGCCATGGGGTAACTTTTATTTTTATGGTGCCTAGCAAGCCTTTTGTTCATCAGGCTGCTCGTTAACATACCCCTGGCTCTGTCTGACTGCGGGATCAGGAGCAAACATTCATGAAGGGTCTGCGCTGAAATCCCTGGGAAATACGTAGTATGCCGTGACCTGTTTTATCTCTGGCCACTGTCACCCTAGTCTCTGAGGCCCAGATCTTCAAAGATCAATGGGAATCGGATACCTAAATACCTTGTAGGATCTGGGCCTAAGGGCCAGATTGTCAAAGGTATTTAGGCACCTAAAGCTGCAAATAGGCACGTAGGGGAATTTTCAAAAGCATGCAGCTGCCTAACTCTCACTGAAGACGGTAGTTAGTCACTTTTGAAAATCCCATTAGTGACCTACCTGCATCTTCAGGAATGCAAATACCTTTGAGTAGCTGGCCCTAGATAATCAAAGGGCTCCAGGGCAGAGGCTGGAATTGAACCAGGCACTTATGGCTCCTAGATCAGCACCTCCCCCTTAGGCCAACCTTCTGCAGTGCAGGCAAGAAGAGGAGAATCAGGCATGTGGTATACGGAGTCCTCACCAACACTTTCCTCCTTCTTTTCTCGTTCCAGAGCCCAGCTCATTCCCACCTACTGTGTCTGGGACCTCCGGTGCTGAGGAGGAAGCTCGTGATGAGACCAAAGGGGATGGGAAGTAGCTTGTGATGGGAGATTTCCTTCCCCAGTAGCCTCTCTCCTCCCAGCCTGAATTTCACACGCCCGTCCCAGGTCCCACTGACATCAGGGTGAGCTTGAGGGCAGTGTCCAGTTGTTCCAGATCTTCTCAGGTGGCCTGAGGGCTTGGGCCACAATTGGCCAAAAATGGACCACGGGGAGCTGGCACAGCAGAGTTGGCTATGGCCAAGGACAAGCCCTTGGCTGATTGAGGAGCCGTGTTTGGGGCCTCTCAACGCGAGTGCAGAGTGTCAATTAAGGGGATGAGTTCAGGGGCAGAAAACTGTGATCCCCAAAACCCAGCATGCTCTGGGGGGGAGCCACCTATGCTAGCCAATGGGAGATGTTGATGAGAGGGGTGTGTCCTAAGCCCTGCCCCTCTCTGTGTTCGATGCTTGTTGTGGCTTGTGATCCTGAGAAAACCCCTCTCTTGCAGTCAGGTGATTTAGATGCTGCTTAAGTCATATCTTGCAGGAATAAGTTAGGTACCTGCCTTGCTCCATGCAAAATGGCAGAGGGGCCATCCTAACCCAGCCCTGTTGTCAGAGCACTCAGCTGGGAGAGTCCCGTTCAATTCTCCATCATTAAAAAAAGAAGTCAGTCCATTCTTCTGAATGCTCTCAGACAGGCAACTCCTGTTTGTCTGGGTTCGGTGAGGGAGTTGCTTAGTCACAGTCAAATAATTTACTTAACAGTCCAATTCATCTAAGTATTATATTTAACGGGTTTCTGGAATTTGTAACCGCTTTAGCAAGGTCATTGCATGACAGGCTGGTGCACCGTTAAAAGAAACAGGTGCTAGGCGGAAGTAAGCAGCAGCATCTTAAAAGCATTTGTCAACCATTCAGCTTTCTTCAAGTTGCAAGGAGAGAGGCTTGTAGATGGCCTAGAGAAGAAATCGCTTTGCATGAGGATTCTGTCGGTGTTTAAACCGAAGGGGTGTTTTCTGCAAAGGGAGTAGGTGGGAAGGAACCTGCTTTATGGCTCAGGCTCTGTCTGCACTTAAAACACGATAGCTGCTGCAGCCCTTCAGTACAGACACTTCCCACAGCAACGGGACTCCGAGTCCAGCGCTCTAGGCCTCGCTGCCTCCATTCGACAGCTGCAGCGGCACAGGAGCTAGCAAACAGAGCTGTAAACAGGGGAGTTTGAGTGGGAGTTCTGTTGGAGGAGAAGGTATTTGTGTGTGTTTGGTTTTGTATTGGTAATATCTGTATGTGTAGAGGCTTGTAGGGGCTTTGTGCTGGGAGAGAAGCTGAGCCCTGATTAGGGGGCGGGGCTTCACTGACTAGGGGTCCTATAAAGGTAGCAGCCAGTCAGGCAGCGGCACAGGAGCTAGCAAACAGAGCTGTAAACAGGGGAGTTTGTCTTGTGGTGCTTGTGTGGGGTTTGGTTTTGCTGTGGGTGGTGGTGTTTTGGTGTGGTTTGTGTTTCCCAGATTAACAGGATTTAGGTGGGAAGGCTATGACAGATTCAGAGGTGGCAGTGGGAGTGACCCATGTAGCAGATGACACAATGAAGATGACTGGATGTGGAAGCTGTGGTATGTACATGATCCTGGAGGGGGCACCTGGTAAGAGTTTTGTCTGCATGAAATGCCGTCTGATAGAGCTGATGGAGGAAAAGATCAGAGGTTTGGAGATGCAGGTGGAAAGTCTGGTAGAGTTTAGGAAGGGGTTTGAGCAGATTATGGAGCAAAGACATGAGGTATCTGAAGGGAAAAGCTCAGACTTGCAGATGGAAGCAGGACTAGGGAATTCTGAGGTGAGACTGGGTGAGGAAAGTGGTCAGTGGAAGCATGTGACTAAAAGAACTAGGCAGAGGAAAAGACGGGCTAGTGAAGGAGAAATAGAGCTTCAGAATAGGTTTGCAGAGTTGGAAAATGAAGAAGGGGCTCAGCAGGTAGTCACTGAAGGTGACAGGGCAAGGAAGAAGAGAAGAGCGGTTAGTCCTATAGGAAAAGGGGAAGAGTTAATGGAGATTACACCAAATATGAGCCCCAGGAGGATACAGGATGGGTTAAAAAGGATTACAAGGGAGAATGGGAATGGAAAGAACTTGCAGCCAGAGGGAACAGGGGATAGACTGGAGAATAGCACCGTCACTAGGAAAAGGCAGGTCTATGTGATTGGGGACTCTTTACTGAGAAGAATAGATAGGCCTGTAACCAGAGCTGATCCAGAAAATAGGAGGGTGTGCTGTCTTCCAGGTGCTAAGATACGGGATGTAGACCTGAGGTTGAAAAGGATTCTAAAGGGAGCGGGAAAGAATCCCCTAATTATCCTTCATGTGGGAACAAATGATACGGCTAGATTCTCGCTGGAAAGTATTAAGGGAGACTATGCTAGGCTGGGGAGGACGCTTAAGGAAATTGAGGCTCAGGTGATCTTTAGTGGGATTCTGCCTGTTCCTAGAGAAGGGCAACAAAGGTGTGACAAGATTATGACTATCAATAGATGGCTTAGGCAGTGGTGCTATAAGGAGGGCTTTGGGATGTATGGCCATTGGGAGGCATTCATGGATAGAGGACAGTTCTCTCGGGATGGACTTCATCTGAGTAGGGAAGGAAATAGACTTCTAGGATGGAGGCTGGCACAACTGATTAAGAGAGCTTTAAACTAGGAATTTGGGGGAGATGGTTGGGAGATGTCCAGGTAATCTCCACGCCAGAATTTAGCATAGAGTGGAAAGAAAATGAAGTAAGAGTGGATACAGCTGTAGGTAGGAGGAAGGGCAGTGTAGATACAAGTCTAATAGGTTATACTGGTAGTAAAATAACCGTGCCTAATAGGGTACAGAATGTGAGTGAGGCCAAACAGCAAAAATTAAGATGTTTGTACACTAATGCAAGGAGCCTAGGTAACAAAATGGAGGAACTAGAGTTACTGGTGCAGGAAGTGAAACCAGATATTATAGGTATAACAGAGACCTGGTGGAATAGTAGTCATGACTGGGCTACAGGTATTGAAGGGTATGTGCTGTTTAGGAAAGACCGAAATAAAGGTAAAGGTGGTGGAGTAGCACTGTATATCAATGATGAGATAGAATGTAAAGAAATAAGAAGCGATGAAATGGATATGACTGAGTCTGTCTGGGCAACAATTAAATTGGGGAAGAAAACTATTAGAGCCTCCCCTGGGATAGTGCTTGGGGTGTGCTATAGACCGCCGGGATCTAATTTGGATATGGATAGAGCCCTTTTTAATGTTTTTAATAAAATAAATATTAATGGAAACTGTGTGATCATGGGAGACTTTAACTTCCCAGATATAGACTGGAGGACGAGTGCTAGTAATAATAATAGGGCTCAGATTTTCCTAGATGCGATAGCTGATGGATTCCTTCAGCAAGTAGTTGCTGAACCGACTAGAGGGGATGCCATTTTAGATTTGGTCTTGGTGAGTAATGAGGACCTCATAGAGGAAATGGTTGTAGGGGATAATCTTGGCTCAAGTGATCATGAGCTAATTCAGTTCAAACTGAATGGAAGGATTAACAAAAATAAATCTGCAACTAGGGTTTTTGATTTCAAAAGGGCTGACTTTCAAAAATTAAGGAAATTAGTTAGGGAAGTGGATTGGACTGAAGAATTTATGGGTTTAAAGGTAGAGGAGGCCTGGGATTATTTTAAATTAAAGCTGCAGAAGCTATCGGAAGCCTGCATCCCAAGAAAGGGGAAAAAATTCATAGGCAGGAGTTGTAGACCAAGCTGGATGAGCAAGCATCTTAGAGAGGTAATTAAGAAAAAGCAGAAAGCATATAGGGAGTGGAAGAAGGGAGGGATCAGTAAGGAAAACTACCTTATTGAGGTCAGAATATGTAGGGATAAAGTGAGACAGGCTAAAAGTCAAGTAGAGTTGGACCTTGCAAAGGGAATTAAAACCAATAGTAAAAGGTTCTATAGTCATATAAATAGGAAGAAAACAAAGAAAGAAGAAGTGGGACCGCTAAAAACTGAGGATGGAGTGGAGGTCAAGGATAATCTAGGCATGGCCCAATATCTAAACAAATACTTTGCCTCAGTCTTTAATAAGACTAAAGAGGATCTTAGGGATAATGGTAGCATGATAAATGGGAATGAGGATATGGAGGTAGACATCACCATATCTGAGGTAGAAGCGAAACTCAAACAGCTTAATGGGACTAAATCGGGGGGCCCAGATAATCTTCATCCAAGAATATTAAAAGAATTGGCACAGGAAATTGCAAGCCCATTAGCAAGAATTTTTAATGAATCTGTAAACTCAGGGGTTGTACCGTATGATTGGAGAATTGCTAACATGGTTCCTATTTTTAAGAAAGGGAAAAAAAGTGATCCAAGTAATTATAGGCCTGTTAGTTTGACATCTGTAGTATGCAAGGTCTTGGAAAAAATTTTGAAGGAGAAGGTAGTTAAGGACATTGAAGTCAATGGTAAATGGGACAAAATACAACATGGTTTTACAAAAGGTAGATCGTGCCAAACCAACCTGATCTCCTTCTTTGAGAGAGTAACAGATTTTTTAGATAAAGGAAACGCAGTGGATCTAATTTACTTAGATTTTAGTAAGGCGTTTGATACTGTGCCACATGGGGAATTATTAGTTAAATTGGATAAGATGGGCATCAATAGGAAAATTGAAAGGTGGATAGGGAATTGGTTAAAGGGGAGACTACAACGGGTCCTACTGAAAGGTGAACTGTCAAGTTGGAGGGAGGTTACCAGTGGAGTTCCTCAAGGATCAGTTTTGGGACCAATCTTATTTAATCTTTTTATTACTGACCTGGGCACAAAAAGTGGGAGTGTGCTAATAAAGTTTGCAGATGATACAAAGCTGGGAGGTATTGCTAATTTAGAGAAGGACAGGGATACCCTACAGGAGGATCTGGATGATCTTGTAAACTGGAGTAATAGGAATAGGATGAAATTTAATAGTGAGAAGTGTAAGGTCATGCATTTAGGGATTAATAACAAGAATTTTAGTTATAAGCTAGGGACGCATCAACTAGAAGTAACGGAGGAGGAAAAGGACCTTGGAGTATTGGTTGATCATAGGATGACTATGAGCTGCCAATGTGATATGGCTGTGAAAAAAGCTAATGTCGTCTTGGGATGCATCAGGAGAGGTATTTCCAGTAGGGATAAGGAGGTTTTAGTACCGTTATATAAGGCACTGGTGAGACCTCACCTGGAATACTGTGTGCAGTTCTGGTCTCCCATGTTTAAGAAGGATGAATTTAAACTGGAACAGGTACAGAGAAGGGCTACTAGGATGATCCGAGGAATGGAAAACTTGTCTTATGAAAGGAGACTCAGGGAGCTTGGCTTGTTTAGCCTAACTAAAAGAAGGTTGAGGGGAGATATGATTGCTCTCTATAAATATATCAGAGGGATAAATACCAGAGAGGGAGAGGAATTATTTAAACTCAGTACCAATGTGGACACAAGAACAAATGGATATAAACTGGCCACTAGGAAATTTAGATTAGAAATTAGACGAAGGTTTCTAACCATCAGAGGAGTGAAGTTTTGGAATAGCCTTCCGAGGGAAGTAGTGGGGGCAAAAGATCTATCTTGCTTTAAGATTAAACTCGATAAGTTTATGGAGGAGATGGTATGATGGGATAACATGGTTTTGGTAATTAAATATTCATGGTAAATAGGCCCAATGGCCTGTGATGGGTTTTTAGATGGGGTAAGATCCAAGTTACCCGGGAAAGAATTTTCTGTAGTATCTGGCTGATGAATCTTGCCCATATGCTCAGGGTTTAGCTGATCGCCATATTTGGGGTCGGGAAGGAATTTTCCTCCAGGGCAGATTGGAAGGCCCTGGAGGTTTTTCGCCTTCCTCTGTAGCATGGGGCACGGGTCACTTGCTGGAGGATTCTCTGCTCCTTGAGGTCTTCAAACTACAATTTGAGGACTTCAATAGCACAGATATAGGTGTGAGGTCTTTTTTAGGAGTGGTGGGTGAAATTCTGTGGCCTGCATTGTGCAGGAGGTCAGACTAGATGATCATAATGGTCCCTTCTGGCCTAAATATCTATGAATCTATGAATCTATAAGTACAGAAAAGGATGAGAAAAATGATGAGGGACGTGGAGCAGCTTCTGTATGAGGAGAGATTAATAAGACTGGGACTTTTCACCTTGGAAAAGAGATGACTAATGGGGGATACGATAGAGGTGTATAAAATCATGACTGATGTGGAGAAAGTAAATCAGGAAGTGTTGTTTACTCTTTCTCATAAGACAAGAACCAGGGGTCACCCAATGAAATTAATAGGCAGCAGGTTTAAAAGAAACAAAAGGAAGTATTTCTACACACAATGGAGAGTCAACCTGTGGAACTCCTTGCCAGAGGATGTTGTGAAGGCCAAGACTATAACAGGGTTCAAAAAAGAACTAGATAAGTTCATGGAGGACAGGTCCCCCAACTGCTATTGGCTAGCATGGGCAGGGATGGTTTCCCTAGTCTATATTTTCAAGAAGCTGGGAATGGGTGACAGGGGATGGATCACTTGATTACCAGAGCTCCTCTGATTCTGGGTTTTTTTTTTTTTTAAATCTCTCCACAATTTTGGTTGCAACTGAAACTTCTAGTTAAAGCGATCAGTGGAGGGGGAGGGGCGGGGTCTGGACGCTCTGTCGCCTTGCGCTTTGTTTGTGTCACCTTTACACTGATGCAAAGTGAGCAAGAAATACCAAAAGAACTGCAGGCACTAGTGTAAATGACACACACCAGGATCAGGGTAAGGCTGGATTGGGGCCCAGAACTCTTCCCTCACCCACCCATCACGGCACAAGGAGTTTGATCCTGGGCCTCATGCCAACTGCCCATAAGGGGCAGCTTAGAAATTCTTCGGTTGTACAAAGCTGGTGTGTCTCCCTATGTCACCTGCCTCCTTCCAATCTTTAGTCTGGGGACGTGGTGTGGTAGCAAAGAGAGTGTGGTGCAAAATGCTGGCTCAGAACTGCTGCCACGACAGCCAGTGTAACTTAGAGCAGCCTCAACAGTGCTCTAAGTTTTATGTCAGGTGCTATTTCAGGCACCAGCCAGCCGAATCTTGGGGGAACAAAAGGGTGACTTCAAGCCCCCTTTTCCCATCCCTCTCTGCTGAGCCAAGTGAAAACTTGGCACTGCTGAGAATTCAGACCCAGGCATAAGGCAATGGAGAACCCCAATCTTTCTTCTGCTGTGGAGAGTTGGTAAAACTCAAAGCCCAGATGGCACCGTTATTAAGCCCATTATTTTTTTCTCTTTGCTATTTAAAAATAATGAGATGCAAAACCAATATGAGTGCAGCAGTAATGTTGTATGGTTCGGACACACAAGTTAAATTTCCTGTGACAACACGAACTTGATCAACTTGCATGTGTAGAGCATATTTCTCCTCTTCCTGTTTTTCTTGATGTATTTCAAAATTTACCACCCAGGGTTCTTTGTGGCATGTAATGCGGCTTGTATTAAACACGCCACAAACCCAAACTTACAGGAATGGGCCAGAACTTGACAGCTTACAGGAGTGGCCGCTAGAGGGATCGGGGCTGAATTTAGAGGGCACAATTTTCAAAAGCATCAAAGTGACTTAAGTGCACTGGGAAATTTTACCTCTAGTCTTCCTTATGAATTAATTTTTTATTTTATTTTTTTTTAAAGGGAGCTGTAGCCTGTTTTCCACAGAGTCAGTCTGAGTTCAAGCCAATGCCGTAGGGCATTTCAGGCTGCTGTCCTGTCTGATCCAGCCCAGGGGACAATATCTGATGCTTCCAGGAAAAGCAAGAACCCGCTGTAACATACATGGCTAGTTTTAACATGCTGTAAATGCAGGTGGGGAATTAATTACTGACCTCGGTGGCATTCAGACTATGTCCTGAAGCATGGGATTGGGCCAGAGGGACAGCTAGCGCTGGCCACAGTGTCTAGGGTCTCGGAGTGGGAAGTTCCATGGAGAATTCCACTGGGTGGGAGACTCAGCTGTGAAGGGAGGGGGCGGGCAGGAGCATCTCATCAACCCAAGATTGGAATAACTGAAGTAATGTTCCTTTTACACAGAGCCTCAGCTCCCTGGAACCTCTGCAAATGCTTTAGCCACGTGTTTAACTCCATCCGTAGGAGTAGCCTTGGATCGCAGTGGGAGGGCTCAGGTGCGTAAGTGTTTGCAGGATGGGCGCTCAGGGCAGTCCCTGAGGCCAGGGCAAAGTGGATGTGACGTGCCACTGTCTGGATTTGGGAGCCTGCCTGCACACCAAACTCACTAGGCACTGGGTGCATGACTTCAAGGTGCTGGGCCGGGGAAAATCAGCCCCGGGTGGTTATTTCGAGTAGAAAACCAGAGCCACTTCTGGGGTCTTTCAGCTTCTAATGCCCTTTCCCTTCTGCAGCTGGATTTCATCCTATGATAAAATCCCTCTCAATGCCAAGTCAGTGCCATAAATCACTGGCCTGGGTGCAGGAATCAGTAGGCGACGTTCTCTGGCCTGGGTTATGCCAGGGCTCAGACTAAATTATTCTTCCCAAAACTTTTAAAAGCTGAGCCCCCTCCTCAAGGTAAAGAAACCAATCGTGCCCCTCACCCGTCAGCAATGTGTTAGCGACCCCACCCCCCATTTTCATGGATACGTCTTCAAACCCCACCCTTCCCACCATGGCTAGCCCTTCCCCACGCTTCAGGAGATGCTGAAGGAGATGATCCTAACCATCCCCTCTAACCTTAAGACTTGAGGGATCCCATCATGGAGCATCTTAAAAATCACAGTTTCCAGACTCTGGAACAGGGGCTGCTTTGCCGGGCTCACCTTTCTCCCTGCGTCAGGTTGGCCGATGGGGATAATGAGCCTGGAGATCTCATTCCCGCTGCTCTGAGTGGTGCCCATGTGCACATGACTCAGCTCAGCTCATCCTGTATCGCAGGAACGTCTTCATCTTCTGGGATCCTCATGGCAGCAGTGGGATGATTTAACGGACTCCCTTAGCCATGGGGCCTTTCTCTCGCTTTTGTTTCAGAGCCAGCGTCCTGGAATCGTCTCATGGTGCGTGGAGTGGTGGCAGTGGTGGGGGTGATAGTCTTACTATACCTATGTGGGTTTTGGAAAGGTAGAGGGAAAGTGTTTGCCGACTCGCAACTCGTCTTCAGGAAGCTGCTGACTCATCCCTCCCCGCAGCCTGGAAGTCGGCAGGATTCCCAGGAATCTGAGCTCCCCGCAGTGTGTGACAGGGACGGGGACCAGGCCCAGGGAACCAGAAACAGGAATCGAGACCCAGCCCTGGAGAATGGGGAAGGAGACCTGTTTGCGAATTCGTATCCGGTCTGCTGAATTGCTCACGTCCAGACCCTCCCCACAGTTCTTAAAAAGTCAAAGCATTTCGTTTAGACGCTTTCCAAACAAACCATTTTGATTTTTCAGTTTGAAACAATTTTTTGTTTAAAAATGTCCTTCAATTTTATTTTAAAAATTCAAAAAGTTACAACCCTTGAAATGTTCCTGGGTCTTTTTTTTTAAAAAAAGCTTTTTGGTTCATCAAAAATTTGGAAAAATGTTAATTTTGTTCAACCTGAAACCGGTTTTTTTCCATCTCTTTTTTGGAATTGCCAGGGACCAAAAAATTCTGTTTGCCCAGCTCGAGGGGCAGGTGAGGATTTTGGCAGTTATATTGTGGGTCTCTAAGTCTCCTTGTTGCTCAAAGTTTTCTTACTGCAAGGATGAGGGCAGGATGGGCAAAAGCTTCCTAAAAGTGGGGGGGGCTGCTGGCACCCAAACTGTGGCCCAGCCCCTGTGCCACCCCTTCTCCTCGAGGTCCTGCCCCCTCAAACTACCCCTTTCCCTGAGGCCCCCCTTCACACCGCCTTTCTCCCTGAGCTCCCACTTCATGCCGCCCCTTGCCCCCAAAACACTGCCCCCCGCCCCTCCCTTCTCTCCCCCATCATCCAGTCGCTCACACTTATGGCCAGTAAAAAGTGGTGGGCCCTGGTCTCCCCTGTTCCGGCACCCCTGGATGAGAGTGGGAGAGGATGAAGAACTCATTTCAAATATAACTCCCCCCGCCCCTCAAAACAGCACAATTTGACAGAAACAGCAAAACATGCACCTAACCAACCCGGGCCAGTCACGCTGTGTTGTGTGTGACATTCCCGTCCTGGGGCGGTTTATGTCTTGGAGAATGTGAACCCTGCAGGCCTGGGTGTTTCTCTACGTAATGTGACCTCACTGCTCCTGATGAGAGCCATTGTTTGTAAATGTTTCAGGAGCAGACATATTTATCATTCATGGACAGACAGACATTTATTCATAATTAGAACTGGTGAAAAATGGCGGGGGTGGGGAGGGTCATGAAAATTGAAGAAGAAACCACTTCCTTCCCCCTTCCCCCCATATTCTTCAAACTTATTTGGAAATGTTTTTCATTATCAAATTTTTGTTTTGTTTTGGTGGGAAAAACTCCATGTTCTCTCTCAAGTGGGCAGAGAAATCCAAAATGTTTTTTTTAAAGAGGGAACTTTTTTCAAATGATCAATGTAATCCAAAGTGGCATTTTTAGTTAAAAGGTTGCATTGTCAGTGTAAAACCCTTTTGAACCAGCTCTGTTATTGTATAACAAGATGAGTTTACTTTTCCTGATGCATTGTTTGGGCCAGGTTTCCTTGGTCCTGGAAACACTTACATGCATGTTTAACTTTAATTACTGCTGTGAATAATTCCATTTCAATGGGACAACTCTGAGGTCGGGTTTACGCTACGGCCGTATATCGGTGTAACAATGTCTTTTCTTTCTTTTATATGTAAAAGTTCTTGAGAGGTTAAAGCAGGTAAAATACATGAACAGGTTCGGACAGTCCGAGTTTGTCCGTGCAAAGTGACAGCAGAGATGTGGGATCTGCTAGTTTTCCATAAGTCTCTCAGGGTTACCCAGGATAACTTTGGGGATCTCTGTCTCGCATCGGGAATGTTCCCTGAAAGTGTCCAAACAGCTCAGAGATACAGAACCATTCCCTGGATCCATTCTTATAGCTGTCTTCCCCGGAAAGCAGTCTGGCAAGTGTTCCTGTCAGCTCATTGCTAAGTTATCTGTCAAAACACTAGAGTTTTCAGGTGCCTAAGTAGCCCCTGGAATCAGGGTGAAATTATCCTCCCCACCACTATCAAAATTGGAAATGGTGCCCCGGAGTGCACGGTACCCTACCGTAGTTCCCCCGTAGGAACTGCATGAACAGGCAACTCTGCAAGTTATCTGCATGCCTCTGCAAGTGACCCCCATGCCTCTCCATTTCCTTGGCCACATGTATCCTGTCCCCATGCTGGCGGCGAATCCAGAAAAAGAGGGAAAGAGCTCACCACTGCGACCACCTGAGGGAGGTGTTGGGTTGAGATCAGCTGGTCAAAGCAGGCAATAGGGACAGAATCTGAGACTTGAAGCTCCTCGAGTGACCTCTGACCTTTCTAGACCTGCCCTTCAATGAGACACAGCGATTGTAAAGTTGAATGTGATCGTAACTAGACCCATTTGAAACCCTTCACCACAAAAGACAAAGCCCGTAGGATTCATTATGAATTATTTATTTCTCCTCCCCTGGATTCCTGCAGCCACCAGCCACCTTGGAGCTTTCCCTCCTCTCTCCCAGGCTGGGCTCACTTGATGGCAGGAGCTCAGCGCAGGGTCCAGCTTTGCTCTTTCGCTTCCATTCTTCACGTCTTTGGACGGCTGCATTTGCAACTGAGCAGCCGGATGGAAACACTGAGTCCTCTGTCTCGGCAGGTAGGCCCAGCCGCCAAAGCCAAAGACTCCCTGAGAACAGGGGGAGGTTCGCCTGAACTCTCAGGAGTGGCGGCTGGGCCCATAGGGTAGGGTTACCATATTTGAACTTTCAAAAAAGAGGACACTCCGAGGGTGGGGGGGGAGTTGTAGCCCTGCCCCCTATCTACTCCCTCCCACTTCCTGCCCCCTGACTGCCCCCCACAGAACCGCCAACCCATCCAACACCCTCTGCTCCTTGTCCCCTGATCGCCCCCTCCCAGGACCCTGCCCTCTATCTAAACCTTCCGCCTCCCTGTCTCCAGCTGCCCCCTCCTTAGACCCCTCCACCCTAACTGCCCCCCTAGAACTCCACCCCCTACCTGTCCCCTGACTGCCCTGCCCCCTATCCGCACCCCTGCCCCCTGACAGACCTCCGGCTCTCCCACACCCAACCAACCACTCCCTGTCCCCTGACTGCCCCCACAGAACCCCCAACCCATCTATTCCCCCCTGCTCCCTGCCCCTGACTGCCCCCCCGAACCTCTGCCCTGTCCAACCCCCCTCCCCGCTCCCTGTCCCTTGACTCCCCCGACCCCTCTTCATATGCTCACCCTCTGACAGGCTCCCCCCAGAACCCCTCACCCATCCAACCCCTCCTGCTCCCTGTCCCCTGACTGTCCCTTGGGACCCCATGCCCCTTCTCCAGCCCCCCCAGCCCCCGTACCCTGCTGCTCAGAGCAGTGTGTCTGGGGTGCGGAGCCAGACACAGTGCCGTGCTCCCCCGCAGAGCGTGCAGCTCCCCCTCCGCCCCCAGAGTGCTGCATTGGGAGGGAAATCCTGGACCTTTTCAGAATTTTACAAATTCCTCCCGGAGGGCGATTTAGAACCCCAAAAGCCGGACATGTCCGGGAAACTCCGGACGCATGGTAACCCAACCACAGGGACTCCAGGATCTGCAGCTGCTGCCACCTGTATGGTGAATCCTCCGACTCATCACCAAACCAGCTCTTCCCCATTCTCCAACCTGGCCCCACGGTCTGACCGTGCAGGAGAACAGAAACCCTTTGGGACAGCAGGAGAGTCTCCTCAATGCCGCACTCTTCGCATGGCTTCCTGCGGTCACAGTGAAACACGACTACCCTGCCCCCAGGAGTCTCTCAAGGAGCTGCCGGCGCAGTCACTGGGCACCCACTCGTAATGGTCTCGGGCAGTGGCATTGCAGAGGGAGCTGAGCAGACCGTCCCTTCTGTGACTTCCTGAATTGCTGCCAGGACGGATTCTCCTCTGCGCTAGGGAGAGTCCCCGAGGACAAGCAGCTGTGGTGGGGGAGGGGGCAAGACAAGCACTCCCCCTGAGCCCTTGACTAGCAGGCAAGCAGCACTCTGGGAGCCAAGGCATAGGTGTGTCTTGCTGGGAGAGCAGAGCTGGAGAGCAGAAAAGGGCATTGGAGGAATTGTAGAAAAGTCATTGTCATGGCCGGGTCATGGGCAGCCAGACCTAGTGGTCAGAGGCAGAGTCCACACTCACAAGACAGGAGTCGAGAGTCAGCTGGGTGAGGACACTGGAAGAGCAGAAGCAAAAGACCAAATTGTGTTCAGAACCTCAAGTCAGGTGAGTCACCCTGAGTCCGGATGCCAGGAAATCAAGCCTGGGGAGTGGGAGCAGGAACAGCCAACACACGGTCCAGAGCCGGGGAGGAGCTCGGCTGTTCAGACAGCTTCTTCTTCCTGCTGCTGGTTTAAGGAGGTCCCGGGGGCCGATTAGCTGCTCTGGGACTCTGCCAATAGGAGCCTCAAACTGGGTCTGGACTTCGTCAGTACTAGGTAAGCAGTTTTTCTTAGGCTTCCAGGTGGCGTGCTGGAGGGTGGCTGCTCCCAGGAACCCTGCAGACCGGGGTTAATGACCCATGGGTCAGAACAGTGAGTGATCTCTCCCAGCTCAAACCTCCTGCACGAAACAGTCTCCAGGGTCCCGGATGCATCCTCTGAGAAGAAAAAAACACAGTCATGAGGACAAATAGGCTATGGAACAGGAGCCCCCTCTTTGTTGCAACAGCCCCAAGTGTCCAGAAGAGTGGACGGTTCTTACCTCCAGGAGATGCCTGGGATCTTCCATCTAAGCCTCAAGGGGACCCCTGTTGCTTGGTCTGACAGGAGGAGATCATCTGTCCCCACTGCTCCCTGCGCTGGGCTGGCTGCAGCACACATCTGTGTAAGAGGCTGGGCCAGAGAGATGTTACAATCAGGGTCCCCAGAAGGAGAACAGAGGCTCTGAAACCAGAAGACGAAGCAATCAAATCAGCGAATTCGACAGAGAAGTTTTCTACCCTACAGGGACATCAAAGAAGGTCTGTTAGGAAAGCTGAGATGTTAGTCTGGAAACTGCTAAGATAAACATTGTGACTTATTAAGATTCAATTTTAGTCACTACAAAGTGTGTTGTGTTTTGTGTGTCTCTTTGAAATGTGTCTCTTTCTCTTGCTTAGTATCACTTAAATCTCTTCTTTGTTACTATGCTTCCCAAACCACCTCAGTGTTGTGTGTTCCAGTGAAGTGTGAGTCTCCAGCCTACCCAACAGGCTGAGCTGTGCCCTGTCTCTCTGAAGGTAATGAATAATTTCTGAGCGGTGCTGGGCCCAGAGTCCAAGGGCAGTTCACCAGACATCTCGTGGGAAGCCCAAAGAGACCAAAGGAGCAGGAGAGATTCCGGCCCCACTGACCCATGGGAACTTGCCACAGAAGAGCCTACACAGGGCTCCAGACACAGCCACTTTGGGTGTGTACCAGAGTTCACTCACCGCTAGATGCTGGCCAGGCCTCGTGTCATTGCTTTCTCGCTGGGCTAGCAACCCCGCTGATACTCACTCTTGCAGTTTGTCGGCTGGGAACTCAGCCGACCAACCAGGTGACTGTTCTTTACTCCACTCCTTCCTGGGTCGTGCTCCTTGCAAACAAAGTCCCAAAATGTCTTGAACAGAAACAAGGCCTTCCACCCTCGTGGGGAGTTCTTCCTCAGCCTGATTTCGATTCGGCCTGCCCTTCTTGGGTTTCTATGGTCTTCTATGTCCCCTTCCTTAGGGATGGTGAGAGAAGCCAGTCCTACCCTGGACTCCAGGGTTTGGCCCAAAGCCGTCTACTGAACAGCTCGCTCTGCTTCTGGACTTTTGCTGCTGTTTTCCCTTCTTTCCTCTCCGTTGGGGCTCACTTGGTCATCATTTGGCTTAGCCCCAGGCTAGGCAGCCATAGGCCAAGCCACCCTGTTAGATACCCTCCTCCTTCCAATCCTCTCCAGCCCGGCTGACAGGTTTGCTGAGGGGATGGTGAAACCCCATTGCTGATCAGAAGGAGGTCAGAGTCTGTTCTCTAGGAGCTGAAGGTCCATTTGTCCTGCTGCGGGAAGTGGAGCTGGAGAGCGGAGATGTTAGGTGAAAGAGACTGCATGATGGAGTTGGAGACTGAGGGACGGGAGCCTCCTCCCAGAAACGCTCCCAGGAGAACAGGTTTGAGGAGGAGTTCTCTAGGGAGCCTCTTGCTTGGAAAAAAACAAGGGTGGCACATTGATGAAGATGTCTCTGTCCCAGGGATGGGGGAAGCTCCCAGCCAGGCTATGCAGCAGGGATCCCATTTCTCCCCCAAGAAACCCATTTTGCCCAAAGAAGTCAATGGCTCTTACCTCCAAGAGGGAGCGGGCTCTTCCCTCTCAGCCTCTTTGAGAACTACCACTGCTTGGCTTTTTTAGGATAAGGGACCTGTCCCCACTGCTCCCTGAGGTGCTTCAGCTTCTGACTGCACCCATCTGGGAGGCTGTCACATATGCCAGGGCCTAGAAGAGATGCAGGGAGGAGGCTCCTCTTCATGTCAGACTCTGAGAGCCCAGAGAAGGGCCAAAGGAAGAAAAAAGGGCAGGAGATGAAGCTTGCCCGGAGCCTCTGTCCCATCCTCACCTCCTCAAATGTGGAGCTTCCTGAGCTTCAGTTGGGCAGACAGTCTGTAGCCCTGACACAAAGGTCCTTCTGCGCCATATGGGGCAGGAAGATCTCTGCCTGGGAGCACCGGAAATGGGATGGGGGTGAGATCAAGGAAAGAGGGGAGGGATATGGGTGTGAGGGAAAGAGCTCCTGCCCCAGATGAAGGAATTTGGGGGGCCGAGGGAAGGACACAGCTCCACAGAGAGGAGAGAGAGTTTCTGTGAGTGCCAGGGGCCTCCATTTGTGCTTCCACTAGCCCCCCATTTACAGTGAGACAGAGCAGTACCTGCAGCAGGGAGCGGGACTTGCTGAACAGGGAGGGGAACCTTGAAGAGCATCAGATGAACCACAGCCCTTGCAGCGCCTCGGGCATCTGGTGCAAGTGCCGGATGATGTGAAGCTGGCCCATGACCTTGGCTGTGACATCCTCATGCTGCAGGGGAACGAGAACATGTCAGAGACTGAGACACTCCCCAGGAATCAGGGAGGATGAAGGGCACCTGGAACCAGTGCCATCATTTCCACCCAGCAGCTGCTCATGTCTGAGTGGTGGATTCACCCTCCTGACCCCCAGGATGGAGGCTTGCTGTCCTCTCTAGTGACCTCCAGTGCCAACCCCCCTCCTTGTCGGGTGAGCTCCTGCCACTTCCCCATCAGTGCCCCGACAGCTGTTCCACCTCCAACCCACCTGGGGACACCGCTCAAGTTCGGAGAACCCTCTCCTCCACCCCCACCTCCATCCCCACCCAGGTAGGGCAGGGAGGGGGCTCTAGAAGGGTGGCGGGGGGAGGGAGGGATTCTGGCAGCAGTGAAGTGGGATGGGGAGAGCTTGAGACCTTTCCCCAAGACACCCCAGTGCCAAAACCTGAAACCACAGGATGGCAGCCCTGGGGAACGGGACAGGTCAGGAGCCCCTGACGACTGAATCCTCCCAATCTCTCAAGAGTGGGTCCAGCCCTACCAGCAGCAAGACCCGCTTCCCACGCCCATGTGCCTCAGTCAGTCACCATCACCAGTCAGTCCTTGGCCTCCCAGGATGCCAGGGATGGGAGCAACTCTCGATGGTGGCTCGGGTGACATGGACACTAGGCCGTGGGGAAATGGGTGCAGCTCTGTGGGGCAGGAAAGGTTCCCAGAGGGCACTTAGGGGACTCAACTGTCCTTCCCAGGAGTGATAGCAGAGCACCACATCCAAAGAACAGAAGTCCATGAAGGCCAGAAGTCCCCACTAGGCTCCTTGCTACCAGGCCAGCGAATGGCGAGAGGATGGGAAGAAGGCCCTGGGCCCCACCCCAAGCTTCTGAGTCGATTGCAGCTGCTTACCGTGTCCCCCATCAGTTGCTGGGCTTCCCCCAGGAGGGAGTAGACCAGCACCAGCCCAGCCTGGCTGACACGCAGCAGGGGGTCGTGGATGGCCAGCAATGCTGTCTGTACGAAGGATCTTCTCTGCCCGACGGAGAAGAATTTTCCAAAGACCTAAAACCAAGAGGACATGAGGCTCGAGCAGATTGCCCAGAGCCAGCCTCCAAGTCCTGGCGGTACAATGGCATCTCGTGCCCCAAAGGGCGGGGAAGAGAGCTGCTGTGGCCAAGGCACTTCATTCCCTAGGAGGCTTTCAGGGTCCCAGGGCTCAGGGAAGCCCCTTTATTAAAAGGTGGCAGATGCTGAGGGACCAAAGCCTCCAGTGGCTCTTTCGGGAAGGCAATTTATGGCAGGGGCCAGGATGGGCTGGAAATGGATCTCTAATGTGTGTGAGCAGGCCTACTCTGCTGTGCAAGGCACAGAGATGACAGGGGACCCTGTCTTGCTTCCAGCAGAGAGATCTCCTGCACCTCAGTGGCTAGAGGAGTGTGCGTGTGTTGTTACGGGGGGAGGGGGTTGGAGCTGACAGACCAAAGGTCTCTTCCCCCAGCTAAGTGATTTCTCTAGTCGCTGGCTATGGCCTCTGCAGCTCCTTGGTTTCTTCAAGGGGAATCCAACCTGCAGCCTGACAAGAACAAAGAGACTCCTGGCCCAGTCCCAGTGTGGGACCTTTAGCACCAGCGTGTCCCACTGGTTGCTGGATGAGGAACTCTGAGCTGGAAATAAGGAGCGGGCTCTTTTCCTGTCTCCAGGAGGCATCCACTGCAGGGAGCCCAGCCAGCCCCACTCCCTGAGCTGTGTCATGCCCTGGCACAGTGCCCTTACCTCCCCCACTCTGGCTGTGTTCTTGTAGCCCAAGAGCCTGCTGTCCTGGTGCCAGTCATAGCACCAGAGATCTTCCACGTCATGTATGGTCAGGCCTGGAAGAGAGAGAGAGAGAGAGAGAGAGAGAGAGACTTTTCTCCTCATTCTGGTTGCAGTTTCTGTGTCCTTCCAATCGCATTGGTGTCTGCACAGTGGAGTGGAGAAGAACAGAGGCAGAGAGAGACTTGTCCTCCGGCTGGGGTCAGTCTGAGAGAAATGGTCTGGGGTCCCATTATCAACCTGTGGTCACTCTCAGTCCCGTATTGGGTTCCGTCTCCCAGCTGGGTTCCTTACCCCTCTGTCGGAGCAGCAGTTGGTAGAGCCGGTAAGTCCCCTCCCTGGCCTGCCGGCTGATGTCCTTGTCTGGATCGCTGACCAATAGAGCCAGCTGGGCCACATGGTGACCCATCTGAGGGAACTCGGCTGAGATCTAATGGAAGGGAGAGCAGAGGGGACTCCATCAGCATTTTCCTCTCAGCTCCCTGTCCCCCCTGGGCCAGAGGGCTCCTTCCTCTTAACCCCTCTGCAGGAGATGCTGGGGGACAGGAGCTTGAGATCGACCCTTCATTTGCTCTGCTGCCAAGGGAGCCCGCAGCTGCTTTGGGATGCCAAGCAGGGGCTGGAGCATGGTCCCCTTAAAGGCCCAGGGACAACACTGAACCAGGACAAGAAGAACTTGACTCAAGCCGAGCTCAGTTCTGCTCTGACTCTGCCTCCCCATGAAGAACCCTCCTAACCCACAGCCCCGGCAGCAGCAGCAGATCCTGCAGCCCGCTGGAGCCAGCCCGCCTCCGCCTGGAGCCAGCAAGCTGGGCTCGGAGCTCACTTACATCAAACTCAGGGAGGGTGACTGTGTATCTCAGCAGGGCTGTGCTGCTCCTGATAGCCCTGGCTCGCTCCTGCGACACCCGGGACACGACCCAGAGGTTGACATGCTGTGGGGAAAGGAGGCAGGTCAGACTCAGTGGCCAGCTGCTCCTGCTTTGCAAATGAGCCCCATGCCTCCAGCCCCAGGGGCCTGAGACATTCTGCGCAGTCATTGATGGCAGAGCTTTAGAAGGGGATTCTTTCCCCCAGGACGCAGCTTGTACCCTGCAGGTCACAACTTCTCAGCGTCTCTTTAGATTGGGACAATGTTCGGGGTCGGGGCTGGTCCCATCCTCCCAAAACTCCTGATTCCTGAACAGTTCACCAGAAAGACGACTGAACTCTCGGCCCTTCCCTGCTATGCAAATCCTTGGGGGGATGTAGGGAGTGACTGAGAGCACAATCCCCCCAGGAATTTCAGAGCACATCAGAGGGAAGGGCTGATTCCCTGGGCTCCTCCTCTTTCTCTAGGAAGGAGCATGTGCCTCTTCTCTGAGAACCATCTCCCCAATCTCATGGGCTCTGTGTGTTGGAGGGGTGGAGGAAGGGTGGGTTTTCAGACTCTCACTCCCCAAGACAGCCAGGAGCCCTGTGCTTAGTGCTCAGCAGAAGCAGGCAGAGCTCTGGCTTGGAGTCCCAGCTCCTTCCTCTGTCCCTCAAGAAGGAAGGACCTGACACTACATTGCACTGACCTCCCCAACCAAGGACGGCCCACTGGGGACCCAGCAAGGAGGACAGAGTAGAAAATGCATCTTCCAGTCTCTCCTTACCAGTCCCCCAAAGAGTTACGGTCAAATGGGGCTCACCTCCAAGATGAAGTGGAGCCTGTCTGTGTCAGGGTACTCTGCCAGCAGGTTCCCCAGCATGGCATCCAGGACCTCTGGGATGACTTTCTGCAGAGTCTGCAAAGCATGGGTCAGAGTTAGGGAACCTGGGCCTACACCTGCCACAGGATGGGAAGAGGGGTCTCTGGGAAGCACTGGGGAGACTCCCAAACACATCTCCTGGCCTCTCTCCTTCACATCCCACTGCAGGCAATTTGCAAGAATTGATGACCCCTGGACCTTTAATCCATGAGCTTAGCAGGTCTCTGCAGAGGGCCTTGTAGGCAGAAGAGTATGAAACAGCCAAGTTGCTATGGATGGAAGCTTGGCTTCTGGGCCAAACACGGCTTATGAAAGAAAGAAAGAAAGAAAGAAAGAAAGAAAGAAAGAAAGAAAGAAAGAAAGAAAGAAAGAAAGAAAGAAAGAAAGAAAGAAAGAAAGAAAGAAAGAAAGAAAGAAATCCCCCAGGGAGGGGTAATCTCTTCCCTGCTGGAGGGAAGGATCCAACCCTGCAGCTTGTTCCATCTCCGCTACCCCACCCCTAAATCTGGAGCTCCAGCGAATCAAGGGAGCAGGGACCAAGGACTGCTCTGGAAGAGGAGGAGGATGGAGGAGGAGGAGGTACCTGGATGCCAGTGGCGTCCTTCTCCGTGCCCAGGGTGAAGACGGAGTGAAGGGCAGCTCGCAAGAGGTGGGTCTCTAGGGCTGGCTCCAGGGCAGGTTTCATGGTGCTGACAAGAGAGAGGAGCTGGTATTTGACTGTGCAGTACGGGGGTGGGACTGTCGCCAACACGGACATCAAGCCACAGGGATAGAGGCACAGGCTGGCGAGAATGGAAACTGAGGCACTTAGCTAGGGAATGACAAGGCCAAGGCGTCCCAGACAGACAGTGGCAGGACAGGAATAGCTCCTGTTCCCTGGAGCCTGCTGCCCCTCCTGTATCTGAGCCCGGGAGTGAGCCCCTCCCCAAGGCCCCTGTCATGTTATGGGAGTGAAAAGAAGAGCCCCGCCAGGAGAGAGTGACCCTCCCCACCCCACCATCTCTGCCAGAGGCACCACTCTTGGGAGGTGACTTGGGAGGGACAGTGACGGTGACTCCCAGCCTTGGGCCTGAGCAGCACTGGGGTGAGAGGAGCCGGCGGGGTGGGGGGGTGGGGCTGTCTCGGTACCAGAGGTAGCCCACTGCAGCCAGGGAGTGGGCGAGGACGGCGCTGGGTGACGAGTCATTGGGAAGCTCCTCGATGAGCTCCTGTGAGAGGCGAAAGAGACAAAGGAGCGTGTGAGATTCAGGCTCGACTGATGCCTCCCAGTGAGGAGATGACACAGCCAGTGCCCCACATGGCCAGCAGGATCCCCCACCACCTCCCGCTCCTCCGATTCCTTCCTGCCCATCAGACTTGTTCCCCTTCCCGGATTCCTGCCCAGCTCACTCCCAATCCCCTTCTCTCCTCCTCCCTGTCAAAACTGCCCCCATTCAGCCCCATCCCGACGACCGAGCTGGGACCATGAGATTCCTTGTCCCCTGTGACGAAGTGGGACTGTTCTTAATGTTTCCTCCGAATATTGTGGGGGGTGCCTCAGTTTCCCCTATGCAGTTCTTAAGTATCTATGTAGTGGGGTAAGGGTGTGTGATCATTGCAGAGCCCTAGAGGGCAGGTGTGTGCAGGGGTCTGGACACAGGGAATGGCCGACACCCTGTTTCCTGGCAACTGATGGCCTGGGCCCTTCCCCCCCCTTGCAAGGTGAAAGCTAAAGGGTTGGAGAACAAAGGAATCAGGTGACCACCTGGCCCAGGAAAGGAACAAAGCCCAGAGGAGGAGGGGCTGGAGGGAGTTTCAGTTTGGGGCTGGCTGGGACATGGAGTGAAGGGCAGACGTGGTTGTCTGGCTCACTGCCCCCCAAAATGGACCCAGCTGAGGGGTCCTGTTCTCTGCGCCTGCAAGCTCTGTTTTAGACCCTGTTCCTGTCATCTAATAAACCTCTGTTTTACTGGCTGGCTGAGAGTCACGTCTGACTGCGGAGTTGGGGGCAGGACCCTCTGGCTTCCCCAGGAGCCCTGCCTGAGCGGACTCGCTGGGGGAAGCGCACGGAGGGGCAGATGATGCTGAATGCTCCAAGGTCAGACCCAGGAAGATGGAAGCTGTGTGAGCTGCGTGTCCTGAAGACAGGCTGCTCACAGAAAGGCGACTGCCCCAGAGTCCTGCCTGGCTTCATGGGGAGCAGTTCCAGAGCATCACCCAGGGACTCCGTGACATCCCCCACTCTCAGCTGCCCCCCAGCCCCACAATTCTCCCCCTCCCTCCAGCTGCCGTATGGCGTGTCTCACTCACCACGATCCTCTTCACCACAGCCGCCTTGCAGCAGCGCGGCTCCAGCGTGTCCTCCCCTCTCTCCCATGCAGCCAGACATGCGGGGTAGATGGCCTGAAGGAACAGGAGCTGCTGCCCCTCGTCCTGGACCCACCGGGAGTGGGGTATAGTGAGAGAGAACCTGTTAGCTAGGGACCTTCCTGCCCCACCCACACCAGCTTCAGGGCTCAGGCTTCAATGGGGGATTGTGGGGACCCGCCTATTGTCCAAATCCCCCCCCCACTCCTACACAAGCAGGATCAGGAACTGGGACAGTGCCTGTGGGGGGAGACGACCTCAGCTGTTGTGGGACACCCCCATCTTGGGGGACCCACATCATGGATGTAAAAGGGCCCTATTGGGGTGGTGGATCAGGAGGGACAAGACCCTTGGCAGGGGGTGGGGATGCTGGGAAGGGACAGGGCAATCTTGGTTCCAGCCCAGGTGGGGAACATTTGTACCTTATCTCTGCACTGGAGCTGCTCTCGGATGACTTTGAGAGCAGCTTCATCTTTGGCCATGTCCACCCCTTCCTCCTGCTCTGAATCCAGGGGGGTCCCTGCACCAGGGAGGGAAGGACAGGGGCGTGGTGGGCAGAGCAGGATTCAAGACCCCCCTTCCCACCTCAGGCACCCAGGGCAGATGGGGCCCCAAACCTCCCTCTCAGGGATGCCTTCAGCCCCCAACAGCTGCAGAAGCCCAGAGCAGAGCCCCCCTCCACTGCCCAGGACTCCAGGGGAGGTGCCGATTCCCCCGGCCCCGGAGCAGCAAGGACCAAAGTGGCAGCAGCTCTTCACACCCCCACCCCCAGGTCCCCGTGCGGAAGGGGCAGCTGTGTGACGGCTGCTGCTCTCAGTGGGATTCACGTGGCTCAGGCCAGACACCTGGGCTGGGGACCTCCCCCGCATATCCCTGGGAGAGCGTCTGGGCCCAGGGTGTTCACATCCCGTCCTCACCCCTCCCTCAGCCCAGCCTGGCTCCTCACCTGGCACAAAGCAGTGGCCTCCATCGGCCTGGCTGCTGCCAGAGGCCCAGGTGCTGCCGCTGTCCCCTGCTGAGCTGCCGGTGCTGGGACAGGGACCTTCCGCCTCCTGGCCGGCGGGGGCTGGAAGGGCCTCAGAGACCGGGCAGGGCGATGCCTCGTGATGGGAATGAGGGCTGGGCTCCTGGGGCCGCTGCTGCCCACACAACCAGCCCCAGAGCCACCCTGCCCGGCGCCCCTCCTGGGCTGGGTCCTGTCTGCAAAACCGCAGCCTGGGCCAGCTCCACTGGGGCCTGGTCGGGGCCTCTCCCAGCTCGGCGCCTGCGCCGGGAGCTGGGTTCCTTTTCCAGAAGGCCGGGCACTTCCGCCGTCTGGCCTGGACGGGACCTGCTTCCCCGCCAGCAGGGACGCAGGGGTTGCTCTGCCCCTTGGGAAGGTGGCAGCTTCTTCCCTCAGGCTCTGGGGCCACCTGCAGAGCCTTCCTCCGCAACATCCGCAGGAGCCTGGCCATCCTGGAACCGAGCGGGGAGCAGGTGTGAGTCTGGGCTCAAGGCAGCCTTTCACTCCTGGCCCTTTTCCGTCCCTCCTCCTCCCTGCTCCAACCACAGCAGCCCCTTCTGCCCCCACAGGAGTTCAGGGAGTGCCATCTACACACACGGGCAGGAGTTCATTGCATGATCTGCTCCCAACGTTCCCCCTCGTAATCCCTGCTGCTGCAATATCCAGGAAGTCTCATCCTTTTCCAGCAATGAGGTCAGTCCCAAAGACCATCGGTTCCTCTGCACAAGCAGCCCCCTCCTGTCGTCCCAGGCCACTCTCCCACCCAGGCTAGAGAAGGAACAGAACGCAGGAGTCCGGACTACTCCTGGGAAATCATTCCCCACGTCAAAGACACAAAGACCCTAGGCACAGGAAGACCAGGGCCCTCCTCGTTCCCCATTGATTTCCAGGCTCAGCAGCTCACAGGGTCTGGCCCAGTTCTGAGACTCTCAGCCTGGGGAACAGTGTCCCACAAGGGAAGGGCTGGGAGCCCCATTGCTGGAACCTTTCCAAACACACTGGAGACGGCTCTGGAGAAGCCCCTGCCTGGCCTAAGAGGGAGGGGCTCTTGGGGGCTGTTTGCAAAGGAAATCCCCCTTTGGAGATAGTCTCTCCCCCAGACAGACAGGGGAAGCCACCGAGGAACCTGAATGCCACTCACTTGCTCTCAGTGATGGTACGATGGATGGCGGATGTTCAGGGTCAGCAGACGTCCCACGCCCTCCTCCTCACTCTCCAAGCCCAAGGCAGGCTGGAGAGGGTGGTGACCTCAGGAGTTACCCTGCCCAGCCAGCAGGCAGGGTGATGACACGAGGGCGATCGACTGGCTGTGAAAACAAGAGTCTGTCTGATTGCCAAGGGACGGAGAAACTCAGCCAGCAGCAGGGGGTGCAGAACACGGCCCTAGGGCGGAGGTGACAGCGCCTCCGGGATCCTGACATCCCAGCACTTTACTCACCTTCCTGGAGCCTCCCAAGCCCACTGGGCTGTAGCAACGGGACCCCAACCCTACTGACGGCAAACGGGCCTCAGCTACCGGCTCAGGGTCACATCGAGTGTCAGAGCCATGGATGGACCCCTTCACTAACCACGGCCACACACTGCCTCCCACAGCTGGCAATTGCAACCAGGCCCTAATGTCTGGTCCCCCTGCCTTTGAGAGAGAGGGTCACTCCTGCTTCCATTGCTGCCTATTGATCTGTGGGACTTTGGGCAAGTTGCTCCCCCTCTCTATGGCTCTCTGGGACTCACATCCCTGAATGGGCTTTAAAAAAAACAATGGTTCAAGTTTGGCCCTAACTAGTTCTTGTTTCTCGAGACTAGCCATTTCAGCAAAGTTTAGAATTCTTGACATTCAACACCTGGAAACATCCCTTTCTCCTTCGCAAACGGCCTTAACATCCCTTATCTCACCCAGGCTCCCTGCTGCCTGGAGTTAGAGAATTGACCCTGTTCCCATTGGACCTACCCAAGGTGTCACACAGCAAAGCGGTGACAGAGCCAGAAAGAGAAGACAACAGTCCTGACTCCGGTTCTGACTAACAGACAACAACCCCCCGGAGGCAGGGATAAAGCCCAGGAAATAAGGTGTGAACATTTGCATGGAAACCGTTTTCTGTCAGAAAATCCATTCAGACAAAACCACTTTGTTTCTTGAAATCATAACAAGTAGGATGAAAATTCTTTGCAAAAATATTTGTTTGCAAAACAAGAGCATCTCCTGTTTGTCACAGTGCAGTCAACTGTCTCGTCGTACACAAAGGGGACACACTATGATCTAGCAAAAAGTAAAAGGAGAACTTGTGGCACCTTAGAGACTAACGAATTTATTTGAGCATAAGCTTTTGTGAGCTCCAGCTCACTTCATCGGATGCATCTGTAGCTCTCGACAGCTGTAGCTCACGAAAGCTTCTGCTCAATTAAATTGGTTAGTCTCTAAGGGACCACAAGTCCTCCTGTTCTTTTTGCGAATACAGACTAACACGGCTGCTACTCTGAAACCAACTATGATCTAGAAAATTGTATGAGATGCTTCAGTCTGAGCTAAGTAGTTGCTGCTCTTCACAATTTCAAAAGAATAAAATACAAAGAAAAGAGAATATTAGGTCATAATCGGATATGGCTCAGTGTGATCGGACACCTCCTAGTCTGCACTGCTACGAGTGACACTCTTTAGTGGATCCCCAGCATCCACCCATGGCGAGGTAGGTGGGAGAGGATTGTTCTTTGTACTTGACAGAAGGAGAAACGAAGGCTGAGAAAGGGGCAGGGACTTGTCTTAGCTGATGCAGCCAGTCAGTAGCAGAGTTGCTCTCAAATGAGCTACAGACCAGCAATTGTTCATAGTAATTCTGCAGCAAGTATTTGAGAAGAATTGGAATGTTCGAGAGGATCATGAACTGCTCCGAGACAATGAATGGAGAGCAGCATCCACATTGGTCAGACATATAACTGGTTGTGACTTATTTGCTTGGCCTAAAAGAGAACAACAAAGACCAGAGTTTCCTCCCTGTCAATAGCCCCCTCCTCAGCCAATCAGGGTTGAGACTTTGAGGGGTGGGAGGCTAAGGGTTCTCATTAAATAACCCAAAGAATGGCCCTGGTCACCACCGAGGCAATCACTCTCGGAGCCCTATTCCAGTCTCCTCTCTGTGAGGGCCTCCCACAACCCCCCCGGTCCCCGCTCCACACACACAGCTCCTGGTGGTGTGAGGAGAGCAGAGGAAAAGGACAAAGGAAGCAAGAAGAAAAAGGTAGGAGGGACAGAGGAAAAGGGAAAACAAAAAGGATAAACCCCAATGTCCCCAGTGATTCTAAGGGACAAAGTCCTAGGTCGGAAATAAAATGCTGCCCCCACAATCTAGTGTTTTCCTTTCCTAAAAATCAGCCGGCACCTGATGTATCAGACTGAACAGGTTCCAAACCTCTCCGAGGCTCTTACCTTCTATACAGGGACGTCTGTTTTTGAGCAAAACCACTACAAGAAAAGGAGAAAACTCCAAAGAGGGTCCTCCTTGCGCTCACGAACGTGAAAGTGAATGCTCTCTCAGTCCTCCAGGAGAGACCTCGAGAAGGAGACGTGCTGAAGCAAAGCCACAGGGATCTCCGAGGTTGCCCCTGTCCTGCACCCCTGTCCTGCCTGGCTGATGTCAAGATCTCTCTGTGAGGTCATCGCCTCCCCACCACCTTTGTCCAAATAGGCTGAGGTCCTGCCAAAGGCCCTTGTGATGTCACTGCCACACCCACCCCTCCCCTGCAGTGCTGATGTCCTGCCCCTGTCCAGCCA
This sequence comes from Lepidochelys kempii, assembly GCF_965140285.1. NCBI lineage: Eukaryota > Metazoa > Chordata > Testudines > Cheloniidae > Lepidochelys > Lepidochelys kempii. The sequence continues at coordinate 42,457,501 of NC_136393.1, read as the reverse complement.
CACTGGATGTTTCAGCCGCTTCCCCTGGATCACCCCACGCAATGACTCTTCCTTGTGGGGTGACACCGACTACACAGTAGAACACAGAGGTTCTTCCCCAGGCCGCAATTAGGTTTTCACAAGTTAGTCGACTTTATGGCCAGAAGCAACCGTTAGAGTATTTAATCTCATCCCCTGCGTATCCTAAGGCCTCCTGTATATCAGAAGAGCTGGGCTTTTCTTTTACTCAAATGTTTTCCAGAAAGGCGTCTAGTCTTTATTCAAACAGATCAAGAGATGGAGAATTCATCATTTCTCTTGGTAGTTTGTGCCAATGACGAATCACCCTCTTACAAATCCGGGTCTTATTGTCATTATACTTTTTCTGATTTCTGCTTCCATCCATGGGGTCTTGTCATGCCTTTCTCTGCTACATAAAAGAGCCCTTTTATACTCAACATTTTCTCTCCATGAAGTCAAGCAATTCACCTCTCATTTGTCTTTTGTGTATACTAAACAGATTGAGCTTTTTCAATGTCTCATTAGAAGGCACCATCCCTATCACTCAATTACGAATCTTTTCTGTACCCTCTCCAATTGTTTTAACATAATATTCAAAATGTGGACACAAGAACTGGATTCAACATTCCAGCATCAGTCTCACCAATGCTCTTTCACTTCCCTTTCCATCCTCACTACTCTATCCAGCCAAGAATGGCTTTAATCTTTTTTACCACAGTTTCATATTGACAGACCATGCTGAGCAGCTCGTCCACTATGGCCCCGAAATCCTTTTCAGGGTCGTTGCTTTCCAGCGGATTGTCCCCCATTCTGTAGGGTGCCGCCTGACTCCTTTGTTACTGAAGCTATACGGTTGCACTTGGGTTTATTAAAACCTAATTATTTAGTAAGTATTTTAGAAGAACTAGCCGATTAGAGAGAGAATCATGAATTACTCCAAGACAATTAATGGAGAAATGCGGCAAGAGCAATCAAATACATGTTTGGTTATGGCTTATTTCCTTGGTCTTAAAAGAGAGTAACGAGGACCTGAGTCTCCTCCCTCACAATAGCCCCAAGCTCCCCCAATCAGCACTGAGACTCTGAGAAGCAGAAAACTGAGAGTCCTCACCAGATGTCCCAGGCCACCGCCGGAGAGAGTCACTCTTAGAGCACCATTCCAGCCACATGTCTTTGGGAGGGCCTCCCGCAATGAGAGTTGGAGTGCAACCCCCCATCCCCAACTCTACAGGCACAGACAGGTCCTGGTGGTGAAAGGAAAGCAGGGGAAAAGGACAAAGATGCAAGAGAAGACGAGAAAGGAGGGAGAGACAGGAAAAGGGAAAACAAAAAGGAGAAACCCCAGTGTCCCCAGTGATTCTAAGGGACAAAGTCCTAGGTCAGAAATCAAATGCTGCCCACACAATCTAGTGTTTTCCTTTCCTAAAAATCAGCCGGCACCTGATGGATCAGACTGAAGAGGTTCCAAACCTCTCTGAGGCTCTTACCTTCTATACAGGGACGTCTGTTTTTGAGCAAAACCACTACAAGAAAAGGAGAAAACTCCGAAGAGGGTCCTCCTTGCGCTCACGAACGTGAAAGGGAATGCTCTCTCAGTCCTCCAGGAGAGACCTCGAGAAGGAGACGTGCTGAAGCAAAGCCACAGGGATCTCCGAGGTGGCCCCTGTCCTGCACCCCTGTCCTGCCTGGCTGATGTCAAGAACTCTCTATGAGGTCATCGCCTCCCCACCACCTTTGTCCAATAAGCTGAGGTCCTGCCAAAGGCCCTTGTGATGTCACTGCCACACCCACTCCTCCCTTGCAGTGCTGATGTCTTGCCCTTGTCCAGCCACACTGGATGTTTCAGCCGCTTCCCCTGGATCACCCCACACAATGAGCGTTCATTGTGGGCTCAAGTCGAACAAAGTAAAACATCAGAGGCTTCTCCCCGTGCTATGCTCAATTTTTCATAAATTAGCAGACTTTATGGACAGAAGAGACAATTAGAGCATGTCATCTGACCCCCTGCCTATCACATGCTTTCTGGAGAGCATAGGAGCTAGTTTTTGACTACACATGTTCCAGAAAGGCATCTCGTCTTCATTAGAAGACATCAAGAGGTGGGGAATTCCCACCACTTCCCTTTCTAGTTTCTTCCTTTGGTGATTCATCCTCACGGTTGAATATGTGTGCCCTCTTTCTAATATGAATTGGTCTCTTTTGAGTTTCCAGCCACTGGGTCTTGTTATTCTTTTCTCTGCTAGATTAATGAGCCCTTTCATACCCGATCTTTTCTCTCCATGAAGTCACTTCAACACTTCAATGACGTCACCTCCCGATCTTTTTTATCATCTAAACAGGCTGAGCTCTTTCAATAGCTCACTTGCAGGCATTTTTCTCCAGCCCTCAAAACGTTTCATTGCTTTTTGCTGCCCCATCTCCAATATTTCCAAATCTTTTTTCAAAGGTGGACGCCAAAACTGGATGCAGGATTCCATGATCAGTCTTCCTCATGGTGTGTCACCCATAACTATTTCACATTTGGGGACAATGTATACCTTCAAACCAGCGGCACTGCTTTGGGTACCCGCATGGCCTCACAGTATGCCCATATTTTTATGGCTGACTTAGAATAACGCTACCTCAGCTCTCGTCCCCTAATGCCCCTACTCTGCTTGTGCTACATTGATGACACCTTCATCATCTGGACCCATGGAAAAGAAGCCCTTGAGGAATTCCACCATAATTTCAACAATTTCCATCCCACCATCATCCTTAGCCTGGACCAGTCCACACAAGAGATCCACTTCCTGGACACTACGGTGCTAATAAGCAATGGTCACATAAACACCACCCTATACTGGAAACCTATTGACCGCTATACTTACCTACATGCCTCCAGCTTCCATCCAGGACACACCACACGATCCATTGTCTACAGCCAAACTCTACGATACAACCGCATTTGCTCCAACCCCTCAGGCAGAGACAAATATCTACAAGATCTCTACCAAGCATTCTTACAACCACAATACACACCTGCTGAAGTGAAGAAACAGACTGACAGAGCCAAAAGAGTACCCAGAAGTTACCTACTACAGGACAGGCCCAACAAAGAAAATAACAAAATGCCACTAGCCATCACCTTCAGCCCCCAACTAAAACCTCTCCAACGCATCATCAAGGATATACAACCTATCCTGAAGGACACCCCATCACTCTCACAGATCTGGGGAGACAGGCCAGTCCTTGCGTACAGACAGCCCCGCAACCTGAAGCAAATACTCACCAGCAACCACACACCACACAACAGAACCACTAACCCAGGATCCTATCCTTGCAACAAAGCCCGTTGCCAACTGTGTCCACATATCTATTCAGGGGACACTATCACAGGGCCTAATCACATCAGCCACACTATCAGAGGCTCGTTCACCTGCACATCTACCAATGTGATATATGCCATCATGTGCCAGCAATGCCCCTCTGCCATGTACATTGGCCAAACTGGACAGTCTCTACGTAAAAGAATAAATGGACACAAATCAGACGTCAAGTATTATAACATCAAAAAGCAGTCGGAGAACACTTCAATCTCTCTGGTCACTCGAACTCAGACCTAAAAGTGGCAATTCTTCAACAACAATAAACTTCAGAAACAGACTCCAAGGAGAGACTGCTGAATTGGAATTAATTTGCAAACTGGAGACAATTAATTTTGGCTTGAATAAAGACTGGGAGTGGATGTGTCATTGCACAAAGTAAATCTATTTCCCCTTATTTCCCCCCCTACTGTTCTTGTCAACTGCTGGAAATGGCCCACCTTGATTATCACTACAAAAGTTTTTCTTCACCCCTCGCCCCCTCCCCCCCCCAGCCCCCGCTCTCCTGCTGGTAATAGCTCACCTTTCCTGATCACTCTTGTTACAGTCTGTATGGTAACACCCATTTTTTCATGTTCTCTATGTATATAAAATCTCCACACTGTATTTTCCACTGCAGGCATCCGATGAAGTGAGCTGTAGCTCATGAAAGCTTACGCTCAAATAAATTTGTTAGTCTCTAAGGTGCCACAAGTCCTCCTTTTCTTTTTGCAGATACAGACTAACACGGCTGCTACTCTTCCATGCCTCCACCCACTTTAACCCAAAACAAACTCAGGTTTTGGGTCAAAGGGGGTAGAGGCATGGAAGAGAGTATATAGTGACTAAAAAATTGATTTTAAAAGTGTCAGAACAATATTGTGAAAACAGGAAATTCCTATAGTCTTGACAATCTTTCACGAAAAACCCTTGCATTCCAAAAATAGTCACTTTTCTACAGACAATCCTTCCTTTGGAAAAAGATTTTCAACCGTGTCTAGAAATCGCTCCCAGGTCAGTGTCTCTCTGAGTGTGGGGTGCACTCGTTTGCCCTCCCCTTCCCCTGGGGATGTGTATGAAGCACTAGTTAGAGGGGTACAGAGGAGGTATAAATAAAGATGATTAGGTCTTGATGAATACACATGTGGAGGGTGTTGGGGGAGAGAGATATGACTGATTGTATTGCCCTGAAGCAGTGCACAGCTTCCAAAGATTTGGTGAATGCTTCTCTGGGGGTCTGATTCTGCAAACCAACTTCCAGGAGCATCAGATGTGCATCTGACAAGGCCCTGCTCCCTCCTCATGTCCAGGCCACCTGGCCAGTGGCTTGGCATGAGCAACTCTAAGGCTGGACTGCCATTTTCCTACCCCTGCCTCTATGTGCATTGTGAGCAGCTGCACTGCAGCACATCCAAGTGGCTAAAGAACAATCAACAGGCTTCACTCTTCTTCACTCTCTCATGTCTGTACTCGCGTGACCAAAGTTGCAATATTACAACAGAAAAACTTCAGAAACAGACTCCAACGAGAGACTGCTGAATTGGAATTCATTTGCAAATTGGATACAATTAACTTAGGCTTGAATAGAGACTGGAAGTGGTTGAGTCATTATACAAGGTAACCTATTTCCCCTTGTTTATTCCTCTAAACCTCCCCCCCCCCCCCCCCGGTTCCTCAGACATTCTTGTTAAACCCTGGATTTGTGCTGGAAATGGCCCACCTTGATTATCATACACAGTGTAAGGAGAGTGATCACTTTAGATAAGCTATTACCAGCAGGAGAGTGGGGTGGGGGGAGAGAAAAGCTTTTGAAGTGATAAACACCCATTTTTTCATGATCTGTGTGTATAAAAACATCCTCACTGTATTTTCCACTTTATGCATCCGATGAAGTGAGCTGTAGCTCACGAAAGCTTATGCTCAAATAAATTGGTTAGTCTCTAAGGTGCCACAAGTCCTCCTTTTCTTTTTGCGAATACGGACGAACACGGCTGCTACTCTGAAACCTGACTACACAGAGTGCTGTCAGTTGCACAACGATAAAATGGAGAAATGTTGTGTGTGTTTAACCTCTTTCAATCAGTGGGCTCTTAAATGTTGCAAATAATTTCTAGCTCAACCAGAAGTTTGGGTCTTGAGGTAGGAGTCTCCCAGGCATTGTCTTCACTGCAAAAGTGTGTTTACATGGAAATAGCTATCTTGATGTAAAATCCGAGTGGAGACAAGGCACAGGTGGCTTTAACCTCTGTGTCACTTGTCCAGGTAAATTCCAGGCTGAGTGAATAGCATTCCTGGACTAGCTACACCAAGGTAAAAGACACCTCTCCCTCACCTCTACTAGTACTTTACATTGAGTTCGCCAGCTGAGTGTAAACACATACTTTTTGAGCTGGGAGGCTGATTTTTTTTGTTTGTTTTGCTGCTTTTTGGTGGTGCGGGGGGAGGGCACTGAAGCCATAATAGTGACATTCTCTAGCCTGTGTTATTTGTATTACTGTAGCACATAGGAGCCCCAGTCATGGATCAGGACCCGATTGTGCTAGGTGCTGTACAAAACAGTACAAAAGACAGTCCCTGCCCCAAAGAGTTGACAATCTAAGTATAAGACAAGAGACAGATGGAGACAGACAGACAGGGGAGTGCAAGGAAATAATGAGACTGTATTGGTCGGTATGATAGGCAGTGATCTCAGCACCCCAGGAGACAGGCTGTTGAATTTTTGGTAGACACCAGGGCAAAGAAGAGCTTTGATTTGGGAATTGGAGATGGATAATGAGGTAGGTTTGCGAATGTTTAAGGGGCTCTCCTCCCAAGCATGTAGGGCATGTAGCAGAAAGCATGAAGGTGGTTGTCTGAAAATTTAACAAGTAGGTGTTGCTGGCAGCATGGACCGATTGGAGGTGGGAGTCAACACCTTGGTACGGTGAATGAGAGATGTCCGGTTGGGAGAGGACAGTATGTGAAGGGCCTTGAAAGCGAAGACAAGCAACTTCTGTTTGATGCAATAGAGAAGGGGGAGCCGGGTTAAATGGAGGCGGGACTGAGGGCGGGGCGCACGTGGATCGGCCGCTGTTGTGATGACATCGGGCACTGGCGTCTCAGCTGTTCTCTTAGGTCGCGCTGTGGCTGTGAACTCACCCGGCGGGATCCGGCTGTGAGCCGGCCTGGCTGGTGCGCGGGACCTCAGCTCCTTCCCCCCGGCTGCGGCGCTGGGCGCTCTTCCCGCAGGGTGAGACGCTCCCAGTCCCAGGGGTCCCTGCCCGGGCCACCCGGGGCGTGGGTGGGTGGGTGGGTGGGTGGGGGTGCTGCTCGCTGCTCCGCGGTGACTCGCTCGCTGCGCGGCGGGTTTTGCGGGCTGGTTACAGCCGCAGGTGGGCTGGGGCAAGGGGGCACCGCGGGCCCGAATGGGAGCCGGGGCTCGGGCGGGGGCTGGGGACCGCATGGGGAAGGCAGCGCGGTGGCGGGGGCCGGTTCTTCGCCAAAGGGCGGGGATTCTGGGCCAAAGGGGGGCGATTCGGGGGGCGGACCCCGGGCCGAAGGGCGGGGGGGCGGGGTTCACATGTGGCACCAGGAAAGGGATGAACAAAATACCTGAAAGGAGGATAGGTGTGTTACTGCCTCAGTTTCCATAGATCCAGGTTTTTTAGGTCTACTTCTGAGTCCTCAGCTTGCCTAATCCCTATGGTATATCACAGCCCCAGTGCATGAAATGCAGCCACCTCTGGGTTGGGGCAGCTGGTAATAGTCATGCAGCAAGGTTGCCCAGGGATTGCTTGCCAAGTACTGAAATATAACTGCCTCTGGGGTTGGGTGCAGCAGCTGGTTGACAGCCATATAGTAACAATGCGCAGCGATCGCTCGTCCAGTGCCGAAACGCAGCCATCTCTGGGGTGGGACTCATCAAATGTTTAAATGTATATCAACGTTTTTGCAAAAAATTTAGTTGCATTTTTTCACGTAGAACAAACTCAGGTTTTGGGTCAAAGGGGGTGGAGGCATGGAAGAGAGTGATTTTAAAAGTGTCAGAACAATACTGTGAAACCAGGAAATTCCTACAGTCTTGACAATCTTTCCTGAAAAACCCTTGCATTCCAAAAATAGTCACTTTTCTACAGACAATCCTTCCTTTGGAAAAGATTTTCAACCGTGTCGAGAAATCACTCCCAGGTCAGTGTCTCTGAGTGTGGGGTGCACTCGTTTGCCCTCCCCTTCCCCTGGGGATGTGTATGAAGCACTCGTTAGAGGGGTACAGAGGAGGTATAAATAAAGATGATTAGGTCTTGATGAATACACATGTGGAGGGTGTTGGGGGAGAGAGATATGACTGATTGTATTGTCCTGAAGCAGTGCACAGCTTCCAAAGATTTGATGAATGCTTCTCTGGGGGAAGCAGTGAAACTGACTACACAGAGTGCTGTCAAAAGAAAAGGAGGGCTTGTGGCACCTTATAGACTAACCAATTTATCTGAGCATAAGATTTCGTGAGCTACAGCTCACTTCATCGGATGCATTCAGTTGCAAATACAGTGGGGAGATTTATATACACACAGAACATGAAACAATGGGTGTTCCCATACACACTGTAAGGAAAGTGATCACTTAAGATGAGCTATTACCAGAAAAAAAAGCGGGGGGGGGAGAAAACCTTTTGTAGTGATAATCAAAGTGAGCCATTTTCAGCAGTTAACAAGAACATCTGAGGAACAGTGGGGGGGGGGGGGGAGAATAAACATGGGGAAATAGTTTCACTTTGTGTAATGACACACCCACGCCCAGTCTTTATTCAAGCCTAAATTAATTGTATCCAGTTTGCAAATTAATTCCAATTCAGCAGTCTCTCCTTGGAGTCTGTTTCTGAAGTTTTTTGTTGTTGAAGAATTGCCACTTTTAGGTCTGAGTTCGAGTGACCAGAGAGATTGAAGTGTTCTCTGACTGCTTTTTGAATGTTATAATTCTTGACGTCTGATTTGTGTCCATTTATTCTTTTACGTAGAGACTGTCCAGTTTGGCCAATGTACATGGCAGAGGGGCATTGCTTGCACATGATGGCATATATCACATTGGTAGATGTGCAGGTGAATGAGCCTCTGATAGTGTGGCTGATGTGATTAGGCCCTATGATGGTGTCCCCTGAATAGATATGTGGACACAGTTGGCAACGGGCTTTGTTGCAAGGATAGGATCCTGGGTTAGTGGTTCTGTTGTGTGGTGTGTGGTTGCTGGTGAGTATTTGCTTCAGGTTGGGGGGCTGTCTGTACGCAAGGACTGGCCTGTCTCCCAAGATCTGTGAAAACGATGGGTCATCCTTCAGGATAGGTTGTAGATCCTTGATGATGCGTTGGAGAGGTTTTAGTTGGGGGCTGAAGGTGATGGCGTCCAGGATTCCCAGGATTATGGATTTTCGGTAGCAGATAGAATACCCCTGGTCAGGGCTCTAGGGGTGTGTCAGTGTAGATTTGTTCCTGTGCTTCTTTAGGGAGTTTCTTGAGCAGATGGTGTAGTTTCTTTTGGTAACCCTCAGTGGGGTCAGAGGGTAATGGCCTGTAGAATGTGATGTCAGAGATTTGTCTAGCAGCCTCTCGTTCATATTCTGACCTATTCATGATGACGACAGCACCTCCTTTGTCAGCCTTTTTGATTATGTCAGAGTTGTTCCTGAGGCTGCGGATGGCGTTGTGTTCGGCACGGCTGAGGTTGTGGAGCAAGTGATGCTGCTTTTCCACAATTTCAGCCCATGCGCGTCGGCGGAAGCACTCTATGTAGAAGTCCAGTCTGTTGTTTCGACCTGCAGGAGGAGTCCACACAGAATCCTTCTTTTTGTAGTGTTGGTAGGAAGCTTTCTATGGGTTAGTGTGTGGTAAGAATTCCCTGGGAATGGTGGGTAGAGCTAGACATTAACTAGGGTGTCTTGATAACTTTTTCCCTTAATTTTGAAATGCAACTTTTCTCCTTTGTTCTCACTGGACTGAGCCTATTTTCTTGGAAAAAAACAATGTGGCCAGATGCCGCTGCCCCATTCTGGGAGTGTGAGGTGCCCATTTCCCACCTAAGCCCCCAAGTGAGCCATGGACCGGGGAAGATTGGCATTCAGCTGCCGATCTTGCATGTGAGGCCTGATCCTCCCAGCATGGCTACCAGATTGGGTCCCATTCAAACAGCTGTCCAATGAAAGAGGTGGTGGTGCCCACCTTATAACTTCTAGCCCAGTGGTTAAAGCCCTGAGCTGGAATATGGGGAACCCAAGTTCAGTCCCACCTCCCTACCAGGAAGTATTTGAACTGTGTGTCTCCCACCACTCAGATGGGCATGTTAATCACTGTGACGGGGTCCCCAGACTATGGGACTGCTGAGCCCTCTGTCCCACCAACCTGAGCTTCCCCTCACACCGTGATGCTGATGAGAAGCTACAAACCTCTAGCAGGTGCTGCCCTTACTCTGCCATCCACCGGCAGGGACTCACCCAACCGAGTTACACGAATGCTTTTGCGAGCAACTCATGAACCAACAATAGAGAGGCTCCAGCTGATTCCTCCAGTTCCTCAGCCTTGCACCGCAGAACTTTACCATCTTGCACAGAAGCCTGGCCAGTGTCAGTTCATTTCACCCAGTCCGTCCCCCCTTGATGTGGAGAGGACATACACTAGCCTTTGTAAACTGACCTGAGATTTCCCAAGCACTTCAACCAAAACACACTGTTTTAGGTAAAATATAAAAGAGATTTATTAGCTACAGAAAGATTATTTTAAGGGATTATAAGTAGCAAGTGTACAGATCAAAGTTGGTTTCTCAAGAAATAAAAATAAATTTGCAGTCTGAGTTCTACAAACTAAATAGGATTTCAGTCAAGCAGTGTCTCACCCTGACAGATGGTACAAGCAGGCTACCGATCCTCACTACACAGGCTGGAATTGCTGTCCAGCCCGGGACCCTCTTCCCCCATTCAAAGTCTTTGCTCTTCAAATGTTCCTCCAGGTGTCAAGTTGTTTGGGGGATGTGGGGGTGGGGGGGAAGGAAGAAAAGCCAAGTATTAGGATCCTTCAGCCTCTCCTGTTATAGGTGTTCCACTTGGGATAAATAATGAGAGTGATGGGAACAGAGGGGTTGGATCCGGGGTCTCCCCCTGCTCAGGTGGGTGCCCCAACCATTGGACTACAGAGACATTCTCTTTCTCTCTCTGTCCCAGGGACTGTTCCATGGTAGATAAACACTTAAATGGATACTGGCCAGAAAGTGAGAATGACTCTGGGGTCCTGTGGTCAGGGAGCCCATCTGAGGGGCGGGAGCTCCTGGGGCCAGTCCCCCAGCTCCAGTCGCTCCTTCATTATTTACCCACCGTGAGCCAGCTGCCATAGGGGAGACTGAAGAATCCCACCTTCAGTCTGTACCATAGCTCAGTGGTTACAGCACCCACCTAGAAACTGAGTAACCCCAGTTTAAATCCTTTCTCCTCCTGTAGCAAAGATGGGGGCATTGAACCTGGGTCTCCCACGTCCCAGGCAAGTGTGCTGTCACTGGCTTATAGTTATGAGGTGGCCAGCAGCACCAAAACACCCCCCCTCCCGCCCTCCACCCACAAGTTGTGTGCAGCGCAGCAGGGGCCTAACTCGTTCCCAGAAGAAATGCCTCAGGCGGTGGGTTCCCATTCGTGGATTGCTAAGCAGAGACGGGGGCCCCCCAGCAATGCAGACTTAGGCACTTATCTTTGTGAGAGGGGCGGGGCTTAGGACACAACCCTGTTGTTCGCATCTCCCATTGGCTAGTTTAGATGGCTCCCCACCGAGCATGCCGGCTCTTGTGGATGGCATTGTAAGGTATCTGTCTGTCTCCGTTCATTGTATAGGGAGACTAGGTGCCTAAGTCAGGCTTTGTGGGTCATAGTGTTGTTCTTGTGATGTTCTAGGCACCTAAAGATGACGTGCAGTGACGCCCAGAGTTGCAACATCTAAGTCCCTTCATGGATGCCACCCCTAGTCATTGAAATTAGAAGCTCACAGAAAACAAAGTCACAGCCCTGGCCAAGAGTGGGGTGTCTCCCTTTAGATCCCATCTTTGTGCTGCGGGGAAGGAGGTGGGAGGAGGTTCCAGGGGACATAGAATTAAGAGGCCATCGGACTGGGTGGACAGGATGATGCCAAGATCATAGATGCTTGGGTGTGTGAGGCTAGACAGGCTGATTTCAGGGTCCCCACTGGGATATACCCCCCGTCTCTCAGGGACACAGTTTGAGCTGGCTTTCCATCCCCAGCCAGAGCCAAGGGCGGATTCTCTCCCCAGGGACGGAGCCCGGCGGGAAAGTGAAGATCGGGGCCTCATCTCCAGCATTGATAAATGTCACCTGCCCCTGTTCACAGTCCAGACAAACCCGGATCCTGCTGGGGGCCCGGCTCAGGTCTAGGGGGGTCATAGGGGAGGTGAGAGCCTGGTACTGGCCCTGCCTCTGATCCACAGCCCAGATCCCCTCCTCAGGGCTAAGGCTGATCCCTCCCTTCCTCCTCACAGACTCTCTGGCCACCCCCACGGCCCAGAGTAGCCCCACCCCCACCTCTACCTCCCAGTAATGTCTCCCTGAGGTGAACCCCTCACAGCCCAGCACACAGCGCTCAATGTCAAATCTCTCAGGATTCTTGTGGTGGGGCAGATCCTGCCATGTGTCTGCCCATCTCACACTTTTCCGATCCTTAGACAGGACAAGTTGTGGATGAGCCGTGTCTGGATCCAGCGTCACATTTGCTAGGGGGAGAGAGAATCAGAGCGTTAGGGGCACAGCTCCGCCCTGCGGGAGTGTCTCATCATATCAGTGACAGAATCTGTCCCCGCTGGAGTGTGAACCAGGAAATCTCCTTCCTCCAGGATTTACCCAGCTCTGAATGGGGAGCAGCTCTGAGATCTCAGCATTCACTCCTGAGTTTCACTCCCCAGTCAGAGACAGGTCAGTGACAGAGCATAAAGATTTACTGACCCAGTCCTGAGATAGAATCTTTCCCCTCGTGCACCCATCTATCCCCAGAGTGGGGATTAGAGACCCTGGAATCACAGGGAAGCCCTAGGAGATTTCCCCTCACATCATTCACATGGTCACAACTATCTTTTCTCTGATGTACCCTCCCTCCCTTGTATGTAAAGTCCTGGAGCTTGGACGTCTCTTGTTGACACCAGCCTGACGCCTGCTCCATCCTGCCACAGGTCGGAGATCTGTCGATAGTGACATGATTCCATAGATTCCCTAATTAAAACTCTGTAACTAGTCATCAGGGCCAGACAAAGAGAATTATCATTCTAGATTTTATTTCTAACAGAGAGATTTTTATTTATGAGCAAGGCGCTTCTACAAGAGAAGAGAGTTGGGGTGGAGGGGCTGATATAAATGAATGAATGGAGAACGTGGATGAGATGGTTAAAAACAGCAGAAAGTTGGGATCTGATGGAGAGAACAGAAAGGGGAGATCACTATGAATGGAGAAAAGAAGCACAAGCTGAACACTGATCACAGGGACTCCTTGGTTTGAACTCGTGTGTCTGGTCAGGGCTCTTGTTCCTCTACCTGACACTAGGGCGGGGATCCTAAGAAACAGTAAGTGCTCAGGTTTCAGAGTAGCAGCCGTGTTAGTCTGTATCCGTAAAAAGAAAAGGAGGACTTGTGGCACCTTAGAGACTAACAAATTTATTAGAGCATAAGCTTTTGTGAGCTAGAGCTCCGATGCATCCGATGAAGTGAGCTGTAGCTCACAAAAGCTTATGCTCTAATAAATTTGTTCATCTCTAAGGTGCCACAAGTCCTCCTTTTCTTTTTAGTAAGTGCTCAGTCACTTGGAGCAGGGACGTTTCCAGAGTTATGGGAGCAATGTGAAAGCAGGACATGTGAGGATGGTCCATTCCTCTCCCTCCTTTGAACCTCAGCAACCTCCCTTCTTCCACCTGGGAAATATTATAGTTTTCTCCTTGTTTATTTGCACAGCGAAAGGGAGCAGGATCCCTCATTGACTAAATATGATTTTTAATTACCTGCATCACCCAGGGATCTCCTCCACTCTGGAAGCAAACACATAGATAGGGATGAGAATTAAGCCAGACAAATGCAGTATCAATAGGATTCATTATCATAGAAAAGGCTCTATCAGTGACAGACATGAATAATAATAAAAAAAAACACCCTTACCTAGCTCTGTTCGAAGTTTACCTAAATAATAAACAAAAAAAAAATGCCACACTCAAGACACATGTACAGTACTGGCTTCCTACCCGTTACCGACGTAACAAGTTATGCAATTAGTATTGGTTGTGTCGCTTATGATTTTCAAGTTGACATTGTCACAGTCATTGAAAAATCTTTCATAACGTAACATTGGTTCTGCCAGGAGAAAAACTGAACTTACTGATAGTGTTGAGATGTTTCCCTAAAAAAAGAAAACATAAGTACAATTATTAAGAGACATTTTCAGTGACTCCAGATTTCAAAGGATCTTTTCATTATGAGTCCTCAAGTAATAATAATGTTGCCCCTCCACCAAGCTGTTGCAGCTCTCCAGGGACTTGCATGTTGGGTTCCCAGTGGAAGAGAAATCAGTGACACAGGGTCTGGGTACCTTCTTAGTGTAATTTGATTATTTACATACATAGACCTGACCTAGAACACAGATGGTCACAAACAGCACACAGGCAATCAAAAACCCCATAAGGCAGGGATTTTCATAGGAGCCGAGAGGAGTAAAGAGCCAAAGCATATTGAATTCCAATGGGAGTTGGGAACCTAACTACCTCAGGCCCCACGGAAAATCTAGTTAAACTAGTGCAAACCTAGTTTTAGGCTTATCTTAAGATGAATAGGAACAGTTTTAAACTAAACTGAAGTAAGGTCTTCTTAAATTCATATGTGTCCACATAGGAGCTTGCTCTGGCTTAAAAAAAATCCATTTAAATTCACATCTTAAGCTGGTGTAACTTTCTCATGTAGAAAAGTCTAAACTGTCTGTTCTAAGGAGAAATCTCATTCTGATTACACAGCATTTTCCCCTTTGGAGCTTTACCTTTTAATTTGAACAGAAAAAGAGTAAGGCCGACGAACACCAACAAAATCACCAAAGTCACACTCCAACCCACCATCCAGGGAGATGCTCTTGGGAAAAAAGAATCTGAAACACAAAGCCCACCATTAGTTTGAAAACAGTAATAACCAAAAGTACACTTTTATTGTAGGAAAATGCGTCACATCAGGATTTGCGTCAAATATGTGTGGAAAAATTTGCTCCCTACAATATAAAAACTGGCAGAAACCAATTTTAAAAAGAGGTTCTGGTCACACTCTTTTGGTAGTACTGAATGATGTATTAAATACTAAATACCACCCTACACCTCATCCCCTCCTCTCTCTCTCTCTCTCTAGGTGGAGCTAGTCACATCACTTGTTGTTAAACACATTTCCCATTATAGGGTCTTCTTTTCCTTTGCTCATTACTTTGCCGAACTTTACCATTTGGGGAGAAAATTTTCATGCTGGGTGTCTGCCTCAGGCTGAACTTTTCTTTTTGAAAAGTTTCAGCCAAAATGGTTCCACTATTTCTGAGAATGGGGTTAGGGAACAACACATTGTTCTGATCCTTAAAAAAAGAAAAATCAGTGTGTGTGCACACATGGGTATGTGTGTGAATAATTATCTATATAATTAGTAGTGGGCTTGTTTATATTTTAATTCTGCTTCCCTTACACATGTTCTTAATTTTGTTGACTAACCGGGGCTTCTGACCCCATCACCCAACCCAGGAGCCAATTCAGGGAAAAGTGATTCCTTCTTTTTATGAAATTACTACTACAGTTAAAACATGTAGGAAGAGAAATCATAATTACTCATCAAATTTCCCAACAGAAAACTTACACGTAAGTAAAATTTAAACTTTTGTAACACCGGGGAATTTCAGAGTAAAAGAAAATCTGAGGCTTTACGAGTGGAAATCAATAATTAAGGGAGAGCAGATAAATATCCAAATACTCTTCACTTCAGCACAGGAATTCCTGGCATAGGAACTGATCCACTAAATGGGGGCATAGGAACTGATCCAAATCTTATTGATGTCTTTAACGGGCTTTGGATCACGCCCACAGGGTTTTGTTGTTATGGCAACCCCTTTCCCTGTGAAGTTTGCTAAAGGGTGAGAAATCAAACTTCATATTAAAACGTGGACCTTTTAGTGAGTGACACACTCAAATGATTGTTCCCGGGGCTCCAGACTTTCATGGCCCTGCCTTGCTTCTGACCTGCCATGAGCAGAGACTCAACAAATCTCCTCTGTGTTGAAGAGATCACAGCATATCACTTCTCCCTCTGCATATTCACTGGGGCAAGAAGCCTAGTCCTTGATCCATCAATCCACTAGGAAGCAGAAAGTCCAACCAATCAGTAGGGCCCCCAATATATCTTACCACTGCCCTGTGGTGACTGGATGAGAATGAAAATCTAATGTGACTTTAAATATCCATTTCATGTAATATGGGACTACAAACACTAATCATCCTGTTCGAATCACAATAACATACATATATAGTGTTACTGCAGGGCACTTCCATTCATTAACATGTTTGGATTTCTTTTACATTTAAGCTTAACCCTGAATCTACTGGGTTTAAAATGCTTGTTTTGGGGAGAACTACAATATCCCTGGAATTACACGGATTCCACTTGGGATAAATATTTTTTACCCTAAAAGTGTGCTCTCCACCTAAACTTTATCTTAACGTAGCTTTTTGTGAGGGAGTATTTTAACTTGTGTATTATTTAACCATCTGATTTCTTCCTGTTGGATATTACAGCGTGGGGTTTTGGTGGTCACTGACCTGATATATAAAATGTTATTGATTCTTTTTCTCGGTTCAGGTGGGTGTTCCTTATGGCACAGGACAAATTCTTGTTTGAATTTTCTGTTATAACGATAGAATTTTTTATTTCAAAGAGACCATGTTGCTCTTCAGATTTGGTTTCAGTTGATGAAGATAAAGGCTGCCCTTTGAGATTTCTCCACAGCGCCTCGGGCTCTGGGTACCATCCGGCCGACTGACACACCACTTGGATCCCTCCATCCTGGTGACCCTCAACAGAGATGCGAGGTGCAGAGCCTGAAGCTAAAATGAATCCATGTTAAATCAGATATACAGCCCAGCATATAAAAGTTTACATTTTCAACAAAAGGATTGAATACACTTTCTTTATGGCTGATATTCATGGAAACATGTCTTCAACGGGACTTGAGCACTTGTTAAACCTTTGCTTAACTGTGCTGCAGTCCTGGGGTCTCCGAGGTGGAAGCGAAAGCCTTACAGAATGTTGGAGCGTGTTATCAGCAGTGTTGTCGGTGATGTGAAGGGAGCAAGGAATTCAAGAGATTTTCCCTTTGAGTTCTGATTTTATAATGTTGGAGGCATATTTGTTATGCTTATGACCTCTGGGTGGCCAATGTGAGGTAGCTATTTGCTCTGAGACGCCTTAATGGTGCTCCGGGGAGTTGTGGCGTACGTGAAGGAGTTTCTCAAGATGGCAGCTCGGTTAGTTGTCACTGTGAACATGTACCAGAATAAAAGATCCCCTTTTTTAGTTCTAATCTCTTTTGGGTCTCCATGTCCACTGAAGACAGGAGAAGGAATGGGCTTAATCTGCAGCAAGGGAGATTGAGGTTCGATATTAGGAAAAGCCTTCTAACTGGAAGGATAGTTAAACTCCAGAACAGACTTCCAAGGTCGACTGTTGAATCTCCGTCATTGGAGGGGTTTTTTAGACCAGGCTGGACAAACCCCTGTCAGGGACGGTCTAGAGTTACTTGGTCCTGTATCAGCATAAGGGGGCTGGACTTGAGGACTTCTCAAGACCCCTTCCAGCCCTACAAAGGCGATGAGGATAAAATGAAAACAACAGGCACCAAGTTCTACACATTGCGTGAGTAAGTGAAAACCTCTTTTTTTTAATTGTAAAGAAAAAATGGCTGCATGTGGAAAAAATGAAAGAGCATAATGTATTCCAGGAGGACTGGATTCAGTACTCAGAGACAGACTCTCTCTGTACTTCATCACAAATGATACAGATGATGATAACAAGAAACACGCCATTTTATTGAGCGTTTGTGGAGCAAAGACCTATAAACAAATCCTTTCGAGGCCTTTTAAATTATTATGGTAATTTTTTTCCCAACTTGACATCTATATTGGCTCCATTACACAAACTGTTATAGAATGGAAGAAATTCCAGTGGGGTCAAAAAATAGCTTTTGCAGAAGCAAGGAAATTACTAAAGTCATAAGACTGGCCATACTGGATCAGACCAATAGTCCATTTAGTTCAGTAAGCTGTCTTCCAACAGTGGCCAGTGCCAGGTGCTTCAGAGAGAATGCACAGAATAGGTGATCATCAAGTGATAAATCCCCTGTCACCCATTCCCAGATTCTGGCAAACAGAGGCTAGGAACACTTCAGAGCATGGTTTTACATCCCTGCCCATCCAGGCTAATAGCCATTGATGGACCGATCCTCCATGAACTCATCTACTTCTTTTCTGAACCCTGTTATAGTCTTGGCCTTTACAACATCCTCTGGCAAAGAGTTCCACGGGTTGACGGTGTGTTGTGTGAAGAAATATTTCCTTTTGTTTGTTTTAAACTGCTGCCTATTAATTTCATTTGGTGACCCCTAGTTCTTGTGTTATGAGAAGGAGTAAATAACTCTCCCTTATTTACTTTCTCCACACCTGTCATGATTATATAGACCTCTATCATATCTCCCCTTAGTCGTCTCTTTTCCAAGCTGAAAAGTCCCAGTCTTATTAATCTCTCCTCATACAGAAGCCGTTCCATACCCCTAATCATTTTGGTTGCCCTTTTCTGAATCTTTTCCAAGTCCAATGTATCTTTTTTGAGATGGGGTAACCACATCTGCATGCAGTATTCAAGATGTGGGCGTACCAGGGATTTATATACAGGCAATATGATATTTTCTGCCTTATTATCTTTCCCTTTCCTAATGATTCCCAACATTCTGTTAGGTTTTTTGACTGCTGCTGCACATCGAGTGAATATTTTCAGAGAACTATCCGCCATGACTCCAAGCTCTCTTTCTTGAGTGGTAACAGGTAATTTAGACCCCATCATTTTATATGTATAGTTAGGATTTAGTTCATTATGATAGTCAGAAAGGACTAGTATTGTCTGGTGACACGTCACCATACGAGGTGGGTGCGGTACTAGCCCACCAAATGCCAGCTGAATCTGAGCGTCCCATCAGTTATGTACCAAGGTCACCAGCTTCAGCAGAAAAAAAATACTATTCCCAACTAAAATGAGAAGGGCTAGCTGTGGTTTGTGGGGTAAAGAAGTTCCACTCTTACCTATATGCCAGGCATTTTTTTATACACTCAGACCATTAACCTCTGAAAGGTCTGTATGGTGAGAGCAAACCTGTACCCCAATGGCATCTGCCAGAATCCAGAGATGGACTCGCTTATCAGCTTATGACTATGAGTTTGAGTATAAACCTGGGAAAGCATTCACTAATGTGGATGCTCTGAGTAGATACTGAATAGCCTGGCCAAAGTACCTCAGCCTACAGAAACCCTCCTGCTTATTGCACTGCTGTTCACTTCTCTAGTTGATGCAGCGCAGATAAGAAAGACAGAGAGGGACCGTAGTGGGGTGGCTGCCCCACTCCTATGCTAGATGGGGCTTCAGCAGGCCAGAGAGGCTGCGCAGGTGGGCAGCCAATCAGAGAAGGCCAATCAGAGAACTTTAAAAGTTTTGCTTTCAGAGAGTCATAGATTGTAATGCCAGACAGGACCACTGTGATCATCTGATCTGACATTCTACCGAACACAGGCCATAGGGCTTCCATTAATTCATTCTGTTTGCCAGAAGCTGGGAATGGGCGACAGGAGATGGATCACTTGACGATTGCCTGTTCTGTTCATTCCCTCTGGGGGCCCCTGGCATTGGCCACTGTCGGAAGACAGGACACTGGGCTAGATGGACCTTTGGTCTGACCCAGTAGGGCAATTCTTGTGTTCTAACTGTTTAAGTCCATACGCTGGGATTCAGCTAGAGCACATTTGATAACCACAGGTACTGGAGCGGGGGCAGTGTGTCTTGATGCCAATGGAACCGTCACTAAACAAAGATTTTTTTTAAATTATTTTAATGCAATTGAGGTGAGGAAATGTGCTCTCTTCACTACTGTCCCAGCCGAGACCAATTGCAGATCAGCTGATACCTGCAGCAAAAAGTGGCATATTTTGGGAGCAAACTCATCTTTAGGCCTGCCAGAAGCCTGTTGTGGATTTTCAGAGTTTGTTCTGATAACGTTTAACAGCATAAGCAGAACTGCATATGTGTAGTAATCATGTTTGTGAGGAGAAAAAAAGATAAAAGTAACAAAGCAAAAAAAGAGTGGTTTGAAGTAACCCTAAACCTGTACTGACAGAGGAGGAGAGAACATGGAAATGGGAGACTAATTGTCAAGGCTAATTCCCACTCTGGCACTTCGAGTGCAGAGGGTGGGGGCCCGCAATGACTCTAAAAATTAATACTTGCCACTCCAGGCTTGTACTATTTCAAAGATTACAACATTTCTCTGACCTTGGATTGGTAGATGCTGCCACCACCCAAGTGCAGAACCCCTTTGAGAGCCCAGGAAGGCGCACTTGGGAATTCCTTCCTGTAGGGTACCCTTAAGCCCTTTCTCACACACACACCTGCCCCCGGGAACAGCTGAGAAAGAAAAAAATAAAAAATCAGGTGTTGCCATCAGCTAATTAAAAAAAGTGCACAAACCTCTTAAGACACAAAAATCCAATCCTGTTCTTAAAAAAGGTAAATTTTATTTTAGAAAAAGAGAAAACACATCTGGGAACTCAGGCTATTGCTAGATTTTAAAAGAGCAACTACAAGGATTAAGCACCAAGAATAGCTTTCTTGAGGTCCAGCTTAAAGGTTACAAGCAAAACAAAAGCACCTGGGGTTGGCACAGGGGAATCCACAAGCCATAAAGAAATAAAAGGGATAAACCTAATCACGTCTTCCTAGACATTTCCTGCTCTACTTACGTATCTGGGGTTTCAAATGAGTAGTTTCTAGGTATGATACTGATTTTCATGCCTGGCCCAAGCTTCTTACAGCATAGCTGCTGCCCTGTCCGCCTCTCCCTAGGAGAGCAACGACAGACAGACAAAAGGGGAGTCTCTTCTCCATATTAAAAAGTTCTAGCCTTCCCATTGGCTCTTTTGTCCAGCTGCCCATTCACTTCCTTTTACCTACGCATAGCAGTGAGACTCTTTAACCCTTTACAGGTAGAGCAATTAGAGAACAGCTACTAAAAGGGATTTTATAGCGATTGGCTGGCTGGGTGTCCATAAAAGGGAGCTACCGCCCTCCCCCACACCCCATTTATCACACTGATACATACATATAATATAACCAAGTTATAAATAAGCTTGGTTAATAAAGGGAGGTTGAAGCTGTATTGTCCATTGTTGGAGGTGACTGACGGGATCATCCCAATTAGCTTCCAGCCTGTGAATAATTGATTGCTACTTGCTGAGTGTTTTGCCTTAAAGATTTGTTAGACCCACCTGCTGAGTAAGTGAATCTCAATCCAACAACATGAACTGTTTAACTGAAAATGTTTTAGTATGAACAGATAAATTTAAGGATAATGGCATAGAAAAATCTTGCCTCTCTCTCTGGCCCAATGACTTTTCTACTATTTATAAATATTTAAATAGTCATTGGGCCAGAGAGAGAAAAAGAGACTGTAGTCCAGTGGTTGGGGTACAGCCATGGGAGGTTGGAAAACCCCAGTCCAGACCCCCTCTTCCAATGGTTTGTCCAGATTGGATAAATAATCAAAGATTAATTAGAGCAGGAGGACTAGCCCTTGGGTCTCCCACCTACCAGGTGGGTACCCTAACCACTGGACTACAGAGAGTCTCTCTCTCGCGCCTAATGACTATTTAATTTAATGATTACTTTGAGGATCTCAGGGGCACCTAAAATTTGGACTGAAGTGGGGAGTTAGGTGCCCAAGTGCTTTTTTGGGTCTGGGTCTAAGAGCCATCTAAAAAGAGACAGACACATGTTACTAACCTGCTACCTTCAATTCCAATACAGCTTCTTCATGAAAGACACCATCTTGAACAAAACAGCGGTACTGTCCTTCATCAGAAAGTCTGATATTGACAATTCCCAAGGCAACGTTCCCATCCACAATGCCAGCTTTCAAAAGCTCTGTCCTTCCATGATATTCTGGCATCTGCTGCCCATACTCATCCTTCCCATGCTGATACAGGTGCACAAACGAAGTGAACTCAGATCGGAACCATCTCACTTCCATGTTCTCAGCGCTCATCTTGGGGGACAAGTGACAGGGTAAAATAATGTCCTCACCCATGATGGCTGTGACAGGGTGATCAGGTCCAATCACTGTGAACCGGGCTGTAAAACGCACCAGGGCACAGAAAAGATAAAATAAATATATTAAATATTCTGTGCATCTATTGCAGTGCTCTGTCATTGAATAGGATGTGTCCTGAATTTATATATATGAATTTTACAACAAACAATGCATTTGGATAACCATAATTTGTATATCCATAATTTATATGAGTTTAAATCAGTGGTTCTTAACCTGGGGTGCACACACCCCCTGGGGGTGTGAGATGCCCTTTCTGGGGGTGCAAGACATGCCAGATTGTTTTAGAAGGTAAATCATCGAAAACACAAATTAGGCACAGGCACGTAAGTACAACTACTTTGTTTCATCACCTATGTATTTATTAACGATCACTGTAATATACAAACAGAAAATCTATTTTCAAGTTTTTAAGCTAATGGTAGTGAAATTATCTCGCTACAAAATACAGTGTACCGCCACGTTGGGGGGTGTTTCTTGACGCATGCACAGATGATGATGTGGCAGCTTTGTTTGAATTCAGTTAGCCGCTGTTAGCGCGCCGGTTACAGTTTACTTCCACAGCAAAACTCCAACATCTCTGGGTCGTACTTGTAGATTTGTGTGTGCCCACTGTACTATTTGTGGTGAGTAATAACATAAAACTACTTTACATATATTTAATATGCATTTAAAAGTGTATAGGCCCACCATCTCCATTTATATATTTTTTCATTTCAGTAACCCTTGCCATGTTGAAGAAACGCAAACGGAATGATGACTATGTTCGTTACGGGTTCACTTGTACAACAGAGAAGGATGGAAATCAACGACCGCAATGTGTACTGTGCGGCTCGTTATTTTCAAATGCCAATCTCAAACCATCAAAGCTGTCTGAACATTTCAACAAACAGCATGGTGGTGAAGCTGCTGGACATGACATTGACACCCCGAAGTCTACAAGGGCACGATTTGAACATAGCGGAACCTTGAGGACGTTTGGGTTTGTGTCACTTGAGAAGGCCTTGTTACAAGCATCCTATCAAGTGGCATATTTGCGTGCCAAGGAAAAGAAGCCCCCTACAGTAGCTGAGGAATTAGTGAAACGTTGTGCATCGGGAATGACAAAAATAGTATTGGGACGAGATGCACAAAAGAAGCTTCAGCAGGTGCCCTTGTCAAATGACGTGATCCGTTCTAGAATTCATGTGATGAGCCAGGATATCTTGCAGCAAGTTCTAGAAGATATCAAAGCCAGTCCTCTTAAAATGAGTATTCAGCTTGATGAGTCAACTGACGTTGATGGCTGCAGTCAGCTGTTGGTGTCTGAGCAGTACGTGAAGGGGAAAGATCTTAGACGAATTCTTGTACTGTGAACCATTGCAATTAACTACGAAAGGAATCGATGTGTTCAGTCTCATCAAAGACTTCTTTTTGAAGCATAAGATAATGTTTGACGTGTGTGCATCAACTTGCACTGATGGTGCCTCTGCCATGCTAGGAAAAAATTCAGGATTTGTTGCCTACGTAAAGAAAGAAGTACCTCGTATCATGATCACACATTGTATGTTGCATCGTCGTGCCCTTGCCGCAAAGACTTTGCCTACAGAATTGAAGGATACTTTGTCTACTGCAGTGAGCACAGTAAACTTCATCAGAGGACGTGCTCTAAATCATCGCCTCTTCCATGCTTTTTGCAAAGAAATTGGGGCCGAGCACACTGTCCTTTTCCATACAGAAGTGAGGTGGCTTTCCCGTGGCAGAATGCTTACTCGTATTTTTGAAATGTGCGAAGAAATAAGTCTCTTTTAATCAAAGCAGAAATTTAGTTGATGACTTTGAAAATAGAGAGTTTATCCTTTGCCTAGTGTACATGGCAGATGTATTCACACACCTAAATGAACTCAACACATCTATGCAAGGAACTGGGATGAACACGGTAATGACCAGAGAGAAGTTAACTGCTTTTATTCAGAAACTTCCAGTTTGGATAAAGCCTGCTGAGAAGAAATTTCACTAACTTTCCTTTTCTTGAAGAAACAGTTGTTTTGGAAAATGAAGGAATGACCATCGCAACTGAAGTGACAAAGCATTTGCAACAGCTGAGTGACTCTTTCTAAGGATATTTTTCCATGGGAGACCTTGATGTGGCAAAGAAATGGATACTGGATCCATTTCTCTTTAACCCGGATTCCATCAACGCTAGCGATTTCACGAAAGATGATCTCATTGAATTACGAGCCAATGGTCGAATCCAAATAGAGTTTGAGACAATGAAGCTTGAGAATTTCTGGTGTGCTAAACTAGCACCATTTCCACAACTGGCAAAGACAGCGCTGGAGATCCTTGTGCCATTTGTGACTACATACGTGTGTGTGTGTGTGTGTGTGTGTGTGTGTGTGTGAGAGAGGATTTTCATCACTCTTATACATCAAAACAAAGGCCAGAAACCACCTAAATGTGAGTGATGACATGCGTGTGGCTACTTCAAAAAACGTTCCTCGTTTCTTGAACATCATTGAACAAAAGCAACAGCAGAAGAGTCACTGAGCCGGTAAACTTTAAAATGAAAAGTGTGTAATTTTTCATGTATTCTTAAGTTTACTGCGAAATTAAAATAAATATAATTATCTCTCTTTCATTGTATAGTTATGACATATCTAGGTTTAAAGAACTGACCTACTTCAACGATTTTTGATAAGGGGTACGAGAACGTATTTTGAGAACCAAAGGGGTGCAGGCTGCAGTAAAAGTTAAGAACCACTGGTTTAAATGGAAGCTGAAATATGTTTTGCCATTACCCTTACAAGCGGCTCCTGACAGATTTAACTTGCATAGCATTAGCAAACATTTCAAATCACTGCTTTCTGTTGGAGATTGTTTTAAAGTTTTTTGACTATTCTAAAAATATTTAAACTAATTTAAAGAACATTATTAGGGTACCATTCAGGAAATAATTTTTCTTCCGGAAGGGAGCGAAAACACATGTTTAATTTTAAGGAGATGCTTAAATGCTTTACTGAGTTAAAGCCTTAGGTTGGCAAATAAAGCACTGAATATGTTAGGAACCAACAGATTTAATTGGTTTCAGAGTAACAGCCGTGTTAGTCTGTATTCGCAAAAAGAAAAGGAGTACTTGTGGCACCTTAGAGACTAACCAATTTATTAGAGCATAAGCTTTCGTGAGCTACAGCTCACTTCATCAGATGCATATCGTGGAAACTGCAGCAGACTTTATATATACACAGAGAATATGAAACAATACCTCCTCCCACCCCACTGTCCTGCTGGTAATAGCTTATCTAAAGTGATCATCAGGTGGGCCATTTCCAGCGAAAATCCAGGTTTTCTCACCCTCCACCCCCCCACACAAATTCACTCTCCTGCTGGTGATAGCCCATCCAAAGTGACAACTCTTTACACAATGTGCATGACAATCAAGTTGGGCTATTTCCTGCACAAATCCAGGTTTTCTCACATCCCCCCCACCCCCATACACACACAAACTCACTCTCCTGCTGGTAATAGCTCAGATTTAATGTTGCTGCTTTATTTCTCTCCACTTGTGTGTACGATGCAGTCTTCAGTTACGTGATCTTACTAGCCTTGCTCCAGAAGCCCCGCTTCATTCAGAGCCTGTTCAACTGGCATCCATGGAGAGGAAGAGGAGAAGGTTTCCTACAGCCAACCACTTGCTTGACTTGCTGCTCACAGGGCGTACTTTGCACTTGAGCTCTGTGAACTCAGCTGGGGTGTTTGAGCTAATACTTTCCCTCCTCTCTCTGTTTTTCATTTTAAGTATCCTCACACCTTCTTGTCAACGGTCTAAATGGGCCACCTTGATTATCACGACAAAAGTTGTTTTTTCTCCTGCTGATAATAGGTCCTCTTAATTAATTAGCCTCTTACAGTTTGTATGGCAACTTCCACCTTCTCTGTGTGTGTGTGTCTGTATGTAGGTGTGTGTGTCTATATATATAAAAAAATCTTCTTACAATATGTTCTGTTCTATGCATCCGATGAAGTGAGCTGTAGCCCACAAAAGCTTATGGTCTAATAAATTTGTTAGTCTCTAAGGTGCCACAAGTACTCCTGTTCTTTCTTCATCCACCCAAGGAGAAGTATGTGTGGGAGGCCTTGTCCCATCGCTTGGAAAGCTGGAAGAGGGAAACAATGTAGCTGACATGAAGATCCCCAGGGGTTATCTCCTGGGTCCACCCTGACAGACACTTTGAATGGGCAGATCTTTATAACGCTGTCACTCTTAGGATTAAGAGGGTAACTCATTTGTGTATATGTTCACTTCTTTTAACCTGTATATAATTTCTTTTTCTTAGCTAATAAGCCTTTTGATAGCTTATTACAGGATTGGCTTCAGGCATTGTCTTTGGCGTAAGATCTAGGGTACCAATTCACCTGGGGTAAGTGACTGGTCTCTTGGGACTGGAAGCAAACAGTGCATGATTTATGGTGTAAGTGACCTTTTATCACTAAGTCCAGTTTGTCTGGGTGACAAGATAGGCTGGAAAGTCTGAGGGGACTGTCTGTGACTCCATGGTAAGACTGGTATAGTGACCCAGGACTTTACATTTGTTACTGGCTTGGTGAAATCTAATTACAGACCACACCGCCAGCTTGGGGCGTCTGCCTTGTTTGACAGTCTGCCCTGAGGAAGGCACTCATGGCCGTGAGTCACTCCAGACAGCATGACAGTGGCTGAAGAGTTATTAATCCTGAAGTCAGGGGGAGACATTTTAATGTTACCTCATTTCAACCTCATCAGCTAGTCAAATTTTGGAGCCTCAGGGATGTTCCTGTGGGATGTACGCCAGATCTACACTACAGAGCTGGGCCGATTCAGGGCAGCTTAGGCTAACTTAACTATGGAAGTGCTACACTTACATTTTGTGCCTTCTGACATAACTACCCCGCTAGACTGACTTAATAACTCCACCTCCCCAAGCGGCATAGAGTCAAGGTTGACGTAGTTGGG
Organism: Lepidochelys kempii; assembly: GCF_965140285.1. Lineage (NCBI taxonomy): Eukaryota > Metazoa > Chordata > Testudines > Cheloniidae > Lepidochelys > Lepidochelys kempii. The sequence continues at coordinate 42,430,760 of NC_136393.1, read as the reverse complement.
TCAACGCAGTGTCAGTGTGGACACTGCATTGCCTACATTGACTGTTTCCAGCTCTCAGGAGCCTTCTTACAATGCCCTACACTGACAGTCCAGTCGATACAAGCACTCCTGGTGAGGATGCTCACCGCCGATACAAGGAGCAAAGCGTAGACACGCACAAGTATGCCGATGTACGATAGGTCGATGTCATTTCGTAGTGTAGACATGCCTCAACAAATTGGCATAGCCTGGTATTCTCTTTGATGCAATCTCGTTTATTGAAAGGGAATGTACCAAGTCCTGCTTTTCCAAGTGCAGGAGGAACTAAGAACACATGGAACAGTTTCGTAGCTTACACTCCCAACCTTCCCTAACCAACAGACCCAGAAGTTCTCTCTCTCGAGCTTTTCCCAGGGTCGCACTGTGCTCACAGGCTCCTGCTTGGCTTCCTTGCTTGCTTGTCTCCACCTCTCTCTCCTTGTCTGTTCTCAGTTCTGTGTGTTCGTGCTCTCACACCCACATTTGGTCAAAATACCCAGAGGATTCCTCCCTGCCCATGTCCTTTCACCCTTCACATCATTGGTGCTAGTCTCTGGGCAGACTCTATTAAGCCTCGTTTTAGGTGTGGCCCCTTTTATTGCCTCTTACAACTGTCTTAAGTGAAAGGGTGCATTCACATGTCAGTTTGAATAAGATTTAACTCAACCCATAACAAAATTTCACCCAGCTCATAACAATTGTTATTTATATTTTCTTGGTGTTGATACACTTGGGGATTTGTGCTAATTTTTGTTCACTTTGGAATAAACTAGTGAAACAGAGAAATTTTATCAATCAAAACAAATAAATCAATATTCTAAGAAGCAGCAGAAGCCATGGACATTCCTACCTGATTCCAGCTTGTGAACATAAAACGTAATGAAGAAAATGATAAAATGGGGTAGAAGGGTTCTGGCTCTGGAGCTGTGGCAGATTGAGAGAACTTTCATCTCACTGTTACTTGATCCAGATGACAAAAGAAAAGAGAGAAAACAAACAGTGTATTGAATGTAACATAGTTGCAATGATTTAAGACAAAAATGATAGCATAATCCTAACCAGCAAACCATAACCTTGTTTTAGACACTTTATTTGACCCCTTTATACAAGATTTGGTGCCACTACAGGACCTTGGTTGTAACAATGATCTATACGGTCCCAGTTCACGTCAATAACGTCACAACAGGTTAGACCAGTGGTGGGCAACCTGCGGGCCACACGTGGCCTGTCAGGCTAATCCACTGGTGGGCTGCCAGTTTGTTTACATTTGCACGGCCGCCTGCACCTCCCAGTGGCCGCAGTTAAAAAATGTTTAAACAAAATGATGTTTTCATTAGAAAATGAATTAAAAAAAAAACATTAAAAATGAATTTTCCTATGATTGGAATGTTTCTAATTTTTCAATGAAATGATGCTAAATGAGAATATATAGTTCAAATTGATTCCAAAAAGAAATTCTAATCAAATTGATCAAAACAATTTATTGACCCCTCCCTTATTCTTGCTAAAAGAAGAGTAACAATGATTGTAAAAAAAATCTGTTTCAATAATATTTGATTAAAAATGAAAAAGTCTATAAAATATTAAACAAAACAAAAGTTAATTATTGTTGTAAATGTGTTTTAAAATTATTTTTTTACTACCTTTAGTCCTATAGATTTCCTCAGGAAATCTCCCCTCCACACCCTTCACACAGTAGGAGATGATCTGTCAACCGCTGTGTAAATATGCCTCTTTCTAAATTATGTCATGAAGCCCTTATTCAGCAGCACACTTGAGCTCATGGTCTGCTTTAGGCACATGCTTAATTCCCCCTCACTTCAGAAGGAGAACAGGATGCAAGAGTCTGTCTTGATTGATTGTGGAAATACTTTCAAGGGAAAAAAGGAAAATGATCAGAAACAACAGGATTCAGCCCCACAGGCAGAGATAGAAACTGGCACGTTAAGAGGCAGAAGGACAGAACAGCCGGGAGTGTGGCACAGTGAAGCTCGTCCGGTATTCTCAGTACAGGAAGTTACTTGTTACAAATCTCCCTGGGACGTCACTGAGAACAAGGTCGGGCCCAGGGTTCTTGAATGAAACGTACCCGCAAAAGAAACAAATTTCGAACCCAACCTGCCGCGCAAATCCCGAGTTACGCCGCTAGGACAAGAGTCTGAAAGGCATCGGAGTGTCAATCGTTGTGAACCTACTTGTACTGTAGTGTTTCCACAACGTGTAAATCAAATTACACAGGGTTATTTAATCGTTGTGTTAGTAACAATCTGGCCAGGCAATGAGCAGTCCACATGAGGGGATACAAGCAATCATTTTGAAGCGAAATTAACCTACCTGATTGGTCCTTCTGGAGAAATTGTACAATCTCCAGGGTGGGATCAGACTCCGTGGGGTTTGTTGCGATGATTTCCACTGTCGGTGACTCTTTCAGTCGATCCCATTGCAGGGCTGATTCCCTGGCTACCAAATCGCTGCAGTTTCCCCAGCTTTTCCTCGCCCTTCGGGGGAGAAATCTCTGGGCTCCGACCAGAGCCCGGGGCTTCCCTCTGGCAGCGCTGCCCGAAATTGAAAGCGAAAGTCAAGTCACCCAGGCGGTCAGGTGACGAGATTAACATTTTCTCTTAAAGAAACAGCGACCGCCCAGCTGAGCTGGAAGGGCCCTGCCAAGCCAGCAGCCTCCAGCATTCAGGGGGGCCAAGATACCCAGAGCCATGGTAGTTCCCTGCAATCCTCTGACGAAGGTTTCTAGGGAGGGCTGCTTTATTTCTTCCACCCTGGCAGGACCCTTTCCCGCACCCCTCAGGGTAACTAAGTTCAGCAGCCCCCTTGCAGTGCACAAGCCAGCCGCGTCCAGAGCTGGGCGGGTTCCGGGTGCCGGAAGCAGCTGTCTCTGCCTTTGTTTGTTAGTTTGTTTTGGCCATTCCATTTACTCTAGTTCACAGAAAAGCAGGACGAACACTCTCTTCAATCTCATTCCCGGATTCAGATCACTTGGGACACCAGATTGCTTGAGTCTGCAGGGACAGACCCTTCCACCTCAGCAGGACTGGAGCTGTTTCTGTTAGAGAAGACTCGAAGGGCACGGCTACACTGGCAGATGTAGAGCGCTGGGAGTTAAACCAGCCTTCGGAGAGCGCGGCAGGGAAAGCGCTGCAGTGTGTTCACACGGTCAGCTGCAAGCGCACTGGGCGTAGCCACATTTGCGGCACTTGCAGTGGCATTGGGAGCGGTGCATTATGGGCAGCTATCCCACAGAGCACCTCTTCCCATTCTGGGGCTTGTGGGAAGGGGGCATGCGGTGCGGGGCATTCTGGGTCCTGTCCCAACGCTCCATGATGCATCGGTTCACATCCCAGGAATCCCTGTGCTTCTGTCCACATTTGGCGCCATCTTTCAACATTTCTTATACTGCACGCTCTGTCTTCCCTTTCAGTCTGCGGGAATGGAGCCTGAACTGCTGAGGAATGCCAATTTGAATGCTGCCCCTGCGACCTGCTGTTTCTACAACGAGCTGGCCCCAACACTGGGGGGAAGTCGAAACGTCCATTGTGATCCTTGGAGACCCCGCTTATCCTTTAATGCCGTGGCTCATGAAACCCTACACAGGGAGCCTTGAAAGCAGAAAGGAGCAGTTCACCAACAGGCTGAGTTGGTGCAGAATGACTCTGGAGTGTGCTTTTGGCAGTTTAAAGGGCCGCTGGTGCTGCCTGTATGGAAATCTGGACCTGGTCAATGACAGCGTCCCCGCGGTTATGTCCGCGTGCTGTACCCTCCATAATATTTGTGAAGGGAAGGGTGAAAGATTCACTCAGGCATGGAACTCGGAGGTTCAACACCTGGAGGCTGAATTTGAACAGCCAGAGAGCAGGGCTATTAGAGGGGCCCACCGCGGGGCTGCAAGGATTAGGGATGCCTTGAGGAAGCAATTTGACGCTGAAAGCCACCAGTAATGTTTGGTGCCCTGCACGAGAGTGAAGTGCAGTGGTTCCAATGTTAGTAGGAATCTGTGCTTGCAACACTGACTTGCAGTGCCTGTTGCTTTCATGGGCTAAGGTATCTTTTACTTAATGCAATAATAAAGAATGTTTTCAAAGCCAAAAAAGCCATTTATTGAAAATAAAATTCATTTATTGAAAAGGAACACAATTGCTTGGGAAACAGAAAGGGCAAGGGAGTGGGGTGGGGAATAGTTCAATCACAGATTGCGTATGTCCTGTTCTCATACTCAGTCTTCCTGTCTGGAGTGCTGTGCAATGAGTGTTGCACTTCTGGCTGGCTAAAATGCATGGTGATGGGGGTTGAGTGCAGTGGGTAAGGGTTGTAGTTTGCAGGGCTGGGTGGTGTGGTGAAGCTACAGGTGTTGAAGGCAGCTGGTGGCGATAAGAAAGGACAGCTACCTTTTCCATAACTGGTGTTCTTTGAGATGTGTTGCTCATGTCTATTCCACAATAGGTATGTGTGCTTGGCATGTGCACTGGTGCTGGAAGTGTTTCCCCTAGCAGTACCCGTAGGGGGAGCACCCTGCGACCCCTGGAGTGGCGCTTCCATGGCGCGGTATAGGGGGAGCTGCATGCTCCCCCCACCCTCAGTTCCTTCTTGCCAGACATCTCCGACAGAGGGGAAGGAGGGCAGGATGTGGAATAGACATGAGCAACACATCTCGAAGAACACCAGTTACGGAAACGGTAACTGTCTTTTCTTCTTCAAGTGATTGCTTCTGTGTATTCCACAATAGGTGATTCCAAGCTATATCTGTTGGAGGTGGGTAGGAGTTCACAGATTCCCGGGACGGAATACGGCCCTGCCGAACCCGGCGTCATTCCTGGTTTGGGAGACAATTGTATAGGGCGAGGTAAACATGTGAACTAAAGACCAAGTAGTGGCCCTACAAATGTCCTGGATAGGGACGTGGGCCACGAAGGCAGCCGATGAGGCCTGGGCCCAAGTCGAGTATGCCTTCACAATCGGTGGTGGAGGAACACTGGCCAGATCATAACAGGTGTGAATGCATGAGGTGATCCAATGGGAGAGGCGCTGGGTGGAAATCGACCGACCCCTTATGCACTCAGCCGAGGCAACAAACAGTTGAGATGACTTTCTGAACGGCTTAGTCTGTTCCAGGTAGAAGGCCAGTGCCCTACGCACGTCAAGCGTGTGGAGCAGTGTTCCTCATTGGACGAGTGAGGGCAGAGGACAGGCAGGAAAATGTCCTGGCCCATGTGATAGGCGGAGACCACCTTAGGGAGGAATGCAGGGTGTGGGCGGAGCAGAACCTTATCCTTATGGAAGACTATGTACGGGGGTTCAGAGATCAGAGCCCTGAGCTCCGAGACCCGCCTGGCTGACGTGATAGCAACCAGGAAGGCCACCTTCCATGAGAGGTGAGACCAAGAGCACGTGGCCAGAGGTTCAAACGGGGGCCCCGTGAGATGGGATAACACCAAGTTCGGGTCCCACTGTGGGACAGGGGGCCTAGCATATGGAAAAAGACGGTCCAATCCCTTAAGGAAACATCCAGTCGTAGCATGGGAGAACACCATGTGTCCCTGCACCGGAGGATGGAAGGCCGATATGGCCGCCAGGTGCACCTTGACTGATGAGGGTGCCAGGCCCTAGGTTGTCTAGGATAAGCTGGATTAGGGCGGCCACTGGGGAAACACCCTGCTCACCAACCCATCTAGAGGACCTGGACCACTTCACCAAGTAGGTGCGGCATGTGGAGGACTGTCTGCTTTCCAGGAGGATGCACTGGACCCCCTCCGAACATGTCCGCTCCTTCCCGCCTAGCCACTGAGCAGCCACACCATGAGGTGGAGAGCCGCTAGGTTGGGATGGAGGAGATGGCCCCGGTCCTGGGAGAGCAGGTCCGGGCGGAGCAGCAGTGGCCTCAGCATGGCCAGTGTCAGGCCCATGAGGGTCCCTTACCAATGCCGCTGGGGCCATGCTGGGGCAATTAGAGGACCCGTGCCTTGTCCATTTTTACTTTCTCCAGGACCCTGCTGATGAGAGGGAATGTGGGGAAGGCATAGAGAAGCTGATCTGACCAGAACAGGAGGAGGGCATCTGAGATAGCGCCCCGTCCCAGACCCCCCCAGAACAGAACCGGGGGCAATGCCTGTTCTGCGTCGTCACGAACAGGTCCACCGGCAGGTGGAAGGCCCTCTGGGAGAAGTCATGGGCTATGCAGAAGTCCCATAGTCTGAGGTATAAACTGTTCAGGAAGGACAGGTACGGGAGGAAAGGTGGAGGAGTTTCACTGAATGTAAGAGAGCAGTATGATTCCCCTCAGAGCTCCAGTATGAAACTGGAGAAAAGCCTGTTGAGAGTCTTTGGGTTAAGTTTAGAGGCAAGCGCAACAAGGATGATGTCGTGGTGGGTATGTGCTATAGACCACCAGATCAGAAGGATGAGATAAACAAGGCTTTCTTCGGACAACTAGCTGAAATCTCCAAATCACAGGCCCTGGTTCTAATGGGGGACTTCAATCACCCTGACATCTACTGGGAGAGGAATACAGCAGCGCATAGACAATCCAGGAAGTTTTTGGAGAGTGTTGGGGACAACTTCCTGGTACAAGTGCTGGAGGAACCGACTAGGGGCCATGCTCCTCTACAGCTTACAAACCGGGAAGAATTGGTAGGGGAAGTAGAAGTGGGTGGCAACCTGGGCAGCAGTGACCATGAGATGGTTGAGTTCAGGATCCTGAAAAAAGGAAGAAAGGAGAGTAGCAAAATACGGACCCTAACCTTCAGAAAAGCAGACTTACACTCCCTTCGGGAACTGATGGGCAGGATCCCCTGGGAGGCTAATATGAGGGGGCAAGGAGTCTAGGAGAGCTGGCTGTATTTTAAAGACACCTTATTAAGGGCCCAGGAACAAACCATCCCAAAGTACAGAAAGAATAGCAAATATGGCAGGCGACTAGCTTGACTTAACAGTGAAATCTTCAGTGATCTTAAATTCGAAAAGGAAGCTGACAAGAAGTGGAAATTTGGACCGATGACTAGGGAGGAGTATAAAAGTATGGCTAGAGCATGCAGGGGTGTAATCAGGAAGGCCAAGGCACAATTGGAGTTGCAGCTATCAAGGGATGTGAAGGGTAACAAGAAGGGTTTCTACAGGTATGTTAGCAACAAGAAGAAGGTTAGTGAAAGTGTGGGACCCTGAATGAATGGGGGAGGCAACATAATGATAGATGATGTGGAAGAAGCTGAAGTACTCAATGCTTGTTTTTCCTCAGTCTTCACAGAGAAGGGCAGTCCCAGACTGCTGCACTAGGCAACACAGCATGGGGAGTAGGTGAGCAGCCCTCAGTGGTGAAAGAACAGGTTAAGGACTATTTAGAAAAGCTGGACATGCACAAGTGCATGGGTCCAGATCTAATGCATCCAAGGGTGCTGAGGAAGTTGGCTAATGTGATTGCAGAGCCATTGGCCATTATTTTTGAAAATTCGTGGCGATCGGGGGAGGTCCTGGACTATTGGAGTGCCTATCTTTAAAAAAGGGAAAAAAGAGAACCCGGGGAACTACACACCATCCAGCCTCACTTCAGTCCCCAGCAAAATCATGGAGCAGGTCCTCAGGGAATCCATTCTGAAGCACTTGGAGGAGAAGAAGGTGATCAGGAACAGTTAACATGGATTCACCAAGGGCAAGTCATGCCTGACCAACCTGATTGCCTTCTATGATGAGATAACTGGCTCTGTGGATATGGGGAAAGCGGTGGATGTGATATATCTTGACTTTAGCAAAGCTTTTGGTACAGCCTCCAACAGTTTTCCTGCGAGCAAGTTAAAAAAGTATGGATTGGATGAATGGACTATCAGGTGGATAGAAAGCTGGCTAGATCGTCAGGCTCAGCGGGTAGTGATCAATGGCTCCATGTCTAGTTGGCAGCCAGTATCAAGGGGAGTGCCCCAGGGGTCGGTCCTGGGGCCGGTTTTGTTCAACATCTTTATGAATGATCTGGATGATGGGATGAATTGCACCCGCATAGAAAGGTCTATGCTTTAACCCTCAGTTCTCTGTGCTAACCTAAGGACTTCCTATACTGTTTCCAGATGATTAATAAATCCTACTCTTTGGACAATGTTGTTTGAGTGTCCCTGCAAATGCCAGATGAGGTGCATTAGTCTTTGAAGAGTGGACGAGTCTCCCCCAGGAGTCTCTCAGCTGGACTCGCTGAACAGAGCTCCTCGTGTGAAGCAGGAGTCCTGGAGCTCAGAGGCTCAGTGTAAGGAGGCGGTGAGGCCATGTGGCTTACCCTGGAGGAGGAGTGAGACGCCCAAGGGGGTCTGGCACACTGAACTGATTCCTCTTAGAGACTGTTTCAAAGCTGGGGGCATAGCACGGATCCTGTGGATCTGTGACACCTCCTAAGATAGCCAGTGGGTGATGCTGACGAGCAGGATGTGACCTAAGCCCTGTCCCTCTCACAGAAATAGGTGTCACAGTTCAGGACAACTGCACCTGTATCTCCCCTCAGTGAATCAGCAAGGGCACCCACTCTCAGGCTCCCAGCTCCCCAGCCATTGCTTCTGTTGGGTGGAGACCCACGTCATTCTCCCTTCTGACCAGGGTAAGTCCAGGCTGCACAGTGCCCTGCCTTCACTGTGTAATTCCCAGCCCAGACAGGTTGCCCTCGGACACCTGCTTGCTTTCCCTTCAGAGATGGATACAGTGTAATTGCTACAGGAATAAACAACCACCCAGCTCTTTCTAAGCAAGGTTAGCTTTATTCTTAAGGTAAAAAGATGACATTAAAAATAATAGAAGAACCTACACACATGCTAATAAGCTTATCGGGCATCCCCCCACTTAGGGGTTTCCTTGTGGTTCAAGCTCCTCAGAGCTTCAGCTCAGAACAAGCACCCAATGTTATGAGGCCTCAGCAGGCCAAGTCCTTCCAGTCCTCCCCTAAGGATTGGGGCCCTCGGGGGGACCAGGGTTCTGTCCATTTGCTGGACCAGGAAGAAGGCCCTGTGTCATTTTAAACTCAGGCTTTTATACAAAAAGCTTTGCTTTGTCTCTGGGTCTCTACAGAATCCAGTTCCAACTAGCATATGCAGACTTGGGGGGTGGGGGAAAGAGCGACTTCAAGGGTTGATAATGGGGGAAGTTCATTAGCATCCCTCCTCCCTACATACAATGCAACAACAACACTCACACAACTGCAATTTTAAGACAATGGACCCCAAAAGTATTAACCCTAATTCAATGAGGTCTAACTTAATTCAAGAAAGTTTATTCTAATTCCATAAGGTGTGTTTAGATAACAAACATTCTGCTAGTAAGCCAGCAAACATTCTTCCAAAATCCATAGAGTCGCTTGTCAACCATCTTGAATAAGTTCTCAGTTCAGATGCCATGGGGTTGAACTTTCTCATGCCAATTCTTACCCCTGCTAGATCCCCAAACCTTTGCATATAAACTTGACCTGGTTCTCCCCCTCTCTCCTCCCATGCAGTGCCTAGGCTGCCCCAATGCTGGATGGAGGTTCCCCGCCCCCTGAGTCAAGGTGAGCTGAATTCCCTCTCCCCTCTGACTCAGGATCTTTCACCATCTCCCAAGCAGCTTCTGATCCACCGCTTGGGCATTTCCCCCCTGGCTGGGTGCCATAGATTGGCAGTGCTCTGCAGCTGCCTCTGTGTCCCTCCTTGTGGCCTGAGACACTGCCAACCTCATGGTCTGTACAGCTCCTGGGTCCCTCCGATGGGTTAGCAGAGAGCTTAATTCCCAGAGCTGAGCTGTAGGGCCCAGCGGATTTCCCTTTCAGTCAGTAGGTTCTGTCCCTTCTCCGGAGCAGCAGGGATCTCACCCACTTGCCTGCAAACCTGGGGGTGTCACCTAATTGCTCTGGGACATGGGCGGTGGGTGAGTGACCGGCTCAGGGAGGCTAGGCCCCTGGCCACCACTTCCACCTGAGGCCATGGTCCCCACTTCCACTTCCCCCCAAGGCCAGATCCCCCTGCAGCCGTGAGCACCACCCAGAGCGCTGATTGGCCCCCCCCAACCCCAAAGCACTGGGCTGGCAGATGGCATGCAGCCCCCCAGAGCACAAAGCGGTACCCAGCCTCAGAGCAGCAGCCCCCCAGAGCACGGGGAAGGCGCAGACACCCCCCCCCCAGGCCTGGAGTGGCAGGTGGCAGGCAGCCCCCCTTTGCCCCCAGCTCTGGAGCGCTGGGTGGCATGGCCCCAGTGCCAGGGCCCCCCCGGCACTGGGCAGCCCCAGCTATGCCAAGTCCCAGCCACCCTACCCCCAGCCCCAGCCGGCTTCCCTTCCTGGGAGAGGAGCAGCCTGCCTGGGCTGGGGCCAAGTAGCAGCGGAGGGAGGGGGCCTCTGGGCGGAGCATGGGTGGAGCCACGTGGGGCTGGTTGGGCAGGCTCAGCCTTCCCCTGCCTATTGAACGCGCCGCCCATGCTCTGGGAATCTAACCAGGGAATGTGACCCCCCCCCCCCGTTCCCCATCAGCTGTTCTGTCTGCGGTTTTGCTCACATCCTTTTGCCTGTTGGAGCTACCTGAGGGGGCTGATCCAGCCCTTCTGTGTTCACAGCCAGAACATCATTCCCCACAAGCAAAGAACGTGGCAAACCGGACAGCACAGCTACAGCCCGCACCCCCGACCCTTCCGGGGGCTGGGTAGAAATCTGTGACACAGGCAGCAGGAAGGCTTTTACACCCGGAGCCTCCATCCATAGTTCACACCCTGGGAGCGTCTGACGGTGTGGGGTTTCACTGCGTGGGGCTTATCTATGGTCTTAGAAATCCCGGTATCTCTCCTTCCAGTGTATGTATGTCTCCCCATTAACCTTCCGCCACTCCGGTCTCCAGAGCCTGTACTCGGTCGCTGGGGGCCAGGGGTTGCTTGCACCTAATGCCCACATACGCCACCTGCCCACAGGGGAGGTAATAACACACACTGCATTCAGTGTAATGAACTGGAGAGCCCCCATCCTGCTGCTGGATTTCTGCCTGCATTACTTTGATTCTCGTAAGGGGGGTTGTATGTTTGCTCCTTGTATGTGTAACCCTTCTGCCCGTCAGAGTTGGCAGCAACAAGGGCCGGGTTCAATATCTAGGGGATCCATTCCAATAACACAATGCAAACCGGCTCGAGCCCCCACCCAGTGACCTGGGACAAATATATACCACCCCCGCTGGGCGCCTCCAACAGGCAATACTTCCCCTCTCGCAAGCACATAGTCTGAGTGTAGGAAAAGCCTTTTAATAACAGAGAGAAACAATGTGGCATTATGTTGGGGAAACACCACCAACAGGATTCCTAACACAACCCATGAGCAAAAAAAACCCACCCCAAGCAAATTGGGGCATGCCCTTTTCCCTTGGGTTCTTGAGTCCAGCAACCCCAAATCACCCAAAGTCCCAAAAGTCCCAAAAGTCCAATGCCCCAAAAGTCTCTGTCCCTGGTCAGGGCAGCCCCAGAGTTTGAAAGTTTATTTGTGGAGCTTTACCTCCCAACCAGGGTGGAAATGGGACGGGGGTAAGAGGCACCTTACATGATCTGAAGCTGACCGCCCCATAGCAGCGCTCCGCTCCGCCAGCCGCCCCACGAACTCCTTCCCTCAGCTGCGCTCTGCTCCGCCAGCCGCCCCACGAGCTCCTTCGCTCAGCTCCACGGCCCACAAGCAGCTCCTGCCATCCACAAACTGCTCCACGTCGAACTGCTTCACCAGCCAGTCCGCAAGGCACTCCAGCTGTCCCACAAACTGCTCCACAATATATCTTCAGGCTCCCCCACTACTTAACACAACACTCAGTGATTTCAGCTCTTAGGTGAATTCAGCTTGTAGTAGTGGAGCCCCAGTGCTGGTGCACTGTCAGCCCAAAGTGAGCTCAGCAGCCTATAACCAGACTTCTAATGAAATCAAAATTAGCTCTGATATTCCACAGTGGAGAGAAGAGGAAGTGCAATCAGCATGTAAGGCCCTCACCAAAGGGCCCATGCCACCAAGTATTAATACTTATCCCCAGCCTCTCTTCATTCACACAGTTTTGGAACCCATGACCCTTGCCTAGCGAGTGCTACTTAGTTGATGGTGAATCCCTCTATCATAACAAAAGGCCACATACAGTTCCAAGCACAATTCCCATAATCAGGGTAATAACAATTTATTCTTCCTGCCCCAATAACAGAGACACTGGGGATCCCACAGCAGCCAAAGTGACCATTTGGGCAGCTCATTCTAGGCATGGTGGGTGTGCCTATGCAAATGAGATTGGCCCCTGAAGTTCTTTTCCACAACTTGCCACACCTCACCACCAGATGTCAGGGTGGAGCTCATCCTGACACTGCTTACATATGTGTTTTTCTTTCTTGAGGGCTGGAGGGAGTTTAGAGACTGTTTATTAGGTCTATCTGGCTATCACGCTCCCTTTCTAAATTCCCTCACAGAACTCCCTTGTTTGCTGCTTCTCTTCACTAGCTGCTCTGGTTGTTTATGAGCTGGCTTTTTAACCCCCTGATCTCCCTGAATTAGTCCAGCCCCCTCATCAAGGGATCCTAAAGGGATCAGGGGAGACGTACACGTGCTGGCTTTGGTCAAGGTAGAGCACCTAAAATAGCAGAGTAGCCGTGAAGGTGCGGGTGGTGGGATAGGCCAGACACCCAAGTACGATCCCGCCCCAGACTCTAGGTAGATACTTGAGCATCCAGCCTCTCCAGCTGCCCCCGCTGCCACAGCGACACTGGTCTTTTTAGCTCACAAGCTCAGTCAAAGCTTATGGGGTACGTCCACCCCAGCTGGAAATTCCACCTTCAGCTGCAACGTAGACGTCCCCAGAGAGAGAGCTGGGGCTGTGTGTGTGGGATTCAGTGTGAGGGCAGAAGCAGAGCCGCTGAGCAAGGCAGCGGGCAGGGCAGTAGCAGGAGAGAGAGACAGTTTGTAGTGAAGGAAACTCACATGGTCACCGGGCTTCCTCCGGAAAGCTCCATTGCATGCGAGTGATCAGGAGGGAGCAGATGCTGACTGTCAGCCGGGGCCTTAAGCAACAGTGGCAGGATTCTCCCCTGCCCTGCCCCTCCTGCTGCCATTTACGCCTGGGCAGAGTGGGGGGTAAACCCTGCCAGCCAGAGTTCTCCTCTCACACCAACAGTGGCATTAAAACCAAGTTAGCCCTCACTTTGCACAGGTGTGAACACCGACGCAAGGGGACAGGCAGGGGAGAATCAGACCTGATGTGCACTAGAGGGAACAGGGTGGTGGCCAGGGGCACTAAAAGGGCTGCCACCCCTTCCTCCTGCCCCAGCTTTCAACCACTGCCAGGGACTGCTGCCCTTAGCTCCACTTTGTTCTAGGTCACTAATGTTTTGGCCACTTACTCACTTAATTTTTGTCTTTCCTACTGGTTTCTGCTCTCTGCAGGACACCTTGTGGGCTATTGTCATCAGTCTGGGATTACAGAATTATTGAAATACAGGGTTGGAAGGGGCCACAAGACCTCATCAATCTAGGCCCTGAGCTGTGGCAGGACCAAGTAAACCCTAGACCATCCCTGCCAGGTGTTTGTCCAACCTGTTCTTAAACCCCCCCCGGTGATGGGGATTCCACAACCGCCCTTGGAAGCCTATTTACAGTCCTCTTTGGAGCAGCCCTTAGCAGATTGGAAGGCTGTTCTCAGATCCCCTCTCAGCTTTCTTTTCTCAGGACTAAACATGCCTAGCTGTTTTTTCAACCTTTCCTCAGAGGTCAGGTTTTCTCAACCTTTGATCATTTTTTGTTGCTCACCTGTGGACTCATCTTTCCTAAAGAGGGGCACCCAGAATTGTACTCACTACTCCAGCTGAGGCTTCAGTGCGGGACAATTACATCCCCTGTCTTACAGAACACTCCTGTTAATACTTCCCACACTGATATTAGCCTTCTTCACAGTTCTGTTACATTGTTGACTCCTATTGTTATTTGTGATCTACTATGACCCCCAGATCCTTTGCAGCTGTACTACCTCCTAGCCAGCTATTCCCCATTTTGTAGTTATGCATTTGACTTGTCCTTCCTAAATGAAATACTTTGCACTTGTCCTAACTGAATTTCTTTTAGTTGAATTCTGACCAATTCTCAGCCTTGGTGTCTTAGAAACTGAACCTGCAGAGGACATAAAGGCCGGCTGTAGTCAGAGCGTGAGCCGCACAGCTATAAATTCTCTTTCAGTCATACCACATCCTGTGCAAGGGCTTCGGAAACAAACGAAACAATTCTACAGTTAAAAACAGCCACCTTCCAAAATCCCCTTGAAACTGCACTTATGGTGCAAAGTCACTTTAACTGGCTGAGAGTGATCTGGAAGAGCTGGAGATCAGTGACACAGACAGTCACTGCAGCCGAGTGCAATGAGACCTTCAGCCTTGATACTCTCAGGGAGAACCCAGGCCCCACTTAAGTCAGTGGCAGAATTCCCCTTTGCCCTCAGTACTGTGCTGCGATAGGCAGCTGGAGGAGAGCCATTGGATCATCCCAGTGGTGTCCCCAATGCATCTCTGGAAGGGCCTAGCCACAAGCATCCCACTCTCTGTTTGTTCTGGTTTTGTACAGCACCTAGCGCAATGAGGCCCTGGTCTATGAGTGGGGTCCCTAGGCACTACTGTAAAACTATTACTCCTCCTCTTCCCCTGCTCACAGTCTATGCACCTCAGCTTCACTCCACACCTCCCCTCCTCCCTTCTGCCTCTGCACCTTATCTCTGAGCAATCTCATTAAAAACCATGGCTTTCATTATCATCTTTATGCTGACAACTCCTAGATCAGCCTATCCACTCTGGGCCTGTTTCTGTCAGTCCAGACTGAAACCTCCAGTCTGTCTCCTTGTCTCTGTCCTCACTGATATCCCACCATCAGCTTAAACGCAACACAGTTAAAACAAAGCTCCTAATCTCCCCACATCCAACCTCCCACTCACCCTCCATTCTCAGTCACCATGGGCAGCGGCATAGGGGTGGTCACTCAGGCCATGAACTGGGCTTTGCCTTCGATTCAGCCCTCTCTGTAGCCCCACACTTCCGAGTCATGTCTGAATTTTACCACTTCGTCCTTTACAAAATGTCTTCAAGATCTGGCCTTTCCAATCTGGTAATACAATTGACAGAGTTCAGCAGAAAAATAGAAGTCTGAACTCGCCCCTTGCCTAACCGTTGCCAGATGGTAATGGCTGGATGGGTCTGTGGCACAGGTAGATGAACTATGCAAATCCAGGGGACTGTCAGACTTTAAGGTTTCTGCAACCAGAGACCATGTCTACACTAAAAACACTACAGCAGCACAGTAGGAAATCCAGCTCCCGAGGTCGACAGAAGCAATCTACCATGGACCTAGCGCTGTCTTCGCCGGGGGCGAGGCTGGCTTAGCGGCATCTCTCAGGGGTGTGGATTTTTCACACCCCTCAGCAACGTAGCTGGGTTGACCTAATTTTCAAGTGCAGACGTGGCCTGTGGCTGTGGGCCTGTTCGAGCTCCCGCCAACCTGGAGACTCCGTGAACAAACGCTCATTTAGAAAGAGTCCTCCCCCACAGAAGCCCACTCCGTGCCCAGGACACACACATGGTTCACTGGGGTGGGGGTGAGAGGCTGGTGCTGGCACAGGACAGAACCTGGGTTGTTTGGTGACCTAACTGTGCACTGGCAGACTGTCCAATACTGGGGTGTGTTTTGAAAGGGTCGCCTTCACTTAGAATCTCCAGGCTTTTGAACCTTAGTGGTTTTGAGAAAACTACAATATTCTCTTAGTACGGGGAGCTTTCCCCTTCAGTGAGACTTCTCTCCCCTGCCACCTTTAGCTCCAGTTTAACAAAATCGCTCCCCTCCCCCGAATCTATGAATTTCCTCAGGTCTTTGAGGATGGCAGGGGGTGGGCGGGGGGTGGAGCTTTTCAAAGTTCGTTCTGTAGCAGGAATTTTTGCAGGGTTTTAATCTCCAGATCAGGCCCAGATGGGGCTGAAAATGTCTCCACTGGACTCTGCCCTGGTCCCTTCAGGTCCTGCAGAAATAGCAGCTCAGCCTGGCCCAAGACTCTGGCCCTTTTTGCTCCAGAGTGGGCGGTGAGTGAGCTAGTATCTGCAGCAGCTGAAGGGTTAAAGGAACCATCTCTCATGTGTGGGGAGCTGCAGCCCCGGCACTTCCGCAGGGAGGGTGTTTGTGAGAAGAGGGGAAGTGCCCCAGCCACAGAGAACAGCACAGCAAGAGCTAGGACTGGCAGAGTCTCTTTCCATGTTGAATTAACTTATGGGCTCAAAGTTTCAGAACTGGAGGATGGAGCTTCGTGCACTGAAAATGGGAGCTCAGCTCTGTACCTGCTTCTGCCCTGGAGACTGCAGAATGTGCTTGCGAAGGGCCTTGCTGCACGGGCTGGTTGTGGGCATAATCCCCCCCGTGGGCCCCATCCTGCAGCCCTGGTTCACGTGAGCCATCTCACTGGTGCCCTGACATCAATGGGGCTCCTCCAATGAGTGAGGGAAGAGGAGCCAGGACGTTAGTGTGTGGGGGGAGGGGGGGTTCTGGTAGCTGTGCGTGCAAATGTCTGTGCGCTTCTGCATGTGCATTTCCAGTGCACTCAGATGGGCCTCTACCCTGTGAAACACCAACCGAGATGTTTCCCCTCATCACCATTCGCCCTTATGGCTGGCATCTGCCCGAACCATAAACTGTCACCACATTGATGCTCTGGACACATTTAACTATGTGAATAATGCTGAATATGGGGCCCAGGAGCTACCACTGATCTCCAAGCATGGGTCAGCTCCCCAGGACACTCACACCCCACTGGCTCTAGGTTGTCTTAGCAAACAGGAATCCTGCAAATGCTCAATGCTCCCCATGGCCACAGTAATTCTTGTTATTTACAATGTTGGTAAGGTAGCTTTTGGTAAGTCATTTCCTACTGTTTAAAACATAAAAGTTATTTTCAGTATAATTGGAATATCCTCTACATCATCACAAGGGTTTGAACGCTGGTCTTTCCTCACTGCAGCGCAGCTCTTCACCACTTGAACTAAAGAACTAGTTACAATAGCTGGCAGCAGCAGTAGGCTGTTACCGTCCACACAACATCCACAAAAAATAGTGGGTTACATATGCATGAGTAGCCCCATATTGCAGACAGCTTAGTCAAGCACATAGATGGGACACTGTGACATTCCCCTGGTGTTGTCTAGACCAGTGATCTGCTAGGTCACTCCAATCCTTGAGTCTGGGAGCCAGCCTTACCCTGCTCTGCTGTGGGAATCCCCACTCCTGGGCTGTTCACACACAGCCTCTAGCATGTAAGCTGCTCCCAGCTACATGAGTGAGCACTTTTGGCCAGCCGCTGCTTGCATTTTGCAATCAAAGGACACTAGCCAATATCTCCGGTCCCAGACACAACCCTAGGAACCTCCGTCTTGCAGTGTCCAGTTACGCCTGCTGGACGCTGCAAGCTTATATGAGTTTGTCAATTTAACAAAGAAATTGATATGTACCAGGCTTGAAATCCCAAGGGGAGGCTCTGACATGCTTCAAACCAAACACACTGCTTCAGGTAGAATAAACAAACAAATTTATTAACTGCAAAAGATAGATTTTAAGTGATTATAAGTCAAAGCACAAGAAGTCAGATTTGGTCAAATGAAAGAAAAACAAAACACATTCTAAGCTGATCTTAACACTTTCAGTTCCCTTACAAACTAAGATACGCCTCACCACAGCTGGCTGGCTGCCCTTCAACCAGGCTCTCCCCTTTGATCAGTGCTTCAGTCACTTGGTGGTGGTGTCTGTAGATGTAGGTGGAAAAGAAAGAGCATGGCAAAGGTCTCTCCCTTTTATCGTGTTCTTTCTTCCCTCTTGGCTTCCCCCCCCTCCCGCTTCAGAGTCAGGTGAGCATTACCTCACTGTAGTCCCAAACTGACCAAGGGAAGGGGGGTGACTCACTTGAGAGTCCAATAGATCCTTTGTTGCTGCCTAAGCCAGTGTCCTTTGTTCCTGTGAAGCTGGGCTGGGTTTGTCCCATACATACCCTGATGAGGTGTGTACTGCCCCTCTGCTCCTGGAGAGTTTTGCCTGAGCTTCTTTTAAGCCATGAGGACACATTTTCAGCCTCATAACTATATACCTGAAATTACAACCTATAACATTACTATAACAACAATGCTCAGTGCATCATGAGCCTTCCAAAGACACCCAAGATGACAAACTTTGCATTGGATACCACACAATCATATTATAAGGATGAACATGGGGGTGCAGGGTGTTCCCCTAAGGTACAGAGTGTCACAACATGACGAGTGGCAGTGGAGTTATTCCTTAAGCTACAAAGGCAAGAGGAGTGCAACATTCATCTTCCCATGTGTAGTAGCTACGACACGTGATTCCTTGTGGCATTCATGGAGGTGCTGACCACAGTGGAACACTGCTTTTGGGCTCAGAAAACAAGCACTGAGTGGTGGGATCACATCATCATGCACGTCTGGGATGACGAGCAGTGGCTGCAAAACTTTCAGATGAGGAAGCCACATTCGTGGGACCGTGTGATGAGTTTGCCCCAGCCTTGCAGCCCAAAGACATGAGAATGAGAGCTGCCCTGTCGTTGGAGAAGCACATGGTGATTGCACTGTGGAAGCTAGCTACTCCAGACTGCTACTGATCGGCCACTTACCAGTGCGGAGTGGGAAAGTTGACCATTGGACTCTGAAAGGCCGTGACTCTGGGCAACATGCGTGACATCGTGGATGGCTTTGCACAAATGGACTTCCCTAACGACCACTTCACTCAGCCACTGCCTCTTCCTCCTCCTCCTCCTCTTCAGACCAACCACAACAGCACCTTCTGCCTCAGCACCGCAGCCCCAATCCTAGCCAAGTGCCGAGGGGAGGCCAGAGGGCAGGGGGCTGGAGAGTGAGCCCAGCCCACACTCATTCTGCAGTGCTGTGTCCTGTCCCATGGGGCTGTGCCTGGCTCCCCATTGCAGGCTGAGTGAGGGGCAGGCTCACACTATAGCCCCTCCCCCCATTGCCCCTTTCCACCAGTCTGGGTTTAGGGTCACAGTGCAGAGGTGGAAGGTGTTGCTGCAAGTGGTCAGAGCCCCCAGGTCACAACACCCACAGCAGGGAGCCAAGCCCAGCCCTGTGGGACAGAAGACATCACTGCAGGGTTTTTGCGGACGTCAGTGCGCCCATGAACCCCTGATCAAACCACCCTGGTATGAACTTCTCGTCATGTCTGTGCTCCTCCCATGTTTCATTCTTTACAACCCACTAGATGGGCTCTCTGGCCTGTGAGCCAGACATCAGCAACAACTTGCTGTTAATGGTCAGGATGCTCTTAGCAGGTAGCTGAAGAGATGTGCAGCTTTCCGAGTCACAGCAGACACTGTAAATTCCTCCAACGAAGCCGAAGAGCTCTGGGATCTGTGTGCCCCCAGGAGCGGGTCATGGGGCTCCCAGAGGGGAACGTCCCCAAGGCATTTCCTTCCCATGCCCCCCTGAGGTGTGCAGCTCTGAGCATGCTGAGATCCATGGCTACAGCTGCATAAACTACGAGGGGCAGGGGTCAAAGATAAAACCCGAATCCTCCTACAGCCTGACAATGTGTGTCCCCAGACTGTGCCATCAAAATGGAGAGGCTCAGGCTGTACCTTCAAAATGAGATCAACTTGTCAGCTTGTCAGAGTAAGCCAAAAAGTCTGGACACCAGTGGCTTCTGGGAAAACAATGCAGCAGAAACCAAGGTGCAGCACCTGGACCTTTCTAGCAGTTGGCTCCAAGCCCCCAGGTTGCCTATATAGGGCTTGATCTTGCTTCTATCGGAGTCAATGTCAACACTCCCATGGAGCCCACAGAGAAATAAAGCTACTGTGACTGCACTAAAAATCCTGCCTCTGATGCTCTTACCTGAGCTGTCGACTCTTGATACTGGTGATGTGGCTGTTCAGGCACCTTAATTCTGGCATTTCACAGTGTTTACATGCTTGACTTCGCCACCTGAACTTTTTTTTAATGTTGTTCTCTGCATGGAATTGAATCTCAGCTGTGCCATCACGCAGTGCCAGCCTGCGCTGTACGGCCTGCCTGCAGAGTGCCCTCACTGCGGGCAAGGCAGAGCTCAGGGCTGTAGCTTAGGCTACACTTGCAACTGAACCACAAAAGTTTTGCTGTGGCAAGTGCAAGTGTAAACAGCGCTTTGTTGACACAGCCTTGTCGCTAACAGCTGCACAGTGTAGACATAACCTAAATGGTCTCCGGTTTCCACTGTCTAAAGGACAGGAGAATTTGGCCAAAGGTTGCCACACAAAGCAAAGTGAGGTTCAAAATGACAGGGGCTTTGAATCCTTAGTGTCCTGTAGCATTTATATTTACAGAAATTTCCAAAGCATCCGTAACCCTAACTTTCTACCTGAGCTTTGTGACACCCCCTTTTCTCCTGAGGGAGCCGAAAAATCCCTCAGTGCACTTGTAACCCTCTGGTGAGTGTGTGTCATTCACACCCCCCTTGATGGCTGAGCCACAGGGTTTATGGGTTTTTACAGCTCTGAACTTCACAAACTGACTCTTTAGCTCCAGCTGTAGAGACTTGTGCTAAGCGCTGTCGGTCCCCACTTCAATCCCCAGTGAGTGTTGGGATGGATTAAGCAGTTCCTGCCTGTGGGGCAGAGGATATGCTCTCCCTTCCAGCCTATGTGACAAGCAATACACTTCAGATTGGTTCATATTCTTCCCCCTCTCTTCATTGCCCCCCCGTTCTCCCATCCCTTCTCCCCACCTCCATCCATTCCTTCTCTCCTGCCCTCTCCCTGACCTTCCCCCTCTTTTACTCTCCTTCAGTTTCACTTTCCTGTTTTCTCCCCCTCCCACTCCTGGCTCCTCCTTTTTCTTCTTTTCCTTCTATGGCTGGGACTAGCAGATACTTGCAGGCGGCCCCTCCCAGTGTCAGCTCAAGCCCACACTGTGTAGAGCCACTGGCAGGGAGAACAGATACTCACCCAGCTGCCATGGCCGCTGCAGCTACAGCAGGAGAAATACAAGATGAAGCTATTTGCTCCATCTGCCTGGGGTATCTGATGGAGCCGGTGACTATCGCGTGTGGGCACAACTTCTGCCGAGCCTGCCTCACCCAGTACAGTGAGGAGAAGGGAACGGGGACACCCCTGACCTGTCCCCAGTGCAGAGCCCAGTTCCAAAAAGGGGAGTTCAAGCCCAACGCCCAGCTGAACAACATCATACAAAGGATCAAACAACTGGGGTTAAAACCAGGAAAAGGGCAAAAGGAGGATCTGTGTGAGAGACACGAGGAACGTCTCAAACTCTTCTGTGAGGAGGATGGAGAAACTATTTGCTGGGTGTGTGAGAAATCCCGACACCACAAGTCTCACACTGTGGTTCCCATTGAGGAGGCTGCCCAGGGATGCAAGGTAAGAAATGCTGTTGACTTTGCTTAATTAAACCCCTTAAGGACACCAGGTTTATCCCCCATCAATACAAGGACAAACATTCACTCCTGGCTGCCTAAGGTTAGGCACCTAAATGAAAGGGGCCTGGTTTTCAGAGGGGATGAGCACTGGGGGTTGTAGATAATGAGAAAAGGTCCGAACTTTTTTTGCTCCAACACTGCAAGTTCCAACATGTAATAGAGAGAACAGGGCTGACGGCTCTTTATGCACCTGCAACCCGTCTGCCAGGTGGAGTGGGCAGCAAGAACATAAGACCATAAGAACAGCCATCCCCTGTCGGAGCAAAGGTGCATCTAGCCCAGTATCCTGTCTTCTGACAGTGGCCAATGCCAGGTGCCCCAGAGGGAGTGAACAGAACAGGTGATCATCAAGGGATCCATCCCCTGTCGCCCATTCCCAGCTTCTGGGAACAGCTGATCCGTGGCAGGTGGGAGGCGCTGGGAGGACGGGGCAGGAGCTGATCTCAGGGTCTCCAGCAGGCAGGAGACATTAGGGGGCAGGGGAAGAGCTGATCGGTGGGGCTGCCAGTAGGTGCTGAGCACCCACTATTTTTATTCCATGGTTGCTCCAGCCCTGGAGCACCCACAGAGTTGGTGCCGATGGTAAAAAAGAAACTTTAAATGAGAGGAGGGAAGTCACCCGGCATTAATGAAGGAAAATACCACACGCAGGATTCATAAATATAAAACCGTGAGCAAAACACCCTCTCCAGTGTACGTTGGTCAGTGTCTTCTGCCTCATGTTCTGGAGTTCCATAACCAAAAGTTCCTTTGTTGTGCCCCTCTCTGCTCCCTCACCCCACCCCACTCACAGTGGCTGTCCTAAGTCAGTGAAGACTCAGAGTTCAGAGATGCATCTGTGTGAGCTCACCTCCCACCCTGGTTCGGGGGCGGGGGAGGACGAAGATGGTACCTTGCTTGCTCCAGTGTCCAAGCCAGGGCCGTCCTTAGGCATACGCAGCTGCGTAGGGCACCATGAAATTTGGGGCACCAAATTGCCCCAAATTTAATGGTGCCCTAGGCAGCTGCATGCTGCATACTTGGCAGCACCAGCCCCGGCAACCAGCCCTATCCCTCAGCCAGCCCCCCGCGGGCTGTGCCCACTGCAAGGGGCAGGGCCTTTCCTACGGGGGTGTGGGGCTCCGGACACTCCCTCCACCCTGCCTCTTACCCTTCCCCCCTGCTCTGCCCCCGGCCCGCCCCCATTCCACCTCTTTCTCCAGCAACCCCGCACTCACCAGCAGTGGCGGGAAGTGGAGCAGCTGGGCCCCAGCCCGATCTACTCCGCCAGATCCCAGCCACGGCGCTCCGCTTCCCGCCGCCGGTGAGAGCGGGAGGTGATCCTTTCCGCAACCCGAGCGATATGGCTAGGGCCGGGGCAAGGGAAGCGGGGCGGGCTCCTCCCAGCCCCCCGCTAATCCCCAGGGCCACTCTGAGCCTGTGTGGCCCCCCACAACTCCTGCCATCCATACCCTGGGGGGGGTGGCCTGGGGCCCCACACAGCCCCCCCCCATGGGGGGGGCTGTGTAGGGCACCCAAATGGCTAGAGAAGGCCCTGGTCCAAGTACTTGCTCTAGTGTCACCACCCTACCGCACACCCCACTGTCCCACTCCACCGGCCGCCCTGCCAGCCATCACCTGCTTCTCTGCTATAACCTCTGCAGATCAGGGCCTGTCTACACTTGCAATTTAAAGCAGAAAAAGTCCCCTTTTGCTCAAAACCCTAGTCTCTTGAGGTTCTGCGCTGCTCTTGGTGATTTTCAACTCTTAGTGGGGGAACGTCCTTGCTGAAGCAGGCTGGGCAGAAACACTGTCCCACATCAAGTGATTTCAGCTCTAGTGATCACTTAACAAAACAAAAGACTCCGAATGGAGCCTTAATTAGTTCTGTCTTTGAACAGTGGAGAGGAGCAAGTTAAACCATGCCTAGGACTCTTGGGTAAAGTCCACACTGCCCAGCAAGCACATCTGTCCCCACCTCCTCTTAAACTTCACAGGGGTCTGGCATCCAAGCCCCCTGCTTAGTGAGATCAGTTCAGTGGAGGGTGACCCCCTCAATCAGAACAGGCTAAGCCAGGGGTGGCCAACCTGAGCCTCAGAAGAAGCCAGAATTTACCAATGCACATTGCCAAAGAGCCACAGTAATATGTCATGCATAATGACAGGTTTCAGAGGAACAGCCGTGTTAGTCTGTATTCGCAAAAAGAAAAGGAGGACTTGTGGCACCTTAGAGACTAAGGTGACTTAGAGACTTAGTCTCTAAGGTGCCACAAGTCCTCCTTTTCTTTTTGCGAGTAATATGTCAGCAGCCCCCGATCAGCTCCCCCGTCCCGCTCCTGCGCCTCCCACCCACCTGCAGCCCTGCCGGTCAGAGCCTCCCCCTCCTCCCTGCACCTCCCGATCAGCTGTTCCGTGGCGTGCAGGAGGGTCTGGGACGGAGGAGTGAGGGCACGGCGGGCTCAGGGGAAGGGGCAGGAAGGGGTGAAGTGGGGGCAGGGCCCATGGCAGAGCCAGGGGTTGAGCAGTGAGCACCCCCCGGCACCTTGGAAGGCTGGTGTCTGCAGTTCCAGCCACGGAGTCGGTGCCTATACAAGGAACCGTATCTTAACTTCTAAAGATCTGCATGTGGCTCCGGAGCCACAGGTTGGCCACCCCTGGGCTAAATGCTACTCCGCTGCCCTTTCCTCATACTGTAAAGAGAACCCTATTTCATTACCCCCACATTCCATACTGAAGTGATCTGTAATCCAGCACAGTTGATCACTTTGGCAACATGGCCCTGCTGCTGGCTACCTAGGCAGAGTCGGTGTGTTCATGTAAATACAGTCTGCACCTGAAGCCTTTTCCCCTCCCCAGCCAGCTGTCAGGGGAGAGCTCATTCAGACCCTGCTTGCACACGAAACAATCTGGACCCTGACTCATCCCTGCATGTCAGTGGCACTGAAAGCCACAGCTGGTACCTGTGTCCTGATCTTCTTTCTTTCTTTCTTTCTTTCTTTCTTTCTTTCTTTCTTTCTTTCTTTCTTTCTTTCTTTCTTTCTTTCTTTCTTTCCCCATGTCCTGTTCTTCTCTCCTTCTTCAGCTCTTCCCCG
Organism: Lepidochelys kempii; assembly: GCF_965140285.1. Taxonomy (NCBI): domain Eukaryota; kingdom Metazoa; phylum Chordata; order Testudines; family Cheloniidae; genus Lepidochelys; species Lepidochelys kempii. Next base: position 42,406,223 of record NC_136393.1, on the reverse strand, counting down.
TCCAGCAGCCCTGCTCCACTCATATTGATTCCTGCAGCCATTAGCCCAGATAACATTAGTAGGATGAGAGGGGGTTGTACAGCTTAGGTACACCATGGATGTACACACCAGGGTATTATAATTGTCTGACAAAGTTGGGGCCACCTGTGTCCTGACACGGTTGGGTTTTGACAGCGTGGGTGGACAACACGGTTCTGGAACCACATTAAAGAAACATGTCATTGCTCCCAACCCATCTGGGGCTGTGTCTGGGCTGGAGAGTGGGAGGCCAGGGATGAGACGCTGCTGAGGTTCCCTGCCCGCACCCCGGGAGAGAGGGGAGGACATGGGCTGATGTTAGGGCCCTGCCCAGGGTTGCAGAAGGAAGGGAGGGAAATGGCCTGAATTCCCTCCCGACAGGGACCAGACTCACTGACACACTCAGTTTGGCCTGAACTGTCCCAAATTTCTGCTCCAAGTCCCTTCTTCATTGAGCTGCTTCTCTGCCCCAGGATCTCGCAGGCCACGTCGACACTGCCAGGGTTTCAGCAGCACAGCTACAGCCCGGCAGCACAATAGCCAGGGCAACTGAAGTGTCACGTTAAGATCAGGCCCAAGCCTCTGTGCTCACTGACAGGGCTCAGAGACAACCAGGACTCCAGGGCTCTGTGAAAAGAGAGTGAAATGGGGAGATCTCTGGCGGGGGCTCGGGAGAGGGGTCTAGGGCACTGCCAGGGGTGTTGCACAGAGCGGGGCTGACGGGGCAGGAGCACGTTGCTGTGCTGTGTGAATGAATCACACGCTGTCAAAGGGGAAGAGAGCCCTGGGTTATTACAGCTCTGGAGCCGTTATAATTATGGGGGGCCCATTCCCCCAGACTGAGTGTGTTCCCTGTTCCTCACTGACCTCCAGCTACATCACAGCTTCACTCTGCACAGTTAACGGGACTGCACTGGTTCAGGTGCTCAGCTGCTGCCTGAGGGAGGCCACGTGGGAGCCTGGACAGACGAGAGCCCAGTGGGGTCTTGTTCCTGGCCTGGGTCTGGGGTACAGTGGAGCGAGGTGCTGTCCCAACCTCTTCACTCGCACTGGCAGGAGGGATCATTCAGAACCTTCCCAGCTGCTTCACCTCTGGCCTGTGCTCAGGGATGGGAAACTTTAGCTAAAACACAGGCTTTGAGAAGTCCTGAGTGTCTGCACGAAGCAGAGCCCCCGCTCTGAGACTGGCGTCTTGGCTCCCACGCTGCCTTTGGGGCCGGCAGAGCCGAGTCTGCTGCTCGCTTCCAGGGTATTTTACTGCTCCTGTATGAAATGCCAATATGGATAGTGTTGTCCATCGGACAGGCAGATTAATGGCCGTTTATCGCACACGATGCCCTTGCAGGTGAAACTCCAGGGAGCCCTGGACCCTCTGAGGAAGGAGCTGCAAGAGGCCCTGGCTCTGACGTCTAAAGAGAAAAAGAAAACTACAGAGTGGCAGGTGGGTGTCCGGGTTTATTCCTCCCTTCCCCCTTCCCCCTGCAGCATTCCCAGGAATGCCGGGGCCCGTAAAGCTCCAGGATGAGGCTATGAACCTGCTCTGGTTGTTTGCTCCATTGCACAGGCTTGGTGCCGGCCATGGGCAGCGGATGCCTCCGGCATTTGGGGAGGCCGGGCGTGAGTGCCGGAACCTCCCTGGTGCCCAGATCATTGCCCTGCCCACTGCTCCAGACCCATTTGGCCTCCTCTCCCCAAGGCCCCGACCACGCTCCCTTCCTGCTCTGCCCCATGCCCGGCCCCACTCCCTTCCAGCCCCCTCCCCAGTGGCTCCCCGTTCACTGTGCAGCTTTCTCCTCTCCCCCACCCCCTCCCGCAAGGCCCCCTCACCTGCCGCTTGCTCCTTTCTGCCCGCTCCTGCCTTAAGGGTGAGTGACAGGGGAGGGGCGGAGAGGAGCAAGTGGCGGGGTCCCCCACACAGCTGATGGGCGGCAAGCGGCAGGTGCTGCGGGGTTCGGGGGAAGAGCGGGAGCGAGGGCACAGGGCGGAGCGCAGGCAGGACTCCAAAGGCAGCAGGTCTGTAGCCTGCCTCCAAAGGGAGGGGCGCTGCATCCTGTTTGTGGAGCCTCAGCCTCCCCGGCCTATGGTACCTGCCATCCAGGGTGCTGGCAGCATCAGGCTGTGTCTCCGGTGGGGATCTCAGCGCAGCAGCAGCTCCTGTAGGCGGAGGAGGAGGGGCAGTTCCTGGCCCTTGTACAGTGGTGCAGACCCACCCCTGAGATCTCTGATGGGGCAAATTCTCCATACTGGGTGCAGTGTTTTCACTATTCCATGGATCCTGTTTCCCTCCTGCAGGTGGGGAGGGTGTGTCGGCCGCTCCAGCCATCGGTTTTCCGTGGCCTCCATGACAGCTCTGTAGCTTCTCTGCAGCCTGGAGGAAACAGATTGTTCCTTCTCTCCCTGCTCCCACAGTCCCTGCAATGAATCTGCCCAGTGCCTGGGCCAGACTCTGGAGCTGGGAGGACGATTTGCCCCCACGGGTGAGGTTCAGATTTGCTCAGCTGGCTGGGCTGGGGGCACGCTGGGAGCTGAGCTCTTCTGAACATCAAACCCAGTGGCGGGTGTGGAGCTCTGTGGAAAATCTGACCCCAGGGTGCATCTACATGGCCCCAGCAGCTAGCTGCAGGCTAGTCCCTGAGTGACACCCAGGGGTCTGGTTGGGTGTGAACAGCCCGTGCTGCTGCGGCTTCATAGCTACCAGTACCCGAGCTCGCTAGATCAAAGCAAACTGGGGTGTGTCTACACACGGTGCTGTCAGACCTTCACTGCAGTGTGGACACCCCCTGAGTGAGCAGAGCCAGGGGCAGGTCAGTGTAAAGCCAGGCAGCACTCGGCCACCTCACAGCCTCTCCTGCCATCACGTGGCCACTTCATCCCAGGCACCTGCTACTGTTACTGTGACTTTACCTGTGCTTGTCTGTAGCCAGCTGATGAACCCAGGGGACAAAATGTCTGTTCTGGTTCGCCTGCCTTTTCCAGTGAAATCCCTGCAGAGAGCGTGGGGGGCGTGAGGAAGATGCCAGCAGCAGGGAGGAGAGGAGAAGCAGGTGTCCCACGATTCAGATAAAAATGGCCATTTACAAGAGCTGAAATGCTCAGAGCTGGGTGCCCCTGGTTCTGCATCTGAAGCCGTATTTAGAGCCCGGCGGAAGTGGGCTGGTTTCCAGAGGACAGAACCGCAGCAGCTCCCACTCTCCGCACCGGAAGCAGTTGGTGCTCAGTTCCTCAGACAGTAGGGATTTAGATGCATAACAATTAACAGCCGTCTTGAATGTGTCCGGCAAAGTTCCCAGCCGGCGCCATGGAGGCGGCTGCACCTTGGGACAGTCACTGGGGTGGTTCTGAAACCCTTGATTATCACCCAGTGAGAGCGAGTTACGTCCCACAGCACCAGAGGTCACAGCCCAGTGATCAGTGTCACTCCGTGCAGAGTAACTGCAGCCCCAGCGACTGTGAGATGAGGCCCAGCAGGGGCGGCCAGTCACCCACTGAGAGGGGCCGTCATGGGCCTGAGCCAGGTGGGGAGTATTCCCATGAGTGGGAGCAGGGCCCAGGAGGTGACAGGCCCCCATGAAGGATGCGCTGCCCATGTCTGATGGGGGGAGATGTTAGGGGATATCATAATACTTGCAGGACTTGAATTAGCTGTAACTCAACAGCTCCCAGGGGGCAGGAGGGGAAAGAGGCTGCAGGTCCATGGCCCTTTGCAGGGTCCAGGCCACATGCACAAAGCCTCGGGCAGGTGCCCACAGGGGCTCCTGAGGCAGCTGGGCCTTGTCAGGGCTGTACCCGAGTTGTCTGAGTGTCCTGTGGCTGCAGCGCTCCCAAGGGCGGGGTGGGGGTTGGTCTGGGGGATGGGTTGGTGGGTGTTGCAGATGGGCCCTGGGGTGCTGGAGGGCTGCGCTGGGGGCTCAGGTAAGAGGGACTTTTCCTAACATCACTGTAGCCCGAATCACGCTGGGGGGCAGGTTCACTCCAGGGTCACCCAGCACCTCTGGGCTGAGTTGCAGGGGAGCTAGAGAGGCCAGTGCAGAGCAGCCAGCCCGTTCCCCGGCCAGGGTCAGCACTGGCTCAGCATCATTCCCACGGCTCCTTTCAGAGAGCAGGTGGGGACACAGCTGGCATCAGCAACCCGCTGCTCTGTGAGCCTAGAGGGCTCCCTAAAGGCTGCAGCACGTGGGTATGGGGCACTCGGCCAGGCTGGGTGAGGCCAAAGCCAGCCCTGACAATGCCCTGGGTGCCCAACACCCATGTGAGCCCCAGGATGGCACCCAAAGGACTATTAGCATCAGCCCTAGGTCCTGAATGTTGCAGCCCCGGGAGCTGGTTGTCAAAGAAGGAGCATTGCCCACATCCCGCTGTGACGGGTCCCCGGGGTGTCTGAGTGCCCAGCACTTGGCACCCAAATCCCCCCACGGACGCCCTGTGCAGCCCCCTGTAAATCTTTACTGTCCCCTCGATTTCTCCCCACTCCACTGTGTCCATCCCGTGCCACCTGCAATAACGTACTGCGTCTTTACAAAGCACCCTAGACAACCCCGTTACGGAACTGGCCATATGAAGTAAATACCCTTCCAAACTGATACTGATCTAATATCCCCTGTTTCATGAACAGAGGCCCAGTCCATGTAACTCAACATCTGGCTCACGTTTTCTCTGTGCCTTTCCTATTTTTCTATCTCAAGGGGAAAGTGAAGAATAAGAGAGAGATGATTGCAGGTGAATTTAACAAACTGCACACACTGCTGAGAGAGGAGGAGCAGCTGCTTCTGCAGAGCCTGGAGGAGGAGGAGAGGGAGACTCTGCAGAGACTACGGGAAAATGTCACCAAACTTTCCCAGCAAAGCTCCTCTCTGCAGCAGCTGATCACAGAGATAGAGGAGAAGTGTCAGCAACCGGTTGCGGAGCTGCTGAAGGTGAGATGGCATCAAAATTCTCCACCCATCCAAAATTATAACTCAGCTCCATGGGTCTGGATTCCAACAATTAGAGTCAATGTGTTCTGTGGTTTACTGACAAACAGAACATGAGGCTAAGGGCTCCATCAGTTCCCAAATATCGCAGTTCATGTTAGAGGGGAATTCTCTTCATGGAGATCCAGTGAGGCCATGGGAGATTAGATGGATGATAGAAAAATGATACTGAGCTGAACCCATCCCTGCTCTGACTTCAGAACATTGGACCCAACACAGTCGATAAACACAGATACTGATGGGTTGTGTCCCTACAAGGGAGAACCCTTTAGCTAAATTCCTGTCTCCTCTATATATATGAAACAAGTGTTCAAAACAGTGAAGCCTGGGAGGGTTGATCTATTTTCTACAAGAAAGTTTGATGCCCAGAGTGAGACTCACTCAGTTTTATGCACATTGTGTTAATACAAGACATTGATTCTCTTTTTCCTTTCAGGATGTGAAAAGCACATTGAGCAGGTGCGTTTCCTATGTTCATTGCTCTTATATTCTTGGTGGTGGTTCTGGGATGATGTGTGCACAGAGCTGCTGAGTGATAATGGGACATTTTCTTCATAGGAGTAAGAATATGAAACTCCAGGAACCAGAAGCTGTTTCTACTGACCTGAAGAACGTGTATAAAATTTCCCTTGACATGAGGGAAGCGCTGAAGAGATTTGGAGGTGAGTGGCGTCGACTGGGACATTCAGCTGTATTGTGCCTGGGATCTGGACAGAGCCTGGGACCCCAGGACACGCTTGCACCCAGCTGACAGGCTTGGAGCTGTGTGAGAGCTGGAGGCTGATGCGCTGAGTGCTGGGCAGTTTCCCTGCTACTTACAGCCACCTGCTGGTACTTGCCCAGGTGTCTGACCAGGCCTCATCACTGTGACATCCTGACCCCTCCATGGCTGAGTTAATGGGTGTCCCTGAGCTAGGTGCTGTGAGGCCTGGATTGGGCACATTGCGCTGGGAGCTGCACAGACTGGTAACGGATGATGTGTCTGTGCCTCTCTCCTGGGATATGTGAGGGCTGCGTTGTGTGGCCACCGCTCAGCACTGCCCCAGCCCCCTTTAGCCAAGGCTGGCCGAGCTTTCTGAGCTGGAGGAGGGGCCGCTCTGGCTGCTGCGGTCTGACCTGGGCCGTGTGTTACTGGGTAACAAACTGAATCCTACGGGCCCCTCGTCTGTTCTGAGCACAGCCCAGTGTGAGGTTGGGTCAGTGGTTTGCTGCTCAGTGAGTGAGATTCACTCAAAAGAATGTGACTCACAACGTCTGAAAGTGAGCTGCCCCCACCCAAACGCCTCCCCACATCCCCAGCGTGGAGACCGGGGGCAAAGGCAGAAACCTGACGGCGAGGAGGGACAGAGAAGAAGCGAAGGCCGAGGAGAGGGGGAGTGGGAAGGTTCAGTGAGCTCGGTCTGTGATTGCTGAACTGGCCCTTTCATCCTACCCCCCCCGCCCTCCTCTCTTCCCACCCCCAGCAGGGGGCAGTCGAAGGGGCCAAGCTGGGTGCGTCTGTCCCGGCCGATGGAGGCTGCGCAGTGGGTGCCGGCTGCAGGGCCAGGATCTCAGGGCTCCGGGGAGCAGGAACCCCAGGCTGTGGGGGAAGCAGCTTCCTCTCTGTGGCTGGCTGGAGCCAGCACATCCCTGCTCCCCTCCCCCCTCGCTGCCCCCAGCCCAGCCCAGTCTGTGCCCACCGGACCCTGAACACGGCTGGGCTCTGGGCCATTCCACAGCCCTGGCCCCTGAGCCTGTCGGGATCCTGAGCCAGTCACCTCCGTGCCTCCTTCTAGGGGATCAGCAGCCCCTGGGGAGCCTCCTGTCACCCCCCGGAAACCCCGTCCTGGGCAGGGCCCCAGGCCCTGAGTCACTCGCTGGCTGCTCCCGGCTGGCCAGGCCCAGGGTCTCCAGCAGGGCCCTTGGTGCCGGCCCCGCGCTGGCTGCCAGAGCTCCCAGCCCCTGGCCCAGCCCGGCCTGTTGTCCCAGCACCGACCCCTCCCCTGCGGGTGGGGGGGGTGGGGACCCTGCTGCTCTCAATGGCTGAGCCCCCCCCCCCCCCCCCCCCCCCCCCCGCGGCCTCTGGTGCTGCGCTCGCAGGCTCAGCCCGTGCCAGGGCCAATGCGGCGCTGCTGGGGCTGCTCCTCCCCCGGCCCCTGGGTTCTCTGGGTCTGGGCGAGTGGCTGGGCGAGTGGGCAGGGACCTGCTCAGAGACACGCGCCCTGTGCTGCCCCCGGAGGGCAGAGACCAGCCAGGGCCGGGCAGCAAAGCGCCACCGCGCTGGGATTAACCCTTTCCTGCCACCCACCCCAGCAGCCCCGGCCGGTCAGTGCCACTTGACTGCCCGCGCTCAGGCCCTAGGGACCCGGGTCCGGCAGCTCGGGGGAGTCGCTGGGTGAATGTGTGGGGCAGAGTAACCAGGGCTCCCTGCTCCCCAAGGTCTCCGTGTGCAATGGGGAAGGCCCCGCGCTGTCATGCAGCCCTTTGGAGCTGGGCCCTGAGTGTTATTATTGATATAGCGCCCACGAGTGAGCCAGGCACTGCAGAGACAGAACACGGGGCTGCCAGCCCCACAGGGCTCCTGGTCTGAGCGCAGACAAGGCCCAGCAAGGGCAGCAGCAAGCATTGGGGGAGGGGACACGAGGGTCCCATTGTGGGGCCAGCCACTCCCTGAGCCCACCCTGTGCCTGTCTTCTGGGTGTGGTAGACAGTATTGTAGTGACCCTGATGGCTCCATGCTGGGCCCTGGGTCACTGCCCAGGGAACAGGGCAGGGCAGAGGCAGCCTGAGGTCGGGGGGAACTGGAGGCTGTGGGGGAGCGGGAGCATCCTGGGAACTGGGACAGGGACACTGGATGCCAGGTGGATGGCCCAAAACCCTGAGCTGTGTTTGCTCCAGGTTCCCACTCTGTGCTGCAGGCTCTGTTGGGGTCAGATGCTGTGGTGAGGGGCCCGCCCAGACAGACTGAAGAGAGCAAGGCTCTGTCTGCATGGGGAAGGGGCAGCAGTTCTGTTAAATTGGTTCCAGTTTTGTAGACTCATCGTGGGGTGGCCCCCTCAGGTACCACCCTCAGTCATTTCAGTGTGTCTTGGCAAGCATCTTGTCTCAGTTTAACCTCTTCAGCACTTCTTAAATTGCGCCTCATTGTCCAAAAGATCTGAGAGAAAAGTCCCCTCCTGGGGTCCACTCTGAGTCCAAGTAAACCCCAAAATAAAATCTTTTCCTTCACTCTGCTCCAGCCTCCAGCTCTCACTCAAGCTCCTCACTGTCCTCAAGACAGGAGTCCTAAGTCCTCCTTCCCGGAGCTGGGCTTGGATTAGTTTCCGTCGTGGAATCAGATGACGCCAGCCCTCCTTCCGGGAGCTGGGGTCATTTCAGACTGTGCCTTTATTCCCTGCATCCACTTTCTCCAGCCGGGGGCAGCTCTCCAGGGCTCTGTCCTTCTACAGCTGCTGCTGTCATTGTCATCTCTGGCAGCGCCTCCCCCTTAGGGGAGCTCCTCTTGTCTAGGACAGTGCTTCCCAAACGTTTTTGGTCATGCCCTCCCTTACCTGGTTTGTGCCCCCACCCCGGGAGCTGCGGTCGGGAGCTGGGCCAGGAACAGGGCTGCAATTGGGGCTAGGACCTGGGGGCCGGGTCTGGAACTGGACCCGCTGTTGGAGTTGGAGCTGCAGCTGGGGTCACAGCCTGGAGCAGGGCCAGGAGTCGGTGGCTGAGGCTGGGGCCAGAGCTGCAGCTGGGGCCAGAGTGGAGGTGGGGGCAGAGCAGGGCTGGTCGGCGTTCCCTTCCCGCCACCCATAGGGGCTGGTCCAGGCCCTGCCATGCCCCCAAATGTTCCTCCACACCCTCTAGGGGGCCACAACCCACAGTTTGGGGACCACTGCTCTGGAAGCACCCCTTCCAGGCTCCTTGCTCTGGAGAGCTCTCCTGGGAGCTCCTCTTCTCGGCAGCTTCCTGTCCCTAGGATTCCTTCGGCTGAGCCCCGGTAACCCTTTTTCAGGCTCATTAATTATTTAGCTGCCAACTAGCCACATAGGGATTTAATTACTTCCAGGTCGGTCTGGGTTGTCTCATTCTCCCTTACAGGAGCCTGTCACAGGTAGTCTGGTCCCTAACTCCCATAAAAGGGCCAGCCCTCTTCATACATTTCCCCCCACCCCCAGAGCCAACCTATATTCCAAGGTTGGCTTGACCATGGCTGACACTTGGTTATGTTCTGCAGCTGGGGTGGGGGGTACTTCCTGCCCTGCTGCCACAAGGAAATCTGCAAGGCCCTTGGCGATAATTTTCTTCTTGTCACCGAAGTGTGAAGAGACCAGGAGTTTGATTCCCCAACTTTCTATGTAGCTCATGTCATGGGTCAAATCCCCCATAGTCTTCAGCATGTCATAGTTCAGAACAACTCTTTGGCCAGAGCAGAGGTAGTCAATAACACTGGGCTTCATCATTGGTGTGATGGTCCTGTCACAGATATGGGCTGGCTACGGAGCTTCCCTCTCAGCCAGATAAACACCAGATGTGTTCATCACAAAATCCTTGAATTTTCCACCAAGCATGACTGAGATCAGTTTTAAGATGGTATTTTACACCCAGCACTACCTAGGGGTTGAACAGCATAATATAGTTTAGCGTTCCATTACATCTTCCCCGTTAAGTTCTACATTCCGACCATTTATAATATTTACATTATCTCACTGTCTTTGAAGTTCAGTGCGGATTAGTCTGTTAGGTGTCTCTGAATGGTGCTGGTCTTTTAATTACACAACCCGAACAGGTAACAGCTTCGTCATCTGGCTGTCCATTAGTTCCAATGACTGACTGTGGTCAGTCTGAAATCCTTGAGTCATCTTCTTGTTCTGCATCCATCATCTGCAGAGTTTGCACAGTTGATTGTTCTTTCTGAGGAACAAATTGTAGATGTTGACAGTTTCTGTTGAACTCTCCTCTCTGGGTCTTGATCACATACAACCTGAGTCTTGAATTCTTTTTCTTTACAACAGCTGGAGTATTCCATTCTTTTTCTCCATCCAGTTTGACACAAGCATGGTCACTGGGTTCTAGGCCTGGTAGTTTTCTAAGTGATGTCTGTTGTAAAAGTGTTTGCAAGCTCTTTTTGCCTTTTTGTTCAATTTGACTACTCTTTACATGTCTGACAACTTTGGAGATAGATTCTTTTCCAAAGTTGGGAGGGTAGTTCTGAGTTGTCTTCCCATCAGGAGTTGTGCTGCACTATATCCAGTAGCTGCTATTGGGGTTGATCTATAACTCAGTAGAGCAAAGAATGGATCTTCCTGTTGAAGGATATTCTTCACTGTATGATTCTTCACAAGATCATATTTTGTTTAGATAAATTAAATTCTACGTCAGTGAATTATGGTCCATGCTCTGTCACAAGTTCTTCTGGAACCCTGAAATGACCAAAAGTGCCCTTCAGTTGCTCTATAACACTGTGGTCCATTATGTCTTTCAAGTACACTCTTTCTTTCTATATACCTGGAAAAATAGTCCACGACTACCAGGTAAAGATGTCCCCTGAATTCACATAACTCTGCAGCTAGTCTCTTCCAAGGTCTCTTTCATTCAGACTAGTTCCTTGTTAGTGTCACTAATTACTACTGGCCATATCTCTTTCCCTGCAGCCTTCGGTAAAGAGCTATGGGAGCCCATGGGGAAATGTTTCTACCAAGGGCAAATTTAACAGCAGCTCTGGAGTGTTTCATAGCTGGTGTCCTGAGCCTGGCCTGGCCGTACCTGTGCGTTTCTGAGGATGTTGACAGTCACTCACTGCAAGTCACTGGGATTTGGGCTCCTAAGTTTCTGGGACATGTTTGAAATAGAGCTGGGTGTAATTTGGGGGGTAAATAGTTTATTTGCTGAAAAATTATATTTTGGGTCGACAGAAACTATTCGCGAATCCATGTCGAGTTTGCTGACTAGTTTCAATGAACAGAGAAAGGTGCCACCACTTCCCTTCCAGCCTTTAGCCCCGTGGCTGGGCCCTCAGTGGGGAGCCCCCGGTTCAATCCCCCTGTGGGATGTGGGGCAGGAATTGGAATGTGGGAATCCAGGAAAGGGCTGAAACTGCTGGGCTCCGGGTGTCTGATGTGGGGCTCCCACAATCTCTCCTGCTGAAGACGTCCCCCTGTGTCTAAACACTGCCCTGGGCACTGGGCCAGAGCGTGGGAGTGAGAATCACTCTGCAGGCCAGTGGGTCGGGCTGCACCTGGCAGCCCAGAGTCCAGCTCCGCTGCTCCAATGACCCTGTAAATACTGATCAATAACCCCCATGAGGGGAGGGGTTCTGGCCCCTGGCGCACCGGTGTCTCAGCCATGTCGGTGCCCCACTGAAAACCCCAAGTACAGATGCACTGCACTGGTATGAACTGGGACTGGCCCCTGGTGCAGCTTCTCCCAGATGGAGTGGGCAGCAAGTGGGGAAATGCTCCCTCCCCTCCCCACTGCCCCAGCCTAATTAGCAATGGCCCCTGTTCCCCCCAGCACCCCTCAACTCCTATTTCCCACTACCCTGTCCCCTTCCAGCGAGCCCAGACACCCTGCCCGTGCCCTAGTATGGAGAGTGCCCCAGCTGCGCCCCGTGGGTCAGGGCTGCACTCCCAGTGTGTGTGGGGATGGCACCAACCTGCTCTTAGCAACAAACCAGCCACACACGACCCCAAAGCAACAGAGATTCCCTGGGGCCTGTCCCCTTCACCTTCCCTCTTGCCCCCCTTCACCTCCCTCTATCCTCCTAGCACCTGCCCCTCCCTTACCCTTCCCTCAATTCCTGTGCCCACCTGACCCCCACCTCTATCCTGTCCCCTCACCCTCACCCCAAACTCCTGCTTCTCCCCCTGGGACCCTGCCCCTCTCCCCATCTTTGTCTCCCTGGCATCTGCCCCTGCCCTCCACCCACCTCTGCCCCCTGGCACCAGCCAGTCTCCTCATTCCCCTGTGCCCCCTGGCTCCTGCTCCTCCCTAACCCCTGTGTCCACCTGGCCCCTGCCTCTATCCTCACCCCTCCCCTTTTTCTCACCCCCTTTCTGCTCCCCTGGGCCCCTGCCCCTCTGCCCCCACTTTGCCTCCCTGGCATGTGCCCCTGCCCTCCACCCACCTCTGCCCCCCTGGAACTCACCCCTCCCTTCTCCCCCTGCCGTCCTGCCCCTCTCCCCCAAACATCCTTTGCACCCTGGAGCCCACCCATCACTTCACCCCCCTGCTACCCCTCCCCTCTCCTCTCCCCTTTCCCCCTCTCCTGCCATGTCTCCTTCCCCTCCCCTCGCCCCCCCTGCCCCGCTGGCGCCTGTACTGCCCTCACCCCTCTGCCCTTTCATGCCCCCCCATCACCCTCCTCTGCTGTCTTGGCTCCTGCCCTTCCCACCCCCCTGAGCCCTGCCTGTTACCCGTCCCTCTCCCCACCCTCTCTGACCACTGGCACCCTACTCAACCCCCTCAATCCCCCTGGTACCTGCCCTTTTCCTGACCCCCCTGCACCCTCCTGGTGCCGACCCCTTCCCTCATTCACCCTGGCCCCCTGGTACCCGCCCCTCCTCTTGCCCCCTTTCTCCCTGATGCCCACCCCCCTCACTCCGTCTGCCCCCTGACTCCACTCTCCTCACGCCCCTCTTCCCCCATCACCCATGAGTTGCCCCACCCCCTGCCTTTCTCGTGACCACCCCTCCTTTCACCCCCCATCTCCTGGCACCCACTCCTCCCCACCCCCTTCCCTCCTTTTTGACTGCCCCCTTCCTTTACCCCCTTCTGTCCCCCGGCACCTGCCCCTCCCCCTGCCCCTCTGGCACCCACCTCTTCCCTTGCCCCCCTCTGCCCCCAATACTGCCTCTTGCCTCTTGTTGTCCCTGGTGCCTGCCCCATTCCATGCCTCACCACTGTCCCCCTGGCACCTTCCCCTCCCACTGTCCCATTGCTGCCTGCCCATCTGCTCACGCTCCTGTGCCCCCCGGCTTTCACCCTTCCCCTCGTACCCCTCTAGTCTCCCGGCACCCACCCCTTCCCTTGCCCTCCTACCCACTGACGACCACACTTTACCTCACCGTCCCGCCCATTTGCCCCTGGTGCCTTCCCCATCCCATGCCCCACCACTGTCCCCCAACCCCCCAGCATTTGTCTCTCCCCCACTCTGCCCCCGGTTCTTGCCCCTTCCTTCTCCCGCCCTGGCCCCCACTTCTCCCCTCAGTACAAGCCACTTCCTGCACCCCCACCCCCTGTTGCCTGCCCCTTCCCTTGCACCCCTCCCCTGCCACCTTCCCCTTAGTTCTGCCCCCTTCCCTTCCCTCACTCTCTGCCTCCCTAAAACCTGCACCCCTCACCCCCCTCTAGTCCCCTGGTGCCAGCCCCTCTGTTCACTCCTCCTCTGCCCCCCTGAGGCCCATCTCTACCATTGCCCCCATCTGCCTCCTTGGTGCCAGCTCCTTCCTTTGCCCCCTCTACCTACCTGGTGCAAACCCCTTCCCTTGCCCGCCTTTGGGCCCCCTGGTATCTGCCCCTCCCCTCCCCATCTCCTAACCTCTGGGTCCCACCCCACCCCAAACCTCCCTCTTCCCCCCTCATGCCCACATCTCCACACCCCGCTGCCCATAGGGTGCGCCATTCTCCACACTCCACTTTCTGCCCCCCAGTGCCTGCCCCTCTCCTCTCTCCACTCCTTGTATCTACCCCTCTGCTCATCCCTCCGCATCCGTCCTGGTGACTACCCCTTGCCTCCTCCCACCTCTGTCTTCCTGTCACCCACCCCTCATGACCCTCTCTCCCTTTATGACTGCCCTTTCCCTCGGTCCACTGCTGCCCCCTGGGGTCTGCCCCACCGCTTGCCCCGGCATGTCCCTCTGAAACCTGTCCTACCCCCACCCCTCTTTGTCCCCTTGTCACCTGCGCCTTCTCCCACCCCCTCCTCTTCCCCTGGTGCCAGCCCCTCCTTCTACTCCCCCTCTGCCTCCCTAGCGCCTGACCCTCTGTTCACCCCTTGTGTCCCCTGGTGCAAGCCCCTTTCCCTCCTCCCATCCCCCAGTTCTGCCCGCCGCTTCTCTATCCCACCCTTTGGACCCCTGGTGTCCACCCCTCTCCTCATCTTTCTCTTTTCCTTGGCACCAGTCCTGCCCCTCACTCACACTCTACAGCCCTGATGCATGTCCCTCATAGAATCACAGAATATCAGGGTTGGAAGGGAACTCAGGAGATCATCCAGTCCAACCCCCCACTCAAAGCAGGACCAATCCACAACTAAATCATCCCAGCCAGGGCTTTGTCAAGCCTGACCTTAAAAACTTCTAAAGAAGGAGATTTCACCACCTCCCTAGGTAACGCATTCCAGTGTTTCACCACGCTCCTAGTGGAAAAGTTTTTCCTAATATACAACCTAAACCTCCCCCACTGCAACTTGAGACCATTACTCCTTGTTCTGTCATCTGCCACCACTCAAAACACTCAAGAGCCATCCTCTTTGGAACCCCCTTTCAGGTAGTTGAAAGCAGCTATCAAATCCCCCCTCATTCTTCTCTTCCGCAGACTAAACAATCCCAGTTCCCTCAGCCTCTCCTCATAAGTCATATGTTCCAGTCCCCTAATCATTTTTGTTACCCTCCGCTGGACTCTTTCCAATTTTTCCACATCTTGTAGTGTGGGGCCCAAAACTGGACACAGTACTCCAGATGAGGCCTCACCAATGTCGAATAGAGGGGAACGATCACGTCCCTGGATCTGCTGGCAATGCCCCTACTTATACAGCCCAAAATGCCATTGGCCTTCTTGGCAACAAGGGCACACTGTTGACTCACATCCAGCTTCTCGTCCACTGTAACCCCTAGGTCCTTTTCTGCAGAACTGCTGCCGAGCGATTAGGTCCCTAGTCTGTAGCGGTGCATGGGATTCTTCCATCCTAAGTGCAGGACTCTGCACTTGTCCTTGTTGAACCTCATCAGATTTCTTTTGGCCCAATCCTCTAATTTGTCTAGGTCCCTCTGTATCCTATCCCTACCCTCCAGTGTATCTACCACTCCTCCCAGTTTAGTGTCACCTGCAAACTTACTGAGGGTGCAGTCCACACCATCCTCCAGATCATTTATGAAGATATTGAACAAAACCGGCCCCAGGACCGACCCTTGGGGCACTCCGCTTGATACACCGGCTGCCAACTAGACATGGAGCCATTGATCACTACCTGTTGAGCCTGACAATCTAGCCAACTTTCTATCCACCTTATAGTCCATTCACCCAGCTCATACTTCTTTAACTTGCTGGCAAGAATACTGTGGGAGACCGTGTCAAAAGCTTTGCTAAAGTCAAGGAACAACACGTCCACTGCTTTCCCTTCATCCACAGAGCCAGTTATCTCGTCATAGAAGGCAATTAGATTAGTCAGCATGACTTGCCCTTGGTGAATCCATGCTGACTGTTCCTGATCACTTTCCTCTCCTCTAAGTGCTTCAGAATTGATTCCTTGAGGACCTGCTCCATGATTTTTCCAGGGACTGAGGTGAGGCTGACTGGCCTGTAGTTCCCAGGATCCTCCTTCTTCCCTTTTTTAAAGATGGGCACTACATTAGCCTTTTTCCAGTTGTCTGGGACTTCCCTTGATCGCTATGAGTTTTCAAAGATAATGGCCAATGGCTCTGCAATCACATCCACCAACTCCTTTAGCACTCTCAGATGCAGCGCATCCGGCCCCATGGACTTGTGCTCGTCCAGCTTTTCTAAATAGTCCCGAACCACTTCTTTCTCCACAGAGGGCCGGTCACCTCCTCCCCATGCTGTGCTGCCCAGTGCAGTAGTCCGGAGGTGACCTTGTTTGTGAAGACAGAGGCAAAAAAAGCATTGAGTACATTAGCTTTTTCCACATCCTCGGTCACTAGGTTGCCTCCCTCATTCAGTAAGGGGCCCACACTTTCCTTGACTTTCTTCTTGTTGCTAACATACCTGAAGAACCCCTTCTGGTTACTCTTAGCATCTCTTGCTAGCTGCAACTCCAGGTGTGATTTGGCCTTCCTGATTTCACTCCTGCATGCCCAAGCAATATTTTTATACTCTTCCCTGGTCATTTGTCCAGTCTTCTACTTCTTGTAAGCTTCTTTTTTGTGTTCAAGATCAGCAAGGATTTCACTGTGAAGCCAAGCTGGTCGCCTGCCATATTTACTATTCTTTCTACACATTGGGATGGTTTGTCCCTGTAACCTCAATAAGGATTCTTTAAAATACAGCCAGCTCTCCTGGACTCCTTTCCCCCTCATGTTATTCTCCCAGGGGATCCTGCCCATCAGTTCCCGGAGGGAGTCAAAGTCTGCTTTTCTGAAGTCCAGGGTCCGTATTCTGCTGCTCTCCTTTCTTCCCTGTGTCAGGATCCTGAACTCAACCATCTCATGGTCACTGCCCCCCAGGTTCCCATCCACTTTTGCTTCCCCTACTAATTCGTCCCGGTTTGTGAGCAGCAGGTCAAGAAGAGCTCTGCCCCTAGTTGGTTCCTCCAGCACTTGCACCAGGAAATTGTCCCCTACACTTTTCGAAAACTTCCTGGACTGTCTGTGCACCGCCGTATTGCTCTCCCAGCAGATATCAGGGTGATTGAAGTCTCCCATGAGAACCAGGGCCTGTGATCTAGTAACTTCCGTGAGTTGCCAGAAGAAAGCCTCGTCCACCTCATTCCCCTGGTCTGGTGGTCCATAGCAGACTCCCACCACGACATCACCCTTGTTGCTTACGCTTCTAAGCTTCATCCAGAGACTCTCAGGTTTTTCTGCAGTTTCATACTGGAGCTCTGAGCAGTCATACTGCTCCCTAACATACAGTGCAACTCCCCTGCTTTTTCTGCCCTGCCTGTCCTTCCTGAACAGTTTATATCCATCCATGAGAGTACTCCAGTCATGTGAGTTATCCCACCAAGTCTCTGTTATTCCAATCACATCATAATTCCTTGACTGTGCCAGGACTTCCAGTTCTCCCTGCTTGTTTCCCAGGCTTCTTGCATTTGTGTATAGGCACTTGAGATAACTCGCTGATTGTCCCTCTTTCTCAGTATGAGATGGGAACCCTGCCCTCTCGCGTGCTCCTGCTCGTGCTTCCTCGCGGTATCCCGGAGTCCCTCCCCTTCCCCCTTAGCCCCACTCAGTGCCTGCCCCTCCCATCATCCCATTTTCTCCCCTGGCATATGCTCCTCTGTTCACCCTTCCCCGTAGCCCCCTGGGAACCTGCCCCTCCTCTTACCCTCCTCCACCCACTGGTGACTCACCAACCTCACCAAGCAGGACATGGCGCCAGATCTACCCCACTGCCCCCGGCAGTGACCCCCGCAGCTGGTACCTGCACAGGGGTGACTGGGCCCTGCTGGCCCTGAGCTCCCGATCTCACTCACTGCTCCAAGCTGCCCCGTCTCTGCAGCTCCCAGGCACTCTGGACCCAGAGCTCCCTTTGCGTAGGCATGGTCACCCCGCAGCTCCCCCATTACAGCCACTGACACACCTGGGACTTGTCACGTCCTGGGCAGACTCACAGATTTCCCAGGAGAGTGACATGGACAAAGGGACAATCCTGGGAAAACCTGGACAGGTCGGGTTGCCAACTTTCTAATCTCACAAAACCAAACACCCCTGCCCCGCCCCTGCCCTGAGGCTCTGCCCTTCCCCCTCTCCGGGGCCCTGCCCTCTCTCCCTCCATCCCTCCTCCCTCCCTCGCTCACTCTCCCCCACCCTCACTCACATTCACTGAGCTGGGGCAGGGGTTTGGGGTGTGGGAGGGGGATGAAGGCTCCGGCTGGTGGTGCGGACTCTGGGTTAGGGCCAGGGATGAGGGGTTTGGGGTACAGGAGAAGGCTCCAGGATGGGACAGGGGATTGGGGTGCAGCAGGGGGATGCGCTCTGGGCTGGGGATGTGGGCTCCAGGTGGGGCCAGAAATGAGGGGTTCAGGGTGTGGGAGAGGGCTCTGGGCTGGGGTAGGGGGTTGGGTGCAGGGGTGCTGAGGACTCCAGCTGGGGGTGCAGGTTCTGGGGTGGGGCCAGAGATCAGGGGTTTGGGTTGCAGGAAGGGGCTCCGGGCTGGAGCCGAAGGGTTCAGAGTGAGGGAGGGGTGCGGGCTCTGGGGTGGGGCTGGGGATGAGGGATTTGTGGTGAAGGACAGATGCCTGGCAACCTTGTGGACAGTCCTAGGTCCTGTCCACACGGCCCAGTATCACCCTGCTGAGCTGGGTACAGGCAGCCACATGCCAGCCCAGGCCCCTGGCAGGGGCACTGAGCTGCTATGGTTACTAACAGTGTTAACTCTGCCACTTGCCACACACCACACCCCAGGAACAGCTGTAACCTAGACTCGTGGCACTGCAGGGCTGGAAGGGACCTGGAGAGGTCACCTAGCCCAGCCCCTGGTGCTGGGGCAGGGCCTAGACCATCTCTGGCAGGGGTTTGTCCAATCTGTTCTTACAAACCTCCAGTGACGGGGATCCCACAGCCTCCCTTGGACCAGGTCCAGAGCTTCACTGCCCTGAGACTTAGAAAGTGTTTCCTCATCTCCAGCCTCAGTCTCCCTTGCTGCAGCTTGCACCCATTGCTCCTTGGACAGGCCCTCGCCCTGCCCGCTGCGGGCACTGGGGGTGTCACCAGGTGTGAGCATCGCTGTTATCGCTCTGAATGGCTGGGGGCGCTGGGCTGGCTCAGGGGGGCAGTGAGGGAGCTGGGGCCTTTCACTCCCCAGTCACCGATCTCAGCCCAGGCTCAGAGTCCGGCTCCTAGTGAACAGGAGCTCATGTCATAATTCTTGTCAACGGCAGCCTGACCGGCCACCTCCGCAGGGAGGCCAAGGCCTGAAGGGGCCGCAGGGACGGTTCCTCCCCAGGGAGAGGCTCCAGCAGGTGTCAGGGCTGAGCCACGTTGGCAGGACAGTGCGGGGCTCACAAGGCCACTGTGACACCCTCGTACCCTCGCTACCCAGAGCTCCAGCAAGAGGGGTGTAAACCCCACTTGTACCCCCAGCACTGAACTCACTGACACTGCCCCAAGGCCCCCGCTCCTCCCGAGGTTGGGGGGGTGAATAAATGGCACTGGAAGAGAGGGGCCAGGAGACCATGGCCCCATCACTTTTACTGATAGGAGGGCTAGGTCTCCCACTTTTTACCGGCTGTAAGGGCTAGCGATGGGGGGCGGGAGGGGGCAGAGAGGAGCGACCTTGGGGGCAGAGTGTTGGGGGGAAGAGGCGGTGCGGGGGGTGGAGTCTTGGGGAGAATGGGCGGTGCGGGGGCGGGGTCTTAAGAAGGAGCTCCCGGAGAAGGACCCACATGGGAGGGCGGGGCCATGGTACAGGCACCGGTGGCCCCTCTACTTTTAGGGAGTTTCCATCACTCCTGGGGAGAGGACCATCCCGGATCCTGATCCACGGGCACATCTGTGTATTTGCCGGGTGCACAGAGCTCTCCAGGTGGAGACACTTTCTCACTGACCCAGGAATCGGTGCTGGGAGGCCCCACTGCCCAGGAGGCCAAGGGCTCTCGCTCCCCTGCCCTGCGGGTGAAGGGAGGGGCCCAGGGGCTGCTGTTCCCTGTCCCAGGAATGGGGTGAAGGGGACGTGGACACAGACAATCTCGTCGCTTGCGCTGTGAGGGGCAGACCTGGCTCCACGCTGGGCTTCAGAGCCTGAGCTCCAGCCTGAGCCTGAACGTCTACATGGCTATTTTTAGTGCCAAAGAGGGAGCCCCACAAGCCTGAATCTGTCCACCCTGTTCGGAGACTCGCTGCCGCGGGCTGTGTACATGAACCCAGAGTGTGTCCAGAGTCTGGGTCTGAAAGTTCCCAGCGCGTCTGATCCAGGGCTGGTTAATGAGAGCGAGGGGGGTGGCTGGCGCAGTGGTTAGATGGAGACACCGGGGCCCCTGGGGCTCTGGGACGGTCTCTGTGACCATTGTCTGCTCTGGGAGACGCCCAGGTGCAGCTGCAGAGGGTCTGTGCCGCCAGCATCATCCATGGGACAATCGCTCTGGGCAGAGTTCAGGCTGATTTGTGGGGGTCTCCATTTTCAGCCTGATTTTGGGGGCGAGATCAGGGGCTCGGGGAATTTTTTTACCCAGGGCAAATTAAATAGCAGCTCTGGAGTGTTTCATAGCTGATGTCCTGAGTCTGACCTGCCCGTAACTGCGTTTCTGGGGATGTTGAGAGTCACTCACTGCAAGTCACTGGGATTTGGGCTCCTCAGTTGCTCAGACAGGTTTACAGTGAAGCTGGGTGAAATGTTTTGGACAAATACTTTATTTGCTGCAAAATTATATTTCGGGTTGACAGAAACGATTCACGAACCCCTGTCGAGTTTGCTGACGAGTTTCAATGAACAGAAATGTGCCGCCGCTTCCCTTCCAGCCTTTAGCCCCGTGGCTGGGCCCCCAGCGGGGAGTCCCCGGTTCAATCCCCCCGTGGGACGCCATGAGGGCTTGAGCTGCTGGGCTCTGGGGGTCTGATGACGTCCCCCTGTGTCTAAATATTGCCCTGGGCACTGGCCAGAGCGTGGGAGCTAGGCTGACTCTGCAGCCCAGTGTGTCGGGCCCCGACCTGGGAGACGCAGAGTCCAGCCCCCCTACTCCAGTCACCCTGTAATCATTGATCCATAACCCCAGTGACGGGAGGGGTTACGGCCCCTGGCACACCAGTGTCTCAGGCCATGTCTGCCGGGGTTTCCTTGCATCGGTGCAAACCCCCAGGGTAGACTGGCTGTGCGGATGTGAACTGGGACTGGCGCTTGGTGCAGCTTCTCCCAGATGGAGGGGGCAGTAAGTGGGGAAATGCCCCCTCCCCTCCCCACTGTCCTGGCCTCATTAGCAACAGCCTATTAGTACGCATTTGCCCCCCCCTCCCCCAGAATCCTCCACTGCATGGCCGCCCCAGTGAGCCCAACCCAGAGCACTGCCCCATGGCAGACGGGCTGGGCCAGGAAAGGGGCGGGGCTGGCTGTGGGGTTTGCCTGGCTGGAAGGTGGTGCCCATGGGGCCCGCCAGCATGGAGAGTCCCAGCTGCGCCCCCTAGGGCAGGGCTGCATCCCCAGTGTGTGTGGGGCCAACACCAACCTGCTCTTAGTGAGAAACCAACCACACATGACCCCAAAGCAAGAGAGATTCCCTGGGACCTGCCTCTCCCTCACCCCTCTGGCTCCTGCCCCTCCCTTACCCTTTTCTCACCCCTGTGCCCACCTGGACCCTGTGTCTATTCTGACCCCTCCTCCTTCCCCCTCCCCTTCTTCCCACCCACTTTCTGCTTCCCCAGGCCGCTCTGTCCCCTACTTGGCCTCCCTGGCATGTGCCCCTGCCTTCCACCCACCTCTGCCCCACCGGAAACCCCCCTTTCTTCCCCCCTGCCCTCCTGGCACCTTTCCCTCTCCCCCAAACATCCTCTACACCCTGGAGCCTACCCATCACTTCACACCCCCGCTATGTCCTGGCATCCACCTCTCCCCTTTCCCTCCTCTGCTGCCAGGTCTCCCACCCCTTCCCTCATTCACATCTGCTTCCCTGGTGCCTGCCACTGCCCTCACCCCCTCTGCCCCCTGATGGCCGTCCCACCCCTCACCCTCTTCTGCTGTCCTGGCTTCTGCCCTTCTTACTCCCCTCAGCCCTCCTGGCACCTGCTTCTCTCCCCACCCTCTCTGACCCCTGGCACGCACCCCTTCCCTCACCCCCCTGTGCCCACCCCTCCTCTAGCCCCACTCTGACCCCCCGGCACCTGCCTCTCCCCAATGTCATCTCCTAACACCTCCCTCTACCCACCTGCCCCTGCCTCTCTCCTCGCCCCTCTCTGCCCCCTGGTGCTTGTCCCTCCCCTCCTCTGCCCTCCCTGTGTCTGCCCTTCTGCTCAACCCCCTCAATCCCCCTGGCACCTACCCTTTCCCTTACCCCCCGCACCCTTCCCTCCTTCCCCCTGCCCCCCCAAAAACCTGACCCTCCCCTTGTCCCCTTCCTCCCTGGTGCCTACCCCCTCACCACCCTCTGCCCCACTGACCTCACTCTCCTCTCGCCCCTCTGCCACCATCATCCATGCCACCTTCTCTTTATTTCTCACTCTGCCCCTCCCCTCGCCCTCTGGCTCCATGACACCTGCACCCCTCAGCACCCCTCTAGTCCCTTGATGCCAGCTCCTCCTCTGCCCCAAGTCCCAGCTCTACCCTTGCCCCATCTGCCTCCCTGGTGCCTGCCATTTCCTTTGCCCCCTCTGCCCGCCTGGTGCAAGTCCCTCCCCTCGCCCCCCTTTGGACCCCTGGTCTCTGCCCTTCCCCTCACCTCAGCACTGGCCCGCCCCTCCCCTCACCCTCTCCTAATCTCTGGGTCCCACCCCTCCCTTCACCCTCCCTTTGCCCCTCTGGTGCCCACATCTCCCTTCACACTCCTCTGCCCCCCTAGGTCCTGCCCTTCTCCACACCCCTCTCTCTGCCCCCCTTCTGCTCACCTGCTCCCTCACCCCCCATTCTGCCCCCCGGCACCAGTGCCTGCCCATTCGCTCCCCCCATGGTTTCACCTCCCCACTCCTCATCATCTCACCCCCTGGCAGCTCACCCTCCCCTTGACTTCCCCTGCCCCATTGGAGCTCCCCCATTCCCTCACACCCCTCTGCCCCCTGGTGCCTGCCCCTTCCCTTGCCCCCTGCAGCCCCCTGGGGTCCGTCCCCTTCTTCTCCCATGGAGCCCACCCCTCCCCCCATCCCCTGCAGCCCCCAGGATCCTGCCCTTCGCCCCCCCTCTGTTCTTATGGTGCCTGCCCCTTCCCTTGTCCCCACATTGCCCTTCTCCCTGCCCCTCCCCTCTACCCCTCCCCCCTCTGCTCCTGTCACCTGCCCCACCCCTCTACCCCTCCCCCCTCTGCTCCTGTCACCTGCCCCTCCCCTCTACCCCTCCCCCCTCTGCTCCTGTCACCTGCCCCACCCCTCTACCCCTCCCCCCTCTGCTCCTGTCACCTGCCCCTCCCCTCTACCCCTCCCCGCTCTGCTCCTGTCACCTGCCCCACCCCTCTACCCCTCCCCCCTCTGCTCCTGTCACCTGCCCCTCCCCTTTCCTCTCCCAGCATCATCCTCCCCCCTCCCCACTGACACCTTCCCACCCCTCCCCCGCTCCTCCTGCCCCTTCCCCCCATTGTCTCCTCACAGGCAGAAGGGCCCTGACTCCCCTCAGGCAACAACCCCCCCCAGTGATTAACGGGGACGCAGGTTAATTTCCCTTCGATCCCAGTGACCAGCCCCTGCCCCCGGCCCTGACTCTGTGACTCTCTCCCCAGTGGACGTGACTCTGGATCCAGACACGGCAAATCCCTACCTCGTCCTGTCTGGGGATCGGAAACGTGTGAGCGATGGAGACAGACGCCAGGATCTGCCCGACAACCCTGAGAGATTTGATCCTTGTGCCCTTGTCCTGGGCGCTGAGGGGTTCGCGGGCGGGAGGCGTTACTGGGAGGTGGGGGTGGGAGACAAGACGAGATGGATTCTGGGGGTTTGTTGGGAATCTGTGAGCAGGGAGGAGTGGGTCACACACACACCTGAGGATGGATACTGGGCCGTGCGGCTGTGGTATGGGGGATACGAGGCCCTCACCGACCCCCTAACCCCCCTCCCCGTGAGCGTCCCGCCCGGCCGGGTGGGGATTTTCCTGGACTATGAGGCGGGCGAGGTCTCGTTTTACAATGTCACTGACGGGTCCCATCTCTTCACGTTCACTGACACCTTCTCCGGGACGCTCCGCCCTTATTTCTGTCCTGGTTACAGTGCTGGGGGTGAAAACGCGGCTCCCCTGATCCTCTGCCCGGTCCCGGCTCTGGCCGGGGGGAATCTCGGTCCCTGACACTGACCCCGCGGCACAGACCGGCCCCCCCAGTGCTGCTGCTCCTCTGTGGGGGGGCCGGTTACTGCAGCTACTGGAGTTTTTGTGCTGACCGGATGCTGCCAGTTTCCCTTTTCCACTGGAGGGTCCAGACGAAAACCGGACACCCGGCAACCCCCAGCCCTCACCTTGCCCCGTCCCCTGCCCCGGGGGTAGCAGATGGTGGGGGATGGCGTCATTCACTCCTGCCAGAATTTTCTATCCCTGTGAAATCTCAGTGTAAAATAGGAAAGAAAAAAGATTAATCTAATTTAGAAAATATTATTGTAACAAGGTGAAAATACAAGAATATTTCACTTACATTTCAACAGTATTTCAAAAGTCAAGCATCTAAACATATTTTTAGAAATGGAATTATTTACATTTATTTTTTGATTCTTCCCTCAAATCTGTATTGAAGTTTAACTTCTCTAACTAATGTCATTTGTATTTCAACAGTGGAATTTCAAGAAATCCAAAATATTTATCTTCACAAAATAAACTATTAAATTGTCAGATGGGGTTGTTCCGTTACAATGTACGTGTGTCATAAACATCACAACTACACACATGTGCAGCTGCTCTCTCGCTCTCTCTCCCCCCCCCCCGCCCCCTTTATTGTCTTGACTGGTTCTCTCTGGGAGGCAGGGCACATACACCCACCTCCTGCACTGCACCTTTGAAAATTAATAGCTTAAAAATGATAGAATTAATGAAGCAATATATTTAAAATAACCCATACAAGATTATATAATATTCTTTGAAGTTCTGTCAGCATTAATTCACTTTCTAGCTGCACATAATCGGTAATCAAGATATGACCCTTCCTTTCTTTTTCTCACAAAACGCGGTCCCCAACCTCAAATGCTGTATTCTTAGATACCAGGGGTCGGCAACCGTTCAGAAGTGGTGTGCCGAGTCTTCATTTAGTTACTCTAATGTAAGGTTTTGAGTGCCAGTCATACATTTTAACATTTTTAGGAGGTCTCTTTCTATAAGTAAATTATATATAACTAAACTATTGTTGTATGTAAAGTAAATAAGTTTTTTTTAAATGTTTAAGAAGCTTCATTTAAAATTAAATTAAAATACAGAGCCCCCCCGGCCCTTGGCCAGGACCCGGGCAGTGTGAGTGCCACTGAAAATCAGCTCGCATTCTGCCTTTGGCACACGTTCCATAGGTTGCCTACCCCTGCGAAATACAAAAATGTCTTCTACAATCTCATTTTTTTTGGTTTATTTTTCTTTAGAAATATTATTTGCAGGCAATGTACTTTGAGTGTGCACTGTTGATTTCAAAGTACTGCCAGGCTTTCCATGTTCTTGGTTATAAGGACACAACAAATGTAGATTGAGAAAGAAATAGAGAAGGGGTTGTATTCCTTTACTGAATCATCACAAATTAACTTAATATACTGGCACTTAATGACACATAACATGAAATTTGGTGACGTTTTATTGGGAGACCTTTCTTCTCGGCCATAAATCAGTTGAAAGGGTGACATTTTTGTTGTCATGTGAGGTTTAGAGTACAAAGAAAAGAAAGTTGCTCCAGGAAATTCATCACAATTCCAATGGGTTCTGTCCACCACTTTCTAGAATGCTCTGTAAAAATAGTGACCGATTGGTCCAATTCCTTGATGTTAGCGATTGAACCTAATTTCTGGAAGAGCTGGCTGAGCTGCGTGTGAGAGGAGGCACATCACATGGCATTGCTAGGACCACTTTTTGTTTTAAACGTGACGCGTTATGAACATTTTCAATGTCATCATTCAGTTTTGAAGATTTATTCACAATACGCCATCCATGGCAGAGGGCCCTAAACTTACGCTGATTATTTGAAAATAAATACCCTCACGTTATCTTGTGATGGATTCATTTGTGGTTTTATCAAGTCTGCTGCTGTCTAGGTGGCATGGTCTGCTGAAGCTCTGTGTCACCCCACCATGATTGTGTAATTGACCATCTAGTGAAAATATCACCAAATGTAAACTGTTACCTCATTATTCAATTCAGAACCTAGATCTGCCAGTATCTGCTCTGGACAGCCATGTTAATATATCATTTCACATGTCTTCTTCTCCACCTCATGTGCTTTCATAGTTCTAAGTGGAAATTCTTCTACCTATTTTGAAAAATCATCTGTAGCTCTCAGTACATACTGGTATCGCTTCTGAGACACTGGATAGAGCCCGATTAAATCTGCTCTCAGCAATTCCCAGGTTTTAACAAC
This sequence comes from Lepidochelys kempii, assembly GCF_965140285.1. NCBI lineage: Eukaryota > Metazoa > Chordata > Testudines > Cheloniidae > Lepidochelys > Lepidochelys kempii. The sequence continues at coordinate 42,380,210 of NC_136393.1, read as the reverse complement.
CTATGTGCAACAACACAGGCGAGAGTTCTCATTTGGATCTTTCCTATGACATTTTTATTATAATCCCATCTATAGTAAGAAAAGTAAACATTATAATGTGGTTTCTGTAATAGTTGATGTCTCCACACAGTCAGAATCTAACTTTTAGTGTTTTTCAGAAGTAAATAAATACCGGACAAATTTCTGCAACTGAGAACGTGCATAAATACACCTTGCAGGGTCGGCGAGTTATATGGGCCCATGGTGCTCGTGCTCCAGCAATATTCAGGGCCCGGGAGCCAGGGTCCACCAATGTTTGGGGCCAGGTCTCTGCCCCGGCCCCATCTGCTGCCCCCATGGGCCTCCCCTGGAGCGCCCCCGGCCCCGCCAGCTGCTCCGCGCAGTGCTCCCTCACCGGCCACTGCTGGCTACAACACAGGGACTGGCGCGGGCGGCAGGCTGAGGTGGCCGCTGCGCCTACGGAGGGGGGAGAGGAGGAGGTGCACATGTGATGGCAGCCCCCCTGGCACCTACTGGGAGACGACTCCAACTCCGAGGAGGCTTCCTGGAGTCTGGACCTGAGCAGCTGGGGCATGGGTCTGTGTTGGACTCGTGCCCCCGCCCGCAGTCACTTCTCCTGCCCCACGCTTGGCAAGGTGATGCCCCATCCCCCACCCCCAGTGATGCTATGGTGACAGGCATCAGCAGGGGAGGAGGTGCACACGTGACAGCAGCCCCCCCCCCCCCCCCGCCACCTTCTGTCACCCACCACAAGGGAGGCGAGGGGGCTTCCTGGACCTGAGCAGCTGGGGGTTGGGTGAGTGTCGTGACACCCTGCCCTCCCCCGCCCTCCGCAGTCACCACTCCTGCCCCAGGCTGGGCAAGGGGCAGCCCCATCCCCCACTGGACAACGACGAAAAGTGTTTGCTGCCTCCTGAAGAACATCGCAAAAGAAGGGGAGACATTTTGTTTTAATTTTATGTAAGCAGAGTCAGGATGGGCTCCACCCTGACATCTGGTGGTGAGGTGTGGCAAGTTGTGGAAAAGAACTTCAGGGGCTGATCTCATTTGCATAGGCACACCCACCCCGCCTAGAATGAGGCCATAACTGCCCAAATGGTCACTTTGGCTGTTGTGGGATCCCCAGTGTCTCTGTTATTGGGGCGGGAAGAATAAATTGTTATTATCCTGATTATGGGAACTGTGCTTGGAACTGTACTTGGCCTTTTGTTATGATGGAGGGACTCACCATCAACTGAGTAGCACTCGCTAGGCAAGGGACATGGGTTCCAAAACTCTGTGAATTGAAAGAGACTTGAGACAGGTATTAGTATGTGGTGGTGTGGGTCCATTTGTGAGGGCCTGAAGCACCAATTGCACCTCTGTCTCTCTCCACTGTAGAATGTTAGAACTAGTTTTGGGTTTATTAAGAGTCTTGCTACGGATACTGTGCTGCATTCACTTTGGCCTTATGGTGCACCAGCACTAAGGCTCCCACTACTATGAACTGAAATCACTGAGCACTGTGTCAAGTAGTGGGGAGCCAGAAGATCTAGAGTGCAGTGGTGCTGTTTGTGGATAGGCTGGTGGAGTGTTTATGAGACAGCGAGCTGTGCAGAGCGGAGCTGGTCGTGAGACAGCGGTGTGTTCATGAGATGGCGAGCTGAGCAGAGCTGTTCGTGAGATGGCGAGCTGTGCAGAGCGGAGCCGGTCGTGGTGGAGCAGAGCTGTTCGTGAGACAGCAGAGCAGAGCCCTGTGGGGCAGTCAGCTTCAGGACACATAAGGTGCCCCTTACCTCTTTCCCCCACACACAGGCACATTTTAGCCAACTGGGGAGTAACACTCTGCAGATGAACTTTTGAACTCTGGGGCTGGACTATTTGGACTTTGGGTGATTTGTGGATTGCTGGACTCAAGAGACGTTTGGGTTCTGGGACTCAAGAACCCAAGGGAAAGAATGTGGCCCAATTTTCTGGGGTGGGTCTTTGCTCATGGTTTGGTTAATGAACACTAGTTGTGGTGTTTTCCCAATTTAATGCTGATGTTGTTTACCTCATGTTATTAAAGATTCTCTACTACACCAAGACTCTGTGCTTGGGAGAGGGGAAGTATTGCCTCTTTGAGGCACCCAGGGGGTGTGTAAGATTTTCCCAGGTCACTGGGTGGGGCTCGAGCCAGTTTTGCATTTGCTTTGATGAGAGGGAACCCCTGTGTACTGAACCCGGCCCTTGCTGCTATGAACTTGGCCTGGCAGAAGGGTTACATTTAGAAAGTATTTGCTTTTGAGGGCTATTGATCCAAGAGTGCTGGGTTGTTTCTGTATTCAAAAGAGTATGAATAAAGTTGATATTCTTCGTTAAATACATTTTCCTTATGATGGTGATATTGTGGAATAGAGGGAAACTGTTAAACGCTTCCTGTTTCCAGTCCACTTTTACATTATTTTAAAAAAATATAAATCGGCTTACAAGGCAGGTGTGAACGTCCCACTCGGTTCCTCTCTGCATCTTTAGGAGCCTAAATAACTTTGCAGATGTGGCACAGAGACTAAGGGACAGATTTCAGAAGGTCTGTAGACACCTAAAGATGTAGCTTGGCTTCTAGTGGGATTTTCAAAAGCACTTAGGTGCCTAACTCCCATTGGAAGCGAGGTGCTCAGGCACCTTTGAAAATTCCCCTGAACGACTCGGCCAGCTCACCACAGGCTGCTTCCCCCGGACAGGGTCCCACATGGGCACTTGCAATGTTTGGCCTCAGCTTTTTTTTTATTATTGTGTCAAATTCAGAAAATTGCAGTGGGATTTCAGAATGTTCTAGGGGAGGAGACCTAAGTCCCCTCATTTTAAAGCCTCCCCCACAGCCTCCCGGAGAAGCCCAGTGGGGTCGGCTCCAGGCCTGGCTTGGGGGAATTCCCAGGTCCCGTCAGGACCAATAATTGCATGGTCTGACTCCCAAAGACAAGACAAGCCCAGGATCCCAGTGAGTGCGATGGGGCCAGTGAACAACAGGGAATGTCCCGGCATTTACTGCCCTAGGGACTCATTGCCCATGGCGAGGAGTGAAACAGCCACAGGGGCCAAGAGTGAGAGCGCCAGGCCCTGCTGTACAGGCTGCTTTGTGCTGCCAACTTAGCTGTGTCAGGGAAACTGGTCCCAGAGCAATGGAGGGAGGGGTGGGGATGGGGAGTGGGGAGAGCTGGGGAAGGGGAGGGAGAGCCCAGCCCCAGGGTTGTGTGTGCAAGGGATCCAGGATGGGCGAATGGGACCTGGGAGCCCAGGAAGCTCTTCAACCCTCTCCACACCTCAGCCTCTTACCTAGCTTATACCCCACCCTATATTCTTTTATCTTTGCACCTGCCTCCATGCCTGGATGCCCACCCTGACCTATTGCCCTGGGCCTGCAGACTTCTCCTTGCATACACCCATTGGTGAGCCCCTGAGACCAGCCCTGCTTGGGAGCACCCAGGGCAGGGACCATACAACATGCCCAGGGTACTGAGGGAGCTACAGAAATAATATGGAATAAATAGTAACAGTAATTCTCCAGGCAGAGTAAAGGCATAAATAAAAGTCAAGAGACCAAGACCAGGTGGGGCAGGGGCCGGGGGAGGACAGAAGGTCTGAAAACAGAGCTGGGGAAATAATGTGCAGAATGTGACGTGTCCAGTGAGCTCAGTTTCTGTTCCTGTTTGTCAGCTGCCCACACACTGATCACAATTTTCTCACATTTATTTGTTCAAATACATTTGTCATATACATTGATTTCTGTGGGGTTAGTTATGATTACACACACAGGTCACATGGGATTGTTTCTGTTTCTTGATTGGCTGAATTTAACTCTTAGAAACAGGTTTTTGGTGCAAATATTTGTGATTAATGCTTTGGTGGGGTTCCTTGCTTGCTGAAATTTCTACACATACTTAAGGACCTTGTTGGGTCGGGGCCTAAATGTTCAGAGATTGCTTCCCAGGAATATTTTACAACATTTAGTAGAAATCCTTTGTTTGCATGGACATTCCTGCTGGCAAGCGCCGTCGATGGAATATGCATGGGATGAATGCAGAAGGGGCAGGAGCTAAAGGGAGTTCATGTGGAGTCAGGCACCTAACTCACGCAGGCACTTTTGAAAGTCCCACCAGGCTCCAGTCTGCATCTTTAGGAGCCTAAATAGCTTTGCAAATCTGGCACAGAGACTAAGGGGCAAAGTTTGGAATGTCTGTAGTCACCTAAAGATGTAGTTAGGAATCTAGTGGGATTTTCAAAAGCACCTACGTGCCTAAATCCCATTGGAAGCTAAGTGCCCAGGCATCTTTGAAAATTCCACTAGGCGCCTATCTGCCTCATAGACATCAAAACACCTTGGAAACTCTGGGCCTAGGTGACTTGCCTAAGGCCACACAGGGAGTCTGTAGCGGAGCAGGGAATTATGCACCTTACCCTGGAACTCCCTACAGAGCCACACCTGAAGCGTCTCAGATCCCCTGAGCTTGGTCAGCACAGGCAGCGGGGTGTTTAATGACTGTTCCCTGTCAGTGTGTTCTGGGGCACACAGGCTCAGCGTCGCTGGTGCCCTGACTCAGGGTCCGTCTGTCAGGCAATAGTTCAATAATGTGCAATAAAAAAGGAGACTCTGACCTCAGAGGCTCCCCTCTGCATTAGAGTGGAAAATACAGGAGCAGGTATAAATACATAAAAAGATGGGAGTTGCCTTCCAAGTGTGAGGTCAGTCTAATGAGACAATTCAACTAACAGTAGGATACAAAGGGAAGAAACATCGCTTTTGTAGTGTTAGTGAGAGTGGCCCATTTCAAACAGTTGACAAGAAAGTGTGAGTAACAGTAGGGGGAAATTAGTATGAGGAAAATTAGGTTTCGGTTTTGTAATGACCCAACCAGCCCTAATTCAGTCTTTATTCAGGACTAATGTGATGGTGTCCAGTTTGCAAATTAATTCCAGTTCTACAGTTTCACATTGGAGTATGTTTTGGCTGTAGAAAATGGATTGTGTGATTTGGTCTGGATGAAAGCTGGAGGCATGTAGGTAAGTCTAGCAGTCAGTAGGGTGGTGTTTATGTGACCATCGGTTATTAACACTGTTGTGTCGAGGAAGTGGACCTCTTGTGTGGACTGGTCCAGGCTGAGGTTGAGGGTGGGGTGGAAATTGTTGAAATCCTGGTGGAATTCCTCAAGGGCCTCCTTCCCACGGGTCCAGATGATGAAGATGACATCAGTGTAGCACAAGTGGAGTAGGAGCGTTAGGGGACGAAAGCTGAGGAAGCGTTGTTCTAAGTCAGCCATAAAAATGTGGGCATACTGTGGGGCCATGCAGGTACCCATAGCAATCCCGCTGACTTGAAGGTATAAATTGTCCCCAAATCTGAAATAGTTGTGGGTGAGGACAAAGTTACAAAGTTCAGCCATCAGGTTTGCTGTGATAGTATCGGGGATGCTATTCCTGACGGCTTGTAGTCCATCTATGTGTGGAATGTTGGTGTAGAGGGCTTCTACATCCATCGTGGCCAGGATGCTGTTTTCAGGAAGATCACCAAACGATTGTAGTTTCCTCAGGAAGTCAGTGGTGTCTCGAAGATAGCTGGGAGTGTTGGTAGTGTAGGGCCTGAGGAGAGAGTCTACATAGCGAGACAATCCTGCTGTCAGGGTGCCAATGCCTGAGATGATGGGGCGTCCAGGATTTCCAGGATTATGGATTTTGGGTAGCAGATAGAATACCCCTGGTCAGGGCTCTAGGGGTGTGTCACTGTAGATTTGTTCCTGTGCTTCTTTAGGGAGTTTCTTGAGCAGATGGTGTAGTTTCTTTTGGTAATCCTCAGTGGGGTCAGAGGGTAATGGCCTGTAGAATGTGGTGTCAGAGATTTGTCTAGCAGCCTCTTGTTCATATGCTGACCTATTCATGATGACGACAGCACCTCCTTTGTCAGCCTTTTTGATTATAATGTCAGAGTTGTTCCTGAGACTGTTGATGGCGTTGTGTTCGGTACGGCTGAGGTTATGGGGCAAGTGATGCTGCTTTTCCACAATTTCAGCCCATGCACATTGGCGGAAGCACTCTATGTAGAAGTCCAGTCTGCTGTTTTGATCTTCAGGAGGAGTCCACGCAGAATCCTTCTTTTCGTAGTGTTGGTAGGAAGCTTTCTGTGGGTTAGTGTGTGGTTAGAATACTCTGGGAATGGTGGGTAGAGCTAGACATTAACTAGGGTGTCTTGATAACTTTTCCCCTTAATTTTGAAATGCTATTTTTCTCCCTTGTTCTCACTGGACTGAGCCTATTTTCTTGAAAAAAAAATAATGTGACCAGATGAAACAATAGCCGATAAAATCACATTGTTAGTTTCCCTCTGCTCCTTCCTCTTCAGTTACCTGGGGTGTGCCACGTTCACCTGAAAGCTGCAGCCTGAGGCTTATCTGGCACCTGGCTTGGGCTGGGGTTTGCACTTCAGCCTCGGGAGCAGGAGAACTCGCAGGGCCTCTGCAGAGTCACTTGGAGCAGCCCCAGGGCTGTTGTTACTTTCTGACATTTTCATTTTCAGGGCAGGATGGCGGAAGCCCGGAGGAGATTTAACAGCCAAGACAGAACTCTGTGAGCTCAGCTCAGTGTCTCCCTGTAACAATAACCCAGGGGGCCGCTAGGCCCCTAACGACGCACAGTGCACTCAGGGCCGGTGCAACCCTTAGGCGAACTAGGCGATCGCCCAGGGCTCCAAGATTTGGGGGCACCAAAAAGCGGGCCCCCCCAATTTTTTTTTACATTTTAACTTGTCTTCTCTCCGAGGAGCAGGGGCGCTGCCTGGCCACTGTGCAGCGCACGGAGCCGGGGGATGGACCGGCGGGGAGGGGCGGGGCGGGTCCAGCTTTCACTGCGGCGGGCGGGGCAGCACCGCGGGCAGTAGCAGATTTACCATGGCGCCAGCTAATGCGCCAGGCCCACACTCCGAAGGGGCCCCAGCGGCCACTCTTCTCCGTCCCCTGCTCTCCCCTGCTGCGGCAGAAGCTTGGTGCTGCGGCTCCCGGGGCTCTGTCCTGCTTCAACAGGGCAGGCTGTGCCGGCCGCCAAGCTCCCCCGTCCTCCGCCTCTTCCCCAGCATGCTGGGTTCCCGCCTCCCCCCTCACTCCCTCTCCCTCCCTGCCACCCATCAGCTGTTGCCTGCGAGAGGGAGAGGGAGGAAGCGGAGAAGAGGCAGGAGCGGGGCCTTGGGGAAAGGGGTGGAATTGGGACATATCCCCTCCAGGCCCCTGCCATGAGCCTCTCAGGGCAGGGGGCTGGGAGCATCCCCAAGACCCAAGCCCACACCCCCAGCCCTCTGCCCTGACTCCTCTACCCCCGAGTCCTCTGTCCTGACTCCTGCACCCCCCACACCTCCCATCCCTGACCCCTGCACCCCCCACACACCCCCATGACCCCATCCCTGACTCCTGCACCTCCTCACACACACCCAGCCCTCTGCCCTGACTCCTGCACCCCCCACACCCCATGCCCTGACTCCTGAACCCCTGAACCCCCCTCACACACACACAGCCCCCAGTCCTGACTCCTGCACCCCCACATATACCCTGCCCCTCCACCTCATGCCCTGACTCCTGCACATCCCCGCCACCACCCTGAGCACCAAATGGGAGCTCCTGAACCCGGCCCCCCACATACCCACCTGCACCCCTCGCACCGAACGGGAACTGCCCCAGGGAAGCACTCCACACCCCAACCTCCAGCCCCAGCCCTGAGCCCCCTCCCTCATTCTAGCTGCTGGCCAGACCCTGAACCCCAACCCCCAGCCTGCTCCTGCACCCTAACTCCCTCCCAGACCCTGCACCCCCACCGTCAGCTCGGTGCAGAGAGAGATGAAGAGAATGGGCTAGAACCAGGGAGAAGGTAGGTTCCAGCTCTATGTGGGCAGGGGTGAGGGAGGGATCCTGTTTACCCCCTCCCCAGGCCTGCTGCACTTGCAGTTTACTCCCAGCCCCTCCCTTGCTCCAAGGACCAACCCTAGCTCCCACCCCGCTGTGCTTTTGCCTCCGGCCCCTGCCTTGCTCCAGTCAGCAGGGACTAATTCTCCCACCATGACCCACTGTGCTCATCTTGCCCCTGGCCCCTGCCTCGCTCCAGCTGGGGACCAATCCTTCCCCCCCACCATGCCCAGCTGTCAGGGTGGATAAAATTCAATGACTTTAAGAAAAAATAAAAAAATTAGATTTTAATTTAACTTGGATTTTTGAGGGAAAAAACGATCTAAAGACAGTTTTAATTAAGATACATTATATCATGGAATAGGGATAATAAATTCTAATTCTATAGTATGAGACAATATATAATTGTAATCTTTAAGAAAAGTTTTGTAAATAAGTTCTAATAGTTCATGGATTAGGGACCCAATCTTATGGGGTTCCAGGGGCTTCTGTATAGATTATTTAAGTTAATTTTTCTATCTACCCAATGGGATTCAGTGCTCAGTCTGGAAGATACCATCAGAGATGCTTAGTTTTGCAGTTCTCAAACTGTGGATTTGTGTCTCCAGAGGTAACATGCTTGTTAACAGCAAAAATGTTTTTAAATAAATAAATATTGTATAGCGGTGAGAAATAACAGACCTCAACTCTATTGTCCCTCTGCAAATTTGTGTACACAGGGTCAACCCTTTACCTCTCTTTAAAAGTGAAAAGTTTCAAAAAGTTCAATGAACAGAAGATTGTTGGGGGCAGAATAGATCTGGAAAAGGAGAAGAAGTCTGGAGATAAATGTGAGAAGTGATGGACATATGCTTTTTTATTAAAATATTATGTTTGCTGTTGAAGAAAAAAATACTTAACGTTGTTGTTTTAGTTAAATAAAACAATTTAAATGTCTGTCTGGTAGTGTTCTCCTCTTAATACAGCCTGACAAGAAAATCCTCCAAATATTCATGATTAACCTCTTGAATTGGAGATAGTTCACCTTCCAATGACTTCATAAATATCTGCTTCAATTATCTTTGACAAATGAAATAACCAAACAATCATTCATTTTCTGATACAGCCGTAAAACTCATCTGAAAAGTTTTCAAAATAAATCACGGTTTACAAATGTATAGTGAGTGCCTTCTAGAAATGAAACCTACATCTGTCTCTGAGTTGTGAAGAATATGTATTAAGGTTATAACAACCAACAAGAATGCACTTTTATGTAGAAACCCATGATTAAATCAAGTCTTCCTAACTAGTGATTTAAGTCATGATTTAAATCAAATCTACCCTGCCCGCTGTGCTCTTGCCCCGGCCTCTTCATTCCCCAGGGGGGCCCACAAATATGTTTGGCACCGGGCCCACAAAAAGTTAATTCGGCCCTGGGAGGAGCCAGGCCATCCCCCTCCGGGGCAGAGAGCACGGGGCCCAGTCTGCTCTGGGGCAGAGCACAGCCCCCACGGGCCCATGAGGTGGGACAGGCTCGTCCCCCTATGGTGGGACTGTTCATGGAGCAGGGCTGTGGTGAGACCAGATGGGAGCTGAAGGCAGGCGCAAGGAGGATGGAGCAGGACTCCTGGCCCAAAGCCTGAGGGTACCTGGGTACCTGCCACTGCCTCCCCGTGTGCCCCCCGCAGCCTTCCCGCTGGTGCCCCAGCTCCCCATAGTGAGCAGCCTCGGAGACCCCTGCCTGCCCCCTTCATTCTACATTTGGCCCAGGACATTTTTAAATTTCTTGGGACAGTTTACCCGTCTCAGGATTTCTATGGGAAGTGCTCACCTGGAGCCACAGCTGGTCAATGCAGAGACAAGCGGGCATCATGAGGCATTATAGTTACCAAACATGGAAACCTCCCGCTCTGTGTGTGTGTGTTCGTGTGTGTGTGTGTGCGTGTGACGTTGTTTCCTCATTGCGCACGGCCGTCACCCGTTCTGACAGGCTGGTTATCGTGCTACGTTGACTCGTTTTCGGAGGTTGTCGACTGAGGCTTACGATGTCTGTGGAGTTGTTTCAGATCTCAGACTCTGGCAAGTGCTGCTGCATCACTTCGCGAATATGTTGTGTCCATTGTGTGGGTATGCTCAGTATTTGAGTGTGTCTGTTTACGTGCCGATATGCGTGTGTTGTTGAAATTTGTCATATTGATATTGTCCTTGCCACTTCGTACCGCAGTGAAGCAGTACGCGGGGAGGGGAAAGGAGGGGGAGGGTGGGCACAAGGTGGAAGTTTCCTAGGGCGCAAAATATCCTTGCGCCGGCCCTGAGTGCAATACACAGGTGATGGGATGTGCGCGAGGGCCAGATCAAACGGCCAATGGGAATCTGACCATTGACTGCAAGGGGCGCCGGATCAGGCTCCAAGGCCCGGAGAGTCTCAGACAGGCCAAAGCTCACGGATAGAAATGTGGGGCTGGAAGGGTCCGGAGAAATCACCACATCCAGCTGAGGCAGGGCCCAGTAAACCGGACTGCTAGGGCTTCACCCTGGTCTGTGGGGGGTGTGGGGGGAGAGGGGGGTTAAGCATCCTCAGACCATGCTTCATCCAGACCCTATTTTGTGGGTTTTTACAGCTCTGAACTTCACAGACTGACTCTTTAGCTCCAGCTATAGAGACTTGTGCTAAGCGCTGTAGGTCCCCACTTCAATCCCCAGGGAGTGTTGGGGTGGGTTAGACAGTTCCTGCCTGTGGGGCAGGGGATATGCTCTCCCTTCTACCCTTACAGCAATACACATCAGATTGGTTCATATTCTTCCCCCTCTCTCCATTGCCCCCTGTTCTCCCATCCCTTCTCCCCACCTCCATTCATTCCTTCTCTCCTGCCCTCTCCCTCTTTTACTCTCCTTCAGTTTCACTTTCCTGTTTTCTCCCCCTCCTGGCTCCTCCTTTTTCTTCTTCTCCTTCTGTGGCTGGGACTAGCAGATACTTGCAGACAGCCCCTCCCAGTGTCAGCACAAGCCCACACTGCACAGCGAAGGGCAGAGAGAACAGATGCTCACCCAGCTGCCATGGCCGCTGCAGCTACAGCAGGGGAAATACAAGATGAAGCTATTTGCTCCATCTGCCTGGAATATCTGACGGAGCCGGTGACTATCGCGTGTGGGCACAACTTCTGCTGAGCCTGCCTCACCCAGTATAGTGAGGAGAAGGGAACGGGGACACCCCTGACCTGTCCCCAGTGCGAGAGCCCAGTTCCAGAAAAGGGAGTTGCAAATTAACACACAGTTGAACAACATCATACAAAAGATCAAACAACTGGGGTTAAAACCAGGAAAAGAGCAAAAGGAGGATCTGTGTGAGAGACACGAGGAACATCTCAAACACTTCTGTGAGGATGATGGAGAAACTATTTGCTGGGTGCGTGAGAAATCCCGGGACCACAAGTCTCACACTGTGGTTCTCATTGAGGAGGCTGCCCAGGGATGCAAGGTAAGAAATGCTGTTGACTTTGCTTAATTAAACCCTTTAAGGACACCAGGTTTATCCCCCATCAATACAAGGACAAACATTCACACCTGGCTGCCTAAAGATAGGCACCTAAACGAAAAGGGCCTGGTTTTCAGAGGGGATGAGCACTGTGGGTTGTGGATAATTGGAAAAGATCCGAACTTTTTTTGCTCCAAAACTGCAAGTTCCAACATGTAATAGAGAGAACATGGCTGACGGCTCTTTGTGCACCTGCAACCCGTCTGCCAGGTGGAGTGGGCAGCAAGACCTTAAGACTGTAAGAACAGCCATCCCCTGTGGGAGCAAAGGTCCATCTAGCCCAGTATCCTGTCTTCCGACAGTGGCCAATGCCAGGTGCCCCAGAGGGAATGAACAGAGGAGGTAAACATCAAGAGATCCATCCCCTGTCACCCATTCCCAGCTTCTGGGAACAGCTTCTGAACAGCTGATCTGTGGCAGGTGGGAGGCGCTGGGAGGATGGGGCAGAAGCTGGTCTCCGGGCCGCCAGCGGGCAGGAAGCATTGCGGGGCAGGGGCAGAGCTGATCGGTGGGGCTGCCAGTAGGTGCTGAGCACCCACTATTTTTATTCCATGGTTGCTCCAGCCCTGGAGCACCCACAGAGTTGGTGCCGATGGTAGAAAAGAAACTCTAAATGAGAGGAGGGAAGTCACCGGCATTGACAAAGGAAAATGCCACACGCAGGATTCATAAACATAAAACCGTGAGCAAAACACCCTCTCCAGTGTACGTTGGTCAGTGTCTTCTGCCTCATGTTCTGGAGTTCAATAACCAAAAGTTCCTTTGCTGTGCCCCTCTCTGCTCCCTCACCCCACCCCACTCACAGTGGCTGTCCTTGGTCAGTGAAGACTCAGGGTTCAGGGATGCATCTGTGTGAGCTCAGCTCCCACCCTGGGGGGGTGCAGGGGGAGGAAGAAGGCACCTTGGTTGCTCCGCTGTCCAAGCACTTGCTCTGGTGTCACCACCCTGCCGCACACCCCACTGGCCCACTCCACCGGCCGCCCTGCCAGCCATCACCTGCTTCTCTGCTATAACCTGTGCAGATCAGTCTCCTGAGGTTCTACGCTGCTCTTAGTGATTTTCAACTCCTAGGGCTTGGCTACACTTGCAAGTTAGAGAGCATTAAAGCAGCCCCGGGCGCCCTAACTCCTGAGGTGTCCACACTGGCAAGGCACGTAAAGCACCTGGATTCTGCAGCTGGAGCACCCCTGGTAATCCACCTCCACGAGAAGCATAACGCTCGCTGCGCCCCGGCTGAAACGCCCGGGTGTCAGTGTGAACTAGGTGTTGCATTACTGCGCTGTGATTGGCCTCCGGAAATATCCCATAATCCCCTGAAATCAAATGGCCACTCTTGTCACTGTTTTGAAATCGGCTGCAGGCAAGTGGATATCTCCTTTCAAAGCTCCGTTTCTGACAGCCGGCTGCCTCTCTGCTCTGGGGCAAAGCAAACCATGAGTGTGGAATGCTGCTGCTATGAGTGTGTGAGAGAGAGAGGCGGGGGGCGGGGGTCTGCTGCTGTCTGAACTGAGAAGACAGCCTGCTGACAAGCTCTCAGCCCCCCAAAACACACTGTCTCTCCCCCCACATACACACAACACACTCCCTGTCACACTCCACCCCTCCCCATTTGAAAAGCAGGCTGCAGCCACTTGCACACTGCGATTGCTCCCACAATGCACTGCTCTCTGTGGTGTTGCACGAGCTGCTAATGTGGCCAGGCCAGTGCGCTTGCAGCCGACAGTGTGAACACTCGGCAGCGTTTCCCTGCTGCGCTCTCCGAAGGCTGGTTTCACTCCCAGCGCTCTACATCTGCCAGTGTAGCCAAGCCCGTAGTGGGGGAACTTCCTTGCTGAAGCAGGCTGGGCCGAAACACTGACCCACAACAAGTGATTTCAGCTCTACTGATCACTTAACAAAACAAAAGACTCCAGTTGGAGCCTTAGTTAGTTCTGTCTTTGAACAGTGGAGAGGAGCAAGTTAAACCGTGCCTAGGAGCTTGGCTACACTTGCAGATGAAGAGCACTTTGGGTTAAACCAGCCTTCGGAGAGTGCACGAGGGAACGCGTCGCAGTCTGTCCACACTGACAGCTGACAGCGCACTGGCGTGGCCGCATTTGCGGCACTCGCAGCTGCATTGGGAGCGGTGCATTATGGGCAGCTTTCCCAGCATTCAAGTGGCTGCAACGTGCTTTTCAAATGCGGGGGTGGGGTGGCGTGTGACAGGGAGTGTGTTGTGTGTACGTTGGGGAGAGAGAATGGGTTTTGGGGTGCTGAGAGTGCGTCAACATGCTGTCTGGTCAGTTCAGACCCCCCTCCCCTCTCTGCCTCTCTCTCACTCACTCATAGCAAATAGTAAATGTTCGCTTTGTCTCGGGGCAGAGAAGCAGCTGGTTGACAGAAACGGAGCTTTGAAAGGGCACATCCGCATTCCTACAGCTGATTGCACAACAATGACAAGATTGGCCACTTGCCTTAAGGGGATTATGGGACGTTCCCGGAGGTCAATCAGAGCGCAGTAATGCAACACCTCGTTCACACTGACACTGGAGCTTCTCACCCAAGACGCATCAGACGTTATCCCTCTTGCCAAGGTGGAGTACCAGGAGCGCTCTAGCCAGGGCTCAGAGCACTCGACCTGCCTTGTCAGTGTGGATGGGGAGTGAGGTAGAGCGCACTGGGCGGCTTTATTGCGGTATAACGTACAAGTGTAGCCAAGCCCTAAGACTCTTGGGTAAAGTCCACACTGCCCAGCAAGCACACCTGTGCCCACCCCCTCTTCACCTTCACTGGGGTCTGGCATTGAAGCCCCCTGCTTAGCAAGTTCAGTTCAGGGGAGGGTGACCCCCTCAATCAGGACAGGCTAAGTGCTACTCTGCTGTCCTTTACTCATACAAGAAAGATAACACAATTTCATTACCCCCACATTCAATACTGAAGTGATTTGTAATCCAGCACCAACCACAGTTGATCACTTTGGCAACACGGCCCTGTCTGCTGGCTACCTAGGCAGAGTCGGTGTGTTCATGTAAATACAGTCTGCACCTGAAGGCTTCTCCTCCCCAGCCAGCTGCCGGGGGGAGAGCTCATTCAGACCCTGCTTGCACCCAAAACAATCTGGACCCTGACGCATCCCGGTACATCACTGGCACCGAAAGCCACTGCTCATACCTGTGTCCTGCTTTTCTTTCTCTCCCCATAATCTGTTCTTCTCTCCTCCTTCAGCTCTTCCCCGTCCAGCAGCCCTGCTCCACCCACATTAACTCCCGCGGCCATTAGCCCAGATAACATGAGGAGGATGTGGGGTGGCCTTATAGCTGACATACGCCTGGTATTGTGCACCAGGATGTACACGCCAGGGTATTATAATTGTCGGAAATGCTCAGAGCTGGGTGCCCCTGGTTCTGCATCTGATGCTGTATTTAGAGCCCGGAAGAAGTGGGCTGGTTTCCAGAGGACAGAACCGCAGCAGCTCCCATGGCCCGCACCGAAAGCAGTTGGTGCTCAATTCCTCAGACCTTAGGGACTTAGGTTCATAACAATTAACAGCCAGGTTTGAATATGTTGGAGAAAGTGCCCAGCCAGCGCTATGGAGACAGCTGCACCTTGGGACAGTCACTGGGTGGTTCTGAAACCCTTGATTATCGCCCAGTGAGAGCGAGTTAAACCCTAGAGCACCAGAGGTCACGGCCCAATGATCAGTGTCATTTGGTGCAGAGTAACTGCAGCCCCAGCAACTGAGAGACAAGCCCCAGCAGGGGCGGCCAGTCACCCCCTGAGAGGGGCTGTCATGGGCCTGAGCCAGGTGGGGAGTATCCCCACGGGTGGGAGCAGGGCCAGGGAGGAGACAGGCCCCCATGAAGGATGCGCTGTCCATGTCTGGTGAGGGGAGATGTTAGGAGATACAATAACGCTGCACCACTCGAATTAGCTGTAACTCAACACCTCCCAGCAGGAGGTGGGGAAGGAGGCTGCAGGCCCACGGCCCTTTGCAGGGTGCGGGGCATTCCGAGTCCTGTCCCAATGCCCTGTGATGCATCACTTTGCATCCCAGCAATCCCTGTGCTTCCATCCACATTTGGTGCCATCTTTCAATGTTTTTTGTATTGTGCGCTCTGTCTTCCCTTTCCGTCTGCGGGAATGGATCCCGAAGTGCTGAGGAACATGCTGACGAGTCTCACCAGCACTTTACATTTGGCATTCGAGTTACTCCTTAAGCTATAAACTGACAGTGAGGATTCCGACGATGATGTTGACTCGCAGAACGCATACGACATGAGATGGCTTGTGGCATTCACGGACATGCTCACCGCAGTGGTAAACAGCTTTTGGGTTTGGGAAACAAGCACTGAGTGGCGGGATCACATTGTCATGCAAGGCTGGGATGACGAGCAGTGACTACAGAACTTTCAGATGAGAAAAGCCACTTTCCTGGGACTGTGTGATGAGCTTGTCCCCACTCTGTGGCGCAAGGACATGAGATTGAGAGCTGCCCTGACAGAGGAGAAGTGAGTGGCTATTGCAATCTGGAAGCTGGCAACTCCAGACAGCTACCGATCGGTCGCTAACCAGTTTGGAGTGGGAAAGTCGACCGTTGAAATCGTGTTGATGCAAGTTTGCGGGGCCATTAATTGCATCCTGCTCAGAAAAACCATGACTCTGGGTAACGTGCATGACATTGTGGCTGGCTTTGAAGAAATGGATTTCCCTAACTGCAGAGGGGCGATCGATGGGATGCATCTACCAATTCTGGCACCAGACCACCAAGCCACCGAGTACGTTAATCGGAAGGGTTATTTCTCTGTGGTTCTCCAGGCGCTTTTGAATTACCGTGGGGCTTTCATTGACATTAACACAGGCTGGCCCGGAAGGGTGCATGACACACACATCTTTTGGAACAGTGGCCTGTTCAGGAAACTGCAAGCCGGGACTTCCTTCCCAGACCAGAAGATCACCGTAGGGGAAGTCAAAATGCCCACTGTGACCCTTGGAGACCCCGCTTACCCTTTAATGCTGTGTCTCATGAAACCCTACACAGGGAGCCTTGACAGAAGCAAGGAGCGGTTCAACAACAGGCTGAGTCGGTGCAGAATGACTGTGGAGTGTGCTTTTGGCCGTTTAAAGGGCCGCTGGTGCTCTCTGTATGGGAAACTGGACCTGGCTGATGACAACATCCCTGCGGTTATATCAGCATGCTGTACCCTCCAGAACATTTGTGAAGGGAAGGCTAAAAGATTTATTCAGGCATGGACCTCGGAGGTACAACACCTGGAGGCTGAATCTGAACAGCCAAAGAGCAGGGCTATTAGAGGGGCCCAGTGTGGGGCTGCAAGGATTAGGGATGCCTTGAGGGAGCAATTTGAGGCTGAAAGCCACCAGTAATGTCTGGTGCCCTGCATGGGAGTGAAGTGCAGTGTTTCCAATGTTAGTAGGAATCTGTGTTTGCTACACTGACTTGCAGTGCCTGTTGCTTTTCCGGGCTAAGGTATCTTTTCCTTAATACAATAATAAAGAATGGTTTCAAAGGCAAAAAAGCCATTTATTGAAAAGAAACACAACTGCTTGGGAAACAGAAAGGGCAAAGGTTGGGGTGGGGAATGGTACAATCACAGATTTGGGCATGTCTTATTCTCATACTCGGCCTTCATGTCTGGAGTGCTGTGCAATGAGTGCTGCCCTTCAGGCTGGCTAAAATGCATGGTGATGGGGGTTGAGTGCAGTGGATAAGGGTCACAGGGCTGGGTGGTGAAGCTACAGGTGTTGGAGGCAGCTGGTGGCTAAAAGAACCCAGATGTTGGCATGATACAAAAATGATCCTGAGCAAAACCCATCCCTGCTCTGACTCCAGAAAACTGGACCTAACCCAGTCGATAAACACAGACTCTGATGGGTTGGGTCCGGAGAAGGGAGAACCCTTTAGCTAAATACCTGTCTCGCCTCCACAAATGAAACAAGTGTTAATGCAACATAGAGTGTGAGATTTTACCACAAAACAGTGAAGCCTGAGAGGGTTGATCTCTTTTCTGGATGAAACTTTGATGCCCAGAGTGAGACTCACTCAGTTTTATGCACATTGTGTTAATACAGAACATTGATTCTCTTTTTCCTTTCAGGATGTGAAAAGCACATTGAGCAGGTGCGTTTCCTATGTTCATTGGTCTGATATTCTTGGTGGTGGTTCTGGGATGAGTACACAGCAGCTGAGTGATGATGGGATGTTTTCTTTGTAGGACTGAGAATGTGAAACTCCAGGAACCAGAAGCCATTTCTACTGACCTGAAGAATGTGTATAAAATTTCCCCTGATATGAGGGAAGCGCCGAAAAAATTCGGAGGTGAGTGGCATCTACTGGGACATTCAACTGTACTGTGCTGGGGATCTGGACAGAGCCTGGGACCCCAGGACACGCTTGCACCCAGCTGACAGGCTTGGAGCTATGTGAGAGCTGGAGGCTGATGCGCTGAGTGCTGGGCAGTTTCCCTGCTACTTAGAGCCACCTGCTGGTACTTGCCCAGGTGTCTGACCAGGCCCCATCACTGTGACATCCTGACCCCTCCATGGCTGCGTTTATGGGTGTCCCTGAGCCAGGTGCTGTGGGCCTGGACTGGTCTGTTCGTGCTGGGAGCTGCACAGACTGGTAACGGATGATGTGTCTGTGCCTCTGTCCTGGGACATGTGAGGGCTGCGTTATGTGGCCACCACTCAGCACTGCCCCATCCTCCATTAGCCAAGGCTTGGCTGAGCTTTCTGAGCTGGAGGAGAGGCCGGTCTGGCTGCTGCGGTCTGACCTGGGCTGCATGTTACTGGGTAACAAGCTGAATCCTACGGGCCCCTCGACTGCTCTGAGCACAGCCCAGTGTGAGGTTGGGTCAGTGGTTTGCTGCTCAGTGAGTAAGACTCACACGCAAGAGTGTGATCCTGTCACAGTGTCTGAGCGTGGGCTGCCCCCATCCAAACCCCTCCATCATAAATATAAAGGGAAGGGTAAACCCCTTTAAAATCCCTCCTGGCCAGAAGAAAAATCCTCTTACCTGTAAAGGGTTAAGAAGCTAAAGGTAACCTCGCTGGCACCTGACCAAAATGAGCAATGAGGAGACAAGATACTTTCTAAAGCTGGGAGGAGGGAGAAAAAACAAAGGGTCTGTGTCTGTCTGGGTGATGCTTTTGCTGGGGACAGAACAGGAATGGAGTCTTAGAACTTAGTAAGTAATCTACCTAGAGATGCGTTAGATTATGATTTCTTTAAATGGCTGAGAAAATAGCTGTGCTGAATAGAATGAATATTCCTGTCTGTGTGTCTTTTTTGTAACTTAAGGTTTTGCCTCGAGGGATTCTCTATGTTTTGAATCTAATTACCCTATAAGGTATTTACCATCCTGATTTTACAGAGATGATTCTTTTTTTAACTTCTATTAAAAGTCTTCTTGTAAGGATACTGAATGCTTTTTCACTGTTCTAAGATCCAAAGTTTGGGCCTGTGGTCACCTATGCAAATTGGTGAGGATTTTTACCAAACCTTCCCCAGGAAGTGGGGTGCAAGGGTTGGGGGGATTTTGGGGGGAAAGACATGTCCAAACTACGTTTTTCTCAGGAACCCAGATAAAGTTTGGTGGTGGCAGTGGAAATCCAAAGGTAAAATAATTTGTACCTTGGGGAAGTTTTAAGCTAAGCTGGTAAAAGTAAGCTTAGGAGGTTTTCATGCAGGTCCCCACATCTGTACCCTAGAGTTCAGAGTGGGGAAGGAACCTTGACACCCTCCCCACAATCCCAGCACAGAGACTGGGGCAAAGGCAGAAACCTGACAGCGAGGAGGGACAGAGAAGAAACTAAGGCCGAGGAGAGGGGGAGTGGGAAGGTTCAGTGAGCTCGGTCTGTGATTGCTGAACTGGCCCTTTCATCCTACCCCCGCCCTCCTCTCTTCCCACCCCCCACCCCCAGCAGGGGGCAGTCGAAGGGGCCAAGCTGGGTGTGTCTGTCCCGGCCGATGGAGGCTGCGCAGTGGGTGCCGGCTGCAGGGCCAGGATCTCAGGGCTCCGGGGAGCAGGAACCCCAGGCTGTGGGGGAAGCAGCTTCCTCTCTGTGGCTGGCTGGAGCCAGCACATCCCTGCTCCCCTCCCCCCTCGCTGCCCCCAGCCCAGCCCAGTCTGTGCCCACCGGACCCTGAACATGGCTGGGCTCTGGGCCATTCCACAGCCCTGGCCCCTGAGCCTGTCGGGATCCTGAGCCAGTCACCTCCGTGCCTCCTTCTAGGGGATCAGCAGCCCCTGGGGAGCCTCCTGTCACCCCCCGGAAACCCCGTCCTGGGCAGGGCCCCAGGCCCTGAGTCACTCGCTGGCTGCTCCCGGCTGGCCAGGCCCAGGGTCTCCAGCAGGGCCCTTGGTGCCGGCCCCGTGCTGGCTGCCAGAGCTCCCAGCCCCTGGCCCAGCCCGGCCTGTTGTCCCAGCACCGACCCCTCCCCTGCGGGTGGGGGGGGACCCTGTTGCTCTCAATGGCTGAGCCCCCCCCCCACGCCGCAGCCTCTGGTGCTGCGCTCGCAGGCTCAGCCCGTGCCAGGGCCAATGTGGCGCTGCTGGGGCTGCTCCTCCCCCGGCCCCTGGGTTCTCTGGGTCTGGGGCAACTCTTTCCTGCCACCCCCCCCAGCAGCCCCGGCCGGTCAGTGCCACTCGACTGCCCGCGCTCTGACCCCAGGGACCTGGGTCTGGCAGCTCGGGGGAGTCGCTGGGTGAATGTGTGGGGCAGAGTAACCAGGGCTCCCTGCGCCCCAGGGTCCCCGTGTGCAATGGGGAAGGCCCCGCGCTGTCATGTAGCCCTTCGGGGCTGGGCAGTGAGTGTTTTCATTCGTATAGTGCTCACGAGTGAGCCAGGCACTGCAGAGACAGAACACGGGGCTGCCAGCCCCACAGGGCTCCTGGTCTGAGTGGAGACAAGGCCCAGCAAGGGCAGCAGCAAACATTGGGGGTGGGGACACGGGGGTCCCATTGTGGGGCCAGCCACTCCCTGAGCCCACCCTGTGCCTGTCTTCTGGGTGTGGTAGACAGTATTGTAGTGACCCTGATGGCTACATGCTGGACCCTGGGTCACCCCCCCAGGGAACAGGACAGGGCAGAGGCAGCCTGAGGACGGGGGGAGCTGGAAGTTGTGGGGAAGCGGGAGCAGCCTGGGAGCTGGGACAGGTGTGGAAGTTCAGTGTGGAAGCCAGGGGGGTGGCCCAAAACCCTGTGCTGTGTTCTCTCCAGGTTCCCACTCTGTGATGCAGGATCTGTTGGGGTCAGACCCTGGGGTGAGGGGCCCACCCAGACAGACTGAAGATAGCGAGGCTCTGTCTGCATGGGGAAGGGGCAGCAGTTCCGTTAAATGGCTTCCAGTTTTGTATAATGACAGGTTTCA
Organism: Lepidochelys kempii; assembly: GCF_965140285.1. Taxonomy (NCBI): domain Eukaryota; kingdom Metazoa; phylum Chordata; order Testudines; family Cheloniidae; genus Lepidochelys; species Lepidochelys kempii. Next base: position 42,359,432 of record NC_136393.1, on the reverse strand, counting down.
GAGTAACAGCCGTGTTAGCCTGTATTCGCAAAAAGAAAAGGAGTACTTGTGGCACCTTAGAGACTAACCAATTTATTAGAGCATAAGCTTTGAGCTGTAGCTCACGAAAGCTTATGCTTTAATAAATTGGTTAGTCTCTAAGGTGCCACAAGTACTCCTTTTCTTTTTCCAATTTTGTAGACTCATCATGGGGACGCGCCCTCAGGTATCACCCTCAGCTGTTTCAGGGTGTCTTGGCAAGCATCTTGCCTCAGTTTACCATCTTCAGCACTCCTTAAATTAAGTCTTACAGTCAAAAAGATCTGAGAGAAATATCCCCTCCTGGGGCCTGCTCTGAGTCCAAGTAAACCCCAAAATAAAATCTTTTCCTTCACTCTGCTCCAGCCTCCAGCTCTCACTCAAGCTCCTCACTGTCCTCAAGACAGGAGTCCTCAGCCCTCCTTCCCAGAGCTGGGGTGATTTCAGACTGTGCCTTTATTCTCTGCGTCCACTTTCTCCAGCCAGGGGCAGCTCTCCAGGGCTCTGTCCTGCTACAGCTGCTGCTGTCATTGTCATCTCTGGCAGCTCCTCCCCCGTAAGGGAGCTCCTCTGTCTAGGACAGTGGTCCCCAGACTTTTTTGGTCATGCCCTCCCTTACCTGGTTTGTGCCCCCACCCCAGGAGCTGCGGTCAGGAGCTGCGGTCAGGAGTTGGGCCAGGAACGGGGCTGCAACTGGGGCCAGGAGCCGCGGGCCATGGCTGGGAGTGGAACGGCATTTGGGTCCAGAAGTCGTGGGCTTCAGCTGGGAGTGGAAGCACGGTTGGGGCTGGAGCTGCAGCTGGGGTTTAGGATGGGGCCAGAGTAGAACTGGGGGCAGAGCAGGGCTGGGTGGCGTTCCCTTCCCACCACCCATGGGGGCTGGTCCAGGCCCTGCCATGCCCCCCAAATGTTCCTCCATACCCTCTGGGGGGCACAACCCACAGTTTAGGGACCACTGCTCTAGGATCACCCCTTCCAGGCTCCTTGCTCTGGTGAACTCTCCTGGGAGCTCCTCTCCTCGGCAGCTTCCTATCCCTCGGATCCCTTCAGCTGAGCCCTGGTAACCCTTTATCAGGCTCATTAGCTATTTAGCTGCCAACTAGCCACCTAGGGATTTAATTACTTCCAGGTTGGTCTGGGTTGGCTGGTTCTCCCTTACAGGAGCCTGTCACAGGTAGCCTCTCCCTAACTCCTGTAAAAGGGCCAGCCCTCTTGACACATTCCCACTCTTCCCCCCGAGAGCCAACCTGTATTCAAAGGTCGGCTTGATCATTGCTGATACTTGGTTATGTTCTGCAGCTGGGGTGAGGTGGGGGGTACTTCCTGCCCTGCTGCCACGAGGAAATCTGCAAGGCCCTTGGCAATAATTTTATTCTCGTCACTGAAATATGAAGAAACCAGGAGTTTGATTCCCCAAGTCTCTATGTAGCACATGTCATGGGTAAAATCCCCCATAGTCTTCAGCATGTCATAGTTCAGAAGAACTCGTTGGCCATAGCAGAGGTAGTCGATAGCACTGGGCTTTCATCATTGGTGTGGTGGTCCTGTAGCAGATATGGGCTGGCTACAGTGCTTCCCTCTCAGCCAGATACACACCAGAAGTGTTCATCACAAAATCCTTTAATTTTCTACCAACCATGGCTAAGGTCAGCTTAAATATCGTATTTTTACCCAGCGCTACCTAGTGGTTGAACAGCAGAATACAGTTTAGCGTTCCATTACATCTCCCCCTTTAAGTTCTACATTTCTACCATTTATAATGTTTACATTATCGCACTGTCTTTGAAGTTCAGTGTGGATCAGTCTGGTAGGTGTCTCTGAATGGTACTGGCCTTCTAATTACATCACCCAAACAGGTAACAGCTTGGTCATCTGGCTGTCCATTAGTTCCACTGACTGACTGTGGTCAGTCTGGAATCCTTGAGTCATCTTCTTGTTCTGCATCCAGCATCTGCAGAGTTTGCTCAGTTGATTGTTCTTTCTGAGGAACAAACTGTAGATGTTGACAGTTTCTGTTGAACTCTCCTCTCTCGGTCTTGATCACATACAACCAGTGTGTTGAATTCTTTTTCTTTACAACAGCTGGAGTATTCCATTCTTTTTCTCCATCCAGTTTGACACAAACATGGTCACCAGGTTCTAGGCCTGGTAGTTTTCTAAGTGATGTCTGATGTAAAAGTGTTCGTAAACTTATTTTTCCCTTTTTATTCGATTTGGCTATTCTCTACGTGTCTGACAACTTTGGAGGTAGATTCTTTTCCAAAGTTGGGAGGATAGTTCTGAGTCGTCTTCCCATCAGGAGTTGTGCTGCACTATATCCAGTAGCTGCTGTTGGGGTTGATCTATAACTCAGCAGAGCAAAGAATGGATCTTCCTGCTGAAGGATATTCTTGGCTGTCTGTACAGCTCTCAGCATCTCCATTTGCTTGTGAGTAATATGGGCTTCTAGTAATATGAGGAAGATCATATTTTGTTTGGATAAATTAAATTCTACGTCAGTAAATTATGTTCCATGCTCTGTCACAAGGTCTTCTGGAACCCCGAAATGCCCAAAAGTGCACTTCACTTGCTCTGTAACACTTTGGTCTGTTATGTCTTTCAAGTACACTCTTTCTACCTACCTGGAAAAATACTCCACGACTACCAGGTAAAGATGTCCCCTGAATTCACATAACTCTGCAGCTAGTCTCTTCCAAGGTCTCTTTCATTCAGACTAGTTCCTTGTTAGCGTCACTAATTACAACTGTCTGTATCTTTTTCCTCGCAGCCTTCAGTAAAAGAGCTATGGGAGCCCGTGGGGAAATGTTTCTACCCAAGGCAAATTTAACAGCAGTTCTGGAGTGTTTCATAGCTGATGTCCTGAGCCTGCCCTGCCCGTAACTGTGCATTTCTGGAGGTGTTGACAGTAACTCACTGCAAGTCACTGGGATTTCGGCTCTTAAGTTGAAGTCAAGCTGCATGTAATTTGGGGGGTAAATAGTTTATTTGCTGCAAAATTATATTTCGGGTCGACAGAAACGATTCGTGAATCCATGTCGAGTTTGCTGACAAGTTTCAATGAACAGAAAGGTGCCGCCGCTTCCCTTCCAGCCTTTAGCTCTGTGGCTGGGCCCTCAGCGGGGAGCCCCTGGTTCCATCCCCCCGTGGGATGTGGGGCAGGAACTGGAATATGGGTGCCCCCCCGAGGTTAGGGCTGGAACCACTGGGCTCCAGGTGTCTGGTGTGGGGCTCCCTCAATCTCTCTTGCTGAAGACACCCTGTATGTCTAAACACTGCCATGGGCATGGGCCAGAGCGTGGGAGTGAAACTGACTCTGCAACCCAGTGGCTTGGGCCCCTGCTGGGAGCCCAGAGTCCAGCTCCCCTGCTCCAGTGACCCTGTAATTATTGCTCCATAACCCCAGTGAGGGGAGGGGCTCTGGTCCGTGGCACAGCAGTGTCTCAGCCATGTTGGTGCCCCACTGCAAACCCTGAGTGCAGACGCACTGCACGGGTGTGAACTGGGCCTGGCCCCTGGCGCAGCTTCTCCCAGATGGAGTGGGCAGCAAGTGGAGAAATGCCCCCTCCCCTCCTCACTGCCCCAGCCTCATTAGCAATGGCCCCTAATCCCTCCAGCACCCCTCAACTGCCATCCCCCCACTACCCTGCCCATGCCCTAACATGGAGAGTCCCAGCTGTGCCCCGTGGGTCAGGGCTGATGGGACTCTCCACTGTGGACTGTTGATCTCAATGTATTGCCAGGCTCTTCATGGTTTTGGTTATAAGGATCTCATTATCTCATTCCCGCTGCTCTGAGTGGTGCCCATGTGCGCACGACCCAGCTCAGCTCTTCCTGTATCCCAGGAACGTCTTCATCTTCTGGGATCCTCATGGCAGCAGTGGGATGATTTAATGGAGCCCCTTAGCCATGGGGCCTTTCTCTCACTTTTGTTTCAGAGCCAGCGTCCTGGAATCGTCTCCTGGTGCGTGGAGTGGTGGCAGTGGTGGGGGTGCTAGTCTTACTGTACCGATGTGGGTTTTGGAAAGGTAGAGGAAAAGAGTTTGCCTACTCGCAACTCATCTTCGGGAAGCTGCTGACTCATCCCTCCCCGCAGCCTGGAAGTCGGCAGGATTCCCAGGAATCTGAGCTCCCCGCAGTGTGTGACAGGGACGGGGACCAGGCCCAGGGAACCAGAAACAGGAATCGAGACCCAGCCCTGAAGAATGGGGAAGGAGACCTGATTGCGAATTCGTATCCGGTCTGCTGAATTGTTCACATCCAGACCCTCCCCACAGTTCTTAAAAAGTCGAAGCATTTCATTTAGACGCTTTCCAAACAAACCATTTTGATTTTTCAGTTTGAAAAACTTTTGTGTTTAAAAATGTCCTTCAATTTTATTTTAAAAATTCAAAAAGTTACAACCCTTGAAATGTTCCTGGGTCTCTTTGTTTTTTTTTAAAACTTTTTGGTTCATCAAAAATTTGGAAAAATGTTAGTTTTGTTCAACCTGAAACCGTTTTTTTTCCATCTTTTTTTTGGAATTGCCAGGAACCAAAATATTCTGTTTGCCCAGCTCGAGAGGCAGGTGAGGATTTTGGCTGTTATATTGTGGGTCTCTAAGTCTCCTTGTTGCTCAAAGTTTTCTTACTGCAACAAATTAATTTGGGATGAGGGCAGGATGGGCAAAAGCTTCCTAAAAGTGGGGGGGGCTGCTGGCACCCAAACTGTTGCCCAGCCCCTGTGCCACCCCTTCTCCTCGAGGTCCTGCCCCCTCAAACCACTCCTTTCCCTGAGGCCCCCCCTCACACCGCCTTTCTCCCTGAGCTCCCACTTCACGCCACCCCTTGCCCCCAAAACAGTGCCCCCCCACTCCCTTCTCTCCCCCATCATCCAGTCGCTCACACTTATGGCCAGTAAAAAGTGGTGGGCCCTGGTCTCCCCTGTTCCGGCACCCCTGGGTGAGAGTGGGAGAGGATGAAGAACTCCCTTCAAATATAACTCCCCCCCACCTCAAAACAGCACAATTTGCCAGCAACAGCAAAACATGCACCTAACCAACCCGGGCCAGTCACGCTGTGTTGTGTGTGACATTCCCGTCCTGGGGCGGTTTATGTCTTGGAGAATGTGAACCCTGCAGGCCTGGGTGTTTCTCTGCATAATGTGACCTCAGTGCTCCTCATGAGAGCCGTTGTTTGTAAATGTTTCAGTAGCAGACATATTTATCAATCATGGACAGATAGACATTTATTCACAATTAGAACTGGTCAAAAATAGCGAGGGTGGAGAGGTTCATGAAAATTGAAGAAGAAACCACTCCCCACCCCCATAGTCTTCAAACTTATTTGGAAATGTTTTTAATTATCAAATTTTTGTTTCGTTTTGGTGGGAAAAACTCCATGTTGTCTCTCAAGTGGGCAGAGAAATCCAAAATGTTTTTTTTAAAGAGGTAACTTTTTTCAAATAATCAATGTAATCCAAAGTGGCATTTTTAGTTAAAAGGTTGCATTGTCAGTGTAAAACCCTTTTGAACCAGCTCTGTTACTGTATAACAAGACGAGTTTATTTTTCGTGATGCATTGTTTGGGCCAGGTTCCAAGTGGCATTTCAGTTTTTGCACAGCTCTTCTCTTCTTGCGTCTGCACCTCTCCTAAGCTGTGGCCTTAATCTTGGCCCTGGAAACACTTACGTGCATGTTTCACTTTAATTACTGCTGTGAATAATTCCATTTCAATGGGACAACTCTGAGGTCGGGTTTATGCTACGGCCCTATATCGGTGTAACTATGTCATTTCTTTAATTTTCTTTCTTTTATATGTGAAAGTTCTTGAGAGGTTAAAGCAGGTAAAATACATGAACAGGTTCGGACAGTCCGAGTTTGTCAGTGCAAAGTGACAGCAGAGATGTGGGATCTGCTAGTTTTCCATAAGTCTCTCAGGGTTACCCAGGATAACTTTGGGGATCTCTGTCTTGCATCGGGAATGTTCCTTGAAAGTGTCCAAACAGCTCAGAAATACAGAACCATTCCCTGGATCCATTCTTATAGCTGTCTTCCCCGGAAAGCAGTCTGGCAAATGTCCCTGTCAGCTCATTGCTAAGTTATCTGTCAAAACACTAGAGTTTTCAGGTGCCTAAGTAGCCCCTGGAATCAGGGTGAAATTATCCTCCCCACCACCACCAAAATTGGAAATGGTGCCCTGGAGTGCACGGTACCCTACCGTGCTTCCCCCATAGGAACTGCATGAACAGGCAACTATGCAAGTTATCTGCATGCCTCTGCAAATGACCCCCATGCCTCTCCATTTCCTTGGCCACATGTATCCTGTCCCCATGCTGGCGGCGAATCCAGAAAAAGAGGGAAAGAGCTCACCACTGCGACCACCTGAGGGAGGTGTTGGGTTGAGATCAGCTGGTCAAAGCAGGCAGTAGGGACAGAATCTGAGACTTGAAGCTCCTTGAGTGCCCTTTCTAGACCTGCCCTTCAATCAGACACAGTGATTGTAAAGTTGAATGTGATAGTAACTAGACCCATTTGAAACCCTTCACCACACAAGACAAAGCCTGTAGGATTCATCATGAACTATTTATTTCTCCTCCCCTGGCTCCCTGCAGCCACCAGCCACCTTGGAGCTTTCCCTCCTCTCTCCCAGGCTGGGCTCACTTGATCGCAGGAGCTCAGCGGAGGGTCCAGCTTTGCTCTTTCGCTTCCATTCTTCATGTCTTTGGATGGCTGCATTGGCAACTGAGCAGCCGGATGGAAACACTGAGTCCTCTGTCTCGGCAGGCAGGCCCAGCCGCCAAAGCCAAAGACTCCCTGAGAACAGGGGGAGGTTCGCCTGAACTCTCAGGAGTGGCGGCTGGGCCCATAGGGTAGGGTTACCATATTTGAACTTTCAAAAAAGAGGACACTCCGAGGGTGGGGGGGGAGTGGTAGCCCTGCCCCCTATCTACTCCCTCCCACTTCCTGCCCCCTGACTGCCCCCCACAGAACCGCCAACCCATCCAACCCCCCCTGCTCCTTGTCCCCTGATCACCCCCTCCCAGGACCCTGCCCTCTATCTAAGCCTTCCTTCTCCCTGTCTCCAACTGCCCCCTCCTTAGACCCCTCCACCCTAACTGCCCCCCTAGAACTCCACCCTCTACCTATCCCCTGACTGCCCTGCCCCCTATCCGCACCCCCGCCCCCTGACAGACCCCCCAGCTCTCCCACACCCATCCAACCACTCCCTGTCCCCTGACTACCCCTGCAGAACCCCCAACCCATCTAATCCCCCCTGTTCCCTGCCCTTGATTCCCCCCCCCGAACCTCCGCCCCATCCAACCCCCCCGCTCTCTGTTCCTTGACTCCCCCGACCCCTCTTCATATGCCCACCCCCTGACAGGCTCCCCCCAGAACCCCTCACCCATCCAACCCCTCCTGCTCCCTGTCTCCTGACTGCCCCTTGGGACCCCATGCCCCTTCTCCAGCCCCCCCGGCCCACGTACCCTGCTGCTCAGAGCAGTGTGTCTGGGGTGCGGAGCCAGACACAGTGCCGTGCTCCCCCGCAGAGCGTGCAGCTCCCCCTCCGCCCCCAGAGTGCTGCATTGGGAGGGAAATCCTGGACCTTTTCAGAGTTTTACAAATTCCTCCCGAAGGGCGATTTAGAACCCAAAAAGCCGGACATATCCGGGAAACTCCGGACTCATGGTAACCCTACCACAGGGACTCCAGGATCTGCAGCTGCTGCCACCTGTATGGTGAATCCTCCGACTCATCACCAAACAGCTCTTCCCCATTCTCCAACCTGGCCCCACGGTCTGACCGTGCAGGAGAACAGAAACCCTTTGGGACAAAAGGAGAGTCTCCTCAATGCCACACTCTTCGCATGGCTTCCCGTGGTCACAGTGAAACACGACTACCCTGCCCCCAGGAGTCTCTCAAGGAGCTGCCGGCGCAGTCACTGGGCACCCACTCCTAATGGTCTCGGGCAGTGGCATTGCAGAGGGAGCTGAGCAGACCGTCCCTTCTGTGACTTCCTGAATTGCTGCCAGGACGGATTCTCCTCTGCGCTAGGGAGAGTCCCCGAGGACAAGCAGCTGTGGTGCAGGAGGGGGCAAGACAAGCACTCCCCCTGAGCCCTTGACTAGCAGGCAAGCAGCACTCTGGGAGCCAAGGCATAGGTGTGTCTTGCTGGGAGAGCAGAGCTGGAGAGCAGAAAAGGGCATTGGAGGAATTGTAGAAAAGTCATTGTCATGGCCGGGTCATGGGCAGCCTGACCTAGTGGTCAGAGGCAGAGTCCACACTCACAAGACAGGAGTCGAGAGTCAGCTGGGTGAGGACACTGGAAGAGCAGAAGCAAAAGACCAAATTGTGTTCAGAACCTCAAGTCAGGTGAGTCACCCTGAGTCCGGATGCCAGGAAATCAAGCCTGGGGAGTGGGAGCAGGAACAGCCAACACACGGTCCAGAGCCGGGGAGGAGCTCGGCTGTTCAGACAGCTTCTTCTTCCTGCTGCTGGTTTAAGGAGGTCCCGGGGGCCGATTAGCTGCTCTGGGACTCTGCCAATAGGAGCCTCAAACTGGGTCTGGACTTCGTCAGTCCTAGGTAAGCAGTTTTTCTTAGGCTTCCAGGTGGCGTGCTGGAGGGTGGCTGCTCCCAGGAACCCTGCAGACCGGGGTTAATGACCCATGGGTCAGGACAGTGAGTGATCTCTCCCCGCTCAAACCTCCTGCACGAAACAGTCTCCAGGGTCCTGGATGCATCCTCTGAGAAGAAAAAAACACAGTCATGAGGACAAATAGGCTATGGAACAGGAGCCCCCTCTTTGTTGCAACAGCCCCAAGTGTCCAGAAGAGTGGACGGTTCTTACCTCCAGGAGATGCCTGGGATCTTCCATCTAAGCCTCAAGGGGACCCCTGTTGCTTGGTCTGACAGGAGGAGATCATCTGTCCCCACTGCTCCCTGCGCTGGGCTGGCTGCAGCACACATCTGTGTAAGAGGCTGGGCCAGAGAGATGTTACAATCAGGGTCCAGGCACCCCAGAAGGAGAACAGAGGCTCTGAAACCAGAAGACGAAGCAATCAAATCAGCGGATTCGACAGAAAAGTTTTCTACCCTACAGGGACATCAAAGAAGGTCTGTTAGGAAAGCTGAGATGTTAGTCTGGAAACTGCTAAGATAAACATTGTGACTTATTAAGATTCAATTTTAGTCACTACAAAGTGTGTTGTGTTTTGTGTGTCTCTTTGAAATGTGTCTCTTTCTCTTGCTTAGTATCACTTAAATCTCTTCTTTGTTACTATGCTTCCCAAACCACCTCAGTGTTGTGTGTTCCAGTGAAGTGTGAGTCTCCAGCCTACCCAACAGGCTGAGCTGTGCCCTGTCTCTCTGAAGGTAATGAATAATTTCTGAGCGGTGCTGGGCCCAGAGTCCAAGGGCAGTTCACCAGACATCTCGTGGGAAGCCCAAAGAGACCAAAGGAGCAGGAGAGATTCCGGCCCCACTGACCCATGGGAACTTGCCACAGAAGAGCCTACACAGGGCTCCAGACACAGCCACTTTGGGTGTATACCAGAGTTCACTCACTGCTAGATGCTGGCCAGGCCTCGTGTCATTGCTTTCTCGCTGGGCTAGCAACCCCGCTGATACTCACTCTTGCAGTTTGTCGGCTGGGAACTCAGCCGACCAACCAGGTGACTGTTCTTTACTCCACTCCTTCCTGGGTCGTGCTCCTTGCAAACAAAGTCCCAAAATGTCTTGAACAGGAACAAGGCCTTCCACCCTCGTGGGGAGTTCTTCCTCAGCCTGATTTCGATTCGGCCTGCCGGTGGGGCTCACTTGGTCATCATTTGGCTTAGCCCCAGGCTAGGCAGCCATAGGCCAAGCCACCCTGTTAGATACCCTCCTCCTTCCAATCCTCTCCAGCCCGGCTGACAGGTTTGCTGAGGGGATGGTGAAACCCCATTGCTGATCAGAAGGAGGTCAGAGTCTGTTCTCTAGGAGCTGAAGGTCCATTTGTCCTGCTGCGGAAAGTGGAGCTGGAGAGCGGAGATGTTAGGTGAAAGAGACTGCATGATGGAGTTGGAGACTGAGGGACGGGAGCCTCCTCCCAGAAACGCTCCCAGGAGAACAGGTTTGAGGAGGAGTTCTCTAGGGAGCCTCTTGCTTGGAAAAAAACAAGGGTGGCACATTGATGAAGATGTCTCTGTCCCAGGGATGGGGGAAGCTCCCAGCCAGGCTATGCAGCAGGGATCCCATTTCTCCCCCAAGAAACCCATTTTGCCCAAAGAAGTCAATGGCTCTTACCTCCAAGAGGGAGCGGGCTCTTCCCTCTCAGCCCCTTTGAGAACTACCACTGCTTGGCTTCCTAGGATAAGGGACCTGTCCCCACTGCTCCCTGAGGTGCTTCAGCTTCTGACTGCACCCATCTGGGAGGCTGTCACATATGCCAGGGCCTAGAAGACATGCGGGGAGGAGGCTCTTCTTCATGTCAGACTCTGAGAGCCCAGAGAAGGGCCAAAGGAAGAATAAAGGGCAGGAGATGAAGCTAGCCCGGAGCCTCTGTCCCATCCTCACCTCCTCAAATGTGGAGCTTCCTGAGCTTCAGTTGGGCAGACAGTCTGTAGCCCTGACACAAAGGTCCTTCTGCGCCATATGGGGCAGGAAGATCTCTGCCTGGGAGCACGGGGAATGGGATGGGGGTGAGATCAAGGAAAGAGGGGAGGGATGTGGGTGTGAGGGAAAGAGCTCCTGCCCCAGATGAAGGAATTTGGGGGGCCGAGGGAAGGACACAGCTCCACAGAGAGGAGAGAGAGTTTCTGTGAGTGCCAGGGGCCTCCATTTCCGCTTCCACTAGCCCCCCATTTACAGTGAGACACAGCAGTACCTGCAGCAGGGAGCGGGACTTGATGAACAGGGAGGGGAACCTTGAAGAGCATCAGATGAACCACAGCCCTTGCAGCGCCTCGGGCATCTGGTGCAAGTGCCGGATGATGTGAAGCTGGCCCATGACCTTGGCTGTGACATCCTCATGCTGCAGGGGAACGAGAACATGTCAGAGACTGAGACACTCCCCAGGAATCAGGGAGGATGAAGGGCACCTGGAACCAGCGCCATCATTTCCACCCAGCAGCTGCTCATGTCTGAGTGGTGGATTCACCCTCCTGACCCCCAGGATGGAGGCTTGCTGTCCTCTCTAGTGACCTCCAGTGCCAACCCCCCTCCTTGTCGGGTGAGCTCCTGCCACCTCCCCATCAGTGCCCCTGACAGCTGTTCCACCTCCAACCCACCTGGGGACACCGCTCAAGTTCGGAGAACCCTCTCTTCCATCCCTACCTCCATCCCCACCCAGGTAGGGCAGGGAGGGGGCTCTAGAAGGGTGGCAGGGGGAGGGAGGGATTCTGGCAGCAGTGAAGTGGGATGGGGAGAGCTTGAGACCTTTCCCCAAGACACCCCAGTGCCAAAACCTGAAACCACAGGATGGCAGCCCTGGGGAACGGGACAGGTCAGGAGCCCCTGACGACTGAATCCTCCCAATCTCTCGAGAGTGGGTCCAGCCCAACCAGCAGCAAGACCCGCTTCCCACGCCCATGTGCCTCAGTCAGTCACCATCACCAGTCAGTCCTTGGCCTCCCAGGATGCCAGGGGTGGGAGCAACTCTCGATGGTGGCTCGGGTGACATGGACACTAGGCCGTGGGGAAATGGGTGCAGCTCTGTGGGGCAGGAAAGGTTCCCAGAGGGCACTTAGGGGACTCAACTGTCCTTCCCAGGAGTGATAGCAGAGCACCACATCCGAAGAACAGAAGTCCATGAAGGCCAGAAGTCCCCACTAGGCTCCTTGCTACCAGGCCAGCAAATGGCGAGAGGATGGGAAGGAGGCCCTGGGCCCCACCCCAAGCTTCTGAGTCGAATGCAGCTGCTTACCGTGTCCCCCATCAGTTGCTGGGCTTCCCCCAGGAGGGAGTAGACCAGCACCAGCCCAGCCTGGCTGACACGCAGCAGGGGGTCGTGGATGGCCAGCAATGCTGTCTGTACGAAGGATCTTCTCTGCCCGACGGAGAAGAATTTTCCAAAGACCTAAAACCAAGAGGACATGAGGCTCGAGCAGATTGCCCAGAGCCAGCCTCCAAGTCCTGGCGGTACAATGGCATCTCGTGCCCCAAAGGGTGGGGAAGAGAGCTGCTGTGGCCAAGGCACTTCATTCCCTAGGAGGCTTTCAGGGTCCCAGGGCTCAGGGAAGCCCCTTTATTAAAAGGTGGCAGATGCTGAGGGACCAAAGCCTCCAGTGGCTCTTTCGGGAAGGCAATTTATGGCAGGGGCCAGGATGGGCTGGAAATGGATCTCTAATGTGTGTGAGCAGGCCTACTCTGCTGTGCAGGGCACAGAGGTGACAGGGGACCCTGTCTTGCTTCCAGCAGAGATCTCCTGCACCTCAGCGGCTAGAGGAGTGTGCGTGTGTTGTTACGGGGGGAGGGGGTTGGAGCTGACAGACCAAAGGTCTCTTCCCCCAGCTAAGTGATTTCTCTAGTTGCTGGCTATGGCCTCTGCAGCTCCTTGGTTTCTTCAAGGGGAATCCAACCTGCAGCCTGACAAGAACAAAGAGACTCCTGGCCCAGTCCCAGTGTGGGACCTTTAGCACCAGCATGTCCCACTGGTTGCTGGATGAGGAACTCTGAGCTGGAAATAAGGAGCGGGCTCTTTTCCTGTCTCCAGGAGGCATCCACTGCAGGGAGCCCAGCCAGCCCCACTCCCTGAGCTGTGTCATGCCCTGGCACAGTGCCCTTACCTCCCCCACTCTGGCTGTGTTCTTGTAGCCCAAGAGCCTGCTGTCCTGGTGCCAGTCATAGCACCAGAGATCTTCCGCCTCATGTATGGTCAGGCCTGGAAGAGAGAGAGAGAGAGAGAGAGAGAGAGACTTTTCTCCTCATTCTGGTTGCAGTTTCTGTGTCCTTCCAATCCCATTGGTGGCTGCACAGTGGAGTGGAGAAGAACAGAGGCAGAGAGAGACTTGTCCTCCAGCTGGGGTCAGTCTGAGAGAAATGGTCTGGGGTCCCATTATCCACCTGTGGTCACTCTTAGTCCCCTATTGGGTTCCGTGTCCCAGCTGGGTTCCTTACCCCTCTGTTGGAGCAGCAGTTGGTAGAGCCGGTAAGTCCCCTCCCTGGCCTGCCGGCTGATGTCTTTGTCTGGATCGCTGACAAATAGAGCCAGCTGGGCCACATGGCGACCCATCTGAGAGAACTCGGCTGAGATCTAATGGAAGGGAGAGCAGAGGGGACTCCATCAGCATTTTCCTCTCAGCTCCCTGTCCCCCCTGGGCCAGAGGGCTCCTTCCTCAAAGCCCCTCTGCAGGAGATGCTGGGGGAGAGGAGCTTGAGATCGAGCCTTCATTTGCTCTGCTGCCAAGGGAGCCTGCAGCTGCTTTGGGATGCCAAGCAGGGGCTGGAGCATGGGCCCCTTAAAGGCCCAGGGACAACACTGAACCAGGACAAGAAGAACTTGACTCAAGCCAAGCTCAACCCACAGCCCCGGCGGCAGCAGCAGATCCTGCAGCCCACTGGAGCCAGCCCGCCTCCGCCTGGAGCCAGCAAGCTGGGCTCGGAGCCCACTTACATCAAACTCAGGGAGGGTGACTGTGTATCTCAGCAGGGCTGTGCTGCTCCTGATAGCCCTGGCTCGCTCCTGCGACACCCTGGACACGACCCAGAGGTTGACATGCTGTGGGGAAAGGAGGCAGGTCAGACTCAGTGGCCAGCTGCTCCTGCTTTGCAAATGAGCCCCATGCCCCCAGCCCCAGGGGCCTGAGACATTCTGCGCAGGGGGAAATAGCTGAGTCCTTGATGGCAGAGCTTTAGAAGGGGATTCTTTCCCCCAGGACGCAGCTTGTACCCTTCAGGTCACAACTTGTCAGCGTCTCTCTAGACTGGGACAATGTTCGGGGTCGGGGCTAGTCCCATTCTCCCAGAACTCCTGATTCCTGAACAGTTCACCAGAAAGAAGATTGAACCCTTGGCCCTTCCCTGCTATGCAAATCCTTGGGGGGATGTAGGGAGTGACTGAGAGCACAATCCCCCCAGGAATTTCAGAGCACATCAGAGGGAAGGGCTGATTCCCTGGGCTCCTCCTCTTTCTCTAGGAAGGAGCATGTGCCTCTTCTCTGAGAACCATCTCCCCAATCTCATGGGCTCTGTGTGCTGGAGGGGTGGGGGAAGGGTGGGTTTTCAGACTCTCACTCCCCAAGACAGCCAGGAGCCCTGTGCTTAGTGCTCAGCAGAACCAGGCAGAGCTCTGGCTTGAAGTCCCAGCTCCTTCCTCTGTCCCTCAAGAAGGAAGGACCTGACACTACATTGCACTGACCTCCCCAACCAAGGACGGCCCACTGGGGACCCAGCTAGGAGGACAGAGTAGAAAATGCATCTTCCAGTCTCTCCTTACCAGTCCCCCAAAGAGTTACGGTCAAATGGGGCTCACCTCCAAGATGAAGTGGAGCCTGTCTATGTCTGGGGACTCTGCCAGCAGGTTCCCCAGCATGGCATCCAGGACCTCTGGGATGACTTTCTGCAGAGTCTGCAAAGCATGGGTCAGAGTTAGGGAACCTGGGCCTACACGTGCCACAGGATGGGAAGAGGAGTCTCTGGGAAGCACTGGGGAGACTCCCAAACACATCTCCTGGCCTTTCTCCTTCACATCCCACTGCAGGCAATTTGCAAGAATTGATGACCCCTGGACCTTTAATCCATGAGCTTAGCAGGTCTCTGCAGAGGGCCTTGTAGGCAGAATAGTATGAAACAGCCAAGTTGCTATGGATGGAACCTGGGCTTCTGGGCCAAACACGGCTTATGAAAGAAAGAAAGAAAGAAAGAAAGAAAGAAAGAAAGAAAGAAAGAAAGAAAGAAAGAAAGAAAGAAAGAAAGAAAGAAAGAAAGAAAGAAAGAAATCCCCCAGGGAGGGGTAATCTCTTCCCTGCTGGAGGGAAGGATCCAACCCTGCAGTTTGTTCCATCTCCACTACCCCACCCCGAAATCTTGAGCTCCAGCGAATCAAGGGAGCAGGGACCAAGGACTACTCTGGAAGAGGAGGAGGATGGAGGAGGAGGAGGTACCTGGATGCCGGTGGTGTCCTTCTCCGTGCCCAGGGTGAAGACGGAGTGAAGGGCAGCTCGCAAGAGGTGGGTCTCTAGGGCTGGCTCCAGGGCAGGTTTCATGGTGCTGGCAAGAGAGAGGAGCTGGTATTAGACTGTGCAGTATGGGGGTGGGACTGTCGCCAACACGGACACCAAGCCACAGGGATAGAGGCACAGGCTGGCGAGAACGGAAACTGAGGCACTTTGCTAGGGAATGACAAGGCCAAGGTGTCCCAGACACACAGTGGCAGGACAGGAATAGCTCCTGTTCCCTGGAGCCTGCTGCCCCTCCTGTATCTGAGCCCAGGAGTGAGCCCCTCCCCAAGGCCCCTGTCATGTGATGGGAGTGAAAAGAAGAGCCCCGCCAGGAGAAAGTGAATCTTCCCACCCCACCATCTCTGCCAGAGGCGCCACTCTTGGGAGGTGACTTGGGAGGGGCAGTGACGGTGACTCCCAGCCTTGGGCCTGATCAGCAGTGGGGTTAGGGGAGTCGGCGGGGTGGGGGGTGGGGCTGTCTCGGTACCAGAGGTAGCCCACTGCAGCCAGGGAGTGGGCGAGGACGGCGCTGGGTGACGAGTCATCGGGAAGCTCCTCGATGAGCTCCTGTGAGACGCGAAGGAGACAAAGGAGCATGTGAGATTCAGGCCCAACTGACACCTCCCAGTGAGGAGATGACACAGCCAGTGCCCCACATGGCCAGCAGGATCCCCCACCGCCTCCCACTCCCTTCCTGCCCATCCGACTTGTCCCCCTTCCCGGATTCCTACCCAGCTCGCTCCCAATCCCCTTCTCTCCTCCTCCCTGTCAAAACTGCCCCCATTCAGCCCCATCCCGACGACCGAGCTGGGACCATGAGATTCCTTGTCCCACACTCTCAGCTGCCCCCCAGCCCCACAATTCTCCCCCTCCCTCCAGCTGCCGTATGGCGTGTCTCACTCACCACGATCCTCTTCACCACAGCAGCCTTGCAGCAGCGCGGCTCCAGCGTGTCCTCCCCTCTCTCCTGTGCAGCCAGACATGCGGGGTAGATGGCCTGAAGGAACAGGAGCTGCTGCCCCTCATCCTGGACCCACCGGGAGTGGGGTATAGTGAGAGAGAACCTGTTAGCTCGGGACCTTCCTACCCCACCCACACCAGCTCCAGGGCTCAGGCCTCAATGGGGGATTGTGGGGACCCGCCTATTGTCCAAATCCCCCCGCACTCCTACACAAGCAGGATCAGGAACTGGGACAGTGCCTGTGGGGGGAGAGGACCTGGGCTGTTGTGGGACAAACACCCCCATCTTGGGGGTCCCACATCATGGATGTAAAAGGACCCCATTAGGGGTGGTGGATCAGGAGGGACAAGACCCTCGGCAGGGGGTGGGGATGCTGGGAAGGGACAGGGCAATCTTGGTTCCAGCCCAGGTGGGGAACATTTGTACCTTATCTCTGCACTGGAGCTGCTCTCGGATGACTTTGAGAGCAGCTTCATCTTTGGCCACGTCCACCCCTTCCTCCTGCTCCGAATCCAGGGGGGTCCCTGCACCAGGGAGGGAAGGACAGGGGCGTGGTGGGCAGAGCAGGATTCAAGACCCCCCTTCCCACCTCAGGCACCCAGGGCAGATGGGGCCCCAAACCTCCCTCTCAGGGATGCCTTCAGCCCCCAACAGCTGCCGAAGCCCAGAGCAGAGACCCACTCCCCTGCCCAGGACTCCAGGGGAGGTGCCGATTCCCCCGGCCCCGGAGCAAAAAGGACCAAAGTGGCAGCAGCTCTTCACACTCCCACCCCCAGGTCCCCGTGCGGAAGGGGCAGCTGTGTGACGGCTGCTGCTGTCAGTGGGGTTTGCGGGGCTCAGGCCAGACACCTGGGCTGGGGACCCCCCCCATATCACTGGGAGAGCGTCTGGGCCCAGGGTGTTCACATCCCGTCCTCACCCCTCCCTCAGCCCAGCCTGGCTCCTCACCTGGAACAAAGCAGTGGCCTCCATCGGCCTGGCTGCTGCCAGAGGCCCAGGTGCTGCCGCTGTCCCAGGCTGAGCTGCCGGTGCTGGGACAGGGACCTTCCACCTCCTGGCCGGCGGGGGCTGGAAGGTCCTCAGAGACCGGGCAGGGCGATGCCTCCTGATGGGAACGAGGGCTGGGCTCCTGGGGCCGCTGCTGCCCACACAACAAGCCCCAGAGCCACCCTGCCCGGCGCCCCTCCTGGGCTGGGTCCTGTCTGCCAAACCGCAGCCTGGGCCAGCTCCACTGGGGCCTGGTCGGGGCCTCTCCCAGCTCGGCGCCTGCGCCGGGAGCCGGGGTCCTTTTCCAGAAGGCCGGGCACTTCCGCCGTCTGGCCTGGACGGGACCTGCTTCCCCGCCAGCGGGGACGCAGGGCTTGCTCTGCCCCTTGGGAAGATGGCAGCTGCTTCCCACAGGCTCTGGGGCCACCTGCAGAGCCTTCCTCCGCAACATCCGCAGGAGCCTGGCCATCCTGGAACCGAGCGGGGAGCAGGTGTGAGTCTGGGCTCAAGGCAGCCTTTCACTCATGGGCTTTTTCTGTCCCTCCTCCTCCCTGCTCCAACCACAGCCGCCCCCTCTGCCCCCACAGGAGTGCAGGGAGTGCCATCTACACACACGGGCAGGAGTTCATTGCATGATCTGCTCCCAACGTTCCCCCTCATAATCCCTGCTGCTGCAATATCCAGGAAGTCTCATCCTTTTCCAGCAATGAGGTCAGTCCCAAAGACCATCGGTTACTCTGGACAAGCAGCTCCCTCCTGTCGTCCCAGGCCACTCTCCCGCCCAGGCTAGAGAAGGAACAGAACTCAGGCGTCCGGACTTCTCCTGGGAAAAGACCCTCGGCACAGGAAGCACAGGGCCCTCCTCATTCCCCATTGATTTCCAGACTCAGCAGCTCACAGGGTCTGGCCCAGTTCAGAGACTCTCAGCCTGGGGAACAGTGTCCCACAAGGGAAGGGCTGGGAGCCCCACTGCTGGAACCTTTCCAAACACACTGGAGACGGCTCTGGAGAAGCCCCTGCCTGGCATAAGAAGGAGGGGCTCTTGGGGGCTGTTTGCAAAGGAAATCCCCCTTTGGAGATAGTCTCTCCCCGTTTCTGCCTCTCCCCAGACAGACAGGGGAAGCCACCGAGGAACCCGAATGCCACTCACTTGCTCTCAGTGATGGGATAATGGATGGCGGATGTTCAGGGTCAGCAGACGTCCCTCGCCCTCCTCCTCACTCTCCAAGCCCAAGGCAGGCTGGAGAGGGTGGTGACCTCAGGAGTTACCCTGCCCAGTCAGCAGGCAGGGTGATGACACGAGGGCGATCGACTGGCTGTGAAAACAAGAGTCTGTCTGATTGCCAAGGGACGGAGAAACTCAGCCAGCAGCAGGGGGGTGCAGAACACGGCCCTAGGGCAGAGGTGACAGCGCCTCCGGGATCCTGACATCCCAGCACTTTACACACCTTCCTGCAGCCTCCCAAACCCACTGGGCTGTAGCGATGGGACCCCAACCCTACTGACGGCAAACGGACTCAGCTACCAGCTCAGGGTCACACCGAGTGTCAGAGCCATGGATGGATCCCTTCACTAACCACGGCCGCACACTCCCTCCCACAGCTGGCAATTGCAACCAGGCCCTAATGTCTGGTTCCCCTGTCTTTGAGAGAGAGTGTCACTCCTGCTTCCATTGCTGCCTATTGATCTGTGGGACTTTGGGCAAGTTGCTCCCCCTCTCTATGGCTCTCTGGGACTCACATCCCTGAATGGACTTTAAAAAAGACAATGGTTAAAGTTTGGCCCCAACTAGTTCTTGTTTCTCAAGACTAGCCATTTTAGCAAAGTTTAGAATTCTTGACATTCAACACCTGGAAACATCCCTTTCTCCTTCGCAGATGGCCTTAACATCCTTTATCTCACCCAGGCTCCCTGCTGCCTGGAGTTAGAGAATTGACCCTGTTCCCATTGGACCTACCCAAGGTGTCACACAGCAAAGCGGTGACGGAGCCAGAAAGAGAAGACAACAGTCCTGACTCCTGTTCGAACTAACAGACAACAACCCCCCCAGAGGCAGGATAAAGCCCAGGAAATCAGGTGTGAACATTTTCATGGAAACCGTTTTCTGTCAGAAAATCCATTCAGACAAAACCACTTTGTTTCTTGAAATCATAAGAAGTAGGATGAAAATTCTTTACAAAAATATTTGTTTCCAAAACAAGAGCATCTCCTGTTTGTCACAGTGCATTAAACTGTCTCGTCGTACACAAAGGGGACACACTATGATCTAGCAAAAAGAAAAGGAGAACTTGTGGCACCTTAGAGACTAACGAATTTATTTGAGCAGAAGCTTTCGTGAGCTCCAGCTCACTTCATCGAATGCATCTGTAGCTCTCGACAGCTGTAGCTCACGAAAGCTTATGCTCAGGTAAATTGTCCTCCTATTCTTTTTGCGAATACAGACTAACACGGCTGCTACTCTGAAACCAACTATGATCTAGAAAATTAGATGAGATGCTTCAGTCTGAGCTAAGTAGTTGCTGCTCTTCACAATTTCAAAAGAATAAAATACAAAGAAAAGAGAATATTAGGTCATAATCGGATATGGCTCAGTGTGATAGGACACCGCCTAGTCTGCACTGCTCCGAGTGACACTCTTCAGTGGATCCCCAGCATCCACCCATGGCGAGGTAGGTGGGAGAGGATTGTTATTCGTACTTGACAGAAGGAGAAACGAAGGCTGAGAAAGGAGCAGGGACTTGTCTTAGCTGATGCAGCCAGTCAGTAGCAGAATTGCTCTCAAATGAGCTACAGACCAGCAATTGTTCCTAGTAATTATGCAGCAATTATTTGAGAAGAATTGGAATGTTCAAGAGGATCATGAACTGCTCCGAGACAATGAATGGAGAGCAGCATCCACATTGGTCAGACATATAACTGGTTGTGGCTTATTTGCTTGGTCATAAAAGAGAACAACAAAGACCAGATTTTCCTCCCTGTCAATAGCCCCCTCCTCAGCTGATCAAGGTTGAGACTTTGAAGGGTGGGAGGCTAAGGGTTCTCATCAAATAGCCCAAAGAATGGCCCTGATCACCACCGAGGCAATCACTCTCGGAGCCCTATTCCAGTCTCCTCTCTGTGAGGGCCTCCCAGAACCCACCCGGCCCCCGCTCCACACACAGAACACCTGGTGGTGGGAGGAGAGCAGAGGAAAAGGACAACGAAAGCAAGAAGAGAAAGGTAGGAGGGACAGAGGAAAAGGGAAAACAAAAAGGAGAAACCCCAATGTCCCCAGTGATTCTAAGGGACAAAGTCCTAGGTCGGAAATAAAATACTGCCCCCACAATCTAATGTTTTCCTTTCCTAAAAATCAGCCGGCACCTGATGGATCAGACTGAACTGGTTCCAAACCTCTCCGAGGCTCTTACCTTCTATACAGGGACGTCTGTTTTTGAGCAAAACCACTACAAGAAAAGGAGAAAACTCCAAAGAGGGTCCTCCTTGCGCTCACGAACGTGAAAGTGAATGCTCTCTCAGTCCTCCAGGAGAGACCTCGAGAAGGAAGACGTGCTGAAGCAAAGCCACAGGGATCTCCGAGGTTGCCCCTGTCCTGCACCCCTGTCCTGCCTGGCTGATGTCAAGATCTCTCTGTGAGATCATCGCCTCCCCGCCACCTTTGTCCAATAGGCTGAGGTCCTGCCAAAGGCCCTTGTGATGTCACTGCCACACCCACCCCTCCCTTGCAGTGCTGATGTCCTGCCCCTGTCCAGCCACACTGGATGTTTCAGCCGCTTCCCCGGGATCACCCCACGCAATGTCACTTCCTTGTGGGGTGACACTGACTACACAGTAGAACACAGAGGTTCTTCCCCAGGCCGTAATTAGGTTTTCACAAGTTAGTTGACTTTATGGCCAGAAGCAACCGTTAGAGCATTTAATCTGATCCCCTGCGTATCCTAAGGCCTCCTGTATATCAGAAGAGCTGGGCTTTTCTTTTACTCAAATGTTTTCCAGAAAGGCATCTAGTCTTTATTCGAAGAGATCAAGAGATGGAGAATCCATCATTTCTCTTGATAGTTTGTGCCAATGACGAATCACCCTCTTACAAATCCGGGTCTTATTGTCATTATACTTTTTCTGATTTCTGCTTCCATCCATGGGGTCTTGTCATGCCTTTCTCTGCTACATAAAAGAGCCCTTTTATACTCAACATTTTCTCTCCATGAAGTCAAGCAACTCACCTCTCATTTGTCTTTTGTGTATACTAAACAGATTGAGCTTTTTCAATGTCTCATTAGAAGGCATCATCCCCATCACTCAATTACGAATCTTTTCTGTACCTTCTCCAATTGTTTTAACATAATATTCAAAATGTGGACACAAGAACTGGATTCAACATTCCAGCATCAGTCTCACCAATGCTCTTTCACTTCCCTTTCCATTCTCACTACTCTATCCATCCAAGAATGGCTTTAACCTTTTTTACCACAGTTTCATATTGACAGACCATGCTGAGCAGCTCGTCCACTATGGCCCCGAAATCCTTTTCAGGGTCAATGCTTTCCAGCGGATCGTCCCCCATTCTGTAGGGTGCCACCTGACTCCTTTGTTACTGAAGCTATGGGGTTGCATTTGGCTTTATTAAAACCTAATTATTTAGTAAGTATTTTAGAAGAACTAGCCCATTAGAGAGAGAATCGTGAATTACTCAAAGACAATGAATGGAGAACAGCGGCAAGAGCAATCAAATACATGTTTGGTTATGGCTTATTTCCTTGGTCTTAAAAGAGAGTAACGAGGACCTGAGTCTCCTCCCTCACAATAGCCCCAAACTCCCCCAATCAGCACTGAGACTCTGAGAAGCACAAAGCTGAGAGTCCTCACCAGATGTCCCAGGCCACCACCGGAGGGAGTCACTCTTAGAGCACCATTCCAGCCACATGTCTTTGGGAGGGCCTCCCGCAATGAGAGTTGGAGTGCAACCCCCCATCCCCAACTCTACAGGCACAGACAGGTCCTGGTGGTGAAAGGAAAGCAGGGGAAAAGGACAAAGATGCAAGAGAAGACAAGAAAGGAGGGAGAGGCAGGAAAAGGGAAAACAAAAAGGAGAAACCCCAATGTCCCCAGTAATTCTAAGGGACAAAGTCCTAGGTCGGAAATAAAATGCTGCCCCGACAATCTAATGTTTTCCTTTCCTAAAAATCAGCTGGCACCTGATGGATCAGACTGGTCAGGTTCCAAACCTCTCTGAGGCTCTTACCTTCTATACAGGGACGTCTGTTTTTGAGCAAAACCACTACAAGAAAAGGAGAAAACTCCAAAGAGGGTCCTCCTTGCGCTCACAAATGTGAAAGGGAATGCTCTCTCAGTCCTCCAGGAGAGACCTCGAGAAGGAGACGTGCTGAAGCAAAGCCACAGGGATCTCCGAGGTGGCCCCTGTCCTGCACCCCTGTCCTGCCTGGCTGATGTCAAGATCTCTCTGTGAGGTCATCGCCTCCCCACCACCTTTGTCCAATAAGCTGAGGTCCTGCCAAAGGCCCTTGTGATGTCACTGCCACACCCACCCCTCCCTTGCAGTGCTGATGTCCTGCCCCTGTCCAGCCACATTGGATGTTTCAGCTGCTTCCCCTGGATCACCCCACGCAATGAGCGTTCATTGTGGGCTCAAGCCCAACACAGTAAAACGTCAGAGGCTTCTCCCCATGCTACGCTCAGTTTTTCATAAACTAGCAGACTTTATGGACAGAAGAGACAGTTAGAGCATGTCATCTCACCCCCTGCCTATCACATGCTTTCTGTAGAGCATAGTAGCTAGTTTTTGACTACACACGTTCCAGAAAGGCATCTAGTCTTCATTAGAAGACATCAAGAGGTGGGGAATTCCCACCACTTCCCTTTCTAGTTTCTTCCTTTGGTGATTCATCCTCACGGTTGAATATGTGTGCCCTCTTTCTAATATGAATTGGTCTCTTTTGAGTTTCCAGCCACTGGGTCTTGTTATTCTTTTCTCTGCTAGATTAATGAGCCCTTTCATACCCGATATTTTCTCTCCATGAAGTCACTTCAACGACGTCACCTCCTGATCTTTTTTATCATCGAAACAGGCTGAGCTCTTTCAATAGCTCACTCGCAGGCATTTTTCTCCAGCCCACAAAACGTTTCATTGCTTTTTGCTGCCCCATCTCCAATATTTCCAAATCTTTTTTCAAAGGTGGACGCCAAAACTGGATGCAGGATTCCATGATCAGTCTTCCTCATGGTGTGTCACCTCCCTATGCTCCTCACTGCTCTTTTCATACATCTAATGATGGCTTAGCCCTGTTCACCACAGCATCACCTTGGGTGCTCATGTTCAATGGCTTGCCTAGCATAGCCCTAAATCCTCTTCACACTCAGTGCTTTCCTGGATACACTTCCCCACTCTGTAGGTGTGGCCTACATGCTTTGTCGCTAGCTATAGGACCCTTCATTTGGTTCTTTTCCAACTTGTTTTCTTTGAATGGCTCCAGCTTACCAAGGGATCCGATTGCTCTGTGTCGCTGCCCTTTCCTCATCATTAATTACCACTCTGCTACTATTTTATCACCCACCAATGTTAGCAGAAGTGAAATTTTATTTGGGTTGCGGTTCATTGATATTTATTTTCAAGAAATAGTCCTTGAGAGCCTCTTCATATCCCTCGTGCCCATAACCTGCTCCACACAGCACAGTGAGAAAAGGCCGCCCAGCCCAGCTCTGCCCTAGGGGCTAAGCACAGAACAAACGTAGGAGCTTGTGTCATCCATAGCTTCAGAACAACATGTGGGGGTCATCAGCTTACAAAGACACTCTAGACCGGTAGCGTAGACAGGCCCCAAATGTATCTAAGTGTCCCGCCTTGCAAAACAGGAGAGAAAAAAACATAACCTTGAGTAGCTTTATTTTATAGTCGTGGAAACTGAGGCACACAGAAGCAAAGAGATTTGCTCATGGTCAAAAAGTCAGGAATAGAAAATGGCCCATCTGCTGATAGTCAGTCCTGGGCCCTAGCCGTGTTTGTCCTGGCTTCTCTGCTTCAGCTCCAGTAACAACCCGAGTTGAGGTTTTCTTCCTCTCTGTGTCCTTTAACTTCACGTCACTGGAGAAGAAAGATTGTTTCTGACCAGCTGGGTCTAATGCTTAAAAACCTTAATTTTTTTCTTTCGCTAGGATAACGCTGGGCATTTTCTCTCATTCACTTTCCTTTGGAATAATTTCAATCCAGTCCAAAGGATTTCCTCTTCCATTGTGTCTTCAGCACCTTTCCTAGCAAACAGTTACTGTTCAAGCCCAGGTTTCCAGTTTCAGGCTGTCCCAGGGTGAGATGGCCATGAAAGGGGTAGTAGCTCAACTGAACCTATCCCCAGGTGAAGGGAATAAGTGCAGGGGTCACATGAGAAGGAGCAGGATGTATCTAGGGTCCAGGCCTGTTGGGCGATATAAGAACAGCCTGTGCTCAGCCAGGAGAGAGACCCGCAATGGGGGCAGGCCTGGGAGGGGCTTGGATAGTCCTTTCAAGTCAGTTTCGGTACACATTAGGGGATGGAACAGCCAAGCTGCTAGGGTTGGGAGCTGGGCCTCCTGGCAGTGTCCAGGAACGAAAGCACAGCACCTGCCAGGAGGGGAGTCCCCACAGAGGGACACCGTCATCTCCCAGGAAGGGAAAAGGCTCTCACTGCCATTTCTTAACCTCATGGGGTGTTCTCCTGCTCCGCCAACCCCACCCCTATTTCAGCATCTCCAGGTGCCTGAGGGAGCAGGAACCAGAGGCCATCCTGCAGCTGGGACAGAGATGGAGGTTGATGACCTACCTGCCCGTGGTGACCATGGTGCAGGACAGCCCTCAGGACATGCAAATGCAGCTCCAGATCTACAGAATGCAGCTTCCCTTTGCTGGCACGAGACCTTGCAGGTTGCGGGGGGTGAGACAGGCACTAACTTTTGGTAACCCTCAGTGGGATCAGAGGGTAATGGTTTGTAGAAAGTGGTGTTGGAGAGCGTTACAAAAACTAGGCAAGCCATTTACAACACACACTTTGTTTCTCTACAAAAGAAAAAGGACACTAAACTCTCTAAACTACTACATGCCACAAGGGGCTACAACAGTGGTTCTCTTAACGCACCCACCAATATTGTTAATGTATCCACCCATACTTTTAGCCCAGCAGAAGAATCTGTCCTATCTCGGGTCCTCTCCTTCTGCCCCTCCACCCCCATGAATATGATACCGTTCTGTGGTGACCTAGAATCCTATTTTCGACGTCTCCGACTCAAGGAATATTTCTAACACACCTCTGAGCAACATACTAACCCACAGAGACCTTCCTACCAAGACGACAAAAAGAAGGATTCTGGGTGGACTCCTCCTGAAGGTCGAAACAACAGACTGGACTTCTATAGAGAGTGCTTCCACCGACGTGCACGGGCTGAAATTGTGGAAAAGCAGCATCACTTGGCCCATAACCTCAGCCGTGCAGAACACAACGCCATCCACAGCCTCAGAAACAGCTCAGACATGATAATCAAGAAGGCTGAAAAAGGAGGTGCTGTCGCCATCATGAATAGGTCAGAATATAAAAAAGAGGCTGCTAGGCAGGTCTCCAGCACCACTTTCTACAAGCCATTACCCTCTGATCCCACTGCGGGTTACCAAAAGAAACTACACCATCTGCTCAAGAAACTCCCTGAAAAAGCACAAGAACAAATCTGCACAGACACACCCCTAGAACCCCGACCTGGGATATTCTATCTGTGACCCAAGATCCATAAACCTGGAAATCCTGGATGCCCCATCATCTCAGGCTTTGGCACCCTGACTGCAGGATTGTCTGGCTATGTAGACTCTCTCCTCAGGCCCTACGCTACCAGCACTCCCAGCTATCTTCGAGACACCACTGACTTCCTGAGGAAACTACAATCCATCGGTGATCTTCCTGAAAACACCATCCTGGCCACTGTGGACGTAGAAGCCCTCTACACCAACATTCCACACAAAGATGGACTACAGGCCCTCAGGAACAGTATCCCCGATAATGTCACGGCAAACCTGGTGGCTGAATTTTGTGACTTTGTCCTCACCCATAACTATTTCACATTTGGGGACAATGTATATCTTCAAACCAGCGGCACTGCTTTGGGTACCTGCATGGCCCAACAGTATGCCAACATTTTTATGGCTGACTTAGAATAACGCTTCCTCAGCTCTCGTCCCCTAATGCCCCTACTCTACTTGTGCTACATTGATGACACCTTCATCATCTGGACCCATGGAAAAGAAGCCCTTGAGGAATTCCACCATGATTTCAACAATTTCTATCCCACCATCAACCTCAGCCTGGACCAGTCCACACAAGAGATCCACTTCCTGGACACTATGGTGCTCATAAGCGATGGTCACATAAACACCACCCTATACTGGAAACCTATTGACCACTCTACTTACCTACATGCCTCCAGCTTCCATCCAGGACACACCACACGATCCATTGTCTACAGCCAAACTCTACGATACAACCGCATTTGCTTCAACCCCTCAGGCAGAGACAAACACCTACAAGATCTCTATCAAGCATTCTTACAACTACAATACACACCTGCTGAAGTGAAGAAACAGATTGACAGAGCCAGAAGAGTACCCAGAAGTTACCTACTACAGGACAGGCCCAACAAAGAAAAAACAGAATGCCACTAGACATCACCTTCAGCCCCCAACTAAAACCTCTCCAACGCATCATCAAGGATCTACAACCTATCCTGAAGGACACCCAATCACTCTCACAGATCTTGGGAGACAGGCCAGTCCTTGCGTACAGACAGCCCCGCAACCTGAAGCAAATACTCACCAGCAACCACACACCACACAACAGAACCACTAACCCAGGATCCTATCCTTGCAACAAAGCCCGTTGCCAACTGTGTCCACATATCTATTCAGGGGACACCATCATAGGGCCTAATCACATCAGCCACACTATCAGAGGCTCGTTCACCTGCACATCTACCAATGTGATATATGCCATCATGTGCCAGCAATGCCCCTCTGCCATGTACATTGGTCAAACTGGACAGTCTCTACGTAAAAGAATAAATGGACAAAATCAGACGTCAAGTATTATAACATTCAAAAACCAGTCGGAGAACACTTCAATCTCTCTGGTCACGCAATTACAGACATGAAGGTCGCTATCTTACAACAAAAAAACTTCAAATCCAGACTCCAGCGAGAAACTGCTGAATTGGAATTCATTTGCAAATTGGATACTATTAATTTAGGCTTAAATAGAGACTGGGAGTGGCTAAGTCATTATGCAAGGTAGCCTATTTCCCCTTGTTTTTTCCTACCCCCCCCCCCCCGCCCCCAGACGTTCTGGTTAAACTTGGATTTATATTGGAAATGGCCCACCTTGATTTTCATACACATTGTAAGGAGAGTGGTCACTTTGGATAAACTATTACCAGCAGGAGAGTGAGTTTGTGTGTGTGGTTTTTGGAGGGGGGTGGGTGAGAAAACCTGGATTTGTGCTGGAAATGGCTCACCTTGATGATCAATCACATTGTAAAGAGAAAAGGAGTACTTGTGGCACCTTAGAGACTAACAAAATAAATTGATTAGTCTCTAAGGTGCCACAAGTCCTCCTTTTCTTTTTGCGAATACAGACTAACACGGCTGTTACTCTGAAAATTGTAAAGAGAGTGGTCACTTTGGATGGGCTATTACCAGCAGAAGAGTGAATTTGTGTGTGGGGAGTGGAGGGTAAGAAAACCTGGATTTGTGCTGGAAATGGCCCAACTTGATTATCATACACATTGTAAGGAGAGTGATCACTTTAGATAAGCTATTACCAGCAGGAGAGTGGGGTGGGAGGAGGTATTGTTTCATGGTCTCTGTGTATATAATGTCTTCTGCAGTTTCCACAGTATGCATCCGATGAAGTGAGCTGTAGCTCACGAAAGCTCATGCTCAAATAAATTGGTTAGTCTCTAAGGTGCCACAAGTCCTCCTTTTCAGTTTGAGAACTGCAAAACTAAGCATCTCTGATGGTATCTTCTAGACTGAGCACTGAATCCCATTGGGTAGATAGAAAGATTAACCTCCATAATCTATACAGAAGCCTGTGGAACCCCATAAGATTGGGTCCTTAATCCATGAAGTATTGGAACTCATTTACAGAACTTTTCTTAAACGTTACATGAATATATTGTCTCGTACTATAGAATTAGAATTTCTCATCCCTATTCCATGATGAGAGATCTTTGAGCTATAATGTATCTTAATTAAAACTATCTTTAGATAGCTTTCTGAGGGGCAAAAAACATTTTATCAAACAAATCCAATTTTTTTTTTTTAAATCATTGATTTTTATCCACCCTGGTTGCAAGTGAATAGCAAAGCTGGTCCCAGCAGGGAGCCAGAGTGTCCCAAATCCTTAGCGGGTGGGAGAGCCTCTCTGTGAGCCTCTGTAAAGCATCTCACTTCAACAGTGACTGGTTGAACGATTTATTGTAAGGGACGCCCTTTCTCAGACCCTTTCCCTTTATTGTCTCCCAACCCTCCACGTCAGTCCCTGACCCAGGATTGCCAAGCCAAACTCAAATACTACTTGTTTGAAATCTCACAGCTCGCCAAGATTACCTAATTGTCCAGGTGGCTGAGCCCGAAGGCAGCTCTGTGAACACCTCCATACCGAATGCCAGCTCCATTTCAGAGACGTCTTTCTTCGTGCAGAAATAGAACACCTCCACCTCTTCGTGGGAAGATGTCGTTTACTCCTCTGATGGGGGCTCCCAAACAGTCCTCAGTTCCGTCAAGGAGACACTCTCCTTTTCCAGTGGATACTTCAAGATGGAGAATGTGAGCAAAGGGGCTGAAGGAGTTTACAGGATTCAAGATGAAATGTACAGGAAGTGTGTGGCTGTCGTAAACTTTACCGTGGTGGGTAAGTTGTGCACTCAGTGACCCCAGAAAAAACTCTGCTCCCCTTGCACTTCTCAGGCCATGTAAAGCCTGTGGAAACATCCTATAAACTCACAGAATATGGAAGACCCCAGCAGATATTGAGCTGGGAGAGCCATCTCCTCTGCAGCCCCAGCCCAAGGGGTGTGTCACATGGGAATGCGTGAGGAGAGGGACTAGCCAGACCACAATGCACTCTGGCTCTTCTCAGTGGAAGGACGGTCCCTGAGGGCCCCCTGCCAGCCGGCACACACTAGAGCAGCCCCCAAGCTGCTATAACCAATGACGGGACTGGCATTAGAGCTAGGGCAGAGAACCAGGAAGGTGTAAATCCTGTTGTGCCAGAGCAAGAGTCTTCTCTACACTAGGCCCACCGATGTTCCGACCACTGACTCTAGTAACAATGAACATTTTTTGCAAACATGGTCAGCTAGTGACCCAGCTGCCCCGGGGAGGCTAGTCCCTGGCCCCACCCCTCCCTTTCTGCCCCCTTGCCCCTGCAAGAGCCCAAAGCACCCCCACCGTGGCCCCCGGCCCCAGTGCCGGGCAGCTGTCAGGGAGAGGCCCCAGGCCAGCACGGTTGCTGTGTCCTCAGGCCTGGCAGGGCAGAGCGCTGGGAACAGCAAGAGGGGGCCTGGCCTGTGGCGGAGCGTGGGCAGAGCCATGGTAGGCTGTCTGGCAAGTCACAGGCTCCCCCTGCCTACGATACCTGCTGCCCATATTTGCAAAGTTTCTGCAGTGCAGGCAAGGTTTCAAGCACCCCAAGGGCTCACAGGGAAAGTGGCATGTGTTGTATAGGCCATGGGGTAACTTTTATTTTTATGGTGCCTAGCAAGCCTTTTGTTCATCAGGCTGCTCGTTAACATACCCCTGGCTCTGTCTGACTGCGGGATCAGGAGCAAACATTCATGAAGGGTCTGCGCTGAAATCCCTGGGAAATACGTAGTATGCCGTGACCTGTTTTATCTCTGGCCACTGTCACCCTAGTCTCTGAGGCCCAGATCTTCAAAGATCAATGGGAATCGGATACCTAAATACCTTGTAGGATCTGGGCCTAAGGGCCAGATTGTCAAAGGTATTTAGGCACCTAAAGCTGCAAATAGGCACGTAGGGGAATTTTCAAAAGCATGCAGCTGCCTAACTCTCACTGAAGACGGTAGTTAGTCACTTTTGAAAATCCCATTAGTGACCTACCTGCATCTTCAGGAATGCAAATACCTTTGAGTATCTGGCCCTAGATAATCAAAGGGCTCCAGGGCAGAGGCTGGAATTGAACCAGGCACTTATGGCTCCTAGATCAGCACCTCCCCCTTAGGCCAACCTTCTGCAGTGCAGGCAAGAAGAGGAGAATCAGGCATGTGGTATACGGAGTCCTCACCAACACTTTCCTCCTTCTTTTCTCGTTCCAGAGCCCAGCTCATTCCCACCTACTGTGTCTGGGACCTCCGGTGCTGAGGAGGAAGCTCGTGATGAGACCAAAGGGGATGGGAAGTAGCTTGTGATGGGAGATTTCCTTCCCCAGTAGCCTCTCTCCTCCCAGCCTGAATTTCACACGCCCGTCCCAGGTCCCACTGACATCAGGGTGAGCTTGAGGGCAGTGTCCAGTTGTTCCAGATCTTCTCAGGTGGCCTGAGGGCTTGGGCCACAATTGGCCAAAAATGGACCACGGGGAGCTGGCACAGCAGAGTTGGCTATGGCCAAGGACAAGCCCTTGGCTGATTGAGGAGCCGTGTTTGGGGCCTCTCAACGCGAGTGCAGAGTGTCAATTAAGGGGATGAGTTCAGGGGCAGAAAACTGTGATCCCCAAAACCCAGCATGCTCTGGGGGGGAGCCACCTATGCTAGCCAATGGGAGATGTTGATGAGAGGGGTGTGTCCTAAGCCCTGCCCCTCTCTGTGTTCGATGCTTGTTGTGGCTTGTGATCCTGAGAAAACCCCTCTCTTGCAGTCAGGTGATTTAGATGCTGCTTAAGTCATATCTTGCAGGAATAAGTTAGGTACCTGCCTTGCTCCATGCAAAATGGCAGAGGGGCCATCCTAACCCAGCCCTGTTGTCAGAGCACTCAGCTGGGAGAGTCCCGTTCAATTCTCCATCATTAAAAAAAGAAGTCAGTCCATTCTTCTGAATGCTCTCAGACAGGCAACTCCTGTTTGTCTGGGTTCGGTGAGGGAGTTGCTTAGTCACAGTCAAATAATTTACTTAACAGTCCAATTCATCTAAGTATTATATTTAACGGGTTTCTGGAATTTGTAACCGCTTTAGCAAGGTCATTGCATGACAGGCTGGTGCACCGTTAAAAGAAACAGGTGCTAGGCGGAAGTAAGCAGCAGCATCTTAAAAGCATTTGTCAACCATTCAGCTTTCTTCAAGTTGCAAGGAGAGAGGCTTGTAGATGGCCTAGAGAAGAAATCGCTTTGCATGAGGATTCTGTCGGTGTTTAAACCGAAGGGGTGTTTTCTGCAAAGGGAGTAGGTGGGAAGGAACCTGCTTTATGGCTCAGGCTCTGTCTGCACTTAAAACACGATAGCTGCTGCAGCCCTTCAGTACAGACACTTCCCACAGCAACGGGACTCCGAGTCCAGCGCTCTAGGCCTCGCTGCCTCCATTCGACAGCTGCAGCGGCACAGGAGCTAGCAAACAGAGCTGTAAACAGGGGAGTTTGAGTGGGAGTTCTGTTGGAGGAGAAGGTATTTGTGTGTGTTTGGTTTTGTATTGGTAATATCTGTATGTGTAGAGGCTTGTAGGGGCTTTGTGCTGGGAGAGAAGCTGAGCCCTGATTAGGGGGCGGGGCTTCACTGACTAGGGGTCCTATAAAGGTAGCAGCCAGTCAGGCAGCGGCACAGGAGCTAGCAAACAGAGCTGTAAACAGGGGAGTTTGTCTTGTGGTGCTTGTGTGGGGTTTGGTTTTGCTGTGGGTGGTGGTGTTTTGGTGTGGTTTGTGTTTCCCAGATTAACAGGATTTAGGTGGGAAGGCTATGACAGATTCAGAGGTGGCAGTGGGAGTGACCCATGTAGCAGATGACACAATGAAGATGACTGGATGTGGAAGCTGTGGTATGTACATGATCCTGGAGGGGGCACCTGGTAAGAGTTTTGTCTGCATGAAATGCCGTCTGATAGAGCTGATGGAGGAAAAGATCAGAGGTTTGGAGATGCAGGTGGAAAGTCTGGTAGAGTTTAGGAAGGGGTTTGAGCAGATTATGGAGCAAAGACATGAGGTATCTGACGGGAAAAGCTCAGACTTGCAGATGGAAGCAGGACTAGGGAATTCTGAGGTGAGACTGGGTGAGGAAAGTGGTCAGTGGAAGCATGTGACTAAAAGAACTAGGCAGAGGAAAAGACGGGCTAGTGAAGGAGAAATAGAGCTTCAGAATAGGTTTGCAGAGTTGGAAAATGAAGAAGGGGCTCAGCAGGTAGTCACTGAAGGTGACAGGGCAAGGAAGAAGAGAAGAGCGGTTAGTCCTATAGGAAAAGGGGAAGAGTTAATGGAGATTACACCAAATATGAGCCCCAGGAGGATACAGGATGGGTTAAAAAGGATTACAAGGGAGAATGGGAATGGAAAGAACTTGCAGCCAGAGGGAACAGGGGATAGACTGGAGAATAGCACCGTCACTAGGAAAAGGCAGGTCTATGTGATTGGGGACTCTTTACTGAGAAGAATAGATAGGCCTGTAACCAGAGCTGATCCAGAAAATAGGAGGGTGTGCTGTCTTCCAGGTGCTAAGATACGGGATGTAGACCTGAGGTTGAAAAGGATTCTAAAGGGAGCGGGAAAGAATCCCCTAATTATCCTTCATGTGGGAACAAATGATACGGCTAGATTCTCGCTGGAAAGTATTAAGGGAGACTATGCTAGGCTGGGGAGGACGCTTAAGGAAATTGAGGCTCAGGTGATCTTTAGTGGGATTCTGCCTGTTCCTAGAGAAGGGCAACAAAGGTGTGACAAGATTATGACTATCAATAGATGGCTTAGGCAGTGGTGCTATAAGGAGGGCTTTGGGATGTATGGCCATTGGGAGGCGTTCATGGATAGAGGACAGTTCTCTCGGGATGGACTTCATCTGAGTAGGGAAGGAAATAGACTTCTAGGATGGAGGCTGGCACAACTGATTAAGAGAGCTTTAAACTAGGAATTTGGGGGAGATGGTTGGGAGATGTCCAGGTAATCTCCACGCCAGAATTTAGCATAGAGTGGAAAGAAAATGAAGTAAGAGTGGATACAGCTGTAGGTAGGAGGAAGGGCAGTGTAGATACAAGTCTAATAGGTTATACTGGTAGTAAAATAACCGTGCCTAATAGGGTACAGAATGTGAGTGAGGCCAAACAGCAAAAATTAAGATGTTTGTACACTAATGCAAGGAGCCTAGGTAACAAAATGGAGGAACTAGAGTTACTGGTGCAGGAAGTGAAACCAGATATTATAGGTATAACAGAGACCTGGTGGAATAGTAGTCATGACTGGGCTACAGGTATTGAAGGGTCTGTGCTGTTTAGGAAAGACCGAAATAAAGGTAAAGGTGGTGGAGTAGCACTGTATATCAATGATGAGATAGAATGTAAAGAAATAAGAAGCGATGAAATGGATATGACTGAGTCTGTCTGGGCAACAATTAAATTGGGGAAGAAAACTATTAGAGCCTCCCCTGGGATAGTGCTTGGGGTGTGCTATAGACCGCTGGGATCTAATCTGGATATGGATAGAGCCCTTTTTAATGTTTTTAATAAAATAAATATTAATGGAAACTGTGTGATCATGGGAGACTTTAACTTCCCAGATATAGACTGGAGGACGAGTGCTAGTAATAATAATAGGGCTCAGATTTTCCTAGATGCGATAGCTGATGGATTCCTTCAGCAAGTAGTTGCTGAACCGACTAGAGGGGATGCCATTTTAGATTTGGTCTTGGTGAGTAATGAGGACCTCATAGAGGAAATGGTTGTAGGGGATAATCTTGGCTCAAGTGATCATGAGCTAATTCAGTTCAAACTGAATGGAAGGATTAACAAAAATAAATCTGCAACTAGGGTTTTTGATTTCAAAAGGGCTGACTTTCAAAAATTAAGGAAATTAGTTAGGGAAGTGGATTGGACTGAAGAATTTATGGGTTTAAAGGTAGAGGAGGCCTGGGATTATTTTAAATTAAAGCTGCAGAAGCTATCGGAAGCCTGCATCCCAAGAAAGGGGAAAAAATTCATAGGCAGGAGTTGTAGACCAAGCTGGATGAGCAAGCATCTTAGAGAGGTAATTAAGAAAAAGCAGAAAGCATATAGGGAGTGGAAGAAGGGAGGGATCAGTAAGGAAAACTACCTTATTGAGGTCAGAATATGTAGGGATAAAGTGAGACAGGCTAAAAGTCAAGTAGAGTTGGACCTTGCAAAGGGAATTAAAACCAATAGTAAAAGGTTCTATAGTCATATAAATAGGAAGAAAACAAAGAAAGAAGAAGTGGGACCGCTAAAAACTGAGGATGGAGTGGAGGTCAAGGATAATCTAGGCATGGCCCAATATCTAAACAAATACTTTGCCTCAGTCTTTAATAAGACTAAAGAGGATCTTAGGGATAATGGTAGCATGATAAATGGGAATGAGGATATGGAGGTAGACATCACCATATCTGAGGTAGAAGCGAAACTCAAACAGCTTAATGGGACTAAATCGGGGGGCCCAGATAATCTTCATCCAAGAATATTAAAAGAATTGGCACAGGAAATTGCAAGCCCATTAGCAAGAATTTTTAATGAATCTGTAAACTCAGGGGTTGTACCGTATGATTGGAGAATTGCTAACATGGTTCCTATTTTTAAGAAAGGGAAAAAAAGTGATCCAAGTAATTATAGGCCTGTTAGTTTGACATCTGTAGTATGCAAGGTCTTGGAAAAAATTTTGAAGGAGAAGGTAGTTAAGGACATTGAAGTCAATGGTAAATGGGACAAAATACAACATGGTTTTACAAAAGGTAGATCGTGCCAAACCAACCTGATCTCCTTCTTTGAGAGAGTAACAGATTTTTTAGATAAAGGAAACGCAGTGGATCTAATTTACTTAGATTTTAGTAAGGCGTTTGATACTGTGCCACATGGGGAATTATTAGTTAAATTGGATAAGATGGGCATCAATAGGAAAATTGAAAGGTGGATAGGGAATTGGTTAAAGGGGAGACTACAACGGGTCCTACTGAAAGGTGAACTGTCAAGTTGGAGGGAGGTTACCAGTGGAGTTCCTCAAGGATCAGTTTTGGGACCAATCTTATTTAATCTTTTTATTACTGACCTGGGCACAAAAAGTGGGAGTGTGCTAATAAAGTTTGCAGATGATACAAAGCTGGGAGGTATTGCTAATTTAGAGAAGGACAGGGATACCCTACAGGAGGATCTGGATGATCTTGTAAACTGGAGTAATAGGAATAGGATGAAATTTAATAGTGAGAAGTGTAAGGTCATGCATTTAGGGATTAATAACAAGAATTTTAGTTATAAGCTAGGGACGCATCAACTAGAAGTAACGGAGGAGGAAAAGGACCTTGGAGTATTGGTTGATCATAGGATGACTATGAGCTGCCAATGTGATATGGCTGTGAAAAAAGCTAATGTCGTCTTGGGATGCATCAGGAGAGGTATTTCCAGTAGGGATAAGGAGGTTTTAGTACCGTTATATAAGGCACTGGTGAGACCTCACCTGGAATACTGTGTGCAGTTCTGGTCTCCCATGTTTAAGAAGGATGAATTTAAACTGGAACAGGTACAGAGAAGGGCTACTAGGATGATCCGAGGAATGGAAAACTTGTCTTATGAAAGGAGACTCAGGGAGCTTGGCTTGTTTAGCCTAACTAAAAGAAGGTTGAGGGGAGATATGATTGCTCTCTATAAATATATCAGAGGGATAAATACCAGAGAGGGAGAGGAATTATTTAAACTCAGTACCAATGTGGACACAAGAACAAATGGATATAAACTGGCCACTAGGAAATTTAGATTAGAAATTAGACGAAGGTTTCTAACCATCAGAGGAGTGAAGTTTTGGAATAGCCTTCCGAGGGAAGTAGTGGGGGCAAAAGATCTATCTTGCTTTAAGATTAAACTCGATAAGTTTATGGAGGAGATGGTATGATGGGATAACATGGTTTTGGTAATTAAATATTCATGGTAAATAGGCCCAATGGCCTGTGATGGGTTTTTAGATGGGGTAAGATCCAAGTTACCCGGGAAAGAATTTTCTGTAGTATCTGGCTGATGAATCTTGCCCATATGCTCAGGGTTTAGCTGATCGCCATATTTGGGGTCGGGAAGGAATTTTCCTCCAGGGCAGATTGGAAGGCCCTGGAGGTTTTTCGCCTTCCTCTGTAGCATGGGGCACGGGTCACTTGCTGGAGGATTCTCTGCTCCTTGAGGTCTTCAAACTACAATTTGAGAACTTCAATAGCACAGATATAGGTGTGAGGTCTTTTTTAGGAGTGGTGGGTGAAATTCTGTGGCCTGCATTGTGCAGGAGGTCAGACTAGATGATCATAATGGTCCCTTCTGGCCTAAATATCTATGAATCTATGAATCTATAAGTACAGAAAAGGATGAGAAAAATGATGAGGGACGTGGAGCAGCTTCTGTATGAGGAGAGATTAATAAGACTGGGACTTTTCACCTTGGAAAAGAGATGACTAATGGGGGATACGATAGAGGTGTATAAAATCATGACTGATGTGGAGAAAGTAAATCAGGAAGTGTTGTTTACTCTTTCTCATAAGACAAGAACCAGGGGTCACCCAATGAAATTAATAGGCAGCAGGTTTAAAAGAAACAAAAGGAAGTATTTCTACACACAATGGAGAGTCAACCTGTGGAACTCCTTGCCAGAGGATGTTGTGAAGGCCAAGACTATAACAGGGTTCAAAAAAGAACTAGATAAGTTCATGGAGGACAGGTCCCCCAACTGCTATTGGCTAGCATGGGCAGGGATGGTTTCCCTAGTCTATATTTTCAAGAAGCTGGGAATGGGTGACAGGGGATGGATCACTTGATTACCAGAGCTCCTCTGATTCTGGGTTTTTTTTTTTTTTTAAATCTCTCCACAATTTTGGTTGCAACTGAAACTTCTAGTTAAAGCGATCAGTGGAGGGGGGGGGGGCGGGGTCTGGACGCTCTGTCGCCTTGCGCTTTGTTTGTGTCACCTTTACACTGATGCAAAGTGAGCAAGAAATACCAAAAGAACTGCAGGCACTAGTGTAAATGACACACACCAGGATCAGGGTAAGGCTGGATTGGGGCCCAGAACTCTTCCCTCACCCACCCATCACGGCACAAGGAGTTTGATCCTGGGCCTCATGCCAACTGCCCATAAGGGGCAGCTTAGAAATTCTTCGGTTGTACAAAGCTGGTGTGTCTCCCTATGTCACCTGCCTCCTTCCAATCTTTAGTCTGGGGACGTGGTGTGGTAGCAAAGAGAGTGTGGTGCAAAATGCTGGCTCAGAACTGCTGCCACGACAGCCAGTGTAACTTAGAGCAGCCTCAACAGTGCTCTAAGTTTTATGTCAGGTGCTATTTCAGGCACCAGCCAGCCGAATCTTGGGGGAACAAAAGGGTGACTTCAAGCCCCCTTTTCCCATCCCTCTCTGCTGAGCCAAGTGAAAACTTGGCACTGCTGAGAATTCAGACCCAGGCATAAGGCAATGGAGAACCCCAATCTTTCTTCTGCTGTGGAGAGTTGGTAAAACTCAAAGCCCAGATGGCACCGTTATTAAGCCCATTATTTTTTTCTCTTTGCTATTTAAAAATAATGAGATGCAAAACCAATATGAGTGCAGCAGTAATGTTGTATGGTTCGGACACACAAGTTAAATTTCCTGTGACAACACGAACTTGATCAACTTGCATGTGTAGAGCATATTTCTCCTCTTCCTGTTTTTCTTGATGTATTTCAAAATTTACCACCCAGGGTTCTTTGTGGCATGTAATGCGGCTTGTATTAAACACGCCACAAACCCAAACTTACAGGAATGGGCCAGAACTTGACAGCTTACAGGAGTGGCCGCTAGAGGGATCGGGGCTGAATTTAGAGGGCACAATTTTCAAAAGCATCAAAGTGACTTAAGTGCACTGGGAAATTTTACCTCTAGTCTTCCTTATGAATTAATTTTTTATTTTATTTTTTTTTAAAGGGAGCTGTAGCCTGTTTTCCACAGAGTCAGTCTGAGTTCAAGCCAATGCCGTAGGGCATTTCAGGCTGCTGTCCTGTCTGATCCAGCCCAGGGGACAATATCTGATGCTTCCAGGAAAAGCAAGAACCCGCTGTAACATACATGGCTAGTTTTAACATGCTGTAAATGCAGGTGGGGAATTAATTACTGACCTCGGTGGCATTCAGACTATGTCCTGAAGCATGGGATTGGGCCAGAGGGACAGCTAGCGCTGGCCACAGTGTCTAGGGTCTCGGAGTGGGAAGTTCCATGGAGAATTCCACTGGGTGGGAGACTCAGCTGTGAAGGGAGGGGGCGGGCAGGAGCATCTCATAAACCCAAGATTGGAATAACTGAAGTAATGTTCCTTTTACACAGAGCCTCAGCTCCCTGGAACCTCTGCAAATGCTTTAGCCACGTGTTTAACTCCATCCGTAGGAGTAGCCTTGGATCGCAGTGGGAGGGCTCAGGTGCGTAAGTGTTTGCAGGATGGGCGCTCAGGGCAGTCCCTGAGGCCAGGGCAAAGTGGATGTGACGTGCCACTGTCTGGATTTGGGAGCCTGCCTGCACACCAAACTCACTAGGCACTGGGTGCATGACTTCAAGGTGCTGGGCCGGGGAAAATCAGCCCCGGGTGGTTATTTCGAGTAGAAAACCAGAGCCACTTCTGGGGTCTTTCAGCTTCTAATGCCCTTTCCCTTCTGCAGCTGGATTTCATCCTATGATAAAATCCCTCTCAATGCCAAGTCAGTGCCATAAATCACTGGCCTGGGTGCAGGAATCAGTAGGCGACGTTCTCTGGCCTGGGTTATGCCAGGGCTCAGACTAAATTATTCTTCCCAAAACTTTTAAAAGCTGAGCCCCCTCCTCAAGACAAAGAAACCAATCGTGCCCCTCACCCGTCAGCAATGTGTTAGCGACCCCACCCCCCATTTTCATGGATACGTCTTCAAACCCCACCCTTCCCACCATGGCTAGCCCTTCCCCACGCTTCAGGAGATGCTGAAGGAGATGATCCTAACCATCCCCTCTAACCTTAAGACTTGAGGGATCCCATCATGGAGCATCTTAAAAATCACAGTTTCCAGACTCTGGAACAGGGGCTGCTTTGCCGGGCTCACCTTTCTCCCTGCGTCAGGTTGGCCGATGGGGATAATGAGCCTGGAGATCTCATTCCCGCTGCTCTGAGTGGTGCCCATGTGCACATGACTCAGCTCAGCTCATCCTGTATCCCAGGAACGTCTTCATCTTCTGGGATCCTCATGGCAGCAGTGGGATGAATTAACGGACTCCCTTAGCCATGGGGCCTTTCTCTCGCTTTTGTTTCAGAGCCAGCGTCCTGGAATCGTCTCCTGGTGCGTGGAGTGGTGGCAGTGGTGGGGGTGATAGTCTTACTATACCTATGTGGGTTTTGGAAAGGTAGAGGGAAAGTGTTTGCCTACTCGCAACTCGTCTTCAGGAAGCTGCTGACTCATCCCTCCCCGCAGCCTGGAAGTCGGCAGGATTCCCAGGAATCTGAGCTCCCCGCAGTGTGTGACAGGGACGGGGACCAGGCCCAGGGAACCAGAAACAGGAATCGAGACCCAGCCCTGGAGAATGGGGAAGGAGACCTGATTGCGAATTCGTATCCGGTCTGCTGAATTGCTCACGTCCAGACCCTCCCCACAGTTCTTAAAAAGTCAAAGCATTTCGTTTAGACGCTTTCCAAACAAACCATTTTGATTTTTCAGTTTGAAACAATTTTTTGTTTAAAAATGTCCTTCAATTTTATTTTAAAAATTCAAAAAGTTACAACCCTTGAAATGTTCCTGGGTCTTTTTTTTTAAAAAAAGCTTTTTGGTTCATCAAAAATTTGGAAAAATGTTAATTTTGTTCAACCTGAAACCGGTTTTTTTCCATCTCTTTTTTGGAATTGCCAGGGACCAAAAAATTCTGTTTGCCCAGCTCGAGGGGCAGGTGAGGATTTTGGCAGTTATATTGTGGGTCTCTAAGTCTCCTTGTTGCTCAAAGTTTTCTTACTGCAAGGATGAGGGCAGGATGGGCAAAAGCTTCCTAAAAGTGGGGGGGGCTGCTGGCACCCAAACTGTGGCCCAGCCCCTGTGCCACCCCTTCTCCTCGAGGTCCTGCCCCCTCAAACTACCCCTTTCCCTGAGGCCCCCCTTCACACCGCCTTTCTCCCTGAGCTCCCACTTCATGCCGCCCCTTGCCCCCAAAACACTGCCCCCCGCCCCTCCCTTCTCTCCCCCATCATCCAGTCGCTCACACTTATGGCCAGTAAAAAGTGGTGGGCCCTGGTCTCCCCTGTTCCGGCACCCCTGGATGAGAGTGGGAGAGGATGAAGAACTCATTTCAAATATAACTCCCCCCGCCCCTCAAAACAGCACAATTTGACAGAAACAGCAAAACATGCACCTAACCAACCCGGGCCAGTCACGCTGTGTTGTGTGTGACATTCCCGTCCTGGGGCGGTTTATGTCTTGGAGAATGTGAACCCTGCAGGCCTGGGTGTTTCTCTACGTAATGTGACCTCACTGCTCCTGATGAGAGCCATTGTTTGTAAATGTTTCAGGAGCAGACATATTTATCATTCATGGACAGACAGACATTTATTCATAATTAGAACTGGTGAAAAATGGCGGGGGTGGGGAGGGTCATGAAAATTGAAGAAGAAACCACTTCCTTCCCCCTTCCCCCCATATTCTTCAAACTTATTTGGAAATGTTTTTCATTATCAAATTTTTGTTTCGTTTTGGTGGGAAAAACTCCATGTTCTCTCTCAAGTGGGCAGAGAAATCCAAAATGTTTTTTTTAAAGAGGGAACTTATTTCAAATGATCAATGTAATCCAAAGTGGCATTTTTAGTTATAAGGTTGCATTGTCAGTGTAAAACCCTTTTGAACCAGCTCTGTTATTGTATAACAAGATGAGTTTACTTTTCGTGATGCATTGTTTGGGCCAGGTTTCCTTGGTCCTGGAAACACTTACATGCATGTTTAACTTTAATTACTGCTGTGAATAATTCCATTTCAATGGGACAACTCTGAGGTCGGGTTTACGCTACGGCCGTATATCGGTGTAACAATGTCTTTTCTTTCTTTTATATGTAAAAGTTCTTGAGAGGTTAAAGCAGGTAAAATACATGAACAGGTTCGGACAGTCCGAGTTTGTCCGTGCAAAGTGACAGCAGAGATGTGGGATCTGCTAGTTTTCCATAAGTCTCTCAGGGTTACCCAGGATAACTTTGGGGATCTCTGTCTCGCATCGGGAATGTTCCCTGAAAGTGTCCAAACAGCTCAGAGATACAGAACCATTCCCTGGATCCATTCTTATAGCTGTCTTCCCCGGAAAGCAGTCTGGCAAGTGTTCCTGTCAGCTCATTGCTAAGTTATCTGTCAAAACACTAGAGTTTTCAGGTGCCTAAGTAGCCCCTGGAATCAGGGTGAAATTATCCTCCCCACCACTATCAAAATTGGAAATGGTGCCCCGGAGTGCACGGTACCCTACCGTAGTTCCCCCGTAGGAACTGCATGAACAGGCAACTCTGCAAGTTATCTGCATGCCTCTGCACGTGACCCCCATGCCTCTCCATTTCCTTGGCCACATGTATCCTGTCCCCATGCTGGCGGCGAATCCAGAAAAAGAGGGAAAGAGCTCACCACTGCGACCACCTGAGGGAGGTGTTGGGTTGAGATCAGCTGGTCAAAGCAGGCAATAGGGACAGAATCTGAGACTTGAAGCTCCTCGAATGACCTCTGACCTTTCTAGACCTGCCCTTCAATGAGACACAGCGATTGTAAAGTTGAATGTGATCGTAACTAGACCCATTTGAAACCCTTCACCACACAAGACAAAGCCCGTAGGATTCATTATGAATTATTTATTTCTCCTCCCCTGGATTCCTGCAGCCACCAGCCACCTTGGAGCTTTCCCTCCTCTCTCCCAGGCTGGGCTCACTTGATGGCAGGAGCTCAGCGCAGGGTCCAGCTTTGCTCTTTCGCTTCCATTCTTCACGTCTTTGGGTGGCTGCATTGGCACCTGAGCAGCCGGATGGAAACACTGAGTCCTCTGTCTCGGCAGGCAGGCCCAGCCGCCAAAGCCAAAGACTCCCTGAGAACAGGGGGAGGTTCGCCTGAACTCTCAGGAGTGGCGGCTGGGCCCATAGGGTAGGGTTACCATATTTGAACTTTCAAAAAAGAGGACACTCCGAGGGTGGGGGGGTAGTTGTAGCCCTGCCCCCTATCTACTCCCTCCCACTTCCTGCCCCCTGACTGCCCCCCACAGAACCGCCAACCCATCCAACACCCTCTGCTCCTTGTCCCCTGATCGCCCCCTCCCAGGACCCTGCCCTCTATCTAAGCCTTCCGTCTCCCTGTCTCCAGCTGCCCCCTCCTTAGACCCCTCCACCCTAACTGCCCCCCTAGAACTCCACCCCCTACCTGTCCCCTGACTGCCCTGCCCCCTATCCGCACCCCCGCCCCCTGACAGACCTCCGGCTCTCCCACACCCAACCAACCACTCCCTGTCCCCTGACTGCCCCCACAGAACCCCCAACCCATCTATTCCCCCCTGCTCCCTGCCCCTGACTGCCCCCCCGAACCTCTGCACTGTCCACCCCGCCCCCGCTCCCTGTCCCTTGACTCCCCCGACCCCTCTTCATATGCTCACCCTCTGACAGGCTCCCCCCAGAACCCCTCACCCATCCAACCCCTCCTGCTCCCTGTCCCCTGACTGTCCCTTGGGACCCCATGCCCCTTCTCCAGCCCCCCCAGCCCCCGTACCCTGCTGCTCAGAGCAGTGTGTCTGGGGTGCGGAGCCAGACACAGTGCCGTGCTCCCCCGCAGAGCGTGCAGCTCCCCCTCCGCCCCCAGAGTGCTGCATTGGGAGGGAAATCCTGGACCTTTTCAGAATTTTACAAATTCCTCCCGGAGGGCAATTTAGAACCCCAAAAGCCGGACATGTCCGGGAAACTCCGGACGCATGGTAACCCGACCACAGGGACTCCAGGATCTGCAGCTGCTGCCACCTGTATGGTGAATCCTCCGACTCATCACCAACCAGCTCTTCCCCATTCTCCAACCTGGCCCCACGGTCTGACCGTGCAGGAGAACAAAAACCCTTTGGGACAGCAGGAGAGTCTCCTCAATGCCGCCCTCTTCGCATGGCATCCCGCGGTCACCGTGAAACACGACTACCCTGCCCCCAGGAGTCTCTCAAGGAGCTGCCGGCGCAGTCACTGGGCACCCACTCGTAATGGTCTCGGGCAGTGGCATTGCAGAGGGAGCTGAGCAGACCGTCCCTTCTGTGACTTCCTGAATTGCTGCCAGGACGGATTCTCCTCTGCGCTAGGGAGAGTCCCCGAGGACAAGCAGCTGTGATGCGGGAGGGGGCAAGACAAGCACTCCCCCTGAGCCCTTGACTAGCAGGCAAGCAGGACTCTGGGAGCCAAGGGATCGATGTGTCTTGCTGGGAGAGCAGAGCTGGAGAGCAGAAAAGGGCATTGGAGGAATTGAAGAAAAATCAGTGTCATGGCCGGGTCATGGGCAGCCAGACCTTGTGGTCAGAGGCAGAGTCCACACTCACAAGACAGGAGTCGAGAGTCAGCTGGGTCAGGACACTGGAAGAGCAGAAGCAAAAGACCAAATTGTGTTCAGAACCTCAAGTCAGGTGAGTCACCCTGAGTCCGGATGCCAGGAAATCAAGCCTGGGGAGTGGGAGCAGGAACAGCCAACACACGGTCCAGAGCCGGGGAGGAGCTCGGCTGTTCAGACAGCTTCTTCTTCCTGCTGCTGGTTTAAGGAGGTCCCGGGGGCCGATTAGCTGCTCTGGGACTCTGCCAATAGGAGCCTCAAACTGGGTCTGGACTTCGTCAGTCCTAGGTAAGCAGTTTTTCGTAGGCTTGCAGGTGGCGTGCTGGAGGGTGGCTGCTCCCAGGAACCCTGCAGACCGGGGTTAATGACCCATGGGTCAGGACAGTGAGTGATCTCTCCCCGCTCAAACCTCCTGCACGAAACAGTCTCCAGGGTCCCGGATGCACCCTCTGAGAAGAAAAAAACACAGTCATGAGGACAAATAGGCTATGGAACAGGAGCCCCCTCTTTGTTGCAACAGCCCCAAGTGTCCAGAAGAGTGGACGGTTCTTACCTCCAGGAGATGCCTGGGATCTTCCATCTAAGCCTCAAGGGGACCCCTGTTGCTTGGTCTGACAGGAGGAGATCATCTGTCCCCACTGCTCCCTGCGCTGGGCTGGCTGCAGCACACATCTGTGTAAGAGGCTGGGCTAGAGAGATGTTACAATCAGGGTCCAGGCACCCCAGAAGGAGAACAGAGGCTCTGAAACCAGAAGACGAAGCAATCAAATCAGCGGATTCGACAGAGAAGTTTTCTACCCTACAGGGACATCAAAGAAGGTCTGTTAGGAAAGCTGAGATGTTAGTCTGGAAACTGCTAAGATAAACATTGTGACTTATTAAGATTCAATTTTAGTCACTACAAAGTGTGTTGTGTTTTGTGTGTCTCTTTGAAATGTGTCTCTTTCTCTTGCTTAGTATCA
The DNA here is from genome assembly GCF_965140285.1 of Lepidochelys kempii. Lineage (NCBI taxonomy): Eukaryota > Metazoa > Chordata > Testudines > Cheloniidae > Lepidochelys > Lepidochelys kempii. Next base: position 42,314,683 of record NC_136393.1, on the reverse strand, counting down.
CTTAAATCTCTTCTTTGTTACTATGCTTCCCAAACCACCTCAGTGTTGTGTGTTCCAGTGAAGTGTGAGTCTCCAGCCTACCCAACAGGCTGAGCTGTGCCCTGTCTCTCTGAAGGTAATGAATAATTTCTGAGCGGTGCTGGGCCCAGAGTCCAAGGGCAGTTCACCAGACATCTCGTGGGAAGCCCAAAGAGACCAAAGGAGCAGGAGAGATTCCGGCCCCACTGACCCATGGGAAATTCCCACAGAAGAGCCTACACAGGGCTCCAGACACAGCCACTTTGGGTGTGTACCAGAGTTCACTCACCGCTAGATGCTGGCCAGGCCTCGTGTCATTGCTTTCTCGCTGGGCTAGCAACCCCGCTGATACTCACTCTTGCAGTTTGTCGGCTGGGAACTCAGCCGACCAACCAGGTGACTGTTCTTTACTCCACTCCTTCCTGGGTCGTGCTCCTTGCAAACAAAGTCCCAAAATGTCTTGAACAGAAACAAGGCCTTCCACCCTCGTGGGGAGTTCTTCCTCAGCCTGATTTCGATTCGGCCTGCCCTTCTTGGGTTTCTATGGTCTTCTATGTCCCCTTCCTTAGGGATGGTGAGAGAAGCCAGTCCTACCCTGGACTCCAGGGTTTGGCCCAAAGCCGTCTACTGAACAGCTCGCTCTGCTTCTGGACTTTTGCTGCTGTTTTCCCTTCTTTCCTCTCCGTTGGGGCTCACTTGGTCATCATTTGGCTTAGCCCCAGGCTAGGCAGCCATAGGCCAAGCCACCCTGTTAGATACCCTCCTCCTTCCAATCCGCTCCAGCCCGGCTGACAGGTTTGCTGAGGGGATGGTGAAACCCCATTGCTGATCAGAAGGAGGTCAGAGTCTGTTCTCTAGGAGCTGAAGGTCCATTTGTCCTGCTGCGGGAAGTGGAGCTGGAGAGCGGAGATGTTAGGTGAAAGAGACTGCATGATGGAGTTGGAGACTGAGGGACGGGAGCCTCCTCCCAGAAACGCTCCCAGGAGAACAGGTTTGAGGAGGAGTTCTCTAGGGAGCCTCTTGCTTGGAAAAAAACAAGGGTGGCACATTGATGAAGATGTCTCTGTCCCAGGGATGGGGGAAGCTCCCAGCCAGGCTATGCAGCAGGGATCCCATTTCTCCCCCAAGAAACCCATTTTGCCCAAAGAAGTCTATGGCTCTTACCTCCAAGAGGGAGCGGGCTCTTCCCTCTCAGCCTCTTTGAGAACTACCACTGCTTGGCTTTTTTAGGATAAGGGACCTGTCCCCACTGCTCCCTGAGGTGCTTCAGCTTCTGACTGCACCCATCTGGGAGGCTGTCACATATGCCAGGGCCTAGAAGACATGCAGGGAGGAGGCTCCTCTTCATGTCAGACTCTGAGAGCCCAGAGAAGGGCCAAAGGAAGAAAAAAGGGCAGGAGATGAAGCTTGCCCGGAGCCTCTGTCCCATCCTCACCTCCTCAAATGTGGAGCTTCCTGAGCTTCAGTTGGGCAGACAGTCTGTAGCCCTGACACAAAGGTCCTTCTGCGCCATATGGGGCAGGAAGATCTCTGCCTGGGAGCACCGGAAATGGGATGGGGGTGAGATCAAGGAAAGAGGGGAGGGATATGGGTGTGAGGGAAAGAGCTCCTGCCCCAGATGAAGGAATTTGGGGGGCCGAGGGAAGGACACAGCTCCACAGAGAGGAGAGAGAGTTCCTGTGAGTGCCAGGGGCCTCCATTTGTGCTTCCACTAGCCCCCCATTTACAGTGAGACAGAGCAGTACCTGCAGCAGGGAGCGGGACTTGCTGAACAGGGAGGGGAACCTTGAAGAGCATCAGATGAACCACAGCCCTTGCAGCGCCTCGGGCATCTGGTGCAAGTGCCGGATGATGTGAAGCTGGCCCATGACCTTGGCTGTGACATCCTCATGCTGCAGGGGAACGAGAACATGTCAGAGACTGAGACACTCCCCAGGAATCAGGGAGGATGAAGGGCACCTGGAACCAGTGCCATCATTTCCACCCAGCAGCTGCTCATGTCTGAGTGGTGGATTCACCCTCCTGACCCCCAGGATGGAGGCTTGCTGTCCTCTCTAGTGACCTCCAGTGCCAACCCCCCTCCTTGTCGGGTGAGCTCCTGCCACTTCCCCATCAGTGCCCCGACAGCTGTTCCACCTCCAACCCACCTGGGGACACCGCTCAAGTTCGGAGAACCCTCTCCTCCACCCCCACCTCCATCCCCACCCAGGTAGGGCAGGGAGGGGGCTCTAGAAGGGTGGCGGGGGGAGGGAGGGATTCTGGCAGCAGTGAAGTGGGATGGGGAGAGCTTGAGACCTTTCCCCAAGACACCCCAGTGCCAAAACCTGAAACCACAGGATGGCAGCCCTGGGGAACGGGACAGGTCAGGAGCCCCTGACGACTGAATCCTCCCAATCTCTCAAGAGTGGGTCCAGCCCTACCAGCAGCAAGACCCGCTTCCCACGCCCATGTGCCTCAGTCAGTCACCATCACCAGTCAGTCCTTGGCCTCCCAGGATGCCAGGGATGGGAGCAACTCTCGATGGTGGCTCGGGTGACATGGACACTAGGCCGTGGGGAAATGGGTGCAGCTCTGTGGGGCAGGAAAGGTTCCCAGAGGGCACTTAGGGGACTCAACTGTCCTTCCCAGGAGTGATAGCAGAGCACCACATCCGAAGAACAGAAGTCCATGAAGGCCAGAAGTCCCCACTAGGCTCCTTGCTACCAGGCCAGCGAATGGCGAGAGGATGGGAAGGAGGCCCTGGGCCCCACCCCAAGCTTCTGAGTCGAATGCAGCTGCTTACCGTGACCCCCATCAGTTGCTGGGCTTCCCCCAGGAGGGAGTAGACCAGCACCAGCCCAGCCTGGCTGACACGCAGCAGGGGGTCGTGGATGGCCAGCAATGCTGTCTTTACGAAGGATCTTCTCTGCCCGACGGAGAAGAATTTTCCAAAGACCTAAAACCAAGAGGACATGAGGCTCGAGCAGATTGCCCAGAGCCAGCCTCCAAGTCCTGGCGGTACAATGGCATCTCGTGCCCCAAAGGGTGGGGAAGAGAGCTGCTGTGGCCAAGGCACTTCATTCCCTAGGAGGCTTTCAGGGTCCCAGGGCTCAGGGAAGCCCCTTTATTAAAAGGTGGCAGATGCTGAGGGACCAAAGCCTCCAGTGGCTCTTTCGGGAAGGCAATTTATGGCAGGGGCCAGGATGGGCTGGAAATGGATCTCTAATGTGTGTGAGCAGGCCCACTCTGCTGTGCAGGGCACAGAGACGACAGGGGACCCTGTCTTGCTTCCAGCAGAGAGATCTCCTGCACCTCAGCGGCTAGAGGAGTGTGCGTGTGTTGTTACGGGGGGAGGGGGTTGGAGCTGACAGACCAAAGGTCTCTTCCCCCAGCTAAGTGATTTCTCTAGTTGCTGGCTATGGCCTCTGCAGCTCCTTGGTTTCTTCAAGGGGAATCCAACCTGCAGCCTGACAAGAACACGGAGACTCCTGGCCCAGTCCCAGTGTGGGACCTTTAGCACCAGCGTGTCCCACTGGTTGCTGGATGAGGAACTCTGAGCTGGAAATAAGGAGCGGGCTCTTTTCCTGTCTCCAGGAGGCATCCACTGCAGGGAACCCAGCCAGCCCCACTCCCTGAGCTGTGTCATGCCCTGGCACAGTGCCCTTACCTCCCCCACTCTGGCTGTGTTCTTGTAGCCCAAGAGCCGGCTGTCCTGGTGCCAGTCATAGCACCAGAGATCTTCCGCCTCATGTATGGTCAGGCCTGGAAGAGAGAGAGAGAGAGACTTTTCTCCTCATTCTGGTTGCAGTTTCTGTGTCCTTCCAAGCCCATTGGTGGCTGCACAGTGGAGTGGAGAAGAACAGAGGCAGAGAGAGATTTGTCCTCCGGCTGGGGTCAGTCTGAGAGAAATGGTCTGAGGTCCCATTATCAACCTGTGGTCACTCTCAGTCCCGTATTGGGTTCCGTGTCCCAGCTGGGTTCCTTACCCCTCTGTTGGAACAGCAGTTGGTAGAGCCGGTAAGTCCCCTCCCTGGCCTGCCGGCTGATGTCCTTGTCTGGCTCACTGACAAACAGAGCCAGCTGGGCCACATGGTGACCCATCCGAGGGAACTCGGCTGAGATCTAATGGAAGGGAGAGCAGAGGGGACTCCATCAGCATTTTCCTCTCAGCTCCCTGTCCTCCCTGGGCCAGAGGGCTCCTTTCTCTTAGCCCCTCTGCAGGAGATGCTGGGGGAGAGGAGCTTGAGATCGACCCTTCATTTGCTCTGCTGCCAAGGGAGCCCGCAGCTGCTTTGGGATGCCAAGCAGGGGCTGGAGCATGGGCCCCTTAAAGGCCCAGGGACAACACTGAACCAGGACAAGAAGAACTTGACTCAAGCCTAGCTCAGTCCTGCTCTGACCCTGCCTCCCTATGAAGAACCCTCCTAAGCCACAGCCCCGGCAGCAGCAGCAGATCCTGCAGCCCACTGGAGCCAGCCCGCCTCCGCCTGGAGCCAGCAAGCTGGGCTCGGAGCCCACTTACATCAAACTCAGGGAGGGTGACTGTGTATCTCAGCAGGGCTGTGCTGCTCCTGATAGCCCTGGCTCGCTCCTGCGACACCCTGGACACGACCCAGAGGTTGACATGCTGTGGGGAAAGGAGGCAGGTCAGACTCAGTGGCCAGCTGCTCCTGCTTTGCAAATGAGCCCCATGCCCCCAGCCCCAGGGGCCTGAGACATTCTGCGCAGGGGGCAATAGCTGAGTCCTTGATGGCAGAGCTTTAGAAGGGGATTCTTTCCCCCAGGACGCAGCTTGTACCCTTCAGGTCACAACTTCTCAGAGTCTCTCTAGACTGGGACAATGTTCGCGGTCGGGGCTGGTCCCATCCTCCCAGAACTCCTGATTCCTGAACAGTTCACCAGAAAGAAGATTGAACCCTTGGCCCTTCCTTGCTATGCAAATCCTTGGGGGGATGTAGGGAGTGACTGAGAGCACAATCCCCCCAGGAATTTCAGAGCACTTCAGAGGGAAGGGCTGATTCCCTGGGCTCCTCCTCTTTCTCTAGGAAGGAGCATGTGCCTCTTCTCTGAGAACCATCTCCCCAATCTCATGGGCTCTGTGTGTTGGAGGGGTGGGGGAAGGGTGGGTTTTCAGACTCTCACTCCCCAAGACAGCCAGGAGCCCTGTGCTTAGTGCTCAGCAGAACCAGGCAGAGCTCTGGCTTGGAGTCCCAGCTCCTTCCTCTGTCCCTCAAGAAGGAAGGACCTGACACTACATTGCACTGACCTCCCCAACCAAGGACGGCCCACTGGGGACCCAGCTAGGAGGACAGAGTAGAAAATGCATCTTCCAGTCTCTCCTTACCAGTCCCCCAGAGAGTTACGGTCAAATGGGGCTCACCTCCAAGATGAAGTGGAGCCTGTCTGTGTCTGGGGACTCTGCCAGCAGGTTCCCCAGCATGGCATCCAGGACCTCTGGGATGACTTTCTGCAGAGTCTGCAAAGCATGGGTCAGAGTTAGGGAACCTGGGCCTACACGTGGCACAGGATGGGAAGAGGAGTCTCTGGGAAGCACTGGGGAGACTCCCAAACACATCTCCCGGCCTCTCTCCTTCACATCCCACTGCAGGCAATTTGCAAGAATTGATGACCCCTGGACCTTTAATCCATGAGCTTAGCAGGTCTCTGCAGAGGGCCTTGTAGGCAGAAGAGTATGAAACAGCCAAGTTGCTATGGATGGAACCTGGGCTTCTGGGCCAAACACGGCTTAAAGAAAGAAAGAAAGAAAGAAAGAAAGAAAGAAAGAAAGAAAGAAAGAAAGAAAGAAAGAAAGAAAGAAAGAAAGAAAGAAAGAAAGAAAGAAATCCCCCAGGGAGGGGTAATCTCTTCCCTGCTGGAGGGAAGGATCCAACCCTGCAGCTTGTTCCATCTCTGCTACCCCACCCCGAAATCTGGAGCTCCAGCGAATCAAGGGAGCAGGGACCAAGGACTACTCTGCAAGAGGAGGAGGATGGAGGAGGAGGAGGTACCTGGATGCCGGTGGTGTCCTTCTCCGTGCCCAGGGTGAAGACGGAGTGAAGGGCAGCTCGCAAGAGGTGGGTCTCTAGGGCTGGCTCCAGGGCAGGTTTCATGGTGCTGGCAAGAGAGAGGAGCTGGTATTAGACTGCGCAGTATGGGGGTGGGACTGTCGCCAACACGGACACCAAGCCACAGGGATAGAGGCACAGGCTGGCGAGAACGGAAACTGAGGCACTTAGCTAGGGAATGACAAGGCCAAGGTGTCCCAGACAGACAGTGGCAGGACAGGAAAGCTCCTGTTCACTGGAGCCTGCTGCCCCTCCTGTATCTGAGCCCAGGAGTGAGCCCCTCCCCAAGGCCCCTGTCATGTGATGGGAGTGAAAAGAAGAGCCCCGCCAGGAGAAAGTGAATCTTCCCACCCCACCATCTCTGCCAGAGGCGCCACTCTTGGGAGGTGACTTGGGAGGGGCAGTGAGGGTGACTCCCAGCCTTGGGCCTGATCAGCAGTGGGGTTAGGGGAGTCGGCGGGGTGGGGGGTGGGGCTGTCTCAGTACCAGAGGTAGCCCACTGCAGCCAGGGAGTGGGCGAGGACGGCGCTGGGTGACGAGTCATCGGGAAGCTCCTCGATGAGCTCCTGTGAGACGCGAAGGAGACAAAGGAGCATGTGAGATTCAGGCCCAACTGACACCTCCCAGTGAGGAGATGACACAGCCAGTGCCCCACATGGCCAGCAGGATCCCCCACCGCCTCCCACTCCCTTCCTGCCCATCCGACTTGTCCCCCTTCCCGGATTCCTGCCCAGCTCGCTCCCAATCCCCTTCTCTCCTCCTCCCTGTCAAAACTGCCCCCATTCAGCCCCATCCCGACGACCGAGCTGGGACCCTGAGATTCTTTGTCCCACACTCTGAGCTGCCCCCCAGCCCCACAATTCTCCCCCTCCCTCCAGCTGCCGTATGGCGTGTCTCACTCACCACGATCCTCTTCACCACAGCCGCCTTGCAGCAGCGCGGCTCCAGCGTGTCCTCCCCTCTCTCCCATGCAGCCAGACATGCGGGGTAGACGGCCTGAAGGAACAGGAGCTGCTGCCCCTCATCCTGGACCCACCAGGAGTGGGGTATAGTGAGAGAGAACCTGTTAGCTAGGGACCTTCCTGCCCCACCCACACCATCTCCAGGGCTCAGGCCTCAATGGGGGATTGTGGGGACCCGCCTATTCTCCAAATCCCCCACCACTCCTACGCAAGCAGGATCAGGAACTGGGACAGTGCCTGTGGGGGGAGAGGACCTCGGCTGTTGTGGGACAAACACCCCCATCTTGGGGGTCCCACATCATGGATGTAAAAGGGCCCCATTAGGGGTGGTGGATCAGGAGGGACAAGACCCTCGGCAGGGGGTGGGGATGCTGGGAAGGGACAGGGCAATCTTGGTTCCAGCCCAGATGGGGAGCATTTGTACCTTATCTCTGCACTGGAGCTGCTCTCGGATGACTTTGAGAGCAGCTTCATCTTTGGCCACGTCCACCCCTTCCTCCTGCTCCGAATCCAGGGGGGTCCCTGCACCAGGGAGGGAAGGACAGGGGCGTGGTGGGCAGAGCAGGATTCAAGACCCCCCTTCCCACCTCAGGCACCCAGGGCAGATCGGGCCCCAAACCTCCCTCTCAGGGATGTCTTCAGCCCCCAACAGGTGCCGTAGCCCAGAGCAGAGCCCCCCTCCCCTGCCCAGGACTCCAGGGGAGGTGCCGATTCCCCCGGCCCCGGAGCAGCAAGGACCAAAGTGGCAGCAGCTCTTCACACCCCCACCCCCAGGTCCCCGTGCGGAAGGGGCAGCTGTGTGACGGCCGCTGCTCTCAGTGGGGTTCGCGTGGCTCAGGCCAGACTCCTGGGCTGGGGACCCCCCCGCATATCACTGGGAGAGCGTCTGGGCCCAGGGTGTTCACATCCCGTCCTCACCCCTCCCTCAGCCCAGCCCGGCTCCTCACCTGGAACAAAGCAGTGGCCTCCATCGGCCTGGCTGCTGCCAGAGGCCCAGGTGCTGCCGCTGTCCCAGGCTGAGCTGCCGGTGCTGGGACAGGGACCTTCCACCTCCTGGCCGGCGGGGGCTGGAAGGTCCTCAGAGACCGGGCAGGGCGATGCCTCCTGATGGGAACGAGGGCTGGGCTCCTGGGGCCGCTGCTGCCCACACAACAAGCCCCAGAGCCACCCTGCCCGGCGCCCCTCCTGGGCTGGGTCCTGTCTGCCAAACCGCAGCCTGGGCCAGCTCCACTGGGGCCTGGTCGGGGCCTCTCCCAGCTCGGCGCCTGCGCCGGGAGCCGGGGTCCTTTTCCAGAAGGCCGGGCACTTCCGCCGTCTGGCCTGGACGGGACCTGCTTCCCCGCCAGCGGGGACGCAGGGCTTGCTCTGCCCCTTGGGAAGATGGCAGCTGCTTCCCTCAGGCTCTGGGGCCACCTGCAGAGCCTTCCTCCGCAACATCCGCAGGAGCCTGGCCATCCTGGAACCGAGCGGGGAGCAGGTGTGAGTCTGGGCTCAAGGCAGCCTTTCATTCCTGGGCCTTTTCTGTCCCTCCTCCTCCCTGCTCCAACCACAGCCGCCCCCTCTGCCCCCACAGGAGTGCAGGGAGTGCCATCTACACACACGGGCAGGAGTTCATTGCATGATCTGCTCCCAACGTTCCCCCTCATAATCCCTGCTGCTGCAATATCCAGGAAGTCTCATCCTTTTCCAGCAATGAGGTCAGTCCCAAAGACCATCGGTTACTCTGGACAAGCAGCCCCCTCCTGTCGTCCCAGGCCACTCTCCCGCCCAGGCTAGAGAAGGAACAGAACTCAGGCGTCCGGACTTCTCCTGGGAAAAGACCCTCGGCACAGGAAGCACAGGGCCCTCCTCATTCCCCATTGATTTCCAGACTCAGCAGCTCACAGGGTCTGGCCCAGTTCAGAGACTCAGCCTGGGGAACAGTGTCCCACAAGGGAAGGGCTGGGAGCCCCACTGCTGGAACCTTTCCAAACACACTGGAGACGGCTCTGGAGAAGCCCCTGCCTGGCATAAGAAGGAGGGGCTCTTGGGGGCTGTTTGCAAAGGAAATCCCCCTTTGGAGATAGTCTCTCCCCGTTTCTGCCTCTCCCCAGACAGACAGGGGAAGCCACCGAGGAACCCGAATGCCACTCACTTGCTCTCAGTGATGGGATAATGGATGGCGGATGTTCAGGGTCAGCAGACGTCCCTCGCCCTCCTCCTCACTCTCCAAGCCCAAGGCAGGCTGGAGAGGGTGGTGACCTCAGGAGTTACCCTGCCCAGCCAGCAGGCAGGGTGATGACACGAGGGCGATCGACTGGCTGTGAAAACAAGAGTCTGTCTGATTGCCAAGGGACGGAGAAACTCAGCCAGCAGCAGGGGGGTGCAGAACACGGCCCTAGGGCAGAGGTGACAGCGCCTCCGGGATCCTGACATCCCAGCACTTTACACACCTTCCTGCAGCCTCCCAAACCCACTGGGCTGTAGCGATGGGACCCCAAACCTACTGACGGCAAACGGACTCAGCTACCAGCTCAGGGTCACACCGAGTGTCAGAGCCATGGATGGATCCCTTCACTAACCACGGCCGCACACTCCCTCCCACAGCTGGCAATTGCAACCAGGCCCTAATGTCTGGTCCCCCTGCCTTTGAGAGGGAGTGTCACTCCTGCTTCCATTGCTGCCTATTGATCTGTGGGACTTTGGGCAAGTTGCTCCCCCTCTCTATGGCTCTCTGGGACTCACATCCCTGAATGGACTTTAAAAAAGACAATGGTTAAAGTTTGGCCCCAACTAGTTCTTGTTTCTCAAGACTAGCCATTTTAGCAAAGTTTAGAATTCTTGACATTCAACACCTGGAAACATCCCTTTCTCCTTCGCAGATGGCCTTAACATCCCTTATCTCACCCAGGCTCCCTGCTGCCTGGAGTTAGAGAATTGACCCTGTTCCCATTGGACCTACCCAAGGTGTCACACAGCAAAGCGGTGACGGAGCCAGAAAGAGAAGACAACAGTCCTGATTCCTGTTCTGACTAACAGACAACAACCCGCCAGAGGCAGGATAAAGCCCAGGAAATCAGATGTGAACATTTTCATGGAAACCGTTTTCTGTCAGAAAATCCATTCAGACAAAACCACTTTGTTTCTTGAAATCATAAGAAGTAGGATGAAAATTCTTTGCAAAAATATTTGTTTCCAAAACAAGAGCATCTCCTGTTTGTCACAGTGCAGTCAACTGTTTCGTCGTACACAAAGGGGACACACTATGATCTAGCAAAAAGAAAAGGAGTACTTGTGGCACCTTAGAGACTAATGAATTTATTTGAGCATAAGCTTTCGTGAGCTCCAGCTCACTTCATCGGATGCATCTGTAGCTCACGACAGCTGTAGCTCACGAAAGCTTATGCTCAGGTAAATTGTCCTCCTATTCTTTTTGCAAATACAGACTAACACGGCTGCTACTCTGAAACCAACTATGATCTAGAAAATTAGATGAGATGCTTCAGTCTGAGCTAAGTAGTTGCTGCTCTTCACAATTTCAAAATAATAAAATACAAATAAAAGAGAATATTAGGTCATAATCAGATATGGCTCAGTGTGATCGGACACCGCCTAGTCTGCACTGCTCCGAGTGACACTCTTCAGTGGATCCCCAGCATCCACCCATGGCGAGGTAGGTGGGAGAGGATTGTTATTCGTACTTGACAGAAGGAGAAACGAAGGCTGAGAAAGGAGCAGGGACTTGTCTTAGCTGATGCAGCCAGTCAGTAGCAGAATTGCTCTCAAATGAGCTACAGACCAGCAATTGTTCCTAGTAATTATGCAGCAATTATTTGAGAAGAATTGGAATGTTCAAGAGGATCATGAACTGCTCCGAGACAATGAATGGAGAGCAGCATCCACATTGGTCAGACATATAACTGGTTGTGGCTTATTTGCTTGGTCATAAAAGAGAACAACAAAGACCAGATTTTCCTCCCTGTCAATAGCCCCCTCCTCAGCTGATCAAGGTTGAGACTTTGAAGGGTGGGAGGCTAAGGGTTCTCATCAAATAGCCCAAAGAATGGCCCTGATCACCACCGAGGCGATCACTCTCGGAGCCCTATTCCAGTCTCCTCTCTGTGAGGGCCTCCCAGAACCCACCCGGCCCCCGCTCCACACACAGAACACCTGGTGGTGGGAGGAGAGCAGAGGAAAAGGACAACGAAAGCAAGAAGAGAAAGGTAGGAGGGACAGAGGAAAGGGAAAACAAAAAGGAGAAACCCCAATGTCCCCAGTGATTCTAAGGGACAAAGTCCTAGGTCGGAAATAAAATACTGCCCCCACAATCTAATGTTTTCCTTTCCTAAAAATCAGCCGGCACCTGATGGATCAGACTGAACAGGTTCCAAACCTCTCCGAGGCTCTTACCTTCTATACAGGGACGTCTGTTTTTGAGCAAAACCACTACAAGAAAAGGAGAAAACTCCAAAGAGGGTCCTCCTTGCGCTCACGACCGTGAAAGTGAATGCTCTCTCAGTCCTCCAGGAGAGACCTCGAGAAGGAGACGTGCTGAAGCAAAGCCACAGGGATCTCCGAGGTTGCCCCTGTCCTGCACCCCTGTCCTGCCTGGCTGATGTCAAGATCTCTCTGTGAGATCATCGCCTCCCCGCCACCTTTGTCCAATAGGCTGAGGTCCTGCCAAAGGCCCTTGTGATGTCACTGCCACACCCACCCCTCCCCTGCAGTGCTGATGTCCTGCCCCTGTCCAGCCACACTGGATGTTTCAGCCGCTTCCCCGGGATCACCCCACGCAATGTCACTTCCTTGTGGGGTGACACTGACTACACAGTAGAACACAGAGGTTCTTCCCCAGGCCGCAATTAGGTTTTCACAAGTTAGTTGACTTTATGGCCAGAAGCAACCGTTAGAGCATTTAATCTGATCCCCTGCGTATCCTAAGGCCTCCTGTATATCAGAAGAGCTGGGCTTTTCTTTTACTCAAATGTTTTCCAGAAAGGCATCTAGTCTTTATTCGAAGAGATCAAGAGATGGAGAATCCATCATTTCTCTTGATAGTTTGTGCCAATGACAAATCACCCTCTTACAAATCCGGGTCTTATTGTCATTATACTTTTTCTGATTTCTGCTTCCATCCATGGGGTCTTGTCATGCCTTTCTCTGCTACATAAAAGAGCCCTTTTATACTCAACATTTTCTCTCCATGAAGTCAAGCAACTCACCTCTCATTTGTCTTTTGTGTATACTAAACAGATTGAGCTTTTTCAATGTCTCATTAGAAGGCATCATCCCCATCACTCAATTACGAATCTTTTCTGTACCCTCTCCAATTGTTTTAACATAATATTCAAAATGTGGACACAAGAACTGGATTCAACATTCCAGCATCAGTCTCACCAATGCTCTTTCACTTCCCTTTCCATTCTCACTACTCTATCCAGCCAAGAATGGCTTTAACCTTTTTTACCACAGTTTCATATTGACAGACCATGCTGAGCAGCTCGTCCACTATGGCCCCGAAATCCTTTTCAGGGTCAATGCTTTCCAGCGGATCGTCCCCCATTCTGTAGGGTGCCACCTGACTCCTTTGTTACTGAAGCTATGGGGTTGCATTTGGCTTTATTAAAACCTAATTATTTAGTAAGTATTTTAGAAGAACTAGCCCATTAGAGAGAGAATCGTGAATTACTCAAAGACAATGAATGGAGAACAGCGGCAAGAGCAATCAAATACATGTTTGGTTATGGCTTATTTCCTTGGTCTTAAAAGAGAGTAACGAGGACCTGAGTCTCCTCCCTCACAATAGCCCCAAACTCCCCCAATCAGCACTGAGACTCTGAGAAGCACAAAGCTGAGAGTCCTCACCAGATGTCCCAGGCCACCACCGGAGGGAGTCACTCTTAGAGCACCATTCCAGCCACATGTCTTTGGGAGGGCCTCCCGCAATGAGAGTTGGAGTGCAACCCCCCATCCCCAACTCTACAGGCACAGACAGGTCCTGGTGGTGAAAGGAAAGCAGGGGAAAAGGACAAAGATGCAAGAGAAGACAAGAAAGGAGGGAGAGGCAGGAAAAGGGAAAACAAAAAGGAGAAACCCCAATGTCCCCAGTAATTCTAAGGGACAAAGTCCTAGGTCGGAAATAAAATGCTGCCCCGACAATCTAATGTTTTCCTTTCCTAAAAATCAGCTGGCACCTGATGGATCAGACTGGTCAGGTTCCAAACCTCTCTGAGGCTCTTACCTTCTATACAGGGACGTCTGTTTTTGAGCAAAACCACTACAAGAAAAGGAGAAAACTCCAAAGAGGGTCCTCCTTGCGCTCACGAATGTGAAAGGGAATGCTCTCTCAGTCCTCCAGGAGAGACCTCGAGAAGGAGACGTGCTGAAGCAAAGCCACAGGGATCTCCGAGGTGGCCCCTGTCCTGCACCCCTGTCCTGCCTGGCTGATGTCAAGATCTCTCTGTGAGGTCATCGCCTCCCCACCACCTTTGTCCAATAAGCTGAGGTCCTGCCAAAGGCCCTTGTGATGTCACTGCCACACCCACCCCTCCCTTGCAGTGCTGATGTCCTGCCCCTGTCCAGCCACATTGGATGTTTCAGCTGCTTCCCCTGGATCACCCCACGCAATGAGCGTTCATTGTGGGCTCAAGCCCAACACAGTAAAACGTCAGAGGCTTCTCCCCATGCTACGCTCAGTTTTTCATAAACTAGCAGACTTTATGGACAGAAGAGACAGTTAGAGCATGTCATCTCACCCCCTGCCTATCACATGCTTTCTGTAGAGCATAGTAGCTAGTTTTTGACTACACACGTTCCAGAAAGCCATCTAGTCTTCATTAGAAGACATCAAGAGGTGGGGAATTCCCACCACTTCCCTTTCTAGTTTCTTCCTTTGGTGATTCATCCTCACGGTTGAATATGTGTGCCCTCTTTCTAATATGAATTGGTCTCTTTTGAGTTTCCAGCCACTGGGTCTTGTTATTCTTTTCTCTGCTAGATTAATGAGCCCTTTCATACCCGATATTTTCTCTCCATGAAGTCACTTCAACGACGTCACCTCCTGATCTTTTTTATCATCGAAACAGGCTGAGCTCTTTCAATAGCTCACTCGCAGGCATTTTTCTCCAGCCCACAAAACGTTTCATTGCTTTTTGCTGCCCCATCTCCAATATTTCCAAATCTTTTTTCAAAGGTGGACGCCAAAACTGGATGCAGGATTCCATGATCAGTCTTCCTCATGGTGTGTCACCTCCCTATGCTCCTCACTGCTCTTTTCATACATCTAATGATGGCTTAGCCCTGTTCACCACAGCATCACCTTGGGTGCTCATGTTCAATGGCTTGCCTAGCATAGCCCTAAATCCTCTTCACACTCAGTGCTTTCCTGGATACACTTCCCCACTCTGTAGGTGTGGCCTACATGCTTTGTCGCTAGCTATAGGACCCTTCATTTGGTTCTTTTCCAACTTGTTTTCTTTGAATGGCTCCAGCTTACCAAGGGATCCGATTGCTCTGTGTCGCTGCCCTTTCCTCATCATTAATTACCACTCTGCTACTATTTTATCACCCACCAATGTTAGCAGAAGTGAAATTTTATTTGGGTTGCGGTTCATTGATATTTATTTTCAAGAAATAGTCCTTGAGAGCCTCTTCATATCCCTCGTGCCCATAACCTGCTCCACACAGCACAGTGAGAAAAGGCCGCCCAGCCCAGCTCTGCCCTAGGGGCTAAGCACAGAACAAACGTAGGAGCTTGTGTCATCCATAGCTTCAGAACAACATGTGGGGGTCATCAGCTTACAAAGACACTCTAGACCGGTAGCGTAGACAGGCCCCAAATGTATCTAAGTGTCCCGCCTTGCAAAACAGGAGAGAAAAAAACATAACCTTGAGTAGCTTTATTTTATAGTCGTGGAAACTGAGGCACACAGAAGCAAAGAGATTTGCTCATGGTCAAAAAGTCAGGAATAGAAAATGGCCCATCTGCTGATAGTCAGTCCTGGGCCCTAGCCGTGTTTGTCCTGGCTTCTCTGCTTCAGCTCCAGTAACAACCCGAGTTGAGGTTTTCTTCCTCTCTGTGTCCTTTAACTTCACGTCACTGGAGAAGAAAGATTGTTTCTGACCAGCTGGGTCTAATGCTTAAAAACCTTAATTTTTTTCTTTCGCTAGGATAACGCTGGGCATTTTCTCTCATTCACTTTCCTTTGGAATAATTTCAATCCAGTCCAAAGGATTTCCTCTTCCATTGTGTCTTCAGCACCTTTCCTAGCAAACAGTTACTGTTCAAGCCCAGGTTTCCAGTTTCAGGCTGTCCCAGGGTGAGATGGCCATGAAAGGGGTAGTAGCTCAACTGAACCTATCCCCAGGTGAAGGGAATAAGTGCAGGGGTCACATGAGAAGGAGCAGGATGTATCTAGGGTCCAGGCCTGTTGGGCGATATAAGAACAGCCTGTGCTCAGCCAGGAGAGAGACCCGCAATGGGGGCAGGCCTGGGAGGGGCTTGGATAGTCCTTTCAAGTCAGTTTCGGTACACATTAGGGGATGGAACAGCCAAGCTGCTAGGGTTGGGAGCTGGGCCTCCTGGCAGTGTCCAGGAACGAAAGCACAGCACCTGCCAGGAGGGGAGTCCCCACAGAGGGACACCGTCATCTCCCAGGAAGGGAAAAGGCTCTCACTGCCATTTCTTAACCTCATGGGGTGTTCTCCTGCTCCGCCAACCCCACCCCTATTTCAGCATCTCCAGGTGCCTGAGGGAGCAGGAACCAGAGGCCATCCTGCAGCTGGGACAGAGATGGAGGTTGATGACCTACCTGCCCGTGGTGACCATGGTGCAGGACAGCCCTCAGGACATGCAAATGCAGCTCCAGATCTACAGAATGCAGCTTCCCTTTGCTGGCACGAGACCTTGCAGGTTGCGGGGGGTGAGACAGGCACTAACTTTTGGTAACCCTCAGTGGGATCAGAGGGTAATGGTTTGTAGAAAGTGGTGTTGGAGAGCGTTACAAAAACTAGGCAAGCCATTTACAACACACACTTTGTTTCTCTACAAAAGAAAAAGGACACTAAACTCTCTAAACTACTACATGCCACAAGGGGCTACAACAGTGGTTCTCTTAACGCACCCACCAATATTGTTAATGTATCCACCCATACTTTTAGCCCAGCAGAAGAATCTGTCCTATCTCGGGTCCTCTCCTTCTGCCCCTCCACCCCCATGAATATGATACCGTTCTGTGGTGACCTAGAATCCTATTTTCGACGTCTCCGACTCAAGGAATATTTCTAACACACCTCTGAGCAACATACTAACCCACAGAGACCTTCCTACCAAGACGACAAAAAGAAGGATTCTGGGTGGACTCCTCCTGAAGGTCGAAACAACAGACTGGACTTCTACAGAGAGTGCTTCCACCGACGTGCACGGGCTGAAATTGTGGAAAAGCAGCATCACTTGGCCCATAACCTCAGCCGTGCAGAACACAACGCCATCCACAGCCTCAGAAACAGCTCAGACATGATAATCAAGAAGGCTGAAAAAGGAGGTGCTGTCGCCATCATGAATAGGTCAGAATATAAAAAAGAGGCTGCTAGGCAGGTCTCCAGCACCACTTTCTACAAGCCATTACCCTCTGATCCCACTGCGGGTTACCAAAAGAAACTACACCATCTGCTCAAGAAACTCCCTGAAAAAGCACAAGAACAAATCTGCACAGACACACCCCTAGAACCCCGACCTGGGATATTCTATCTGTGACCCAAGATCCATAAACCTGGAAATCCTGGATGCCCCATCATCTCAGGCTTTGGCACCCTGACTGCAGGATTGTCTGGCTATGTAGACTCTCTCCTCAGGCCCTACGCTACCAGCACTCCCAGCTATCTTCGAGACACCACTGACTTCCTGAGGAAACTACAATCCATCGGTGATCTTCCTGAAAACACCATCCTGGCCACTGTGGACGTAGAAGCCCTCTACACCAACATTCCACACAAAGATGGACTACAGGCCCTCAGGAACAGTATCCCCGATAATGTCACGGCAAACCTGGTGGCTGAATTTTGTGACTTTGTCCTCACCCATAACTATTTCACACTTGGGGACAATGTATATCTTCAAACCAGCGGCACTGCTTTGGGTACCTGCATGGCCCAACAGTATGCCAACATTTTTATGGCTGACTTAGAATAACGCTTCCTCAGCTCTCGTCCCCTAATGCCCCTACTCTACTTGTGCTACATTGATGACACCTTCATCATCTGGACCCATGGAAAAGAAGCCCTTGAGGAATTCCACCATGATTTCAACAATTTCTATCCCACCATCAACCTCAGCCTGGACCAGTCCACACAAGAGATCCACTTCCTGGACACTATGGTGCTCATAAGCGATGGTCACATAAACACCACCCTATACTGGAAACCTATTGACCACTCTACTTACCTACATGCCTCCAGCTTCCATCCAGGACACACCACACGATCCATTGTCTACAGCCAAACTCTACGATACAACCGCATTTGCTTCAACCCCTCAGGCAGAGACAAACACCTACAAGATCTCTATCAAGCATTCTTACAACTACAATACACACCTGCTGAAGTGAAGAAACAGATTGACAGAGCCAGAAGAGTACCCAGAAGTTACCTACTACAGGACAGGCCCAACAAAGAAAAAACAGAATGCCACTAGACATCACCTTCAGCCCCCAACTAAAACCTCTCCAACGCATCATCAAGGATCTACAACCTATCCTGAAGGACACCCCATCACTCTCACAGATCTTGGGAGACAGGCCAGTCCTTGCGTACAGACAGCCCCCCAACCTGAAGCAAATACTCACCAGCAACCACACACCACACAACAGAACCACTAACCCAGGATCCTATCCTTGCAACAAAGCCCGTTGCCAACTGTGTCCACATATCTATTCAGGGGACACCATCATAGGGCCTAATCACATCAGCCACACTATCAGAGGCTCGTTCACCTGCACATCTACCAATGTGATATATGCCATCATGTGCCAGCAATGCCCCTCTGCCATGTACATTGGTCAAACTGGACAGTCTCTACGTAAAAGAATAAATGGACAAAATCAGACGTCAAGTATTATAACATTCAAAAACCAGTCGGAGAACACTTCAATCTCTCTGGTCACGCAATTACAGACATGAAGGTCGCTATCTTACAACAAAAAAACTTCAAATCCAGACTCCAGCGAGAAACTGCTGAATTGGAATTCATTTGCAAATTGGATACTATTAATTTAGGCTTAAATAGAGACTGGGAGTGGCTAAGTCATTATGCAAGGTAGCCTATTTCCCCTTGTTTTTTCCTACCCCCCCCCCCCGCCCCCAGACGTTCTGGTTAAACTTGGATTTATATTGGAAATGGCCCACCTTGATTTTCATACACATTGTAAGGAGAGTGGTCACTTTGGATAAACTATTACCAGCAGGAGAGTGAGTTTGTGTGTGTGGTTTTTGGAGGGGGGTGGGTGAGAAAACCTGGATTTCTGCTGGAAATGGCTCACCTTGATGATCAATCACATTGTAAAGAGAAAAGGAGTACTTGTGGCACCTTAGAGACTAACAAAATAAATTGATTAGTCTCTAAGGTGCCACAAGTCCTCCTTTTCTTTTTGCGAATACAGACTAACACGGCTGTTACTCTGAAAATTGTAAAGAGAGTGGTCACTTTGGATGGGCTATTACCAGCAGAAGAGTGAATTTGTGTGTGGGGAGTGGAGGGTAAGAAAACCTGGATTTGTGCTGGAAATGGCCCAACTTGATTATCATACACATTGTAAGGAGAGTGATCACTTTAGATAAGCTATTACCAGCAGGAGAGTGGGGTGGGAGGAGGTATTGTTTCATGGTCTCTGTGTATATAATGTCTTCTGCAGTTTCCACAGTATGCATCCGATGAAGTGAGCTGTAGCTCACGAAAGCTCATGCTCAAATAAATTGGTTAGTCTCTAAGGTGCCACAAGTCCTCCTTTTCAGTTTGAGAACTGCAAAACTAAGCATCTCTGATGGTATCTTCTAGACTGAGCACTGAATCCCATTGGGTAGATAGAAAGATTAACCTCCATAATCTATACAGAAGCCTGTGGAACCCCATAAGATTGGGTCCTTAATCCATGAAGTATTGGAACTCATTTACAGAACTTTTCTTAAACGTTACATGAATATATTGTCTCGTACTATAGAATTAGAATTTCTCATCCCTATTCCATGATGAGAGATCTTTGAGCTATAATGTATCTTAATTAAAACTATCTTTAGATAGCTTTCTGAGGGGCAAAAAACATTTTATCAAACAAATCCAATTTTTTTTTTTTTAAATCATTGATTTTTATCCACCCTGGTTGCAAGTGAATAGCAAAGCTGGTCCCAGCAGGGAGCCAGAGTGTCCCAAATCCTTAGCGGGTGGGAGAGCCTCTCTGTGAGCCTCTGTAAAGCATCTCACTTCAACAGTGACTGGTTGAACGATTTATTGTAAGGGACGCCCTTTCTCAGACCCTTTCCCTTTATTGTCTCCCAACCCTCCACGTCAGTCCCTGACCCAGGATTGCCAAGCCAAACTCAAATACTACTTGTTTGAAATCTCACAGCTCGCCAAGATTACCTAATTGTCCAGGTGGCTGAGCCCGAAGGCAGCTCTGTGAACACCTCCATACCGAATGCCAGCTCCATTTCAGAGACGTCTTTCTTCGTGCAGAAATAGAACACCTCCACCTCTTCGTGGGAAGATGTCGTTTACTCCTCTGATGGGGGCTCCCAAACAGTCCTCAGTTCCGTCAAGGAGACACTCTCCTTTTCCAGTGGATACTTCAAGATGGAGAATGTGAGCAAAGGGGCTGAAGGAGTTTACAGGATTCAAGATGAAATGTACAGGAAGTGTGTGGCTGTCGTAAACTTTACCGTGGTGGGTAAGTTGTGCACTCAGTGACCCCAGAAAAAACTCTGCTCCCCTTGCACTTCTCAGGCCATGTAAAGCCTGTGGAAACATCCTATAAACTCACAGAATATGGAAGACCCCAGCAGATATTGAGCTGGGAGAGCCATCTCCTCTGCAGCCCCAGCCCAAGGGGTGTGTCACGTGGGAATGCGTGAGGAGAGGGACTAGCCAGACCACAATGCACTCTGGCTCTTCTCAGTGGAAGGACGGTCCCTGAGGGCCCCCTGCCAGCCGGCACACACTAGAGCAGCCCCCAAGCTGCTATAACCAATGACGGGACTGGCATTAGAGCTAGGGCAGAGAACCAGGAAGGTGTAAATCCTGTTGTGCCAGAGCAAGAGTCTTCTCTACACTAGGCCCACCGATGTTCCGACCACTGACTCTAGTAACAATGAACATTTTTTGCAAACATGGTCAGCTAGTGACCCAGCTGCCCCGGGGAGGCTAGTCCCTGGCCCCACCCCTCCCTTTCTGCCCCCTTGCCCCTGCAAGAGCCCAAAGCACCCCCACCGTGGCCCCCGGCCCCAGTGCCGGGCAGCTGTCAGGGAGAGGCCCCAGGCCAGCACGGTTGCTGTGTCCTCAGGCCTGGCAGGGCAGAGCGCTGGGAACAGCAAGAGGGGGCCTGGCCTGTGGCGGAGCGTGGGCAGAGCCATGGTAGGCTGTCTGGCAAGTCACAGGCTCCCCCTGCCTACGATACCTGCTGCCCATATTTGCAAAGTTTCTGCAGTGCAGGCAAGGTTTCAAGCACCCCAAGGGCTCACAGGGAAAGTGGCATGTGTTGTATAGGCCATGGGGTAACTTTTATTTTTATGGTGCCTAGCAAGCCTTTTGTTCATCAGGCTGCTCGTTAACATACCCCTGGCTCTGTCTGACTGCGGGATCAGGAGCAAACATTCATGAAGGGTCTGCGCTGAAATCCCTGGGAAATACGTAGTATGCCGTGACCTGTTTTATCTCTGGCCACTGTCACCCTAGTCTCTGAGGCCCAGATCTTCAAAGATCAATGGGAATCGGATACCTAAATACCTTGTAGGATCTGGGCCTAAGGGCCAGATTGTCAAAGGTATTTAGGCACCTAAAGCTGCAAATAGGCACGTAGGGGAATTTTCAAAAGCATGCAGCTGCCTAACTCTCACTGAAGACGGTAGTTAGTCACTTTTGAAAATCCCATTAGTGACCTACCTGCATCTTCAGGAATGCAAATACCTTTGAGTAGCTGGCCCTAGATAATCAAAGGGCTCCAGGGCAGAGGCTGGAATTGAACCAGGCACTTATGGCTCCTAGATCAGCACCTCCCCCTTAGGCCAACCTTCTGCAGTGCAGGCAAGAAGAGGAGAATCAGGCATGTGGTATACGGAGTCCTCACCAACACTTTCCTCCTTCTTTTCTCGTTCCAGAGCCCAGCTCATTCCCACCTACTGTGTCTGGGACCTCCGGTGCTGAGGAGGAAGCTCGTGATGAGACCAAAGGGGATGGGAAGTAGCTTGTGATGGGAGATTTCCTTCCCCAGTAGCCTCTCTCCTCCCAGCCTGAATTTCACACGCCCGTCCCAGGTCCCACTGACATCAGGGTGAGCTTGAGGGCAGTGTCCAGTTGTTCCAGATCTTCTCAGGTGGCCTGAGGGCTTGGGCCACAATTGGCCAAAAATGGACCACGGGGAGCTGGCACAGCAGAGTTGGCTATGGCCAAGGACAAGCCCTTGGCTGATTGAGGAGCCGTGTTTGGGGCCTCTCAACGCGAGTGCAGAGTGTCAATTAAGGGGATGAGTTCAGGGGCAGAAAACTGTGATCCCCAAAACCCAGCATGCTCTGGGGGGGAGCCACCTATGCTAGCCAATGGGAGATGTTGATGAGAGGGGTGTGTCCTAAGCCCTGCCCCTCTCTGTGTTCGATGCTTGTTGTGGCTTGTGATCCTGAGAAAACCCCTCTCTTGCAGTCAGGTGATTTAGATGCTGCTTAAGTCATATCTTGCAGGAATAAGTTAGGTACCTGCCTTGCTCCATGCAAAATGGCAGAGGGGCCATCCTAACCCAGCCCTGTTGTCAGAGCACTCAGCTGGGAGAGTCCCGTTCAATTCTCCATCATTAAAAAAAGAAGTCAGTCCATTCTTCTGAATGCTCTCAGACAGGCAACTCCTGTTTGTCTGGGTTCGGTGAGGGAGTTGCTTAGTCACAGTCAAATAATTTACTTAACAGTCCAATTCATCTAAGTATTATATTTAACGGGTTTCTGGAATTTGTAACCGCTTTAGCAAGGTCATTGCATGACAGGCTGGTGCACCGTTAAAAGAAACAGGTGCTAGGCGGAAGTAAGCAGCAGCATCTTAAAAGCATTTGTCAACCATTCAGCTTTCTTCAAGTTGCAAGGAGAGAGGCTTGTAGATGGCCTAGAGAAGAAATCGCTTTGCATGAGGATTCTGTCGGTGTTTAAACCGAAGGGGTGTTTTCTGCAAAGGGAGTAGGTGGGAAGGAACCTGCTTTATGGCTCAGGCTCTGTCTGCACTTAAAACACGATAGCTGCTGCAGCCCTTCAGTACAGACACTTCCCACAGCAACGGGACTCCGAGTCCAGCGCTCTAGGCCTCGCTGCCTCCATTCGACAGCTGCAGCGGCACAGGAGCTAGCAAACAGAGCTGTAAACAGGGGAGTTTGAGTGGGAGTTCTGTTGGAGGAGAAGGTATTTGTGTGTGTTTGGTTTTGTATTGGTAATATCTGTATGTGTAGAGGCTTGTAGGGGCTTTGTGCTGGGAGAGAAGCTGAGCCCTGATTAGGGGGCGGGGCTTCACTGACTAGGGGTCCTATAAAGGTAGCAGCCAGTCAGGCAGCGGCACAGGAGCTAGCAAACAGAGCTGTAAACAGGGGAGTTTGTCTTGTGGTGCTTGTGTGGGGTTTGGTTTTGCTGTGGGTGGTGGTGTTTTGGTGTGGTTTGTGTTTCCCAGATTAACAGGATTTAGGTGGGAAGGCTATGACAGATTCAGAGGTGGCAGTGGGAGTGACCCATGTAGCAGATGACACAATGAAGATGACTGGATGTGGAAGCTGTGGTATGTACATGATCCTGGAGGGGGCACCTGGTAAGAGTTTTGTCTGCATGAAATGCCGTCTGATAGAGCTGATGGAGGAAAAGATCAGAGGTTTGGAGATGCAGGTGGAAAGTCTGGTAGAGTTTAGGAAGGGGTTTGAGCAGATTATGGAGCAAAGACATGAGGTATCTGAAGGGAAAAGCTCAGACTTGCAGATGGAAGCAGGACTAGGGAATTCTGAGGTGAGACTGGGTGAGGAAAGTGGTCAGTGGAAGCATGTGACTAAAAGAACTAGGCAGAGGAAAAGACGGGCTAGTGAAGGAGAAATAGAGCTTCAGAATAGGTTTGCAGAGTTGGAAAATGAAGAAGGGGCTCAGCAGGTAGTCACTGAAGGTGACAGGGCAAGGAAGAAGAGAAGAGCGGTTAGTCCTATAGGAAAAGGGGAAGAGTTAATGGAGATTACACCAAATATGAGCCCCAGGAGGATACAGGATGGGTTAAAAAGGATTACAAGGGAGAATGGGAATGGAAAGAACTTGCAGCCAGAGGGAACAGGGGATAGACTGGAGAATAGCACCGTCACTAGGAAAAGGCAGGTCTATGTGATTGGGGACTCTTTACTGAGAAGAATAGATAGGCCTGTAACCAGAGCTGATCCAGAAAATAGGAGGGTGTGCTGTCTTCCAGGTGCTAAGATACGGGATGTAGACCTGAGGTTGAAAAGGATTCTAAAGGGAGCGGGAAAGAATCCCCTAATTATCCTTCATGTGGGAACAAATGATACGGCTAGATTCTCGCTGGAAAGTATTAAGGGAGACTATGCTAGGCTGGGGAGGACGCTTAAGGAAATTGAGGCTCAGGTGATCTTTAGTGGGATTCTGCCTGTTCCTAGAGAAGGGCAACAAAGGTGTGACAAGATTATGACTATCAATAGATGGCTTAGGCAGTGGTGCTATAAGGAGGGCTTTGGGATGTATGGCCATTGGGAGGCATTCATGGATAGAGGACAGTTCTCTCGGGATGGACTTCATCTGAGTAGGGAAGGAAATAGACTTCTAGGATGGAGGCTGGCACAACTGATTAAGAGAGCTTTAAACTAGGAATTTGGGGGAGATGGTTGGGAGATGTCCAGGTAATCTCCACGCCAGAATTTAGCATAGAGTGGAAAGAAAATGAAGTAAGAGTGGATACAGCTGTAGGTAGGAGGAAGGGCAGTGTAGATACAAGTCTAATAGGTTATACTGGTAGTAAAATAACCGTGCCTAATAGGGTACAGAATGTGAGTGAGGCCAAACAGCAAAAATTAAGATGTTTGTACACTAATGCAAGGAGCCTAGGTAACAAAATGGAGGAACTAGAGTTACTGGTGCAGGAAGTGAAACCAGATATTATAGGTATAACAGAGACCTGGTGGAATAGTAGTCATGACTGGGCTACAGGTATTGAAGGGTATGTGCTGTTTAGGAAAGACCGAAATAAAGGTAAAGGTGGTGGAGTAGCACTGTATATCAATGATGAGATAGAATGTAAAGAAATAAGAAGCGATGAAATGGATATGACTGAGTCTGTCTGGGCAACAATTAAATTGGGGAAGAAAACTATTAGAGCCTCCCCTGGGATAGTGCTTGGGGTGTGCTATAGACCGCCGGGATCTAATTTGGATATGGATAGAGCCCTTTTTAATGTTTTTAATAAAATAAATATTAATGGAAACTGTGTGATCATGGGAGACTTTAACTTCCCAGATATAGACTGGAGGACGAGTGCTAGTAATAATAATAGGGCTCAGATTTTCCTAGATGCGATAGCTGATGGATTCCTTCAGCAAGTAGTTGCTGAACCGACTAGAGGGGATGCCATTTTAGATTTGGTCTTGGTGAGTAATGAGGACCTCATAGAGGAAATGGTTGTAGGGGATAATCTTGGCTCAAGTGATCATGAGCTAATTCAGTTCAAACTGAATGGAAGGATTAACAAAAATAAATCTGCAACTAGGGTTTTTGATTTCAAAAGGGCTGACTTTCAAAAATTAAGGAAATTAGTTAGGGAAGTGGATTGGACTGAAGAATTTATGGGTTTAAAGGTAGAGGAGGCCTGGGATTATTTTAAATTAAAGCTGCAGAAGCTATCGGAAGCCTGCATCCCAAGAAAGGGGAAAAAATTCATAGGCAGGAGTTGTAGACCAAGCTGGATGAGCAAGCATCTTAGAGAGGTAATTAAGAAAAAGCAGAAAGCATATAGGGAGTGGAAGAAGGGAGGGATCAGTAAGGAAAACTACCTTATTGAGGTCAGAATATGTAGGGATAAAGTGAGACAGGCTAAAAGTCAAGTAGAGTTGGACCTTGCAAAGGGAATTAAAACCAATAGTAAAAGGTTCTATAGTCATATAAATAGGAAGAAAACAAAGAAAGAAGAAGTGGGACCGCTAAAAACTGAGGATGGAGTGGAGGTCAAGGATAATCTAGGCATGGCCCAATATCTAAACAAATACTTTGCCTCAGTCTTTAATAAGACTAAAGAGGATCTTAGGGATAATGGTAGCATGATAAATGGGAATGAGGATATGGAGGTAGACATCACCATATCTGAGGTAGAAGCGAAACTCAAACAGCTTAATGGGACTAAATCGGGGGGCCCAGATAATCTTCATCCAAGAATATTAAAAGAATTGGCACAGGAAATTGCAAGCCCATTAGCAAGAATTTTTAATGAATCTGTAAACTCAGGGGTTGTACCGTATGATTGGAGAATTGCTAACATGGTTCCTATTTTTAAGAAAGGGAAAAAAAGTGATCCAAGTAATTATAGGCCTGTTAGTTTGACATCTGTAGTATGCAAGGTCTTGGAAAAAATTTTGAAGGAGAAGGTAGTTAAGGACATTGAAGTCAATGGTAAATGGGACAAAATACAACATGGTTTTACAAAAGGTAGATCGTGCCAAACCAACCTGATCTCCTTCTTTGAGAGAGTAACAGATTTTTTAGATAAAGGAAACGCAGTGGATCTAATTTACTTAGATTTTAGTAAGGCGTTTGATACTGTGCCACATGGGGAATTATTAGTTAAATTGGATAAGATGGGCATCAATAGGAAAATTGAAAGGTGGATAGGGAATTGGTTAAAGGGGAGACTACAACGGGTCCTACTGAAAGGTGAACTGTCAAGTTGGAGGGAGGTTACCAGTGGAGTTCCTCAAGGATCAGTTTTGGGACCAATCTTATTTAATCTTTTTATTACTGACCTGGGCACAAAAAGTGGGAGTGTGCTAATAAAGTTTGCAGATGATACAAAGCTGGGAGGTATTGCTAATTTAGAGAAGGACAGGGATACCCTACAGGAGGATCTGGATGATCTTGTAAACTGGAGTAATAGGAATAGGATGAAATTTAATAGTGAGAAGTGTAAGGTCATGCATTTAGGGATTAATAACAAGAATTTTAGTTATAAGCTAGGGACGCATCAACTAGAAGTAACGGAGGAGGAAAAGGACCTTGGAGTATTGGTTGATCATAGGATGACTATGAGCTGCCAATGTGATATGGCTGTGAAAAAAGCTAATGTCGTCTTGGGATGCATCAGGAGAGGTATTTCCAGTAGGGATAAGGAGGTTTTAGTACCGTTATATAAGGCACTGGTGAGACCTCACCTGGAATACTGTGTGCAGTTCTGGTCTCCCATGTTTAAGAAGGATGAATTTAAACTGGAACAGGTACAGAGAAGGGCTACTAGGATGATCCGAGGAATGGAAAACTTGTCTTATGAAAGGAGACTCAGGGAGCTTGGCTTGTTTAGCCTAACTAAAAGAAGGTTGAGGGGAGATATGATTGCTCTCTATAAATATATCAGAGGGATAAATACCAGAGAGGGAGAGGAATTATTTAAACTCAGTACCAATGTGGACACAAGAACAAATGGATATAAACTGGCCACTAGGAAATTTAGATTAGAAATTAGACGAAGGTTTCTAACCATCAGAGGAGTGAAGTTTTGGAATAGCCTTCCGAGGGAAGTAGTGGGGGCAAAAGATCTATCTTGCTTTAAGATTAAACTCGATAAGTTTATGGAGGAGATGGTATGATGGGATAACATGGTTTTGGTAATTAAATATTCATGGTAAATAGGCCCAATGGCCTGTGATGGGTTTTTAGATGGGGTAAGATCCAAGTTACCCGGGAAAGAATTTTCTGTAGTATCTGGCTGATGAATCTTGCCCATATGCTCAGGGTTTAGCTGATCGCCATATTTGGGGTCGGGAAGGAATTTTCCTCCAGGGCAGATTGGAAGGCCCTGGAGGTTTTTCGCCTTCCTCTGTAGCATGGGGCACGGGTCACTTGCTGGAGGATTCTCTGCTCCTTGAGGTCTTCAAACTACAATTTGAGGACTTCAATAGCACAGATATAGGTGTGAGGTCTTTTTTAGGAGTGGTGGGTGAAATTCTGTGGCCTGCATTGTGCAGGAGGTCAGACTAGATGATCATAATGGTCCCTTCTGGCCTAAATATCTATGAATCTATGAATCTATAAGTACAGAAAAGGATGAGAAAAATGATGAGGGACGTGGAGCAGCTTCTGTATGAGGAGAGATTAATAAGACTGGGACTTTTCACCTTGGAAAAGAGATGACTAATGGGGGATACGATAGAGGTGTATAAAATCATGACTGATGTGGAGAAAGTAAATCAGGAAGTGTTGTTTACTCTTTCTCATAAGACAAGAACCAGGGGTCACCCAATGAAATTAATAGGCAGCAGGTTTAAAAGAAACAAAAGGAAGTATTTCTACACACAATGGAGAGTCAACCTGTGGAACTCCTTGCCAGAGGATGTTGTGAAGGCCAAGACTATAACAGGGTTCAAAAAAGAACTAGATAAGTTCATGGAGGACAGGTCCCCCAACTGCTATTGGCTAGCATGGGCAGGGATGGTTTCCCTAGTCTATATTTTCAAGAAGCTGGGAATGGGTGACAGGGGATGGATCACTTGATTACCAGAGCTCCTCTGATTCTGGGTTTTGTTTTTTTTTAAATCTCTCCACAATTTTGGTTGCAACTGAAACTTCTAGTTAAAGCGATCAGTGGAGGGGGAGGGGCGGGGTCTGGACGCTCTGTCGCCTTGCGCTTTGTTTGTGTCACCTTTACACTGATGCAAAGTGAGCAAGAAATACCAAAAGAACTGCAGGCACTAGTGTAAATGACACACACCAGGATCAGGGTAAGGCTGGATTGGGGCCCAGAACTCTTCCCTCACCCACCCATCACGGCACAAGGAGTTTGATCCTGGGCCTCATGCCAACTGCCCATAAGGGGCAGCTTAGAAATTCTTCGGTTGTACAAAGCTGGTGTGTCTCCCTATGTCACCTGCCTCCTTCCAATCTTTAGTCTGGGGACGTGGTGTGGTAGCAAAGAGAGTGTGGTGCAAAATGCTGGCTCAGAACTGCTGCCACGACAGCCAGTGTAACTTAGAGCAGCCTCAACAGTGCTCTAAGTTTTATGTCAGGTGCTATTTCAGGCACCAGCCAGCCGAATCTTGGGGGAACAAAAGGGTGACTTCAAGCCCCCTTTTCCCATCCCTCTCTGCTGAGCCAAGTGAAAACTTGGCACTGCTGAGAATTCAGACCCAGGCATAAGGCAATGGAGAACCCCAATCTTTCTTCTGCTGTGGAGAGTTGGTAAAACTCAAAGCCCAGATGGCACCGTTATTAAGCCCATTATTTTTTTCTCTTTGCTATTTAAAAATAATGAGATGCAAAACCAATATGAGTGCAGCAGTAATGTTGTATGGTTCGGACACACAAGTTAAATTTCCTGTGACAACACGAACTTGATCAACTTGCATGTGTAGAGCATATTTCTCCTCTTCCTGGTTTTCTTGATGTATTTCAAAATTTACCACCCAGGGTTCTTTGTGGCATGTAATGCGGCTTGTATTAAACACGCCACAAACCCAAACTTACAGGAATGGGCCAGAACTTGACAGCTTACAGGAGTGGCCGCTAGAGGGATCGGGGCTGAATTTAGAGGGCACAATTTTCAAAAGCATCAAAGTGACTTAAGTGCACTGGGAAATTTTACCTCTAGTCTTCCTTATGAATTAATTTTTTATTTTATTTTTTTTTAAAGGGAGCTGTAGCCTGTTTTCCACAGAGTCAGTCTGAGTTCAAGCCAATGCCGTAGGGCATTTCAGGCTGCTGTCCTGTCTGATCCAGCCCAGGGGACAATATCTGATGCTTCCAGGAAAAGCAAGAACCCGCTGTAACATACATGGCTAGTTTTAACATGCTGTAAATGCAGGTGGGGAATTAATTACTGACCTCGGTGGCATTCAGACTATGTCCTGAAGCATGGGATTGGGCCAGAGGGACAGCTAGCGCTGGCCACAGTGTCTAGGGTCTCGGAGTGGGAAGTTCCATGGAGAATTCCACTGGGTGGGAGACTCAGCTGTGAAGGGAGGGGGCGGGCAGGAGCATCTCATAAACCCAAGATTGGAATAACTGAAGTAATGTTCCTTTTACACAGAGCCTCAGCTCCCTGGAACCTCTGCAAATGCTTTAGCCACGTGTTTAACTCCATCCGTAGGAGTAGCCTTGGATCGCAGTGGGAGGGCTCAGGTGCGTAAGTGTTTGCAGGATGGGCGCTCAGGGCAGTCCCTGAGGCCAGGGCAAAGTGGATGTGACGTGCCACTGTCTGGATTTGGGAGCCTGCCTGCACACCAAACTCACTAGGCACTGGGTGCATGACTTCAAGGTGCTGGGCCGGGGAAAATCAGCCCCGGGTGGTTATTTCGAGTAGAAAACCAGAGCCACTTCTGGGGTCTTTCAGCTTCTAATGCCCTTTCCCTTCTGCAGCTGGATTTCATCCTATGATAAAATCCCTCTCAATGCCAAGTCAGTGCCATAAATCACTGGCCTGGGTGCAGGAATCAGTAGGCGACGTTCTCTGGCCTGGGTTATGCCAGGGCTCAGACTAAATTATTCTTCCCAAAACTTTTAAAAGCTGAGCCCCCTCCTCAAGACAAAGAAACCAATCGTGCCCCTCACCCGTCAGCAATGTGTTAGCGACCCCACCCCCCATTTTCATGGATACGTCTTCAAACCCCACCCTTCCCACCATGGCTAGCCCTTCCCCACGCTTCAGGAGATGCTGAAGGAGATGATCCTAACCATCCCCTCTAACCTTAAGACTTGAGGGATCCCATCATGGAGCATCTTAAAAATCACAGTTTCCAGACTCTGGAACAGGGGCTGCTTTGCCGGGCTCACCTTTCTCCCTGCGTCAGGTTGGCCGATGGGGATAATGAGCCTGGAGATCTCATTCCCGCTGCTCTGAGTGGTGCCCATGTGCACATGACTCAGCTCAGCTCATCCTGTATCCCAGGAACGTCTTCATCTTCTGGGATCCTCATGGCAGCAGTGGGATGAATTAACGGACTCCCTTAGCCATGGGGCCTTTCTCTCGCTTTTGTTTCAGAGCCAGCGTCCTGGAATCGTCTCCTGGTGCGTGGAGTGGTGGCAGTGGTGGGGGTGATAGTCTTACTATACCTATGTGGGTTTTGGAAAGGTAGAGGGAAAGTGTTTGCCTACTCGCAACTCGTCTTCAGGAAGCTGCTGACTCATCCCTCCCCGCAGCCTGGAAGTCGGCAGGATTCCCAGGAATCTGAGCTCCCCGCAGTGTGTGACAGGGACGGGGACCAGGCCCAGGGAACCAGAAACAGGAATCGAGACCCAGCCCTGGAGAATGGGGAAGGAGACCTGATTGCGAATTCGTATCCGGTCTGCTGAATTGCTCACGTCCAGACCCTCCCCACAGTTCTTAAAAAGTCAAAGCATTTCGTTTAGACGCTTTCCAAACAAACCATTTTGATTTTTCAGTTTGAAACAATTTTTTGTTTAAAAATGTCCTTCAATTTTATTTTAAAAATTCAAAAAGTTACAACCCTTGAAATGTTCCTGGGTCTTTTTTTTTAAAAAAAGCTTTTTGGTTCATCAAAAATTTGGAAAAATGTTAATTTTGTTCAACCTGAAACCGGTTTTTTTCCATCTCTTTTTTGGAATTGCCAGGGACCAAAAAATTCTGTTTGCCCAGCTCGAGGGGCAGGTGAGGATTTTGGCAGTTATATTGTGGGTCTCTAAGTCTCCTTGTTGCTCAAAGTTTTCTTACTGCAAGGATGAGGGCAGGATGGGCAAAAGCTTCCTAAAAGTGGGGGGGGCTGCTGGCACCCAAACTGTGGCCCAGCCCCTGTGCCACCCCTTCTCCTCGAGGTCCTGCCCCCTCAAACTACCCCTTTCCCTGAGGCCCCCCTTCACACCGCCTTTCTCCCTGAGCTCCCACTTCATGCCGCCCCTTGCCCCCAAAACACTGCCCCCCGCCCCTCCCTTCTCTCCCCCATCATCCAGTCGCTCACACTTATGGCCAGTAAAAAGTGGTGGGCCCTGGTCTCCCCTGTTCCGGCACCCCTGGATGAGAGTGGGAGAGGATGAAGAACTCATTTCAAATATAACTCCCCCCGCCCCTCAAAACAGCACAATTTGACAGAAACAGCAAAACATGCACCTAACCAACCCGGGCCAGTCACGCTGTGTTGTGTGTGACATTCCCGTCCTGGGGCGGTTTATGTCTTGGAGAATGTGAACCCTGCAGGCCTGGGTGTTTCTCTACGTAATGTGACCTCACTGCTCCTGATGAGAGCCATTGTTTGTAAATGTTTCAGGAGCAGACATATTTATCATTCATGGACAGACAGACATTTATTCATAATTAGAACTGGTGAAAAATGGCGGGGGTGGGGAGGGTCATGAAAATTGAAGAAGAAACCACTTCCTTCCCCCTTCCCCCCATATTCTTCAAACTTATTTGGAAATGTTTTTCATTATCAAATTTTTGTTTCGTTTTGGTGGGAAAAACTCCATGTTCTCTCTCAAGTGGGCAGAGAAATCCAAAATGTTTTTTTTAAAGAGGGAACTTATTTCAAATGATCAATGTAATCCAAAGTGGCATTTTTAGTTATAAGGTTGCATTGTCAGTGTAAAACCCTTTTGAACCAGCTCTGTTATTGTATAACAAGATGAGTTTACTTTTCGTGATGCATTGTTTGGGCCAGGTTTCCTTGGTCCTGGAAACACTTACATGCATGTTTAACTTTAATTACTGCTGTGAATAATTCCATTTCAATGGGACAACTCTGAGGTCGGGTTTACGCTACGGCCGTATATCGGTGTAACAATGTCTTTTCTTTCTTTTATATGTAAAAGTTCTTGAGAGGTTAAAGCAGGTAAAATACATGAACAGGTTCGGACAGTCCGAGTTTGTCCGTGCAAAGTGACAGCAGAGATGTGGGATCTGCTAGTTTTCCATAAGTCTCTCAGGGTTACCCAGGATAACTTTGGGGATCTCTGTCTCGCATCGGGAATGTTCCCTGAAAGTGTCCAAACAGCTCAGAGATACAGAACCATTCCCTGGATCCATTCTTATAGCTGTCTTCCCCGGAAAGCAGTCTGGCAAGTGTTCCTGTCAGCTCATTGCTAAGTTATCTGTCAAAACACTAGAGTTTTCAGGTGCCTAAGTAGCCCCTGGAATCAGGGTGAAATTATCCTCCCCACCACTATCAAAATTGGAAATGGTGCCCCGGAGTGCACGGTACCCTACCGTAGTTCCCCCGTAGGAACTGCATGAACAGGCAACTCTGCAAGTTATCTGCATGCCTCTGCACGTGACCCCCATGCCTCTCCATTTCCTTGGCCACATGTATCCTGTCCCCATGCTGGCGGCGAATCCAGAAAAAGAGGGAAAGAGCTCACCACTGCGACCACCTGAGGGAGGTGTTGGGTTGAGATCAGCTGGTCAAAGCAGGCAATAGGGACAGAATCTGAGACTTGAAGCTCCTCGAATGACCTCTGACCTTTCTAGACCTGCCCTTCAATGAGACACAGCGATTGTAAAGTTGAATGTGATCGTAACTAGACCCATTTGAAACCCTTCACCACACAAGACAAAGCCCGTAGGATTCATTATGAATTATTTATTTCTCCTCCCCTGGATTCCTGCAGCCACCAGCCACCTTGGAGCTTTCCCTCCTCTCTCCCAGGCTGGGCTCACTTGATGGCAGGAGCTCAGCGCAGGGTCCAGCTTTGCTCTTTCGCTTCCATTCTTCACGTCTTTGGGTGGCTGCATTGGCACCTGAGCAGCCGGATGGAAACACTGAGTCCTCTGTCTCGGCAGGCAGGCCCAGCCGCCAAAGCCAAAGACTCCCTGAGAACAGGGGGAGGTTCGCCTGAACTCTCAGGAGTGGCGGCTGGGCCCATAGGGTAGGGTTACCATATTTGAACTTTCAAAAAAGAGGACACTCCGAGGGTGGGGGGGTAGTTGTAGCCCTGCCCCCTATCTACTCCCTCCCACTTCCTGCCCCCTGACTGCCCCCCACAGAACCGCCAACCCATCCAACACCCTCTGCTCCTTGTCCCCTGATCGCCCCCTCCCAGGACCCTGCCCTCTATCTAAGCCTTCCGTCTCCCTGTCTCCAGCTGCCCCCTCCTTAGACCCCTCCACCCTAACTGCCCCCCTAGAACTCCACCCCCTACCTGTCCCCTGACTGCCCTGCCCCCTATCCGCACCCCCGCCCCCTGACAGACCTCCGGCTCTCCCACACCCAACCAACCACTCCCTGTCCCCTGACTGCCCCCACAGAACCCCCAACCCATCTATTCCCCCCTGCTCCCTGCCCCTGACTGCCCCCCCGAACCTCTGCACTGTCCACCCCGCCCCCGCTCCCTGTCCCTTGACTCCCCCGACCCCTCTTCATATG
This sequence comes from Lepidochelys kempii, assembly GCF_965140285.1. Classification (NCBI taxonomy): domain Eukaryota; kingdom Metazoa; phylum Chordata; order Testudines; family Cheloniidae; genus Lepidochelys; species Lepidochelys kempii. The sequence goes on along the minus strand of NC_136393.1, from coordinate 42,280,900 downwards.
CTCACCCTCTGACAGGCTCCCCCCAGAACCCCTCACCCATCCAACCCCTCCTGCTCCCTGTCCCCTGACTGTCCCTTGGGACCCCATGCCCCTTCTCCAGCCCCCCCAGCCCCCGTACCCTGCTGCTCAGAGCAGTGTGTCTGGGGTGCGGAGCCAGACACAGTGCCGTGCTCCCCCGCAGAGCGTGCAGCTCCCCCTCCGCCCCCAGAGTGCTGCATTGGGAGGGAAATCCTGGACCTTTTCAGAATTTTACAAATTCCTCCCGGAGGGCAATTTAGAACCCCAAAAGCCGGACATGTCCGGGAAACTCCGGACGCATGGTAACCCGACCACAGGGACTCCAGGATCTGCAGCTGCTGCCACCTGTATGGTGAATCCTCCGACTCATCACCAACCAGCTCTTCCCCATTCTCCAACCTGGCCCCACGGTCTGACCGTGCAGGAGAACAAAAACCCTTTGGGACAGCAGGAGAGTCTCCTCAATGCCGCCCTCTTCGCATGGCATCCCGCGGTCACCGTGAAACACGACTACCCTGCCCCCAGGAGTCTCTCAAGGAGCTGCCGGCGCAGTCACTGGGCACCCACTCGTAATGGTCTCGGGCAGTGGCATTGCAGAGGGAGCTGAGCAGACCGTCCCTTCTGTGACTTCCTGAATTGCTGCCAGGACGGATTCTCCTCTGCGCTAGGGAGAGTCCCCGAGGACAAGCAGCTGTGATGCGGGAGGGGGCAAGACAAGCACTCCCCCTGAGCCCTTGACTAGCAGGCAAGCAGGACTCTGGGAGCCAAGGGATCGATGTGTCTTGCTGGGAGAGCAGAGCTGGAGAGCAGAAAAGGGCATTGGAGGAATTGAAGAAAAATCAGTGTCATGGCCGGGTCATGGGCAGCCAGACCTTGTGGTCAGAGGCAGAGTCCACACTCACAAGACAGGAGTCGAGAGTCAGCTGGGTCAGGACACTGGAAGAGCAGAAGCAAAAGACCAAATTGTGTTCAGAACCTCAAGTCAGGTGAGTCACCCTGAGTCCGGATGCCAGGAAATCAAGCCTGGGGAGTGGGAGCAGGAACAGCCAACACACGGTCCAGAGCCGGGGAGGAGCTCGGCTGTTCAGACAGCTTCTTCTTCCTGCTGCTGGTTTAAGGAGGTCCCGGGGGCCGATTAGCTGCTCTGGGACTCTGCCAATAGGAGCCTCAAACTGGGTCTGGACTTCGTCAGTCCTAGGTAAGCAGTTTTTCGTAGGCTTGCAGGTGGCGTGCTGGAGGGTGGCTGCTCCCAGGAACCCTGCAGACCGGGGTTAATGACCCATGGGTCAGGACAGTGAGTGATCTCTCCCCGCTCAAACCTCCTGCACGAAACAGTCTCCAGGGTCCCGGATGCACCCTCTGAGAAGAAAAAAACACAGTCATGAGGACAAATAGGCTATGGAACAGGAGCCCCCTCTTTGTTGCAACAGCCCCAAGTGTCCAGAAGAGTGGACGGTTCTTACCTCCAGGAGATGCCTGGGATCTTCCATCTAAGCCTCAAGGGGACCCCTGTTGCTTGGTCTGACAGGAGGAGATCATCTGTCCCCACTGCTCCCTGCGCTGGGCTGGCTGCAGCACACATCTGTGTAAGAGGCTGGGCTAGAGAGATGTTACAATCAGGGTCCAGGCACCCCAGAAGGAGAACAGAGGCTCTGAAACCAGAAGACGAAGCAATCAAATCAGCGGATTCGACAGAGAAGTTTTCTACCCTACAGGGACATCAAAGAAGGTCTGTTAGGAAAGCTGAGATGTTAGTCTGGAAACTGCTAAGATAAACATTGTGACTTATTAAGATTCAATTTTAGTCACTACAAAGTGTGTTGTGTTTTGTGTGTCTCTTTGAAATGTGTCTCTTTCTCTTGCTTAGTATCACTTAAATCTCTTCTTTGTTACTATGCTTCCCAAACCACCTCAGTGTTGTGTGTTCCAGTGAAGTGTGAGTCTCCAGCCTACCCAACAGGCTGAGCTGTGCCCTGTCTCTCTGAAGGTAATGAATAATTTCTGAGCGGTGCTGGGCCCAGAGTCCAAGGGCAGTTCACCAGACATCTCGTGGGAAGCCCAAAGAGACCAAAGGAGCAGGAGAGATTCCGGCCCCACTGACCCATGGGAAATTCCCACAGAAGAGCCTACACAGGGCTCCAGACACAGCCACTTTGGGTGTGTACCAGAGTTCACTCACCGCTAGATGCTGGCCAGGCCTCGTGTCATTGCTTTCTCGCTGGGCTAGCAACCCCGCTGATACTCACTCTTGCAGTTTGTCGGCTGGGAACTCAGCCGACCAACCAGGTGACTGTTCTTTACTCCACTCCTTCCTGGGTCGTGCTCCTTGCAAACAAAGTCCCAAAATGTCTTGAACAGAAACAAGGCCTTCCACCCTCGTGGGGAGTTCTTCCTCAGCCTGATTTCGATTCGGCCTGCCCTTCTTGGGTTTCTATGGTCTTCTATGTCCCCTTCCTTAGGGATGGTGAGAGAAGCCAGTCCTACCCTGGACTCCAGGGTTTGGCCCAAAGCCGTCTACTGAACAGCTCGCTCTGCTTCTGGACTTTTGCTGCTGTTTTCCCTTCTTTCCTCTCCGTTGGGGCTCACTTGGTCATCATTTGGCTTAGCCCCAGGCTAGGCAGCCATAGGCCAAGCCACCCTGTTAGATACCCTCCTCCTTCCAATCCGCTCCAGCCCGGCTGACAGGTTTGCTGAGGGGATGGTGAAACCCCATTGCTGATCAGAAGGAGGTCAGAGTCTGTTCTCTAGGAGCTGAAGGTCCATTTGTCCTGCTGCGGGAAGTGGAGCTGGAGAGCGGAGATGTTAGGTGAAAGAGACTGCATGATGGAGTTGGAGACTGAGGGACGGGAGCCTCCTCCCAGAAACGCTCCCAGGAGAACAGGTTTGAGGAGGAGTTCTCTAGGGAGCCTCTTGCTTGGAAAAAAACAAGGGTGGCACATTGATGAAGATGTCTCTGTCCCAGGGATGGGGGAAGCTCCCAGCCAGGCTATGCAGCAGGGATCCCATTTCTCCCCCAAGAAACCCATTTTGCCCAAAGAAGTCTATGGCTCTTACCTCCAAGAGGGAGCGGGCTCTTCCCTCTCAGCCTCTTTGAGAACTACCACTGCTTGGCTTTTTTAGGATAAGGGACCTGTCCCCACTGCTCCCTGAGGTGCTTCAGCTTCTGACTGCACCCATCTGGGAGGCTGTCACATATGCCAGGGCCTAGAAGACATGCAGGGAGGAGGCTCCTCTTCATGTCAGACTCTGAGAGCCCAGAGAAGGGCCAAAGGAAGAAAAAAGGGCAGGAGATGAAGCTTGCCCGGAGCCTCTGTCCCATCCTCACCTCCTCAAATGTGGAGCTTCCTGAGCTTCAGTTGGGCAGACAGTCTGTAGCCCTGACACAAAGGTCCTTCTGCGCCATATGGGGCAGGAAGATCTCTGCCTGGGAGCACCGGAAATGGGATGGGGGTGAGATCAAGGAAAGAGGGGAGGGATATGGGTGTGAGGGAAAGAGCTCCTGCCCCAGATGAAGGAATTTGGGGGGCCGAGGGAAGGACACAGCTCCACAGAGAGGAGAGAGAGTTCCTGTGAGTGCCAGGGGCCTCCATTTGTGCTTCCACTAGCCCCCCATTTACAGTGAGACAGAGCAGTACCTGCAGCAGGGAGCGGGACTTGCTGAACAGGGAGGGGAACCTTGAAGAGCATCAGATGAACCACAGCCCTTGCAGCGCCTCGGGCATCTGGTGCAAGTGCCGGATGATGTGAAGCTGGCCCATGACCTTGGCTGTGACATCCTCATGCTGCAGGGGAACGAGAACATGTCAGAGACTGAGACACTCCCCAGGAATCAGGGAGGATGAAGGGCACCTGGAACCAGTGCCATCATTTCCACCCAGCAGCTGCTCATGTCTGAGTGGTGGATTCACCCTCCTGACCCCCAGGATGGAGGCTTGCTGTCCTCTCTAGTGACCTCCAGTGCCAACCCCCCTCCTTGTCGGGTGAGCTCCTGCCACTTCCCCATCAGTGCCCCGACAGCTGTTCCACCTCCAACCCACCTGGGGACACCGCTCAAGTTCGGAGAACCCTCTCCTCCACCCCCACCTCCATCCCCACCCAGGTAGGGCAGGGAGGGGGCTCTAGAAGGGTGGCGGGGGGAGGGAGGGATTCTGGCAGCAGTGAAGTGGGATGGGGAGAGCTTGAGACCTTTCCCCAAGACACCCCAGTGCCAAAACCTGAAACCACAGGATGGCAGCCCTGGGGAACGGGACAGGTCAGGAGCCCCTGACGACTGAATCCTCCCAATCTCTCAAGAGTGGGTCCAGCCCTACCAGCAGCAAGACCCGCTTCCCACGCCCATGTGCCTCAGTCAGTCACCATCACCAGTCAGTCCTTGGCCTCCCAGGATGCCAGGGATGGGAGCAACTCTCGATGGTGGCTCGGGTGACATGGACACTAGGCCGTGGGGAAATGGGTGCAGCTCTGTGGGGCAGGAAAGGTTCCCAGAGGGCACTTAGGGGACTCAACTGTCCTTCCCAGGAGTGATAGCAGAGCACCACATCCGAAGAACAGAAGTCCATGAAGGCCAGAAGTCCCCACTAGGCTCCTTGCTACCAGGCCAGCGAATGGCGAGAGGATGGGAAGGAGGCCCTGGGCCCCACCCCAAGCTTCTGAGTCGAATGCAGCTGCTTACCGTGACCCCCATCAGTTGCTGGGCTTCCCCCAGGAGGGAGTAGACCAGCACCAGCCCAGCCTGGCTGACACGCAGCAGGGGGTCGTGGATGGCCAGCAATGCTGTCTTTACGAAGGATCTTCTCTGCCCGACGGAGAAGAATTTTCCAAAGACCTAAAACCAAGAGGACATGAGGCTCGAGCAGATTGCCCAGAGCCAGCCTCCAAGTCCTGGCGGTACAATGGCATCTCGTGCCCCAAAGGGTGGGGAAGAGAGCTGCTGTGGCCAAGGCACTTCATTCCCTAGGAGGCTTTCAGGGTCCCAGGGCTCAGGGAAGCCCCTTTATTAAAAGGTGGCAGATGCTGAGGGACCAAAGCCTCCAGTGGCTCTTTCGGGAAGGCAATTTATGGCAGGGGCCAGGATGGGCTGGAAATGGATCTCTAATGTGTGTGAGCAGGCCCACTCTGCTGTGCAGGGCACAGAGACGACAGGGGACCCTGTCTTGCTTCCAGCAGAGAGATCTCCTGCACCTCAGCGGCTAGAGGAGTGTGCGTGTGTTGTTACGGGGGGAGGGGGTTGGAGCTGACAGACCAAAGGTCTCTTCCCCCAGCTAAGTGATTTCTCTAGTTGCTGGCTATGGCCTCTGCAGCTCCTTGGTTTCTTCAAGGGGAATCCAACCTGCAGCCTGACAAGAACACGGAGACTCCTGGCCCAGTCCCAGTGTGGGACCTTTAGCACCAGCGTGTCCCACTGGTTGCTGGATGAGGAACTCTGAGCTGGAAATAAGGAGCGGGCTCTTTTCCTGTCTCCAGGAGGCATCCACTGCAGGGAACCCAGCCAGCCCCACTCCCTGAGCTGTGTCATGCCCTGGCACAGTGCCCTTACCTCCCCCACTCTGGCTGTGTTCTTGTAGCCCAAGAGCCGGCTGTCCTGGTGCCAGTCATAGCACCAGAGATCTTCCGCCTCATGTATGGTCAGGCCTGGAAGAGAGAGAGAGAGAGACTTTTCTCCTCATTCTGGTTGCAGTTTCTGTGTCCTTCCAAGCCCATTGGTGGCTGCACAGTGGAGTGGAGAAGAACAGAGGCAGAGAGAGATTTGTCCTCCGGCTGGGGTCAGTCTGAGAGAAATGGTCTGAGGTCCCATTATCAACCTGTGGTCACTCTCAGTCCCGTATTGGGTTCCGTGTCCCAGCTGGGTTCCTTACCCCTCTGTTGGAACAGCAGTTGGTAGAGCCGGTAAGTCCCCTCCCTGGCCTGCCGGCTGATGTCCTTGTCTGGCTCACTGACAAACAGAGCCAGCTGGGCCACATGGTGACCCATCCGAGGGAACTCGGCTGAGATCTAATGGAAGGGAGAGCAGAGGGGACTCCATCAGCATTTTCCTCTCAGCTCCCTGTCCTCCCTGGGCCAGAGGGCTCCTTTCTCTTAGCCCCTCTGCAGGAGATGCTGGGGGAGAGGAGCTTGAGATCGACCCTTCATTTGCTCTGCTGCCAAGGGAGCCCGCAGCTGCTTTGGGATGCCAAGCAGGGGCTGGAGCATGGGCCCCTTAAAGGCCCAGGGACAACACTGAACCAGGACAAGAAGAACTTGACTCAAGCCTAGCTCAGTCCTGCTCTGACCCTGCCTCCCTATGAAGAACCCTCCTAAGCCACAGCCCCGGCAGCAGCAGCAGATCCTGCAGCCCACTGGAGCCAGCCCGCCTCCGCCTGGAGCCAGCAAGCTGGGCTCGGAGCCCACTTACATCAAACTCAGGGAGGGTGACTGTGTATCTCAGCAGGGCTGTGCTGCTCCTGATAGCCCTGGCTCGCTCCTGCGACACCCTGGACACGACCCAGAGGTTGACATGCTGTGGGGAAAGGAGGCAGGTCAGACTCAGTGGCCAGCTGCTCCTGCTTTGCAAATGAGCCCCATGCCCCCAGCCCCAGGGGCCTGAGACATTCTGCGCAGGGGGCAATAGCTGAGTCCTTGATGGCAGAGCTTTAGAAGGGGATTCTTTCCCCCAGGACGCAGCTTGTACCCTTCAGGTCACAACTTCTCAGAGTCTCTCTAGACTGGGACAATGTTCGCGGTCGGGGCTGGTCCCATCCTCCCAGAACTCCTGATTCCTGAACAGTTCACCAGAAAGAAGATTGAACCCTTGGCCCTTCCTTGCTATGCAAATCCTTGGGGGGATGTAGGGAGTGACTGAGAGCACAATCCCCCCAGGAATTTCAGAGCACTTCAGAGGGAAGGGCTGATTCCCTGGGCTCCTCCTCTTTCTCTAGGAAGGAGCATGTGCCTCTTCTCTGAGAACCATCTCCCCAATCTCATGGGCTCTGTGTGTTGGAGGGGTGGGGGAAGGGTGGGTTTTCAGACTCTCACTCCCCAAGACAGCCAGGAGCCCTGTGCTTAGTGCTCAGCAGAACCAGGCAGAGCTCTGGCTTGGAGTCCCAGCTCCTTCCTCTGTCCCTCAAGAAGGAAGGACCTGACACTACATTGCACTGACCTCCCCAACCAAGGACGGCCCACTGGGGACCCAGCTAGGAGGACAGAGTAGAAAATGCATCTTCCAGTCTCTCCTTACCAGTCCCCCAGAGAGTTACGGTCAAATGGGGCTCACCTCCAAGATGAAGTGGAGCCTGTCTGTGTCTGGGGACTCTGCCAGCAGGTTCCCCAGCATGGCATCCAGGACCTCTGGGATGACTTTCTGCAGAGTCTGCAAAGCATGGGTCAGAGTTAGGGAACCTGGGCCTACACGTGGCACAGGATGGGAAGAGGAGTCTCTGGGAAGCACTGGGGAGACTCCCAAACACATCTCCCGGCCTCTCTCCTTCACATCCCACTGCAGGCAATTTGCAAGAATTGATGACCCCTGGACCTTTAATCCATGAGCTTAGCAGGTCTCTGCAGAGGGCCTTGTAGGCAGAAGAGTATGAAACAGCCAAGTTGCTATGGATGGAACCTGGGCTTCTGGGCCAAACACGGCTTAAGAAAGAAAGAAAGAAAGAAAGAAAGAAAGAAAGAAAGAAAGAAAGAAAGAAAGAAAGAAAGAAAGAAAGAAAGAAAGAAAGAAAGAAAGAAAGAAATCCCCCAGGGAGGGGTAATCTCTTCCCTGCTGGAGGGAAGGATCCAACCCTGCAGCTTGTTCCATCTCTGCTACCCCACCCCGAAATCTGGAGCTCCAGCGAATCAAGGGAGCAGGGACCAAGGACTACTCTGCAAGAGGAGGAGGATGGAGGAGGAGGAGGTACCTGGATGCCGGTGGTGTCCTTCTCCGTGCCCAGGGTGAAGACGGAGTGAAGGGCAGCTCGCAAGAGGTGGGTCTCTAGGGCTGGCTCCAGGGCAGGTTTCATGGTGCTGGCAAGAGAGAGGAGCTGGTATTAGACTGCGCAGTATGGGGGTGGGACTGTCGCCAACACGGACACCAAGCCACAGGGATAGAGGCACAGGCTGGCGAGAACGGAAACTGAGGCACTTAGCTAGGGAATGACAAGGCCAAGGTGTCCCAGACAGACAGTGGCAGGACAGGAAAGCTCCTGTTCACTGGAGCCTGCTGCCCCTCCTGTATCTGAGCCCAGGAGTGAGCCCCTCCCCAAGGCCCCTGTCATGTGATGGGAGTGAAAAGAAGAGCCCCGCCAGGAGAAAGTGAATCTTCCCACCCCACCATCTCTGCCAGAGGCGCCACTCTTGGGAGGTGACTTGGGAGGGGCAGTGAGGGTGACTCCCAGCCTTGGGCCTGATCAGCAGTGGGGTTAGGGGAGTCGGCGGGGTGGGGGGTGGGGCTGTCTCAGTACCAGAGGTAGCCCACTGCAGCCAGGGAGTGGGCGAGGACGGCGCTGGGTGACGAGTCATCGGGAAGCTCCTCGATGAGCTCCTGTGAGACGCGAAGGAGACAAAGGAGCATGTGAGATTCAGGCCCAACTGACACCTCCCAGTGAGGAGATGACACAGCCAGTGCCCCACATGGCCAGCAGGATCCCCCACCGCCTCCCACTCCCTTCCTGCCCATCCGACTTGTCCCCCTTCCCGGATTCCTGCCCAGCTCGCTCCCAATCCCCTTCTCTCCTCCTCCCTGTCAAAACTGCCCCCATTCAGCCCCATCCCGACGACCGAGCTGGGACCCTGAGATTCTTTGTCCCACACTCTGAGCTGCCCCCCAGCCCCACAATTCTCCCCCTCCCTCCAGCTGCCGTATGGCGTGTCTCACTCACCACGATCCTCTTCACCACAGCCGCCTTGCAGCAGCGCGGCTCCAGCGTGTCCTCCCCTCTCTCCCATGCAGCCAGACATGCGGGGTAGACGGCCTGAAGGAACAGGAGCTGCTGCCCCTCATCCTGGACCCACCAGGAGTGGGGTATAGTGAGAGAGAACCTGTTAGCTAGGGACCTTCCTGCCCCACCCACACCATCTCCAGGGCTCAGGCCTCAATGGGGGATTGTGGGGACCCGCCTATTCTCCAAATCCCCCACCACTCCTACGCAAGCAGGATCAGGAACTGGGACAGTGCCTGTGGGGGGAGAGGACCTCGGCTGTTGTGGGACAAACACCCCCATCTTGGGGGTCCCACATCATGGATGTAAAAGGGCCCCATTAGGGGTGGTGGATCAGGAGGGACAAGACCCTCGGCAGGGGGTGGGGATGCTGGGAAGGGACAGGGCAATCTTGGTTCCAGCCCAGATGGGGAGCATTTGTACCTTATCTCTGCACTGGAGCTGCTCTCGGATGACTTTGAGAGCAGCTTCATCTTTGGCCACGTCCACCCCTTCCTCCTGCTCCGAATCCAGGGGGGTCCCTGCACCAGGGAGGGAAGGACAGGGGCGTGGTGGGCAGAGCAGGATTCAAGACCCCCCTTCCCACCTCAGGCACCCAGGGCAGATCGGGCCCCAAACCTCCCTCTCAGGGATGTCTTCAGCCCCCAACAGGTGCCGTAGCCCAGAGCAGAGCCCCCCTCCCCTGCCCAGGACTCCAGGGGAGGTGCCGATTCCCCCGGCCCCGGAGCAGCAAGGACCAAAGTGGCAGCAGCTCTTCACACCCCCACCCCCAGGTCCCCGTGCGGAAGGGGCAGCTGTGTGACGGCCGCTGCTCTCAGTGGGGTTCGCGTGGCTCAGGCCAGACTCCTGGGCTGGGGACCCCCCCGCATATCACTGGGAGAGCGTCTGGGCCCAGGGTGTTCACATCCCGTCCTCACCCCTCCCTCAGCCCAGCCCGGCTCCTCACCTGGAACAAAGCAGTGGCCTCCATCGGCCTGGCTGCTGCCAGAGGCCCAGGTGCTGCCGCTGTCCCAGGCTGAGCTGCCGGTGCTGGGACAGGGACCTTCCACCTCCTGGCCGGCGGGGGCTGGAAGGTCCTCAGAGACCGGGCAGGGCGATGCCTCCTGATGGGAACGAGGGCTGGGCTCCTGGGGCCGCTGCTGCCCACACAACAAGCCCCAGAGCCACCCTGCCCGGCGCCCCTCCTGGGCTGGGTCCTGTCTGCCAAACCGCAGCCTGGGCCAGCTCCACTGGGGCCTGGTCGGGGCCTCTCCCAGCTCGGCGCCTGCGCCGGGAGCCGGGGTCCTTTTCCAGAAGGCCGGGCACTTCCGCCGTCTGGCCTGGACGGGACCTGCTTCCCCGCCAGCGGGGACGCAGGGCTTGCTCTGCCCCTTGGGAAGATGGCAGCTGCTTCCCTCAGGCTCTGGGGCCACCTGCAGAGCCTTCCTCCGCAACATCCGCAGGAGCCTGGCCATCCTGGAACCGAGCGGGGAGCAGGTGTGAGTCTGGGCTCAAGGCAGCCTTTCATTCCTGGGCCTTTTCTGTCCCTCCTCCTCCCTGCTCCAACCACAGCCGCCCCCTCTGCCCCCACAGGAGTGCAGGGAGTGCCATCTACACACACGGGCAGGAGTTCATTGCATGATCTGCTCCCAACGTTCCCCCTCATAATCCCTGCTGCTGCAATATCCAGGAAGTCTCATCCTTTTCCAGCAATGAGGTCAGTCCCAAAGACCATCGGTTACTCTGGACAAGCAGCCCCCTCCTGTCGTCCCAGGCCACTCTCCCGCCCAGGCTAGAGAAGGAACAGAACTCAGGCGTCCGGACTTCTCCTGGGAAAAGACCCTCGGCACAGGAAGCACAGGGCCCTCCTCATTCCCCATTGATTTCCAGACTCAGCAGCTCACAGGGTCTGGCCCAGTTCAGAGACTCAGCCTGGGGAACAGTGTCCCACAAGGGAAGGGCTGGGAGCCCCACTGCTGGAACCTTTCCAAACACACTGGAGACGGCTCTGGAGAAGCCCCTGCCTGGCATAAGAAGGAGGGGCTCTTGGGGGCTGTTTGCAAAGGAAATCCCCCTTTGGAGATAGTCTCTCCCCGTTTCTGCCTCTCCCCAGACAGACAGGGGAAGCCACCGAGGAACCCGAATGCCACTCACTTGCTCTCAGTGATGGGATAATGGATGGCGGATGTTCAGGGTCAGCAGACGTCCCTCGCCCTCCTCCTCACTCTCCAAGCCCAAGGCAGGCTGGAGAGGGTGGTGACCTCAGGAGTTACCCTGCCCAGCCAGCAGGCAGGGTGATGACACGAGGGCGATCGACTGGCTGTGAAAACAAGAGTCTGTCTGATTGCCAAGGGACGGAGAAACTCAGCCAGCAGCAGGGGGGTGCAGAACACGGCCCTAGGGCAGAGGTGACAGCGCCTCCGGGATCCTGACATCCCAGCACTTTACACACCTTCCTGCAGCCTCCCAAACCCACTGGGCTGTAGCGATGGGACCCCAAACCTACTGACGGCAAACGGACTCAGCTACCAGCTCAGGGTCACACCGAGTGTCAGAGCCATGGATGGATCCCTTCACTAACCACGGCCGCACACTCCCTCCCACAGCTGGCAATTGCAACCAGGCCCTAATGTCTGGTCCCCCTGCCTTTGAGAGGGAGTGTCACTCCTGCTTCCATTGCTGCCTATTGATCTGTGGGACTTTGGGCAAGTTGCTCCCCCTCTCTATGGCTCTCTGGGACTCACATCCCTGAATGGACTTTAAAAAAGACAATGGTTAAAGTTTGGCCCCAACTAGTTCTTGTTTCTCAAGACTAGCCATTTTAGCAAAGTTTAGAATTCTTGACATTCAACACCTGGAAACATCCCTTTCTCCTTCGCAGATGGCCTTAACATCCCTTATCTCACCCAGGCTCCCTGCTGCCTGGAGTTAGAGAATTGACCCTGTTCCCATTGGACCTACCCAAGGTGTCACACAGCAAAGCGGTGACGGAGCCAGAAAGAGAAGACAACAGTCCTGATTCCTGTTCTGACTAACAGACAACAACCCGCCAGAGGCAGGATAAAGCCCAGGAAATCAGATGTGAACATTTTCATGGAAACCGTTTTCTGTCAGAAAATCCATTCAGACAAAACCACTTTGTTTCTTGAAATCATAAGAAGTAGGATGAAAATTCTTTGCAAAAATATTTGTTTCCAAAACAAGAGCATCTCCTGTTTGTCACAGTGCAGTCAACTGTTTCGTCGTACACAAAGGGGACACACTATGATCTAGCAAAAAGAAAAGGAGTACTTGTGGCACCTTAGAGACTAATGAATTTATTTGAGCATAAGCTTTCGTGAGCTCCAGCTCACTTCATCGGATGCATCTGTAGCTCACGACAGCTGTAGCTCACGAAAGCTTATGCTCAGGTAAATTGTCCTCCTATTCTTTTTGCAAATACAGACTAACACGGCTGCTACTCTGAAACCAACTATGATCTAGAAAATTAGATGAGATGCTTCAGTCTGAGCTAAGTAGTTGCTGCTCTTCACAATTTCAAAATAATAAAATACAAATAAAAGAGAATATTAGGTCATAATCAGATATGGCTCAGTGTGATCGGACACCGCCTAGTCTGCACTGCTCCGAGTGACACTCTTCAGTGGATCCCCAGCATCCACCCATGGCGAGGTAGGTGGGAGAGGATTGTTATTCGTACTTGACAGAAGGAGAAACGAAGGCTGAGAAAGGAGCAGGGACTTGTCTTAGCTGATGCAGCCAGTCAGTAGCAGAATTGCTCTCAAATGAGCTACAGACCAGCAATTGTTCCTAGTAATTATGCAGCAATTATTTGAGAAGAATTGGAATGTTCAAGAGGATCATGAACTGCTCCGAGACAATGAATGGAGAGCAGCATCCACATTGGTCAGACATATAACTGGTTGTGGCTTATTTGCTTGGTCATAAAAGAGAACAACAAAGACCAGATTTTCCTCCCTGTCAATAGCCCCCTCCTCAGCTGATCAAGGTTGAGACTTTGAAGGGTGGGAGGCTAAGGGTTCTCATCAAATAGCCCAAAGAATGGCCCTGATCACCACCGAGGCGATCACTCTCGGAGCCCTATTCCAGTCTCCTCTCTGTGAGGGCCTCCCAGAACCCACCCGGCCCCCGCTCCACACACAGAACACCTGGTGGTGGGAGGAGAGCAGAGGAAAAGGACAACGAAAGCAAGAAGAGAAAGGTAGGAGGGACAGAGGAAAGGGAAAACAAAAAGGAGAAACCCCAATGTCCCCAGTGATTCTAAGGGACAAAGTCCTAGGTCGGAAATAAAATACTGCCCCCACAATCTAATGTTTTCCTTTCCTAAAAATCAGCCGGCACCTGATGGATCAGACTGAACAGGTTCCAAACCTCTCCGAGGCTCTTACCTTCTATACAGGGACGTCTGTTTTTGAGCAAAACCACTACAAGAAAAGGAGAAAACTCCAAAGAGGGTCCTCCTTGCGCTCACGACCGTGAAAGTGAATGCTCTCTCAGTCCTCCAGGAGAGACCTCGAGAAGGAGACGTGCTGAAGCAAAGCCACAGGGATCTCCGAGGTTGCCCCTGTCCTGCACCCCTGTCCTGCCTGGCTGATGTCAAGATCTCTCTGTGAGATCATCGCCTCCCCGCCACCTTTGTCCAATAGGCTGAGGTCCTGCCAAAGGCCCTTGTGATGTCACTGCCACACCCACCCCTCCCCTGCAGTGCTGATGTCCTGCCCCTGTCCAGCCACACTGGATGTTTCAGCCGCTTCCCCGGGATCACCCCACGCAATGTCACTTCCTTGTGGGGTGACACTGACTACACAGTAGAACACAGAGGTTCTTCCCCAGGCCGCAATTAGGTTTTCACAAGTTAGTTGACTTTATGGCCAGAAGCAACCGTTAGAGCATTTAATCTGATCCCCTGCGTATCCTAAGGCCTCCTGTATATCAGAAGAGCTGGGCTTTTCTTTTACTCAAATGTTTTCCAGAAAGGCATCTAGTCTTTATTCGAAGAGATCAAGAGATGGAGAATCCATCATTTCTCTTGATAGTTTGTGCCAATGACAAATCACCCTCTTACAAATCCGGGTCTTATTGTCATTATACTTTTTCTGATTTCTGCTTCCATCCATGGGGTCTTGTCATGCCTTTCTCTGCTACATAAAAGAGCCCTTTTATACTCAACATTTTCTCTCCATGAAGTCAAGCAACTCACCTCTCATTTGTCTTTTGTGTATACTAAACAGATTGAGCTTTTTCAATGTCTCATTAGAAGGCATCATCCCCATCACTCAATTACGAATCTTTTCTGTACCCTCTCCAATTGTTTTAACATAATATTCAAAATGTGGACACAAGAACTGGATTCAACATTCCAGCATCAGTCTCACCAATGCTCTTTCACTTCCCTTTCCATTCTCACTACTCTATCCAGCCAAGAATGGCTTTAACCTTTTTTACCACAGTTTCATATTGACAGACCATGCTGAGCAGCTCGTCCACTATGGCCCCGAAATCCTTTTCAGGGTCAATGCTTTCCAGCGGATCGTCCCCCATTCTGTAGGGTGCCACCTGACTCCTTTGTTACTGAAGCTATGGGGTTGCATTTGGCTTTATTAAAACCTAATTATTTAGTAAGTATTTTAGAAGAACTAGCCCATTAGAGAGAGAATCGTGAATTACTCAAAGACAATGAATGGAGAACAGCGGCAAGAGCAATCAAATACATGTTTGGTTATGGCTTATTTCCTTGGTCTTAAAAGAGAGTAACGAGGACCTGAGTCTCCTCCCTCACAATAGCCCCAAACTCCCCCAATCAGCACTGAGACTCTGAGAAGCACAAAGCTGAGAGTCCTCACCAGATGTCCCAGGCCACCACCGGAGGGAGTCACTCTTAGAGCACCATTCCAGCCACATGTCTTTGGGAGGGCCTCCCGCAATGAGAGTTGGAGTGCAACCCCCCATCCCCAACTCTACAGGCACAGACAGGTCCTGGTGGTGAAAGGAAAGCAGGGGAAAAGGACAAAGATGCAAGAGAAGACAAGAAAGGAGGGAGAGGCAGGAAAAGGGAAAACAAAAAGGAGAAACCCCAATGTCCCCAGTAATTCTAAGGGACAAAGTCCTAGGTCGGAAATAAAATGCTGCCCCGACAATCTAATGTTTTCCTTTCCTAAAAATCAGCTGGCACCTGATGGATCAGACTGGTCAGGTTCCAAACCTCTCTGAGGCTCTTACCTTCTATACAGGGACGTCTGTTTTTGAGCAAAACCACTACAAGAAAAGGAGAAAACTCCAAAGAGGGTCCTCCTTGCGCTCACGAATGTGAAAGGGAATGCTCTCTCAGTCCTCCAGGAGAGACCTCGAGAAGGAGACGTGCTGAAGCAAAGCCACAGGGATCTCCGAGGTGGCCCCTGTCCTGCACCCCTGTCCTGCCTGGCTGATGTCAAGATCTCTCTGTGAGGTCATCGCCTCCCCACCACCTTTGTCCAATAAGCTGAGGTCCTGCCAAAGGCCCTTGTGATGTCACTGCCACACCCACCCCTCCCTTGCAGTGCTGATGTCCTGCCCCTGTCCAGCCACATTGGATGTTTCAGCTGCTTCCCCTGGATCACCCCACGCAATGAGCGTTCATTGTGGGCTCAAGCCCAACACAGTAAAACGTCAGAGGCTTCTCCCCATGCTACGCTCAGTTTTTCATAAACTAGCAGACTTTATGGACAGAAGAGACAGTTAGAGCATGTCATCTCACCCCCTGCCTATCACATGCTTTCTGTAGAGCATAGTAGCTAGTTTTTGACTACACACGTTCCAGAAAGCCATCTAGTCTTCATTAGAAGACATCAAGAGGTGGGGAATTCCCACCACTTCCCTTTCTAGTTTCTTCCTTTGGTGATTCATCCTCACGGTTGAATATGTGTGCCCTCTTTCTAATATGAATTGGTCTCTTTTGAGTTTCCAGCCACTGGGTCTTGTTATTCTTTTCTCTGCTAGATTAATGAGCCCTTTCATACCCGATATTTTCTCTCCATGAAGTCACTTCAACGACGTCACCTCCTGATCTTTTTTATCATCGAAACAGGCTGAGCTCTTTCAATAGCTCACTCGCAGGCATTTTTCTCCAGCCCACAAAACGTTTCATTGCTTTTTGCTGCCCCATCTCCAATATTTCCAAATCTTTTTTCAAAGGTGGACGCCAAAACTGGATGCAGGATTCCATGATCAGTCTTCCTCATGGTGTGTCACCTCCCTATGCTCCTCACTGCTCTTTTCATACATCTAATGATGGCTTAGCCCTGTTCACCACAGCATCACCTTGGGTGCTCATGTTCAATGGCTTGCCTAGCATAGCCCTAAATCCTCTTCACACTCAGTGCTTTCCTGGATACACTTCCCCACTCTGTAGGTGTGGCCTACATGCTTTGTCGCTAGCTATAGGACCCTTCATTTGGTTCTTTTCCAACTTGTTTTCTTTGAATGGCTCCAGCTTACCAAGGGATCCGATTGCTCTGTGTCGCTGCCCTTTCCTCATCATTAATTACCACTCTGCTACTATTTTATCACCCACCAATGTTAGCAGAAGTGAAATTTTATTTGGGTTGCGGTTCATTGATATTTATTTTCAAGAAATAGTCCTTGAGAGCCTCTTCATATCCCTCGTGCCCATAACCTGCTCCACACAGCACAGTGAGAAAAGGCCGCCCAGCCCAGCTCTGCCCTAGGGGCTAAGCACAGAACAAACGTAGGAGCTTGTGTCATCCATAGCTTCAGAACAACATGTGGGGGTCATCAGCTTACAAAGACACTCTAGACCGGTAGCGTAGACAGGCCCCAAATGTATCTAAGTGTCCCGCCTTGCAAAACAGGAGAGAAAAAAACATAACCTTGAGTAGCTTTATTTTATAGTCGTGGAAACTGAGGCACACAGAAGCAAAGAGATTTGCTCATGGTCAAAAAGTCAGGAATAGAAAATGGCCCATCTGCTGATAGTCAGTCCTGGGCCCTAGCCGTGTTTGTCCTGGCTTCTCTGCTTCAGCTCCAGTAACAACCCGAGTTGAGGTTTTCTTCCTCTCTGTGTCCTTTAACTTCACGTCACTGGAGAAGAAAGATTGTTTCTGACCAGCTGGGTCTAATGCTTAAAAACCTTAATTTTTTTCTTTCGCTAGGATAACGCTGGGCATTTTCTCTCATTCACTTTCCTTTGGAATAATTTCAATCCAGTCCAAAGGATTTCCTCTTCCATTGTGTCTTCAGCACCTTTCCTAGCAAACAGTTACTGTTCAAGCCCAGGTTTCCAGTTTCAGGCTGTCCCAGGGTGAGATGGCCATGAAAGGGGTAGTAGCTCAACTGAACCTATCCCCAGGTGAAGGGAATAAGTGCAGGGGTCACATGAGAAGGAGCAGGATGTATCTAGGGTCCAGGCCTGTTGGGCGATATAAGAACAGCCTGTGCTCAGCCAGGAGAGAGACCCGCAATGGGGGCAGGCCTGGGAGGGGCTTGGATAGTCCTTTCAAGTCAGTTTCGGTACACATTAGGGGATGGAACAGCCAAGCTGCTAGGGTTGGGAGCTGGGCCTCCTGGCAGTGTCCAGGAACGAAAGCACAGCACCTGCCAGGAGGGGAGTCCCCACAGAGGGACACCGTCATCTCCCAGGAAGGGAAAAGGCTCTCACTGCCATTTCTTAACCTCATGGGGTGTTCTCCTGCTCCGCCAACCCCACCCCTATTTCAGCATCTCCAGGTGCCTGAGGGAGCAGGAACCAGAGGCCATCCTGCAGCTGGGACAGAGATGGAGGTTGATGACCTACCTGCCCGTGGTGACCATGGTGCAGGACAGCCCTCAGGACATGCAAATGCAGCTCCAGATCTACAGAATGCAGCTTCCCTTTGCTGGCACGAGACCTTGCAGGTTGCGGGGGGTGAGACAGGCACTAACTTTTGGTAACCCTCAGTGGGATCAGAGGGTAATGGTTTGTAGAAAGTGGTGTTGGAGAGCGTTACAAAAACTAGGCAAGCCATTTACAACACACACTTTGTTTCTCTACAAAAGAAAAAGGACACTAAACTCTCTAAACTACTACATGCCACAAGGGGCTACAACAGTGGTTCTCTTAACGCACCCACCAATATTGTTAATGTATCCACCCATACTTTTAGCCCAGCAGAAGAATCTGTCCTATCTCGGGTCCTCTCCTTCTGCCCCTCCACCCCCATGAATATGATACCGTTCTGTGGTGACCTAGAATCCTATTTTCGACGTCTCCGACTCAAGGAATATTTCTAACACACCTCTGAGCAACATACTAACCCACAGAGACCTTCCTACCAAGACGACAAAAAGAAGGATTCTGGGTGGACTCCTCCTGAAGGTCGAAACAACAGACTGGACTTCTACAGAGAGTGCTTCCACCGACGTGCACGGGCTGAAATTGTGGAAAAGCAGCATCACTTGGCCCATAACCTCAGCCGTGCAGAACACAACGCCATCCACAGCCTCAGAAACAGCTCAGACATGATAATCAAGAAGGCTGAAAAAGGAGGTGCTGTCGCCATCATGAATAGGTCAGAATATAAAAAAGAGGCTGCTAGGCAGGTCTCCAGCACCACTTTCTACAAGCCATTACCCTCTGATCCCACTGCGGGTTACCAAAAGAAACTACACCATCTGCTCAAGAAACTCCCTGAAAAAGCACAAGAACAAATCTGCACAGACACACCCCTAGAACCCCGACCTGGGATATTCTATCTGTGACCCAAGATCCATAAACCTGGAAATCCTGGATGCCCCATCATCTCAGGCTTTGGCACCCTGACTGCAGGATTGTCTGGCTATGTAGACTCTCTCCTCAGGCCCTACGCTACCAGCACTCCCAGCTATCTTCGAGACACCACTGACTTCCTGAGGAAACTACAATCCATCGGTGATCTTCCTGAAAACACCATCCTGGCCACTGTGGACGTAGAAGCCCTCTACACCAACATTCCACACAAAGATGGACTACAGGCCCTCAGGAACAGTATCCCCGATAATGTCACGGCAAACCTGGTGGCTGAATTTTGTGACTTTGTCCTCACCCATAACTATTTCACACTTGGGGACAATGTATATCTTCAAACCAGCGGCACTGCTTTGGGTACCTGCATGGCCCAACAGTATGCCAACATTTTTATGGCTGACTTAGAATAACGCTTCCTCAGCTCTCGTCCCCTAATGCCCCTACTCTACTTGTGCTACATTGATGACACCTTCATCATCTGGACCCATGGAAAAGAAGCCCTTGAGGAATTCCACCATGATTTCAACAATTTCTATCCCACCATCAACCTCAGCCTGGACCAGTCCACACAAGAGATCCACTTCCTGGACACTATGGTGCTCATAAGCGATGGTCACATAAACACCACCCTATACTGGAAACCTATTGACCACTCTACTTACCTACATGCCTCCAGCTTCCATCCAGGACACACCACACGATCCATTGTCTACAGCCAAACTCTACGATACAACCGCATTTGCTTCAACCCCTCAGGCAGAGACAAACACCTACAAGATCTCTATCAAGCATTCTTACAACTACAATACACACCTGCTGAAGTGAAGAAACAGATTGACAGAGCCAGAAGAGTACCCAGAAGTTACCTACTACAGGACAGGCCCAACAAAGAAAAAACAGAATGCCACTAGACATCACCTTCAGCCCCCAACTAAAACCTCTCCAACGCATCATCAAGGATCTACAACCTATCCTGAAGGACACCCCATCACTCTCACAGATCTTGGGAGACAGGCCAGTCCTTGCGTACAGACAGCCCCCCAACCTGAAGCAAATACTCACCAGCAACCACACACCACACAACAGAACCACTAACCCAGGATCCTATCCTTGCAACAAAGCCCGTTGCCAACTGTGTCCACATATCTATTCAGGGGACACCATCATAGGGCCTAATCACATCAGCCACACTATCAGAGGCTCGTTCACCTGCACATCTACCAATGTGATATATGCCATCATGTGCCAGCAATGCCCCTCTGCCATGTACATTGGTCAAACTGGACAGTCTCTACGTAAAAGAATAAATGGACAAAATCAGACGTCAAGTATTATAACATTCAAAAACCAGTCGGAGAACACTTCAATCTCTCTGGTCACGCAATTACAGACATGAAGGTCGCTATCTTACAACAAAAAAACTTCAAATCCAGACTCCAGCGAGAAACTGCTGAATTGGAATTCATTTGCAAATTGGATACTATTAATTTAGGCTTAAATAGAGACTGGGAGTGGCTAAGTCATTATGCAAGGTAGCCTATTTCCCCTTGTTTTTTCCTACCCCGCCCCCAGACGTTCTGGTTAAACTTGGATTTATATTGGAAATGGCCCACCTTGATTTTCATACACATTGTAAGGAGAGTGGTCACTTTGGATAAACTATTACCAGCAGGAGAGTGAGTTTGTGTGTGTGGTTTTTGGAGGGGGGTGGGTGAGAAAACCTGGATTTCTGCTGGAAATGGCTCACCTTGATGATCAATCACATTGTAAAGAGAAAAGGAGTACTTGTGGCACCTTAGAGACTAACAAAATAAATTGATTAGTCTCTAAGGTGCCACAAGTCCTCCTTTTCTTTTTGCGAATACAGACTAACACGGCTGTTACTCTGAAAATTGTAAAGAGAGTGGTCACTTTGGATGGGCTATTACCAGCAGAAGAGTGAATTTGTGTGTGGGGAGTGGAGGGTAAGAAAACCTGGATTTGTGCTGGAAATGGCCCAACTTGATTATCATACACATTGTAAGGAGAGTGATCACTTTAGATAAGCTATTACCAGCAGGAGAGTGGGGTGGGAGGAGGTATTGTTTCATGGTCTCTGTGTATATAATGTCTTCTGCAGTTTCCACAGTATGCATCCGATGAAGTGAGCTGTAGCTCACGAAAGCTCATGCTCAAATAAATTGGTTAGTCTCTAAGGTGCCACAAGTCCTCCTTTTCAGTTTGAGAACTGCAAAACTAAGCATCTCTGATGGTATCTTCTAGACTGAGCACTGAATCCCATTGGGTAGATAGAAAGATTAACCTCCATAATCTATACAGAAGCCTGTGGAACCCCATAAGATTGGGTCCTTAATCCATGAAGTATTGGAACTCATTTACAGAACTTTTCTTAAACGTTACATGAATATATTGTCTCGTACTATAGAATTAGAATTTCTCATCCCTATTCCATGATGAGAGATCTTTGAGCTATAATGTATCTTAATTAAAACTATCTTTAGATAGCTTTCTGAGGGGCAAAAAACATTTTATCAAACAAATCCAATTTTTTTTTTTTTAAATCATTGATTTTTATCCACCCTGGTTGCAAGTGAATAGCAAAGCTGGTCCCAGCAGGGAGCCAGAGTGTCCCAAATCCTTAGCGGGTGGGAGAGCCTCTCTGTGAGCCTCTGTAAAGCATCTCACTTCAACAGTGACTGGTTGAACGATTTATTGTAAGGGACGCCCTTTCTCAGACCCTTTCCCTTTATTGTCTCCCAACCCTCCACGTCAGTCCCTGACCCAGGATTGCCAAGCCAAACTCAAATACTACTTGTTTGAAATCTCACAGCTCGCCAAGATTACCTAATTGTCCAGGTGGCTGAGCCCGAAGGCAGCTCTGTGAACACCTCCATACCGAATGCCAGCTCCATTTCAGAGACGTCTTTCTTCGTGCAGAAATAGAACACCTCCACCTCTTCGTGGGAAGATGTCGTTTACTCCTCTGATGGGGGCTCCCAAACAGTCCTCAGTTCCGTCAAGGAGACACTCTCCTTTTCCAGTGGATACTTCAAGATGGAGAATGTGAGCAAAGGGGCTGAAGGAGTTTACAGGATTCAAGATGAAATGTACAGGAAGTGTGTGGCTGTCGTAAACTTTACCGTGGTGGGTAAGTTGTGCACTCAGTGACCCCAGAAAAAACTCTGCTCCCCTTGCACTTCTCAGGCCATGTAAAGCCTGTGGAAACATCCTATAAACTCACAGAATATGGAAGACCCCAGCAGATATTGAGCTGGGAGAGCCATCTCCTCTGCAGCCCCAGCCCAAGGGGTGTGTCACGTGGGAATGCGTGAGGAGAGGGACTAGCCAGACCACAATGCACTCTGGCTCTTCTCAGTGGAAGGACGGTCCCTGAGGGCCCCCTGCCAGCCGGCACACACTAGAGCAGCCCCCAAGCTGCTATAACCAATGACGGGACTGGCATTAGAGCTAGGGCAGAGAACCAGGAAGGTGTAAATCCTGTTGTGCCAGAGCAAGAGTCTTCTCTACACTAGGCCCACCGATGTTCCGACCACTGACTCTAGTAACAATGAACATTTTTTGCAAACATGGTCAGCTAGTGACCCAGCTGCCCCGGGGAGGCTAGTCCCTGGCCCCACCCCTCCCTTTCTGCCCCCTTGCCCCTGCAAGAGCCCAAAGCACCCCCACCGTGGCCCCCGGCCCCAGTGCCGGGCAGCTGTCAGGGAGAGGCCCCAGGCCAGCACGGTTGCTGTGTCCTCAGGCCTGGCAGGGCAGAGCGCTGGGAACAGCAAGAGGGGGCCTGGCCTGTGGCGGAGCGTGGGCAGAGCCATGGTAGGCTGTCTGGCAAGTCACAGGCTCCCCCTGCCTACGATACCTGCTGCCCATATTTGCAAAGTTTCTGCAGTGCAGGCAAGGTTTCAAGCACCCCAAGGGCTCACAGGGAAAGTGGCATGTGTTGTATAGGCCATGGGGTAACTTTTATTTTTATGGTGCCTAGCAAGCCTTTTGTTCATCAGGCTGCTCGTTAACATACCCCTGGCTCTGTCTGACTGCGGGATCAGGAGCAAACATTCATGAAGGGTCTGCGCTGAAATCCCTGGGAAATACGTAGTATGCCGTGACCTGTTTTATCTCTGGCCACTGTCACCCTAGTCTCTGAGGCCCAGATCTTCAAAGATCAATGGGAATCGGATACCTAAATACCTTGTAGGATCTGGGCCTAAGGGCCAGATTGTCAAAGGTATTTAGGCACCTAAAGCTGCAAATAGGCACGTAGGGGAATTTTCAAAAGCATGCAGCTGCCTAACTCTCACTGAAGACGGTAGTTAGTCACTTTTGAAAATCCCATTAGTGACCTACCTGCATCTTCAGGAATGCAAATACCTTTGAGTAGCTGGCCCTAGATAATCAAAGGGCTCCAGGGCAGAGGCTGGAATTGAACCAGGCACTTATGGCTCCTAGATCAGCACCTCCCCCTTAGGCCAACCTTCTGCAGTGCAGGCAAGAAGAGGAGAATCAGGCATGTGGTATACGGAGTCCTCACCAACACTTTCCTCCTTCTTTTCTCGTTCCAGAGCCCAGCTCATTCCCACCTACTGTGTCTGGGACCTCCGGTGCTGAGGAGGAAGCTCGTGATGAGACCAAAGGGGATGGGAAGTAGCTTGTGATGGGAGATTTCCTTCCCCAGTAGCCTCTCTCCTCCCAGCCTGAATTTCACACGCCCGTCCCAGGTCCCACTGACATCAGGGTGAGCTTGAGGGCAGTGTCCAGTTGTTCCAGATCTTCTCAGGTGGCCTGAGGGCTTGGGCCACAATTGGCCAAAAATGGACCACGGGGAGCTGGCACAGCAGAGTTGGCTATGGCCAAGGACAAGCCCTTGGCTGATTGAGGAGCCGTGTTTGGGGCCTCTCAACGCGAGTGCAGAGTGTCAATTAAGGGGATGAGTTCAGGGGCAGAAAACTGTGATCCCCAAAACCCAGCATGCTCTGGGGGGGAGCCACCTATGCTAGCCAATGGGAGATGTTGATGAGAGGGGTGTGTCCTAAGCCCTGCCCCTCTCTGTGTTCGATGCTTGTTGTGGCTTGTGATCCTGAGAAAACCCCTCTCTTGCAGTCAGGTGATTTAGATGCTGCTTAAGTCATATCTTGCAGGAATAAGTTAGGTACCTGCCTTGCTCCATGCAAAATGGCAGAGGGGCCATCCTAACCCAGCCCTGTTGTCAGAGCACTCAGCTGGGAGAGTCCCGTTCAATTCTCCATCATTAAAAAAAGAAGTCAGTCCATTCTTCTGAATGCTCTCAGACAGGCAACTCCTGTTTGTCTGGGTTCGGTGAGGGAGTTGCTTAGTCACAGTCAAATAATTTACTTAACAGTCCAATTCATCTAAGTATTATATTTAACGGGTTTCTGGAATTTGTAACCGCTTTAGCAAGGTCATTGCATGACAGGCTGGTGCACCGTTAAAAGAAACAGGTGCTAGGCGGAAGTAAGCAGCAGCATCTTAAAAGCATTTGTCAACCATTCAGCTTTCTTCAAGTTGCAAGGAGAGAGGCTTGTAGATGGCCTAGAGAAGAAATCGCTTTGCATGAGGATTCTGTCGGTGTTTAAACCGAAGGGGTGTTTTCTGCAAAGGGAGTAGGTGGGAAGGAACCTGCTTTATGGCTCAGGCTCTGTCTGCACTTAAAACACGATAGCTGCTGCAGCCCTTCAGTACAGACACTTCCCACAGCAACGGGACTCCGAGTCCAGCGCTCTAGGCCTCGCTGCCTCCATTCGACAGCTGCAGCGGCACAGGAGCTAGCAAACAGAGCTGTAAACAGGGGAGTTTGAGTGGGAGTTCTGTTGGAGGAGAAGGTATTTGTGTGTGTTTGGTTTTGTATTGGTAATATCTGTATGTGTAGAGGCTTGTAGGGGCTTTGTGCTGGGAGAGAAGCTGAGCCCTGATTAGGGGGCGGGGCTTCACTGACTAGGGGTCCTATAAAGGTAGCAGCCAGTCAGGCAGCGGCACAGGAGCTAGCAAACAGAGCTGTAAACAGGGGAGTTTGTCTTGTGGTGCTTGTGTGGGGTTTGGTTTTGCTGTGGGTGGTGGTGTTTTGGTGTGGTTTGTGTTTCCCAGATTAACAGGATTTAGGTGGGAAGGCTATGACAGATTCAGAGGTGGCAGTGGGAGTGACCCATGTAGCAGATGACACAATGAAGATGACTGGATGTGGAAGCTGTGGTATGTACATGATCCTGGAGGGGGCACCTGGTAAGAGTTTTGTCTGCATGAAATGCCGTCTGATAGAGCTGATGGAGGAAAAGATCAGAGGTTTGGAGATGCAGGTGGAAAGTCTGGTAGAGTTTAGGAAGGGGTTTGAGCAGATTATGGAGCAAAGACATGAGGTATCTGACGGGAAAAGCTCAGACTTGCAGATGGAAGCAGGACTAGGGAATTCTGAGGTGAGACTGGGTGAGGAAAGTGGTCAGTGGAAGCATGTGACTAAAAGAACTAGGCAGAGGAAAAGACGGGCTAGTGAAGGAGAAATAGAGCTTCAGAATAGGTTTGCAGAGTTGGAAAATGAAGAAGGGGCTCAGCAGGTAGTCACTGAAGGTGACAGGGCAAGGAAGAAGAGAAGAGCGGTTAGTCCTATAGGAAAAGGGGAAGAGTTAATGGAGATTACACCAAATATGAGCCCCAGGAGGATACAGGATGGGTTAAAAAGGATTACAAGGGAGAATGGGAATGGAAAGAACTTGCAGCCAGAGGGAACAGGGGATAGACTGGAGAATAGCACCGTCACTAGGAAAAGGCAGGTCTATGTGATTGGGGACTCTTTACTGAGAAGAATAGATAGGCCTGTAACCAGAGCTGATCCAGAAAATAGGAGGGTGTGCTGTCTTCCAGGTGCTAAGATACGGGATGTAGACCTGAGGTTGAAAAGGATTCTAAAGGGAGCGGGAAAGAATCCCCTAATTATCCTTCATGTGGGAACAAATGATACGGCTAGATTCTCGCTGGAAAGTATTAAGGGAGACTATGCTAGGCTGGGGAGGACGCTTAAGGAAATTGAGGCTCAGGTGATCTTTAGTGGGATTCTGCCTGTTCCTAGAGAAGGGCAACAAAGGTGTGACAAGATTATGACTATCAATAGATGGCTTAGGCAGTGGTGCTATAAGGAGGGCTTTGGGATGTATGGCCATTGGGAGGCGTTCATGGATAGAGGACAGTTCTCTCGGGATGGACTTCATCTGAGTAGGGAAGGAAATAGACTTCTAGGATGGAGGCTGGCACAACTGATTAAGAGAGCTTTAAACTAGGAATTTGGGGGAGATGGTTGGGAGATGTCCAGGTAATCTCCACGCCAGAATTTAGCATAGAGTGGAAAGAAAATGAAGTAAGAGTGGATACAGCTGTAGGTAGGAGGAAGGGCAGTGTAGATACAAGTCTAATAGGTTATACTGGTAGTAAAATAACCGTGCCTAATAGGGTACAGAATGTGAGTGAGGCCAAACAGCAAAAATTAAGATGTTTGTACACTAATGCAAGGAGCCTAGGTAACAAAATGGAGGAACTAGAGTTACTGGTGCAGGAAGTGAAACCAGATATTATAGGTATAACAGAGACCTGGTGGAATAGTAGTCATGACTGGGCTACAGGTATTGAAGGGTCTGTGCTGTTTAGGAAAGACCGAAATAAAGGTAAAGGTGGTGGAGTAGCACTGTATATCAATGATGAGATAGAATGTAAAGAAATAAGAAGCGATGAAATGGATATGACTGAGTCTGTCTGGGCAACAATTAAATTGGGGAAGAAAACTATTAGAGCCTCCCCTGGGATAGTGCTTGGGGTGTGCTATAGACCGCTGGGATCTAATCTGGATATGGATAGAGCCCTTTTTAATGTTTTTAATAAAATAAATATTAATGGAAACTGTGTGATCATGGGAGACTTTAACTTCCCAGATATAGACTGGAGGACGAGTGCTAGTAATAATAATAGGGCTCAGATTTTCCTAGATGCGATAGCTGATGGATTCCTTCAGCAAGTAGTTGCTGAACCGACTAGAGGGGATGCCATTTTAGATTTGGTCTTGGTGAGTAATGAGGACCTCATAGAGGAAATGGTTGTAGGGGATAATCTTGGCTCAAGTGATCATGAGCTAATTCAGTTCAAACTGAATGGAAGGATTAACAAAAATAAATCTGCAACTAGGGTTTTTGATTTCAAAAGGGCTGACTTTCAAAAATTAAGGAAATTAGTTAGGGAAGTGGATTGGACTGAAGAATTTATGGGTTTAAAGGTAGAGGAGGCCTGGGATTATTTTAAATTAAAGCTGCAGAAGCTATCGGAAGCCTGCATCCCAAGAAAGGGGAAAAAATTCATAGGCAGGAGTTGTAGACCAAGCTGGATGAGCAAGCATCTTAGAGAGGTAATTAAGAAAAAGCAGAAAGCATATAGGGAGTGGAAGAAGGGAGGGATCAGTAAGGAAAACTACCTTATTGAGGTCAGAATATGTAGGGATAAAGTGAGACAGGCTAAAAGTCAAGTAGAGTTGGACCTTGCAAAGGGAATTAAAACCAATAGTAAAAGGTTCTATAGTCATATAAATAGGAAGAAAACAAAGAAAGAAGAAGTGGGACCGCTAAAAACTGAGGATGGAGTGGAGGTCAAGGATAATCTAGGCATGGCCCAATATCTAAACAAATACTTTGCCTCAGTCTTTAATAAGACTAAAGAGGATCTTAGGGATAATGGTAGCATGATAAATGGGAATGAGGATATGGAGGTAGACATCACCATATCTGAGGTAGAAGCGAAACTCAAACAGCTTAATGGGACTAAATCGGGGGGCCCAGATAATCTTCATCCAAGAATATTAAAAGAATTGGCACAGGAAATTGCAAGCCCATTAGCAAGAATTTTTAATGAATCTGTAAACTCAGGGGTTGTACCGTATGATTGGAGAATTGCTAACATGGTTCCTATTTTTAAGAAAGGGAAAAAAAGTGATCCAAGTAATTATAGGCCTGTTAGTTTGACATCTGTAGTATGCAAGGTCTTGGAAAAAATTTTGAAGGAGAAGGTAGTTAAGGACATTGAAGTCAATGGTAAATGGGACAAAATACAACATGGTTTTACAAAAGGTAGATCGTGCCAAACCAACCTGATCTCCTTCTTTGAGAGAGTAACAGATTTTTTAGATAAAGGAAACGCAGTGGATCTAATTTACTTAGATTTTAGTAAGGCGTTTGATACTGTGCCACATGGGGAATTATTAGTTAAATTGGATAAGATGGGCATCAATAGGAAAATTGAAAGGTGGATAGGGAATTGGTTAAAGGGGAGACTACAACGGGTCCTACTGAAAGGTGAACTGTCAAGTTGGAGGGAGGTTACCAGTGGAGTTCCTCAAGGATCAGTTTTGGGACCAATCTTATTTAATCTTTTTATTACTGACCTGGGCACAAAAAGTGGGAGTGTGCTAATAAAGTTTGCAGATGATACAAAGCTGGGAGGTATTGCTAATTTAGAGAAGGACAGGGATACCCTACAGGAGGATCTGGATGATCTTGTAAACTGGAGTAATAGGAATAGGATGAAATTTAATAGTGAGAAGTGTAAGGTCATGCATTTAGGGATTAATAACAAGAATTTTAGTTATAAGCTAGGGACGCATCAACTAGAAGTAACGGAGGAGGAAAAGGACCTTGGAGTATTGGTTGATCATAGGATGACTATGAGCTGCCAATGTGATATGGCTGTGAAAAAAGCTAATGTCGTCTTGGGATGCATCAGGAGAGGTATTTCCAGTAGGGATAAGGAGGTTTTAGTACCGTTATATAAGGCACTGGTGAGACCTCACCTGGAATACTGTGTGCAGTTCTGGTCTCCCATGTTTAAGAAGGATGAATTTAAACTGGAACAGGTACAGAGAAGGGCTACTAGGATGATCCGAGGAATGGAAAACTTGTCTTATGAAAGGAGACTCAGGGAGCTTGGCTTGTTTAGCCTAACTAAAAGAAGGTTGAGGGGAGATATGATTGCTCTCTATAAATATATCAGAGGGATAAATACCAGAGAGGGAGAGGAATTATTTAAACTCAGTACCAATGTGGACACAAGAACAAATGGATATAAACTGGCCACTAGGAAATTTAGATTAGAAATTAGACGAAGGTTTCTAACCATCAGAGGAGTGAAGTTTTGGAATAGCCTTCCGAGGGAAGTAGTGGGGGCAAAAGATCTATCTTGCTTTAAGATTAAACTCGATAAGTTTATGGAGGAGATGGTATGATGGGATAACATGGTTTTGGTAATTAAATATTCATGGTAAATAGGCCCAATGGCCTGTGATGGGTTTTTAGATGGGGTAAGATCCAAGTTACCCGGGAAAGAATTTTCTGTAGTATCTGGCTGATGAATCTTGCCCATATGCTCAGGGTTTAGCTGATCGCCATATTTGGGGTCGGGAAGGAATTTTCCTCCAGGGCAGATTGGAAGGCCCTGGAGGTTTTTCGCCTTCCTCTGTAGCATGGGGCACGGGTCACTTGCTGGAGGATTCTCTGCTCCTTGAGGTCTTCAAACTACAATTTGAGAACTTCAATAGCACAGATATAGGTGTGAGGTCTTTTTTAGGAGTGGTGGGTGAAATTCTGTGGCCTGCATTGTGCAGGAGGTCAGACTAGATGATCATAATGGTCCCTTCTGGCCTAAATATCTATGAATCTATGAATCTATAAGTACAGAAAAGGATGAGAAAAATGATGAGGGACGTGGAGCAGCTTCTGTATGAGGAGAGATTAATAAGACTGGGACTTTTCACCTTGGAAAAGAGATGACTAATGGGGGATACGATAGAGGTGTATAAAATCATGACTGATGTGGAGAAAGTAAATCAGGAAGTGTTGTTTACTCTTTCTCATAAGACAAGAACCAGGGGTCACCCAATGAAATTAATAGGCAGCAGGTTTAAAAGAAACAAAAGGAAGTATTTCTACACACAATGGAGAGTCAACCTGTGGAACTCCTTGCCAGAGGATGTTGTGAAGGCCAAGACTATAACAGGGTTCAAAAAAGAACTAGATAAGTTCATGGAGGACAGGTCCCCCAACTGCTATTGGCTAGCATGGGCAGGGATGGTTTCCCTAGTCTATATTTTCAAGAAGCTGGGAATGGGTGACAGGGGATGGATCACTTGATTACCAGAGCTCCTCTGATTCTGGGTTTTTTTTTTTTTTTAAATCTCTCCACAATTTTGGTTGCAACTGAAACTTCTAGTTAAAGCGATCAGTGGAGGGGGGGGGGGCGGGGTCTGGACGCTCTGTCGCCTTGCGCTTTGTTTGTGTCACCTTTACACTGATGCAAAGTGAGCAAGAAATACCAAAAGAACTGCAGGCACTAGTGTAAATGACACACACCAGGATCAGGGTAAGGCTGGATTGGGGCCCAGAACTCTTCCCTCACCCACCCATCACGGCACAAGGAGTTTGATCCTGGGCCTCATGCCAACTGCCCATAAGGGGCAGCTTAGAAATTCTTCGGTTGTACAAAGCTGGTGTGTCTCCCTATGTCACCTGCCTCCTTCCAATCTTTAGTCTGGGGACGTGGTGTGGTAGCAAAGAGAGTGTGGTGCAAAATGCTGGCTCAGAACTGCTGCCACGACAGCCAGTGTAACTTAGAGCAGCCTCAACAGTGCTCTAAGTTTTATGTCAGGTGCTATTTCAGGCACCAGCCAGCCGAATCTTGGGGGAACAAAAGGGTGACTTCAAGCCCCCTTTTCCCATCCCTCTCTGCTGAGCCAAGTGAAAACTTGGCACTGCTGAGAATTCAGACCCAGGCATAAGGCAATGGAGAACCCCAATCTTTCTTCTGCTGTGGAGAGTTGGTAAAACTCAAAGCCCAGATGGCACCGTTATTAAGCCCATTATTTTTTTCTCTTTGCTATTTAAAAATAATGAGATGCAAAACCAATATGAGTGCAGCAGTAATGTTGTATGGTTCGGACACACAAGTTAAATTTCCTGTGACAACACGAACTTGATCAACTTGCATGTGTAGAGCATATTTCTCCTCTTCCTGTTTTTCTTGATGTATTTCAAAATTTACCACCCAGGGTTCTTTGTGGCATGTAATGCGGCTTGTATTAAACACGCCACAAACCCAAACTTACAGGAATGGGCCAGAACTTGACAGCTTACAGGAGTGGCCGCTAGAGGGATCGGGGCTGAATTTAGAGGGCACAATTTTCAAAAGCATCAAAGTGACTTAAGTGCACTGGGAAATTTTACCTCTAGTCTTCCTTATGAATTAATTTTTTATTTTATTTTTTTTTAAAGGGAGCTGTAGCCTGTTTTCCACAGAGTCAGTCTGAGTTCAAGCCAATGCCGTAGGGCATTTCAGGCTGCTGTCCTGTCTGATCCAGCCCAGGGGACAATATCTGATGCTTCCAGGAAAAGCAAGAACCCGCTGTAACATACATGGCTAGTTTTAACATGCTGTAAATGCAGGTGGGGAATTAATTACTGACCTCGGTGGCATTCAGACTATGTCCTGAAGCATGGGATTGGGCCAGAGGGACAGCTAGCGCTGGCCACAGTGTCTAGGGTCTCGGAGTGGGAAGTTCCATGGAGAATTCCACTGGGTGGGAGACTCAGCTGTGAAGGGAGGGGGCGGGCAGGAGCATCTCATCAACCCAAGATTGGAATAACTGAAGTAATGTTCCTTTTACACAGAGCCTCAGCTCCCTGGAACCTCTGCAAATGCTTTAGCCACGTGTTTAACTCCATCCGTAGGAGTAGCCTTGGATCGCAGTGGGAGGGCTCAGGTGCGTAAGTGTTTGCAGGATGGGCGCTCAGGGCAGTCCCTGAGGCCAGGGCAAAGTGGATGTGACGTGCCACTGTCTGGATTTGGGAGCCTGCCTGCACACCAAACTCACTAGGCACTGGGTGCATGACTTCAAGGTGCTGGGCCGGGGAAAATCAGCCCCGGGTGGTTATTTCGAGTAGAAAACCAGAGCCACTTCTGGGGTCTTTCAGCTTCTAATGCCCTTTCCCTTCTGCAGCTGGATTTCATCCTATGATAAAATCCCTCTCAATGCCAAGTCAGTGCCATAAATCACTGGCCTGGGTGCAGGAATCAGTAGGCGACGTTCTCTGGCCTGGGTTATGCCAGGGCTCAGACTAAATTATTCTTCCCAAAACTTTTAAAAGCTGAGCCCCCTCCTCAAGGTAAAGAAACCAATCGTGCCCCTCACCCGTCAGCAATGTGTTAGCGACCCCACCCCCCATTTTCATGGATACGTCTTCAAACCCCACCCTTCCCACCATGGCTAGCCCTTCCCCACGCTTCAGGAGATGCTGAAGGAGATGATCCTAACCATCCCCTCTAACCTTAAGACTTGAGGGATCCCATCATGGAGCATCTTAAAAATCACAGTTTCCAGACTCTGGAACAGGGGCTGCTTTGCCGGGCTCACCTTTCTCCCTGCGTCAGGTTGGCCGATGGGGATAATGAGCCTGGAGATCTCATTCCCGCTGCTCTGAGTGGTGCCCATGTGCACATGACTCAGCTCAGCTCATCCTGTATCCCAGGAACGTCTTCATCTTCTGGGATCCTCATGGCAGCAGTGGGATGATTTAACGGACTCCCTTAGCCATGGGGCCTTTCTCTCGCTTTTGTTTCAGAGCCAGCGTCCTGGAATCGTCTCCTGGTGCGTGGAGTGGTGGCAGTGGTGGGGGTGATAGTCTTACTATACCTATGTGGGTTTTGGAAAGGTAGAGGGAAAGTGTTTGCCTACTCGCAACTCGTCTTCAGGAAGCTGCTGACTCATCCCTCCCCGCAGCCTGGAAGTCGGCAGGATTCCCAGGAATCTGAGCTCCCCGCAGTGTGTGACAGGGACGGGGACCAGGCCCAGGGAACCAGAAACAGGAATCGAGACCCAGCCCTGGAGAATGGGGAAGGAGACCTGATTGCGAATTCGTATCCGGTCTGCTGAATTGCTCATGTCCAGACCCTCCCCACAGTTCTTAAAAAGTCAAAGCATTTCGTTTAGACGCTTTCCAAACAAACCATTTTGATTTTTCAGTTTGAAACAATTTTTTGTTTAAAAATGTCCTTCAATTTTATTTTAAAAATTCAAAAAGTTACAACCCTTGAAATGTTCCTGGGTCTTTTTTTTAAAAAAAAGCTTTTTGGTTCATCAAAAATTTGGAATAATGTTAATTTTGTTCAACCTGAAACTGGTTTTTTTCCATCTCTTTTTTGGAATTGCCAGGGACCAAAAAATTCTGTTTGCCCAGCTCGAGGGGCAGGTGAGGATTTTGGCAGTTATATTGTGGGTCTCTAAGTCTTCTTGTTGCTCAAAGTTTTCTTACTGCAAGGATGAGGGCAGGATGGGCAAAAGCTTCCTAAAAGTGTGGGGGGGCTGCTGGCACCCAAACTGTGGCCCAGCCCCTGTGCCACCCCTTCTCCTCGAGGTCCTGCCCCCTCAAACTACCCCTTTCCCTGAGGCCCCCCTTCACACCGCCTTTCTCCCTGAGCTCCCACTTCATGCCGCCCCTTGCCCCCAAAACACTGCCCCCCGCCCCTCCCTTCTCTCCCCCATCATCCAGTCGCTCACACTTATGGCCAGTAAAAAGTGGTGGGCCCTGGTCTCCCCTGTTCCGGCACCCCTGGATGAGAGTGGGAGAGGATGCGGAACTCATTTCAAATATAACTCCCCCCGCCCCTCAAAACAGCACAATTTGACAGAAACAGCAAAACATGCACCTAACCAACCCGGGCCAGTCACGCTGTGTTGTGTGTGACATTCCCGTCCTGGGGCGGTTTATGTCTTGGAGAATGTGAACCCTGCAGGCCTGGGTGTTTCTCTACGTAATGTGACCTCACTGCTCCTGATGAGAGCCATTGTTTGTAAATGTTTCAGGAGCAGACATATTTATCATTCATGGACAGACAGACATTTATTCATAATTAGAACTGGTGAAAAATGGCGGGGGTGGGGAGGGTCATGAAAATTGAAGAAGAAACCACTTCCTTCCCCCTTCCCCCCATATTCTTCAAACTTATTTGGAAATGTTTTTCATTATCAAATTTTTGTTTCGTTTTGGTGGGAAAAACTCCATGTTCTCTCTCAAGTGGGCAGAGAAATCCAAAATGTTTTTTTTAAAGAGGGAACTTATTTCAAATGATCAATGTAATCCAAAGTGGCATTTTTAGTTATAAGGTTGCATTGTCAGTGTAAAACCCTTTTGAACCAGCTCTGTTATTGTATAACAAGATGAGTTTACTTTTCGTGATGCATTGTTTGGGCCAGGTTTCCTTGGTCCTGGAAACACTTACATGCATGTTTAACTTTAATTACTGCTGTGAATAATTCCATTTCAATGGGACAACTCTGAGGTCGGGTTTACGCTACGGCCGTATATCGGTGTAACAATGTCTTTTCTTTCTTTTATATGTAAAAGTTCTTGAGAGGTTAAAGCAGGTAAAATACATGAACAGGTTCGGACAGTCCGAGTTTGTCCGTGCAAAGTGACAGCAGAGATGTGGGATCTGCTAGTTTTCCATAAGTCTCTCAGGGTTACCCAGGATAACTTTGGGGATCTCTGTCTCGCATCGGGAATGTTCCCTGAAAGTGTCCAAACAGCTCAGAGATACAGAACCATTCCCTGGATCCATTCTTATAGCTGTCTTCCCCGGAAAGCAGTCTGGCAAGTGTTCCTGTCAGCTCATTGCTAAGTTATCTGTCAAAACACTAGAGTTTTCAGGTGCCTAAGTAGCCCCTGGAATCAGGGTGAAATTATCCTCCCCACCACTATCAAAATTGGAAATGGTGCCCCGGAGTGCACGGTACCCTACCGTAGTTCCCCCGTAGGAACTGCATGAACAGGCAACTCTGCAAGTTATCTGCATGCCTCTGCATGTGACCCCCATGCCTCTCCATTTCCTTGGCCACATGTATCCTGTCCCCATGCTGGCGGCGAATCCAGAAAAAGAGGGAAAGAGCTCACCACTGCGACCACCTGAGGGAGGTGTTGGGTTGAGATCAGCTGGTCAAAGCAGGCAATAGGGACAGAATCTGAGACTTGAAGCTCCTCGAATGACCTCTGACCTTTCTAGACCTGCCCTTCAATGAGACACAGCGATTGTAAAGTTGAATGTGATCGTAACTAGACCCATTTGAAACCCTTCACCACACAAGACAAAGCCCGTAGGATTCATTATGAATTATTTATTTCTCCTCCCCTGGATTCCTGCAGCCACCAGCCACCTTGGAGCTTTCCCTCCTCTCTCCCAGGCTGGGCTCACTTGATGGCAGGAGCTCAGCGCAGGGTCCAGCTTTGCTCTTTCGCTTCCATTCTTCACGTCTTTGGGTGGCTGCATTGGCACCTGAGCAGTCGGATGGAAACACTGAGTCCTCTGTCTCGGCAGGCAGGCCCAGCCGCCAAAGCCAAAGACTCCCTGAGAACAGGGGGAGGTTCGCCTGAACTCTCAGGAGTGGCGGCTGGGCCCATAGGGTAGGGTTACCATATTTGAACTTTCAAAAAAGAGGACACTCCGAGGGTGGGGGGGGAGTTGTAGCCCTGCCCCCTATCTACTCCCTCCCACTTCCTGCCCCCTGACTGCCCCCCACAGAACCGCCAACCCATCCAACACCCTCTGCTCCTTGTCCCCTGATCGCCCCCTCCCAGGACCCTGCCCTCTATCTAAGCCTTCCGTCTCCCTGTCTCCAGCTGCCCCCTCCTTAGACCCCTCCACCCTAACTGCCCCCCTAGAACTCCACCCCCTACCTGTCCCCTGACTGCCCTGCCCCCTATCCGCACCCCCGCCCCCTGACAGACCTCCGGCTCTCCCACACCCAACCAACCACTCCCTGTCCCCTGACTGCCCCCACAGAACCCCCAACCCATCTATTCCCCCCTGCTCCCTGCCCCTGACTGCCCCCCCGAACCTCTGCACTGTCCACCCCGCCCCCGCTCCCTGTCCCTTGACTCCCCCGACCCCTCTTCATATGCTCACCCTCTGACAGGCTCCCCCCAGAACCCCTCACCCATCCAACCCCTCCTGCTCCCTGTCCCCTGACTGTCCCTTGGGACCCCATGCCCCTTCTCCAGCCCCCCCAGCCCCCGTACCCTGCTGCTCAGAGCAGTGTGTCTGGGGTGCGGAGCCAGACACAGTGCCGTGCTCCCCCGCAGAGCGTGCAGCTCCCCCTCCGCCCCCAGAGTGCTGCATTGGGAGGGAAATCCTGGACCTTTTCAGAATTTTACAAATTCCTCCCGGAGGGCAATTTAGAACCCCAAAAGCCGGACATGTCCGGGAAACTCCGGACGCATGGTAACCCGACCACAGGGACTCCAGGATCTGCAGCTGCTGCCACCTGTATGGTGAATCCTCCGACTCATCACCAACCAGCTCTTCCCCATTCTCCAACCTGGCCCCACGGTCTGACCGTGCAGGAGAACAGAAACCCTTTGGGACAGCAGGAGAGTCTCCTCAATGCCGCCCTCTTCGCATGGCATCCCGCGGTCACCGTGAAACACGACTACCCTGCCCCCAGGAGTCTCTCAAGGAGCTGCCGGCGCAGTCACTGGGCACCCACTCGTAATGGTCTCGGGCAGTGGCATTGCAGAGGGAGCTGAGCAGACCGTCCCTTCTGTGACTTCCTGAATTGCTGCCAGGACGGATTCTCCTCTGCGCTAGGGAGAGTCCCCGAGGACAAGCAGCTGTGATGCGGGAGGGGGCAAGACAAGCACTCCCCCTGAGCCCTTGACTAGCAGGCAAGCAGGACTCTGGGAGCCAAGGGATCGATGTGTCTTGCTGGGAGAGCAGAGCTGGAGAGCAGAAAAGGGCATTGGAGGAATTGAAGAAAAATCAGTGTCATGGCCGGGTCATGGGCAGCCAGACCTCGTGGTCAGAGGCAGAGTCCACACTCACAAGACAGGAGTCGAGAGTCAGCTGGGTCAGGACACTGGAAGAGCAGAAGCAAAAGACCAAATTGTGTTCAGAACCTCAAGTCAGGTGAGTCACCCTGAGTCCGGATGCCAGGAAATCAAGCCTGGGGAGTGGGAGCAGGAACAGCCAACACACGGTCCAGAGCCGGGGAGGAGCTCGGCTGTTCAGACAGCTTCTTCTTCCTGCTGCTGGTTTAAGGAGGTCCTGGGGGCCGATTAGCTGCTCTGGGACTCTGCCAATAGGAGCCTCAAACTGGGTCTGGACTTCGTCAGTCCTAGGTAAGCAGTTTTTCGTAGGCTTGCAGGTGGCGTGCTGGAGGGTGGCTGCTCCCAGGAACCCTGCAGACCGGGGTTAATGACCCATGGGTCAGGACAGTGAGTGATCTCTCCCCGCTCAAACCTCCTGCACGAAACAGTCTCCAGGGTCCCGGATGCATCCTCTGAGAAGAAAAAAACACAGTCATGAGGACAAATAGGCTATGGAACAGGAGCCCCCTCTTTGTTGCAACAGCCCCAAGTGTCCAGAAGAGTGGACGGTTCTTACCTCCAGGAGATGCCTGGGATCTTCCATCTAAGCCTCAAGGGGACCCCTGTTGCTTGGTCTGACAGGAGGAGATCATCTGTCCCCACTGCTCCCTGCGCTGGGCTGGCTGCAGCACACATCTGTGTAAGAGGCTGGGCCAGAGAGATGTTACAATCAGGGTCCAGGCACCCCAGAAGGAGAACAGAGGCTCTGAAACCAGAAGACGAAGCAATCAAATCAGCGGATTCGACAGAGAAGTTTTCTACCCTACAGGGACATCAAAGAAGGTCTGTTAGGAAAGCTGAGATGTTAGTCTGGAAACTGCTAAGATAAACATTGTGACTTATTAAGATTCAATTTTAGTCACTACAAAGTGTGTTGTGTTTTGTGTGTCTCTTTGAAATGTGTCTCTTTCTCTTGCTTAGTATCACTTAAATCTCTTCTTTGTTACTATGCTTCCCAAACCACCTCAGTGTTGTGTGTTCCAGTGAAGTGTGAGTCTCCAGCCTACCCAACAGGCTGAGCTGTGCCCTGTCTCTCTGAAGGTAATGAATAATTTCTGAGCGGTGCTGGGCCCAGAGTCCAAGGGCAGTTCACCAGACATCTCGTGGGAAGCCCAAAGAGACCAAAGGAGCAGGAGAGATTCCGGCCCCACTGACCCATGGGAACTTGCCACAGAAGAGCCTACACAGGGCTCCAGACACAGCCACTTTGGGTGTGTACCAGAGTTCACTCACCGCTAGATGCTGGCCAGGCCTCGTGTCATTGCTTTCTCGCTGGGCTAGCAACCCCGCTGATACTCACTCTTGCAGTTTGTCGGCTGGGAACTCAGCCGACCAACCAGGTGACTGTTCTTTACTCCACTCCTTCCTGGGTCGTGCTCCTTGCAAACAAAGTCCCAAAATGTCTTGAACAGAAACAAGGCCTTCCACCCTCGTGGGGAGTTCTTCCTCAGCCTGATTTCGATTCGGCCTGCCCTTCTTGGGTTTCTATGGTCTTCTATGTCCCCTTCCTTAGGGATGGTGAGAGAAGCCAGTCCTACCCTGGACTCCAGGGTTTGGCCCAAAGCCGTCTACTGAACAGCTCGCTCTGCTTCTGGACTTTTGCTGCTGTTTTCCCTTCTTTCCTCTCCGTTGGGGCTCACTTGGTCATCATTTGGCTTAGCCCCAGGCTAGGCAGCCATAGGCCAAGCCACCCTGTTAGATACCCTCCTCCTTCCAATCCGCTCCAGCCCGGCTGACAGGTTTGCTGAGGGGATGGTGAAACCCCATTGCTGATCAGAAGGAGGTCAGAGTCTGTTCTCTAGGAGCTGAAGGTCCATTTGTCCTGCTGCGGGAAGTGGAGCTGGAGAGCGGAGATGTTAGGTGAAAGAGACTGCATGATGGAGTTGGAGACTGAGGGACGGGAGCCTCCTCCCAGAAACGCTCCCAGGAGAACAGGTTTGAGGAGGAGTTCTCTAGGGAGCCTCTTGCTTGGAAAAAAACAAGGGTGGCACATTGATGAAGATGTCTCTGTCCCAGGGATGGGGGAAGCTCCCAGCCAGGCTATGCAGCAGGGATCCCATTTCTCCCCCAAGAAACCCATTTTGCCCAAAGAAGTCAATGGCTCTTACCTCCAAGAGGGAGCGGGCTCTTCCCTCTCAGCCTCTTTGAGAACTACCACTGCTTGGCTTTTTTAGGATAAGGGACCTGTCCCCACTGCTCCCTGAGGTGCTTCAGCTTCTGACTGCACCCATCTGGGAGGCTGTCACATATGCCAGGGCCTAGAAGACATGCAGGGAGGAGGCTCCTCTTCATGTCAGACTCTGAGAGCCCAGAGAAGGGCCAAAGGAAGAAAAAAGGGCAGGAGATGAAGCTTGCCCGGAGCCTCTGTCCCATCCTCACCTCCTCAAATGTGGAGCTTCCTGAGCTTCAGTTGGGCAGACAGTCTGTAGCCCTGACACAAAGGTCCTTCTGCGCCATATGGGGCAGGAAGATCTCTGCCTGGGAGCACCGGAAATGGGATGGGGGTGAGATCAAGGAAAGAGGGGAGGGATATGGGTGTGAGGGAAAGAGCTCCTGCCCCAGATGAAGGAATTTGGGGGGCCGAGGGAAGGACACAGCTCCACAGAGAGGAGAGAGAGTTCCTGTGAGTGCCAGGGGCCTCCATTTGTGCTTCCACTAGCCCCCCATTTACAGTGAGACAGAGCAGTACCTGCAGCAGGGAGCGGGACTTGCTGAACAGGGAGGGGAACCTTGAAGAGCATCAGATGAACCACAGCCCTTGCAGCGCCTCGGGCATCTGGTGCAAGTGCCGGATGATGTGAAGCTGGCCCATGACCTTGGCTGTGACATCCTCATGCTGCAGGGGAACGAGAACATGTCAGAGACTGAGACACTCCCCAGGAATCAGGGAGGATGAAGGGCACCTGGAACCAGTGCCATCATTTCCACCCAGCAGCTGCTCATGTCTGAGTGGTGGATTCACCCTCCTGACCCCCAGGATGGAGGCTTGCTGTCCTCTCTAGTGACCTCCAGTGCCAACCCCCCTCCTTGTCGGGTGAGCTCCTGCCACTTCCCCATCAGTGCCCCGACAGCTGTTCCACCTCCAACCCACCTGGGGACACCGCTCAAGTTCGGAGAACCCTCTCCTCCACCCCCACCTCCATCCCCACCCAGGTAGGGCAGGGAGGGGGCTCTAGAAGGGTGGCGGGGGGAGGGAGGGATTCTGGCAGCAGTGAAGTGGGATGGGGAGAGCTTGAGACCTTTCCCCAAGACACCCCAGTGCCAAAACCTGAAACCACAGGATGGCAGCCCTGGGGAACGGGACAGGTCAGGAGCCCCTGACGACTGAATCCTCCCAATCTCTCAAGAGTGGGTCCAGCCCTACCAGCAGCAAGACCCGCTTCCCACGCCCATGTGCCTCAGTCAGTCACCATCACCAGTCAGTCCTTGGCCTCCCAGGATGCCAGGGATGGGAGCAACTCTCGATGGTGGCTCGGGTGACATGGACACTAGGCCGTGGGGAAATGGGTGCAGCTCTGTGGGGCAGGAAAGGTTCCCAGAGGGCACTTAGGGGACTCAACTGTCCTTCCCAGGAGTGATAGCAGAGCACCACATCCGAAGAACAGAAGTCCATGAAGGCCAGAAGTCCCCACTAGGCTCCTTGCTACCAGGCCAGCGAATGGCGAGAGGATGGGAAGGAGGCCCTGGGCCCCACCCCAAGCTTCTGAGTCGAATGCAGCTGCTTACCGTGACCCCCATCAGTTGCTGGGCTTCCCCCAGGAGGGAGTAGACCAGCACCAGCCCAGCCTGGCTGACACGCAGCAGGGGGTCGTGGATGGCCAGCAATGCTGTCTGTACGAAGGATCTTCTCTGCCCGACGGAGAAGAATTTTCCAAAGACCTAAAACCAAGAGGACATGAGGCTCGAGCAGATTGCCCAGAGCCAGCCTCCAAGTCCTGGCGGTACAATGGCATCTCGTGCCCCAAAGGGTGGGGAAGAGAGCTGCTGTGGCCAAGGCACTTCATTCCCTAGGAGGCTTTCAGGGTCCCAGGGCTCAGGGAAGCCCCTTTATTAAAAGGTGGCAGATGCTGAGGGACCAAAGCCTCCAGTGGCTCTTTCGGGAAGGCAATTTATGGCAGGGGCCAGGATGGGCTGGAAATGGATCTCTAATGTGTGTGAGCAGGCCCACTCTGCTGTGCAGGGCACAGAGACGACAGGGGACCCTGTCTTGCTTCCAGCAGAGAGATCTCCTGCACCTCAGCGGCTAGAGGAGTGTGCGTGTGTTGTTACGGGGGGAGGGGGTTGGAGCTGACAGACCAAAGGTCTCTTCCCCCAGCTAAGTGATTTCTCTAGTTGCTGGCTATGGCCTCTGCAGCTCCTTGGTTTCTTCAAGGGGAATCCAACCTGCAGCCTGACAAGAACACGGAGACTCCTGGCCCAGTCCCAGTGTGGGACCTTTAGCACCAGCGTGTCCCACTGGTTGCTGGATGAGGAACTCTGAGCTGGAAATAAGGAGCGGGCTCTTTTCCTGTCTCCAGGAGGCATCCACTGCAGGGAACCCAGCCAGCCCCACTCCCTGAGCTGTGTCATGCCCTGGCACAGTGCCCTTACCTCCCCCACTCTGGCTGTGTTCTTGTAGCCCAAGAGCCGGCTGTCCTGGTGCCAGTCATAGCACCAGAGATCTTCCGCCTCATGTATGGTCAGGCCTGGAAGAGAGAGAGAGAGAGACTTTTCTCCTCATTCTGGTTGCAGTTTCTGTGTCCTTCCAAGCCCATTGGTGGCTGCACAGTGGAGTGGAGAAGAACAGAGGCAGAGAGAGATTTGTCCTCCGGCTGGGGTCAGTCTGAGAGAAATGGTCT
The DNA here is from genome assembly GCF_965140285.1 of Lepidochelys kempii. Lineage (NCBI taxonomy): Eukaryota > Metazoa > Chordata > Testudines > Cheloniidae > Lepidochelys > Lepidochelys kempii. The sequence continues at coordinate 42,239,427 of NC_136393.1, read as the reverse complement.
GAGGTCCCATTATCAACCTGTGGTCACTCTCAGTCCCGTATTGGGTTCCGTGTCCCAGCTGGGTTCCTTACCCCTCTGTTGGAGCAGCAGTTGGTAGAGCCGGTAAGTCCCCTCCCTGGCCTGCCGGCTGATGTCCTTGTCTGGCTCACTGACAAACAGAGCCAGCTGGGCCACATGGTGACCCATCCGAGGGAACTCGGCTGAGATCTAATGGAAGGGAGAGCAGAGGGGACTCCATCAGCATTTTCCTCTCAGCTCCCTGTCCTCCCTGGGCCAGAGGGCTCCTTTCTCTTAGCCCCTCTGCAGGAGATGCTGGGGGAGAGGAGCTTGAGATCGACCCTTCATTTGCTCTGCTGCCAAGGGAGCCCGCAGCTGCTTTGGGATGCCAAGCAGGGGCTGGAGCATGGGCCCCTTAAAGGCCCAGGGACAACACTGAACCAGGACAAGAAGAACTTGACTCAAGCCTAGCTCAGTCCTGCTCTGACCCTGCCTCCCTATGAAGAACCCTCCTAAGCCACAGCCCCGGCAGCAGCAGCAGATCCTGCAGCCCACTGGAGCCAGCCCGCCTCCGCCTGGAGCCAGCAAGCTGGGCTCGGAGCCCACTTACATCAAACTCAGGGAGGGTGACTGTGTATCTCAGCAGGGCTGTGCTGCTCCTGATAGCCCTGGCTCGCTCCTGCGACACCCTGGACACGACCCAGAGGTTGACATGCTGTGGGGAAAGGAGGCAGGTCAGACTCAGTGGCCAGCTGCTCCTGCTTTGCAAATGAGCCCCATGCCCCCAGCCCCAGGGGCCTGAGACATTCTGCGCAGGGGGCAATAGCTGAGTCCTTGATGGCAGAGCTTTAGAAGGGGATTCTTTCCCCCAGGACGCAGCTTGTACCCTTCAGGTCACAACTTCTCAGAGTCTCTCTAGACTGGGACAATGTTCGCGGTCGGGGCTGGTCCCATCCTCCCAGAACTCCTGATTCCTGAACAGTTCACCAGAAAGAAGATTGAACCCTTGGCCCTTCCTTGCTATGCAAATCCTTGGGGGGATGTAGGGAGTGACTGAGAGCACAATCCCCCCAGGAATTTCAGAGCACATCAGAGGGAAGGGCTGATTCCCTGGGCTCCTCCTCTTTCTCTAGGAAGGAGCATGTGCCTCTTCTCTGAGAACCATCTCCCCAATCTCATGGGCTCTGTGTGTTGGAGGGGTGGGGGAAGGGTGGGTTTTCAGACTCTCACTCCCCAAGACAGCCAGGAGCCCTGTGCTTAGTGCTCAGCAGAACCAGGCAGAGCTCTGGCTTGGAGTCCCAGCTCCTTCCTCTGTCCCTCAAGAAGGAAGGACCTGACACTACATTGCACTGACCTCCCCAACCAAGGACGGCCCACTGGGGACCCAGCTAGGAGGACAGAGTAGAAAATGCATCTTCCAGTCTCTCCTTACCAGTCCCCCAGAGAGTTACGGTCAAATGGGGCTCACCTCCAAGATGAAGTGGAGCCTGTTTGTGTCTGGGGACTCTGCCAGCAGGTTCCCCAGCATGGCATCCAGGACCTCTGGGATGACTTTCTGCAGAGTCTGCAAAGCATGGGTCAGAGTTAGGGAACCTGGGCCTACACGTGCCACAGGATGGGAAGAGGAGTCTCTGGGAAGCACTGGGGAGACTCCCAAACACATCTCCCGGCCTCTCTCCTTCACATCCCACTGCAGGCAATTTGCAAGAATTGATGACCCCTGGACCTTTAATCCATGAGCTTAGCAGGTCTCTGCAGAGGGCCTTGTAGGCAGAAGAGTATGAAACAGCCAAGTTGCTATGGATGGAACCTGGGCTTCTGGGCCAAACACGGCTTAAGAAAGAAAGAAAGAAAGAAAGAAAGAAAGAAAGAAAGAAAGAAAGAAAGAAAGAAAGAAAGAAAGAAAGAAAGAAATCCCCCAGGGAGGGGTAATCTCTTCCCTGCTGGAGGGAAGGATCCAACCCTGCAGCTTGTTCCATCTCTGCTACCCCACCCCGAAATCTGGAGCTCCAGCGAATCAAGGGAGCAGGGACCAAGGACTACTCTGGAAGAGGAGGAGGATGGAGGAGGAGGAGGTACCTGGATGCCGGTGGTGTCCTTCTCCGTGCCCAGGGTGAAGACGGAGTGAAGGGCAGCTCGCAAGAGGTGGGTCTCTAGGGCTGGCTCCAGGGCAGGTTTCATGGTGCTGGCAAGAGAGAGGAGCTGGTATTAGACTGTGCAGTATGGGGGTGGGACTGTCGCCAACACGGACACCAAGCCACAGGGATAGAGGCACAGGCTGGCGAGAACGGAAACTGAGGCACTTAGCTAGGGAATGACAAGGCCAAGGCGTCCCAGACAGACAGTGGCAGGACAGGAATAGCTCCTGTTCCCTGGAGCCTGCTGCCCCTCCTGTATCTGAGCCCGGGAGTGAGCCCCTCCCCAAGGCCCCTGTCATGTGATGGGAGTGAAAAGAAGAGCCCCGCCAGGAGAAAGTGAATCTTCCCACCCCACCATCTCTGCCAGAGGCGCCACTCTTGGGAGGTGACTTGGGAGGGGCAGTGACGGTGACTCCCAGCCTTGGGCCTGAGCAGCACTGGGGTGAGGGGAGTCGGCGGGGTGGGGGGTGGGGCTGTCTCGGTACCAGAGGTAGCCCACTGCAGCCAGGGAGTGGGCGAGGACGGCGCTGGGTGACGAGTCATCGGGAAGCTCCTCGATGAGCTCCTGTGAGACGCGAAGGAGACAAAGGAGCATGTGAGATTCAGGCCCAACTGACACCTCCCAGTGAGGAGATGACACAGCCAGTGCCCCACATGGCCAGCAGGATCCCCCACCGCCTCCCACTCCCTTCCTGCCCATCCGACTTGTCCCCCTTCCCGGATTCCTGCCCAGCTCGCTCCCAATCCCCTTCTCTCCTCCTCCCTGTCAAAACTGCCCCCATTCAGCCCCATCCCGACGACCGAGCTGGGACCCTGAGATTCCTTGTCCCACACTCTGAGCTGCCCCCCAGCCCCACAATTCTCCCCCTCCCTCCAGCTGCCGTATGGCGTGTCTCACTCACCACGATCCTCTTCACCACAGCCGCCTTGCAGCAGCGCGGCTCCAGCGTGTCCTCCCCTCTCTCCCATGCAGCCAGACATGCGGGGTAGACGGCCTGAAGGAACAGGAGCTGCTGCCCCTCATCCTGGACCCACCAGGAGTGGGGTATAGTGAGAGAGAACCTGTTAGCTAGGGACCTTCCTGCCCCACCCACACCATCTCCAGGGCTCAGGCCTCAATGGGGGATTGTGGGGACCCGCCTATTCTCCAAATCCCCCACCACTCCTACGCAAGCAGGATCAGGAACTGGGACAGTGCCTGTGGGGGGAGAGGACCTGGGCTGTTGTGGGACAAACACCCCCATCTTGGGGGTCCCACATCATGGATGTAAAAGGGCCCCATTAGGGGTGGTGGATCAGGAGGGACAAGACCCTCGGCAGGGGGTGGGGATGCTGGGAAGGGACAGGGCAATCTTGGTTCCAGCCCAGATGGGGAGCATTTGTACCTTATCTCTGCACTGGAGCTGCTCTCGGATGACTTTGAGAGCAGCTTCATCTTTGGCCACGTCCACCCCTTCCTCCTGCTCCGAATCCAGGGGGGTCCCTGCACCAGGGAGGGAAGGACAGGGGCGTGGTGGGCAGAGCAGGATTCCAGACCCCCCTTCCCACCTCAGGCATCCAGGGCAGATGGGGCCCCAAACCTCCCTCTCAGGGATGCCTTCAGCCCCCAACAGCTGCCGAAGCCCAGAGCAGAGCCCCCCCTCCCCTGCCCAGGACTCCAGGGGAGGTGCCGATTCCCCCGGCCCCGGAGCAGCAAGGACCAAAGTGGCAGCAGCTCTTCACACCCCCACCCCCAGGTCCCCGTGCGGAAGGGGCAGCTGTGTGACGGCCGCTGCTCTCAGTGGGGTTCGCGTGGCTCAGGCCAGACTCCTGGGCTGGGGACCCCCCCGCATATCACTGGGAGAGCGTCTGGGCCCAGGGTGTTCACATCCCGTCCTCACCCCTCCCGGAGCCCAGCCTGGCTCCTCACCTGGCACAAAGCAGTGGCCTCCATCGGCCTGGCTGCTGCCAGAGGCACAGGTGCTGCCGCTGTCCCAGGCTGAGCTGCCGGTGCTGGGACAGGGACCTTCCACCTCCTGGCCGGCGGGGGCTGGAAGGTCCTCAGAGACCGGGCAGGGCGATGCCTCCTGATGGGAATGAGGGCTGGGCTCCTGGGGCCGCTGCTGCCCACACAACAAGCCCCAGAGCCACCCTGCCCGGCGCCCCTCCTGGGCTGGGTCCTGTCTGCCAAACCGCAGCCTGGGCCAGCTCCACTGGGGCCTGGTCGGGGCCTCTCCCAGCTCGGCGCCTGCGCCGGGAGCCGGGGTCCTTTTCCAGAAGGCCGGGCACTTCCGCCGTCTGGCCTGGACGGGAGCTGCTTCCCCGCCAGCGGGGACGCAGGGCTTGCTCTGCCCCTTGGGAAGATGGCAGCTGCTTCCCTCAGGCTCTGGGGCCACCTGCAGAGCCTTCCTCCGCAACATCCGCAGGAGCCTGGCCATCCTGGAACCGAGCGGGGAGCAGGTGTGAGTCTGGGCTCAAGGCAGCCTTTCATTCCTGGGCCTTTTCTGTCCCTCCTCCTCCCTGCTCCAACCACAGCCGCCCCCTCTGCCCCCACAGGAGTGCAGGGAGTGCCATCTACACACACGGGCAGGAGTTCATTGCATGATCTGCTCCCAACGTTCCCCCTCATAATCCCTGCTGCTGCAATATCCAGGAAGTCTCATCCTTTTCCAGCAATGAGGTCAGTCCCAAAGACCATCGGTTACTCTGGACAAGCAGCCCCCTCCTGTCGTCCCAGGCCACTCTCCCGCCCAGGCTAGAGAAGGAACAGAACTCAGGCGTCCGGACTTCTCCTGGGAAAAGACCCTCGGCACAGGAAGCACAGGGCCCTCCTCATTCCCCATTGATTTCCAGACTCAGCAGCTCACAGGGTCTGGCCCAGTTCAGAGACTCTCAGCCTGGGGAACAGTGTCCCACAAGGGAAGGGCTGGGAGCCCCACTGCTGGAACCTTTCCAAACACACTGGAGACGGCTCTGGAGAAGCCCCTGCCTGGCATAAGAAGGAGGGGCTCTTGGGGGCTGTTTGCAAAGGAAATCCCCCTTTGGAGATAGTCTCTCCCCGTTTCTGCCTCTCCCCAGACAGACAGGGGAAGCCACCGAGGAACCCGAATGCCACTCACTTGCTCTCAGTGATGGGATAATGGATGGCGGATGTTCAGGGTCAGCAGACGTCCCTCGCCCTCCTCCTCACTCTCCAAGCCCAAGGCAGGCTGGAGAGGGTGGTGACCTCAGGAGTTACCCTGCCCAGCCAGCAGGCAGGGTGATGACACGAGGGCGATCGACTGGCTGTGAAAACAAGAGTCTGTCTGATTGCCAAGGGACGGAGAAACTCAGCCAGCAGCAGGGGGGTGCAGAACACGGCCCTAGGGCAGAGGTGACAGCGCCTCCGGGATCCTGACATCCCAGCACTTTACACACCTTCCTGCAGCCTCCCAAACCCACTGGGCTGTAGCGATGGGACCCCAAACCTACTGACGGCAAACGGACTCAGCTACCAGCTCAGGGTCACACCGAGTGTCAGAGCCATGGATGGATCCCTTCACTAACCACGGCCGCACACTCCCTCCCACAGCTGGCAATTGCAACCAGGCCCTAATGTCTGGTCCCCCTGCCTTTGAGAGGGAGTGTCACTCCTGCTTCCATTGCTGCCTATTGATCTGTGGGACTTTGGGCAAGTTGCTCCCCCTCTCTATGGCTCTCTGGGACTCACATCCCTGAATGGACTTTAAAAAAGACAATGGTTAAAGTTTGGCCCCAACTAGTTCTTGTTTCTCAAGACTAGCCATTTTAGCAAAGTTTAGAATTCTTGACATTCAACACCTGGAAACATCCCTTTCTCCTTCGCAGATGGCCTTAACATCCCTTATCTCACCCAGGCTCCCTGCTGCCTGGAGTTAGAGAATTGACCCTGTTCCCATTGGACCTACCCAAGGTGTCACACAGCAAAGCGGTGACGGAGCCAGAAAGAGAAGACAACAGTCCTGATTCCTGTTCTGACTAACAGACAACAACCCGCCAGAGGCAGGATAAAGCCCAGGAAATCAGATGTGAACATTTTCATGGAAACCGTTTTCTGTCAGAAAATCCATTCAGACAAAACCACTTTGTTTCTTGAAATCATAAGAAGTAGGATGAAAATTCTTTGCAAAAATATTTGTTTCCAAAACAAGAGCATCTCCTGTTTGTCACAGTGCAGTCAACTGTTTCGTCGTACACAAAGGGGACACACTATGATCTAGCAAAAAGAAAAGGAGTACTTGTGGCACCTTAGAGACTAATGAATTTATTTGAGCATAAGCTTTCGTGAGCTCCAGCTCACTTCATCGGATGCATCTGTAGCTCACGACAGCTGTAGCTCACGAAAGCTTATGCTCAGGTAAATTGTCCTCCTATTCTTTTTGCAAATACAGACTAACACGGCTGCTACTCTGAAACCAACTATGATCTAGAAAATTAGATGAGATGCTTCAGTCTGAGCTAAGTAGTTGCTGCTCTTCACAATTTCAAAAGAATAAAATACAAATAAAAGAGAATATTAGGTCATAATCAGATATGGCTCAGTGTGATCGGACACCGCCTAGTCTGCACTGCTCCGAGTGACACTCTTCAGTGGATCCCCAGCATCCACCCATGGCGAGGTAGGTGGGAGAGGATTGTTATTCGTACTTGACAGAAGGAGAAACGAAGGCTGAGAAAGGAGCAGGGACTTGTCTTAGCTGATGCAGCCAGTCAGTAGCAGAATTGCTCTCAAATGAGCTACAGACCAGCAATTGTTCCTAGTAATTATGCAGCAATTATTTGAGAAGAATTGGAATGTTCAAGAGGATCATGAACTGCTCCGAGACAATGAATGGAGAGCAGCATCCACATTGGTCAGACATATAACTGGTTGTGGCTTATTTGCTTGGTCATAAAAGAGAACAACAAAGACCAGATTTTCCTCCCTGTCAATAGCCCCCTCCTCAGCTGATCAAGGTTGAGACTTTGAAGGGTGGGAGGCTAAGGGTTCTCATCAAATAGCCCAAAGAATGGCCCTGATCACCACCGAGGCAATCACTCTCGGAGCCCTATTCCAGTCTCCTCTCTGTGAGGGCCTCCCAGAACCCACCCGGCCCCCGCTCCACACACAGAACACCTGGTGGTGGGAGGAGAGCAGAGGAAAAGGACAACGAAAGCAAGAAGAGAAAGGTAGGAGGGACAGAGGAAAGGGAAAACAAAAAGGAGAAACCCCAATGTCCCCAGTGATTCTAAGGGACAAAGTCCTAGGTCGGAAATAAAATACTGCCCCCACAATCTAATGTTTTCCTTTCCTAAAAATCAGCCGGCACCTGATGGATCAGACTGAACAGGTTCCAAACCTCTCCGAGGCTCTTACCTTCTATACAGGGACGTCTGTTTTTGAGCAAAACCACTACAAGAAAAGGAGAAAACTCCAAAGAGGGTCCTCCTTGCGCTCACGAACGTGAAAGTGAATGCTCTCTCAGTCCTCCAGGAGAGACCTCGAGAAGGAGACGTGCTGAAGCAAAGCCACAGGGATCTCCGAGGTTGCCCCTGTCCTGCACCCCTGTCCTGCCTGGCTGATGTCAAGATCTCTCTGTGAGATCATCGCCTCCCCGCCACCTTTGTCCAATAGGCTGAGGTCCTGCCAAAGGCCCTTGTGATGTCACTGCCACACCCACCCCTCCCCTGCAGTGCTGATGTCCTGCCCCTGTCCAGCCACACTGGATGTTTCAGCCGCTTCCCCGGGATCACCCCACGCAATGTCACTTCCTTGTGGGGTGACACTGACTACACAGTAGAACACAGAGGTTCTTCCCCAGGCCGCAATTAGGTTTTCACAAGTTAGTTGACTTTATGGCCAGAAGCAACCGTTAGAGCATTTAATCTGATCCCCTGCGTATCCTAAGGCCTCCTGTATATCAGAAGAGCTGGGCTTTTCTTTTACTCAAATGTTTTCCAGAAAGGCATCTAGTCTTTATTCGAAGAGATCAAGAGATGGAGAATCCATCATTTCTCTTGATAGTTTGTGCCAATGACAAATCACCCTCTTACAAATCCGGGTCTTATTGTCATTATACTTTTTCTGATTTCTGCTTCCATCCATGGGGTCTTGTCATGCCTTTCTCTGCTACATAAAAGAGCCCTTTTATACTCAACATTTTCTCTCCATGAAGTCAAGCAACTCACCTCTCATTTGTCTTTTGTGTATACTAAACAGATTGAGCTTTTTCAATGTCTCATTAGAAGGCATCATCCCCATCACTCAATTACGAATCTTTTCTGTACCCTCTCCAATTGTTTTAACATAATATTCAAAATGTGGACACAAGAACTGGATTCAACATTCCAGCATCAGTCTCACCAATGCTCTTTCACTTCCCTTTCCATTCTCACTACTCTATCCAGCCAAGAATGGCTTTAACCTTTTTTACCACAGTTTCATATTGACAGACCATGCTGAGCAGCTCGTCCACTATGGCCCCGAAATCCTTTTCAGGGTCAATGCTTTCCAGCGGATCGTCCCCCATTCTGTAGGGTGCCACCTGACTCCTTTGTTACTGAAGCTATGGGGTTGCATTTGGCTTTATTAAAACCTAATTATTTAGTAAGTATTTTAGAAGAACTAGCCCATTAGAGAGAGAATCGTGAATTACTCAAAGACAATGAATGGAGAACAGCGGCAAGAGCAATCAAATACATGTTTGGTTATGGCTTATTTCCTTGGTCTTAAAAGAGAGTAACGAGGACCTGAGTCTCCTCCCTCACAATAGCCCCAAACTCCCCCAATCAGCACTGAGACTCTGAGAAGCACAAAGCTGAGAGTCCTCACCAGATGTCCCAGGCCACCACCGGAGGGAGTCACTCTTAGAGCACCATTCCAGCCACATGTCTTTGGGAGGGCCTCCCGCAATGAGAGTTGGAGTGCAACCCCCCATCCCCAACTCTACAGGCACAGACAGGTCCTGGTGGTGAAAGGAAAGCAGGGGAAAAGGACAAAGATGCAAGAGAAGACAAGAAAGGAGGGAGAGGCAGGAAAAGGGAAAACAAAAAGGGGAAACCCCAATGTCCCCAGTAATTCTAAGGGACAAAGTCCTAGGTCGGAAATAAAATGCTGCCCCGACAATCTAATGTTTTCCTTTCCTAAAAATCAGCTGGCACCTGATGGATCAGACTGGTCAGGTTCCAAACCTCTCCGAGGCTCTTACCTTCTATACAGGGACGTCTGTTTTTGAGCAAAACCACTACAAGAAAAGGAGAAAACTCCAAAGAGGGTCCTCCTTGCGCTCACGAATGTGAAAGGGAATGCTCTCTCAGTCCTCCAGGAGAGACCTCGAGAAGGAGACGTGCTGAAGCAAAGCCACAGGGATCTCCGAGGTGGCCCCTGTCCTGCACCCCTGTCCTGCCTGGCTGATGTCAAGATCTCTCTGTGAGGTCATCGCCTCCCCACCACCTTTGTCCAATAAGCTGAGGTCCTGCCAAAGGCCCTTGTGATGTCACTGCCACACCCACCCCTCCCTTGCAGTGCTGATGTCCTGCCCCTGTCCAGCCACATTGGATGTTTCAGCTGCTTCCCCTGGATCACCCCACGCAATGAGCGTTCATTGTGGGCTCAAGCCCAACACAGTAAAACGTCAGAGGCTTCTCCCCATGCTACGCTCAGTTTTTCATAAACTAGCAGACTTTATGGACAGAAGAGACAGTTAGAGCATGTCATCTCACCCCCTGCCTATCACATGCTTTCTGTAGAGCATAGTAGCTAGTTTTTGACTACACACGTTCCAGAAAGCCATCTAGTCTTCATTAGAAGACATCAAGAGGTGGGGAATTCCCACCACTTCCCTTTCTAGTTTCTTCCTTTGGTGATTCATCCTCACGGTTGAATATGTGTGCCCTCTTTCTAATATGAATTGGTCTCTTTTGAGTTTCCAGCCACTGGGTCTTGTTATTCTTTTCTCTGCTAGATTAATGAGCCCTTTCATACCCGATATTTTCTCTCCATGAAGTCACTTCAACGACGTCACCTCCTGATCTTTTTTATCATCGAAACAGGCTGAGCTCTTTCAATAGCTCACTCGCAGGCATTTTTCTCCAGCCCACAAAACGTTTCATTGCTTTTTGCTGCCCCATCTCCAATATTTCCAAATCTTTTTTCAAAGGTGGACGCCAAAACTGGATGCAGGATTCCATGATCAGTCTTCCTCATGGTGTGTCACCTCCCTATGCTCCTCACTGCTCTTTTCATACATCTAATGATGGCTTAGCCCTGTTCACCACAGCATCACCTTGGGTGCTCATGTTCAATGGCTTGCCTAGCATAGCCCTAAATCCTCTTCACACTCAGTGCTTTCCTGGATACACTTCCCCACTCTGTAGGTGTGGCCTACATGCTTTGTCACTAGCTATAGGACCCTTCATTTGGTTCTTTTCCAACTTGTTTTCTTTGAATGGCTCCAGCTTACCAAGGGATCCGATTGCTCTGTGTCGCTGCCCTTTCCTCATCATTAATTACCACTCTGCTACTATTTTATCACCCACCAATGTTAGCAGAAGTGAAATTTTATTTGGGTTGCGGTTCATTGATATTTATTTTCAAGAAATAGTCCTTGAGAGCCTCTTCATATCCCTCGTGCCCATAACCTGCTCCACACAGCACAGTGAGAAAAGGCCGCCCAGCCCAGCTCTGCCCTAGGGGCTAAGCACAGAACAAACGTAGGAGCTTGTGTCATCCATAGCTTCAGAACAACATGTGGGGGTCATCAGCTTACAAAGACACTCTAGACCGGTAGCGTAGACAGGCCCCAAATGTATCTAAGTGTCCCGCCTTGCAAAACAGGAGAGAAAAAAACATAACCTTGAGTAGCTTTATTTTATAGTCGTGGAAACTGAGGCACACAGAAGCAAAGAGATTTGCTCATGGTCAAAAAGTCAGGAATAGAAAATGGCCCATCTGCTGATAGTCAGTCCTGGGCCCTAGCCGTGTTTGTCCTGGCTTCTCTGCTTCAGCTCCAGTAACAACCCGAGTTGAGGTTTTCTTCCTCTCTGTGTCCTTTAACTTCACGTCACTGGAGAAGAAAGATTGTTTCTGACCAGCTGGGTCTAATGCTTAAAAACCTTAATTTTTTTCTTTCGCTAGGATAACGCTGGGCATTTTCTCTCATTCACTTTCCTTCGGAATAATTTCAATCCAGTCCAAAGGATTTCCTCTTCCATTGTGTCTTCAGCACCTTTCCTAGCAAACAGTTACTGTTCAAGCCCAGGTTTCCAGTTTCAGGCTGTCCCAGGGTGAGATGGCCATGAAAGGGGTAGTAGCTCAACTGAACCTATCCCCAGGTGAAGGGAATAAGTGCAGGGGTCACATGAGAAGGAGCAGGATGTATCTAGGATCCAGGCCTGTTGGGCGATATAAGAACAGCCTGTGCTCAGCCAGGAGAGAGACCCGCAATGGGGGCAGGCCTGGGAGGGGCTTGGATAGTCCTTTCAAGTCAGTTTCGGTACACATTAGGGGATGGAACAGCCAAGCTGCTAGGGTTGGGAGCTGGGCCTCCTGGCAGTGTCCAGGAACGAAAGCACAGCACCTGCCAGGAGGGGAGTCCCCACAGAGGGACACCGTCATCTCCCAGGAAGGGAAAAGGCTCTCACTGCCATTTCTTAACCTCATGGGGTGTTCTCCTGCTCCGCCAACCCCACCCCTATTTCAGCATCTCCAGGTGCCTGAGGGAGCAGGAACCAGAGGCCATCCTGCAGCTGGGACAGAGATGGAGGTTGATGACCTACCTGCCCGTGGTGACCATGGTGCAGGACAGCCCTCAGGACATGCAAATGCAGCTCCAGATCTACAGAATGCAGCTTCCCTTTGCTGGCACGAGACCTTGCAGGTTGCAGGGGGTGAGACAGGCACTAACTTTTGGTAACCCTCAGTGGGATCAGAGGGTAATGGTTTGTAGAAAGTGGTGTTGGAGAGCGTTACAAAAACTAGGCAAGCCATTTACAACACACACTTTGTTTCTCTACAAAAGAAAAAGGACACTAAACTCTCTAAACTACTACATGCCACAAGGGGCTACAACAGTGGTTCTCTTAACGCACCCACCAATATTGTTAATGTATCCACCCATACTTTTAGCCCAGCAGAAGAATCTGTCCTATCTCGGGTCCTCTCCTTCTGCCCCTCCACCCCCATGAATATGATACCGTTCTGTGGTGACCTAGAATCCTATTTTCGACGTCTCCGACTCAAGGAATATTTCTAACACACCTCTGAGCAACATACTAACCCACAGAGACCTTCCTACCAAGACGACAAAAAGAAGGATTCTGGGTGGACTCCTCCTGAAGGTCGAAACAACAGACTGGACTTCTACAGAGAGTGCTTCCACCGACGTGCACGGGCTGAAATTGTGGAAAAGCAGCATCACTTGGCCCATAACCTCAGCCGTGCAGAACACAACGCCATCCACAGCCTCAGAAACAGCTCAGACATGATAATCAAGAAGGCTGAAAAAGGAGGTGCTGTCGCCATCATGAATAGGTCAGAATATAAAAAAGAGGCTGCTAGGCAGGTCTCCAGCACCACTTTCTACAAGCCATTACCCTCTGATCCCACTGCGGGTTACCAAAAGAAACTACACCATCTGCTCAAGAAACTCCCTGAAAAAGCACAAGAACAAATCTGCACAGACACACCCCTAGAACCCCGACCTGGGATATTCTATCTGTGACCCAAGATCCATAAACCTGGAAATCCTGGATGCCCCATCATCTCAGGCTTTGGCACCCTGACTGCAGGATTGTCTGGCTATGTAGACTCTCTCCTCAGGCCCTACGCTACCAGCACTCCCAGCTATCTTCGAGACACCACTGACTTCCTGAGGAAACTACAATCCATCGGTGATCTTCCTGAAAACACCATCCTGGCCACTGTGGACGTAGAAGCCCTCTACACCAACATTCCACACAAAGATGGACTACAGGCCCTCAGGAACAGTATCCCCGATAATGTCACGGCAAACCTGGTGGCTGAATTTTGTGACTTTGTCCTCACCCATAACTATTTCACATTTGGGGACAATGTATATCTTCAAACCAGCGGCACTGCTTTGGGTACCTGCATGGCCCAACAGTATGCCAACATTTTTATGGCTGACTTAGAATAACGCTTCCTCAGCTCTCGTCCCCTAATGCCCCTACTCTACTTGTGCTACATTGATGACACCTTCATCATCTGGACCCATGGAAAAGAAGCCCTTGAGGAATTCCACCATGATTTCAACAATTTCTATCCCACCATCAACCTCAGCCTGGACCAGTCCACACAAGAGATCCACTTCCTGGACACTATGGTGCTCATAAGCGATGGTCACATAAACACCACCCTATACTGGAAACCTATTGACCACTCTACTTACCTACATGCCTCCAGCTTCCATCCAGGACACACCACACGATCCATTGTCTACAGCCAAACTCTACGATACAACCGCATTTGCTTCAACCCCTCAGGCAGAGACAAACACCTACAAGATCTCTATCAAGCATTCTTACAACTACAATACACACCTGCTGAAGTGAAGAAACAGATTGACAGAGCCAGAAGAGTACCCAGAAGTTACCTACTACAGGACAGGCCCAACAAAGAAAAAACAGAATGCCACTAGACATCACCTTCAGCCCCCAACTAAAACCTCTCCAACGCATCATCAAGGATCTACAACCTATCCTGAAGGACACCCAATCACTCTCACAGATCTTGGGAGACAGGCCAGTCCTTGCGTACAGACAGCCCCGCAACCTGAAGCAAATACTCACCAGCAACCACACACCACACAACAGAACCACTAACCCAGGATCCTATCCTTGCAACAAAGCCCGTTGCCAACTGTGTCCACATATCTATTCAGGGGACACCATCATAGGGCCTAATCACATCAGCCACACTATCAGAGGCTCGTTCACCTGCACATCTACCAATGTGATATATGCCATCATGTGCCAGCAATGCCCCTCTGCCATGTACATTGGTCAAACTGGACAGTCTCTACGTAAAAGAATAAATGGACAAAATCAGACGTCAAGTATTATAACATTCAAAAACCAGTCGGAGAACACTTCAATCTCTCTGGTCACGCAATTACAGACATGAAGGTCGCTATCTTACAACAAAAAAACTTCAAATCCAGACTCCAGCGAGAAACTGCTGAATTGGAATTCATTTGCAAATTGGATACTATTAATTTAGGCTTAAATAGAGACTGGGAGTGGCTAAGTCATTATGCAAGGTAGCCTATTTCCCCTTGTTTTTTCCTACCCCGCCCCCAGACGTTCTGGTTAAACTTGGATTTATATTGGAAATGGCCCACCTTGATTTTCATACACATTGTAAGGAGAGTGGTCACTTTGGATAAACTATTACCAGCAGGAGAGTGAGTTTGTGTGTGTGGTTTTTGGAGGGGGGTGGGTGAGAAAACCTGGATTTCTGCTGGAAATGGCTCACCTTGATGATCAATCACATTGTAAAGAGAAAAGGAGTACTTGTGGCACCTTAGAGACTAACAAAATAAATTGATTAGTCTCTAAGGTGCCACAAGTCCTCCTTTTCTTTTTGCGAATACAGACTAACACGGCTGTTACTCTGAAAATTGTAAAGAGAGTGGTCACTTTGGATGGGCTATTACCAGCAGAAGAGTGAATTTGTGTGTGGGGAGTGGAGGGTAAGAAAACCTGGATTTGTGCTGGAAATGGCCCAACTTGATTATCATACACATTGTAAGGAGAGTGATCACTTTAGATAAGCTATTACCAGCAGGAGAGTGGGGTGGGAGGAGGTATTGTTTCATGGTCTCTGTGTATATAATGTCTTCTGCAGTTTCCACAGTATGCATCCGATGAAGTGAGCTGTAGCTCACGAAAGCTCATGCTCAAATAAATTGGTTAGTCTCTAAGGTGCCACAAGTCCTCCTTTTCAGTTTGAGAACTGCAAAACTAAGCATCTCTGATGGTATCTTCTAGACTGAGCACTGAATCCCATTGGGTAGATAGAAAGATTAACCTCCATAATCTATACAGAAGCCTGTGGAACCCCATAAGATTGGGTCCTTAATCCATGAAGTATTGGAACTCATTTACAGAACTTTTCTTAAACGTTACATGAATATATTGTCTCGTACTATAGAATTAGAATTTCTCATCCCTATTCCATGATGAGAGATCTTTGAGCTATAATGTATCTTAATTAAAACTATCTTTAGATAGCTTTCTGAGGGGCAAAAAACATTTTATCAAACAAATCCAATTTTTTTTTTTTAAATCATTGATTTTTATCCACCCTGGTTGCAAGTGAATAGCAAAGCTGGTCCCAGCAGGGAGCCAGAGTGTCCCAAATCCTTAGCGGGTGGGAGAGCCTCTCTGTGAGCCTCTGTAAAGCATCTCACTTCAACAGTGACTGGTTGAACGATTTATTGTAAGGGACGCCCTTTCTCAGACCCTTTCCCTTTATTGTCTCCCAACCCTCCACGTCAGTCCCTGACCCAGGATTGCCAAGCCAAACTCAAATACTACTTGTTTGAAATCTCACAGCTCGCCAAGATTACCTAATTGTCCAGGTGGCTGAGCCCGAAGGCAGCTCTGTGAACACCTCCATACCGAATGCCAGCTCCATTTCAGAGACGTCTTTCTTCGTGCAGAAATAGAACACCTCCACCTCTTCGTGGGAAGATGTCGTTTACTCCTCTGATGGGGGCTCCCAAACAGTCCTCAGTTCCGTCAAGGAGACACTCTCCTTTTCCAGTGGATACTTCAAGATGGAGAATGTGAGCAAAGGGGCTGAAGGAGTTTACAGGATTCAAGATGAAATGTACAGGAAGTGTGTGGCTGTCGTAAACTTTACCGTGGTGGGTAAGTTGTGCACTCAGTGACCCCAGAAAAAACTCTGCTCCCCTTGCACTTCTCAGGCCATGTAAAGCCTGTGGAAACATCCTATAAACTCACAGAATATGGAAGACCCCAGCAGATATTGAGCTGGGAGAGCCATCTCCTCTGCAGCCCCAGCCCAAGGGGTGTGTCACGTGGGAATGCGTGAGGAGAGGGACTAGCCAGACCACAATGCACTCTGGCTCTTCTCAGTGGAAGGACGGTCCCTGAGGGCCCCCTGCCAGCCGGCACACACTAGAGCAGCCCCCAAGCTGCTATAACCAATGACGGGACTGGCATTAGAGCTAGGGCAGAGAACCAGGAAGGTGTAAATCCTGTTGTGCCAGAGCAAGAGTCTTCTCTACACTAGGCCCACCGATGTTCCGACCACTGACTCTAGTAACAATGAACATTTTTTGCAAACATGGTCAGCTAGTGACCCAGCTGCCCCGGGGAGGCTAGTCCCTGGCCCCATCCCTCCCTTTCTGCCCCCTTGCCCCTGCAAGAGCCCAAAGCACCCCCACCGTGGCCCCCGGCCCCAGTGCCGGGCAGCTGTCAGGGAGAGGCCCCAGGCCAGCACGGTTGCTGTGTCCTCAGGCCTGGCAGGGCAGAGCGCTGGGAACAGCAAGAGGGGTCCTGGCCTGTGGCGGAGCGTGGGCAGAGCCATGGTAGGCTGTCTGGCAAGTCACAGGCTCCCCCTGCCTACGATACCTGCTGCCCATATTTGCAAAGTTTCTGCAGTGCAGGCAAGGTTTCAAGCACCCCAAGGGCTCACAGGGAAAGTGGCATGTGTTGTATAGGCCATGGGGTAACTTTTATTTTTATGGTGCCTAGCAAGCCTTTTGTTCATCAGGCTGCTCGTTAACATACCCCTGGCTCTGTCTGACTGCGGGATCAGGAGCAAACATTCATGAAGGGTCTGCGCTGAAATCCCTGGGAAATACGTAGTATGCCGTGACCTGTTTTATCTCTGGCCACTGTCACCCTAGTCTCTGAGGCCCAGATCTTCAAAGATCAATGGGAATCGGATACCTAAATACCTTGTAGGATCTGGGCCTAAGGGCCAGATTGTCAAAGGTATTTAGGCACCTAAAGCTGCAAATAGGCACGTAGGGGAATTTTCAAAAGCATGCAGCTGCCTAACTCTCACTGAAGACGGTAGTTAGTCACTTTTGAAAATCCCATTAGTGACCTACCTGCATCTTCAGGAATGCAAATACCTTTGAGTAGCTGGCCCTAGATAATCAAAGGGCTCCAGGGCAGAGGCTGGAATTGAACCAGGCACTTATGGCTCCTAGATCAGCACCTCCCCCTTAGGCCAACCTTCTGCAGTGCAGGCAAGAAGAGGAGAATCAGGCATGTGGTATACGGAGTCCTCACCAACACTTTCCTCCTTCTTTTCTCGTTCCAGAGCCCAGCTCATTCCCACCTACTGTGTCTGGGACCTCCGGTGCTGAGGAGGAAGCTCGTGATGAGACCAAAGGGGATGGGAAGTAGCTTGTGATGGGAGATTTCCTTCCCCAGTAGCCTCTCTCCTCCCAGCCTGAATTTCACACGCCCGTCCCAGGTCCCACTGACATCAGGGTGAGCTTGAGGGCAGTGTCCAGTTGTTCCAGATCTTCTCAGGTGGCCTGAGGGCTTGGGCCACAATTGGCCAAAAATGGACCACGGGGAGCTGGCACAGCAGAGTTGGCTATGGCCAAGGACAAGCCCTTGGCTGATTGAGGAGCCGTGTTTGGGGCCTCTCAACGCGAGTGCAGAGTGTCAATTAAGGGGATGAGTTCAGGGGCAGAAAACTGTGATCCCCAAAACCCAGCATGCTCTGGGGGGGAGCCACCTATGCTAGCCAATGGGAGATGTTGATGAGAGGGGTGTGTCCTAAGCCCTGCCCCTCTCTGTGTTCGATGCTTGTTGTGGCTTGTGATCCTGAGAAAACCCCTCTCTTGCAGTCAGGTGATTTAGATGCTGCTTAAGTCATATCTTGCAGGAATAAGTTAGGTACCTGCCTTGCTCCATGCAAAATGGCAGAGGGGCCATCCTAACCCAGCCCTGTTGTCAGAGCACTCAGCTGGGAGAGTCCCGTTCAATTCTCCATCATTAAAAAAAGAAGTCAGTCCATTCTTCTGAATGCTCTCAGACAGGCAACTCCTGTTTGTCTGGGTTCGGTGAGGGAGTTGCTTAGTCACAGTCAAATAATTTACTTAACAGTCCAATTCATCTAAGTATTATATTTAACGGGTTTCTGGAATTTGTAACCGCTTTAGCAAGGTCATTGCATGACAGGCTGGTGCACCGTTAAAAGAAACAGGTGCTAGGCGGAAGTAAGCAGCAGCATCTTAAAAGCATTTGTCAACCATTCAGCTTTCTTCAAGTTGCAAGGAGAGAGGCTTGTAGATGGCCTAGAGAAGAAATCGCTTTGCATGAGGATTCTGTCGGTGTTTAAACCGAAGGGGTGTTTTCTGCAAAGGGAGTAGGTGGGAAGGAACCTGCTTTATGGCTCAGGCTCTGTCTGCACTTAAAACACGATAGCTGCTGCAGCCCTTCAGTACAGACACTTCCCACAGCAACGGGACTCCGAGTCCAGCGCTCTAGGCCTCGCTGCCTCCATTCGACAGCTGCAGCGGCACAGGAGCTAGCAAACAGAACTGTAAACAGGGGAGTTTGAGTGGGAGTTCTGTTGGAGGAGAAGGTATTTGTGTGTGTTTGGTTTTGTATTGGTAATATCTGTATGTGTAGAGGCTTGTAGGGGCTTTGTGCTGGGAGAGAAGCTGAGCCCTGATTAGGGGGCGGGGCTTCACTGACTAGGGGTCCTATAAAGGTAGCAGCCAGTCAGGCAGCGGCACAGGAGCTAGCAAACAGAGCTGTAAACAGGGGAGTTTGTCTTGTGGTGCTTGTGTGGGGTTTGGTTTTGCTGTGGGTGGTGGTGTTTTGGTGTGGTTTGTGTTTCCCAGATTAACAGGATTTAGGTGGGAAGGCTATGACAGATTCAGAGGTGGCAGTGGGAGTGACCCATGTAGCAGATGACACAATGAAGATGACTGGATGTGGAAGCTGTGGTATGTACATGATCCTGGAGGGGGCACCTGGTAAGAGTTTTGTCTGCATGAAATGCCGTCTGATAGAGCTGATGGAGGAAAAGATCAGAGGTTTGGAGATGCAGGTGGAAAGTCTGGTAGAGTTTAGGAAGGGGTTTGAGCAGATTATGGAGCAAAGACATGAGGTATCTGAAGGGAAAAGCTCAGACTTGCAGATGGAAGCAGGACTAGGGAATTCTGAGGGGAGACTGGGTGAGGAAAGTGGTCAGTGGAAGCATGTGACTAAAAGAACTAGGCAGAGGAAAAGACGGGCTAGTGAAGGAGAAATAGAGCTTCAGAATAGGTTTGCAGAGTTGGAAAATGAAGAAGGGGCTCAGCAGGTAGTCACTGAAGGTGACAGGGCAAGGAAGAAGAGAAGAGCGGTTAGTCCTATAGGAAAAGGGGAAGAGTTAATGGAGATTACACCAAATATGAGCCCCAGGAGGATACAGGATGGGTTAAAAAGGATTACAAGGGAGAATGGGAATGGAAAGAACTTGCAGCCAGAGGGAACAGGGGATAGACTGGAGAATAGCACCGTCACTAGGAAAAGGCAGGTCTATGTGATTGGGGACTCTTTACTGAGAAGAATAGATAGGCCTGTAACCAGAGCTGATCCAGAAAATAGGAGGGTGTGCTGTCTTCCAGGTGCTAAGATACGGGATGTAGACCTGAGGTTGAAAAGGATTCTAAAGGGAGCGGGAAAGAATCCCCTAATTATCCTTCATGTGGGAACAAATGATACGGCTAGATTCTCGCTGGAAAGTATTAAGGGAGACTATGCTAGGCTGGGGAGGACGCTTAAGGAAATTGAGGCTCAGGTGATCTTTAGTGGGATTCTGCCTGTTCCTAGAGAAGGGCAACAAAGGTGTGACAAGATTATGACTATCAATAGATGGCTTAGGCAGTGGTGCTATAAGGAGGGCTTTGGGATGTATGGCCATTGGGAGGCATTCATGGATAGAGGACAGTTCTCTCGGGATGGACTTCATCTGAGTAGGGAAGGAAATAGACTTCTAGGATGGAGGCTGGCACAACTGATTAAGAGAGCTTTAAACTAGGAATTTGGGGGAGATGGTTGGGAGATGTCCAGGTAATCTCCACGCCAGAATTTAGCATAGAGTGGAAAGAAAATGAAGTAAGAGTGGATACAGCTGTAGGTAGGAGGAAGGGCAGTGTAGATACAAGTCTAATAGGTTATACTGGTAGTAAAATAACCGTGCCTAATAGGGTACAGAATGTGAGTGAGGCCAAACAGCAAAAATTAAGATGTTTGTACACTAATGCAAGGAGCCTAGGTAACAAAATGGAGGAACTAGAGTTACTGGTGCAGGAAGTGAAACCAGATATTATAGGTATAACAGAGACCTGGTGGAATAGTAGTCATGACTGGGCTACAGGTATTGAAGGGTATGTGCTGTTTAGGAAAGACCGAAATAAAGGTAAAGGTGGTGGAGTAGCACTGTATATCAATGATGAGATAGAATGTAAAGAAATAAGAAGCGATGAAATGGATATGACTGAGTCTGTCTGGGCAACAATTAAATTGGGGAAGAAAACTATTAGAGCCTCCCCTGGGATAGTGCTTGGGGTGTGCTATAGACCGCTGGGATCTAATCTGGATATGGATAGAGCCCTTTTTAATGTTTTTAATAAAATAAATATTAATGGAAACTGTGTGATCATGGGAGACTTTAACTTCCCAGATATAGACTGGAGGACGAGTGCTAGTAATAATAATAGGGCTCAGATTTTCCTAGATGCGATAGCTGATGGATTCCTTCAGCAAGTAGTTGCTGAACCGACTAGAGGGGATGCCATTTTAGATTTGGTCTTGGTGAGTAATGAGGACCTCATAGAGGAAATGGTTGTAGGGGATAATCTTGGCTCAAGTGATCATGAGCTAATTCAGTTCAAACTGAATGGAAGGATTAACAAAAATAAATCTGCAACTAGGGTTTTTGATTTCAAAAGGGCTGACTTTCAAAAATTAAGGAAATTAGTTAGGGAAGTGGATTGGACTGAAGAATTTATGGGTTTAAAGGTAGAGGAGGCCTGGGATTATTTTAAATTAAAGCTGCAGAAGCTATCGGAAGCCTGCATCCCAAGAAAGGGGAAAAAATTCATAGGCAGGAGTTGTAGACCAAGCTGGATGAGCAAGCATCTTAGAGAGGTAATTAAGAAAAAGCAGAAAGCATATAGGGAGTGGAAGAAGGGAGGGATCAGTAAGGAAAACTACCTTATTGAGGTCAGAATATGTAGGGATAAAGTGAGACAGGCTAAAAGTCAAGTAGAGTTGGACCTTGCAAAGGGAATTAAAACCAATAGTAAAAGGTTCTATAGTCATATAAATAGGAAGAAAACAAAGAAAGAAGAAGTGGGACCGCTAAAAACTGAGGATGGAGTGGAGGTCAAGGATAATCTAGGCATGGCCCAATATCTAAACAAATACTTTGCCTCAGTCTTTAATAAGACTAAAGAGGATCTTAGGGATAATGGTAGCATGATAAATGGGAATGAGGATATGGAGGTAGACATCACCATATCTGAGGTAGAAGCGAAACTCAAACAGCTTAATGGGACTAAATCGGGGGGCCCAGATAATCTTCATCCAAGAATATTAAAAGAATTGGCACAAGAAATTGCAAGCCCATTAGCAAGAATTTTTAATGAATCTGTAAACTCAGGGGTTGTACCGTATGATTGGAGAATTGCTAACATGGTTCCTATTTTTAAGAAAGGGAAAAAAAGTGATCCAAGTAATTATAGGCCTGTTAGTTTGACATCTGTAGTATGCAAGGTCTTGGAAAAAATTTTGAAGGAGAAGGTAGTTAAGGACATTGAAGTCAATGGTAAATGGGACAAAATACAACATGGTTTTACAAAAGGTAGATCGTGCCAAACCAACCTGATCTCCTTCTTTGAGAGAGTAACAGATTTTTTAGATAAAGGAAACGCAGTGGATCTAATTTACTTAGATTTTAGTAAGGCGTTTGATACTGTGCCACATGGGGAATTATTAGTTAAATTGGATAAGATGGGCATCAATAGGAAAATTGAAAGGTGGATAGGGAATTGGTTAAAGGGGAGACTACAACGGGTCCTACTGAAAGGTGAACTGTCAAGTTGGAGGGAGGTTACCAGTGGAGTTCCTCAAGGATCAGTTTTGGGACCAATCTTATTTAATCTTTTTATTACTGACCTGGGCACAAAAAGTGGGAGTGTGCTAATAAAGTTTGCAGATGATACAAAGCTGGGAGGTATTGCTAATTTAGAGAAGGACAGGGATACCCTACAGGAGGATCTGGATGATCTTGTAAACTGGAGTAATAGGAATAGGATGAAATTTAATAGTGAGAAGTGTAAGGTCATGCATTTAGGGATTAATAACAAGAATTTTAGTTATAAGCTAGGGACGCATCAACTAGAAGTAACGGAGGAGGAAAAGGACCTTGGAGTATTGGTTGATCATAGGATGACTATGAGCTGCCAATGTGATATGGCTGTGAAAAAAGCTAATGTCGTCTTGGGATGCATCAGGAGAGGTATTTCCAGTAGGGATAAGGAGGTTTTAGTACCGTTATATAAGGCACTGGTGAGACCTCACCTGGAATACTGTGTGCAGTTCTGGTCTCCCATGTTTAAGAAGGATGAATTTAAACTGGAACAGGTACAGAGAAGGGCTACTAGGATGATCCGAGGAATGGAAAACTTGTCTTATGAAAGGAGACTCAGGGAGCTTGGCTTGTTTAGCCTAACTAAAAGAAGGTTGAGGGGAGATATGATTGCTCTCTATAAATATATCAGAGGGATAAATACCAGAGAGGGAGAGGAATTATTTAAACTCAGTACCAATGTGGACACAAGAACAAATGGATATAAACTGGCCACTAGGAAATTTAGATTAGAAATTAGACGAAGGTTTCTAACCATCAGAGGAGTGAAGTTTTGGAATAGCCTTCCGAGGGAAGTAGTGGGGGCAAAAGATCTATCTTGCTTTAAGATTAAACTCGATAAGTTTATGGAGGAGATGGTATGATGGGATAACATGGTTTTGGTAATTAAATATTCATGGTAAATAGGCCCAATGGCCTGTGATGGGTTTTTAGATGGGGTAAGATCCAAGTTACCCGGGAAAGAATTTTCTGTAGTATCTGGCTGATGAATCTTGCCCATATGCTCAGGGTTTAGCTGATCGCCATATTTGGGGTCGGGAAGGAATTTTCCTCCAGGGCAGATTGGAAGGCCCTGGAGGTTTTTCGCCTTCCTCTGTAGCATGGGGCACGGGTCACTTGCTGGAGGATTCTCTGCTCCTTGAGGTCTTCAAACTACAATTTGAGGACTTCAATAGCACAGATATAGGTGTGAGGTCTTTTTTAGGAGTGGTGGGTGAAATTCTGTGGCCTGCATTGTGCAGGAGGTCAGACTAGATGATCATAATGGTCCCTTCTGGCCTAAATATCTATGAATCTATGAATCTATAAGTACAGAAAAGGATGAGAAAAATGATGAGGGACGTGGAGCAGCTTCTGTATGAGGAGAGATTAATAAGACTGGGACTTTTCACCTTGGAAAAGAGATGACTAATGGGGGATACGATAGAGGTGTATAAAATCATGACTGATGTGGAGAAAGTAAATCAGGAAGTGTTGTTTACTCTTTCTCATAAGACAAGAACCAGGGGTCACCCAATGAAATTAATAGGCAGCAGGTTTAAAAGAAACAAAAGGAAGTATTTCTACACACAATGGAGAGTCAACCTGTGGAACTCCTTGCCAGAGGATGTTGTGAAGGCCAAGACTATAACAGGGTTCAAAAAAGAACTAGATAAGTTCATGGAGGACAGGTCCCCCAACTGCTATTGGCTAGCATGGGCAGGGATGGTTTCCCTAGTCTATATTTTCAAGAAGCTGGGAATGGGTGACAGGGGATGGATCACTTGATTACCAGAGCTCCTCTGATTCTGGGTTGTTTTTTTTTTTAAATCTCTCCACAATTTTGGTTGCAACTGAAACTTCTAGTTAAAGCGATCAGTGGAGGGGGGGGGCGGGGTCTGGACGCTCTGTCGCCTTGCGCTTTGTTTGTGTCACCTTTACACTGATGCAAAGTGAGCAAGAAATACCAAAAGAACTGCAGGCACTAGTGTAAATGACACACACCAGGATCAGGGTAAGGCTGGATTGGGGCCCAGAACTCTTCCCTCACCCACCCATCACGGCACAAGGAGTTTGATCCTGGGCCTCATGCCAACTGCCCATAAGGGGCAGCTTAGAAATTCTTCGGTTGTACAAAGCTGGTGTGTCTCCCTATGTCACCTGCCTCCTTCCAATCTTTAGTCTGGGGACGTGGTGTGGTAGCAAAGAGAGTGTGGTGCAAAATGCTGGCTCAGAACTGCTGCCACGACAGCCAGTGTAACTTAGAGCAGCCTCAACAGTGCTCTAAGTTTTATGTCAGGTGCTATTTCAGGCACCAGCCAGCCGAATCTTGGGGGAACAAAAGGGTGACTTCAAGCCCCCTTTTCCCATCCCTCTCTGCTGAGCCAAGTGAAAACTTGGCACTGCTGAGAATTCAGACCCAGGCATAAGGCAATGGAGAACCCCAATCTTTCTTCTGCTGTGGAGAGTTGGTAAAACTCAAAGCCCAGATGGCACCGTTATTAAGCCCATTATTTTTTTCTCTTTGCTATTTAAAAATAATGAGATGCAAAACCAATATGAGTGCAGCAGTAATGTTGTATGGTTCGGACACACAAGTTAAATTTCCTGTGACAACACGAACTTGATCAACTTGCATGTGTAGAGCATATTTCTCCTCTTCCTGGTTTTCTTGATGTATTTCAAAATTTACCACCCAGGGTTCTTTGTGGCATGTAATGCGGCTTGTATTAAACACGCCACAAACCCAAACTTACAGGAATGGGCCAGAACTTGACAGCTTACAGGAGTGGCCGCTAGAGGGATCGGGGCTGAATTTAGAGGGCACAATTTTCAAAAGCATCAAAGTGACTTAAGTGCACTGGGAAATTTTACCTCTAGTCTTCCTTATGAATTAATTTTTTATTTTATTTTTTTTTAAAGGGAGCTGTAGCCTGTTTTCCACAGAGTCAGTCTGAGTTCAAGCCAATGCCGTAGGGCATTTCAGGCTGCTGTCCTGTCTGATCCAGCCCAGGGGACAATATCTGATGCTTCCAGGAAAAGCAAGAACCCGCTGTAACATACATGGCTAGTTTTAACATGCTGTAAATGCAGGTGGGGAATTAATTACTGACCTCGGTGGCATTCAGACTATGTCCTGAAGCATGGGATTGGGCCAGAGGGACAGCTAGCGCTGGCCACAGTGTCTAGGGTCTCGGAGTGGGAAGTTCCATGGAGAATTCCACTGGGTGGGAGACTCAGCTGTGAAGGGAGGGGGCGGGCAGGAGCATCTCATCAACCCAAGATTGGAATAACTGAAGTAATGTTCCTTTTACACAGAGCCTCAGCTCCCTGGAACCTCTGCAAATGCTTTAGCCACGTGTTTAACTCCATCCGTAGGAGTAGCCTTGGATCGCAGTGGGAGGGCTCAGGTGCGTAAGTGTTTGCAGGATGGGCGCTCAGGGCAGTCCCTGAGGCCAGGGCAAAGTGGATGTGACGTGCCACTGTCTGGATTTGGGAGCCTGCCTGCACACCAAACTCACTAGGCACTGGGTGCATGACTTCAAGGTGCTGGGCCGGGGAAAATCAGCCCCGGGTGGTTATTTCGAGTAGAAAACCAGAGCCACTTCTGGGGTCTTTCAGCTTCTAATGCCCTTTCCCTTCTGCAGCTGGATTTCATCCTATGATAAAATCCCTCTCAATGCCAAGTCAGTGCCATAAATCACTGGCCTGGGTGCAGGAATCAGTAGGCGACGTTCTCTGGCCTGGGTTATGCCAGGGCTCAGACTAAATTATTCTTCCCAAAACTTTTAAAAGCTGAGCCCCCTCCTCAAGGTAAAGAAACCAATCGTGCCCCTCACCCGTCAGCAATGTGTTAGCGACCCCACCCCCCATTTTCATGGATACGTCTTCAAACCCCACCCTTCCCACCATGGCTAGCCCTTCCCCACGCTTCAGGAGATGCTGAAGGAGATGATCCTAACCATCCCCTCTAACCTTAAGACTTGAGGGATCCCATCATGGAGCATCTTAAAAATCACAGTTTCCAGACTCTGGAACAGGGGCTGCTTTGCCGGGCTCACCTTTCTCCCTGCGTCAGGTTGGCCGATGGGGATAATGAGCCTGGAGATCTCATTCCCGCTGCTCTGAGTGGTGCCCATGTGCACATGACTCAGCTCAGCTCATCCTGTATCCCAGGAACGTCTTCATCTTCTGGGATCCTCATGGCAGCAGTGGGATGATTTAACGGACTCCCTTAGCCATGGGGCCTTTCTCTCGCTTTTGTTTCAGAGCCAGCGTCCTGGAATCGTCTCATGGTGCGTGGAGTGGTGGCAGTGGTGGGGGTGATAGTCTTACTATACCTATGTGGGTTTTGGAAAGGTAGAGGGAAAGTGTTTGCCTACTCGCAACTCGTCTTCAGGAAGCTGCTGACTCATCCCTCCCCGCAGCCTGGAAGTCGGCAGGATTCCCAGGAATCTGAGCTCCCCGCAGTGTGTGACAGGGACGGGGACCAGGCCCAGGGAACCAGAAACAGGAATCGAGACCCAGCCCTGGAGAATGGGGAAGGAGACCTGATTGCGAATTCGTATCCGGTCTGCTGAATTGCTCATGTCCAGACCCTCCCCACAGTTCTTAAAAAGTCAAAGCATTTCGTTTAGACGCTTTCCAAACAAACCATTTTGATTTTTCAGTTTGAAACAATTTTTTGTTTAAAAATGTCCTTCAATTTTATTTTAAAAATTCAAAAAGTTACAACCCTTGAAATGTTCCTGGGTCTTTTTTTTAAAAAAAAGCTTTTTGGTTCATCAAAAATTTGGAATAATGTTAATTTTGTTCAACCTGAAACTGGTTTTT
Organism: Lepidochelys kempii; assembly: GCF_965140285.1. Classification (NCBI taxonomy): domain Eukaryota; kingdom Metazoa; phylum Chordata; order Testudines; family Cheloniidae; genus Lepidochelys; species Lepidochelys kempii. The sequence continues at coordinate 42,212,346 of NC_136393.1, read as the reverse complement.
TTCCATCTCTTTTTTGGAATTGCCAGGGACCAAAAAATTCTGTTTGCCCAGCTCGAGGGGCAGGTGAGGATTTTGGCAGTTATATTGTGGGTCTCTAAGTCTTCTTGTTGCTCAAAGTTTTCTTACTGCAAGGATGAGGGCAGGATGGGCAAAAGCTTCCTAAAAGTGTGGGGGGGCTGCTGGCACCCAAACTGTGGCCCAGCCCCTGTGCCACCCCTTCTCCTCGAGGTCCTGCCCCCTCAAACTACCCCTTTCCCTGAGGCCCCCCTTCACACCGCCTTTCTCCCTGAGCTCCCACTTCATGCCGCCCCTTGCCCCCAAAACACTGCCCCCCGCCCCTCCCTTCTCTCCCCCATCATCCAGTCGCTCACACTTATGGCCAGTAAAAAGTGGTGGGCCCTGGTCTCCCCTGTTCCGGCACCCCTGGATGAGAGTGGGAGAGGATGCGGAACTCATTTCAAATATAACTCCCCCCGCCCCTCAAAACAGCACAATTTGACAGAAACAGCAAAACATGCACCTAACCAACCCGGGCCAGTCACGCTGTGTTGTGTGTGACATTCCCGTCCTGGGGCGGTTTATGTCTTGGAGAATGTGAACCCTGCAGGCCTGGGTGTTTCTCTACGTAATGTGACCTCACTGCTCCTGATGAGAGCCATTGTTTGTAAATGTTTCAGGAGCAGACATATTTATCATTCATGGACAGACAGACATTTATTCATAATTAGAACTGGTGAAAAATGGCGGGGGTGGGGAGGGTCATGAAAATTGAAGAAGAAACCACTTCCTTCCCCCTTCCCCCCATATTCTTCAAACTTATTTGGAAATGTTTTTCATTATCAAATTTTTGTTTCGTTTTGGTGGGAAAAACTCCATGTTCTCTCTCAAGTGGGCAGAGAAATCCAAAATGTTTTTTTTAAAGAGGGAACTTATTTCAAATGATCAATGTAATCCAAAGTGGCATTTTTAGTTATAAGGTTGCATTGTCAGTGTAAAACCCTTTTGAACCAGCTCTGTTATTGTATAACAAGATGAGTTTACTTTTCGTGATGCATTGTTTGGGCCAGGTTTCCTTGGTCCTGGAAACACTTACATGCATGTTTAACTTTAATTACTGCTGTGAATAATTCCATTTCAATGGGACAACTCTGAGGTCGGGTTTACGCTACGGCCGTATATCGGTGTAACAATGTCTTTTCTTTCTTTTATATGTAAAAGTTCTTGAGAGGTTAAAGCAGGTAAAATACATGAACAGGTTCGGACAGTCCGAGTTTGTCCGTGCAAAGTGACAGCAGAGATGTGGGATCTGCTAGTTTTCCATAAGTCTCTCAGGGTTACCCAGGATAACTTTGGGGATCTCTGTCTCGCATCGGGAATGTTCCCTGAAAGTGTCCAAACAGCTCAGAGATACAGAACCATTCCCTGGATCCATTCTTATAGCTGTCTTCCCCGGAAAGCAGTCTGGCAAGTGTTCCTGTCAGCTCATTGCTAAGTTATCTGTCAAAACACTAGAGTTTTCAGGTGCCTAAGTAGCCCCTGGAATCAGGGTGAAATTATCCTCCCCACCACTATCAAAATTGGAAATGGTGCCCCGGAGTGCACGGTACCCTACCGTAGTTCCCCCGTAGGAACTGCATGAACAGGCAACTCTGCAAGTTATCTGCATGCCTCTGCATGTGACCCCCATGCCTCTCCATTTCCTTGGCCACATGTATCCTGTCCCCATGCTGGCGGCGAATCCAGAAAAAGAGGGAAAGAGCTCACCACTGCGACCACCTGAGGGAGGTGTTGGGTTGAGATCAGCTGGTCAAAGCAGGCAATAGGGACAGAATCTGAGACTTGAAGCTCCTCGAATGACCTCTGACCTTTCTAGACCTGCCCTTCAATGAGACACAGCGATTGTAAAGTTGAATGTGATCGTAACTAGACCCATTTGAAACCCTTCACCACACAAGACAAAGCCCGTAGGATTCATTATGAATTATTTATTTCTCCTCCCCTGGATTCCTGCAGCCACCAGCCACCTTGGAGCTTTCCCTCCTCTCTCCCAGGCTGGGCTCACTTGATGGCAGGAGCTCAGCGCAGGGTCCAGCTTTGCTCTTTCGCTTCCATTCTTCACGTCTTTGGGTGGCTGCATTGGCACCTGAGCAGTCGGATGGAAACACTGAGTCCTCTGTCTCGGCAGGCAGGCCCAGCCGCCAAAGCCAAAGACTCCCTGAGAACAGGGGGAGGTTCGCCTGAACTCTCAGGAGTGGCGGCTGGGCCCATAGGGTAGGGTTACCATATTTGAACTTTCAAAAAAGAGGACACTCCGAGGGTGGGGGGGGAGTTGTAGCCCTGCCCCCTATCTACTCCCTCCCACTTCCTGCCCCCTGACTGCCCCCCACAGAACCGCCAACCCATCCAACACCCTCTGCTCCTTGTCCCCTGATCGCCCCCTCCCAGGACCCTGCCCTCTATCTAAGCCTTCCGTCTCCCTGTCTCCAGCTGCCCCCTCCTTAGACCCCTCCACCCTAACTGCCCCCCTAGAACTCCACCCCCTACCTGTCCCCTGACTGCCCTGCCCCCTATCCGCACCCCCGCCCCCTGACAGACCTCCGGCTCTCCCACACCCAACCAACCACTCCCTGTCCCCTGACTGCCCCCACAGAACCCCCAACCCATCTATTCCCCCCTGCTCCCTGCCCCTGACTGCCCCCCCGAACCTCTGCACTGTCCACCCCGCCCCCGCTCCCTGTCCCTTGACTCCCCCGACCCCTCTTCATATGCTCACCCTCTGACAGGCTCCCCCCAGAACCCCTCACCCATCCAACCCCTCCTGCTCCCTGTCCCCTGACTGTCCCTTGGGACCCCATGCCCCTTCTCCAGCCCCCCCAGCCCCCGTACCCTGCTGCTCAGAGCAGTGTGTCTGGGGTGCGGAGCCAGACACAGTGCCGTGCTCCCCCGCAGAGCGTGCAGCTCCCCCTCCGCCCCCAGAGTGCTGCATTGGGAGGGAAATCCTGGACCTTTTCAGAATTTTACAAATTCCTCCCGGAGGGCAATTTAGAACCCCAAAAGCCGGACATGTCCGGGAAACTCCGGACGCATGGTAACCCGACCACAGGGACTCCAGGATCTGCAGCTGCTGCCACCTGTATGGTGAATCCTCCGACTCATCACCAACCAGCTCTTCCCCATTCTCCAACCTGGCCCCACGGTCTGACCGTGCAGGAGAACAGAAACCCTTTGGGACAGCAGGAGAGTCTCCTCAATGCCGCCCTCTTCGCATGGCATCCCGCGGTCACCGTGAAACACGACTACCCTGCCCCCAGGAGTCTCTCAAGGAGCTGCCGGCGCAGTCACTGGGCACCCACTCGTAATGGTCTCGGGCAGTGGCATTGCAGAGGGAGCTGAGCAGACCGTCCCTTCTGTGACTTCCTGAATTGCTGCCAGGACGGATTCTCCTCTGCGCTAGGGAGAGTCCCCGAGGACAAGCAGCTGTGATGCGGGAGGGGGCAAGACAAGCACTCCCCCTGAGCCCTTGACTAGCAGGCAAGCAGGACTCTGGGAGCCAAGGGATCGATGTGTCTTGCTGGGAGAGCAGAGCTGGAGAGCAGAAAAGGGCATTGGAGGAATTGAAGAAAAATCAGTGTCATGGCCGGGTCATGGGCAGCCAGACCTCGTGGTCAGAGGCAGAGTCCACACTCACAAGACAGGAGTCGAGAGTCAGCTGGGTCAGGACACTGGAAGAGCAGAAGCAAAAGACCAAATTGTGTTCAGAACCTCAAGTCAGGTGAGTCACCCTGAGTCCGGATGCCAGGAAATCAAGCCTGGGGAGTGGGAGCAGGAACAGCCAACACACGGTCCAGAGCCGGGGAGGAGCTCGGCTGTTCAGACAGCTTCTTCTTCCTGCTGCTGGTTTAAGGAGGTCCTGGGGGCCGATTAGCTGCTCTGGGACTCTGCCAATAGGAGCCTCAAACTGGGTCTGGACTTCGTCAGTCCTAGGTAAGCAGTTTTTCGTAGGCTTGCAGGTGGCGTGCTGGAGGGTGGCTGCTCCCAGGAACCCTGCAGACCGGGGTTAATGACCCATGGGTCAGGACAGTGAGTGATCTCTCCCCGCTCAAACCTCCTGCACGAAACAGTCTCCAGGGTCCCGGATGCATCCTCTGAGAAGAAAAAAACACAGTCATGAGGACAAATAGGCTATGGAACAGGAGCCCCCTCTTTGTTGCAACAGCCCCAAGTGTCCAGAAGAGTGGACGGTTCTTACCTCCAGGAGATGCCTGGGATCTTCCATCTAAGCCTCAAGGGGACCCCTGTTGCTTGGTCTGACAGGAGGAGATCATCTGTCCCCACTGCTCCCTGCGCTGGGCTGGCTGCAGCACACATCTGTGTAAGAGGCTGGGCCAGAGAGATGTTACAATCAGGGTCCAGGCACCCCAGAAGGAGAACAGAGGCTCTGAAACCAGAAGACGAAGCAATCAAATCAGCGGATTCGACAGAGAAGTTTTCTACCCTACAGGGACATCAAAGAAGGTCTGTTAGGAAAGCTGAGATGTTAGTCTGGAAACTGCTAAGATAAACATTGTGACTTATTAAGATTCAATTTTAGTCACTACAAAGTGTGTTGTGTTTTGTGTGTCTCTTTGAAATGTGTCTCTTTCTCTTGCTTAGTATCACTTAAATCTCTTCTTTGTTACTATGCTTCCCAAACCACCTCAGTGTTGTGTGTTCCAGTGAAGTGTGAGTCTCCAGCCTACCCAACAGGCTGAGCTGTGCCCTGTCTCTCTGAAGGTAATGAATAATTTCTGAGCGGTGCTGGGCCCAGAGTCCAAGGGCAGTTCACCAGACATCTCGTGGGAAGCCCAAAGAGACCAAAGGAGCAGGAGAGATTCCGGCCCCACTGACCCATGGGAACTTGCCACAGAAGAGCCTACACAGGGCTCCAGACACAGCCACTTTGGGTGTGTACCAGAGTTCACTCACCGCTAGATGCTGGCCAGGCCTCGTGTCATTGCTTTCTCGCTGGGCTAGCAACCCCGCTGATACTCACTCTTGCAGTTTGTCGGCTGGGAACTCAGCCGACCAACCAGGTGACTGTTCTTTACTCCACTCCTTCCTGGGTCGTGCTCCTTGCAAACAAAGTCCCAAAATGTCTTGAACAGAAACAAGGCCTTCCACCCTCGTGGGGAGTTCTTCCTCAGCCTGATTTCGATTCGGCCTGCCCTTCTTGGGTTTCTATGGTCTTCTATGTCCCCTTCCTTAGGGATGGTGAGAGAAGCCAGTCCTACCCTGGACTCCAGGGTTTGGCCCAAAGCCGTCTACTGAACAGCTCGCTCTGCTTCTGGACTTTTGCTGCTGTTTTCCCTTCTTTCCTCTCCGTTGGGGCTCACTTGGTCATCATTTGGCTTAGCCCCAGGCTAGGCAGCCATAGGCCAAGCCACCCTGTTAGATACCCTCCTCCTTCCAATCCGCTCCAGCCCGGCTGACAGGTTTGCTGAGGGGATGGTGAAACCCCATTGCTGATCAGAAGGAGGTCAGAGTCTGTTCTCTAGGAGCTGAAGGTCCATTTGTCCTGCTGCGGGAAGTGGAGCTGGAGAGCGGAGATGTTAGGTGAAAGAGACTGCATGATGGAGTTGGAGACTGAGGGACGGGAGCCTCCTCCCAGAAACGCTCCCAGGAGAACAGGTTTGAGGAGGAGTTCTCTAGGGAGCCTCTTGCTTGGAAAAAAACAAGGGTGGCACATTGATGAAGATGTCTCTGTCCCAGGGATGGGGGAAGCTCCCAGCCAGGCTATGCAGCAGGGATCCCATTTCTCCCCCAAGAAACCCATTTTGCCCAAAGAAGTCAATGGCTCTTACCTCCAAGAGGGAGCGGGCTCTTCCCTCTCAGCCTCTTTGAGAACTACCACTGCTTGGCTTTTTTAGGATAAGGGACCTGTCCCCACTGCTCCCTGAGGTGCTTCAGCTTCTGACTGCACCCATCTGGGAGGCTGTCACATATGCCAGGGCCTAGAAGACATGCAGGGAGGAGGCTCCTCTTCATGTCAGACTCTGAGAGCCCAGAGAAGGGCCAAAGGAAGAAAAAAGGGCAGGAGATGAAGCTTGCCCGGAGCCTCTGTCCCATCCTCACCTCCTCAAATGTGGAGCTTCCTGAGCTTCAGTTGGGCAGACAGTCTGTAGCCCTGACACAAAGGTCCTTCTGCGCCATATGGGGCAGGAAGATCTCTGCCTGGGAGCACCGGAAATGGGATGGGGGTGAGATCAAGGAAAGAGGGGAGGGATATGGGTGTGAGGGAAAGAGCTCCTGCCCCAGATGAAGGAATTTGGGGGGCCGAGGGAAGGACACAGCTCCACAGAGAGGAGAGAGAGTTCCTGTGAGTGCCAGGGGCCTCCATTTGTGCTTCCACTAGCCCCCCATTTACAGTGAGACAGAGCAGTACCTGCAGCAGGGAGCGGGACTTGCTGAACAGGGAGGGGAACCTTGAAGAGCATCAGATGAACCACAGCCCTTGCAGCGCCTCGGGCATCTGGTGCAAGTGCCGGATGATGTGAAGCTGGCCCATGACCTTGGCTGTGACATCCTCATGCTGCAGGGGAACGAGAACATGTCAGAGACTGAGACACTCCCCAGGAATCAGGGAGGATGAAGGGCACCTGGAACCAGTGCCATCATTTCCACCCAGCAGCTGCTCATGTCTGAGTGGTGGATTCACCCTCCTGACCCCCAGGATGGAGGCTTGCTGTCCTCTCTAGTGACCTCCAGTGCCAACCCCCCTCCTTGTCGGGTGAGCTCCTGCCACTTCCCCATCAGTGCCCCGACAGCTGTTCCACCTCCAACCCACCTGGGGACACCGCTCAAGTTCGGAGAACCCTCTCCTCCACCCCCACCTCCATCCCCACCCAGGTAGGGCAGGGAGGGGGCTCTAGAAGGGTGGCGGGGGGAGGGAGGGATTCTGGCAGCAGTGAAGTGGGATGGGGAGAGCTTGAGACCTTTCCCCAAGACACCCCAGTGCCAAAACCTGAAACCACAGGATGGCAGCCCTGGGGAACGGGACAGGTCAGGAGCCCCTGACGACTGAATCCTCCCAATCTCTCAAGAGTGGGTCCAGCCCTACCAGCAGCAAGACCCGCTTCCCACGCCCATGTGCCTCAGTCAGTCACCATCACCAGTCAGTCCTTGGCCTCCCAGGATGCCAGGGATGGGAGCAACTCTCGATGGTGGCTCGGGTGACATGGACACTAGGCCGTGGGGAAATGGGTGCAGCTCTGTGGGGCAGGAAAGGTTCCCAGAGGGCACTTAGGGGACTCAACTGTCCTTCCCAGGAGTGATAGCAGAGCACCACATCCGAAGAACAGAAGTCCATGAAGGCCAGAAGTCCCCACTAGGCTCCTTGCTACCAGGCCAGCGAATGGCGAGAGGATGGGAAGGAGGCCCTGGGCCCCACCCCAAGCTTCTGAGTCGAATGCAGCTGCTTACCGTGACCCCCATCAGTTGCTGGGCTTCCCCCAGGAGGGAGTAGACCAGCACCAGCCCAGCCTGGCTGACACGCAGCAGGGGGTCGTGGATGGCCAGCAATGCTGTCTGTACGAAGGATCTTCTCTGCCCGACGGAGAAGAATTTTCCAAAGACCTAAAACCAAGAGGACATGAGGCTCGAGCAGATTGCCCAGAGCCAGCCTCCAAGTCCTGGCGGTACAATGGCATCTCGTGCCCCAAAGGGTGGGGAAGAGAGCTGCTGTGGCCAAGGCACTTCATTCCCTAGGAGGCTTTCAGGGTCCCAGGGCTCAGGGAAGCCCCTTTATTAAAAGGTGGCAGATGCTGAGGGACCAAAGCCTCCAGTGGCTCTTTCGGGAAGGCAATTTATGGCAGGGGCCAGGATGGGCTGGAAATGGATCTCTAATGTGTGTGAGCAGGCCCACTCTGCTGTGCAGGGCACAGAGACGACAGGGGACCCTGTCTTGCTTCCAGCAGAGAGATCTCCTGCACCTCAGCGGCTAGAGGAGTGTGCGTGTGTTGTTACGGGGGGAGGGGGTTGGAGCTGACAGACCAAAGGTCTCTTCCCCCAGCTAAGTGATTTCTCTAGTTGCTGGCTATGGCCTCTGCAGCTCCTTGGTTTCTTCAAGGGGAATCCAACCTGCAGCCTGACAAGAACACGGAGACTCCTGGCCCAGTCCCAGTGTGGGACCTTTAGCACCAGCGTGTCCCACTGGTTGCTGGATGAGGAACTCTGAGCTGGAAATAAGGAGCGGGCTCTTTTCCTGTCTCCAGGAGGCATCCACTGCAGGGAACCCAGCCAGCCCCACTCCCTGAGCTGTGTCATGCCCTGGCACAGTGCCCTTACCTCCCCCACTCTGGCTGTGTTCTTGTAGCCCAAGAGCCGGCTGTCCTGGTGCCAGTCATAGCACCAGAGATCTTCCGCCTCATGTATGGTCAGGCCTGGAAGAGAGAGAGAGAGAGACTTTTCTCCTCATTCTGGTTGCAGTTTCTGTGTCCTTCCAAGCCCATTGGTGGCTGCACAGTGGAGTGGAGAAGAACAGAGGCAGAGAGAGATTTGTCCTCCGGCTGGGGTCAGTCTGAGAGAAATGGTCTGAGGTCCCATTATCAACCTGTGGTCACTCTCAGTCCCGTATTGGGTTCCGTGTCCCAGCTGGGTTCCTTACCCCTCTGTTGGAGCAGCAGTTGGTAGAGCCGGTAAGTCCCCTCCCTGGCCTGCCGGCTGATGTCCTTGTCTGGCTCACTGACAAACAGAGCCAGCTGGGCCACATGGTGACCCATCCGAGGGAACTCGGCTGAGATCTAATGGAAGGGAGAGCAGAGGGGACTCCATCAGCATTTTCCTCTCAGCTCCCTGTCCTCCCTGGGCCAGAGGGCTCCTTTCTCTTAGCCCCTCTGCAGGAGATGCTGGGGGAGAGGAGCTTGAGATCGACCCTTCATTTGCTCTGCTGCCAAGGGAGCCCGCAGCTGCTTTGGGATGCCAAGCAGGGGCTGGAGCATGGGCCCCTTAAAGGCCCAGGGACAACACTGAACCAGGACAAGAAGAACTTGACTCAAGCCTAGCTCAGTCCTGCTCTGACCCTGCCTCCCTATGAAGAACCCTCCTAAGCCACAGCCCCGGCAGCAGCAGCAGATCCTGCAGCCCACTGGAGCCAGCCCGCCTCCGCCTGGAGCCAGCAAGCTGGGCTCGGAGCCCACTTACATCAAACTCAGGGAGGGTGACTGTGTATCTCAGCAGGGCTGTGCTGCTCCTGATAGCCCTGGCTCGCTCCTGCGACACCCTGGACACGACCCAGAGGTTGACATGCTGTGGGGAAAGGAGGCAGGTCAGACTCAGTGGCCAGCTGCTCCTGCTTTGCAAATGAGCCCCATGCCCCCAGCCCCAGGGGCCTGAGACATTCTGCGCAGGGGGCAATAGCTGAGTCCTTGATGGCAGAGCTTTAGAAGGGGATTCTTTCCCCCAGGACGCAGCTTGTACCCTTCAGGTCACAACTTCTCAGAGTCTCTCTAGACTGGGACAATGTTCGCGGTCGGGGCTGGTCCCATCCTCCCAGAACTCCTGATTCCTGAACAGTTCACCAGAAAGAAGATTGAACCCTTGGCCCTTCCTTGCTATGCAAATCCTTGGGGGGATGTAGGGAGTGACTGAGAGCACAATCCCCCCAGGAATTTCAGAGCACATCAGAGGGAAGGGCTGATTCCCTGGGCTCCTCCTCTTTCTCTAGGAAGGAGCATGTGCCTCTTCTCTGAGAACCATCTCCCCAATCTCATGGGCTCTGTGTGTTGGAGGGGTGGGGGAAGGGTGGGTTTTCAGACTCTCACTCCCCAAGACAGCCAGGAGCCCTGTGCTTAGTGCTCAGCAGAACCAGGCAGAGCTCTGGCTTGGAGTCCCAGCTCCTTCCTCTGTCCCTCAAGAAGGAAGGACCTGACACTACATTGCACTGACCTCCCCAACCAAGGACGGCCCACTGGGGACCCAGCTAGGAGGACAGAGTAGAAAATGCATCTTCCAGTCTCTCCTTACCAGTCCCCCAGAGAGTTACGGTCAAATGGGGCTCACCTCCAAGATGAAGTGGAGCCTGTTTGTGTCTGGGGACTCTGCCAGCAGGTTCCCCAGCATGGCATCCAGGACCTCTGGGATGACTTTCTGCAGAGTCTGCAAAGCATGGGTCAGAGTTAGGGAACCTGGGCCTACACGTGCCACAGGATGGGAAGAGGAGTCTCTGGGAAGCACTGGGGAGACTCCCAAACACATCTCCCGGCCTCTCTCCTTCACATCCCACTGCAGGCAATTTGCAAGAATTGATGACCCCTGGACCTTTAATCCATGAGCTTAGCAGGTCTCTGCAGAGGGCCTTGTAGGCAGAAGAGTATGAAACAGCCAAGTTGCTATGGATGGAACCTGGGCTTCTGGGCCAAACACGGCTTAAGAAAGAAAGAAAGAAAGAAAGAAAGAAAGAAAGAAAGAAAGAAAGAAAGAAAGAAAGAAAGAAAGAAAGAAAGAAATCCCCCAGGGAGGGGTAATCTCTTCCCTGCTGGAGGGAAGGATCCAACCCTGCAGCTTGTTCCATCTCTGCTACCCCACCCCGAAATCTGGAGCTCCAGCGAATCAAGGGAGCAGGGACCAAGGACTACTCTGGAAGAGGAGGAGGATGGAGGAGGAGGAGGTACCTGGATGCCGGTGGTGTCCTTCTCCGTGCCCAGGGTGAAGACGGAGTGAAGGGCAGCTCGCAAGAGGTGGGTCTCTAGGGCTGGCTCCAGGGCAGGTTTCATGGTGCTGGCAAGAGAGAGGAGCTGGTATTAGACTGTGCAGTATGGGGGTGGGACTGTCGCCAACACGGACACCAAGCCACAGGGATAGAGGCACAGGCTGGCGAGAACGGAAACTGAGGCACTTAGCTAGGGAATGACAAGGCCAAGGCGTCCCAGACAGACAGTGGCAGGACAGGAATAGCTCCTGTTCCCTGGAGCCTGCTGCCCCTCCTGTATCTGAGCCCGGGAGTGAGCCCCTCCCCAAGGCCCCTGTCATGTGATGGGAGTGAAAAGAAGAGCCCCGCCAGGAGAAAGTGAATCTTCCCACCCCACCATCTCTGCCAGAGGCGCCACTCTTGGGAGGTGACTTGGGAGGGGCAGTGACGGTGACTCCCAGCCTTGGGCCTGAGCAGCACTGGGGTGAGGGGAGTCGGCGGGGTGGGGGGTGGGGCTGTCTCGGTACCAGAGGTAGCCCACTGCAGCCAGGGAGTGGGCGAGGACGGCGCTGGGTGACGAGTCATCGGGAAGCTCCTCGATGAGCTCCTGTGAGACGCGAAGGAGACAAAGGAGCATGTGAGATTCAGGCCCAACTGACACCTCCCAGTGAGGAGATGACACAGCCAGTGCCCCACATGGCCAGCAGGATCCCCCACCGCCTCCCACTCCCTTCCTGCCCATCCGACTTGTCCCCCTTCCCGGATTCCTGCCCAGCTCGCTCCCAATCCCCTTCTCTCCTCCTCCCTGTCAAAACTGCCCCCATTCAGCCCCATCCCGACGACCGAGCTGGGACCCTGAGATTCCTTGTCCCACACTCTGAGCTGCCCCCCAGCCCCACAATTCTCCCCCTCCCTCCAGCTGCCGTATGGCGTGTCTCACTCACCACGATCCTCTTCACCACAGCCGCCTTGCAGCAGCGCGGCTCCAGCGTGTCCTCCCCTCTCTCCCATGCAGCCAGACATGCGGGGTAGACGGCCTGAAGGAACAGGAGCTGCTGCCCCTCATCCTGGACCCACCAGGAGTGGGGTATAGTGAGAGAGAACCTGTTAGCTAGGGACCTTCCTGCCCCACCCACACCATCTCCAGGGCTCAGGCCTCAATGGGGGATTGTGGGGACCCGCCTATTCTCCAAATCCCCCACCACTCCTACGCAAGCAGGATCAGGAACTGGGACAGTGCCTGTGGGGGGAGAGGACCTGGGCTGTTGTGGGACAAACACCCCCATCTTGGGGGTCCCACATCATGGATGTAAAAGGGCCCCATTAGGGGTGGTGGATCAGGAGGGACAAGACCCTCGGCAGGGGGTGGGGATGCTGGGAAGGGACAGGGCAATCTTGGTTCCAGCCCAGATGGGGAGCATTTGTACCTTATCTCTGCACTGGAGCTGCTCTCGGATGACTTTGAGAGCAGCTTCATCTTTGGCCACGTCCACCCCTTCCTCCTGCTCCGAATCCAGGGGGGTCCCTGCACCAGGGAGGGAAGGACAGGGGCGTGGTGGGCAGAGCAGGATTCCAGACCCCCCTTCCCACCTCAGGCATCCAGGGCAGATGGGGCCCCAAACCTCCCTCTCAGGGATGCCTTCAGCCCCCAACAGCTGCCGAAGCCCAGAGCAGAGCCCCCCCTCCCCTGCCCAGGACTCCAGGGGAGGTGCCGATTCCCCCGGCCCCGGAGCAGCAAGGACCAAAGTGGCAGCAGCTCTTCACACCCCCACCCCCAGGTCCCCGTGCGGAAGGGGCAGCTGTGTGACGGCCGCTGCTCTCAGTGGGGTTCGCGTGGCTCAGGCCAGACTCCTGGGCTGGGGACCCCCCCGCATATCACTGGGAGAGCGTCTGGGCCCAGGGTGTTCACATCCCGTCCTCACCCCTCCCGGAGCCCAGCCTGGCTCCTCACCTGGCACAAAGCAGTGGCCTCCATCGGCCTGGCTGCTGCCAGAGGCACAGGTGCTGCCGCTGTCCCAGGCTGAGCTGCCGGTGCTGGGACAGGGACCTTCCACCTCCTGGCCGGCGGGGGCTGGAAGGTCCTCAGAGACCGGGCAGGGCGATGCCTCCTGATGGGAATGAGGGCTGGGCTCCTGGGGCCGCTGCTGCCCACACAACAAGCCCCAGAGCCACCCTGCCCGGCGCCCCTCCTGGGCTGGGTCCTGTCTGCCAAACCGCAGCCTGGGCCAGCTCCACTGGGGCCTGGTCGGGGCCTCTCCCAGCTCGGCGCCTGCGCCGGGAGCCGGGGTCCTTTTCCAGAAGGCCGGGCACTTCCGCCGTCTGGCCTGGACGGGAGCTGCTTCCCCGCCAGCGGGGACGCAGGGCTTGCTCTGCCCCTTGGGAAGATGGCAGCTGCTTCCCTCAGGCTCTGGGGCCACCTGCAGAGCCTTCCTCCGCAACATCCGCAGGAGCCTGGCCATCCTGGAACCGAGCGGGGAGCAGGTGTGAGTCTGGGCTCAAGGCAGCCTTTCATTCCTGGGCCTTTTCTGTCCCTCCTCCTCCCTGCTCCAACCACAGCCGCCCCCTCTGCCCCCACAGGAGTGCAGGGAGTGCCATCTACACACACGGGCAGGAGTTCATTGCATGATCTGCTCCCAACGTTCCCCCTCATAATCCCTGCTGCTGCAATATCCAGGAAGTCTCATCCTTTTCCAGCAATGAGGTCAGTCCCAAAGACCATCGGTTACTCTGGACAAGCAGCCCCCTCCTGTCGTCCCAGGCCACTCTCCCGCCCAGGCTAGAGAAGGAACAGAACTCAGGCGTCCGGACTTCTCCTGGGAAAAGACCCTCGGCACAGGAAGCACAGGGCCCTCCTCATTCCCCATTGATTTCCAGACTCAGCAGCTCACAGGGTCTGGCCCAGTTCAGAGACTCTCAGCCTGGGGAACAGTGTCCCACAAGGGAAGGGCTGGGAGCCCCACTGCTGGAACCTTTCCAAACACACTGGAGACGGCTCTGGAGAAGCCCCTGCCTGGCATAAGAAGGAGGGGCTCTTGGGGGCTGTTTGCAAAGGAAATCCCCCTTTGGAGATAGTCTCTCCCCGTTTCTGCCTCTCCCCAGACAGACAGGGGAAGCCACCGAGGAACCCGAATGCCACTCACTTGCTCTCAGTGATGGGATAATGGATGGCGGATGTTCAGGGTCAGCAGACGTCCCTCGCCCTCCTCCTCACTCTCCAAGCCCAAGGCAGGCTGGAGAGGGTGGTGACCTCAGGAGTTACCCTGCCCAGCCAGCAGGCAGGGTGATGACACGAGGGCGATCGACTGGCTGTGAAAACAAGAGTCTGTCTGATTGCCAAGGGACGGAGAAACTCAGCCAGCAGCAGGGGGGTGCAGAACACGGCCCTAGGGCAGAGGTGACAGCGCCTCCGGGATCCTGACATCCCAGCACTTTACACACCTTCCTGCAGCCTCCCAAACCCACTGGGCTGTAGCGATGGGACCCCAAACCTACTGACGGCAAACGGACTCAGCTACCAGCTCAGGGTCACACCGAGTGTCAGAGCCATGGATGGATCCCTTCACTAACCACGGCCGCACACTCCCTCCCACAGCTGGCAATTGCAACCAGGCCCTAATGTCTGGTCCCCCTGCCTTTGAGAGGGAGTGTCACTCCTGCTTCCATTGCTGCCTATTGATCTGTGGGACTTTGGGCAAGTTGCTCCCCCTCTCTATGGCTCTCTGGGACTCACATCCCTGAATGGACTTTAAAAAAGACAATGGTTAAAGTTTGGCCCCAACTAGTTCTTGTTTCTCAAGACTAGCCATTTTAGCAAAGTTTAGAATTCTTGACATTCAACACCTGGAAACATCCCTTTCTCCTTCGCAGATGGCCTTAACATCCCTTATCTCACCCAGGCTCCCTGCTGCCTGGAGTTAGAGAATTGACCCTGTTCCCATTGGACCTACCCAAGGTGTCACACAGCAAAGCGGTGACGGAGCCAGAAAGAGAAGACAACAGTCCTGATTCCTGTTCTGACTAACAGACAACAACCCGCCAGAGGCAGGATAAAGCCCAGGAAATCAGATGTGAACATTTTCATGGAAACCGTTTTCTGTCAGAAAATCCATTCAGACAAAACCACTTTGTTTCTTGAAATCATAAGAAGTAGGATGAAAATTCTTTGCAAAAATATTTGTTTCCAAAACAAGAGCATCTCCTGTTTGTCACAGTGCAGTCAACTGTTTCGTCGTACACAAAGGGGACACACTATGATCTAGCAAAAAGAAAAGGAGTACTTGTGGCACCTTAGAGACTAATGAATTTATTTGAGCATAAGCTTTCGTGAGCTCCAGCTCACTTCATCGGATGCATCTGTAGCTCACGACAGCTGTAGCTCACGAAAGCTTATGCTCAGGTAAATTGTCCTCCTATTCTTTTTGCAAATACAGACTAACACGGCTGCTACTCTGAAACCAACTATGATCTAGAAAATTAGATGAGATGCTTCAGTCTGAGCTAAGTAGTTGCTGCTCTTCACAATTTCAAAAGAATAAAATACAAATAAAAGAGAATATTAGGTCATAATCAGATATGGCTCAGTGTGATCGGACACCGCCTAGTCTGCACTGCTCCGAGTGACACTCTTCAGTGGATCCCCAGCATCCACCCATGGCGAGGTAGGTGGGAGAGGATTGTTATTCGTACTTGACAGAAGGAGAAACGAAGGCTGAGAAAGGAGCAGGGACTTGTCTTAGCTGATGCAGCCAGTCAGTAGCAGAATTGCTCTCAAATGAGCTACAGACCAGCAATTGTTCCTAGTAATTATGCAGCAATTATTTGAGAAGAATTGGAATGTTCAAGAGGATCATGAACTGCTCCGAGACAATGAATGGAGAGCAGCATCCACATTGGTCAGACATATAACTGGTTGTGGCTTATTTGCTTGGTCATAAAAGAGAACAACAAAGACCAGATTTTCCTCCCTGTCAATAGCCCCCTCCTCAGCTGATCAAGGTTGAGACTTTGAAGGGTGGGAGGCTAAGGGTTCTCATCAAATAGCCCAAAGAATGGCCCTGATCACCACCGAGGCAATCACTCTCGGAGCCCTATTCCAGTCTCCTCTCTGTGAGGGCCTCCCAGAACCCACCCGGCCCCCGCTCCACACACAGAACACCTGGTGGTGGGAGGAGAGCAGAGGAAAAGGACAACGAAAGCAAGAAGAGAAAGGTAGGAGGGACAGAGGAAAGGGAAAACAAAAAGGAGAAACCCCAATGTCCCCAGTGATTCTAAGGGACAAAGTCCTAGGTCGGAAATAAAATACTGCCCCCACAATCTAATGTTTTCCTTTCCTAAAAATCAGCCGGCACCTGATGGATCAGACTGAACAGGTTCCAAACCTCTCCGAGGCTCTTACCTTCTATACAGGGACGTCTGTTTTTGAGCAAAACCACTACAAGAAAAGGAGAAAACTCCAAAGAGGGTCCTCCTTGCGCTCACGAACGTGAAAGTGAATGCTCTCTCAGTCCTCCAGGAGAGACCTCGAGAAGGAGACGTGCTGAAGCAAAGCCACAGGGATCTCCGAGGTTGCCCCTGTCCTGCACCCCTGTCCTGCCTGGCTGATGTCAAGATCTCTCTGTGAGATCATCGCCTCCCCGCCACCTTTGTCCAATAGGCTGAGGTCCTGCCAAAGGCCCTTGTGATGTCACTGCCACACCCACCCCTCCCCTGCAGTGCTGATGTCCTGCCCCTGTCCAGCCACACTGGATGTTTCAGCCGCTTCCCCGGGATCACCCCACGCAATGTCACTTCCTTGTGGGGTGACACTGACTACACAGTAGAACACAGAGGTTCTTCCCCAGGCCGCAATTAGGTTTTCACAAGTTAGTTGACTTTATGGCCAGAAGCAACCGTTAGAGCATTTAATCTGATCCCCTGCGTATCCTAAGGCCTCCTGTATATCAGAAGAGCTGGGCTTTTCTTTTACTCAAATGTTTTCCAGAAAGGCATCTAGTCTTTATTCGAAGAGATCAAGAGATGGAGAATCCATCATTTCTCTTGATAGTTTGTGCCAATGACAAATCACCCTCTTACAAATCCGGGTCTTATTGTCATTATACTTTTTCTGATTTCTGCTTCCATCCATGGGGTCTTGTCATGCCTTTCTCTGCTACATAAAAGAGCCCTTTTATACTCAACATTTTCTCTCCATGAAGTCAAGCAACTCACCTCTCATTTGTCTTTTGTGTATACTAAACAGATTGAGCTTTTTCAATGTCTCATTAGAAGGCATCATCCCCATCACTCAATTACGAATCTTTTCTGTACCCTCTCCAATTGTTTTAACATAATATTCAAAATGTGGACACAAGAACTGGATTCAACATTCCAGCATCAGTCTCACCAATGCTCTTTCACTTCCCTTTCCATTCTCACTACTCTATCCAGCCAAGAATGGCTTTAACCTTTTTTACCACAGTTTCATATTGACAGACCATGCTGAGCAGCTCGTCCACTATGGCCCCGAAATCCTTTTCAGGGTCAATGCTTTCCAGCGGATCGTCCCCCATTCTGTAGGGTGCCACCTGACTCCTTTGTTACTGAAGCTATGGGGTTGCATTTGGCTTTATTAAAACCTAATTATTTAGTAAGTATTTTAGAAGAACTAGCCCATTAGAGAGAGAATCGTGAATTACTCAAAGACAATGAATGGAGAACAGCGGCAAGAGCAATCAAATACATGTTTGGTTATGGCTTATTTCCTTGGTCTTAAAAGAGAGTAACGAGGACCTGAGTCTCCTCCCTCACAATAGCCCCAAACTCCCCCAATCAGCACTGAGACTCTGAGAAGCACAAAGCTGAGAGTCCTCACCAGATGTCCCAGGCCACCACCGGAGGGAGTCACTCTTAGAGCACCATTCCAGCCACATGTCTTTGGGAGGGCCTCCCGCAATGAGAGTTGGAGTGCAACCCCCCATCCCCAACTCTACAGGCACAGACAGGTCCTGGTGGTGAAAGGAAAGCAGGGGAAAAGGACAAAGATGCAAGAGAAGACAAGAAAGGAGGGAGAGGCAGGAAAAGGGAAAACAAAAAGGGGAAACCCCAATGTCCCCAGTAATTCTAAGGGACAAAGTCCTAGGTCGGAAATAAAATGCTGCCCCGACAATCTAATGTTTTCCTTTCCTAAAAATCAGCTGGCACCTGATGGATCAGATGGTGACCCATCTGAGGGAACTCGGCTGAGATCTAATGGAAGGGAGAGCAGAGGGGACTCCATCAGCATTTTCCTCTCAGCTCCCTGTCCCCCCTGGGCCAGAGGGCTCCTTCCTCTTAACCCCTCTGCAGGAGATGCTGGGGGACAGGAGCTTGAGATCGACCCTTCATTTGCTCTGCTGCCAAGGGAGCCCGCAGCTGCTTTGGGATGCCAAGCAGGGGCTGGAGCATGGTCCCCTTAAAGGCCCAGGGACAACACTGAACCAGGACAAGAAGAACTTGACTCAAGCCGAGCTCAGTTCTGCTCTGACTCTGCCTCCCCATGAAGAACCCTCCTAACCCACAGCCCCGGCAGCAGCAGCAGATCCTGCAGCCCGCTGGAGCCAGCCCGCCTCCGCCTGGAGCCAGCAAGCTGGGCTCGGAGCTCACTTACATCAAACTCAGGGAGGGTGACTGTGTATCTCAGCAGGGCTGTGCTGCTCCTGATAGCCCTGGCTCGCTCCTGCGACACCCGGGACACGACCCAGAGGTTGACATGCTGTGGGGAAAGGAGGCAGGTCAGACTCAGTGGCCAGCTGCTCCTGCTTTGCAAATGAGCCCCATGCCTCCAGCCCCAGGGGCCTGAGACATTCTGCGCAGTCATTGATGGCAGAGCTTTAGAAGGGGATTCTTTCCCCCAGGACGCAGCTTGTACCCTGCAGGTCACAACTTCTCAGCGTCTCTTTAGATTGGGACAATGTTCGGGGTCGGGGCTGGTCCCATCCTCCCAAAACTCCTGATTCCTGAACAGTTCACCAGAAAGACGACTGAACTCTCGGCCCTTCCCTGCTATGCAAATCCTTGGGGGGATGTAGGGAGTGACTGAGAGCACAATCCCCCCAGGAATTTCAGAGCACATCAGAGGGAAGGGCTGATTCCCTGGGCTCCTCCTCTTTCTCTAGGAAGGAGCATGTGCCTCTTCTCTGAGAACCATCTCCCCAATCTCATGGGCTCTGTGTGTTGGAGGGGTGGAGGAAGGGTGGGTTTTCAGACTCTCACTCCCCAAGACAGCCAGGAGCCCTGTGCTTAGTGCTCAGCAGAAGCAGGCAGAGCTCTGGCTTGGAGTCCCAGCTCCTTCCTCTGTCCCTCAAGAAGGAAGGACCTGACACTACATTGCACTGACCTCCCCAACCAAGGACGGCCCACTGGGGACCCAGCAAGGAGGACAGAGTAGAAAATGCATCTTCCAGTCTCTCCTTACCAGTCCCCCAAAGAGTTACGGTCAAATGGGGCTCACCTCCAAGATGAAGTGGAGCCTGTCTGTGTCAGGGTACTCTGCCAGCAGGTTCCCCAGCATGGCATCCAGGACCTCTGGGATGACTTTCTGCAGAGTCTGCAAAGCATGGGTCAGAGTTAGGGAACCTGGGCCTACACCTGCCACAGGATGGGAAGAGGGGTCTCTGGGAAGCACTGGGGAGACTCCCAAACACATCTCCTGGCCTCTCTCCTTCACATCCCACTGCAGGCAATTTGCAAGAATTGATGACCCCTGGACCTTTAATCCATGAGCTTAGCAGGTCTCTGCAGAGGGCCTTGTAGGCAGAAGAGTATGAAACAGCCAAGTTGCTATGGATGGAAGCTTGGCTTCTGGGCCAAACACGGCTTATGAAAGAAAGAAAGAAAGAAAGAAAGAAAGAAAGAAAGAAAGAAAGAAAGAAAGAAAGAAAGAAAGAAAGAAAGAAAGAAAGAAAGAAAGAAAGAAATCCCCCAGGGAGGGGTAATCTCTTCCCTGCTGGAGGGAAGGATCCAACCCTGCAGCTTGTTCCATCTCCGCTACCCCACCCCTAAATCTGGAGCTCCAGCGAATCAAGGGAGCAGGGACCAAGGACTGCTCTGGAAGAGGAGGAGGATGGAGGAGGAGGAGGTACCTGGATGCCAGTGGCGTCCTTCTCCGTGCCCAGGGTGAAGACGGAGTGAAGGGCAGCTCGCAAGAGGTGGGTCTCTAGGGCTGGCTCCAGGGCAGGTTTCATGGTGCTGACAAGAGAGAGGAGCTGGTATTTGACTGTGCAGTACGGGGGTGGGACTGTCGCCAACACGGACATCAAGCCACAGGGATAGAGGCACAGGCTGGCGAGAATGGAAACTGAGGCACTTAGCTAGGGAATGACAAGGCCAAGGCGTCCCAGACAGACAGTGGCAGGACAGGAATAGCTCCTGTTCCCTGGAGCCTGCTGCCCCTCCTGTATCTGAGCCCGGGAGTGAGCCCCTCCCCAAGGCCCCTGTCATGTTATGGGAGTGAAAAGAAGAGCCCCGCCAGGAGAGAGTGACCCTCCCCACCCCACCATCTCTGCCAGAGGCACCACTCTTGGGAGGTGACTTGGGAGGGACAGTGACGGTGACTCCCAGCCTTGGGCCTGAGCAGCACTGGGGTGAGAGGAGCCGGCGGGGTGGGGGGGTGGGGCTGTCTCGGTACCAGAGGTAGCCCACTGCAGCCAGGGAGTGGGCGAGGACGGCGCTGGGTGACGAGTCATTGGGAAGCTCCTCGATGAGCTCCTGTGAGAGGCGAAAGAGACAAAGGAGCGTGTGAGATTCAGGCTCGACTGATGCCTCCCAGTGAGGAGATGACACAGCCAGTGCCCCACATGGCCAGCAGGATCCCCCACCACCTCCCGCTCCTCCGATTCCTTCCTGCCCATCAGACTTGTTCCCCTTCCCGGATTCCTGCCCAGCTCACTCCCAATCCCCTTCTCTCCTCCTCCCTGTCAAAACTGCCCCCATTCAGCCCCATCCCGACGACCGAGCTGGGACCATGAGATTCCTTGTCCCCTGTGACGAAGTGGGACTGTTCTTAATGTTTCCTCCGAATATTGTGGGGGGTGCCTCAGTTTCCCCTATGCAGTTCTTAAGTATCTATGTAGTGGGGTAAGGGTGTGTGATCATTGCAGAGCCCTAGAGGGCAGGTGTGTGCAGGGGTCTGGACACAGGGAATGGCCGACACCCTGTTTCCTGGCAACTGATGGCCTGGGCCCTTCCCCCCCCTTGCAAGGTGAAAGCTAAAGGGTTGGAGAACAAAGGAATCAGGTGACCACCTGGCCCAGGAAAGGAACAAAGCCCAGAGGAGGAGGGGCTGGAGGGAGTTTCAGTTTGGGGCTGGCTGGGACATGGAGTGAAGGGCAGACGTGGTTGTCTGGCTCACTGCCCCCCAAAATGGACCCAGCTGAGGGGTCCTGTTCTCTGCGCCTGCAAGCTCTGTTTTAGACCCTGTTCCTGTCATCTAATAAACCTCTGTTTTACTGGCTGGCTGAGAGTCACGTCTGACTGCGGAGTTGGGGGCAGGACCCTCTGGCTTCCCCAGGAGCCCTGCCTGAGCGGACTCGCTGGGGGAAGCGCACGGAGGGGCAGATGATGCTGAATGCTCCAAGGTCAGACCCAGGAAGATGGAAGCTGTGTGAGCTGCGTGTCCTGAAGACAGGCTGCTCACAGAAAGGCGACTGCCCCAGAGTCCTGCCTGGCTTCATGGGGAGCAGTTCCAGAGCATCACCCAGGGACTCCGTGACATCCCCCACTCTCAGCTGCCCCCCAGCCCCACAATTCTCCCCCTCCCTCCAGCTGCCGTATGGCGTGTCTCACTCACCACGATCCTCTTCACCACAGCCGCCTTGCAGCAGCGCGGCTCCAGCGTGTCCTCCCCTCTCTCCCATGCAGCCAGACATGCGGGGTAGATGGCCTGAAGGAACAGGAGCTGCTGCCCCTCGTCCTGGACCCACCGGGAGTGGGGTATAGTGAGAGAGAACCTGTTAGCTAGGGACCTTCCTGCCCCACCCACACCAGCTTCAGGGCTCAGGCTTCAATGGGGGATTGTGGGGACCCGCCTATTGTCCAAATCCCCCCCCCCACTCCTACACAAGCAGGATCAGGAACTGGGACAGTGCCTGTGGGGGGAGACGACCTCAGCTGTTGTGGGACACCCCCATCTTGGGGGACCCACATCATGGATGTAAAAGGGCCCCATTAGGGGTGGTGGATCAGGAGGGACAAGACCCTCGGCAGGGGGTGGGGATGCTGGGAAGGGACAGGGCAATCTTGGTTCCAGCCCAGGTGGGGAACATTTGTACCTTATCTCTGCACTGGAGCTGCTCTCGGATGACTTTGAGAGCAGCTTCATCTTTGGCCATGTCCACCCCTTCCTCCTGCTCTGAATCCAGGGGGGTCCCTGCACCAGGGAGGGAAGGACAGGGGCGTGGTGGGCAGAGCAGGATTCAAGACCCCCCTTCCCACCTCAGGCACCCAGGGCAGATCGGGCCTCATATCTCCCTCTCAGGGATGCCTTCAGCCCCCAACAGCTGCAGAAGCCCAGAGCAGAGCCCCCCTCCACTGCCCAGGACTCCAGGGGAGGTGCCGATTCCCCCGGCCCCGGAGCAAAAAGGACCAAAGTGGCAGCAGCTCTTCACACCCCCACCCCCAGGTCCCCGTGCGGAAGGGGCAGCTGTGTGACGGCTGCTGCTCTCAGTGGGATTCACGTGGCTCAGGCCAGACACCTGGGCTGGGGACCTCCCCCGCATATCCCTGGGAGAGCGTCTGGGCCCAGGGTGTTCACATCCCGTCCTCACCCCTCCCTCAGCCCAGCCTGGCTCCTCACCTGGCACAAAGCAGTGGCCTCCATCGGCCTGGCTGCTGCCAGAGGCCCAGGTGCTGCCGCTGTCCCAGGCTGAGCTGCCGGTGCTGGGACAGGGACCTTCCACCTCCTGGCGGGCGGGGGCTGGAAGGTCCTCAGAGACCGGGCAGGGCGAGGCCTCCTGATGGGAACGAGGGCTGGGCTCCTGGGGCCGCTGCTGCCCACACAACCAGCCCCAGAGCCACCCTGCCCGGCGCCCCTCCTGGGCTGGGTCCTGTCTGCAAAACCGCAGCCTGGGCCAGCTCCACTGGGGCCTGGTCGGGGCCTCTCCCAGCTCGGCGCCTGCGCCGGGAGCTGGGTTCCTTTTCCAGAAGGCCGGGCACTTCCGCCGTCTGGCCTGGACGGGACCTGCTTCCCCGCCAGCAGGGACGCAGGGGTTGCTCTGCCCCTTGGGAAGGTGGCAGCTTCTTCCCTCAGGCTCTGGGGCCACCTGCAGAGCCTTCCTCCGCAACATCCGCAGGAGCCTGGCCATCCTGGAACCGAGCGGGGAGCAGGTGTGAGTCTGGGCTCAAGGCAGCCTTTCACTCCTGGCCCTTTTCCGTCCCTCCTCCTCCCTGCTCCAACCACAGCAGCCCCTTCTGCCCCCACAGGAGTTCAGGGAGTGCCATCTACACACACGGGCAGGAGTTCATTGCATGATCTGCTCCCAACGTTCCCCCTCGTAATCCCTGCTGCTGCAATATCCAGGAAGTCTCATCCTTTTCCAGCAATGAGGTCAGTCCCAAAGACCATCGGTTCCTCTGCACAAGCAGCCCCCTCCTGTCGTCCCAGGCCACTCTCCCACCCAGGCTAGAGAAGGAACAGAACGCAGGAGTCCGGACTACTCCTGGGAAATCATTCCCCACGTCAAAGACACAAAGACCCTAGGCACAGGAAGACCAGGGCCCTCCTCGTTCCCCATTGATTTCCAGGCTCAGCAGCTCACAGGGTCTGGCCCAGCTCTGAGACTCTCAGCCTGGGGAACAGTGTCCCACAAGGGAAGGGCTGGGAGCCCCATTGCTGGAACCTTTCCAAACACACTGGAGACGGCTCTGGAGAAGCCCCTGCCTGGCCTAAGAGGGAGGGGCTCTTGGGGGCTGTTTGCAAAGGAAATCCCCCTTTGGAGATAGTCTCTCCCCCAGACAGACAGGGGAAGCCACCGAGGAACCTGAATGCCACTCACTTGCTCTCAGTGATGGTACGATGGATGGCGGATGTTCAGGGTCAGCAGACGTCCCACGCCCTCCTCCTCACTCTCCAAGCCCAAGGCAGGCTGGAGAGGGTGGTGACCTCAGGAGTTACCCTGCCCAGCCAGCAGGCAGGGTGATGACACGAGGGCGATCGACTGGCTGTGAAAACAAGAGTCTGTCTGATTGCCAAGGGACGGAGAAACTCAGCCAGCAGCAGGGGGTGCAGAACACGGCCCTAGGGCGGAGGTGACAGCGCCTCCGGGATCCTGACATCCCAGCACTTTACTCACCTTCCTGGAGCCTCCCAAGCCCACTGGGCTGTAGCGACGGGACCCCAACCCTACTGACGGCAAACGGGCCTCAGCTACCGGCTCAGGGTCACATCGAGTGTCAGAGCCATGGATGGACCCCTTCACTAACCACGGCCACACACTGCCTCCCACAGCTGGCAATTGCAACCAGGCCCTAATGTCTGGTCCCCCTGCCTTTGAGAGAGAGGGTCACTCCTGCTTCCATTGCTGCCTATTGATCTGTGGGACTTTGGGCAAGTTGCTCCCCCTCTCTATGGCTCTCTGGGACTCACATCCCTGAATGGGCTTTAAAAAAAACAATGGTTCAAGTTTGGCCCTAACTAGTTCTTGTTTCTCGAGACTAGCCATTTCAGCAAAGTTTAGAATTCTTGACATTCAACACCTGGAAACATCCCTTTCTCCTTCGCAAACGGCCTTAACATCCCTTATCTCACCCAGGCTCCCTGCTGCCTGGAGTTAGAGAATTGACCCTGTTCCCATTGGACCTACCCAAGGTGTCACACAGCAAAGCGGTGACAGAGCCAGAAAGAGAAGACAACAGTCCTGACTCCGGTTCTGACTAACAGACAACAACCCCCCGGAGGCAGGGATAAAGCCCAGGAAATAAGGTGTGAACATTTGCATGGAAACCGTTTTCTGTCAGAAAATCCATTCAGACAAAACCACTTTGTTTCTTGAAATCATAACAAGTAGGATGAAAATTCTTTGCAAAAATATTTGTTTGCAAAACAAGAGCATCTCCTGTTTGTCACAGTGCAGTCAACTGTCTCGTCGTACACAAAGGGGACACACTATGATCTAGCAAAAAGTAAAAGGAGAACTTGTAGCACCTTAGAGACTAACGAATTTATTTGAGCATAAGCTTTTGTGAGCTCCAGCTCACTTCATCGGATGCATCTGTAGCTCTCGACAGCTGTAGCTCACGAAAGCTTCTGCTCAATTAAATTGGTTAGTCTCTAAGGGACCACAAGTCCTCCTGTTCTTTTTGCGAATACAGACTAACACGGCTGCTACTCTGAAACCAACTATGATCTAGAAAATTGTATGAGATGCTTCAGTCTGAGCTAAGTAGTTGCTGCTCTTCACAATTTCAAAAGAATAAAATACAAAGAAAAGAGAATATTAGGTCATAATCGGATATGGCTCAGTGTGATCGGACACCTCCTAGTCTGCACTGCTACGAGTGACACTCTTTAGTGGATCCCCAGCATCCACCCATGGCGAGGTAGGTGGGAGAGGATTGTTCTTTGTACTTGACAGAAGGAGAAACGAAGGCTGAGAAAGGGGCAGGGACTCGTCTTAGCTGATGCAGCCAGTCAGTAGCAGAGTTGCTCTCAAATGAGCTACAGACCAGCAATTGTTCATAGTAATTCTGCAGCAAGTATTTGAGAAGAATTGGAATGTTCGAGAGGATCATGAACTGCTCCGAGACAATGAATGGAGAGCAGCATCCACATTGGTCAGACATATAACTGGTTGTGACTTATTTGCTTGGCCTAAAAGAGAACAACAAAGACCAGAGTTTCCTCCCTGTCAATAGCCCCCTCCTCAGCCAATCAGGGTTGAGACTTTGAGGGGTGGGAGGCTAAGGGTTCTCATTAAATAACCCAAAGAATGGCCCTGGTCACCACCGAGGCAATCACTCTCGGAGCCCTATTCCAGTCTCCTCTCTGTGAGGGCCTCCCACAACCCCCCCGGTCCCCGCTCCACACACACAGCTCCTGGTGGTGTGAGGAGAGCAGAGGAAAAGGACAAAGGAAGCAAGAAGAAAAAGGTAGGAGGGACAGAGGAAAAGGGAAAACAAAAAGGATAAACCCCAATGTCCCCAGTGATTCTAAGGGACAAAGTCCTAGGTCGGAAATAAAATGCTGCCCCCACAATCTAGTGTTTTCCTTTCCTAAAAATCAGCCGGCACCTGATGGATCAGACTGAACAGGTTCCAAACCTCTCCGAGGCTCTTACCTTCTATACAGGGACGTCTGTTTTTGAGCAAAACCACTACAAGAAAAGGAGAAAACTCCAAAGAGGGTCCTCCTTGCGCTCACGAACGTGAAAGTGAATGCTCTCTCAGTCCTCCAGGAGAGACCTCGAGAAGGAGACGTGCTGAAGCAAAGCCACAGGGATCTCCGAGCTTGCCCCTGTCCTGCACCCCTGTCCTGCCTGGCTGATGTCAAGATCTCTCTGTGAGGTCATCGCCTCCCCACCACCTTTGTCCAAATAGGCTGAGGTCCTGCCAAAGGCCCTTGTGATGTCACTGCCACACCCACCCCTCCCCTGCAGTGCTGATGTCCTGCCCCTGTCCAGCCACACTGGATGTTTCAGCCGCTTCCCCTGGATCACCCCACGCAATGACTCTTCCTTGTGGGGTGACACCGACTACACAGTAGAACACAGAGGTTCTTCCCCAGGCCGCAATTAGGTTTTCACAAGTTAGTCGACTTTATGGCCAGAAGCAACCGTTAGAGTATTTAATCTCATCCCCTGCGTATCCTAAGGCCTCCTGTATATCAGAAGAGCTGGGCTTTTCTTTTACTCAAATGTTTTCCAGAAAGGCGTCTAGTCTTTATTCAAACAGATCAAGAGATGGAGAATTCATCATTTCTCTTGGTAGTTTGTGCCAATGACGAATCACCCTCTTACAAATCCGGGTCTTATTGTCATTATACTTTTTCTGATTTCTGCTTCCATCCATGGGGTCTTGTCATGCCTTTCTCTGCTACATAAAAGAGCCCTTTTATACTCAACATTTTCTCTCCATGAAGTCAAGCAATTCACCTCTCATTTGTCTTTTGTGTATACTAAACAGATTGAGCTTTTTCAATGTCTCATTAGAAGGCACCATCCCTATCACTCAATTACGAATCTTTTCTGTACCCTCTCCAATTGTTTTAACATAATATTCAAAATGTGGACACAAGAACTGGATTCAACATTCCAGCATCAGTCTCACCAATGCTCTTTCACTTCCCTTTCCATCCTCACTACTCTATCCAGCCAAGAATGGCTTTAATCTTTTTTACCACAGTTTCATATTGACAGACCATGCTGAGCAGCTCGTCCACTATGGCCCCGAAATCCTTTTCAGGGTCGTTGCTTTCCAGCGGATTGTCCCCCATTCTGTAGGGTGCCGCCTGACTCCTTTGTTACTGAAGCTATACGGTTGCACTTGGGTTTATTAAAACCTAATTATTTAGTAAGTATTTTAGAAGAACTAGCCGATTAGAGAGAGAATCATGAATTACTCCAAGACAATTAATGGAGAAAAGCGGCAAGAGCAATCAAATACATGTTTGGTTATGGCTTATTTCCTTGGTCTTAAAAGAGAGTAACGAGGACCTGAGTCTCCTCCCTCACAATAGCCCCAAGCTCCCCCAATCAGCACTGAGACTCTGAGAAGCAGAAAACTGAGAGTCCTCACCAGATGTCCCAGGCCACCGCCGGAGAGAGTCACTCTTAGAGCACCATTCCAGCCACATGTCTTTGGGAGGGCCTCCCGCAATGAGAGTTGGAGTGCAACCCCCCATCCCCAACTCTACAGGCACAGACAGGTCCTGGTGGTGAAAGGAAAGCAGGGGAAAAGGACAAAGATGCAAGAGAAGACGAGAAAGGAGGGAGAGACAGGAAAAGGGAAAACAAAAAGGAGAAACCCCAGTGTCCCCAGTGATTCTAAGGGACAAAGTCCTAGGTCAGAAATCAAATGCTGCCCACACAATCTAGTGTTTTCCTTTCCTAAAAATCAGCCGGCACCTGATGGATCAGACTGAAGAGGTTCCAAACCTCTCTGAGGCTCTTACCTTCTATACAGGGACGTCTGTTTTTGAGCAAAACCACTACAAGAAAAGGAGAAAACTCCGAAGAGGGTCCTCCTTGCGCTCACGAACGTGAAAGGGAATGCTCTCTCAGTCCTCCAGGAGAGACCTCGAGAAGGAGACGTGCTGAAGCAAAGCCACAGGGATCTCCGAGGTGGCCCCTGTCCTGCACCCCTGTCCTGCCTGGCTGATGTCAAGAACTCTCTATGAGGTCATCGCCTCCCCACCACCTTTGTCCAATAAGCTGAGGTCCTGCCAAAGGCCCTTGTGATGTCACTGCCACACCCACTCCTCCCTTGCAGTGCTGATGTCTTGCCCTTGTCCAGCCACACTGGATGTTTCAGCCGCTTCCCCTGGATCACCCCACACAATGAGCGTTCATTGTGGGCTCAAGTCGAACAAAGTAAAACATCAGAGGCTTCTCCCCGTGCTATGCTCAATT
This sequence comes from Lepidochelys kempii, assembly GCF_965140285.1. Lineage (NCBI taxonomy): Eukaryota > Metazoa > Chordata > Testudines > Cheloniidae > Lepidochelys > Lepidochelys kempii. The sequence goes on along the minus strand of NC_136393.1, from coordinate 42,184,107 downwards.
TTTCATAAATTAGCAGACTTTATGGACAGAAGAGACAATTAGAGCATGTCATCTGACCCCCTGCCTATCACATGCTTTCTGGAGAGCATAGGAGCTAGTTTTTGACTACACATGTTCCAGAAAGGCATCTCGTCTTCATTAGAAGACATCAAGAGGTGGGGAATTCCCACCACTTCCCTTTCTAGTTTCTTCCTTTGGTGATTCATCCTCACGGTTGAATATGTGTGCCCTCTTTCTAATATGAATTGGTCTCTTTTGAGTTTCCAGCCACTGGGTCTTGTTATTCTTTTCTCTGCTAGATTAATGAGCCCTTTCATACCCGATCTTTTCTCTCCATGAAGTCACTTCAACACTTCAATGACGTCACCTCCCGATCTTTTTTATCATCTAAACAGGCTGAGCTCTTTCAATAGCTCACTTGCAGGCATTTTTCTCCAGCCCTCAAAACGTTTCATTGCTTTTTGCTGCCCCATCTCCAATATTTCCAAATCTTTTTTCAAAGGTGGACGCCAAAACTGGATGCAGGATTCCATGATCAGTCTTCCTCATGGTGTGTCACCCATAACTATTTCACATTTGGGGACAATGTATACCTTCAAACCAGCGGCACTGCTTTGGGTACCCGCATGGCCTCACAGTATGCCCATATTTTTATGGCTGACTTAGAATAACGCTACCTCAGCTCTCGTCCCCTAATGCCCCTACTCTGCTTGTGCTACATTGATGACACCTTCATCATCTGGACCCATGGAAAAGAAGCCCTTGAGGAATTCCACCATAATTTCAACAATTTCCATCCCACCATCATCCTTAGCCTGGACCAGTCCACACAAGAGATCCACTTCCTGGACACTACGGTGCTAATAAGCAATGGTCACATAAACACCACCCTATACTGGAAACCTATTGACCGCTATACTTACCTACATGCCTCCAGCTTCCATCCAGGACACACCACACGATCCATTGTCTACAGCCAAACTCTACGATACAACCGCATTTGCTCCAACCCCTCAGGCAGAGACAAATATCTACAAGATCTCTACCAAGCATTCTTACAACCACAATACACACCTGCTGAAGTGAAGAAACAGACTGACAGAGCCAAAAGAGTACCCAGAAGTTACCTACTACAGGACAGGCCCAACAAAGAAAATAACAAAATGCCACTAGCCATCACCTTCAGCCCCCAACTAAAACCTCTCCAACGCATCATCAAGGATATACAACCTATCCTGAAGGACACCCCATCACTCTCACAGATCTGGGGAGACAGGCCAGTCCTTGCGTACAGACAGCCCCCCAACCTGAAGCAAATACTCACCAGCAACCACACACCACACAACAGAACCACTAACCCAGGATCCTATCCTTGCAACAAAGCCCGTTGCCAACTGTGTCCACATATCTATTCAGGGGACACTATCACAGGGCCTAATCACATCAGCCACACTATCAGAGGCTCGTTCACCTGCACATCTACCAATGTGATATATGCCATCATGTGCCAGCAATGCCCCTCTGCCATGTACATTGGCCAAACTGGACAGTCTCTACGTAAAAGAATAAATGGACACAAATCAGACGTCAAGTATTATAACATCAAAAAGCAGTCGGAGAACACTTCAATCTCTCTGGTCACTCGAACTCAGACCTAAAAGTGGCAATTCTTCAACAACAATAAACTTCAGAAACAGACTCCAAGGAGAGACTGCTGAATTGGAATTAATTTGCAAACTGGAGACAATTAATTTTGGCTTGAATAAAGACTGGGAGTGGATGTGTCATTGCACAAAGTAAATCTATTTCCCCTTATTTCCCCCCCTACTGTTCTTGTCAACTGCTGGAAATGGCCCACCTTGATTATCACTACAAAAGTTTTTCTTCACCCCTCGCCCCCTCCCCCCCCCAGCCCCCGCTCTCCTGCTGGTAATAGCTCACCTTTCCTGATCACTCTTGTTACAGTCTGTATGGTAACACCCATTTTTTCATGTTCTCTATGTATATAAAATCTCCACACTGTATTTTCCACTGCAGGCATCCGATGAAGTGAGCTGTAGCTCATGAAAGCTTACGCTCAAATAAATTTGTTAGTCTCTAAGGTGCCACAAGTCCTCCTTTTCTTTTTGCAGATACAGACTAACACGGCTGCTACTCTTCCATGCCTCCACCCACTTTAACCCAAAACAAACTCAGGTTTTGGGTCAAAGGGGGTAGAGGCATGGAAGAGAGTATATAGTGACTAAAAAATTGATTTTAAAAGTGTCAGAACAATATTGTGAAAACAGGAAATTCCTATAGTCTTGACAATCTTTCACGAAAAACCCTTGCATTCCAAAAATAGTCACTTTTCTACAGACAATCCTTCCTTTGGAAAAAGATTTTCAACCGTGTCTAGAAATCGCTCCCAGGTCAGTGTCTCTCTGAGTGTGGGGTGCACTCGTTTGCCCTCCCCTTCCCCTGGGGATGTGTATGAAGCACTAGTTAGAGGGGTACAGAGGAGGTATAAATAAAGATGATTAGGTCTTGATGAATACACATGTGGAGGGTGTTGGGGGAGAGAGATATGACTGATTGTATTGCCCTGAAGCAGTGCACAGCTTCCAAAGATTTGGTGAATGCTTCTCTGGGGGTCTGATTCTGCAAACCAACTTCCAGGAGCATCAGATGTGCATCTGACAAGGCCCTGCTCCCTCCTCATGTCCAGGCCACCTGGCCAGTGGCTTGGCATGAGCAACTCTAAGGCTGGACTGCCATTTTCCTACCCCTGCCTCTATGTGCATTGTGAGCAGCTGCACTGCAGCACATCCAAGTGGCTAAAGAACAATCAACAGGCTTCACTCTTCTTCACTCTCTCATGTCTGTACTCGCGTGACCAAAGTTGCAATATTACAACAGAAAAACTTCAGAAACAGACTCCAACGAGAGACTGCTGAATTGGAATTCATTTGCAAATTGGATACAATTAACTTAGGCTTGAATAGAGACTGGAAGTGGTTGAGTCATTATACAAGGTAACCTATTTCCCCTTGTTTATTCCTCTAAACCTCCCCCCCCCCCCCCGGTTCCTCAGACATTCTTGTTAAACCCTGGATTTGTGCTGGAAATGGCCCACCTTGATTATCATACACAGTGTAAGGAGAGTGATCACTTTAGATAAGCTATTACCAGCAGGAGAGTGGGGTGGGGGGAGAGAAAAGCTTTTGAAGTGATAAACACCCATTTTTTCATGATCTGTGTGTATAAAAACATCCTCACTGTATTTTCCACTTTATGCATCCGATGAAGTGAGCTGTAGCTCACGAAAGCTTATGCTCAAATAAATTGGTTAGTCTCTAAGGTGCCACAAGTCCTCCTTTTCTTTTTGCGAATACGGACGAACACGGCTGCTACTCTGAAACCTGACTACACAGAGTGCTGTCAGTTGCACAACGATAAAATGGAGAAATGTTGTGTGTGTTTAACCTCTTTCAATCAGTGGGCTCTTAAATGTTGCAAATAATTTCTAGCTCAACCAGAAGTTTGGGTCTTGAGGTAGGAGTCTCCCAGGCATTGTCTTCACTGCAAAAGTGTGTTTACATGGAAATAGCTATCTTGATGTAAAATCCGAGTGGAGACAAGGCACAGGTGGCTTTAACCTCTGTGTCACTTGTCCAGGTAAATTCCAGGCTGAGTGAATAGCATTCCTGGACTAGCTACACCAAGGTAAAAGACACCTCTCCCTCACCTCTACTAGTACTTTACATTGAGTTCGCCAGCTGAGTGTAAACACATACTTTTTGAGCTGGGAGGCTGATTTTTTTTGTTTGTTTTGCTGCTTTTTGGTGGTGCGGGGGGAGGGCACTGAAGCCATAATAGTGACATTCTCTAGCCTGTGTTATTTGTATTACTGTAGCACATAGGAGCCCCAGTCATGGATCAGGACCCGATTGTGCTAGGTGCTGTACAAAACAGTACAAAAGACAGTCCCTGCCCCAAAGAGTTGACAATCTAAGTATAAGACAAGAGACAGATGGAGACAGACAGACAGGGGAGTGCAAGGAAATAATGAGACTGTATTGGTCGGTATGATAGGCAGTGATCTCAGCACCCCAGGAGACAGGCTGTTGAATTTTTGGTAGACACCAGGGCAAAGAAGAGCTTTGATTTGGGAATTGCAGGTGGATAATGAGGTAGGTTTGCGAATGTTTAAGGGGCTCTCCTCCCAAGCATGTAGGGCATGTAGCAGAAAGCATGAAGGTGGTTGTCTGAAAATTTAACAAGTAGGTGTTGCTGGCAGCATGGACCGATTGGAGGTGGGAGTCAACACCTTGGTACGGTGAATGAGAGATGTCCGGTTGGGAGAGGACAGTATGTGAAGGGCCTTGAAAGCGAAGACAAGCAACTTCTGTTTGATGCAATAGAGAAGGGGGACCCGGGTTAAATGGAGGCGGGACTGAGGGCGGGGCGCACGTGGATCGGCCGCTGTTGTGATGACATCGGGCACTGGCGTCTCAGCTGTTCTCTTAGGTCGCGCTGTGGCTGTGAACTCACCCGGCGGGATCCGGCTGTGAGCCGGCCTGGCTGGTGCGCGGGACCTCAGCTCCTTCCCCCCGGCTGCGGCGCTGGGCGCTCTTCCCGCAGGGTGAGACGCTCCCAGTCCCAGGGGTCCCTGCCCGGGCCACCCGGGGCGTGGGTGGGTGGGTGGGTGGGTGGGGGTGCTGCTCGCTGCTCCGCGGTGACTCGCTCGCTGCGCGGCGGGTTTTGCGGGCTGGTTACAGCCGCAGGTGGGCTGGGGCAAGGGGGCACCGCGGGCCCGAATGGGAGCCGGGGCTCGGGCGGGGGCTGGGGACCGCATGGGGAAGGCAGCGCGGTGGCGGGGGCCGGTTCTTCGCCAAAGGGCGGGGATTCTGGGCCAAAGGGGGGCGATTCGGGGGGCGGACCCCGGGCCGAAGGGCGGGGGGGCGGGGTTCACATGTGGCACCAGGAAAGGGATGAACAAAATACCTGAAAGGAGGATAGGTGTGTTACTGCCTCAGTTTCCATAGATCCAGGTTTTTTAGGTCTACTTCTGAGTCCTCAGCTTGCCTAATCCCTATGGTATATCACAGCCCCAGTGCATGAAATGCAGCCACCTCTGGGTTGGGGCAGCTGGTAATAGTCATGCAGCAAGGTTGCCCAGGGATTGCTTGCCAAGTACTGAAATATAACTGCCTCTGGGGTTGGGTGCAGCAGCTGGTTGACAGCCATATAGTAACAATGCGCAGCGATCGCTCGTCCAGTGCCGAAACGCAGCCATCTCTGGGGTGGGACTCATCAAATGTTTAAATGTATATCAACGTTTTTGCAAAAAATTTAGTTGCATTTTTTCACGTAGAACAAACTCAGGTTTTGGGTCAAAGGGGGTGGAGGCATGGAAGAGAGTGATTTTAAAAGTGTCAGAACAATACTGTGAAACCAGGAAATTCCTACAGTCTTGACAATCTTTCCTGAAAAACCCTTGCATTCCAAAAATAGTCACTTTTCTACAGACAATCCTTCCTTTGGAAAAGATTTTCAACCGTGTCGAGAAATCACTCCCAGGTCAGTGTCTCTGAGTGTGGGGTGCACTCGTTTGCCCTCCCCTTCCCCTGGGGATGTGTATGAAGCACTCGTTAGAGGGGTACAGAGGAGGTATAAATAAAGATGATTAGGTCTTGATGAATACACATGTGGAGGGTGTTGGGGGAGAGAGATATGACTGATTGTATTGTCCTGAAGCAGTGCACAGCTTCCAAAGATTTGATGAATGCTTCTCTGGGGGAAGCAGTGAAACTGACTACACAGAGTGCTGTCAAAAGAAAAGGAGGGCTTGTGGCACCTTATAGACTAACCAATTTATCTGAGCATAAGATTTCGTGAGCTACAGCTCACTTCATCGGATGCATTCAGTTGCAAATACAGTGGGGAGATTTATATACACACAGAACATGAAACAATGGGTGTTCCCATACACACTGTAAGGAAAGTGATCACTTAAGATGAGCTATTACCAGAAAAAAAAGCGGGGGGGGGAGAAAACCTTTTGTAGTGATAATCAAAGTGAGCCATTTTCAGCAGTTAACAAGAACATCTGAGGAACAGTGGGGGGGGGGGGAGAATAAACATGGGGAAATAGTTTCACTTTGTGTAATGACACACCCACGCCCAGTCTTTATTCAAGCCTAAATTAATTGTATCCAGTTTGCAAATTAATTCCAATTCAGCAGTCTCTCCTTGGAGTCTGTTTCTGAAGTTTTTTGTTGTTGAAGAATTGCCACTTTTAGGTCTGAGTTCGAGTGACCAGAGAGATTGAAGTGTTCTCTGACTGCTTTTTGAATGTTATAATTCTTGACGTCTGATTTGTGTCCATTTATTCTTTTACGTAGAGACTGTCCAGTTTGGCCAATGTACATGGCAGAGGGGCATTGCTTGCACATGATGGCATATATCACATTGGTAGATGTGCAGGTGAATGAGCCTCTGATAGTGTGGCTGATGTGATTAGGCCCTATGATGGTGTCCCCTGAATAGATATGTGGACACAGTTGGCAACGGGCTTTGTTGCAAGGATAGGATCCTGGGTTAGTGGTTCTGTTGTGTGGTGTGTGGTTGCTGGTGAGTATTTGCTTCAGGTTGGGGGGCTGTCTGTACGCAAGGACTGGCCTGTCTCCCAAGATCTGTGAAAACGATGGGTCATCCTTCAGGATAGGTTGTAGATCCTTGATGATGCGTTGGAGAGGTTTTAGTTGGGGGCTGAAGGTGATGGCGTCCAGGATTCCCAGGATTATGGATTTTCGGTAGCAGATAGAATACCCCTGGTCGGGGCTCTAGGGGTGTGTCAGTGTAGATTTGTTCCTGTGCTTCTTTAGGGAGTTTCTTGAGCAGATGGTGTAGTTTCTTTTGGTAACCCTCAGTGGGGTCAGAGGGTAATGGCCTGTAGAATGTGGTGTCAGAGAGTTGTCTAGCAGCCTCTCGTTCATATTCTGACCTATTCATGATGACGACAGCACCTCCTTTGTCAGCCTTTTTGATTATGTCAGAGTTGTTCCTGAGGCTGCGGATGGCGTTGTGTTCGGCACGGCTGAGGTTGTGGAGCAAGTGATGCTGCTTTTCCACAATTTCAGCCCATGCGCGTCGGCGGAAGCACTCTATGTAGAAGTCCAGTCTGTTGTTTCGACCTGCAGGAGGAGTCCACCCAGAATCCTTCTTTTTGTAGTGTTGGTAGGAAGCTTTCTATGGGTTAGTGTGTGGTAAGAATTCCCTGGGAATGGTGGGTAGAGCTAGACATTAACTAGGGTGTCTTGATAACTTTTTCCCTTAATTTTGAAATGCAACTTTTCTCCTTTGTTCTCACTGGACTGAGCCTATTTTCTTGGAAAAAAACAATGTGGCCAGATGCCGCTGCCCCATTCTGGGAGTGTGAGGTGCCCATCTCCCACCTAAGCCCCCAAGTGAGCCATGGACCAGGGAAGATTGGCATTCAGCTGCCGATCTTGCATGTGAGGCCTGATCCTCCCAGCATGGCTACCAGATTGGGTCCCATTCAAACAGCTGTCCAATGAAAGAGGTGGTGGTGCCCACCTTATAACTTCTAGCCCAGTGGTTAAAGCCCTGAGCTGGAATATGGGGAACCCAAGTTCAGTCCCACCTCCCTACCAGGAAGTATTTGAACTGTGTGTCTCCCACCACTCAGATGGGCATGTTAATCACTGTGACGGGGTCCCCAGACTATGGGACTGCTGAGCCCTCTGTCCCACCAACCTGAGCTTCCCCTCACACCGTGATGCTGATGAGAAGCTACAAACCTCTAGCAGGTGCTGCCCTTACTCTGCCATCCACCGGCAGGGACTCACCCAACCGAGTTACACGAATGCTTTTGCGAGCAACTCATGAACCAACAATAGAGAGGCTCCAGCTGATTCCTCCAGTTCCTCAGCCTTGCACCGCAGAACTTTACCATCTTGCACAGAAGCCTGGCCAGTGTCAGTTCATTTCACCCAGTCCGTCCCCCCTTGATGTGGAGAGGACATACACTAGCCTTTGTAAACTGACCTGAGATTTCCCAAGCACTTCAACCAAAACACACTGTTTTAGGTAAAATATAAAAGAGATTTATTAGCTACAGAAAGATTATTTTAAGGGATTATAAGTAGCAAGTGTACAGATCAAAGTTGGTTTCTCAAGAAATAAAAATAAATTTGCAGTCTGAGTTCTACAAACTAAATAGGATTTCAGTCAAGCAGTGTCTCACCCTGACAGATGGTACAAGCAGGCTACCGATCCTCACTACACAGGCTGGAATTGCTGTCCAGCCCGGGACCCTCTTCCCCCATTCAAAGTCTTTGCTCTTCAAATGTTCCTCCAGGTGTCAAGTTGTTTGGGGGATGTGGGGGTGGGGGGGAAGGAAGAAAAGCCAAGTATTAGGATCCTTCAGCCTCTCCTGTTATAGGTGTTCCACTTGGGATAAATAATGAGAGTGATGGGAACAGAGGGGTTGGATCCGGGGTCTCCCCCTGCTCAGGTGGGTGCCCCAACCATTGGACTACAGAGACATTCTCTTTCTCTCTCTGTCCCAGGGACTGTTCCATGGTAGATAAACACTTAAATGGATACTGGCCAGAAAGTGAGAATGACTCTGGGGTCCTGTGGTCAGGGAGCCCATCTGAGGGGCGGGAGCTCCTGGGGCCAGTCCCCCAGCTCCAGTCGCTCCTTCATTATTTACCCACCGTGAGCCAGCTGCCATAGGGGAGACTGAAGAATCCCACCTTCAGTCTGTACCATAGCTCAGTGGTTACAGCACCCACCTAGAAACTGAGTAACCCCAGTTTAAATCCTTTCTCCTCCTGTAGCAAAGATGGGGGCATTGAACCTGGGTCTCCCACGTCCCAGGCAAGTGTGCTGTCACTGGCTTATAGTTATGAGGTGGCCAGCAGCACCAAAACACCCCCCCTCCCGCCCTCCACCCACAAGTTGTGTGCAGCGCAGCAGGGGCCTAACTCGTTCCCAGAAGAAATGCCTCAGGCGGTGGGTTCCCATTCGTGGATTGCTAAGCAGAGACGGGGGCCCCCCAGCAATGCAGACTTAGGCACTTATCTTTGTGAGAGGGGCGGGGCTTAGGACACAACCCTGTTGTTCGCATCTCCCATTGGCTAGTTTAGATGGCTCCCCACCGAGCATGCCGGCTCTTGTGGATGGCATTGTAAGGTATCTGTCTGTCTCCGTTCATTGTATAGGGAGACTAGGTGCCTAAGTCAGGCTTTGTGGGTCATAGTGTTGTTCTTGTGATGTTCTAGGCACCTAAAGATGACGTGCAGTGACGCCCAGAGTTGCAACATCTAAGTCCCTTCATGGATGCCACCCCTAGTCATTGAAATTAGAAGCTCACAGAAAACAAAGTCACAGCCCTGGCCAAGAGTGGGGTGTCTCCCTTTAGATCCCATCTTTGTGCTGCGGGGAAGGAGGTGGGAGGAGGTTCCAGGGGACATAGAATTAAGAGGCCATCGGACTGGGTGGACAGGATGATGCCAAGATCATAGATGCTTGGGTGTGTGAGGCTAGACAGGCTGATTTCAGGGTCCCCACTGGGATATACCCCCCGTCTCTCAGGGACACAGTTTGAGCTGGCTTTCCATCCCCAGCCAGAGCCAAGGGCGGATTCTCTCCCCAGGGACGGAGCCCGGCGGGAAAGTGAAGATCGGGGCCTCATCTCCAGCATTGATAAATGTCACCTGCCCCTGTTCACAGTCCAGACAAACCCGGATCCTGCTGGGGGCCCGGCTCAGGTCTAGGGGGGTCATAGGGGAGGTGAGAGCCTGGTACTGGCCCTGCCTCTGATCCACAGCCCAGATCCCCTCCTCAGGGCTAAGGCTGATCCCTCCCTTCCTCCTCACAGACTCTCTGGCCACCCCCACGGCCCAGAGTAGCCCCACCCCCACCTCTACCTCCCAGTAATGTCTCCCTGAGGTGAACCCCTCACAGCCCAGCACACAGCGCTCAATGTCAAATCTCTCAGGATTCTTGTGGTGGGGCAGATCCTGCCATGTGTCTGCCCATCTCACACTTTTCCGATCCTTAGACAGGACAAGTTGTGGATGAGCCGTGTCTGGATCCAGCGTCACATTTGCTAGGGGGAGAGAGAATCAGAGCGTTAGGGGCACAGCTCCGCCCTGCGGGAGTGTCTCATCATATCAGTGACAGAATCTGTCCCCGCTGGAGTGTGAACCAGGAAATCTCCTTCCTCCAGGATTTACCCAGCTCTGAATGGGGAGCAGCTCTGAGATCTCAGCATTCACTCCTGAGTTTCACTCCCCAGTCAGAGACAGGTCAGTGACAGAGCATAAAGATTTACTGACCCAGTCCTGAGATAGAATCTTTCCCCTCGTGCACCCATCTATCCCCAGAGTGGGGATTAGAGACCCTGGAATCACAGGGAAGCCCTAGGAGATTTCCCCTCACATCATTCACATGGTCACAACTATCTTTTCTCTGATGTACCCTCCCTCCCTTGTATGTAAAGTCCTGGAGCTTGGACGTCTCTTGTTGACACCAGCCTGACGCCTGCTCCATCCTGCCACAGGTCGGAGATCTGTCGATAGTGACATGATTCCATAGATTCCCTAATTAAAACTCTGTAACTAGTCATCAGGGCCAGACAAAGAGAATTATCATTCTAGATTTTATTTCTAACAGAGAGATTTTTATTTATGAGCAAGGCGCTTCTACAAGAGAAGAGAGTTGGGGTGGAGGGGCTGATATAAATGAATGAATGGAGAACGTGGATGAGATGGTTAAAAACAGCAGAAAGTTGGGATCTGATGGAGAGAACAGAAAGGGGAGATCACTATGAATGGAGAAAAGAAGCACAAGCTGAACACTGATCACAGGGACTCCTTGGTTTGAACTCGTGTGTCTGGTCAGGGCTCTTGTTCCTCTACCTGACACTAGGGCGGGGATCCTAAGAAACAGTAAGTGCTCAGGTTTCAGAGTAGCAGCCGTGTTAGTCTGTATCCGTAAAAAGAAAAGGAGGACTTGTGGCACCTTAGAGACTAACAAATTTATTAGAGCATAAGCTTTTGTGAGCTAGAGCTCCGATGCATCCGATGAAGTGAGCTGTAGCTCACAAAAGCTTATGCTCTAATAAATTTGTTCATCTCTAAGGTGCCACAAGTCCTCCTTTTCTTTTTAGTAAGTGCTCAGTCACTTGGAGCAGGGACGTTTCCAGAGTTATGGGAGCAATGTGAAAGCAGGACATGTGAGGATGGTCCATTCCTCTCCCTCCTTTGAACCTCAGCAACCTCCCTTCTTCCACCTGGGAAATATTATAGTTTTCTCCTTGTTTATTTGCACAGCGAAAGGGAGCAGGATCCCTCATTGACTAAATATGATTTTTAATTACCTGCATCACCCAGGGATCTCCTCCACTCTGGAAGCAAACACATAGATAGGGATGAGAATTAAGCCAGACAAATGCAGTATCAATAGGATTCATTATCATAGAAAAGGCTCTATCAGTGACAGACATGAATAATAATAAAAAAAAACACCCTTACCTAGCTCTGTTCGAAGTTTACCTAAATAATAAACAAAAAAAAAATGCCACACTCAAGACACATGTACAGTACTGGCTTCCTACCCGTTACCGACGTAACAAGTTATGCAATTAGTATTGGTTGTGTCGCTTATGATTTTCAAGTTGACATTGTCACAGTCATTGAAAAATCTTTCATAACGTAACATTGGTTCTGCCAGGAGAAAAACTGAACTTACTGATAGTGTTGAGATGTTTCCCTAAAAAAAGAAAACATAAGTACAATTATTAAGAGACATTTTCAGTGACTCCAGATTTCAAAGGATCTTTTCATTATGAGTCCTCAAGTAATAATAATGTTGCCCCTCCACCAAGCTGTTGCAGCTCTCCAGGGACTTGCATGTTGGGTTCCCAGTGGAAGAGAAATCAGTGACACAGGGTCTGGGTACCTTCTTAGTGTAATTTGATTATTTACATACATAGACCTGACCTAGAACACAGATGGTCACAAACAGCACACAGGCAATCAAAAACCCCATAAGGCAGGGATTTTCATAGGAGCCGAGAGGAGTAAAGAGCCAAAGCATATTGAATTCCAATGGGAGTTGGGAACCTAACTACCTCAGGCCCCACGGAAAATCTAGTTAAACTAGTGCAAACCTAGTTTTAGGCTTATCTTAAGATGAATAGGAACAGTTTTAAACTAAACTGAAGTAAGGTCTTCTTAAATTCATATGTGTCCACATAGGAGCTTGCTCTGGCTTAAAAAAAATCCATTTAAATTCACATCTTAAGCTGGTGTAACTTTCTCATGTAGAAAAGTCTAAACTGTCTGTTCTAAGGAGAAATCTCATTCTGATTACACAGCATTTTCCCCTTTGGAGCTTTACCTTTTAATTTGAACAGAAAAAGAGTAAGGCCGACGAACACCAACAAAATCACCAAAGTCACACTCCAACCCACCATCCAGGGAGATGCTCTTGGGAAAAAAGAATCTGAAACACAAAGCCCACCATTAGTTTGAAAACAGTAATAACCAAAAGTACACTTTTATTGTAGGAAAATGCGTCACATCAGGATTTGCGTCAAATATGTGTGGAAAAATTTGCTCCCTACAATATAAAAACTGGCAGAAACCAATTTTAAAAAGAGGTTCTGGTCACACTCTTTTGGTAGTACTGAATGATGTATTAAATACTAAATACCACCCTACACCTCATCCCCTCCTCTCTCTCTCTCTCTCTAGGTGGAGCTAGTCACATCACTTGTTGTTAAACACATTTCCCATTATAGGGTCTTCTTTTCCTTTGCTCATTACTTTGCCGAACTTTACCATTTGGGGAGAAAATTTTCATGCTGGGTGTCTGCCTCAGGCTGAACTTTTCTTTTTGAAAAGTTTCAGCCAAAATGGTTCCACTATTTCTGAGAATGGGGTTAGGGAACAACACATTGTTCTGATCCTTAAAAAAAGAAAAATCAGTGTGTGTGCACACATGGGTATGTGTGTGAATAATTATCTATATAATTAGTAGTGGGCTTGTTTATATTTTAATTCTGCTTCCCTTACACATGTTCTTAATTTTGTTGACTAACCGGGGCTTCTGACCCCATCACCCAACCCAGGAGCCAATTCAGGGAAAAGTGATTCCTTCTTTTTATGAAATTACTACTACAGTTAAAACATGTAGGAAGAGAAATCATAATTACTCATCAAATTTCCCAACAGAAAACTTACACGTAAGTAAAATTTAAACTTTTGTAACACCGGGGAATTTCAGAGTAAAAGAAAATCTGAGGCTTTACGAGTGGAAATCAATAATTAAGGGAGAGCAGATAAATATCCAAATACTCTTCACTTCAGCACAGGAATTCCTGGCATAGGAACTGATCCACTAAATGGGGGCATAGGAACTGATCCAAATCTTATTGATGTCTTTAACGGGCTTTGGATCACGCCCACAGGGTTTTGTTGTTATGGCAACCCCTTTCCCTGTGAAGTTTGCTAAAGGGTGAGAAATCAAACTTCATATTAAAACGTGGACCTTTTAGTGAGTGACACACTCAAATGATTGTTCCCGGGGCTCCAGACTTTCATGGCCCTGCCTTGCTTCTGACCTGCCATGAGCAGAGACTCAACAAATCTCCTCTGTGTTGAAGAGATCACAGCATATCACTTCTCCCTCTGCATATTCACTGGGGCAAGAAGCCTAGTCCTTGATCCATCAATCCACTAGGAAGCAGAAAGTCCAACCAATCAGTAGGGCCCCCAATATATCTTACCACTGCCCTGTGGTGACTGGATGAGAATGAAAATCTAATGTGACTTTAAATATCCATTTCATGTAATATGGGACTACAAACACTAATCATCCTGTTCGAATCACAATAACATACATATATAGTGTTACTGCAGGGCACTTCCATTCATTAACATGTTTGGATTTCTTTTACATTTAAGCTTAACCCTGAATCTACTGGGTTTAAAATGCTTGTTTTGGGGAGAACTACAATATCCCTGGAATTACAGGGATTCCACTTGGGATAAATATTTTTTACCCTAAAAGTGTGCTCTCCACCTAAACTTTATCTTAACGTAGCTTTTTGTGAGGGAGTATTTTAACTTGTGTATTATTTAACCATCTGATTTCTTCCTGTTGGATATTACAGCGTGGGGTTTTGGTGGTCACTGACCTGATATATAAAATGTTATTGATTCTTTTTCTCGGTTCAGGTGGGTGTTCCTTATGGCACAGGACAAATTCTTGTTTGAATTTTCTGTTATAACGATAGAATTTTTTATTTCAAAGAGACCATGTTGCTCTTCAGATTTGGTTTCAGTTGATGAAGATAAAGGCTGCCCTTTGAGATTTCTCCACAGCGCCTCGGGCTCTGGGTACCATCCGGCCGACTGACACACCACTTGGATCCCTCCATCCTGGTGACCCTCAACAGAGATGCGAGGTGCAGAGCCTGAAGCTAAAATGAATCCATGTTAAATCAGATAAATATACAGCCCAGCATATAAAAGTTTACATTTTCAACAAAAGGATTGAATACACTTTCTTTATGGCTGATATTCATGGAAACATGTCTTCAACGGGACTTGAGCACTTGTTAAACCTTTGCTTAACTGTGCTGCAGTCCTGGGGTCTCCGAGGTGGAAGCGAAAGCCTTACAGAATGTTGGAGCGTGTTATCAGCAGTGTTGTCGGTGATGTGAAGGGAGCAAGGAATTCAAGAGATTTTCCCTTTGAGTTCTGATTTTATAATGTTGGAGGCATATTTGTTATGCTTATGACCTCTGGGTGGCCAATGTGAGGTAGCTATTTGCTCTGAGACGCCTTAATGGTGCTCCGGGGAGTTGTGGCGTACGTGAAGGAGTTTCTCAAGATGGCAGCTCGGTTAGTTGTCACTGTGAACATGTACCAGAATAAAAGATCCCCTTTTTTAGTTCTAATCTCTTTTGGGTCTCCATGTCCACTGAAGACAGGAGAAGGAATGGGCTTAATCTGCAGCAAGGGAGATTGAGGTTCGATATTAGGAAAAGCCTTCTAACTGGAAGGATAGTTAAACTCCAGAACAGACTTCCAAGGTCGACTGTTGAATCTCCGTCATTGGAGGGGTTTTTTAGACCAGGCTGGACAAACCCCTGTCAGGGACGGTCTAGAGTTACTTGGTCCTGTGTCAGCATAAGGGGGCTGGACTTGAGGACTTCTCAAGACCCCTTCCAGCCCTACAAAGGCGATGAGGATAAAATGAAAACAACAGGCACCAAGTTCTACACATTGCGTGAGTAAGTGAAAACCTCTTTTTTTTAATTGTAAAGAAAAAATGGCTGCATGTGGAAAAAATGAAAGAGCATAATGTATTCCAGGAGGACTGGATTCAGTACTCAGAGACAGACTCTCTCTGTACTTCATCACAAATGATACAGATGATGATAACAAGAAACACGCCATTTTATTGAGCGTTTGTGGAGCAAAGACCTATAAACAAATCCTTTCGAGGCCTTTTAAATTATTATGGTAATTTTTTTCCCAACTTGACATCTATATTGGCTCCATTACACAAACTGTTATAGAATGGAAGAAATTCCAGTGGGGTCAAAAAATAGCTTTTGCAGAAGCAAGGAAATTACTAAAGTCATAAGACTGGCCATACTGGATCAGACCAATAGTCCATTTAGTTCAGTAAGCTGTCTTCCAACAGTGGCCAGTGCCAGGTGCTTCAGAGAGAATGCACAGAATAGGTGATCATCAAGTGATAAATCCCCTGTCACCCATTCCCAGATTCTGGCAAACAGAGGCTAGGAACACTTCAGAGCATGGTTTTACATCCCTGCCCATCCAGGCTAATAGCCATTGATGGACCGATCCTCCATGAACTCATCTACTTCTTTTCTGAACCCTGTTATAGTCTTGGCCTTTACAACATCCTCTGGCAAAGAGTTCCACGGGTTGACTGTGTGTTGTGTGAAGAAATATTTCCTTTTGTTTGTTTTAAACTGCTGCCTATTAATTTCATTTGGTGACCCCTAGTTCTTGTGTTATGAGAAGGAGTAAATAACTCTCCCTTATTTACTTTCTCCACACCTGTCATGATTATATAGACCTCTATCATATCTCCCCTTAGTCGTCTCTTTTCCAAGCTGAAAAGTCCCAGTCTTATTAATCTCTCCTCATACAGAAGCCGTTCCATACCCCTAATCATTTTGGTTGCCCTTTTCTGAATCTTTTCCAAGTCCAATGTATCTTTTTTGAGATGGGGTAACCACATCTGCATGCAGTATTCAAGATGTGGGCGTACCAGGGATTTATATACAGGCAATATGATATTTTCTGCCTTATTATCTTTCCCTTTCCTAATGATTCCCAACATTCTGTTAGGTTTTTTGACTGCTGCTGCACATCGAGTGAATATTTTCAGAGAACTATCCGCCATGACTCCAAGCTCTCTTTCTTGAGTGGTAACAGGTAATTTAGACCCCATCATTTTATATGTATAGTTAGGATTTAGTTCATTATGATAGTCAGAAAGGACTAGTATTGTCTGGTGACACGTCACCATACGAGGTGGGTGCGGTACTAGCCCACCAAATGCCAGCTGAATCTGAGCGTCCCATCAGTTATGTACCAAGGTCACCAGCTTCAGCAGAAAAAAAATACTATTCCCAACTAAAATGAGAAGGGCTAGCTGTGGTTTGTGGGGTAAAGAAGTTCCACTCTTACCTATATGCCAGGCATTTTTTTATACACTCAGACCATTAACCTCTGAAAGGTCTGTATGGTGAGAGCAAACCTGTACCCCAATGGCATCTGCCAGAATCCAGAGATGGACTCGCTTATCAGCTTATGACTATGAGTTTGAGTATAAACCTGGGAAAGCATTCACTAATGTGGATGCTCTGAGTAGATACTGAATAGCCTGGCCAAAGTACCTCAGCCTACAGAAACCCTCCTGCTTATTGCACTGCTGTTCACTTCTCTAGTTGATGCAGCGCAGATAAGAAAGACAGAGAGGGACTGTAGTGGGGTGGCTGCCCCACTCCTATGCTAGATGGGGCTTCAGCAGGCCAGAGAGGCTGCGCAGGTGGGCAGCCAATCAGAGAAGGCCAATCAGAGAACTTTAAAAGTTTTGCTTTCAGAGAGTCATAGATTGTAATGCCAGACAGGACCACTGTGATCATCTGATCTGACATTCTACCGAACACAGGCCATAGGGCTTCCATTAATTCATTCTGTTTGCCAGAAGCTGGGAATGGGCGACAGGAGATGGATCACTTGACGATTGCCTGTTCTGTTCATTCCCTCTGGGGGCCCCTGGCATTGGCCACTGTCGGAAGACAGGACACTGGGCTAGATGGACCTTTGGTCTGACCCAGTAGGGCAATTCTTGTGTTCTAACTGTTTAAGTCCATACGCTGGGATTCAGCTAGAGCACATTTGATAACCACAGGTACTGGAGCGGGGGCAGTGTGTCTTGATGCCAATGGAACCGTCACTAAACAAAGATTTTTTTAAAATTATTTTAATGCAATTGAGGTGAGGAAATGTGCTCTCTTCACTACTGTCCCAGCCGAGACCAATTGCAGATCAGCTGATACCTGCAGCAAAAAGTGGCATATTTTGGGAGCAAACTCATCTTTAGGCCTGCCAGAAGCCTGTTGTGGATTTTCAGAGTTTGTTCTGATAACGTTTAACAGCATAAGCAGAACTGCATATGTGTAGTAATCATGTTTGTGAGGAGAAAAAAAGATAAAAGTAACAAAGCAAAAAAAGAGTGGTTTGAAGTAACCCTAAACCTGTACTGACAGAGGAGGAGAGAACATGGAAATGGGAGACTAATTGTCAAGGCTAATTCCCACTCTGGCACTTCGAGTGCAGAGGGTGGGGGCCCGCAATGACTCTAAAAATTAATACTTGCCACTCCAGGCTTGTACTATTTCAAAGATTACAACATTTCTCTGACCTTGGATTGGTAGATGCTGCCACCACCCAAGTGCAGAACCCCTTTGAGAGCCCAGGAAGGCGCACTTGGGAATTCCTTCCTGTAGGGTACCCTTAAGCCCTTTCTCACACACACACCTGCCCCCGGGAACAGCTGAGAAAGAAAAAAATAAAAAATCAGGTGTTGCCATCAGCTAATTAAAAAAAGTGCACAAACCTCTTAAGACACAAAAATCCAATCCTGTTCTTAAAAAAGGTAAATTTTATTTTAGAAAAAGAGAAAACACATCTGGGAACTCAGGCTATTGCTAGATTTTAAAAGAGCAACTACAAGGATTAAGCACCAAGAATAGCTTTCTTGAGGTCCAGCTTAAAGGTTACAAGCAAAACAAAAGCACCTGGGGTTGGCACAGGGGAATCCACAAGCCATAAAGAAATAAAAGGGATAAACCTAATCACGTCTTCCTAGACATTTCCTGCTCTACTTACGTATCTGGGGTTTCAAATGAGTAGTTTCTAGGTATGATACTGATTTTCATGCCTGGCCCAAGCTTCTTACAGCATAGCTGCTGCCCTGTCCGCCTCTCCCTAGGAGAGCAACGACAGACAGACAAAAGGGGAGTCTCTTCTCCATATTAAAAAGTTCTAGCCTTCCCATTGGCTCTTTTGTCCAGCTGCCCATTCACTTCCTTTTACCTACGCATAGCAGTGAGACTCTTTAACCCTTTACAGGTAGAGCAATTAGAGAACAGCTACTAAAAGGGATTTTATAGCGATTGGCTGGCTGGGTGTCCATAAAAGGGAGCTACCGCCCTCCCCCACACCCCATTTATCACACTGATACATACATATAATATAACCAAGTTATAAATAAGCTTGGTTAATAAAGGGAGGTTGAAGCTGTATTGTCCATTGTTGGAGGTGACTGACGGGATCATCCCAATTAGCTTCCAGCCTGT
The DNA here is from genome assembly GCF_965140285.1 of Lepidochelys kempii. Lineage (NCBI taxonomy): Eukaryota > Metazoa > Chordata > Testudines > Cheloniidae > Lepidochelys > Lepidochelys kempii. Next base: position 42,165,176 of record NC_136393.1, on the reverse strand, counting down.
GAATAATTGATTGCTACTTGCTGAGTGTTTTGCCTTAAAGATTTGTTAGACCCACCTGCTGAGTAAGTGAATCTCAATCCAACAACATGAACTGTTTAACTGAAAATGTTTTAGTATGAACAGATAAATTTAAGGATAATGGCATAGAAAAATCTTGCCTCTCTCTCTGGCCCAATGACTTTTCTACTATTTATAAATATTTAAATAGTCATTGGGCCAGAGAGAGAAAAAGAGACTGTAGTCCAGTGGTTGGGGTACAGCCATGGGAGGTGGGAAAACCCCAGTCCAGACCCCCTCTTCCAATGGTTTGTCCAGATTGGATAAATAATCAAAGATTAATTAGAGCAGGAGGACTAGCCCTTGGGTCTCCCACCTACCAGGTGGGTACCCTAACCACTGGACTACAGAGAGTCTCTCTCTCGCGCCTAATGACTATTTAATTTAATGATTACTTTGAGGATCTCAGGGGCACCTAAAATTTGGACTGAAGTGGGGAGTTAGGTGCCCAAGTGCTTTTTTGGGTCTGGGTCTAAGAGCCATCTAAAAAGAGACAGACACATGTTACTAACCTGCTACCTTCAATTCCAATACAGCTTCTTCATGAAAGACACCATCTTGAACAAAACAGCGGTACTGTCCTTCATCAGAAAGTCTGATATTGACAATTCCCAAGGCAACGTTCCCATCCACAATGCCAGCTTTCAAAAGCTCTGTCCTTCCATGATATTCTGGCATCTGCTGCCCATACTCATCCTTCCCATGCTGATACAGGTGCACAAACGAAGTGAACTCAGATCGGAACCATCTCACTTCCATGTTCTCAGCGCTCATCTTGGGGGACAAGTGACAGGGTAAAATAATGTCCTCACCCATGATGGCTGTGACAGGGTGATCAGGTCCAATCACTGTGAACCGGGCTGTAAAACGCACCAGGGCACAGAAAAGATAAAATAAATATATTAAATATTCTGTGCATCTATTGCAGTGCTCTGTCATTGAATAGGATGTGTCCTGAATTTATATATATGAATTTTACAACAAACAATGCATTTGGATAACCATAATTTGTATATCCATAATTTATATGAGTTTAAATCAGTGGTTCTTAACCTGGGGTGCACACACCCCCTGGGGGTGTGAGATGCCCTTTCTGGGGGTGCAAGACATGCCAGATTGTTTTAGAAGGTAAATCATCGAAAACACAAATTAGGCACAGGCACGTAAGTACAACTACTTTGTTTCATCACCTATGTATTTATTAACGATCACTGTAATATACAAACAGAAAATCTATTTTCAAGTTTTTAAGCTAATGGTAGTGAAATTATCTCGCTACAAAATACAGTGTACCGCCACGTTGGGGGGTGTTTCTTGACGCATGCACAGATGATGATGTGGCAGCTTTGTTTGAATTCAGTTAGCCGCTGTTAGCGCGCCGGTTACAGTTTACTTCCACAGCAAAACTCCAACATCTCTGGGTCGTACTTGTAGATTTGTGTGTGCCCACTGTACTATTTGTGGTGAGTAATAACATAAAACTACTTTACATATATTTAATATGCATTTAAAAGTGTATAGGCCCACCATCTCCATTTATATATTTTTTCATTTCAGTAACCCTTGCCATGTTGAAGAAACGCAAACGGAATGATGACTATGTTCGTTACGGGTTCACTTGTACAACAGAGAAGGATGGAAATCAACGACCGCAATGTGTACTGTGCGGCTCGTTATTTTCAAATGCCAATCTCAAACCATCAAAGCTGTCTGAACATTTCAACAAACAGCATGGTGGTGAAGCTGCTGGACATGACATTGACACCCCGAAGTCTACAAGGGCACGATTTGAACATAGCGGAACCTTGAGGACGTTTGGGTTTGTGTCACTTGAGAAGGCCTTGTTACAAGCATCCTATCAAGTGGCATATTTGCGTGCCAAGGAAAAGAAGCCCCCTACAGTAGCTGAGGAATTAGTGAAACGTTGTGCATCGGGAATGACAAAAATAGTATTGGGACGAGATGCACAAAAGAAGCTTCAGCAGGTGCCCTTGTCAAATGACGTGATCCGTTCTAGAATTCATGTGATGAGCCAGGATATCTTGCAGCAAGTTCTAGAAGATATCAAAGCCAGTCCTCTTAAAGTGAGTATTCAGCTTGATGAGTCAACTGACGTTGATGGCTGCAGTCAGCTGTTGGTGTTTGAGCAGTACGTGAAGGGGAAAGATCTTAGACGAATTCTTGTACTGTGAACCATTGCAATTAACTACGAAAGGAATCGATGTGTTCAGTCTCATCAAAGACTTCTTTTTGAAGCATAAGATAATGTTTGACGTGTGTGCATCAACTTGCACTGATGGTGCCTCTGCCATGCTAGGAAAAAATTCAGGATTTGTTGCCTACGTAAAGAAAGAAGTACCTCGTATCATGATCACACATTGTATGTTGCATCGTCGTGCCCTTGCCGCAAAGACTTTGCCTACAGAATTGAAGGATACTTTGTCTACTGCAGTGAGCACAGTAAACTTCATCAGAGGACGTGCTCTAAATCATCGCCTCTTCCATGCTTTTTGCAAAGAAATTGGGGCCGAGCACACTGTCCTTTTCCATACAGAAGTGAGGTGGCTTTCCCGTGGCAGAATGCTTACTCGTATTTTTGAAATGTGCGAAGAAATAAGTCTCTTTTAATCAAAGCAGAAATTTAGTTGATGACTTTGAAAATAGAGAGTTTATCCTTTGCCTAGTGTACATGGCAGATGTATTCACACACCTAAATGAACTCAACACATCTATGCAAGGAACTGGGATGAACACGGTAATGACCAGAGAGAAGTTAACTGCTTTTATTCAGAAACTTCCAGTTTGGATAAAGCCTGCTGAGAAGAAATTTCACTAACTTTCCTTTTCTTGAAGAAACAGTTGTTTTGGAAAATGAAGGAATGACCATCGCAACTGAAGTGACAAAGCATTTGCAACAGCTGAGTGACTCTTTCTAAGGATATTTTTCCATGGGAGACCTTGATGTGGCAAAGAAATGGATACTGGATCCATTTCTCTTTAACCCGGATTCCATCAACGCTAGCGATTTCACGAAAGATGATCTCATTGAATTACGAGCCAATGGTCGAATCCGAATAGAGTTTGAGACAATGAAGCTTGAGAATTTCTGGTGTGCTAAACTAGCACCATTTCCACAACTGGCAAAGACAGCGCTGGAGATCCTTGTGCCATTTGTGACTACATACGTGTGTGTGTGTGTGTGTGTGTGTGTGTGTGTGTGTGTGTGAGAGAGGATTTTCATCACTCTTATACATCAAAACAAAGGCCAGAAACCACCTAAATGTGAGTGATGACATGCGTGTGGCTACTTCAAAAAACGTTCCTCGTTTCTTGAACATCATTGAACAAAAGCAACAGCAGAAGAGTCACTGAGCCGGTAAACTTTAAAATGAAAAGTGTGTAATTTTTCATGTATTCTTAAGTTTACTGCGAAATTAAAATAAATATAATTATCTCTCTTTCATTGTATAGTTATGACATATCTAGGTTTAAAGAACTGACCTACTTCAACGATTTTTGATAAGGGGTACGAGAACGTATTTTGAGAACCAAAGGGGTGCAGGCTGCAGTAAAAGTTAAGAACCACTGGTTTAAATGGAAGCTGAAATATGTTTTGCCATTACCCTTACAAGCGGCTCCTGACAGATTTAACTTGCATAGCATTAGCAAACATTTCAAATCACTGCTTTCTGTTGGAGATTGTTTTAAAGTTTTTTGACTATTCTAAAAATATTTAAACTAATTTAAAGAACATTATTAGGGTACCATTCAGGAAATAATTTTTCTTCCGGAAGGGAGCGAAAACACATGTTTAATTTTAAGGAGATGCTTAAATGCTTTACTGAGTTAAAGCCTTAGGTTGGCAAATAAAGCACTGAATATGTTAGGAACCAACAGATTTAATTGGTTTCAGAGTAACAGCCGTGTTAGTCTGTATTCGCAAAAAGAAAAGGAGTACTTGTGGCACCTTAGAGACTAACCAATTTATTAGAGCATAAGCTTTCGTGAGCTACAGCTCACTTCATCAGATGCATATCGTGGAAACTGCAGCAGACTTTATATATACACAGAGAATATGAAACAATACCTCCTCCCACCCCACTGTCCTGCTGGTAATAGCTTATCTAAAGTGATCATCAGGTGGGCCATTTCCAGCGAAAATCCAGGTTTTCTCACCCTCCACCCCCCCACACAAATTCACTCTCCTGCTGGTGATAGCCCATCCAAAGTGACAACTCTTTACACAATGTGCATGACAATCAAGTTGGGCTATTTCCTGCACAAATCCAGGTTTTCTCACATCCCCCCCACCCCCATACACACACAAACTCACTCTCCTGCTGGTAATAGCTCAGATTTAATGTTGCTGCTTTATTTCTCTCCACTTGTGTGTACGATGCAGTCTTCAGTTACGTGATCTTACTAGCCTTGCTCCAGAAGCCCCGCTTCATTCAGAGCCTGTTCAACTGGCATCCATGGAGAGGAAGAGGAGAAGGTTTCCTACAGCCAACCACTTGCTTGACTTGCTGCTCACAGGGCGTACTTTGCACTTGAGCTCTGTGAACTCAGCTGGGGTGTTTGAGCTAATACTTTCCCTCCTCTCTCTGTTTTTCATTTTAAGTATCCTCACACCTTCTTGTCAACGGTCTAAATGGGCCACCTTGATTATCACGACAAAAGTTGTTTTTTCTCCTGCTGATAATAGGTCCTCTTAATTAATTAGCCTCTTACAGTTTGTATGGCAACTTCCACCTTCTCTGTGTGTGTGTGTCTGTATGTAGGTGTGTGTGTCTATATATATAAAAAAATCTTCTTACAATATGTTCTGTTCTATGCATCCGATGAAGTGAGCTGTAGCCCACAAAAGCTTATGGTCTAATAAATTTGTTAGTCTCTAAGGTGCCACAAGTACTCCTGTTCTTTCTTCATCCACCCAAGGAGAAGTATGTGTGGGAGGCCTTGTCCCATCGCTTGGAAAGCTGGAAGAGGGAAACAATGTAGCTGACATGAAGATCCCCAGGGGTTATCTCCTGGGTCCACCCTGACAGACACTTTGAATGGGCAGATCTTTATAACGCTGTCACTCTTAGGATTAAGAGGGTAACTCATTTGTGTATATGTTCACTTCTTTTAACCTGTATATAATTTCTTTTTCTTAGCTAATAAGCCTTTTGATAGCTTATTACAGGATTGGCTTCAGGCATTGTCTTTGGCGTAAGATCTAGGGTACCAATTCACCTGGGGTAAGTGACTGGTCTCTTGGGACTGGAAGCAAACAGTGCATGATTTATGGTGTAAGTGACCTTTTATCACTAAGTCCAGTTTGTCTGGGTGACAAGATAGGCTGGAAAGTCTGAGGGGACTGTCTGTGACTCCATGGTAAGACTGGTATAGTGACCCAGGACTTTACATTTGTTACTGGCTTGGTGAAATCTAATTACAGACCACACCGCCAGCTTGGGGCGTCTGCCTTGTTTGACAGTCTGCCCTGAGGAAGGCACTCATGGCCGTGAGTCACTCCAGACAGCATGACAGTGGCTGAAGAGTTATTAATCCTGAAGTCAGGGGGAGACATTTTAATGTTACCTCATTTCAACCTCATCAGCTAGTCAAATTTTGGAGCCTCAGGGATGTTCCTGTGGGATGTACGCCAGATCTACACTACAGAGCTGGGCCGATTCAGGGCAGCTTAGGCTAACTTAACTATGGAAGTGCTACACTTACATTTTGTGCCTTCTGACATAACTACCCCGCTAGACTGACTTAATAACTCCACCTCCCCAAGCGGCATAGAGTCAAGGTTGACGTAGTTGGGTCAACGCAGTGTCAGTGTGGACACTGCATTGCCTACATTGACTGTTTCCAGCTCTCAGGAGCCTTCTTACAATGCCCTACACTGACAGTCCAGTCGATACAAGCACTCCTGGGGAGGATGCTCACCGCCGATACAAGGAGCAAAGCGTAGACACGCACAAGTATGCCGATGTACGATAGGTCGATGTCATTTCGTAGTGTAGACATGCCTCAACAAATTGGCATAGCCTGGTATTCTCTTTGATGCAATCTCGTTTATTGAAAGGGAATGTACCAAGTCCTGCTTTTCCAAGTGCAGGAGGAACTAAGAACACATGGAACAGTTTCGTAGCTTACACTCCCAACCTTCCCTAACCAACAGACCCAGAAGTTCTCTCTCTCGAGCTTTTCCCAGGGTCGCACTGTGCTCACAGGCTCCTGCTTGGCTTCCTTGCTTGCTTGTCTCCACCTCTCTCTCCTTGTCTGTTCTCAGTTCTGTGTGTTCGTGCTCTCACACCCACATTTGGTCAAAATACCCAGAGGATTCCTCCCTGCCCATGTCCTTTCACCCTTCACATCATTGGTGCTAGTCTCTGGGCAGACTCTATTAAGCCTCGTTTTAGGTGTGGCCCCTTTTATTGCCTCTTACAACTGTCTTAAGTGAAAGGGTGCATTCACATGTCAGTTTGAATAAGATTTAACTCAACCCATAACAAAATTTCACCCAGCTCATAACAATTGTTATTTATATTTTCTTGGTGTTGATACACTTGGGGATTTGTGCTAATTTTTGTTCACTTTGGAATAAACTAGTGAAACAGAGAAATTTTATCAATCAAAACAAATAAATCAATATTCTAAGAAGCAGCAGAAGCCATGGACATTCCTACCTGATTCCAGCTTGTGAACATAAAACGTAATGAAGAAAATGATAAAATGGGGTAGAAGGGTTCTGGCTCTGGAGCTGTGGCAGATTGAGAGAACTTTCATCTCACTGTTACTTGATCCAGATGACAAAAGAAAAGAGAGAAAACAAACAGTGTATTGAATGTAACATAGTTGCAATGATTTAAGACAAAAATGATAGCATAATCCTAACCAGCAAACCATAACCTTGTTTTAGACACTTTATTTGACCCCTTTATACAAGATTTGGTGCCACTACAGGACCTTGGTTGTAACAATGATCTATACGGTCCCAGTTCACGTCAATAACGTCACAACAGGTTAGACCAGTGGTGGGCAACCTGCGGGCCACACGTGGCCTGTCAGGCTAATCCACTGGTGGGCTGCCAGTTTGTTTACATTTGCACGGCCGCCTGCACCTCCCAGTGGCCGCAGTTAAAAAATGTTTAAACAAAATGATGTTTTCATTAGAAAATGAATTAAAAAAAAAACATTAAAAATGAATTTTCCTATGATTGGAATGTTTCTAATTTTTCAATGAAATGATGCTAAATGAGAATATATAGTTCAAATTGATTCCAAAAAGAAATTCTAATCAAATTGATCAAAACAATTTATTGACCCCTCCCTTATTCTTGCTAAAAGAAGAGTAACAATGATTGTAAAAAAAATCTGTTTCAATAATATTTGATTAAAAATGAAAAAGTCTATAAAATATTAAACAAAACAAAAGTTAATTATTGTTGTAAATGTGTTTTAAAATTATTTTTTTACTACCTTTAGTCCTATAGATTTCCTCAGGAAATCTCCCCTCCACACCCTTCACACAGTAGGAGATGATCTGTCAACCGCTGTGTAAATATGCCTCTTTCTAAATTATGTCATGAAGCCCTTATTCAGCAGCACACTTGAGCTCATGGTCTGCTTTAGGCACATGCTTAATTCCCCCTCACTTCAGAAGGAGAACAGGATGCAAGAGTCTGTCTTGATTGATTGTGGAAATACTTTCAAGGGAAAAAAGGAAAATGATCAGAAACAACAGGATTCAGCCCCACAGGCAGAGATAGAAACTGGCACGTTAAGAGGCAGAAGGACAGAACAGCCGGGAGTGTGGCACAGTGAAGCTCGTCCGGTATTCTCAGTACAGGAAGTTACTTGTTACAAATCTCCCTGGGACGTCACTGAGAACAAGGTCGGGCCCAGGGTTCTTGAATGAAACGTACCCGCAAAAGAAACAAATTTCGAACCCAACCTGCCGCGCAAATCCCGAGTTACGCCGCTAGGACAAGAGTCTGAAAGGCATCGGAGTGTCAATCGTTGTGAACCTACTTGTACTGTAGTGTTTCCACAACGTGTAAATCAAATTACACAGGGTTATTTAATCGTTGTGTTAGTAACAATCTGGCCAGGCAATGAGCAGTCCACATGAGGGGATACAAGCAATCATTTTGAAGCGAAATTAACCTACCTGATTGGTCCTTCTGGAGAAATTGTACAATCTCCAGGGTGGGATCAGACTCCGTGGGGTTTGTTGCGATGATTTCCACTGTCGGTGACTCTTTCAGTCGATCCCATTGCAGGGCTGATTCCCTGGCTACCAAATCGCTGCAGTTTCCCCAGCTTTTCCTCGCCCTTCGGGGGAGAAATCTCTGGGCTCCGACCAGAGCCCGGGGCTTCCCTCTGGCAGCGCTGCCCGAAATTGAAAGCGAAAGTCAAGTCACCCAGGCGGTCAGGTGACGAGATTAACATTTTCTCTTAAAGAAACAGCGACCGCCCAGCTGAGCTGGAAGGGCCCTGCCAAGCCAGCAGCCTCCAGCATTCAGGGGGGCCAAGATACCCAGAGCCATGGTAGTTCCCTGCAATCCTCTGACGAAGGTTTCTAGGGAGGGCTGCTTTATTTCTTCCACCCTGGCAGGACCCTTTCCCGCACCCCTCAGGGTAACTAAGTTCAGCAGCCCCCTTGCAGTGCACAAGCCAGCCGCGTCCAGAGCCGGGCGGGTTCCGGGTGCCGGAAGCAGCTGTCTCTGCCTTTGTTTGTTAGTTTGTTTTGGCCATTCCATTTACTCTAGTTCACAGAAAAGCAGGACGAACACTCTCTTCAATCTCATTCCCGGATTCAGATCACTTGGGACACCAGATTGCTTGAGTCTGCAGGGACAGACCCTTCCACCTCAGCAGGACTGGAGCTGTTTCTGTTAGAGAAGACTCGAAGGGCACGGCTACACTGGCAGATGTAGAGCGCTGGGAGTTAAACCAGCCTTCGGAGAGCGCGGCAGGGAAAGCGCTGCAGTGTGTTCACACGGTCAGCTGCAAGCGCACTGGGCGTAGCCACATTTGCGGCACTTGCAGTGGCATTGGGAGCGGTGCATTATGGGCAGCTATCCCACAGAGCACCTCTTCCCATTCTGGGGCTTGTGGGAAGGGGGCATGCGGTGCGGGGCATTCTGGGTCCTGTCCCAACGCTCCATGATGCATCGGTTCACATCCCAGGAATCCCTGTGCTTCTGTCCACATTTGGCGCCATCTTTCAACATTTCTTATACTGCACGCTCTGTCTTCCCTTTCAGTCTGCGGGAATGGAGCCTGAACTGCTGAGGAATGCCAATTTGAATGCTGCCCCTGTGACCTGCTGTTTCTACAACGAGCTGGCCCCAACACTGGGGGGAAGTCGAAACGTCCATTGTGATCCTTGGAGACCCCGCTTATCCTTTAATGCCGTGGCTCATGAAACCCTACACAGGGAGCCTTGAAAGCAGAAAGGAGCAGTTCACCAACAGGCTGAGTTGGTGCAGAATGACTCTGGAGTGCGCTTTTGGCAGTTTAAAGGGCCGCTGGTGCTGCCTGTATGGAAATCTGGACCTGGTCAATGACAGCGTCCCCGCGGTTATGTCCGCGTGCTGTACCCTCCATAATATTTGTGAAGGGAAGGGTGAAAGATTCACTCAGGCATGGAACTCGGAGGTTCAACACCTGGAGGCTGAATTTGAACAGCCAGAGAGCAGGGCTATTAGAGGGGCCCACCGCGGGGCTGCAAGGATTAGGGATGCCTTGAGGAAGCAATTTGACGCTGAAAGCCACCAGTAATGTTTGGTGCCCTGCACGAGAGTGAAGTGCAGTGGTTCCAATGTTAGTAGGAATCTGTGCTTGCAACACTGACTTGCAGTGCCTGTTGCTTTCATGGGCTAAGGTATCTTTTACTTAATGCAATAATAAAGAATGTTTTCAAAGCCAAAAAAGCCATTTATTGAAAATAAAATTCATTTATTGAAAAGGAACACAATTGCTTGGGAAACAGAAAGGGCAAGGGAGTGGGGTGGGGAATAGTTCAATCACAGATTGCGTATGTCCTGTTCTCATACTCAGTCTTCCTGTCTGGAGTGCTGTGCAATGAGTGTTGCACTTCTGGCTGGCTAAAATGCATGGTGATGGGGGTTGAGTGCAGTGGGTAAGGGTTGTAGTTTGCAGGGCTGGGTGGTGTGGTGAAGCTACAGGTGTTGAAGGCAGCTGGTGGCGATAAGAAAGGACAGCTACCTTTTCCATAACTGGTGTTCTTTGAGATGTGTTGCTCATGTCTATTCCACAATAGGTATGTGTGCTTGGCATGTGCACTGGTGCTGGAAGTGTTTCCCCTAGCAGTACCCGTAGGGGGAGCACCCTGCGACCCCTGGAGTGGCGCTTCCATGGCGCGGTATAGGGGGAGCTGCATGCTCCCCCCACCCTCAGTTCCTTCTTGCCAGACATCTCCGACAGAGGGGAAGGAGGGCAGGATGTGGAATAGACATGAGCAACACATCTCGAAGAACACCAGTTACGGAAACGGTAACTGTCTTTTCTTCTTCAAGTGATTGCTTCTGTGTATTCCACAATAGGTGATTCCAAGCTATATCTGTTGGAGGTGGGTAGGAGTTCACAGATTCCCGGGACGGAATACGGCCCTGCCGAACCCGGCGTCATTCCTGGTTTGGGAGACAATTGTATAGGGCGAGGTAAACATGTGAACTAAAGACCAAGTAGTGGCCCTACAAATGTCCTGGATAGGGACGTGGGCCACGAAGGCAGCCGATGAGGCCTGGGCCCAAGTCGAGTATGCCTTCACAATCGGTGGTGGAGGAACACTGGCCAGATCATAACAGGTGTGAATGCATGAGGTGATCCAATGGGAGAGGCGCTGGGTGGAAATCGACCGACCCCTTATGCACTCAGCCGAGGCAACAAACAGTTGAGATGACTTTCTGAACGGCTTAGTCTGTTCCAGGTAGAAGGCCAGTGCCCTACGCACGTCAAGCGTGTGGAGCAGTGTTCCTCATTGGACGAGTGAGGGCAGAGGACAGGCAGGAAAATGTCCTGGCCCATGTGATAGGCGGAGACCACCTTAGGGAGGAATGCAGGGTGTGGGCGGAGCAGAACCTTATCCTTATGGAAGACTATGTACGGGGGTTCAGAGATCAGAGCCCTGAGCTCCGAGACCCGCCTGGCTGACGTGATAGCAACCAGGAAGGCCACCTTCCATGAGAGGTGAGACCAAGAGCACGTGGCCAGAGGTTCAAACGGGGGCCCCGTGAGATGGGATAACACCAAGTTCGGGTCCCACTGTGGGACAGGGGGCCTAGCATATGGAAAAAGACGGTCCAATCCCTTAAGGAAACATCCAGTCGTAGCATGGGAGAACACCATGTGTCCCTGCACCGGAGGATGGAAGGCCGATATGGCCGCCAGGTGCACCTTGACTGATGAGGGTGCCAGGCCCTAGGTTGTCTAGGATAAGCTGGATTAGGGCGGCCACTGGGGAAACACCCTGCTCACCAACCCATCTAGAGGACCTGGACCACTTCACCAAGTAGGTGCGGCATGTGGAGGACTGTCTGCTTTCCAGGAGGATGCACTGGACCCCCTCCGAACATGTCCGCTCCTTCCCGCCTAGCCACTGAGCAGCCACACCATGAGGTGGAGAGCCGCTAGGTTGGGATGGAGGAGATGGCCCCGGTCCTGGGAGAGCAGGTCCGGGCGGAGCAGCAGTGGCCTCAGCATGGCCAGTGTCAGGCCCATGAGGGTCCCTTACCAATGCCGCTGGGGCCATGCTGGGGCAATTAGAGGACCCGTGCCTTGTCCATTTTTACTTTCTCCAGGACCCTGCTGATGAGAGGGAATGTGGGGAAGGCATAGAGAAGCTGATCTGACCAGAACAGGAGGAGGGCATCTGAGATAGCGCCCCGTCCCAGACCCCCCCAGAACAGAACCGGGGGCAATGCCTGTTCTGCGTCGTCACGAACAGGTCCACCGGCAGGTGGAAGGCCCTCTGGGAGAAGTCATGGGCTATGCAGAAGTCCCATAGTCTGAGGTATAAACTGTTCAGGAAGGACAGGTACGGGAGGAAAGGTGGAGGAGTTTCACTGAATGTAAGAGAGCAGTATGATTCCCCTCAGAGCTCCAGTATGAAACTGGAGAAAAGCCTGTTGAGAGTCTTTGGGTTAAGTTTAGAGGCAAGCGCAACAAGGATGATGTCGTGGTGGGTATGTGCTATAGACCACCAGATCAGAAGGATGAGATAAACAAGGCTTTCTTCGGACAACTAGCTGAAATCTCCAAATCACAGGCCCTGGTTCTAATGGGGGACTTCAATCACCCTGACATCTACTGGGAGAGGAATACAGCAGTGCATAGACAATCCAGGAAGTTTTTGGAGAGTGTTGGGGACAACTTCCTGGTACAAGTGCTGGAGGAACCGACTAGGGGCCATGCTCCTCTACAGCTTACAAACCGGGAAGAATTGGTAGGGGAAGTAGAAGTGGGTGGCAACCTGGGCAGCAGTGACCATGAGATGGTTGAGTTCAGGATCCTGAAAAAAGGAAGAAAGGAGAGTAGCAAAATACGGACCCTAACCTTCAGAAAAGCAGACTTACACTCCCTTCGGGAACTGATGGGCAGGATCCCCTGGGAGGCTAATATGAGGGGGCAAGGAGTCTAGGAGAGCTGGCTGTATTTTAAAGACACCTTATTAAGGGCCCAGGAACAAACCATCCCAAAGTACAGAAAGAATAGCAAATATGGCAGGCGACTAGCTTGACTTAACAGTGAAATCTTCAGTGATCTTAAATTCGAAAAGGAAGCTGACAAGAAGTGGAAATTTGGACCGATGACTAGGGAGGAGTATAAAAGTATGGCTAGAGCATGCAGGGGTGTAATCAGGAAGGCCAAGGCACAATTGGAGTTGCAGCTATCAAGGGATGTGAAGGGTAACAAGAAGGGTTTCTACAGGTATGTTAGCAACAAGAAGAAGGTTAGTGAAAGTGTGGGACCCTGAATGAATGGGGGAGGCAACATAATGATAGATGATGTGGAAGAAGCTGAAGTACTCAATGCTTGTTTTTCCTCAGTCTTCACAGAGAAGGGCAGTCCCAGACTGCTGCACTAGGCAACACAGCATGGGGAGTAGGTGAGCAGCCCTCAGTGGTGAAAGAACAGGTTAAGGACTATTTAGAAAAGCTGGACATGCACAAGTGCATGGGTCCAGATCTAATGCATCCAAGGGTGCTGAGGAAGTTGGCTAATGTGATTGCAGAGCCATTGGCCATTATTTTTGAAAATTCGTGGCGATCGGGGGAGGTCCTGGACTATTGGAGTGCCTATCTTTAAAAAAGGGAAAAAAGAGAACCCGGGGAACTACACACCATCCAGCCTCACTTCAGTCCCCAGCAAAATCATGGAGCAGGTCCTCAGGGAATCCATTCTGAAGCACTTGGAGGAGAAGAAGGTGATCAGGAACAGTTAACATGGATTCACCAAGGGCAAGTCATGCCTGACCAACCTGATTGCCTTCTATGATGAGATAACTGGCTCTGTGGATATGGGGAAAGCGGTGGATGTGATATATCTTGACTTTAGCAAAGCTTTTGGTACAGCCTCCAACAGTTTTCCTGCGAGCAAGTTAAAAAAGTATGGATTGGATGAATGGACTATCAGGTGGATAGAAAGCTGGCTAGATCGTCAGACTCAGCGGGTAGTGATCAATGGCTCCATGTCTAGTTGGCAGCCAGTATCAAGGGGAGTGCCCCAGGGGTCGGTCCTGGGGCCGGTTTTGTTCAACATCTTTATGAATGATCTGGATGATGGGATGAATTGCACCCGCATAGAAAGGTCTATGCTTTAACCCTCAGTTCTCTGTGCTAACCTAAGGACTTCCTATACTGTTTCCAGATGATTAATAAATCCTACTCTTTGGACAATGTTGTTTGAGTGTCCCTGCAAATGCCAGATGAGGTGCATTAGTCTTTGAAGAGTGGACGAGTCTCCCCCAGGAGTCTCTCAGCTGGACTCGCTGAACAGAGCTCCTCGTGTGAAGCAGGAGTCCTGGAGCTCAGAGGCTCAGTGTAAGGAGGCGGTGAGGCCATGTGGCTTACCCTGGAGGAGGAGTGAGACGCCCAAGGGGGTCTGGCACACTGAACTGATTCCTCTTAGAGACTGTTTCAAAGCTGGGGGCATAGCACGGATCCTGTGGATCTGTGACACCTCCTAAGATAGCCAGTGGGTGATGCTGACGAGCAGGATGTGACCTAAGCCCTGTCCCTCTCACAGAAATAGGTGTCACAGTTCAGGACAACTGCACCTGTATCTCCCCTCAGTGAATCAGCAAGGGCACCCACTCTCAGGCTCCCAGCTCCCCAGCCATTGCTTCTGTTGGGTGGAGACCCACGTCATTCTCCCTTCTGACCAGGGTAAGTCCAGGCTGCACAGTGCCCTGCCTTCACTGTGTAATTCCCAGCCCAGACAGGTTGCCCTCGGACACCTGCTTGCTTTCCCTTCAGAGATGGATACAGTGTAATTGCTACAGGAATAAACAACCACCCAGCTCTTTCTAAGCAAGGTTAGCTTTATTCTTAAGGTAAAAAGATGACATTAAAAATAATAGAAGAACCTACACACATGCTAATAAGCTTATCGGGCATCCCCCCACTTAGGGGTTTCCTTGTGGTTCAAGCTCCTCAGAGCTTCAGCTCAGAACAAGCACCCAATGTTATGAGGCCTCAGCAGGCCAAGTCCTTCCAGTCCTCCCCTAAGGATTGGGGCCCTCGGGGGGACCAGGGTTCTGTCCATTTGCTGGACCAGGAAGAAGGCCCTGTGTCATTTTAAACTCAGGCTTTTATACAAAAAGCTTTGCTTTGTCTCTGGGTCTCTACAGAATCCAGTTCCAACTAGCATATGCAGACTTGGGGGGTGGGGGAAAGAGCGACTTCAAGGGTTGATAATGGGGGAAGTTCATTAGCATCCCTCCTCCCTACATACAATGCAACAACAACACTCACACAACTGCAATTTTAAGACAATGGACCCCAAAAGTATTAACCCTAATTCAATGAGGTCTAACTTAATTCAAGAAAGTTTATTCTAATTCCATAAGGTGTGTTTAGATAACAAACATTCTGCTAGTAAGCCAGCAAACATTCTTCCAAAATCCATAGAGTCGCTTGTCAACCATCTTGAATAAGTTCTCAGTTCAGATGCCATGGGGTTGAACTTTCTCATGCCAATTCTTACCCCTGCTAGATCCCCAAACCTTTGCATATAAACTTGACCTGGTTCTCCCCCTCTCTCCTCCCATGCAGTGCCTAGGCTGCCCCAATGCTGGATGGAGGTTCCCCGCCCCCTGAGTCAAGGTGAGCTGAATTCCCTCTCCCCTCTGACTCAGGATCTTTCACCATCTCCCAAGCAGCTTCTGATCCACCGCTTGGGCATTTCCCCCCTGGCTGGGTGCCATAGATTGGCAGTGCTCTGCAGCTGCCTCTGTGTCCCTCCTTGTGGCCTGAGACACTGCCAACCTCATGGTCTGTACAGCTCCTGGGTCCCTCCGATGGGTTAGCAGAGAGCTTAATTCCCAGAGCTGAGCTGTAGGGCCCAGCGGATTTCCCTTTCAGTCAGTAGGTTCTGTCCCTTCTCCGGAGCAGCAGGGATCTCACCCACTTGCCTGCAAACCTGGGGGTGTCACCTAATTGCTCTGGGACATGGGCGGTGGGTGAGTGACCGGCTCAGGGAGGCTAGGCCCCTGGCCACCACTTCCACCTGAGGCCATGGTCCCCACTTCCACTTCCCCCCAAGGCCAGATCCCCCTGCAGCCGTGAGCACCACCCAGAGCGCTGATTGGCCCCCCCCAACCCCAAAGCACTGGGCTGGCAGATGGCATGCAGCCCCCCAGAGCACAAAGCGGTACCCAGCCTCAGAGCAGCAGCCCCCCAGAGCACGGGGAAGGCGCAGACACCCCCCCCCCCAGGCCTGGAGTGGCAGGTGGCAGGCAGCCCCCCTTTGCCCCCAGCTCTGGAGCGCTGGGTGGCATGGCCCCAGTGCCAGGGCCCCCCCGGCACTGGGCAGCCCCAGCTATGCCAAGTCCCAGCCACCCTACCCCCAGCCCCAGCCGGCTTCCCTTCCTGGGAGAGGAGCAGCCTGCCTGGGCTGGGGCCAAGTAGCAGCGGAGGGAGGGGGCCTCTGGGCGGAGCATGGGTGGAGCCACGTGGGGCTGGTTGGGCAGGCTCAGCCTTCCCCTGCCTATTGAACGCGCCGCCCATGCTCTGGGAATCTAACCAGGGAATGTGACCCCCCCCCCCCCGTTCCCCATCAGCTGTTCTGTCTGCGGTTTTGCTCACATCCTTTTGCCTGTTGGAGCTACCTGAGGGGGCTGATCCAGCCCTTCTGTGTTCACAGCCAGAACATCATTCCCCACAAGCAAAGAACGTGGCAAACCGGACAGCACAGCTACAGCCCGCACCCCCGACCCTTCCGGGGGCTGGGTAGAAATCTGTGACACAGGCAGCAGGAAGGCTTTTACACCCGGAGCCTCCATCCATAGTTCACACCCTGGGAGCGTCTGACGGTGTGGGGTTTCACTGCGTGGGGCTTATCTATGGTCTTAGAAATCCCGGTATCTCTCCTTCCAGTGTATGTATGTCTCCCCATTAACCTTCCGCCACTCCGGTCTCCAGAGCCTGTACTCGGTCGCTGGGGGCCAGGGGTTGCTTGCACCTAATGCCCACATACGCCACCTGCCCACAGGGGAGGTAATAACACACACTGCATTCAGTGTAATGAACTGGAGAGCCCCCATCCTGCTGCTGGATTTCTGCCTGCATTACTTTGATTCTCGTAAGGGGGGTTGTATGTTTGCTCCTTGTATGTGTAACCCTTCTGCCCGTCAGAGTTGGCAGCAACAAGGGCCGGGTTCAATATCTAGGGGATCCATTCCAATAACACAATGCAAACCGGCTCGAGCCCCCACCCAGTGACCTGGGACAAATATATACCACCCCCGCTGGGCGCCTCCAACAGGCAATACTTCCCCTCTCGCAAGCACATAGTCTGAGTGTAGGAAAAGCCTTTTAATAACAGAGAGAAACAATGTGGCATTATGTTGGGGAAACACCACCAACAGGATTCCTAACACAACCCATGAGCAAAAAAAACCCACCCCAAGCAAATTGGGGCATGCCCTTTTCCCTTGGGTTCTTGAGTCCAGCAACCCCAAATCACCCAAAGTCCCAAAAGTCCCAAAAGTCCAATGCCCCAAAAGTCTCTGTCCCTGGTCAGGGCAGCCCCAGAGTTTGAAAGTTTATTTGTGGAGCTTTACCTCCCAACCAGGGTGGAAATGGGACGGGGGTAAGAGGCACCTTACATGATCTGAAGCTGACCGCCCCATAGCAGCGCTCTGCTCCGCCAGCCGCCCCACGAACTCCTTCCCTCAGCTGCGCTCTGCTCCGCCAGCCGCCCCACGAGCTCCTTCGCTCAGCTCCACGGCCCACAAGCAGCTCCTGCCATCCACAAACTGCTCCACGTCGAACTGCTTCACCAGCCAGTCCGCAAGGCACTCCAGCTGTCCCACAAACTGCTCCACAATATATCTTCAGGCTCCCCCACTACTTAACACAACACTCAGTGATTTCAGCTCTTAGGTGAATTCAGCTTGTAGTAGGGGAGCCCCAGTGCTGGTGCACTGTCAGCCCAAAGTGAGCTCAGCAGCCTATAACCAGACTTCTAATGAAATCAAAATTAGCTCTGATATTCCACAGTGGAGAGAAGAGGAAGTGCAATCAGCATGTAAGGCCCTCACCAAAGGGCCCATGCCACCAAGTATTAATACTTATCCCCAGCCTCTCTTCATTCACACAGTTTTGGAACCCATGACCCTTGCCTAGCGAGTGCTACTTAGTTGATGGTGAATCCCTCTATCATAACAAAAGGCCACATACAGTTCCAAGCACAATTCCCATAATCAGGGTAATAACAATTTATTCTTCCTGCCCCAATAACAGAGACACTGGGGATCCCACAGCAGCCAAAGTGACCATTTGGGCAGCTCATTCTAGGCATGGTGGGTGTGCCTATGCAAATGAGATTGGCCCCTGAAGTTCTTTTCCACAACTTGCCACACCTCACCACCAGATGTCAGGGTGGAGCTCATCCTGACACTGCTTACATATGTGTTTTTCTTTCTTGAGGGCTGGAGGGAGTTTAGAGACTGTTTATTAGGTCTATCTGGCTATCACGCTCCCTTTCTAAATTCCCTCACAGAACTCCCTTGTTTGCTGCTTCTCTTCACTAGCTGCTCTGGTTGTTTATGAGCTGGCTTTTTAACCCCCTGATCTCCCTGAATTAGTCCAGCCCCCTCATCAAGGGATCCTAAAGGGATCAGGGGAGACGTACACGTGCTGGCTTTGGTCAAGGTAGAGCACCTAAAATAGCAGAGTAGCCGTGAAGGTGCGGGTGGTGGGATAGGCCAGACACCCAAGTACGATCCCGCCCCAGACTCTAGGTAGATACTTGAGCATCCAGCCTCTCCAGCTGCCCCCGCTGCCACAGCGACACTGGTCTTTTTAGCTCACAAGCTCAGTCAAAGCTTACGGGGTACGTCCACCCCAGCTGGAAATTCCACCTTCAGCTGCAACGTAGACGTCCCCAGAGAGAGAGCTGGGGCTGTGTGTGTGGGATTCAGTGTGAGGGCAGAAGCAGAGCCGCTGAGCAAGGCAGCGGGCAGGGCAGTAGCAGGAGAGAGAGACAGTTTGTAGTGAAGGAAACTCACATGGTCACCGGGCTTCCTCCGGAAAGCTCCATTGCATGCGAGTGATCAGGAGGGAGCAGATGCTGACTGTCAGCCGGGGCCTTAAGCAACAGTGGCAGGATTCTCCCCTGCCCTGCCCCTCCTGCTGCCATTTACGCCTGGGCAGAGTGGGGGGTAAACCCTGCCAGCCAGAGTTCTCCTCTCACACCAACAGTGGCATTAAAACCAAGTTAGCCCTCACTTTGCACAGGTGTGAACACCGACGCAAGGGGACAGGCAGGGGAGAATCAGACCTGATGTGCACTAGAGGGAACAGGGTGGTGGCCAGGGGCACTAAAAGGGCTGCCACCCCTTCCTCCTGCCCCAGCTTTCAACCACTGCCAGGGACTGCTGCCCTTAGCTCCACTTTGTTCTAGGTCACTAATGTTTTGGCCACTTACTCACTTAATTTTTGTCTTTCCTACTGGTTTCTGCTCTCTGCAGGACACCTTGTGGGCTATTGTCATCAGTCTGGGATTACAGAATTATTGAAATACAGGGTTGGAAGGGGCCACAAGACCTCATCAATCTAGGCCCTGAGCTGTGGCAGGACCAAGTAAACCCTAGACCATCCCTGCCAGGTGTTTGTCCAACCTGTTCTTAAACCCCCCCCGGTGATGGGGATTCCACAACCGCCCTTGGAAGCCTATTTACAGTCCTCTTTGGAGCAGCCCTTAGCAGATTGGAAGGCTGTTCTCAGATCCCCTCTCAGCTTTCTTTTCTCAGGACTAAACATGCCTAGCTGTTTTTTCAACCTTTCCTCAGAGGTCAGGTTTTCTCAACCTTTGATCATTTTTTGTTGCTCACCTGTGGACTCATCTTTCCTAAAGAGGGGCACCCAGAATTGTACTCACTACTCCAGCTGAGGCTTCAGTGCGGGACAATTACATCCCCTGTCTTACAGAACACTCCTGTTAATACTTCCCACACTGATATTAGCCTTCTTCACAGTTCTGTTACATTGTTGACTCCTATTGTTATTTGTGATCTACTATGACCCCCAGATCCTTTGCAGCTGTACTACCTCCTAGCCAGCTATTCCCCATTTTGTAGTTATGCATTTGACTTGTCCTTCCTAAATGAAATACTTTGCACTTGTCCTAACTGAATTTCTTTTAGTTGAATTCTGACCAATTCTCAGCCTTGGTGTCTTAGAAACTGAACCTGCAGAGGACGTAAAGGCCGGCTGTAGTCAGAGCGTGAGCCGCACAGCTATAAATTCTCTTTCAGTCATACCACATCCTGTGCAAGGGCTTCGGAAACAAACGAAACAATTCTACAGTTAAAAACAGCCACCTTCCAAAATCCCCTTGAAACTGCACTTATGGTGCAAAGTCACTTTAACTGGCTGAGAGTGATCTGGAAGAGCTGGAGATCAGTGACACAGACAGTCACTGCAGCCGAGTGCAATGAGACCTTCAGCCTTGATACTCTCAGGGAGAACCCAGGCCCCACTTAAGTCAGTGGCAGAATTCCCCTTTGCCCTCAGTACTGTGCTGCGATAGGCAGCTGGAGGAGAGCCATTGGATCATCCCAGTGGTGTCCCCAATGCATCTCTGGAAGGGCCTAGCCACAAGCATCCCACTCTCTGTTTGTTCTGGTTTTGTACAGCACCTAGCGCAATGAGGCCCTGGTCTATGAGTGGGGTCCCTAGGCACTACTGTAAAACTATTACTCCTCCTCTTCCCCTGCTCACAGTCTATGCACCTCAGCTTCACTCCACACCTCCCCTCCTCCCTTCTGCCTCTGCACCTTATCTCTGAGCAATCTCATTAAAAACCATGGCTTTCATTATCATCTTTATGCTGACAACTCCTAGATCAGCCTATCCACTCTGGGCCTGTTTCTGTCAGTCCAGACTGAAACCTCCAGTCTGTCTCCTTGTCTCTGTCCTCACTGATATCCCACCATCAGCTTAAACGCAACACAGTTAAAACAAAGCTCCTAATCTCCCCACATCCAACCTCCCACTCACCCTCCATTCTCAGTCACCATGGGCAGCGGCATAGGGGTGGTCACTCAGGCCATGAACTGGGCTTTGCCTTCGATTCAGCCCTCTCTGTAGCCCCACACTTCCGAGTCATGTCTGAATTTTACCACTTCGTCCTTTACAAAATGTCTTCAAGATCTGGCCTTTCCAATCTGGTAATACAATTGACAGAGTTCAGCAGAAAAATAGAAGTCTGAACTCGCCCCTTGCCTAACCGTTGCCAGATGGTAATGGCTGGATGGGTCTGTGGCACAGGTAGATGAACTATGCAAATCCAGGGGACTGTCAGACTTTAAGGTTTCTGCAACCAGAGACCATGTCTACACTAAAAACACTACAGCAGCACAGTAGGAAATCCAGCTCCCGAGGTCGACAGAAGCAATCTACCATGGACCTAGCGCTGTCTTCGCCGGGGGCGAGGCTGGCTTAGCGGCATCTCTCAGGGGTGTGGATTTTTCACACCCCTCAGCAACGTAGCTGGGTTGACCTAATTTTCAAGTGCAGACGTGGCCTGTGGCTGTGGGCCTGTTCGAGCTCCCGCCAACCTGGAGACTCCGTGAACAAACGCTCATTTAGAAAGAGTCCTCCCCCACAGAAGCCCACTCCGTGCCCAGGACACACACATGGTTCACTGGGGTGGGGGTGAGAGGCTGGTGCTGGCACAGGACAGAACCTGGGTTGTTTGGTGACCTAACTGTGCACTGGCAGACTGTCCAATACTGGGGTGTGTTTTGAAAGGGTCGCCTTCACTTAGAATCTCCAGGCTTTTGAACCTTAGTGGTTTTGAGAAAACTACAATATTCTCTTAGTACGGGGAGCTTTCCCCTTCAGTGAGACTTCTCTCCCCTGCCACCTTTAGCTCCAGTTTAACAAAATCGCTCCCCTCCCCCGAATCTATGAATTTCCTCAGGTCTTTGAGGATGGCAGGGGGTGGGCGGGGGGTGGAGCTTTTCAAAGTTCGTTCTGTAGCAGGAATTTTTGCAGGGTTTTAATCTCCAGATCAGGCCCAGATGGGGCTGAAAATGTCTCCACTGGACTCTGCCCTGGTCCCTTCAGGTCCTGCAGAAATAGCAGCTCAGCCTGGCCCAAGACTCTGGCCCTTTTTGCTCCAGAGTGGGCGGTGAGTGAGCTAGTATCTGCAGCAGCTGAAGGGTTAAAGGAACCATCTCTCATGTGTGGGGAGCTGCAGCCCCGGCACTTCCGCAGGGAGGGTGTTTGTGAGAAGAGGGGAAGTGCCCCAGCCACAGAGAACAGCACAGCAAGAGCTAGGACTGGCAGAGTCTCTTTCCATGTTGAATTAACTTATGGGCTCAAAGTTTCAGAACTGGAGGATGGAGCTTCGTGCACTGAAAATGGGAGCTCAGCTCTGTACCTGCTTCTGCCCTGGAGACTGCAGAATGTGCTTGCGAAGGGCCTTGCTGCACGGGCTGGTTGTGGGCATAATCCCCCCCGTGGGCCCCATCCTGCAGCCCTGGTTCACGTGAGCCATCTCACTGGTGCCCTGACATCAATGGGGCTCCTCCAATGAGTGAGGGAAGAGGAGCCAGGACGTTAGTGTGTGGGGGGAGGGGGGGTTCTGGTAGCTGTGCGTGCAAATGTCTGTGCGCTTCTGCATGTGCATTTCCAGTGCACTCAGATGGGCCTCTACCCTGTGAAACACCAACCGAGATGTTTCCCCTCATCACCATTCGCCCTTATGGCTGGCATCTGCCCGAACCATAAACTGTCACCACATTGATGCTCTGGACACATTTAACTATGTGAATAATGCTGAATATGGGGCCCAGGAGCTACCACTGATCTCCAAGCATGGGTCAGCTCCCCAGGACACTCACACCCCACTGGCTCTAGGTTGTCTTAGCAAACAGGAATCCTGCAAATGCTCAATGCTCCCCATGGCCACAGTAATTCTTGTTATTTACAATGTTGGTAAGGTAGCTTTTGGTAAGTCATTTCCTACTGTTTAAAACATAAAAGTTATTTTCAGTATAATTGGAATATCCTCTACATCATCACAAGGGTTTGAACGCTGGTCTTTCCTCACTGCAGCGCAGCTCTTCACCACTTGAACTAAAGAACTAGTTACAATAGCTGGCAGCAGCAGTAGGCTGTTACCGTCCACACAACATCCACAAAAAATAGTGGGTTACATATGCATGAGTAGCCCCATATTGCAGACAGCTTAGTCAAGCACATAGATGGGACACTGTGACATTCCCCTGGTGTTGTCTAGACCAGTGATCTGCTAGGTCACTCCAATCCTTGAGTCTGGGAGCCAGCCTTACCCTGCTCTGCTGTGGGAATCCCCACTCCTGGGCTGTTCACACACAGCCTCTAGCATGTAAGCTGCTCCCAGCTACATGAGTGAGCACTTTTGGCCAGCCGCTGCTTGCATTTTGCAATCAAAGGACACTAGCCAATATCTCCGGTCCCAGACACAACCCTAGGAACCTCCGTCTTGCAGTGTCCAGTTACGCCTGCTGGACGCTGCAAGCTTATATGAGTTTGTCAATTTAACAAAGAAATTGATATGTACCAGGCTTGAAATCCCAAGGGGAGGCTCTGACATGCTTCAAACCAAACACACTGCTTCAGGTAGAATAAACAAACAAATTTATTAACTGCAAAAGATAGATTTTAAGTGATTATAAGTCAAAGCACAAGAAGTCAGATTTGGTCAAATGAAAGAAAAACAAAACACATTCTAAGCTGATCTTAACACTTTCAGTTCCCTTACAAACTAAGATACGCCTCACCACAGCTGGCTGGCTGCCCTTCAACCAGGCTCTCCCCTTTGATCAGTGCTTCAGTCACTTGGTGGTGGTGTCTGTAGATGTAGGTGGAAAAGAAAGAGCATGGCAAAGGTCTCTCCCTTTTATCGTGTTCTTTCTTCCCTCTTGGCTTCCCCCCCCTCCCGCTTCAGAGTCAGGTGAGCATTACCTCACTGTAGTCCCAAACTGACCAAGGGAAGGGGGGTGACTCACTTGAGAGTCCAATAGATCCTTTGTTGCTGCCTAAGCCAGTGTCCTTTGTTCCTGTGAAGCTGGGCTGGGTTTGTCCCATACATACCCTGATGAGGTGTGTACTGCCCCTCTGCTCCTGGAGAGTTTTGCCTGAGCTTCTTTTAAGCCATGAGGACACATTTTCAGC
This sequence comes from Lepidochelys kempii, assembly GCF_965140285.1. NCBI lineage: Eukaryota > Metazoa > Chordata > Testudines > Cheloniidae > Lepidochelys > Lepidochelys kempii. Next base: position 42,141,204 of record NC_136393.1, on the reverse strand, counting down.
CTCATAACTATATACCTGAAATTACAACCTATAACATTACTATAACAACAATGCTCAGTGCATCATGAGCCTTCCAAAGACACCCAAGATGACAAACTTTGCATTGGATACCACACAATCATATTATAAGGATGAACATGGGGGTGCAGGGTGTTCCCCTAAGGTACAGAGTGTCACAACATGACGAGTGGCAGTGGAGTTATTCCTTAAGCTACAAAGGCAAGAGGAGTGCAACATTCATCTTCCCATGTGTAGTAGCTACGACACGTGATTCCTTGTGGCATTCATGGAGGTGCTGACCACAGTGGAACACTGCTTTTGGGCTCAGAAAACAAGCACTGAGTGGTGGGATCACATCATCATGCACGTCTGGGATGACGAGCAGTGGCTGCAAAACTTTCAGATGAGGAAGCCACATTCGTGGGACCGTGTGATGAGTTTGCCCCAGCCTTGCAGCCCAAAGACATGAGAATGAGAGCTGCCCTGTCGTTGGAGAAGCACATGGTGATTGCACTGTGGAAGCTAGCTACTCCAGACTGCTACTGATCGGCCACTTACCAGTGCGGAGTGGGAAAGTTGACCATTGGACTCTGAAAGGCCGTGACTCTGGGCAACATGCGTGACATCGTGGATGGCTTTGCACAAATGGACTTCCCTAACGACCACTTCACTCAGCCACTGCCTCTTCCTCCTCCTCCTCCTCTTCAGACCAACCACAACAGCACCTTCTGCCTCAGCACCGCAGCCCCAATCCTAGCCAAGTGCCGAGGGGAGGCCAGAGGGCAGGGGGCTGGAGAGTGAGCCCAGCCCACACTCATTCTGCAGTGCTGTGTCCTGTCCCATGGGGCTGTGCCTGGCTCCCCATTGCAGGCTGAGTGAGGGGCAGGCTCACACTATAGCCCCTCCCCCCATTGCCCCTTTCCACCAGTCTGGGTTTAGGGTCACAGTGCAGAGGTGGAAGGTGTTGCTGCAAGTGGTCAGAGCCCCCAGGTCACAACACCCACAGCAGGGAGCCAAGCCCAGCCCTGTGGGACAGAAGACATCACTGCAGGGTTTTTGCGGACGTCAGTGCGCCCATGAACCCCTGATCAAACCACCCTGGTATGAACTTCTCGTCATGTCTGTGCTCCTCCCATGTTTCATTCTTTACAACCCACTAGATGGGCTCTCTGGCCTGTGAGCCAGACATCAGCAACAACTTGCTGTTAATGGTCAGGATGCTCTTAGCAGGTAGCTGAAGAGATGTGCAGCTTTCCGAGTCACAGCAGACACTGTAAATTCCTCCAACGAAGCCGAAGAGCTCTGGGATCTGTGTGCCCCCAGGAGCGGGTCATGGGGCTCCCAGAGGGGAACGTCCCCAAGGCATTTCCTTCCCATGCCCCCCTGAGGTGTGCAGCTCTGAGCATGCTGAGATCCATGGCTACAGCTGCATAAACTACGAGGGGCAGGGGTCAAAGATAAAACCCGAATCCTCCTACAGCCTGACAATGTGTGTCCCCAGACTGTGCCATCAAAATGGAGAGGCTCAGGCTGTACCTTCAAAATGAGATCAACTTGTCAGCTTGTCAGAGTAAGCCAAAAAGTCTGGACACCAGTGGCTTCTGGGAAAACAATGCAGCAGAAACCAAGGTGCAGCACCTGGACCTTTCTAGCAGTTGGCTCCAAGCCCCCAGGTTGCCTATATAGGGCTTGATCTTGCTTCTATCGGAGTCAATGTCAACACTCCCATGGAGCCCACAGAGAAATAAAGCTACTGTGACTGCACTAAAAATCCTGCCTCTGATGCTCTTACCTGAGCTGTCGACTCTTGATACTGGTGATGTGGCTGTTCAGGCACCTTAATTCTGGCATTTCACAGTGTTTACATGCTTGACTTCGCCACCTGAACTTTTTTTTAATGTTGTTCTCTGCATGGAATTGAATCTCAGCTGTGCCATCACGCAGTGCCAGCCTGCGCTGTACGGCCTGCCTGCAGAGTGCCCTCACTGCGGGCAAGGCAGAGCTCAGGGCTGTAGCTTAGGCTACACTTGCAACTGAACCACAAAAGTTTTGCTGTGGCAAGTGCAAGTGTAAACAGCGCTTTGTTGACACAGCCTTGTCGCTAACAGCTGCACAGTGTAGACATAACCTAAATGGTCTCCGGTTTCCACTGTCTAAAGGACAGGAGAATTTGGCCAAAGGTTGCCACACAAAGCAAAGTGAGGTTCAAAATGACAGGGGCTTTGAATCCTTAGTGTCCTGTAGCATTTATATTTACAGAAATTTCCAAAGCATCCGTAACCCTAACTTTCTACCTGAGCTTTGTGACACCCCCTTTTCTCCTGAGGGAGCCGAAAAATCCCTCAGTGCACTTGTAACCCTCTGGTGAGTGTGTGTCATTCACACCCCCCTTGATGGCTGAGCCACAGGGTTTATGGGTTTTTACAGCTCTGAACTTCACAAACTGACTCTTTAGCTCCAGCTGTAGAGACTTGTGCTAAGCGCTGTCGGTCCCCACTTCAATCCCCAGTGAGTGTTGGGATGGATTAAGCAGTTCCTGCCTGTGGGGCAGAGGATATGCTCTCCCTTCCAGCCTATGTGACAAGCAATACACTTCAGATTGGTTCATATTCTTCCCCCTCTCTTCATTGCCCCCCCGTTCTCCCATCCCTTCTCCCCACCTCCATCCATTCCTTCTCTCCTGCCCTCTCCCTGACCTTCCCCCTCTTTTACTCTCCTTCAGTTTCACTTTCCTGTTTTCTCCCCCTCCCACTCCTGGCTCCTCCTTTTTCTTCTTTTCCTTCTATGGCTGGGACTAGCAGATACTTGCAGGCGGCCCCTCCCAGTGTCAGCTCAAGCCCACACTGTGTAGAGCCACTGGCAGGGAGAACAGATACTCACCCAGCTGCCATGGCCGCTGCAGCTACAGCAGGAGAAATACAAGATGAAGCTATTTGCTCCATCTGCCTGGGGTATCTGATGGAGCCGGTGACTATCGCGTGTGGGCACAACTTCTGCCGAGCCTGCCTCACCCAGTACAGTGAGGAGAAGGGAACGGGGACACCCCTGACCTGTCCCCAGTGCAGAGCCCAGTTCCAAAAAGGGGAGTTCAAGCCCAACGCCCAGCTGAACAACATCATACAAAGGATCAAACAACTGGGGTTAAAACCAGGAAAAGGGCAAAAGGAGGATCTGTGTGAGAGACACGAGGAACGTCTCAAACTCTTCTGTGAGGAGGATGGAGAAACTATTTGCTGGGTGTGTGAGAAATCCCGACACCACAAGTCTCACACTGTGGTTCCCATTGAGGAGGCTGCCCAGGGATGCAAGGTAAGAAATGCTGTTGACTTTGCTTAATTAAACCCCTTAAGGACACCAGGTTTATCCCCCATCAATACAAGGACAAACATTCACTCCTGGCTGCCTAAGGTTAGGCACCTAAATGAAAGGGGCCTGGTTTTCAGAGGGGATGAGCACTGGGGGTTGTAGATAATGAGAAAAGGTCCGAACTTTTTTTGCTCCAACACTGCAAGTTCCAACATGTAATAGAGAGAACAGGGCTGACGGCTCTTTATGCACCTGCAACCCGTCTGCCAGGTGGAGTGGGCAGCAAGAACATAAGACCATAAGAACAGCCATCCCCTGTCGGAGCAAAGGTGCATCTAGCCCAGTATCCTGTCTTCTGACAGTGGCCAATGCCAGGTGCCCCAGAGGGAGTGAACAGAACAGGTGATCATCAAGGGATCCATCCCCTGTCGCCCATTCCCAGCTTCTGGGAACAGCTGATCCGTGGCAGGTGGGAGGCGCTGGGAGGACGGGGCAGGAGCTGATCTCAGGGTCTCCAGCAGGCAGGAGACATTAGGGGGCAGGGGAAGAGCTGATCGGTGGGGCTGCCAGTAGGTGCTGAGCACCCACTATTTTTATTCCATGGTTGCTCCAGCCCTGGAGCACCCACAGAGTTGGTGCCGATGGTAAAAAAGAAACTTTAAATGAGAGGAGGGAAGTCACCCGGCATTAATGAAGGAAAATACCACACGCAGGATTCATAAATATAAAACCGTGAGCAAAACACCCTCTCCAGTGTACGTTGGTCAGTGTCTTCTGCCTCATGTTCTGGAGTTCCATAACCAAAAGTTCCTTTGTTGTGCCCCTCTCTGCTCCCTCACCCCACCCCACTCACAGTGGCTGTCCTAAGTCAGTGAAGACTCAGAGTTCAGAGATGCATCTGTGTGAGCTCACCTCCCACCCTGGTTCGGGGGCGGGGGAGGACGAAGATGGTACCTTGCTTGCTCCAGTGTCCAAGCCAGGGCCGTCCTTAGGCATACGCAGCTGCGTAGGGCACCATGAAATTTGGGGCACCAAATTGCCCCAAATTTAATGGTGCCCTAGGCAGCTGCATGCTGCATACTTGGCAGCACCAGCCCCGGCAACCAGCCCTATCCCTCAGCCAGCCCCCCGCGGGCTGTGCCCACTGCAAGGGGCAGGGCCTTTCCTACGGGGGTGTGGGGCTCCGGACACTCCCTCCACCCTGCCTCTTACCCTTCCCCCCTGCTCTGCCCCCGGCCCGCCCCCATTCCACCTCTTTCTCCAGCAACCCCGCACTCACCAGCAGTGGCGGGAAGTGGAGCAGCTGGGCCCCAGCCCGATCTACTCCGCCAGATCCCAGCCACGGCGCTCCGCTTCCCGCCGCCGGTGAGAGCGGGAGGTGATCCTTTCCGCAACCCGAGCGATATGGCTAGGGCCGGGGCAAGGGAAGCGGGGCGGGCTCCTCCCAGCCCCCCGCTAATCCCCAGGGCCACTCTGAGCCTGTGTGGCCCCCCACAACTCCTGCCATCCATACCCTGGGGGGGGTGGCCTGGGGCCCCACACAGCCCCCCCCCATGGGGGGGGCTGTGTAGGGCACCCAAATGGCTAGAGAAGGCCCTGGTCCAAGTACTTGCTCTAGTGTCACCACCCTACCGCACACCCCACTGTCCCACTCCACCGGCCGCCCTGCCAGCCATCACCTGCTTCTCTGCTATAACCTCTGCAGATCAGGGCCTGTCTACACTTGCAATTTAAAGCAGAAAAAGTCCCCTTTTGCTCAAAACCCTAGTCTCTTGAGGTTCTGCGCTGCTCTTGGTGATTTTCAACTCTTAGTGGGGGAACGTCCTTGCTGAAGCAGGCTGGGCAGAAACACTGTCCCACATCAAGTGATTTCAGCTCTAGTGATCACTTAACAAAACAAAAGACTCCGAATGGAGCCTTAATTAGTTCTGTCTTTGAACAGTGGAGAGGAGCAAGTTAAACCATGCCTAGGACTCTTGGGTAAAGTCCACACTGCCCAGCAAGCACATCTGTCCCCACCTCCTCTTAAACTTCACAGGGGTCTGGCATCCAAGCCCCCTGCTTAGTGAGATCAGTTCAGTGGAGGGTGACCCCCTCAATCAGAACAGGCTAAGCCAGGGGTGGCCAACCTGAGCCTCAGAAGAAGCCAGAATTTACCAATGCACATTGCCAAAGAGCCACAGTAATATGTCATGCATAATGACAGGTTTCAGAGGAACAGCCGTGTTAGTCTGTATTCGCAAAAAGAAAAGGAGGACTTGTGGCACCTTAGAGACTAAGGTGACTTAGAGACTTAGTCTCTAAGGTGCCACAAGTCCTCCTTTTCTTTTTGCGAGTAATATGTCAGCAGCCCCCGATCAGCTCCCCCGTCCCGCTCCTGCGCCTCCCACCCACCTGCAGCCCTGCCGGTCAGAGCCTCCCCCTCCTCCCTGCACCTCCCGATCAGCTGTTCCGTGGCGTGCAGGAGGGTCTGGGACGGAGGAGTGAGGGCACGGCGGGCTCAGGGGAAGGGGCAGGAAGGGGTGAAGTGGGGGCAGGGCCCATGGCAGAGCCAGGGGTTGAGCAGTGAGCACCCCCCGGCACCTTGGAAGGCTGGTGTCTGCAGTTCCAGCCACGGAGTCGGTGCCTATACAAGGAACCGTATCTTAACTTCTAAAGATCTGCATGTGGCTCCGGAGCCACAGGTTGGCCACCCCTGGGCTAAATGCTACTCCGCTGCCCTTTCCTCATACTGTAAAGAGAACCCTATTTCATTACCCCCACATTCCATACTGAAGTGATCTGTAATCCAGCACAGTTGATCACTTTGGCAACATGGCCCTGCTGCTGGCTACCTAGGCAGAGTCGGTGTGTTCATGTAAATACAGTCTGCACCTGAAGCCTTTTCCCCTCCCCAGCCAGCTGTCAGGGGAGAGCTCATTCAGACCCTGCTTGCACACGAAACAATCTGGACCCTGACTCATCCCTGCATGTCAGTGGCACTGAAAGCCACAGCTGGTACCTGTGTCCTGATCTCTTCTTTCTTTCTTTCTTTCTTTCTTTCTTTCTTTCTTTCTTTCTTTCTTTCTTTCTTTCTTTCTTTCTTTCTTTCTTTCTTTCTTTCTTTCCCCATGTCCTGTTCTTCTCTCCTTCTTCAGCTCTTCCCCGTCCAGCAGCCCTGCTCCACTCATATTGATTCCTGCAGCCATTAGCCCAGATAACATTAGTAGGATGAGAGGGGGTTGTACAGCTTAGGTACACCATGGATGTACACACCAGGGTATTATAATTGTCTGACAAAGTTGGGGCCACCTGTGTCCTGACACGGTTGGGTTTTGACAGCGTGGGTGGACAACACGGTTCTGGAACCACATTAAAGAAACATGTCATTGCTCCCAACCCATCTGGGGCTGTGTCTGGGCTGGAGAGTGGGAGGCCAGGGATGAGACGCTGCTGAGGTTCCCTGCCCGCACCCCGGGAGAGAGGGGAGGACATGGGCTGATGTTAGGGCCCTGCCCAGGGTTGCAGAAGGAAGGGAGGGAAATGGCCTGAATTCCCTCCCGACAGGGACCAGACTCACTGACACACTCAGTTTGGCCTGAACTGTCCCAAATTTCTGCTCCAAGTCCCTTCTTCATTGAGCTGCTTCTCTGCCCCAGGATCTCGCAGGCCACGTCGACACTGCCAGGGTTTCAGCAGCACAGCTACAGCCCGGCAGCACAATAGCCAGGGCAACTGAAGTGTCACGTTAAGATCAGGCCCAAGCCTCTGTGCTCACTGACAGGGCTCAGAGACAACCAGGACTCCAGGGCTCTGTGAAAAGAGAGTGAAATGGGGAGATCTCTGGCGGGGGCTCGGGAGAGGGGTCTAGGGCACTGCCAGGGGTGTTGCACAGAGCGGGGCTGACGGGGCAGGAGCACGTTGCTGTGCTGTGTGAATGAATCACACGCTGTCAAAGGGGAAGAGAGCCCTGGGTTATTACAGCTCTGGAGCCGTTATAATTATGGGGGGCCCATTCCCCCAGACTGAGTGTGTTCCCTGTTCCTCACTGACCTCCAGCTACATCACAGCTTCACTCTGCACAGTTAACGGGACTGCACTGGTTCAGGTGCTCAGCTGCTGCCTGAGGGAGGCCACGTGGGAGCCTGGACAGACGAGAGCCCAGTGGGGTCTTGTTCCTGGCCTGGGTCTGGGGTACAGTGGAGCGAGGTGCTGTCCCAACCTCTTCACTCGCACTGGCAGGAGGGATCATTCAGAACCTTCCCAGCTGCTTCACCTCTGGCCTGTGCTCAGGGATGGGAAACTTTAGCTAAAACACAGGCTTTGAGAAGTCCTGAGTGTCTGCACGAAGCAGAGCCCCCGCTCTGAGACTGGCGTCTTGGCTCCCACGCTGCCTTTGGGGCCGGCAGAGCCGAGTCTGCTGCTCGCTTCCAGGGTATTTTACTGCTCCTGTATGAAATGCCAATATGGATAGTGTTGTCCATCGGACAGGCAGATTAATGGCCGTTTATCGCACACGATGCCCTTGCAGGTGAAACTCCAGGGAGCCCTGGACCCTCTGAGGAAGGAGCTGCAAGAGGCCCTGGCTCTGACGTCTAAAGAGAAAAAGAAAACTACAGAGTGGCAGGTGGGTGTCCGGGTTTATTCCTCCCTTCCCCCTTCCCCCTGCAGCATTCCCAGGAATGCCGGGGCCCGTAAAGCTCCAGGATGAGGCTATGAACCTGCTCTGGTTGTTTGCTCCATTGCACAGGCTTGGTGCCGGCCATGGGCAGCGGATGCCTCCGGCATTTGGGGAGGCCGGGCGTGAGTGCCGGAACCTCCCTGGTGCCCAGATCATTGCCCTGCCCACTGCTCCAGACCCATTTGGCCTCCTCTCCCCAAGGCCCCGACCACGCTCCCTTCCTGCTCTGCCCCATGCCCGGCCCCACTCCCTTCCAGCCCCCTCCCCAGTGGCTCCCCGTTCACTGTGCAGCTTTCTCCTCTCCCCCACCCCCTCCCGCAAGGCCCCCTCACCTGCCGCTTGCTCCTTTCTGCCCGCTCCTGCCTTAAGGGTGAGTGACAGGGGAGGGGCGGAGAGGAGCAAGTGGCGGGGTCCCCCACACAGCTGATGGGCGGCAAGCGGCAGGTGCTGCGGGGTTCGGGGGAAGAGCGGGAGCGAGGGCACAGGGCGGAGCGCAGGCAGGACTCCAAAGGCAGCAGGTCTGTAGCCTGCCTCCAAAGGGAGGGGCGCTGCATCCTGTTTGTGGAGCCTCAGCCTCCCCGGCCTATGGTACCTGCCATCCAGGGTGCTGGCAGCATCAGGCTGTGTCTCCGGTGGGGATCTCAGCGCAGCAGCAGCTCCTGTAGGCGGAGGAGGAGGGGCAGTTCCTGGCCCTTGTACAGTGGTGCAGACCCACCCCTGAGATCTCTGATGGGGCAAATTCTCCATACTGGGTGCAGTGTTTTCACTATTCCATGGATCCTGTTTCCCTCCTGCAGGTGGGGAGGATGTGTCGGCCGCTCCAGCCATCGGTTTTCCGTGGCCTCCATGACAGCTCTGTAGCTTCTCTGCAGCCTGGAGGAAACAGATTGTTCCTTCTCTCCCTGCTCCCACAGTCCCTGCAATGAATCTGCCCAGTGCCTGGGCCAGACTCTGGAGCTGGGAGGACGATTTGCCCCCACGGGTGAGGTTCAGATTTGCTCAGCTGGCTGGGCTGGGGGCACGCTGGGAGCTGAGCTCTTCTGAACATCAAACCCAGTGGCGGGTGTGGAGCTCTGTGGAAAATCTGACCCCAGGGTGCATCTACATGGCCCCAGCAGCTAGCTGCAGGCTAGTCCCTGAGTGACACCCAGGGGTCTGGTTGGGTGTGAACAGCCCGTGCTGCTGCGGCTTCATAGCTACCAGTACCCGAGCTCGCTAGATCAAAGCAAACTGGGGTGTGTCTACACACGGTGCTGTCAGACCTTCACTGCAGTGTGGACACCCCCTGAGTGAGCAGAGCCAGGGGCAGGTCAGTGTAAAGCCAGGCAGCACTCGGCCACCTCACAGCCTCTCCTGCCATCACGTGGCCACTTCATCCCAGGCACCTGCTACTGTTACTGTGACTTTACCTGTGCTTGTCTGTAGCCAGCTGATGAACCCAGGGGACAAAATGTCTGTTCTGGTTCGCCTGCCTTTTCCAGTGAAATCCCTGCAGAGAGCGTGGGGGGCGTGAGGAAGATGCCAGCAGCAGGGAGGAGAGGAGAAGCAGGTGTCCCACGATTCAGATAAAAATGGCCATTTACAAGAGCTGAAATGCTCAGAGCTGGGTGCCCCTGGTTCTGCATCTGAAGCCGTATTTAGAGCCCGGCGGAAGTGGGCTGGTTTCCAGAGGACAGAACCGCAGCAGCTCCCACTCTCCGCACCGGAAGCAGTTGGTGCTCAGTTCCTCAGACAGTAGGGATTTAGATGCATAACAATTAACAGCCGTCTTGAATGTGTCCGGCAAAGTTCCCAGCCGGCGCCATGGAGGCGGCTGCACCTTGGGACAGTCACTGGGGTGGTTCTGAAACCCTTGATTATCACCCAGTGAGAGCGAGTTACGTCCCACAGCACCAGAGGTCACAGCCCAGTGATCAGTGTCACTCCGTGCAGAGTAACTGCAGCCCCAGCGACTGTGAGATGAGGCCCAGCAGGGGCGGCCAGTCACCCACTGAGAGGGGCCGTCATGGGCCTGAGCCAGGTGGGGAGTATTCCCATGAGTGGGAGCAGGGCCCAGGAGGTGACAGGCCCCCATGAAGGATGCGCTGCCCATGTCTGATGGGGGGAGATGTTAGGGGATATCATAATACTTGCAGGACTTGAATTAGCTGTAACTCAACAGCTCCCAGGGGGCAGGAGGGGAAAGAGGCTGCAGGTCCATGGCCCTTTGCAGGGTCCAGGCCACATGCACAAAGCCTCGGACAGGTGCCCACAGGGGCTCCTGAGGCAGCTGGGCCTTGTCAGGGCTGTACCCGAGTTGTCTGAGTGTCCTGTGGCTGCAGCGCTCCCAAGGGCGGGGTGGGGGTTGGTCTGGGGGATGGGTTGGTGGGTGTTGCAGATGGGCCCTGGGGTGCTGGAGGGCTGCGCTGGGGGCTCAGGTAAGAGGGACTTTTCCTAACATCACTGTAGCCCGAATCACGCTGGGGGGCAGGTTCACTCCAGGGTCACCCAGCACCTCTGGGCTGAGTTGCAGGGGAGCTAGAGAGGCCAGTGCAGAGCAGCCAGCCCGTTCCCCGGCCAGGGTCAGCACTGGCTCAGCATCATTCCCACGGCTCCTTTCAGAGAGCAGGTGGGGACACAGCTGGCATCAGCAACCCGCTGCTCTGTGAGCCTAGAGGGCTCCCTAAAGGCTGCAGCACGTGGGTATGGGGCACTCGGCCAGGCTGGGTGAGGCCAAAGCCAGCCCTGACAATGCCCTGGGTGCCCAACACCCATGTGAGCCCCAGGATGGCACCCAAAGGACTATTAGCATCAGCCCTAGGTCCTGAATGTTGCAGCCCCGGGAGCTGGTTGTCAAAGAAGGAGCATTGCCCACATCCCGCTGTGACGGGTCCCCGGGGTGTCTGAGTGCCCAGCACTTGGCACCCAAATCCCCCCACGGACGCCCTGTGCAGCCCCCTGTAAATCTTTACTGTCCCCTCGATTTCTCCCCACTCCACTGTGTCCATCCCGTGCCACCTGCAATAACGTACTGCGTCTTTACAAAGCACCCTAGACAACCCCGTTACGGAACTGGCCATATGAAGTAAATACCCTTCCAAACTGATACTGATCTAATATCCCCTGTTTCATGAACAGAGGCCCAGTCCATGTAACTCAACATCTGGCTCACGTTTTCTCTGTGCCTTTCCTATTTTTCTATCTCAAGGGGAAAGTGAAGAATAAGAGAGAGATGATTGCAGGTGAATTTAACAAACTGCACACACTGCTGAGAGAGGAGGAGCAGCTGCTTCTGCAGAGCCTGGAGGAGGAGGAGAGGGAGACTCTGCAGAGACTACGGGAAAATGTCACCAAACTTTCCCAGCAAAGCTCCTCTCTGCAGCAGCTGATCACAGAGATAGAGGAGAAGTGTCAGCAACCGGTTGCGGAGCTGCTGAAGGTGAGATGGCATCAAAATTCTCCACCCATCCAAAATTATAACTCAGCTCCATGGGTCTGGATTCCAACAATTAGAGTCAATGTGTTCTGTGGTTTACTGACAAACAGAACATGAGGCTAAGGGCTCCATCAGTTCCCAAATATCGCAGTTCATGTTAGAGGGGAATTCTCTTCATGGAGATCCAGTGAGGCCATGGGAGATTAGATGGATGATAGAAAAATGATACTGAGCTGAACCCATCCCTGCTCTGACTTCAGAACATTGGACCCAACACAGTCGATAAACACAGATACTGATGGGTTGTGTCCCTACAAGGGAGAACCCTTTAGCTAAATTCCTGTCTCCTCTATATATATGAAACAAGTGTTCAAAACAGTGAAGCCTGGGAGGGTTGATCTATTTTCTACAAGAAAGTTTGATGCCCAGAGTGAGACTCACTCAGTTTTATGCACATTGTGTTAATACAAGACATTGATTCTCTTTTTCCTTTCAGGATGTGAAAAGCACATTGAGCAGGTGCGTTTCCTATGTTCATTGCTCTTATATTCTTGGTGGTGGTTCTGGGATGATGTGTGCACAGAGCTGCTGAGTGATAATGGGACATTTTCTTCATAGGAGTAAGAATATGAAACTCCAGGAACCAGAAGCTGTTTCTACTGACCTGAAGAACGTGTATAAAATTTCCCTTGACATGAGGGAAGCGCTGAAGAGATTTGGAGGTGAGTGGCGTCGACTGGGACATTCAGCTGTATTGTGCCTGGGATCTGGACAGAGCCTGGGACCCCAGGACACGCTTGCACCCAGCTGACAGGCTTGGAGCTGTGTGAGAGCTGGAGGCTGATGCGCTGAGTGCTGGGCAGTTTCCCTGCTACTTACAGCCACCTGCTGGTACTTGCCCAGGTGTCTAACCAGGCCTCATCACTGTGACATCCTGACCCCTCCATGGCTGAGTTAATGGGTGTCCCTGAGCTAGGTGCTGTGAGGCCTGGATTGGGCACATTGCGCTGGGAGCTGCACAGACTGGTAACGGATGATGTGTCTGTGCCTCTCTCCTGGGATATGTGAGGGCTGCGTTGTGTGGCCACCGCTCAGCACTGCCCCAGCCCCCTTTAGCCAAGGCTGGCCGAGCTTTCTGAGCTGGAGGAGGGGCCGCTCTGGCTGCTGCGGTCTGACCTGGGCCGTGTGTTACTGGGTAACAAACTGAATCCTACGGGCCCCTCGTCTGTTCTGAGCACAGCCCAGTGTGAGGTTGGGTCAGTGGTTTGCTGCTCAGTGAGTGAGATTCACTCAAAAGAATGTGACTCACAACGTCTGAAAGTGAGCTGCCCCCACCCAAACGCCTCCCCACATCCCCAGCGTGGAGACCGGGGGCAAAGGCAGAAACCTGACGGCGAGGAGGGACAGAGAAGAAGCGAAGGCCGAGGAGAGGGGGAGTGGGAAGGTTCAGTGAGCTCGGTCTGTGATTGCTGAACTGGCCCTTTCATCCTACCCCCCCCGCCCTCCTCTCTTCCCACCCCCAGCAGGGGGCAGTCGAAGGGGCCAAGCTGGGTGCGTCTGTCCCGGCCGATGGAGGCTGCGCAGTGGGTGCCGGCTGCAGGGCCAGGATCTCAGGGCTCCGGGGAGCAGGAACCCCAGGCTGTGGGGGAAGCAGCTTCCTCTCTGTGGCTGGCTGGAGCCAGCACATCCCTGCTCCCCTCCCCCCTCGCTGCCCCCAGCCCAGCCCAGTCTGTGCCCACCGGACCCTGAACACGGCTGGGCTCTGGGCCATTCCACAGCCCTGGCCCCTGAGCCTGTCGGGATCCTGAGCCAGTCACCTCCGTGCCTCCTTCTAGGGGATCAGCAGCCCCTGGGGAGCCTCCTGTCACCCCCCGGAAACCCCGTCCTGGGCAGGGCCCCAGGCCCTGAGTCACTCGCTGGCTGCTCCCGGCTGGCCAGGCCCAGGGTCTCCAGCAGGGCCCTTGGTGCCGGCCCCGCGCTGGCTGCCAGAGCTCCCAGCCCCTGGCCCAGCCCGGCCTGTTGTCCCAGCACCGACCCCTCCCCTGCGGGTGGGGGGGGTGGGGACCCTGCTGCTCTCAATGGCTGAGCCCCCCCCCCCCCCCCCCCGCGGCCTCTGGTGCTGCGCTCGCAGGCTCAGCCCGTGCCAGGGCCAATGCGGCGCTGCTGGGGCTGCTCCTCCCCCGGCCCCTGGGTTCTCTGGGTCTGGGCGAGTGGCTGGGCGAGTGGGCAGGGACCTGCTCAGAGACACGCGCCCTGTGCTGCCCCCGGAGGGCAGAGACCAGCCAGGGCCGGGCAGCAAAGCGCCACCGCGCTGGGATTAACCCTTTCCTGCCACCCACCCCAGCAGCCCCGGCCGGTCAGTGCCACTTGACTGCCCGCGCTCAGGCCCTAGGGACCCGGGTCCGGCAGCTCGGGGGAGTCGCTGGGTGAATGTGTGGGGCAGAGTAACCAGGGCTCCCTGCTCCCCAAGGTCTCCGTGTGCAATGGGGAAGGCCCCGCGCTGTCATGCAGCCCTTTGGAGCTGGGCCCTGAGTGTTATTATTGATATAGCGCCCACGAGTGAGCCAGGCACTGCAGAGACAGAACACGGGGCTGCCAGCCCCACAGGGCTCCTGGTCTGAGCGCAGACAAGGCCCAGCAAGGGCAGCAGCAAGCATTGGGGGAGGGGACACGAGGGTCCCATTGTGGGGCCAGCCACTCCCTGAGCCCACCCTGTGCCTGTCTTCTGGGTGTGGTAGACAGTATTGTAGTGACCCTGATGGCTCCATGCTGGGCCCTGGGTCACTGCCCAGGGAACAGGGCAGGGCAGAGGCAGCCTGAGGTCGGGGGGAACTGGAGGCTGTGGGGGAGCGGGAGCATCCTGGGAACTGGGACAGGGACACTGGATGCCAGGTGGATGGCCCAAAACCCTGAGCTGTGTTTGCTCCAGGTTCCCACTCTGTGCTGCAGGCTCTGTTGGGGTCAGATGCTGTGGTGAGGGGCCCGCCCAGACAGACTGAAGAGAGCAAGGCTCTGTCTGCATGGGGAAGGGGCAGCAGTTCTGTTAAATTGGTTCCAGTTTTGTAGACTCATCGTGGGGTGGCCCCCTCAGGTACCACCCTCAGTCATTTCAGTGTGTCTTGGCAAGCATCTTGTCTCAGTTTAACCTCTTCAGCACTTCTTAAATTGCGCCTCATTGTCCAAAAGATCTGAGAGAAAAGTCCCCTCCTGGGGTCCACTCTGAGTCCAAGTAAACCCCAAAATAAAATCTTTTCCTTCACTCTGCTCCAGCCTCCAGCTCTCACTCAAGCTCCTCACTGTCCTCAAGACAGGAGTCCTAAGTCCTCCTTCCCGGAGCTGGGCTTGGATTAGTTTCCGTCGTGGAATCAGATGACGCCAGCCCTCCTTCCGGGAGCTGGGGTCATTTCAGACTGTGCCTTTATTCCCTGCATCCACTTTCTCCAGCCGGGGGCAGCTCTCCAGGGCTCTGTCCTTCTACAGCTGCTGCTGTCATTGTCATCTCTGGCAGCGCCTCCCCCTTAGGGGAGCTCCTCTTGTCTAGGACAGTGCTTCCCAAACGTTTTTGGTCATGCCCTCCCTTACCTGGTTTGTGCCCCCACCCCGGGAGCTGCGGTCGGGAGCTGGGCCAGGAACAGGGCTGCAATTGGGGCTAGGACCTGGGGGCCGGGTCTGGAACTGGACCCGCTGTTGGAGTTGGAGCTGCAGCTGGGGTCACAGCCTGGAGCAGGGCCAGGAGTCGGTGGCTGAGGCTGGGGCCAGAGCTGCAGCTGGGGCCAGAGTGGAGGTGGGGGCAGAGCAGGGCTGGTCGGCGTTCCCTTCCCGCCACCCATAGGGGCTGGTCCAGGCCCTGCCATGCCCCCAAATGTTCCTCCACACCCTCTAGGGGGCCACAACCCACAGTTTGGGGACCACTGCTCTGGAAGCACCCCTTCCAGGCTCCTTGCTCTGGAGAGCTCTCCTGGGAGCTCCTCTTCTCGGCAGCTTCCTGTCCCTAGGATTCCTTCGGCTGAGCCCCGGTAACCCTTTTTCAGGCTCATTAATTATTTAGCTGCCAACTAGCCACATAGGGATTTAATTACTTCCAGGTCGGTCTGGGTTGTCTCATTCTCCCTTACAGGAGCCTGTCACAGGTAGTCTGGTCCCTAACTCCCATAAAAGGGCCAGCCCTCTTCATACATTTCCCCCCACCCCCAGAGCCAACCTATATTCCAAGGTTGGCTTGACCATGGCTGACACTTGGTTATGTTCTGCAGCTGGGGTGGGGGGTACTTCCTGCCCTGCTGCCACAAGGAAATCTGCAAGGCCCTTGGCGATAATTTTCTTCTTGTCACCGAAGTGTGAAGAGACCAGGAGTTTGATTCCCCAACTTTCTATGTAGCTCATGTCATGGGTCAAATCCCCCATAGTCTTCAGCATGTCATAGTTCAGAACAACTCTTTGGCCAGAGCAGAGGTAGTCAATAACACTGGGCTTCATCATTGGTGTGATGGTCCTGTCACAGATATGGGCTGGCTACGGAGCTTCCCTCTCAGCCAGATAAACACCAGATGTGTTCATCACAAAATCCTTGAATTTTCCACCAAGCATGACTGAGATCAGTTTTAAGATGGTATTTTACACCCAGCACTACCTAGGGGTTGAACAGCATAATATAGTTTAGCGTTCCATTACATCTTCCCCGTTAAGTTCTACATTCCGACCATTTATAATATTTACATTATCTCACTGTCTTTGAAGTTCAGTGCGGATTAGTCTGTTAGGTGTCTCTGAATGGTGCTGGTCTTTTAATTACACAACCCGAACAGGTAACAGCTTCGTCATCTGGCTGTCCATTAGTTCCAATGACTGACTGTGGTCAGTCTGAAATCCTTGAGTCATCTTCTTGTTCTGCATCCATCATCTGCAGAGTTTGCACAGTTGATTGTTCTTTCTGAGGAACAAATTGTAGATGTTGACAGTTTCTGTTGAACTCTCCTCTCTGGGTCTTGATCACATACAACCTGAGTCTTGAATTCTTTTTCTTTACAACAGCTGGAGTATTCCATTCTTTTTCTCCATCCAGTTTGACACAAGCATGGTCACTGGGTTCTAGGCCTGGTAGTTTTCTAAGTGATGTCTGTTGTAAAAGTGTTTGCAAGCTCTTTTTGCCTTTTTGTTCAATTTGACTACTCTTTACATGTCTGACAACTTTGGAGATAGATTCTTTTCCAAAGTTGGGAGGGTAGTTCTGAGTTGTCTTCCCATCAGGAGTTGTGCTGCACTATATCCAGTAGCTGCTATTGGGGTTGATCTATAACTCAGTAGAGCAAAGAATGGATCTTCCTGTTGAAGGATATTCTTCACTGTATGATTCTTCACAAGATCATATTTTGTTTAGATAAATTAAATTCTACGTCAGTGAATTATGGTCCATGCTCTGTCACAAGTTCTTCTGGAACCCTGAAATGACCAAAAGTGCCCTTCAGTTGCTCTATAACACTGTGGTCCATTATGTCTTTCAAGTACACTCTTTCTTTCTATATACCTGGAAAAATAGTCCACGACTACCAGGTAAAGATGTCCCCTGAATTCACATAACTCTGCAGCTAGTCTCTTCCAAGGTCTCTTTCATTCAGACTAGTTCCTTGTTAGTGTCACTAATTACTACTGGCCATATCTCTTTCCCTGCAGCCTTCGGTAAAGAGCTATGGGAGCCCATGGGGAAATGTTTCTACCAAGGGCAAATTTAACAGCAGCTCTGGAGTGTTTCATAGCTGGTGTCCTGAGCCTGGCCTGGCCGTACCTGTGCGTTTCTGAGGATGTTGACAGTCACTCACTGCAAGTCACTGGGATTTGGGCTCCTAAGTTTCTGGGACATGTTTGAAATAGAGCTGGGTGTAATTTGGGGGGTAAATAGTTTATTTGCTGAAAAATTATATTTTGGGTCGACAGAAACTATTCGCGAATCCATGTCGAGTTTGCTGACTAGTTTCAATGAACAGAGAAAGGTGCCACCACTTCCCTTCCAGCCTTTAGCCCCGTGGCTGGGCCCTCAGTGGGGAGCCCCCGGTTCAATCCCCCTGTGGGATGTGGGGCAGGAATTGGAATGTGGGAATCCAGGAAAGGGCTGAAACTGCTGGGCTCCGGGTGTCTGATGTGGGGCTCCCACAATCTCTCCTGCTGAAGACGTCCCCCTGTGTCTAAACACTGCCCTGGGCACTGGGCCAGAGCGTGGGAGTGAGAATCACTCTGCAGGCCAGTGGGTCGGGCTGCACCTGGCAGCCCAGAGTCCAGCTCCGCTGCTCCAATGACCCTGTAAATACTGATCAATAACCCCCATGAGGGGAGGGGTTCTGGCCCCTGGCGCACCGGTGTCTCAGCCATGTCGGTGCCCCACTGAAAACCCCAAGTACAGATGCACTGCACTGGTATGAACTGGGACTGGCCCCTGGTGCAGCTTCTCCCAGATGGAGTGGGCAGCAAGTGGGGAAATGCTCCCTCCCCTCCCCACTGCCCCAGCCTAATTAGCAATGGCCCCTGTTCCCCCCAGCACCCCTCAACTCCTATTTCCCACTACCCTGTCCCCTTCCAGCGAGCCCAGACACCCTGCCCGTGCCCTAGTATGGAGAGTGCCCCAGCTGCGCCCCGTGGGTCAGGGCTGCACTCCCAGTGTGTGTGGGGATGGCACCAACCTGCTCTTAGCAACAAACCAGCCACACACGACCCCAAAGCAACAGAGATTCCCTGGGGCCTGTCCCCTTCACCTTCCCTCTTGCCCCCCTTCACCTCCCTCTATCCTCCTAGCACCTGCCCCTCCCTTACCCTTCCCTCAATTCCTGTGCCCACCTGACCCCCACCTCTATCCTGTCCCCTCACCCTCACCCCAAACTCCTGCTTCTCCCCCTGGGACCCTGCCCCTCTCCCCATCTTTGTCTCCCTGGCATCTGCCCCTGCCCTCCACCCACCTCTGCCCCCTGGCACCAGCCAGTCTCCTCATTCCCCTGTGCCCCCTGGCTCCTGCTCCTCCCTAACCCCTGTGTCCACCTGGCCCCTGCCTCTATCCTCACCCCTCCCCTTTTTCTCACCCCCTTTCTGCTCCCCTGGGCCCCTGCCCCTCTGCCCCCACTTTGCCTCCCTGGCATGTGCCCCTGCCCTCCACCCACCTCTGCCCCCCTGGAACTCACCCCTCCCTTCTCCCCCTGCCGTCCTGCCCCTCTCCCCCAAACATCCTTTGCACCCTGGAGCCCACCCATCACTTCACCCCCCTGCTACCCCTCCCCTCTCCTCTCCCCTTTCCCCCTCTCCTGCCATGTCTCCTTCCCCTCCCCTCGCCCCCCCTGCCCCGCTGGCGCCTGTACTGCCCTCACCCCTCTGCCCTTTCATGCCCCCCCATCACCCTCCTCTGCTGTCTTGGCTCCTGCCCTTCCCACCCCCCTGAGCCCTGCCTGTTACCCGTCCCTCTCCCCACCCTCTCTGACCACTGGCACCCTACTCAACCCCCTCAATCCCCCTGGTACCTGCCCTTTTCCTGACCCCCCTGCACCCTCCTGGTGCCGACCCCTTCCCTCATTCACCCTGGCCCCCTGGTACCCGCCCCTCCTCTTGCCCCCTTTCTCCCTGATGCCCACCCCCCTCACTCCGTCTGCCCCCTGACTCCACTCTCCTCACGCCCCTCTTCCCCCATCACCCATGAGTTGCCCCACCCCCTGCCTTTCTCGTGACCACCCCTCCTTTCACCCCCCATCTCCTGGCACCCACTCCTCCCCACCCCCTTCCCTCCTTTTTGACTGCCCCCTTCCTTTACCCCCTTCTGTCCCCCGGCACCTGCCCCTCCCCCTGCCCCTCTGGCACCCACCTCTTCCCTTGCCCCCCTCTGCCCCCAATACTGCCTCTTGCCTCTTGTTGTCCCTGGTGCCTGCCCCATTCCATGCCTCACCACTGTCCCCCTGGCACCTTCCCCTCCCACTGTCCCATTGCTGCCTGCCCATCTGCTCACGCTCCTGTGCCCCCCGGCTTTCACCCTTCCCCTCGTACCCCTCTAGTCTCCCGGCACCCACCCCTTCCCTTGCCCTCCTACCCACTGACGACCACACTTTACCTCACCGTCCCGCCCATTTGCCCCTGGTGCCTTCCCCATCCCATGCCCCACCACTGTCCCCCAACCCCCCAGCATTTGTCTCTCCCCCACTCTGCCCCCGGTTCTTGCCCCTTCCTTCTCCCGCCCTGGCCCCCACTTCTCCCCTCAGTACAAGCCACTTCCTGCACCCCCACCCCCTGTTGCCTGCCCCTTCCCTTGCACCCCTCCCCTGCCACCTTCCCCTTAGTTCTTCCCCCTTCCCTTCCCTCACTCTCTGCCTCCCTAAAACCTGCACCCCTCACCCCCCTCTAGTCCCCTGGTGCCAGCCCCTCTGTTCACTCCTCCTCTGCCCCCCTGAGGCCCATCTCTACCATTGCCCCCATCTGCCTCCTTGGTGCCAGCTCCTTCCTTTGCCCCCTCTACCTACCTGGTGCAAACCCCTTCCCTTGCCCGCCTTTGGGCCCCCTGGTATCTGCCCCTCCCCTCCCCATCTCCTAACCTCTGGGTCCCACCCCACCCCAAACCTCCCTCTTCCCCCCTCATGCCCACATCTCCACACCCCGCTGCCCATAGGGTGCGCCATTCTCCACACTCCACTTTCTGCCCCCCAGTGCCTGCCCCTCTCCTCTCTCCACTCCTTGTATCTACCCCTCTGCTCATCCCTCCGCATCCGTCCTGGTGACTACCCCTTGCCTCCTCCCACCTCTGTCTTCCTGTCACCCACCCCTCATGACCCTCTCTCCCTTTATGACTGCCCTTTCCCTCGGTCCACTGCTGCCCCCTGGGGTCTGCCCCACCGCTTGCCCCGGCATGTCCCTCTGAAACCTGTCCTACCCCCACCCCTCTTTGTCCCCTTGTCACCTGCGCCTTCTCCCACCCCCTCCTCTTCCCCTGGTGCCAGCCCCTCCTTCTACTCCCCCTCTGCCTCCCTAGCGCCTGACCCTCTGTTCACCCCTTGTGTCCCCTGGTGCAAGCCCCTTTCCCTCCTCCCATCCCCCAGTTCTGCCCGCCGCTTCTCTATCCCACCCTTTGGACCCCTGGTGTCCACCCCTCTCCTCATCTTTCTCTTTTCCTTGGCACCAGTCCTGCCCCTCACTCACACTCTACAGCCCTGATGCATGTCCCTCATAGAATCACAGAATATCAGGGTTGGAAGGGAACTCAGGAGATCATCCAGTCCAACCCCCCACTCAAAGCAGGACCAATCCACAACTAAATCATCCCAGCCAGGGCTTTGTCAAGCCTGACCTTAAAAACTTCTAAAGAAGGAGATTTCACCACCTCCCTAGGTAACGCATTCCAGTGTTTCACCACGCTCCTAGTGGAAAAGTTTTTCCTAATATACAACCTAAACCTCCCCCACTGCAACTTGAGACCATTACTCCTTGTTCTGTCATCTGCCACCACTCAAAACACTCAAGAGCCATCCTCTTTGGAACCCCCTTTCAGGTAGTTGAAAGCAGCTATCAAATCCCCCCTCATTCTTCTCTTCCGCAGACTAAACAATCCCAGTTCCCTCAGCCTCTCCTCATAAGTCATATGTTCCAGTCCCCTAATCATTTTTGTTACCCTCCGCTGGACTCTTTCCAATTTTTCCACATCTTGTAGTGTGGGGCCCAAAACTGGACACAGTACTCCAGATGAGGCCTCACCAATGTCGAATAGAGGGGAACGATCACGTCCCTGGATCTGCTGGCAATGCCCCTACTTATACAGCCCAAAATGCCATTGGCCTTCTTGGCAACAAGGGCACACTGTTGACTCACATCCAGCTTCTCGTCCACTGTAACCCCTAGGTCCTTTTCTGCAGAACTGCTGCCGAGCGATTAGGTCCCTAGTCTGTAGCGGTGCATGGGATTCTTCCATCCTAAGTGCAGGACTCTGCACTTGTCCTTGTTGAACCTCATCAGATTTCTTTTGGCCCAATCCTCTAATTTGTCTAGGTCCCTCTGTATCCTATCCCTACCCTCCAGTGTATCTACCACTCCTCCCAGTTTAGTGTCACCTGCAAACTTACTGAGGGTGCAGTCCACACCATCCTCCAGATCATTTATGAAGATATTGAACAAAACCGGCCCCAGGACCGACCCTTGGGGCACTCCGCTTGATACACCGGCTGCCAACTAGACATGGAGCCATTGATCACTACCTGTTGAGCCTGACAATCTAGCCAACTTTCTATCCACCTTATAGTCCATTCACCCAGCTCATACTTCTTTAACTTGCTGGCAAGAATACTGTGGGAGACCGTGTCAAAAGCTTTGCTAAAGTCAAGGAACAACACGTCCACTGCTTTCCCTTCATCCACAGAGCCAGTTATCTCGTCATAGAAGGCAATTAGATTAGTCAGCATGACTTGCCCTTGGTGAATCCATGCTGACTGTTCCTGATCACTTTCCTCTCCTCTAAGTGCTTCAGAATTGATTCCTTGAGGACCTGCTCCATGATTTTTCCAGGGACTGAGGTGAGGCTGACTGGCCTGTAGTTCCCAGGATCCTCCTTCTTCCCTTTTTTAAAGATGGGCACTACATTAGCCTTTTTCCAGTTGTCCGGGACTTCCCTTGATCGCTATGAGTTTTCAAAGATAATGGCCAATGGCTCTGCAATCACATCCACCAACTCCTTTAGCACTCTCAGATGCAGCGCATCCGGCCCCATGGACTTGTGCTCGTCCAGCTTTTCTAAATAGTCCCGAACCACTTCTTTCTCCACAGAGGGCCGGTCACCTCCTCCCCATGCTGTGCTGCCCAGTGCAGTAGTCCGGAGGTGACCTTGTTTGTGAAGACAGAGGCAAAAAAAGCATTGAGTACATTAGCTTTTTCCACATCCTCGGTCACTAGGTTGCCTCCCTCATTCAGTAAGGGGCCCACACTTTCCTTGACTTTCTTCTTGTTGCTAACATACCTGAAGAACCCCTTCTGGTTACTCTTAGCATCTCTTGCTAGCTGCAACTCCAGGTGTGATTTGGCCTTCCTGATTTCACTCCTGCATGCCCAAGCAATATTTTTATACTCTTCCCTGGTCATTTGTCCAGTCTTCTACTTCTTGTAAGCTTCTTTTTTGTGTTCAAGATCAGCAAGGATTTCACTGTGAAGCCAAGCTGGTCGCCTGCCATATTTACTATTCTTTCTACACATTGGGATGGTTTGTCCCTGTAACCTCAATAAGGATTCTTTAAAATACAGCCAGCTCTCCTGGACTCCTTTCCCCCTCATGTTATTCTCCCAGGGGATCCTGCCCATCAGTTCCCGGAGGGAGTCAAAGTCTGCTTTTCTGAAGTCCAGGGTCCGTATTCTGCTGCTCTCCTTTCTTCCCTGTGTCAGGATCCTGAACTCAACCATCTCATGGTCACTGCCCCCCAGGTTCCCATCCACTTTTGCTTCCCCTACTAATTCGTCCCGGTTTGTGAGCAGCAGGTCAAGAAGAGCTCTGCCCCTAGTTGGTTCCTCCAGCACTTGCACCAGGAAATTGTCCCCTACACTTTTCGAAAACTTCCTGGACTGTCTGTGCACCGCCGTATTGCTCTCCCAGCAGATATCAGGGTGATTGAAGTCTCCCATGAGAACCAGGGCCTGTGATCTAGTAACTTCCGTGAGTTGCCAGAAGAAAGCCT
The DNA here is from genome assembly GCF_965140285.1 of Lepidochelys kempii. Classification (NCBI taxonomy): domain Eukaryota; kingdom Metazoa; phylum Chordata; order Testudines; family Cheloniidae; genus Lepidochelys; species Lepidochelys kempii. Next base: position 42,118,154 of record NC_136393.1, on the reverse strand, counting down.
CGTCCACCTCATTCCCCTGGTCTGGTGGTCCATAGCAGACTCCCACCACGACATCACCCTTGTTGCTTACGCTTCTAAGCTTCATCCAGAGACTCTCAGGTTTTTCTGCAGTTTCATACTGGAGCTCTGAGCAGTCATACTGCTCCCTAACATACAGTGCAACTCCCCTGCTTTTTCTGCCCTGCCTGTCCTTCCTGAACAGTTTATATCCATCCATGAGAGTACTCCAGTCATGTGAGTTATCCCACCAAGTCTCTGTTATTCCAATCACATCATAATTCCTTGACTGTGCCAGGACTTCCAGTTCTCCCTGCTTGTTTCCCAGGCTTCTTGCATTTGTGTATAGGCACTTGAGATAACTCGCTGATTGTCCCTCTTTCTCAGTATGAGATGGGAACCCTGCCCTCTCGCGTGCTCCTGCTCGTGCTTCCTCGCGGTATCCCGGAGTCCCTCCCCTTCCCCCTTAGCCCCACTCAGTGCCTGCCCCTCCCATCATCCCATTTTCTCCCCTGGCATATGCTCCTCTGTTCACCCTTCCCCGTAGCCCCCTGGGAACCTGCCCCTCCTCTTACCCTCCTCCACCCACTGGTGACTCACCAACCTCACCAAGCAGGACATGGCGCCAGATCTACCCCACTGCCCCCGGCAGTGACCCCCGCAGCTGGTACCTGCACAGGGGTGACTGGGCCCTGCTGGCCCTGAGCTCCCGATCTCACTCACTGCTCCAAGCTGCCCCGTCTCTGCAGCTCCCAGGCACTCTGGACCCAGAGCTCCCTTTGCGTAGGCATGGTCACCCCGCAGCTCCCCCATTACAGCCACTGACACACCTGGGACTTGTCACGTCCTGGGCAGACTCACAGATTTCCCAGGAGAGTGACATGGACAAAGGGACAATCCTGGGAAAACCTGGACAGGTCGGGTTGCCAACTTTCTAATCTCACAAAACCAAACACCCCTGCCCCGCCCCTGCCCTGAGGCTCTGCCCTTCCCCCTCTCCGGGGCCCTGCCCTCTCTCCCTCCATCCCTCCTCCCTCCCTCGCTCACTCTCCCCCACCCTCACTCACATTCACTGAGCTGGGGCAGGGGTTTGGGGTGTGGGAGGGGGATGAAGGCTCCGGCTGGTGGTGCGGACTCTGGGTTAGGGCCAGGGATGAGGGGTTTGGGGTACAGGAGAAGGCTCCAGGATGGGACAGGGGATTGGGGTGCAGCAGGGGGATGCGCTCTGGGCTGGGGATGTGGGCTCCAGGTGGGGCCAGAAATGAGGGGTTCAGGGTGTGGGAGAGGGCTCTGGGCTGGGGTAGGGGGTTGGGTGCAGGGGTGCTGAGGACTCCAGCTGGGGGTGCAGGTTCTGGGGTGGGGCCAGAGATCAGGGGTTTGGGTTGCAGGAAGGGGCTCCGGGCTGGAGCCGAAGGGTTCAGAGTGAGGGAGGGGTGCGGGCTCTGGGGTGGGGCTGGGGATGAGGGATTTGTGGTGAAGGACAGATGCCTGGCAACCTTGTGGACAGTCCTAGGTCCTGTCCACACGGCCCAGTATCACCCTGCTGAGCTGGGTACAGGCAGCCACATGCCAGCCCAGGCCCCTGGCAGGGGCACTGAGCTGCTATGGTTACTAACAGTGTTAACTCTGCCACTTGCCACACACCACACCCCAGGAACAGCTGTAACCTAGACTCGTGGCACTGCAGGGCTGGAAGGGACCTGGAGAGGTCACCTAGCCCAGCCCCTGGTGCTGGGGCAGGGCCTAGACCATCTCTGGCAGGGGTTTGTCCAATCTGTTCTTACAAACCTCCAGTGACGGGGATCCCACAGCCTCCCTTGGACCAGGTCCAGAGCTTCACTGCCCTGAGACTTAGAAAGTGTTTCCTCATCTCCAGCCTCAGTCTCCCTTGCTGCAGCTTGCACCCATTGCTCCTTGGACAGGCCCTCGCCCTGCCCGCTGCGGGCACTGGGGGTGTCACCAGGTGTGAGCATCGCTGTTATCGCTCTGAATGGCTGGGGGCGCTGGGCTGGCTCAGGGGGGCAGTGAGGGAGCTGGGGCCTTTCACTCCCCAGTCACCGATCTCAGCCCAGGCTCAGAGTCCGGCTCCTAGTGAACAGGAGCTCATGTCATAATTCTTGTCAACGGCAGCCTGACCGGCCACCTCCGCAGGGAGGCCAAGGCCTGAAGGGGCCGCAGGGACGGTTCCTCCCCAGGGAGAGGCTCCAGCAGGTGTCAGGGCTGAGCCACGTTGGCAGGACAGTGCGGGGCTCACAAGGCCACTGTGACACCCTCGTACCCTCGCTACCCAGAGCTCCAGCAAGAGGGGTGTAAACCCCACTTGTACCCCCAGCACTGAACTCACTGACACTGCCCCAAGGCCCCCGCTCCTCCCGAGGTTGGGGGGGTGAATAAATGGCACTGGAAGAGAGGGGCCAGGAGACCATGGCCCCATCACTTTTACTGATAGGAGGGCTAGGTCTCCCACTTTTTACCGGCTGTAAGGGCTAGCGATGGGGGGCGGGAGGGGGCAGAGAGGAGCGACCTTGGGGGCAGAGTGTTGGGGGGAAGAGGCGGTGCGGGGGTGGAGTCTTGGGGAGAATGGGCGGTGCGGGGGCGGGGTCTTAAGAAGGAGCTCCCGGAGAAGGACCCACATGGGAGGGCGGGGCCATGGTACAGGCACCGGTGGCCCCTCTACTTTTAGGGAGTTTCCATCACTCCTGGGGAGAGGACCATCCCGGATCCTGATCCACGGGCACATCTGTGTATTTGCCGGGTGCACAGAGCTCTCCAGGTGGAGACACTTTCTCACTGACCCAGGAATCGGTGCTGGGAGGCCCCACTGCCCAGGAGGCCAAGGGCTCTCGCTCCCCTGCCCTGCGGGTGAAGGGAGGGGCCCAGGGGCTGCTGTTCCCTGTCCCAGGAATGGGGTGAAGGGGACGTGGACACAGACAATCTCGTCGCTTGCGCTGTGAGGGGCAGACCTGGCTCCACGCTGGGCTTCAGAGCCTGAGCTCCAGCCTGAGCCTGAACGTCTACATGGCTATTTTTAGTGCCAAAGAGGGAGCCCCACAAGCCTGAATCTGTCCACCCTGTTCGGAGACTCGCTGCCGCGGGCTGTGTACATGAACCCAGAGTGTGTCCAGAGTCTGGGTCTGAAAGTTCCCAGCGCATCTGATCCAGGGCTGGTTAATGAGAGCGAGGGGGGTGGCTGGCGCAGTGGTTAGATGGAGACACCGGGGCCCCTGGGGCTCTGGGACGGTCTCTGTGACCATTGTCTGCTCTGGGAGACGCCCAGGTGCAGCTGCAGAGGGTCTGTGCCGCCAGCATCATCCATGGGACAATCGCTCTGGGCAGAGTTCAGGCTGATTTGTGGGGGTCTCCATTTTCAGCCTGATTTTGGGGGCGAGATCAGGGGCTCGGGGAATTTTTTTACCCAGGGCAAATTAAATAGCAGCTCTGGAGTGTTTCATAGCTGATGTCCTGAGTCTGACCTGCCCGTAACTGCGTTTCTGGGGATGTTGAGAGTCACTCACTGCAAGTCACTGGGATTTGGGCTCCTCAGTTGCTCAGACAGGTTTACAGTGAAGCTGGGTGAAATGTTTTGGACAAATACTTTATTTGCTGCAAAATTATATTTCGGGTTGACAGAAACGATTCACGAACCCCTGTCGAGTTTGCTGACGAGTTTCAATGAACAGAAATGTGCCGCCGCTTCCCTTCCAGCCTTTAGCCCCGTGGCTGGGCCCCCAGCGGGGAGTCCCCGGTTCAATCCCCCCGTGGGACGCCATGAGGGCTTGAGCTGCTGGGCTCTGGGGGTCTGATGACGTCCCCCTGTGTCTAAATATTGCCCTGGGCACTGGCCAGAGCGTGGGAGCTAGGCTGACTCTGCAGCCCAGTGTGTCGGGCCCCGACCTGGGAGACGCAGAGTCCAGCCCCCCTACTCCAGTCACCCTGTAATCATTGATCCATAACCCCAGTGACGGGAGGGGTTACGGCCCCTGGCACACCAGTGTCTCAGGCCATGTCTGCCGGGGTTTCCTTGCATCGGTGCAAACCCCCAGGGTAGACTGGCTGTGCGGATGTGAACTGGGACTGGCGCTTGGTGCAGCTTCTCCCAGATGGAGGGGGCAGTAAGTGGGGAAATGCCCCCTCCCCTCCCCACTGTCCTGGCCTCATTAGCAACAGCCTATTAGTACGCATTTGCCCCCCCCTCCCCCAGAATCCTCCACTGCATGGCCGCCCCAGTGAGCCCAACCCAGAGCACTGCCCCATGGCAGACGGGCTGGGCCAGGAAAGGGGCGGGGCTGGCTGTGGGGTTTGCCTGGCTGGAAGGTGGTGCCCATGGGGCCCGCCAGCATGGAGAGTCCCAGCTGCGCCCCCTAGGGCAGGGCTGCATCCCCAGTGTGTGTGGGGCCAACACCAACCTGCTCTTAGTGAGAAACCAACCACACATGACCCCAAAGCAAGAGAGATTCCCTGGGACCTGCCTCTCCCTCACCCCTCTGGCTCCTGCCCCTCCCTTACCCTTTTCTCACCCCTGTGCCCACCTGGACCCTGTGTCTATTCTGACCCCTCCTCCTTCCCCCTCCCCTTCTTCCCACCCACTTTCTGCTTCCCCAGGCCGCTCTGTCCCCTACTTGGCCTCCCTGGCATGTGCCCCTGCCTTCCACCCACCTCTGCCCCACCGGAAACCCCCCTTTCTTCCCCCCTGCCCTCCTGGCACCTTTCCCTCTCCCCCAAACATCCTCTACACCCTGGAGCCTACCCATCACTTCACACCCCCGCTATGTCCTGGCATCCACCTCTCCCCTTTCCCTCCTCTGCTGCCAGGTCTCCCACCCCTTCCCTCATTCACATCTGCTTCCCTGGTGCCTGCCACTGCCCTCACCCCCTCTGCCCCCTGATGGCCGTCCCACCCCTCACCCTCTTCTGCTGTCCTGGCTTCTGCCCTTCTTACTCCCCTCAGCCCTCCTGGCACCTGCTTCTCTCCCCACCCTCTCTGACCCCTGGCACGCACCCCTTCCCTCACCCCCCTGTGCCCACCCCTCCTCTAGCCCCACTCTGACCCCCCGGCACCTGCCTCTCCCCAATGTCATCTCCTAACACCTCCCTCTACCCACCTGCCCCTGCCTCTCTCCTCGCCCCTCTCTGCCCCCTGGTGCTTGTCCCTCCCCTCCTCTGCCCTCCCTGTGTCTGCCCTTCTGCTCAACCCCCTCAATCCCCCTGGCACCTACCCTTTCCCTTACCCCCCGCACCCTTCCCTCCTTCCCCCTGCCCCCCCAAAAACCTGACCCTCCCCTTGTCCCCTTCCTCCCTGGTGCCTACCCCCTCACCACCCTCTGCCCCACTGACCTCACTCTCCTCTCGCCCCTCTGCCACCATCATCCATGCCACCTTCTCTTTATTTCTCACTCTGCCCCTCCCCTCGCCCTCTGGCTCCATGACACCTGCACCCCTCAGCACCCCTCTAGTCCCTTGATGCCAGCTCCTCCTCTGCCCCAAGTCCCAGCTCTACCCTTGCCCCATCTGCCTCCCTGGTGCCTGCCATTTCCTTTGCCCCCTCTGCCCGCCTGGTGCAAGTCCCTCCCCTCGCCCCCCTTTGGACCCCTGGTCTCTGCCCTTCCCCTCACCTCAGCACTGGCCCGCCCCTCCCCTCACCCTCTCCTAATCTCTGGGTCCCACCCCTCCCTTCACCCTCCCTTTGCCCCTCTGGTGCCCACATCTCCCTTCACACTCCTCTGCCCCCCTAGGTCCTGCCCTTCTCCACACCCCTCTCTCTGCCCCCCTTCTGCTCACCTGCTCCCTCACCCCCCATTCTGCCCCCCGGCACCAGTGCCTGCCCATTCGCTCCCCCCATGGTTTCACCTCCCCACTCCTCATCATCTCACCCCCTGGCAGCTCACCCTCCCCTTGACTTCCCCTGCCCCATTGGAGCTCCCCCATTCCCTCACACCCCTCTGCCCCCTGGTGCCTGCCCCTTCCCTTGCCCCCTGCAGCCCCCTGGGGTCCGTCCCCTTCTTCTCCCATGGAGCCCACCCCTCCCCCCATCCCCTGCAGCCCCCAGGATCCTGCCCTTCGCCCCCCCTCTGTTCTTATGGTGCCTGCCCCTTCCCTTGTCCCCACATTGCCCTTCTCCCTGCCCCTCCCCTCTACCCCTCCCCCCTCTGCTCCTGTCACCTGCCCCACCCCTCTACCCCTCCCCCCTCTGCTCCTGTCACCTGCCCCTCCCCTCTACCCCTCCCCCCTCTGCTCCTGTCACCTGCCCCACCCCTCTACCCCTCCCCCCTCTGCTCCTGTCACCTGCCCCTCCCCTCTACCCCTCCCCGCTCTGCTCCTGTCACCTGCCCCACCCCTCTACCCCTCCCCCCTCTGCTCCTGTCACCTGCCCCTCCCCTTTCCTCTCCCAGCATCATCCTCCCCCCTCCCCACTGACACCTTCCCACCCCTCCCCCGCTCCTCCTGCCCCTTCCCCCCATTGTCTCCTCACAGGCAGAAGGGCCCTGACTCCCCTCAGGCAACAACCCCCCCCAGTGATTAACGGGGACACAGGTTAATTTCCCTTCGATCCCAGTGACCAGCCCCTGCCCCCGGCCCTGACTCTGTGACTCTCTCCCCAGTGGACGTGACTCTGGATCCAGACACGGCAAATCCCTACCTCGTCCTGTCTGGGGATCGGAAACGTGTGAGCGATGGAGACAGACGCCAGGATCTGCCCGACAACCCTGAGAGATTTGATCCTTGTGCCCTTGTCCTGGGCGCTGAGGGGTTCGCGGGCGGGAGGCGTTACTGGGAGGTGGGGGTGGGAGACAAGACGAGATGGATTCTGGGGGTTTGTTGGGAATCTGTGAGCAGGGAGGAGTGGGTCACACACACACCTGAGGATGGATACTGGGCCGTGCGGCTGTGGTATGGGGGATACGAGGCCCTCACCGACCCCCTAACCCCCCTCCCCGTGAGCGTCCCGCCCGGCCGGGTGGGGATTTTCCTGGACTATGAGGCGGGCGAGGTCTCGTTTTACAATGTCACTGACGGGTCCCATCTCTTCACGTTCACTGACACCTTCTCCGGGACGCTCCGCCCTTATTTCTGTCCTGGTTACAGTGCTGGGGGTGAAAACGCGGCTCCCCTGATCCTCTGCCCGGTCCCGGCTCTGGCCGGGGGGAATCTCGGTCCCTGACACTGACCCCGCGGCACAGACCGGCCCCCCCAGTGCTGCTGCTCCTCTGTGGGGGGGCCGGTTACTGCAGCTACTGGAGTTTTTGTGCTGACCGGATGCTGCCAGTTTCCCTTTTCCACTGGAGGGTCCAGACGAAAACCGGACACCCGGCAACCCCCAGCCCTCACCTTGCCCCGTCCCCTGCCCCGGGGGTAGCAGATGGTGGGGGATGGCGTCATTCACTCCTGCCAGAATTTTCTATCCCTGTGAAATCTCAGTGTAAAATAGGAAAGAAAAAAGATTAATCTAATTTAGAAAATATTATTGTAACAAGGTGAAAATACAAGAATATTTCACTTACATTTCAACAGTATTTCAAAAGTCAAGCATCTAAACATATTTTTAGAAATGGAATTATTTACATTTATTTTTTGATTCTTCCCTCAAATCTGTATTGAAGTTTAACTTCTCTAACTAATGTCATTTGTATTTCAACAGTGGAATTTCAAGAAATCCAAAATATTTATCTTCACAAAATAAACTATTAAATTGTCAGATGGGGTTGTTCCGTTACAATGTACGTGTGTCATAAACATCACAACTACACACATGTGCAGCTGCTCTCTCGCTCTCTCTCCCCCCCCCCGCCCCCTTTATTGTCTTGACTGGTTCTCTCTGGGAGGCAGGGCACATACACCCACCTCCTGCACTGCACCTTTGAAAATTAATAGCTTAAAAATGATAGAATTAATGAAGCAATATATTTAAAATAACCCATACAAGATTATATAATATTCTTTGAAGTTCTGTCAGCATTAATTCACTTTCTAGCTGCACATAATCGGTAATCAAGATATGACCCTTCCTTTCTTTTTCTCACAAAACGCGGTCCCCAACCTCAAATGCTGTATTCTTAGATACCAGGGGTCGGCAACCGTTCAGAAGTGGTGTGCCGAGTCTTCATTTAGTTACTCTAATGTAAGGTTTTGAGTGCCAGTCATACATTTTAACATTTTTAGGAGGTCTCTTTCTATAAGTAAATTATATATAACTAAACTATTGTTGTATGTAAAGTAAATAAGTTTTTTTTAAATGTTTAAGAAGCTTCATTTAAAATTAAATTAAAATACAGAGCCCCCCCGGCCCTTGGCCAGGACCCGGGCAGTGTGAGTGCCACTGAAAATCAGCTCGCATTCTGCCTTTGGCACACGTTCCATAGGTTGCCTACCCCTGCGAAATACAAAAATGTCTTCTACAATCTCATTTTTTTTGGTTTATTTTTCTTTAGAAATATTATTTGCAGGCAATGTACTTTGAGTGTGCACTGTTGATTTCAAAGTACTGCCAGGCTTTCCATGTTCTTGGTTATAAGGACACAACAAATGTAGATTGAGAAAGAAATAGAGAAGGGGTTGTATTCCTTTACTGAATCATCACAAATTAACTTAATATACTGGCACTTAATGACACATAACATGAAATTTGGTGACGTTTTATTGGGAGACCTTTCTTCTCGGCCATAAATCAGTTGAAAGGGTGACATTTTTGTTGTCATGTGAGGTTTAGAGTACAAAGAAAAGAAAGTTGCTCCAGGAAATTCATCACAATTCCAATGGGTTCTGTCCACCACTTTCTAGAATGCTCTGTAAAAATAGTGACCGATTGGTCCAATTCCTTGATGTTAGCGATTGAACCTAATTTCTGGAAGAGCTGGCTGAGCTGCGTGTGAGAGGAGGCACATCACATGGCATTGCTAGGACCACTTTTTGTTTTAAACGTGACGCGTTATGAACATTTTCAATGTCATCATTCAGTTTTGAAGATTTATTCACAATACGCCATCCATGGCAGAGGGCCCTAAACTTACGCTGATTATTTGAAAATAAATACCCTCACGTTATCTTGTGATGGATTCATTTGTGGTTTTATCAAGTCTGCTGCTGTCTAGGTGGCATGGTCTGCTGAAGCTCTGTGTCACCCCACCATGATTGTGTAATTGACCATCTAGTGAAAATATCACCAAATGTAAACTGTTACCTCATTATTCAATTCAGAACCTAGATCTGCCAGTATCTGCTCTGGACAGCCATGTTAATATATCATTTCACATGTCTTCTTCTCCACCTCATGTGCTTTCATAGTTCTAAGTGGAAATTCTTCTACCTATTTTGAAAAATCATCTGTAGCTCTCAGTACATACTGGTATCGCTTCTGAGACACTGGATAGAGCCCGATTAAATCTGCTCTCAGCAATTCCCAGGTTTTAACAACCTATGTGCAACAACACAGGCGAGAGTTCTCATTTGGATCTTTCCTATGACATTTTTATTATAATCCCATCTATAGTAAGAAAAGTAAACATTATAATGTGGTTTCTGTAATAGTTGATGTCTCCACACAGTCAGAATCTAACTTTTAGTGTTTTTCAGAAGTAAATAAATACCGGACAAATTTCTGCAACTGAGAACGTGCATAAATACACCTTGCAGGGTCGGCGAGTTATATGGGCCCATGGTGCTCGTGCTCCAGCAATATTCAGGGCCCGGGAGCCAGGGTCCACCAATGTTTGGGGCCAGGTCTCTGCCCCGGCCCCATCTGCTGCCCCCATGGGCCTCCCCTGGAGCGCCCCCGGCCCCGCCAGCTGCTCCGCGCAGTGCTCCCTCACCGGCCACTGCTGGCTACAACACAGGGACTGGCGCGGGCGGCAGGCTGAGGTGGCCGCTGCGCCTACGGAGGGGGGAGAGGAGGAGGTGCACATGTGATGGCAGCCCCCCTGGCACCTACTGGGAGACGACTCCAACTCCGAGGAGGCTTCCTGGAGTCTGGACCTGAGCAGCTGGGGCATGGGTCTGTGTTGGACTCGTGCCCCCGCCCGCAGTCACTTCTCCTGCCCCACGCTTGGCAAGGTGATGCCCCATCCCCCACCCCCAGTGATGCTATGGTGACAGGCATCAGCAGGGGAGGAGGTGCACACGTGACAGCAGCCCCCCCCCCGCCACCTTCTGTCACCCACCACAAGGGAGGCGAGGGGGCTTCCTGGACCTGAGCAGCTGGGGGTTGGGTGAGTGTCGTGACACCCTGCCCTCCCCCGCCCTCCGCAGTCACCACTCCTGCCCCAGGCTGGGCAAGGGGCAGCCCCATCCCCCACTGGACAACGACGAAAAGTGTTTGCTGCCTCCTGAAGAACATCGCAAAAGAAGGGGAGACATTTTGTTTTAATTTTATGTAAGCAGAGTCAGGATGGGCTCCACCCTGACATCTGGTGGTGAGGTGTGGCAAGTTGTGGAAAAGAACTTCAGGGGCTGATCTCATTTGCATAGGCACACCCACCCCGCCTAGAATGAGGCCATAACTGCCCAAATGGTCACTTTGGCTGTTGTGGGATCCCCAGTGTCTCTGTTATTGGGGCGGGAAGAATAAATTGTTATTATCCTGATTATGGGAACTGTGCTTGGAACTGTACTTGGCCTTTTGTTATGATGGAGGGACTCACCATCAACTGAGTAGCACTCGCTAGGCAAGGGACATGGGTTCCAAAACTCTGTGAATTGAAAGAGACTTGAGACAGGTATTAGTATGTGGTGGTGTGGGTCCATTTGTGAGGGCCTGAAGCACCAATTGCACCTCTGTCTCTCTCCACTGTAGAATGTTAGAACTAGTTTTGGGTTTATTAAGAGTCTTGCTACGGATACTGTGCTGCATTCACTTTGGCCTTATGGTGCACCAGCACTAAGGCTCCCACTACTATGAACTGAAATCACTGAGCACTGTGTCAAGTAGTGGGGAGCCAGAAGATCTAGAGTGCAGTGGTGCTGTTTGTGGATAGGCTGGTGGAGTGTTTATGAGACAGCGAGCTGTGCAGAGCGGAGCTGGTCGTGAGACAGCGGTGTGTTCATGAGATGGCGAGCTGAGCAGAGCTGTTCGTGAGATGGCGAGCTGTGCAGAGCGGAGCCGGTCGTGGTGGAGCAGAGCTGTTCGTGAGACAGCAGAGCAGAGCCCTGTGGGGCAGTCAGCTTCAGGACACATAAGGTGCCCCTTACCTCTTTCCCCCACACACAGGCACATTTTAGCCAACTGGGGAGTAACACTCTGCAGATGAACTTTTGAACTCTGGGGCTGGACTATTTGGACTTTGGGTGATTTGTGGATTGCTGGACTCAAGAGACGTTTGGGTTCTGGGACTCAAGAACCCAAGGGAAAGAATGTGGCCCAATTTTCTGGGGTGGGTCTTTGCTCATGGTTTGGTTAATGAACACTAGTTGTGGTGTTTTCCCAATTTAATGCTGATGTTGTTTACCTCATGTTATTAAAGATTCTCTACTACACCAAGACTCTGTGCTTGGGAGAGGGGAAGTATTGCCTCTTTGAGGCACCCAGGGGGTGTGTAAGATTTTCCCAGGTCACTGGGTGGGGCTCGAGCCAGTTTTGCATTTGCTTTGATGAGAGGGAACCCCTGTGTACTGAACCCGGCCCTTGCTGCTATGAACTTGGCCTGGCAGAAGGGTTACATTTAGAAAGTATTTGCTTTTGAGGGCTATTGATCCAAGAGTGCTGGGTTGTTTCTGTATTCAAAAGAGTATGAATAAAGTTGATATTCTTCGTTAAATACATTTTCCTTATGATGGTGATATTGTGGAATAGAGGGAAACTGTTAAACGCTTCCTGTTTCCAGTCCACTTTTACATTATTTTAAAAAAATATAAATCGGCTTACAAGGCAGGTGTGAACGTCCCACTCGGTTCCTCTCTGCATCTTTAGGAGCCTAAATAACTTTGCAGATGTGGCACAGAGACTAAGGGACAGATTTCAGAAGGTCTGTAGACACCTAAAGATGTAGCTTGGCTTCTAGTGGGATTTTCAAAAGCACTTAGGTGCCTAACTCCCATTGGAAGCGAGGTGCTCAGGCACCTTTGAAAATTCCCCTGAACGACTCGGCCAGCTCACCACAGGCTGCTTCCCCCGGACAGGGTCCCACATGGGCACTTGCAATGTTTGGCCTCAGCTTTTTTTTTATTATTGTGTCAAATTCAGAAAATTGCAGTGGGATTTCAGAATGTTCTAGGGGAGGAGACCTAAGTCCCCTCATTTTAAAGCCTCCCCCACAGCCTCCCGGAGAAGCCCAGTGGGGTCGGCTCCAGGCCTGGCTTGGGGGAATTCCCAGGTCCCGTCAGGACCAATAATTGCATGGTCTGACTCCCAAAGACAAGACAAGCCCAGGATCCCAGTGAGTGCGATGGGGCCAGTGAACAACAGGGAATGTCCCGGCATTTACTGCCCTAGGGACTCATTGCCCATGGCGAGGAGTGAAACAGCCACAGGGGCCAAGAGTGAGAGCGCCAGGCCCTGCTGTACAGGCTGCTTTGTGCTGCCAACTTAGCTGTGTCAGGGAAACTGGTCCCAGAGCAATGGAGGGAGGGGTGGGGATGGGGAGTGGGGAGAGCTGGGGAAGGGGAGGGAGAGCCCAGCCCCAGGGTTGTGTGTGCAAGGGATCCAGGATGGGCGAATGGGACCTGGGAGCCCAGGAAGCTCTTCAACCCTCTCCACACCTCAGCCTCTTACCTAGCTTATACCCCACCCTATATTCTTTTATCTTTGCACCTGCCTCCATGCCTGGATGCCCACCCTGACCTATTGCCCTGGGCCTGCAGACTTCTCCTTGCATACACCCATTGGTGAGCCCCTGAGACCAGCCCTGCTTGGGAGCACCCAGGGCAGGGACCATACAACATGCCCAGGGTACTGAGGGAGCTACAGAAATAATATGGAATAAATAGTAACAGTAATTCTCCAGGCAGAGTAAAGGCATAAATAAAAGTCAAGAGACCAAGACCAGGTGGGGCAGGGGCCGGGGGAGGACAGAAGGTCTGAAAACAGAGCTGGGGAAATAATGTGCAGAATGTGACGTGTCCAGTGAGCTCAGTTTCTGTTCCTGTTTGTCAGCTGCCCACACACTGATCACAATTTTCTCACATTTATTTGTTCAAATACATTTGTCATATACATTGATTTCTGTGGGGTTAGTTATGATTACACACACAGGTCACATGGGATTGTTTCTGTTTCTTGATTGGCTGAATTTAACTCTTAGAAACAGGTTTTTGGTGCAAATATTTGTGATTAATGCTTTGGTGGGGTTCCTTGCTTGCTGAAATTTCTACACATACTTAAGGACCTTGTTGGGTCGGGGCCTAAATGTTCAGAGATTGCTTCCCAGGAATATTTTATAACATTTAGTAGAAATCCTTTGTTTGCATGGACATTCCTGCTGGCAAGCGCCGTCGATGGAATATGCATGGGATGAATGCAGAAGGGGCAGGAGCTAAAGGGAGTTCATGGGGAGTCAGGCACCTAACTCACGCAGGCACTTTTGAAAGTCCCACCAGGCTCCAGTCTGCATCTTTAGGAGCCTAAATAGCTTTGCAAATCTGGCACAGAGACTAAGGGGCAAAGTTTGGAATGTCTGTAGTCACCTAAAGATGTAGTTAGGAATCTAGTGGGATTTTCAAAAGCACCTACGTGCCTAAATCCCATTGGAAGCTAAGTGCCCAGGCATCTTTGAAAATTCCACTAGGCGCCTATCTGCCTCATAGACATCAAAACACCTTGGAAACTCTGGGCCTAGGTGACTTGCCTAAGGCCACACAGGGAGTCTGTAGCGGAGCAGGGAATTATGCACCTTACCCTGGAACTCCCTACAGAGCCACACCTGAAGCGTCTCAGATCCCCTGAGCTTGGTCAGCACAGGCAGCGGGGTGTTTAATGACTGTTCCCTGTCAGTGTGTTCTGGGGCACACAGGCTCAGCGTCGCTGGTGCCCTGACTCAGGGTCCGTCTGTCAGGCAATAGTTCAATAATGTGCAATAAAAAAGGAGACTCTGACCTCAGAGGCTCCCCTCTGCATTAGAGTGGAAAATACAGGAGCAGGTATAAATACATAAAAAGATGGGAGTTGCCTTCCAAGTGTGAGGTCAGTCTAATGAGACAATTCAACTAACAGTAGGATACAAAGGGAAGAAACATCGCTTTTGTAGTGTTAGTGAGAGTGGCCCATTTCAAACAGTTGACAAGAAAGTGTGAGTAACAGTAGGGGGAAATTAGTATGAGGAAAATTAGGTTTCGGTTTTGTAATGACCCAACCAGCCCTAATTCAGTCTTTATTCAGGACTAATGTGATGGTGTCCAGTTTGCAAATTAATTCCAGTTCTACAGTTTCACATTGGAGTATGTTTTGGCTGTAGAAAATGGATTGTGTGATTTGGTCTGGATGAAAGCTGGAGGCATGTAGGTAAGTCTAGCAGTCAGTAGGGTGGTGTTTATGTGACCATCGGTTATTAACACTGTTGTGTCGAGGAAGTGGACCTCTTGTGTGGACTGGTCCAGGCTGAGGTTGAGGGTGGGGTGGAAATTGTTGAAATCCTGGTGGAATTCCTCAAGGGCCTCCTTCCCACGGGTCCAGATGATGAAGATGACATCAGTGTAGCACAAGTGGAGTAGGAGCATTAGGGGACGAAAGCTGAGGAAGCGTTGTTCTAAGTCAGCCATAAAAATGTGGGCATACTGTGGGGCCATGCAGGTACCCATAGCAATCCCGCTGACTTGAAGGTATAAATTGTCCCCAAATCTGAAATAGTTGTGGGTGAGGACAAAGTTACAAAGTTCAGCCATCAGGTTTGCTGTGATAGTATCGGGGATGCTATTCCTGACGGCTTGTAGTCCATCTATGTGTGGAATGTTGGTGTAGAGGGCTTCTACATCCATCGTGGCCAGGATGCTGTTTTCAGGAAGATCACCAAACGATTGTAGTTTCCTCAGGAAGTCAGTGGTGTCTCGAAGATAGCTGGGAGTGTTGGTAGTGTAGGGCCTGAGGAGAGAGTCTACATAGCGAGACAATCCTGCTGTCAGGGTGCCAATGCCTGAGATGATGGGGCGTCCAGGATTTCCAGGATTATGGATTTTGGGTAGCAGATAGAATACCCCTGGTCAGGGCTCTAGGGGTGTGTCACTGTAGATTTGTTCCTGTGCTTCTTTAGGGAGTTTCTTGAGCAGATGGTGTAGTTTCTTTTGGTAATCCTCAGTGGGGTCAGAGGGTAATGGCCTGTAGAATGTGGTGTCAGAGATTTGTCTAGCAGCCTCTTGTTCATATGCTGACCTATTCATGATGACGACAGCACCTCCTTTGTCAGCCTTTTTGATTATAATGTCAGAGTTGTTCCTGAGACTGTTGATGGCGTTGTGTTCGGTACGGCTGAGGTTATGGGGCAAGTGATGCTGCTTTTCCACAATTTCAGCCCATGCACACTGGCGGAAGCACTCTATGTAGAAGTCCAGTCTGCTGTTTTGATCTTCAGGAGGAGTCCACGCAGAATCCTTCTTTTCGTAGTGTTGGTAGGAAGCTTTCTGTGGGTTAGTGTGTGGTTAGAATTCCCTGGGAATGGTGGGTAGAGCTAGACATTAACTAGGGTGTCTTGATAACTTTTCCCCTTAATTTTGAAATGCTATTTTTCTCCCTTGTTCTCACTGGACTGAGCCTATTTTCTTGAAAAAAAAATAATGTGACCAGATGAAACAATAGCCGATAAAATCACATTGTTAGTTTCCCTCTGCTCCTTCCTCTTCAGTTACCTGGGGTGTGCCACGTTCACCTGAAAGCTGCAGCCTGAGGCTTATCTGGCACCTGGCTTGGGCTGGGGTTTGCACTTCAGCCTCGGGAGCAGGAGAACTCGCAGGGCCTCTGCAGAGTCACTTGGAGCAGCCCCAGGGCTGTTGTTACTTTCTGACATTTTCATTTTCAGGGGAGGATGGCGGAAGCCCGGAGGAGATTTAACAGCCAAGACAGAACTCTGTGAGCTCAGCTCAGTGTCTCCCTGTAACAATAACCCAGGGGGCCGCTAGGCCCCTAACGACGCACAGTGCACTCAGGGCCGGTGCAACCCTTAGGCGAACTAGGCGATCGCCCAGGGCTCCAAGATTTGGGGGCACCAAAAAGCGGGCCCCCCCAATTTTTTTTTACATTTTAACTTGTCTTCTCTCCGAGGAGCAGGGGCGCTGCCTGGCCACTGTGCAGCGCACGGAGCCGGGGGATGGACCGGCGGGGAGGGGCGGGGCGGGTCCAGCTTTCACTGCGGCGGGCGGGGCAGCACCGCGGGCAGTAGCAGATTTACCATGGCGCCAGCTAATGCGCCAGGCCCACACTCCGAAGGGGCCCCAGCGGCCACTCTTCTCCGTCCCCTGCTCTCCCCTGCTGCGGCAGAAGCTTGGTGCTGCGGCTCCCGGGGCTCTGTCCTGCTTCAACAGGGCAGGCTGTGCCGGCCGCCAAGCTCCCCCGTCCTCCGCCTCTTCCCCAGCATGCTGGGTTCCCGCCTCCCCCCTCACTCCCTCTCCCTCCCTGCCACCCATCAGCTGTTGCCTGCGAGAGGGAGAGGGAGGAAGCGGAGAAGAGGCAGGAGCGGGGCCTTGGGGAAAGGGGTGGAATTGGGACATATCCCCTCCAGGCCCCTGCCATGAGCCTCTCAGGGCAGGGGGCTGGGAGCATCCCCAAGACCCAAGCCCACACCCCCAGCCCTCTGCCCTGACTCCTCTACCCCCGAGTCCTCTGTCCTGACTCCTGCACCCCCCACACCTCCCATCCCTGACCCCTGCACCCCCCACACACCCCCATGACCCCATCCCTGACTCCTGCACCTCCTCACACACACCCAGCCCTCTGCCCTGACTCCTGCACCCCCCACACCCCATGCCCTGACTCCTGAACCCCTGAACCCCCCTCACACACACACAGCCCCCAGTCCTGACTCCTGCACCCCCACATATACCCTGCCCCTCCACCTCATGCCCTGACTCCTGCACATCCCCGCCACCACCCTGAGCACCAAATGGGAGCTCCTGAACCCGGCCCCCCACATACCCACCTGCACCCCTCGCACCGAACGGGAGCTGCCCCAGGGAAGCACTCCACACCCCAACCTCCAGCCCCAGCCCTGAACCCCCTCCCTCATTCTAGCTGCTGGCCAGACCCTGAACCCCAACCCCCAGCCTGCTCCTGCACCCTAACTCCCTCCCAGACCCTGCACCCCCACCGTCAGCTCGGTGCAGAGAGAGATGAAGAGAATGGGCTAGAACCAGGGAGAAGGTAGGTTCCAGCTCTATGTGGGCAGGGGTGAGGGAGGGATCCTGTTTACCCCCTCCCCAGGCCTGCTGCACTTGCAGTTTACTCCCAGCCCCTCCCTTGCTCCAAGGACCAACCCTAGCTCCCACCCCGCTGTGCTTTTGCCTCCGGCCCCTGCCTTGCTCCAGTCAGCAGGGACTAATTCTCCCACCATGACCCACTGTGCTCATCTTGCCCCTGGCCCCTGCCTCGCTCCAGCTGGGGACCAATCCTTCCCCCCCACCATGCCCAGCTGTCAGGGTGGATAAAATTCAATGACTTTAAGAAAAAATAAAAAAATTAGATTTTAATTTAACTTGGATTTTTGAGGGAAAAAACGATCTAAAGACAGTTTTAATTAAGATACATTATATCATGGAATAGGGATAATAAATTCTAATTCTATAGTATGAGACAATATATAATTGTAATCTTTAAGAAAAGTTTTGTAAATAAGTTCTAATAGTTCATGGATTAGGGACCCAATCTTATGGGGTTCCAGGGGCTTCTGTATAGATTATTTAAGTTAATTTTTCTATCTACCCAATGGGATTCAGTGCTCAGTCTGGAAGATACCATCAGAGATGCTTAGTTTTGCAGTTCTCAAACTGTGGATTTGTGTCTCCAGAGGTAACATGCTTGTTAACAGCAAAAATGTTTTTAAATAAATAAATATTGTATAGCGGTGAGAAATAACAGACCTCAACTCTATTGTCCCTCTGCAAATTTGTGTACACAGGGTCAACCCTTTACCTCTCTTTAAAAGTGAAAAGTTTCAAAAAGTTCAATGAACAGAAGATTGTTGGGGGCAGAATAGATCTGGAAAAGGAGAAGAAGTCTGGAGATAAATGTGAGAAGTGATGGACATATGCTTTTTTATTAAAATATTATGTTTGCTGTTGAAGAAAAAAATACTTAACGTTGTTGTTTTAGTTAAATAAAACAATTTAAATGTCTGTCTGGTAGTGTTCTCCTCTTAATACAGCCTGACAAGAAAATCCTCCAAATATTCATGATTAACCTCTTGAATTGGAGATAGTTCACCTTCCAATGACTTCATAAATATCTGCTTCAATTATCTTTGACAAATGAAATAACCAAACAATCATTCATTTTCTGATACAGCCGTAAAACTCATCTGAAAAGTTTTCAAAATAAATCACGGTTTACAAATGTATAGTGAGTGCCTTCTAGAAATGAAACCTACATCTGTCTCTGAGTTGTGAAGAATATGTATTAAGGTTATAACAACCAACAAGAATGCACTTTTATGTAGAAACCCATGATTAAATCAAGTCTTCCTAACTAGTGATTTAAGTCATGATTTAAATCAAATCTACCCTGCCCGCTGTGCTCTTGCCCCGGCCTCTTCATTCCCCAGGGGGGGCCCACAAATATGTTTGGCACCGGGCCCACAAAAAGTTAATTCGGCCCTGGGAGGAGCCAGGCCATCCCCCTCCGGGGCAGAGAGCACGGGGCCCAGTCTGCTCTGGGGCAGAGCACAGCCCCCACGGGCCCATGAGGTGGGACAGGCTCGTCCCCCTATGGTGGGACTGTTCATGGAGCAGGGCTGTGGTGAGACCAGATGGGAGCTGAAGGCAGGCGCAAGGAGGATGGAGCAGGACTCCTGGCCCAAAGCCTGAGGGTACCTGGGTACCTGCCACTGCCTCCCCGTGTGCCCCCCGCAGCCTTCCCGCTGGTGCCCCAGCTCCCCATAGTGAGCAGCCTCGGAGACCCCTGCCTGCCCCCCTCATTCTACATTTGGCCCAGGACATTTTTAAATTTCTTGGGACAGTTTACCCGTCTCAGGATTTCTATGGGAAGTGCTCACCTGGAGCCACAGCTGGTCAATGAAGAGACAAGCGGGCATCATGAGGCATTATAGTTACCAAACATGGAAACCTCCCGCTCTGTGTGTGTGTGTTCGTGTGTGTGTGTGTGCGTGTGACGTTGTTTCCTCATTGCGCACGGCCGTCACCCGTTCTGACAGGCTGGTTATCGTGCTACGTTGACTCGTTTTCGGAGGTTGTCGACTGAGGCTTACGATGTCTGTGGAGTTGTTTCAGATCTCAGACTCTGGCAAGTGCTGCTGCATCACTTCGCGAATATGTTGTGTCCATTGTGTGGGTATGCTCAGTATTTGAGTGTGTCTGTTTACGTGCCGATATGCGTGTGTTGTTGAAATTTGTCATATTGATATTGTCCTTGCCACTTCGTACCGCAGTGAAGCAGTACGCGGGGAGGGGAAAGGAGGGGGAGGGTGGGCACAAGGTGGAAGTTTCCTAGGGCGCAAAATATCCTTGCGCCGGCCCTGAGTGCAATACACAGGTGATGGGATGTGCGCGAGGGCCAGATCAAACGGCCAATGGGAATCTGACCATTGACTGCAAGGGGCACCGGATCAGGCTCCAAGGCCCGGAGAGTCTCAGACAGGCCAAAGCTCACGGATAGAAATGTGGGGCTGGAAGGGTCCGGAGAAATCACCACATCCAGCTGAGGCAGGGCCCAGTAAACCGGACTGCTAGGGCTTCACCCTGGTCTGTGGGGGGTGTGGGGGGAGAGGGGGGTTAAGCATCCTCAGACCATGCTTCATCCAGACCCTATTTTGTGGGTTTTTACAGCTCTGAACTTCACAGACTGACTCTTTAGCTCCAGCTATAGAGACTTGTGCTAAGCGCTGTAGGTCCCCACTTCAATCCCCAGGGAGTGTTGGGGTGGGTTAGACAGTTCCTGCCTGTGGGGCAGGGGATATGCTCTCCCTTCTACCCTTACAGCAATACACATCAGATTGGTTCATATTCTTCCCCCTCTCTCCATTGCCCCCTGTTCTCCCATCCCTTCTCCCCACCTCCATTCATTCCTTCTCTCCTGCCCTCTCCCTCTTTTACTCTCCTTCAGTTTCACTTTCCTGTTTTCTCCCCCTCCTGGCTCCTCCTTTTTCTTCTTCTCCTTCTGTGGCTGGGACTAGCAGATACTTGCAGACAGCCCCTCCCAGTGTCAGCACAAGCCCACACTGCACAGCGAAGGGCAGAGAGAACAGATGCTCACCCAGCTGCCATGGCCGCTGCAGCTACAGCAGGGGAAATACAAGATGAAGCTATTTGCTCCATCTGCCTGGAATATCTGACGGAGCCGGTGACTATCGCGTGTGGGCACAACTTCTGCTGAGCCTGCCTCACCCAGTATAGTGAGGAGAAGGGAACGGGGACACCCCTGACCTGTCCCCAGTGCGAGAGCCCAGTTCCAGAAAAGGGAGTTGCAAATTAACACACAGTTGAACAACATCATACAAAAGATCAAACAACTGGGGTTAAAACCAGGAAAAGAGCAAAAGGAGGATCTGTGTGAGAGACACGAGGAACATCTCAAACACTTCTGTGAGGATGATGGAGAAACTATTTGCTGGGTGCGTGAGAAATCCCGGGACCACAAGTCTCACACTGTGGTTCTCATTGAGGAGGCTGCCCAGGGATGCAAGGTAAGAAATGCTGTTGACTTTGCTTAATTAAACCCTTTAAGGACACCAGGTTTATCCCCCATCAATACAAGGACAAACATTCACACCTGGCTGCCTAAAGATAGGCACCTAAACGAAAAGGGCCTGGTTTTCAGAGGGGATGAGCACTGTGGGTTGTGGATAATTGGAAAAGATCCGAACTTTTTTTGCTCCAAAACTGCAAGTTCCAACATGTAATAGAGAGAACATGGCTGACGGCTCTTTGTGCACCTGCAACCCGTCTGCCAGGTGGAGTGGGCAGCAAGACCTTAAGACTGTAAGAACAGCCATCCCCTGTGGGAGCAAAGGTCCATCTAGCCCAGTATCCTGTCTTCCGACAGTGGCCAATGCCAGGTGCCCCAGAGGGAATGAACAGAGGAGGTAAACATCAAGAGATCCATCCCCTGTCACCCATTCCCAGCTTCTGGGAACAGCTTCTGAACAGCTGATCTGTGGCAGGTGGGAGGCGCTGGGAGGATGGGGCAGAAGCTGGTCTCCGGGCCGCCAGCGGGCAGGAAGCATTGCGGGGCAGGGGCAGAGCTGATCGGTGGGGCTGCCAGTAGGTGCTGAGCACCCACTATTTTTATTCCATGGTTGCTCCAGCCCTGGAGCACCCACAGAGTTGGTGCCGATGGTAGAAAAGAAACTCTAAATGAGAGGAGGGAAGTCACCGGCATTGACAAAGGAAAATGCCACACGCAGGATTCATAAACATAAAACCGTGAGCAAAACACCCTCTCCAGTGTACGTTGGTCAGTGTCTTCTGCCTCATGTTCTGGAGTTCAATAACCAAAAGTTCCTTTGCTGTGCCCCTCTCTGCTCCCTCACCCCACCCCACTCACAGTGGCTGTCCTTGGTCAGTGAAGACTCAGGGTTCAGGGATGCATCTGTGTGAGCTCAGCTCCCACCCTGGGGGGGTGCAGGGGGAGGAAGAAGGCACCTTGGTTGCTCCGCTGTCCAAGCACTTGCTCTGGTGTCACCACCCTGCCGCACACCCCACTGGCCCACTCCACCGGCCGCCCTGCCAGCCATCACCTGCTTCTCTGCTATAACCTGTGCAGATCAGTCTCCTGAGGTTCTACGCTGCTCTTAGTGATTTTCAACTCCTAGGGCTTGGCTACACTTGCAAGTTAGAGAGCATTAAAGCAGCCCCGGGCGCCCTAACTCCTGAGGTGTCCACACTGGCAAGGCACGTAAAGCACCTGGATTCTGCAGCTGGAGCACCCCTGGTAATCCACCTCCACGAGAAGCATAACGCTCGCTGCGCCCCGGCTGAAACGCCCGGGTGTCAGTGTGAACTAGGTGTTGCATTACTGCGCTGTGATTGGCCTCCGGAAATATCCCATAATCCCCTGAAATCAAATGGCCACTCTTGTCACTGTTTTGAAATCGGCTGCAGGCAAGTGGATATCTCCTTTCAAAGCTCCGTTTCTGACAGCCGGCTGCCTCTCTGCTCTGGGGCAAAGCAAACCATGAGTGTGGAATGCTGCTGCTATGAGTGTGTGAGAGAGAGAGGCGGGGGGCGGGGGTCTGCTGCTGTCTGAACTGAGAAGACAGCCTGCTGACAAGCTCTCAGCCCCCCAAAACACACTGTCTCTCCCCCCACATACACACAACACACTCCCTGTCACACTCCACCCCTCCCCATTTGAAAAGCAGGCTGCAGCCACTTGCACACTGCGATTGCTCCCACAATGCACTGCTCTCTGTGGTGTTGCACGAGCTGCTAATGTGGCCAGGCCAGTGCGCTTGCAGCCGACAGTGTGAACACTCGGCAGCGTTTCCCTGCTGCGCTCTCCGAAGGCTGGTTTCACTCCCAGCGCTCTACATCTGCCAGTGTAGCCAAGCCCGTAGTGGGGGAACTTCCTTGCTGAAGCAGGCTGGGCCGAAACACTGACCCACAACAAGTGATTTCAGCTCTACTGATCACTTAACAAAACAAAAGACTCCAGTTGGAGCCTTAGTTAGTTCTGTCTTTGAACAGTGGAGAGGAGCAAGTTAAACCGTGCCTAGGAGCTTGGCTACACTTGCAGATGAAGAGCACTTTGGGTTAAACCAGCCTTCGGAGAGTGCACGAGGGAACGCGCCGCAGTCTGTCCACACTGACAGCTGACAGCGCACTGGCGTGGCCGCATTTGCGGCACTCGCAGCTGCATTGGGAGCGGTGCATTATGGGCAGCTTTCCCAGCATTCAAGTGGCTGCAACGTGCTTTTCAAATGTGGGGGTGGGGTGGCGTGTGACAGGGAGTGTGTTGTGTGTACGTTGGGGAGAGAGAATGGGTTTTGGGGTGCTGAGAGTGCGTCAACATGCTGTCTGGTCAGTTCAGACCCCCCTCCCCTCTCTGCCTCTCTCTCACTCACTCATAGCAAATAGTAAATGTTCGCTTTGTCTCGGGGCAGAGAAGCAGCTGGTTGACAGAAACGGAGCTTTGAAAGGGCACATCCGCATTCCTACAGCTGATTGCACAACAATGACAAGATTGGCCACTTGCCTTAAGGGGATTATGGGACGTTCCCGGAGGTCAATCAGAGCGCAGTAATGCAACACCTCGTTCACACTGACACTGGAGCTTCTCACCCAAGACGCATCAGACGTTATCCCTCTTGCCAAGGTGGAGTACCAGGAGCGCTCTAGCCAGGGCTCAGAGCACTCGACCTGCCTTGTCAGTGTGGATGGGGAGTGAGGTAGAGCGCACTGGGCGGCTTTATTGCGGTATAACGTACAAGTGTAGCCAAGCCCTAAGACTCTTGGGTAAAGTCCACACTGCCCAGCAAGCACACCTGTGCCCACCCCCTCTTCACCTTCACTGGGGTCTGGCATTGAAGCCCCCTGCTTAGCAAGTTCAGTTCAGGGGAGGGTGACCCCCTCAATCAGGACAGGCTAAGTGCTACTCTGCTGTCCTTTACTCATACAAGAAAGATAACACAATTTCATTACCCCCACATTCAATACTGAAGTGATTTGTAATCCAGCACCAACCACAGTTGATCACTTTGGCAACACGGCCCTGTCTGCTGGCTACCTAGGCAGAGTCGGTGTGTTCATGTAAAT
Source organism: Lepidochelys kempii (assembly GCF_965140285.1). Lineage (NCBI taxonomy): Eukaryota > Metazoa > Chordata > Testudines > Cheloniidae > Lepidochelys > Lepidochelys kempii. The sequence goes on along the minus strand of NC_136393.1, from coordinate 42,094,328 downwards.
ACAGTCTGCACCTGAAGGCTTCTCCTCCCCAGCCAGCTGCCGGGGGGAGAGCTCATTCAGACCCTGCTTGCACCCAAAACAATCTGGACCCTGACGCATCCCGGTACATCACTGGCACCGAAAGCCACTGCTCATACCTGTGTCCTGCTTTTCTTTCTCTCCCCATAATCTGTTCTTCTCTCCTCCTTCAGCTCTTCCCCGTCCAGCAGCCCTGCTCCACCCACATTAACTCCCGCGGCCATTAGCCCAGATAACATGAGGAGGATGTGGGGTGGCCTTATAGCTGACATACGCCTGGTATTGTGCACCAGGATGTACACGCCAGGGTATTATAATTGTCGGAAATGCTCAGAGCTGGGTGCCCCTGGTTCTGCATCTGATGCTGTATTTAGAGCCCGGAGGAAGTGGGCTGGTTTCCAGAGGACAGAACCGCAGCAGCTCCCATGGCCCGCACCGAAAGCAGTTGGTGCTCAATTCCTCAGACCTTAGGGACTTAGGTTCATAACAATTAACAGCCAGGTTTGAATATGTTGGAGAAAGTGCCCAGCCAGCGCTATGGAGACAGCTGCACCTTGGGACAGTCACTGGGTGGTTCTGAAACCCTTGATTATCGCCCAGTGAGAGCGAGTTAAACCCTAGAGCACCAGAGGTCACGGCCCAATGATCAGTGTCATTTGGTGCAGAGTAACTGCAGCCCCAGCAACTGAGAGACAAGCCCCAGCAGGGGCGGCCAGTCACCCCCTGAGAGGGGCTGTCATGGGCCTGAGCCAGGTGGGGAGTATCCCCACGGGTGGGAGCAGGGCCAGGGAGGAGACAGGCCCCCATGAAGGATGCGCTGTCCATGTCTGGTGAAGGGAGATGTTAGGAGATACAATAACGCTGCACCACTCGAATTAGCTGTAACTCAACACCTCCCAGCAGGAGGTGGGGAAGGAGGCTGCAGGCCCACGGCCCTTTGCAGGGTGCGGGGCATTCCGAGTCCTGTCCCAATGCCCTGTGATGCATCACTTTGCATCCCAGCAATCCCTGTGCTTCCATCCACATTTGGTGCCATCTTTCAATGTTTTTTGTATTGTGCGCTCTGTCTTCCCTTTCCGTCTGCGGGAATGGATCCCGAAGTGCTGAGGAACATGCTGACGAGTCTCACCAGCACTTTACATTTGGCATTCGAGTTACTCCTTAAGCTATAAACTGACAGTGAGGATTCCGACGATGATGTTGACTCGCAGAACGCATACGACATGAGATGGCTTGTGGCATTCACGGACATGCTCACCGCAGTGGTAAACAGCTTTTGGGTTTGGGAAACAAGCACTGAGTGGCGGGATCACATTGTCATGCAAGGCTGGGATGACGAGCAGTGACTACAGAACTTTCAGATGAGAAAAGCCACTTTCCTGGGACTGTGTGATGAGCTTGTCCCCACTCTGTGGCGCAAGGACATGAGATTGAGAGCTGCCCTGACAGAGGAGAAGTGAGTGGCTATTGCAATCTGGAAGCTGGCAACTCCAGACAGCTACCGATCGGTCGCTAACCAGTTTGGAGTGGGAAAGTCGACCGTTGAAATCGTGTTGATGCAAGTTTGCGGGGCCATTAATTGCATCCTGCTCAGAAAAACCATGACTCTGGGTAACGTGCATGACATTGTGGCTGGCTTTGAAGAAATGGATTTCCCTAACTGCAGAGGGGCGATCGATGGGATGCATCTACCAATTCTGGCACCAGACCACCAAGCCACCGAGTACGTTAATCGGAAGGGTTATTTCTCTGTGGTTCTCCAGGCGCTTTTGAATTACCGTGGGGCTTTCATTGACATTAACACAGGCTGGCCCAGAAGGGTGCATGACACACACATCTTTTGGAACAGTGGCCTGTTCAGGAAACTGCAAGCCGGGACTTCCTTCCCAGACCAGAAGATCACCGTAGGGGAAGTCAAAATGCCCACTGTGACCCTTGGAGACCCCGCTTACCCTTTAATGCTGTGTCTCATGAAACCCTACACAGGGAGCCTTGACAGAAGCAAGGAGCGGTTCAACAACAGGCTGAGTCGGTGCAGAATGACTGTGGAGTGTGCTTTTGGCCGTTTAAAGGGCCGCTGGTGCTCTCTGTATGGGAAACTGGACCTGGCTGATGACAACATCCCTGCGGTTATATCAGCATGCTGTACCCTCCAGAACATTTGTGAAGGGAAGGCTAAAAGATTTATTCAGGCATGGACCTCGGAGGTACAACACCTGGAGGCTGAATCTGAACAGCCAAAGAGCAGGGCTATTAGAGGGGCCCAGTGTGGGGCTGCAAGGATTAGGGATGCCTTGAGGGAGCAATTTGAGGCTGAAAGCCACCAGTAATGTCTGGTGCCCTGCATGGGAGTGAAGTGCAGTGTTTCCAATGTTAGTAGGAATCTGTGTTTGCTACACTGACTTGCAGTGCCTGTTGCTTTTCCGGGCTAAGGTATCTTTTCCTTAATACAATAATAAAGAATGGTTTCAAAGGCAAAAAAGCCATTTATTGAAAAGAAACACAACTGCTTGGGAAACAGAAAGGGCAAAGGTTGGGGTGGGGAATGGTACAATCACAGATTTGGGCATGTCTTATTCTCATACTCGGCCTTCATGTCTGGAGTGCTGTGCAATGAGTGCTGCCCTTCAGGCTGGCTAAAATGCATGGTGATGGGGGTTGAGTGCAGTGGATAAGGGTCACAGGGCTGGGTGGTGAAGCTACAGGTGTTGGAGGCAGCTGGTGGCGAAAAGAACCCAGATGTTGGCATGATACAAAAATGATCCTGAGCAAAACCCATCCCTGCTCTGACTCCAGAAAACTGGACCTAACCCAGTCGATAAACACAGACTCTGATGGGTTGGGTCCGGAGAAGGGAGAACCCTTTAGCTAAATACCTGTCTCGCCTCCACAAATGAAACAAGTGTTAATGCAACATAGAGTGTGAGATTTTACCACAAAACAGTGAAGCCTGAGAGGGTTGATCTCTTTTCTGGATGAAACTTTGATGCCCAGAGTGAGACTCACTCAGTTTTATGCACATTGTGTTAATACAGAACATTGATTCTCTTTTTCCTTTCAGGATGTGAAAAGCACATTGAGCAGGTGTGTTTCCTATGTTCATTGGTCTGATATTCTTGGTGGTGGTTCTGGGATGAGTACACAGCAGCTGAGTGATGATGGGATGTTTTCTTTGTAGGACTGAGAATGTGAAACTCCAGGAACCAGAAGCCATTTCTACTGACCTGAAGAATGTGTATAAAATTTCCCCTGATATGAGGGAAGCGCCGAAAAAATTCAGAGGTGAGTGGCATCTACTGGGACATTCAACTGTACTGTGCTGGGGATCTGGACAGAGCCTGGGACCCCAGGACACTCTTGCACCCAGTTGACAAGCTTGGAGCTGTGTGATAGCTGGAGGCTGATGCGCTGAGTGCTGGGCAGTTTCCCTGCTACTTAGAGCCACCTGCTGGTACTTGCCCAGGTGTCTGACCAGGCCCCATCACTGTGACATCCTGACCCCTCCATGGCTGCGTTTATGGGTGTCCCTGAGCCAGGTGCTGTGGGCCTGGACTGGTCTGTTCGTGCTGGGAGCTGCACAGACTGGTAACGGATGATGTGTCTGTGCCTCTGTCCTGGGACATGTGAGGGCTGCGTTATGTGGCCACCACTCAGCACTGCCCCATCCTCCATTAGCCAAGGCTTGGCTGAGCTTTCTGAGCTGGAGGAGAGGCCGGTCTGGCTGCTGCGGTCTGACCTGGGCTGCATGTTACTGGGTAACAAGCTGAATCCTACGGGCCCCTCGACTGCTCTGAGCACAGCCCAGTGTGAGGTTGGGTCAGTGGTTTGCTGCTCAGTGAGTAAGACTCACACGCAAGAGTGTGATCCTGTCACAGTGTCTGAGCGTGGGCTGCCCCCATCCAAACCCCTCCATCATAAATATAAAGGGAAGGGTAAACCCCTTTAAAATCCCTCCTGGCCAGAAGAAAAATCCTCTTACCTGTAAAGGGTTAAGAAGCTAAAGGTAACCTCGCTGGCACCTGACCAAAATGAGCAATGAGGAGACAAGATACTTTCTAAAGCTGGGAGGAGGGAGAAAAAACAAAGGGTCTGTGTCTGTCTGGGTGATGCTTTTGCTGGGGACAGAACAGGAATGGAGTCTTAGAACTTAGTAAGTAATCTACCTAGAGATGCGTTAGATTATGATTTCTTTAAATGGCTGAGAAAATAGCTGTGCTGAATAGAATGAATATTCCTGTCTGTGTGTCTTTTTTGTAACTTAAGGTTTTGCCTCGAGGGATTCTCTATGTTTTGAATCTAATTACCCTATAAGGTATTTACCATCCTGATTTTACAGAGATGATTCTTTTTTTAACTTCTATTAAAAGTCTTCTTGTAAGGAAACTGAATGCTTTTTCACTGTTCTAAGATCCAAAGTTTGGGCCTGTGGTCACCTATGCAAATTGGTGAGGATTTTTACCAAACCTTCCCCAGGAAGTGGGGTGCAAGGGTTGGGGGGATTTTGGGGGGAAAGACATGTCCAAACTACGTTTTTCTCAGGAACCCAGATAAAGTTTGGTGGTGGCAGTGGAAATCCAAAGGTAAAATAATTTGTACCTTGGGGAAGTTTTAACCTAAGCTGGTAAAAGTAAGCTTAGGAGGTTTTCATGCAGGTCCCCACATCTGTACCCTAGAGTTCAGAGTGGGGAAGGAACCTTGACACCCTCCCCACAATCCCAGCACAGAGACTGGGGCAAAGGCAGAAACCTGACAGCGAGGAGGGACAGAGAAGAAACTAAGGCCGAGGAGAGGGGGAGTGGGAAGGTTCAGTGAGCTCGGTCTGTGATTGCTGAACTGGCCCTTTCATCCTACCCCCGCCCTCCTCTCTTCCCACCCCCCACCCCCAGCAGGGGGCAGTCGAAGGGGCCAAGCTGGGTGTGTCTGTCCCGGCCGATGGAGGCTGCGCAGTGGGTGCCGGCTGCAGGGCCAGGATCTCAGGGCTCCGGGGAGCAGGAACCCCAGGCTGTGGGGGAAGCAGCTTCCTCTCTGTGGCTGGCTGGAGCCAGCACATCCCTGCTCCCCTCCCCCCTCGCTGCCCCCAGCCCAGCCCAGTCTGTGCCCACCGGACCCTGAACACGGCTGGGCTCTGGGCCATTCCACAGCCCTGGCCCCTGAGCCTGTCGGGATCCTGAGCCAGTCACCTCCGTGCCTCCTTCTAGGGGATCAGCAGCCCCTGGGGAGCCTCCTGTCACCCCCCGGAAACCCCGTCCTGGGCAGGGCCCCAGGCCCTGAGTCACTCGCTGGCTGCTCCCGGCTGGCCAGGCCCAGGGTCTCCAGCAGGGCCCTTGGTGCCGGCCCCGTGCTGGCTGCCAGAGCTCCCAGCCCCTGGCCCAGCCCGGCCTGTTGTCCCAGCACCGACCCCTCCCCTGCGGGTGGGGGGGGACCCTGTTGCTCTCAATGGCTGAGCCCCCCCCCCACGCCGCAGCCTCTGGTGCTGCGCTCGCAGGCTCAGCCCGTGCCAGGGCCAATGTGGCGCTGCTGGGGCTGCTCCTCCCCCGGCCCCTGGGTTCTCTGGGTCTGGGGCAACTCTTTCCTGCCACCCACCCCAGCAGCCCCGGCCGGTCAGTGCCACTCGACTGCCCGCGCTCTGACCCCAGGGACCTGGGTCTGGCAGCTCGGGGGAGTCGCTGGGTGAATGTGTGGGGCAGAGTAACCAGGGCTCCCTGCGCCCCAGGGTCCCCGTGTGCAATGGGGAAGGCCCCGCGCTGTCATGTAGCCCTTCGGGGCTGGGCAGTGAGTGTTTTCATTCGTATAGTGCTCACGAGTGAGCCAGGCACTGCAGAGACAGAACACGGGGCTGCCAGCCCCACAGGGCTCCTGGTCTGAGTGGAGACAAGGCCCAGCAAGGGCAGCAGCAAACATTGGGGGTGGGGACACGGGGGTCCCATTGTGGGGCCAGCCACTCCCTGAGCCCACCCTGTGCCTGTCTTCTGGGTGTGGTAGACAGTATTGTAGTGACCCTGATGGCTACATGCTGGACCCTGGGTCACCCCCCCAGGGAACAGGACAGGGCAGAGGCAGCCTGAGGACGGGGGGAGCTGGAAGTTGTGGGGAAGCGGGAGCAGCCTGGGAGCTGGGACAGGTGTGGAAGTTCAGTGTGGAAGCCAGGGGGGTGGCCCAAAACCCTGTGCTGTGTTCTCTCCAGGTTCCCACTCTGTGATGCAGGATCTGTTGGGGTCAGACCCTGGGGTGAGGGGCCCACCCAGACAGACTGAAGATAGCGAGGCTCTGTCTGCATGGGGAAGGGGCAGCAGTTTCGTTAAATGGCTTCCAGTTTTGTATAATGACAGGTTTCAGAGTAACAGCCGTGTTAGCCTGTATTCGCAAAAAGAAAAGGAGTACTTGTGGCACCTTAGAGACTAACCAATTTATTAGAGCATAAGCTTTGAGCTGTAGCTCACGAAAGCTTATGCTTTAATAAATTGGTTAGTCTCTAAGGTGCCACAAGTACTCCTTTTCTTTTTCCAATTTTGTAGACTCATCATGGGGACGCGCCCTCAGGTATCACCCTCAGCTGTTTCAGGGTGTCTTGGCAAGCATCTTGCCTCAGTTTACCATCTTCAGCACTCCTTAAATTAAGTCTTACAGTCAAAAAGATCTGAGAGAAATATCCCCTCCTGGGGCCTGCTCTGAGTCCAAGTAAACCCCAAAATAAAATCTTTTCCTTCACTCTGCTCCAGCCTCCAGCTCTCACTCAAGCTCCTCACTGTCCTCAAGACAGGAGTCCTCAGCCCTCCTTCCCAGAGCTGGGGTGATTTCAGACTGTGCCTTTATTCTCTGCGTCCACTTTCTCCAGCCGGGGGCAGCTCTCCAGGGCTCTGTCCTGCTACAGCTGCTGCTGTCATTGTCATCTCTGGCAGCTCCTCCCCCGTAAGGGAGCTCCTCTGTCTAGGACAGTGGTCCCCAGACTTTTTTGGTCATGCCCTCCCTTACCTGGTTTGTGCCCCCACCCCAGGAGCTGCGGTCAGGAGCTGCGGTCAGGAGTTGGGCCAGGAACGGGGCTGCAACTGGGGCCAGGAGCCGCGGGCCATGGCTGGGAGTGGAACGGCATTTGGGTCCAGAAGTCGTGGGCTTCAGCTGGGAGTGGAAGCACGGTTGGGGCTGGAGCTGCAGCTGGGGTTTAGGATGGGGCCAGAGTAGAACTGGGGGCAGAGCAGGGCTGGGTGGCGTTCCCTTCCCACCACCCATGGGGGCTGGTCCAGGCCCTGCCATGCCCCCCAAATGTTCCTCCATACCCTCTGGGGGGCACAACCCACAGTTTAGGGACCACTGCTCTAGGATCACCCCTTCCAGGCTCCTTGCTCTGGTGAACTCTCCTGGGAGCTCCTCTCCTCGGCAGCTTCCTATCCCTCGGATCCCTTCAGCTGAGCCCTGGTAACCCTTTATCAGGCTCATTAGCTATTTAGCTGCCAACTAGCCACCTAGGGATTTAATTACTTCCAGGTTGGTCTGGGTTGGCTGGTTCTCCCTTACAGGAGCCTATCACAGGTAGCCTCTCCCTAACTCCTGTAAAAGGGCCAGCCCTCTTGACACATTCCCACTCTTCCCCCCGAGAGCCAACCTGTATTCAAAGGTCGGCTTGATCATTGCTGATACTTGGTTATGTTCTGCAGCTGGGGTGAGGTGGGGGGTACTTCCTGCCCTGCTGCCACGAGGAAATCTGCAAGGCCCTTGGCAATAATTTTATTCTCGTCACTGAAATATGAAGAAACCAGGAGTTTGATTCCCCAAGTCTCTATGTAGCACATGTCATGGGTAAAATCCCCCATAGTCTTCAGCATGTCATAGTTCAGAAGAACTCGTTGGCCATAGCAGAGGTAGTCGATAGCACTGGGCTTTCATCATTGGTGTGGTGGTCCTGTAGCAGATATGGGCTGGCTACAGTGCTTCCCTCTCAGCCAGATACACACCAGAAGTGTTCATCACAAAATCCTTTAATTTTCTACCAACCATGGCTAAGGTCAGCTTAAATATCGTATTTTTACCCAGCGCTACCTAGTGGTTGAACAGCAGAATACAGTTTAGCGTTCCATTACATCTCCCCCTTTAAGTTCTACATTTCTACCATTTATAATGTTTACATTATCGCACTGTCTTTGAAGTTCAGTGTGGATCAGTCTGGTAGGTGTCTCTGAATGGTACTGGCCTTCTAATTACATCACCCAAACAGGTAACAGCTTGGTCATCTGGCTGTCCATTAGTTCCACTGACTGACTGTGGTCAGTCTGGAATCCTTGAGTCATCTTCTTGTTCTGCATCCACCATCTGCAGAGTTTGCTCAGTTGATTGTTCTTTCTGAGGAACAAACTGTAGATGTTGACAGTTTCTGTTGAACTCTCCTCTCTCGGTCTTGATCACATACAACCAGTGTGTTGAATTCTTTTTCTTTACAACAGCTGGAGTATTCCATTCTTTTTCTCCATCCAGTTTGACACAAACATGGTCACCAGGTTCTAGGCCTGGTAGTTTTCTAAGTGATGTCTGTTGTAAAAGTGTTCGTAAACTTTTTTTCCCCTTTTTATTCGATTTGGCTATTCTCTACGTGTCTGACAACTTTGGAGATAGATTCTTTTCCAAAGTTGGGAGGATAGTTCTGAGTCGTCTTCCCATCAGGAGTTGTGCTGCACTATATCCAGTAGCTGCTGTTGGGGTTGATCTATAACTCAGTAGAGCAAAGAATGGATCTTCCTGCTGAAGGATATTCTTGGCTGTCTGTACAGCTCTCAGCATCTCCATTTGCTTGTGAGTAATATGGGCTTCTAGTAATATGAGGAAGATCATATTTTGTTTGGATAAATTAAATTCTACGTCAGTAAATTATGTTCCATGCTCTGTCACAAGGTCTTCTGGAACCCCGAAATGCCCAAAAGTGCACTTCACTTGCTCTGTAACACTTTGGTCTGTTATGTCTTTCAAGTACACTCTTTCTACCTACCTGGAAAAATACTCCACGACTACCAGGTAAAGATGTCCCCTGAATTCACATAACTCTGCAGCTAGTCTCTTCCAAGGTCTCTTTCATTCAGACTAGTTCCTTGTTAGCGTCAGTAATTACAACTGTCTGTATCTTTTTTCTCGCAGCCTTCAGTAAAAGAGCTATGGGAGCCCGTGGGGAAATGTTTCTACCCAAGGCAAATTTAACAGCAGTTCTGGAGTGTTTCATAGCTGATGTCCTGAGCCTGCCCTGCCCGTAACTGTGCATTTCTGGAGGTGTTGACAGTAACTCACTGCAAGTCATTGGGATTTCGGCTCTTAAGTTGAAGTCAAGCTGCATGTAATTTGGGGGGTAAATAGTTTATTTGCTGCAAAATTATATTTCGGGTCGACAGAAACGATTCGTGAATCCATGTCGAGTTTGCTGACAAGTTTCAATGAACAGAAAGGTGCCGCCGCTTCCCTTCCAGCCTTTAGCTCTGTGGCTGGGCCCTCAGCGGGGAGCCCCTGGTTCCATCCCCCCGTGGGATGTGGGGCAGGAACTGGAATATGGGTGCCCCCCCGAGGTTAGGGCTGGAACCACTGGGCTCCAGGTGTCTGGTGTGGGGCTCCCTCAATCTCTCTTGCTGAAGACACCCTGAATGTCTAAACACTGCCATGGGCATGGGCCAGAGCGTGGGAGTGAAACTGACTCTGCAACCCAGTGGCTTGGGCCCCTGCTGGGAGCCCAGAGTCCAGCTCCCCTGCTCCAGTGACCCTGTAATTATTGCTCCATAACCCCAGTGAGGGGAGGGGCTCTGGTCCGTGGCACAGCAGTGTCTCAGCCATGTTGGTGCCCCACTGCAAACCCTGAGTGCAGACGCACTGCACGGGTGTGAACTGGGCCTGGCCCCTGGCGCAGCTTCTCCCAGATGGAGTGGGCAGCAAGTGGAGAAATGCCCCCTCCCCTCCTCACTGCCCCAGTCTCATTAGCAATGGCCCCTAATCCCTCCAGCACCCCTCAACTGCCATCCCCCCACTACCCTGCCCATGCCCTAACATGGTGAGTCCCAGCTGCGCCCTGTGGGTCAGGGCTGATGGGACTCTCCACTGTGGACTGTTGATCTCAATGTATTGCCAGGCTCTTCATGGTTTTGGTTATAAGGATCTCATTATCTCATTCCCGCTGCTCTGAGTGGTGCCCATGTGCGCACGACCCAGCTCAGCTCTTCCTGTATCCCAGGAACGTCTTCATCTTCTGGGATCCTCATGGCAGCAGTGGGATGATTTAATGGAGCCCCTTAGCCATGGGGCCTTTCTCTCACTTTTGTTTCAGAGCCAGCGTCCTGGAATCGTCTCCTGGTGCGTGGAGTGGTGGCAGTGGTGGGGGTGATAATCTCACTGTACCGATGTGGGTTTTGGAAAGGTAGAGGAAAAGTGTTTGCCTACTCGCAACTCATCTTCAGGAAGCTGCTGACTCATCCCTCCCCGCAGCCTGGAAGTCGGCAGGATTCCCAGGAATCTGAGCTCCCCGCAGTGTGTGACAGGGACGGGGACCAGGCCCAGGGAACCAGAAACAGGAATCGAGATCCAGCCCTGAAGAATGGGGAAGGAGACCTGATTGCGAATTCGTATCTGGTCTGCTGAATTGTTCATGTCCAGACCCTCCCCACAGTTCTTAAAAAGTCGAAGCATTTCATTTAGACGCTTTCCAAACAAACCATTTTGATTTTTCAGTTTGAAAAACTTTTGTGTTTAAAAATGTCCTTCAATTTTATTTTAAAAATTCAAAAAGTTACAACCCTTGAAATGTTCCTGGGTCTCTTTGTTTTTTTTTAAAACTTTTTGGTTCATCAAAAATTTGGAAAAATGTTAGTTTTGTTCAACCTGAAACCGTTTTTTTCCATCTTTTTTTTGGAATTGCCAGGAACCAAAATATTCTGTTTGCCCAGCTCGAGAGGCAGGTGAGGATTTTGGCTGTTATATTGTGGGTCTCTAAGTCTCCTTGTTGCTCAAAGTTTTCTTACTGCAATAAATTAATTTGGGATGAGGGCAGGATGGGCAAAAGCTTCCTAAAAGTTGTGGGGGGCTGCTGGCACCCAAACTGTGGCCCAGCCCCTGTGCCACACCTTCTCCTCGAGGTCCTGCCCCCTCAAACCGCTCCTTTCCCTGAGGCCCCCCCTCACACCGCCTTTCTCCCTGAGCTCCCACTTCACGCCACCCCTTGCCCCCAAAACAGTGCCCCCCCACTCCCTTCTCTGGGTGTTTCTCTGCGTAATGTGACCTCACTGCTCCTGATGAGAGCCGTTGTTTGTAAATGTTTCAGTAGCAGACATATTTATCATTCATGGACAGACAGACATTTATTCACAATTAGAACTGGTCAAAAATAGCGAGGGTGGAGAGGTTCATGAAAATTGAAGAAGAAACCACTCCCCACCCCCATAGTCTTCAAACTTATTTGGAAATGTTTTTAATTATCAAATTTTTCTTTCGTTTTGGTGGGAAAAACTCCATGTTCTCTCTCAAGTGGGCAGAGAAATCCAAAATGTTTTTTTTAAAGAGGGAACTTTTTTCAAATGATCAATGTAATCCAAAGTGGCATTTTTAGTTAAAAGGTTGCATTGTCAGTGTAAAACACTTTTGAACCAGCTCTGTGACTGTATAACAAGATGAGTTTATTTTTCGTGATGCATTGTTTGGGCCAGGTTCCAAGTGGCATTTCAGTTTTTGCACAGCTCTTCTCTTCTTGCGTCTGCACCTCTCCTAAGCTGTGGCCTTAATCTTGGCCCTGGAAACACTTACGTGCATGTTTCACTTTAATTACTGCTGTGAATAATTCCATTTCAATGGGACAACTCTGAGGTCGGGTTTATGCTACGGCCCTATATCGATGTAACTATGTCATTTCTTTAATTTTCTTTCTTTTATATGTGAAAGTTCTTGAGAGGTTAAAGCATGTAAAATACATGAACAGGTTCGGACAGTCCGAGTTTGTCAGTGCAAAGTGACAGCAGAGATGTGGGATCTGCTAATTTTCCATAAGTCTCTCAGGGTTACCCAGGATAACTTTGGGGATCTCTGTCTTGCATCAGGAATGTTCCTTGAAAGTGTCCAAACAGCTCAGAAATACAGAACCATTCCCTGGATCCATTCTTATAGCTGTCTTCCCCGGAAAGCAGTCTGGCAAGTGTTCCTGTCAGCTCATTGCTAAGTTATCTGTCAAAACACTAGAGTTTTCAGGTGCCTAAGTAGCCCCTGGAATCAGGGTGAAATTATCCTCCCCACCACCACCAAAATTGGAAATGGTGCCCTGGAGTGCACGGTACCCTACCGTGCTTCCCCCATAGGAACTGCATGAACAGGCAACTCTGCAAGTTATCTGCATACCTCTGCAAATGACCCCCATGCCTCTCCATTTCGTTGGCCACATGTATCCTGTCCCCATGCTGGCGGCTAATCCAGAAAAAGAGGGAAAGAGCTCACCACTGCGACCACCTGAGGGAGGTGTTGGGTTGAGATCAGCTGGTCAAAGCAGGCAATAGGGACAGAATCTGAGACTTGAAGCTCCTCAAATGACCTCTGACCTTTCTAGACCTGCCCTTCAATGAGACACAGCGATTGTAAAGTTGAATGTGATAGTAACTAGACCCATTTGAAACCCTTCACCACACAAGACAAAGCCTGTAGGATTCATCATGAACTATTTATTTCTCCTCCCCTGGCTCCCTGCAGCCACCAGCCACCTTGGAGCTTTCCCTCCTCTCTCCCTGGCTGGGCTCACTTGATTGCAGGAGCTCAGCGGAGGGTCCAGCTTTGCTCTTTCGCTTCCATTCTTCACGTCTTTGGGTGTCTGCATTGGCACCTGAGCAGCCTGATGGAAACACTGAGTCCTCTGTCTCAGCAGGCAGGCCCAGCCGCCAAAGCCAAAGACTCCCTGAGAACAGGGGGAGGTTCGCCTGAACTCTCAGGAGTGGCGGCTGGGCCAATAGGGTAGGGTTACCATATTTGAACTTTCAAAAAAGAGGTCACTCCGAGGGTGGGGGGGGGAGTGGTAGCCCTGCCCCCTATCTACTCCCTCCCACTTCCTGCCCCCTGACTGCCCCCCACAGAACCGCCAACCCATCCAACCCCCCCTGCTCCTTGTCCCCTGATCACCCCCTCCCAGGACCCTGCCCTCTATCTAAGCCTTCCTTCTCCCTGTCTCCAACTGCCCCCTCCTTAGACCCCTCCACCCTAACTGCCCCCCTAGAACTCTACCCTCTACCTATCCCCTGACTGCCCTGCCCCCTATCCGCACCCCCGCCCCCTGACAGACCCCCAGCTCTCCCACACCCATCCAACCACTCCCTGTCCCCTGACTACCCCCGCAGAACCCCCAACCCATCTAATCCCCCCTGTTCCCTGCCCCTGATTCCCCCCCCCGAACCTCCGCCCCATCCAACCCCCCCGCTCTCTGTTCCTTGACTCCCCCGACACCTCTTCATATGCCCACCCCCTGACAGACTCCCCACAGAACCCCTCACCCATCCAACCCCTCCTGCTCCCTGTCTCCTGACTGCCCCTTGGGACCCCATGCCCCTTCTCCAGCCCCCCCGGCCCACGTACCCTGCTGCTCAGAGCAGTGTGTCTGGGGTGCGGAGCCAGACACAGTGCCGTGCTCCCCCGCAGAGCGTGCAGCTCCCCCCCACCCGCCCCCAGAGTGCTGCATTGGGAGGGAAATCCTGGACCTTTTCAGAGTTTTACAAATTCCTCCCGAAGGGCGATTTAGAACCCAAAAAGCCGGACATGTCCGGGAAACTCTGGACGCATGGTAACCCGACCACAGGGACTCCAGGATCTGCAGCTGCTGCCACCTGTATGGTGAATCCTCCGACTCATCACCAACCAGCTCTTCCCCATTCTCCAACCTGGCCCCACGGTCTGACCGTGCAGGAGAACAGAAACCCTTTGGGACAACAGGAGAGTCTCCTCAATGCCGCACTCTTCGCATGGCTTCCCGTAGTCACAGTGAAACACGACTACCCTGCCCCCAGGAGTCTCTCAAGGAGCTGCCGGCGCAGTCACTGGGCACCCACTCGTAATGGTCTCGGGCAGTGGCATTGCAGAGGGAGCTGAGCAGACCGTCCCTTCTGTGACTTCCTGAATTGCTGCCAGGACGGATTCTCCTCTGCGCTAGGGAGAGTCCCCGAGGACAAGCAGCTGTGGTTGGGGAGGGGGCAAGACAAGCACTCCCCCTGAGCCCTTGACTAGCAGGCAAGCAGCACTCTGGGAGACAAGGCATCGGTGTGTCTTGCTAGGAGAGCAGAGCTGGAGAGCAGAAAAGGGCATTGGAGGAATTGTAGAAAAGTCATTGTCATGGCCGGGTCATGGGCAGCCAGACCTAGTGGTCAGAGGCAGAGTCCACACTCACAAGACAGGAGTCGAGAGTCAGCTGGGTCAGGACACTGGAAGAGCAGAAGCAAAAGACCAAATTGTGTTCAGAACCTCAAGTCAGGTGAGTCACCCTGAGTCCGGATGCCAGGAAATCAAGCCTGGGGAGTGGGAGCAGGAACAGCCAACACACGGTCCAGAGCCGGGGAGGAGCTCGGCTGTTCAGACAGCTTCTTCTTCCTGCTGCTGGTTTAAGGAGGTCCCGGGGGCCGATTAGCTGCTCTGGGACTCTGCCAATAGGAGCCTCAAACTGGGTCTGGACTTCGTCAGTCCTAGGTAAGCAGTTTTTCGTAGGCTTGCAGGTGGCGTGCTGGAGGGTGGCTGCTCCCAGGAACCCTGCAGACCGGGGTTAATGACCCATGGGCCAGGACAGTGACTGATCTCTCCCCGCTCAAACCTCCTGCACGAAACAGTCTCCAGGGTCCCGGATGCATCCTCTGAGAAGAAAAAAACACAGTCATGAGGACAAATAGGCTATGGAACAGGAGCCCCCTCTTTGTTGCAACAGCCCCAAGTGTCCAGAAGAGTGGACGGTTCTTACCTCCAGGAGATGCCTGGGATCTTCCATCTAAGCCTCAAGGGGACCCCTGTTGCTTGGTCTGACAGGAGGAGATCATCTGTCCCCACTGCTCCCTGCGCTGGGCTGGCTGCAGCACACATCTGTGTAAGAGGCTGGGCCAGAGAGATGTTACAATCAGGGTCCCCAGAAGGAGAACAGAGGCTCTGAAACCAGAAGACGAAGCAATCAAATCAGCGGATTCGACAGAGAAGTTTTCTACCCTACAGGGACATCAAAGAAGGTCTGTTAGGAAAGCTGAGATGTTAGTCTGGAAACTGCTAAGATAAACATTGTGACTTATTAAGATTCAATTTTAGTCACTACAAAGTGTGTTGTGTTTTGTGTGTCTCTTTGAAATGTGTCTCTTTCTCTTGCTTAGTATCACTTAAATCTCTTCTTTGTTACTATGCTTCCCAAACCACCTCAGTGTTGTGTGTTCCAGTGAAGTGTGAGTCTCCAGCCTACCCAACAGGCTGAGCTGTGCCCTGTCTCTCTGAAGGTAATGAATAATTTCTGAGCGGTGCTGGGCCCAGAGTCCAAGGGCAGTTCACCAGACATCTCGTGGGAAGCCCAAAGAGACCAAAGGAGCAGGAGAGATTCCGGCCCCACTGACCCATGGGAACTTGCCACAGAAGAGCCTACACAGGGCTCCAGACACAGCCACTTTGGGTGTGTACCAGAGTTCACTCACCGCTAGATGCTGGCCAGGCCTTGTGTCATTGCTTTCTCGCTGGGCTAGCAACCCCGCTGATACTCACTCTTGCAGTTTGTCGGCTGGGAACTCAGCCCTCCAACCAGGTGACTGTTCTTTACTCCACTCCTTCCTGGGTCGTGCTCCTTGCAAACAAAGTCCCAAAATGTCTTGAACAGAAACAAGGCCTTCCACCCTCGTGCGGAGTTCTTCCTCAGCCTGATTTCGATTCGGCCTGCCCTTCTTGGGTTTCTATGGTCTTCTATATGGCCTTCCTTAGGGACGGTGAGAGAAGCCAGTCCTACCCTGGACTCCAGGGTTTGGCCCAAAGCCGTCTACTGAACAGCTCGCTTTGCTTCTGTACTTCTGCTGCTGTTTTCCCTTCTTTCCTCTCCGGTGGGGCTCACTTGGTCATCATTTGGCTTAGCCCCAGGCTAGGCAGCCATAGGCCAAGCCACCCTGTTAGATACCCTCCTCCTTCCAATCCGCTCCAGCCCGGCTGACAGGTTTGCTGAGGGGATGGTGAAACCCCATTGCTGATCAGAAGGAGGTCAGAGTCTGTTCTCTAGGAGCTGAAGGTCCATTTGTCCTGCTGCGGGAAGTGGACCTGGAGAGCGGAGATGTTAGGTGAAAGAGACTGCATGATGGAGTTGGAGACTGAGGGACGGGAGCCTCCTCCCAGAAACGCTCCCAGGAGAACAGGTTTGAGGAGGAGTTCTCTAGGGAGCCTCTTCCTTGGAAAAAAACAAGGGTGGCACACTGATGAAGATGTCTCTGTCCCAGGGATGGGGGAAGCTCCCACCCAGGCTATGCAGCAGGGATCCCATTTCTCCCCCAAGAAACCCATTTTGCCCAAAGAAGTCAATGGCTCTTACCTCCAAGAGGGAGCGGGCTCTTCCCTCTCAGCCTCTTTGAGAACTACCACTGCTTGGCTTCCTAGGATAAGGGACCTGTCCCCACTGCTCCCTGAGGTGCTTCAGCTTCTGACTGCACCCATCTGGGAGGCTGTCACATATGCCAGGGCCTAGAAGACATGTGGGGAGGAGGCTCCTCTTCATGTCAGACTCTGAGAGCCCAGAGAAGGGCCAAAGGAAAAATAAAGGGCAGGAGATGAAGCGAGCCCGGAGCCTCTGTCCCATCCTCACCTCCTCAAATGTGGAGCTTCCTGAGCTTCAGTTGGGCAGACAGTCTGTAGCCCTGACACAAAGGTCCTTCTGCGCCATATGGGGCAGGAAGATCTCTGCCTGGGAGCACGGGGAATGGGATGGGGGTGAGATCAAGGAAAGAGGGGAGGGGTATGGGTGTGAGGGAAAGAGCTCCTGCCCCAGATGAAGGAATTTGGGGGGCCGAGGGAAGGACCCAGCTCCACAGAGAGGAGAGAGAGTTTCTGTGAGTGCCAGGGGCCTCCATTTGTGCTTCCACTCGCCCCCCATTTATAGTGAGACAGAGCAGTACCTGCAGCAGGGAGCGGGACTTGCTGAACAGGGAGGGGAACCTTGAAGAGCATCAGATGAACCACAGCCCTTGCAGCGCCTCGGGCATCCGGTGCAAGTGCTGGATGATGTGAAGCTGGCCCATGACCTTGGCTGTGACATCCTCATGCTGCAGGGGAACGAGAACATGTCAGAGACTGAGACACTCCCCAGGAATCAGGGAGGATGAAGGGCACCTGGAACCAGCGCCATCATTTCCACCCAGCAGCTGCTCATGTCTGAGTGGTGGATTCACCCTCCTGACCCCCAGGATGGAGGCTTGCTGTCCTCTCTAGTGACCTCCAGTGCCAACCCCCCTCCTTGTCGGGTGAGCTCCTGCCACTTCCCCATCAGTGCCCCTGACAGCTGTTCCACCTCTAACCCACCTGGGAACACCGCTCAAGTTCGGAGAACCCTCTCTTCCACCCCTACCTCCATCCCCACCCAGGTAGGGCAGGGAGGGGGCTCTAGAAGGGTGGCGGGGGGAGGGAGGGATTCTGGCAGCAGTGAAGTGGGATGGGGAGAGCTTGAGACCTTTCCCCAAGACACCCCAGTGCCAAAACCTGAAACCACAGGATGGCAGCCCTGGGGAACCGGACAGGTCAGCAGCCCCTGACGACTGAATCCTCCCAATCTCTTGAGAGTGGGTCCAGCCCTACCAGCAGCAAGACCCGCTTCCCACGCCCATGTGCCTCAGTCAGTCACCATCACCAGTCAGTCCTTGGCCTCCCAGGATGCCAGGGATGGGAGCAACTCTCGATGGTGGCTCAGGTGACATGGACACTAGGCCATGGGGAAATGGGTGCAGCTCTGTGGGGCAGGAAAGGTTCCCAGAGGGCACTTAGGGGACTCAACTGTCCTTCCCAGGAGTGATAGCAGAGCACCACATCCGAAGAACAGAAGTCCATGAAGGCCAGAAGTCCCCACTAGGCTCCTTGCTACCAGGCCAGCGAATGGCGAGAGGATGGGAAGGAGGCTCTGGGCCCCACCCCAAGCTTCTGAGTCGAATGTAGCTGCTTACCGTGTCCCCCATCAGTTGCTGGGCTTCCCCCAGGAGGGAGTAGACCAGCATCAGCCCAGCCTGGCTGACACGCAGCAGGGGGTCGTGGATGGCCAGCAATGCTGTCTGTACGAAGGATCTTCTCTGCCCGACGGAGAAGAATTTTCCAAAGACCTAAAACCAAGAGGACATGAGGCTCGAGCAGATTGCCCAGAGCCAGCCTCCAAGTCCTGGCGGTACAATGGCATCTCGTGCCCCAAAGGGTGGGGAAGAGAGCTGCTGTGGCCAAGGCACTTCATTCCCTAGGAGGCTTTCAGGGTCCCAGGGCTCAGGGAAGCCCCTTTATTAAAAGGTGGCAGATGCTGAGGGACCAAAGCCTCCAGCGGCTCTTTCGGGAAGGCAATTTATGGCAGGGGCCAGGATGGGCTGGAAATGGATCTCTAATGTGTGTGAGCAGGCCCACTCTGCTGTGCAGGGCACAGAGACAACAGGGGACCCTGTCTTGCTTCCAGCAGAGAGATCTCCTGCACCTCAGCGGCTAGAGGAGTGTGCGTGTGTTGTTATGGGGGGAGGGGGTTGGAGCTGACAGACCAAAGGTCTCTTCCCCCAGCTAAGTGATTTCTCTAGTTGCTGGCTATGGCCTCTGCAGCTCCCTGGTTTCTTCAAGGGGAATCCAACCTGCAGCCTGACAAGAACAAAGAGACTCCTGGCCCAGTCCCAGTGTGGGACCTTTAGCACCAGCATGTCCCACTGGTTGCTGGATGAGGAACTCTGAGCTGGAAATAAGGAGCGGGCTCTTTTCCTGTCTCCAGGAGGCATCCACTGCAGGGAGCCCAGCCAGCCCCACTCCCTGAGCTGTGTCATGCCCTGGCACAGTGCCCTTACCTCCCCCACTCTGGCTGTGTTCTTGTAGCCCAACAGCCTGCTGTCCTGGTGCCAGTCATAGCACCAGAGATCTTCCGCCTCATGTATGGTCAGGCCTGGAAGAGAGAGAGAGAGAGAGAGAGAGAGAGAGAGAGAGAGAGAGACTTTTCTCCTCATTCTGGTTGCAGTTTCTGTGTCCTTCCAATCCCAATTGGTGGCTGCACAGTGGAGTGGAGAAGAACAGAGGCAGAGAGAGACTTGTCCTCCGGCTGGGGTCAGTCTGAGAGAAATGGTCTGGGGTCCCATTATCCACCTGTGGTCACTCTCAGTCCCCTATTGGGTTCCGTGTCCCAGCTGGGTTCCTTACCCCTCTGTTGGAGCAGCAGCTGGTAGAGCCGGTAAGTCCCCTCCCTGGCCTGCCGGCTGATGTCCTTGTCTGGATCGCTGACAAACAGAGCCAGCTGGGCCACATGGCGACCCATCTGAGGGAACTCGGCTGAGATCTAATGGAAGGGAGAGCAGAGGGGACTCCATCAGCATTTTCCTCTCAGCTCCCTGTCCTCCTTGGGCCAGACGGCTCCTTTCTCTTAGCCCCTCTGCAGGAGATGCTGGGGGAGAGGAGCTTGAGATCGAGCCTTCATTTGCTCTGCTGCCAAGGGAGCCCGCAGCTGCTTTGGGATGCCAAGCAGGGGCTGGAGCATGGTCCCCTTAAAGGCCCAGGGACAACACTGAACCAGGACAAGAAGAACTTGACTCAAGCCTAGCTCAGTCCTGCTCTGACCCTGCCTCCCCATGAAGAACCCTCCTAACCCACAGCCCCGGTGGCAGCAGCAGATCCTGCAGCCCACTGGAGCCAGTCTGCCTCCGCCTGGAGCCAGCAAGCTGGGCTCGGAGCCCACTTACATCAAACTCAGGGAGGGTGACTGTGTATCTCAGCAGGGCTGTGCTGCTCCTGATGGCCCTGGCTCGCTCCTGGGACACCCTGGACACGACCCAGAGGTTGACATGCTGTGGGGAAAGGAGGCAGGTCAGACTCAGTGGCCAGCTGCTCCTGCTTTGCAAATGAGCCCCATGCCCCCAGCCCCAGGGGCCTGAGACATTCTGCGCAGGGGGGAATAGCTGAGTCCTTGATGGCAGAGCTTTAGAAGGGGATTCTTTCCCCCAGGACGCAGCTTGTACCCTTCAGGTCACAACTTCTCAGCGTCTCTCTAGACTGGGACAATGTTCGCGGTCGGGGCTGGTCCCATCCTCCCAGAACTCCTGATTCCTGAACAGTTCACCAGAAAGAAGATTGAACCCTTGGCCCTTCCTTGCTATGCAAATCCTTGGGGGGATGTAGGGAGTGACTGAGAGCACAATCCCCCCAGGAATTTCAGAGCACATCAGAGGGAAGGGCTGATTCCCTGGGCTCCTCCTCTTTCTCTAGGAAGGAGCATGTGCCTCTTCTCTGAGAACCATCTCCCCAATCTCATGGGCTCTGTGTGTTGGAGGGGTGGGGGAAGGGTGGGTTTTCAGACTCTCACTCCCCAAGACAGCCAGGAGCCCAGTGCTTAGTGCTCAGCAGAACCAGGCAGAGCTCTGGCTTGGAGTCCCAGCTCCTTCCTCTGTCCCTCAAGAAGGAAGGACCTGACACTGCATTGCACTGACCTCCCCAACCAAGGACGGCCCACTGGGGACCCAGCTAGGAGGACAGAGTAGAAAATGGATCTTCCAGTCTCTCCTTACCAGTCCCCCAAAGAGTTACGGTCAAATGGGGCTCACCTCCAAGATGAAGTGGAGCCTGTCTGTGTCTGGGGACTCTGCCAGCAGGTTCCCCAGCATGGCATCCAGGACCTCTGGGATGACTTTGTGCAGCGCCTGCAAAGCATGGGTCAGAGTTAGGGAACCTGGGCCTACACGTGCCACAGGATGGGAAGAGGGGTCTCTGGGAAGCACTGGGGAGACTCCCAAACACATCTCCTGGCCTTTCTCCTTCACATCCCACTGCAGGCAATTTGCAAGAATTGATGACCCCTGGACCTTTAATCCATGAGCTTAGCAGGTCTCTGCAGAGGGCCTTGTAGGCAGAAGAGTATGAAACAGCCAAGTTGCTATGGATGGAACCTGGGCTTCTGGGCCAAACACGGCTTAAGAAAGAAAGAAAGAAAGAAAGAAAGAAAGAAAGAAAGAAAGAAAGAAAGAAAGAAAGAAAGAAAGAAATCCCCCAGGGAGGGGTAATCTCTTCCCTGCTGGAGGGAAGGATCCAACCCTGCAGCTTGTTCCATCTCCGCTACCCCACCCCGAAATCTGGAGCTCCAGCGAATCAAGGGAGCAGGGACCAAGGACTGCTCTGGAAGAGGAGGAGGATGGAGGAGGAGGAGGTACCTGGATGCCGGTGGCGTCCTTCTCCGTGCCCAGGGTGAAGACGGAGTGAAGGGCAGCTCGCAAGAGGTGGGTCTCTAGGGCTGGCTCCAGGGCAGGTTTCATGGTGCTGGCAAGAGAGAGGAGCTGGTATTAGACTGTGCAGTATGGGGGTGGGACTGTCGCCAACACGGACACCAAGCCACAGGGATAGAGGCACAGGCTGGCGAGAATGGAAATCGAGGCACTGAGCTCGGGAATGACAAGGCCAAGGTGTCCCAGACAGACAGTGGCAGGACAGGAATAGCTCCTGTTCCCTGGAGCCTGCTGCCCCTCCTGTATCTGAGCCCGGGAGTGAGCCCCTCCCCAAGGCCCCTGTCATGTGATGGGAGTGAAAAGAAGAGCCCCGCCAGGAGAGAGTGACCCTCCCCACCCCACCATCTCTGCCAGAGGCGCCACTCTTGGGAGGTGACCTGGGAGGGACAGTGACGGTGACTCCCAGCCTTGGGCCTGAGCAGCACTGGGGTGAGGGGAGCTGGCGGGGTGGGGGGGTGGGGCTGTCTCGGTACCAGAGGTAGCCCACTGCAGCCAGGGAGTGGGCGAGGACGGCGCTGGGTGACGAGTCATCGGGAAGCTCCTCGATGAGCTCCTGTGAGACGCGAAGGAGACAAAGGAGCATGTGAGATTCAGGCCCAGCTGACACCTCCCAGTGAGGAGATGACACAGCCAGTGCCCCACATGGCCAGCAGGATCCCCCACCGCCTCCCGCTCCCCCGATTCCTTCCTGCCCATCCGACTTGTCCCCCTTCCCGGATTCCTGCCCAGCTCGCTCCCAATCCCCTTCTCTCCTCCTCCCTGTCAAAACTGCCCCCATTCAGCCCCATCCCGACGACCGAGCTGGGACCCTGAGATTCCTTGTCCCACACTCTCAGCTGCCCCCCAGCCCCACAATTCTCCCCCTCCCTCCAGCTGCCGTATGGCGTGTCTCACTCACCACGATCCTCTTCACCACAGCCGCCTTGCAGCAGCGCGGCTCCAGCGTGTCCTCCCCTCTCTCCCATGCAGCCAGACATGCGGGGTAGATGGCCTGAAGGAACAGGAGCTGCTGCCCCTCATCCTGGACCCACCGGGAGTGGGGTATAGCGAGAGAGAACCTGTTAGTTCGGGACCTTCCTACCCCACCCACACCAGCTCCAGGGCTCAGGCCTCAATGGGGGATTGTGGGGACCCGCCTATTGTCCAAATCCCCCCCCACTCCTACACAAGCAGGATCAGGAACTGGGACAGTGCCTGTGGGGGGAGAGGACCTGGGCTGTTGTGGGACAAACACCCCCATCTTGGGGGTCCCACATCATGGATGTAAAAGGACCCCATTAGGGGTGGTGGATCAGGAGGCACAAGACCCTGGGCAGGGGGTGGGGATGCTGGGAAGGGACAGGGCAATCTTGGTTCCAGCCCAGATGGGGAACATTTGTACCTTATCTCTGCACTGGAGCTGCTCTCGGATGACTTTGAGAGCAGCTTCATCTTTGGCCACGTCCACCCCTTCCTCCTGCTCCGAATCCAGGGGGGTCCCTGCACCAGGGAGGGAAGGACAGGGGCGTGGTGGGCAGAGCAGGATTCAAGACCCCCCTTCCCACCTCAGGCACCCAGGGCAGATCGGGCCCCAAACCTCCCTCTCAGGGATGTCTTCAGCCCCCAACAGGTGCCGTAGCCCAGAGCAGAGCCCCCCTCCCCTGCCCAGGACTCCAGGGGAGGTGCCGATTCCCCCGGCCCCGGAGCAGCAAGGACCAAAGTGGCAGCAGCTCTTCACACCCCCACCCCCAGGTCCCCGTGCGGAAGGGGCAGCTGTGTGATGGCTGCTGCTCTCAGTGGGGTTCGCGTGGCTCAGGCCAGACTCCTGGGCTGGGGACCCCCCCGCATATCACTGGGAGAGCGTCTGGGCCCAGGGTGTTCACATCCCGTCCTCACCCCTCCTGGAGCCCAGCCTGGCTCCTCACCTGGAACAAAGCAGTGGCCTCCATCGGCCTGGCTGCTGCCAGAGGCACAGGTGCTGCCGCTGTCCCAGGCTGAGCTGCCGGTGCTGGGACAGGGACCTTCCACCTCCTGGCCGGCGGGGGCTGGAAGGTCCTCAGAGACCGGGCAGGGCGATGCCTCCTGATGGGAACGAGGGCTGGGCTCCTGGGGCCGCTGCTGCCCACACAACAAGCCCCAGAGCCACCCTGCCCGGCGCCCCTCCTGGGTTGGGTCCTGTCTGCCAAACCGCAGCCTGGGCCAGCTCCACTGGGGCCTGGTCGGGGCCTCTCCCAGCTCGGCGCCTGCGCCGGGAGCCGGGGTCCTTTTCCAGAAGGCCGGGCACTTCCGCCGTCTGGCCTGGACGGGACCTGCTTCCCCGCCAGCGGGGACGCAGGGCTTGCTCTGCCCCTTGGGAAGATGGCAGCTGCTTCCCTCAGGCTCTGGGGCCACCTGCAGAGCCTTCCTCCGCAACATCCGCAGGAGCCTGGCCATCCTGGAACCGAGCGGGGAGCAGGTGTGAGTCTGGGCTCAAGGCAGCCTTTCACTCATGGGCCTTTTCTGTCCCTCCTCCTCCCTGCTCCAACCACAGCCGCCCCCTCTGCCCCCACAGGAGTGCAGGGAGTGCCATCTACACACACGGGCAGGAGTTCATTGCATGATCTGCTCCCAACGTTCCCCCTCATAATCCCTGCTGCTGCAATATCCAGGAAGTCTCATCTTTTTCCAGCAATGAGGTCAGTCCCAAAGACCATCGGTTACTCTGGACAAGCAGCCCCCTCCTGTCGTCCCAGGCCACTCTCCCGCCCAGGCTAGAGAAGGAACAGAACTCAGGCGTCCGGACTTCTCCTGGGAAAAGACCCTCGGCACAGGAAGCACAGGGCCCTCCTCATTCCCCATTGATTTCCAGACTCAGCAGCTCACAGGGTCTGGCCCAGTTCAGAGACTCTCAGCCTGGGGAACAGTGTCCCACAAGGGAAGGGCTGGGAGCCCCACTGCTGGAACCTTTCCAAACACACTGGAGACGGCTCTGGAGAAGCCCCTGCCTGGCATAAGAAGGAGGGGCTCTTGGGGGCTGTTTGCAAAGGAAATTCCCCTTTGGAGATAATCTCTCCCCGTTTCTGCCTCTCCCCAGACAGACAGGGGAAGCCACCGAGGAACCCGAATGCCACTCACTTGCTCTCAGTGATGGGATAATGGATGGCGGATGTTCAGGGTCAGCAGACGTCCCTCGCCCTCCTCCTCACTCTCCAAGCCCAAGGCAGGCTGGAGAGGGTGGTGACCTCAGGAGTTACCCTGCCCAGCCAGCAGGCAGGGTGATGACACGAGGGCGATCGACTGGCTGTGAAAACAAGAGTCTGTCTGATTGCCAAGGGACGGAGAAACTCAGCCAGCAGCAGGGGGGTGCAGAACACGGCCCTAGGGCGGAGGTGACAGCGCCTCCGGGATCCTGACATCCCAGCACTTTACACACCTTCCTGCAGCCTCCCAAACCCACTGGGCTGTAGTGATGGGACCCCAACCCTACTGACGGCAAACGGACTCAGCTACCAGCTCAGGGTTACACCGAGTGTCAGAGCCATGGATGGACCCCTTCACTAACCACGGCCGCACACTCCCTCCCACAGCTGGCAATTGCAACCAGGCCCTAATGTCTGGTCCCCCTGCCTTTGAGAGGGAGTGTCACTCCTGCTTCCATTGCTGCCTATTGATCTGTGGGACTTTGGGCAAGTTGCTCCCCCTCTCTATGGCTCTCTGGGACTCACATCCCTGAATGGACTTTAAAAAAGACAATGGTTAAAGTTTGGCCCCAACTAGTTCTTGTTTCTCAAGACTAGCCATTTTAGCAAAGTTTAGAATTCTTGACATTCAACACCTGGAAACATCCCTTTCTCCTTCGCAGACGGCCTTAACATCCCTTATCTCACCCAGGCTCCCTGCTGCCTGGAGTTAGAGAATTGACCCTGTTCCCATTGGACCTACCCAAGGTGTCACACAGCAAAGCGGTGACGGAGCCAGAAAGAGAAGACAACGGTCCTGATTCCTGTTCTGACTAACAGACAACAACCCCCCAGAGGCAGGATAAAGCCCAGGAAATCAGGTGTGAACATTTTCAGGGAAACCGTTTTCTGTCAGAAAATCCATTCAGACAAAACCACTTTGTTTCTTGAAATCATAAGAAGTAGGATGAAAATTCTTTACAAAAATATTTGTTTCCAAAACAAGAGCATCTCCTGTTTGTCACAGTGCAGTCAACTGTTTCGTCGTACACAAAGGGGAGACACTATGATCTAGCAAAAAGAAAAGGAGAACTTGTGGCACCTTAGAGACTAACGAATTTATTTGAGCAGAAGCTTTCGTGAGCTCCAGCTCACTTCATCGGATGCATCTGTAGCTCACGACAGCTGTAGCTCACGAAAGCTTATGCTCAGGTAAATTGTCCTCCTATTCTTTTTGCAAATACAGACTAACACGGCTGCTACTCTGAAACCAACTATGATCTAGAAAATTAGATGAGATGCTTCAGTCTGAGCTAAGTAGTTGCTGCTCTTCACAATTTCAAAAGAATAAAATACAAAGAAAAGAGAATATTAGGTCATAATCGGATATGGCTCAGTGTGATAGGACACCCCTAGTCTGCACTGCTCCGAGTGACACTCTTCAGTGGATCCCCAGCATCCACCCATGGCGAGGTAGGTGGGAGAGGATTGTTATTCGTACTTGACAGAAGGAGAAACGAAGTCTGAGAAAGGAGCAGGGACTTGTCTTAGCTGATGCAGCCAGTCAGTAGCAGAATTGCTCTCAAATGAGCTACAGACCAGCAATTGTTCCTAGTAATTATGCAGCAATTATTTGAGAAGAATTGGAATGTTCGAGAGGATCATGAACTGCTCCGAGACAATGAATGGAGAGCAGCATCCACATTGGTCAGACATATAACTGGTTGTGACTTATTTGCTTGGTCATAAAAGAGAACAACAAAGACCAGATTTTCCTCCCTGTCAATAGCCCCCTCCTCAGCTGATCAAGGTTGAGACTTTGAAGGGTGGGAGGCTAAGGGTTCTCATCAAATAGCCCAAAGAATGGCCCTGATCACCACCGAGGCAATCACTCTCGGAGCCCTATTCCAGTCTCCTCTCTGTGAGGGCCTCCCAGAACCCACCTGGCCCCCGCTCCACACACAGAGCACCTGGTGGTGGGAGGAGAGCAGAGGAAAAGGACAACGAAAGCAAGAAGAGAAAGGTAGGAGGGACAGAGGAAAAGGGAAAACAAAAAGGAGAAACCCCAATGTCCCCAGTGATTCTAAGGGACAAAGTCCTAGGTCGGAAATAAAATACTGCCCCCACAATCTAGTGTTTTCCTTTCCTAAAAATCAGCCGGCACCTGATGGATCAGACTGAACAGGTTCCAAACCTCTCCGAGGCTTTTACCTTCTATACAGGGACGTCTGTTTTTGAGCAAAACCACTACAAGAAAAGGAGAAAACTCCAAAGAGGGTCCTCCTTGCGCTCACGAACGTGAAAGTGAATGCTCTCTCAGTCCTCCAGGAGAGACCTCGAGAAGGAGACGTGCTGAAGCAAAGCCACAGGGATCTCCGAGGTGGCCCCTGTCCTGCACCCCTGTCCTGCCTGGCTGATGTCAAGATCTCTCTGTGAGGTCATCGCCTCCCCACCACCTTTGTCCAATAGGCTGAGGTCCTGCCAAAGGCCCTTGTGATGTCACTGCCACACCCACCCCTCCCCTGCAGTGCTGATGTCCTGCCCCTGTCCAGCCACACTGGATGTTTCAGCCGCTTCCCCGGGATCACCCCACGCAATGTCACTTCCTTGTGGGGATGACACTGACTACACAGTAGAACACAGAGATTCTTCCCC
Organism: Lepidochelys kempii; assembly: GCF_965140285.1. Lineage (NCBI taxonomy): Eukaryota > Metazoa > Chordata > Testudines > Cheloniidae > Lepidochelys > Lepidochelys kempii. The sequence goes on along the minus strand of NC_136393.1, from coordinate 42,067,111 downwards.
AGGCCGCAATTAGGTTTTCACAAGTTAGTTGACTTTATGGCCAGAAGCAACCGTTAGAGCATTTAATCTGATCCCCTGCGTATCCTAAGGCCTCCTGTATATCAGAAGAGCTGGGCTTTTCTTTTACTCAAATGTTTTCCAGAAAGGCATCTAGTCTTTATTCGAAGAGATCAAGAGATGGAGAATCCATCATTTCTCTTGATAGTTTGTGCCAATGACGAATCACCCTCTTACAAATCCGGGTCTTATTGTCATTATACTTTTTCTGATTTCTGCTTCCATCCATGGGGTCTTGTCATGCCTTTCTCTGCTACATAAAAGAGCCCTTTTATACTCAACATTTTCTCTCCATGAAGTCAAGCAACTCACCTCTCATTTGTCTTTTGTGTATACTAAACAGATTGAGCTTTTTCAATGTCTCATTAGAAGGCATCATCCCCATCACTCAATTACGAATCTTTTCTGTACCCTCTCCAATTGTTTTAACATAATATTCAAAATGTGGACACAAAAACTGGATTCAACATTCCAGCATCAGTCTCACCAATGCTCTTTCACTTCCCTTTCCATTCTCACTACTCTATCCAGCCAAGAATGGCTTTAACCTTTTTTACCACAGTTTCATATTGACAGACCATGCTGAGCAGCTCGTCCACTATGGCCCCGAAATCCTTTTCAGGGTCAATGCTTTCCAGCGGATCGTCCCCCATTCTGTAGGGTGCCACCTGACTCCTTTGTTACTGAAGCTATGGGGTTGCATTTGGCTTTATTAAAACCTAATTATTTAGTAAGTATTTTAGAAGAACTAGCCCATTAGAGAGAGAATCGTGAATTACTCAAAGACAATGAATGGAGAACAGCGGCAAGAGCAATCAAATACATGTTTGGTTATGGCTTATTTCCTTGGTCTTAAAAGAGAGTAACGAGGACCTGAGTCTCCTCCCTCACAATAGCCCCAAACTCCCCCAATCAGCACTGAGACTCTGAGAAGCACAAAGCTGAGAGTCCTCACCAGATGTCCCAGGCCACCACCGGAGGGAGTCACTCTTAGAGCACCATTCCAGCCACATGTCTTTGGGAGGGCCTCCCGCAATGAGAGTTGGAGTGCAACCCCCCATCCCCAACTCTACAGGCACAGACAGGTCCTGGTGGTGAAAGGAAAGCAGGGGAAAAGGACAAAGATGCAAGAGAAGACAAGAAAGGAGGGAGAGGCAGGAAAAGGGAAAACAAAAAGGAGAAACCCCAATGTCCCCAGTAATTCTAAGGGACAAAGTCCTAGGTCGGAAATAAAATGCTGCCCCGACAATCTAATGTTTTCCTTTCCTAAAAATCAGCTGGCACCTGATGGATCAGACTGGTCAGGTTCCAAACCTCTCTGAGGCTCTTACCTTCTATACAGGGACGTCTGTTTTTGAGCAAAACCACTACAAGAAAAGGAGAAAACTCCAAAGAGGGTCCTCCTTGCGCTCACGAATGTGAAAGGGAATGCTCTCTCAGTCCTCCAGGAGAGACCTCGAGAAGGAGACGTGCTGAAGCAAAGCCACAGGGATCTCCGAGGTGGCCCCTGTCCTGCACCCCTGTCCTGCCTGGCTGATGTCAAGATCTCTCTGTGAGGTCATCGCCTCCCCACCACCTTTGTCCAATAAGCTGAGGTCCTGCCAAAGGCCCTTGTGATGTCACTGCCACACCCACCCCTCCCTTGCAGTGCTGATGTCCTGCCCCTGTCCAGCCACATTGGATGTTTCAGCTGCTTCCCCTGGATCACCCCACGCAATGAGCGTTCATTGTGGGCTCAAGCCCAACACAGTAAAACGTCAGAGGCTTCTCCCCATGCTACGCTCAGTTTTTCATAAACTAGCAGACTTTATGGACAGAAGAGACAGTTAGAGCATGTCATCTCACCCCCTGCCTATCACATGCTTTCTGTAGAGCATAGTAGCTAGTTTTTGACTACACACGTTCCAGAAAGCCATCTAGTCTTCATTAGAAGACATCAAGAGGTGGGGAATTCCCACCACTTCCCTTTCTAGTTTCTTCCTTTGGTGATTCATCCTCACGGTTGAATATGTGTGCCCTCTTTCTAATATGAATTGGTCTCTTTTGAGTTTCCAGCCACTGGGTCTTGTTATTCTTTTCTCTGCTAGATTAATGAGCCCTTTCATACCCGATATTTTCTCTCCATGAAGTCACTTCAACGACGTCACCTCGTGATCTTTTTTATCATCGAAACAGGCTGAGCTCTTTCAATAGCTCACTCGCAGGCATTTTTCTCCAGCCCACAAAACGTTTCATTGCTTTTTGCTGCCCCATCTCCAATATTTCCAAATCTTTTTTCAAAGGTGGACGCCAAAACTGGATGCAGGATTCCATGATCAGTCTTCCTCATGGTGTGTCACCTCCCTATGCTCCTCACTGCTCTTTTCATACATCTAATGATGGCTTAGCCCTGTTCACCACAGCATCACCTTGGGTGCTCATGTTCAATGGCTTGCCTAGCATAGCCCTAAATCCTCTTCACACTCAGTGCTTTCCTGGATACACTTCCCCACTCTGTAGGTGTGGCCTACATGCTTTGTCGCTAGCTATAGGACCCTTCATTTGGTTCTTTTCCAACTTGTTTTCTTTGAATGGCTCCAGCTTACCAAGGGATCCGATTGCTCTGTGTCGCTGCCCTTTCCTCATCATTAATTACCACTCTGCTACTATTTTATCACCCACCAATGTTAGCAGAAGTGAAATTTTATTTGGGTTGCGGTTCATTGATATTTATTTTCAAGAAATAGTCCTTGAGAGCCTCTTCATATCCCTCGTGCCCATAACCTGCTCCACACAGCACAGTGAGAAAAGGCCGCCCAGCCCAGCTCTGCCCTAGGGGCTAAGCACAGAACAAACGTAGGAGCTTGTGTCATCCATAGCTTCAGAACAACATGTGGGGGTCATCAGCTTACAAAGACACTCTAGACCGGTAGCGTAGACAGGCCCCAAATGTATCTAAGTGTCCCGCCTTGCAAAACAGGAGAGAAAAAAACATAACCTTGAGTAGCTTTATTTTATAGTCGTGGAAACTGAGGCACACAGAAGCAAAGAGATTTGCTCATGGTCAAAAAGTCAGGAATAGAAAATGGCCCATCTGCTGATAGTCAGTCCTGGGCCCTAGCCGTGTTTGTCCTGGCTTCTCTGCTTCAGCTCCAGTAACAACCCGAGTTGAGGTTTTCTTCCTCTCTGTGTCCTTTAACTTCACGTCACTGGAGAAGAAAGATTGTTTCTGACCAGCTGGGTCTAATGCTTAAAAACCTTAATTTTTTTCTTTCGCTAGGATAACGCTGGGCATTTTCTCTCATTCACTTTCCTTTGGAATAATTTCAATCCAGTCCAAAGGATTTCCTCTTCCATTGTGTCTTCAGCACCTTTCCTAGCAAACAGTTACTGTTCAAGCCCAGGTTTCCAGTTTCAGGCTGTCCCAGGGTGAGATGGCCATGGAAGGGGTAGTAGCTCAACTGAACCTATCCCCAGGTGAAGGGAATAAGTGCAGGGGTCACATGAGAAGGAGCAGGATGTATCTAGGATCCAGGCCTGTTGGGCGATATAAGAACAGCCTGTGCTCAGCCAGGAGAGAGACCCGCAATGGGGGCAGGCCTGGGAGGGGCTTGGATAGTCCTTTCAAGTCAGTTTCGGTACACATTAGGGGATGGAACAGCCAAGCTGCTAGGGTTGGGAGCTGGGCCTCCTGGCAGTGTCCAGGAACGAAAGCACAGCACCTGCCAGGAGGGGAGTCCCCACAGAGGGACACCGTCATCTCCCAGGAAGGGAAAAGGCTCTCACTGCCATTTCTTAACCTCATGGGGTGTTCTCCTGCTCCGCCAACCCCACCCCTATTTCAGCATCTCCAGGTGCCTGAGGGAGCAGGAACCAGAGGCCATCCTGCAGCTGGGACAGAGATGGAGGTTGATGACCTACCTGCCCGTGGTGACCATGGTGCAGGACAGCCCTCAGGACATGCAAATGCAGCTCCAGATCTACAGAATGCAGCTTCCCTTTGCTGGCACGAGACCTTGCAGGTTGCGGGGGGTGAGACAGGCACTAACTTTTGGTAACCCTCAGTGGGATCAGAGGGTAATGGTTTGTAGAAAGTGGTGTTGGAGAGCGTTACAAAAACTAGGCAAGCCATTTACAACACACACTTTGTTTCTCTACAAAAGAAAAAGGACACTAAACTCTCTAAACTACTACATGCCACAAGGGGCTACCACAGTGGTTCTCTTAACGCACCCACCAATATTGTTAATGTATCCACCCATACTTTTAGCCCAGCAGAAGAATCTGTCCTATCTCGGGTCCTCTCCTTCTGCCCCTCCACCCCCATGAATATGATACCGTTCTGTGGTGACCTAGAATCCTATTTTCGACGTCTCCGACTCAAGGAATATTTCTAACACACCTCTGAGCAACATACTAACCCACAGAGACCTTCCTACCAAGACGACAAAAAGAAGGATTCTGGGTGGACTCCTCCTGAAGGTCGAAACAACAGACTGGACTTCTACAGAGAGTGCTTCCACCGACGTGCACGGGCTGAAATTGTGGAAAAGCAGCATCACTTGGCCCATAACCTCAGCCGTGCAGAACACAACGCCATCCACAGCCTCAGAAACAGCTCAGACATGATAATCAAGAAGGCTGAAAAAGGAGGTGCTGTCGCCATCATGAATAGGTCAGAATATAAAAAAGAGGCTGCTAGGCAGGTCTCCAGCACCACTTTCTACAAGCCATTACCCTCTGATCCCACTGCGGGTTACCAAAAGAAACTACACCATCTGCTCAAGAAACTCCCTGAAAAAGCACAAGAACAAATCTGCACAGACACACCCCTAGAACCCCGACCTGGGATATTCTATCTGTGACCCAAGATCCATAAACCTGGAAATCCTGGATGCCCCATCATCTCAGGCTTTGGCACCCTGACTGCAGGATTGTCTGGCTATGTAGACTCTCTCCTCAGGCCCTACGCTACCAGCACTCCCAGCTATCTTCGAGACACCACTGACTTCCTGAGGAAACTACAATCCATCGGTGATCTTCCTGAAAACACCATCCTGGCCACTGTGGACGTAGAAGCCCTCTACACCAACATTCCACACAAAGATGGACTACAGGCCCTCAGGAACAGTATCCCCGATAATGTCACGGCAAACCTGGTGGCTGAATTTTGTGACTTTGTCCTCACCCATAACTATTTCACATTTGGGGACAATGTATATCTTCAAACCAGCGGCACTGCTTTGGGTACCTGCATGGCCCAACAGTATGCCAACATTTTTATGGCTGACTTAGAATAACGCTTCCTCAGCTCTCGTCCCCTAATGCCCCTACTCTACTTGTGCTACATTGATGACACCTTCATCATCTGGACCCATGGAAAAGAAGCCCTTGAGGAATTCCACCATGATTTCAACAATTTCTATCCCACCATCAACCTCAGCCTGGACCAGTCCACACAAGAGATCCACTTCCTGGACACTATGGTGCTCATAAGCGATGGTCACATAAACACCACCCTATACTGGAAACCTATTGACCACTCTACTTACCTACATGCCTCCAGCTTCCATCCAGGACACACCACACGATCCATTGTCTACAGCCAAACTCTACGATACAACCGCATTTGCTTCAACCCCTCAGGCAGAGACAAACACCTACAAGATCTCTATCAAGCATTCTTACAACTACAATACACACCTGCTGAAGTGAAGAAACAGATTGACAGAGCCAGAAGAGTACCCAGAAGTTACCTACTACAGGACAGGCCCAACAAAGAAAAAACAGAATGCCACTAGACATCACCTTCAGCCCCCAACTAAAACCTCTCCAACGCATCATCAAGGATCTACAACCTATCCTGAAGGACACCCAATCACTCTCACAGATCTTGGGAGACAGGCCAGTCCTTGCGTACAGACAGCCCCGCAACCTGAAGCAAATACTCACCAGCAACCACACACCACACAACAGAACCACTAACCCAGGATCCTATCCTTGCAACAAAGCCCGTTGCCAACTGTGTCCACATATCTATTCAGGGGACACCATCATAGGGCCTAATCACATCAGCCACACTATCAGAGGCTCGTTCACCTGCACATCTACCAATGTGATATATGCCATCATGTGCCAGCAATGCCCCTCTGCCATGTACATTGGTCAAACTGGACAGTCTCTACGTAAAAGAATAAATGGACAAAATCAGACGTCAAGTATTATAACATTCAAAAACCAGTCGGAGAACACTTCAATCTCTCTGGTCACGCAATTACAGACATGAAGGTCGCTATCTTACAACAAAAAAACTTCAAATCCAGACTCCAGCGAGAAACTGCTGAATTGGAATTCATTTGCAAATTGGATACAATTAATTTAGGCTTAAATAGAGACTGGGAGTGGCTAAGTCATTATGCAAGGTAGCCTATTTCCCCTTGTTTTTTCCTACCCCCCCCCGCCCCCAGACGTTCTGGTTAAACTTGGATTTATATTGGAAATGGCCCACCTTGATTTTCATACACATTGTAAGGAGAGTGGTCACTTTGGATAAACTATTACCAGCAGGAGAGTGAGTTTGTGTGTGTGGTTTTTGGAGGGGGGTGGGTGAGAAAACCTGGATTTGTGCTGGAAATGGCTCACCTTGATGATCAATCACATTGTAAAGAGAAAAGGAGTACTTGTGGCACCTTAGAGACTAACAAAATAAATTGATTAGTCTCTAAGGTGCCACAAGTCCTCCTTTTCTTTTTGCGAATACAGACTAACACGGCTGTTACTCTGAAAATTGTAAAGAGAGTGGTCACTTTGGATGGGCTATTACCAGCAGAAGAGTGAATTTGTGTGTGGGGAGTGGAGGGTAAGAAAACCTGGATTTGTGCTGGAAATGGCCCAACTTGATTATCATACACATTGTAAGGAGAGTGATCACTTTAGATAAGCTATTACCAGCAGGAGAGTGGGGTGGGAGGAGGTATTGTTTCATGGTCTCTGTGTATATAATGTCTTCTGCAGTTTCCACAGTATGCATCCGATGAAGTGAGCTGTAGCTCACGAAAGCTCATGCTCAAATAAATTGGTTAGTCTCTAAGGTGCCACAAGTCCTCCTTTTCAGTTTGAGAACTGCAAAACTAAGCATCTCTGATGGTATCTTCTAGACTGAGCACTGAATCCCATTGGGTAGATAGAAAGATTAACCTCCATAATCTATACAGAAGCCTGTGGAACCCCATAAGATTGGGTCCTTAATCCATGAAGTATTGGAACTCATTTACAGAACTTTTCTTAAACGTTACATGAATATATTGTCTCGTACTATAGAATTAGAATTTATCATCCCTATTCCATGATGAGAGATCTTTGAGCTATAATGTATCTTAATTAAAACTATCTTTAGATAGCTTTCTGAGGGGCAAAAAACATTTTATCAAACAAATCCAATTTTTTTTTTTTAAATCATTGATTTTTATCCACCCTGGTTGCAAGTGAATAGCAAAGCTGGTCCCAGCAGGGAGCCAGAGTGTCCCAAATCCTTAGCGGGTGGGAGAGCCTCTCTGTGAGCCTCTGTAAAGCATCTCACTTCAACAGTGACTGGTTGAACGATTTATTGTAAGGGACGCCCTTTCTCAGACCCTTTCCCTTTATTGTCTCCCAACCCTCCACGTCAGTCCCTGACCCAGGATTGCCAAGCCAAACTCAAATACTACTTGTTTGAAATCTCACAGCTCGCCAAGATTACCTAATTGTCCAGGTGGCTGAGCCCGAAGGCAGCTCTGTGAACACCTCCATACCGAATGCCAGCTCCATTTCAGAGACGTCTTTCTTCGTGCAGAAATAGAACACCTCCACCTCTTCGTGGGAAGATGTCGTTTACTCCTCTGATGGGGGCTCCCAAACAGTCCTCAGTTCCGTCAAGGAGACACTCTCCTTTTCCAGTGGATACTTCAAGATGGAGAATGTGAGCAAAGGGGCTGAAGGAGTTTACAGGATTCAAGATGAAATGTACAGGAAGTGTGTGGCTGTCGTAAACTTTACCGTGGTGGGTAAGTTGTGCACTCAGTGACCCCAGAAAAAACTCTGCTCCCCTTGCACTTCTCAGGCCATGTAAAGCCTGTGGAAACATCCTATAAACTCACAGAATATGGAAGACCCCAGCAGATATTGAGCTGGGAGAGCCATCTCCTCTGCAGCCCCAGCCCAAGGGGTGTGTCACGTGGGAATGCGTGAGGAGAGGGACTAGCCAGACCACAATGCACTCTGGCTCTTCTCAGTGGAAGGACGGTCCCTGAGGGCCCCCTGCCAGCCGGCACACACTAGAGCAGCCCCCAAGCTGCTATAACCAATGACGGGACTGGCATTAGAGCTAGGGCAGAGAACCAGGAAGGTGTAAATCCTGTTGTGCCAGAGCAAGAGTCTTCTCTACACTAGGCCCACCGATGTTCCGACCACTGACTCTAGTAACAATGAACATTTTTTGCAAACATGGTCAGCTAGTGACCCAGCTGCCCCGGGGAGGCTAGTCCCTGGCCCCACCCCTCCCTTTCTGCCCCCTTGCCCCTGCAAGAGCCCAAAGCACCCCCACCGTGGCCCCCGGCCCCAGTGCCGGGCAGCTGTCAGGGAGAGGCCCCAGGCCAGCACGGTTGCTGTGTCCTCAGGCCTGGCAGGGCAGAGCGCTGGGAACAGCAAGAGGGGGCCTGGCCTGTGGCGGAGCGTGGGCAGAGCCATGGTAGGCTGTCTGGCAAGTCACAGGCTCCCCCTGCCTACGATACCTGCTGCCCATATTTGCAAAGTTTCTGCAGTGCAGGCAAGGTTTCAAGCACCCCAAGGGCTCACAGGGAAAGTGGCATGTGTTGTATAGGCCATGGGGTAACTTTTATTTTTATGGTGCCTAGCAAGCCTTTTGTTCATCAGGCTGCTCGTTAACATACCCCTGGCTCTGTCTGACTGCGGGATCAGGAGCAAACATTCATGAAGGGTCTGCGCTGAAATCCCTGGGAAATACGTAGTATGCCGTGACCTGTTTTATCTCTGGCCACTGTCACCCTAGTCTCTGAGGCCCAGATCTTCAAAGATCAATGGGAATCGGATACCTAAATACCTTGTAGGATCTGGGCCTAAGGGCCAGATTGTCAAAGGTATTTAGGCACCTAAAGCTGCAAATAGGCACGTAGGGGAATTTTCAAAAGCATGCAGCTGCCTAACTCTCACTGAAGACGGTAGTTAGTCACTTTTGAAAATCCCATTAGTGACCTACCTGCATCTTCAGGAATGCAAATACCTTTGAGTAGCTGGCCCTAGATAATCAAAGGGCTCCAGGGCAGAGGCTGGAATTGAACCAGGCACTTATGGCTCCTAGATCAGCACCTCCCCCTTAGGCCAACCTTCTGCAGTGCAGGCAAGAAGAGGAGAATCAGGCATGTGGTATACGGAGTCCTCACCAACACTTTCCTCCTTCTTTTCTCGTTCCAGAGCCCAGCTCATTCCCACCTACTGTGTCTGGGACCTCCGGTGCTGAGGAGGAAGCTCGTGATGAGACCAAAGGGGATGGGAAGTAGCTTGTGATGGGAGATTTCCTTCCCCAGTAGCCTCTCTCCTCCCAGCCTGAATTTCACACGCCCGTCCCAGGTCCCACTGACATCAGGGTGAGCTTGAGGGCAGTGTCCAGTTGTTCCAGATCTTCTCAGGTGGCCTGAGGGCTTGGGCCACAATTGGCCAAAAATGGACCACGGGGAGCTGGCACAGCAGAGTTGGCTATGGCCAAGGACAAGCCCTTGGCTGATTGAGGAGCCGTGTTTGGGGCCTCTCAACGCGAGTGCAGAGTGTCAATTAAGGGGATGAGTTCAGGGGCAGAAAACTGTGATCCCCAAAACCCAGCATGCTCTGGGGGGGAGCCACCTATGCTAGCCAATGGGAGATGTTGATGAGAGGGGTGTGTCCTAAGCCCTGCCCCTCTCTGTGTTCGATGCTTGTTGTGGCTTGTGATCCTGAGAAAACCCCTCTCTTGCAGTCAGGTGATTTAGATGCTGCTTAAGTCATATCTTGCAGGAATAAGTTAGGTACCTGCCTTGCTCCATGCAAAATGGCAGAGGGGCCATCCTAACCCAGCCCTGTTGTCAGAGCACTCAGCTGGGAGAGTCCCGTTCAATTCTCCATCATTAAAAAAAGAAGTCAGTCCATTCTTCTGAATGCTCTCAGACAGGCAACTCCTGTTTGTCTGGGTTCGGTGAGGGAGTTGCTTAGTCACAGTCAAATAATTTACTTAACAGTCCAATTCATCTAAGTATTATATTTAACGGGTTTCTGGAATTTGTAACCGCTTTAGCAAGGTCATTGCATGACAGGCTGGTGCACCGTTAAAAGAAACAGGTGCTAGGCGGAAGTAAGCAGCAGCATCTTAAAAGCATTTGTCAACCATTCAGCTTTCTTCAAGTTGCAAGGAGAGAGGCTTGTAGATGGCCTAGAGAAGAAATCGCTTTGCATGAGGATTCTGTCGGTGTTTAAACCGAAGGGGTGTTTTCTGCAAAGGGAGTAGGTGGGAAGGAACCTGCTTTATGGCTCAGGCTCTGTCTGCACTTAAAACACGATAGCTGCTGCAGCCCTTCAGTACAGACACTTCCCACAGCAACGGGACTCCAAGTCCAGCGCTCTAGGCCTCGCTGCCTCCATTAGACAGCTGCAGCGGCACAGGAGCTAGCAAACAGAGCTGTAAACAGGGGAGTTTGAGTGGGAGTTCTGTTGGAGGAGAAGGTATTTGTGTGTGTTTGGTTTTGTATTGGTAATATCTGTATGTGTAGAGGCTTGTAGGGGCTTTGTGCTGGGAGAGAAGCTGAGCCCTGATTAGGGGGCGGGGCTTCACTGACTAGGGGTCCTATAAAGGTAGCAGCCAGTCAGGCAGCGGCACAGGAGCTAGCAAACAGAGCTGTAAACAGGGGAGTTTGTCTTGTGGTGCTTGTGTGGGGTTTGGTTTTGCTGTGGGTGGTGGTGTTTTGGTGTGGTTTGTGTTTCCCAGATTAACAGGATTTAGGTGGGAAGGCTATGACAGATTCAGAGGTGGCAGTGGGAGTGACCCATGTAGCAGATGACACAATGAAGATGACTGGATGTGGAAGCTGTGGTATGTACATGATCCTGGAGGGGGCACCTGGTAAGAGTTTTGTCTGCATGAAATGCCGTCTGATAGAGCTGATGGAGGAAAAGATCAGCGGTTTGGAGATGCAGGTGGAAAGTCTGGTAGAGTTTAGGAAGGGGTTTGAGCAGATTATGGAGCAAAGACATGAGGTATCTGAAGGGAAAAGCTCAGACTTGCAGATGGAAGCAGGACTAGGGAATTCTGAGGGGAGACTGGGTGAGGAAAGTGGTCAGTGGAAGCATGTGACTAAAAGAACTAGGCAGAGGAAAAGACGGGCTAGTGAAGGAGAAATAGAGCTTCAGAATAGGTTTGCAGAGTTGGAAAATGAAGAAGGGGCTCAGCAGGTAGTCACTGAAGGTGACAGGGCAAGGAAGAAGAGAAGAGCGGTTAGTCCTATAGGAAAAGGGGAAGAGTTAATGGAGATTACACCAAATATGAGCCCCAGGAGGATACAGGATGGGTTAAAAAGGATTACAAGGGAGAATGGGAATGGAAAGAACTTGCAGCCAGAGGGAACAGGGGATAGACTGGAGAATAGCACCGTCACTAGGAAAAGGCAGGTCTATGTGATTGGGGACTCTTTACTGAGAAGAATAGATAGGCCTGTAACCAGAGCTGATCCAGAAAATAGGAGGGTGTGCTGTCTTCCAGGTGCTAAGATACGGGATGTAGACCTGAGGTTGAAAAGGATTCTAAAGGGAGCGGGAAAGAATCCCCTAATTATCCTTCATGTGGGAACAAATGATACGGCTAGATTCTCGCTGGAAAGTATTAAGGGAGACTATGCTAGGCCGGGGAGGACGCTTAAGGAAATTGAGGCTCAGGTGATCTTTAGTGGGATTCTGCCTGTTCCTAGAGAAGGGCAACAAAGGTGTGACAAGATTATGACTATCAATAGATGGCTTAGGCAGTGGTGCTATAAGGAGGGCTTTGGGATGTATGGCCATTGGGAGGCATTCATGGATAGAGGACAGTTCTCTCGGGATGGACTTCATCTGAGTAGGGAAGGAAATAGACTTCTAGGATGGAGGCTGGCACAACTGATTAAGAGAGCTTTAAACTAGGAATTTGGGGGAGATGGTTGGGAGATGTCCAGGTAATCTCCACGCCAGAATTTAGCATAGAGTGGAAAGAAAATGAAGTAAGAGTGGATACAGCTGTAGGTAGGAGGAAGGGCAGTGTAGATACAAGTCTAATAGGTTATACTGGTAGTAAAATAACCGTGCCTAATAGGGTACAGAATGTGAGTGAGGCCAAACAGCAAAAATTAAGATGTTTGTACACTAATGCAAGGAGCCTAGGTAACAAAATGGAGGAACTAGAGTTACTGGTGCAGGAAGTGAAACCAGATATTATAGGTATAACAGAGACCTGGTGGAATAGTAGTCATGACTGGGCTACAGGTATTGAAGGGTATGTGCTGTTTAGGAAAGACCGAAATAAAGGTAAAGGTGGTGGAGTAGCACTGTATATCAATGATGAGATAGAATGTAAAGAAATAAGAAGCGATGAAATGGATATGACTGAGTCTGTCTGGGCAACAATTAAATTGGGGAAGAAAACTATTAGAGCCTCCCCTGGGATAGTGCTTGGGGTGTGCTATAGACCGCCGGGATCTAATTTGGATATGGATAGAGCCCTTTTTAATGTTTTTAATAAAATAAATATTAATGGAAACTGTGTGATCATGGGAGACTTTAACTTCCCAGATATAGACTGGAGGACGAGTGCTAGTAATAATAATAGGGCTCAGATTTTCCTAGATGCGATAGCTGATGGATTCCTTCAGCAAGTAGTTGCTGAACCGACTAGAGGGGATGCCATTTTAGATTTGGTCTTGGTGAGTAATGAGGACCTCATAGAGGAAATGGTTGTAGGGGATAATCTTGGCTCAAGTGATCATGAGCTAATTCAGTTCAAACTGAATGGAAGGATTAACAAAAATAAATCTGCAACTAGGGTTTTTGATTTCAAAAGGGCTGACTTTCAAAAATTAAGGAAATTAGTTAGGGAAGTGGATTGGACTGAAGAATTTATGGGTTTAAAGGTAGAGGAGGCCTGGGATTATTTTAAATTAAAGCTGCAGAAGCTATCGGAAGCCTGCATCCCAAGAAAGGGGAAAAAATTCATAGGCAGGAGTTGTAGACCAAGCTGGATGAGCAAGCATCTTAGAGAGGTAATTAAGAAAAAGCAGAAAGCATATAGGGAGTGGAAGAAGGGAGGGATCAGTAAGGAAAACTACCTTATTGAGGTCAGAATATGTAGGGATAAAGTGAGACAGGCTAAAAGTCAAGTAGAGTTGGACCTTGCAAAGGGAATTAAAACCAATAGTAAAAGGTTCTATAGTCATATAAATAGGAAGAAAACAAAGAAAGAAGAAGTGGGACCGCTAAAAACTGAGGATGGAGTGGAGGTCAAGGATAATCTAGGCGTGGCCCAATATCTAAACAAATACTTTGCCTCAGTCTTTAATAAGACTAAAGAGGATCTTAGGGATAATGGTAGCATGATAAATGGGAATGAGGATATGGAGGTAGACATCACCATATCTGAGGTAGAAGCGAAACTCAAACAGCTTAATGGGACTAAATCGGGGGGCCCAGATAATCTTCATCCAAGAATATTAAAAGAATTGGCACAGGAAATTGCAAGCCCATTAGCAAGAATTTTTAATGAATCTGTAAACTCAGGGGTTGTACCGTATGATTGGAGAATTGCTAACATGGTTCCTATTTTTAAGAAAGGGAAAAAAAGTGATCCAAGTAATTATAGGCCTGTTAGTTTGACATCTGTAGTATGCAAGGTCTTGGAAAAAATTTTGAAGGAGAAGGTAGTTAAGGACATTGAAGTCAATGGTAAATGGGACAAAATACAACATGGTTTTACAAAAGGTAGATCGTGCCAAACCAACCTGATCTCCTTCTTTGAGAGAGTAACAGATTTTTTAGATAAAGGAAACGCAGTGGATCTAATTTACTTAGATTTTAGTAAGGCGTTTGATACTGTGCCACATGGGGAATTATTAGTTAAATTGGATAAGATGGGCATCAATAGGAAAATTGAAAGGTGGATAGGGAATTGGTTAAAGGGGAGACTACAACGGGTCCTACTGAAAGGTGAACTGTCAAGTTGGAGGGAGGTTACCAGTGGAGTTCCTCAAGGATCAGTTTTGGGACCAATCTTATTTAATCTTTTTATTACTGACCTGGGCACAAAAAGTGGGAGTGTGCTAATAAAGTTTGCAGATGATACAAAGCTGGGAGGTATTGCTAATTTAGAGAAGGACAGGGATACCCTACAGGAGGATCTGGATGATCTTGTAAACTGGAGTAATAGGAATAGGATGAAATTTAATAGTGAGAAGTGTAAGGTCATGCATTTAGGGATTAATAACAAGAATTTTAGTTATAAGCTAGGGACGCATCAACTAGAAGTAACGGAGGAGGAAAAGGACCTTGGAGTATTGGTTGATCATAGGATGACTATGAGCTGCCAATGTGATATGGCTGTGAAAAAAGCTAATGTCGTCTTGGGATGCATCAGGAGAGGTATTTCCAGTAGGGATAAGGAGGTTTTAGTACCGTTATATAAGGCACTGGTGAGACCTCACCTGGAATACTGTGTGCAGTTCTGGTCTCCCATGTTTAAGAAGGATGAATTTAAACTGGAACAGGTACAGAGAAGGGCTACTAGGATGATCCGAGGAATGGAAAACTTGTCTTATGAAAGGAGACTCAGGGAGCTTGGCTTGTTTAGCCTAACTAAAAGAAGGTTGAGGGGAGATATGATTGCTCTCTATAAATATATCAGAGGGATAAATACCAGAGAGGGAGAGGAATTATTTAAACTCAGTACCAATGTGGACACAAGAACAAATGGATATAAACTGGCCACTAGGAAATTTAGATTAGAAATTAGACGAAGGTTTCTAACCATCAGAGG
This sequence comes from Lepidochelys kempii, assembly GCF_965140285.1. Classification (NCBI taxonomy): domain Eukaryota; kingdom Metazoa; phylum Chordata; order Testudines; family Cheloniidae; genus Lepidochelys; species Lepidochelys kempii. Next base: position 42,052,005 of record NC_136393.1, on the reverse strand, counting down.
AGTGAAGTTTTGGAATAGCCTTCCGAGGGAAGTAGTGGGGGCAAAAGATCTATCTTGCTTTAAGATTAAACTCGATAAGTTTATGGAGGAGATGGTATGATGGGATAACATGGTTTTGGTAATTAAATATTCATGGTAAATAGGCCCAATGGCCTGTGATGGGTTTTTAGATGGGGTAAGATCCAAGTTACCCGGGAAAGAATTTTCTGTAGTATCTGGCTGATGAATCTTGCCCATATGCTCAGGGTTTAGCTGATCGCCATATTTGGGGTCGGGAAGGAATTTTCCTCCAGGGCAGATTGGAAGGCCCTGGAGGTTTTTCGCCTTCCTCTGTAGCATGGGGCACGGGTCACTTGCTGGAGGATTCTCTGCTCCTTGAGGTCTTCAAACTACAATTTGAGGACTTCAATAGCACAGATATAGGTGTGAGGTCTTTTTTAGGAGTGGTGGGTGAAATTCTGTGGCCTGCATTGTGCAGGAGGTCAGACTAGATGATCATAATGGTCCCTTCTGGCCTAAATATCTATGAATCTATGAATCTATAAGTACAGAAAAGGATGAGAAAAATGATGAGGGACGTGGAGCAGCTTCTGTATGAGGAGAGATTAATAAGACTGGGACTTTTCACCTTGGAAAAGAGATGACTAATGGGGGATACGATAGAGGTGTATAAAATCATGACTGATGTGGAGAAAGTAAATCAGGAAGTGTTGTTTACTCTTTCTCATAAGACAAGAACCAGGGGTCACCCAATGAAATTAATAGGCAGCAGGTTTAAAAGAAACAAAAGGAAGTATTTCTACACACAATGGAGAGTCAACCTGTGGAACTCCTTGCCAGAGGATGTTGTGAAGGCCAAGACTATAACAGGGTTCAAAAAAGAACTAGATAAGTTCATGGAGGACAGGTCCCCCAACTGCTATTGGCTAGCATGGGCAGGGATGGTTTCCCTAGTCTATATTTTCAAGAAGCTGGGAATGGGTGACAGGGGATGGATCACTTGATTACCAGAGCTCCTCTGATTCTGGGTTTTTTTTTTTTTTTAAATCTCTCCACAATTTTGGTTGCAACTGAAACTTCTAGTTAAAGCGATCAGTGGAGGGGGGGGGCGGGGTCTGGACGCTCTGTCGCCTTGCGCTTTGTTTGTGTCACCTTTACACTGATGCAAAGTGAGCAAGAAATACCAAAAGAACTGCAGGCACTAGTGTAAATGACACACACCAGGATCAGGGTAAGGCTGGATTGGGGCCCAGAACTCTTCCCTCACCCACCCATCACGGCACAAGGAGTTTGATCCTGGGCCTCATGCCAACTGCCCATAAGGGGCAGCTTAGAAATTCTTCGGTTGTACAAAGCTGGTGTGTCTCCCTATGTCACCTGCCTCCTTCCAATCTTTAGTCTGGGGACGTGGTGTGGTAGCAAAGAGAGTGTGGTGCAAAATGCTGGCTCAGAACTGCTGCCACGACAGCCAGTGTAACTTAGAGCAGCCTCAACAGTGCTCTAAGTTTTATGTCAGGTGCTATTTCAGGCACCAGCCAGCCGAATCTTGGGGGAACAAAAGGGTGACTTCAAGCCCCCTTTTCCCATCCCTCTCTGCTGAGCCAAGTGAAAACTTGGCACTGCTGAGAATTCAGACCCAGGCATAAGGCAATGGAGAACCCCAATCTTTCTTCTGCTGTGGAGAGTTGGTAAAACTCAAAGCCCAGATGGCACCGTTATTAAGCCCATTATTTTTTTCTCTTTGCTATTTAAAAATAATGAGATGCAAAACCAATATGAGTGCAGCAGTAATGTTGTATGGTTCGGACACACAAGTTAAATTTCCTGTGACAACACGAACTTGATCAATTTGCATGTGTAGAGCATATTTCTCCTCTTCCTGTTTTTCTTGATGTATTTCAAAATTTACCACCCAGGGTTCTTTGTGGCATGTAATGCGGCTTGTATTAAACACGCCACAAACCCAAACTTACAGGAATGGGCCAGAACTTGACAGCTTACAGGAGTGGCCGCTAGAGGGATCGGGGCTGAATTTAGAGGGCACAATTTTCAAAAGCATCAAAGTGACTTAAGTGCACTGGGAAATTTTACCTCTAGTCTTCCTTATGAATTAATTTTTTATTTTATTTTTTTTTAAAGGGAGCTGTAGCCTGTTTTCCACAGAGTCAGTCTGAGTTCAAGCCAATGCCGTAGGGCATTTCAGGCTGCTGTCCTGTCTGATCCAGCCCAGGGGACAATATCTGATGCTTCCAGGAAAAGCAAGAACCCGCTGTAACATACATGGCTAGTTTTAACATGCTGTAAATGCAGGTGGGGAATTAATTACTGACCTCGGTGGCATTCAGACTATGTCCTGAAGCATGGGATTGGGCCAGAGGGACAGCTAGCGCTGGCCACAGTGTCTAGGGTCTCGGAGTGGGAAGTTCCATGGAGAATTCCACTGGGTGGGAGACTCAGCTGTGAAGGGAGGGGGCGGGCAGGAGCATCTCATAAACCCAAGATTGGAATAACTGAAGTAATGTTCCTTTTACACAGAGCCTCAGCTCCCTGGAACCTCTGCAAATGCTTTAGCCACGTGTTTAACTCCATCCGTAGGAGTAGCCTTGGATCGCAGTGGGAGGGCTCAGGTGCGTAAGTGTTTGCAGGATGGGCGCTCAGGGCAGTCCCTGAGGCCAGGGCAAAGTGGATGTGACGTGCCACTGTCTGGATTTGGGAGCCTGCCTGCACACCAAACTCACTAGGCACTGGGTGCATGACTTCAAGGTGCTGGGCCGGGGAAAATCAGCCCCGGGTGGTTATTTCGAGTAGAAAACCAGAGCCACTTCTGGGGTCTTTCAGCTTCTAATGCCCTTTCCCTTCTGCAGCTGGATTTCATCCTATGATAAAATCCCTCTCAATGCCAAGTCAGTGCCATAAATCACTGGCCTGGGTGCAGGAATCAGTAGGCGACGTTCTCTGGCCTGGGTTATGCCAGGGCTCAGACTAAATTATTCTTCCCAAAACTTTTAAAAGCTGAGCCCCCTCCTCAAGGTAAAGAAACCAATCGTGCCCCTCACCCGTCAGCAATGTGTTAGCGACCCCACCCCCCATTTTCATGGATACGTCTTCAAACCCCACCCTTCCCACCATGGCTAGCCCTTCCCCACGCTTCAGGAGATGCTGAAGGAGATGATCCTAACCATCCCCTCTAACCTTAAGACTTGAGGGATCCCATCATGGAGCATCTTAAAAATCACAGTTTCCAGACTCTGGAACAGGGGCTGCTTTGCCGGGCTCACCTTTCTCCCTGCGTCAGGTTGGCCGATGGGGATAATGAGCCTGGAGATCTCATTCCCGCTGCTCTGAGTGGTGCCCATGTGCACATGACTCAGCTCAGCTCATCCTGTATCCCAGGAACGTCTTCATCTTCTGGGATCCTCATGGCAGCAGTGGGATGATTTAACGGACTCCCTTAGCCATGGGGCCTTTCTCTCGCTTTTGTTTCAGAGCCAGCGTCCTGGAATCGTCTCCTGGTGCGTGGAGTGGTGGCAGTGGTGGGGGTGATAGTCTTACTATACCTATGTGGGTTTTGGAAAGGTAGAGGGAAAGTGTTTGCCTACTCGCAACTCGTCTTCAGGAAGCTGCTGACTCATCCCTCCCCGCAGCCTGGAAGTCGGCAGGATTCCCAGGAATCTAAGCTCCCCGCAGTGTGTGACAGGGACGGGGACCAGGCCCAGGGAACCAGAAACAGGAATCGAGACCCAGCCCTGGAGAATGGGGAAGGAGACCTGATTGCGAATTCGTATCCGGTCTGCTGAATTGCTCACGTCCAGACCCTCCCCACAGTTCTTAAAAAGTCAAAGCATTTCGTTTAGACGCTTTCCAAACAAACCATTTTGATTTTTCAGTTTGAAACAATTTTTTGTTTAAAAATGTCCTTCAATTTTATTTTAAAAATTCAAAAAGTTACAACCCTTGAAATGTTCCTGGGTCTTTTTTTTTAAAAAAAGCTTTTTGGTTCATCAAAAATTTGGAAAAATGTTAATTTTGTTCAACCTGAAACCGGTTTTTTTCCATCTCTTTTTTGGAATTGCCAGGGACCAAAAAATTCTGTTTGCCCAGCTCGAGGGGCAGGTGAGGATTTTGGCAGTTATATTGTGGGTCTCTAAGTCTCCTTGTTGCTCAAAGTTTTCTTACTGCAAGGATGAGGGCAGGATGGGCAAAAGCTTCCTAAAAGTGGGGGGGGGCTGCTGGCACCCAAACTGTGGCCCAGCCCCTGTGCCACCCCTTCTCCTCGAGGTCCTGCCCCCTCAAACTACCCCTTTCCCTGAGGCCCCCCTTCACACCGCCTTTCTCCCTGAGCTCCCACTTCATGCCGCCCCTTGCCCCCAAAACACTGCCCCCCGCCCCTCCCTTCTCTCCCCCATCATCCAGTCGCTCACACTTATGGCCAGTAAAAAGTGGTGGGCCCTGGTCTCCCCTGTTCCGGCACCCCTGGATGAGAGTGGGAGAGGATGAAGAACTCATTTCAAATATAACTCCCCCCGCCCCTCAAAACAGCACAATTTGACAGAAACAGCAAAACATGCACCTAACCAACCCGGGCCAGTCACGCTGTGTTGTGTGTGACATTCCCGTCCTGGGGCGGTTTATGTCTTGGAGAATGTGAACCCTGCAGGCCTGGGTGTTTCTCTACGTAATGTGACCTCACTGCTCCTGATGAGAGCCATTGTTTGTAAATGTTTCAGGAGCAGACATATTTATCATTCATGGACAGACAGACATTTATTCATAATTAGAACTGGTGAAAAATGGCGGGGGTGGGGAGGGTCATGAAAATTGAAGAAGAAACCACTTCCTTCCCCCTTCCCCCCATATTCTTCAAACTTATTTGGAAATGTTTTTCATTATCAAATTTTTGTTTCGTTTTGGTGGGAAAAACTCCATGTTCTCTCTCAAGTGGGCAGAGAAATCCAAAATGTTTTTTTTAAAGAGGGAACTTATTTCAAATGATCAATGTAATCCAAAGTGGCATTTTTAGTTATAAGGTTGCATTGTCAGTGTAAAACCCTTTTGAACCAGCTCTGTTATTGTATAACAAGATGAGTTTACTTTTCGTGATGCATTGTTTGGGCCAGGTTTCCTTGGTCCTGGAAACACTTACATGCATGTTTAACTTTAATTACTGCTGTGAATAATTCCATTTCAATGGGACAACTCTGAGGTCGGGTTTACGCTACGGCCGTATATCGGTGTAACAATGTCTTTTCTTTCTTTTATATGTAAAAGTTCTTGAGAGGTTAAAGCAGGTAAAATACATGAACAGGTTCGGACAGTCCGAGTTTGTCCGTGCAAAGTGACAGCAGAGATGTGGGATCTGCTAGTTTTCCATAAGTCTCTCAGGGTTACCCAGGATAACTTTGGGGATCTCTGTCTCGCATCGGGAATGTTCCCTGAAAGTGTCCAAACAGCTCAGAGATACAGAACCATTCCCTGGATCCATTCTTATAGCTGTCTTCCCCGGAAAGCAGTCTGGCAAGTGTTCCTGTCAGCTCATTGCTAAGTTATCTGTCAAAACACTAGAGTTTTCAGGTGCCTAAGTAGCCCCTGGAATCAGGGTGAAATTATCCTCCCCACCACTATCAAAATTGGAAATGGTGCCCCGGAGTGCACGGTACCCTACCGTAGTTCCCCCGTAGGAACTGCATGAACAGGCAACTCTGCAAGTTATCTGCATGCCTCTGCACGTGACCCCCATGCCTCTCCATTTCCTTGGCCACATGTATCCTGTCCCCATGCTGGCGGCGAATCCAGAAAAAGAGGGAAAGAGCTCACCACTGCGACCACCTGAGGGAGGTGTTGGGTTGAGATCAGCTGGTCAAAGCAGGCAATAGGGACAGAATCTGAGACTTGAAGCTCCTCGAATGACCTCTGACCTTTCTAGACCTGCCCTTCAATGAGACACAGCGATTGTAAAGTTGAATGTGATCGTAACTAGACCCATTTGAAACCCTTCACCACACAAGACAAAGCCCGTAGGATTCATTATGAATTATTTATTTCTCCTCCCCTGGATTCCTGCAGCCACCAGCCACCTTGGAGCTTTCCCTCCTCTCTCCCAGGCTGGGCTCACTTGATGGCAGGAGCTCAGCGCAGGGTCCAGCTTTGCTCTTTCGCTTCCATTCTTCACGTCTTTGGGTGGCTGCATTGGCACCTGAGCAGTCGGATGGAAACACTGAGTCCTCTGTCTCGGCAGGCAGGCCCAGCCGCCAAAGCCAAAGACTCCCTGAGAACAGGGGGAGGTTCGCCTGAACTCTCAGGAGTGGCGGCTGGGCCCATAGGGTAGGGTTACCATATTTGAACTTTCAAAAAAGAGGACACTCCGAGGGTGGGGGGGGAGTTGTAGCCCTGCCCCCTATCTACTCCCTCCCACTTCCTGCCCCCTGACTGCCCCCCACAGAACCGCCAACCCATCCAACACCCTCTGCTCCTTGTCCCCTGATCGCCCCCTCCCAGGACCCTGCCCTCTATCTAAGCCTTCCGTCTCCCTGTCTCCAGCTGCCCCCTCCTTAGACCCCTCCACCCTAACTGCCCCCCTAGAACTCCACCCCCTACCTGTCCCCTGACTGCCCTGCCCCCTATCCGCACCCCCGCCCCCTGACAGACCTCCGGCTCTCCCACACCCAACCAACCACTCCCTGTCCCCTGACTGCCCCCACAGAACCCCCAACCCATCTATTCCCCCCTGCTCCCTGCCCCTGACTGCCCCCCCGAACCTCTGCACTGTCCACCCCGCCCCCGCTCCCTGTCCCTTGACTCCCCCGACCCCTCTTCATATGCTCACCCTCTGACAGGCTCCCCCCAGAACCCCTCACCCATCCAACCCCTCCTGCTCCCTGTCCCCTGACTGTCCCTTGGGACCCCATGCCCCTTCTCCAGCCCCCCCAGCCCCCGTACCCTGCTGCTCAGAGCAGTGTGTCTGGGGTGCGGAGCCAGACACAGTGCCGTGCTCCCCCGCAGAGCGTGCAGCTCCCCCTCCGCCCCCAGAGTGCTGCATTGGGAGGGAAATCCTGGACCTTTTCAGAATTTTACAAATTCCTCCCGGAGGGCAATTTAGAACCCCAAAAGCCGGACATGTCCGGGAAACTCCGGACGCATGGTAACCCGACCACAGGGACTCCAGGATCTGCAGCTGCTGCCACCTGTATGGTGAATCCTCCGACTCATCACCAACCAGCTCTTCCCCATTCTCCAACCTGGCCCCACGGTCTGACCGTGCAGGAGAACAGAAACCCTTTGGGACAGCAGGAGAGTCTCCTCAATGCCGCCCTCTTCGCATGGCATCCCGCGGTCACCGTGAAACACGACTACCCTGCCCCCAGGAGTCTCTCAAGGAGCTGCCGGCGCAGTCACTGGGCACCCACTCCTAATGGTCTCGGGCAGTGGCATTGCAGAGGGAGCTGAGCAGACCGTCCCTTCTGTGACTTCCTGAATTGCTGCCAGGACGGATTCTCCTCTGCGCTAGGGAGAGTCCCCGAGGACAAGCAGCTGTGATGCGGGAGGGGGCAAGACAAGCACTCCCCCTGAGCCCTTGACTAGCAGGCAAGCAGGACTCTGGGAGCCAAGGGATCGATGTGTCTTGCTGGGAGAGCAGAGCTGGAGAGCAGAAAAGGGCATTGGAGGAATTGAAGAAAAATCAGTGTCATGGCCGGGTCATGGGCAGCCAGACCTCGTGGTCAGAGGCAGAGTCCACACTCACAAGACAGGAGTCGAGAGTCAGCTGGGTCAGGACACTGGAAGAGCAGAAGCAAAAGACCAAATTGTGTTCAGAACCTCAAGTCAGGTGAGTCACCCTGAGTCCGGATGCCAGGAAATCAAGCCTGGGGAGTGGGAGCAGGAACAGCCAACACACGGTCCAGAGCCGGGGAGGAGCTCGGCTGTTCAGACAGCTTCTTCTTCCTGCTGCTGGTTTAAGGAGGTCCTGGGGGCCGATTAGCTGCTCTGGGACTCTGCCAATAGGAGCCTCAAACTGGGTCTGGACTTCGTCAGTCCTAGGTAAGCAGTTTTTCGTAGGCTTGCAGGTGGCGTGCTGGAGGGTGGCTGCTCCCAGGAACCCTGCAGACCGGGGTTAATGACCCATGGGTCAGGACAGTGAGTGATCTCTCCCCGCTCAAACCTCCTGCACGAAACAGTCTCCAGGGTCCCGGATGCATCCTCTGAGAAGAAAAAAACACAGTCATGAGGACAAATAGGCTATGGAACAGGAGCCCCCTCTTTGTTGCAACAGCCCCAAGTGTCCAGAAGAGTGGACGGTTCTTACCTCCAGGAGATGCCTGGGATCTTCCATCTAAGCCTCAAGGGGACCCCTGTTGCTTGGTCTGACAGGAGGAGATCATCTGTCCCCACTGCTCCCTGCGCTGGGCTGGCTGCAGCACACATCTGTGTAAGAGGCTGGGCCAGAGAGATGTTACAATCAGGGTCCAGGCACCCCAGAAGGAGAACAGAGGCTCTGAAACCAGAAGACGAAGCAATCAAATCAGCGGATTCGACAGAGAAGTTTTCTACCCTACAGGGACATCAAAGAAGGTCTGTTAGGAAAGCTGAGATGTTAGTCTGGAAACTGCTAAGATAAACATTGTGACTTATTAAGATTCAATTTTAGTCACTACAAAGTGTGTTGTGTTTTGTGTGTCTCTTTGAAATGTGTCTCTTTCTCTTGCTTAGTATCACTTAAATCTCTTCTTTGTTACTATGCTTCCCAAACCACCTCAGTGTTGTGTGTTCCAGTGAAGTGTGAGTCTCCAGCCTACCCAACAGGCTGAGCTGTGCCCTGTCTCTCTGAAGGTAATGAATAATTTCTGAGCGGTGCTGGGCCCAGAGTCCAAGGGCAGTTCACCAGACATCTCGTGGGAAGCCCAAAGAGACCAAAGGAGCAGGAGAGATTCCGGCCCCACTGACCCATGGGAACTTGCCACAGAAGAGCCTACACAGGGCTCCAGACACAGCCACTTTGGGTGTGTACCAGAGTTCACTCACCGCTAGATGCTGGCCAGGCCTCGTGTCATTGCTTTCTCGCTGGGCTAGCAACCCCGCTGATACTCACTCTTGCAGTTTGTCGGCTGGGAACTCAGCCGACCAACCAGGTGACTGTTCTTTACTCCACTCCTTCCTGGGTCGTGCTCCTTGCAAACAAAGTCCCAAAATGTCTTGAACAGAAACAAGGCCTTCCACCCTCGTGGGGAGTTCTTCCTCAGCCTGATTTCGATTCGGCCTGCCCTTCTTGGGTTTCTATGGTCTTCTATGTCCCCTTCCTTAGGGATGGTGAGAGAAGCCAGTCCTACCCTGGACTCCAGGGTTTGGCCCAAAGCCGTCTACTGAACAGCTCGCTCTGCTTCTGGACTTTTGCTGCTGTTTTCCCTTCTTTCCTCTCCGTTGGGGCTCACTTGGTTATCATTTGGCTTAGCCCCAGGCTAGGCAGCCATAGGCCAAGCCACCCTGTTAGATACCCTCCTCCTTCCAATCCTCTCCAGCCCGGCTGACAGGTTTGCTGAGGGGATGGTGAAACCCCATTGCTGATCAGAAGGAGGTCAGAGTCTGTTCTCTAGGAGCTGAAGGTCCATTTGTCCTGCTGCGGGAAGTGGAGCTGGAGAGCGGAGATGTTAGGTGAAAGAGACTGCATGATGGAGTTGGAGACTGAGGGACGGGAGCCTCCTCCCAGAAACGCTCCCAGGAGAACAGGTTTGAGGAGGAGTTCTCTAGGGAGCCTCTTGCTTGGAAAAAAACAAGGGTGGCACATTGATGAAGATGTCTCTGTCCCAGGGATGGGGGAAGCTCCCAGCCAGGCTATGCAGCAGGGATCCCATTTCTCCCCCAAGAAACCCATTTTGCCCAAAGAAGTCAATGGCTCTTACCTCCAAGAGGGAGCGGGCTCTTCCCTCTCAGCCTCTTTGAGAACTACCACTGCTTGGCTTTTTTAGGATAAGGGACCTGTCCCCACTGCTCCCTGAGGTGCTTCAGCTTCTGACTGCACCCATCTGGGAGGCTGTCACATATGCCAGGGCCTAGAAGACATGCAGGGAGGAGGCTCCTCTTCATGTCAGACTCTGAGAGCCCAGAGAAGGGCCAAAGGAAGAAAAAAGGGCAGGAGATGAAGCTTGCCCGGAGCCTCTGTCCCATCCTCACCTCCTCAAATGTGGAGCTTCCTGAGCTTCAGTTGGGCAGACAGTCTGTAGCCCTGACACAAAGGTCCTTCTGCGCCATATGGGGCAGGAAGATCTCTGCCTGGGAGCACCGGAAATGGGATGGGGGTGAGATCAAGGAAAGAGGGGAGGGATATGGGTGTGAGGGAAAGAGCTCCTGCCCCAGATGAAGGAATTTGGGGGGCCGAGGGAAGGACACAGCTCCACAGAGAGGAGAGAGAGTTCCTGTGAGTGCCAGGGGCCTCCATTTGTGCTTCCACTAGCCCCCCATTTACAGTGAGACAGAGCAGTACCTGCAGCAGGGAGCGGGACTTGCTGAACAGGGAGGGGAACCTTGAAGAGCATCAGATGAACCACAGCCCTTGCAGCGCCTCGGGCATCTGGTGCAAGTGCCGGATGATGTGAAGCTGGCCCATGACCTTGGCTGTGACATCCTCATGCTGCAGGGGAACGAGAACATGTCAGAGACTGAGACACTCCCCAGGAATCAGGGAGGATGAAGGGCACCTGGAACCAGTGCCATCATTTCCACCCAGCAGCTGCTCATGTCTGAGTGGTGGATTCACCCTCCTGACCCCCAGGATGGAGGCTTGCTGTCCTCTCTAGTGACCTCCAGTGCCAACCCCCCTCCTTGTCGGGTGAGCTCCTGCCACTTCCCCATCAGTGCCCCGACAGCTGTTCCACCTCCAACCCACCTGGGGACACCGCTCAAGTTCGGAGAACCCTCTCCTCCACCCCCACCTCCATCCCCACCCAGGTAGGGCAGGGAGGGGGCTCTAGAAGGGTGGCGGGGGGAGGGAGGGATTCTGGCAGCAGTGAAGTGGGATGGGGAGAGCTTGAGACCTTTCCCCAAGACACCCCAGTGCCAAAACCTGAAACCACAGGATGGCAGCCCTGGGGAACGGGACAGGTCAGGAGCCCCTGACGACTGAATCCTCCCAATCTCTCAAGAGTGGGTCCAGCCCTACCAGCAGCAAGACCCGCTTCCCACGCCCATGTGCCTCAGTCAGTCACCATCACCAGTCAGTCCTTGGCCTCCCAGGATGCCAGGGATGGGAGCAACTCTCGATGGTGGCTCGGGTGACATGGACACTAGGCCGTGGGGAAATGGGTGCAGCTCTGTGGGGCAGGAAAGGTTCCCAGAGGGCACTTAGGGGACTCAACTGTCCTTCCCAGGAGTGATAGCAGAGCACCACATCCGAAGAACAGAAGTCCATGAAGGCCAGAAGTCCCCACTAGGCTCCTTGCTACCAGGCCAGCGAATGGCGAGAGGATGGGAAGGAGGCCCTGGGCCCCACCCCAAGCTTCTGAGTCGAATGCAGCTGCTTACCGTGACCCCCATCAGTTGCTGGGCTTCCCCCAGGAGGGAGTAGACCAGCACCAGCCCAGCCTGGCTGACACGCAGCAGGGGGTCGTGGATGGCCAGCAATGCTGTCTGTACGAAGGATCTTCTCTGCCCGACGGAGAAGAATTTTCCAAAGACCTAAAACCAAGAGAACATGAGGCTCGAGCAGATTGCCCAGAGCCAGCCTCCAAGTCCTGGCGGTACAATGGCATCTCGTGCCCCAAAGGGTGGGGAAGAGAGCTGCTGTGGCCAAGGCACTTCATTCCCTAGGAGGCTTTCAGGGTCCCAGGGCTCAGGGAAGCCCCTTTATTAAAAGGTGGCAGATGCTGAGGGACCAAAGCCTCCAGTGGCTCTTTCGGGAAGGCAATTTATGGCAGGGGCCAGGATGGGCTGGAAATGGATCTCTAATGTGTGTGAGCAGGCCCACTCTGCTGTGCAGGGCACAGAGACGACAGGGGACCCTGTCTTGCTTCCAGCAGAGAGATCTCCTGCACCTCAGCGGCTAGAGGAGTGTGCGTGTGTTGTTACGGGGGGAGGGGGTTGGAGCTGACAGACCAAAGGTCTCTTCCCCCAGCTAAGTGATTTCTCTAGTTGCTGGCTATGGCCTCTGCAGCTCCTTGGTTTCTTCAAGGGGAATCCAACCTGCAGCCTGACAAGAACACGGAGACTCCTGGCCCAGTCCCAGTGTGGGACCTTTAGCACCAGCGTGTCCCACTGGTTGCTGGATGAGGAACTCTGAGCTGGAAATAAGGAGCGGGCTCTTTTCCTGTCTCCAGGAGGCATCCACTGCAGGGAACCCAGCCAGCCCCACTCCCTGAGCTGTGTCATGCCCTGGCACAGTGCCCTTACCTCCCCCACTCTGGCTGTGTTCTTGTAGCCCAAGAGCCGGCTGTCCTGGTGCCAGTCATAGCACCAGAGATCTTCCGCCTCATGTATGGTCAGGCCTGGAAGAGAGAGAGAGAGAGACTTTTCTCCTCATTCTGGTTGCAGTTTCTGTGTCCTTCCAAGCCCATTGGTGGCTGCACAGTGGAGTGGAGAAGAACAGAGGCAGAGAGAGATTTGTCCTCCGGCTGGGGTCAGTCTGAGAGAAATGGTCTGAGGTCCCATTATCAACCTGTGGTCACTCTCAGTCCCGTATTGGGTTCCGTGTCCCAGCTGGGTTCCTTACCCCTCTGTTGGAGCAGCAGTTGGTAGAGCCGGTAAGTCCCCTCCCTGGCCTGCCGGCTGATGTCCTTGTCTGGCTCACTGACAAACAGAGCCAGCTGGGCCACATGGTGACCCATCCGAGGGAACTCGGCTGAGATCTAATGGAAGGGAGAGCAGAGGGGACTCCATCAGCATTTTCCTCTCAGCTCCCTGTCCTCCCTGGGCCAGAGGGCTCCTTTCTCTTAGCCCCTCTGCAGGAGATGCTGGGGGAGAGGAGCTTGAGATCGACCCTTCATTTGCTCTGCTGCCAAGGGAGCCCGCAGCTGCTTTGGGATGCCAAGCAGGGGCTGGAGCATGGGCCCCTTAAAGGCCCAGGGACAACACTGAACCAGGACAAGAAGAACTTGACTCAAGCCTAGCTCAGTCCTGCTCTGACCCTGCCTCCCTATGAAGAACCCTCCTAAGCCACAGCCCCGGCAGCAGCAGCAGATCCTGCAGCCCACTGGAGCCAGCCCGCCTCCGCCTGGAGCCAGCAAGCTGGGCTCGGAGCCCACTTACATCAAACTCAGGGAGGGTGACTGTGTATCTCAGCAGGGCTGTGCTGCTCCTGATAGCCCTGGCTCGCTCCTGCGACACCCTGGACACGACCCAGAGGTTGACATGCTGTGGGGAAAGGAGGCAGGTCAGACTCAGTGGCCAGCTGCTCCTGCTTTGCAAATGAGCCCCATGCCCCCAGCCCCAGGGGCCTGAGACATTCTGCGCAGGGGGCAATAGCTGAGTCCTTGATGGCAGAGCTTTAGAAGGGGATTCTTTCCCCCAGGACGCAGCTTGTACCCTTCAGGTCACAACTTCTCAGAGTCTCTCTAGACTGGGACAATGTTCGCGGTCGGGGCTGGTCCCATCCTCCCAGAACTCCTGATTCCTGAACAGTTCACCAGAAAGAAGATTGAACCCTTGGCCCTTCCTTGCTATGCAAATCCTTGGGGGGATGTAGGGAGTGACTGAGAGCACAATCCCCCCAGGAATTTCAGAGCACATCAGAGGGAAGGGCTGATTCCCTGGGCTCCTCCTCTTTCTCTAGGAAGGAGCATGTGCCTCTTCTCTGAGAACCATCTCCCCAATCTCATGGGCTCTGTGTGTTGGAGGGGTGGGGGAAGGGTGGGTTTTCAGACTCTCACTCCCCAAGACAGCCAGGAGCCCTGTGCTTAGTGCTCAGCAGAACCAGGCAGAGCTCTGGCTTGGAGTCCCAGCTCCTTCCTCTGTCCCTCAAGAAGGAAGGACCTGACACTACATTGCACTGACCTCCCCAACCAAGGACGGCCCACTGGGGACCCAGCTAGGAGGACAGAGTAGAAAATGCATCTTCCAGTCTCTCCTTACCAGTCCCCCAGAGAGTTACGGTCAAATGGGGCTCACCTCCAAGATGAAGTGGAGCCTGTCTGTGTCTGGGGACTCTGCCAGCAGGTTCCCCAGCATGGCATCCAGGACCTCTGGGATGACTTTCTGCAGAGTCTGCAAAGCATGGGTCAGAGTTAGGGAACCTGGGCCTACACGTGCCACAGGATGGGAAGAGGAGTCTCTGGGAAGCACTGGGGAGACTCCCAAACACATCTCCCGGCCTCTCTCCTTCACATCCCACTGCAGGCAATTTGCAAGAATTGATGACCCCTGGACCTTTAATCCATGAGCTTAGCAGGTCTCTGCAGAGGGCCTTGTAGGCAGAAGAGTATGAAACAGCCAAGTTGCTATGGATGGAACCTGGGCTTCTGGGCCAAACACGGCTTAAGAAAGAAAGAAAGAAAGAAAGAAAGAAAGAAAGAAAGAAATCCCCCAGGGAGGGGTAATCTCTTCCCTGCTGGAGGGAAGGATCCAACCCTGCAGCTTGTTCCATCTCTGCTACCCCACCCCGAAATCTGGAGCTCCAGCGAATCAAGGGAGCAGGGACCAAGGACTGCTCTGGAAGAGGAGGAGGATGGAGGAGGAGGAGGTACCTGGATGCCGGTGGTGTCCTTCTCCGTGCCCAGGGTGAAGACGGAGTGAAGGGCAGCTCGCAAGAGGTGGGTCTCTAGGGCTGGCTCCAGGGCAGGTTTCATGGTGCTGGCAAGAGAGAGGAGCTGGTATTAGACTGTGCAGTATGGGGGTGGGACTGTCGCCAACACGGACACCAAGCCACAGGGATAGAGGCACAGGCTGGCGAGAACGGAAACTGAGGCACTTAGCTAGGGAATGACAAGGCCAAGGCGTCCCAGACAGACAGTGGCAGGACAGGAATAGCTCCTGTTCCCTGGAGCCTGCTGCCCCTCCTGTATCTGAGCCCGGGAGTGAGCCCCTCCCCAAGGCCCCTGTCATGTGATGGGAGTGAAAAGAAGAGCCCCGCCAGGAGAGAGTGACCCTCCCCACCCCACCATCTCTGCCAGAGGCACCACTCTTGGGAGGTGACTTGGGAGGGGCAGTGACGGTGACTCCCAGCCTTGGGCCTGATCAGCACTGGGGTGAGGGGAGTCGGCGGGGTGGGGGGTGGGGCTGTCTCGGTACCAGAGGTAGCCCACTGCAGCCAGGGAGTGGGCGAGGACGGCGCTGGGTGACGAGTCATCGGGAAGCTCCTCGATGAGCTCCTGTGAGACGCGAAGGAGACAAAGGAGCATGTGAGATTCAGGCCCAACTGACACCTCCCAGTGAGGAGATGACACAGCCAGTGCCCCACATGGCCAGCAGGATCCCCCACCGCCTCCCACTCCCTTCCTGCCCATCCGACTTGTCCCCCTTCCCGGATTCCTGCCCAGCTCGCTCCCAATCCCCTTCTCTCCTCCTCCCTGTCAAAACTGCCCCCATTCAGCCCCATCCCGACGACCGAGCTGGGACCCTGAGATTCCTTGTCCCACACTCTGAGCTGCCCCCCAGCCCCACAATTCTCCCCCTCCCTCCAGCTGCCGTATGGCGTGTCTCACTCACCACGATCCTCTTCACCACAGCCGCCTTGCAGCAGCGCGGCTCCAGCGTGTCCTCCCCTCTCTCCCATGCAGCCAGACATGCGGGGTAGACGGCCTGAAGGAACAGGAGCTGCTGCCCCTCATCCTGGACCCACCAGGAGTGGGGTATAGTGAGAGAGAACCTGTTAGCTAGGGACCTTCCTGCCCCACCCACACCATCTCCAGGGCTCAGGCCTCAATGGGGGATTGTGGGGACCCGCCTATTCTCCAAATCCCCCACCACTCCTACGCAAGCAGGATCAGGAACTGGGACAGTGCCTGTGGGGGGAGAGGACCTCGGCTGTTGTGGGACAAACACCCCCATCTTGGGGGTCCCACATCATGGATGTAAAAGGGCCCCATTAGGGGTGGTGGATCAGGAGGGACAAGACCCTCGGCAGGGGGTGGGGATGCTGGGAAGGGACAGGGCAATCTTGGTTCCAGCCCAGATGGGGAGCATTTGTACCTTATCTCTGCACTGGAGCTGCTCTCGGATGACTTTGAGAGCAGCTTCATCTTTGGCCACGTCCACCCCTTCCTCCTGCTCCGAATCCAGGGGGGTCCCTGCACCAGGGAGGGAAGGACAGGGGCGTGGTGGGCAGAGCAGGATTCAAGACCCCCCTTCCCACCTCAGGCACCCAGGGCAGATCGGGCCCCAAACCTCCCTCTCAGGGATGTCTTCAGCCCCCAACAGGTGCCGTAGCCCAGAGCAGAGCCCCCCTCCCCTGCCCAGGACTCCAGGGGAGGTGCCGATTCCCCCGGCCCCGGAGCAGCAAGGACCAAAGTGGCAGCAGCTCTTCACACCCCCACCCCCAGGTCCCCGTGCGGAAGGGGCAGCTGTGTGACGGCCGCTGCTCTCAGTGGGGTTCGCGTGGCTCAGGCCAGACTCCTGGGCTGGGGACCCCCCCGCATATCACTGGGAGAGCGTCTGGGCCCAGGGTGTTCACATCCCGTCCTCACCCCTCCCGGAGCCCAGCCTGGCTCCTCACCTGGAACAAAGCAGTGGCCTCCATCGGCCTGGCTGCTGCCAGAGGCACAGGTGCTGCCGCTGTCCCAGGCTGAGCTGCCGGTGCTGGGACAGGGACCTTCCACCTCCTGGCCGGCGGGGGCTGGAAGGTCCTCAGAGACCGGGCAGGGCGATGCCTCCTGATGGGAAGGAGGGCTGGGCTCCTGGGGCCGCTGCTGCCCACACAACAAGCCCCAGAGCCACCCTGCCCGGCGCCCCTCCTGGGCTGGGTCCTGTCTGCCAAACCGCAGCCTGGGCCAGCTCCACTGGGGCCTGGTCGGGGCCTCTCCCAGCTCGGCGCCTGCGCCGGGAGCCGGGGTCCTTTTCCAGAAGGCCGGGCACTTCCGCCGTCTGGCCTGGACGGGACCTGCTTCCCCGCCAGCGGGGACGCAGGGCTTGCTCTGCCCCTTGGGAAGATGGCAGCTGCTTCCCTCAGGCTCTGGGGCCACCTGCAGAGCCTTCCTCCGCAACATCCGCAGGAGCCTGGCCATCCTGGAACCGAGCGGGGAGCAGGTGTGAGTCTGGGCTCAAGGCAGCCTTTCATTCCTGGGCCTTTTCTGTCCCTCCTCCTCCCTGCTCCAACCACAGCCGCCCCCTCTGCCCCCACAGGAGTGCAGGGAGTGCCATCTACACACACGGGCAGGAGTTCATTGCATGATCTGCTCCCAACGTTCCCCCTCATAATCCCTGCTGCTGCAATATCCAGGAAGTCTCATCCTTTTCCAGCAATGAGGTCAGTCCCAAAGACCATCGGTTACTCTGGACAAGCAGCCCCCTCCTGTCGTCCCAGGCCACTCTCCCGCCCAGGCTAGAGAAGGAACAGAACTCAGGCGTCCGGACTTCTCCTGGGAAAAGACCCTCGGCACAGGAAGCACAGGGCCCTCCTCATTCCCCATTGATTTCCAGACTCAGCAGCTCACAGGGTCTGGCCCAGTTCAGAGACTCTCAGCCTGGGGAACAGTGTCCCACAAGGGAAGGGCTGGGAGCCCCACTGCTGGAACCTTTCCAAACACACTGGAGACGGCTCTGGAGAAGCCCCTGCCTGGCATAAGAAGGAGGGGCTCTTGGGGGCTGTTTGCAAAGGAAATCCCCCTTTGGAGATAGTCTCTCCCCGTTTCTGCCTCTCCCCAGACAGACAGGGGAAGCCACCGAGGAACCCGAATGCCACTCACTTGCTCTCAGTGATGGGATAATGGATGGCGGATGTTCAGGGTCAGCAGACGTCCCTCGCCCTCCTCCTCACTCTCCAAGCCCAAGGCAGGCTGGAGAGGGTGGTGACCTCAGGAGTTACCCTGCCCAGCCAGCAGGCAGGGTGATGACACGAGGGCGATCGACTGGCTGTGAAAACAAGAGTCTGTCTGATTGCCAAGGGACGGAGAAACTCAGCCAGCAGCAGGGGGGTGCAGAACACGGCCCTAGGGCAGAGGTGATAGCGCCTCCGGGATCCTGACATCCCAGCACTTTACACACCTTCCTGCAGCCTCCCAAACCCACTGGGCTGTAGCGATGGGACCCCAAACCTACTGACGGCAAACGGACTCAGCTACCAGCTCAGGGTCACACCGAGTGTCAGAGCCATGGATGGATCCCTTCACTAACCACGGCCGCACACTCCCTCCCACAGCTGGCAATTGCAACCAGGCCCTAATGTCTGGTCCCCCTGCCTTTGAGAGGGAGTGTCACTCCTGCTTCCATTGCTGCCTATTGATCTGTGGGACTTTGGGCAAGTTGCTCCCCCTCTCTATGGCTCTCTGGGACTCACATCCCTGAATGGACTTTAAAAAAGACAATGGTTAAAGTTTGGCCCCAACTAGTTCTTGTTTCTCAAGACTAGCCATTTTAGCAAAGTTTAGAATTCTTGACATTCAACACCTGGAAACATCCCTTTCTCCTTCGCAGATGGCCTTAACATCCCTTATCTCACCCAGGCTCCCTGCTGCCTGGAGTTAGAGAATTGACCCTGTTCCCATTGGACCTACCCAAGGTGTCACACAGCAAAGCGGTGACGGAGCCAGAAAGAGAAGACAACAGTCCTGATTCCTGTTCTGACTAACAGACAACAACCCGCCAGAGGCAGGATAAAGCCCAGGAAATCAGATGTGAACATTTTCATGGAAACCGTTTTCTGTCAGAAAATCCATTCAGACAAAACCACTTTGTTTCTTGAAATCATAAGAAGTAGGATGAAAATTCTTTGCAAAAATATTTGTTTCCAAAACAAGAGCATCTCCTGTTTGTCACAGTGCAGTCAACTGTTTCGTCGTACACAAAGGGGACACACTATGATCTAGCAAAAAGAAAAGGAGTACTTGTGGCACCTTAGAGACTAATGAATTTATTTGAGCATAAGCTTTCGTGAGCTCCAGCTCACTTCATCGGATGCATCTGTAGCTCACGACAGCTGTAGCTCACGAAAGCTTATGCTCAGGTAAATTGTCCTCCTATTCTTTTTGCAAATACAGACTAACACGGCTGCTACTCTGAAACCAACTATGATCTAGAAAATTAGATGAGATGCTTCAGTCTGAGCTAAGTAGTTGCTGCTCTTCACAATTTCAAAAGAATAAAATACAAATAAAAGAGAATATTAGGTCATAATCAGATATGGCTCAGTGTGATCGGACACCGCCTAGTCTGCACTGCTCCGAGTGACACTCTTCAGTGGATCCCCAGCATCCACCCATGGCGAGGTAGGTGGGAGAGGATTGTTATTCGTACTTGACAGAAGGAGAAACGAAGGCTGAGAAAGGAGCAGGGACTTGTCTTAGCTGATGCAGCCAGCCAGTAGCAGAATTGCTCTCAAATGAGCTACAGACCAGCAATTGTTCCTAGTAATTATGCAGCAATTATTTGAGAAGAATTGGAATGTTCAAGAGGATCATGAACTGCTCCGAGACAATGAATGGAGAGCAGCATCCACATTGGTCAGACATATAACTGGTTGTGGCTTATTTGCTTGGTCATAAAAGAGAACAACAAAGACCAGATTTTCCTCCCTGTCAATAGCCCCCTCCTCAGCTGATCAAGGTTGAGACTTTGAAGGGTGGGAGGCTAAGGGTTCTCATCAAATAGCCCAAAGAATGGCCCTGATCACCACCGAGGCAATCACTCTCGGAGCCCTATTCCAGTCTCCTCTCTGTGAGGGCCTCCCAGAACCCACCCGGCCCCCGCTCCACACACAGAACACCTGGTGGTGGGAGGAGAGCAGAGGAAAAGGACAACGAAAGCAAGAAGAGAAAGGTAGGAGGGACAGAGGAAAGGGAAAACAAAAAGGAGAAACCCCAATGTCCCCAGTGATTCTAAGGGACAAAGTCCTAGGTCGGAAATAAAATACTGCCCCCACAATCTAATGTTTTCCTTTCCTAAAAATCAGCCGGCACCTGATGGATCAGACTGAACAGGTTCCAAACCTCTCCGAGGCTCTTACCTTCTATACAGGGACGTCTGTTTTTGAGCAAAACCACTACAAGAAAAGGAGAAAACTCCAAAGAGGGTCCTCCTTGCGCTCACGAACGTGAAAGTGAATGCTCTCTCAGTCCTCCAGGAGAGACCTCGAGAAGGAGACGTGCTGAAGCAAAGCCACAGGGATCTCCGAGGTTGCCCCTGTCCTGCACCCCTGTCCTGCCTGGCTGATGTCAAGATCTCTCTGTGAGATCATCGCCTCCCCGCCACCTTTGTCCAATAGGCTGAGGTCCTGCCAAAGGCCCTTGTGATGTCACTGCCACACCCACCCCTCCCCTGCAGTGCTGATGTCCTGCCCCTGTCCAGCCACACTGGATGTTTCAGCCGCTTCCCCGGGATCACCCCACGCAATGTCACTTCCTTGTGGGGTGACACTGACTACACAGTAGAACACAGAGGTTCTTCCCCAGGCCGCAATTAGGTTTTCACAAGTTAGTTGACTTTATGGCCAGAAGCAACCGTTAGAGCATTTAATCTGATCCCCTGCGTATCCTAAGGCCTCCTGTATATCAGAAGAGCTGGGCTTTTCTTTTACTCAAATGTTTTCCAGAAAGGCATCTAGTCTTTATTCGAAGAGATCAAGAGATGGAGAATCCATCATTTCTCTTGATAGTTTGTGCCAATGACAAATCACCCTCTTACAAATCCGGGTCTTATTGTCATTATACTTTTTCTGATTTCTGCTTCCATCCATGGGGTCTTGTCATGCCTTTCTCTGCTACATAAAAGAGCCCTTTTATACTCAACATTTTCTCTCCATGAAGTCAAGCAACTCACCTCTCATTTGTCTTTTGTGTATACTAAACAGATTGAGCTTTTTCAATGTCTCATTAGAAGGCATCATCCCCATCACTCAATTACGAATCTTTTCTGTACCCTCTCCAATTGTTTTAACATAATATTCAAAATGTGGACACAAGAACTGGATTCAACATTCCAGCATCAGTCTCACCAATGCTCTTTCACTTCCCTTTCCATTCTCACTACTCTATCCAGCCAAGAATGGCTTTAACCTTTTTTACCACAGTTTCATATTGACAGACCATGCTGAGCAGCTCGTCCACTATGGCCCCGAAATCCTTTTCAGGGTCAATGCTTTCCAGCGGATCGTCCCCCATTCTGTAGGGTGCCACCTGACTCCTTTGTTACTGAAGCTATGGGGTTGCATTTGGCTTTATTAAAACCTAATTATTTAGTAAGTATTTTAGAAGAACTAGCCCATTAGAGAGAGAATCGTGAATTACTCAAAGACAATGAATG
This sequence comes from Lepidochelys kempii, assembly GCF_965140285.1. NCBI lineage: Eukaryota > Metazoa > Chordata > Testudines > Cheloniidae > Lepidochelys > Lepidochelys kempii. The sequence goes on along the minus strand of NC_136393.1, from coordinate 42,030,639 downwards.
GAGAACAGCGGCAAGAGCAATCAAATACATGTTTGGTTATGGCTTATTTCCTTGGTCTTAAAAGAGAGTAACGAGGACCTGAGTCTCCTCCCTCACAATAGCCCCAAACTCCCCCAATCAGCACTGAGACTCTGAGAAGCACAAAGCTGAGAGTCCTCACCAGATGTCCCAGGCCACCACCGGAGGGAGTCACTCTTAGAGCACCATTCCAGCCACATGTCTTTGGGAGGGCCTCCCGCAATGAGAGTTGGAGTGCAACCCCCCATCCCCAACTCTACAGGCACAGACAGGTCCTGGTGGTGAAAGGAAAGCAGGGGAAAAGGACAAAGATGCAAGAGAAGACAAGAAAGGAGGGAGAGGCAGGAAAAGGGAAAACAAAAAGGAGAAACCCCAATGTCCCCAGTAATTCTAAGGGACAAAGTCCTAGGTCGGAAATAAAATGCTGCCCCGACAATCTAATGTTTTCCTTTCCTAAAAATCAGCTGGCACCTGATGGATCAGACTGGTCAGGTTCCAAACCTCTCTGAGGCTCTTACCTTCTATACAGGGACGTCTGTTTTTGAGCAAAACCACTACAAGAAAAGGAGAAAACTCCAAAGAGGGTCCTCCTTGCGCTCACGAATGTGAAAGGGAATGCTCTCTCAGTCCTCCAGGAGAGACCTCGAGAAGGAGACGTGCTGAAGCAAAGCCACAGGGATCTCCGAGGTGGCCCCTGTCCTGCACCCCTGTCCTGCCTGGCTGATGTCAAGATCTCTCTGTGAGGTCATCGCCTCCCCACCACCTTTGTCCAATAAGCTGAGGTCCTGCCAAAGGCCCTTGTGATGTCACTGCCACACCCACCCCTCCCTTGCAGTGCTGATGTCCTGCCCCTGTCCAGCCACATTGGATGTTTCAGCTGCTTCCCCTGGATCACCCCACGCAATGAGCGTTCATTGTGGGCTCAAGCCCAACACAGTAAAACGTCAGAGGCTTCTCCCCATGCTACGCTCAGTTTTTCATAAACTAGCAGACTTTATGGACAGAAGAGACAGTTAGAGCATGTCATCTCACCCCCTGCCTATCACATGCTTTCTGTAGAGCATAGTAGCTAGTTTTTGACTACACACGTTCCAGAAAGCCATCTAGTCTTCATTAGAAGACATCAAGAGGTGGGGAATTCCCACCACTTCCCTTTCTAGTTTCTTCCTTTGGTGATTCATCCTCACGGTTGAATATGTGTGCCCTCTTTCTAATATGAATTGGTCTCTTTTGAGTTTCCAGCCACTGGGTCTTGTTATTCTTTTCTCTGCTAGATTAATGAGCCCTTTCATACCCGATATTTTCTCTCCATGAAGTCACTTCAACGACGTCACCTCCTGATCTTTTTTATCATCGAAACAGGCTGAGCTCTTTCAATAGCTCACTCGCAGGCATTTTTCTCCAGCCCACAAAACGTTTCATTGCTTTTTGCTGCCCCATCTCCAATATTTCCAAATCTTTTTTCAAAGGTGGACGCCAAAACTGGATGCAGGATTCCATGATCAGTCTTCCTCATGGTGTGTCACCTCCCTATGCTCCTCACTGCTCTTTTCATACATCTAATGATGGCTTAGCCCTGTTCACCACAGCATCACCTTGGGTGCTCATGTTCAATGGCTTGCCTAGCATAGCCCTAAATCCTCTTCACACTCAGTGCTTTCCTGGATACACTTCCCCACTCTGTAGGTGTGGCCTACATGCTTTGTCGCTAGCTATAGGACCCTTCATTTGGTTCTTTTCCAACTTGTTTTCTTTGAATGGCTCCAGCTTACCAAGGGATCCGATTGCTCTGTGTCGCTGCCCTTTCCTCATCATTAATTACCACTCTGCTACTATTTTATCACCCACCAATGTTAGCAGAAGTGAAATTTTATTTGGGTTGCGGTTCATTGATATTTATTTTCAAGAAATAGTCCTTGAGAGCCTCTTCATATCCCTCGTGCCCATAACCTGCTCCACACAGCACAGTGAGAAAAGGCCGCCCAGCCCAGCTCTGCCCTAGGGGCTAAGCACAGAACAAACGTAGGAGCTTGTGTCATCCATAGCTTCAGAACAACATGTGGGGGTCATCAGCTTACAAAGACACTCTAGACCGGTAGCGTAGACAGGCCCCAAATGTATCTAAGTGTCCCGCCTTGCAAAACAGGAGAGAAAAAAACATAACCTTGAGTAGCTTTATTTTATAGTCGTGGAAACTGAGGCACACAGAAGCAAAGAGATTTGCTCATGGTCAAAAAGTCAGGAATAGAAAATGGCCCATCTGCTGATAGTCAGTCCTGGGCCCTAGCCGTGTTTGTCCTGGCTTCTCTGCTTCAGCTCCAGTAACAACCCGAGTTGAGGTTTTCTTCCTCTCTGTGTCCTTTAACTTCACGTCACTGGAGAAGAAAGATTGTTTCTGACCAGCTGGGTCTAATGCTTAAAAACCTTAATTTTTTTCTTTCGCTAGGATAACGCTGGGCATTTTCTCTCATTCACTTTCCTTCGGAATAATTTCAATCCAGTCCAAAGGATTTCCTCTTCCATTGTGTCTTCAGCACCTTTCCTAGCAAACAGTTACTGTTCAAGCCCAGGTTTCCAGTTTCAGGCTGTCCCAGGGTGAGATGGCCATGAAAGGGGTAGTAGCTCAACTGAACCTATCCCCAGGTGAAGGGAATAAGTGCAGGGGTCACATGAGAAGGAGCAGGATGTATCTAGGATCCAGGCCTGTTGGGCGATATAAGAACAGCCTGTGCTCAGCCAGGAGAGAGACCCGCAATGGGGGCAGGCCTGGGAGGGGCTTGGATAGTCCTTTCAAGTCAGTTTCGGTACACATTAGGGGATGGAACAGCCAAGCTGCTAGGGTTGGGAGCTGGGCCTCCTGGCAGTGTCCAGGAACGAAAGCACAGCACCTGCCAGGAGGGGAGTCCCCACAGAGGGACTCATCTCCCAGGAAGGGAAAAGGCTCTCACTGCCATTTCTTAACCTCATGGGGTGTTCTCCTGCTCCGCCAACCCCACCCCTATTTCAGCATCTCCAGGTGCCTGAGGGAGCAGGAACCAGAGGCCATCCTGCAGCTGGGACAGAGATGGAGGTTGATGACCTACCTGCCCGTGGTGACCATGGTGCAGGACAACCCTCAGGACATGCAAATGCAGCTCCAGATCTACAGAATGCAGCTTCCCTTTGCTGGCACGAGACCTTGCAGGTTGCGGGGGGTGAGACAGGCACTAACTTTTGGTAACCCTCAGTGGGATCAGAGGGTAATGGTTTGTAGAAAGTGGTGTTGGAGAGCGTTACAAAAACTAGGCAAGCCATTTACAACACACACTTTGTTTCTCTACAAAAGAAAAAGGACACTAAACTCTCTAAACTACTACATGCCACAAGGGGCTACAACAGTGGTTCTCTTAACGCACCCACCAATATTGTTAATGTATCCACCCATACTTTTAGCCCAGCAGAAGAATCTGTCCTATCTCGGGTCCTCTCCTTCTGCCCCTCCACCCCCATGAATATGATACCGTTCTGTGGTGACCTAGAATCCTATTTTCGACGTCTCCGACTCAAAGAATATTTCTAACACACCTCTGAGCAACATACTAACCCACAGAGACCTTCCTACCAAGACGACAAAAAGAAGGATTCTGGGTGGACTCCTCCTGAAGGTCGAAACAACAGACTGGACTTCTACAGAGAGTGCTTCCACCGACGTGCACGGGCTGAAATTGTGGAAAAGCAGCATCACTTGGCCCATAACCTCAGCCGTGCAGAACACAACGCCATCCACAGCCTCAGAAACAGCTCAGACATGATAATCAAGAAGGCTGAAAAAGGAGGTGCTGTCGCCATCATGAATAGGTCAGAATATAAAAAAGAGGCTGCTAGGCAGGTCTCCAGCACCACTTTCTACAAGCCATTACCCTCTGATCCCACTGCGGGTTACCAAAAGAAACTACACCATCTGCTCAAGAAACTCCCTGAAAAAGCACAAGAACAAATCTGCACAGACACACCCCTAGAACCCCGACCTGGGATATTCTATCTGTGACCCAAGATCCATAAACCTGGAAATCCTGGATGCCCCATCATCTCAGGCTTTGGCACCCTGACTGCAGGATTGTCTGGCTATGTAGACTCTCTCCTCAGGCCCTACGCTACCAGCACTCCCAGCTATCTTCGAGACACCACTGACTTCCTGAGGAAACTACAATCCATCGGTGATCTTCCTGAAAACACCATCCTGGCCACTGTGGACGTAGAAGCCCTCTACACCAACATTCCACACAAAGATGGACTACAGGCCCTCAGGAACAGTATCCCCGATAATGTCACGGCAAACCTGGTGGCTGAATTTTGTGACTTTGTCCTCACCCATAACTATTTCACATTTGGGGACAATGTATATCTTCAAACCAGCGGCACTGCTTTGGGTACCTGCATGGCCCAACAGTATGCCAACATTTTTATGGCTGACTTAGAATAACGCTTCCTCAGCTCTCGTCCCCTAATGCCCCTACTCTACTTGTGCTACATTGATGACACCTTCATCATCTGGACCCATGGAAAAGAAGCCCTTGAGGAATTCCACCATGATTTCAACAATTTCTATCCCACCATCAACCTCAGCCTGGACCAGTCCACACAAGAGATCCACTTCCTGGACACTATGGTGCTCATAAGCGATGGTCACATAAACACCACCCTATACTGGAAACCTATTGACCACTCTACTTACCTACATGCCTCCAGCTTCCATCCAGGACACACCACACGATCCATTGTCTACAGCCAAACTCTACGATACAACCGCATTTGCTTCAACCCCTCAGGCAGAGACAAACACCTACAAGATCTCTATCAAGCATTCTTACAACTACAATACACACCTGCTGAAGTGAAGAAACAGATTGACAGAGCCAGAAGAGTACCCAGAAGTTACCTACTACAGGACAGGCCCAACAAAGAAAAAACAGAATGCCACTAGACATCACCTTCAGCCCCCAACTAAAACCTCTCCAACGCATCATCAAGGATCTACAACCTATCCTGAAGGACACCCAATCACTCTCACAGATCTTGGGAGACAGGCCAGTCCTTGCGTACAGACAGCCCCGCAACCTGAAGCAAATACTCACCAGCAACCACACACCACACAACAGAACCACTAACCCAGGATCCTATCCTTGCAACAAAGCCCGTTGCCAACTGTGTCCACATATCTATTCAGGGGACACCATCATAGGGCCTAATCACATCAGCCACACTATCAGAGGCTCGTTCACCTGCACATCTACCAATGTGATATATGCCATCATGTGCCAGCAATGCCCCTCTGCCATGTACATTGGTCAAACTGGACAGTCTCTACGTAAAAGAATAAATGGACAAAATCAGACGTCAAGTATTATAACATTCAAAAACCAGTCGGAGAACACTTCAATCTCTCTGGTCACGCAATTACAGACATGAAGGTCGCTATCTTACAACAAAAAAACTTCAAATCCAGACTCCAGCGAGAAACTGCTGAATTGGAATTCATTTGCAAATTGGATACTATTAATTTAGGCTTAAATAGAGACTGGGAGTGGCTAAGTCATTATGCAAGGTAGCCTATTTCCCCTTGTTTTTTCCTACCCCCCCCCCCCCCCGCCCCCAGACGTTCTGGTTAAACTTGGATTTATATTGGAAATGGCCCACCTTGATTTTCATACACATTGTAAGGAGAGTGGTCACTTTGGATAAACTATTACCAGCAGGAGAGTGAGTTTGTGTGTGTGGTTTTTGGAGGGGGGTGGGTGAGAAAACCTGGATTTCTGCTGGAAATGGCTCACCTTGATGATCAATCACATTGTAAAGAGAAAAGGAGTACTTGTGGCACCTTAGAGACTAACAAAATAAATTGATTAGTCTCTAAGGTGCCACAAGTCCTCCTTTTCTTTTTGCGAATACAGACTAACACGGCTGTTACTCTGAAAATTGTAAAGAGAGTGGTCACTTTGGATGGGCTATTACCAGCAGAAGAGTGAATTTGTGTGTGGGGAGTGGAGGGTAAGAAAACCTGGATTTGTGCTGGAAATGGCCCAACTTGATTATCATACACATTGTAAGGAGAGTGATCACTTTAGATAAGCTATTACCAGCAGGAGAGTGGGGTGGGAGGAGGTATTGTTTCATGGTCTCTGTGTATATAATGTCTTCTGCAGTTTCCACAGTATGCATCCGATGAAGTGAGCTGTAGCTCACGAAAGCTCATGCTCAAATAAATTGGTTAGTCTCTAAGGTGCCACAAGTCCTCCTTTTCAGTTTGAGAACTGCAAAACTAAGCATCTCTGATGGTATCTTCTAGACTGAGCACTGAATCCCATTGGGTAGATAGAAAGATTAACCTCCATAATCTATACAGAAGCCTGTGGAACCCCATAAGATTGGGTCCTTAATCCATGAAGTATTGGAACTCATTTACAGAACTTTTCTTAAACGTTACATGAATATATTGTCTCGTACTATAGAATTAGAATTTATCATCCCTATTCCATGATGAGAGATCTTTGAGCTATAATGTATCTTAATTAAAACTATCTTTAGATAGCTTTCTGAGGGGCAAAAAACATTTTATCAAACAAATCCAATTTTTTTTTTTTTAAATCATTGATTTTTATCCACCCTGGTTGCAAGTGAATAGCAAAGCTGGTCCCAGCAGGGAGCCAGAGTGTCCCAAATCCTTAGCGGGTGGGAGAGCCTCTCTGTGAGCCTCTGTAAAGCATCTCACTTCAACAGTGACTGGTTGAACGATTTATTGTAAGGGACGCCCTTTCTCAGACCCTTTCCCTTTATTGTCTCCCAACCCTCCACGTCAGTCCCTGACCCAGGATTGCCAAGCCAAACTCAAATACTACTTGTTTGAAATCTCACAGCTCGCCAAGATTACCTAATTGTCCAGGTGGCTGAGCCCGAAGGCAGCTCTGTGAACACCTCCATACCGAATGCCAGCTCCATTTCAGAGACGTCTTTCTTCGTGCAGAAATAGAACACCTCCACCTCTTCGTGGGAAGATGTCGTTTACTCCTCTGATGGGGGCTCCCAAACAGTCCTCAGTTCCGTCAAGGAGACACTCTCCTTTTCCAGTGGATACTTCAAGATGGAGAATGTGAGCAAAGGGGCTGAAGGAGTTTACAGGATTCAAGATGAAATGTACAGGAAGTGTGTGGCTGTCGTAAACTTTACCGTGGTGGGTAAGTTGTGCACTCAGTGACCCCAGAAAAAACTCTGCTCCCCTTGCACTTCTCAGGCCATGTAAAGCCTGTGGAAACATCCTATAAACTCACAGAATATGGAAGACCCCAGCAGATATTGAGCTGGGAGAGCCATCTCCTCTGCAGCCCCAGCCCAAGGGGTGTGTCACATGGGAATGCATGAGGAGAGGGACTAGCCAGACCACAATGCACTCTGGCTCTTCTCAGTGGAAGGACGGTCCCTGAGGGCCCCCTGCCAGCCGGCACACACTAGAGCAGCCCCCAAGCTGCTATAACCAATGACGGGACTGGCATTAGAGCTAGGGCAGAGAACCAGGAAGGTGTAAATCCTGTTGTGCCAGAGCAAGAGTCTTCTCTACACTAGGCCCACCGATGTTCCGACCACTGACTCTAGTAACAATGAACATTTTTTGCAAACATGGTCAGCTAGTGACCCAGTTGCCCCGGGGAGGCTAGTCCCTGGCCCCACCCCTCCCTTTCTGCCCCCTTGCCCCTGCAAGAGCCCAAAGCACCCCCACCGTGGCCCCCGGCCCCAGTGCCGGGCAGCTGTCAGGGAGAGGCCCCAGGCCAGCACGGTTGCTGTGTCCTCAGGCCTGGCAGGGCAGAGCGCTGGGAACAGCAAGAGGGGTCCTGGCCTGTGGCGGAGCGTGGGCAGAGCCATGGTAGGCTGTCTGGCAAGTCACAGGCTCCCCCTGCCTACGATACCTGCTGCCCATATTTGCAAAGTTTCTGCAGTGCAGGCAAGGTTTCAAGCACCCCAAGGGCTCACAGGGAAAGTGGCATGTGTTGTATAGGCCATGGGGTAACTTTTATTTTTATGGTGCCTAGCAAGCCTTTTGTTCATCAGGCTGCTCGTTAACATACCCCTGGCTCTGTCTGACTGCGGGATCAGGAGCAAACATTCATGAAGGGTCTGCGCTGAAATCCCTGGGAAATACGTAGTATGCCGTGACCTGTTTTATCTCTGGCCACTGTCACCCTAGTCTCTGAGGCCCAGATCTTCAAAGATCAATGGGAATCGGATACCTAAATACCTTGTAGGATCTGGGCCTAAGGGCCAGATTGTCAAAGGTATTTAGGCACCTAAAGCTGCAAATAGGCACGTAGGGGAATTTTCAAAAGCATGCAGCTGCCTAACTCTCACTGAAGACGGTAGTTAGTCACTTTTGAAAATCCCATTAGTGACCTACCTGCATCTTCAGGAATGCAAATACCTTTGAGTAGCTGGCCCTAGATAATCAAAGGGCTCCAGGGCAGAGGCTGGAATTGAACCAGGCACTTATGGCTCCTAGATCAGCACCTCCCCCTTAGGCCAACCTTCTGCAGTGCAGGCAAGAAGAGGAGAATCAGGCATGTGGTATACGGAGTCCTCACCAACACTTTCCTCCTTCTTTTCTCGTTCCAGAGCCCAGCTCATTCCCACCTACTGTGTCTGGGACCTCCGGTGCTGAGGAGGAAGCTCGTGATGAGACCAAAGGGGATGGGAAGTAGCTTGTGATGGGAGATTTCCTTCCCCAGTAGCCTCTCTCCTCCCAGCCTGAATTTCACACGCCCGTCCCAGGTCCCACTGACATCAGGGTGAGCTTGAGGGCAGTGTCCAGTTGTTCCAGATCTTCTCAGGTGGCCTGAGGGCTTGGGCCACAATTGGCCAAAAATGGACCACGGGGAGCTGGCACAGCAGAGTTGGCTATGGCCAAGGACAAGCCCTTGGCTGATTGAGGAGCCGTGTTTGGGGCCTCTCAACGCGAGTGCAGAGTGTCAATTAAGGGGATGAGTTCAGGGGCAGAAAACTGTGATCCCCAAAACCCAGCATGCTCTGGGGGGGAGCCACCTATGCTAGCCAATGGGAGATGTTGATGAGAGGGGTGTGTCCTAAGCCCTGCCCCTCTCTGTGTTCGATGCTTGTTGTGGCTTGTGATCCTGAGAAAACCCCTCTCTTGCAGTCAGGTGATTTAGATGCTGCTTAAGTCATATCTTGCAGGAATAAGTTAGGTACCTGCCTTGCTCCATGCAAAATGGCAGAGGGGCCATCCTAACCCAGCCCTGTTGTCAGAGCACTCAGCTGGGAGAGTCCCGTTCAATTCTCCATCATTAAAAAAAGAAGTCAGTCCATTCTTCTGAATGCTCTCAGACAGGCAACTCCTGTTTGTCTGGGTTCGGTGAGGGAGTTGCTTAGTCACAGTCAAATAATTTACTTAACAGTCCAATTCATCTAAGTATTATATTTAACGGGTTTCTGGAATTTGTAACCGCTTTAGCAAGGTCATTGCATGACAGGCTGGTGCACCGTTAAAAGAAACAGGTGCTAGGCGGAAGTAAGCAGCAGCATCTTAAAAGCATTTGTCAACCATTCAGCTTTCTTCAAGTTGCAAGGAGAGAGGCTTGTAGATGGCCTAGAGAAGAAATCGCTTTGCATGAGGATTCTGTCGGTGTTTAAACCGAAGGGGTGTTTTCTGCAAAGGGAGTAGGTGGGAAGGAACCTGCTTTATGGCTCAGGCTCTGTCTGCACTTAAAACACGATAGCTGCTGCAGCCCTTCAGTACAGACACTTCCCACAGCAACGGGACTCCGAGTCCAGCGCTCTAGGCCTCGCTGCCTCCATTCGACAGCTGCAGCGGCACAGGAGCTAGCAAACAGAACTGTAAACAGGGGAGTTTGAGTGGGAGTTCTGTTGGAGGAGAAGGTATTTGTGTGTGTTTGGTTTTGTATTGGTAATATCTGTATGTGTAGAGGCTTGTAGGGGCTTTGTGCTGGGAGAGAAGCTGAGCCCTGATTAGGGGGCGGGGCTTCACTGACTAGGGGTCCTATAAAGGTAGCAGCCAGTCAGGCAGCGGCACAGGAGCTAGCAAACAGAGCTGTAAACAGGGGAGTTTGTCTTGTGGTGCTTGTGTGGGGTTTGGTTTTGCTGTGGGTGGTGGTGTTTTGGTGTGGTTTGTGTTTCCCAGATTAACAGGATTTAGGTGGGAAGGCTATGACAGATTCAGAGGTGGCAGTGGGAGTGACCCATGTAGCAGATGACACAATGAAGATGACTGGATGTGGAAGCTGTGGTATGTACATGATCCTGGAGGGGGCACCTGGTAAGAGTTTTGTCTGCATGAAATGCCGTCTGATAGAGCTGATGGAGGAAAAGATCAGAGGTTTGGAGATGCAGGTGGAAAGTCTGGTAGAGTTTAGGAAGGGGTTTGAGCAGATTATGGAGCAAAGACATGAGGTATCTGAAGGGAAAAGCTCAGACTTGCAGATGGAAGCAGGACTAGGGAATTCTGAGGTGAGACTGGGTGAGGAAAGTGGTCAGTGGAAGCATGTGACTAAAAGAACTAGGCAGAGGAAAAGACGGGCTAGTGAAGGAGAAATAGAGCTTCAGAATAGGTTTGCAGAGTTGGAAAATGAAGAAGGGGCTCAGCAGGTAGTCACTGAAGGTGACAGGGCAAGGAAGAAGAGAAGAGCGGTTAGTCCTATAGGAAAAGGGGAAGAGTTAATGGAGATTACACCAAATATGAGCCCCAGGAGGATACAGGATGGGTTAAAAAGGATTACAAGGGAGAATGGGAATGGAAAGAACTTGCAGCCAGAGGGAACAGGGGATAGACTGGAGAATAGCACCGTCACTAGGAAAAGGCAGGTCTATGTGATTGGGGACTCTTTACTGAGAAGAATAGATAGGCCTGTAACCAGAGCTGATCCAGAAAATAGGAGGGTGTGCTGTCTTCCAGGTGCTAAGATACGGGATGTAGACCTGAGGTTGAAAAGGATTCTAAAGGGAGCGGGAAAGAATCCCCTAATTATCCTTCATGTGGGAACAAATGATACGGCTAGATTCTCGCTGGAAAGTATTAAGGGAGACTATGCTAGGCTGGGGAGGACGCTTAAGGAAATTGAGGCTCAGGTGATCTTTAGTGGGATTCTGCCTGTTCCTAGAGAAGGGCAACAAAGGTGTGACAAGATTATGACTATCAATAGATGGCTTAGGCAGTGGTGCTATAAGGAGGGCTTTGGGATGTATGGCCATTGGGAGGCATTCATGGATAGAGGACAGTTCTCTCGGGATGGACTTCATCTGAGTAGGGAAGGAAATAGACTTCTAGGATGGAGGCTGGCACAACTGATTAAGAGAGCTTTAAACTAGGAATTTGGGGGAGATGGTTGGGAGATGTCCAGGTAATCTCCACGCCAGAATTTAGCATAGAGTGGAAAGAAAATGAAGTAAGAGTGGATACAGCTGTAGGTAGGAGGAAGGGCAGTGTAGATACAAGTCTAATAGGTTATACTGGTAGTAAAATAACCGTGCCTAATAGGGTACAGAATGTGAGTGAGGCCAAACAGCAAAAATTAAGATGTTTGTACACTAATGCAAGGAGCCTAGGTAACAAAATGGAGGAACTAGAGTTACTGGTGCAGGAAGTGAAACCAGATATTATAGGTATAACAGAGACCTGGTGGAATAGTAGTCATGACTGGGCTACAGGTATTGAAGGGTCTGTGCTGTTTAGGAAAGACCGAAATAAAGGTAAAGGTGGTGGAGTAGCACTGTATATCAATGATGAGATAGAATGTAAAGAAATAAGAAGCGATGAAATGGATATGACTGAGTCTGTCTGGGCAACAATTAAATTGGGGAAGAAAACTATTAGAGCCCCCCCTGGGATAGTGCTTGGGGTGTGCTATAGACCGCCGGGATCTAATTTGGATATGGATAGAGCCCTTTTTAATGTTTTTAATAAAATAAATATTAATGGAAACTGTGTGATCATGGGAGACTTTAACTTCCCAGATATAGACTGGAGGACGAGTGCTAGTAATAATAATAGGGCTCAGATTTTCCTAGATGCGATAGCTGACGGATTCCTTCAGCAAGTAGTTGCTGAACCGACTAGAGGGGATGCCATTTTAGATTTGGTCTTGGTGAGTAATGAGGACCTCATAGAGGAAATGGTTGTAGGGGATAATCTTGGCTCAAGTGATCATGAGCTAATTCAGTTCAAACTGAATGGAAGGATTAACAAAAATAAATCTGCAACTAGGGTTTTTGATTTCAAAAGGGCTGACTTTCAAAAATTAAGGAAATTAGTTAGGGAAGTGGATTGGACTGAAGAATTTATGGGTTTAAAGGTAGAGGAGGCCTGGGATTATTTTAAATTAAAGCTGCAGAAGCTATCGGAAGCCTGCATCCCAAGAAAGGGGAAAAAATTCATAGGCAGGAGTTGTAGACCAAGCTGGATGAGCAAGCATCTTAGAGAGGTAATTAAGAAAAAGCAGAAAGCATATAGGGAGTGGAAGAAGGGAGGGATCAGTAAGGAAAACTACCTTATTGAGGTCAGAATATGTAGGGATAAAGTGAGACAGGCTAAAAGTCAAGTAGAGTTGGACCTTGCAAAGGGAATTAAAACCAATAGTAAAAGGTTCTATAGTCATATAAATAGGAAGAAAACAAAGAAAGAAGAAGTGGGACCGCTAAAAACTGAGGATGGAGTGGAGGTCAAGGATAATCTAGGCATGGCCCAATATCTAAACAAATACTTTGCCTCAGTCTTTAATAAGACTAAAGAGGATCTTAGGGATAATGGTAGCATGATAAATGGGAATGAGGATATGGAGGTAGACATCACCATATCTGAGGTAGAAGCGAAACTCAAACAGCTTAATGGGACTAAATCGGGGGGCCCAGATAATCTTCATCCAAGAATATTAAAAGAATTGGCACAGGAAATTGCAAGCCCATTAGCAAGAATTTTTAATGAATCTGTAAACTCAGGGGTTGTACCGTATGATTGGAGAATTGCTAACATGGTTCCTATTTTTAAGAAAGGGAAAAAAAGTGATCCAAGTAATTATAGGCCTGTTAGTTTGACATCTGTAGTATGCAAGGTCTTGGAAAAAATTTTGAAGGAGAAGGTAGTTAAGGACATTGAAGTCAATGGTAAATGGGACAAAATACAACATGGTTTTACAAAAGGTAGATCGTGCCAAACCAACCTGATCTCCTTCTTTGAGAGAGTAACAGATTTTTTAGATAAAGGAAACGCAGTGGATCTAATTTACTTAGATTTTAGTAAGGCGTTTGATACTGTGCCACATGGGGAATTATTAGTTAAATTGGATAAGATGGGCATCAATAGGAAAATTGAAAGGTGGATAGGGAATTGGTTAAAGGGGAGACTACAACGGGTCCTACTGAAAGGTGAACTGTCAAGTTGGAGGGAGGTTACCAGTGGAGTTCCTCAAGGATCAGTTTTGGGACCAATCTTATTTAATCTTTTTATTACTGACCTGGGCACAAAAAGTGGGAGTGTGCTAATAAAGTTTGCAGATGATACAAAGCTGGGAGGTATTGCTAATTTAGAGAAGGACAGGGATACCCTACAGGAGGATCTGGATGATCTTGTAAACTGGAGTAATAGGAATAGGATGAAATTTAATAGTGAGAAGTGTAAGGTCATGCATTTAGGGATTAATAACAAGAATTTTAGTTATAAGCTAGGGATGCATCAACTAGAAGTAACGGAGGAGGAAAAGGACCTTGGAGTATTGGTTGATCATAGGATGACTATGAGCTGCCAATGTGATATGGCTGTGAAAAAAGCTAATGTCGTCTTGGGATGCATCAGGAGAGGTATTTCCAGTAGGGATAAGGAGGTTTTAGTACCGTTATATAAGGCACTGGTGAGACCTCACCTGGAATACTGTGTGCAGTTCTGGTCTCCCATGTTTAAGAAGGATGAATTTAAACTGGAACAGGTACAGAGAAGGGCTACTAGGATGATCCGAGGAATGGAAAACTTGTCTTATGAAAGGAGACTCAGGGAGCTTGGCTTGTTTAGCCTAACTAAAAGAAGGTTGAGGGGAGATATGATTGCTCTCTATAAATATATCAGAGGGATAAATACCAGAGAGGGAGAGGAATTATTTAAACTCAGTACCAATGTGGACACAAGAACAAATGGATATAAACTGGCCACTAGGAAATTTAGATTAGAAATTAGACGAAGGTTTCTAACCATCAGAGGAGTGAAGTTTTGGAATAGCCTTCCGAGGGAAGTAGTGGGGGCAAAAGATCTATCTTGCTTTAAGATTAAACTCGATAAGTTTATGGAGGAGATGGTATGATGGGATAACATGGTTTTGGTAATTAAATATTCATGGTAAATAGGCCCAATGGCCTGTGATGGGTTTTTAGATGGGGTAAGATCCAAGTTACCCGGGAAAGAATTTTCTGTAGTATCTGGCTGATGAATCTTGCCCATATGCTCAGGGTTTAGCTGATCGCCATATTTGGGGTCGGGAAGGAATTTTCCTCCAGGGCAGATTGGAAGGCCCTGGAGGTTTTTCGCCTTCCTCTGTAGCATGGGGCACGGGTCACTTGCTGGAGGATTCTCTGCTCCTTGAGGTCTTCAAACTACAATTTGAGGACTTCAATAGCACAGATATAGGTGTGAGGTCTTTTTTAGGAGTGGTGGGTGAAATTCTGTGGCCTGCATTGTGCAGGAGGTCAGACTAGATGATCATAATGGTCCCTTCTGGCCTAAATATCTATGAATCTATGAATCTATAAGTACAGAAAAGGATGAGAAAAATGATGAGGGACGTGGAGCAGCTTCTGTATGAGGAGAGATTAATAAGACTGGGACTTTTCACCTTGGAAAAGAGATGACTAATGGGGGATACGATAGAGGTGTATAAAATCATGACTGATGTGGAGAAAGTAAATCAGGAAGTGTTGTTTACTCTTTCTCATAAGACAAGAACCAGGGGTCACCCAATGAAATTAATAGGCAGCAGGTTTAAAAGAAACAAAAGGAAGTATTTCTACACACAATGGAGAGTCAACCTGTGGAACTCCTTGCCAGAGGATGTTGTGAAGGCCAAGACTATAACAGGGTTCAAAAAAGAACTAGATAAGTTCATGGAGGACAGGTCCCCCAACTGCTATTGGCTAGCATGGGCAGGGATGGTTTCCCTAGTCTATATTTTCAAGAAGCTGGGAATGGGTGACAGGGGATGGATCACTTGATTACCAGAGCTCCTCTGATTCTGGGTTGTTTTTTTTTTTAAATCTCTCCACAATTTTGGTTGCAACTGAAACTTCTAGTTAAAGCGATCAGTGGAGGGGGGGGGCGGGGTCTGGACGCTCTGTCGCCTTGCGCTTTGTTTGTGTCACCTTTACACTGATGCAAAGTGAGCAAGAAATACCAAAAGAACTGCAGGCACTAGTGTAAATGACACACACCAGGATCAGGGTAAGGCTGGATTGGGGCCCAGAACTCTTCCCTCACCCACCCATCACGGCACAAGGAGTTTGATCCTGGGCCTCATGCCAACTGCCCATAAGGGGCAGCTTAGAAATTCTTCGGTTGTACAAAGCTGGTGTGTCTCCCTATGTCACCTGCCTCCTTCCAATCTTTAGTCTGGGGACGTGGTGTGGTAGCAAAGAGAGTGTGGTGCAAAATGCTGGCTCAGAACTGCTGCCACGACAGCCAGTGTAACTTAGAGCAGCCTCAACAGTGCTCTAAGTTTTATGTCAGGTGCTATTTCAGGCACCAGCCAGCCGAATCTTGGGGGAACAAAAGGGTGACTTCAAGCCCCCTTTTCCCATCCCTCTCTGCTGAGCCAAGTGAAAACTTGGCACTGCTGAGAATTCAGACCCAGGCATAAGGCAATGGAGAACCCCAATCTTTCTTCTGCTGTGGAGAGTTGGTAAAACTCAAAGCCCAGATGGCACCGTTATTAAGCCCATTATTTTTTTCTCTTTGCTATTTAAAAATAATGAGATGCAAAACCAATATGAGTGCAGCAGTAATGTTGTATGGTTCGGACACACAAGTTAAATTTCCTGTGACAACACGAACTTGATCAACTTGCATGTGTAGAGCATATTTCTCCTCTTCCTGTTTTTCTTGATGTATTTCAAAATTTACCACCCAGGGTTCTTTGTGGCATGTAATGCGGCTTGTATTAAACACGCCACAAACCCAAACTTACAGGAATGGGCCAGAACTTGACAGCTTACAGGAGTGGCCGCTAGAGGGATCGGGGCTGAATTTAGAGGGCACAATTTTCAAAAGCATCAAAGTGACTTAAGTGCACTGGGAAATTTTACCTCTAGTCTTCCTTATGAATTAATTTTTTATTTTATTTTTTTTTAAAGGGAGCTGTAGCCTGTTTTCCACAGAGTCAGTCTGAGTTCAAGCCAATGCCGTAGGGCATTTCAGGCTGCTGTCCTGTCTGATCCAGCCCAGGGACAATATCTGATGCTTCCAGGAAAAGCAAGAACCCGCTGTAACATACATGGCTAGTTTTAACATGCTGTAAATGCAGGTGGGGAATTAATTACTGACCTCGGTGGCATTCAGACTATGTCCTGAAGCATGGGATTGGGCCAGAGGGACAGCTAGCGCTGGCCACAGTGTCTAGGGTCTCGGAGTGGGAAGTTCCATGGAGAATTCCACTGGGTGGGAGACTCAGCTGTGAAGGGAGGGGGCGGGCAGGAGCATCTCATAAACCCAAGATTGGAATAACTGAAGTAATGTTCCTTTTACACAGAGCCTCAGCTCCCTGGAACCTCTGCAAATGCTTTAGCCACGTGTTTAACTCCATCCGTAGGAGTAGCCTTGGATCGCAGTGGGAGGGCTCAGGTGCGTAAGTGTTTGCAGGATGGGCGCTCAGGGCAGTCCCTGAGGCCAGGGCAAAGTGGATGTGACGTGCCACTGTCTGGATTTGGGAGCCTGCCTGCACACCAAACTCACTAGGCACTGGGTGCATGACTTCAAGGTGCTGGGCCGGGGAAAATCAGCCCCGGGTGGTTATTTCGAGTAGAAAACCAGAGCCACTTCTGGGGTCTTTCAGCTTCTAATGCCCTTTCCCTTCTGCAGCTGGATTTCATCCTATGATAAAATCCCTCTCAATGCCAAGTCAGTGCCATAAATCACTGGCCTGGGTGCAGGAATCAGTAGGCGACGTTCTCTGGCCTGGGTTATGCCAGGGCTCAGACTAAATTATTCTTCCCAAAACTTTTAAAAGCTGAGCCCCCTCCTCAAGGTAAAGAAACCAATCGTGCCCCTCACCCGTCAGCAATGTGTTAGCGACCCCACCCCCCATTTTCATGGATACGTCTTCAAACCCCACCCTTCCCACCATGGCTAGCCCTTCCCCACGCTTCAGGAGATGCTGAAGGAGATGATCCTAACCATCCCCTCTAACCTTAAGACTTGAGGGATCCCATCATGGAGCATCTTAAAAATCACAGTTTCCAGACTCTGGAACAGGGGCTGCTTTGCCGGGCTCACCTTTCTCCCTGCGTCAGGTTGGCCGATGGGGATAATGAGCCTGGAGATCTCATTCCCGCTGCTCTGAGTGGTGCCCATGTGCACATGACTCAGCTCAGCTCATCCTGTATCCCAGGAACGTCTTCATCTTCTGGGATCCTCATGGCAGCAGTGGGATGGTTTAACGGACTCCCTTAGCCATGGGGCCTTTCTCTCGCTTTTGTTTCAGAGCCAGCGTCCTGGAATCGTCTCCTGGTGCGTGGAGTGGTGGCAGTGGTGGGGGTGATAGTCTTACTATACCTATGTGGGTTTTGGAAAGGTAGAGGGAAAGTGTTTGCCTACTCGCAACTCGTCTTCAGGAAGCTGCTGACTCATCCCTCCCCGCAGCCTGGAAGTCGGCAGGATTCCCAGGAATCTGAGCTCCCCGCAGTGTGTGACAGGGACGGGGACCAGGCCCAGGGAACCAGAAACAGGAATCGAGACCCAGCCCTGGAGAATGGGGAAGGAGACCTGATTGCGAATTCGTATCCGGTCTGCTGAATTGCTCATGTCCAGACCCTCCCCACAGTTCTTAAAAAGTCAAAGCATTTCGTTTAGACGCTTTCCAAACAAACCATTTTGATTTTTCAGTTTGAAACAATTTTTTGTTTAAAAATGTCCTTCAATTTTATTTTAAAAATTCAAAAAGTTACAACCCTTGAAATGTTCCTGGGTCTTTTTTTTTAAAAAAAGCTTTTTGGTTCATCAAAAATTTGGAAAAATGTTAATTTTGTTCAACCTGAAACCGGTTTTTTTCCATCTCTTTTTTGGAATTGCCAGGGACCAAAAAATTCTGTTTGCCCAGCTCGAGGGGCAGGTGAGGATTTTGGCAGTTATATTGTGGGTCTCTAAGTCTCCTTGTTGCTCAAAGTTTTCTTACTGCAAGGATGAGGGCAGGATGGGCAAAAGCTTCCTAAAAGTGTGGGGGGGCTGCTGGCACCCAAACTGTGGCCCAGCCCCTGTGCCACCCCTTCTCCTCGAGGTCCTGCCCCCTCAAACTACCCCTTTCCCTGAGGCCCCCCTTCACACCGCCTTTCTCCCTGAGCTCCCACTTCATGCCGCCCCTTGCCCCCAAAACACTGCCCCCCGCCCCTCCCTTCTCTCCCCCATCATCCAGTCGCTCACACTTATGGCCAGTAAAAAGTGGTGGGCCCTGGTCTCCCCTGTTCCGGCACCCCTGGATGAGAGTGGGAGAGGATGAAGAACTCATTTCAAATATAACTCCCCCCGCCCCTCAAAACAGCACAATTTGACAGAAACAGCAAAACATGCACCTAACCAACCCGGGCCAGTCACGCTGTGTTGTGTGTGACATTCCCGTCCTGGGGCGGTTTATGTCTTGGAGAATGTGAACCCTGCAGGCCTGGGTGTTTCTCTACGTAATGTGACCTCACTGCTCCTGATGAGAGCCATTGTTTGTAAATGTTTCAGGAGCAGACATATTTATCATTCATGGACAGACAGACATTTATTCATAATTAGAACTGGTGAAAAATGGCGGGGGTGGGGAGGGTCATGAAAATTGAAGAAGAAACCACTTCCTTCCCCCTTCCCCCCATATTCTTCAAACTTATTTGGAAATGTTTTTCATTATCAAATTTTTGTTTCGTTTTGGTGGGAAAAACTCCATGTTCTCTCTCAAGTGGGCAGAGAAATCCAAAATGTTTTTTTTAAAGAGGGAACTTATTTCAAATGATCAATGTAATCCAAAGTGGCATTTTTAGTTATAAGGTTGCATTGTCAGTGTAAAACCCTTTTGAACCAGCTCTGTTATTGTATAACAAGATGAGTTTACTTTTCGTGATGCATTGTTTGGGCCAGGTTTCCTTGGTCCTGGAAACACTTACATGCATGTTTAACTTTAATTACTGCTGTGAATAATTCCATTTCAATGGGACAACTCTGAGGTCGGGTTTACGCTACGGCCGTATATCGGTGTAACAATGTCTTTTCTTTCTTTTATATGTAAAAGTTCTTGAGAGGTTAAAGCAGGTAAAATACATGAACAGGTTCGGACAGTCCGAGTTTGTCCGTGCAAAGTGACAGCAGAGATGTGGGATCTGCTAGTTTTCCATAAGTCTCTCAGGGTTACCCAGGATAACTTTGGGGATCTCTGTCTCGCATCGGGAATGTTCCCTGAAAGTGTCCAAACAGCTCAGAGATACAGAACCATTCCCTGGATCCATTCTTATAGCTGTCTTCCCCGGAAAGCAGTCTGGCAAGTGTTCCTGTCAGCTCATTGCTAAGTTATCTGTCAAAACACTAGAGTTTTCAGGTGCCTAAGTAGCCCCTGGAATCAGGGTGAAATTATCCTCCCCACCACTATCAAAATTGGAAATGGTGCCCCGGAGTGCACGGTACCCTACCGTAGTTCCCCCGTAGGAACTGCATGAACAGGCAACTCTGCAAGTTATCTGCATGCCTCTGCATGTGACCCCCATGCCTCTCCATTTCCTTGGCCACATGTATCCTGTCCCCATGCTGGCGGCGAATCCAGAAAAAGAGGGAAAGAGCTCACCACTGCGACCACCTGAGGGAGGTGTTGGGTTGAGATCAGCTGGTCAAAGCAGGCAATAGGGACAGAATCTGAGACTTGAAGCTCCTCGAATGACCTCTGACCTTTCTAGACCTGCCCTTCAATGAGACACAGCGATTGTAAAGTTGAATGTGATCGTAACTAGACCCATTTGAAACCCTTCACCACACAAGACAAAGCCCGTAGGATTCATTATGAATTATTTATTTCTCCTCCCCTGGATTCCTGCAGCCACCAGCCACCTTGGAGCTTTCCCTCCTCTCTCCCAGGCTGGGCTCACTTGATGGCAGGAGCTCAGCGCAGGGTCCAGCTTTGCTCTTTCGCTTCCATTCTTCACGTCTTTGGGTGGCTGCATTGGCACCTGAGCAGTCGGATGGAAACACTGAGTCCTCTGTCTCGGCAGGCAGGCCCAGCCGCCAAAGCCAAAGACTCCCTGAGAACAGGGGGAGGTTCGCCTGAACTCTCAGGAGTGGCGGCTGGGCCCATAGGGTAGGGTTACCATATTTGAACTTTCAAAAAAGAGGACACTCCGAGGGTGGGGGGGGAGTTGTAGCCCTGCCCCCTATCTACTCCCTCCCACTTCCTGCCCCCTGACTGCCCCCCACAGAACCGCCAACCCATCCAACACCCTCTGCTCCTTGTCCCCTGATCGCCCCCTCCCAGGACCCTGCCCTCTATCTAAGCCTTCCGTCTCCCTGTCTCCAGCTGCCCCCTCCTTAGACCCCTCCACCCTAACTGCCCCCCTAGAACTCCACCCCCTACCTGTCCCCTGACTGCCCTGCCCCCTATCCGCACCCCCGCCCCCTGACAGACCTCCGGCTCTCCCACACCCAACCAACCACTCCCTGTCCCCTGACTGCCCCCACAGAACCCCCAACCCATCTATTCCCCCCTGCTCCCTGCCCCTGACTGCCCCCCCGAACCTCTGCACTGTCCACCCCGCCCCCGCTCCCTGTCCCTTGACTCCCCCGACCCCTCTTCATATGCTCACCCTCTGACAGGCTCCCCCCAGAACCCCTCACCCATCCAACCCCTCCTGCTCCCTGTCCCCTGACTGTCCCTTGGGACCCCATGCCCCTTCTCCAGCCCCCCCAGCCCCCGTACCCTGCTGCTCAGAGCAGTGTGTCTGGGGTGCGGAGCCAGACACAGTGCCGTGCTCCCCCGCAGAGCGTGCAGCTCCCCCTCCGCCC
This sequence comes from Lepidochelys kempii, assembly GCF_965140285.1. Lineage (NCBI taxonomy): Eukaryota > Metazoa > Chordata > Testudines > Cheloniidae > Lepidochelys > Lepidochelys kempii. Next base: position 42,009,362 of record NC_136393.1, on the reverse strand, counting down.
CCAGAGTGCTGCATTGGGAGGGAAATCCTGGACCTTTTCAGAATTTTACAAATTCCTCCCGGAGGGCAATTTAGAACCCCAAAAGCCGGACATGTCCGGGAAACTCCGGACGCATGGTAACCCGACCACAGGGACTCCAGGATCTGCAGCTGCTGCCACCTGTATGGTGAATCCTCCGACTCATCACCAACCAGCTCTTCCCCATTCTCCAACCTGGCCCCACGGTCTGACCGTGCAGGAGAACAGAAACCCTTTGGGACAGCAGGAGAGTCTCCTCAATGCCGCCCTCTTCGCATGGCATCCCGCGGTCACCGTGAAACACGACTACCCTGCCCCCAGGAGTCTCTCAAGGAGCTGCCGGCGCAGTCACTGGGCACCCACTCGTAATGGTCTCGGGCAGTGGCATTGCAGAGGGAGCTGAGCAGACCGTCCCTTCTGTGACTTCCTGAATTGCTGCCAGGACGGATTCTCCTCTGCGCTAGGGAGAGTCCCCGAGGACAAGCAGCTGTGATGCGGGAGGGGGCAAGACAAGCACTCCCCCTGAGCCCTTGACTAGCAGGCAAGCAGGACTCTGGGAGCCAAGGGATCGATGTGTCTTGCTGGGAGAGCAGAGCTGGAGAGCAGAAAAGGGCATTGGAGGAATTGAAGAAAAATCAGTGTCATGGCCGGGTCATGGGCAGCCAGACCTCGTGGTCAGAGGCAGAGTCCACACTCACAAGACAGGAGTCGAGAGTCAGCTGGGTCAGGACACTGGAAGAGCAGAAGCAAAAGACCAAATTGTGTTCAGAACCTCAAGTCAGGTGAGTCACCCTGAGTCCGGATGCCAGGAAATCAAGCCTGGGGAGTGGGAGCAGGAACAGCCAACACACGGTCCAGAGCCGGGGAGGAGCTCGGCTGTTCAGACAGCTTCTTCTTCCTGCTGCTGGTTTAAGGAGGTCCTGGGGGCCGATTAGCTGCTCTGGGACTCTGCCAATAGGAGCCTCAAACTGGGTCTGGACTTCGTCAGTCCTAGGTAAGCAGTTTTTCGTAGGCTTGCAGGTGGTGTGCTGGAGGGTGGCTGCTCCCAGGAACCCTGCAGACCGGGGTTAATGACCCATGGGTCAGGACAGTGAGTGATCTCTCCCCGCTCAAACCTCCTGCACGAAACAGTCTCCAGGGTCCCGGATGCATCCTCTGAGAAGAAAAAAACACAGTCATGAGGACAAATAGGCTATGGAACAGGAGCCCCCTCTTTGTTGCAACAGCCCCAAGTGTCCAGAAGAGTGGACGGTTCTTACCTCCAGGAGATGCCTGGGATCTTCCATCTAAGCCTCAAGGGGACCCCTGTTGCTTGGTCTGACAGGAGGAGATCATCTGTCCCCACTGCTCCCTGCGCTGGGCTGGCTGCAGCACACATCTGTGTAAGAGGCTGGGCCAGAGAGATGTTACAATCAGGGTCCAGGCACCCCAGAAGGAGAACAGAGGCTCTGAAACCAGAAGACGAAGCAATCAAATCAGCGGATTCGACAGAGAAGTTTTCTACCCTACAGGGACATCAAAGAAGGTCTGTTAGGAAAGCTGAGATGTTAGTCTGGAAACTGCTAAGATAAACATTGTGACTTATTAAGATTCAATTTTAGTCACTACAAAGTGTGTTGTGTTTTGTGTGTCTCTTTGAAATGTGTCTCTTTCTCTTGCTTAGTATCACTTAAATCTCTTCTTTGTTACTATGCTTCCCAAACCACCTCAGTGTTGTGTGTTCCAGTGAAGTGTGAGTCTCCAGCCTACCCAACAGGCTGAGCTGTGCCCTGTCTCTCTGAAGGTAATGAATAATTTCTGAGCGGTGCTGGGCCCAGAGTCCAAGGGCAGTTCACCAGACATCTCGTGGGAAGCCCAAAGAGACCAAAGGAGCAGGAGAGATTCCGGCCCCACTGACCCATGGGAACTTGCCACAGAAGAGCCTACACAGGGCTCCAGACACAGCCACTTTGGGTGTGTACCAGAGTTCACTCACCGCTAGATGCTGGCCAGGCCTCGTGTCATTGCTTTCTCGCTGGGCTAGCAACCCCGCTGATACTCACTCTTGCAGTTTGTCGGCTGGGAACTCAGCCGACCAACCAGGTGACTGTTCTTTACTCCACTCCTTCCTGGGTCGTGCTCCTTGCAAACAAAGTCCCAAAATGTCTTGAACAGAAACAAGGCCTTCCACCCTCGTGGGGAGTTCTTCCTCAGCCTGATTTCGATTCGGCCTGCCCTTCTTGGGTTTCTATGGTCTTCTATGTCCCCTTCCTTAGGGATGGTGAGAGAAGCCAGTCCTACCCTGGACTCCAGGGTTTGGCCCAAAGCCGTCTACTGAACAGCTCGCTCTGCTTCTGGACTTTTGCTGCTGTTTTCCCTTCTTTCCTCTCCGTTGGGGCTCACTTGGTCATCATTTGGCTTAGCCCCAGGCTAGGCAGCCATAGGCCAAGCCACCCTGTTAGATACCCTCCTCCTTCCAATCCGCTCCAGCCCGGCTGACAGGTTTGCTGAGGGGATGGTGAAACCCCATTGCTGATCAGAAGGAGGTCAGAGTCTGTTCTCTAGGAGCTGAAGGTCCATTTGTCCTGCTGCGGGAAGTGGAGCTGGAGAGCGGAGATGTTAGGTGAAAGAGACTGCATGATGGAGTTGGAGACTGAGGGACGGGAGCCTCCTCCCAGAAACGCTCCCAGGAGAACAGGTTTGAGGAGGAGTTCTCTAGGGAGCCTCTTGCTTGGAAAAAAACAAGGGTGGCACATTGATGAAGATGTCTCTGTCCCAGGGATGGGGGAAGCTCCCAGCCAGGCTATGCAGCAGGGATCCCATTTCTCCCCCAAGAAACCCATTTTGCCCAAAGAAGTCAATGGCTCTTACCTCCAAGAGGGAGCGGGCTCTTCCCTCTCAGCCTCTTTGAGAACTACCACTGCTTGGCTTTTTTAGGATAAGGGACCTGTCCCCACTGCTCCCTGAGGTGCTTCAGCTTCTGACTGCACCCATCTGGGAGGCTGTCACATATGCCAGGGCCTAGAAGACATGCAGGGAGGAGGCTCCTCTTCATGTCAGACTCTGAGAGCCCAGAGAAGGGCCAAAGGAAGAAAAAAGGGCAGGAGATGAAGCTTGCCCGGAGCCTCTGTCCCATCCTCACCTCCTCAAATGTGGAGCTTCCTGAGCTTCAGTTGGGCAGACAGTCTGTAGCCCTGACACAAAGGTCCTTCTGCGCCATATGGGGCAGGAAGATCTCTGCCTGGGAGCACCGGAAATGGGATGGGGGTGAGATCAAGGAAAGAGGGGAGGGATATGGGTGTGAGGGAAAGAGCTCCTGCCCCAGATGAAGGAATTTGGGGGGCCGAGGGAAGGACACAGCTCCACAGAGAGGAGAGAGAGTTCCTGTGAGTGCCAGGGGCCTCCATTTGTGCTTCCACTAGCCCCCCATTTACAGTGAGACAGAGCAGTACCTGCAGCAGGGAGCGGGACTTGCTGAACAGGGAGGGGAACCTTGAAGAGCATCAGATGAACCACAGCCCTTGCAGCGCCTCGGGCATCTGGTGCAAGTGCCGGATGATGTGAAGCTGGCCCATGACCTTGGCTGTGACATCCTCATGCTGCAGGGGAACGAGAACATGTCAGAGACTGAGACACTCCCCAGGAATCAGGGAGGATGAAGGGCACCTGGAACCAGTGCCATCATTTCCACCCAGCAGCTGCTCATGTCTGAGTGGTGGATTCACCCTCCTGACCCCCAGGATGGAGGCTTGCTGTCCTCTCTAGTGACCTCCAGTGCCAACCCCCCTCCTTGTCGGGTGAGCTCCTGCCACTTCCCCATCAGTGCCCCGACAGCTGTTCCACCTCCAACCCACCTGGGGACACCGCTCAAGTTCGGAGAACCCTCTCCTCCACCCCCACCTCCATCCCCACCCAGGTAGGGCAGGGAGGGGGCTCTAGAAGGGTGGCGGGGGGAGGGAGGGATTCTGGCAGCAGTGAAGTGGGATGGGGAGAGCTTGAGACCTTTCCCCAAGACACCCCAGTGCCAAAACCTGAAACCACAGGATGGCAGCCCTGGGGAACGGGACAGGTCAGGAGCCCCTGACGACTGAATCCTCCCAATCTCTCAAGAGTGGGTCCAGCCCTACCAGCAGCAAGACCCGCTTCCCACGCCCATGTGCCTCAGTCAGTCACCATCACCAGTCAGTCCTTGGCCTCCCAGGATGCCAGGGATGGGAGCAACTCTCGATGGTGGCTCGGGTGACATGGACACTAGGCCGTGGGGAAATGGGTGCAGCTCTGTGGGGCAGGAAAGGTTCCCAGAGGGCACTTAGGGGACTCAACTGTCCTTCCCAGGAGTGATAGCAGAGCACCACATCCGAAGAACAGAAGTCCATGAAGGCCAGAAGTCCCCACTAGGCTCCTTGCTACCAGGCCAGCGAATGGCGAGAGGATGGGAAGGAGGCCCTGGGCCCCACCCCAAGCTTCTGAGTCGAATGCAGCTGCTTACCGTGACCCCCATCAGTTGCTGGGCTTCCCCCAGGAGGGAGTAGACCAGCACCAGCCCAGCCTGGCTGACACGCAGCAGGGGGTCGTGGATGGCCAGCAATGCTGTCTGTACGAAGGATCTTCTCTGCCCGACGGAGAAGAATTTTCCAAAGACCTAAAACCAAGAGGACATGAGGCTCGAGCAGATTGCCCAGAGCCAGCCTCCAAGTCCTGGCGGTACAATGGCATCTCGTGCCCCAAAGGGTGGGGAAGAGAGCTGCTGTGGCCAAGGCACTTCATTCCCTAGGAGGCTTTCAGGGTCCCAGGGCTCAGGGAAGCCCCTTTATTAAAAGGTGGCAGATGCTGAGGGACCAAAGCCTCCAGTGGCTCTTTCGGGAAGGCAATTTATGGCAGGGGCCAGGATGGGCTGGAAATGGATCTCTAATGTGTGTGAGCAGGCCCACTCTGCTGTGCAGGGCACAGAGACGACAGGGGACCCTGTCTTGCTTCCAGCAGAGAGATCTCCTGCACCTCAGCGGCTAGAGGAGTGTGCGTGTGTTGTTACGGGGGGAGGGGGTTGGAGCTGACAGACCAAAGGTCTCTTCCCCCAGCTAAGTGATTTCTCTAGTTGCTGGCTATGGCCTCTGCAGCTCCTTGGTTTCTTCAAGGGGAATCCAACCTGCAGCCTGACAAGAACACGGAGACTCCTGGCCCAGTCCCAGTGTGGGACCTTTAGCACCAGCGTGTCCCACTGGTTGCTGGATGAGGAACTCTGAGCTGGAAATAAGGAGCGGGCTCTTTTCCTGTCTCCAGGAGGCATCCACTGCAGGGAACCCAGCCAGCCCCACTCCCTGAGCTGTGTCATGCCCTGGCACAGTGCCCTTACCTCCCCCACTCTGGCTGTGTTCTTGTAGCCCAAGAGCCGGCTGTCCTGGTGCCAGTCATAGCACCAGAGATCTTCCGCCTCATGTATGGTCAGGCCTGGAAGAGAGAGAGAGAGAGACTTTTCTCCTCATTCTGGTTGCAGTTTCTGTGTCCTTCCAAGCCCATTGGTGGCTGCACAGTGGAGTGGAGAAGAACAGAGGCAGAGAGAGATTTGTCCTCCGGCTGGGGTCAGTCTGAGAGAAATGGTCTGAGGTCCCATTATCAACCTGTGGTCACTCTCAGTCCCGTATTGGGTTCCGTGTCCCAGCTGGGTTCCTTACCCCTCTGTTGGAGCAGCAGTTGGTAGAGCCGGTAAGTCCCCTCCCTGGCCTGCCGGCTGATGTCCTTGTCTGGCTCACTGACAAACAGAGCCAGCTGGGCCACATGGTGACCCATCCGAGGGAACTCGGCTGAGATCTAATGGAAGGGAGAGCAGAGGGGACTCCATCAGCATTTTCCTCTCAGCTCCCTGTCCTCCCTGGGCCAGAGGGCTCCTTTCTCTTAGCCCCTCTGCAGGAGATGCTGGGGGAGAGGAGCTTGAGATCGACCCTTCATTTGCTCTGCTGCCAAGGGAGCCCGCAGCTGCTTTGGGATGCCAAGCAGGGGCTGGAGCATGGGCCCCTTAAAGGCCCAGGGACAACACTGAACCAGGACAAGAAGAACTTGACTCAAGCCTAGCTCAGTCCTGCTCTGACCCTGCCTCCCTATGAAGAACCCTCCTAAGCCACAGCCCCGGCAGCAGCAGCAGATCCTGCAGCCCACTGGAGCCAGCCCGCCTCCGCCTGGAGCCAGCAAGCTGGGCTCGGAGCCCACTTACATCAAACTCAGGGAGGGTGACTGTGTATCTCAGCAGGGCTGTGCTGCTCCTGATAGCCCTGGCTCGCTCCTGCGACACCCTGGACACGACCCAGAGGTTGACATGCTGTGGGGAAAGGAGGCAGGTCAGACTCAGTGGCCAGCTGCTCCTGCTTTGCAAATGAGCCCCATGCCCCCAGCCCCAGGGGCCTGAGACATTCTGCGCAGGGGGCAATAGCTGAGTCCTTGATGGCAGAGCTTTAGAAGGGGATTCTTTCCCCCAGGACGCAGCTTGTACCCTTCAGGTCACAACTTCTCAGAGTCTCTCTAGACTGGGACAATGTTCGCGGTCGGGGCTGGTCCCATCCTCCCAGAACTCCTGATTCCTGAACAGTTCACCAGAAAGAAGATTGAACCCTTGGCCCTTCCTTGCTATGCAAATCCTTGGGGGGATGTAGGGAGTGACTGAGAGCACAATCCCCCCAGGAATTTCAGAGCACATCAGAGGGAAGGGCTGATTCCCTGGGCTCCTCCTCTTTCTCTAGGAAGGAGCATGTGCCTCTTCTCTGAGAACCATCTCCCCAATCTCATGGGCTCTGTGTGTTGGAGGGGTGGGGGAAGGGTGGGTTTTCAGACTCTCACTCCCCAAGACAGCCAGGAGCCCTGTGCTTAGTGCTCAGCAGAACCAGGCAGAGCTCTGGCTTGGAGTCCCAGCTCCTTCCTCTGTCCCTCAAGAAGGAAGGACCTGACACTACATTGCACTGACCTCCCCAACCAAGGACGGCCCACTGGGGACCCAGCTAGGAGGACAGAGTAGAAAATGCATCTTCCAGTCTCTCCTTACCAGTCCCCCAGAGAGTTACGGTCAAATGGGGCTCACCTCCAAGATGAAGTGGAGCCTGTTTGTGTCTGGGGACTCTGCCAGCAGGTTCCCCAGCATGGCATCCAGGACCTCTGGGATGACTTTCTGCAGAGTCTGCAAAGCATGGGTCAGAGTTAGGGAACCTGGGCCTACACGTGCCACAGGATGGGAAGAGGAGTCTCTGGGAAGCACTGGGGAGACTCCCAAACACATCTCCCGGCCTCTCTCCTTCACATCCCACTGCAGGCAATTTGCAAGAATTGATGACCCCTGGACCTTTAATCCATGAGCTTAGCAGGTCTCTGCAGAGGGCCTTGTAGGCAGAAGAGTATGAAACAGCCAAGTTGCTATGGATGGAACCTGGGCTTCTGGGCCAAACACGGCTTAAGAAAGAAAGAAAGAAAGAAAGAAAGAAAGAAAGAAAGAAAGAAAGAAAGAAAGAAAGAAAGAAAGAAAGAAAGAAAGAAAGAAAGAAAGAAAGAAATCCCCCAGGGAGGGGTAATCTCTTCCCTGCTGGAGGGAAGGATCCAACCCTGCAGCTTGTTCCATCTCTGCTACCCCACCCCGAAATCTGGAGCTCCAGCGAATCAAGGGAGCAGGGACCAAGGACTACTCTGGAAGAGGAGGAGGATGGAGGAGGAGGAGGTACCTGGATGCCGGTGGTGTCCTTCTCCGTGCCCAGGGTGAAGACGGAGTGAAGGGCAGCTCGCAAGAGGTGGGTCTCTAGGGCTGGCTCCAGGGCAGGTTTCATGGTGCTGGCAAGAGAGAGGAGCTGGTATTAGACTGTGCAGTATGGGGGTGGGACTGTCGCCAACACGGACACCAAGCCACAGGGATAGAGGCACAGGCTGGCGAGAACGGAAACTGAGGCACTTAGCTAGGGAATGACAAGGCCAAGGCGTCCCAGACAGACAGTGGCAGGACAGGAATAGCTCCTGTTCCCTGGAGCCTGCTGCCCCTCCTGTATCTGAGCCCGGGAGTGAGCCCCTCCCCAAGGCCCCTGTCATGTGATGGGAGTGAAAAGAAGAGCCCCGCCAGGAGAAAGTGAATCTTCCCACCCCACCATCTCTGCCAGAGGCGCCACTCTTGGGAGGTGACTTGGGAGGGGCAGTGACGGTGACTCCCAGCCTTGGGCCTGAGCAGCACTGGGGTGAGGGGAGTCGGCGGGGTGGGGGGTGGGGCTGTCTCGGTACCAGAGGTAGCCCACTGCAGCCAGGGAGTGGGCGAGGACGGCGCTGGGTGACGAGTCATCGGGAAGCTCCTCGATGAGCTCCTGTGAGACGCGAAGGAGACAAAGGAGCATGTGAGATTCAGGCCCAACTGACACCTCCCAGTGAGGAGATGACACAGCCAGTGCCCCACATGGCCAGCAGGATCCCCCACCGCCTCCCACTCCCTTCCTGCCCATCCGACTTGTCCCCCTTCCCGGATTCCTGCCCAGCTCGCTCCCAATCCCCTTCTTTCCTCCTCCCTGTCAAAACTGCCCCCATTCAGCCCCATCCCGACGACCGAGCTGGGACCCTGAGATTCCTTGTCCCACACTCTGAGCTGCCCCCCAGCCCCACAATTCTCCCCCTCCCTCCAGCTGCCGTATGGCGTGTCTCACTCACCACGATCCTCTTCACCACAGCCGCCTTGCAGCAGCGCGGCTCCAGCGTGTCCTCCCCTCTCTCCCATGCAGCCAGACATGCGGGGTAGACGGCCTGAAGGAACAGGAGCTGCTGCCCCTCATCCTGGACCCACCAGGAGTGGGGTATAGTGAGAGAGAACCTGTTAGCTAGGGACCTTCCTGCCCCACCCACACCATCTCCAGGGCTCAGGCCTCAATGGGGGATTGTGGGGACCCGCCTATTCTCCAAATCCCCCACCACTCCTACGCAAGCAGGATCAGGAACTGGGACAGTGCCTGTGGGGGGAGAGGACCTCGGCTGTTGTGGGACAAACACCCCCATCTTGGGGGTCCCACATCATGGATGTAAAAGGGCCCCATTAGGGGTGGTGGATCAGGAGGGACAAGACCCTCGGCAGGGGGTGGGGATGCTGGGAAGGGACAGGGCAATCTTGGTTCCAGCCCAGATGGGGAGCATTTGTACCTTATCTCTGCACTGGAGCTGCTCTCGGATGACTTTGAGAGCAGCTTCATCTTTGGCCACGTCCACCCCTTCCTCCTGCTCCGAATCCAGGGGGGTCCCTGCACCAGGGAGGGAAGGACAGGGGCGTGGTGGGCAGAGCAGGATTCAAGACCCCCCTTCCCACCTCAGGCACCCAGGGCAGATTGGGCCCCAAACCTCCCTCTCAGGGATGCCTTCAGCCCCCAACAGGTGCCGTAGCCCAGAGCAGAGCCCCCCTCCCCTGCCCAGGACTCCAGGGGAGGTGCCGATTCCCCCGGCCCCGGAGCAGCAAGGACCAAAGTGGCAGCAGCTCTTCACACCCCCACCCCCAGGTCCCCGTGCGGAAGGGGCAGCTGTGTGACGGCCGCTGCTCTCAGTGGGGTTCGCGTGGCTCAGGCCAGACTCCTGGGCTGGGGACCCCCCCGCATATCCCTGGGAGAGTGTCTGGGCCCAGGGTGTTCACATCCCGTCCTCACCCCTCCCGGAGCCCAGCCTGGCTCCTCACCTGGAACAAAGCAGTGGCCTCCATCGGCCTGGCTGCTGCCAGAGGCCCAGGTGCTGCCGCTGTCCCAGGCTGAGCTGCCGGTGCTGGGACAGGGACCTTCCCCCTCCTGGCCGGCGGGGGCTGGAAGGTCCTCAGAGACCGGGCAGGGCGATGCCTCCTGATGGGAACGAGGGCTGGGCTCCTGGGGCCGCTGCTGCCCACACAACAAGCCCCAGAGCCACCCTGCCCGGCGCCCCTCCTGGGCTGGGTCCTGTCTGCCAAACCGCAGCCTGGGCCAGCTCCACTGGGGCCTGGTCGGGGCCTCTCCCAGCTCGGCGCCTGCGCCGGGAGCCGGGGTCCTTTTCCAGAAGGCCGGGCACTTCCGCCGTCTGGCCTGGACGGGACCTGCTTCCCCGCCAGCGGGGACGCAGGGCTTGCTCTGCCCCTTGGGAAGATGGCAGCTGCTTCCCTCAGGCTCTGGGGCCACCTGCAGAGCCTTCCTCCTGAACATCCGCAGGAGCCTGGCCATCCTGGAACCGAGCGGGGAGCAGGTGTGAGTCTGGGCTCAAGGCAGCCTTTCACTCATGGGGCTTTTCTGTCCCTCCTCCTCCCTGCTCCAACCACAGCCGCCCCCTCTGCCCCCACAGGAGTGCAGGGAGTGCCATCTACACACACAAGCAGGAGTTCATTGCATGATCTGCTCCCAACGTTCCCCCTCATAATCCCTGCTGCTGCAATATCCAGGAAGTCTCATCCTTTTCCAGCAATGAGGTCAGTCCCAAAGACCATCGGTTACTCTGGACAAGCAGCCCCCTCCTGTCGTCCCAGGCCACTCTCCCGCCCAGGCTAGAGAAGGAACAGAACTCAGGCGTCCGGACTTCTCCTGGGAAAAGACCCTCGGCACAGGAAGCACAGGGCCCTCCTCATTCCCCATTGATTTCCAGACTCAGCAGCTCACAGGGTCTGGCCCAGTTCAGAGACTCTCAGCCTGGGGAACAGTGTCCCACAAGGGAAGGGCTGGGAGCCCCACTGCTGGAACCTTTCCAAACACACTGGAGACGGCTCTGGAGAAGCCCCTGCCTGGCATAAGAAGAAGGGGCTCTTGGGGGCTGTTTGCAAAGGAAATCCCCCTTTGGAGATAGTCTCTCCCCGTTTCTGCCTCTCCCCAGACAGACAGGGGAAGCCACCGAGGAACCCGAATGCCACTCACTTGCTCTCAGTGATGGGATAATGGATGGCGGATGTTCAGGGTCAGCAGACGTCCCTCGCCCTCCTCCTCACTCTCCAAGCCCAAGGCAGGCTGGAGAGGGTGGTGACCTCAGGAGTTACCCTGCCCAGCCAGCAGGCAGGGTGATGACACGAGGGCGATCGACTGGCTGTGAAAACAAGAGTCTGTCTGATTGCCAAGGGACGGAGAAACTCAGCCAGCAGCAGGGGGGTGCAGAACACGGCCCTAGGGCAGAGGTGACAGCGCCTCCGGGATCCTGACATCCCAGCACTTTACACACCTTCCTGCAGCCTCCCAAACCCACTGGGCTGTAGCGATGGGACCCCAAACCTACTGACGGCAAACGGACTCAGCTACCAGCTCAGGGTCACACCGAGTGTCAGAGCCATGGATGGATCCCTTCACTAACCACGGCCGCACACTCCCTCCCACAGCTGGCAATTGCAACCAGGCCCTAATGTCTGGTCCCCCTGCCTTTGAGAGGGAGTGTCACTCCTGCTTCCATTGCTGCCTATTGATCTGTGGGACTTTGGGCAAGTTGCTCCCCCTCTCTATGGCTCTCTGGGACTCACATCCCTGAATGGACTTTAAAAAAGACAATGGTTAAAGTTTGGCCCCAACTAGTTCTTGTTTCTCAAGACTAGCCATTTTAGCAAAGTTTAGAATTCTTGACATTCAACACCTGGAAACATCCCTTTCTCCTTCGCAGATGGCCTTAACATCCCTTATCTCACCCAGGCTCCCTGCTGCCTGGAGTTAGAGAATTGACCCTGTTCCCATTGGACCTACCCAAGGTGTCACACAGCAAAGCGGTGACGGAGCCAGAAAGAGAAGACAACAGTCCTGATTCCTGTTCTGACTAACAGACAACAACCCGCCAGAGGCAGGATAAAGCCCAGGAAATCAGATGTGAACATTTTCATGGAAACCGTTTTCTGTCAGAAAATCCATTCAGACAAAACCACTTTGTTTCTTGAAATCATAAGAAGTAGGATGAAAATTCTTTGCAAAAATATTTGTTTCCAAAACAAGAGCATCTCCTGTTTGTCACAGTGCAGTCAACTGTTTCGTCGTACACAAAGGGGACACACTATGATCTAGCAAAAAGAAAAGGAGTACTTGTGGCACCTTAGAGACTAATGAATTTATTTGAGCATAAGCTTTCGTGAGCTCCAGCTCACTTCATCGGATGCATCTGTAGCTCACGACAGCTGTAGCTCACGAAAGCTTATGCTCAGGTAAATTGTCCTCCTATTCTTTTTGCAAATACAGACTAACACGGCTGCTACTCTGAAACCAACTATGATCTAGAAAATTAGATGAGATGCTTCAGTCTGAGCTAAGTAGTTGCTGCTCTTCACAATTTCAAAAGAATAAAATACAAATAAAAGAGAATATTAGGTCATAATCAGATATGGCTCAGTGTGATCGGACACCGCCTAGTCTGCACTGCTCCGAGTGACACTCTTCAGTGGATCCCCAGCATCCACCCATGGCGAGGTAGGTGGGAGAGGATTGTTATTCGTACTTGACAGAAGGAGAAACGAAGGCTGAGAAAGGAGCAGGGACTTGTCTTAGCTGATGCAGCCAGTCAGTAGCAGAATTGCTCTCAAATGAGCTACAGACCAGCAATTGTTCCTAGTAATTATGCAGCAATTATTTGAGAAGAATTGGAATGTTCAAGAGGATCATGAACTGCTCCGAGACAATGAATGGAGAGCAGCATCCACATTGGTCAGACATATAACTGGTTGTGGCTTATTTGCTTGGTCATAAAAGAGAACAACAAAGACCAGATTTTCCTCCCTGTCAATAGCCCCCTCCTCAGCTGATCAAGGTTGAGACTTTGAAGGGTGGGAGGCTAAGGGTTCTCATCAAATAGCCCAAAGAATGGCCCTGATCACCACCGAGGCAATCACTCTCGGAGCCCTATTCCAGTCTCCTCTCTGTGAGGGCCTCCCAGAACCCACCCGGCCCCCGCTCCACACACAGAACACCTGGTGGTGGGAGGAGAGCAGAGGAAAAGGACAACGAAAGCAAGAAGAGAAAGGTAGGAGGGACAGAGGAAAGGGAAAACAAAAAGGAGAAACCCCAATGTCCCCAGTGATTCTAAGGGACAAAGTCCTAGGTCGGAAATAAAATACTGCCCCCACAATCTAATGTTTTCCTTTCCTAAAAATCAGCCGGCACCTGATGGATCAGACTGAACAGGTTCCAAACCTCTCCGAGGCTCTTACCTTCTATACAGGGACGTCTGTTTTTGAGCAAAACCACTACAAGAAAAGGAGAAAACTCCAAAGAGGGTCCTCCTTGCGCTCACGAACGTGAAAGTGAATGCTCTCTCAGTCCTCCAGGAGAGACCTCGAGAAGGAGACGTGCTGAAGCAAAGCCACAGGGATCTCCGAGGTTGCCCCTGTCCTGCACCCCTGTCCTGCCTGGCTGATGTCAAGATCTCTCTGTGAGATCATCGCCTCCCCGCCACCTTTGTCCAATAGGCTGAGGTCCTGCCAAAGGCCCTTGTGATGTCACTGCCACACCCACCCCTCCCCTGCAGTGCTGATGTCCTGCCCCTGTCCAGCCACACTGGATGTTTCAGCCGCTTCCCCGGGATCACCCCACGCAATGTCACTTCCTTGTGGGGTGACACTGACTACACAGTAGAACACAGAGGTTCTTCCCCAGGCCGCAATTAGGTTTTCACAAGTTAGTTGACTTTATGGCCAGAAGCAACCGTTAGAGCATTTAATCTGATCCCCTGCGTATCCTAAGGCCTCCTGTATATCAGAAGAGCTGGGCTTTTCTTTTACTCAAATGTTTTCCAGAAAGGCATCTAGTCTTTATTCGAAGAGATCAAGAGATGGAGAATCCATCATTTCTCTTGATAGTTTGTGCCAATGACAAATCACCCTCTTACAAATCCGGGTCTTATTGTCATTATACTTTTTCTGATTTCTGCTTCCATCCATGGGGTCTTGTCATGCCTTTCTCTGCTACATAAAAGAGCCCTTTTATACTCAACATTTTCTCTCCATGAAGTCAAGCAACTCACCTCTCATTTGTCTTTTGTGTATACTAAACAGATTGAGCTTTTTCAATGTCTCATTAGAAGGCATCATCCCCATCACTCAATTACGAATCTTTTCTGTACCCTCTCCAATTGTTTTAACATAATATTCAAAATGTGGACACAAGAACTGGATTCAACATTCCAGCATCAGTCTCACCAATGCTCTTTCACTTCCCTTTCCATTCTCACTACTCTATCCATCCAAGAATGGCTTTAACCTTTTTTACCACAGTTTCATATTGACAGACCATGCTGAGCAGCTCGTCCACTATGGCCCCGAAATCCTTTTCAGGGTCAATGCTTTCCAGCGGATCGTCCCCCATTCTGTAGGGTGCCACCTGACTCCTTTGTTACTGAAGCTATGGGGTTGCATTTGGCTTTATTAAAACCTAATTATTTAGTAAGTATTTTAGAAGAACTAGCCCATTAGAGAGAGAATCGTGAATTACTCAAAGACAATGAATGGAGAACAGCGGCAAGAGCAATCAAATACATGTTTGGTTATGGCTTATTTCCTTGGTCTTAAAAGAGAGTAACGAGGACCTGAGTCTCCTCCCTCACAATAGCCCCAAACTCCCCCAATCAGCACTGAGACTCTGAGAAGCACAAAGCTGAGAGTCCTCACCAGATGTCCCAGGCCACCACCGGAGGGAGTCACTCTTAGAGCACCATTCCAGCCACATGTCTTTGGGAGGGCCTCCCGCAATGAGAGTTGGAGTGCAACCCCCCATCCCCAACTCTACAGGCACAGACAGGTCCTGGTGGTGAAAGGAAAGCAGGGGAAAAGGACAAAGATGCAAGAGAAGACAAGAAAGGAGGGAGAGGCAGGAAAAGGGAAAACAAAAAGGAGAAACCCCAATGTCCCCAGTAATTCTAAGGGACAAAGTCCTAGGTCGGAAATAAAATGCTGCCCCGACAATCTAATGTTTTCCTTTCCTAAAAATCAGCTGGCACCTGATGGATCAGACTGGTCAGGTTCCAAACCTCTCTGAGGCTCTTACCTTCTATACAGGGACGTCTGTTTTTGAGCAAAACCACTACAAGAAAAGGAGAAAACTCCAAAGAGGGTCCTCCTTGCGCTCACGAATGTGAAAGGGAATGCTCTCTCAGTCCTCCAGGAGAGACCTCGAGAAGGAGACGTGCTGAAGCAAAGCCACAGGGATCTCCGAGGTGGCCCCTGTCCTGCACCCCTGTCCTGCCTGGCTGATGTCAAGATCTCTCTGTGAGGTCATCGCCTCCCCACCACCTTTGTCCAATAAGCTGAGGTCCTGCCAAAGGCCCTTGTGATGTCACTGCCACACCCACCCCTCCCTTGCAGTGCTGATGTCCTGCCCCTGTCCAGCCACATTGGATGTTTCAGCTGCTTCCCCTGGATCACCCCACGCAATGAGCGTTCATTGTGGGCTCAAGCCCAACACAGTAAAACGTCAGAGGCTTCTCCCCATGCTACGCTCAGTTTTTCATAAACTAGCAGACTTTATGGACAGAAGAGACAGTTAGAGCATGTCATCTCACCCCCTGCCTATCACATGCTTTCTGTAGAGCATAGTAGCTAGTTTTTGACTACACACGTTCCAGAAAGCCATCTAGTCTTCATTAGAAGACATCAAGAGGTGGGGAATTCCCACCACTTCCCTTTCTAGTTTCTTCCTTTGGTGATTCATCCTCACGGTTGAATATGTGTGCCCTCTTTCTAATATGAATTGGTCTCTTTTGAGTTTCCAGCCACTGGGTCTTGTTATTCTTTTCTCTGCTAGATTAATGAGCCCTTTCATACCCGATATTTTCTCTCCATGAAGTCACTTCAACGACGTCACCTCCTGATCTTTTTTATCATCGAAACAGGCTGAGCTCTTTCAATAGCTCACTCGCAGGCATTTTTCTCCAGCCCACAAAACGTTTCATTGCTTTTTGCTGCCCCATCTCCAATATTTCCAAATCTTTTTTCAAAGGTGGACGCCAAAACTGGATGCAGGATTCCATGATCAGTCTTCCTCATGGTGTGTCACCTCCCTATGCTCCTCACTGCTCTTTTCATACATCTAATGATGGCTTAGCCCTGTTCACCACAGCATCACCTTGGGTGCTCATGTTCAATGGCTTGCCTAGCATAGCCCTAAATCCTCTTCACACTCAGTGCTTTCCTGGATACACTTCCCCACTCTGTAGGTGTGGCCTACATGCTTTGTCGCTAGCTATAGGACCCTTCATTTGGTTCTTTTCCAACTTGTTTTCTTTGAATGGCTCCAGCTTACCAAGGGATCCGATTGCTCTGTGTCGCTGCCCTTTCCTCATCATTAATTACCACTCTGCTACTATTTTATCACCCACCAATGTTAGCAGAAGTGAAATTTTATTTGGGTTGCGGTTCATTGATATTTATTTTCAAGAAATAGTCCTTGAGAGCCTCTTCATATCCCTCGTGCCCATAACCTGCTCCACACAGCACAGTGAGAAAAGGCCGCCCAGCCCAGCTCTGCCCTAGGGGCTAAGCACAGAACAAACGTAGGAGCTTGTGTCATCCATAGCTTCAGAACAACATGTGGGGGTCATCAGCTTACAAAGACACTCTAGACCGGTAGCGTAGACAGGCCCCAAATGTATCTAAGTGTCCCGCCTTGCAAAACAGGAGAGAAAAAAACATAACCTTGAGTAGCTTTATTTTATAGTCGTGGAAACTGAGGCACACAGAAGCAAAGAGATTTGCTCATGGTCAAAAAGTCAGGAATAGAAAATGGCCCATCTGCTGATAGTCAGTCCTGGGCCCTAGCCGTGTTTGTCCTGGCTTCTCTGCTTCAGCTCCAGTAACAACCCGAGTTGAGGTTTTCTTCCTCTCTGTGTCCTTTAACTTCACGTCACTGGAGAAGAAAGATTGTTTCTGACCAGCTGGGTCTAATGCTTAAAAACCTTAATTTTTTTCTTTCGCTAGGATAACGCTGGGCATTTTCTCTCATTCACTTTCCTTCGGAATAATTTCAATCCAGTCCAAAGGATTTCCTCTTCCATTGTGTCTTCAGCACCTTTCCTAGCAAACAGTTACTGTTCAAGCCCAGGTTTCCAGTTTCAGGCTGTCCCAGGGTGAGATGGCCATGAAAGGGGTAGTAGCTCAACTGAACCTATCCCCAGGTGAAGGGAATAAGTGCAGGGGTCACATGAGAAGGAGCAGGATGTATCTAGGGTCCAGGCCTGTTGGGCGATATAAGAACAGCCTGTGCTCAGCCAGGAGAGAGACCCGCAATGGGGGCAGGCCTGGGAGGGGCTTGGATAGTCCTTTCAAGTCAGTTTCGGTACACATTAGGGGATGGAACAGCCAAGCTGCTAGGGTTGGGAGCTGGGCCTCCTGGCAGTGTCCAGGAACGAAAGCACAGCACCTGCCAGGAGGGGAGTCCCCACAGAGGGACACCGTCATCTCCCAGGAAGGGAAAAGGCTCTCACTGCCATTTCTTAACCTCATGGGGTGTTCTCCTGCTCCGCCAACCCCACCCCTATTTCAGCATCTCCAGGTGCCTGAGGGAGCAGGAACCAGAGGCCATCCTGCAGCTGGGACAGAGATGGAGGTTGATGACCTACCTGCCCGTGGTGACCATGGTGCAGGACAGCCCTCAGGACATGCAAATGCAGCTCCAGATCTACAGAATGCAGCTTCCCTTTGCTGGCACGAGACCTTGCAGGTTGCGGGGGGTGAGACAGGCACTAACTTTTGGTAACCCTCAGTGGGATCAGAGGGTAATGGTTTGTAGAAAGTGGTGTTGGAGAGCGTTACAAAAACTAGGCAAGCCATTTACAACACACACTTTGTTTCTCTACAAAAGAAAAAGGACACTAAACTCTCTAAACTACTACATGCCACAAGGGGCTACAACAGTGGTTCTCTTAACGCACCCACCAATATTGTTAATGTATCCACCCATACTTTTAGCCCAGCAGAAGAATCTGTCCTATCTCGGGTCCTCTCCTTCTGCCCCTCCACCCCCATGAATATGATACCGTTCTGTGGTGACCTAGAATCCTATTTTCGACGTCTCCGACTCAAGGAATATTTCTAACACACCTCTGAGCAACATACTAACCCACAGAGACCTTCCTACCAAGACGACAAAAAGAAGGATTCTGGGTGGACTCCTCCTGAAGGTCGAAACAACAGACTGGACTTCTACAGAGAGTGCTTCCACCGACGTGCACGGGCTGAAATTGTGGAAAAGCAGCATCACTTGGCCCATAACCTCAGCCGTGCAGAACACAACGCCATCCACAGCCTCAGAAACAGCTCAGACATGATAATCAAGAAGGCTGAAAAAGGAGGTGCTGTCGCCATCATGAATAGGTCAGAATATAAAAAAGAGGCTGCTAGGCAGGTCTCCAGCACCACTTTCTACAAGCCATTACCCTCTGATCCCACTGCGGGTTACCAAAAGAAACTACACCATCTGCTCAAGAAACTCCCTGAAAAAGCACAAGAACAAATCTGCACAGACACACCCCTAGAACCCCGACCTGGGATATTCTATCTGTGACCCAAGATCCATAAACCTGGAAATCCTGGATGCCCCATCATCTCAGGCTTTGGCACCCTGACTGCAGGATTGTCTGGCTATGTAGACTCTCTCCTCAGGCCCTACGCTACCAGCACTCCCAGCTATCTTCGAGACACCACTGACTTCCTGAGGAAACTACAATCCATCGGTGATCTTCCTGAAAACACCATCCTGGCCACTGTGGACGTAGAAGCCCTCTACACCAACATTCCACACAAAGATGGACTACAGGCCCTCAGGAACAGTATCCCCGATAATGTCACGGCAAACCTGGTGGCTGAATTTTGTGACTTTGTCCTCACCCATAACTATTTCACATTTGGGGACAATGTATATCTTCAAACCAGCGGCACTGCTTTGGGTACCTGCATGGCCCAACAGTATGCCAACATTTTTATGGCTGACTTAGAATAACGCTTCCTCAGCTCTCGTCCCCTAATGCCCCTACTCTACTTGTGCTACATTGATGACACCTTCATCATCTGGACCCATGGAAAAGAAGCCCTTGAGGAATTCCACCATGATTTCAACAATTTCTATCCCACCATCAACCTCAGCCTGGACCAGTCCACACAAGAGATCCACTTCCTGGACACTATGGTGCTCATAAGCGATGGTCACATAAACACCACCCTATACTGGAAACCTATTGACCACTCTACTTACCTACATGCCTCCAGCTTCCATCCAGGACACACCACACGATCCATTGTCTACAGCCAAACTCTACGATACAACCGCATTTGCTTCAACCCCTCAGGCAGAGACAAACACCTACAAGATCTCTATCAAGCATTCTTACAACTACAATACACACCTGCTGAAGTGAAGAAACAGATTGACAGAGCCAGAAGAGTACCCAGAAGTTACCTACTACAGGACAGGCCCAACAAAGAAAAAACAGAATGCCACTAGACATCACCTTCAGCCCCCAACTAAAACCTCTCCAACGCATCATCAAGGATCTACAACCTATCCTGAAGGACACCCAATCACTCTCACAGATCTTGGGAGACAGGCCAGTCCTTGCGTACAGACAGCCCCGCAACCTGAAGCAAATACTCACCAGCAACCACACACCACACAACAGAACCACTAACCCAGGATCCTATCCTTGCAACAAAGCCCGTTGCCAACTGTGTCCACATATCTATTCAGGGGACACCATCATAGGGCCTAATCACATCAGCCACACTATCAGAGGCTCGTTCACCTGCACATCTACCAATGTGATATATGCCATCATGTGCCAGCAATGCCCCTCTGCCATGTACATTGGTCAAACTGGACAGTCTCTACGTAAAAGAATAAATGGACAAAATCAGACGTCAAGTATTATAACATTCAAAAACCAGTCGGAGAACACTTCAATCTCTCTGGTCACGCAATTACAGACATGAAGGTCGCTATCTTACAACAAAAAAACTTCAAATCCAGACTCCAGCGAGAAACTGCTGAATTGGAATTCATTTGCAAATTGGATACAATTAATTTAGGCTTAAATAGAGACTGGGAGTGGCTAAGTCATTATGCAAGGTAGCCTATTTCCCCTTGTTTTTTCCTACCCCCCCCCCCCGCCCCCAGACGTTCTGGTTAAACTTGGATTTATATTGGAAATGGCCCACCTTGATTTTCATACACATTGTAAGGAGAGTGGTCACTTTGGATAAACTATTACCAGCAGGAGAGTGAGTTTGTGTGTGTGGTTTTTGGAGGGGGGTGGGTGAGAAAACCTGGATTTCTGCTGGAAATGGCTCACCTTGATGATCAATCACATTGTAAAGAGAAAAGGAGTACTTGTGGCACCTTAGAGACTAACAAAATAAATTGATTAGTCTCTAAGGTGCCACAAGTCCTCCTTTTCTTTTTGCGAATACAGACTAACACGGCTGTTACTCTGAAAATTGTAAAGAGAGTGGTCACTTTGGATGGGCTATTACCAGCAGAAGAGTGAATTTGTGTGTGGGGAGTGGAGGGTAAGAAAACCTGGATTTGTGCTGGAAATGGCCCAACTTGATTATCATACACATTGTAAGGAGAGTGATCACTTTAGATAAGCTATTACCAGCAGGAGAGTGGGGTGGGAGGAGGTATTGTTTCATGGTCTCTGTGTATATAATGTCTTCTGCAGTTTCCACAGTATGCATCCGATGAAGTGAGCTGTAGCTCACGAAAGCTCATGCTCAAATAAATTGGTTAGTCTCTAAGGTGCCACAAGTCCTCCTTTTCAGTTTGAGAACTGCAAAACTAAGCATCTCTGATGGTATCTTCTAGACTGAGCACTGAATCCCATTGGGTAGATAGAAAGATTAACCTCCATAATCTATACAGAAGCCTGTGGAACCCCATAAGATTGGGTCCTTAATCCATGAAGTATTGGAACTCATTTACAGAACTTTTCTTAAACGTTACATGAATATATTGTCTCGTACTATAGAATTAGAATTTCTCATCCCTATTCCATGATGAGAGATCTTTGAGCTATAATGTATCTTAATTAAAACTATCTTTAGATAGCTTTCTGAGGGGCAAAAAACATTTTATCAAACAAATCCAATTTTTTTTTTTTTTAAATCATTGATTTTTATCCACCCTGGTTGCAAGTGAATAGCAAAGCTGGTCCCAGCAGGGAGCCAGAGTGTCCCAAATCCTTAGCGGGTGGGAGAGCCTCTCTGTGAGCCTCTGTAAAGCATCTCACTTCAACAGTGACTGGTTGAACGATTTATTGTAAGGGACGCCCTTTCTCAGACCCTTTCCCTTTATTGACAGGTTTCAGAGGAACAGCCGTGTTAGTCTGTATTCGCAAAAAGAAAAGGAGTACTTGTGGCACCTTAGAGACTAACCAATTTATTTGAGCATGAGCTTTCGTGAGCTACAGCTCACTTCATCAGATGAAGTGAGCTGTAGCTCACGAAAGCTCATGCTCAAATAAATTGGTTAGTCTCTAAGGTGCCACAAGTACTCCTTTTCTTTTTCCCTTTATTGTCTCCCAACCCTCCACGTCAGTCCCTGACCCAGGATTGCCAAGCCAAACTCAAATACTACTTGTTTGAAATCTCACAGCTCGCCAAGATTACCTAATTGTCCAGGTGGCTAAGCCCGAAGGCAGCTCTGTGAACACCTCCATACCGAATGCCAGCTCCATTTCAGAGACGTCTTTCTTCGTGCATAATAGAACACCTCCACCTCTTCGTGGGAAGATGTCGTTTACTCCTCTGATGGGGGCTCCCAAACAGTCCTCAGTTCCGTCAAGGAGACACTCTCCTTTTCCAGTGGATACTTCAAGATGGAGAATGTGAGCAAAGGGGCTGAAGGAGTTTACAGGATTCAAGATGAAATGTACAGGAAGTGTGTGGCTGTCGTAAACTTTACCGTGGTGGGTAAGTTGTGCACTCAGTGACCCCAGAAAAAACTCTGCTCCCCTTGCACTTCTCAGGCCATGTAAAGCCTGTGGAAACATCCTATAAACTCACAGAATATGGAAGACCCCAGCAGATATTGAGCTGGGAGAGCCATCTCCTCTGCAGCCCCAGCCCAAGGGGTGTGTCACGTGGGAATGCGTGAGGAGAGGGACTAGCCAGACCACAATGCACTCTGGCTCTTCTCAGTGGAAGGACGGTCCCTGAGGGCCCCCTGCCAGCCGGCACACACTAGAGCAGCCCCCAAGCTGCTATAACCAATGACGGGACTGGCATTAGAGCTAGGGCAGAGAACCAGGAAGGTGTAAATCCTGTTGTGCCAGAGCAAGAGTCTTCTCTACACTAGGCCCACCGATGTTCCGACCACTGACTCTAGTAACAATGAACATTTTTTGCAAACATGGTCAGCTAGTGACCCAGCTGCCCCGGGGAGGCTAGTCCCTGGCCCCACCCCTCCCTTTCTGCCCCCTTGCCCCTGCAAGAGCCCAAAGCACCCCCACCGTGGCCCCCGGCCCCAGTGCCGGGCAGCTGTCAGGGAGAGGCCCCAGGCCAGCACGGTTGCTGTGTCCTCAGGCCTGGCAGGGCAGAGCGCTGGGAACAGCAAGAGGGGGCCTGGCCTGTGGCGGAGCGTGGGCAGAGCCATGGTAGGCTGTCTGGCAAGTCACAGGCTCCCCCTGCCTACGATACCTGCTGCCCATATTTGCAAAGTTTCTGCAGTGCAGGCAAGGTTTCAAGCACCCCAAGGGCTCACAGGGAAAGTGGCATGTGTTGTATAGGCCATGGGGTAACTTTTATTTTTATGGTGCCTAGCAAGCCTTTTGTTCATCAGGCTGCTCGTTAACATACCCCTGGCTCTGTCTGACTGCGGGATCAGGAGCAAACATTCATGAAGGGTCTGCGCTGAAATCCCTGGGAAATACGTAGTATGCCGTGACCTGTTTTATCTCTGGCCACTGTCACCCTAGTCTCTGAGGCCCAGATCTTCAAAGATCAATGGGAATCGGATACCTAAATACCTTGTAGGATCTGGGCCTAAGGGCCAGATTGTCAAAGGTATTTAGGCACCTAAAGCTGCAAAT
Organism: Lepidochelys kempii; assembly: GCF_965140285.1. NCBI lineage: Eukaryota > Metazoa > Chordata > Testudines > Cheloniidae > Lepidochelys > Lepidochelys kempii. The sequence goes on along the minus strand of NC_136393.1, from coordinate 41,986,394 downwards.
AGGCACGTAGGGGAATTTTCAAAAGCATGCAGCTGCCTAACTCTCACTGAAGACGGTAGTTAGTCACTTTTGAAAATCCCATTAGTGACCTACCTGCATCTTCAGGAATGCAAATACCTTTGAGTAGCTGGCCCTAGATAATCAAAGGGCTCCAGGGCAGAGGCTGGAATTGAACCAGGCACTTATGGCTCCTAGATCAGCACCTCCCCCTTAGGCCAACCTTCTGCAGTGCAGGCAAGAAGAGGAGAATCAGGCATGTGGTATACGGAGTCCTCACCAACACTTTCCTCCTTCTTTTCTCGTTCCAGAGCCCAGCTCATTCCCACCTACTGTGTCTGGGACCTCCGGTGCTGAGGAGGAAGCTCGTGATGAGACCAAAGGGGATGGGAAGTAGCTTGTGATGGGAGATTTCCTTCCCCAGTAGCCTCTCTCCTCCCAGCCTGAATTTCACACGCCCGTCCCAGGTCCCACTGACATCAGGGTGAGCTTGAGGGCAGTGTCCAGTTGTTCCAGATCTTCTCAGGTGGCCTGAGGGCTTGGGCCACAATTGGCCAAAAATGGACCACGGGGAGCTGGCACAGCAGAGTTGGCTATGGCCAAGGACAAGCCCTTGGCTGATTGAGGAGCCGTGTTTGGGGCCTCTCAACGCGAGTGCAGAGTGTCAATTAAGGGGATGAGTTCAGGGGCAGAAAACTGTGATCCCCAAAACCCAGCATGCTCTGGGGGGGAGCCACCTATGCTAGCCAATGGGAGATGTTGATGAGAGGGGTGTGTCCTAAGCCCTGCCCCTCTCTGTGTTCGATGCTTGTTGTGGCTTGTGATCCTGAGAAAACCCCTCTCTTGCAGTCAGGTGATTTAGATGCTGCTTAAGTCATATCTTGCAGGAATAAGTTAGGTACCTGCCTTGCTCCATGCAAAATGGCAGAGGGGCCATCCTAACCCAGCCCTGTTGTCAGAGCACTCAGCTGGGAGAGTCCCGTTCAATTCTCCATCATTAAAAAAAGAAGTCAGTCCATTCTTCTGAATGCTCTCAGACAGGCAACTCCTGTTTGTCTGGGTTCGGTGAGGGAGTTGCTTAGTCACAGTCAAATAATTTACTTAACAGTCCAATTCATCTAAGTATTATATTTAACGGGTTTCTGGAATTTGTAACCGCTTTAGCAAGGTCATTGCATGACAGGCTGGTGCACCGTTAAAAGAAACAGGTGCTAGGCGGAAGTAAGCAGCAGCATCTTAAAAGCATTTGTCAACCATTCAGCTTTCTTCAAGTTGCAAGGAGAGAGGCTTGTAGATGGCCTAGAGAAGAAATCGCTTTGCATGAGGATTCTGTCGGTGTTTAAACCGAAGGGGTGTTTTCTGCAAAGGGAGTAGGTGGGAAGGAACCTGCTTTATGGCTCAGGCTCTGTCTGCACTTAAAACACGATAGCTGCTGCAGCCCTTCAGTACAGACACTTCCCACAGCAACGGGACTCCGAGTCCAGCGCTCTAGGCCTCGCTGCCTCCATTCGACAGCTGCAGCGGCACAGGAGCTAGCAAACAGAACTGTAAACAGGGGAGTTTGAGTGGGAGTTCTGTTGGAGGAGAAGGTATTTGTGTGTGTTTGGTTTTGTATTGGTAATATCTGTATGTGTAGAGGCTTGTAGGGGCTTTGTGCTGGGAGAGAAGCTGAGCCCTGATTAGGGGGCGGGGCTTCACTGACTAGGGGTCCTATAAAGGTAGCAGCCAGTCAGGCAGCGGCACAGGAGCTAGCAAACAGAGCTGTAAACAGGGGAGTTTGTCTTGTGGTGCTTGTGTGGGGTTTGGTTTTGCTGTGGGTGGTGGTGTTTTGGTGTGGTTTGTGTTTCCCAGATTAACAGGATTTAGGTGGGAAGGCTATGACAGATTCAGAGGTGGCAGTGGGAGTGACCCATGTAGCAGATGACACAATGAAGATGACTGGATGTGGAAGCTGTGGTATGTACATGATCCTGGAGGGGGCACCTGGTAAGAGTTTTGTCTGCATGAAATGCCGTCTGATAGAGCTGATGGAGGAAAAGATCAGAGGTTTGGAGATGCAGGTGGAAAGTCTGGTAGAGTTTAGGAAGGGGTTTGAGCAGATTATGGAGCAAAGACATGAGGTATCTGAAGGGAAAAGCTCAGACTTGCAGATGGAAGCAGGACTAGGGAATTCTGAGGTGAGACTGGGTGAGGAAAGTGGTCAGTGGAAGCATGTGACTAAAAGAACTAGGCAGAGGAAAAGACGGGCTAGTGAAGGAGAAATAGAGCTTCAGAATAGGTTTGCAGAGTTGGAAAATGAAGAAGGGGCTCAGCAGGTAGTCACTGAAGGTGACAGGGCAAGGAAGAAGAGAAGAGCGGTTAGTCCTATAGGAAAAGGGGAAGAGTTAATGGAGATTACACCAAATATGAGCCCCAGGAGGATACAGGATGGGTTAAAAAGGATTACAAGGGAGAATGGGAATGGAAAGAACTTGCAGCCAGAGGGAACAGGGGATAGACTGGAGAATAGCACCGTCACTAGGAAAAGGCAGGTCTATGTGATTGGGGACTCTTTACTGAGAAGAATAGATAGGCCTGTAACCAGAGCTGATCCAGAAAATAGGAGGGTGTGCTGTCTTCCAGGTGCTAAGATACGGGATGTAGACCTGAGGTTGAAAAGGATTCTAAAGGGAGCGGGAAAGAATCCCCTAATTATCCTTCATGTGGGAACAAATGATACGGCTAGATTCTCGCTGGAAAGTATTAAGGGAGACTATGCTAGGCTGGGGAGGACGCTTAAGGAAATTGAGGCTCAGGTGATCTTTAGTGGGATTCTGCCTGTTCCTAGAGAAGGGCAACAAAGGTGTGACAAGATTATGACTATCAATAGATGGCTTAGGCAGTGGTGCTATAAGGAGGGCTTTGGGATGTATGGCCATTGGGAGGCATTCATGGATAGAGGACAGTTCTCTCGGGATGGACTTCATCTGAGTAGGGAAGGAAATAGACTTCTAGGATGGAGGCTGGCACAACTGATTAAGAGAGCTTTAAACTAGGAATTTGGGGGAGATGGTTGGGAGATGTCCAGGTAATCTCCACGCCAGAATTTAGCATAGAGTGGAAAGAAAATGAAGTAAGAGTGGATACAGCTGTAGGTAGGAGGAAGGGCAGTGTAGATACAAGTCTAATAGGTTATACTGGTAGTAAAATAACCGTGCCTAATAGGGTACAGAATGTGAGTGAGGCCAAACAGCAAAAATTAAGATGTTTGTACACTAATGCAAGGAGCCTAGGTAACAAAATGGAGGAACTAGAGTTACTGGTGCAGGAAGTGAAACCAGATATTATAGGTATAACAGAGACCTGGTGGAATAGTAGTCATGACTGGGCTACAGGTATTGAAGGGTATGTGCTGTTTAGGAAAGACCGAAATAAAGGTAAAGGTGGTGGAGTAGCACTGTATATCAATGATGAGATAGAATGTAAAGAAATAAGAAGCGATGAAATGGATATGACTGAGTCTGTCTGGGCAACAATTAAATTGGGGAAGAAAACTATTAGAGCCTCCCCTGGGATAGTGCTTGGGGTGTGCTATAGACCGCCGGGATCTAATTTGGATATGGATAGAGCCCTTTTTAATGTTTTTAATAAAATAAATATTAATGGAAACTGTGTGATCATGGGAGACTTTAACTTCCCAGATATAGACTGGAGGACGAGTGCTAGTAATAATAATAGGGCTCAGATTTTCCTAGATGCGATAGCTGATGGATTCCTTCAGCAAGTAGTTGCTGAACCGACTAGAGGGGATGCCATTTTAGATTTGGTCTTGGTGAGTAATGAGGACCTCATAGAGGAAATGGTTGTAGGGGATAATCTTGGCTCAAGTGATCATGAGCTAATTCAGTTCAAACTGAATGGAAGGATTAACAAAAATAAATCTGCAACTAGGGTTTTTGATTTCAAAAGGGCTGACTTTCAAAAATTAAGGAAATTAGTTAGGGAAGTGGATTGGACTGAAGAATTTATGGGTTTAAAGGTAGAGGAGGCCTGGGATTATTTTAAATTAAAGCTGCAGAAGCTATCGGAAGCCTGCATCCCAAGAAAGGGGAAAAAATTCATAGGCAGGAGTTGTAGACCAAGCTGGATGAGCAAGCATCTTAGAGAGGTAATTAAGAAAAAGCAGAAAGCATATAGGGAGTGGAAGAAGGGAGGGATCAGTAAGGAAAACTACCTTATTGAGGTCAGAATATGTAGGGATAAAGTGAGACAGGCTAAAAGTCAAGTAGAGTTGGACCTTGCAAAGGGAATTAAAACCAATAGTAAAAGGTTCTATAGTCATATAAATAGGAAGAAAACAAAGAAAGAAGAAGTGGGACCGCTAAAAACTGAGGATGGAGTGGAGGTCAAGGATAATCTAGGCATGGCCCAATATCTAAACAAATACTTTGCCTCAGTCTTTAATAAGACTAAAGAGGATCTTAGGGATAATGGTAGCATGATAAATGGGAATGAGGATATGGAGGTAGACATCACCATATCTGAGGTAGAAGCGAAACTCAAACAGCTTAATGGGACTAAATCGGGGGGCCCAGATAATCTTCATCCAAGAATATTAAAAGAATTGGCACAGGAAATTGCAAGCCCATTAGCAAGAATTTTTAATGAATCTGTAAACTCAGGGGTTGTACCGTATGATTGGAGAATTGCTAACATGGTTCCTATTTTTAAGAAAGGGAAAAAAAGTGATCCAAGTAATTATAGGCCTGTTAGTTTGACATCTGTAGTATGCAAGGTCTTGGAAAAAATTTTGAAGGAGAAGGTAGTTAAGGACATTGAAGTCAATGGTAAATGGGACAAAATACAACATGGTTTTACAAAAGGTAGATCGTGCCAAACCAACCTGATCTCCTTCTTTGAGAGAGTAACAGATTTTTTAGATAAAGGAAACGCAGTGGATCTAATTTACTTAGATTTTAGTAAGGCGTTTGATACTGTGCCACATGGGGAATTATTAGTTAAATTGGATAAGATGGGCATCAATAGGAAAATTGAAAGGTGGATAGGGAATTGGTTAAAGGGGAGACTACAACGGGTCCTACTGAAAGGTGAACTGTCAAGTTGGAGGGAGGTTACCAGTGGAGTTCCTCAAGGATCAGTTTTGGGACCAATCTTATTTAATCTTTTTATTACTGACCTGGGCACAAAAAGTGGGAGTGTGCTAATAAAGTTTGCAGATGATACAAAGCTGGGAGGTATTGCTAATTTAGAGAAGGACAGGGATACCCTACAGGAGGATCTGGATGATCTTGTAAACTGGAGTAATAGGAATAGGATGAAATTTAATAGTGAGAAGTGTAAGGTCATGCATTTAGGGATTAATAACAAGAATTTTAGTTATAAGCTAGGGATGCATCAACTAGAAGTAACGGAGGAGGAAAAGGACCTTGGAGTATTGGTTGATCATAGGATGACTATGAGCTGCCAATGTGATATGGCTGTGAAAAAAGCTAATGTCGTCTTGGGATGCATCAGGAGAGGTATTTCCAGTAGGGATAAGGAGGTTTTAGTACCGTTATATAAGGCACTGGTGAGACCTCACCTGGAATACTGTGTGCAGTTCTGGTCTCCCATGTTTAAGAAGGATGAATTTAAACTGGAACAGGTACAGAGAAGGGCTACTAGGATGATCCGAGGAATGGAAAACTTGTCTTATGAAAGGAGACTCAGGGAGCTTGGCTTGTTTAGCCTAACTAAAAGAAGGTTGAGGGGAGATATGATTGCTCTCTATAAATATATCAGAGGGATAAATACCAGAGAGGGAGAGGAATTATTTAAACTCAGTACCAATGTGGACACAAGAACAAATGGATATAAACTGGCCACTAGGAAATTTAGATTAGAAATTAGACGAAGGTTTCTAACCATCAGAGGAGTGAAGTTTTGGAATAGCCTTCCGAGGGAAGTAGTGGGGGCAAAAGATCTATCTTGCTTTAAGATTAAACTCGATAAGTTTATGGAGGAGATGGTATGATGGGATAACATGGTTTTGGTAATTAAATATTCATGGTAAATAGGCCCAATGGCCTGTGATGGGTTTTTAGATGGGGTAAGATCCAAGTTACCCGGGAAAGAATTTTCTGTAGTATCTGGCTGATGAATCTTGCCCATATGCTCAGGGTTTAGCTGATCGCCATATTTGGGGTCGGGAAGGAATTTTCCTCCAGGGCAGATTGGAAGGCCCTGGAGGTTTTTCGCCTTCCTCTGTAGCATGGGGCACGGGTCACTTGCTGGAGGATTCTCTGCTCCTTGAGGTCTTCAAACTACAATTTGAGGACTTCAATAGCACAGATATAGGTGTGAGGTCTTTTTTAGGAGTGGTGGGTGAAATTCTGTGGCCTGCATTGTGCAGGAGGTCAGACTAGATGATCATAATGGTCCCTTCTGGCCTAAATATCTATGAATCTATGAATCTATAAGTACAGAAAAGGATGAGAAAAATGATGAGGGACGTGGAGCAGCTTCTGTATGAGGAGAGATTAATAAGACTGGGACTTTTCACCTTGGAAAAGAGATGACTAATGGGGGATACGATAGAGGTGTATAAAATCATGACTGATGTGGAGAAAGTAAATCAGGAAGTGTTGTTTACTCTTTCTCATAAGACAAGAACCAGGGGTCACCCAATGAAATTAATAGGCAGCAGGTTTAAAAGAAACAAAAGGAAGTATTTCTACACACAATGGAGAGTCAACCTGTGGAACTCCTTGCCAGAGGATGTTGTGAAGGCCAAGACTATAACAGGGTTCAAAAAAGAACTAGATAAGTTCATGGAGGACAGGTCCCCCAACTGCTATTGGCTAGCATGGGCAGGGATGGTTTCCCTAGTCTATATTTTCAAGAAGCTGGGAATGGGTGACAGGGGATGGATCACTTGATTACCAGAGCTCCTCTGATTCTGGGTTTTGTTTTTTTTTAAATCTCTCCACAATTTTGGTTGCAACTGAAACTTCTAGTTAAAGCGATCAGTGGAGGGGGAGGGGCGGGGTCTGGACGCTCTGTCGCCTTGCGCTTTGTTTGTGTCACCTTTACACTGATGCAAAGTGAGCAAGAAATACCAAAAGAACTGCAGGCACTAGTGTAAATGACACACACCAGGATCAGGGTAAGGCTGGATTGGGGCCCAGAACTCTTCCCTCACCCACCCATCACGGCACAAGGAGTTTGATCCTGGGCCTCATGCCAACTGCCCATAAGGGGCAGCTTAGAAATTCTTCGGTTGTACAAAGCTGGTGTGTCTCCCTATGTCACCTGCCTCCTTCCAATCTTTAGTCTGGGGACGTGGTGTGGTAGCAAAGAGAGTGTGGTGCAAAATGCTGGCTCAGAACTGCTGCCACGACAGCCAGTGTAACTTAGAGCAGCCTCAACAGTGCTCTAAGTTTTATGTCAGGTGCTATTTCAGGCACCAGCCAGCCGAATCTTGGGGGAACAAAAGGGTGACTTCAAGCCCCCTTTTCCCATCCCTCTCTGCTGAGCCAAGTGAAAACTTGGCACTGCTGAGAATTCAGACCCAGGCATAAGGCAATGGAGAACCCCAATCTTTCTTCTGCTGTGGAGAGTTGGTAAAACTCAAAGCCCAGATGGCACCGTTATTAAGCCCATTATTTTTTTCTCTTTGCTATTTAAAAATAATGAGATGCAAAACCAATATGAGTGCAGCAGTAATGTTGTATGGTTCGGACACACAAGTTAAATTTCCTGTGACAACACGAACTTGATCAACTTGCATGTGTAGAGCATATTTCTCCTCTTCCTGTTTTTCTTGATGTATTTCAAAATTTACCACCCAGGGTTCTTTGTGGCATGTAATGCGGCTTGTATTAAACACGCCACAAACCCAAACTTACAGGAATGGGCCAGAACTTGACAGCTTACAGGAGTGGCCGCTAGAGGGATCGGGGCTGAATTTAGAGGGCACAATTTTCAAAAGCATCAAAGTGACTTAAGTGCACTGGGAAATTTTACCTCTAGTCTTCCTTATGAATTAATTTTTTATTTTATTTTTTTTTAAAGGGAGCTGTAGCCTGTTTTCCACAGAGTCAGTCTGAGTTCAAGCCAATGCCGTAGGGCATTTCAGGCTGCTGTCCTGTCTGATCCAGCCCAGGGGACAATATCTGATGCTTCCAGGAAAAGCAAGAACCCGCTGTAACATACATGGCTAGTTTTAACATGCTGTAAATGCAGGTGGGGAATTAATTACTGACCTCGGTGGCATTCAGACTATGTCCTGAAGCATGGGATTGGGCCAGAGGGACAGCTAGCGCTGGCCACAGTGTCTAGGGTCTCGGAGTGGGAAGTTCCATGGAGAATTCCACTGGGTGGGAGACTCAGCTGTGAAGGGAGGGGGCGGGCAGGAGCATCTCATAAACCCAAGATTGGAATAACTGAAGTAATGTTCCTTTTACACAGAGCCTCAGCTCCCTGGAACCTCTGCAAATGCTTTAGCCACGTGTTTAACTCCATCCGTAGGAGTAGCCTTGGATCGCAGTGGGAGGGCTCAGGTGCGTAAGTGTTTGCAGGATGGGCGCTCAGGGCAGTCCCTGAGGCCAGGGCAAAGTGGATGTGACGTGCCACTGTCTGGATTTGGGAGCCTGCCTGCACACCAAACTCACTAGGCACTGGGTGCATGACTTCAAGGTGCTGGGCCGGGGAAAATCAGCCCCGGGTGGTTATTTCGAGTAGAAAACCAGAGCCACTTCTGGGGTCTTTCAGCTTCTAATGCCCTTTCCCTTCTGCAGCTGGATTTCATCCTATGATAAAATCCCTCTCAATGCCAAGTCAGTGCCATAAATCACTGGCCTGGGTGCAGGAATCAGTAGGCGACGTTCTCTGGCCTGGGTTATGCCAGGGCTCAGACTAAATTATTCTTCCCAAAACTTTTAAAAGCTGAGCCCCCTCCTCAAGGTAAAGAAACCAATCGTGCCCCTCACCCGTCAGCAATGTGTTAGCGACCCCACCCCCCATTTTCATGGATACGTCTTCAAACCCCACCCTTCCCACCATGGCTAGCCCTTCCCCACGCTTCAGGAGATGCTGAAGGAGATGATCCTAACCATCCCCTCTAACCTTAAGACTTGAGGGATCCCATCATGGAGCATCTTAAAAATCACAGTTTCCAGACTCTGGAACAGGGGCTGCTTTGCCGGGCTCACCTTTCTCCCTGCGTCAGGTTGGCCGATGGGGATAATGAGCCTGGAGATCTCATTCCCGCTGCTCTGAGTGGTGCCCATGTGCACATGACTCAGCTCAGCTCATCCTGTATCCCAGGAACGTCTTCATCTTCTGGGATCCTCATGGCAGCAGTGGGATGGTTTAACGGACTCCCTTAGCCATGGGGCCTTTCTCTCGCTTTTGTTTCAGAGCCAGCGTCCTGGAATCGTCTCCTGGTGCGTGGAGTGGTGGCAGTGGTGGGGGTGATAGTCTTACTATACCTATGTGGGTTTTGGAAAGGTAGAGGGAAAGTGTTTGCCTACTCGCAACTCGTCTTCAGGAAGCTGCTGACTCATCCCTCCCCGCAGCCTGGAAGTCGGCAGGATTCCCAGGAATCTGAGCTCCCCGCAGTGTGTGACAGGGACGGGGACCAGGCCCAGGGAACCAGAAACAGGAATCGAGACCCAGCCCTGGAGAATGGGGAAGGAGACCTGATTGCGAATTCGTATCCGGTCTGCTGAATTGCTCATGTCCAGACCCTCCCCACAGTTCTTAAAAAGTCAAAGCATTTCGTTTAGACGCTTTCCAAACAAACCATTTTGATTTTTCAGTTTGAAACAATTTTTTGTTTAAAAATGTCCTTCAATTTTATTTTAAAAATTCAAAAAGTTACAACCCTTGAAATGTTCCTGGGTCTTTTTTTTTAAAAAAAGCTTTTTGGTTCATCAAAAATTTGGAAAAATGTTAATTTTGTTCAACCTGAAACCGGTTTTTTTCCATCTCTTTTTTGGAATTGCCAGGGACCAAAAAATTCTGTTTGCCCAGCTCGAGGGGCAGGTGAGGATTTTGGCAGTTATATTGTGGGTCTCTAAGTCTCCTTGTTGCTCAAAGTTTTCTTACTGCAAGGATGAGGGCAGGATGGGCAAAAGCTTCCTAAAAGTGTGGGGGGGCTGCTGGCACCCAAACTGTGGCCCAGCCCCTGTGCCACCCCTTCTCCTCGAGGTCCTGCCCCCTCAAACTACCCCTTTCCCTGAGGCCCCCCTTCACACCGCCTTTCTCCCTGAGCTCCCACTTCATGCCGCCCCTTGCCCCCAAAACACTGCCCCCCGCCCCTCCCTTCTCTCCCCCATCATCCAGTCGCTCACACTTATGGCCAGTAAAAAGTGGTGGGCCCTGGTCTCCCCTGTTCCGGCACCCCTGGATGAGAGTGGGAGAGGATGAAGAACTCATTTCAAATATAACTCCCCCCGCCCCTCAAAACAGCACAATTTGACAGCAACAGCAAAACATGCACCTAACCAACCCGGGCCAGTCACGCTGTGTTGTGTGTGACATTCCCGTCCTGGGGCGGTTTATGTCTTGGAGAATGTGAACCCTGCAGGCCTGGGTGTTTCTCTACGTAATGTGACCTCACTGCTCCTGATGAGAGCCATTGTTTGTAAATGTTTCAGGAGCAGACATATTTATCATTCATGGACAGACAGATATTTATTCATAATTAGAACTGGTGAAAAATGGCGGGGGTGGGGAGGGTCATGAAAATTGAAGAAGAAACCACTTCCTCCCCCCTTCCCCCCATATTCTTCAAACTTATTTGGAAATGTTTTTCATTATCAAATTTTTGTTTCGTTTTGGTGGGAAAAACTCCATGTTCTCTCTCAAGTGGGCAGAGAAATCCAAAATGTTTTTTTTAAAGAGGGAACTTTTTTCAAATGATCAATGTAATCCAAAGTGGCATTTTTAGTTAAAAGGTTGCATTGTCAGTGTAAAACCCTTTTGAACCAGCTCTGTTATTGTATAACAAGATGAGTTTACTTTTCGTGATGCATTGTTTGGGCCAGGTTTCCTTGGTCCTGGAAACACTTACATGCATGTTTAACTTTAATTACTGCTGTGAATAATTCCATTTCAATGGGACAACTCTGAGGTCGGGTTTACGCTACGGCCGTATATCGGTGTAACTACGTCTTTTCTTTCTTTTATATGTGAAAGTTCTTGAGAGGTTAAAGCAGGTAAAATACATGAACAGGTTCGGACAGTCCGAGTTTGTCCGTGCAAAGTGACAGCAGAGATGTGGGATCTGCTAGTTTTCCATAAGTCTCTCAGGGTTACCCAGGATAACTTTGGGGATCTCTGTCTCGCATCGGGAATGTTCCCTGAAAGTGTCCAAACAGCTCAGAGATACAGAACCATTCCCTGGATCCATTCTTATAGCTGTCTTCCCCGGAAAGCAGTCTGGCAAGTGTTCCTGTCAGCTCATTGCTAAGTTATCTGTCAAAACACTAGAGTTTTCAGGTGCCTAAGTAGCCCCTGGAATCAGGGTGAAATTATCCTCCCCACCACTATCAAAATTGGAAATGGTGCCCTGGAGTGCACGGTACCCTACCGTAGTTCCCCCGTAGGAACTGCATGAACAGGCAACTCTGCAAGTTATCTGCATGCCTCTGCACGTGACCCCCATGCCTCTCCATTTCCTTGGCCACATGTATCCTGTCCCCATGCTGGCGGCGAATCCAGAAAAAGAGGGAAAGAGCTCACCACTGCGACCACCTGAGGGAGGTGTTGGGTTGAGATCAGCTGGTCAAAGCAGGCAATAGGGACAGAATCTGAGACTTGAAGCTCCTCGAATGACCTCTGACCTTTCTAGACCTGCCCTTCAATGAGACACAGCGATTGTAAAGTTGAATGTGATCGTAACTAGACCCATTTGAAACCCTTCACCACACAAGACAAAGCCCGTAGGATTCATTATGAATTATTTATTTCTCCTCCCCTGGATTCCTGCAGCCACCAGCCACCTTGGAGCTTTCCCTCCTCTCTCCCAGGCTGGGCTCACTTGATGGCAGGAGCTCAGCGCAGGGTCCAGCTTTGCTCTTTCGCTTCCATTCTTCACGTCTTTGGGTGGCTGCATTGGCACCTGAGCAGCCGGATGGAAACACTGAGTCCTCTGTCTCGGCAGGCAGGCCCAGCCGCCAAAGCCAAAGACTCCCTGAGAACAGGGGGAGGTTCGCCTGAACTCTCAGGAGTGGCGGCTGGGCCCATAGGGTAGGGTTACCATATTTGAACTTTCAAAAAAGAGGACACTCCGAGGGTGGGGGGGGAGTTGTAGCCCTGCCCCCTATCTACTCCCTCCCACTTCCTGCCCCCTGACTGCCCCCCACAGAACCGCCAACCCATCCAACACCCTCTGCTCCTTGTCCCCTGATCGCCCCCTCCCAGGACCCTGCCCTCTATCTAAGCCTTCCGTCTCCCTGTCTCCAGCTGCCCCCTCCTTAGACCCCTCCACCCTAACTGCCCCCCTAGAACTCCACCCCCTACCTGTCCCCTGACTGCCCTGCCCCCTATCCGCACCCCCGCCCCCTGACAGACCTCTGGCTCTCCCACACCCAACCAACCACTCCCTGTCCCCTGACTGCCCCCACAGAACCCCCAACCCATCTATTCCCCCCTGCTCCCTGCCCCTGACTGCCCCCCCGAACCTCTGCACTGTCCACCCCGCCCCCGCTCCCTGTCCCTTGACTCCCCCGACCCCTCTTCATATGCTCACCCCCTGACAGGCTCCCCCCAGAACCCCTCACCCATCCAACCCCTCCTGCTCCCTGTCCCCTGACTGTCCCTTGGGACCCCATGCCCCTTCTCCAGCCCCCCCAGCCCCCGTACCCTGCTGCTCAGAGCAGTGTGTCTGGGGTGCGGAGCCAGACACAGTGCCGTGCTCCCCCGCAGAGCGTGCAGCTCCCCCTCCGCCCCCAGAGTGCGGCATTGGGAGGGAAATCCTGGACCTTTTCAGAATTTTACAAATTCCTCCCGGAGGGCGATTTAGAACCCCAAAAGCCGGACATGTCCGGGAAACTCCGGACGCATGGTAACCCGACCACAGGGACTCCAGGATCTGCAGCTGCTGCCACCTGTATGGTGAATCCTCCGACTCATCACCAACCAGCTCTTCCCCATTCTCCAACCTGGCCCCACGGTCTGACCGTGCAGGAGAACAGAAACCCTTTGGGACAGCAGGAGAGTCTCCTCAATGCCGCCCTCTTCGCATGGCATCCCGCGGTCACCGTGAAACACGACTACCCTGCCCCCAGGAGTCTCTCAAGGAGCTGCCGGCGCAGTCACTGGGCACCCACTCCTAATGGTCTCGGGCAGTGGCATTGCAGAGGGAGCTGAGCAGACCGTCCCTTCTGTGACTTCCTGAATTGCTGCCAGGACGGATTCTCCTCTGCGCTAGGGAGAGTCCCCGAGGACAAGCAGCTGTGATGCGGGAGGGGGCAAGACAAGCACTCCCCCTGAGCCCTTGACTAGCAGGCAAGCAGGACTCTGGGAGCCAAGGGATCGATGTGTCTTGCTGGGAGAGCAGAGCTGGAGAGCAGAAAAGGGCATTGGAGGAATTGAAGAAAAATCAGTGTCATGGCCGGGTCATGGGCAGCCAGACCTCGTGGTCAGAGGCAGAGTCCACACTCACAAGACAGGAGTCGAGAGTCAGCTGGGTCAGGACACTGGAAGAGCAGAAGCAAAAGACCAAATTGTGTTCAGAACCTCAAGTCAGGTGAGTCACCCTGAGTCCGGATGCCAGGAAATCAAGCCTGGGGAGTGGGAGCAGGAACAGCCAACACACGGTCCAGAGCCGGGGAGGAGCTCGGCTGTTCAGACAGCTTCTTCTTCCTGCTGCTGGTTTAAGGAGGTCCTGGGGGCCGATTAGCTGCTCTGGGACTCTGCCAATAGGAGCCTCAAACTGGGTCTGGACTTCGTCAGTCCTAGGTAAGCAGTTTTTCGTAGGCTTGCAGGTGGCGTGCTGGAGGGTGGCTGCTCCCAGGAACCCTGCAGACCGGGGTTAATGACCCATGGGTCAGGACAGTGAGTGATCTCTCCCCGCTCAAACCTCCTGCACGAAACAGTCTCCAGGGTCCCGGATGCATCCTCTGAGAAGAAAAAAACACAGTCATGAGGACAAATAGGCTATGGAACAGGAGCCCCCTCTTTGTTGCAACAGCCCCAAGTGTCCAGAAGAGTGGACGGTTCTTACCTCCAGGAGATGCCTGGGATCTTCCATCTAAGCCTCAAGGGGACCCCTGTTGCTTGGTCTGACAGGAGGAGATCATCTGTCCCCACTGCTCCCTGCGCTGGGCTGGCTGCAGCACACATCTGTGTAAGAGGCTGGGCCAGAGAGATGTTACAATCAGGGTCCAGGCACCCCAGAAGGAGAACAGAGGCTCTGAAACCAGAAGACGAAGCAATCAAATCAGCGGATTCGACAGAGAAGTTTTCTACCCTACAGGGACATCAAAGAAGGTCTGTTAGGAAAGCTGAGATGTTAGTCTGGAAACTGCTAAGATAAACATTGTGACTTATTAAGATTCAATTTTAGTCACTACAAAGTGTGTTGTGTTTTGTGTGTCTCTTTGAAATGTGTCTCTTTCTCTTGCTTAGTATCACTTAAATCTCTTCTTTGTTACTATGCTTCCCAAACCACCTCAGTGTTGTGTGTTCCAGTGAAGTGTGAGTCTCCAGCCTACCCAACAGGCTGAGCTGTGCCCTGTCTCTCTGAAGGTAATGAATAATTTCTGAGCGGTGCTGGGCCCAGAGTCCAAGGGCAGTTCACCAGACATCTCGTGGGAAGCCCAAAGAGACCAAAGGAGCAGGAGAGATTCCGGCCCCACTGACCCATGGGAACTTGCCACAGAAGAGCCTACACAGGGCTCCAGACACAGCCACTTTGGGTGTGTACCAGAGTTCACTCACCGCTAGATGCTGGCCAGGCCTCGTGTCATTGCTTTCTCGCTGGGCTAGCAACCCCGCTGATACTCACTCTTGCAGTTTGTCGGCTGGGAACTCAGCCGACCAACCAGGTGACTGTTCTTTACTCCACTCCTTCCTGGGTCGTGCTCCTTGCAAACAAAGTCCCAAAATGTCTTGAACAGAAACAAGGCCTTCCACCCTCGTGGGGAGTTCTTCCTCAGCCTGATTTCGATTCGGCCTGCCCTTCTTGGGTTTCTATGGTCTTCTATGTCCCCTTCCTTAGGGATGGTGAGAGAAGCCAGTCCTACCCTGGACTCCAGGGTTTGGCCCAAAGCCGTCTACTGAACAGCTCGCTCTGCTTCTGGACTTTTGCTGCTGTTTTCCCTTCTTTCCTCTCCGTTGGGGCTCACTTGGTCATCATTTGGCTTAGCCCCAGGCTAGGCAGCCATAGGCCAAGCCACCCTGTTAGATACCCTCCTCCTTCCAATCCGCTCCAGCCCGGCTGACAGGTTTGCTGAGGGGATGGTGAAACCCCATTGCTGATCAGAAGGAGGTCAGAGTCTGTTCTCTAGGAGCTGAAGGTCCATTTGTCCTGCTGCGGGAAGTGGAGCTGGAGAGCGGAGATGTTAGGTGAAAGAGACTGCATGATGGAGTTGGAGACTGAGGGACGGGAGCCTCCTCCCAGAAACGCTCCCAGGAGAACAGGTTTGAGGAGGAGTTCTCTAGGGAGCCTCTTGCTTGGAAAAAAACAAGGGTGGCACATTGATGAAGATGTCTCTGTCCCAGGGATGGGGGAAGCTCCCAGCCAGGCTATGCAGCAGGGATCCCATTTCTCCCCCAAGAAACCCATTTTGCCCAAAGAAGTCAATGGCTCTTACCTCCAAGAGGGAGCGGGCTCTTCCCTCTCAGCCTCTTTGAGAACTACCACTGCTTGGCTTTTTTAGGATAAGGGACCTGTCCCCACTGCTCCCTGAGGTGCTTCAGCTTCTGACTGCACCCATCTGGGAGGCTGTCACATATGCCAGGGCCTAGAAGACATGCAGGGAGGAGGCTCCTCTTCATGTCAGACTCTGAGAGCCCAGAGAAGGGCCAAAGGAAGAAAAAAGGGCAGGAGATGAAGCTTGCCCGGAGCCTCTGTCCCATCCTCACCTCCTCAAATGTGGAGCTTCCTGAGCTTCAGTTGGGCAGACAGTCTGTAGCCCTGACACAAAGGTCCTTCTGCGCCATATGGGGCAGGAAGATCTCTGCCTGGGAGCACCGGAAATGGGATGGGGGTGAGATCAAGGAAAGAGGGGAGGGATATGGGTGTGAGGGAAAGAGCTCCTGCCCCAGATGAAGGAATTTGGGGGGCCGAGGGAAGGACACAGCTCCACAGAGAGGAGAGAGAGTTCCTGTGAGTGCCAGGGGCCTCCATTTGTGCTTCCACTAGCCCCCCATTTACAGTGAGACAGAGCAGTACCTGCAGCAGGGAGCGGGACTTGCTGAACAGGGAGGGGAACCTTGAAGAGCATCAGATGAACCACAGCCCTTGCAGCGCCTCGGGCATCTGGTGCAAGTGCCGGATGATGTGAAGCTGGCCCATGACCTTGGCTGTGACATCCTCATGCTGCAGGGGAACGAGAACATGTCAGAGACTGAGACACTCCCCAGGAATCAGGGAGGATGAAGGGCACCTGGAACCAGTGCCATCATTTCCACCCAGCAGCTGCTCATGTCTGAGTGGTGGATTCACCCTCCTGACCCCCAGGATGGAGGCTTGCTGTCCTCTCTAGTGACCTCCAGTGCCAACCCCCCTCCTTGTCGGGTGAGCTCCTGCCACTTCCCCATCAGTGCCCCGACAGCTGTTCCACCTCCAACCCACCTGGGGACACCGCTCAAGTTCGGAGAACCCTCTCCTCCACCCCCACCTCCATCCCCACCCAGGTAGGGCAGGGAGGGGGCTCTAGAAGGGTGGCGGGGGGAGGGAGGGATTCTGGCAGCAGTGAAGTGGGATGGGGAGAGCTTGAGACCTTTCCCCAAGACACCCCAGTGCCAAAACCTGAAACCACAGGATGGCAGCCCTGGGGAACGGGACAGGTCAGGAGCCCCTGACGACTGAATCCTCCCAATCTCTCAAGAGTGGGTCCAGCCCTACCAGCAGCAAGACCCGCTTCCCACGCCCATGTGCCTCAGTCAGTCACCATCACCAGTCAGTCCTTGGCCTCCCAGGATGCCAGGGATGGGAGCAACTCTCGATGGTGGCTCGGGTGACATGGACACTAGGCCGTGGGGAAATGGGTGCAGCTCTGTGGGGCAGGAAAGGTTCCCAGAGGGCACTTAGGGGACTCAACTGTCCTTCCCAGGAGTGATAGCAGAGCACCACATCCGAAGAACAGAAGTCCATGAAGGCCAGAAGTCCCCACTAGGCTCCTTGCTACCAGGCCAGCGAATGGCGAGAGGATGGGAAGGAGGCCCTGGGCCCCACCCCAAGCTTCTGAGTCGAATGCAGCTGCTTACCGTGACCCCCATCAGTTGCTGGGCTTCCCCCAGGAGGGAGTAGACCAGCACCAGCCCAGCCTGGCTGACACGCAGCAGGGGGTCGTGGATGGCCAGCAATGCTGTCCGTACGAAGGATCTTCTCTGCCCGACGGAGAAGAATTTTCCAAAGACCTAAAACCAAGAGGACATGAGGCTCGAGCAGATTGCCCAGAGCCAGCCTCCAAGTCCTGGCGGTACAATGGCATCTCGTGCCCCAAAGGGTGGGGAAGAGAGCTGCTGTGGCCAAGGCACTTCATTCCCTAGGAGGCTTTCAGGGTCCCAGGGCTCAGGGAAGCCCCTTTATTAAAAGGTGGCAGATGCTGAGGGACCAAAGCCTCCAGTGGCTCTTTCGGGAAGGCAATTTATGGCAGGGGCCAGGATGGGCTGGAAATGGATCTCTAATGTGTGTGAGCAGGCCCACTCTGCTGTGCAGGGCACAGAGACGACAGGGGACCCTGTCTTGCTTCCAGCAGAGAGATCTCCTGCACCTCAGCGGCTAGAGGAGTGTGCGTGTGTTGTTACGGGGGGAGGGGGTTGGAGCTGACAGACCAAAGGTCTCTTCCCCCAGCTAAGTGATTTCTCTAGTTGCTGGCTATGGCCTCTGCAGCTCCTTGGTTTCTTCAAGGGGAATCCAACCTGCAGCCTGACAAGAACACGGAGACTCCTGGCCCAGTCCCAGTGTGGGACCTTTAGCACCAGCGTGTCCCACTGGTTGCTGGATGAGGAACTCTGAGCTGGAAATAAGGAGCGGGCTCTTTTCCTGTCTCCAGGAGGCATCCACTGCAGGGAACCCAGCCAGCCCCACTCCCTGAGCTGTGTCATGCCCTGGCACAGTGCCCTTACCTCCCCCACTCTGGCTGTGTTCTTGTAGCCCAAGAGCCGGCTGTCCTGGTGCCAGTCATAGCACCAGAGATCTTCCGCCTCATGTATGGTCAGGCCTGGAAGAGAGAGAGAGAGAGACTTTTCTCCTCATTCTGGTTGCAGTTTCTGTGTCCTTCCAAGCCCATTGGTGGCTGCACAGTGGAGTGGAGAAGAACAGAGGCAGAGAGAGATTTGTCCTCCGGCTGGGGTCAGTCTGAGAGAAATGGTCTGAGGTCCCATTATCAACCTGTGGTCACTCTCAGTCCCGTATTGGGTTCCGTGTCCCAGCTGGGTTCCTTACCCCTCTGTTGGAGCAGCAGTTGGTAGAGCCGGTAAGTCCCCTCCCTGGCCTGCCGGCTGATGTCCTTGTCTGGCTCACTGACAAACAGAGCCAGCTGGGCCACATGGTGACCCATCCGAGGGAACTCGGCTGAGATCTAATGGAAGGGAGAGCAGAGGGGACTCCATCAGCATTTTCCTCTCAGCTCCCTGTCCTCCCTGGGCCAGAGGGCTCCTTTCTCTTAGCCCCTCTGCAGGAGATGCTGGGGGAGAGGAGCTTGAGATCGACCCTTCATTTGCTCTGCTGCCAAGGGAGCCCGCAGCTGCTTTGGGATGCCAAGCAGGGGCTGGAGCATGGGCCCCTTAAAGGCCCAGGGACAACACTGAACCAGGACAAGAAGAACTTGACTCAAGCCTAGCTCAGTCCTGCTCTGACCCTGCCTCCCTATGAAGAACCCTCCTAAGCCACAGCCCCGGCAGCAGCAGCAGATCCTGCAGCCCACTGGAGCCAGCCCGCCTCCGCCTGGAGCCAGCAAGCTGGGCTCGGAGCCCACTTACATCAAACTCAGGGAGGGTGACTGTGTATCTCAGCAGGGCTGTGCTGCTCCTGATAGCCCTGGCTCGCTCCTGCGACACCCTGGACACGACCCAGAGGTTGACATGCTGTGGGGAAAGGAGGCAGGTCAGACTCAGTGGCCAGCTGCTCCTGCTTTGCAAATGAGCCCCATGCCCCCAGCCCCAGGGGCCTGAGACATTCTGCGCAGGGGGCAATAGCTGAGTCCTTGATGGCAGAGCTTTAGAAGGGGATTCTTTCCCCCAGGACGCAGCTTGTACCCTTCAGGTCACAACTTCTCAGAGTCTCTCTAGACTGGGACAATGTTCGCGGTCGGGGCTGGTCCCATCCTCCCAGAACTCCTGATTCCTGAACAGTTCACCAGAAAGAAGATTGAACCCTTGGCCCTTCCTTGCTATGCAAATCCTTGGGGGGATGTAGGGAGTGACTGAGAGCACAATCCCCCCAGGAATTTCAGAGCACATCAGAGGGAAGGGCTGATTCCCTGGGCTCCTCCTCTTTCTCTAGGAAGGAGCATGTGCCTCTTCTCTGAGAACCATCTCCCCAATCTCATGGGCTCTGTGTGTTGGAGGGGTGGGGGAAGGGTGGGTTTTCAGACTCTCACTCCCCAAGACAGCCAGGAGCCCTGTGCTTAGTGCTCAGCAGAACCAGGCAGAGCTCTGGCTTGGAGTCCCAGCTCCTTCCTCTGTCCCTCAAGAAGGAAGGACCTGACACTACATTGCACTGACCTCCCCAACCAAGGACGGCCCACTGGGGACCCAGCTAGGAGGACAGAGTAGAAAATGCATCTTCCAGTCTCTCCTTACCAGTCCCCCAGAGAGTTACGGTCAAATGGGGCTCACCTCCAAGATGAAGTGGAGCCTGTTTGTGTCTGGGGACTCTGCCAGCAGGTTCCCCAGCATGGCATCCAGGACCTCTGGGATGACTTTCTGCAGAGTCTGCAAAGCATGGGTCAGAGTTAGGGAACCTGGGCCTACACGTGCCACAGGATGGGAAGAGGAGTCTCTGGGAAGCACTGGGGAGACTCCCAAACACATCTCCCGGCCTCTCTCCTTCACATCCCACTGCAGGCAATTTGCAAGAATTGATGACCCCTGGACCTTTAATCCATGAGCTTAGCAGGTCTCTGCAGAGGGCCTTGTAGGCAGAAGAGTATGAAACAGCCAAGTTGCTATGGATGGAACCTGGGCTTCTGGGCCAAACACGGCTTAAGAAAGAAAGAAAGAAAGAAAGAAAGAAAGAAAGAAAGAAAGAAAGAAAGAAAGAAAGAAAGAAAGAAAGAAAGAAAGAAAGAAATCCCCCAGGGAGGGGTAATCTCTTCCCTGCTGGAGGGAAGGATCCAACCCTGCAGCTTGTTCCATCTCTGCTACCCCACCCCGAAATCTGGAGCTCCAGCGAATCAAGGGAGCAGGGACCAAGGACTACTCTGGAAGAGGAGGAGGATGGAGGAGGAGGAGGTACCTGGATGCCGGTGGTGTCCTTCTCCGTGCCCAGGGTGAAGACGGAGTGAAGGGCAGCTCGCAAGAGGTGGGTCTCTAGGGCTGGCTCCAGGGCAGGTTTCATGGTGCTGGCAAGAGAGAGGAGCTGGTATTAGACTGTGCAGTATGGGGGTGGGACTGTCGCCAACACGGACACCAAGCCACAGGGATAGAGGCACAGGCTGGCGAGAACGGAAACTGAGGCACTTAGCTAGGGAATGACAAGGCCAAGGCGTCCCAGACAGACAGTGGCAGGACAGGAATAGCTCCTGTTCCCTGGAGCCTGCTGCCCCTCCTGTATCTGAGCCCGGGAGTGAGCCCCTCCCCAAGGCCCCTGTCATGTGATGGGAGTGAAAAGAAGAGCCCCGCCAGGAGAAAGTGAATCTTCCCACCCCATCATCTCTGCCAGAGGCGCCACTCTTGGGAGGTGACTTGGGAGGGGCAGTGACGGTGACTCCCAGCCTTGGGCCTGAGCAGCACTGGGGTGAGGGGAGTCGGCGGGGTGGGGGGTGGGGCTGTCTCGGTACCAGAGGTAGCCCACTGCAGCCAGGGAGTGGGCGAGGACGGCGCTGGGTGACGAGTCATCGGGAAGCTCCTCGATGAGCTCCTGTGAGACGCGAAGGAGACAAAGGAGCATGTGAGATTCAGGCCCAACTGACACCTCCCAGTGAGGAGATGACACAGCCAGTGCCCCACATGGCCAGCAGGATCCCCCACCGCCTCCCACTCCCTTCCTGCCCATCCGACTTGTCCCCCTTCCCGGATTCCTGCCCAGCTCGCTCCCAATCCCCTTCTCTCCTCCTCCCTGTCAAAACTGCCCCCATTCAGCCCCATCCCGACGACCGAGCTGGGACCCTGAGATTCCTTGTCCCACACTCTGAGCTGCCCCCCAGCCCCACAATTCTCCCCCTCCCTCCAGCTGCCGTATGGCGTGTCTCACTCACCACGATCCTCTTCACCACAGCCGCCTTGCAGCAGCGCGGCTCCAGCGTGTCCTCCCCTCTCTCCCATGCAGCCAGACATGCGGGGTAGACGGCCTGAAGGAACAGGAGCTGCTGCCCCTCATCCTGGACCCACCAGGAGTGGGGTATAGTGAGAGAGAACCTGTTAGCTAGGGACCTTCCTGCCCCACCCACACCATCTCCAGGGCTCAGGCCTCAATGGGGGATTGTGGGGACCCGCCTATTCTCCAAATCCCCCACCACTCCTACGCAAGCAGGATCAGGAACTGGGACAGTGCCTGTGGGGGGAGAGGACCTGGGCTGTTGTGGGACAAACACCCCCATCTTGGGGGTCCCACATCATGGATGTAAAAGGGCCCCATTAGGGGTGGTGGATCAGGAGGGACAAGACCCTCGGCAGGGGGTGGGGATGCTGGGAAGGGACAGGGCAATCTTGGTTCCAGCCCAGATGGGGAGCATTTGTACCTTATCTCTGCACTGGAGCTGCTCTCGGATGACTTTGAGAGCAGCTTCATCTTTGGCCACGTCCACCCCTTCCTCCTGCTCCGAATCCAGGGGGGTCCCTGCACCAGGGAGGGAAGGACAGGGGCGTGGTGGGCAGAGCAGGATTCAAGACCCCCCTTCCCACCTCAGGCACCCAGGGCAGATCGGGCCCCAAACCTCCCTCTCAGGGATGTCTTCAGCCCCCAACAGGTGCCGTAGCCCAGAGCAGAGCCCCCCTCCCCTGCCCAGGACTCCAGGGGAGGTGCCGATTCCCCCGGCCCCGGAGCAGCAAGGACCAAAGTGGCAGCAGCTCTTCACACCCCCACCCCCAGGTCCCCGTGTGGAAGGAGCAGCTGTGTGACGGCCGCTGCTCTCAGTGGGGTTCGCGTGGCTCAGGCCAGACTCCTGGGCTGGGGACCCCCCCGCATATCACTGGGAGAGCGTCTGGGCCCAGGGTGTTCACATCCCGTCCTCACCCCTCCCGGAGCCCAGCCTGGCTCCTCACCTGGCACAAAGCAGTGGCCTCCATCGGCCTGGCTGCTGCCAGAGGCACAGGTGCTGCCGCTGTCCCAGGCTGAGCTGCCGGTGCTGGGACAGGGACCTTCCACCTCCTGGCCGGCGGGGGCTGGAAGGTCCTCAGAGACCGGGCAGGGCGATGCCTCCTGATGGGAATGAGGGCTGGGCTCCTGGGGCCGCTGCTGCCCACACAACAAGCCCCAGAGCCACCCTGCCCGGCGCCCCTCCTGGGCTGGGTCCTGTCTGCCAAACCGCAGCCTGGGCCAGCTCCACTGGGGCCTGGTCGGGGCCTCTCCCAGCTCGGCGCCTGCGCCGGGAGCCGGGGTCCTTTTCCAGAAGGCCGGGCACTTCCGCCGTCTGGCCTGGACGGGACCTGCTTCCCCGCCAGCGGGGACGCAGGGCTTGCTCTGCCCCTTGGGAAGATGGCAGCTGCTTCCCTCAGGCTCTGGGGCCACCTGCAGAGCCTTCCTCCTGAACATCCGCAGGAGCCTGGCCATCCTGGAACCGAGCGGGGAGCAGGTGTGAGTCTGGGCTCAAGGCAGCCTTTCATTCCTGGGCCTTTTCTGTCCCTCCTCCTCCCTGCTCCAACCACAGCCGCCCCCTCTGCCCCCACAGGAGTGCAGGGAGTGCCATCTACACACACGGGCAGGAGTTCATTGCATGATCTGCTCCCAACGTTCCCCCTCATAATCCCTGCTGCTGCAATATCCAGGAAGTCTCATCCTTTTCCAGCAATGAGGTCAGTCCCAAAGACCATCGGTTACTCTGGACAAGCAGCCCCCTCCTGTCGTCCCAGGCCACTCTCCCGCCCAGGCTAGAGAAGGAACAGAACTCAGGCGTCCGGACTTCTCCTGGGAAAAGACCCTCGGCACAGGAAGCACAGGGCCCTCCTCATTCCCCATTGATTTCCAGACTCAGCAGCTCACAGGGTCTGGCCCAGTTCAGAGACTCTCAGCCTGGGGAACAGTGTCCCACAAGGGAAGGGCTGGGAGCCCCACTGCTGGAACCTTTCCAAACACACTGGAGACGGCTCTGGAGAAGCCCCTGCCTGGCATAAGAAGGAGGGGCTCTTGGGGGCTGTTTGCAAAGGAAATCCCCCTTTGGAGATAGTCTCTCCCCGTTTCTGCCTCTCCCCAGACAGACAGGGGAAGCCACCGAGGAACCCGAATGCCACTCACTTGCTCTCAGTGATGGGATAATGGATGGCGGATGTTCAGGGTCAGCAGACGTCCCTCGCCCTCCTCCTCACTCTCCAAGCCCAAGGCAGGCTGGAGAGGGTGGTGACCTCAGGAGTTACCCTGCCCAGCCAGCAGGCAGGGTGATGACACGAGGGCGATCGACTGGCTGTGAAAACAAGAGTCTGTCTGATTGCCAAGGGACGGAGAAACTCAGCCAGCAGCAGGGGGGTGCAGAACACGGCCCTAGGGCAGAGGTGACAGCGCCTCCGGGATCCTGACATCCCAGCACTTTACACACCTTCCTGCAGCCTCCCAAACCCACTGGGCTGTAGCGATGGGACCCCAAACCTACTGACGGCAAACGGACTCAGCTACCAGCTCAGGGTCACACCGAGTGTCAGAGCCATGGATGGATCCCTTCACTAACCACGGCCGCACACTCCCTCCCACAGCTGGCAATTGCAACCAGGCCCTAATGTCTGGTCCCCCTGCCTTTGAGAGGGAGTGTCACTCCTGCTTCCATTGCTGCCTATTGATCTGTGGGACTTTGGGCAAGTTGCTCCCCCTCTCTATGGCTCTCTGGGACTCACATCCCTGAATGGACTTTAAAAAAGACAATGGTTAAAGTTTGGCCCCAACTAGTTCTTGTTTCTCAAGACTAGCCATTTTAGCAAAGTTTAGAATTCTTGACATTCAACACCTGGAAACATCCCTTTCTCCTTTGCAGATGGCCTTAACATCCCTTATCTCACCCAGGCTCCCTGCTGCCTGGAGTTAGAGAATTGACCCTGTTCCCATTGGACCTACCCAAGGTGTCACACAGCAAAGCGGTGACGGAGCCAGAAAGAGAAGACAACAGTCCTGATTCCTGTTCTGACTAACAGACAACAACCCGCCAGAGGCAGGATAAAGCCCAGGAAATCAGATGTGAACATTTTCATGGAAACCGTTTTCTGTCAGAAAATCCATTCAGACAAAACCACTTTGTTTCTTGAAATCATAAGAAGTAGGATGAAAATTCTTTGCAAAAATATTTGTTTCCAAAACAAGAGCATCTCCTGTTTGTCACAGTGCAGTCAACTGTTTTGTCGTACACAAAGGGGACACACTATGATCTAGCAAAAAGAAAAGGAGTACTTGTGGCACCTTAGAGACTAATGAATTTATTTGAGCATAAGCTTTCGTGAGCTCCAGCTCACTTCATCGGATGCATCTGTAGCTCACGACAGCTGTAGCTCACGAAAGCTTATGCTCAGGTAAATTGTCCTCCTATTCTTTTTGCAAATACAGACTAACACGGCTGCTACTCTGAAACCAACTATGATCTAGAAAATTAGATGAGATGCTTCAGTCTGAGCTAAGTAGTTGCTGCTCTTCACAATTTCAAAAGAATAAAATACAAATAAAAGAGAATATTAGGTCATAATCAGATATGGCTCAGTGTGATCGGACACCGCCTAGTCTGCACTGCTCCGAGTGACACTCTTCAGTGGATCCCCAGCATCCACCCATGGCGAGGTAGGTGGGAGAGGATTGTTATTCGTACTTGACAGAAGGAGAAACGAAGGCTGAGAAAGGAGCAGGGACTTGTCTTAGCTGATGCAGCCAGTCAGTAGCAGAATTGCTCTCAAATGAGCTACAGACCAGCAATTGTTCCTAGTAATTATGCAGCAATTATTTGAGAAGAATTGGAATGTTCAAGAGGATCATGAACTGCTCCGAGACAATGAATGGAGAGCAGCATCCACATTGGTCAGACATATAACTGGTTGTGGCTTATTTGCTTGGTCATAAAAGAGAACAACAAAGACCAGATTTTCCTCCCTGTCAATAGCCCCCTCCTCAGCTGATCAAGGTTGAGACTTTGAAGGGTGGGAGGCTAAGGGTTCTCATCAAATAGCCCAAAGAATGGCCCTGATCACCACCGAGGCAATCACTCTCGGAGCCCTATTCCAGTCTCCTCTCTGTGAGGGCCTCCCAGAACCCACCCGGCCCCCGCTCCACACACAGAACACCTGGTGGTGGGAGGAGAGCAGAGGAAAAGGACAACGAAAGCAAGAAGAGAAAGGTAGGAGGGACAGAGGAAAGGGAAAACAAAAAGGAGAAACCCCAATGTCCCCAGTGATTCTAAGGGACAAAGTCCTAGGTCGGAAATAAAATACTGCCCCCACAATCTAATGTTTTCCTTTCCTAAAAATCAGCCGGCACCTGATGGATCAGACTGAACAGGTTCCAAACCTCTCCGAGGCTCTTACCTTCTATACAGGGACGTCTGTTTTTGAGCAAAACCACTACAAGAAAAGGAGAAAACTCCAAAGAGGGTCCTCCTTGCGCTCACGAACGTGAAAGTGAATGCTCTCTCAGTCCTCCAGGAGAGACCTCGAGAAGGAGACGTGCTGAAGCAAAGCCACAGGGATCTCCGAGGTTGCCCCTGTCCTGCACCCCTGTCCTGCCTGGCTGATGTCAAGATCTCTCTGTGAGATCATCGCCTCCCCGCCACCTTTGTCCAATAGGCTGAGGTCCTGCCAAAGGCCCTTGTGATGTCACTGCCACACCCACCCCTCCCCTGCAGTGCTGATGTCCTGCCCCTGTCCAGCCACACTGGATGTTTCAGCCGCTTCCCCGGGATCACCCCACGCAATGTCACTTCCTTGTGGGGTGACACTGACTACACAGTAGAACACAGAGGTTCTTCCCCAGGCCGCAATTAGGTTTTCACAAGTTAGTTGACTTTATGGCCAGAAGCAACCGTTAGAGCATTTAATCTGATCCCCTGCGTATCCTAAGGCCTCCTGTATATCAGAAGAGCTGGGCTTTTCTTTTACTCAAATGTTTTCCAGAAAGGCATCTAGTCTTTATTCGAAGAGATCAAGAGATGGAGAATCCATCATTTCTCTTGATAGTTTGTGCCAATGACAAATCACCCTCTTACAAATCCGGGTCTTATTGTCATTATACTTTTTCTGATTTCTGCTTCCATCCATGGGGTCTTGTCATGCCTTTCTCTGCTACATAAAAGAGCCCTTTTATACTCAACATTTTCTCTCCATGAAGTCAAGCAACTCACCTCTCATTTGTCTTTTGTGTATACTAAACAGATTGAGCTTTTTCAATGTCTCATTAGAAGGCATCATCCCCATCACTCAATTACGAATCTTTTCTGTACCCTCTCCAATTGTTTTAACATAATATTCAAAATGTGGACACAAGAACTGGATTCAACATTCCAGCATCAGTCTCACCAATGCTCTTTCACTTCCCTTTCCATTCTCACTACTCTATCCATCCAAGAATGGCTTTAACCTTTTTTACCACAGTTTCATATTGACAGACCATGCTGAGCAGCTCGTCCACTATGGCCCCGAAATCCTTTTCAGGGTCAATGCTTTCCAGCGGATCGTCCCCCATTCTGTAGGGTGCCACCTGACTCCTTTGTTACTGAAGCTATGGGGTTGCATTTGGCTTTATTAAAACCTAATTATTTAGTAAGTATTTTAGAAGAACTAGCCCATTAGAGAGAGAATCGTGAATTACTCAAAGACAATGAATGGAGAACAGCGGCAAGAGCAATCAAATACATGTTTGGTTATGGCTTATTTCCTTGGTCTTAAAAGAGAGTAACGAGGACCTGAGTCTCCTCCCTCACAATAGCCCCAAACTCCCCCAATCAGCACTGAGACTCTGAGAAGCACAAAGCTGAGAGTCCTCACCAGATGTCCCAGGCCACCACCGGAGGGAGTCACTCTTAGAGCACCATTCCAGCCACATGTCTTTGGGAGGGCCTCCCGCAATGAGAGTTGGAGTGCAACCCCCCATCCCCAACTCTACAGGCACAGACAGGTCCTGGTGGTGAAAGGAAAGCAGGGGAAAAGGACAAAGATGCAAGAGAAGACAAGAAAGGAGGGAGAGGCAGGAAAAGGGAAAACAAAAAGGGGAAACCCCAATGTCCCCAGTAATTCTAAGGGACAAAGTCCTAGGTCGGAAATAAAATGCTGCCCCGACAATCTAATGTTTTCCTTTCCTAAAAATCAGCTGGCACCTGATGGATCAGACTGGTCAGGTTCCAAACCTCTCCGAGGCTCTTACCTTCTATACAGGGACGTCTGTTTTTGAGCAAAACCACTACAAGAAAAGGAGAAAACTCCAAAGAGGGTCCTCCTTGCGCTCACGAATGTGAAAGGGAATGCTCTCTCAGTCCTCCAGGAGAGACCTCGAGAAGGAGACGTGCTGAAGCAAAGCCACAGGGATCTCCGAGGTGGCCCCTGTCCTGCACCCCTGTCCTGCCTGGCTGATGTCAAGATCTCTCTGTGAGGTCATCGCCTCCCCACCACCTTTGTCCAATAAGCTGAGGTCCTGCCAAAGGCCCTTGTGATGTCACTGCCACACCCACCCCTCCCTTGCAGTGCTGATGTCCTGCCCCTGTCCAGCCACATTGGATGTTTCAGCTGCTTCCCCTGGATCACCCCACGCAATGAGCGTTCATTGTGGGCTCAAGCCCAACACAGTAAAACGTCAGAGGCTTCTCCCCATGCTACGCTCAGTTTTTCATAAACTAGCAGACTTTATGGACAGAAGAGACAGTTAGAGCATGTCATCTCACCCCCTGCCTATCACATGCTTTCTGTAGAGCATAGTAGCTAGTTTTTGACTACACACGTTCCAGAAAGCCATCTAGTCTTCATTAGAAGACATCAAGAGGTGGGGAATTCCCACCACTTCCCTTTCTAGTTTCTTCCTTTGGTGATTCATCCTCACGGTTGAATATGTGTGCCCTCTTTCTAATATGAATTGGTCTCTTTTGAGTTTCCAGCCACTGGGTCTTGTTATTCTTTTCTCTGCTAGATTAATGAGCCCTTTCATACCCGATATTTTCTCTCCATGAAGTCACTTCAACGACGTCACCTCCTGATCTTTTTTATCATCGAAACAGGCTGAGCTCTTTCAATAGCTCACTCGCAGGCATTTTTCTCCAGCCCACAAAACGTTTCATTGCTTTTTGCTGCCCCATCTCCAATATTTCCAAATCTTTTTTCAAAGGTGGACGCCAAAACTGGATGCAGGATTCCATGATCAGTCTTCCTCATGGTGTGTCACCTCCCTATGCTCCTCACTGCTCTTTTCATACATCTAATGATGGCTTAGCCCTGTTCACCACAGCATCACCTTGGGTGCTCATGTTCAATGGCTTGCCTAGCATAGCCCTAAATCCTCTTCACACTCAGTGCTTTCCTGGATACACTTCCCCACTCTGTAGGTGTGGCCTACATGCTTTGTCGCTAGCTATAGG